>NW_027140851.1:0-4800000 GCF_036365525.1 Heterodontus francisci | reverse complement strand
CTTACACCAAGTAACAAAGACATACACTGAAACCCAGTAACAAAGACGTACACTGACACCAAGTAAGACAGGCACACACGGACACCAAGTAACAAAGACACACACTGACACCCAGTAACACAGACACACACTTACAGCAAGTAACAAAGACATACACTGACACCAAGTCACAAAGAAACACACTGACACCCAGTAACACAGACATACACTGACACCAAGTCACAAAGACATACACTGATATCCAGTAACACAGACACACACTTACACCAAGTAACACAGGCATACACTGACACCCAGTAACACAGACACACACTTACACCAAGTAACAAAGACATACACTGACACCCAGTAACAAAGACACACACTGACACCCAGTAACAAAGACATACACTGACACCCAGTAACACAGACACACACGGACACCAAGTAACAAAGACACACACTTACACCAAGTAACACAGACACACACTGTCACCCAGTAACACAAACAAACACACTGACACCAAGTCACACAGACATACACTGATACCCAGTAACACAGACACACACTTACACCAAGTAACACAGACATACACTTACACCCAGTAACACAGACACACACTTACACCAAGTAACAAAGACATACACTGACACCCAGTAACAAAGACACACACTGACACCCAGTAACAAAGACATACACTGACACCCAGTAACACAGACACACACGGACACCAAGTAACAAAGACACACACTTACACCAAGTAACACAGACACACACTGTCACCCAGTAACACAAACAAACACACTGACACCAAGTCACACAGACATACACTGATACCCAGTAACACAGACACACACTTACACCAAGTAACACAGACATACACTTACACCAAGTAACAAAGACATACAAAAATACCCAGTAACGCAGACACACACTTACACCAAGTAACAAAGACATACACTGACACCAAGTCACAAAGACACACACTGACACCCAGTAACAAAGACATACACTGACACCAAGTCACAAAGACATACACTGATACCCAGTAACACAGACACACACTTACACCAAGTAACACAGACATACACTGACACCAAGTAACAAAGACATACACTGATACCCAGTAACACAGACACACACTTACACCAAGTAACAAAGACATTCACTGACACCAAGTCACAAAGTGACACACTGACAACCAGTAACAAAGACATACACTGACACCCAGTAACAAAGACATACACTGACACCCAGTAACACAGACACACACGGGTACCAGGTAACAAAGACATCCGCTGACACCAAGTAACAAAGACATACATTTACACCAAGTAACAAAGACATACACAGATACCCAGCAACACAGACACACACTTACACCAAGTAACAAAGACATACACTGACACCAAGTCACAAAGACACACACGGACACCAAGTCTCACAGACATGCACTGATACCCAGTAACACAGACACACACTTACACCAAGTAGCACAGACATGCACTGAAACAAAGTAACAAAGACATACACTGATACCCAGTAACACAGACACACACTTACATCAAGTACCAAAGTCACACACTTACAGCAAGTAACACAGTCATACACTGACACCAAGTAACAAAGACATACAAAGATACCCAGTAACACATACAAACACTTACACCAAGTAACAAAGACATGCACTGACACCAAGTCACAAAGGCACACACTGACACCAAGTCACAAAAACATACACTGATACCCAGTAACACAGACACACACTTACACCAAGTAACACAGACATACACTGAGACCAAGTAACAAAGACATACACTGATACCCAGTAACACAGACACACACTGACACCCAGTAACAAAGACACACACTGACACCCAGTAACACAGAGAAACACTGATAAACAGTAACAAAGACATACACTGACAGCAAGTAACACAGACACACATTGACACCCAGTCACAAAGACATAAACTGATACCCAGTAACACAGACAAACATTTACACCAAGTTACAAAGACAGACACTGATACCCACTAACACAGACACACATTTACACCAAGTAACAAAGACATACACTGACACCCAGTAACATAGACATACACTGACACCCAGTAGCACAGACACACACGGGCACCAAGTAACAAAGACATACACTGACACAGGTAACAAAGACATACACTTACACCAAGTAACAAAGACAGACAATTACACCAAGTAACAATGACATACACTTACACCAAGTATTTTGACATACACTGACACCAAGTAACAAAGACATACACTGATACCCAGCAACACAGGCGCACACTTACACCAAGTAACAAAGACATACACTTACACCAAGTAACAAAGACAGACAATTACACCAAGTAACAATGACATACACATACACCAAGTATTTAGACATACACTGACACCAAGTAACTAAGACATACACTGATACCCAGTAACACAGACACACACTTACACCAAGTAACAAAGACATAGACTGACACCCAGTAACAAAGACATACACTGACACCCAGTAACACAGACAAACACGGACACCAAGTAACAAAGACATACACTGATACCCAGTAAAACAGACACACACTGATACCAAGTCACAAAGACATACACTGATACCCAGTAACACAGAGATACCTAAAACCAAGTAACAAAGACATATACTTACACCAAATATTTTGACATACAATGACACCAAGTAACAAAGACATACACTGATACCCAGTAACACAGACACACACTGACACCCAGTAACAAAGACATACACTTACACCAAGTCACAAAGACATACACTGATACCCAGTAACACAGACACACACTTACACCAAGCAACACAGGCATACACTGACACCCAGTAATACAGACACAAACTTACACCAAGTAACAAAGACATACACTGACACCCAGTAACAAAGACGTACACTGACACCAAGTAAAACAGGCACACACGGACACCAAGTAACAAAGACACACACTGACACCCAGTAACACAGACACACACTTACAGCAAGTAACAAAGACATACACTGACACCAAGTCACAAAGAAACACACTGACACCCAGTAACACAGACATACACTGACACGAAGTCACAAAGACATACACTGATATCCAGTAACACAGACACACACTTACACCAAGTAACACAGGCATACACTGACACCCAGTAACACAAACAAACACACACTGACACCCAGTAACACAGAGAAACAATGATGAACAGTAACAAAGACATACACTGACACTAAGTAACAAAGTCAAACACTGACACCAAGTAACAAAGACATACACTGACACCCAGAAACAAAGACACACACTGACACTCAGTAACAAAGGCATACACTGACACCCAGTAACACAGACACACACGGACACCATGTAACAAAGAAACACACTTACACCAAGTAACACAGACACACACTGACACCCAGTAACTAAAACAAACACACTGACACCAAGTAACACAGACATACACTGACACCAAGTAACAAAGACATACACTGACACCAAGTAAAACAGACACACACTGACACCCAGTGAAAAAAGACATACAATGAAACCAAGTCACAAAGACATACACTGATGCCCAGTAACACAGACACACACTGACACACAGTAACAAAGACATACACTGACACCAAGTAACAAAGACATACACTGATACCCAGTAACACAGACACACACTTACACCAAGTAACAAAGACATGCACTGATACCCAGTAACACAGACACACACTTACACCAAGTAACTAAGACATACACTGACACCCAGTAACACAGACACACACTTACACCAAGTAACAAAGAGATACACTGACACCCAGTAACAAAGACACACACTGACACCCAGTAATACAGACACACACGGACACCAAGTAACAATGACACAGACTTACACTAAGTAACACAGACAGACACTGACACCCAGTAACACAGACACTCACTTACAGCAAGTAACAAAGACATACACTGACACCAAGTCACAAAGACATACACTGATACCCAGTAACACAGAGATACCTAAAACCAAGTAACAAAGACATACACTGATACCCAGTAACACAGACACACACTTACACCAAGTAACAAAGACATGCACTGATACCCAGTAGCACAGACAAACACGGACACCAAGTAACAAAGACATACACTGATACCCAGTAAAACAGACACACACTGATACCAAGTAACAAAGACATACACTGATACCCAGTAACACAGAGATACCTAAAACCAAGTAACAAAGACATATACTTACACCAAATATTTTGACATACAATGACACCAAGTAACAAAGACATACACTGATACCCAGTAACACAGACACACACTGACACCCAGTAACAAAGACATACACTTACACCAAGTCACAAAGACATACACTGATACCCAGTAACACAGACACACACTTACACCAAGCAACACAGGGATACACTGACACCCAGTAATACAGACACAAACTTACACCAAGTAACAAAGACATACACTGACACCCAGTAACAAAGACGTACACTGACACCAAGTAAAACAGGCACACACGGACACCAAGTAACAAAGACACACACTGACACCCAGTAACACAGACACACACTTACAGCAAGTAACAAAGACATACACTGACACCAAGTCACAAAGAAACACACTGACACCCAGTAACACAGACATACACTGACACGAAGTCACAAAGACATACACTGATATCCAGTAACACAGACACACACTTACACCAAGTAACACAGGCATACACTGACACCCAGTAACACAGACAAACACACACTGACACCCAGTAACACAGAGAAACAATGATGAACAGTAACAAAGACATACACTGACACTAAGTAACAAAGTCAAACACTGACACCAAGTAACAAAGACATACACTGACACCCAGAAACAAAGACACACACTGACACTCAGTAACAAAGGCATACACTGACACCCAGTAACACAGACACACACGGACACCATGTAACAAAGAAACACACTTACACCAAGTAACACAGACACACACTGACACCCAGTAACTAAAACAAACACACTGACACCAAGTAACACAGACATACACTGACACCAAGTAACAAAGACATACACTGACACCAAGTAAAACAGACACACACTGACACCCAGTGAAAAAAGACATTCAATGAAACCAAGTCACAAAGACATACACTGATGCCCAGTAACACAGACACACACTGACACACAGTAACAAAGACATACACTGACACCAAGTAACAAAGACATACACTGATACCCAGTAACACAGACACACACTTACACCAAGTAACAAAGACATGCACTGATACCCAGTAACACAGACACACACTTACACCAAGTAACTAAGACATACACTGACACCCAGTAACACAGACACACACTTACACCAAGTAACAAAGAGATACACTGACACCCAGTAACAAAGACACACACTGACACCCAGTAATACAGACACACACGGACACCAAGTAACAATGACACAGACTTACACTAAATAACACAGACAGACACTGACACCCAGTAACACAGACACATACTTACAGCAAGTAACAAAGACATACACTGACACCAAGTCACAAAGACATACACTGATACCCAGTAACACAGAGATACCTAAAACCAAGTAACAAAGACATACACTGATACCCAGTAACACAGACACACACTTACACCAAGTAACAAAGACATGCACTGATACCCAGTAGCACAGACACACACTTACACCAAGTAACAAAGACATACACTGACACCCAGTAACACAGACACACACTTACACCAAGTAACAAAGACATACACTGACACCCAGTAACAAAGACACACACTGACACCCAGTAATACAGACACACACGGACACCAAGTAACAATGACACAGACTTACACCAAGTAACACAGACAGACACTGACACCCAGTAACACAGACACACACTTACAGCAAGTAACAAAGACATACACTTACACCAAGTATTTTGACATACAATGACACCAAGTAACAAAGACATACACTGATACCCAGTAACACAGACACACACTGACACCCAGTAACAAAGACATACACTTACACCAAGTCACAAAGACATACACTGATACCCAGTAACACAGACACACACTTACACCAAGCAACACAGGCATACACTGACACCCAGTAATACAGACACACACTTACACCAAGTAACAAAGACATACACTGACACCCAGTAACAAAGTCGTACACTGACACCAAGTAAGACAGGCACACACGGACACCAAGTAACAAAGACACACACTGACACCCAGTAACACAGACACACACTTACAGCAAGTAACAAAGACATACACTGACACCAAGTCACAAAGAAACACACTGACACCCAGTAACACAGACATACACTGACACCAAGTCACAAAGACATACACTGATATCCAGTAACACAGACACACACTTACACCAAGTAACACAGGCATACACTGACACCCAGTAACACAAACAAACACACACTGACACCCAGTAACACAGAGAAACAATGATGAACAGTAACAAAGACATACACTGACACCAAGTAACAAAGTCAAACACTGACACCAAGTAACAAAGACATACACTGACACCCAGAAACAAAGACACACACTGACGCTCAGTAACAAAAACAAACACACTGACACCAAGTAACACAGACATACACTGACACCAAGTAACAAAGACATACACTGACACCAAGTAAAACAGACACACACTGACACCCAGTGAAAAAGACATACAATGAAACCAAGTCACAAAGACATACACTGATGCCCAGTAACACAGACACACACTGACACACAGTAACAAAGACATACACTGACACCAAGTAACAAAGACATACACTGATACCCAGTAACACAGACACACACTTACACCAAGTAACAAAGACATGCACTGATACCCAGTAACACAGACACACACTTACACCAAGTAACAAAGACATGCACTGATACCCAGTAGCACAGACACACACTTACACCAAGTAACAAAGACATACACTGACACCCAGTAACACAGACACACACTTACACCAAGTAACAAAGACATACACTGACACCCAGTAACAAAGACACACACTGACACCCAGTAATACAGACACACACGGACACCAAGTAACAATGACACAGACTTACACCAAGTAACACAGACAGACACTGACACCCAGTAACACAGACACACACTTACAGCAAGTAACAAAGACATACACTTACACCAAGTATTTTGACATACAATGACACCAAGTAACAAAGACATACACTGATACCCAGTAACACAGACACACACTGACACCCAGTAACAAAGACATACACTTACACCAAGTCACAAAGACATACACTGATACCCAGTAACACAGACACACACTTACACCAAGCAACACAGGCATACACTGACACCCAGTAATACAGACACACACTTACACCAAGTAACAAAGACATACACTGACACCCAGTAACAAAGTCGTACACTGACACCAAGTAAGACAGGCACACACGGACACCAAGTAACAAAGACACACACTGACACCCAGTAACACAGACACACACTTACAGCAAGTAACAAAGACATACACTGACACCAAGTCACAAAGAAACACACTGACACCCAGTAACACAGACATACACTGACACCAAGTCACAAAGACATACACTGATATCCAGTAACACAGACACACACTTACACCAAGTAACACAGGCATACACTGACACCCATTAACACAAACAAACACACACTGACACCCAGTAACACAGAGAAACAATGATGAACAGTAACAAAGACATACACTGACACCAAGTAACAAAGTCAAACACTGACACCAAGTAACAAAGACATACACTGACACCCAGAAACAAAGACACACACTGACACTCAGTAACAAAAACAAACACACTGACACCAAGTAACACAGACATACACTGACACCAAGTAACAAAGACATACACTGACACCAAGTAAAACAGACACACACTGACACCCAGTGAAAAAGACATACAATGAAACCAAGTCACAAAGACATACACTGATGCCCAGTAACACAGACACACACTGACACACAGTAACAAAGACATACACTGACACCAAGTAACAAAGACATACACTGATACCCAGTAACACAGACACACACTTACACCAAGTAACAAAGACATGCACTGATACCCAGTAACACAGACACACACTTACACCAAGTAACAAAGACATACACTGACACCCAGTAACACAGACACACACTTACACCAAGTAACAAAGACATACACTGACACCCAGTAACAAAGACACACACTGACACCCAGTAATACAGACACACACGGACACCAAGTAACAATGACACAGACTTACACCAAGTAACACAGACAGACACTGACACCCAGTAACACAGACACACACTTACAGCAAGTAACAAAGACATACACGGACACCAAGTCACAAAGACATACACTGATACCCAGGAACACAGACACACATATACACCACGTAACACAGGCATACACTGACTCCCAGTAACGCAGACACACACTTACACCAAGTAACAAAGATAGACACTGACACCCAGTAACAAAGACACACACTTACAGCAAGTAACATAGACACACACTTACACCAAGTAACACAGACACACACTGACACCCAGTAACACAAACAAACACACTGACACCAAGTAACACAGACATACACTGACACCAAGTAACAAAGACATACACTGATACCCAGTAACAAAGACATACACTGACACCAAGTAACAAAGACACACATTGAGACCCAGTAAAAAAGACATACACTGACACCAGGTCACTAAGACATACACTGATGCCCAGTAACACAGACACACACTGACACCAAGTAACAAAGACATACACTGACACCAAGTAACAAAGACATACACTTACACCAAGTAACAAAGACACACACTTACACCAAGTAACACAGACATACACTGACACCAAGTAACAAAGACAGACAAATACACCAAGTAACAAAGACATACACTTACACCAAGTATTTTGACACATACTTACACCAAGTAACAAAGACAGACACTGACACCCAGTAACACAGACATACACTGACACCAAGTCACAAAGACATACACTGATACCCAGTAACACAGACACACACTTACACCAAGTATCACAGGCATACACTGACACCCAGTAGCACAGTCACACACTTACACCAAGTAACAAAGACATACACTGACACCCAGTAACAAAGTCACACACTGCCACCCAGTAACAAAGACATACACTGACACCCAGTAACACAGACACACACGGACACCAAGTAACAAAGACATACACTGACACAGGTAACAAAGACATACACTTACACCAAGTAACAAAGACAGACAATTACACCAAGTAACAATGACATACACTTACACCAAGTATTTTGACATACACTGACACCAAGTAACAAAGACATACACTGATACCCAGCAACACAGGCGCACACTTACACCAAGTAACAAAGACATACACTTACACCAAGTAACAAAGACAGACAATTACACCAAGTAACAATGACATACACTTACACCAAGTATTTTGACATACACTGACACCAAGTAACAAAGACATACACTGATACCCAGCAACACAGGCGCACACTTACACCAAGTAACAAAGACATACACTTACACCAAGTAACAAAGACAGACAATTACACCAAGTAACAATGACATACACATACACCAAGTATTTAGACATACACTGACACCAAGTAACTAAGACATACACTGATACCCAGTAACACAGACACACACTTACACCAAGTAACAAAGACATAGACTGACACCCAGTAACAAAGACATACACTGACACCCAGTAACACAGACAAACACGGACACCAAGTAACAAAGACATACACTGATACCCAGTAAAACAGACACACACTGATACCAAGTCACAAAGACATACACTGATACCCAGTAACACAGAGATACCTAAAACCAAGTAACAAAGACATATACTTACACCAAATATTTTGACATACAATGACACCAAGTAACAAAGACATACACTGATACCCAGTAACACAGACACACACTGACACCCAGTAACAAAGACATACACTTACACCAAGTCACAAAGACATACACTGATACCCAGTAACACAGACACACACTTACACCAAGCAACACAGGGATACACTGACACCCAGTAATACAGACACAAACTTACACCAAGTAACAAAGACATACACTGACACCCAGTAACAAAGACGTACACTGACACCAAGTAAAACAGGCACACACGGACACCAAGTAACAAAGACACACACTGACACCCAGTAACACAGACACACACTTACAGCAAGTAACAAAGACATACACTGACACCAAGTCACAAAGAAACACACTGACACCCAGTAACACAGACATACACTGACACGAAGTCACAAAGACATACACTGATATCCAGTAACACAGACACACACTTACACCAAGTAACACAGGCATACACTGACACCCAGTAACACAAACAAACACACACTGACACCCAGTAACACAGAGAAACAATGATGAACAGTAACAAAGACATACACTGACACTAAGTAACAAAGTCAAACACTGACACCAAGTAACAAAGACATACACTGACACCCAGAAACAAAGACACACACTGACACTCAGTAACAAAGGCATACACTGACACCCAGTAACACAGACACACACGGACACCATGTAACAAAGAAACACACTTACACCAAGTAACACAGACACACACTGACACCCAGTAACTAAAACAAACACACTGACACCAAGTAACACAGACATACACTGACACCAAGTAACAAAGACATACACTGACACCAAGTAAAACAGACACACACTGACACCCAGTGAAAAAAGACATACAATGAAACCAAGTCACAAAGACATACACTGATGCCCAGTAACACAGACACACACTGACACACAGTAACAAAGACATACACTGACACCAAGTAACAAAGACATACACTGATACCCAGTAACACAGACACACACTTACACCAAGTAACAAAGACATGCACTGATACCCAGTAACACAGACACACACTTACACCAAGTAACTAAGACATACACTGACACCCAGTAACACAGACACACACTTACACCAAGTAACAAAGAGATACACTGACACCCAGTAACAAAGACACACACTGACACCCAGTAATACAGACACACACGGACACCAAGTAACAATGACACAGACTTACACTAAGTAACACAGACAGACACTGACACCCAGTAACACAGACACTCACTTACAGCAAGTAACAAAGACATACACTGACACCAAGTCACAAAGACATACACTGATACCCAGTAACACAGAGATACCTAAAACCAAGTAACAAAGACATACACTGATACCCAGTAACACAGACACACACTTACACCAAGTAACAAAGACATGCACTGATACCCAGTAGCACAGACAAACACGGACACCAAGTAACAAAGACATACACTGATACCCAGTAAAACAGACACACACTGATACCAAGTCACAAAGACATACACTGATACCCAGTAACACAGAGATACCTAAAACCAAGTAACAAAGACATATACTTACACCAAATATTTTGACATACAATGACACCAAGTAACAAAGACATACACTGATACCCAGTAACACAGACACACACTGACACCCAGTAACAAAGACATACACTTACACCAAGTCACAAAGACATACACTGATACCCAGTAACACAGACACACACTTACACCAAGCAACACAGGGATACACTGACACCCAGTAATACAGACACAAACTTACACCAAGTAACAAAGACATACACTGACACCCAGTAACAAAGACGTACACTGACACCAAGTAAAACAGGCACACACGGACACCAAGTAACAAAGACACACACTGACACCCAGTAACACAGACACACACTTACAGCAAGTAACAAAGACATACACTGACACCAAGTCACAAAGAAACACACTGACACCCAGTAACACAGACATACACTGACACGAAGTCACAAAGACATACACTGATATCCAGTAACACAGACACACACTTACACCAAGTAACACAGGCATACACTGACACCCAGTAACACAAACAAACACACACTGACACCCAGTAACACAGAGAAACAATGATGAACAGTAACAAAGACATACACTGACACTAAGTAACAAAGTCAAACACTGACACCAAGTAACAAAGACATACACTGACACCCAGAAACAAAGACACACACTGACACTCAGTAACAAAGGCATACACTGACACCCAGTAACACAGACACACACGGACACCATGTAACAAAGAAACACACTTACACCAAGTAACACAGACACACACTGACACCCAGTAACTAAAACAAACACACTGACACCAAGTAACACAGACATACACTGACACCAAGTAACAAAGACATACACTGACACCAAGTAAAACAGACACACACTGACACCCAGTGAAAAAAGACATACAATGAAACCAAGTCACAAAGACATACACTGATGCCCAGTAACACAGACACACACTGACACACAGTAACAAAGACATACACTGACACCAAGTAACAAAGACATACACTGATACCCAGTAACACAGACACACACTTACACCAAGTAACAAAGACATGCACTGATACCCAGTAACACAGACACACACTTACACCAAGTAACTAAGACATACACTGACACCCAGTAACACAGACACACACTTACACCAAGTAACAAAGAGATACACTGACACCCAGTAACAAAGACACACACTGACACCCAGTAATACAGACACACACGGACACCAAGTAACAATGACACAGACTTACACTAAGTAACACAGACAGACACTGACACCCAGTAACACAGACACATACTTACAGCAAGTAACAAAGACATACACTGACACCAAGTCACAAAGACATACACTGATACCCAGTAACACAGAGATACCTAAAACCAAGTAACAAAGACATACACTGATACCCAGTAACACAGACACACACTTACACCAAGTAACAAAGACATGCACTGATACCCAGTAGCACAGACACACACTTACACCAAGTAACAAAGACATACACTGACACCCAGTAACACAGACACACACTTACACCAAGTAACAAAGACATACACTGACACCCAGTAACAAAGACACACACTGACACCCAGTAATACAGACACACACGGACACCAAGTAACAATGACACAGACTTACACCAAGTAACACAGACAGACACTGACACCCAGTAACACAGACACACACTTACAGCAAGTAACAAAGACATACACTTACACCAAGTATTTTGACATACAATGACACCAAGTAACAAAGACATACACTGATACCCAGTAACACAGACACACACTGACACCCAGTAACAAAGACATACACTTACACCAAGTCACAAAGACATACACTGATACCCAGTAACACAGACACACACTTACACCAAGCAACACAGGCATACACTGACACCCAGTAATACAGACACACACTTACACCAAGTAACAAAGACATACACTGACACCCAGTAACAAAGTCGTACACTGACACCAAGTAAGACAGGCACACACGGACACCAAGTAACAAAGACACACACTGACACCCAGTAACACAGACACACACTTACAGCAAGTAACAAAGACATACACTGACACCAAGTCACAAAGAAACACACTGACACCCAGTAACACAGACATACACTGACACCAAGTCACAAAGACATACACTGATATCCAGTAACACAGACACACACTTACACCAAGTAACACAGGCATACACTGACACCCAGTAACACAAACAAACACACACTGACACCCAGTAACACAGAGAAACAATGATGAACAGTAACAAAGACATACACTGACACCAAGTAACAAAGTCAAACACTGACACCAAGTAACAAAGACATACACTGACACCCAGAAACAAAGACACACACTGACACTCAGTAACAAAAACAAACACACTGACACCAAGTAACACAGACATACACTGACACCAAGTAACAAAGACATACACTGACACCAAGTAAAACAGACACACACTGACACCCAGTGAAAAAGACATACAATGAAACCAAGTCACAAAGACATACACTGATGCCCAGTAACACAGACACACACTGACACACAGTAACAAAGACATACACTGACACCAAGTAACAAAGACATACACTGATACCCAGTAACACAGACACACACTTACACCAAGTAACAAAGACATGCACTGATACCCAGTAACACAGACACACACTTACACCAAGTAACAAAGACATGCACTGATACCCAGTAGCACAGACACACACTTACACCAAGTAACAAAGACATACACTGACACCCAGTAACACAGACACACACTTACACCAAGTAACAAAGACATACACTGACACCCAGTAACAAAGACACACACTGACACCCAGTAATACAGACACACACGGACACCAAGTAACAATGACACAGACTTACACCAAGTAACACAGACAGACACTGACACCCAGTAACACAGACACACACTTACAGCAAGTAACAAAGACATACACTTACACCAAGTATTTTGACATACAATGACACCAAGTAACAAAGACATACACTGATACCCAGTAACACAGACACACACTGACACCCAGTAACAAAGACATACACTTACACCAAGTCACAAAGACATACACTGATACCCAGTAACACAGACACACACTTACACCAAGCAACACAGGCATACACTGACACCCAGTAATACAGACACACACTTACACCAAGTAACAAAGACATACACTGACACCCAGTAACAAAGTCGTACACTGACACCAAGTAAGACAGGCACACACGGACACCAAGTAACAAAGACACACACTGACACCCAGTAACACAGACACACACTTACAGCAAGTAACAAAGACATACACTGACACCAAGTCACAAAGAAACACACTGACACCCAGTAACACAGACATACACTGACACCAAGTCTCAAAGACATACACTGATATCCAGTAACACAGACACACACTTACACCAAGTAACACAGGCATACACTGACACCCATTAACACAAACAAACACACACTGACACCCAGTAACACAGAGAAACAATGATGAACAGTAACAAAGACATACACTGACACCAAGTAACAAAGTCAAACACTGACACCAAGTAACAAAGACATACACTGACACCCAGAAACAAAGACACACACTGACACTCAGTAACAAAAACAAACACACTGACACCAAGTAACACAGACATACACTGACACCAAGTAACAAAGACATACACTGACACCAAGTAAAACAGACACACACTGACACCCAGTGAAAAAGACATACAATGAAACCAAGTCACAAAGACATACACTGATGCCCAGTAACACAGACACACACTGACACACAGTAACAAAGACATACACTGACACCAAGTAACAAAGACATACACTGATACCCAGTAACACAGACACACACTTACACCAAGTAACAAAGACATGCACTGATACCCAGTAACACAGACACACACTTACACCAAGTAACAAAGACATACACTGACACCCAGTAACACAGACACACACTTACACCAAGTAACAAAGACATACACTGACACCCAGTAACAAAGACACACACTGACACCCAGTAATACAGACACACACGGACACCAAGTAACAATGACACAGACTTACACCAAGTAACACAGACAGACACTGACACCCAGTAACACAGACACACACTTACAGCAAGTAACAAAGACATACACGGACACCAAGTCACAAAGACATACACTGATACCCAGGAACACAGACACACATATACACCACGTAACACAGGCATACACTGACTCCCAGTAACGCAGACACACACTTACACCAAGTAACAAAGATAGACACTGACACCCAGTAACAAAGACACACACTTACAGCAAGTAACATAGACACACACTTACACCAAGTAACACAGACACACACTGACACCCAGTAACACAAACAAACACACTGACACCAAGTAACACAGACATACACTGACACCAAGTAACAAAGACATACACTGATACCCAGTAACAAAGACATACACTGACACCAAGTAACAAAGACACACATTGAGACCCAGTAAAAAAGACATACACTGACACCAGGTCACTAAGACATACACTGATGCCAAGTAACACAGACACACACTGACACCAAGTAACAAAGACATACACTGACACCAAGTAACAAAGACATACACTTACACCAAGTAACAAAGACACACACTTACACCAAGTAACACAGACATACACTGACACCAAGTAACAAAGACAGACAAATACACCAAGTAACAAAGACATACACTTACACCAAGTATTTTGACACATACTTACACCAAGTAACAAAGACAGACACTGACACCCAGTAACACAGACATACACTGACACCAAGTCACAAAGACATACACTGATACCCAGTAACACAGACACACACTTACACCAAGTATCACAGGCATACACTGACACCCAGTAGCACAGTCACACACTTACACCAAGTAACAAAGACATACACTGACACCCAGTAACAAAGTCACACACTGCCACCCAGTAACAAAGACATACACTGACACCCAGTAACACAGACACACACGGACACCAAGTAACAAAGACACACACTTACACCAAGTAACACAGACACACACTGACACCCAGTAACACAAACAAACACACTGACAGCAAGTAACACAGACATACACTGACACCAAGTAACAAAGACATACACTGATACCCAGTAACACAGGCACGCACTGGGCGGGTGGGCACATTGGCGCAGTGGTTAGCACCGCAGCCTCACAGCTCCAGGGACCCGGGTTCTATTCTGGGTACTGCCTGTGCTGAGTTTGCAACTTCTCCCTGTGTCTGCGTAGGTTTCCTCCGGGCGCTCCGGTTTCCTCCCTCATGCCAAAGACTTGCAGGTTGATAGGTTAATTGGCCAACATAAATTGCCCCTAGTGTAGGTCGGTGGTAGGGAAATATATAGGGACACGTGGGGATGTGATAGGAATACGGTATTGCTGTAGGATTAGTATAAATGGGTTGTTGATGGTCGGCGCAGCCACGGTGGGCCGAAGGGCCTGTCGAAGTGCAGTATCTCTAAACTAAACTAATTACTGACACCGAGTGTCACAGACACACACTGACACCCAGTAACACCAACAAACACACACTGACTCCCAGTGACACAGAGAAAAACTGATACACAGTAACAAAGACATAAACTGACACCAAGTAACAAAGACACACACTGACACCCAGTAAAAAAGACATACACTGACACCAAGTCACAAAGACATACACTGATGCCCAGTAACACAGACACCCACTGACACCAAGTAACAAAGACATACACAGACACCAAGTAACAAAGACATACACTTACACCAAGTAACAAACACACACACTGACACCCAGTAACACAGAGAAACACTGATACACAGTAACAAAGACACACACTTACACCAAGTAACACAGACAGACACTGACACCAAGTAACAAAGACAGACAATTACACCAAGTAACAAAGACATACACTGACACCCAGTAACAAAGACATGCACTGATACCCAGTAACACAGTCACACACTTACACCAAGTAACAAAGACATACACTGACACCCAGTAACACAGACACACACTTACACCAAGTAACAAAGACATACACTGACACCCAGTAACACAGACACACACGGACACCAAGTAACAAAGACATACACTGACACCAAGACACAAAGACACACACTGACACCCAGTAACACAGACATACACTGACACCAAGTCACAAAGACATACACTGATGCCCAGTAACACAGACACCCACTGACACCAAGTAACAAAGACATACACAGACACCAAGTAACAAAGACATACACTTACACCAAGTAACAAACACACACACTGACACCAAGTAACACAGAGAAACACTGATACCCAGTAACACAGACACACACTTACACCAAGTAACACAGGCATACACTGACACCCAGTTACACAGTCACACACTTACACCAAGTAACAAAGACATACACTGACACCCAGTAACAAAGACACACACTGACACCCCGTAACAAAGTCATACACTGACACCAAGTAACACAGACACACACTGATACCCAGTAACACAAACAAACACACTGACACCAAGTAACACAGACATACAGTGACACCAAGTAACAAAGACAGACACTGATACCCAGTAACACAGGCACACACTGTGGGGGTGGGGGGGTGGGGTGGGCACATTGGCGCAGTGTTTAGCACCGCAGCCTCACAGCTCCAGGGACCCGGGTTCTATTCTGGGTACTGCCTGTGGGGAGTTTGCAACTTCTCCCTGTGTCTGCGTAGGTTTCCTCCGGGTGCTCCGGTTTCCGCCCACATGCCAAATACCTGCAGGTTGATAGGTTAATTGGCCAACATAAATTGCCCCTAGTATAGGTAGGTGGTAGGGAAATATATAGGGACAAGTGGGGATGTGATAGGAATACGGGATTAATGTTGGATTGGTATAAATGGGTGGCTGATGGTCGGCACACACTCGGTGGGCCGAAGGGCCTGTTTAAGTGCTGTATCTCTAAACTAAACTAAATACTGACACCTAGTGTCACAGATACACACTGACACCCAGTAACACAAACAACCACACACTGACACCCAGTAACACAGAGAAACAATGATAAACAGTAACAAAGACATACACTGACACCAAGTAACAAAGTCATACACTGACACCAAGTAACAAAGACATACACTGACACCCAGAAACAAAGACACACACTGACACCCAGTAACAAAGGCATACACTGACACATAGTAACACAGACACACACGGACACCAAGTAACAAAGACACACAATGACACCCAATAACACAGACACACACTTACAGCAAGTAACAAAGACATACACTGACACCAAGTCACAAAGACACACACTGACACCCAGTAACACCGACATACACTGACACCAAGTCACAAAGACATACACTGATACCCAGTAACACAGACACACACTTACACCAAGTAACACAGGCATACACTGACACCCAGTAACACAGTCACACACTTACACCAAGTAACAAAGACATACACTGACACCCAGTAACAAAGACACACACTGACACCCCGTAACAAAGACATACACTGACAGCAAGTAACACAGACACACACGGACACCAAGTAACAAAGACACACACTTACACCAAGTAACACAGACACACACTGATACCCAGTAACACAAACAAACACACTGACACTAAGTAACACAGACATACACTTATACCAAGTAACAAACACACACACTGACACCAAGTCACACAGAGAAACACTGATACCCAGTAACACAGACACACACTTACACCAAGTATCACAGGCATACACTGACACCCAGTTACACAGTCACACACTTACACCAAGTAACAAAGACATACACTGACACCCAGTAACAAAGACACACACTGACACCCCGTAACAAAGTCATACACTGACACCAAGTAACACAGACACACACTGATACCCAGTAACACAAACAAACACACTGACACCAAGTAACACAGACATACAGTGACACCAAGTAACAAAGACAGACACTGATACCCAGTAACACAGGCACACACTGTGGGGGTGGGGGGGGGGGGTGGGCACATTGGCGCAGTGTTTAGCACCGCAGCCTCACAGCTCCAGGGACCCGGGTTCTATTCTGGGTACTGCCTGTGGGGAGTTTGCAACTTCTCCCTGTGTCTGCGTAGGTTTCCTCCGGGTGCTCCGGTTTCCGCCCACATGCCAAATACCTGCAGGTTGATAGGTTAATTGGCCAACATAAATTGCCCCTAGTATAGGTAGGTGGTAGGGAAATATATAGGGACAAGTGGGGATGTGATAGGAATACGGGATTAATGTTGGATTAGTATAAATGGGTGGCTGATGGTCGGCACACACTCGGTGGGCCGAAGGGCCTGTTTAAGTGCTGTATCTCTAAACTAAACTAAATACTGACACCTAGTGTCACAGATACACACTGACACCCAGTAACACAAACAAACACACACTGACACCCAGTAACACAGAGAAACAATGATAAACAGTAACAAAGACATACACTGACACCAAGTAACAAAGTCATACACTGACACCAAGTAACAAAGACATACACTGACACCCAGAAACAAAGACACACACTGACACCCAGTAACAAAGGCATACACTGACACATAGTAACACAGACACACACGGACACCAAGTAACAAAGACACACAATGACACCCAATAACACAGACACACACTTACAGCAAGTAACAAAGACATACACTGACACCAAGTCACAAAGACACACACTGACACCCAGTAACACAGACATACACTGACACCAAGTCACAAAGACATACACTGATACCCAGTAACACAGACACACACTTACACCAAGTAACACAGGCATACACTGACACCCAGTAACACAGTCACACACTTACACCAAGTAACAAAGACATACACTGACACCAAGTAACAAAGACACACACTGACACCCCGTAACAAAGACATACACTGACAGCAAGTAACACAGACACACACGGACACCAAGTAACAAAGACACACACTTACACCAAGTAACACAGACACACACTGATACCCAGTAACACAAACAAACACACTGACACTAAGTAACACAGACATACACTGACACCAAGTAACAAAGACAGACACTGATACCCAGTAACACAGGCACACACTGTGGGGGTGGGGGGGGGGGGTGGTGGGCACATTGGCGCAGTGTTTAGCACCGCAGCCTCACAGCTCCAGGGACCCGGTTTCTATTCTGGGTACTGCCTGTTGGGAGTTTGCAACTTCTCCCTGTGTCTGCGTAGGTTTCCTCCGGGTGCTCCGGTTTCCTCCCACATGCCAAAGACTTGCAGGTTGATAGGTTAATTGGCCAACATAAATTGCCCCTAGTATAGGTAGGTGGTAGGGAAATATATAGGGACAAGTGGGCATGTGATAGGAATACGGGATTAATGTTGGATTAGTATAAATGGGTGGCTGATGGTCGGCACACACTCGGTGGGCCGAAGGGCCTGTTTAAGTGCTGTATCTCTAAACTAAACTAAATACTGACACCTAGTGTCACAGATACACACTGACACCCAGTAACACAAACAAACACACACTGACACCCAGTAACACAGAGAAACAATGATAAACAGTAACAAAGACATACACTGACACCAAGTAACAAAGTCATACACTGACACCAAGTAACAAAGACATACACTGACAACCAGAAACAAAGACACACACTGACACCCAGTAACAAAGGCATACACTGACACATAGTAACACAGACACACACGGACACCAAGTAACAAAGACACACACTTACACCAAGTAACACAGACACACACTGACACCCAGAAACAAAAACAAACACACTGATTCCAAGTAACACAGACATACACTGACAACAAGTAACAAAGACATGCACTGACACCAAGTAAAACAGACACACACTGACACCCAGTGAAAAAGACATACAATGACACCAAGTCACAAAGACATCCACTGATGCCCAGTAACACAGACACACACTGACACACAGTAACAAAGACATACACTGACACCAAGTACAAAAGACATACACTGATACCCAGGAACACAGACACACACTTACACCAAGTAACAAAGACATGCTCTGATACCCAGTAACACAGACATACACTTACACCAAGTAACAAAGACATACACTGACACCCAGTAACACAGACACACACTTACACCAAGTAACAAAGACATACACTGACACCCAGTAACAAAGACACACACTGACACCCAGTAATACAGACACACACGGACACCAAGTAACAAAGACAGAGACTTACACCAAGTAACACAGACAGACACTGACACCCAGTAACACAGACACACACTTACAGCAAGTAACAAAGACATACACTGACACCAAGTCACAAAGGCACACACTCACACCCAGTAACAAAGACATACACGGACACCAAGTCACAAAGTCATACAATGATACCCAGGAACACAGACACACACTTTCACCACGTAACACAGGCATACACTGACTCCCAGTAACACAGACACACACTTACACCAAGTAACAAAGACATACACTGACACCCAGTAACAAAGACACACACTGACACCCAGTAACAAAGAAATACACTGACACCCAGTCACACAGACACACACGGACACCAAGTAACAAAGACACACACTTACACCAAGTAACACAGACACACATTGACACCCAGTAACACAAACAAGCACACTGACACCAAGTAACACAGACATACACTGACACCAAGTAACAAAGACATACACTGATACCCAGTAACACAGACACACACTTACACCACGTAACACAGGCATACACTGACTCCCTGTAACACAGACACACACTTACACCAAGTAACAAAGGCATACACTGACACCCAGTAACAAAGACACCCAGTGACACCCAGTAACAAAGACATACACTGACACCCAGTAACACAGACACACACGGACACCAAGTAACAAAGACACACACTTACACCAAGTAACACAGACACACACTGACACCCAGTAACACAAACAAACACACTGACACCAAGTAACACAGACATACTCTGACACCAAGTAACAAAGTCATACACTGACACCCAGTAAAAAAGACATACACTGACACCAAGTCACAAAGACATACACTGATGCCCAGTAACACAGACACACACTGACACCAAGTAACAAAGACATCCACTGACACCAAGTTACAAAGACATACACTTACACCAAGACACAAAGACACACACTGACAACCAGTAACACAGAGAAACACTGATATACAGTAACAAAGACATACACTGACACCAAGTAACAAAGACACACACTGACACCCAGTAAAAAAGACATACACTGACACCAGGTCACTCAGACATACACTGATGCCCAGTAACACAGACACACACTGACACCAAGTAACAAAGACATACACTGACACCAAGTAACAAAGACATACACTGACACCAAGTAACAAAGACACACACTTACACCAAGTAACACAGACATACAAAAGAACAAAGAACAAAGAACAAAGATAATTACAGCACAGGAACAGGCCCTTCGGCCCTCCAAGCCTGCGCCGATCCAGATCCTCTCTCTAAACATGTCGCCTATTTTCTAAGGTTCTGTATCTCTTTTCTTCCTGCCCATTCATGTATCTGTCTAGATACATCTTAAAAGAATCCATCGTGCCCGCATCTACCACCTCCGCTGGCAATGCGTTCCAGGTGCCCACCACCCTCTGCGTAAAGAACTTTCCACGCATATCCCCCCTAAACTTTTCCCCTTTCACTTTGAACTCGTGTCCTCTAGTAATTGAAATCCCCACTCTGGGAAAATCCTCTTGCTATCCACCCTGTCTATACCTCTCATGATTTTGTACACCTCAATCAGGTCCCCCCTCAACCTCCGTCTTTCTAATGAAAATAATCCTAATCTGCTCAACCTCTCTTCATTGCTAGCTCCCTCCATACCAGGCAACATCCTTGTGAACCTCCTCTGCACCCTCTCCAAAGCATCCACATCCTTTTGATAATGTGGCGACCAGAAATGTACGCATTATTCCAAATGTGGCCGAATCAAAGTCCTATACAACTGTAACATGACCTGCCAACTCTTGTACTCAATGCCCCGTCCGATGAAGGAAAGCATGCCGTATGCCTTCTTGACCACTCTATTTACCTGCGTTGCCACCTTCAGGGAACAGTGGACCTGAACACCCAAATCTCTCTGGACATCAATTTTCCCCAGGACTTTTCCATTTACTTTTCATTTTCCATACACTGACACCAAGTAACAAAGACAGACAATTGCACCAAGTAACAAATACATACACTTACACCAAGTATTTTGACACACTCTTACACCAAGTAACAAAGACAGACATTGCTACCCAGTAACACAGACACACACTTACACCAAGTAACAAAGACATACACTGACACCCAGTAACACAGACATACACTGACACCAAGTCACAAAGACATACACTGATACCCAGTAACACAGACACACACTTACACCAAGTATCACAGGCATACACTGACACCCAGTAACACAGACATACACTTACAACAAGTAACAAAGACATACACTGACACCCAGTAACACAGACACACACTTACACCAAGTAACAAAGACATACACTGACACCCAGTAACAAAGACACACACTGACACCCAGTAATACAGACACACACGTACACGAAGTAACAAAGACACAGACTTACACAAAGTAACACAGACAGACACTGACACCCAGTAACACAGACACACACTTACAGCAAGTAACAAAGACATACACTGACACCAAGTCACAAAGACACACACTGACACCCAGTAACAAAGACATACACGGACACCAAGTCACAAAGACATACACTGATACCCAGGAACACAGACACACACTTACACCACGTAACACAGGCATACACTGACTCCCAGTAACACAGACACACACTTACACCAAGTAACAAAGACATACACTGACACCCAGTAACAAAGACACACACTGACACCCAGTAACAAAGACATACACTGACACCCAGTAACACAGACACACACGGACACCAAGTAACAAAGACACACACTTACACCAAGTAACACAGACACACACTGACCCCCAGTAACACAAACAAACACACTGACACCAAGTAACACAGACATACACTGACACCAAGTAACAAAGACACACACTGACACCCAGTAACACAAACAAACACACTCACACGAAGTAACACAGACATACACTGACACCAAGTAACAAAGACATACACTGATACCCAGTAACACAGACACACACTTACACCACGTAACACAGGCATACACTGACTCCCAGTAACACAGACACACACTTACACCAAGTAACAAAGACATACACTGACACCCAGTAACAAAGACACACACTGACACCCAGTAACAAAGACATGCACTGACACCCAGTAACACAGACACACACGTACACAAAGTAAAAAAGACACACACTTACACCAAGTAACACAGACACACACTGACCCCCAGTAACACAAACAAACACACTGACAACAAGTAACACAGACATACACTGACACCAAGTAACAAAGACACACACTGACACCCAGTAAAAAAGACATACACTGACACCAAGTCACAAAGACATACATTGATGCCCAGTAACACAGACACACACTGACACCAAGTAACAAAGACATCCACTGACACCAAGTAACAAAGACATACACTTACACCAAGTAACAAAGACACACACTGACACCCAGTAACACAGAGAAACACTGATATACAGTAACAAAGACATACACTGACACCAAGTAACAAAGACACACACTGACACCCAGTAAAAAAGACATACACTGACACCAGGTCACTAAGACATACACTGATGCCCAGTAACACAGACACACACTGACACCAAGTAACAAAGACATACACTGACACCAAGTAACAAAGACATACACTTACACCAAGTAACAAAGACACACACTTACACCAAGTAACACAGACATACACTGACACCAAGTAACAAAGACAGACAATTACACCAAGTAACAAAGACATACACTCACACCAAGTATTTTGACACACACTTACACCAAGTAACATAGACAGACATTGCTACCCAGTAACACAGACACACACTTACACCAAGTAACAAAGACATACACTGACACCCAGTAACACAGACATACACTGACACCAAGTCACAAAGACATACACTGATACCCAGTAACACAGACACACACTTACACCAAGTATCACAGGCATACACTGACACCCAGTAACACAGTCACTCACTTACACCAAGTAACAAAGACATACACTGACACCCAGTAACAAAGACACACACTGCCACCCAGAAACACAGACACACACTGACACCCAGTAACACAAACAAACACAATGACACCAATTAACACAGACATACACTTACACCAAGTAACAAAGACATACTCTGATACCCAGTAACACAGGCACACACTGTGGGGGGGGGGGGGGCACATTGGCGCAGTGGTTAGCACCGCAGCCTCACAGCTCCAGGGACCCGGGTTCGATTCTGGGTACAGCCTGTGCGGAGTTTGAAACTTCTCCCTGTGTCTGCGTAGGTTTCCTCCGGGTGCTCCGGTTTCCTCCCACATGCCAAAGACTTGCAGGTTGATAGGTTAATTGGCCAACATAAATTGCCCCGAGTATAGGTCGGTGGTAGGGAAATATATAGGGACAGGTGGGGATGTGATAGGAATACGGTATTGGTGTAGGATTAGTATAAATGGGTTGTTGATGCTCGGCGCAGCCACGGTGGGCCGAAGGGCCTGTTTAAGTGCTGTATCTCTAAACTAAACTAATTACTGACACCTAGTGTCACAGACACACACTGACACCCAGTAACACCAACAAATACACACTGACTCCCAGTAACACAGAGAAACACTGATATACAGTAACAAAGACATACACTGACACCAAGTAACAAAGACACACACTGACACCCAGTAAAAAAGACATACACTGACATCAAGTCACAAAGACATACACTGATACCCAGTAACACAGACACACACTGACACCAAGTAACAAAGACATACACTGACACCAAGTAACAAAGACATACACTTACACCAAGTAACAAAGACACACACTGACACCCAGTAACACAGAGAAACACTGATACACAGTCACAAAGACACACACTGACACCAAGTAACACAGACATACACTGACACCAAGTAACAAAGACAGACAATTACACCAAGTAACAAAGACATGCACTGATACCCAGGAACACAGACACACAGTTACACCAAGTAACAAAGACACACACTGACACCAAGTAACACAGACATACACTGACACCAAGTAACAAAGACAGACACTTACACCAAGTAACAAAGACAGACACTGCTACCCAGTAACACAGACACACAGTTACACCAAGTAACAAAGACATACACTGACACCCAGTAACACAGACACACACTTACACCAAGTAACAAAGACATACACTGACACCCAGTAACAAAGACACACACTGACACCCAGTAACAAAGACATACACTGACACCCAGTTACACAGACACACACGGACACCAAGTAACAAAGACACACAATGACACCCAGTAACACAGACACACACTTACAGCAAGTAACAAAGACATACACTGACACCAAGTCACAAAGACACACACTGACACCCAGTAACACAGACATACACTGACACCAAGTCACCAGGACATACACTGATACCCAGTATCACAGACACACACTTACACCAAGTAACACAGGCATACACTGACACCCAGTAACACAGTCACACACTTACACCAAGTAACAAAGACATACACTGACACCCAGTAACAAAGACACACACTGACACCCCGTAACAAAGACATACACTGACACCCAGTAACACAGATACACACGGACTCCAAGTAACAAAGACACACTCTTACACCAAGTAACACAGACACACACTGATACCCAGTAACACAAACAAACACAATGACACCAAGTAACACAGACATACACTGACACCAAGTAACAAAGACAGACACTGATACCCAGTAACACAGACACACACGGACACCAAGTAACAAAGACACACACTTACACCAAGTAACACAGACACACACTGACACCCAGTAACACAAACAAACACACACTGACACCCAGTAACACAGAGAAACACTGATAAACAGTAACAAAGACATACACTGACACCAAGTAACACAGACACACACTGACACCCAGTAACAAAGACATACACTGACACCAAGTCACAAAGACATACACTGACACACAGTAACAAAGACATACACTGACACCAAGTCACAAAGACATACACTGATACCCAGTATCACAGACACACATATACACCAAGTAACACAGACATACACTGACACCCAGTAACACAGACACACACTTACACCAAGTAACAAAGACATACACTGACACCCAGTAACAAAGACACACACTGACACCCAGTAACAAAGACATACACGGACACCAAGTCACCGAGACATACACTGATACCCAGGAACACAGACACACACTTACACCACGTAGCACAGGCATACACTGACTCCCAGTAACACAGACACACACTTACACCAAGTAACAAAGACATACACTGACACCCAGTAACAAAGACACACACTGACACCCAGTAACAAAGACATACACTGACACCCAGTAACACAGACACACACGGACACCAAGTAACAAAGACACACACTTACACCAAGTAACACAGACACACACTGACACCCAGTAACACAAACAAACACACTGACACCAAGTAACAAAGACATACACTGATACCCAGTAACACAGGCACACACTGGGAGGGGGGGGGCGCACATTGGCGCAGTGGTTCGCACCGCAGCCTCACAGCTCCAGGGACCCGGGTTCGATTTTGGGTACTGCCTGTGCGGAGTTTGCAAGTTCTCCCTGTGTCTGCGTGGGTTTCCTCCGGGTGCTCCGGTTTCCTCCCACATGCCAAAGACTTGCAGGTTGATAGGTTAATTGGCCATCATATATTGCCCCTAGTATAGGTAGGTGGTAGGGAAATATATAGGGACAGGTGGGGATGTGATAGGAATACGGGATTAGTGTAGGATTAGTATGAAGGGTGGTTGATGTTCGGCACAGACTTGGTGGGCCGAAGGGCCTGTTAAAGTGCTGTATCTCTAAACTAAACTAAATACTGACACCTAGTCTCACAGATACACTCTGACACCCAGTAACACAAACAAACACACACTGACACCCAGTTACACAGAGAAACACTGATAAACAGTAACAAAGACATACACTGACACCATGTAACAGAGACACACACTGACACCCAGTAACAAAGACATACACTGACACCAAGAAACAAAGACATACACTGACACACAGTAACAAAGACATACACTGACACCAAGTCACAAAGACATACACTGATACCCAGTATCACAGACACACATATACACCAAGTATATCAGACAGACACTGACACCCAGTAACACAGACACACACTTACACCAAGTCACAAAGACATACACTGATACCCAGTATCACAGACACACATATACACCAAGTAACACAGACATACACTGACACCCAGTAACACAGACACACACTTACACCAAGTAACAAAGACATACACTGACACCCAGTAACACAGACACACACTTACACCAAGTAACAAAGACATACACTGACACCCAGTAACAAAGACACACACTGTCACCCAGTAATACAGATACACACGGACACCAAGTAACAAAGACATACACTGACACCCAGTAACAAAGACACACACTGATACCCAGTAACAAAGACATACACTGACACCCAGTAACACAGACACACACGGACACCAAGTAACACAGACACACACTGACACCAAGTAACACAGACATACACTGACACCAAGTAACACAGACACACACTGACACCAAGTAACACAGACACAGACTTACACCAAGTAACACAGACAGACACTGACACCCAGTAACACAGACACACACTTACAGCAAGTAACAAAGACATACACTGACACCAGGTCACAAAGACACACACTGACACCCAGTAACAAATACATACACGGACACCAAGTCACAAAGACATACACTGATACCCAGGAACACAGACATACACTTACACCACGTAACACAGGCATACACTGACTCCCAGTAAAACAGACACACACTTACACCAAGTAACAAAGACATACACTGACACCCAGAAAGAAAGACACACACTGATACCCAGTAACAAAGACATACACTGACACCCAGTAACACAGACACACACGGACACCAAGTAACACAGACACACACTGACACCAAGTAACACAGACATACACTGACACCAAGTAACACAGACACACACTGACACCAAGTAACACAGACACACATATACACCAAGCAACACAGACATACACTGACACCCAGTAACACAGACACGCACTTACACCAAGTCACAAAGACATACACTGATACCCAGTATCACAGACACACATATACACCAAGTAACACAGACATACACTGACACCCAGTAACACAGACACACACTTACACCAAGTAACAAAGACATACACTGACATCCAGTAACACAGACACACACGGACACCAGGTAACAAAGACACAGACTTACACCAAGTAACACAGACACACACTTACACCAAGTAACAAAGACATGCACTGATACCCAGCAACACAGACACACACTTACACCAAGTAACAAAGACATACACTGACACCCAGTAACACAGACACACACTTACACCAAGTAACAAAGACATACACTGACACCCAGTAACAAAGACACACACTGACACCCAGTAATACAGACACACACGGACACCAAGTAACAAAGACACACACTTACACCAAGTAACACCGACAGACACTGACACCCAGTAACACAGACACACACTTACAGCAAGTAACAAAGACATACACTGACACCAAGTCACAAAGACACACACTGACACCCAGTAACAAAGACATACACGGACACCAAGTCACAAAGACATGCACTGATACCCAGGAACACAGACACACACTTACACCACGTAACACAGGCATACACTGACTCCCAGTAACACAGACACAAACTTACACCAAGTAACAAAGACATACACTGACACCCAGTAACAAAGACACACACTGACACCCAGTAACAAAGACATACACTGACACCCAGTAACACAGACACACACGGACACCAAGTAACACAGACACACACTGACACCAAGTAACACAGACATACACTGACACCAAGTAACACAGACACACACTGACACCAAGTAACACAGACACAGACTTACACCAAGTAACACAGACAGACACTGACACCCAGTAACACAGACACACACTTACAGCAAGTAACAAAGACATACACTGACACCAGGTCACAAAGACACACACTGACACCCAGTAACAAATACATACACGGACACCAAGTCACAAAGACATACACTGATACCCAGGAACACAGACATACACTTACACCACGTAACACAGGCATACACTGACTCCCAGTAAAACAGACACACACTTACACCAAGTAACAAAGACATACACTGACACCCAGTAACAAAGACACACACTGATACCCAGTAACAAAGACATACACTGACACCCAGTAACACAGACACACACGGACACCAAGTAACACAGACACACACTGACACCAAGTAACACAGACATACACTGACACCAAGTAACACAGACACACACTGACACCAAGTAACACAGACACACATATACACCAAGTAACACAGACATACACTGACACCCAGTAACACAGACACGCACTTACACCAAGTCACAAAGACATACACTGATACCCAGTATCACAGACACACATATACACCAAGTAACACAGACATACACTGACACCCAGTAACACAGACACACACTTACACCAAGTAACAAAGACATACACTGACATCCAGTAACACAGACACACACTTACACCAAGTAACAAAGACATACACTGACACCCAGTAACAAAGACACACACTGACACCCAGTAATACAGACACACACGGACACCAAGTAACAAAGACACACACTTACACCAAGTAACACCGACAGACACTGACACCCAGTAACACAGACACACACTTACAGCAAGTAACAAAGACATACACTGACACCAAGTCACAAAGACACACACTGACACCCAGTAACAAAGACATACACGGACACCAAGTCACAAAGACATGCACTGATACCCAGGAACACAGACACACACTTACACCACGTAACACAGGCATACACTGACTCCCAGTAACACAGACACAAACTTACACCAAGTAACAAAGACATACACTGACACCCAGTAACAAAGACACACACTGACACCCAGTAACAAAGACATACAATGACACCCAGTAACACAGACACACACGGACACCAAGTAACAAAGACACACACTTACACCAAGTAACACAGACACACACTGACACCCAGTAACACAAACAAACACACTGACACCAAGTAACACAGACATACACTGACACCAAGTAACAAAGACATACACTGATACCCAGTAACACAGGCACACACTGGGGGGGGGGGGGGGGGGCACATTGGCGCAGTGGTTAGCTCCGCAGTCTCACAGCTCCAGGGACCCGGGTTCGATTCTGGGTACTGCCTGTGCGGAGTTTGCAAGTTCTCCCTGTGTCTGCGTGGGTTTCCTCCGGGTGCTCCGGTTTCCTCCCAAATGCCAAAGACTTGCAGGTTGATACGTTAATTGGCCATCATATATTGCCCCTAGTATAGGTAGGTGGTAGGGAAATATATAGGGACAGGTGGGGATGTGATAGGAATACGGGATTAGTGTAGGATTAGTATAAAGGGTGGTTGATGGTCGGCACAGACTCGGTGGGCCGAAGGGCCTGTTAAAGTGCTGTATGTCTAAACTAAACTAAATACTGACACCTAGTGTCACAGATACACACTGACACCCAGTAACACAAACAAACACACACTGAAACCCTGTAACACAGAGAAACACTGATAAACAGTCACAAAGGCATACACTGACACCAAGTAACACAGACACACACTGACACCCAGTAACAATGACATACACTGACACCAAGTCACAAAGACATACACTGACACCAAGTAACAAAGACATACACTGACACCAAGTCACAAAGACATACACTGATACCCAGTATCACAGACACACATATGCACCAAGTAACACAGACATACACTGACACCCAGTAACACAGACACACACTTACACCAAGTAACAAAGACATACACTGACACCCAGTAACACAGACACACACGGACACCAAGTAACAAAGACAAAGACTTACACCAAGTAACACAGACACACACTTACACCAAGTAACAAAGACATGCACTGATACCCAGTAACACAGACATACACTGACACCCAGTAACAAAGACACACACTGACACCCAGTAATACAGACACACACGGACACCAAGTAACAAAGACACAGACTTAAACCAAGTAACACAGACAGACACTGACACCCAGTAACACAGACACACACTTACAGCAAGTAACAAAGACATACACTGACACCAAGTCACAAAGACACACACTGACACCCAGTAACAAAGACATACACGGACACCAAGTCACCAAGACATACACTGATACCCAGGAACACAGACACACACTTACACCACGTAACACAGGCATACACTGACTCCCAGTAACACAGACACACACTTACACCAAGTAACAAAGACATACACTGACACCCAGTAACAAAGACACACACTGACACCCCGTAACAAAGACATACACTGACACCCAGTAACACAGACACACACGGACACCAAGTAACAAAGACACACACTTACACCAAGTAACACAGACACACACTGACACCCAGTAACACAAACAAACACACTGACACCAAGTAACAAAGACATAAACTGATACCCAGTAACACAGGCACACACTGGGGGGGGGGGGGGGGCACATTGGCGCAGTGGTTCGCACCGCAGCCTCACAGCTCCAGGGACCCGGGTTCGATTCTGGGTACTGCCTGTGTGGAGTTTGCAAGTTCTCCCTGTGTCTGCGTGGGTTTCCTCCGGGTGCTCCGGTTTCCTCCCACATGCCAAAGACTTGCAGGTTGATAGGTTAATTGGCCATCATATATTGCCCCTAGTATAGGTAGGTGGTAGGGAAATATATAGGGACAGGTGGGGATGTGATAGGAATACGGGATTAGTGTAGGACTAGTATAAAGGGTGGTTGATGGTCGGCAAAGACTTGGTGGGCCGAAGGGCCTGTTAAAGTGCTGTATCTCTAAACTAAACTAAATACTGACACCTAGTGTCACAGATACACACTGACACCCAGTAACACAAACAAACACACACTGACACCCAGTTACACAGAGAAACACTGATAAACAGTAACAAAGACATACACTGACACCAAGTAACACAGACACACTCTGACACCCAGTAACAAAGACATACACTGACACCAAGTAACAAAGACATACACTGACACACAGTAACAAAGACATACACTGACACCAAGTCACAAAGACATACACTGATACCCAGTATCACAGACACACATATACACCAAGTAACACAGACACACACTGACACCCAGTAACACAGACACACACTTACACCAAGTCACAAAGACATACACTGATACCCAGTATCACAGACACACATATACACCAAGTAACACAGACATACACTGACACCCAGTAACACAGACACACACTTACACCAAGTAACAAAGACATACACTGACACCCAGTAACACAGACACACACTTACACCAAGTAACAAAGACATACACTGACACCCAGTAACAAAGACACACACTGTCACCCAGTAATACAGATACACACGGACACCAAGTAACAAAGACACAGACTTACACCAAGTAACACAGACAGACACTGACACCCAGTAACACAGACACACACTTACAGCAAGCAACAAAGACATACACTGACACCAGCTCAAAAAGACACACACTGACACCCAGTAACAAATACATACACGGACACCAAGTCACAAAGACATACACTGATACCCAGGAACACAGACACACACTTACACCACGTAACACAGGCATACACTGACTCCCAGTAACACAGACACACACTTACACCAAGTAACAAAGACATACACTGACACCCAGTAACAAAGACACACACTGACACCCAGTAACAAAGACATACACTGACACCCAGTAACACAGACACACACGGACACCAAGTAACACAGACACACACTGACACCAAGTAACACAGACATACACTGACACCAAGTAACACAGACACACACTGACACCAAGTAAAACAGACACACATATACACCAAGTAACACAGACATACACTGACACCCAGTAACACAGACACACACTTACACCAAGTCACAAAGACATACACTGATACCCAGTATCACAGACACACATATACACCAAGTAACACAGACATACACTGACACCCAGTAACACAGACACACACTTACACCAAGTAACAAAGACATACACTGACACCCAGTAACACAGACACACACGGACACCAAGTAACAAAGACACAGACTTACACCAAGTAACACAGACACACACTTACACCAAGTAACAAAGACATGCACTGATACCCAGCAACACAGACACACGCTTACACCAAGTAACAAAGAAATACACTGACACCCAGTAACACAGACACACACTTACACCAAGTAACAAAGACATACACTGACACCCAGTAACAAAGACACACACTGACACCCAGTAATACAGACACACACGGACACCAAGTAACAAAGACACAGACTTACACCAAGTAACACAGGCATACACTGACTCCCAGTAACACAGACACAAACTTACACCAAGTAACAAAGACATACACTGACACCCAGTAACAAAGACACACACTGACACCCAGTAACAAAGACATACACTGACACCCAGTAACACAGACAGACACGGACACCAAGTAACAAAGACACACACTTACACCAAGTAACACAGACACACACTGACACCCAGTAACACAAACAAACACACTGACACCAAGTAACACAGACATACACTGACACCAAGTAACAAAGACATACACTGATACCCAGTAACACAGGCACACACTGGGTGGGGTGGGGGGGGGGGGCACATTGGCGCAGTGGATAGCACCGAAGTCTCACAGCTCCAGGGACCCGGGTTCGATTCTGGGTACTGCCTGTGCGGAGTTTGCAAGTTCTCCCTGTGTCTGCGTGGGTTTCCTCCGGGTGCTCCGGTTTTCTCCCACATGCCAAAGACTTGCAGGTTGATAGGTTAATTGGCCATCATAAATTGCCCCTAGTATAGGTAGGTGGTCGGGAAATATATCTGAACATGTGCCTCAAATCCGTGCCCTCTTTCCTACTGCTCCATCTTTCCATCCCTGCCACAGTACTGAAACAGCCCTTATCCAAGTCCCAATTCCCATGCTATGTGACTGCTCTCACCTGTTTCCATTCTTATCTCATCGTAGCCAGAAGATGAGTTGCAATGTCATCTCGAATATAAAAGCAAAATACTGCGGATGCTGGAAATCTGAAACAAAAACAAGAAATGCCGGATTCACTCAGCAGGTCTGGCAGCATCTGTGGAAAGAGAAGCTGAGTTAACGTTTCGGGTCAGTGACCCTTCTTCGGAACTGACAAATATTAGAAAAGTCACAGATTATAAACAAGTGAGGTGGGGGTTGGGCAACAGATAACAAAGGAGAAGGTGCAGATTGGACCAGGCCACATTACTGAACAAAAGGTCACGGAGCAAAGGCAAACAATATGTTAATGGTGTGTTGAAAGACAAAGCATTAGTACAGATCAGGTGTGAATATACTGAATATTGAACATCAGCCAGTGCAAACCTGAAGAAGAACAACCTGAAAAAAACAGTGGGTAAGCAAACTGAACAAACTAAGATGAAATGAAATAAATGCAAAAAAAGATTGTAAAAAATGTAAAAAGGAATGCAAAAAAAAGGAAGAAAAAATAACTAAAAATGACTAAAAATGAAAGTAAAGTGGGGGGCTGTCATGCTCTGAAATTATTGAACTCAATGTTCAGTCCGGCAGGCTGTAGTGTGCCTAATCGGTAGATGAGATGCTGTTCCTCGAGCTTGCGTTGATGTTCACTGGAACACTGCAGCAATCCCAGGACAGAGATGTGAGCATGAGAGCAGGAGGTAGTGTTGAAATGGCAAGCAACCGGAAGCTCAGGGTCCTGCTTGCGGACTGAGCGGAGATGTTCCGCAAAGCGGTCACCCAGTCTGCGCTTGGTCTCCCCAATGTAGAGGAGACCACACTGTGAGCAGCGAATACAGTATACTACATTGAAAGAAGTACAAGTAAATCGCTGCTTCAGCTGAAAGGAGTGTTTGGGGCCTGGGATAGTGAGGAGAGAGGAGGTAAATGGGCAGGTATTACACCTCCTGCGATTGCAAGGGAAGGTGCCCTGGGACGGGGACGAGGTGGTGGGGGTAATGGAGGAGTGGACCAGGGTGTCGCGGAGGGAACGATCCCTTCGGAATGCTGACAGGGGAAGGGAGGGGAAGATGCGACTGGTAGTGGTATCACGCTGGAGGTGGCGAAGATGGCGGAGGATGATCCTTTGGCTATGTAGGCTGGAGGGATGAAAAGTGAGGACAAGGGGAACCCTGTCACGGTTCTGGGAGGGAGGGGAAGGGGTGAGCGTAGAGGTGCGGGGAATGGGTCGGACACGGTTGAGGGCCCTGTCAGCCACAGTGGGGGGAAATCCTCGGTTGAGGAAAAAGGAGGTCAGATCAGAAGCACCGTCATGGAAGGTAGCATCATCAGAGCAGATGCGTCGGAGACGGAGAAACTGGGAGAATGGAATGGAGTCCTTACAGGAGGTATGGTGTGAAGAAGTGTAGTCGAGATAGCTGTGGGAGTCAGTGGGCTTATAATGGATATTGGTCTACGGCAGCGAGGCCTGGACAACGTATGCCAGCCAAGAGCGACGTCTCAATTCATTCCATCTTCGCTGCCTTCGGAGAATACTTGGCATCAGGTGGCAGGACTATATCTCCAACACAGAAGTCCTTGAAGCGGCCAACATCCCCAGCTTATACACACTACTGAGTCAGCGGCGCTTGAGATGGCTTGGCCATGTGAGCCGCATGGAAGATGGCAGGATCCCCAAAGACACATTGTACAGCGAGCTCGCCACTGGTATCAGACCCACCGGCCGTCCATGTCTCCGTTATAAAGACGTCTGCAAACGCGACATGAAATCGTGTGACATTGATCACAAGTCGTGGGAGTCAGTTGCCAGCATTCGCCAGAGCTGGCGGGCAGCCATAAAGACAGGGCTAAATTGTGGCGAGTCGAAGAGACTTAGTAGTTGGCAGGAAAAAAGACAGAGGCGCAAGGGGAGAGCCAACTGTGCAACAGCCCCAACAAACAAATTTCTCTGCAGCACCTGTGGAAGAGCCTGTTACTCCAGAATTGGCCTTTATAGCCACTCCAGGCGCTGCTTCACAAACCACTGACCACCTCCAGGCGCGTATCCATTGTCTCTCGAGATAAGGAGGCCCAAAAGAGGAAAAAAAAGAGGTAGACAACCTATCCCCAGAGATGGAGACAGAGAAGTGGAGGAAGGGAAGGGTAGTGTCAGAGATGGAACATGTAAAGGTGAGAGAAGGGTGGAAATTGGAAGCAAAGTTGTTGATAGGAATACGGGATTAGTGTAGGAATAGTATAAATGGGTGGCTGATGGTCGGCACAGACTCGGTGGGCAGAAGGGCCTGTTTCAGTGCTGTATCTCTAAACAAAACTAAATACTGACACCTACTGTCAAAGACACAAACTGATACACAGTAACAAAGACATACACTGACACCCAGTAACACAGACACACACACACCAAGTAACAAAGACATACACTGACACCCAGTAACAAAGACATACACTGACACCCAGTAACACAGACACACACGGACACCAAGTAACAAAGACACACACTTACACCAAGTAACACAAACACACACTGACACCCAGTAACACAAACAAACACACTGACACCCAGTAACACAGACACACACTGACACAAAGTAACACAGACATACACTGATACCCAGTTGCACAGGCAGACACTGACACCCAGTAAAACAAACCAACACACACTGACACCCAGGAACACAGAGAAACACTGATACACAGTAACAAAGACATACACTGACACCAAGTAACACAGACACACACTGACACCCAGTAACAAAGACATACACTGACACCAAGTCACAAAGACATACACTGATACCAAGTCACATAGACATACACTGATACCCAGCAACACAGACATACACTGACACCAAGTAACAAAGGCATACACTTACAGCAAGTAACAAGGACACACACTTACACAATGTAACGCAGACATACACTGACACCAAGTAACAAAGACAGACAAATACACCAAGTAACAAAGACATATACCTACACCAAATAATTTGACATACACTGACACCAAGTAACAAAGACATACACTGATACCCATTAACACAGACACACACTTACACCAAGTAACAAAGACATTCACTGACACCAATTCACAAAGACACACACTGACACCCAATAACAAAGACATACACTGACTCCAAGTCACAAAGACATACACTGATACCCAGTAACACAGACGCACACATACACCAAGTAACACAGACATACACTTACAACAAGTAATAAAGACATACACTGATACCCAGGAACACAGACACACACTTACACCAAGTAACAAAGACAGACACTGATACCCAGTAACACAGACACACACTTTCACCAAGTAACAAAGACATACACTTACACCAAGTAACACAAACACACACTTACACCAAGTAACAAAGAAATACACTGACACCAAGTAACAAAGACATGCAATTACACCAAGCAACAAAGACACAAACTTACACCAAGTAACACAGACACACACTGATACCCAGTAACACAGACACGCACTTCCACCAAGTAACAAAGTCAAACACTGACACCAATTAACAAAGACATACACTTAAACCAAGTAACACAAACACACACTTACACCAAGTAACAAAGACACACACTGACACCAAGTAACGCAGACACACACTTACACCAAGTAACAAAGACAAACACTGATACCCAGTAACACAGACACACACTTACACCAAGTAACAAAGACATACACTTACACCAAGTAACACAAACACACACTTACACCAAGTAACAAAGACATACACTGACACCAAGTCACAAAGACACACACTTCCACAAAGTAACAAAGACAAACACTGACACCAAGTAACAGAGACATACACTTACACCAAGTAACACAGAAATACACTGACACCAAGTAACAAAGACATACACTTACACCAATTAACAAAGACACACACATACACCAAGTAACACAGACATACACTGACACCAAGTAACAAAAACAGACAATTACAGCAAGTAACAAAGACTCACACTTACACCAAGTAACACAGAGATACACTGACACCATGTAACAAAGACATGCACTGATACCCAGTAACACAGACATACACTGACACCAAGTAACAAAGACATACAATGACACCAAGAAACAAAGACATACACTGATACCCAGTAACACAGACACACACTTACACCAAGTAACAAAGACATACACTGACACCCAGTAACAAAGACATACACTGACACCAAGTCACAAGGACATACACTGATACCCAGTAACACAGACACACACTTACACCAAGTAACAAAGACAAACTCTGACACCAAGTAACGAAGACATCCACTGACACCAAGAAAAAAAGACATACACAAATACCAAGTAACACAGACACACACTGACAGCCAGCAACACAAACAAACACACACTGACACTCAGGAACATAGCGAAACACTGACACACAGTAACAAAGACATACACAGACACACACTGTCACCAAGTAACAAAGACATACACTGACACCCAGGAACAAAGACATACACTGACACCAAGTCACAAAGACATACACTGATACCCAGTAACACAGAAACACACTTCCACAAAGTAACAAAGGCAAACACTGACACCAAGTAACAAAGACATACACTTACACCAAGTAACACAGACATCCTCTGACACCAAGTAACAAAGACATACACTTACACCAAGTAACAAAGACACACACTTACACGAAGCAACACAGACATACACTGACACCAAGTAACAAAGACATACACTGACACCCTGTAACACAGACACACACTTACACCAAGCAACAAAGACATACACTGACCCCAAGTAACAAAGACATACACTGATACCCAGGAACACAGAAACACACTTACACCAAGTAACAAAGACACACACTTACACCAAGTAACACAGACACACACTGACACCCAGTAACACAAACAAACACACTGACACCAAGTAACACAGACATACACTGACACCAAGTAACACAGACATACACTGATACCCAGTTGCACAGGCAGACACTGACACCCAGTAAAACAAACCAACACACACTGACACCCAGTAACACAGAGAAACACTGATACACAGTAACAAAGACATACACTGACACCAAGTAACACAGACACACACTGACACCCAGTAACAAAGACATACACTGACACCAAGTCACAAAGACATACCCTGATACCAAGTCACATAGACATACACTGATACCCAGCAACACAGACATACACTGACACCAAGTAACAAAGGCATACACTTACAGCAAGTAACAAGGACACACACTTACACAATGTAACGCAGACATACACTGACACCAAGTAACAAAGACAGACAAATACACCAAGTAACAAAGACATATACCTACACCAAGTAATTTGACATACACTGACACCAAGTAACAAAGACATACACTGATACCCATTAACACAGACACACACTTACACCAAGTAACAAAGACATTCACTGACACCAAGTCACAAAGACACACACTGACACCCAATAACAAAGACATACACTGACTCCAAGTCACAAAGACATACACTGATACCCAGTAACACAGACGCACACATACACCAAGTAACACAGACATACACTTACAACAAGTAATAAAGACATACACTGATACCCAGGAACACAGACACACACTTACACCAAGTAACAAAGACAGACACTGATACCCAGTAACACAGACACACACTTTCACCAAGTAACAAAGACATACACTTACACCAAGTAACACAAACACACACTTACACCAAGTAACAAAGAAATACACTGACACCAAGTAACAAAGACATGCAATTACACCAAGCAACAAAGACACAAACTTACACCAAGTAACACAGACACACACTGATACCCAGTAAAACAGACACGCACTTCCACCAAGTAACAAAGTCAAACACTGACACCAATTAACAAAGACATACACTTAAACCAAGTAACACAGACACACACTTACACCAAGTAACAAAGACACACACTGACACCAAGTAACGCAGACACACACTTACACCAAGTAACAAAGACAAACACTGATACCCAGTAACACAGACACACACTTACACCAAGTAACAAAGACATACACTTACACCAAGTAACACAAACACACACTTACACCAAGTAACAAAGACATACACTGACACCAAGTAACAAAGACATACAATTACACCAACTAACAAAGACATGCACTGACACCAAGTCACAAAGACACACACTTCCACCAAGTAACAAAGACAAACACTTACACCAACTAACAGAGACATACACTTACACCAAGTAACACAGAAATACACTGACACCAAGTAACAAAGACATACACTTACACCAATTAACAAAGACACACACATACACCAAGTAACACAGACATACACTGACACCAAGTAACAAAAACAGACAATTACAGCAAGTAACAAAGACTCACACTTACACCAAGTAACACAGAGATACACTGACACCATGTAACAAAGTCATGCACTGATACCCAGTAACACAGACATACACTGACACCAAGTAACAAAGACATACAATGACACCAAGAAACAAAGACATACACTGATACCCAGTAACACAGACACACACTTACACCAAGTAACAAAGACATACACTGACACCCAGTAACAAAGACATACACTGACACCAAGTCACAAGGACATACACTGATACCCAGTAACACAGACACACACTTACACCAAGTAACAAAGACAAACTCTGACACCAAGTAACGAAGACATCCACTGACACCAAGAAAAAAAGACATACACAAATACCAAGTAACACAGACACACACTGACAGCCAGCAACACAAACAAACACACACTGACACTCAGTAACATAGCGAAACACTGACACACAGTAACAATGACATGCACAGACACACACTGTCACCAAGTAACAAAGACATACACTGACACCCAGGAACAAAGACATACACTGACACCAAGTCACAAAGACATACACTGATGCCCAGTAACACAGAAACACACTTCCACAAAGTAACAAAGGCAAACACTGACACCAAGTAACAAAGACATACACTTACACCAAGTAACACAGACATGCTCTGACACCAAGTAACAAAGACATACACTTACACCAAGTAACAAAGACACACACTTACACGAAGCAACACAGACATACACTGACACCAAGTAACAAAGACATACACTGACACCCTGTAACACTAACACACACTTACACCAAGCAACAAAGACATACACTGACCCCAAGTAACAAAGACATACACTGATACCCAGGAACACAGAAACACACTTACACCAAGTAACAAAGACACACACTTACACCAAGTAACACAGACACACACTGACACCCAGTAACACAAACAAACACACTGACACCAAGTAACACAGACATACACTGACACCAAGTAACAAAGACATACACTGATACCCAGTAACACAGGCACACACTGGGGGTGGGGGGGCACATTGGCGCAGTGGATAGCACCGCAGTCTCACAGCTCCAGGGACCCGGGTTCGATTCTGGGTACTGCCTGTGCGGAGTTTGCAAGTTCTCCCTGTGTCTGCGTGGGTTTCCTCCGGGTGCTCCGGTTTCCTCCCACATGCCAAAGACTTGCAGGTTGATAGGTTAATTGGCCATCATAAATTGCCCCTCGTATAGGTAGGTGGTCGGGAAATATATCTGAACATGTGCCTCAAATCCGTGCCCTCTTTCCTACTGCTCCATCTTTCCATCCCTGCCACAGTACTGAAACAGCCCTTATCCAAGTCCCAATTCCCATGCTATGTGACTGCTCTCACCTGTTTCCATTCTTATCTCATCGTAGCCAGAAGATCAGTTGCAATGTCATCTCGAATATAAAAGCAAAATACTGCGGATGCTGGAAATCTGAAACAAAAACAAGAAATGCCGGATTCACTCAGCAGGTCTGGCAGCATCTGTGGAAAGAGAAGCTGAGTTAACGTTTCGGGTCAGTGACCCTTCTTCGGAACTGACAAATATTAGAAAAGTCACAGATTATAAACAAGTGAGGTGGGGGTTGGGCAACAGATAACAAAGGAGAAGGTGCAGATTGGACCAGGCCACATTACTGAACAAAAGGTCACGGAGCAAAGGCAAACAATATGTTAATGGTGTGTTGAAAGACAAAGCATTAGTACAGATCAGGTGTGAATATACTGAATATTGAACATCAGCAAGTGCAAACCTGAAGAAGAACAACCTGAAAAAAACAGTGGGTAAGCAAACTGAACAAACTAAGATGAAATGAAATAAATGCAAAAAAAGATTGTAAAAAATGTAAAAAGGAATGCAAAAAAAAGGAAGAAAAAATAACTAAAAATGACTAAAAATGAAAGTAAAGTGGGGGGCTGTCATGCTCTGAAATTATTGAACTCAATGTTCAGTCCGGCAGGCTGTAGTGTGCCTAATCGGTAGATGAGATGCTGTTCCTCGAGCTTGCGTTGATGTTCACTGGAACACTGCAGCAATCCCAGGACAGAGATGTGAGCATGAGAGCAGGAGGTAGTGTTGAAATGGCAAGCAACCGGAAGCTCAGGGTCCTGCTTGCGGACTGAGCGGAGATGTTCCGCAAAGCGGTCACCCAGTCTGCGCTTGGTCTCCCCAATGTAGAGGAGACCACACTGTGAGCAGCGAATACAGTATACTACATTGAAAGAAGTACAAGTAAATCGCTGCTTCAGCTGAAAGGAGTGTTTGGGGCCTGGGATAGTGAGGAGAGAGGAGGTAAATGGGCAGGTATTACACCTCCTGCGATTGCAAGGGAAGGTGCCCTGGGACGGGGACGAGGTGGTGGGGGTAATGGAGGAGTGGACCAGGGTGTCGCGGAGGGAACGATCCCTTCGGAATGCTGACAGGGGAAGGGAGGGGAAGATGCGACTGGTAGTGGTATCACGCTGGAGGTGGCGAAGATGGCGGAGGATGATCCTTTGGCTATGTAGGCTGGAGGGATGAAAAGTGAGGACAAGGGGAACCCTGTCACGGTTCTGGGAGGGAGGGGAAGGGGTGAGCGTAGAGGTGCGGGGAATGGGTCGGACACGGTTGAGGGCCCTGTCAGCCACAGTGGGGGGAAATCCTCGGTTGAGGAAAAAGGAGGTCAGATCAGAAGCACCGTCATGGAAGGTAGCATCATCAGAGCAGATGCGTCGGAGACGGAGAAACTGGGAGAATGGAATGGAGTCCTTACAGGAGGTATGGTGTGAAGAAGTGTAGTCGAGATAGCTGTGGGAGTCAGTGGGCTTATAATGGATATTGGTAGACAACCTATCCCCAGAGATGGAGACAGAGAAGTGGAGGAAGGGAAGGGTAGTGTCAGAGATGGACCATGTAAAGGTGAGAGAAGGGTGGAAATTGGAAGCAAAGTTGTTGATAGGAATACGGGATTAGTGTAGGAATAGTATAAATGGGTGGCTGATGGTCGGCACAGACTCGGTGGGCCGAACGGCCTGTTTCAGTGCTGTATCTCTAAACAAAACTAAATACTGACACCTAGTGTCAAAGACACAAACTGATACACAGTAACAAAGACATACCCTGACACCCAGTAACACAGACACACACACACCAAGTAACAAAGACATACACTGACACCCAGTAACAAAGACATACACTGACACCCAGTAACACAGACACACACGGACACCAAGTAACAAAGACACACACTTACACCAAGTAACACAGACACACACTGACACCCAGTAACACAAACAAACACACTGACACCCAGTAACACAGACACACACTGACACAAAGTAACACAGACATACACTGATACCCAGTTGCACAGGCAGACACTGACACCCAGTAAAACAAACAAACACACACTGACACCCAGTAACACAGAAAAACACTGATACACAGTAACAAAGACATACACTGACACCAAGTAACACAGACACACACTGACACCCAGTAACAAAGACATACACTGACACCAAGTCACAAAGACATACACTGATACCAAGTCACATAGACATACACTGATACCCAGCAACACAGACATACACTGACACCAAGTAACAAAGGCATACACTTACAGCAAGTAACAAGGACACACACTTACACAATGTAACGCAGACATACACTGACACCAAGTAACAAAGACAGACAAATACACCAAGTAACAAAGACATATACCTACACCAAGTAATTTGACATACACTGACACCAAGTAACAAAGACATACACTGATACCCATTAACACAGACACACACTTACACCAAGTAACAAAGACATTCACTGACACCAAGTCACAAAGACACACACTGACACCCAATAACAAAGACATACACTGACTCCAAGTCACAAAGACATACACTGATACCCAGTAACACAGACGCACACATACACCAAGTAACACAGACATACACTTACACCAAGTAATAAAGACATACACTGATACCCAGGAACACAGACACACACTTACACCAAATAACAAAGACAGACACTGATACCCAGTAACACAGACACACACTTTCACCAAGTAACAAAGACATACACTTACACCAAGTAACACAAACACACACTTACACCAAGTAACAAAGAAATACACTGACACCAAGTAACAAAGACATGCAATTACACCAAGCAACAAAGACACAAACTTACACCAAGTAACACAGACACACAGTGATACCCAGTAACACAGACACGCACTTCCACCAAGTAACAAAGTCAAACACTGACACCAATTAACAAAGACATACACTTAAACCAAGTAACACAAACACACACTTACACCAAGTAACAAAGACACACACTGAGACCAAGTAACGCAGACATACACTTACACCAAGTAACAAAGACAAACACTGATACCCAGTAACACAGACACACACTTACACCAAGTAACAAAGACATACACTTACACCAAGTAACACAAACACACACTTACACCAAGTAACAAAGACATACAATGACACCAAGTAACAAAGACATACAATTACACCAACTAACAAAGACATACACTGACAGCAAGTCACAAAGACACACACTTCCACCAAGTAACAAAGACAAACACTGACAAAAAGTAACAGAGACATACACTTACACCAAGTAACACAGAAATACACTGACACCAAGTAACAAAGACATACACTTACACCAATTAACAAAGACACACACATACACCAAGTAACACAGACATACACTGACACCAAGTAACAAAAACAGACAATTACAGCAAGTAACAAAGACTCACACTTACACCGAGTAACACAGAGATACACTGACACCATGTAACAAAGACATGCACTGATACCCAGTAACACAGACCTACACTGACACCAAGTAACAAAGACATACAATGACACCAAGAAACAAAGACATACACTGATACCCAGTAACACAGACACACACTTACACCAAGTAACAAAGACATACACTGACACCCAGTAACAAAGACATACACTGACACCTAGTCACAAGGACATACACTGATACCCAGTAACACAGACACACACTTACACCAAGTAACAAAGACAAACTCTGACACCAAGTAACGAAGACATCCACTGACACCAAGAAAAAAAGACATGCACAAATACAAAGTAACACAGACACACACTGACAGCCAGCAACACAAACAAACACACACTGACACTCAGTAACATAGCGAAACACTGACACACAGTAACAAAGACATACACAGACACACACTGTCACCAAGTAACAAAGACATACACTGACACCCAGGAACAAAGACATACACTGACACCAAGTCACAAAGACATACACTGATACCCAGTAACACAGAAACACACTTCCACAAAGTAACAAAGGCAAACACTGACACCAAGTAACAAAGACATACACTTACACCAAGTAACACAGACATGCTCTGACACCAAGTAACAAAGACATACACTTACACCAAGTAACAAAGACACACACTAACACGAAGCAACACAGACATACACTGACAACAAGTAACAAAGACATACACTGACACCCTGTAACACAGACACACACTTACACCAAGCAACAAAGACATACACTGACCCCAAGTAACAAAGACATACACTGATACCCAGGAACACAGAAACACACTTACACCAAGAAACAAAGAGACACACTTACACCAAGTAACACAGACATACACTGACACCAAGTAACAAAGACATACACTGACACCACAGAACAAAGACATAAACTGACACCCAGTAACAAAGACATACACTGACACCAAGTCACAAAGACATACACTGACACCCAGTAACAAAGACATACACTGACACCAATTCACAAAGACATACACTGACACCAAGTAACAAAGACATACACTGATACCCAGTAACACAGACACACACTTACACCAAGTGACAAAGACATACACTGACACCATGTAACAAAGACATACACTGACACCAAGTCACACAGACATACACTGACACCAAGTAACAAAGACATACAATTACACCAAGTAACAAAGACACACACTTACACCAAATAACACAGACATACACTGACACCAAGTAACAAAGACATACACTGTTACCCAGTAACACAGACACACACTTACACCAAGTAACAAAGACATACACTGATACCAAGTGACAAAGACACACACTTGCACCAAGTAACACAAACACTCACTTACACCAAGTAACAAAGACATACACTGACACCAAGTAACAATGACATACAATTACACCAAGTAACAAAGACACAAACTTAACCAAGTAACACAGACATACACTGACACCAAGTAACAAAGACATACACTGTTACCCAGTAACACAGACACACACTTACACCAGGTAACAAAGACATACACTTATACAAAGTAACACAGACACACCCTTACACCAAGTAACACAGACACACACTTACACCAAGTAACAAAGACATACACTGCCACCAAGTAACACAGACATACACTGACACCAAGTAACAAAGACATACAATTACACCAAGTAACAAAGACACACACTTACACCAAGTAACACAGACATACACTGTCACCATGTAGCAAAGACATGCACTGATACCCAGTAACAAAGACACACACTTGCACCAAGTAACAAAGATATACACTGATACCCAGTAACACAGACACACAATTACACCAAGTAACAAAGACATACACTGACACCAAGTAACAAAGACACACACTGACACCAGGTCACAAAGACAGACACTGACACCCAGTAACAAAGACATACACTGACACCAAGTAACAAAGACATACACTTACACCAAGTAACACAGACATACACTGACACCAAGTAACAAAGACATACAATTACACCAAGTAACAAAGACTCACACTTACACCAAGTAACACAGACATACACTGACACCAAGTAACAAAGACATACACTGTTACCCAGTAACACAGACACACACTTACACCAAGTAACAAAGACATACACTGATACCAAGTAACACAGACACACACTTACACCAAGTAACACAGCCATACACTGACACCAAGTAACAAAGACATACACTGATACCCAGTAGCACAGACACACACTGGGCGGCACATTGGCACAGTGGTTAGCAGCCTCACAGCTCCAGGGACCCGGGCTCGATTCTGGGTACTGCCTGTGCGGAGTTTGCAAGTTCTCCCTGTGTCTGCGTGAGTTTCCTCCGGGTGCTCCGGTTTCTTCCCACATGCCAAAGACTTGCAGGTTGATAGGTTAATTGGCCATTATAAATTGACCCTAGTATAGGTAGGTGGTAGGGAAATATATAGGGACAGGTGGGGATGTGATAGGAATACGGGATTAGTGTAGGATTAGTATAAATGGGTGGTTGATGGCCGGCACAGACTCGGTTGGCCGAAGGGCCTGTTTCAGTGCTGTATCACTAAACTAAATACTGACACCCAGTAACACAAACAAATACACACTGACACCCAGTAACATAGAGAAACACTGATACACAGTAACAAAGACAGACACTGACACACATACACACACTGTCACCAAGTAACAAAGACATACACTGACACCCAGTAACAAAGACATACACTGACACCGAGTCACAGAGACATCCACTGACAAGCAGTAACACAGACACACACTTACAACAAGTAACAACGACATACACTGACACCAAGTAACAAAGACATACACTTACACCAAGTAACAAAGACATACACTGACACCAAGTAACAAAGACAGACACTGATACCCAGTAAAACAGACACACACTGACACCAAGTAACAAATACATACACTGACACCAAGAAAGAAAGGCATACACTTACACCAAGTAACAAAGACATACACTGATACCCGGTAACACAGACACACATTTACACCAAGTAACAAAGACATACACTGACACCAAGTCACAAAGACACACACTGACACCCAGTAACAAAGACATACACTGACACCAAGTCACAAAGACATACACTGATACCCAGTAACACAGACACACACTTACACCAAGTAACACAGACATACACTGACACCAAGTAACAAAGACATACACTGATGCCTAGTAACACAGACACACACTTACACCAAGTAACAAAGACAGACACAGATACCCAGTAACACAGACACACACTCACACCAAGTAACAAAGACATACACTGACACCCAGTAACAAAGACACACATGGACACCAAGTAACAAAGACACAGACTTACACCAAGTAACACAGACACACAATGACACCCAGAAACACAGACACACTCTTATACCAAGTAACAAAGGCATAAACTGACACCAAGTAACAAAGACATACACTTACACCACGTAACAAAGACATACACTGACACCAAGTAACAAAGACATACACTGATACGCAGTAACACAGACACACACGTACACCAAGTAACAAAGACATGCACTGATACCCAGTAACACAGACACACACTTACACCAAGTAACAAAGACATACACTGATACCAACTGACACAGACACACACTTACACCAAGTATAACAAACACTCCCTTACACCAAGTAACAAAGACATACACTGACACCAAGTAACGAAGACAGACACTGACACCCAGTAACAAAGACAGACAATGACACCACGTCACAAAGACAGACACTGACACCAAGTAACAAAGACATACACTTACACCAAGTAACACAGACATACACTGACACCAAGTAACAAAGACAAACACTGACACCAAGTAACGAAGACAGACACTGACACCAAGTAACAAAGACAGACACTGTTACCCACTTACACAGACACACACTTACACCAAGTAACACAGACATCCACTGACACCAAGTAACAAAGACATACACTGATACCCAGTAGCACAGACACACACTGGACGGCACATTGGCACAGTGGTTAGCATCCTCACAGCTGCAGTGACCCGGGCTCGATTCTGGGTACTGCCTGTGCGGAGTTTGTCAGTTCTCCCTGTGTCTGCGTGAGTTTCCTCCTGGTGCTCCGATTTCTTCCCACATGCCAAAGACTTGCAGGTTGATAGGTTAATTGGCCATTATAAATTGACCCTAGCATAGGTAGGTGGTAGGGAAATATATAGGGACAGATGGGGTTGTGATAGGAGTACGGGATTAGTGTAGGATTAGTGTAAATGGGTGGTTGATTGTCGGCACAGTCTCGGTATGCCGAAGGGCCTGTTTCAGTGCTGTATCTCTAAACTAAATACTGACACCAAGTAACACAGACACACACTGAAACCCAGTAACAAAGACATACACTGACAGCAAGTCACAAAGACATATACTGATACCCAGTAACACAGACACACACTTCCACAAAGTAACAAAGACAAACACTGACACCAAGTAACAAAGACATACACTTACACCAAGTAACAAAGACATACACTGACACCAAGTAACAAAGACATACACTGTTACCCAGTAACACAGACACACCCTTACACCAAGTAACACAGACATACACTGACACCAAGTAACAAAGACATACACTAACACCAAGTAACACAGACCTGCACTGACACCAAGTAACAAAGACATACAATTACACCAAGTAACAAATACATACAATTACACCAAGTAACAAAGACACACACTTTCACCAAATAACACAGACATACACTGACACCAAGTAACAAAGACATACACTGTTACCCAGTAACACAGACACACACTTACACCAAGTAACAAAGACATACACTGATACCAAGAGACACAGACACACACTTACACCAAGTAACACAAACACTCAATTACACCAAGTAACAAAGACATACACTGACACCAAGTAACAAAGACATACAATTACACCAAGTAACAATGACACACACTTACACCAAGTAACACAGACATACACTGACACCAAGTAACAAAGACATACACTGTTACCCAGTAACACAGACACACACTTACAATAAGTAACAAAGACATACACTGATACCAAGTAACACAGACACACACTTACACCAAGTAACAAAGACGCACACTTACACCAAGTAACAAAGACAAACACTGACACCACGTATCACAGACATACACTTACACCAAGTAACAGAGACATACACTGTCACCATGTAGCAAAGAAATGCACTGATACCCAGTAACACAGACACACACTTACACCAAGTAACAAAGATATACACTGATACCCAGTAACACAGACACACACTTACACCAGGTAACAAAGACATACACTGATACCAAGTAACACAGACACACCCTTACACCAAGTAACACAGACACACACTTACACCAAGTAACAAAGACATACACTGACACCAAGTAACACAGACATACACTGACACCAAGTAACAAAGACATACAATTACACCAAGTAACAAAGACACACACTTACACCAGGTAACACAGACATACACTGTCACCATGTAGCAAAGACATGCACTGATACCCAGTAACACAGAAACACACTTACACCAAGTAACAAAGATATACACTGATACCCAGTAACAGACACACAATTACACCAAGTAACAAAGACATACACTGACACCAAGTAACAAAGACATACACTGACACCAAGTCACAAAGACAGACACTGACACCCAGTAACAAAGACATACACTGACACCAAGTAACAAAGACATACACTTACACCAAGTAACACAGACATACACTGACACCAAGTAACAAAGACATACAATTACACCAAGTAACAAAGACACACACTTACACCAAGTAACACAGACATACACTGACACCAAGTAACAAAGACATACACTGTTACCCAGTAACACAGACACACACTTACACCAAGTAACAAAGACATTCACTGATACCAAGAAACACAGACACACACTTACACCAAGTAACACAGACATACACTGACACCAAGTAACAAAGACATACACTGATACCCAGTAGCACAGACACACACTGGGCGGCACATTGGCACAGTGGTTAGCAGCCTCACAGCTCCAGGGATCCGGGCTCGATTCTGGGTACTGCCTGTGCGGATTTTCCAAGTTCTCCCTGTGTCTGCGTAAGTTTCCTCCGGGTGCTCCGGTTTCTTCCCACATGCCAAAGACTTGCAGGTTGATAGGTGAATTGGCCATTATAAATTGACCCTAGTATAGGTAGGTGGTAGGGAAATATATAGGGACATGTGGGGATGTGATAGGAATACGGGATTAGTGTAGGATTAGTATAAATGGGTGGTTGATGGCCGGCACAGACTCGGTTGGCCGAAGGGCCTGTTTCAGTGCTGTATCACTAAACTGAATACTGACACCCAGTAACACAAACAAACACACACTGACACCCAGTAACATAGAGAAACACTGATACACAGTAACAAAAACAGACACTGACACACAGACACACACTGTCACCAAGTAACAAAGACAAACAATGACACCCAGGACAAAGACATGCACTGACACCGAGTCACAAAGACATACACTGATAACCAGTAACACAGACACACACTTACAACAAGTAACAACGACATACACTGACACCAAGTAACAAAGACATGCACTTACACCAAGTAACAAAGACATACACTGACACCAAGTAACAAAGACAGACACTGATACCCAGTAAAACAGACACACACTGACACCAAGTAACAAAGACATACACTGACACCAAGAAACAAAGGCATACATTTACACCAAGTAACAAAGACACACACTTACACCAAGTTACACAGACATACAATGACACAAAGTAACAAAGGCATACACTGATACCCGGTAACACAGACACACATTTACACCAAGTAACAAAGACATACACTGACACCAAGTCACAAAGACACACACTGACACCCAGTAACAAAGACATACACGGACACCAAGCCACAAAGACATACACTGATACCCAGTAACACAGACACACACTTACACCAAGTAACAAAGACATACACTGACACCAAGTAACAAAGACATACACTGATACCTAGTAACACAGACACACACTTACACCAAGTAACAAAGATAGACACTGATACCCAGTAACACAGACGCACACTTACACCAAGTAACAAGGACATACACTGACACCCAGTAACAAAGACTTACACTGACACCCAGTAACAAAGACACACACGGACACAAAGTAACAAAGACACACACTTACACCAAGTAACACAGACACACACTGACACAAAGTAACAAAGACATACACTTACACCACGTAACAAAGACATACACTGACACCAAGTAACAAAGACATACACTGATACCCAGTAACACAGACACACACGTACACCAAGTAACAAAGACATACACTGATACCCAGTAACACAGACACACACTTACACCAAGTAGCAAAGACATACACTGATACCAAGTGACACAGACACACACTTACACCAAGTATCACAAACACTCCCTTACACCAAGTAACAAAGACACACACTGACACCAAGTCACAAAGACAGACACTGACACTCACTAACAAAGACAAACACTGACACCAAGTAACGAAGACAGACACTGACACCCAGTAACAAAGACAGACAATGACACCACGTCACAAAGACATACACTGACACCAAGTAACAAAGACATACACTTACACCAAGTAACACAGACATACACTGACACCAAGTAACAAAGACATACACTGTTACCCAGTAACACAGACACACACTTACACCAAGTAACACAGACATACACTGACACCAAGTAACAAAGACATACACTGATACCCAGTAGCACAGACAAACACTGGGCGGCACATTGGCACAGTGGTTAGCATCCTCACAGCTGCAGTGACCCGGGCTCGATTCTGGGTACTGCCTGTGCGGAGTTTGTAAGTTCTCCCTGTGTCTGCGTGAGTTTCCTCCTGGTGCTCCGGATTCTTCCCACATGCCAAAGACTTGCAGGTTGATAGGTTAATTGGCCATTATAAATTGACCCTTGTATAGGTAGGTGGTAGGGAAATATATAGGGACAGGTGGGGTTGTGATAGGAGTACGGGATTAGTGTCGGATTAGTATAAATGGGTGGTTGATGGTCGGCACAGACTCGGTGGGCCGAAGGGCCTGTTTCAGTGCTGTATCTCTAAACTAAACTAAGTACTGACACCAAGTAACACAGACACACACTGAAACCCTGTAACAAAGACATACACTGACAGCAAGTCACAAAGACACACACTGATACCCAGTAACACAGACACACACTTCCACAAAGTAACAAAGACAAACACTGACACCAAGTAACAAAGACTTACACTTGCACCAAGTAACAAAGACATACACTGACACCAAGTAACAAAGACATACACTTACACCAAGTAACACAGACATACACTGACACCAAGTAACAAACACATACAATTACACCAAGTAACAAAGACATACAATTACACCAAGTAACAAAGACACACACTTACACCAAATAACACAGACATACACTGACACCAAGTAACAAAGACATACACTGTTACGCCGTAACACAGACACACACATACACCAAGTAACAAAGACATACACTGATACCAAGAGACACAGACACACACTTACACCAAGTAACACAAACACTCAATTACACCAAGAAACAAAGACATACACTGACACCAAATCACAAAGACATACAATTACACCAAGTAACAAAGACACACACTTACACCAAGTAACACAGACATACACTGACACCCAGTAACAAAGACATACACTGTTACCCAGTAACACAGACACACACTTACAATATGTAACAAAGACATACACTGATAACCAGTAACACAGACACACACTTAAACCAAGTAACAAAGACACACACTTACACCAAGTAACAAAGACATGCACTGACACCACGTAACACAGACACACACTTACACCAAGTAACACAGACATACACTGACACCAAGTAACAAAGACATACACTGATACCCAGTAACACAGACACACACTTACACCAAGTAACAAAGACATACACTGACACCAAGTCACAAAGCACACACTGACACCCAGTAAAAAAGACATACACTGACACAAAGTCTCAAAGACATACACTGATACTCGGTAACACAGACACCCACTTACACCAAGTAACACAGACATACACTGACACCAAGTAACAAAGACATACACTGATACCCAGTAACACAGACACACACTTACACCAAGTCACACAGACATACACTGATACCCAGTAACACAGACACACACTTACACCAAGTAACAAAGACATACACTGACACCAAGTCACAAAGACACACACTGACACCCAGGAACAAAGCCATACACTGACACCAAGTATTTTGACATACACTGACACCAAGTAACAATGACATACACTGATACCCAGTAACACAGCCACACACTTACACCAAGTAACAAAGACATACACTGATACCAAGTCACAAAGACACACACTTACACCAAGTCACACAGACATACACTGATACCCAGTAAAACAGACACACACTTACACTAAGTAACACAGACATACAGTGACACCAAGTACCAAAGTCATACACTTATACGCAATAACACAGACACACACTTACACCAAGTAACAAAGACAGACACTGATACCCAGTAACACAGACACACACTTACACCAAGTAACAAAGACATACACTGACACCAAGTAACAAAGACATAAACTGACACCCAGTAACACAGACACACACGGACACCAAGTAACAAAGACACACACTTAAACCAAGTAACAAAGACATACACCGATACCCAGTAACACAGACACACACTTACACCAAGTAACACAGACAAACACTGACACCAAGTAACAAAGACATACACTGATACCCAGTAACACAGGCACACACTGGGGCGGGGGGGGTGGGGGGGTGTGCGGCGGAGGGGCACATTGGCGCAGTGGTTAGCAACGCAGCATCACAGCTCCAGGGACGCGGGTTCGATTCTGGGTACTGCCTGTGAGGAGTTTGCAAGTTCTCCCTGTGTCTGCTTGGGTTTCCTCCCACATGCCAAAGACTTGCAGGTTGATAGGTTAATTGGCCATCATAAATTGCCCCTAGTATAGGTAGGTGGTAGGGAAATATATAGAGACAGGTGGGGTTGTGATAGAAATACGGGATTAGTGTAGGATTAGCATAAATGGGTGGGTGATGGTCGGCATAGACTCGGTGGGCCGAAAGGCCTGTTAAAGTGCTGTATCTCTAAACTAAACTAAATACTGACACCTAGTGTCACAGACACACACTGACAGCCAGTAACACAAACAAACACACACTGACACCCACTAACACAGAGAACCACTGATACACAGTAACAAAGACATACATTGATACCAAGTCACAAAGACATACACTGACACCCAGTAACACAGACACATACTGACACCAAGTAACAAAGACATACACTGACACCAAGTAACAAAGGCATACACTTACACCAAGTAACAAAGGCACACACTTACACCAAGTAAAACAGACATACACTGACACCAAGTAACAAAGACAGACAATTACACCAAGTAACACAGACATACACTGACACCAAGTAACAAAGACATACAATTACACCAAGTAACAAAGACACACACTTACACCAAGTAACACAGACATACACTGACATCAAGTAACAAAGACATACACTGTTACCCAGTAACACAGACATACACTTACACCAAGTAACAAAGACATACACTTATACCAAGTAACACAGACACACACTTACACCAAGTATCACAGACATACACTGACACCAAGTAACAAAGACATAAACTGACACCCAGTAACACAGACACACACGGACACCAAGTAACAAAGACACACTCTTACACCAAGTAACAAAGACATACACTGATACCCAGTAACACAGACACACACTTACACCAAGTAACACAGACAAACATTGACACCAAGTAACAAAGACATACACTGATACCCAGTAACACAGACACACTCTTACACCCTGCAACACAGACACACACTTGCACCAAGTAACAAAGACATACACAGATACCCAGTAACACAGACACACACTTACATCAAGTAACACAGACATACACTGACACCAAGTAACAAAGACATACACTGATACCCAGTAACAAAGACACACACTTACACCAAGTAACAAAGACATACACTGACACCAAGTAACAAAGGAATACACCTACACCAAGTATTTTGACATACACTGACACCAAGTAACAAAGACATACACTGATACCCAGTAACACAGACACACACGTACACCAAGTCACAAAGACAGATACTGATACCCAGTTACACAGACACACACTTACACCATGTAACAAAGACATACACTGACACCAGGTAACAAAGACATACACTGACACCCAGTATCACTGACACACACGGACACCAAGTAACAAAGTCACACACTTACACCAAGTAACACAGACACACACTGACAACCAGTAACACAGATACACACTTACACCAAGTAACAAAGTCATACACTGACACCAAGTAACAAAGACATACACTGAAACCCAGTAACACATACACACACTTACACCAAGTAACAAAGACATCCACTGATACCCAGTTACACAGAGACACATTTCCACCATGTAACACAGACATACACTAACACCAAGTAACAAAGACATACACTGACACCAAGTAACAAAGACATACACTGAAACCCAGTAACACATACACACACTTGCACCATGTAACACAGACATACGCTTACACCAAGTAACAAAGACACACACTTACACCAAGTAACAAAGACACACACTGATACCCAGTAACACAGACACACACTGACACCAAGTAACAAAGACATACACTTACACCCAGTAACACAGACACACACTGACACCAAGTAACAAAAACATACACTGACACCAAGTAACAAAGGCATGCACTTACACCAAGTAACAAAGGCACACACCTACACCCAGTAACACAGACACACACGGACACCAAGTAACAAAGACACACACTTAAACCAAGTAACAAAGACATACACCGATACCCAGTAACACAGACACACACTTACACCAAGTAACACAGACAAACACTGACACCAAGTAACAAAGACATACACTGATACCCAGTAACACAGGCACACACTGGGGCGGGGGGGGTGGGGGGGGTGCGGCGGAGGGGCACATTGGCGCAGTGGTTAGCAACGCAGCATCACAGCTCCAGGGACGCGGGTTCGATTCTGGGTACTGCCTGTGAGGAGTTTGCAAGTTCTCCCTGTGTCTGCTTGGGTTTCCTCCCACATGCCAAAGACTTGCAGGTTGATAGGTTAATTGGCCATCATAAATTGCCCCTAGTATAGGTAGGTGGTAGGGAAATATATAGAGACAGGTGGGGTTGTGATAGAAATACGGGATTAGTGTAGGATTAGCATAAATGGGTGGGTGATGGTCGGCATAGACTCGGTGGGCCGAAAGGCCTGTTAAAGTGCTGTATCTCTAAACTAAACTAAATACTGACACCTAGTGTCACAGACACACACTGACAGCCAGTAACACAAACAAACACACACTGACACCCACTAACACAGAGAACCACTGATACACAGTAACAAAGACATACATTGATACCAAGTCACAAAGACATACACTGACACCCAGTAACACAGACACATACTGACACCAAGTAACAAAGACATACACTGACACCAAGTAACAAAGGCATACACTTACACCAAGTAACAAAGGCACACACTTACACCAAGTAAAACAGACATACACTGACACCAAGTAACAAAGACAGACAATTACACCAAGTAACACAGACATACACTGACACCAAGTAACAAAGACATACAATTACACCAAGTAACAAAGACACACACTTACACCAAGTAACACAGACATACACTGACATCAAGTAACAAAGACATACACTGTTACCCAGTAACACAGACATACACTTACACCAAGTAACAAAGACATACACTTATACCAAGTAACACAGACACACACTTACACCAAGTATCACAGACATACACTGACACCAAGTAACAAAGACATAAACTGACACCCAGTAACACAGACACACACGGACACCAAGTAACAAAGACACACTCTTACACCAAGTAACAAAGACATACACTGATACCCAGTAACACAGACACACACTTACACCAAGTAACACAGACAAACATTGACACCAAGTAACAAAGACATACACTGATACCCAGTAACACAGACACACTCTTACACCCTGCAACACAGACACACACTTGCACCAAGTAACAAAGACATACACAGATACCCAGTAACACAGACACACACTTACACCAAGTAACACAGACATACACTGACACCAAGTAACAAAGACATACACTGATACCCAGTAACAAAGACACACACTTACACCAAGTAACAAAGACATACACTGACACCAAGTAACAAAGGAATACACCTACACCAAGTATTTTGACATACACTGACACCAAGTAACAAAGACATACACTGATACCCAGTAACACAGACACACACGTACACCAAGTCACAAAGACAGATACTGATACCCAGTTACACAGACACACACTTACACCATGTAACAAAGACATACACTGACACCAGGTAACAAAGACATACACTGACACCCAGTATCACTGACACACACGGACACCAAGTAACAAAGTCACACACTTACACCAAGTAACACAGACACACACTGACAACCAGTAACACAGATACACACTTACACCAAGTAACAAAGTCATACACTGACACCAAGTAACAAAGACATACACTGAAACCCAGTAACACATACACACACTTACACCAAGTAACAAAGACATCCACTGATACCCAGTTACACAGAGACACATTTCCACCATGTAACACAGACATACACTAACACCAAGTAACAAAGACATACACTGACACCAAGTAACAAAGACATACACTGAAACCCAGTAACACATACACACACTTGCACCATGTAACACAGACATACGCTTACACCAAGTAACAAAGACACACACTTACACCAAGTAACAAAGACACACACTGATACCCAGTAACACAGACACACACTGACACCAAGTAACAAAGACATACACTTACACCCAGTAACACAGACACACACTGACACCAAGTAACAAAAACATACACTGACACCAAGTAACAAAGGCATGCACTTACACCAAGTAACAAAGGCACACACCTACACCAAGTAACACAGACATACACTGACAACCAAGTAACAAAGACAGACAATTACACCAAGTAACAAAGACATACACTTACACCAAGTATTTTGACATACACTGACAGCAAGTAACAAAGACATACACTGATACCCAGTAACACAGACACACACTTACACCAAGTAACAAAGACATACACTGACACCAACTAACAAAGGCATACACCTACACCAAGTATTTTTACATACACTGGCACCAAGTAACAAAGACATACACTGACACCAAGTCACAAAGACACACACTGACACCCAGTAACAAAGACATACACTGACACCAAGTCACAAAGACACACACTGACACCCAGTAACAAAGACATACACTGACACCAATTCAAAAAGACATACACTGATACCCAGTAACACAGACATACACTTACACCAAGTAACACAGACATACACTGACACCAAGTAACAAAGACATACACTGATACCCAGTAACACAGACACACAGTTACACCAAGTAACAAATACAGATACTGATACCCAGTAACACAGACACACACTTACACCATGTGACAAAGACATACACTGACACCAGGTAACAAAGACATACACTGACACCCAGTAACACAGACACACACGGACACCAAGTAACAAAGTTACACACTTACACCAAGTAACACAGACACACACTGACACCCAGTAACACAGGCACACACTTACACCAAGTAACAAAGTCATACACTGACACCAAGTAACAAAGACATACACTGATACGCAGTAACACAGACACACAATTACACCATGTAACACAGACATACACTGACACCAAGTAACAAAGACATACAGTGACAGCAACTAACAAAGACATACACTAACACCAAGTAACAAAGACATACACTGACACCAAGTAACAGAGACACACACTTACACCAAGTAACAAAGACATACACTGAAACCCAGTAACACAGACACACACTTACACCATGTAACAAAGACACACACTTACACCAAGTAACAAAGACACACACTTACACCAAGTAACACAGACATACACTGACACCAGGTAACAAAGACAGACAATTACACCAAGTAACACAGACATACACTGACACCTAGTAACAAAGACACACACGGACACCAAGTAACACAGATACACACTGACACCCAGGAACACAGACACACACTTACACCAAGTAACACAGACATACACTGACACCAGGTAACAAAGACATACACTGATACCAAGTAACACAGGCACACACTTACACCAAGTAACACAGACAGACACTGACACCAAGTAACAAAGACATACACTGACACCAAGTAACAAAGACATACACTTACACAAAGTAACAAAGACACACACTTACACCAAGTAACACAGACATACACTTACACCAAATAACAAAGACAAACACTGACACCAAGTAACAATGACATACACTGATACCCAGTAACACATACACACACTGACACCAAGTAACAAAGACATATACTGATACCCAGTAACACAAACACACACTGACACCATGTAACAAAGACATACACTGACACCAAGTAACGAAGGCATACAATTACACCAAGTAACAAAGACACACACTTACACCAAGTAACACAGACAAACACTGACACCCAGTAAGAAAGACATACACTGACACCCAGTAACACAGACACACACTTACACCAAGTAACAAAGACATACACTGATACCCAGTAACACAGGCACACACTGGAGGGGGGAGGGGGATGAGGTGTTCACAGTGGCGCAGTGGTTAGCACCGCAGCCTCACAGCTACAGGGACCCGGGTTCGATTCTGGGTACTGCCTGTGCGGAGTTTGCAAGTTCTCCCTGTGTCTGCGTGAGTTTCCTCCGGGTGCTCCGGTTTCCTCCCACATGCCAAAGACTTGCAGGTTGATATGTTAATTGGCCATCAAAAATTGCCACTAGTATAGGTAGGTGGTAGGGAAATATATAGGGACGGTGGGGATGTGATCGGAATACGGAATTAGTGTAGGATTAGCATAAATGGGTGGTTGATGGTCGGCACAGACTCGGTGGGCCGAAGGGCCTGTTTAAGTGCTGTATCTCTAAACTAAACTAAATACTGACAACTAGTGTCATAGACACACAGTGACAGCAAGTAACAAAAACAAACACACACTGACACCCAGTAACACAGAGAACCACTGACACCCAGTAACAAAGACATACACTGACACCAAGCAACAAAGACATACATTGATACCAAGTCACAAAGACATACATTGATACCCAGTAACACAGACACACACTGACACCAAGTAACAAAGACATACACTGACACCAAGTAACACAGACGGACACTGACACCCAGTAAGAAATACATACACTGGCACCAAGTAACAAAGACATACATTGATACCAAGTCACAAAGACATACACTGATACCCAGTAACACAGACACACACAGACACCAAGTAACAAAGACACACACTGACACCAAGTAACACAGACATACACTGACATCAAGTAACAAAGACAGACAATTACACCAAGTAACAAAGACATACACTTACACCAAGTATTTTGACATACACAGACAGCAAGTAACAAAGACATACACTGATACCCAGTAACACAGACACACACTTACAGCAAGTAACAAAGACATACACTGACACCAAGTCACAAAGACACACACTGACACCCAGTAACAAATACATACACTGACACCATGTAACAAAGACATACACTGACACCAAGTAACAAAGACATACACTGACACCAAGGAAAAAATACACAAACTGGCACCAAGTAACAAAGACATACACTGACACCAATTAACAAAGACATACACTGACACCCAGTAACACAGACACACACTGACACCAAGTAACAAAGAGATACACTGACACCCAGTAACAAAGACATACACTGACACCCAGTAACACAGACACACACTTACACCAAGTAACAAAGACATACACTGACACTATCTAACAAAGACATACGCTGACACCAAGTAACAAAGACATACACTAACACCAAGTAAAAAAGACACACACTGACACCAAGTAACAAAGACATACACTGACACCAAGTAACAAAGACATACACTGACACCCAGTAACACAGACACACACTGACACCAAGTAACAAAGACATACACTGACACCCAGTAACAAAGACACACACTGACACCAAGTAACAAAGAGATGCACTGACACCCAGTAACACAGACACAAACTTACACAAAGTAACAAAGACACACACTGACATCCAGTAACAAAGACACAATTACACCAAGTAACACAGACATACACTAACTCCCAGTAACACAGACACACACTTACACCAAGTAACAAAGACACACACTGACATCCAGTAACAAAGACATACACTGACACCAAGTGACAAGACATATACTGACACCCAGTAACACAGACACACACTTACACCAAGTAACAAAGACATACACTGACACCAAGTCACAAAGACACACACTGACACCCAGTAACAAATACATACACTGACACAATGGAACAAAGACATACACTGACACCAAGTAACAAAGACATACACTGACACCAAGTAAAAAAGACACAAACTGACACCAAGTAACAAAGACATACACTGACACCAAGTAACAAAGACATACACTGACACCCAGTAACACAGACACACACTGACACCAAGTAACAAAGACATACACTGACACCCAGTAACAAAGACATACAATGACACCCAGTAACACAGACACACACTTACACCAAGTAACAAAGACATACACTGACACTATGTAACAAAGACATACACTGACACCAAGTAACAAAGACATACACTAACACCAAGTAACAAAGACATACACTGACACCAAGTAACAAAGACATACACTGACACCCAGTAACACAGACACACACTGACACCAAGTAACAAAGACATACACTGACACCCAGTAACAAAGACTCACACTGACACCAAGTAACAAAGAGATGCACTGACACCAATTAACAAAGGCATACAATGACACCCAGTAATAAAGACACACTTACACCAAGTAACACAGACATACACTGACACCCAGTAACACAGACACAAACTTACACAAAGTAACAAAGACACACACTGACATTAAGTAACAAAGACATACACTGACACCAAGTGACAAAGACATATACTGACAACCAGTAACACAGACACACACTTACACCAAGTTACAAAGACACACACTGACACCCAGTAACAAATACATACAATGACACCATGTAACAAAGACATACACTGACACCAAGTAACAAAGACATACACTGACACCAAGTAAAAAAGACACAAACTGACACCAAGTAGCAAAGACATACACTGACACCAAGTAACAAAGACATACACTGACACCCAGTAACACAGACACACACTGACACCAAGGAACAAAGACATACACTGACACCCAGTAACAAAGACATACACTGACACCCAGTAACACAGACACACACTTACACCAAGTAACAAAGACATACACTGAAACTATGTAACAAAGACATACGCTGACACCAAGTAACAAAGACATACACTAACACCAAGTAAAAAAGACACACACTGACACCAAGTAACAAAGACATACACTGACACCAAGTAACAAAGACATACACTGACACCCAGTAACACAGACACACACTGACACCAAGTAACAAAGACATACACTGACACCCAGTAACAAAGACTTACACTGACACCCAGTAACACAGACACACACTTGCACCAAGTAACAAAGACACACACTTACACCAAGTAACAAAGAGATGCACTGACACCAATAAACAAAGGCATACACTGACATCCAGTAACAAAGACACACTTACACCAAGTAACACAGACATACACTAACTCCCAGTAACACAGACACACACTTACACCAAGTAACAAAGACACACACTGACATCCAGTAACAAAGACATACACTGACACCAAGTGACAAGACATATACTGACACCCAGTAACACAGACACACACTTACACCAAGTAACAAAGACATACACTGACACCAAGTCACAAAGACACACACTGACACCCAGTAACAAATACATACACTGACACAATGGAACAAAGACATACACTGACACCAAGTAACAAAGACATACACTGACACCAAGTAAAAAAGACACAAACTGACACCAAGTAACAAAGACATACTCTGACACCCAGTAACACAGACACACACTGACACCAAGTAACAAAGACATACACTGACACCCAGTAACAAAGACATACACTGACACCCAGTAACACAGACACACACTTACACCAAGTAACAAAGACATATACTGACACTATGTAACAAAGACATACACTGACACCAAGTAACAAAGACATACACTAACACCAAGTAAAAAAGACACACACTGACACCAAGTAACAAAGACGTACACTGACACCAAGTAACAAAGACATACACTGACACCCAGTAACACAGACACAAACTGACACCAAGTATCAAAGACATACACTGACACCCAGTAACAAAGACATACACTGACACCCAGTAACACAGACACACACTTGCACCAAGTAACAAAGACACACACTGACACCAAGTAACAAAGAGATGCACTGACACCAATTAACAAAGGCATACACTGACACCCAGTAACAAAGACACACACTTACACCAAGTAACACTGACATACACTGACACCCAGTAACACAGACACACACTTACACCATGTAACAAAGACAAACACTGACATCCAGTAACACAGGCACACAGTTACACCAAGTAACAAAGACATACACTGACACCCAGTAACGCAGACACACACTGACACCAAGTAACCAAGACATGCACTGACACGCAGTAATAAAGACATACACTTACTCCCAGTAACACAGACACACACTGACACCTAGTAACACAGACATACACTTACACCAATTAACAAAGACATACACTGACACCCAGTAACACAGATACACACTGACACCAAGTAACAATGACATACAGTGACACACAGTAACAAAGACACACACTTACACCAAGTAACACAGACACACACAGACAGCCAGTAACACAGACACACACTTACACCAAGTAACAAAGACATACACTGACACTATGTAACAAAGACATACACTGACACCAAGTAACAAAGACATACACTGACACCCAGTAACAAAGACACACACTTACACCAAGTAACACAGACACACACTGACACCCAGTAACACAGACACACACATACACCAAGTAACAAAGACACACACTGACACCCAGTAACAAAGACATACACTGACACCAAGCAACAAAGACATACATTGATACCAAGTCACAAAGACATACACTGATACCCAGTAACACAGACACACACTGACATCAAGTCACAAAGACATACACTGATACCCAGTAACACAGACACACGCAGACACCAAGTAACAAAGACATACACTGACATCAAGTAACAAAGACACACACTTACACCAAGTAACAGAGACATACACTTACACCAAGTATTTTGACATACACTGACAGCAAGTAACAAAGACATACACTGACACCCAGTAACACAGACACACACTTACACCAAGTAACAAAGACATACACTGACACCAATTCTCAAAGACACACACAGACACCCAGTAACAAATACATACACTGACACCATGTAACAAAGACATACACTGACACCAAGTAACGAAGACATACACTGACACCAAGTAAAAAAGACACAAACTGACACCAAGTAACAAAGACATACACTGACACCCAGTAGCAAAGACATTCACTGACACCCAGTAACACAGACACACACTTACACCAAGTAACAAAGACATACACTGAAACTATGTAACAAAGACATACGCTGAAACCAAGTAGCAAAGACATACACTAACACCAAGTAAAAAAGACACACACTGACACCAAGTAACAAAGACATACACTGACACAAAGTAACAAAGACATACACTGACACCCAGTAACACAGACACACACTGACACCAAGTAACAAAGACATACACTGACACCCAGTAACAAAGACATACACTGACAACCAGTAACACAGACACACACTTGCACCAAGTAACAAAGACACACACTGACACCAAGTACCAAAGAGATGCACTGACACCAATTAACAAATGCATACACTGACACTCAGTAACAATGACAAACACTTACACCAAGTAACACAGACTTACACTGACACCCAGTAACACAGACACACACTTACACCAAGTAACAAAGACACACACTGACATCCAGTAACAAAGACATACACTGACACCAAGTGACAAAGGCATATACTGACACCCAGTAACACAGACACACACTTACACCAAGTAACAAAGACATACACTGACACCAAGTCACAAAGACACACACTGACACCCAGTAACAAATGCATACACTGACACCATGTAACAAAGACATACACTGACACCACGTAACAAAGACATACACTGACACCAAGTAAAAAAGACACAAACTGACACCAAGCAACAAAGACATACACTGACACCAAGTAACAAAGACATACACTGACACCCAGTAACACAGACACACACTGACACCAAGTAACAAAGACATACACTGACACCCAGTAACACAGACACACACATACACCAAGTAACAAAGACATACACTGACACTACGTCACAAAGACATACACTGACACCAAGTAACAAAGACATGCACTAACACCAAGTAAAAAAGACACACACTGACACCAAGTAACAAAGACATACACTGACACCAAGTAACAAAGACACACACTGACACCCAGTAACACAGACACACACTGACACCAAGTAACAAAGACATACACTGACACCCAGTAACAAAGACATACACTGACACCCAGTAACACAGACACACACTTGCACCAAGTAACAAAGACACACACTGACACCAAGTAACAAAGAGATGCACTGACACCAATTAACAAAGGCATACACTGACACCAATTAACAAAGTCACACACTTACACCAAGTAACACAGACATACACTGACACCCAGTAACACAGACACATACTTACACCAAGTAACAAAGACACGCACTGACATCCAGTAACAAAGACATACACTGACACCAAGTGACAAAGACATATACTGACACCCAGTAACACAGGCACACACTTACACCAAGTAACAACGACATACACTGACACCCAGTAACGCAGACACACACTGACACCAAGTAACAAAGACACGCACTGACACCCAGTAACAAAGACATACACTGACACCCAGTAACACAGACACACACTGACACCCAGTAACACAGACACACACTTACACCAAGTAACAAAGACATACACTGACACTATGTAACAAAGACATACGCTGAAACCAAGTAACAAAGACATACACTAACACCAAGTAAAAAAGACACACACTGACACCAAGTAACAAAGACATACACTGACACAAAGTAACAAAGACATACACTGACACCCAGTAACACAGACACACACTGACACCAAGTAACAAAGACATACACTGACACCCAGTAACAAAGACATACACTGACAACCAGTAACACAGACACACACTTGCACCAAGTAACAAAGACACACACTGACACCAAGTAACAAAGAGATGCACTGACACCAATTAACAAAGGCATACAGTGACACTCAGTAACAATGACAAACACTTACACCAAGTAACACAGACTTAGACTGACACCCAGTAACACAGACACACACTTACACCAAGTAACAAAGACACACACTGACATCCAGTAACAAAGACATACACTGACACCAAGTGACAAAGGCATATACTGACACCCAGTAACACAGACACACACTTACACCAAGTAACAAAGACATACACTGACACCAAGTCACAAAGACACACACTGACACCCAGTAACAAATGCATACACTGACACCATGTAACAAAGCCATACACTGACACCACGTAACAAAGACATACACTGACACCAAGTAAAAAAGACACAAACTGACACCAAGCAACAAAGACATACACTGACACCAAGTAACAAAGACATAGACTGACACCCAGTAACACAGACACACAATGACACCAAGTAACAAAGACATACACTGACACCCAGTAACACAGACACACACATACACCAAGTAACAAAGACATACACTGACACTATGTAACAAAGACATACACTGACACCAAGTAACAAAGACATGCACTAACACCAAGTAAAAAAGACACACACTGACACCAAGTAACAAAGACATACACTGACACCAAGTAACAAAGACACACACTGACACCCAGTAACACAGACACACACTGACACCAAGTAACAAAGACATACACTGACACCCAGTAACAAAGACATACACTGACACCCAGTAACACAGACACACACTTGCACAAAGTAACAAAGACACACACTGACACCAAGTAACAAAGAGATGCACTGACACAAATTAACAAAGGCATACACTGACACCAATTAACAAAGTCACACACTTACACCAAGTAACACAGACATACACTGACACCCAGTAACACAGACACATACTTACACCAAGTAACAAAGACACGCACTGACATCCAGTAACAAAGACATATACTGACACCAAGTGACAAAGACATATACTGACACCCAGTAACACAGGCACACAATTACACCAAGTAACAAAGACATACACTGACACCCAGTAACGCAGACACACACTGACACCAAGTAACAAAGACACACACTGACACCAAGTAACAAAGACATACACTTACACCCAGTAACACAGACACACACTGACACCTAGTAACACAGACATACACTTACACCAATTAACAAAGACATACACTGACAGCCAGTAACACAGACATACACTTACACCAAGTAATAAAAAACATACAATGACTCCCAGCAACACAGACACAAACTTACACCAAGTAACAAAGACATACACTGACACCCAGTAACACAGACACACAGTTGCACCAAGAAACTAAGACACACACACAACCAGTAACAAAGACAGACACTGACACCAAGTAACAAAGACACACACTGACACCAAGTAACAAAGAGATACACCGACACCTAGTAACACAGACACACACTGACACCAATTAACAAAGACACACACTGACACCCAGTAACAACGACATACACTGACACCAAGTAACAAAGACATACACTGACACCCAGTAACACAGATACACACTGACACCAAGTAACAAAGACATACAGTGACACCCATTAACAAAGACATACACTGACAGCCAGAAACATAGACGCACACTTACACCAAGTAACAAAGACAAACACTGACACCCAGTAACAAAGACATACACTGACACCAAGTAACAAAGACACACACTTACACCAAGCAACACAGACACACACTGACACCCAGTAACTCAGACACACATATACACCAAGTAACAAAGACACACACTGACACCCAGTAACAAAGACATACACTGACACCAATTAACAAAGACATACACTGACACCCAGTAACAAAGAAAATCACTTACACCCAGTAACACAGACACACACTGACACCAAGTAACAAAGTCACGCACTGACACCCAGTAACAAAGACATACACTTACACCCAGTAACAGAGACATACACTGACACCTTGTAACAAAGACATACAGTGACACCAAGTAATAAAGACATAAACTGACACCAAGTAAAAAAGACACACACTGACACCAAGTAACAAAGACATACACTGACACCCAGTAACACAGACACACACTGACACCAATTAACAAAGACACACACTGACACCCAGTAACAAAGACATACACTGACACCAAGTAACAAAGACATACACTGACACCCAGTAACATAGATACACACTGACACCAAGTAACAAAGACATACAGTGACACCCAGTAACAAAGACATACACTGACAGCCAGAAACACAGACACACACTTGCACCAAGTAACAAAGACAAACACTGACACCCAGTAACAAAGACATACACTGACACCAAGTAACAAAGACATACACTGACACCCAGTAACAAAGACACACACTTACACCAAGTAACAAAGACACACACTGACACCCATTAACAAAGACATACACTGACACCAATTAACAAAGACATGCGCTGACACCCAGTAACAAAGACAATCACTTACACCCAGTAACACAGACATACGCTGACACCAAGTAACAAAGACACGCACTGACACCAAGTAACAAAGACACACACTGACACCCAGTAACACAGACACACACTGACACCAAGTAACAAAGACACGCACTGACACCCAGTAACAAAGACATACACTTACACCCAGTAACAGAGACATACACTGACACCTTGTAACAAAGACATACATTGACACCAAGTAATAAAGATATACACTGCCACCAAGTAAAAAAGACACACACTGACACCAAGTAACAAAGACATACACTGACACCAAGTAACAAAGACATACACTGACACCCAGTAACACAGACACACACTGACACCAAGTAACAAAGACATACACTGTCACCAATTAACAAAGACATACACTGACACCCAGTAACACAGACACATACTGACATCAAGTAACAAAGACATACACTGACACCCAGTAACAAAGACATACACTAACACCCAGTAACACAGACACACACTTACACCAAGTAACAAAGACACACACTGACACCAAGTAACAAAGACATGCACTGACACCAAGTAACAAAGGCATACACTGACACCCAGTAACAAAGACACACACTTACACCAAGTAACACAGACATACACTGACACCCAGAAACACGGACACACAGTTACACCAAGTAACAAAGACACACACTGACATCCAGTAACAAAGACATACACTGACACCAAGTGACAAAGACATACACTGACACCCAGTAACACAGGCACACACATACACCAAGTAACAAAGACATACACTGACACCAAGTAACAAAGACATACACATACACCCTTTAACAAAGACACACACTGACAACCAGTAACACAGACACACACTGCCACCCCGTAACACAGACAGACAATGCCACCCAGTAACACAGACACACACTTACACCTAGTAACACAGACAGACACTGACACCCAGTAACACAGACACCGACTTACACCAAGCAACAAAGACATACACTGACACTCAGTAACAAAGACATACTCTGACACCCAGTAACACAGACACACACTTACACCAGGTAACAAAGACACACACTGTCACCCAGTAACAGAGACACACACTGACACCAAGGGTCAAAGACATACACTGACACCCAGTAACACAGACACACACTGATAACAAGTAACAAAGACACGCACTGACACCCAGTAACAAAGACATACACTTACACCTAGTAACAGAGACATACAATGACACCCAGCATCACAGACATACACTGACACCCAGTAACACAGGCATACACTTACAACAAGTAACAAAGACATACACTGACTCCCAGTAACAAAGATACACACTTACACCAAGTAACAAAGACATACACTGACAGCCAGAAACAAAGACACACACTTACACCAAGTAACAAAGACAAACACTGACACCAATTACCAAAGACATGCGCTGACACCCAGTAACAAAGACAATCACTTACACCCAGTAACACAGACATACGCTGACACCAAGTAACAAAGACACGCACTGACACCAAGTAACAAAGAAACACACTGACACCCAGTAACACAGACACACACTGACACCAAGTAACAAAGACACGCACTGACACCCAGTAACAAAGACATACACTTACACCCAGTAACAGAGACATACACTGACACCTTGTAACAAAGACATACATTGACACCAAGTAATAAAGATATACACTGCCACCAAGTAAAAAAGACACACACTGACACCAAGTAACAAAGACATACACTGACACCAAGTAACAAAGACATACACTGACACCCAGTAACACAGACACACACTGACACCAAGTAACAAAGACATACACTGTCACCAAGTAACAAAGACATACACTGACACCCAGTAACACAGACACATACTGACATCAAGTAACAAAGACATACACTGACACCCAGTAACAAAGACATACACTAACACCCAGTAACACAGACACACACTTACACCAAGTAACAAAGACACACACTGACACCAAGTAACAAAGACATGCACTGACACCAAGTAACAAAGGCATACACTGACACCCAGTAACAAAGACACACACTTATACCAAGTAACACAGACATACACTGACACCCAGAAACACGGACACACAGTTACACCAAGTAACAAAGACACACACTGACATCCAGTAACAAAGACATACACTGACACCAAGTGACAAAGACATACACTGACACCCAGTAACACAGGGACACACATACACCAAGTAACAAAGACATACACTGACACCAAGTAACAAAGACATACACATACACCCTTTAACAAAGACACACACTGACAACCAGTAACACAGACACACACTGCCACCCCGTAACACAGACAGACAATGCCACCCAGTAACACAGACACACACTTACACCTAGTAACACAGACAGACACTGACACCCAGTAACACAGACACCGACTTACACCAAGCAACAAAGACATACACTGACACTCAGTAACAAAGACATACTCTGACACCCAGTAACACAGACACACACTTACACCAGGTAACAAAGACACACACTGTCACCCAGTAACAGAGACACACACTGACACCAAGGGTCAAAGACATACACTGACACCCAGTAACACAGACACACACTGATAACAAGTAACAAAGACACGCACTGACTCCCAGTAACAAAGACATACACTTACACCTATTAACAGAGACATACAATGACACCCAGCATCACAGACATACACTGACACCCAGTAACACAGGCATACACTTACAACAAGTAACAAAGACATACACTGACTCCCAGTAACAAAGATACACACTTACACCAAGTAACAAAGACATACACTGACAGCCAGAAACAAAGACACACACTTACACCAAGTAACAAAGACAAACACTGACACCAATTACCAAAGACACACACACACCCAGTAACAAAGACAGACACTGACACCAAGTAACAAAGGCACAGACTGACACCCAGTAACACAGACACACACTGACACCAATTAACAAAGACACACACTGACACCCAGTAACAAAGACATACACTGACACCAAGTAACAAAGACATACACTGACACCCAGTAACACAGAAACAAACTGACACCAAGTAACAAAGACATACAGTGACACCCAGTAACAAAGACATACACTGACAGCCAGAAACACAGACACACACTGACACCAAGGAACAAAGACAAACACTGACACCCAGTAACAAAGACATACACTGACACCAAGTAACAAAGACATACACTGACACCCAGTAACAAAGACACACACTTACACCAAGTAACACAGACACACTCTGACACCCAGTAACACAGACACACATATGCACCAAGTAACAAAGACGCACACTGACACCCAGTAACAAAGACATACACTGACACCAATTAACAAAGAAATACACTGACACCCAGGAACAAAGACACTCACTTACACCCAGTAACACAGACATACCCTGACACCAAGTAACAAAGACACACACTGACACCAAGTAACAAAGACACACACTGACACCCAGTAACACAGACACACACTGACACCAAGTAACAAAGTCACGCACTGACACCCTGTAACAAAGACATACACTTACACCCAGTAACAGAGACATACACTGACACCTTGTAACAAAGACATACACTGACACCAAGTAATAAAGACATACACTGACACCAAGTAAATAAGACACACACTGACACCAAGTAACAAAGACATACACTGACACCCAGTAACACAGACACACACTTACACCAAAAAACAAAGACATACACTGCCACCCCGTAACACAGACAGACAATGCCACCCAGTAACACAGACACACACTTACACCTAGTAACACAGACAGACACTGACACCCAGTAACACAGACACCGACTTACACCAAGCAACAAAGACATACACTGACACTCAGTAACAAAGACATACTCTGACACCCAGTAACACAGACACACACTTACACCAGGTAACAAAGACACACACTGTCACCCAGTAACAGAGACACACACTGACACCAAGTAACAAAGACATACACTGACACCCAGTAACACAGACACACACTTACACCAAAAAACAAAGACATACACTGCCACCCCGTAACACAGACAGAAAATGCCACCCAGTAACACAGACACACACTTACACCTAGTAACACAGACAGACACTGACACCCAGTAACACAGATACCGACTTACATCAAGCAACAAAGACATACACTGACACTCAGTAACAAAGACATACTCTGACACCCAGTAACACAGACACACACTTACACCAGGTAACAAAGACACACACTGTCACCCAGTAACAGAGACACACACTGACACCAAGGGTCAAAGACATACACTGACACCCAGTAACACAGACACACACTGATAACAAGTAACAAAGACACGCACTGACACCCAGTAACAAAGACATACACTTACACCTAGTAACAGAGACATACACTGACACCCAGTAACACAGGCATACACTTACAACAAGTAACAAAGACATACACTGACTCCCAGTAACACAGATACACACTTACACCAAGTAACAAAGACATACACTGACAGCCAGAAACACAGACACACACTTACACCAAGTAACAAAGACAAACACTGACACCAATTACCAAAGACACACACACACCCAGTAACAAAGACAGACACTGACACCAAGCAACAAAGACATACACTGACACTCAGTAACAAAGACATACTCTGACACCCAGTAACACAGACACACACTTACACCAGGTAACAAAGACACACACTGTCACCCAGTAACAGAGACACACACTGACACCAAGGGTCAAAGACATACACTGACACCCAGTAACACAGACACACACTGATAACAAGTAACAAAGACACGCACTGACACCCAGTAACAAAGACATACACTTACACCTAGTAACAGAGACATACACTGACACCCAGCATCACAGACATACACTGACACCCAGTAACACAGGCATACACTTACAACAAGTAACAAAGACATACACTGACTCCCAGTAACACAGATACACACTTACACCAAGTAACAAAGACATACACTGACAGCCAGAAACACAGACACACACTTACACCAAGTAACAAAGACAAACACTGACACCAATTACCAAAGACACACACACACACAGTAACAAAGACAGACACTGACACCAAGTAACAAAGACACACACTGACACCCAGTAACACAGACACACACTGACACCAATTAACAAAGACACACACTGACACCCAGTAACATAGAAACAAACTGACACCAAGTAACAAAGACATACAGTGACACCCAGTAACAAAGACATACACTGACAGCCAGAAACACAGACACACACTTACACCAAGTAACAAAGACAAACACTGACACCCAGTAACAAAGACATAAACTGACACCAAGTAACAAAGACATACACTGACACCCAGTAACAAAGACACACACTTACACCAAGTAGCACAGACACACTCTGACACCCAGTAACACAGACACACATATGCACCAAGTAACAAAGACGCACACTGACACCCAGTAACAAAGACATACACTGACACCAATTAACAAAGACATACACTGACACCCAGGAACAAAGACAATCACTTACACCCAGTAACACAGACATACCCTGACACCAAGTAACAAAGACACACACTGACACCAAGTAACAAAGACACACACTGACACCCAGTAACACAGACACACACTGACACCAAGTAACAAAGTCACGCACTGACACCCTGTAACAAAGACATACACTTACACCCAGAAACACAGACATACACTGACACCTTGTAACAAAGACATACACTGACACCAAGTAATAAAGACATACACTGACACCAAGTAAATAAGACACACACTGACACCAAGTAACAAAGACATACACTGACACCCAGTAACACAGACACACACTTACACCAAAAAACAAAGACATACACTGCCACCCCGTAACACAGACAGACAATGCCACCCAGTAACACAGACACACACTTACACCTAGTAACACAGACAGACACTGACACCCAGTAACACAGACACCGACTTACACCAAGCAACAAAGACATACTCTGACACCCAGTAACACAGACACACACTTACACCAGGTAACAAAGACACACACTGTCACCCAGTAACAGAGACACACACTGACACCAAGGGTCAAAGACATACACTGACACCCAGTAACACAGACACACACTGATAACAAGTAACAAAGACACGCACTGACACCCAGTCACAAAGACATACACTTACACCTAGTAACAGAGACATACACTGACACCCAGTAACACAGGCATACACTTACAACAAGTAACAAAGACATACACTGACTCCCAGTAACACAGATACACACTTACACCAAGTAACAAAGACATACACTGACAGCCAGAAACACAGACACACACTTACACCAAGTAACAAAGACAAACAGTGACACCCATTACCAAAGACACACACACACCCAGTAACAAAGACAGACACTGACACCAAGTAACAAAGACACACACTGACACCCAGTAACACAGACACACACTGACAGCAATTAACAAAGACACACACTGACACCCAGTAACAAAGACATACACTGACACCAAGTAACAAAGACATACACTGACACCCAGTAACACAGAAACAAACTGACACCAAGTAACAAAGACATACAGTGACACCCAGTAACAAAGACATACACTGACAGCCAGAAACACAGACACACACTTACACCAAGTAACAAAGACAAACACTGACACCCAGTAACAAAGACATACACTGACACCAAGTAACAAAGACATACACTGACACCCAGTAACAAAGACACACACTTACACCAAGTAACACAGACACACTCTGACACCAAGTAACACAGACACACATATGCACCAAGTAACAAAGACGCACACTGACACCCAGTAACACAGACATACCCTGACATCAAGTAACAAAGACACACACTGACACCAAGTAACAAAGACACACACTGACACCCAGTAACACAGACACACACTGACACCAAGTAACAAAGTCACGCACTGACACCCTGTAACAAAGACATACACTTACACCCAGTAACAGAGACATACACTGACACCTTGTAACAAAGACATACACTGACACCAAGTAATAAAGACATACACTGGACACCAAGAAAATAAGACACACACTGAAACCAAGTAACAAAGACATACACTGACACCAAGTGACAAAGACACACACTGACACCAAGTAACAAAGACATACACTGACACCCAGTAACACAGACACACACTGACACCAATTAACAAAGACACACACTGACACCCAGTAACAAAGACATACACTGACACCAAGTAACAAAGACATACACTGACACCCAGTAACACAGAAACAAACTGACACCAAGCAACAAAGACATACAGTGACACCCAGTAACAAAGACATACACTGACAGCCAGAAACACAGACACACACTTACGCCAAGTAACAAAGACAAACACTGACACCCAGTAACAAAGACATACACTGACACCCAGTAACAAAGACACACACTTACACCAAGTAACACAGACACACACTGACACCCAGTAACAAAGACACACATATACACCAAGTAACAAAGACGCACACTGACACCCAGTAACAAAGACATACACTGACACCAATTAACAAAGACATACACTGACACCCAGGAACAAAGACAATCACTTACACCCAGTAACACAGACATACCCTGACACCAAGTAACAAAGACACACACTGACACCAAGTAACAAAGACACACACTGACACCCAGTAACACAGACACACACTGACACCAAGTAACAAAGTCACGCACTGACACCCTGTAACAAAGACAAACACTTACACCCAGTAACAGAGACATACACTGACACCTTGTAACAAAGACATACACTGACACCAAGTAATAAAGACATACACTGACACCAAGTAAATAAGACACACACTGACACCAAGTAACAAAGACATACACTGACACCCAGGAACACAGACACACACTTACACCAAGTAACAAAGACAAACACTGACACCAATTACCAAAGACACACACACACCCAGTAACAAAGACAGACACTGACACCAAGTAACAAAGACACACACTGACACCCAGTAACAAAGACATACACTGACACCCAGTAACACAGACACACACTGACACCAATTAACAAAGACACACACTGACACCCAGTAACAAAGACATACACTGACACCAAGTAACAAAGACATACACTGACACCCAGTAACACAGAAACAAACTGACACCAAGTAACAAAGACATACAGTGACACCCAGTAACAAAGACATACACTGACAGCCAGAAACACAGACACACACTTACACCAAGTAACAAAGACAAACACTGACATCCAGTAACAAAGACATACACTGACACCAAGTAACAAAGACATACACTGACACCCAGTAACAAAGACACACACTTACACCAAGTAACACAGACTTACACTGACACCCAGTAACACAGACACACACTTACACCAAGGAACAAAGACACACACTGACATCCAGTAACAAAGACATACACTGAAACCAAGTGACAATGGCATATACTGACACCCAGTAACACAGACACACATATACACCAAGTAACAAAGACGCACACTGACACCCAGTAACAAAGACATACACTGACACCAATTAACAAAGACATACACTGACACCCAGGAACAAAGACACTCACTTACACACAGTAACACAGACATACCCTGACACCAAGTAACAAAGACACACACTGACACCAAGTAACAAAGACCCACACTGACACCCAGTAACACAGACACACACTGACACCAAGTAACAAAGTCACGCACTGACACCCTGTAACAAAGACATACACTTACACCCAGTAACAGAGACATACACGGACACCTTGTAACAAAGACATACACTGACACCAAGTGATAAAGACATACACTGACACCAAGTAAATAAGACACACACTGACACCAAGTAACAAAGACATACACTGACACCAAGTGACAAAGACACACACTGACACCAAGTAACAAAGACATACACTGACACCCAGTAACACAGACACACACTGACACCAATTAACAAAGACACACACTGACACCCAGTAACAAAGACATACACTGACACCAAGTAACAAAGACATACACTGACACCCAGTAACACAGAAACAAACTGACACCAAGTAACAAAGACATACAGTGACAACCAGTAACAAAGACATACACTGACAGCCATAAACACAGACACACACTTACACCAAGTAACAAAGACAAACACTGACACCCAGTAACAAAGACATACACTGACACCAAGTAACAAAGACATCCACTGACACCCAGTAACAAAGACACACACTTACACCAAGTAACACAGACACACACTGACACCCAGTAACACAGACACACATATACACCAAGTAACAAAGACGCACACTGACACCCAGTAACAAAGACATACACTGACACCAATTAACAAAGACATACACTGACACCCAGGAACAAAGACAATCACTTACACCCAGTAACACAGACATACCCTGACACCAAGTAACAAAGACACACACTGACACCAAGTAACAAAGACACACACTGACACCCAGTAACACAGACACACACTGACACCAAGTAACAAAGTCACGCACTGACACCCTGTAACAAAGACATACACTTACACCCAGTAACAGAGACATACACTGACACCTTGTAACAAAGACATACACTGACACCAAGTAATAAAGACATACACTGACACCAAGTAAATAAGACACACACTGACACCAAGTAACAAAGACATACACTGACACCCAGTAACACAGACACACACTTACACCAAGAAACTAAGACACACACACACCCAGTAACAAAGACAGACACTGACACCAAGTAACAAAGACACACACTGACACCAAGTAACAAAGACACACACTGACACCCAGTAACACAGACACACACTGACACCAATTAACAAAGACACACACTGACACCCAGTAACAAAGACATACACTGACACCAAGTAACAAAGACATACACTGACACCCAGTAACACAGAAACAAACTGACACCAAGTAACAAAGACATACAGTGACACCCAGTAACAAAGACATACACTGACAGCCAGAAACACAAACACACACTTACACCAAGTAACAAAGACGCACACTGACACCCAGTAACAAAGACATACACTGACACCAAGTAACAAAGACATACACTGACACCCAGGAACAAAGACAATCACTTACACCCAGTAACACAGACATACCCTGACACCAAGTAACAAAGACACACACTGACACCAAGTAACAAAGACACACACTGACACCCAGTAACACAGACACACACTGACACCAAGTAACAAAGTCACGCACTGACACCCTGTAACAAAGACATACACTTACACCCAGTAACAGAGACATACACTGACACCTTGTAACAAAGACATACACTGACACCAAGTAATAAAGACATACACTGACACCAAGTAAATAAGACACACACTGACACCAAGTAACAAAGACATACACTGACACCCAGTAACACAGACACACACTGACACCAATTAACAAAGACACACACAGACACCCTCAAACAAAGACATACACTGACACCAAGTAACAAAGACATACACTGACACCCAGTAACACAAATACACACAGACACCAAGTAACAAAGACATACAGTGACACCCAGTAACAAAGACATACACTGACACCAAGTAACAAAGACATACATTGACACCCAGTAACAAAGACACACACTTACACCAAGTAACACAGAGACAAACTGACACCCAGTAACACAGACACACACATACACCAAGTAACAAAGACACACACTGACACCCAGTAACAAAGACATACATTGACACCAATTAACAAAGACAATCACTTACACCCAGTAACACAGACATACCCTGACACCAAGTAAGAAAGACATACACGGAAACCAAGTAAAAAAGACACACACTGACACCAAGTAACAGAGACATACACTGACACCAAGGAACAAAGACATACACTGACACCCAGTAACACAGACACACACTGACACCCAGTAACACAGACACACACTTACACCAAGTAACAAATACACACACTGACACCAAGTAACAAAGACATGCACTGACACCAAGTAACAAAGGCATACACTGACACCCAGTAACAAAGACACACACTTACACCAAGTAACATAGACAAACACTGACAGCCAGTAACACGGACACACAGTTACACCAAGTAACAAAGACACACACTGACATCCAGTAACAAAGACATACACTGACACCAAGTGACAAAGACATACACTGACACCCAGTAACACAGGCACACACTTACACCAAGTAACAAAGACATACACTGACACCAAGTAACAAAGACATACACATACACCCTTTAACAAAGACACACACTGACACCCAGCAACACAGACACACACTTACACCAAGTAACAAAGACATACACTGACACCCAGTAACACAGACACACACTGCCACCCCGGAACACAGACACACAATGCCACCCAGTAACACAGACACACACTTACACCTAGTAACACAGACAGACACTGACACCCAGTAACACAGACACCTACTTACACCAAGCAACAAAGAGATACACTGAAACTCAGTAACAAAGACATACTCTGACACCCAGTAACACAGACACACACTTACACCAAGTAACAAAGACACACACTGACACCAAGTAACAGAGACACACACTTACACCAAGTATCAAAGACATACACTGACACCCAGTAACACAGACACATACTGAAACCAAGTAACAAAGACACGCACTGACACCCAGTAACAAAGACATACACTTACACCCAGTAACAGAGACATACACTGACACCCAGCATCACAGACATACACTGACACCCAGTAACACAGACACACACTTACACCAAGAAATCAAGACACACACACACCCAGTAACAAAGACAGACACTGACACCAAGTAACAAAGACACACACTGACACCAAGTAACAAAGACATACACTGACAACCAGTAACAAAGACATACACTGACACCCAATAACACAGAGACAACCTTACACCAAGTAACAAAGACACACACTGACACCAAGTAACAAAGACATACACTGACACCCAGTAACACAGACAAACACTGACACCATGTAACAAAGACATACAGTGACACCCAGTAACAAAGACATACACTGACAGCCAGAAACACATACATACACTTACACCAAGCAACAAAGACAAACACTGTCACCCAGTAACAAAGACATGCACTGACACCCAGTAACACAGACACACACTTACACCAAGTAACAAAGACACACACTGACACCCAGTAACAAAGACATACACTGACACCAATTAACAAAGACATACACTGACACCCAGTAACACAGACACACACTTACACCAAGTAACAAAGACATACACTGACACCAAGTAACAAAGACTCACTTTGACACCCAGGAACAAAGACACACACTTAAACCAAGTAACAAAGACATACACTGACACCCAGTAACAAAGACATACACTGACAACCAGTAACACAGACACTCACTTACACCAAGTAACAAAGACACACACTCACACCCAGTAACAAAGAAATACACTTACACCAAGTAACAAAGACATACACTGACACCCAGTAACAGAGACACACACTGACACCCAGTAACACAGACACACACTGACACCAAGAAACAAAGACACGCACAGACACCCAGTAACAAAGACATACACTTACACCCAGTAACACAGACACACACTGACACCTAGTAACTCAGACATACACTTACACCAAGTAACAAAGACATACACTGACACCCAGTAACACAGACGCACACTTACACCAAGGAACAAAGACACACACTGACACCCAGTAACAAAGACATACAATTACACCCAGTAACACAGACATGCAATGACACCCAGAAACGCAGACACACACTTACACCAAGTAACAAAGAAATACACTGACACCCAGTGACACAGACACACACTTACACCAAGTAAAAAAGAAATTCACTGACACCCAGTAACATAGACACACACTGACGCCAAGTAACAAAGACACGCACTTACACCCAGTAACACAGACATGCACTGACACCAAGTAACAAAGACATACACTGGCACCAAGTAACAAAGACACACACTGACACCCAGTAACACAGACACACACTGACACCAAGTAACAAAGACACACACTGACACCCAGTAACAAAGACATACACTGACACCCAGTAACACAGACACACACTTACACCAAGTAACAAAGACACACACTGAGACCCAGTAACACAGACACACACTGACACCCAGTAACACAGACACACACTGACACCAAGAAACAAAGACATACACTTACACCCAGTAACAGAGACATACACTGACACCTTGTAACAAAGACATACACTGACACCAAGTAATAAAGACATACATTGACACCAAGTAAAAAAGACACACACTGACACCAAGTAACAAAGACATACACTGACACCAAGTAACAAAGACATACACTGACACCCAGTAACACAGACACACACTGACACCAAGTAACAAAGACATACACTGGCACCAAGTAACAAAGACATACACTGACACCCAGTAACACAGACACACACTGACATCAAGTAACAAAGACATACACTGACACCCAGTAACAAAGACATACACTGACACCCAGTAACACAGACACACACTGACACCAAGTAACAAAGACACACACTGACACCCAGTAACAAAGACATACACTGACACCCAGTAACACAGACACACACTTACACCAAGTAACAAAGACACACACTGAGACCCAGTAACACAGACACACACTTGCACCAAGTAACGCAGACATACACTGACACCCAGTAACACAGCCACACACTTACACCAAGTAACAAAGACACACACTGACATCCAGGAACAAAGACATACACTGATAACAAGTGACAAAGACAGACACTGACAGCCAGAAACACAGACACACACTTACACCAAGTAACAAAGACATACACTGACACCCAGTGACACAGACACACACTGACACCAAGTAACAAAGACATACACTGACACCCAGTAACATAGACACACACTGACACCAAGTAACAAAGACACGCACTTACACCCAGTAACACAGACATACACTGACACCAAGTATCAAAGACACACACTGACACCCAGTAACACAGACACACACTGACACCCAGTAACAAAAACATACAATGACACCAAGTAAAAAAGACACACACTGACACCAAGGAACAAAGACGTACACTGACACCAAGTAACAAAGACATACACTGACACCCAGTAACAAAGACATACACTTACACCAAGTAACAAAGTCACGCACTGACACCCAGTAACAAAGACATACACTTACACCCAGTAACAGAGACATACACTGACACCTTGTAACAAAGACATACACTTACACCCAGTAACAGAGACATACACTGACACCTTGTAACAAAGACATACACTGACACCAAGTAATAAAGACATAAACTGACACCAAGTAAAAAAGACACACACTGACACCAAGTAACAAAGACATACACTGACACCAAGTAACAAAGACATACACTGACACCCAGTAACACAGACACACACATACACCAAGTAACAAAGACACACACTGACACCCAATAACAAAGACACGCACAGACACCCAGTAACAAAGACATACACTTACACCCAGTAACACAGACACACACTGACACCTAGTAACTCAGACATACACTTACACCAAGTAACAAAGACATACACTGACACCCAGTAACACAGACGCACACTTACACCAAGGAACAAAGACACACACTGACACCCAGTAACAAAGACATACAATTACACCCAGTAACACAGACATGCAATGACACCCAGAAACACAGACACACACTTACACCAAGTAACAAAGAAATACACTGACACCCAGTGACACAGACACACACTTACACCAAGTAAAAAAGAAATTCACTGACACCCAGTAACATAGACACACACTGACGCCAAGTAACAAAGACACGCACTTACACCCAGTAACACAGACATGCACTGACACCAAGTAACAAAGACATACACTGGCACCAAGTAACAAAGACACACACTGACACCCAGTAACACAGACACACACTGACACCAAGTAACAAAGACACACACTGACACCCAGTAACAAAGACATACACTGACACCCAGTAACACAGACACACACTTACACCAAGTAACAAAGACACACACTGAGACCCAGTAACACAGACACACACTGACACCCAGTAACACAGACACACACTGACACCAAGAAACAAAGACATACACTTACACCCAGTAACAGAGACATACACTGACACCTTGTAACAAAGACATACACTGACACCAAGTAATAAAGACATACATTGACACCAAGTAAAAAAGACACACACTGACACCAAGTAACAAAGACATACACTGACACCAAGTAACAAAGACATACACTGACACCCAGTAACACAGACACACACTGACACCAAGTAACAAAGACATACACTGGCACCAAGTAACTAAGACATACACTGACACCCAGTAACACAGAAACACACTGACATCAAGTAACAAAGACATACACTGACACCCAGTAACAAAGACATACACTGACACCCAGTAACACAGACACACACTGACACCAAGTAACAAAGACACACACTGACACCCAGTAACAAAGACATACACTGACACCCAGTAACACAGACACACACTTACACCAAGTAACAAAGACAAACACTGAGACCCAGTAACACAGACACACACTTACACCAAGTAACACAGACATACACTGACACCCAGTAACACAGACACACACTTACACCAAGTAACAAAGACACACACTGACATCCAGGAACAAAGACATACACTGATAACAAGTGACAAAGACAGACACTGACAGCCAGAAACACAGACACACACTTACACCAAGTAACAAAGACATACACTGACACCCAGTGACACAGACACACACTGACACCAAGTAACAAAGACATACACTGACACCCAGTAACATAGACACACACTGACACCAAGTAACAAAGACACGCACTTACACCCAGTAACACAGACATACACTGACACCAAGTATCAAAGACACACACTGACACCCAGTAACAAAAACATACACTGACACCAAGTAAAAAAGACACACACTGACACCAAGGAACAAAGACGTACACTGACACCAAGTAACAAAGACATACACTGACACCCAGTAACAAAGACATACACTTACACCAAGTAACAAAGTCACGCACTGACACCCAGTAACAAAGACATACACTTACACCCAGTAACAGAGACATACACTGACACCTTGTAACAAAGACATACACTTACACCCAGTAACAGAGACATACACTGACACCTTGTAACAAAGACATACACTGACACCAAGTAATAAAGACATAAACTGACACCAAGTAAAAAAGACACACACTGACACCAAGTAACAAAGACATACACTGACACCAAGTAACAAAGACATACACTGACACCCAGTAACACAGACACACACATACACCAAGTAACAAAGACACACACTGACACCCAATAACAAAGACATACATTGACACCAATTAACAAAGACAATCACTTACACCCAGTAACACAGACATACCCTGACGCCAAGTAACAAAGACACACACTGACACCAAGTAACAAAGACACACACTGACACCCAGTAACACAGACACACACTGACACCAAGTAACAAAGACACGCACTGACACCCAGTAACAAAGGCATACTCTTACACCCAGTAAAAGAGACATACACTGACACCTTGTAACAAAGACATACACTGACACCAAGTAATAAAGACATACACGGAAACCAAGTAAAAAAGACACACACTGACACCAAGTAACAGAGACATACACTGACACCAAGGAACAAAGACATACACTGACACCCAGTAACACAGACACACACTGACACCCAGTAACACAGACACACACTGACACCAAGTAACAAATACACACACTGACACCAAGTAACAAAGACATGCACTGACACCAAGTAACATAGACAAACACTGACAGCCAGTAACACGGACACACAGTTACACCAAGAAACAAAGACACACACTGACATCCAGTAACAAAGACATACACTGACACCAAGTGACAAAGACATACACTGACACCCAGTAACACAGGCACACACTTACACCAAGTAACAAAGACATACACTGACACCAAGTAACAAAGACATACACATACACCCTTTAACAAAGACACACACTGACACCCAGCAACACAGACACACACTTACACCAAGTAACAAAGACATACACTGACACCCAGTAACACAGACACACACTGCCACCCCGGAACACAGACACACAATGCCACCCAGTAACACAGACACACACTTACACCTAGTAACACAGACAGACACTGACACCCAGTAACACAGACACCTACTTACACCAAGCAACAAAGAGATACACTGAAACTCAGTAACAAAGAAATACTCTGACACCCAGTAACACAGACACACACTTACACCAAGTAACAAAGACACACACTGACACCCAGTAACAGAGACACACACTTACACCCAGTAACAGAGACATACATTGACACCCAGCATCACAGACATACACTGACACCCAGTAACACAGACACACACTTACACCAAGAAACTAAGACACACACACACCCAGTAACAAAGACAGACACTGACACCAAGTAACAAAGACACACACTGACACCAAGTAACAAAGACATACACTGACAACCAGTAACAAAGACATATACTGACACCCAGTAACACAGAGACAACCTTACACCAAGTAACAAAGACACACACTGACACCAAGTAACAAAGACATACACTGACACCCAGTAACACAGACAAACACTGACACCAAGTAACAAAGACATACAGTGACACCCAGTAACAAAGACATACACTGACACCCAGAAACACATACATACACTTACACCAAGCAACAAAGACAAACACTGTCACCCAGTAACAAAGACATGCACTGACACCCAGTAACACAGACACACACTTACACCAAGTAACAAAGACACACACTGACACCCAGTAACAAAGACATACACTGACACCAATTAACAAAGACATACACTGACACCCAGTAACACAGACACACACTTACACCAAGTAACAAAGACATACACTGACACCAAGTAACAAAGACACACTTTGACACCCAGTAACAAAGACACACACTTACACCAAGTAACAAAGACATACACTGACACCCAGTAACAAAGACATACACTGACAACCAGTAACACAGACACTCACTTACACCAAGTAACAAAGACACACACTCACACCCAGTAACAAAGAAATACACTTACACCAAGTAACAAAGACATACACTGACACCCAGTAACAGAGACACACACTGACACCCAGTAGCACAGACACACACTGACACCAAGGAACAAAGACACGCACAGACACCCTGTAACAAAGACATACACTTACACCCAGTAACACAGACACACACTGACACCTAGTAACACAGACATACACTTACACCAAGTAACAAAGACATACACTGACACCCAGTAACACAGACGCACACTTACACCAAGTAACAAAGACACACACTGACACCCAGTAACAAAGACATACAATTACACCCAGTAACACAGACATGCAATGACACCCAGAAACACAGACACACACTTACACCAAGTAACAAAGACATACACTGACACCCAGTGACACAGACACACACTTACACCAAGTAAAAAAGACATTCACTGACACCCAGTAACATAGACACACACTGACACCAAGTAACAAAGACACGCACTTACACCCAGTAACACAGACATGCACTGACACCAAGTAACAAAGACATACACTGACTCCAAGTAACAAAGACACACACTGACACCCAGTAACACAGACACACACTGACACCAAGTAACAAAGACACACACTGACACCCAGTAACAAAGACATACACTGACACCCAGTAACACAGACACAGACTTACACCAAGTAACAAAGACACACACTGAGACCCAGTAACACAGACACACACTGACACCCAGTAACAAAGACACACACTGACACCAAGAAACAAAGACATACACTTACACCCAGTAACAGAGACATACACTGACACCTTGTAACAAAGACATACACTGACACCAAGTAATAAAGACATACATTGACACCAAGTGAAAAAGACACACACTGACACCAAGTAACAAAGACATACACTGACACCAAGTAACAAAGACATACACTGACACCCAGTAACACAGACACACACTGACACCAAGTAAGAAAGACATACACTGGCACCAAGTAACAAAGACATACACTGACACCCAGTAACACAGACACACACTGACATCAATTAACAAAGACATACACTGACACCCAGTAACAAAGACATACACTGACACCCAGTAACACAGACACACACTGACACCAAGTAACAAAGACACACACTGACACCCAGTAACAAAGACATACACTGACACCCAGTAACACAGACACACACTTACACCAAGTAACAAAGACACACACTGAGACCCAGTAACACAGACACACACTTACACCATGTAACACAGACATACACTGACACCCAGTAACACAGACACACACTTACACCAAGTAACAAAGACACACACTGACATCCAGGAACAAAGACATACACTGATAACAAGTGACAAAGACAGACACTGACACCCAGAAACACAGACACACACTTACACCAAGTAACAAAGACATACACTGACACCCAGTGACACAGACACACACTGACACCAAGTAACAAAGACATACACTGACACCCAGTAACATAGACACACACTGACACCAAGTAACAAAGACACGCACTTACACCCAGTAACACAGACATACACTGACAACAAGTAACAAAGACATACACTGACACCAAGTATCAAAGACGCACACTGACACCCAGTAACACAGACACACACTGACATCAAGTAACAAAGACAAACACTGACACCCAGTAACAAAGACATACACTGACACCCAGTAACACAGACACACACTTACACCAAGTAACAAAGACACACACTGACACCCAGTAACAAAAACATACACTGACACCAAGTAAAAAAGACACACACTGACACCAAGGAACAAAGACATACACTGACACCAAGTAACAATGACATACACTGACACCCAGTAACAAAGACACACACTTACACCAAGTAACAAAGTCACGCACTGACACCCAGTAACAAAGACATACACTTACACCCAGTAACAGAGACATACACTGACACCTTGTAACAAAGACATACACTTACACCCAGTAACAGAGACATACACTGACACCTTGTAACAAAGACATACACTGACACCAAGTAATAAAGACAGAAACTGACACCAAGTAAAAAAGACACACACTGACACCAAGTAACAAAGACATACACTGACACCAAGTAACAAAGACATGCACTGACACCCAGTAACACAGACACACACTGAAACCAAGTAACAAAGACATACACTGGCACCAAGTAACAAAGACATACACTGACACCCAGTAACACAGACACACACTGACATCAAGTAACAAAGACATACACTGACACCCAGTAACAAAGACATACACTGACACCCAGTAACACAGACACACACTTACACCAAGTAACAAAGACACACACTGACACCAAGTAACAAAGACATGCACTGACACCAAGTAACAAAGGCATACACTGACACCCAGTAACAAAGACACACACTTACACCAAGTAACACAGACATACACTGACACCCCGAAACACAAACACACAGTTACACCAAGTAACAAAGACACACACTGACATCCAGTAACAAAGACATACACTGACACCAAGTGACAAAGACATACACTGACACCCAGTAACACAGGCACACACTTACACCAAGTAATAAAGACATACAATGACACCAAGTAACAAAGACATACACATACACCCTTTAACAAAGACACACACTGACACCCAGTAACACAGACACACACTTACACCAAGTAACAAAGACATACACTGACACCCAGTAACACAGACACACACTGCCACCCCGTAACACAGACACACAATGCCACCCAGTAACACAGACACACACTTACACCTAGTAACACAGACAGACACTGACACCCAGTAAATAAGACACACACTGACACCAAGTAACAAAGACATACACTGACACCCAGTAACACAGACACACACTGACACCAATTAACAAAGACACACACTGACACCCATTAACAGAGACATACACTGACACCAAGTAACAAAGACACACACTGACACCCAGTAACACAGATACACACTGACACCAAGTAACAAAGACATACAGTGACACCCAGTATCAAAGACAAACAGTGACAGCCAGAAACACAGACACACACTGACACCCAGTAACAAAGACATACACTGACACCCAGCAACAAAGACATACACTGACACCAAGTAACAAAGACATACACTGACACCCAGTAACAAAGACACACACTTACACCAAGTAACACAGACACACACTGACACCCAGTAACACAGACACACACACACAACAAGTAACAAAGACACACACTGACACCCAGTAGCAAAGACATACACTGACACCAATTACCAAAGACATGCACTGACACCCAGTATCAAAGACAATCACTTACACCCAGTAGCACAGACATACCCTGACACCAAGTAACAAAGACGCACACTGACACCAAGTAACAAAGACAAACACTGACACCCACTAACACAGACACACACTGACACCAAGAAACAAAGACATACACTTACACCCAGTAACAGAGACATACACTGACACCTTGTAACAAAGACATACACTGACACCAAGTAATAAAGACATACATTGACACCAAGTAAAAAAGACACACACTGACACCAAGTAACAAAGACATACACTGACACCAAGTAACAAAGACATACACTGACACCCAGTAACACAGACACACACTGACACCAAGTAACAAAGACATACACTGGCACCAAGTAACAAAGACATACACTGACACCCAGTAACACAGACACACACTGACATCAAGTAACAAAGACATACACTGACACCCAGTAACAAAGACATACACTGACACCCAGTAACACAGACACACACTTACACCAAGTAACAAAGACACACACTGACACCAAGTAACAAAGACATGCACTGACACCAAGTAACAAAGGCATACACTGACACCCTGTAACAAAGACACACACTTACACCAAGTAACACAGACATACACTGACACCCAGAAACACGGACACACAGTTACACCAAGTAACAAAGACACACACTGACATCCAGTAACAAAGACATACACTGACACCAAGTGACAAAGACATACACTGACACCCAGTAACACAGGCACACACTTACACCAAGTATCAAAGACATACACTGACACCAAGTAACAAAGACAGACACATACACCCTTTAACAAAGACACACACTGACACCCAGTAACACAGACACACACTTACACCAAGTAACAAAGACATACACTGACACCCAGTAACACAGACACACACTGCCACCCAGTAACACAGACAGACAATGCCACCCAGTAACACAGACACACACTTACACCAAGCAACAAAGACATACACTGACACTCAGTAACAAAGACATACTCTGACACCCATTAACACAGACACACACTTACACCAAGTAACAAAGACACACACTGTCACCCAGTAACACAGCCACACACTGATACCAAGTAACAAAGACACGCACTGACACCCAGTAACAAAGACATACACTTACACCCAGTAACAGAGACATACACTGACACCCAGCATCACAGACATACACTGACACCCAGTAACACAGACATACACTTACAACAAGTAACAAAGACACACACTGACTCCCAGTAACACAGATACACACTTACACCAAGTATCAAAGACATACACTGACACCCAGTAACATAGACACACACTTACACCAAGAAACTAAGACACACACTGACACCCAGAAACACAGACACACATATACACCAAGTAACAAAGACACACACTGACACCCAGTAACAAAGACATACACTGACACCAATTAACAAAGACATACACTGACACCCAGTAACAAAGACAATCACTTACACCCAGTAAAAAAGACACACACTGACACCCAGTAACAAAGACATACACTGACACCAATTAACAAAGACATACACTGACACCCAGTAACAAAGACATACATTGACACCAATTAACAAAGACTCACACTGACACCCAGTAACATAGACACACATATACACCAAGTAACAAAGACACACACTGACATCAAGTAACAAAGACACACACTGACACCAAGTAACAAAGACACACACTGACACCCAGTAACACAGACACACACTGACACCAAGTAACAAAGTCACGCACTGACACCCAGGAACAAAGACATACACTTACACCCAGTAACAGAGACATACACTGACACCTTGTAACAAAGACATACACTGACACCAAGTAATAAAGACATACACTGACACCAAGTAACAAATACACACACTGACACCAAGTAACAAGAAATACACTGACACCCAGTAACACAGACACACACTGACACCAATTAACAAAGACACACACTGACACCCAGTAACAAAGACATACACTGACACCAAGTAACAAAGACATACACTGACACCCAGGAACACAGATACACACTGACACCAAGTAACAAAGACATACACTGACACCCAGTAACACAGACACACACTTACACCAAGAAACTAAGACACACACACACCCAGTAACAAAGACAGACACTGACACCAAGTAACAAAGACACACACTGACACCAAGTAACAAAGACATACACTGACACCCAGTAACAAAGACACACACTGACACCAATTAACAAAGACACACACTGACACCCAGTAACAAAGACATACACTGACACCAAGTAACAAAGACATACAGTGACACCCAGTAACACAGATACACACTGACACCAAGTAACAAAGACATACAGTGACACCCAGTAACAAAGACATACACTGACAGCCTGAAACGCAGACACAAACTTACACCAAGTAACAAAGACAAACACTGACACCCAGTAACAAAGACATACACTGACACCAAGTAACAAAGACAGACACTGACACCTAGTAACAAAGACACACACTTACACCAAGTAACACAGACACACTCTGACACCCAGTAACACAGAGACACACTGACACCCAGTAACACAGACACACACTGACACTAAGTAACAAAGTCACGCACTGACACCCAGTAACAAATACATACACTGACAGCCAGAAACACAGACACACACTGACACCAAGTAACAAAGACACACACTGACACCCAGTAACAAAGACACACACTTACACCAAGTAACACAGACACACACTGACACCCAGTAACACAGACACCATATACACCAAGTAACAAAGACACACACTGACACCCAGTAACAAAGACATACACTGACACCAATTAACAAAGACATACACTGACACCAGGTAACAAAGACACACACTGACACCCAGTAACACAGACACACACTGACACCAAGTAACAAAGTCACGCACTGACACCCAGTAACAAAGACATACACATACACCCAGTAACAAAGACATACACTGACACCAAGTAATAAAGACATACACTGACACCAAGTAAAAAAGACACACACTGACACCAAGTAACAAAGACATACACTGACACCCGGTAACACAGACACACACTGACACCAATTAACAAAGACACACACAGACACCCACTAACAAAGACATACACTGACACCAAGTAACAAAGATATACACTGACACCCAGTAACACAGATACACACTGACACCAAGTAACAAAGACATACAGTGACACCCAGTAACAAAGACATACACTGACAGCCAGAATCACAGACACACACTTACACCAAGTAACAAAGACAAACACTGACACCCAGTAACAAAGACATACACTGACACCAAGTAACAAAGACATACACTGACACCCAGTAACAAAGACACACACTTGCACCAAGTAACACAGACACACACTGACACCCAGTAACACAGGCACACACATACAACAAGTAACAAAGACACACACTGACACCCAAGAACAAAGACATACACTGACACCAATTAACAAAGACAATCACTTACACCCAGTAACACAGACATACCCTGACACCAAGTCACAAAGACACACACTGACACCAAGTAACAAAGACACACACTGACACCCAGTAACACAGACACACACTGACACCAAGTAACAAAGACACGCACTGACACCCAGTAACAAAGGCATACACTTACACCCAGTAACAAAGACACACACTTACACCAAGTAACACAGACATGCACTGACACCCAGTAACACGGACACACAGTTACACCAAGTAACAAAGACATACACTGACACCTTGTAACAAAGACATACACTGACACCAAGTAATAAAGACATACACTGACACCAAGTAAAAAAGACACACACTGACACCAAGTAACAAAGACATACACTGACACCAAGGAACAAAGACATACACTGACACCCAGTAACACAGACACACACTGACACCCAGTAACACAGACATACACTGACACCAAGTAACAAAGACATGCACTGACACCAAGTAACAAAGGCATACACTGACACCCTGTAACAAAGACACACACTTACACCAAGTAACACAGACCTGCACTGACACCCAGTAACACGGACACACAGTTACACCAAGTAACAAAGACACACACTGACATCCAGTAACAAAGACATACACTAAACACCAAGTGACAAAGACATACACTGACACCCAGTAGCACAGGCACACACTTACACCAAGTCACAAAGACATACAATGACACCAAGTAACAAAGACATACACATACACCCTTTAACAAAGACACACACTGACACCCAGTAACACAGACACACACTTACGCCAAGTAACAAAGACAGACACTGACACCCAGTAACACAGACACCCACTGCCACCCCGTAACACAGACACACACTTACACCAAGTAACACAGACACACACTGACACCCAGTAACACAGACACACACATACACCAAGTAACAAAGACACACACTGACACCCAGTAGCAAAGACATACACTGACACCAATTACCAAAGACATGCACTGACACCCAGTAACAAAGACAATCACTTACACCCAGTAACACAGACATACCCTGACACCAAGTAAAAAAGACAAACACTGACACCAAGTAACAAAGACACACACTTGCACCCAGTAACAGAGACATACACTGACACCAAGTAACAAAGACATACACTGACACCAAGTAACAAAGACATACACTGACACCCAGTAACACAGACACACACTGACACCAAGTAACAAAGACATACACTGGCACCAAGTAACAAAGACATACACTGACACCCAGTAACACAGACACACACTGACATCAAGTAACAAAGACATACACTGACACCCAGTAACAAAGACATACACTGACACCCAGTAACAGAGACACACACTTACAACAAGTAACAAAGACACACACTGACACCAAGTAACAAAGACATGCACTGACACCAAGTAACAAAGGCATACACTGACACCCTGTAACAAAGACACACACTTACACCAAGTAACACAGACATACACTGACACCCAGAAACACGGACACACAGTTACACCAAGTAACAAAGACAAACACTGACATCCAGTAACAAAGACATACACTGACACCAAGTGACAAAGACATACACTGACACGCAGTAACACAGGCACACACTTACACCAAGTGACAAAGACATACACTGACACCAAGTAACAAAGACATACACATACACCCTTTAACAAAGACACACACTGACACCCAGTAACACAGACACACACTTACACCAAGTAACAAAGACATACACTGAAACCCAGTAACACAGACACACACTGACACCAAGTAACAAAGTCACGCACTGACACCCAGTAACAAAGACATACACTTACACCCAGTAACAGAGACAAACACTGACACCTTGTAACAAAGACATACACTGACACCAAGTAATAAAGACATACACTGACACCAAGTAAAAAAGACACACACTGACACAAAGTAACAAAGACATACACTGACACCCGGTAACACAGACACATACTGACACCAATTAACAAAGACACACACAGACACCCACTAACAAAGACATACACTGACACCAAGTTACAAAGATATACACTGACACCCAGTAACACAGATACACACTGACACCAAGTAACAAAGACATACAGTGACACCCAGTAACAAAGACATACACTGACAGCCAGAAACACAGACACACACTTACACCAAGTAACAAAGACAAACACTGACACCCAGTAACAAAGACATACACTGACACCAAGTAACAAAGACATACATTGACACCCAGTAACAAAGACATACACTGACAGCCAGAAACACAGACACACACTGACACCAAGTAACAAAGACATACACTGACACCCAGTAACAAAGACACACACTTACACCAAGTAACACAGACACACACTGACACCCAGTAACACAGACACACATATACACCAAGTAACAAAGACACACAATGACACCCAGTAACAAAGACATACACTGACACCAATTAACAAAGACATACACTGACACCAGGTAACAAAGACACACACTGACACCCAGTAACACAGACACACACTGACACCAAGTAACAAAGTCACGCACTGACACCCAGTAACAAAGACATACACTTACACCCAGTAACAGAGACATACACTGACACTTTGTAACAAAGACATACACTGACACCAAGTAATAAAGACATACACAGACACCAAGCAAAAACGATACACACTGACACCAAGTAACAAAGACATACACTGACACCCGGTAACACAGACACACACTGACACCAATTAACAAAGACACACACAGACACCCACTAACAAAGACATACACTGACACCAAGTAACAAAAATATACACTGACACCCAGTAACACAGATACACACTGACACCAAGTAACAAAGACATACAGTGACACCCAGTAACAAAGACATACACTGACAGCCAGAAACACAGACACACACTTACACCAAGTAACAAAGACAAACACTGACACCCAGTAACAAAGACATACACTGACACCAAGTAACAAAGACATACACTGACACCCAGTAACAAAGACACACACTTGCACCAAGTAACACAGACACACACTGACACCCAGTAACACAGACACACACATACAACAAGTAACAAAGACACACACTGACACCCAAGAACAAAGACATACACTGACACCAATTAACAAAGACAATCACTTACACCCAGTAACACAGACATACCCTGACACCAAGTCACAAAGACACACACTGACACCAAGTAACAAAGACACACACTGACACCCAGTAACACAGACACACACTGACACCAAGTAACAAAGTCACGCACTGACACCCAGTAACAAAGGCATACACTTACACCCAGTAACAAAGACACACACTTACACCAAGTAACACAGACGTGCACTGACACCCAGTAACACGGACACACAGTTACACTAAGTAACAAAGACATACACTGACACCTTGTAACAAAGACATACACTGACACCAAGTAATAAAGACATACACTGACACCAAGTAAAAAAGACACACACTGACACCAAGTAACAAAGACATACACTGACACCAAGGAACAAAGACATACACTGACACCAAGTAACACAGACACACACTGACACCCAGTAACACAGACACACACTGACACCAAGTAACAAAGACATGCACTGACACCAAGTAACAAAGGCATACACTGACACCCAGTAACAAAGACACACACTTACACCAAGTAATACAGACAAGCACTGACACCCAGTAACACGGACACACAGTTACACCAAGTAACAAAGACACACACTGACATCCAGTAACAAAGACATACACTGACACCAAGTGACAAAGACATACTCTGACACCCAGTAGCACAGGCACACACTTACACCAAGTCACAAAGACATACACTGACACCAAGTAACAAAGACATACACATTCACCCTTTAACAAAGACACACACTGACACCCAGTAACACAGACACACACTTACGCCAAGTAACAAAGACATACACTGACACCCAGTAACACAGACACACACTGCCACCCCGTAACACAGACACACACTTACACCAAGTAACACAGACACACACTGACACCCAGTAACACAGACACACACATACACCAAGTAACAAAGACACACACTGACACCCAGTAGCAAAGACATACACTGACACCAATTACCAAAGACATGCACTGACACCCAGTAACAAAGACAATCACTTACACCCAGTAACACAGACATACCCTGACACCAAGTAACAAAGACACACACTGACACCCAGTAACACAGACACACACTTACACCAAGTAACAAAGACATACACTGACACCCAGTAACACAGACACACACTGCCACCCCGTAACACAGACAGACAATGCCACCCAGTAACACAGACACACACTTACACCAAGCAACAAAGACATACACTGACACTCAGTAACAAAGACATACTCTGACACCCAGTAACACAGACACACACTTACACCAAGTAACAAAGACACACACTGTCACCCAGTAACAGAGACACACACTTATTCCAAGTGTCAAAGACATACACTGACACCCAGTAACACAGCCACACACTGATACCAAGTAACAAAGAAACGCACTGACACCCAGTAACAAAGACATACACTTACACCCAGTAACAGAGACATACACTGACACCCAGCATCACAGACATACACTGACACCCAGTAACACAGACATACACTTACAACAAGTAACAAAGACACACACTGACTCCCAGTAACACAGATACACACTTACACCAAGTATCAAAGACATACACTGACACCCAGTAACATAGACACACACTTACACCAAGAAACTAAGACACACACAGACCCAGTAACAAAGACATACACTGACACCCAGTATCAAAGACACACACTTACACCAAGTAACACAGACACACACTGACACCCAGTAACACAGACACACATATACATCAAGTAACAAAGACACACACTGACACCCAGTAACAAAGACATACACTGACACCAATTAACAAAGAAACACACTGACACCAAGTAACAAAGACACACACTGACACCCAGTAACACAGACACACACTGACACCAAGTAACAAAGTCACGCACTGACACCCAGTAACAAAGACATACACTTACACCCAGTAACAGAGACATACACTGACACCTTGTAACAAAGACATACACTGACACCAAGTAATAAAGACATACACTGACACCAAGTAAAAAAGACACACACTGACACCAAGTAACAAGAAATACACTGACACCCAGTAACACAGACACACACTGACACCAATTAACAAAGACACACACTGCCACCCAGTAACAAAGACATACACTGACACCAAGTAACAAAGACATACACTGACACCCAGTAACACAGATACACACTGACACCAAGTAACAAAGACATACACTGACACCCAGTAACACAGACACACACTGACACCAATTAACAAAGACACACACTGACACCCAGTAACAAAGACATACACTGACACCAAGTAGCAAAGACATACACTGACACCCAGTAACACAGATACACACTGACACCAAGTAACAAAGACATACAGTGACACCCAGTAACAAAGACATACACTGAAAGCCAGAAACACAGACACACACTTACACCAAGTAACAAAGACAAACACTGACACCCAGTAACAAAGACATACACTGACACCAAGTAACAAGGACAGACACTGACACCCAGTAACAAAGACACACACTTACACCAAGTAACACAGACACACACTGACACCCATTAACACAGACACACATATACACCAAGTAACAAAGACACACACTGACACCCAGTAACAAAGACATACACTGACACCAATTAACAAAGACATACACTGACACCCAGTAACAAAGACAATCACTTACACCCAGTAACACAGACATACCCTGACACCAAGTAACAAAGACACACACTGACACCAAGTAACAAAGACACACACTGACACCCAGTAACACAGACACACACTGACACTAAGTAACAAAGTCACGCACTGACACCCAGTAACAAAGACATACACTGACAGCCAGAAACACAGACACACACTTACACCAAGTAACGAAGACATACACTGACAGCCAGTAACAAAGACACACACTTACACCAAGTAACACAGACACACACTGACACCCAGTAACACAGACACACATATACACCAAGTAACAAAGACACACACTGACACCCAGTAACAAAGACATACACTGACACCAATTAACAAAGACATACACTGACAACAGGTAACAAAGACACACACTGACACCCAGTAACACAGACACACACTGACACCAAGTAACAAAGTCACGCACTGACACCCAGTCACAAAGACATACACTTACACCCAGTAACAGAGACATACACTGACACCTTGTAACAAAGACATACACTGACACCAAGTAATAAAGACATACACTGACACCAAGTAAAAAAGACACACACTGACACCAAGTAACAAAGACATACACTGACACCCGGTAACACAGACACACACTGACACCAATTAACAAAGAAACACACAGACACCCACTAACAAAGACATACACTGACACCAAGTAACAAAGATATACACTGACACCCAGTAACACAGATACACACTGACACCAAGTAACAAAGACATACAGTGACACCCAGTAACAAAGCCATACACTGACAGCCAGAAACACAGACACACACTTACACCAAGTAACAAAGACAAACACTGACACCCAGTAACAAAGACATACACTGACACCAAGTAACAAAGACATACACTGACACCCAGTAACAAAGACACACACTTGCACCAAGTAACACAGACACACACTGACACCCAGTAACACAGACACACACATACAACAAGTAACAAAGACACACACTGACACCCAAGAACAAAGACATACACTGACACCAATTAACAAAGACAATCACTTACACCCAGTAACACAGACATACCCTGACACCAAGTCACAAAGACACACACTGACACCAAGTAACAAAGACACACACTGACACCCAGTAACACAGACACACACTGAAACCAAGTCACAAAGACACGCACTGAAACCCAGTAACAAAGGCATACACTTACACCCTGTAACAGAGACATACACTGACACCTTGTAACAAAGACATACACTGACACCAAGTAATAAAGACATACACTGACACCAAGTAAAAAAGACACACACTGACACCAAGTAACAAAGACATACAATGACACCAAGGAACAAAGACAGACACTGACACCCAGTAACACAGACACACACTGACACCCAGTAACACAGACACACACTGACACCAAGTAACAAAGACATGCACTGACACCAAGTAACAAAGGCATACACTGACACCCAGTAACAAAGACACACACTTACACCAAGTAACACAGACATGCACTGACACCCAGTAACACGGACACACAGTTACACCAAGTAACAAAGACACACACTGACATCCAGTAACAAAGACATACACTGACACCAAGTGACAAAGACATACACTGACACCCAGTAGCACAGGCACACACTTACACCAAGTCACAAAGACATACACTGACACCAAGTAACAAAGACATACACATACACCCTTTAACAAAGACACACACTGACACCCAGTAACACAGACACACACTTACGCCAAGTAACAAAGACATACACTGACACCCAGTAACACAGACACACACTGCCACCCCGTAACACAGACACACAATGCCACCCAGTAACACAGACACACACATACACCAAGGAACAAAGACACACACTGACACCCAGTAACAAAGACATACACTGACACCAATTAACAAAGACATACACTGACACCCAGTAACAAAGACAATCACTTACACCCAGTAACACAGACATACCCTGACACCAAGTAACAACGACACACACTGACAACAAGTAACAAAGACACACACTGACACCCAGTAACACAGACACACACTGACACCAAGTAACAAAGTCACGCACTGACACCCAGTAACAAAGACATACACTTACACCCAGTAACAGAGACATACACTGACACCTTGTAACAAAGACAGACACTGATACCAAGTAATAAAGACATAAACTGGCACCAAGTAAAAAAGACACACACTGACACCAAGTAACAAAGACATACACTGACACCCAGTAACACAGACACACACAGACACCAATTAAAAAAGACACACACTGACACCCAGTAACAAAGACATGCACTGACACCAAGTAACAAAGACATACACTGACACCAGTAACACAGATACACACTGACACCAAGTAACAAAGACATACAGTGACACCCAGTAACAAAGACATACACTGACAGCCAGAAACGCAGACACACACTTACACCAAGTAACAAAGACAAACACTGATACCCAGTAACAAAGACATACACTGACACCCAGTAACAAAGACACACACTTACACCAAGTAACACAGACACACACTGACACCCAGTAGCAGAGGCACACACATACACCAAGTAACAAAGACACACACTGACACCCAGTAACAAAGACAAACACTGACACCAATTAACAAAGACATGCACTGACACCCAGTAACAAAGACAATCACTTACAATCAGTAACACAGACATACCCTGACACCAAGTAACAAACACACACACTGACACCTTGTAACAAAGACACACACTGACACCCAGTAACACAGACACACACTGACACAAAGTAACAAAGACACGCACTGACACCCAGTAACAAAGACATACACTTACACCCAGTAACAAAGACATACACTGACACCAAGTAATAAAGACATACACTGACACCAAGTAAAAAAGACACACACTGACACCAAGTAACAAAGACATACACTGACACCAAGTAACAAAGACATACACTGACACCCAGTAACACAGACACACACTGACACCAAGTAACAAAGACATACACTGGCACCAAGTAACAAAGACATACACTGACACCCAGTAACACAGACACACACTGACATCAAGTAACCAAGACATACACTGACACCCAGTAACAAAGACATACACTGACACCCAGTAACACAGACACACACTTACACCAAGTAACAAAGACACACACTGACACCAAGTAACAAAGAGATGCACTGACACCAAGTAACAAAGGCATACACTGACACACAGTAACAAAGACACACAGTTACACCAAGTAACAAAGACACACACTGACATCCAGTAACAAAGACATACACTGACACCAAGTGACAAAGACATACACTGACACCCAGTAACAAAGGCACACACTTACACCAAGTAATAAAGACACACACTGACACCAAGTAACAAAGACATACACATACACCCTTTAACAAAGACACACACTGACACCCAGTAACACAGACACACACTTACACCAAGTAACAAAGACATACACTGACACCCAGTAACACAGACACACTGTGCCACCCCGTAACACAGTCACACAATGCCACCCAGTATCACAGACACACACTTACAGCTAGTAACACAGACAGACACTGACACCCAGTAACACAGACAACTACTTACACCAAGCAACAAAGACATACACTGACACTCAGTAACAAAGACATACTCTGACACCCAGTAACACAGACACACACTTACACCCAGTAACACAGACACACACTGCCACCCCGTAACACAGACACACAATGCCACCCAGTAACACAGACACACACATACACCAAGGAACAAAGACACACACTGACACCCAGTAACAAAGACAATCACTTACACCCAGTAACACAGACATACCCTGACACCAAGTAACAACGACACACACTGACACCAAGTAACAAAGACACACACTGACACCCAGTAACACAGACACACACTGACACCAAGTAACAAAGTCACGCACTGACACCCAGGAACAAAGACATACACTTACACCCAGTAACAGAGACATACACTGACACCTTGTAACAAAGACAGACACTGATACCAAGTAATAAAGACATAAACTGGCACCAAGTAAAAAAGACACACACTGAAACCAAGTAACAAAGACATACACTGACACCCAGTAACACAGACACACACTGACAGCAATTAACAAAGACACACACTGACACCCAGCAACAAAGACATGCACTGACACCAAGTAACAAAGACATACACTGACACCCAGTAACACAGATACACACTGACACCAAGTAACAAAGACATACAGTGACACCCAGTAACAAAGACAATCACTTACACCCAGTAACACAGACATACCCTGACACCAAGTAACAAAGACACACACTGACACCAAGTAACAAAGACACACACTGACACCCAGTAACACAGACACACACTGACACCAAGTAACAAAGTCACGCACTGACACCCAGTAACAAAGACATACACTTACACCCAGTAACAGAGACATACACTGACACCTTGTAACAAAGACATGCACTGACACCAAGTAATAAAGACAGACACTGACACCAAGTAAAAAATACACACACTGACACCAAGTAACAAGAAATACACTGACACCCAGTAACACAGACACACACTGACACCAATTAACAAAGACACACACTGACACCCAGTAACAAAGACATACACTGACACCAAGTAACAAAGACATACACTGACACCCAGTAACACAGATACACACTGACACCAAGTAACAAAGACAAACACTGACACCCAGTAACAAAGACATACACTGACACCCAGTAACAAAGACACAAACTTACACCGAGTAACACAGACACACACTGACACCCAGTAACAGAGACACACACATACACCAAGTAACAAAGACACACACTGACACCCAGTAACAAAGACATACACTGACACCAATTAACAAAGACATGCACTGACACCCAGAAACAAAGACAATCACTTACACCCAGTAACACAGACATACCCTGACACCAAGTAACAAAGACACACACTGACACCAAGTAACAAAGACACTCACTGACACCCAGTAACACAGACACACACTGACACCAAGTAACAAAGACACGCACTGACACCAAGTAATAAAGACATACACTGACACCAAGTAAAAAAGACACACACTGACACCAAGTAACAAAGACATACACTGACACCAAGTAACAAAGACATGCACTGACAGCCAGTAACACAGACACACACTGGCACCAAGTAACAAAGACATACACTGGCACCAAGTAACAAAGACATACACTGACACCCAGTAACACAGACACACACCGACATCAAGTAACAAAGACATACACTGACACCCAGTAAAAAAGACATACACTGACACCCAGTAACACAGACACACACTTACACCAAGTAACAAAGACACACACTGACACCAAGTAACAAAGACATGCACTGCCACCAAGTAACAAAGGCATACACTGACACCCAGTAACAAAGACACACACTTACACCAAGTAACACAGTCATACACTGACACCCAGAAACACAGACACACAGTTACACCAAGTAACAAAGACACACACTGACATCCAGTAACAAAGACATACACTGACACCAAGTGACAAAGACATACACTGACACCCAGTAACACAGGCACACACTTACACCAAGTAATAAAGACATACAATGACACCAAGTAACAAAGACATACACATACACCCTTTAACAAAGACACACACTGACACCCAGTAACACAGACACACACTTACACCAAGTAACAAAGACATACACTGACACCCAGTAACACAGACACCTACTTACACCAAGCAACAAAGACATACACTTACACCCAGTAACAGAGACATAGACTGACACCCAGCATCACAGACATACACTGACACCCAGTAACACAGACATACACTTACAACAAGTAACAAAGACATACACTGATTCCCAGTAACACAGATACACACTTACACCAAGTAACAAAGACATACACTGACACCCAGTAACACAGACACACACTTACACCAAGAAACTAAGACACAAACAGACCCAGTAACAAAGACACACACTTACACCAAGTAACACAGACACACACTGACACCCAGTAACACAGACACACATATACACCAAGTAACAAAGACACACACTGACACCCAGTAACAAAGACATACACTGACACCAATTAATAAAGACATACACTGACACCCAGTAACAAAGACAATCACTTTCACACAGTAACACAGACATACCCTGACACCAAGTAACAAAGACACACACTGACACCAAGTAACAAAGACACACACTGACACCCAGTAACACAGACACACACTGACACCAAGTAACAAAGTCACGCACTGACACCCAGTAACAAAGACATACACTTACACCCAGTAACAGAGACATACACTGACACCTTGTAACAAAGACATACACTGACACCAAGTAATAAAGACATACACTGACACCAAGTAAAAAAGACACACACTGACACCAAGTAACAAAGACATACACTGACACCAAGTAACAAAGACATGCACTGACACCCAGTAACACAGACACACACTGACACCAAGTAACAAAGACATACACTGGCACCAAGTAACAAAGACATACACTGACACCCAGTAACACAGACACACACTGACATCAAGTAACAAAGACATACACTGACACCCAGTAAAAAATACATACACTGACACCCAGTAACACAGACACACACTTACACCAAGTAACAAAGAAACACACTGACACCAAGTAACAAAGACATGCACTGACACCAAGTAACAAAGGCATACACTGACACCCAGGAACAAAGACACACACTTACACCAAGTAACACAGACATACACTGACACCCAGAAACACAGACACACAGTTACACCAAGTAACAAAGACACACACTGACATCCAGTAGCAAAGACATACACTGACACCAAGTGACAAAGACATACACTGACACCCAGTAACACAGGCACACACTTACACCAAGTAATAAAGACATACAATGACACCAAGTAACAAAGACATACACATACACCCTTTAACAAAGACACACACTGACACCCAGTAACACAGACACACACTTACACCAAGTAACAAAGACATACACTGACACCCAGTAACACAGACACACACTGCCACCCCGTAACACAGACACACAATGCCACCCAGTAACACAGACACACACTTACACCTAGTAACACAGACAGACACAGACACCCAGTAACACAGACACCTACTTACACCAAGCAACAAAGACATACACCGACTCTCAGTAACAAAGACATACACTGACACCCAGTAACACAGACACACACCGATACCAAGTAACAAAGACACGCACTGACACCCAGTAACAAAGACATACACTTACACCCAGTAACAGAGACATAGACTGACACCCAGCATCACAGACATACACTGACACCCAGTAACACAGACATACACTTACAACAAGTAACAAAGGCATACACTGATTCCCAGTAACACAGATACACACTTACACCAAGTAACAAAGACATACACTGACACCCAGTAACACAGACACACACTTGCACCAAGAAACTAAGACACAAACAGACCAAGTAACAAAGACATACACTGACACCCAGTAACAAAGACACACACTTACACCAAGTAACACAGACACACACTGACACCCAGTAACACAGACACACATAAACACCAAGTAACAAAGACACACACTGACACCCAGTAACAAAGACATACACTGACACCAATTAACAAAGACATACACTGACACCCAGTAACAAAGACAATCACTTACACCCAGTAACACAGACATACCCTGACACCAAGTAACAAAGACACACACTGACACCAAGTAACAAAGACACACACTGACACCCAGTAACACAGGCACACACTGACACCAAGTAACAAAGTCACGCACTGACACCCAGTAACAAAGACATACACTTACACCCAGTAACAGAGACATACACTGACACCTTGTAACAAAGACATACACTGACACCAAGTAATAAAGACATACACTGACACCAAGTAAAAATGACACACACTGACACCAAGTAACAAGAAATACACTGACACCCAGTAACACAGACACGCACTGACACCAATTAACAAAGACACACACTGACACCCAGTAACAAAGACATACACTGACACCAAGTAACAAAGACATACACTGACACCCAGTAACACAGATACACTCTGACACCATGTAACAAAGACATACACTGACACCCAGTAACACAGACACACACTTACACCAAGAAACTAAGACACACACACACCCAGTAACAAAGACAGACACTGACACCAAGTAACAAAGACACACACTGACACCAAGTAACAAAGACATACACTGACACCCAGTAACAAAGACACACACTGACACCCAGTAACACAGGCACACACTGACACCAAGTAACAAAGTCACGCACTGACACCCAGTAACAAAGACATACACTTACACCCAGTAACAGAGACATACACTGACACCTTGTAACAAAGACATACACTGACACCAAGTAATAAAGACATACACTGACACCAAGTAAAAATGACACACACTGACACCAAGTAACAAGAAATACACTGACACCCAGTAACACAGACACGCACTGACACCAATTAACAAAGACACACACTGACACCCAGTAACAAAGACATACACTGACACCAAGTAACAAAGACATACACTGACACCCAGTAACACAGATACACTCTGACACCATGTAACAAAGACATACACTGACACCCAGTAACACAGACACACACTTACACCAAGAAACTAAGACACACACACACCCAGTAACAAAGACAGACACTGACACCAAGTAACAAAGACACACACTGACACCAAGTAACAAAGACATACACTGACACCCAGTAACACAGACACACACTGACACCAATTAACAAAGACACACACTGACACCCAGTAACAAAGACATACACTGACACCAAGTAACAAAGACATACACTGACACCCAGTAACACAGAAACAAACTGACACCAAGTAACAAAGACATACAGTGACACCCAGTAACAAAGACATACACTGACAGCCAGAAACACAGACACACACTTACACCAAGTAACAAAGACAAACACTGACACCCAGTAACAAAGACATACACTGACACCAAGTAACAAAGACATACACTGACACCCAGGAACAAAGACACACACTTACACCAAGTATCACAGACACACACTGACACCCAGTAACACAGACACACATATACACCAAGTAACAAAGACGCACACTGACACCCAGTAACAAAGACATACACTGACAGCAATTAACAAAGACACACACTGACACCCAGTAACACAGACACACACTGACACCAAGTAACAAAGTCACGCACTGACACCCTGTAACAAAGACATACACTTACACCCAGTAACAGAGACATACACTGACACCTTGTAACAAAGACATACACTGACACCAAGTAATAAAGACATACACTGACACCAAGTAAATAAGACATACACTGACACCAAGTAACAAAGACATACACTGACACCCAGTAACACAGACACACACTGACACCAATTAACAAAGACACACACAGACACCCACTAACAAAGACATACACTGACACCAAGTAACAAAGACATACACTGACACCCAGTAACACAAATACACACTGACACCAAGTAACAAAGACATACAGTGACACCCAGTAACCAAGACATACACTGACAGCCAGAAACACAGACACACACTTACACCAAGTAACAAACACAAACACTGACACCCAGTAACAAAGACATGCACTGACACCAATTAACAAAGACACACACAGACACCCACTAACAAAGACATACACTGACACCAAGTAACAAAGACATACACTGACACCCAGTAACACAAATACACACTGACACCAAGTAACAAAGACATACAGTGACACCCAGTAACCAAGACATACACTGACAGCCAGAAACACAGACACACACTTACACCAAGTAACAAACACAAACACTGACACCCAGTAACAAAGACATACACTGACACCAAGTAACAAAGACATACACTGACACCCAGTAACAAAGACACACACTTACACCAAGTAACACAGAGACAAACTGACACCCAGTAACACAGACACACTCATACACCGAGTAACAAAGACACACACTGACACCCAGTAACAAAGACATACACTGACACCAATTAAAAAAGACAATCACTTACACCCAGTAACACAGACATACCCTGACACCAAGTAACAAAGACACACACTGACACCAAGTAACAAAGACACACACTGACACCCAGTAACACAGACACACACTGACACCAAGTAACAAAGACACGCACTGACACCCAGTAACAAAGGCATACACTTACACCCAGTAAAAGAGACATACACTGACACCTTGTAACAAAGACATACACTGACACCAAGTAATAAAGACAGACACGGAAACCAAGTAAAAAAGACACACACTGACACCAAGTAACAGAGACATACACTGACACCAAGGAACAAAGAGATACACTGACACCCAGTAACACAGACACAGACTGACACCCAGTAACACAGACACACACTTACACCAAGTAACAAATACACACACTGACACCAAGTAACAAAGACATGCACTGACACCAAGTAACAAAGGCATACACTGACACCCAGTAACAAAGACACACACTTACACCAAGTAACACAGACATACACTGACAGCCAGTAACACGGACACACAGTTACACCAAGTAACACAGACACACACTGACATCCAGTAACAAAGACATACACTGACACCAAGTGACAAAGACATACACTGACACCCAGTAACACAGGCACACACTTACACCAAGTAACAAAGACATACACTGACACCAAGTAACAAAGACATACACATACACCCTTTAACAAAGACACACACTGACACCCAGTAACACAGACACACACTTACACCAAGTAACAAAGACATACACTGACACCCAGTTACACAGACACACACTGCCACCCCGTAACACAGACACACAATGCCACCCAGTAACACAGACACACACTTACACCTAGTAACACAGACAGACACTGACACCCAGTAACACAGACACCTACTTACACCAAGCAACAAAGAGATACACTGAAACTCAGTAACAAAGACATACTCTGACACCCAGTAACACAGACACACACTTACACCAAGTAACAAAGACACACACTGACACCCAGTAACAGAGACACACACTTACACCAAGTATCAGAGACATACACTGACACCCAGTACACAGACACACACTGAAACCAAGTAACAAAGACACGCACTGACACCCAGTAACAAAGACATACACTTACACCCAGTAACAGAGACATACACTGACACCCAGCATCACAGACATACACTGACACCCAGTAACACAGACACACACTTACACCAAGAAACGAAGACACACACACACCCAGTAACAAAGACACACACTGACACCAAGTAACAAAGACACACACTGACACCAAGTAACAAAGACATACACTGACAACCAGTAACAAAGACATACACTGACACCCAGTAACACAGAGACAACCTTACACCAAGTAACAAAGACACACACTGACACCAAGTAACAAAGACATACACTGACACCCAGTAACACAGACAAACACTGACACCAAGTAACAAAGACATACAGTGACACCCACTAACAAAGACATACACTGACAGCCAGAAACACATACATACACTTACACCAAGCAACAAAGACAAACACTGTCACCCAGTAACAAAGACATGCACTGACACGCAGTAACACAGACACACACTTACACCAAGTAACAAAGACACACACTGACACCCAGTAACAAAGACATACACTGACACCAATTAACAAAGACATACACTGACACCCAGTAACACAGACACACACTTACACCAAGTAACAAAGACATACACTGACACCAAGTAACAAAGACACACACTGACACCCAGTAACAAAGACACACACTTACACCAAGTAACAAAGACATACACTGACACCCAGTAACAAAGACATACACTGACACCCAGTAACACAGACACACACTGCCACCCCGTAACACAGACACACAATGCCACCCAGTAACACAGACACACACTTACACCAAGTAACAGAGACATACACTGACACCTAGTAACACAGACAGACACTGACACCCAGTAACACAGACACCTACTTACATCAAGCAACAAAGAGATACACTCAAACTCAGTAACAAAGACATACTCTGACACCCAGTAACACAGACACACACTTACACCAAGTAACAAAGACACACACTGACACCCAGTAACAGAGACACACACTTACACCAAGTATCAAAGACATACACTGACACCCAGTAACACAGACACACACTGAAACCAAGTAACAAAGACACGCACTGACACCCAGTAACAAAGACATACACTTACACCCAGTAACAGAGACATACACTGACACCCAGCATCACAGACATACACTGACACCCAGTAACACAGACACACACTTACACCAAGAAACTAAGACACACACACACCCAGTAACAAAGACAGACACTGACACCAAGTAACAAAGACACACACTGACACCAAGTAACAAAGACATACACTGACAACCAGTGACAAAGACATACACTGACACCCAGTAACACAGAGACAACCTTACACCAAGTAACACAGAGACAACCTTACACCAAGTAACAAAGACACACACTGACACCAAGTAACAAAGACATACACTGACACCCAGTAACACAGACAAACACTGACACCAAGTAACAAAGACATACAGTGACACCCAGTAACAAAGACATACACTGACAGCCAGAAACACATACATACACTTACACCAAACAACAAAGACAAACACTGTCACCCAGTAACAAAGACATGCACTGACACCCAGTAACACAGACACACACTTACACCAAGTAACAAAGACACACACTGACACCCAGTAACAAAGACATACACTGACACCAATTAACAAAGACATACACTGACACCCAGTAACACAGACACACACTTACACCAAGGAACAAAGACATACACTGACACCAAGTAACAAAGACACACACTGACACCAGTAACAAAGACACACACTTACACCAAGTAACAAAGACATACACTGACACCCAGTAACAAAGACATACACTGACAACCAGTAACACAGACACTCACTTACACCAAGTAACAAAGACACACACTCACACCCAGTAACAAAGAAATACACTTACACCAAGTAACACAGACACACACTTACACCAAGTAACAAAGACACACACTGAGACCCAGTAACACAGACACACACTGACACCCAGTAACACAGACACACACTGACACCAAGGAACAAAGACACGCACAGACACCCAGTAACAAAGACATACACTTACACCCAGTAACACAGACACACAATGACACCTAGTAACACAGACATACACTAACACCAAGTAACAAAGACATACACTGACACCCAGTAACACAGACGCACACTTACACCAAGTAACAAAGACACACACTGACAGCCAGTAACAAAGACATACAATTACACCCAGTAACACAGACATGCAATGACACCCAGAAACACAGACACACACTTACACCAAGTAACAAAGACATACACTGACACCCAGTGACACAGACACACACTTACACCAAGTAAAAAAGACATTCACTGACACCCAGTAACATAGACACACACTGACACCAAGTAACAAAGACACGCACTTACACCCAGTAACACAGACATGCACTGACACCAAGTAACAAAGACATACACTGACACCAAGTAACAAAGACACACACTGACACCCAGTAACACAGACACACACTGACACCATGTAACAAAGACAGACACTGACACCCAGTACAAAGACATACACTGACACCCAGTAACACAGACACACACTTACACCAAGTAACAAAGACACACACTGAGACCCAGTAACACAGACACACACTTACACCAGGTAACACAGACATACACTGACACCCAGTAACACAGACACACACATACACCAAGTAACAAAGACACACACTGACATCCAGTAACAAAGACATACACTGATACCAAGTGACAAAGACAGACACTGACACCCAGAAACACAGACACACTCTTACACAAAGTAACAAAGACATACACTGACACCCAGTGACACAGACACACACTGACACCAAGTAATAAAGACATACTCTGACACCCAGTAACACAGACACACACTTACACCAAGTAACAAAGACATACACTGACACCAAGTAACAAAGACACACACTGACACCCAGTAACACAGACACACACTTACACCAAGTAACAAAGACATACACTGACATCCAGTAACAAAGACATACACTGACACCCAGTAACAGAGACACCCTTACACCAAGTAACAAAGACACACACTCACACCAAGTAACAAAGACACACACTGACATCCAGTAACAAAGACATACACTGACACTCAGTAATAAAGACATACTCTGACATCCAGTAACACAGACACACACTTCCAACAAGTAACAAAGACACACACTGACACCCAGTAACACAGACACACACTGAAACCAAGTAACAAAGACACGCACTGACACCCAGTAACAAAGACATACACTTACACCCAGTAACAGAGACATACACTGAGACCCAGCATCACAGACATACACTGACACCCAGTAACACAGACACACACCTACACCAAGAAACTAAGACACACACACACCCAGTAACAAAGACAGAAACTGACACCCAGTAACACAGACACACACTGACACCAAGTAACAAAGACATACACTGACACCCAGTAACACAGACACACACTGACACCAAGTAACAAAGACATACACTGACAACCAGTAACAAAGACATACACTGACACCCAGTAACACAGACACACACTGACACCAAGTAACAAAGAGAAACACTGACACCCAGTAACAACGACATACACTGACAACCAATAACAAAGACATACACTGACACCCAGTAACACAGACACACACTGACACCCAGTAACACAGACACACACCTACACCAAGAAACTAAGACACACACACACCCAGTAACAAAGACAGAAACTGACACCCAGTAACACAGACACACACTGACACCAAGTAACAAAGACATACACTGACACCCAGTAACACAGACACACACTGACACCAAGTAACAAAGACATACACTGACAACCAGTAACAAAGACATACACTGACACCCAGTAACACAGACACACACTGACACCAAGTAACAAAGAGAAACACTGACACCCAGTAACAAAGACATACACTGACACCCAGTAACACAGACACACACTTACACCAAGTAACAAAGACACACACTGACACCCAGTAACAAAAACATACACTGACACCAAGTAAAAAAGACACACACTGACACCAAGTAACAAAGAGAAACACTGACACCCAGTAACAAAGACATACACTGACACCCAGTAACACAGACACACACTTACACCAAGTAACAAAGACATACACTGACACCCAGTAACACAGACACACACTGACACCAAGTAACAAAGAGAAACACTGACACCAAGTAACAAAGACATACACTGACACCAAGTAACAAAGACATACACTGACACCCAGTAACAAAGACACACACTTACACCAAGTAACACAGACATACACTGACACCCAGTAACACAGACACACACTTACACCAAGTAACAAAGACACACACTGACATCCAGTAACAAAGACATACACTGACACCAAGTGACAAAGCCATACACTGACACCCAGAAACACAGACACACACTTACACCAAGTAACAAAGACATACACTGTCACCCAGTAACAAAGACATGCGCTAACACCCAGTAACACAGACACACACTTACACCAAGTAACAAAGACACACACTGACACCCAGTAACAAAGACATAAACTGACACCAATTAACAAAGACATACACTGACACCCAGTAACACAGACACACACTTACACCAAGTAACAAAGACATACACTGACACCAAGTAACACAGACACACACTGACACCCAGTAACACAGACACACACTTACACCAAGTAACAAAGACATACACTGACATCCAGTAACAAAGACATACACTGACACCCAGTAACAGAGACACCCTTACACCAAGTAACAAAGACACACACTGACACCCAGTAACAAAAACATACACTGACAGCAAGTAAAAAAGACACACACTGACACCAAGGAACAAAGACATACACTGGCACCAAGTAACAAAGACATACACTGACACCCAGTAACAAAGACACACACTTACACCAAGTAACACAGACATACACTGACACCCAGTAACACAGACACACACTTACACCAAGTAACAAAGACACACACTGACATCCAGTAACAAAGACATACACTGACACCAAGTGACAAAGCCATACACTGACACCCAGAAACACAGACACACACTTACACCAATTAACAAAGACATACACTGACACCCAGTGACACAGACACACACTTACACCAAGTAACAAAGACATACACTGACACCCAGTAACATAGACACACGCTGACACCAAGTCACAAAGACACGCACTTACACCCAGTAACACAGAAATACACTGACACCAAGTAACAAAGACATACACTGACACCCAGTAACACAGACACACACTTACACCAAGTAACAAAGACACACACTGACACCCAGTAACAAAAACATACACTGACACCAAGTAAAAAAGACACACACTGACACCCAGTAACAAAGGCACACACTGACACCCAGTAACAAAGACATACACTGACACCAAGTAACACAGACATACACTGACACCAAGTAAAATAGACACACACTGACACCAAGTAACAAAGACAGACACTGACAACCAGTAACAAAGACATACACTGACACCCAGTAACACAGACACACACTGACACCAAGTAACAAAGAGAAACACTGACACCCAGTAACAAAGACATACACTGACACCCAGTAACACAGACACACACTTACACCAAGTAACAAAGACACACACTGACACCCAGTAACAAAAACATACACTGACACCAAGTAAAAAAGACACACACTGACACCAAGTAACAAAGAGAAACACTGACACCCAGTAACAAAGACATACACTGAAACCCAGTAACACAGACACACACTTACACCAAGTAACAAAGACATACACTGACACCCAGTAACACAGACACACACTGACACCAAGTAACAAAGAGAAACACTGACACCAAGTAACAAAGACATACACTGACACCAAGTAACAAAGACATACACTGACACCCAGTAACAAAGACACACACTTACACCAAGTAACACAGACATACACTGACACCCAGGAACACAGACACACACTTACACCAAGTAACAAAGACACACACTGACATCCAGTAACAAAGACATACACTGACACCAAGTGACAAAGCCATACACTGACACCCAGAAACACAGACACACACTTACACCAAGTAACAAAGACATACACTGTCACCCAGTAACAAAGACATGCGCTAACACCCAGTAACACAGACACACACTTACACCAAGTAACAAAGACACACACTGACACCCAGTAACAAAGACATAAACTGACACCAATTAACAAAGACATACACTGACACCCAGTAACACAGACACACACTTACACCAAGTAACAAAGACATACACTGACACCAAGTAACACAGACACACACTGACACCCAGTAACACAGACACACACTTACACCAAGTAACAAAGACATACACTGACATCCAGTAACAAAGACATACACTGACACCCAGTAACAGAGACACCCTTACACCAAGTAACAAAGACACACACTGACACCCAGTAACAAAAACATACACTGACAGCAAGTAAAAAAGACACACACTGACACCAAGGAACAAAGACATACACTGGCACCAAGTAACAAAGACATACACTGACACCCAGTAACAAAGACACACACTTACACCAAGTAACACAGACATACACTGACACCCAGTAACACAGACACACACTTACACCAAGTAACAAAGACACACACTGACATCCAGTAACAAAGACATACACTGACACCAAGTGACAAAGCCATACACTGACACCCAGAAACACAGACACACACTTACACCAATTAACAAAGACATACACTGACACCCAGTGACACAGACACACACTTACACCAAGTAACAAAGACATACACTGACACCCAGTAACATAGACACACGCTGACACCAAGTCACAAAGACACGCACTTACACCCAGTAACACAGAAATACACTGACACCAAGTAACAAAGACATACACTGACACCCAGTAACACAGACACACACTGACACCATGTTGCAAAGACAAACAATGACACCCAGTAACAAAGACATACACTGACACCCAGTAACACAGACACACACTTACACCAAGTAACAAAGACACACACTGACACCCAGTAACAAAAACATACACTGACACCAAGTAAAAAAGACACACACTGACACCCAGTAACAAAGGCACACACTGACACCCAGTAACAAAAACATACACTGACACCATGTAACAAAGACATACACTGACACCAAGTAACACAGACATACACTGACACCAAGTAAAATAGACACACACTGACACCAAGTAACAAAGACAGACACTGACACCAAGTAACAAAGACACACACTGACACCAAGTAACAAAGACATACACTGATACCCAGTAACACAGACACACACTGACACCAAGTAACAAAGACATACACTGACAACCAGTAACAAAGACATACACTGACACCCAGTAACACAGAGACACCCTTACACCAAGTAACAAAGACACACACTGACACCCAGTAACAAAGACATACACTGACACCAAGTAACAAAGACATACACTGACACCCAGTAACAGACAAACACTGACACCAAGTAACAAAGACATACAGTGACACCCAGTAACAAAGACATACACTTACAACAAGTAACAAAGACACACACTGACAGCCAGAAACACAGACATACACTTACACCAAGTAACAAAGACAAACACTGTCACCCAGTAACAAAGACATGCGCTGACACCCAGTAACACAGACACACACTTACACCAAGTAACAAAGACACACACTGACACCCAGTAACAAAGACATACACTGACACCAATTAACAAAGACATACACTGACACCCAGTAACACAGACACACACTTACACCAAGTAACAAAGACATACACTGACACCAAGTAACAAAGACACACACTGACACCCAGTAACACAGACACACACTTACACCAAGTAACAAAGACATACACTGACATCCAGTAACAAAGACATACACTGACACCCAGTAACAGAGACACCCTTACACCAAGTAACAAAGACACACACTCACACCAAGTAACAAAGACACACACTGACATCCAGTAACAAAGACATACACTGACACTCAGTAATAAAGACATACTCTGACATCCAGTAACACAGACACACACTTGCAACAAGTAACAAAGACACACACTGACACCCAGTAACACAGACACACACTGAAACCAAGTAACAAAGACACGCACTGACACCCAGTAACAAAGACATACACTTACACCCAGTAACAGAGACATACACTGAGACCCAGCATCACAGACATACACTGACACCCAGTAACACAGACACACACCTACACCAAGAAACTAAGACACACACACACCCAGTAACAAAGACAGAAACTGACACCAAGTAACAAAGACACACACTGACACCAAGTAACAAAGACATACACTGACACCCAGTAACACAGACACACACTGACACCAAGTAACAAAGACATACACTGACAACCAGTAACAAAGACATACACTGACACCCAGTAACACAGAGACAACCTTACACCAAGTAACAAAGACACACACTGACACCAAGTAACAAAGACATACACTGACACCAAGTAACAAAGACATACACTGACACCCAGTAACACAGACAAACACTGACACCAAGTAACAAAGACATACAGTGACAGCCATTAACAAAGACATACTCTGACAGCCAGAAACACATACATACACTTACACCCAGTAACAAAGACATGCACTGACACCCAGAAACACAGACACACACTTACACCAAGTAACAAAGACATACACTGACACCAAGTAACAAAGACACACACTGACACCCAGTAACAAAGACATACACTGACACCAATTAACGAAGACATACACTGACACCCAGTGACACAGACACACACTTACACCAAGTAACAAAGACATACACTGACACCAAGTAACAAAGACACACACTGACACCCAGTAACAAAGACACACACTAACACCAAGTAACTAAGACATACACTGACACCCAGTAACAAAGACATACACTGACAACCAGTAACACAGACACTCACTTACACCAAGTAACAAAGACACACACTCACACCCAGTAACAAAGAAATACACTTACACCAAGTAACACAGACATACACTGACACCCAGTAACATAGACACACACTTACACCAAGTAACAAAGACACACACTGACATCCAGTAACAAAGACATACACTGACACCAAGTGACAAAGACAGACACTGACACCCAGAAACACAGACACACACTTACACCAAGTAACAAAGACATACACTGACACCCAGTGACACAGACACACACTGACACCAAGTAACAAAGACACGCACTTACACCCAGTAACACAGACATACACTGACACCAAGTAAATAAGACATACACTGACACCAAGTATCAAAGACACACACTGACTCCCAGTAACACAGACACACACTGACACCAAGTAACAAAGAGAAACACTGACACCCAGTAACAAAGACATACACTGACACCCAGTAACACAGACACACACTTACACCAAGTAACAAAGACACACACTGACACCCAGTAACAAAAACATACACTGACACCAAGTAAAAAAGACACACACTGACACCAAGTAACAAAGACATACACTGACACCAAGTAACAAAGACATACACTGACACCCAGTAACAAAGACACACACTTACACCAAGTAACACAGACATACACTGACACCCAGTAACACAGACACACACTTACACCAAGTAACAAAGACACACACTGACATCCAGTAACAAAGACATACACTGACACCAAGTGACAAAGCCATACACTGACACCCAGAAACACAGACACACACTTACACCAAGTAACAAAGACATACACTGTCACCCAGTAACAAAGACATGCGCTGACACCCAGTAACACAGACACACACTTACACCAAGTAACAAAGACACACACTGACACCCAGTAACAAAGACATAAACTGACACCAATTAACAAAGACATACACTGACACCCAGTAACACAGACACACACTTACACCAAGTAACAAAGACATACACTGACACCAAGTAACACAGACACACACTGACACCCAGTAACACAGACACACACTTACACCAAGTAACAAAGACATACACTGACATCCAGTAACAAAGACATACACTGACACCCAGTAACAGAGACACCCTTACACCAAGTAACAAAGACACACACTCACACCAAGTAACAAAGACACACACTGACATCCAGTAACAAAGACATACACTGACACTCAGTAATAAAGACATACTCTGACATCCAGTAACACAGACACACACTTGCAACAAGTAACAAAGACACACACTGACACCCAGTAACACAGACACACACTGAAACCAAGTAACAAAGACACGCACTGACACCCAGTAACAAAGACATACACTTACACCCAGTAACAGAGACATACACTGAGACCCAGCATCACAGACATACACTGACACCCAGTAACACAGACACACACTTACACCAAGAAACTAAGACACACACACACCCAGTAACAAAGACAGAAACTGACACCAAGTAACAAAGACACACACTGACACCAAGTAACAAAGACACACACTGACACCCAGTAACACAGACACACACTGACACCAAGTAACAAAGACATACACTGACAACCAGTAACAAAGACATACACTGACACCCAGTAACACAGAGACAACCTTACACCAAGTAACAAAGACACACACTGACACCAAGTAACAAAGACATACACTGACACCAAGTAACAAAGACATACACTGACACCCAGTAACACAGACAAACACTGACACCAAGTAACAAAGACATACAGTGACACCCAGTAACAAAGACATACACTGACAGCCAGAAACACATACATACACTTACACCCAGTAACAAAGACATGCACTGACACCCAGAAACACAGACACACACTTACACCAAGTAACAAAGACACACACTGACACCCAGTAACAAAGACATACACTGACACCAATTAACAAAGACATACACTGACACCCAGTGACACAGACACACACTTACACCAAGTAACACAGACATACACTGACACCCAGTAACACAGACACACACTTACACCAAGTAACAAAGACACACACTGACATCCAGTAACAAAGACATACACTGACACCAAGTGACAAAGCCATACACTGACACCCAGAAACACAGACACACACTTACACCAAGTAACAAAGACATACACCGACACCCAGTGACACAGACACACACTTACACCAAGTAACAAAGACATACACTGACACCCAGTAACATAGACACACACTGACAACAAGTAACAAAGACACGCACTTACACCCAGTAACACAGACATACACTGACACCAAGTAACAAAGACATACACTGACACCCAGTAACACAGACACACACTGACACCAAGTAACAAAGACATACACTGACACCAAGTAACAAAGACACACACTGACACCCAGTAACAAAGACACACACTTACACCAAGTAACACAGACATACACTGACACCCAGTAACACAGACACACACTTGCAACAAGTAACAAAGACACACACTGACACCCAGTAACACAGACACACACTGAAACCAAGTAACAAAGACACGCACTGACACCAAGTAACAAAGACATACACTGACACCCAGTAACAGAGACATACACTGACACCCAGCATCACAGACATACACTGACACCCAGTAACATAGACACACACTTATACCAAGAAACTAAGACACACACACACACCCAGTAACAAAGACAGAAACTGACACCAAGTAACAAAGACACACACTGACACCAAGTAACAAAGACATACACTGACACCCAGTAACACAGACACACACTGACACCAAGTAACAAAGACATACACTGACAACCAGTAACAAAGACATACACTGACACCCAGTAACACAGAGACAACCTTACACCAAGTAACAAAGACATACACTTACACCCAGTAACAGAGACATACACTGACACCCAGCATCACAGACATACACTCAACCCAGTAACACAGACACACACTTACACCAAGAAACTAAGACACACACACACCCAGTAACACAGACACACACTGACACCCAGTAACAAAAACATACACTGACACCAAGTAAAAAAGACACACACTGACACCCAATAACAAAGTCACACACTGACACCCAGTAACAAAAACATACACTGACACCATGTAACACAGACATACACTGACACCAAGTAATTTAGACACACACTGACACCAAGTAACAAAGACAGACACTGACACCAAGTAACAAAGACACACACTGACACCAAGTAACAAAGACATACACTGACGCTCAGTAACACAGACACACACTGACACCAAGTAACAAAGACATACACTGACAACCAGTAACAAAGACATACACTGACACCCAGTAACACAGAGACACCCTTACACCAAGTAACAAAGACACACACTGACACCAATGAACAAAGACATACACTGACAACCAGTAACAAAGACATACACTGACACCCAGTAACACAGACAAACACTGACACCAAGTAACAAAGAGATACAGTGACACACAGTAACAAAGACATACACTTACAACAAGTAACAAAGACACACACTGACAGCCAGAAACACAGACATACACTTACACCAAGTAACAAAGACAAACACTGTCACCCAGTAACAAAGACATGCACTGACACCCAGTAACACAGACACACACTTAAACCAAGTAACAAAGACACACACTGACACCCAGTAACAAAGACATACACTGACACCAATTAACAAAGACATACACTGACACCCAGTAACACAGACACACACTTACACCAAGTAACAAAGACATACACTGACACCAAGTAACAAAGACACACACTGACACCCAGTAACACAGACACACACTTACACCAAGTAACAAAGACATACACTGACATCCAGTAACAAAGACATACACTGACACCCAGTAACACAGAGACACCCTTACACCAAGTAACAAAGACACACACTCACACCAAGTAACAAAGACACACACTGAAATCCAGTAACAAAGACATACACTGACACTCAGTAATAAAGACATACTCTGACATCCAGGAACACAGACACACACTTGCAACAAGTAACGAAGACACACACTGACACCCAGTAACACAGACACACACTGAAACCAAGTAACAAAGACACGCACTGACACCCAGTAACAAAGACATACACGTACACCCAGTAACAGAGACATACACTGACACCCAGCATCACAGACATACACTGACACCCAGTAACACAGACACACACTTACACCAAGAAACTAAGACACACAGACACCCAGTAACAAAGACAGAAACTGAGACCAAGTAACAAAGACACACACTGACACCAAGTAACAAAGACATACACTGACACCCAGTAACACAGACACACACTGACACCAAGTAACAAAGACATACACTGACAACCAGTGACAAAGACATACACTGACACCCAGTAACACAGAGACAACCTTACACCAAGTAACAAAGACACACACTGACACCAAGTAACAAAGTCATACACTGACACCAAGTAACAAAGACATACACTGACACCCAGTAACACAGACAAACACTGACACCAAGTAACAAAGACATACAGTGACACCCAGTAACAAAGACATACACTGACAGCCAGAAACACATACATACACTTACACCAAGCAACAAAGACAAACACTGTCACCCAGTAACAAAGACATGCACTGACACCCAGTAACACAGACACACACTTACACAAAGTAACAAAGACACACACTGACACCCAGTAACAAAGACATACACTGACACCAATTAACAAAGACATACACTGACACCCAGTAACACAGAAACACACTTACACCAAGTAACAAAGACATACACTGACACCAAATAACAAAGACACACACTGACACCCAGTAACAAAGACACACACTTACACCAAGTAACAAAGACATACACTGACACCCAGTAACAAAGATATACACTGACAACCAGTAACACAGACACTCACTTACAACAAGTAACAAAGACACACACTCACACCCAGTAACAAAGAAATACACTTACACCAAGTAACAAAGACATACACTGACACCCAGTAACAGAGACACACACTGACACCCAGTAACACAGACACACACTGACACCAAGGAACAAACACACGCACAGACACCCAGTAACAAAGACATACACTTACACCCAGTAACACAGACACACACTGACACCTTGTAACACAGACATACACTTACACCAAGTAACAAAGACATACAGTGACACCCAGTAACACAGACACACACTTACACCAAGTAACAAAGAGAAACACTGACACCCAGTAACAAAGACATACACTGACACCCAGTAACACAGACACACACTTACACCAAGTAACAAAGACACACACTGACACCCAGTAACAAAAACATACACTGACACCAAGTAAAAAAGACACACACTGACACCAAGTAACAAAGTCATACACTGACACCAAGTAACAAAGACATACACTGACACCAAGTAACAAAGACACACACTTACACCAAGTAACACAGACATACACTGACACGCAGTAACACAGACACTCACTTACACCAAGTAACAAAGACACACACTGACATCCAGTAACAAAAACATACACTGACACCAAGTAAAAAAGACACACACTGACACCCAGTAACAAAGATACACACTGACACCCAGTAACAAAAACATACACTGACACCATGTAACAAAGACATACACTGACACCAAGTAACACAGACATACACTGACACCAAGTAAAATAGACACATACTGACACCAAGTAACAAAGACAGACACTGACACCAAGTAACAAAGACACACACTGACACCAAGTAACAAAGACATGCACTGACACCCAGTAACACAGACACACAATGACACCAAGTAACAAAGACATACACTGACAACCAGTAACAAAGACATACACTGACACCCAGTAACACAGAGACACCCTTACACCAAGTAACAAAGACACACACTGACACCCTGTAACAAAGACATACACTGACACCAAGTAACAAAGACATACACTGACACCCAGTAACACAGACAAACACTGACACCAAGTAACAAAGACATACAGTGACACCCAGTAACAAAGACATACACTTATAACAAGTAACAAAGACACACACTGACAGCCAGTAACACAGACATACACTTATACCAAGTAACAAAGACAAACAATGTCACCCAGTAACAAAGACATGCACTGACACCCAGTAACACAGACACACACTTACACCAAGTAACGAAGACACACACTGACACCCAGTAACAAAGACATACACTGACACCAATTAACAAAGACATACACTGACACCCAGTAACACAGACACACACTTACACCAAGTAACAAAGACATACACTGACACCAAGTAACAAAGACACACACTGACACCCAGTAACACAGACACACACTTACACCAAGTAACAAAGACATACACTGACATCCAGTAACAAAGACATACACTGACACCCAGTAACACAGAGACACCCTTACACCAAGTAACAAAGACACACACTCACACCAAGTAACAAAGACACACACTGACATCCAGTAACAAAGACATACACTGACATTCAGTAATAAAGACATACTCTGACATCCAGTAACACAGACACACACTTGCAACAAGTAACAAAGACACACACTGACACCCAGTAACAGAGACACACACTTACACCAAGTACCAAAGACATACACTGACACCCAGTAACACAGACACACACTGATTCCAAGTAACAAAGACACGCACTGACACCCAGTACCAAAGGCATACACTTACACACAGTAACTGAGACATACACTGACTCCCAGTAACACAGACACACACTTACATCAAGTAACAAAGACATACACTGACACCCAGTAACACAGACACACACTTACACCAAGAAACTAAGACACACACACACCCAGTAACAAAGACAGACACTGACACCAAGTAACAAAGACACACACTGACACCAAGTAACAAAGACATACATTGACACCCAGTAACACAGACACACACTGACACCAAGTAACAAAGAAATACACTGACAACCAGTAACAAAGACATACACTGACACCCAGTAACACAGACACACTCTTACACCAAGTAACAAAGACACACACTGACACCCAGTAACAAAGACATACACTGACACCAAGTAACAAAGACATACACTGACACCCAGTAACACAGACAGACACTGACACCAAGTAACAAAGACATACAGTGACACCCAGTAACAAAGACATACACTGACAGCCAGAAACACAGACACTCACTTACACCAAGTAACAAAGACACACACTGACACCCAGTAACAAAGACATACACTGACACCAAGTTACAAAGACATACACTGACACCCAGTAACACAGACAGACACTGACACCAAGTAACAAAGACATACAGTGACACCCAGTAACAAAGACAAACACTGACACCCAGAAACAAAGACATGCACTGACACACAGAAACACAGACACACACTTACACCAAGTAACAAAGACAAACACTGACACCCATTAACAAAGACATACACTGACACCAAGTGACAAAGACATAAAATGACACCCAGTAACAAAGACACACACTTACACCAAGTAACACAGACATGCACTGACACCCAGTAACACAGACACACAGTTACACCAAGTTACAAAGACACATACTGACACCCAGTAACAAAGACATACACTGAAACAAATTAACAAAGTCATACACCGACACCCAGTAACACAGACACACACTTACACCAAGTAACAAGGACACACACTGACACCCAGTAACAAACACTATCACTTACACCCAGTAACACAGACATACACTGGCATCAAGTAACAAAGACATACACTGACACCAAGTAACAAAGACACACACTGACACCCAGTAACACAGACACACACTGACACCAAGTAACAAAGACACACACTGACACCCAGTAACAAAGACAAACACTTACACCCAGTAACACAGACACACACTTACACCAAGTAACAAAGACACACACTGACACCCAGTCACAAAGACATACACTGACACCATGTAACAAAGACATGCACTGACACCAAGTAACAAAGACATACACAGACACCAAGTAAAAAAGACACACACTGACACCAAGTAAAAAAGATATACACTGACACCCAGTAACAAAGAGACACACTTACACCAAGTGACTCAGACATACACCGACACCCAGTAACACAGACACACACTTACACCAAGTAACAAAGGCACACACTTACACCAAGTAACAAAGACACACACTGACATCCAGTAACAAAGACATGCACTGACACCAAGTGACAAAGACATACACTGACACCCAGTAACACAGGCACACACTTACACCAAGTAAGAAAGACATACACTGACACCAAGTAACAAAGACATACACATACACCCAGTAACAAAGACACACACTGACACCCAGTAACACAGACACACACTTACACCAAGTAACAAAGACATACACTGACACCCAGTAACACAGACACACAATGACACCAAGTAACACAGAAACACAATGACACCCAGTAACACAGACACACACTTACACCACGTAACACAGACATACACTGTCAACCAGTAACACAGACACCTACTTACACCCAGTAACAAAGACATACACTGACACTCAGTAATAAAGACATACTCTGACACCCAGTAACACAGACACACACTTACAAGAAGTAACAAAGACACACACTGACACCCAGTCACAAAGACATACACTTACACCCAGCAACACAGACATACACTGACACCCAGTAACACAGACATACACTGACACCAAGTAACAAAGACATACACTGACACCCAGTAACACAGACACACAATGACACCAAGTAACAAAGACATACACTGACACCCAGTAACAAAGACATACACTGACACCCAGAAACACAGACACACAATTACATCAAGTAACAAAGACACACACTGACATCCAGTAACAAAGACAAACACTTACACTAAGTAACAAAGACATACACTGACACCCAGTAACATAGACACACACTGACACCCAGTAACAAAGTCATACACTGACACCCAGTAACACAGATACACACTTACACCAAGTAACAAAGTCATACACTGACACCCAGTAACAAAGACATGCACTTACACCCAGTAACAAAGACATACACTGACACCCAGTAACACAGAAACACATTTACATCAAGTAACAAAGACATACACTGACACGCAGTAACACAGACACTCACTTACACCAAGTAACAAAGACATACACTGACACCCAGTAACATAGAAACACACTGACACCAATTAACAAAGACACGCACTGACACCCAGTAACAAAGACAATCACTTACACCCAGTAACACAGACATACACTGACACCAAGTAACAAAGACATACACTGACACCAAGTAACAAAGAAACACACTGACAACTGTAACACAGACACACACTGACACCAAGTAACAAAGCAAAGCACTGACACCCAGTAAGAAAGACATACACTGACACCCAGTAACACAGTCACACACTGACACCAAGTAACAAAGAAACACACTGACACCCAGTAACAAAGACAGACACTGACACCATGTAACAAAGACATACACTGAGACCAAGTAACAAAGTCATACACTGACACAAAGTAAAAAAGACACACACTGACACCAATTAACAAAGACATACACTGACACCCAGTAAAATAGACTCACACTGACACCAAGTAACAAAGACACGCACTTACACCCAGTAACACAGACATACACTGACACCAAGTAACAAAGACATACGCTGTCACCCAGTAACACAGACACACTCTGACAACAAGTAACAAAGACAAACACTGACACCCAGTAACAAAGACATACACTGACACCCAGTAACACAGACACACACTTACACCAAGTAACAAAGACACACACTGACACCCAGTAACAAAATCATACACTGACACCAAGTAAAAAAGACACACACTGACACCCAGTAACAAAGACACACACTGACACCCAGTAACAAAAACATACACTGACACCATGTAACAAAGACATACACTGACACCAAGTAACACAGACATACACTGACTCCAAGTAAAATAGACACATACTGACACCAAGTAACAAAGACAGACACTGACACCAAGTAACAAAGACACACACTGACAACCAGTAACAAAGACATACACTGACACCCAGTAACACAGAGACACCCTTACACCAAGTAACAAAGACACACACTGACACCCAGTAACAAAGACATACACTGACACCAAGTAACAAAGACATACACTGACACCCAGTAACACAGACAAACACTGACACCAAGTGACTCAGACATACACTGACACCCAGTAACACAGACACACACTTACACCAAGTAACAAAGACACACACTGACATCCAGTAACAAAGGCATGCACTGACACCAAGTGACAAAGACATACACTGACACCCAGTAACACAGGCACACACTTACACCAAGTAAGAAAGACATACACTGACACCAAGTAACAAAGACATACACATACACCCAGTAACAAAGACACACACTGACACCCAGTAACACAGACACACACTTACACCAAGTAACAAAGACATACACTGACACCCAGTAACACAGACACACAACGACACCAAGTAACACAGAAACACAACGACACCCAGTAACACAGACACACACTTACACCAAGTAACACAGACATACACTGACACACATTAACACAGACACCTACTTACACCCAGTAACAAAGACATACAGTGACACTCAGTAATAAAGACATACTCTGACACCCAGTAACACAGACACACACTTACAAGAAGTAGCAAAGACACACACTGACACCCAGTCACAAAGACATACATTTACACCCAGCAACACAGACATACACTGACACCCAGTAACGCAGACATACACTTACACCAAGTAACAAAGACATACACTGACACCCAGTAACACAGACACACACTGACACCAAGTAACAAAGACATACACTGACACCCAGTAACAAAGACATACACTGACACCCAGAAACACAGACACACAATTACATCAAGTAACAAAGACACACACTGACACCCAGTAACAAAGACAAACACTTACACTAAGTAACAAAGACATACACTGACACCCAGTTACATAGACACACACTGACACCCAGTAACAAAGTCATACACTGACACCCAGTAACACAGATACACACTTACACCAAGTAACAAAGTCATACACTGACACCCAGTAACAAAGACATACACTTACACCCAGTAACACAGACATTCACTGACACCCAGTAACACAGAAACACATTTACATCAAGTAACAAAGACATACACTGACACGCAGTAACACAGACACTCACTTACACCAAGTAACAAAGACATACACTGACACCCAGTAACATAGAAACACACTGACACCAAGTAACAAAGAAACGCACTGACACCCAGTAACAAAGACAATCACTTACACCCAGTAACACAGACATACACTGACACCAAGTAACAAAGACATACACTGACAACAAGTAACAAAGAAACACACTGACACCTGTAACACAGACACACACTGACACCAAGTAACAAAGCAAAAGACTGACACCCAGAAAGAAAGACATACACTGACACCCAGTAACACAGACACACACTGACACCAAGTAACAAAGAAACACACTGACACCCAGTAACAAAGACAGACACTGACACCATGTAACAAAGACATACACTGAGACCAAGTAACAAAGTCATACACTGACAACAAGTAAAAAAGACACTCACTGACACCAATTAACAAAGACATACAGTGACACCCAATTACATAGACTCACACTGACACCAAGTAACAAAGACACGCACTTACACCCAGTAACACAGACATACACTGACACCAAGTAACAAAGACATACACTGTCACCCAGTAACACAGACACACTCTGACAACAAGTAACAAAGACAAACACTGACACCCAGTAACAAAGACATACACTGACACCCAGTAACACAGACACACACTTACACCAAGTAACAAAGAAACACACTGACACCCAGTAACAAAATCATACACTGACACCAAGTAAAAAAGACACACACTGACACCCAGTAACAAAGACACACACTGACACCCAGTAACAAAAACATACACTGACACCATGTAACAAAGACATACACTGACACCAAGTAACACAGACATACACTGACACCAAGTAAAATAGACACACACTGACACCAATTAGCAAAGACAGACACTGACACCAAGTAACAAAGACACACACTGAAAACCAGTAACAAAGACATAAACTGACACCCAGTAACACAGAGACACCCTTACACCAAGTAACAAAGAGACACACTGACACCCAGTAACAAAGACATACACTGACACCAAGTAACAAAGACATACACTGACACCCAGTAACACAGACAAACACTGACACCAAGTAACAAAGACATACAGTGACACCCAGTATCAAAGACATACACTTACAACAACTAACAAAGACACACACTGACAGCCAGAAACACAGACATACACTTACACCAAGTAACAAAGACAAACACTGTCACCCAGTAACAAAGACATGCACTGACACCCAGTAACACAGACACACACTTACACCAAGTAACAAAGACACACACTGACACCCAGTAACAAAGACATACACTGACACCAATTAACAAAGACATACACTGACACCCAGTAACACAGTCACACACTTACACCAAGTAACAAAGACATACACTGACACCAAGAAACAAAGACACACACTGACACCCAGTAACACAGACACACACTTACACCAAGTAACAAAGCCATACACTGACATCCAGTAACAAAGACATACCCTGACACCCAGTAACACAGAGACACCCTTACACCAAGTAACAAAGACACACACTCACACCAAGTAACAAAGACACACACTGACATCCAGTAACAAAGACATACACTGACACTCAGTAATAAAGACATACTCTGACATCCAGTAACACAGACACACACTTGCAACAAGTAACAAAGACACACACTGACACCCAGTAACAGAGACACACACTTGCACCAAGTAACAAAGACATACACTGACACCCAGTAACACAGACACACACTGATTCCAAGTAACAAAGTCACGCACTGACACCCAGTACCAAAGGCATACACATACAAACAGTAACAGAGACATACACTGACACGCAGCAACACAGACATACACTGACACCCAGTAACACAGCCATACACTTACAACAAGTAACAAAGACATACACTGACTCCCAGTAACACAGACAGACACTTACATAAAGTAACAAAGACATATACTGACACCCAGTAACACAGACACACACTTACACCAAGAAACTAAGACACACACACACCCAGTAACAAAGACAGACATTGACACCAAGTAACAAAGACACACACTGACACCAAGTAGCAAAGACATACATTGACTCCCAGTAACACAGACACACACTGACACCAAGTAACAAAGACATACACTGACAACCAGTAACAAAGACATACACTGACACCCAGTAACACAGACACACTCTTACACCAAGTAACAAAGACACACACTGACACCCAGTAACAAAGACATACACTGACACCAAGTAACAAAGACATACACTGACACCCAGTAACACAGACAGACACTGACACCAAGTAACAAAGACATACAGTGACACCCAGTAACAAAGACATACACTGACAGCCAGAAACACAGACACACACTTACACCAAGTAACAAAGACAAACACTGACACCCAGTAACAAAGACATGCACTGACACACAGAAACACAGACACACACTTACACCAAGTAACAAAGACAAACACTGACACCCGTTAACAAAGACATACACTGACACCAAGTGACAAAAACATAAAATGACACCCAGTAACAAAGACACACACTTACACCAAGTAACACAGACATGCACTGACAACCAGTAACACAGACACACACTTACACCAAGTTACAAAGACACATACTGACACCCAGTAACAAAGACATACACTGACACAAATTAACAAAGTCATACACCGACACCCAGTAACAGAGACGCACACTTACACCAAGAAACAAGGACACACACTGACACCCAGTAACAAACACAATCACTTACACACAGTAACACAGACATACACTGGCATCAAGTAACAAAGACATACACTGACACCAAGTAACAAAGACACACACTGACACCCAGTAACACAGACACACACTGACACCAAGTAACAAAGACACACACTGACACCCAGTAACAAAGACAAACACTTACACCCAGTAACACAGACACACAGTTACACCAAGTAACAAAGACACACACTGACACCCAGTAACAAAGACATACACTGACACCATGTAACAAAGACATGCACTGACACCAAGTAACAAAGACATACACTGACACCAAGTAAAAAAGACACACACTGACACCAAGTAACAAAGACATACACTGACACCAAGTAAAAAAGACATACACTGACACCCAGTAACAAAGAGACACACTTACACCAAGTGACTCAGACATACACTGACACCCAGTAACACAGACACACACTTACACCAAGTAACAAAGATACACACTTACACCAAGTAACAAAGACACACACTGACATCCAGTAACAAAGACATACACTGACACCAAGTGACAAAGACATACACTGACACCCAGTAACACAGGCACACACTTACACCAAGTAAGAAAGACATACACTGACACCAAGTAACAAAGACATACACATACACCCAGTAACAAAGACTCACACTGACACCCAGTAACACAGACACACACTTACACCAAGTAACAAAGACATACACTGACACCCAGTAACATAGACACACAATGACACCAAGTAACACAGAAACACAATGACACCCAGTAACACAGACACACACTTACACCAAGTAACACAGACATACACTGACACCCAGTAACACAGACACCTACTTACACCCAGCAACAAAGACATACACTGACACTCAGTAATAAAGACATACTCTGACACCCAGTAACACAGACACACACTTACAACAATTAACAAAGACACACTCTGACACCCAGTCACAAAGACATACACTTACACCCAGCAACACAGACATACACTGACACCCAGTAACACCGACATACACTGACACCAAGTAACAAAGACATACACTGACACCCAGTAACACAGACACACACTGACACCAAGTAACAAAGACATACACTGACACCCAGTAACAAAGACATACACTGACACCCAGAAACACAGACACACAATTACATCAAGTAACAAAGACGCACACTGACACCGAGTAACAAAGACAAACACTTACACTAAGTAACAAAGACATACACTGACACCCAGTAACATCGACACACACTGACACCCAGTAACAAAGTCATACACTGACACCCAGTAACACAGATACACACTTACACCAAGTAACAAAGTCATACACTGACTCCCAGTAACAAAGACATACACTTACACCCAGTAACACAGACATATACTGACACCCAGTAACACAGAAACACACTTACATCAAGTAACAAAGACAGACACTGACACGCAGTAACACAGACACTCACTTACACCAAGTAACAAAGACATACACTGACACCCAGTAACATAGAAACACACTGACACCAAGTAACAAAGACACGCACTGACACCCAGTAACAAAGACAATCACTTACACCCAGTAACACAGACATACACTGACACCAAGTAACAAAGACATACACTGACACCAAGTAACAAAGACACACACTGACACCTGTAACACAGACACACACTGACACCAAGTAACAAAGAAACACACTGACACCCAGTAACAAAGACAGACACTGACACCATGTAACAAAGACATACACTGCGACCAAGTAACAAAGTCATACACTGACACCAAGTAAAAAAGACACACACTGACACCAATTAACGAAGACACACTCAGACACCAAGTAACAAAGACATACACTGACACCCAGTAACAAATACATACACTGACACCCAGTAACACAGACACACACTTACACCAAGTAACAAAGACACACACTGACACCAAGTATCAAAGACATGCACTGACACCAAGTAACAAAGACATACAGTGATACCCGGTAACAAAGACACACACTTACACCAAGTAACACAGACATACACTGACACCCAATAATACAGGCACACAATTACAGCAAGTAACAAAGACATGCACTGACACCAAGTAACAAAGACATACACATACACCAAGTAACAAAGACACACACTGACACCCAGTAACACAGACACACACTTACACCAAGTAACAAATACATACACTGACATCCAGTAACACAGAAACACACTGACACCCAGTAACACAGACACACACTTACACCAATTAACACAGACATACACTGACACCCAGTAACACAGACACCTACTTACACAAAGTAACAAAGACATACACTGACACTCAGTAACAAAGACACACACTGACACCCAGTAACAGTGACACACACATACACCAAGTAACAAAGACAGACACTGACACCCAGTAACACAGACACACACTGATACCAAGTAACAAAGACACGCACTGACACCCAGTAACAAAGACATACACTTACACCCAGTAACACAGACATACACTGACACCCAGTAACACAGACATACACTTACACAAAGTAACAAAGACATACACTGACACACACTTACACCAAGTAACAAAGACACACACTGACACCCAGTCACAAAGACATACACTTACACCCAGCAGCACAGACATACAATGACACCCAGTAACACAGACATACACTTACAAAAAGTAACAAAGACATACACTGACTCCCAGTAACACAGACACAAACTTACACCAACTAACAAAGACATACACTGACACCCAGTAACACAGACACACACTTGCACCAAGAAACTAAGACACACACACACCCAGTAACAAAGACAGACACTGACACCAAGTAACAAAGACACAGACTGACACCATGTAACTAAGACATTCACTGACACCCAGTAACACAGACGCACACTGACACCAAGTAACAACGACATACAGAGACAACCAGTAACAAAGACATGCATTGACACCCAGTGACACAGACACACACGTACACCAAGTAACACCGACACACACTGACACCCAGTAACAAAGACATACACTGACACCAAGTAACAAAGACATACACTGACACCCAGTAACACAGATACACACGGACACCAAGTAACAAAGACATACAGTGACACCCAGTAACAAAGACATACACTGACAGCCAGAAGCACAGACACAAACTGACACCCATTAACACAGACATGCACTTACACCAAGTAACAAAGACATACACAGACTCCCACTAACACAGACATACACTTACACCAAGTAACAAAGACAGACACTGACTCCCAGTAACACAGACACACACTTACACCAAGTAACAAAGACATACACTGACACTCAGTAATAAAGACATACTCTGACACCCAGTAACACAGACACACACTTACAACAAGTAACAAAGACATACACTGACACCCAGTAACACAGATACACACGGACACCAAGTAACAAAGACATACAGTGACACCCAGTAACAAAGACATACACTGACAGCCAGAAACACAGACACAAACTGACACCCATTAACACAGACATGCACTTACACCAAGTAACAAAGACATACACAGACTCCCACTAACACAGACATACACTGACACCAAGTAACAAAGACATACACTGACACCCAGTAACACAGATACACACGGACACCAAGTAACAAAGACATACAGTGACACCCAGTAACAAAGACATACACTGACAGCCAGAAACACAGACACAAACTGACACCCATTAACACAGACATGCACTTACACCAAGTAACAAAGACATACACAGACTCCCACTAACACAGACATACACTTACACCAAGTAACAAAGACAGACACTGACTCCCAGTAACACAGACACACACTTACACCAAGTAACAAAGACATACACTGACACTCAGTAATAAAGACATACTATGACAACCAGTAACACAGACACACACTTACAACAAGTAACAAAGACACACACTGACACCCAGTAACAGAGACACACAGTAACACCAATTAACAAAGACAGACACTGACACCCAGTAACACAGACACACACTGATACCAAGTAACAAAGACACGCACTGACACCCAGTAACAAAGATATACACTTACACCCAGTAACACAGACATACACTGACACCCAGTAACACAGACATACACTTACACCAAGTAACAAAGACATACACTGACACCCAGTAACACTGACACACACTTACACCAAGTAACAAAGACACACACTGACACCCAGTCACAAAGACATACACTTAATCCCAGCAACACAGACATACACTGACACCCAGTATCACAGACATACACTTACAACAAGTAACAAAGACATACACTGTCACCCAGTAACACAGACACACACTGACACCAAGTAACAAAGACATACACAGACAACCAGTAAGAAGGCATGCACTGACACCCAGTAACACAGACACACACTTACACCAAGTAACAAAGACACACACTGACACCCAGTAACAAAGACATACACTGACACCAAGAAACAAAGAAATACACTGACACCCAGTAACACAGGTACACACTGACACCAAGTAACAAAGACATACAGTGACACCCAGTAACAAAGACATACACTGACAGCCAGAAACACAGACAAACACTTACACCAAGTAACAAAGACAAACACTGACATGCAGTAACAAAGACATACACTGACACCAAGTAACAAAGACACACAGTGACACCCAGTAACATAGACACACTCTTACACCAAGTAACAAAGACATACACTGACTCACAGTAACACAGACGCACACTTACACCAAGTAACAAAGACATACACTGACACTCAGTAATAAAGACATACTCTGACACCCAGTAACACAGACACACACTTACAACAAGTAACAAAGACACACACTGACACCCAGTAACAGAGACACACAGTTTCACCAAGTAACAAAGACAGACACTGACACCCAGTAACACAGACACACACTGATACCAAGTAACATAGAAACGCACTGACACCCTGTAACAAAGACATACACTTACACCAAGTAACAAAGACATACACTGACACCCAGTAACACTGACACACGCTGTCACCAAGTTACACAGTCACCCACTGACACCAAGTAGCAAAGACACGTACTGACACCAAGTAACAAAGAAATACACTGACAACCAGTAACAAAGACATACACTTACACCCAGTAACACAGACGCACACTTCCACCAAGTAACAAAGACACACACTGACGCCAAGTAACAAAGACATACACTGACACCCAGTATCAAAGACATACACATCCACCCAGTAACACAGACATTCACTGACACCCAGTAACACAGACATGCACTTACACCAAGTACCAAAGACACACACTGACACGCAGTAACAAAGACATACACTTACACCAAGTATCAAAGACATAGACTGACACCAAATATCAAAGACATACACTGACACCCAGTAACAAAGACACACACTTACACCAAGTAACACAGACATACACTGACACCCAGTAACACAGACACACACTGACACCAAGTAACAAAGACACACACTGACACCCAGTAACAAAGACAAACACTTACACCCAGTAACACAGACACACACTTACACCAAGTAACAAAGACACACACTGACACCCAGTAACAAAGACATACACTGACACCATGTAACAAAGACATGCACTGACACATAGTAAAAAAGACACACACTGACACCAAGTAAAAAAGAGAAACACATACACCAAGTGACTCAGAAATGCACTGACACGCAGTAACACAGACACACACTTACACCAAGTAACATAGACACACACTTACACCAAGTAACAAAGACACACACTGACATCCAGTAACAAAGACATACACTGACACCAAGTGACAAAGACATACACTGACACCCAGTAACACAGGCACACACTGACACCAAGTAAGAAAGACATAAACTGACACCAAGTAACAAAGACATACACATACACGCAGTAACAAAGACACACACTGACACCCAGTAACACAGACACACACTTACACCAAGTAACAAAGACATACACTGACACCCAGTAACACAGACACACAATGACACCAAGTAACACAGAAACACAATGACACCCAGTAACACAGACACACACTTACACCAAGGAACACAGACATACACTGACACCCAGTAACACAGACACCTACTTACACCCAGTAACAAAGACATACACTGACACTCAGTAATAAAGACATACTCTGACACCCAGTAACACAGACACACACTTACAACAAGTAACAAAGACACACACTGACACCCAGTCACAAAGACATACACTTACACCCAGCAACACAGACATACACTGACACCCAGTAACACAGACATACACTGACACCAAGTAACAAAGACATACACTGACACCCAGTAACACAGACACACACTGACACCAAGTAACAAAGACATACACTGACACCCAGAAACACAGACACACAATTACATCAAGTAACAAAGACACACACTGACACCCAGTAACAAAGACAACCACTTACACTAAGTAACAAAGACATACACTGACACCCAGTAACATAGACACACACTGACACCCAGTAACAAAGTCATACACTGACACCCAGTAACACAGATACACACTTACACCAAGTAACAAAGTCATACACTGACACCCAGTAACAAAGACATACACTTACACCCAGTAACACAGACATACACTGACACCCAGTAACACAGAAACACACTTACATCAAGTAACAAAGACATACACTGACACGCAGTAACACAGACACTCACTTACAACAAGTAACAAAGACATACACTGACACCCAGTAACATAGAAACACACTGACACCAAGTAACAAAGACAAGCACTGACACCCAGTAACAAAGACAATCACTTACACCCAGTAACATAGACATACACTGACACCAAGTAACAAAGACATACACTGACACCAAGTAACAAAGACACACACTGACACCTGTAACACAGACACACACTGACACCAAGTAACAAAGCAAAACACTGACACCCAGTAAGAAAGACATACACTGACACCCAGTAACACAGACACACACTGACACCAAGTAACAAAGAAACACACTGACACCCAGTAACAAAGACAGGCACTGACACCATGTAACAAAGACATACACTGAGACCAAGTAACAAAGTCATACACTGACACCAAGTAAAAAAGACACACACTGACACCAATTAACAAAGACACACTCAGACACCAAGTAACAAAGACATACACTGACACCCAGTAACAAATACATATACTGACACCCAGTAACACAGACACACACTTACACCAAGTAACAAAGACACACACTGACACCCAGTAACACAGACACACACTTACACCAAGTAACAAATACATACACTGACATCCAGTAACACAGAAACACACTGACACCCAGTAACACAGACACACACTTACACCAATTAACACAGACATACACTGACACCCAGTAACACAGACACCTACTTACACAATGTAACAAAGACATACACTGACACTCAGTAACAAAGACACACACTGACACCCAGTAACAGTGATACACACTTACACCAAGTAACAAAGACAGACACTGACACCCAGTAACGCAGACACACACTGATACCAAGTAACAAAGACACGCACTGACACACAGTAACAAAGACATACACTTACACCCAGTAACACAGACATACAGTGACACCCAGTAACACAGACATACACTTACACAAAGTAACAAAGACATACACTGACACACACTTACACCAAGTAACAAAGACACACACTGACACCCAGTCACAAAGACATACACTTACACCCAGCAGCACAGACATACAATGACACCCAGTAACACAGACATACACTTACAAAAAGTAACAAAGACATACACTGACTCCCAGGAACACAGACACAAACGTACACCAACAAACAAAGACATTCACTGACACCCAGTAACACAGACACACACTTGCACCAAGAAACTAAGATACACACACACCCAGTAACAAAGACAGACACTTACACCAAGTAACCAAGACACAGACTGACACCAAGTAACAAAGTCATTCACTGACAGCCAGTAACACAGACGCACACTGACACCAAGTAACAAAGACATACACAGACAACCAGTAACAAAGACATGCACTGACACCCAGTGACACAGACACACACGTACACCAAGTAACACAGACACACACTGACACCCAGTAACAAAGACATACACTGACACCAAGTAACAAAGACATACACTGACACCCAGTAACACAGATACACACTGACACCAAGTAACAAAGACATACAGTGACACCCAATAACAAAGAATCAAACTGACACCCAGTAACACAGACATGCACTTACACCAAGTAACAAAGACATACACAGACTCCCACTAACACAGACAAACACTTACACCAAGTAACAAAGACAGACACTGACTCCCAGTAACACAGGCACACACTTACACCAAGTAACAAAGACATACACTGACACTCAGTAATAAAGACATACTCTGACACCCAGTAACACAGACACACACTTACAACAAGTAACAAAGACACACACTGACACCCAGTAACAGAGACACACAGGAACACCAATTAACAAAGACAGACACTGACACCCAGTAACACAGACACACACTGATACCAAGTAACAAAGACACGCACTGACACCCAGTAACAAAGACATACACTTACACCAAGTAACAAAGACATACACTGACACCCAGTAACACTGACACACACTTACACCAAGTAACAAAGACACACACTGACACCCAGTCACAAAGACATACACTTAATCCCAGCAACACAGACATACACTGACACCCAGTATCACAGACATACACTTACACCAAGTAACAAAGACATACACTGACTCCCAGTAACACAGACACACACTTACACTAAGTAACAAAGACATACACTGTCACCCAGTAACAAAGACATACACTTACATCAAGTAACAAAGACATACATTGACACCTAGTAACACTGACACACACTGACACCAAGTAACACAGTCACACACTGACACCGAGTAGCAAAGACATGTACTGACACCAAGTCACAAAGACATACACTGACAACCAGTAACAAAGACATACACTTACACCCAGTAACACAGACGCACACTTCCACCAAGTAACACAGACATACACTTACACCAAGTACCAAAGACAGACACTGACGCCCAGTAACACAGACAAACACTTACACCAAGTAACAAAGACACACACAGACACGCAGTAACAAAGACATACACTTACACCAAGTAACAAAGACATACACTGACACCAAGTAACACAGACATACACTGCCACCCAGTAACACAGACACACACTGACACCCAGTAACAAAGACTTACACTGACACCCAGTAACAAAGACATACACTGACACCAAGTAACAAAGAAATACACTGACACCCAGTAACACGGATACACACTGACACCAAGTAACAAAGACATACAGTGACACCCAGTAACAAAGACATACACTGACAGCCAGAAACACAGACAAACACTTACACCAAGTAACAAAGACAAACACTGACACCCAGTAACAAAGACATACACTGACACCTAGTAACAAAGACATACACTGCCTCCCAGTAACACAGACACACACTTACACCAAGTAACAAAGACATACACTGACACTCAGTAATAAAGACATACTCTGAAACCCAGTAACACAGACACACACTTACAACAAGTAACAAAGACACACACTGACACCCAGTAACAGAGACACACAGTAACACCAAGTAACAAAGACAGACACTGACACCCAGTAACACAGTCACACACTGACACCGAGTAGCAAAGACACGTACTGACACCAAGTAACAAAGACAAACACTGACAACCAGTAACAAAGACATACACTTACACCCAGTAACACAGAAGCACACTTCCACCAAGTAACACAGACATACACTTACACCAAGTACCAAAGACAGACACTGACGCCCAGTAACACAGACAAACACTTACACCAAGTAACAAAGACACACACAGACACGCAGTAACAAAGACATACACTTACACCAAGTAACAAAGACATACACTGACACCATGAAACACAGATATACACTGCCACCCAGTAACACAGACACACACTTACACCAAGTAACAAAGACATGCACTGACACCAGTAAGAAAGACATACAATGACACCCAGTAACAAAGAGACACACTAACAACAAGGAACAAAGACACACACTGACACCCAGTAACAAAGACATACACTGACACCAAGTAACAAAGACATACACTGACTACCAGTAACAAAGACATAGAGTGACACCATATAACAGAGACAAACACTTACACCAAGTAACAAAGACATACACTGATATCCAGTAACACAGACACTCACTTACACCAAGTAACAAAGACATACACTGACTCCCAGTAACACAGACACACACTTACACCAAGTAACAAAGACATACACTGACACCAAGTAACAAAGACAGACACTTACACCAAGTAACACAGATAAACACTTACACCAAGTAACAAAGACAGACACTGACACCCAGTAACACAGACATACACATACACCAAGTAACAAAGACATACACTGACACCCAGTAACACAGACACACACTGACACCAAGTAGCAACGACACGCACTGACACCAAGTAACAAAGTCATACAGTGACACCCAGTAACAAAAACATACACTGACACCATGTAACAAAGACACACACTTACACCAAGTAACACAGGCACACACTGACACCAAGTAACAAAGACATACACTGACACCCAGTAACACAGACACACACTTACACCAAGTAACAAAGACATGCACTGACACCAAATAACAAAGACATACACTGGCACCCAGTAACAAAGAGACACACTAACACCAAGTAACAAAGACACACACTGACACCCAGTAACAAAGACATACACAGACACCAAGTAACAAATACATACACTGACACCCAGTAACAAAAACATACACTGACACCATGTAACAAAGACACACACTTACACCAAGTAACACAGACACACGCTGACACCAAGTAACAAAGACATACACTGACACACAATAACTAAGACACACACTGACACCCAGTAACACACACACACACTGACACCCAGTAACACAGACACACACTGACGCCAAGTAACAAGGACATACACTTACACCCAGTAACACAGACATACACTGACACCCAGTAACACAGACACACACTTACACCAAGTAACAAAGCCATACACTGACACCCAGTAACAAAGACACTCACTTACACCAAGTAACACAGACATACACTGACACCCAGTAACACAGACACACACTACACCAATTTACAAAGACGTACACTGACACCCAGTAACACAGACACTCAATTACACCAAGTAACAAAGACATGCACTGACACCAGTAAGAAAGACATACACTGACACCCAGTAACACAGACACACACTTACACCAAGTAACAAAGACATACACTGACACCCAGAAACACAGACAGACACTTACAAAAAGTAACAAAGAGATACACTGACACCCAGTAACATAGACACTCACTGACACCAAGTAACAACATCATGCACTGACACCCTGTAACAAAGGCATACAGTTATACCCAGTCACACAGACATAAAATGACACCAAGTAACAAAGACACACACTGACACCCAGTAACAAGCACATACACTTACACGCATTAACACAGACATACACTGACAGCCAGTAACACAGACACACACTTACAACAAGTAACAAAGACATGCACTGACACCCAGTAACACAGACACACACCTACACCAATTAACAAAGACATACAGTGACACCCAGTAACACAGACAAACACTGACACCAAGTAACAAAGACAGACACTGACACCCAGTAACACAGACACACACTTGCACCATATAACACAGACTGACACTGACACCCAGCAACAAAGACATACACTGACACCCAGTAACACAGACACACACTTCACCAAGTAACAAAGACAGACACTGACACCCAGTAACACAGACACACACTTACACCAAGTAACAAAGACATACACTGACATCCAGTAACACAGACACACACTTACACCAAGTAACAAAGACATACACTGACACCAAGTAACAAAGACATACACTGACAACCAGTAGCAAAGACATACACTTACACCCAGTAACAAAGACATATACTGACACCCAGTAACACAGACGCACACTTCCACCAAGTAACAAAGACACACACTGACACCAAGTAACAAAGACATACACTGACACCCAGTATCAAAGACATACACTTACACCCAGTAACAAAGACATACACTTACACAAATTAACGCAGACATACACTGACACTCAGTAACACAGACACACACTTACACCAAGCAACAAAGACATACACTGACACCCAGTAACACAGACAAACACTGACACCAAGTAACAAAGACAGGCACTGACACCCAGTAACACAGACACACACTTGCACCATGTAACACAGACTTACACTGACGCCCAGTAACACAGACACACAATTACACCAAATAACAAAGACACACACTGACAGGCAGTAACAAAGACATGCACTGACACCAAGTAACAAAGTTATACACTGACACCAAATAACAAAGACATACACTGACACCCAGTAACAAAGACACACACCTACACCAAGTAACACAGACATACACTGACACCCAGTAACACAGACACACACTTACACCAATTAACAAAGACAGACACTGACAACCAGTAACACAGACACACACTTACACCAAATAACAAAGACATACACTGACACCCAGTAACAAAGAGACACACAAACACCAAGTAACAAAGACACACACTGACACCCAGTAACAAAGACATACACTGACACCAAGTAACAAAGACGTACACTGACACCCAGTAACAAAGACATACAATGACACCATATAACAAAGACACACACTTACACCAAGCAACACAGACACACACTGACACCAAGTAACAAAGACATACACTGACACACAATAACTAAGACACACACTGACACCCAGTAACTCAGACACACACTGACACCCGGTAACACAGACAGGCACTTACACCAAGTAACAAAGACATCCACAGACATCCAGTAACACAGACACACACTTACACCAAGTAACAAAGACATACACTGACACCCAGTAACACAGACACACACTGACACCAAGTAGCAAAGACACGCACTGACACCAAGTAACAAAGACCTACACTGACAACCAGTAACAAAGACATACACTTACACCCAGTAACACAGACATATACTGACTCCCAGTAACACAGACGCACACTTCCACCAAGTAACAAAGACACACACTGACACCAAGTAACAAAGACATACACTGACACCCAGAATCAAAGACATACACTTCCACCCAGTAACACAGACATGCACTGACACCCAGTAACACAGACATACACTTACACCAAGTAACAAAGACAGACACTGACGCCCAGTAACACAGACACACACTTTCACCAAGTAACAAAGACACACACTGACACGCAGTAACAAAGACATACACTTACACCAAGTAACAAAGACATACACTGACACCAAATAACAAAGACATACACTGACAGACAGTAACAAAGACACACACTTACACCAAGTAACACAGACATACACTGACACCCAGTAACACAGACACACACTTCCACCAATTAACAAAGACATACACTGACACCCAGTAACACAGACACACACTTACACCAAATAACAAAGACATGCACTGAAACCAAATAACAAAGACATACAATGAAACCCAGTAACAAAGAGACAAACTAACACCAAGTAACAAAGACACACACTGACACCCAGTAACACAGACAAACACTTACACCAAGTAACAAAGACAGACACTGACACCCAGTAACACAGACACTCACTTACACCAAGTAACAAAGACATACATTGACATCCAGTAACACAGACACACACTTACACCAAGTAACAAAGACATCCACAGACATCCAGTAACACAGACACACACTTACACCAAGTAACAAAGACATACACTGACACCCAGTAACACAGACACACACTGACACCAAGTAGCAAAGACACGCACTGACACCAAGTAACAAAGACCTACACTGACAACCAGTAACAAAGACATACACTTACACCCAGTAACACAGACATATACTGACTCCCAGTAACACAGACGCACACTTCCACCAAGTAACAAAGACACACACTGACACCAAGTAACAAAGACATACACTGACACCCAGAATCAAAGACATACACTTCCACCCAGTAACACAGACATGCACTGACACCCAGTAACACAGACATACACTTACACCAAGTAACAAAGACAGACACTGACGCCCAGTAACACAGACACACACTTTCACCAAGTAACAAAGACACACACTGACACGCAGTAACAAAGACATACACTTACACCAAGTAACAAAGACATACACTGACACCAAATAACAAAGACATACACTGACAGACAGTAACAAAGACACACACTTACACCAAGTAACACAGACATACACTGACACCCAGTAACACAGACACACACTTCCACCAATTAACAAAGACATACACTGACACCCAGTAACACAGACACACACTTACACCAAATAACAAAGACATGCACTGAAACCAAATAACAAAGACATACAATGAAACCCAGTAACAAAGAGACAAACTAACACCAAGTAACAAAGACACACACTGACACCCAGTAACACAGACAAACACTTACACCAAGTAACAAAGACAGACACTGACACCCAGTAACACAGACACTCACTTACACCAAGTAACAAAGACATACATTGACATCCAGTAACACAGACACACACTTACACCAAGTAACAAAGACATACACTGACACCAAGTAACAAAGACAGACACTTACACCAAGTAACACAGACAAACACATACACCAAGTAACAAAGACAGACACTGACACCCAGTAACACAGACACACACTTACACCAAGTAACAAACACATACACTGACATCCAGTAACACAGACACACACTTACACCAATTAACAAAGACATACACTGACACACAGGAACACAGACACACACTGACACCAAGTAGCAAAGACACGCACTGACACCAAGTAACAGAGACATACACTGACACCCAGTAACACAGACGCAAACTTCCACCAAGTAACAAAGACACACACATACACCAAGTAACAAAGACATACACTTGCACCCAGTAACACAGACATACACTGACACCCAGTAACACAGACACACACTTACAGCAAGTAACAAAGACATACACTGACACCCAGAAACACAGACACACACTTACAAAAAGTAACAAAGACATACACTGACACCCAGTAACATAGAAACTCACTGACACCAAGTAACAAAATCATGCACTGACGCCCAGTAACAAACTCATACAGTTACACCCAGTCACACAGACATACACTGACAACAAGCAACAAAGACATACACTGACACCCAGTAACACAGACATACACTTACACCAAGTAACAAAGACATACACTGACACCAAGTAACAAAGAAACACACTGACACCAAGTAACACAGACACACACTTACACCAAGTAACAAAGACATACCCTGACACACAGTACCAAAGACACAAACTGACACCCTGTAACATAGACACACACTGACACCAAGTAACAAGGACATACACTGACACCCAGTAACAAAGACATACACTGACACCCAGTTACAAAGACACACAATTGCACCAAGGAACAAAGACTCACACTGACTCCCAGTAACAAAGACATACACTTGCACCAAGTAACAAAGACAGACACTGACACCCAGTATCACAGACACACACTGACACCTAGTAACAAAGACATACACTGACACCAAGTAGCAAAGACATACACTTACACCCAGTAACAAAGACATACACTTACACCCAGTAACACAGACCAACACTTACACCAAGCAACAAAGACCTACACTGACACCCAGTAACACAGACACAAACTTACACCAAGTAACAAAGACATACACTGACACCGAGTAACACAGACACACACTGACACGAAGTAACAAAGATACACACTGACACCCCGTAACAAAGACATACACTTACACCAAGTAACAAAGACATACACTGACACCCAGTAACACAGACACACACTGACACGAAGTAACAAAGACACACACTGACATTCAGTAACAAAGACATACACTGACACCAAGTAGCAAAGACATACACTTACACCCAGTAACAAAGACAGACACTGACACCCAGTAACACAGACACGCACTTACACCAAGTAACAAAGACATGCACTGACACCCAGTAACACAGATACACACTTACACCAAGTAACAAAGACATACACTGACACCCAGAAAAACAGAGACACACTTACAACAAGTAACAAAAACAGACAATGACACCAAGTTACACAGACACACACATACACCAAGTAACAAAAACACACACTGACACCCAGTAACAAAGACATACACTAACACCCAGTAACACAGACATACACTGACACCCAGTAACACAGACACACTTACAAATAGTAACAAAGACATACACTGTCACCCAGTAACACAGACAAACACTGACACCCAGTAACACAGACACACACTAACACCAAGTAACAAAGACATCCACTGACAACCAGAAACACAGACACACACTTACAAAAAGTAACAAAGACAAACACTTACACCAAGTAACAAAGACATACACTGACACCCAGTAACACAGACACACACTGACACCAAGTAGCAAAGACACGCACTGACACCAAGTAACAAAGACCTACACTGACAACCAGTAACAAAGACATACACTTACACCCAGTAACACAGACATGTACTGACTCCCAGTAACACAGACGCACACTTCCACCAAGTAACAAAGACACACACTGACACTAAGTAACAAAGACATACACTGACACCCAGAATCAAAGACATACACTTCCACCCAGTAACACAGACATGCACTGACACCCAGTAACACAGACATACACTTACACCAAGTAACAAAGACAGACACTGACGCCCAGTAACACAGACACACACTTACACAAAATAACAAAGACATGCACTGAAACCAAATAACAAAGACATACAATGAAACCCAGTAACATATAGACAAACTAACACCAAGTAACAAAGACACACACTGACACCCAGTAACAAAGACATACACTTACACCAAGTAACAAAGACATACACTGACACCAAATAACACAGACATACACTGACACCCAGTAACACAGACACACACTTCCACCAATTAACAAAGACATACACTGACACCCAGTAACACAGACACACACTTACACCAAATAACAAAGACATACAATGAAACCCAGTAACAAAGAGACAAACTAACACCAAGTAACAAAGACACACACTGACACCCAGTAATAAAGACATACACTGACACCAAGTATCAAAGACATACACTGACACCCAGTAACAAAGACATACACTGACACCCAGTAACAAAGACATACACTGACACCATGTAACAGAGGCACACACTTACACCAAGTAACACAGACAGACGCTGACACCCAGTAACACAGACACTCACTGACACCAAGTAACAAAGACATACATTGACATCCAGTAACACAGACACGCACTTACACCAAGTAACAAAGACATACACTGACACCAAGTAACAAAGACAGACACTTACACCAAGTAACACAGACAAACACTTACACCAAGTAACAAAGACAGACACTGACACCCAGTAACACAGACACACACTTACACCAAGTAACAAACACATACACTGACATCCAGTAACACAGACACACACTTACACCAAGTAACAAAGACATACACTGACACACAGGAACACAGACACACACTGACACCAAGTAGCAAAGACACGCACTGACACCAAGTAACAGAGACATACACTGACACCCAGTAACACAGACGCAAACTTCCACCAAGTAACAAAGACACACACATACACCAAGTAACAAAGACATACACTTGCACCCAGTAACACAGACATACACTGACACCCAGTAACACAGACACACACTTACAGCAAGTAACAAAGACATACACTGACACCCAGAAACACAGACACACACTTACAAAAAGTAACAAAGACATACACTGACACCCAGTAACATAGACACTCACTGACACCAAGGAACAAAATCATGCACTGACGCCCAGTAACAAACTCATACAGTTACACCCAGTCACACAGACATACACTGACAACAAGCAACAAAGACATACACTGACACCCAGTAACACAGACATACACTTACACCAAGTAACAAAGACATACACTGACACCAAGTAACAAAGAAACACACTGACACCCAGTAACACAGACACACACTTACACCAAGTAACAAAGACATACCCTGACACACAGTACCAAAGACACAAACTGACACCCTGTAACACAGACACACACTGACACCAAGTAACAAGGACATACACTGACACCCAGTAACAAAGACATACACTGACACCCAGTTACAAAGACACACAATTGCACCAAGGAACAAAGACTCACACTGACTCCCAGTAACAAAGACATACACTTGCACCAAGTAACAAAGACAGACACTGACACCCAGTATCACAGACACACACTGACACCCAGTAACAAAGACATACACTGACACCAAGTAGCAAAGACATACACTTACACCCAGTAACAAAGACATACACTTACACCCAGTAACACAGACAAACACTTACACCAAGTAACAAAGACCTACACTGACACCCAGTAACACAGACACAAACTTACACCAAGTAACAAAGACATACACTGACACCCAGTAACAAAGACATACACTGACACCCAGTTACAAAGACACACAATTGCACCAAGGAACAAAGACTCACACTGACTCCCAGTAACAAAGACATACACTTGCACCAAGTAACAAAGACAGACACTGACACCCAGTATCACAGACACACACTGACACCCAGTAACAAAGACATACACTGACACCAAGTAGCAAAGACATACACTTACACCCAGTAACAAAGACATACACTTACACCCAGTAACACAGACAAACACTTACACCAAGTAACAAAGACCTACACTGACACCCAGTAACACAGACACACACTTACACCAAGTAACACAGACAGACGCTGACACCCAGTAACACAGACACTCACTTACACCAAGTAACAAAGACATACATTGACATCCAGTAACACAGACACACACTTACACCAAGTAACAAAGACATACACTGACACCAAGTAACAAAGACAGACACTTACACCAAGTAACACAGACAAACACTTACACCAAGTAACAAAGACAGACACTGACACCCAGTAACACAGACACACACTGACACCCAGTAACAAAGACATACACTGACACCAAGTAGCAAAGACATACACTTACACCCAGTAACAAAGACATACACTTACACCCAGTAACACAGACAAACACTTACACCAAGTAACAAAGACCTACACTGACACCCAGTAACACAGACACAAACTTACACCAAGTAACAAAGACATACACTGACACCCAGTAACAAAGACATACACTGACACCCAGTTACAAAGACACACAATTGCACCAAGGAACAAAGACTCACACTGACTCCCAGTAACAAAGACATACACTTGCACCAAGTAACAAAGACAGACACTGACACCCAGTATCACAGACACACACTGACACCCAGTAACAAAGACATACACTGACACCAAGTAGCAAAGACATACACTTACACCCAGTAACAAAGACATACACTTACACCCAGTAACACAGACAAACACTTACACCAAGTAACAAAGACCTACACTGACACCCAGTAACACAGACACACACTTACACCAAGTAACACAGACAGACGCTGACACCCAGTAACACAGACACTCACTTACACCAAGTAACAAAGACATACATTGACATCCAGTAACACAGACACACACTTACACCAAGTAACAAAGACATACACTGACACCAAGTAACAAAGACAGACACTTACACCAAGTAACACAGACAGACACTGACACCCAGTAACACAGACACACACTTACACCAAGTAACAAACACATACACTGACATCCAGTAACACAGACACACACTTACACCAAGCAACAAAGACATACACTGACACACAGGAACACAGACACACACTGACACCAAGTAGCAAAGACACGCACTGACACCAAGTAACAGAGACATACACTGACACCCAGTAACACAGACGCAAACTTCCACCAAGTAACAAAGACACACACATACACCAAGTAACAAAGACATACACTTGCACCCAGTAACACAGACATACACTGACACCCAGTAACACAGACACACACTTACAGCAAGTAACAAAGACATACACTGACACCCAGAAACACAGACACACACTTACAAAAAGTAACAAAGACATACACTGACACCCAGTAACATAGACACTCACTGACACCAAGGAACAAAATCATGCACTGACGCCCAGTAACAAACTCATACAGTTACACCCAGTCACACAGACATACACTGACAACAAGCAACAAAGACATACACTGACACCCAGTAACACAGACATACACTTACACCAAGTAACAAAGACATACACTGACACCAAGTAACAAAGACACACACTGACACCCAGTAACACAGACACACACTTACACCAAGTAACAAAGACATACCCTGACACACAGTACCAAAGACACAAACTGACACCCTGTAACACAGACACACACTGACACCAAGTAACAAGGACATACACTGACACCCAGTAACAAAGACATACACTGACACCCAGTTACAAAGACACACAATTGCACCAAGGAACAAAGACTCACACTGACTCCCAGTAACAAAGACATACACTTGCACCAAGTAACAAAGACAGACACTGACACCCAGTATCACAGACACACACTGACACCCAGTAACAAAGACATACACTGACACCAAGTAGCAAAGACATACACTTACACCCAGTAACAAAGACATACACTTACACCCAGTAACACAGACAAACACTTACACCAAGTAACAAAGACCTACACTGACACCCAGTAACACAGACACAAACTTACACCAAGTAACAAAGACATACACTGACACCGAGTAACACAGACACACACTGACACGAAGTAACAAAGATACACACTGACACCCGGTAACAAAGACATACACTTACACCAAGTAACAAAGACATACACTGACACCCAGTAACACAGACACACACTGACACGAAGTAACAAAGACACACACTGACATTCAGTAACAAAGACATACACTGACATCAAGTAGCAAAGACACACACTTACACCAAGTAACAAAGACATACACTGACACCCAGAAACACAGACACACACTTACAACAAGTAACAAAGACAGACAATGACACCAAGTTACACAGACACACACATACACCAAGTAACAAAAACACACACTGACACCCAGTAACAAAGACATACACTAACACCCAGTAACACAGACATACACTGACACCCAGTAACACAGACACACTTACAAATAGTAACAAAGACATACACTGTCACCCAGTAACTCAGACAAACACTGACACCCAGTAACACAGACACACACTTACACCAAGTAACAAAGACATCCACTGACAACCAGAAACACAGACACACACTTACAAAAAGTAACAAAGACAAACACTTACACCAAGTAACAAAGACATACACTGACACCCAGTAACACAGACACACACTGACACCAAGTAGCAAAGACACGCACTGACACCAAGTAACAAAGACCTACACTGACACCAAGTAACAAAGACATACACTGACACCCAGAATCAAAGACATACACTTCCACCCAGTAACACAGACATGCACTGACACCCAGTAACACAGACACACACTTACACCAAGTAACAAAGACATACACTGACACCAAGTAACAAAGACAGACACTTACACCAAGTAACACAGACAAACACTTACACCAAGTAACAAAGACAGACACTGACACCCAGTAACACAGACACACACTTACACCAAGTAACAAACACATACACTGACATCCAGTAACACAGACACACACTTACACCAAGTAACAAAGACATACACTGACACACAGGAACACAGACACACACTGACACCAAGTAGCAAAGACACGCACTGACACCAAGTAACAGAGACATACACTGACACCCAGTAACACAGACGCAAACTTCCACCAAGTAACAAAGACACACACATACACCAAGTAACAAAGACATACAATTGCACCCAGTAACACAGACATACACTGACACCCAGTAACACAGACACACACTTACAGCAAGTAACAAAGACATACACTGACACCCAGAAACACAGACACACACTTACAAAAAGTAACAAAGACATACACTGACACCCAGTAACATAGACACTCACTGACACCAAGGAACAAAATCATGCACTGACGCCCAGTAACAAACTCATACAGTTACACCCAGTCACACAGACATACACTGACAACAAGCAACAAAGACAGACACTGACACCCAGTAACACAGACATACACTTACACCAAGTAACAAAGACATACACTGACACCAAGTAACAAAGAAACACACTGACACCCAGTAACACAGACACACACTTACATCAAGTAACAAAGACATACCCTGACACACAGTACCAAAGACACAAACTGACACCCTGTAACACAGACACACACTGACACCAAGTAACAAGGACATACACTGACACCCAGTAACAAAGACATACACTGACACCCAGTTACAAAGACACACAATTGCACCAAGGAACAAAGACTCACACTGACTCCCAGTAACAAAGACATACACTTGCACCAAGTAACAAAGACAGACACTGACACCCAGTATCACAGACACACACTGACACCCAGTAACAAAGACATACACTGACACCAAGTAGCAAAGACATACACTTACACCCAGTAACAAAGACATACACTTACACCCAATAACACAGACAAACACTTACACCAAGTAACAAAGACCTACACTGACACCCAGTAACACAGACACAAACTTACACCAAGTAACAAAGACATACACTGACACCCAGAATCAAAGACATACACTTCCACCCAGTAACACAGACATTCACTGACACCCAGTAACACAGACATACACTGACACCAAGTAACAAAGACAGACACTGACGCCCAGTAACACAGACACACACTTACACCAAATAACAAAGACATACAATGAAACCCAGTAACAAAGAGACAAACTAACACCAAGTAACAAAGACACACACTGACACCTAGTAACAAAGACATACACTTACACCAAGTAACAAAGACATACACTGACACCAAATAACAAAGACATACACTGACACCCAGTAACAAAGACACACACATACACCAAGTAACACAGACATACACTGACACCCAGTAACACAGACACACACTTCCACCAATTAACAAAGACATACACTGACACCCAGTAACACAGACACACACTTACACCAAATAACAAAGACATGCACTGAAACCAAATAACAAAGACATACAATGAAACCCAGTAACAAAGAGACAAACTAACACCAAGTAACAAAGACACACACTGACACCCAGTAATAAAGACATGCACTGACACCAAGTATCAAAGACATACACTGACACCCAGTAACAATGACATACACTGACACGATGTAACAGAGGCACACACTTACACCAAGTAACACAGACAAACACTTACACCAAGTAACAAAGACAGACGCTGACACCCAGTAACACAGACACTCACTTACACCAAGTAACAAAGACATACATTGACATCCAGTAACACAGACACACACTTACACCAAGTAACAAAGACATACACTGACACCAAGTAACAAAGACAGACACTTACACCAAGTAACACAGACAAACACTTACACCAAGTAACAAAGACAGACACTGACACCCAGTAACACAGACACACACTTACACCAAGTAACAAAGACATACACTGACACACAGTAACACAGACACACACTGACACCAAGTAGCAAAGACACGCACTGACACCAAGTAACAAAGACATACACTGACACCCAGTAACACAGACGCAAACTTCCACCAAGTAACAAAGACACATACTGACACCAAGTAACAAAGACATACACTTACACCCAGTAACACAGACATACACTGACACCCAGTAACACAGACACACACTTACACCAAGTAACAAAGACATACACTGACACCCAGAAACACAGACACACACTGACACCAAGTAACAAAATCATGCACTGACACCCAGTAACAAACTCATACAGTTACACCCAGTCACACAGACATACACTGACAACAAGCAACAAAGACATACACTGACACCCAGTAACACTGACATACACTTACACCAAGTAACAAAGACATACACTGACACCAAGTAACAAAGAAACACACTGACACCCAGTAACACAGACACACACTTACACCAAGTAACAAAGACATACCCTGACACACAGTACCAAAGACACAAACTGACACCCTGTAACACAGACACACACTGACACCAAGTAACAAGGACATACACTGACACCCAGTAACAAAGACATACACTGACACCCAGTTACAAAGACACACAATTGCACCAAGGAACAAAGACTCACACTGACACCCAGTAACAAAGACATACACTTGCACCAAGTAACAAAGACAGACACTGACACCCAGTATCACAGACACACACTGACACCCAGTAACAAAGACATACACTGACACCAAGTAGCAAAGACATACACTTACACCCAGTAACAAAGACATACACTTACACCCAGTAACACAGACAAACACTTACACCAAGTAACAAAGACCTACACTGACACCCAGTAACACAGACACACACTTACACCAAGTAACAAAGACATACACTGACACCGAGTAACACAGACACACACTGACACGAAGTAACAAAGATACACACTGACACCCAGTAACAGAGACATACACTTACACCAAGTAACAAAGACATACACTGACACCCAGTAACACAGACACACACTGACACGAAGTAACAAAGACACACACTGACACCCAGTAACAAAGACATACACTGACACCAAGTAGCAAAGACATACACTTACACCCAGTAACAAAGACAGACACTGTCACCCAGTAACACAGACACGCACTTACACCAAGTAACAAAGACATGCACTGACACCCAGTAACACAGACACACACTTACACCAAGTAACAAAGACATATACTGACACCCAGAAACACAGACACACACTTACAACAAGTAACAAAGACAGACAATGACACCAAGTAACACAGACACACACATACACCAAGTAACAAAAACACACACTGACACCCAGTAACAAAGACATACACTAACACCCAGTAACACAGACATACACTGACACCCAGTAACACAGACACACTTACACCTAGTAACAAAGACATACACTGTCACCCAGTAACACAGACAAACACTGACACCCAGTTACACAGACACACACTTACACCAAGTAACAAAGACATCCACTGACACCCAGAAACACAGACACACACTTACAAAAAGTAACAAAGACATACACTGACACCCAGTAACATAGACACTCACTGAGACCAAGTAACAAAATCATGCACTGACACCCAGTAACAAACTCATACAGTTACACCCAGTAACACAGACATAAACTGACACCAAGTAACAAAGACACACACTGACACCCAGTAACACTGACACACACTTACACCAAGTAACAAAGACATACCCTGACACACAGTAACACGGACACACACTTACACCAAGTAACAAAGACATACATTGAATTCCAGTAACACAGACACACACTTACACCCAGTAACAAAGACATACACTGACACCATGTAACAGAGGCACACACTTACACCAAGTAACACAGACAAACACTTACACCAAGTAACAAAGACAGACGCTGACACCCAGTGACACAGACACTCACTTACACCAAGTAACAAAGACATACATTGACATCCAGTAACACAGACACACACTTACACCAAGTAACAAAGACATACACTGACACCAAGTAACAAAGACAGACACTTACATCAAGTAACACAGACAAACACTTACACCAAGTAACAAAGACAGACACTGACACCCAGTAACACAGACACACACTTACACCAAGTAACAAAGACATACACTGACACACAGTAACACAGACACACACTGACACCAAGTAGCAAAGACACGCACTGACACCAAGTAACAAAGACATACACTGACACCCAGTAACACAGACGCAAACTTCCACCAAGTAACAAAGACACATACTGACACCAAGTAACAAAGACATACACTTACACCCAGTAACACAGACATACACTGACACCCAGTAACACAGACACACACTTACACCAAGTAACAAAGACATACACTGACACCCAGAAACACAGACACACACTTACAAAAAGTAACAAAGACATACACTGACACCCAGTAACATAGACACTCACTGACACCAAGTAACAAAATCATGCACTGACACCCAGTAACAAACTCATACAGTTACACCCAGTCACACAGACATACACTGACAACAAGCAACAAAGACATACACTGACACCCAGTAACACTGACATACACTTACACCAAGTAACAAAGACATACACTGACACCAAGTAACAAAGAAACACACTGACACCCAGTAACACAGACACACACTTACACCAAGTAACAAAGACATACCCTGACACACAGTACCAAAGACACAAACTGACACCCTGTAACACAGACACACACTGACACCAAGTAACAAGGACATACACTGACACCCAGTAACAAAGACATACACTGACACCCAGTTACAAAGACACACAATTGCACCAAGGAACAAAGACTCACACTGACACCCAGTAACAAAGACATACACTTGCACCAAGTAACAAAGACAGACACTGACACCCAGTATCACAGACACACACTGACACCCAGTAACAAAGACATACACTGACACCAAGTAGCAAAGACATACACTTACACCCAGTAACAAAGACATACACTTACACCCAGTAACACAGACAAACACTTACACCAAGTAACAAAGACCTACACTGACACCCAGTAACACAGACACACACTTACACCAAGTAACAAAGACATACACTGACACCGAGTAACACAGACACACACTGACACCCAGTAACAAAGATACACACTGACACCCAGTAACAAAGACATACACTTACACCAAGTAACAAAGACATACACTGACACCCAGTAACACAGACACACACTGACACGAAGTAACAAAGACACACACTGACACCCAGTAACAAAGACATACACTGACACCAAGTAGCAAAGACATACACTTACACCCAGTAACAAAGACAGACACTGTCACCCAGTAACACAGGCACGCAATTACACCAAGTAACAAAGACATGCACTGACACCCAGTAACACAGACACACACTTACACCAAGTAACAAAGACATATACTGACACCCAGAAACACAGACACACACTTACAACAAGTAACAAAGACAGACAATGGCACCAAGTAACACACACACACACATACACCAAGTAACAAAAACACACACTGACACCCAGTAACAAAGACATACACTGACACCCAGTAACACAGACATACACTGACACCCAGTAACACAGACACACTTACACCTAGTAACAAAGACATACACTGTCACCCAGTAACACAGACAGACACTGACACCCAGTTACACAGACACACACTTAGACCAAGTAACAAAGACATCCACTGACACCCAGAAACACAGACACACACTTACAAAAAGTAACAAAGACATACACTGACACCCAGTAACATAGACACTCACTGAGACCAAGTAACAAAATCATGCACTGACACCCAGTAACAAACTCATACAGTTACACCCAGTAACACAGACATAAACTGACACCAAGTAACAAAGACATACACTGACACCCAGTAACACAGACATACACTTACACCCAGTAACAAAGACATACACTGACACCAAGTAACAAAGACACACACTGACACCCAGTAACACTGACACACACTTACACCAAGTAACAAAGACATACCCTGACACACAGTAACACGGACACACACTTACACCAAGTAACAAAGACATACATTGAATTCCAGTAACACAGACACACACTTACACCAAGTAACAAAGACATACACTGACACCAAGTAACAAAGACAGACACTTACACCAAGTAACACAGACAAACACTTACACCAAGTAACAAAGACAGACACTGACACCCAGTAACACAGACACACACTTACACCAAGTAACAAACACATACACTGACATCCAGTAACACAGACACACACTTACACCAAGTAACAAAAACATACACTGACACACAGTAACACAGACACACACTGACACCAAGTAGCAAAGACACGCACTGACACCAAGTAACAAAGACATACACTGACACCCAGTAACACAGACGCAAACTTGCAACAAGTAACAAAGACACACACTGACACCAAGTAACAAAGACATACACTTACACCCAGTAACACAGACATACACTGACACCCAGTAACACAGACACACACTTACACAAAGTAACAAAGACATACACTGACACCCAGAAACACAGACACACACTTACAAAATGTAACAAAGACATAAACTGAAACCCAGTAACATAAACACTCACTGACACCAAGTAACAAAATCATGCACTGACACCCAGTAACAAACTCATACAGTTACACCCAGTCACACAGACATACACTGACAACAAGCAACAAAGACATACACTGACACCCAGTAACACAGACATACACTTGCACCAAGTAACAAAGACATACCCTGACACACAGTACCAAAGACACAAACTGACACCCTGTAACACAGACACACACTGACACCAAGTAACAAGGACATACACTGACACCCAGTAACAAAGACATACACTGACACCCAGTTACAAAGACACACAATTGCACCAAGGAACAAAGACTCACACTGACACCCAGTAACCAAGACATACACTTGCACCAAGTAACAAAGACAGACACTGACACCCAGTATCACAGACAAACACTTACACCCAGTAACAAAGACCTACACTTACACCCAGTAACACATACACACACTTACACCAAGTAACAAAGACATACACTGACACCCAGTAACACAGACACACACTGACACGAAGTAACAAAGCTACACACTGACGCCCAGTAACAAAGACATACACTTACACCAAGTAACAAAGACATACATTGTCACCCAGTAACACAGACACACACTGACACGAAGTAACAAAGACACACACTGACACCCAGTAACAAAGACATACACTGACACCAAATAGCAAAGACATACACTTACACCCAGTAACAAAGACATAGACTTACACCCAGTAACACAGACAAACACTTACACCAAGTAACAAAGACCTACACTGACACCCAGTAACACAGACACACACTGACACGAAGTAACAAAGATACACACTGACACCCAGTAACAAGGACATACACTTACACCAAGTAACAAAGACATACACTGACACCCAGTAACACAGACACACACTGACACGAAGTAACAAAGACACACACTGACACCCAGTAACAAAGACATACACTGACACCAAGTAGCAAAGACATACACTTACACCCAGTAACAAAGACAGACACTGACACCCAGTAACACAGACACGCACTTACACCAAGTAACAAAGACATGCACTGACACCCATTAACACAGACACACACTTACACCAAGTAACAGAGACATGCACTGACACCCAGTAACACAGACACACACTTACAACAAGTAACAAAGACAGACACTGACACCAAGTAACACAGACACACACATACACCAAGTAATAAAAACACACACTGACACCCTGTAACAAAGACATGCACTAACACCCAGTAACACAGACATACAATGACACCCAGTAACACAGACACACTTACACCTAGTAACAAAAACATACACTGTCACCCAGTAACACAGACAAACACTGACACCCAGTAACACAGACACACACTTACACCAAGTAACAAAGACATCCACTGACACCCAGAAACACAGACACACACTTACAAAAGGTAACAAAGACATACACTGACACCCAGTAACATAGACACTCACTGACACCAAGTAACAAAATCATGCACTGACACCAGTAACAAACTCATACAGTTACACCCAGTAACACAGACATACACTGACACCAAGTAACAAAGACATACACTGACACCCAGTAACACAGACATACACTTGCACCAAGTAACAAAGACATACACTGACACCAAGTAACAAAGACACACACTGACACCCAGTAACACTGACACACACTTACACCAAGTAACAAAGACATACCCTGACACACAGTAACACAGACACACACTTACACCAAGTAACAAAGACATACACTGACACCCAGTAACACAGACACACACTGACACGAAGTAGCAAAGATACACACTGACACCCAGTAACAAAGACATACACCTACACCAAGTAACAAAGACATACACTGACACCCAGTAACACAGACACACACTGACACGAAGTAACAAAGACACACACTGACACCCAGTAACAAAGACATACACTGACACCAAGTAGCAAAGACATACACTTGCACCCAGTAACAAAGACAGACACTGACACTCAGTAACACAGACACGCACTTACACCAAGTAACAAAGACATGCACTGACACCCAGTAACACAGACACACACTTACACCAAGGAACAAAGACATACACTGACACCCAGTAACACAGACCCACACTTACACCAAGTAACAAAGACAGACACAGACACCAAGTAACACAGACACACACATACACCAAGTAACAAAAACACACACTGACACCCAGTAACAAAGACATACACTAACACCCAGTAACACAGACATACACTGACACCCAGTAACACAGACACACTTACACCTAGTAACAAAGACATACACTGTCACCCAGTAACACAGACAAACACTGACACCCAGTAACACAGACACACACTTACACCAAGTAACAAAGACATCCACTGACACCCAGAAACACAGCCACACACTTACAAAAAGAAACAAAGGCATACACTGACACCCAGTAACATAGACACTCACTGACACCAAGTAACAAAATCATGCCCTGACACCCAGTAACAAACTCATACAGTTACACCCAGTCACACAGACATACACTGACACCAAGTAACAAAGACATACACTGACACCCAGTTACACAGACATACACTTACACCAAGTAACAAAGACATACACTGACACCAAGTAACAAAGACACACACTGACACCCAGTAACACAGACACACACTTACACCAAGTAACAAAGACATACCCTGACACACAGTAACAAAGACACAAACTGACACCCAGTAACACAGACACACACTGACACCAAGTAACAAGGACATACAATGACACCCAGTAACAAAGACATACACTGACACCCAGTTACACAGACACACAATTGCACCAAGTAACAAAGACACACACTGACACCCAGTAACAAAGACATACACTTGCACCAAGTAACAAAGACAGACACTGACACCCAGTAACACAGACAAACACTTACACCAAGTAACAAAGACCTACACTGACACCCAGTAACACAGACACACACTTACACCAAGTAACAAAGATACACACAGACACCCAGTAACACAGACACACACTGAAACGAAGTAACAAAGACACACACTGACTCCCAGTAACAAAGACATACACTGATACCAAGTAGCAAAGACATACACTTACACCCAGTAACAAAGACATACACTTACACCCAGTAACACAGACAAACACTTACACCAAGTAACAAAGACATACACTGACACCCAGTAACACAGACACACACTTACACCAAGTAACAAAGATACACACAGACACCCAGTAACAAAGACATACACTTACACCAAGTGACAAAGACATACACTGACAACCAGTAACACAGACACACTCTGACACGAAGTAACAAAGACACACACTGACACCCAGTAACAAAGACAGACACTGACACCCAGTAACACAGACACGCACTTACACCAAGTAACAAAGACATGCACTGACACCCAGTAACACAGACACACACTTACACCAAGTAACAAAGACATACACTGACACCCAGTAACACAGACACACACTTACACCAAGTAACAAAGACAGACACTGACACCAAATAACACAGAGGCACACATACACCAAGTAACAAAAACACTCACCGACACCCAGTAACAAAGACACACACTTACACCCAGTAACACAGACACACACTGACACCCAATAACACAGACACACTTACACCTAGTAACAAAGACATACACTGACACCCAGTAACACAGACAAACACTGACACCAAGTAACAAAGACAAGCACTGACACCCAGTATCAAAGACATACACTTCCACCCAGTAACACAGACATGCACTGACACCCAGTAACACAGACACACACTTACACCAAGTAACTAAGAGACACGCACTGACACCCAGTAACAAAGACATGCACTTACACCCAGTAACAAAGACATGCACTGACAACAAGTAACAAAGACATAAACTGACACCCAGTAACAAAGACACACACTCTTACACCAAGTAACACAGACATACACTGACACCCAGTAACAAAGACACACACTTACACCAAGTAACACAGACATACACTGACACCCAGTAACAAAGACACACACTTACACCAAGTAAGAAAGACACACACTGACACCCAGTAACAAAGACATACACTGACACCAAGTAACAAAGACATACACTGACACCCCGTCACACAGACACACACTGACACCAAGTAGCAAAGACACGCACTGACACCAAGTAACAAAGACATAAACTGACACCCAGTAACCCAGACGCACACTTCCACCAAGTAACAAAGACACACACTGACAGCAAGTAACAAAGACATACATTTACACCCAGTAACATAGACATACACTTACACCCAGTAACACAGACACACACTTACATCAAGTAACAAAGACATACACTGACACCCAGTAACACAGACATACACTGACACCCAGTAACACAGACACACACGTACACCAATTAACAAAGACATACACTGACACCAAGTAAAAAAGACATGCACTGACACCAAGTAACAAAGACATACATTGACATCCAGTAACAAAGACCTACACTGACACCATGTAACAGAGGCACACACTTACACCAAGTAGCACAGACAAACACTTACACCAAGTAACAAAGACAGACGCTTGCACCAATTAACAAAGGCATACACTTACACCAAGTAAAAAAGACATGCACTGACATCAAATAACAAAGACATACAATGACACCCAGTAACAAAGAGACAAACTAACACCAAGTAACAAAGACACACACTGACACCCAGTAACAAAGACATACACTGACACCAAGTAACAAAGACATACACTGACATCCAGTAACAAAGACATACACTGACACCATGTAACAGAGGCACACACTTACACCAAGCAACATAGACAAAAACTTACACCAAGTAACAAAGACAGACGCTGACACCCAGTAACACAGACACACACTTACACCAAGTAACAAAGACATACATTGACAACCAGTAACAAAGACATACACTGACACCAAGTAACAAAGACATACACTGACATCCAGTAACAAAGACATACACTGACACCATGTAACAGAGGCACACACTTACACCAAGTAACACCGACAAACACTTACACCAAGTAACAAAGACAGACGCTGACACCCAGTAACACAGACACACACTTACACCAAGTAACAAAGACATACATTGACATCCAGTAACACAGACACACACTTACACCAAGTAACACAGACAAACACTTACACCAAGTAACAAAGACAGATGCTTACACCAATTAACAAAGACATACACTTACACCAAGTAAAAAAGACATGCACTGACACCAAATAACAAAGACATACAATGACACCCAGTAACAAAGAGACAAACTAACACCAAGTAACAAAGACACACACTGACACCCAGTAACAAAGACATACACTGACACCAAGTAACAAAGACATACACTGACATCCAGTAACAAAGACATACACTGACACCATGTAACAGAGGCACACACTTACACCAAGTAACACAGACAAACACTTACACCAAGTAACAAAGACAGACGCTGGCACCCAGTAACACAGACACACACTTACACCAAGTAACAAAGACATACATTGACATCCAGTAACACAGACACACACTTACACCAAGTAACAAAGACATACACTGACACCAAGTAACAAAGACAGACACTTACACCAAGTAACACAGACAAACACTTACACCAAGTAACAAAGACAGACACTGACACCCAGTAACACAGACACACTCTTACACCAAGTAACAAACACATACACTGACATCCAGTAACACAGACACACACTTACACCAAGTAACAAAGACAGACACTGACACACAGTAACACAGACACACACTGACCCCAAGTAGCAAAGACACGCACTGACACACAGTAACAAAGACATACACTGACAACCAGTAGCAAAGACATACACTTACACCCAGTAACACAGACATATACTGACACCCAGTAACACAGTCGCAAACTTCCACCATGTAACAAAGACACACACTGACACCAAGTAACACAGACACACACATACACCAAGTATCAAAAACACACACTGACACCCAGTAACAAAGACATACACTAACACCCAGTAACACAGACATACACTGACACCCAGGAACACAGACAAACACTGACACCCAGTAACTCAGACACACACTTACACCAAGTAACAAAGACATACATTGACATCCAGTAACAAAGACCTACACTGACACCATGTAACAGAGGCACACACTTACACCAAGTAGCACAGACAAACACTTACACCAAGTAACAAAGACAGACGCTTGCACCAATTAACAAAGGCATACACTTACACCAAGTAAAAAAGACATGCACTGACACCAAATAACAAAGACATACAATGACACCCAGTAACAAAGAGACAAACTAACACCAAGTAACAAAGACACACACTGACACCCAGTAACAAAGACATACACTGACACCAAGTAACAAAGACATACACTGACATCCAGTAACAAAGACATACACTGACACCATGTAACAGAGGCACACACTTACACCAAGCAACATAGACAAAAACTTACACCAAGTAACAAAGACAGACGCTGACATCCAGTAACACAGACACACACTTACACCAAGTAACAAAGACATACATTGACAACCAGTAACAAAGACATACACTGACACCAAGTAACAAAGACATACACTGACATCCAGTAACAAAGACATACACTGACACCATGTAACAGAGGCACACACTTACACCAAGTAACACAGACAAACACTTACACCAAGTAACAAAGACAGACGCAGACACCCAGTAACACAGACACACACTTACACCAAGTAACAAAGACATACATTGACATCCAGTAACACAGACACACACTTACACCAAGTAACACAGACAAACACTTACACCAAGTAACAAAGACAGATGCTTACACCAATTAACAAAGACATACACTTACACCAAGTAAAAAAGACATGCACTGACACCAAATAACAAAGACATACAATGACACCCAGTAACAAAGAGACAAACTAACACCAAGTAACAAAGACACACACTGACACCCAGTAACAAAGACATACACTGACACCAAGTAACAAAGACATACACTGACATCCAGTAACAAAGACATACACTGACACCATGTAACAGAGGCACACACTTACACCAAGTAACACAGACAAACACTTACACCAAGTAACAAAGACAGACGCTGGCACCCAGTAACACAGACACACACTTACACCAAGTAACAAAGACATACATTGACATCCAGTAACACAGACACACACTTACACCAAGTAACAAAGACATACACTGACACCAAGTAACAAAGACAGACACTTACACCAAGTAACACAGACAAACACTTACACCAAGTAACAAAGACAGACACTGACACCCAGTAACACAGACACACTCTTACACCAAGTAACAAACACATACACTGACATCCAGTAACACAGACACACACTTACACCAAGTAACAAAGACAGACACTGACACACAGTAACACAGACACACACTGACCCCAAGTAGCAAAGACACGCACTGACACCAAGTAACAAAGACATACACTGACAACCAGTAGCAAAGACATACACTTACACCCAGTAACACAGACATATACTGACACCCAGTAACACAGTCGCAAACTTCCACCAAGTAACAAAGACACACACTGACACCAAGTAACACAGACACACACATACACCAAGTATCAAAAACACACACTGACACCCAGTAACAAAGACATACACTAACACCCAGTAACACAGACATACACTGACACCCAGGAACACAGACAAACACTGACACCCAGTAACTCAGACACACACTTACACCAAGTAACAAAGACATACATTGACATCCAGTAACAAAGACCTACACTGACACCATGTAACAGAGGCACACACTTACACCAAGTAGCACAGACAAACACTTACACCAAGTAACAAAGACAGACGCTTGCACCAATTAACAAAGGCATACACTTACACCAAGTAAAAAAGACATGCACTGACACCAAATAACAAAGACATACAATGACACCCAGTAACAAAGAGACAAACTAACACCAAGTAACAAAGACACACACTGACACCCAGTAACAAAGACATACACTGACACCAAGTAACAAAGACATACACTGACATCCAGTAACAAAGACATACACTGACACCATGTAACAGAGGCACACACTTACACCAAGCAACATAGACAAAAACTTACACCAAGTAACAAAGACAGACGCTGACACCCAGTAACACAGACACACACTTACACCAAGTAACAAAGACATACATTGACAACCAGTAACAAAGACATACACTGACACCAAGTAACAAAGACATACACTGACATCCAGTAACAAAGACATACACTGACACCATGTAACAGAGGCACACACTTACACCAAGTAACACAGACAAACACTTACAACAAGTAACAAAGACAGACGCTGACACCCAGTAACACAGACACACACTTACACCAAGTAACACAGACAAACACTTACACCAAGTAACAAAGACAGACGCTGACACCCAGTAACACAGACACACACTTACACCAAGTAACAAAGACAGACATTGACATCCAGTAACACAGACACACACTTACACCAAGTAACAAAGACATACACTGACACCAAGTAACAAAGACAGACACTTACACCAAGTAACACAGAGAAACACTTACACCAAGTAACAAAGACAGACACTGACACCCAGTAACACAGACACACACTTACACCAAGTAACAAACACATATACGGACATCCAATAACACAGACACACATTTACACCTAGTAACAAAGACATACACTGACACACAGTAACACAGACACACACTGACACCAAGTAGCAAAGACACTCACCGACACCAAGTAACAAAGACAAACACTGACAACCAGTAGCAAAGACATACACTTCCACCCAGTAACACATACATGCACTGACACCAAGTAACGCAGACGCAAACTTCCACCAAGTAACAAAGACACACACTGACACCAAGTAACAAAGCCATACACTGACACCCAGAAACACAGACACACACTTACAAAAATTAACAAAGACATACACTGACACCCAGTAACATAGACACTCACTGACACCAAGTAACGAAATCATGCACTGACACCCAGTAACAAACTCATACAGTTACACCCAGTCACACAGACATACACTGTCAACAAGTAACACAGAAACACACTTACACCAAGTAACAAGGGCATACACTGACACCCAGTAACAAAGACATACACTGTCAGACAGGAACAAAGACACACACTGACACCCAGTAACACAGACACACACTGACACCAAGTAACAAGGACATACACTGACACCCAGTAACAAAGACATACACTGACACCCAGTAACACAGACACACACTTACACCAAGTAACAAAGAAACACACTGACACCCAGTAACAAAGACATACACTGACACCCAGTAACACAGACACACACTTACAACAAGTAGCAAAGACATACACTGACACCCAGTAACACAGACACACACTTGCACCAAGTAACAAAGACATACACTGACACCCAGTAGCACAGACACGCACTTACACCAAGTAACAAAGACATACACTGACACCCAGTAACACAGACACACACTTACACCAAGTAACCACGACAGACACTGACACCCAGTAACACAGACACACACTGACACCAAGTAACAAAGACACACACTGACAACCAGTAACAAAGACATACACTTACACCAAGTAACAAAGACATACACTGACACCCAGTAACACAGACACACACTTACACCAAGTAACAAAGAAATACACTGACAGCCAGTAACACAGACACACACTTACACCAAGTAACAAAGACACACACTGACACCCAGTAACAAAGACATACACTTACATGCAGTAACACAGACATACACAGACACCCAGTAACACAGACACAAAATTACACCAAGTAACGAAGACAGACACTGACACCCAGAAACAGAGACACACACTTACACCAAGTAGCAAAGACATACACTGACACCCAGTAACACAGACATAGACTGACACCAAGTAACAAAGACACGCACTGACACCCAGTATCAAAGACATACACTTCCACCCAGTAACACAGACATGCACTGACACCCAGTAACACAGATACACACTGACACCAAGTAACAAAGACACATACTGACAACCAGTAACACAGACAAACACTTACACCAAGTAACAAACACATAAACTGACATCCAATAACACAGACACACACTTACACCAAGTAGCAAAGACACGCACCGACACCAAGTAACAAAGACAAACACTGACAACCAGTAGCAAAGACATACACTTACACCCAGTAACACAGACATAGAATGACACCAAGTAACACAGACGCAAACTTCCACCAAGTAACAAAGACACACACTGACACCATGTAACAAAGACATACACTTACACCCATTAACACAGACATACACTGACACCCAGAAACACAGACACACACTTACAAAAATTAACAAAGACATACACTGACACCCAGTAACATAGAAACTCACTGGCACCAAGTAACAAAATCATGCACTGACACCCAGTAACAAACTCATACAGTTACACCCAGTCACACAGACATACACTGACACCAAGTAACAAAGACATACACTGACACCCAGTAACACAGACATACACTTACACCAAGTAACAAAGACATACACTGACACCAAGTAACAAAGACACACACTGACACCCAGTAACACAGACACACACTTACACCAAGTAACAAAGACATGCCCTGACACACAGTAACAAAGACACAAACTGACACCCAGTAACACAGACACACACTGACACCAAGTAACAAGGACATACACTGACACCCAGTAACAAAGACAGACACTGACACCCAGTTACACAGACACACAATTGCACCAAGTAACAAAGACACACACTGACACCCAGTAACAAAGACATACACTTGCACCAAGTAACAAAGACAGACACTGACACCCAGTAACACAGACAAAAACTTACACCAAGTAACAAAGACCTACACTGACACCCAGTAACACAGACACACACTTACACCAAGTAACAAAGACATACACTGACACCCAGTAACACAGACACACACTGACACGAAGTAACAAAGATACACACTGACACCCAGTAACAAAGATATACACTTACACCAAGTAACAAAGACATACACTGACACCCAGTAACACAGACACACACTGACAATAAGTAACAAAGACACACACTGACACCCAGTAACAAAGACATACACTGACACCAAGTAGCAAAGACATACAATTACACCCAGTAACAAAGACATACACTTACACCCAGTAACACAGACAAACACTTACACCAAGTAACAAAGACCTACACTGACACCCAGTAACACAGACACACACTTACACCAAGTAACATAGACATACACTGACACCCAGTAACACAGACACACACTGACACGAAGTAACAAAGATGCACACTGACACCCAGTAAAAAAGACATACACTTACACCAAGTAACAAAGACATACACTGACACCCAGTAACACAGACACACACTGACACGAAGTAACAAAGACACACACTGACACCCAGTAACAAAGACATACACTGACACCAAGTAGCAAAGACATACATTTACACCCAGTAACAAAGACAGACACTGACACCCAGTAACGCAGACACGCACTTACACCAAGTAACAAAGACATGCACTGAAACCCGGTAACACAGACACACACTTACACCAAGTAACAAAGACATACACTGACACCCAGTAACACAGACACACACTTACACCAAGTAACAAAGACAGACACTGACACCAAGTAACACAGACACACATATACACCAAGTAACAAAAACACACACTGACACCCAGTAACAAAGACATACACTGAAACCCGGTAACACAGACACACACTTACACTAAGTAACGAAGACATACACTGACAGCCAGTAACACAGACACAAACTTACACCAAGTAACAAAGACACACACTGACACCCAGTAACAAAGACATACACTGACACCCAGAAACACAGACACACACTTACAAAAATTAACAAAGACATACACTGACACCCATTAACATAGAAACTCACTGGCACCAAGTAACAAAATCATGCACTGACACCCAGTAACAAACTCATACAGTTACACCCAGTCACACAGACATACACTGACACCAAGTAACAAAGACATGCACTGAAACCCGGTAACACAGACACACACTTACACCAAGTAACAAAGACATACACTGACACCCAGTAACACAGACACACACTTACACCAAGTAACAAAGACAGACACTGACACCAAGTAACACAGACACACATATACACCAAGTAACAAAAACACACACTGACACCCAGTAACAAAGACATACACTTACACCCAGTAACACAGACTTACACTGACACCCAGTAACACAGACACACTTACACCTAGTAACAAAGACATACACTGACACCCAGTAACACAGACAAACACTGACACCAAGTAACAAAGACAAGCACTGACACCCAGTATCAAAGACATACCCTTCCACCCAGTAACACAGACATGCACTGACACCCAGTAACACAGTCACACACTTACACCAAGTAACTAAGAGACACACACTGACACCCAGTAACAAAGACATGCACATACACCAAGTAACAAAGACATACACTGACACCAAATAACAAAGACATACACTGACACCCAGTAACAAAGACACACACGCTTACACCAAGTAACACAGACATACACTTACACCCAGTAACACAGACATACACAGACACCCAGTAACACAGACACACACTTACACTAAGTAACGAAGACATACACTTACACCCAGTAACACAGACATACACAGACACCCAGTAACACAGACACACACTTACACTAAGTAACGAAGACATACACTGACAGCCAGTAACACAGACACAAACTTACACCAAGTAACAAAGACACACACTGACACCCAGTAACAAAGACATACACTTACACCCAGTAACACAGACATACACAGACACCCAGTAACACAGACACACACTTACACCAAGTAACAAAGACAGACACTGACACCCAGAAACAGAGACACACACTTACACCAAGTAGCAAAGACATACACTGACACCCAGTAACACAGACAAACACTGACACCCAGTAACAAAGACACGCACTGACACCCAGTATCAAAGACATACACTTCCACCCAGTAACACAGACATGCACTGACACCCAGAAACACAGACATACACTTACACCAAGTAACAAAGACAGACACTGACGCCCAGTAGCACAGACACGCACTTACACCAAGTAACAAAGACATACACTGACACCCAGTAACACAGACACGCACTTACACCAAGTAACAACGACATACACTGACACCCAGTAACACAGACACACAATGACACCAAGTAACAAAGACACGCACTTACACCAAGTAACAAAGACATACATTGACATCCAGTAACACAGACACACACTTACACCAAGTAACAAATACATACACTGACACCAAGTAACAAAGACAGACACTTACACCAAGTAACACAGACAAACACTTACACCAAGTAACAAAGAAAGACACTGACACCCAGTAACACAGACACACACTTACACCAAGTAACAAACACATCAACTGACATCCAATAACACAGACACACACTTACACCAAGTAGCAAAGACACGCACCGACACCAAGTAACAAAGACAAACACTGACAACCAGTAGCAAAGACATACACTTACACCCAGTAACACAGACATATAATGACACCAAGTAACACAGACGCAAACTTCCACCAAGTAACAAAGACACACACTGACACCATGAAACAAAGACATACACTTACACGCAATAACACAGACATACACTGACACCCAGTAACACAGACACACACTTCCACCAAGTAACAAAGACATACACTGACACCCAGAAACACAGACACACACTTACAAAAATTAACAAAGACATACACTGACACCCATTAACATAGAAACTCACTGGCACCAAGTAACAAAATCATGCACTGACACCCAGTAACAAACTCATACAGTTACACCCAGTCACACAGACATACACTGACACCAAGTAACAAAGACATACACTGACACCCAGTAACACAGACATACACTTACACCAAGTAACAAAGACATACACTGACACCAAGTAACAAAGACACACACTGACACCCAGTAACACAGACACACACTTACACCAAGTAACAAAGACATGCCCTGACACACAGTAACAAAGACACAAACTGACACCCAGTAACACAGACACACACTGACACCAAGTAACAAGGACATACACTGACACCCAGGAACAAAGACAGACACTGACACCCAGTTACACAGACACACAATTGCACCAAGTAACAAAGACACACACTGACACCCAGTAACAAAGACATACACTTGCACCAAGTAACAAAGACAGACACTGACACCCAGTAACACAGACAAAAACTTCCACCAAGTAACAAAGACCTACACTGACACCCAGTAACACAGACACACACTTACACCAAGTAACAAAGACATACACTGACACCCAGTAACACAGACACACACTGACACGAAGTAACAAAGATACACACTGACACCCAGTAACAAAGATATACACTTACACCAAGTAACAAAGACATACACTGACACCCAGTAACACAGACACACACTGACAATAAGTAACAAAGACACACACTGACACCCAGTAACAAAGACATACACTGACACCAAGTAGCAAAGACATACACTTACACCCAGTAACAAAGACCTACACTGACACCCAGTAACACAGACACACACTTACACCAAGTAACATAGACATACACTGACACCCAGTAACACAGACACACACTGACACGAAGTAACAAAGATGCACACTGACACCCAGTAAAAAAGACATACACTTACATCAAGTAACAAAGACATACACTGACACCCAGTAACACAGACACACACTGACACGAAGTAACAAAGACACACACTGACACCCAGTAACAAAGACATACACTGACACCAAGTAGCAAAGACATACATTTACACCCAGTAACAAAGACAGACACTGACACCCAGTAACACAGACACGCACTTACACCAAGTAACAAAGACATGCACTGACACCCAGTAACACAGACACACACTTACACCAAGTAACAAAGACATACACTGACACCCAGTAACGGAGACACACACTTACACCAAGTAACAAAGACAGACACTGACACCAAGTAACACAGACACACATATACACCAAGTAACAAAAACACACACTGACACCCAGTAACAAAGACATACACTTACACCAAGTAACAAAGACATACACAGACACCCAGTAACACAGACACACACTTACACCAAGTAACAAAGACACACACTGACACGCAGAAACAAAGACATACACTTACACCAAGTAACAAAGACATACACTGACACCAAATAACAAAGACATACACTGACACCCAGTCACACAGACACACACTTACACCAAGTAGCAAAGACTTACACTGACAACAAGTAACAAAGACACACACTGACACCCAGTAACACAGACACACACTTACACCCAGTAACAAAGACATACACTGTCAGACAGGAACAAAGACACACACTGACACCCAGTAACACAGACACACACTGACACCAAGTCACAAAGACATACACTGACATCCAGTAACAAAGACATACACTGACACCATGTAACAGAGGCACACACTTACACCAAGTAACACAGACAAACACTTACACCAAGTAACAAAGACAGACGCTGACACCCAGTAACACAGACACACACTTACACCAAGTAACACAGACAAACACTTACACCAAGTAACAAAGACAGACGCTGACACCCAGTAACACAGACACACACTTACACCAAGTAACAAAGACAGACATTGACATCCAGTAACACAGACACACACTTACACCAAGTAACAAAGACATACACTGACACCAAGTAACAAAGACAGACACTTACACCAAGTAACACAGACAAACACTTACACCAAGTAACAAAGACAGACACTGACACCCAGTAACACAGACACACACTTACACCAAGTAACAAACACATATACGGACATCCAATAACACAGACACACATTTACACCTAGTAACAAAGACATACACTGACACACAGTAACACAGACACACACTGACAGCAAGTAGCAAAGACACTCACCGACACCAAGTAACAAAGACAAACACTGACAACCAGTAGCAAAGACATACACTTCCACCCAGTAACACATACATGTACTGACACCAAGTAACGCAGACGCAAACCTCCACCAAGTAACAAAGACACACACTGACACCAAGTAACAAAGACATACACTTACACCCAGTAACACAGACATGCACTGACACCCAGTAACACAGACACACACTTACACCAAGTAACAAAGCCATACACTGACACCCAGAAACACAGACACACACTTACAAAAATTAACAAAGACATACACTGACACCCAGTAACATAGAAACTCACTGACACCAAGTAACAAAATCACGCTCTGACACCCAGTAACAAACTCATACAGTTACACCCAGTCACACAGACATACACTGTCACCCAGTAACACAGAAACACACTTACACCAAGTAACAAGGGCATACACTGACACCCAGTAACAAAGACATACACTTACACCCAGTAACACAGACAAACACTTACACCAAGTAACAAAGATCTACACTGACACCCAGTAATACAGACACACACTTACACCAAGTAACATAGACATACACTGACACCCAGTAACACAGACACACACTGACACGAAGTAACAAAGATGCACACTGACACCCAGTAACAAAGACATACACTTACACCACGTAACAAAGACATACACTGACACCCAGTAACACAGACACACACTGACACGAAGTAACAAAGACACACACTGACACCCAGTAACAAAGACATACACTGACACCAAGTAGCAAAGACATACATTTACACCCAGTAACAAAGACAGACACTGACACCCAGTAACACAGACACGCACTTACACCAAGTAACAAAGACATGCACTGACACCCAGTAACACAGACACACACTTACACCAAGTAACAAAGACATACACTGACACCCAGTAACACAGACACACACTTATACCAAGTAACAAAGACAGACACTGACACCAAGTAACACAGACACACACATACACCAAGTAACAAAAACACACACTGACACCCAGTAACTAAGACATACACTTACACCCAGTAACACAGACATACACTGACACACAGTAACACAGACACACTTACACCTAGTAACAAATACATACACTGACACCCAGTAACGCAGACAAACACTGACACCAAGTAACAAAGACAAGCACTGACACCCAGTACCAAAGACATACACTTCCACCCAGTAACACAGACATGCACTGACACCCAGTAACACAGACACACACTTACACCAAGTAACTAAGAGACACACACTGACACCCAGTAACAAAGACATACACTGACACCAAATAACAAAGACATACACTGACACCCAGTAACAAAGACACACACTCTTCCACCAAGTAACACAGACATACACTGACACCCAGTAACACAGACACACACTTACACCAAGTAACAAAGACATACACTGACACCCAGTACCACAGACACACACTTACACCAAGTTACAAATACATACACTGACACCAAATAACAAAGACATATACTGACACCCAGTAACAAAGACACACACTTACACCAAGTAACACAGGCATACACTGACACCCCGTAACACAGAGACACACTTACACCAAGTAACAAAGACACACACTGACACCCAGTAACAAAGACATACACTTACACCAAGTAACAAAGACATACACTGACACCCAGTACCACAGACACACACTTACACCAAGTTACAAATACATACACTGACACCAAATAACAAAGACATACACTGACACCCAGTAACAAAGACACACACTTACACCAAGTAACACAGGCATACACTGACACCCCGTAACACAGAGACACACTTACACCAAGTAACAAAGACACACACTGACACCCAGTAACAAAGACATACACTGACACCAAGTAACAAAGACATACACTGACACCCAGTAACACAGACACACACTTACACCAAGTAGCAAAGACAAATACTGACAACAAGTAACAAAGACACACACTGACACCCAGTAACAGAGGCACACACTTACACCCAGTAACAAAGACATACACTGTCACACAGGAACAAAGACACACACTGACACCCAGTAACACAGACACACACTGACACCAAGTGACAAGGACATACACTGACACCCAGTAACAAAGACCTACACTGACACCCAGTAACACAGACACACACTGACACCAAGTAACAAAGAAACACACTGACACCCAGTAACAAAGACATACACTGACACCCAGTAACACAGACACACACTTACAACAAGTAACAAAGACATACACTGACACCCAGTAACACAGACACACACTTGCACCAAGTAACAAAGACATACACTGACACCCAGTAGCACAGACGCGCACTTACACCAAGTAACAAAGACATACACTGACACCCAGTAACACAGACACACACTGACACCATTAACAAAGACCCGCACTGACAACCAGTAACAAATACATGCACTTAGACCAAGTAACAAAGACATACACTGACACCCAGTAACACAGACACACACTTACACCAAGTAACACAGACATACACAGACACCCAGTAACACAGACACAAACTTACACCAAGTAACAAAGACAGACACTGACACCCAGTAACACAGACACACACTTACACCAAGTAACAAAGACATACACTGACACCCAGTAACCAAGACAAACACTGACACCAAGTAACAAATACACGCATTGACACCCTGTATCAAAAACATACACCTCCACCCTGTAACACAGACATGCACTGACACCCAGTAACACAGAAATACACTTACACCCAGTAACAAAGACAGACACTGACGCCCAGTAACACAGACACACACTTACTCCAAGTAACAAAGACACACACTTACACCAAGTAGCAAAGACATACACTGACAACAAGTAACAAAGACACACACTGACACCCAGTAACAGAGACACACACTTACACCCAGTAACAAAGACATACAATGTGACACAGGAACAAAGACACACACTGACACCCAGTAACACAGACACACACTGACACCAAGTGACAAGGACATACACTGACACCCAGTAACAAAGACCTACACTGACACCCAGTAACACAGACACACACTGACACCAAGTAACAAAGAAACACACTGACACCCAGTAACAAAGACATACACTGACACCCAGTAACACAGACACACACTTACAACAAGTAACAAAGACATACACTGACACCCAGTAACACAGACACACACTTGCACCAAGTAACAAAGACATACACTGACACCCAGTAGCACACACGCGCACTTACACCAAGTAACAAAGACATACACTGACACCCAGTAACACAGACACACACTTACACCAAGTAACACAGACATACACAGACACCCAGTAACACAGACACACACTTACACCAAGTAACAAAGGCAGACACTGACACCCAGTAACACAGACACACACTTACACCAAGTAACAAAGACATACACTGACACCCAGTAACCAAGACCAACACTGACACCAAGTAACAAATACACGCATTGACACCCAGTATCAAAAACATACACTTCCACCCTGTAACACAGACATGCACTGACACCCAGTAACACAGAAATACACTTACACCCAGTAACAAAGACAGACACTGACGCCCAGTAACACAGACACACACTTACAACAAGTAACAAAGACACACACTGACACGCAGAAACAAAGACATACACTTACACCAAGTAACAAAGACATACACTGACACCAAATAACAAAGACATACACTGACACCCAGTCACACAGACACACACTTACACCAAGTAGCAAAGACTTACACTGACAACAAGTAACAAAGACACACACTGACACCCAGTAACACAGACACACACTTACACCCAGTAACAAAGACATACACTGTCAGACAGGAACAAAGACACACACTGACACCCAGTAACACAGACACACACTGACACCAAGTAACAAGGACATACACTGACACCCAGTAACAAAGACATACACTGACACCCAGTAACACAGACACACACTTACACCAAGTAACAAAGAAACACACTGACACCCAGTAACAAAGACATACACTGACACCCAGTAACACAGACACACACTTACAACAAGTAGCAAAGACATACACTGACACCCAGTAACACAGATACACACTTGCACCAAGTAACAAAGACATACACTGACACCCAGTAGCACAGACACGCACTTACACCAAGTAACAAAGACATACACTGACACCCAGTAACACAGACACACACTTACACCAAGTAACCACGACAGACACTGACACCCAGTAACACAGACACACACTGACACCAAGTAACAAAGACACACACTGACAACCAGTAACAAAGACATACACTTACACCAAGTAACAAAGACATACACTGACACCCAGTAACACAGACACACACTTACACCAAGTAACAAAGAAATACACTGACAGCCAGTAACACAGACACACACTTACACCAAGTAACAAAGACACACACTGACACCCAGTAACAAAGACATACACTTACATGCAGTAACACAGACATACACAGACACCCAGTAACACAGACACACAATTACACCAAGTAACGAAGACAGACACTGACACCCAGAAACAGAGACACACACTTACACCAAGTAGCAAAGACATACACTGACACCCAGTAACACAGACATAGACTGACACCAAGTAACAAAGACACGCACTGACACCCAGTATCAAAGACATACACTTCCACCCAGTAACACAGACATGCACTGACACCCAGTAACACAGACACACACTGACACCAAGTAACAAAGACACACACTGACAACCAGTAACACAGACAAACACTTACACCAAGTAACAAACACATAAACTGACATCCAATAACACAGACACACACTTACACCAAGTAGCAAAGACACGCACCGACACCAAGTAACAAAGACAAACACTGACAACCAGTAGCAAAGACATACACTTACACCCAGTAACACAGACATAGAATGACACCAAGTAACACAGACGCAAACTTCCACCAAGTAACAAAGACACACACTGACACCATGTAACAAAGACATACACTTACACCCATTAACACAGACATACACTGACACCCAGAAACACAGACACACACTTACAAAAATTAACAAAGACATACACTGACACCCAGTAACATAGAAACTCACTGGCACCAAGTAACAAAATCATGCACTGACACCCAGTAACAAACTCATACAGTTACACCCAGTCACACAGACATACACTGACACCAAGTAACAAAGACATACACTGACACCCAGTAACACAGACATACACTTACACCAAGTAACAAAGACATACACTGACACCAAGTAACAAAGACACACACTGACACCCAGTAACACAGACACTCACTTACACCAAGTAACAAAGACATGCCCTGACACACAGTAACAAAGACACAAACTGACACCCAGTAACACAGACACACACTGACACCAAGTAACAAGGACATACACTGACACCCAGTAACAAAGACAGACACTGACACCCAGTTACACAGACACACAATTGCACCAAGTAACAAAGACACACACTGACACCCAGTAACAAAGACATACACTTGCACCAAGTAACAAAGACAGACACTGACACCCAGTAACACAGACAAAAACTTACACCAAGTAACAAAGACCTACACTGACACCCAGTAACACAGACACACACTTACACCAAGTAACAAAGACATACACTGACACCCAGTAACACAGACACACACTGACACGAAGTAACAAAGATACACACTGACACCCAGTAACAAAGATATACACTTACACCAAGTAACAAAGACATACACTGACACCCAGTAACACAGACACACACTGACAATAAGTAACAAAGACACACACTGACACCCAGTAACAAAGACATACACTGACACCAAGTAGCAAAGACATACAATTACACCCAGTAACAAAGACATACACTTACACCCAGTAACACAGACAAACACTTACACCAAGTAACAAAGACCTACACTGACACCCAGTAACACAGACACACACTTACACCAAGTAACATAGACATACACTGACACCCAGTAACACAGACACACACTGACACGAAGTAACAAAGATGCACACTGACACCCAGTAAAAAAGACATACACTTACACCAAGTAACAAAGACATACACTGACACCCAGTAACACAGACACACACTGACACAAAGTAACAAAGACACACACTGACACCCAGTAACAAAGACATACACTGACACCAAGTAGCAAAGACATACATTTACACCCAGTAACAAAGACAGACACTGACACCCAGTAACGCAGACACGCACTTACACCAAGTAACAAAGACATGCACTGAAACCCGGTAACACAGACACACACTTACACCAAGTAAGAAAGACATACACTGACACCCAGTAACACAGACACACACTTACACCAAGTAACAAAGACAGACACTGACACCAAGTAACACAGACACACATATACACCAAGTAACAAAAACACACACTGACACCCAGTAACAAAGACATACACTTACACCCAGTAACACAGACATACACTGACACCCAGTAACACAGACACACTTAAACCTAGTAACAAAGACAAGCACTGACACCCAGTATCAAAGACATACCCTTCCACCCAGTAACACAGACATGCACTGACACCCAGTAACACAGTCACACACTTACACCAAGTAACTAAGAGACACACACTGACACCCAGTAACAAAGACATGCACATACACCAAGTAACAAAGACATACACTGACACCAAATAACAAAGACATACACTGACACCCAGTAACAAAGACACACACGCTTACACCAAGTAACACAGACATACACTGACACCCAGTAACACAGACACACACTTACACCAAGTAACAAAGACACACACTGACACCCAGTAACAAAGACATACACTTACACCCAGTAACACAGACATACACTGACACCCAGTAACACAGACACACACTTACACTAAGTAACGAAGACATACACTGACAGCCAGTAACACAGACACGCACTTACACCAAGTAACAAAGACACACACTGACACCCAGTAACAAAGACATACACTTACACCCAGTAACACAGACATACACAGACACCCAGTAACACAGACACACACTTACACCAAGTAACAAAGACAGACACTGACACCCAGAAACAGAGACACACACTTACACCAAGTAGCAAAGACATACACTGACACCCAGTAACACAGACAAACACTGACACCAAGTAACAAAGACACGCACTGACACCCAGTATCAAAGACATACACTTCCACCCAGTAACACAGACATGCACTGACACCCAGAAACACAGACATACACTTACACCAAGTAACAAAGACAGACACTGACGCCCAGTAGCACAGACACGCACTTACACCAAGTAACAAAGACATACACTGACACCCAGTAACACAGACACGCACTTACACCAAGTAACAACGACATACACTGACACCCAGTAACACAGACACACAATGACACCAAGTAACAAAGACACGCACTGACAACCAGTAACAAAGACATACAATTACACCAAGTAACAAAGACACACACTGACACCCAGTAACAAAGACAGACGCTGACACCCAGTAACACAGACACACACTTACACCAAGTAACAAAGACATACATTGACATCCAGTAACACAGACACACACTTACACCAAGTAACAAATACATACACTGACACCAAGTAACAAAGACAGACACTTACACCAAGTAACACAGACAAACACTTACACCAAGTAACAAAGACAGACACTGACACCCAGTAACACAGACACACACTTACACCAAGTAACAAACACATCAACTGACATCCAATAACACAGACACACACTTACACCAAGTAGCAAAGACACGCACCGACACCAAGTAACAAAGACAAACACTGACAACCAGTAGCAAAGACATACACTTACACCCAGTAACACAGACATATAATGACACCAAGTAACACAGACGCAAACTTCCACCAAGTAACAAAGACACACACTGACACCATGAAACAAAGACATACACTTACACCCAGTAACACAGACATACACTGACACCCAGTAACACAGACACACACTTCCACCAAGTAACAAAGACATACACTGACACCCAGAAACACAGACACACACTTACAAAAATTAACAAAGACATACACTGACACCCATTAACATAGAAACTCACTGGCACCAAGTAACAAAATCATGCACTGACACCCAGTAACAAACTCATACAGTTACACCCAGTCACACAGACATACACTGACACCAAGTAACAAAGACATACACTGACACCCAGTAACACAGACATACACTTACACCAAGTAACAAAGACATACACTGACACCAAGTAACAAAGACACACACTGACACCCAGTAACACAGACACACACTTACACCAAGTAACAAAGACATACCCTGACACACAGTAACAAAGACACAAACTGACACCCAGTAACACAGACACACACTGACACCAAGTAACAAGGACATACACTGACACCCAGGTACAAAGACAGACACTGACACCCAGTTACACAGACACACAATTGCACCAAGTAGCAAAGACACACACTGACACCCAGTAACAAAGACATACACTTGCACCAAGTAACAAAGACAGACACTGACACCCAGTAACACAGACAAAAACTTCCACCAAGTAACAAAGACCTACACTGACACCCAGTAACACAGACACACACTTACACCAAGTAACAAAGACATACACTGACACCCAGTAACACAGACACACACTGACACGAAGTAACAAAGATACACACTGACACCCAGTAACAAAGATATACACTTACACCAAGTAACAAAGACATACACTGACACCCAGTAACACAGACACACACTGACAATAAGTAACAAAGACACACACTGACACCCAGTAACAAAGACATACACTGACACCAAGTAGCAAAGACATACACTTACACCCAGTAACAAAGACCTACACTGACACCCAGTAACACAGACACACACTTACACCAAGTAACATAGACATACACTGACACCCAGTAACACAGACACACACTGACACGAAGTAACAAAGATGCACACTGACACCCAGTAAAAAAGACATACACTTACATCAAGTAACAAAGACATACACTGACACCCAGTAACACAGACACACACTGACACGAAGTAACAAAGACACACACTGACACCAAGTAGCAAAGACATACATTTACACCCAGTAACAAAGACAGACACTGACACCCAGTAACACAGACACGCACTTACACCAAGTAACAAAGACATGCACTGACACCCAGTAACACAGACACACACTTACAACAAGTAACAAAGACATACACTGACACCCAGTAACGGAGACACACACTTACACCAAGTAACAAAGACAGACACTGACACCAAGTAACACAGACACACATATACACCAAGTAACAAAAACACACACTGACACCCAGTAACAAAGACATACACTTACACCAAGTAACAAAGACATACACAGACACCCAGTAACACAGACACACACTTACACCAAGTAACAAAGACACACACTGACACGCAGAAACAAAGACATACACTTACACCAAGTAACAAAGACATACACTGACACCAAATAACAAAGACATACACTGACACCCAGTCACACAGACACACACTTACACCAAGTAGCAAAGACTTACACTGACAACAAGTAACAAAGACACACACTGACACCCAGTAACACAGACACACACTTACACCCAGTAACAAAGACATACACTGTCAGACAGGAACAAAGACACACACTGACACCCAGTAACACAGACACACACTGACACCAAGTAACAAGGACATACACTGACACCCAGTAACAAAGACATACACTGACACCCAGTAACACAGACACACACTTACACCAAGTAACAAAGAAACACACTGACACCCAGTAACAAAGACATACACTGACACCCTTTAACACAGACACACACTTACAACAAGTAGCAAAGACATACACTGACACCCAGTAACACAGACACACACTTGCACCAAGTAACAAAGACATACACTGACACCCAGTAGCACAGACACGCACTTACACCAAGTAACAAAGACATACACTGACACCCAGTAACACAGACACACACTTACACCAAGTAACCACGACAGACACTGACACCCAGTAACACAGACACACACTGACACCAAGTAACAAAGACACACACTGACAACCAGTAACAAAGACATACACTTACACCAAGTAACAAAGACATACACTGACACCCAGTAACACAGACACACACTTACACCAAGTAACAAAGAAATACACTGACAGCCAGTAACACAGACACACACTTACACCAAGTAACAAAGACACACACTGACACCCAGTAACAAAGACATACACTTACATGCAGTAACACAGACATACACAGACACCCAGTAACACAGACAAACAATTACACCAAGTAACGAAGACATACACTGACACCCAGAAACAGAGACACACACTTACACCAAGTAGCAAAGACATACACTGACACCCAGTAACACAGACATAGACTGACACCAAGTAACAAAGACACGCACTGACACCCAGTATCAAAGACATACACTTCCACCCAGTAACACAGACATGCACTGACACCCAGTAACACAGACACACACTGACACCAAGTAACAAAGACACACACTGACAACCAGTTACAAAGACATACACTTACACCAAGTAACAAAGACATACACTGACACCCAGTAACAAAGACATACACTTACATGCAGTAACACAGACATACACAGACACCCAGTAACACAGACACACAATTACACCAAGTAACGAAGACAGACACTGACACCCAGAAACAGAGACACACACTTAGACCAAGTAGCAAAGACATACACTGACACCCAGTAACACAGACATACACTGACACCAAGTAACAAAGACACGCACTGACACCCAGTATCAAAGACATACACTTCCACCCAGTAACACAGACATGCACTGACACCCAGAAACACAGACATACACTTACACCAAGTAACAAAGACAGACACTGACGCCCAGTACCACAGACAAACACTTACACCAAGTAACAAAGACACACACTGACACCCAGTAGCACAGACACGCACTTACACCAAGTAACAAAGACATACACTGACACCCAGTAACACAGACACACACTTACACCAAGTAACAACGACATACACTGACACCCAGTAACACAGACACACACTGACACCAAGTAACAAAGACACGCACTGACAACCAGTAACAAAGACATACACTTCCAACAAGTAACAAAGACATACACTGACACCCAGTAACACAGACACACACTTACACCAAGTAACAAAGACATACACTGACAGCCAGTAACACAGACACACACTTACACCAAGTAACAAAGACACACACTGACACCCAGTTACAAAGACATACACTTACACCCAGTAACACAGACATACACAGACACCCAGTAACACAGACACACACTTACACCAAGTAACAAAGACAGACACTGACACCCAGAAACAGAGACACACACTTACACCAAGTAGCAAAGACATACACTGACACCCAGTAACACAGACAAACACTGACACCAAGTAACAAAGACACGCACTGACACCCAGTATCAAAGACATACACTTCCACCCAGTAACACAGACATGCACTGACACCCAGAAACACAGACATACACTTACACCAAGTTTCAAAGACAGACACTGACGCCCAGTAGCACAGACACGCACTTACACCAAGTAACAAAGACATACACTGACACCCAGTAACACAGACACGCACTTACACCAAGTAACAACGACATACACTGACACCCAGTAACACAGACACACACTGACACCAAGTAACAAAGACACGCACTGACAACCAGTAACAAAGACATACACTTACACCAAGTAACAAAGACACACACTGACACCCAGTAACAAAGACAGACGCTGACACCCAGTAACACAGACACACACTTACACCAAGTAACAAAGACATACATTGACATCCAGTAACACAGACACACACTTACACCAAGTAACAAAGACATACACTGACACCAAGTAACAAAGACAGACACTTACACGAAGTAACACAGACAAACACTTACACCAAGTAACAAACACATAAACTGACATCCAATAACACAGACACACACTTACACCAAGTAGCAAAGACACGCACCGACACCAAGTAACAAAGACAAACACTGACAACCAGTAGCAAAGACATACACTTACACCGAGTAACACAGACATAGAATGACACCAAGTAACACAGACGCAAACTTCCACCAAGTAACAAAGACACACAGTGACACCATGTAACAAAGACATACACTTACACCCATTAACACAGACATACACTGACACCCAGAAACACAGACACACACTTACAAAAATTAACAAAGACATACACTGACACCCAGTAACATAGAAACTCACTGGCACCAAGTAACAAAATCATGCACTGACACCCAGTAACAAACTCATACAGTTACACCCAGTCACACAGACATACACTGACACCAAGTAACAAAGACATACACTGACACCCAGTAACACAGACATACACTTACACCAAGTAACAAAGACATACACTGACACCAAGTAACAAAGACACACACTGACACCCAGTAACACAGACACACACTTACACCAAGTAACAAAGACATGCCCTGACACACAGTAACAAAGACACAAACTGACACCCAGTAACACAGACACACACTGACACCAAGTAACAAGGACATACACTGACACCCAGTAACAAAGACAGACACTGACACCCAGTTACACAGACACACAATTGCACCAAGTAACACAGACACACACTGACACCCAGTAACAAAGACATACACTTGCACCAAGTAACAAAGACAGACACTGACACCCAGTAACACAGACAAAAACTTACACCAAGTAACAAAGACCTACACTGACACCCAGTAACACAGACACACACTTACACCAAGTAACAAAGACATACACTGACACCCAGTAACACAGACACACACTGACACGAAGTAACAAAGATACACACTGACACCCAGTAACAAAGATATACACTTACACCAAGTAACAAAGACATACACTGACACCCAGTAACACAGACACACACTGACAATAAGTAACAAAGACACACACTGACACCCAGTAACAAAGACATACACTGACACCAAGTAGCAAAGACATACAATTACACCCAGTAACAAAGACATACACTTACACCCAGTAACACAGACAAACACTTACACCAAGTAACAAAGACCTACACTGACACCCAGTAACACAGACACACACTTACACCAAGTAACATAGACATACACTGACACCCAGTAACACAGACACACACTGACACGAAGTAACAAAGATGCACACTGACACCCAGTAAAAAAGACATACACTTACACCAAGTAACAAAGACATACACTGACACCCAGTAACACAGACACACACTGACACGAAGTAACAAAGACACACACTGACACCCAGTAACAAAGACATACACTGACACCAAGTAGCAAAGACATACATTTACACCCAGTAACAAAGACAGACACTGACACCCAGTAACACAGACACGCACTTACACCAAGTAACAAAGACATGCACTGAAACCCGGTAACACAGACACACACTTACACCAAGTAACAAAGACATGCACTGACACCCAGTAACACAGACACACACTTACACCAAGTAACAAAGACAGACACTGACACCAAGTAACACAGACACACATATACACCAAGTAACAAAAAAACACACTGACACCCAGTAACAAAGACATACACTTACACCCAGTAACACAGACATACACTGACACCCAGTAACACAGACACACTTACACCTAGTAACAAAGACATACACTGACACCCAGTAACACAGACAAACACTGACACCAAGTAACAAAGACAAGCACTGACACCCAGTATCAAAGACATACCCTTCCACCCAGTAACACAGACATGCACTGACACCCAGTAACACAGTCACACACTTACACCAAGTAACTAAGAGACACACACTGACACCAAATAACAAAGACATACACTGACACCCAGTAACAAAGACACACACGCTTACACCAAGTAACACAGACATACACTGACACCCAGTAACACAGACACACACTTACACCAAGTAACAAAGACACACACTGACACCCAGTAACAAAGACATACACTTACACCCAGTAACACAGACATACACAGACACCCAGTAACACAGACACACACTTACACCAAGTAACGAAGACATACACTGACAGCCAGTAACACAGACACACACTTACACCAAGTAACAAAGACACACACTGACACCCAGTAACAAAGACATACACTTACACCCAGTAACACAGACATACACAGACACCCAGTAACACAGACACACACTTACACCAAGTAACAAAGACAGACACTGACACCCAGAAACAGAGACACACACTTACACCAAGTAGCAAAGACATACACTGAGACCCAGTAACACAGACAAACACTGACACCAAGTAACAAAGACACGCACTGACACCCAGTATCAAAGACATACACTTCCACCCAGTAACACAGACATGCACTGACACCCAGAAACACAGACATAAACTTACACCAAGTAACAAAGACAGACACTGACGCCCAGTAGCACAGACACGCACTCACACCAAGTAACAAAGACATACACTGACACCCAGTAACACAGACACGCACTTACACCAAGTAACAACGACATACACTGACACCCAGTAACACAGACACACAATGACACCAAGTAACAAAGACACGCACTGACAACCAGTAACAAAGACATACACTTACACCAAGTAACAAAGACACACACTGACACCCAGTAACAAAGACAGACGCTGACACCCAGTAACACAGACACACACTTACACCAAGTAACAAAGACATACATTGACATCCAGTAACACAGACACACACTTACACCAAGTAACAAAGACATACACTGACACCAAGTAACAAAGACAGACACTTACACCAAGTAACACAGACAAACACTTACACCAAGTAACAAAGACAGACACTGACACCCAGTAACACAGACACACACTTACACCAAGTAACAAACACATCAACTGACATCCAATAACACAGACACACACTTACACCAAGTAGCAAAGACATGCACCGACACCAAGTAACAAAGACAAACACTGACAACCAGTAGCAAAGACATACACTTACACCCAGTAACTCAGACATATAATGACACCAAGTAACACAGACGCAAACTTCCACCAAGTAACAAAGACACACACTGACACCATGAAACAAAGACATACACTTACACCCAGTAACACAGACATACACTGACACCCAGTAACACAGACACACACTTCCACCAAGTAACAAAGACATACACTGACACCCAGAAACACAGACACACACTTACAAAAATTAACAAAGACATACACTGACACCCATTAACATAGAAACTCACTGGCACCAAGTAACAAAATCATGCACTGACACCCAGTAACAAACTCATACAGTTACACCCAGTCACACAGACATACACTGACACCAAGTAACAAAGACATACACTGACACCCAGTAACACAGACATACACTTACACCAAGTAACAAAGACATACACTGACACCAAGTAACAAAGACACACACTGACACCCAGTAACACAGACACACTTACACCAAGTAACAAAGACATACCCTGACACACAGTAACAAAGACACAAACTGACACCCAGTAACACAGACTCACACTGACACCAAGTAACAAGGACATACACTTACACCCAGGAACAAAAACAGACACTGACACCCAGTTACACAGACACACAATTGCACCAAGTAACAAAGACACACACTGACACCCAGTAACAAAGACATACAATTGCACCAAGTAACAAAGACAGACACTGACACCCAGTAACACAGACAAAAACTTCCACCAAGTAACAAAGACCTACACTGACACCCAGTAACACAGACACACACTTACACCAAGTAACAAAGTCATACACTGACACCCAGTAACACAGACACACACTGACACGAAGTAACAAAGATACACACTGACACCCAGTAACAAAGATATACACTTACACCAAGTAACAAAGACATACACTGACACCCAGTAACACAGACACACACTGACAATAAGTAACAAAGACACACACTGACACCCAGTAACAAAGACATACACTGACACCAAGTAGCAAAGACATACACTTACACCCAGTAACAAAGACCTACACTGACACCCAGTAACACAGACACACACTTACACCAAGTAACATAGACATACACTGACACCCAGTAACACAGACACACACTGACACGAAGTAACAAAGATGCACACTGACACCCAGTAAAAAAGACATACACTTACATCAAGTAACAAAGACATACACTGACACCCAGTAACACAGACACACACTGACACGAAGTAACAAAGACACACACTGACTCCCAGTAACAAAGACATACACTGACACCAAGTAGCAAAGACATACATTTACACCCAGTAACAAAGACAGACACTGACACCCAGTAACACAGACACGCACTTACACCAAGTAACAAAGACATGCACTGACACCCAGTAACACAGACACACACTTACACCAAGTAACAAAGACATACACTGACACCCAGTAACGGAGACACACACTTACACCAAGTAACAAAGACAGACACTGACACCAAGTAACACAGACACACATATACACCAAGTAACAAAAACACACACTGACACCCAGTAACAAAGACATACACTTACACCCAGTAACACAGACATACACTGACACCCAGTAACACAGACACACTTACACCTAGTAACAAAGACATACACTGACACCCAGTAACACAGACAAACACTGACACCAAGTAACAAAGACAAGCACTGACACCCAGTATCAAAGACATACACTTCCACCCAGTAACACAGACATGTACTGACACCCAGTAACACAGTCACACACTTACACCAAGTAACTAAGAGACACACACTGACACCCAGTAACAAAGACATACACTGACACCAAATAACAAAGACATACACTGACACCCAGTAACAAAGACACACACACTTACACCAAGTAACACAGACATACACTGACACCCAGTAACACAGACACACACTTACACCAAGTAACAAAGACATACACTGACACCCAGTGCCACAGACACACACTTACACAAAGTAACAAATAGATACACTGACACCAAATAACAACGACATACACTGACACCCAGTAACACAGACACACACTGACACCAAGTAACAAAGACACGCACTGACAACCAGTAACAAAGACATACACTTACACCAAGTAACAAAGACACACACTGACACCCAGTAACAAAGACAGACGCTGACACCCAGTAACACAGACACACACTTACACCAAGTAACAAAGACAAACATTGACATCCAGTAACACAGACACACACTTACACCAAGTAACAAAGACATACACTGACACCAAGTAACAAAGACAGACACTTACACCAAGTAACACAGACAAACACTTACACAAAGTAACAAAGACAGACACTGACACCCAGTAACACAGACACACACTTCCACCAAGTAACAAACACATAAACTGACATCAAATAACACAGACACAGACTTACACCAAGTAGCAAAGACACGCACCGACACCAAGTAACAAAGACAAACACTGACAACCAGTAGCAAAGACATACACTTACACCAAGTAACACAGACAAACACTTACACCAAGTAACACAGACATACACTGACACCAAGTAACACAGACACACACTTACACCAAGTAACAAAGACATACACTAACACCGAGTAACACAGACATACACTTACACCAATTATTTTGACATACACTTACACCAAGTAACAAAGACATGCACTGACACCCAGTAACAAAGACATACACTGACACCAAGTAACAAAGACATGCACTTACACCAAGTAACAAAGACACACACTTAAACAAAGGAAAACAGACATACACTGACACCAAGTAACAAAGACATTCACTTACACCAAGTAACAAAGACAGACAATTACACCAAGTAACAAAGACATACACTTACACCAAGTATTTGGACATACACTGACAACAAGTAACAAAGACATGCACTGATACCCAGTAACACAGATACACATTTACACCAAGTAACAAAGACATACTCTGACACCAAGTCACAAAGACACACACTGACACCCAGTAACAAAGACATACACTGACACCAAGTAACAAAGACATGCACTGATACCCAGTAACAAAGACATACACTGATACCCAGTAACAAAGACATGCACTGAAACCTAGTAACACAGACATACGCAGACACACACTTACACCAAGTAACAAAGACATACACTTACACCGAGTAACGCAGACATACACTTACACCAAGTATTTTGACATACACTTACACCAAGTAACAAAGACATACACTGACACCCATTAACAAAGACATACACTGACACCAAGTCACAAACACATACACTGATACCCAGTAACACAGACACACACTGACACCCAGTAACAAAGACATACACTGATACCAAGTCACAAAGAAATACACTGATACCCAGTAACACAGACACACACTGACACCACGTAACAAAGACATACACTGACACCCAGTAACAAAGACATACACTGATACCAAGTCACAAAGACATACACTGATACCCATTAACAAAGACACACACTGACACCATGTAACAAAGACATACACTGACACCAGGTAACAAAGACATACACTTACACCAATTAACAAAGACACACACTTACACCAAGGAACACAGACATACGCTGACACCAAGTAACAAAGACATACACTGATACCCAGTAACACAGACACACACTTACACCAAGTATTTTGACATACACCGACACCAAGTAACAAAGACATACACTGATACCCAGTAACACAGACACACACTTACACCAAGTAACAAAGACACACACTTACACCAAGGAACACAGACATACGCTGACACCAAGTAACAAAGACATACACTGATACCCAGTAACACAGACACACACTTACACCAAGTATTTTGACATACACTGACACCAAGTAACAAAGACATACCCTGATACCCAGTAACACAGACACACACTGACACCCAGTTAGAAACACACACTGACCCCCAGTAACACATACAAACACTGACCCCCCGTAACACAGACATACAGTGCCACCAAGTCACAAAGACACACACTGACACCCAGTAACAAAGACGTACACTGACACCAAGTCACAAAGACATACACTGATACCCAGTAACACAGACACACACTTACACCAAGTATTTTGACATACACTGACACCAGGTAACAAAGACATACACTTACACCAATTAACAAAGACACACACTTACACCAAGGAACACAGACATACGCTGACACCAAGTAACAAAGACATACACTGATACCCAGTAACACAGACACACACTTACACCAAGTATTTTGACATACACTGACACCAAGTAACAAAGACATACCCTGATACCCAGTAACACAGACACACACTGACACCCAGTTAGAAACACACACTGACCCCCAGTAACACATACAAACACTGACCCCCCGTAACACAGACATACAGTGCCACCAAGTCACAAAGACACACACTGACACCCAGTAACAAAGACGTACACTGACACCAAGTCACAAAGACATACACTGATACGCAGACACACACTTACACCAAGTAACACAGACATACACTGACACCAGTTACAAAGACATACACTGATACCCAGTATAACAGACACACAGATACACCAAGTAACAATGATATACACTGACACCAAGTCACAGAGACATACACTGATACACAGACACACACTTACACCAAGTAACACAGACATACACTGACACCAAGTAACAAAGACATACACTGATACCCAGTATCACAGACACACACTTACATCAAACAACAAAGACATACACTGACACCAAACCACAAATACACACACTCACACCCAGTAACAAAGACATACACTGATACCTATGAACACAGACACACACTGACACCCAGTAACAATCACATACTCTGATCCCAAGTCACAAAGACATTCACTGATACCCAGTAACACAGACACACACTGACACCCAGTAACACGCACTGATATACAGTAACACAGACATACACTGATACCCAGTAACACAGACACACACTGACACCAATTAACAAAGACATACACTTACACCAATTAACAAAGACACATACTTACACCAAGTAACACAGACATACACTGACACCAAGTAACACAGACACACACTTACAACAAGTAACAAAGACATACACTACCACCGAGTAACAGAGACATACACTTAAACCAAGTATTTTGTCATACACTTACACCAAGTAACAAAGACATGCACTGACACCCAGTAACAAAGACATACACTGACACCAAGTCACAAAAACATACACTAATACGCAGAAACACACATACACCAAGTAACAAAGACAAACACTGACACCAAGTAACAAAGACATACACTGATACCCAGTATAACAGACACACACGTACACCAAGTAACAAAGACATACACTGACACCAAGTCACAAAGACATACACTGATACACAGACACACACTTACACCAAGTGACACAGACATACACTGACACCAAGTAACAAAGACATACACTGATACCCAGTATCACAGACACACACTTACACCAAGTAACAAAGACATACACTGACACCAAGTCACAAAGACACACACTGACACCCAGTAACAAAGACATACACTGATACCCAGGAACACAGACACACACTGACACCCAGTAACAAACACATACTCTGATACCAAGTCACAAAGACATACACTGATACCCAGTAACACAGACACACACTGACACCCAGTAAAACGCACTGATATACAGTAACACAGACATACACTGATACCCAGTAACACAGACACACACTGACACCAAGTAACAAAGACATACAAATACACCAAGTAACAAAGACACATACTTACACCAAGTAACACAGACATACACTGACACCAAGTAACACAGACACACACTTACACCAAGTAACAAAGACATACACTAACACCGAGTAACACAGACATACACTTACACCAAGTAGTTTGACATACACTTACACCAAGTAACAAAGACATGCACTGACACCCAGTAACAAAGACATACACTTACACCAAGTAACAAAGCCATATACTGATACCCAGTAACACAGAATTACACTGACACCCAGTTAGAAAGACACACTGACCCCCAATAACACAGACACACACTGACACCCAGTAACACAGACATACACTGACACCAAGTCACGAAGACACACACTGACACCCAGTAACAAAGACATACACTGACACCAAGTCACAAAGACATACACTGATACACAGACACACACTTACACCAAGTAACACAGACATACACTGACACCAAGTAACAAAGACATACACTGATACCCAGTATCACAGACACACACTTACACCAAGTAACAAAGACATACACTGACACCAAGTCACAAAGACACACACTGACACCCAGGAACAAAGACATACACTGATACCCAGCAACACAGACACACACTGACACTCAGTAACAAAGACATACACTGATACCAAGTCACAAAGTCATACACTGATACCCAGTAACACAGACACACAATGACACCCAGTAACAAAGACATATACTGACACCAAGTCACAAAGACACACACTGACACCCAGTAACAAAGACATACACTGATACCCAGTAACACAGACACACACTTACACCAAGTAACAAAGACATACACTGACACCAAGTCACAAAGACACACACTGACACCCAGTAACAAAGACATACACTGACAACAAGTAACAAAGACATACACTGATACCCAGTAACACAGACACACACTTACACCAAGTAACAAAGACATACACTGACACAAAGTCACAAAGACATACACTGATACCCAGTAACAAAGACATACACTGATACCCAGTAACAAAGACATACACTGACACCTAGTAACACAGACATACACAGACACACACTTACACCAAGTAACAAAGACATACACTTACACCGAGGAACGCAGACATACACTTACACCAAGTATTTTGACATACACTTACACCAAGTAACAAAGACATACACTGACACCCAGTAACAAAGACATACACTGACACCAAGTCACAAACACATACACTGATACCCAGTAACACAGACACACACTGACACCCAGTAACAAAGACATACACTGATACCAAGTCACAAAGACAGACACTGATACCCAGTAACACAGACACACACTGACACCACGTAACAAAGACATACACTGACACCCAGTAACAAAGACATACACTGATACCAAGTCACAAAGACATACACTGATACCCAGTAACACAGACACACACTGACACCACGTAACAAAGACATACACTGACACCAAGTAACAAAGACATACACTTACACCAAGTAACAAAGACACACACTTACACCAAGGAATACAGACATACACTGACACCAAGAAACAAAGACATTCACTTACACCAAGTAACAAAGACAGACAATCACACAAAGTAACAAAGACATACACTTACAACAAGTATTTTGACATGCACTGACACCAAGTAACAAAGACATACACTGATACCCAATAACACAGACACACACTTACACCAAGTAACAAAGACATACACTGACACCAAGTCACAAAGACACACACTGACACCCAGTAACAAAGACATACACTGACACCAAGTAACAAAGACATACACTGATACCCAGTAACACAGACACACACTTACACCAAGTAACAAAGACATACACTGACACAAAGTCACAAAGACACACACTGACACCCAGTAACAAAGACATACACTGACACCAATTCACAAAGACATACACTGAAACCCAGTAACAAAGACATACACTGATACCCAGTACAAAGACATACACTGACACCAAGTAACACAGACATACACAGACACACACTTACACCAAGTAACAAAGACATACACTTACACCGAGTAACACAGACATACACTTACACCAAGTAATTTGACATACGCTTACACCAAGTAACAAAGACATACCCTGATACCCAGTAACACAGACACACACTGACACCCAGTTAGAAACACACACTGACCCCCAGTAACACAGACAAACACTGACCCCCCGTAACACAGACATACACTGCCACCAAGTCACAAAGACACACACTGACACCCAGTAACAAAGACGTACACTGACACCACGTCACAAAGACATACACTGATACGCAGACACACAATTACACCAAGTAACACAGACATACACTGACACCAGTTACAAAGACATACACTGATACCCAGTATAACAGACACACACGTACACCAAGTAACAATGTCATACACTGACAACTAGTCACAAAGACATACACTGATACACAGACACACACTGACACCCAGTAACACAGACATACACTGACACCAAGTAACAAAGACATACACTGATACCCAGTATCACAGACACACACTTACATCAAGCAACAAAGACATACACTGACACAAAGTCACAAAGACACACACTCAGACCCAGTAACAAAGACATACACTGATACCCAGGAACACAGACACACACTGACACCCAGTAACAATCACATACTCTGATCCCAAGTCACAAAGACTTTCACTGATACCCAGTAACACAGACACACACTGACACCCAATAACACGCACTGATATACAGTAACACAGACATACACTGATACCCAGTAACACAGACACACACTGACACCAAGTAACAAAGACATACACTTACACCAATTAACAAAGACACATACTTACACCAAGTAACACAGACATACACTGACACCAAGTAACACAGAAACACACTTACACCAAGTAACAAAGACATACACTACCACCGAGTAACAGAGACATACACTTAAACCAAGTATTTTGACATACACTTACACCAAGTAACAAAGACATGCACTGACACCCAGTAACAAAGACATACACTGACACCAAGTCACAAAAACATACACTGATACGCAGCAACACACATACACCAAGTAACAAAGACAAACACTGACACAAGTAACAAAGACATACACTGATACCCAGTATAACAGACACACACGTACACCAAGTAACAAAGACATACACTGACACCAAGTCACAAAGACATACACTGATACACAGACACACACTTACACCAAGTGACACAGACATACACTGACACCAAGTAACAAAGACATACACTGATACCCAGTATCACAGACACACACTTACACCAAGTAACAAAGACATACACTGACACCAAGTCACAAAGACACACACTGACACCCAGTAACAAAGACATACACTGATACCCAGGAACACAGACACACACTGACACCCAGTAACAAACACATACTCTGATACCAAGTCACAAAGACATACACTGATACCCAGTAACACAGACACACAATGACACCCAGTAAAACGCACTGATATACAGTAACACAGACATACACTGATACCCAGTAACACAGACACACACTGACACCAAGTAACAACGACATACAAATACACCAAGTAACAAAGACACATACTTACACCAAGTAACACAGACATACACTGACACCAAGTAACACAGACACACACTTACACCAAGTAACAAAGACATACACTAACACCGAGTAACACAGACATACACTTACACCAAGTATTTTGACATACACTTACACCATGTAACAAAGACATGCACTGACACCCAGTAACAAAGACATACACTTACACCAAGTAACAAAGCCATATACTGATACCCAGTAACACAGAATTACACTGACACCCAGTTAGAAACACACACTGACCCCCAATAACACAGACACACACTGACACCCAGTAACACAGACATACACTGACACCAAGTCACGAAGACACACACTGACACCCAGTAACAAAGACATACACTGACACCAAGTCACAAAGACATACACTGATACACAGACACACACTTACACCAAGTAACACAGACATACACTGACACCAAGTAACAAAGACATACACAGATACCCAGTATCACAGACACACACTTACACCAAGTAACAAAGACATACACTGACACCAAGTCACAAAGACACACACTGACACCCAGGAACAAAGACATACACTGATACCCAGCAACACAGACACACACTGACACTCAGTAACAAAGACATACACTGATACCAAGTCACAAAGACATACACTGATACCCAGTAACACAGACACACAGTGACACCCAGTAACAAAGACATATACTGACACCAAGTCACAAAGACACACACTGACACCCAGTAACAAAGACATACACTGATACCCAGTAACACAGACACACACTTACACCAAGTAACAAAGACATACACTGACACCAAGTCACAAAGACACACACTGACACCCAGTAACAAAGACAGACACTGACAACAAGTAACAAAGACATACACTGATACCCAGTAACACAGACACACACTTACACCAAGTAACAAAGACATACACTGACACAAAGTCACAAAGACATACACTGATACCCAGTAACAAAGACAGACACTGATACCCAGTAACAAAGACATACACTGACACCTAGTAACACAGACATACACAGACACACACTTACACCAAGTAACAAAGACATACACTTACACCGAGGAACGCAGACATACACTTACACCAAGTATTTTGACATACACTTACACCAAGTAACAAAGACATACACTGACACCCAGTAACAAAGACATACACTGACACCAAGTCACAAACACATACACTGATACCCAGTAACACAGACACACACTGACACCCAGTAACAAAGACATACACTGATACCAAGTCACAAAGACAGACACTGATACCCAGTAACACAGACACACACTGACACCACGTAACAAAGACATACACTGACACCCAGTAACAAAGACATACACTGATACCAAGTCACAAAGACATACACTGATACCCAGTAACACAGACACACACTGACACCACGTAACACAGACATACACTTACACCAAGTATTTTGACATACACTTACACCAAGTAACAAAGACATGCACTGATACCCAGTAACAAAGACATACACTTACACCAAGTAACAAAGACATATACTGATACCCAGTAACACAGACTTACACTGACACCCAGTTGGAAACACACACTGACCCCCAATAACACAGACACACACTGACACCCAGTAACACAGACATACACTGACACCAAGTCACGAAGACACACACTGACACCCAGTAACAAAGACATACACTGACACCAAGTCACAAAGACATACACTGATACACAGACACACACTTGCACCAAGTAACACAGACATACACTGACACCAAGTAACAAAGACATACACTGATACCCAGTATCACAGACACACACTTACACCAAGTAACAAAGACATACACTGACACCAAGTCACAAAGACACACACTGACACCCAGGAACAAAGACATACACTGATACCCAGCAACACAGACACACACTGACACTCAGTAACAAAGACATACACTGATACCAAGTCACAAAGACATACACTGATACCCAGTAACACAGACACACACTGACACCCAGTAACAAAGACATATACTGACACCAAGTCACAAAGACACACACTGACACCCAGTAACAAAGACATACACTGATACCCAATAACACAGACACACACTTACACCAAGTAACAAAGACATACACTGACACCAAGTCACAAAGACACACACTGACACCCAGTAACAAAGACATACACTGACACCAAGTAACAAAGACATACACTGATACCCAGTAACACAGACACACACTTACACCAAGTAACAAAGACATCCACTGACACAAAGTCACAAAGACATACACTGATACCCAGTAACAAAGACATACACTGATACCCAGTAACAGAGACATACACTGACACCTAGTAACACAGACATACACAGACACACACTTACACCAAGTAACAAAGACATACACTTACACCGAGTAACGCAGACAGACACTTACACCAAGTATTTTGACATACACTTACACCAAGTAACAAAGACATACACTGACACCCAGTAACAAAGACATACACTGACACCAAGTCACAAAGACATACACTGATACCCAGTAACACAGACACACACTGACACCCAGTAACAAAGACATACACTGATACCAAGTCACAAAGACATACACTGATACCCAGTAACACAGACACACACTGACACCACGTAACAAAGACATACACTGACACCCAGTAACAAAGACATACACTGATACCAAGTCACAAAGACATACACTGATACCCAGTAACACAGACACACACTGACACCACGTAACAAAGACATACACTGACACCAAGTAACAAAGACATACACTTACACCAAGTAACAAAGACACACACTTACACCAAGGAATGCAGACATACACTGACACCAAGAAACAAAGACATTCACTTACACCAAGTAACAAAGACAGACAATCACACCAAGTAACAAAGACATACACTTACACCAAGTATTTTGACATGCACTGACACCAAGTAACAAAGACATACACTGATACCCAGTTACACAGACACACACTTACACCAAGTAACAAAGACATACACTGACACCAAGTCACAAAGACACACACTGACACCCAGTAACAAAGACATACACTGACACCAAGTAACAAAGACATACACTGATACCCAGTAACACAGACACACACTTACACCAAGTAACAAAGACATACACTTACACAAAGTCACAAAGACACACACTGACACCCAGTAACAAAGACATAAACTGACACCAATTCACAAAGACATACACTGAAACCCAGTAACAAAGACATACACTGATACCCAGTACAAAGACATACACTGCCACCAAGTAACACAGACATACACAGACACACACTTACACCAAGTAACAAAGACATACACTTACACCGAGTAACACAGACATACACTTACACCAAGTATTTTGACATACGCTTACACCAAGTAACAAAGACATACACTGACACCCAGTAACAAAGACATACACTGACACCAAGTAACAAAGAAATACACTGATACCCAGTAACACAGACACACACTGACACCCAGCAACAAAGACATACACTGATACCCAGGAACACAGACACACACTGACACCCAGTAACAATCACATACTCTGATCCCAAGTCACAAAGACATTCACTGATACCCTTTAACACAGACACACACTGACACCCAGTAACACGCACTGATTTTCAGTAACACAGACATACAATGATACCCAGTAACACAGACACACACTGACACCAAGTAACAAAGACATACACTTACACCAAGTAACAAAGACACATACTTACACCAAGTAACACAGACATACACTGACACCAAGTAACACAGACACACAGTTACACCAAGTAACAAAGACATACACTACCACCGAGTAATACAGACATACACTTAAACCAAGTATTTTGACATACACTTACACCAAGTAACAAAGACATGCACTGACACCAAGTCAATAAAAACATACACTGATACTCAGACACACACATACACCAAGTAACACAGACATACACTGACACCAAGTAACAAAGACATACACTGATACCCAGTATAACAGACACACACGTACACCAAGTAACAAAGACATACACTGACACCAAGTCACAAAGACATACACTGAGACACAGACACACACTCACACCAAGTGACACAGACATACACTGACACCAAGTAACAAAGACATACACTGATACCCAGTATCACAGACACACACTTACACCAAGTAACAAAGACATACACTGACAGCAAGTCACAAAGACACACACTGACACCCAGTAACAAAGACATACACTGATACCCAGTAACACAGACACACACTGACACCCAGTAACAAACACGTACTCTGATACCAAGTAACAAAGACACATACTTACACCAAGTAACACAGACATACACTGACACCAAGTCACAAAGACACACACTGACACCCAGTAACAAAGACATACACTGATACCCAGGAACACAGACACACACTGACACCCAGTAACAATCACATACTCTGATCCCAAGTCACAAAGACATTCACTGATACCCTTTAACACAGACACACACTGACACCCAGTAACACGCACTGATTTTCAGTAACACAGACATACAATGATACCCAGTAACACAGACACACACTGACACCAAGTAACAAAGACATACACTTACACCAAGTAACAAAGACACATACTTACACCAAGTAACACAGACATACACTGACACCAAGTAACACAGACACACAGTTACACCAAGTAACAAAGACATACACTACCACCGAGTAATACAGACATACACTTAAACCAAGTATTTTGACATACACTTACACCAAGTAACAAAGACATGCACTGACACCCAGTAACAAATACATACACTGACACCAAGTAACAAAGACAAATACTGATACTCAGTAACACAGACACACACTTACACCAAGTAACAAAGACATCCACTGACACAAAGTCACAAAGACATACACTGATACCCAGTAACAAAGACATACACTGATACCCAGTAACAAAGACATACACTGACACCTAGTAACACAGACATACACAGACACACACTTACACCAAGTAACAAAGACATACACTTACACCGAGTAACGCAGACATACACTTACACCAAGTATTTTGACATACACTTACACCAAGTAACAAAGACATACACTGACACCCAGTAACAAAGACATACACTGACACCAAGTCACAAGCACATACACTGATACCCAGTAACACAGACACACACTGACACCCAGTAACAAAGACATACACTGATACCAAGTCACAAAGACATACACTGATACCCAGTAACACAGATACACACTGACACCACGTAACAAAGACATACACTGACACCCAGTAACAAAGACATACACTGATACCAAGTCACAAAGACATACACTGATACCCAGAAACACAGACACACACTGACACCCAGTAACAAACACATACTCTGATACCAAGTCACAAAGACATACACTGATACCCAGTAACACAGACACATACTGACACCCAGTAACACGCACTGATATACAGTAACACAGACATACACTGATACCCAGTAACACAGGCACACACTGACACCAAGTAACAAAGACATACAAATACACCAAGTAACAAAGACACATACTTACACCAAGTAACACAGACATACACTGACACCAAGTAACACAGACACACACTTACACCAAGTAACAAAGACATACACTAACACCGAGTAACACAGACATACACTTACACCAAGTATTTTGACATACACTTACACCTAGTAACAAAAACATGCACTGACACCCAGTAACAAAGACATACACTGACACCAAGTCACAAACACATACACTGACACCAAGTAACAAATACATACACTTACACCAAGTAACAAAGACATACACTGATACCCAGTAACACAGACACACACTGACACCCAGTTAGAAACACACACTGACCCACAATAACACGGACACACACTGACACCCAGAAACACAGACATCCACTGACACCAAGTCACGAAGACACACACTGACACCCAGTAACAAAGACATACACTGACACCAAGTCACAAAGACATACACTGATACACAGACACACACTTACACCAAGTAACACAGACATATACTGACACCAAGTAACAAAGACATACACTGATACCCAGTATCACAGACACACACTTACACCAAGTAACAAAGACATACACTGACACCAAGTCACAAAGACACACACTGACACCCAGGAACAAAGACATACACTGATACCCAGGAACACAGACACACGCTGACACTCAGTAACAAAGACATACACTGACACCAAGTCACAAAGACATACACTGATACCCAGTAACACAGACACACACTGACACCCAGTAACAAAGACATATACTGACACCAAGTCACAAAGACACACACTGACACCCAGTAACAAAGACATACACTGATACCCAGGAACACAGACACACACTGACACCCAGTAACAAAGACATACACTGATACCAAGTCACAAAGACATACACTGATAGCCAGGAATACAGACACACACTGACACCCAGTAGCAAAGACATACACTTACACCAAGTAACAAAGACACATACTTACACCAAGTAACACAGACATACACTGACACCAAGTAACAAAGACATGCACTAACACCGAGTAACACAGACATACACTTACACCAAGTATTTTGACATACACTTACACCAAGTAACAAAGACATGCACTGACACCCAGTAACAAAGACATACACTGACACCAAGTCACGAACACATACACTGACACCAAGTAACAAATACATGCACTTACACCAAGTAACAAAGACATACACTGATACCCAGTAACACAGACACACACTGACGCCCAGTTAGAAACACACACAGACCCCCAATAACACAGACACACACTGACCCCCCGTAACACAGACATACACTGACACCAAGTCACAAAGACACACACAGACACCCAGTAACAAAGTCATAAACTGACACCAAGTCACAAAGACATACACTGATACACAGACACACACTTACACCAAGTAACACAGACATACACTGACACCAAGTAACAAAGACATACACTGATACCCAGTTACAGAGACACACACTTACACCAAGTAACAAAGACATACACTGACACCAAGTCACAAAGACACACACTGACACCCAGTAACAAAGACATACACTGACACCAAGTAACAAAGACATACACTGATACCCAGTAACACAGACACACACTTACACCAAGTAACAAAGACATACACTGACACCAAGTCACAAAGACACACACTGACACCCAGTAACAAAGACATAAACTGACACCAAGTAACAAAGACATACACTGATACCCAGCAACACAGACACACACTTACACCAAGTAACAAATACATACACTGACACCAAGTCACAAAGACACACACTGACACCCAGTAACAAAGACATACACTGACTCTAAGACACAAAGATATACACTGATACCCAGTAACAAAGACATACACTGATACCCAGTAACAAAGACATACACTGACACCAAGTAGCACAGACATACACAGACACACACTTACACCAAGTAACAAAGACATACACTTCCACCAAGTAACACAGACATACACTTACACCAAGTATTTGACATCCTCTTACACCAAGGAACAAAGATATACACTGACACCCAGTAACAAAGACATACACTGACACCAAGTCACAAAGACATACACTGATAGACAGACACACACTTACACCAAGTAACACAGACATACACTGACACCAAGTAACAAAGACATACACTGATACCCAGTATCACAGACAAACACTTACACCAAGTAACAACGACATGCACTGACACCAAGTCACAAAGACACACACTGACACCCAGGAACAAAGACATACACTGATACCCAGGAACACAGACACACACTGACACTCAGTAACAAAGACATACACTGATACCAAGTCACAAAGACATACACTGATACCCAGTAACACAGACACACACTGACACCCAGTAACTAAGACATACACTGACACCAAGTCACAAAGACACACACAGACACCCAGTAACAAAGACATACACTGATACCCAGGAACACAGACACACACTGACATCCAGTAACAAAGACATACACTGATACCAAGTCACAAAGACATACACTGATACCCAGGAACACAGACACACACTGACACCAAGTAACAAAGACATACACTTACAACAAGTAACAAAGACACATACTTACACCAAGTAACACAGACATACACTGACACCAAGTAACACAGACACACACTTATACCAAGTAACAAAGACATGCAGTAACACCGAGTAACACAGACATACACTTACACCAAGTATTTTGACATACACTTACACCAAGTAACAAAGACATACACTGACACCCAGTAACAAAGACATACACTGACACCAAGTCACAAACACATACACTGACACCAAGAAACAAATACATACACTTACACCAAGTAACAAAGACATGCAATGATACCCAGTAACACAGACACACACTGACACCCAGTTAGAAACACACACAGACCCCCAATAACACAGACGCACACTGACCCTCCGTAACACAGAGATACACTGACACCAAGTAACAAAGACATACACTGATACCCAGTAACACAGACACACACTTACACCAAGTAACAAAGACATACACTGACACCAAGTCACAAAGACACACACTGACACCCAGTAACAAAGACATACACTGATACCCAGTAACAAAGACATACACTGACACCAAGTAACACAGACATACACAGACACACACTTACACCAAGTAACAAAGACATACACTTACACCAAGTAACACAGACATACACTTACGCCAAGTATTTTGACATACACTTACACCAAGTAACAAAGACATACACTGACACCCAGTAACAAAGACATACACTGACACCAAGTCACAAACACATACACTGACACCAAGTAACAAAGACATACACTTACACCAAGTAACAAAGACATACACTGATACCCAGTAACACAGAAACACACTGACACCCAGTTAGAAACACACACTGACCCCCAGTAACACAGACACACACTGACCCCCCATAACACAGACATACACTGACACCAAGTCACAAAGACACACACTGACACCCAGTAACAAAGACATACACTGACACCAAGTCACAAAGACATACACTGATACGCAGACACACACTTACAAGAAGTAACACAGACATACACTGACACCAAGTAACAAAGACATACACTGATACCCAGTATCACAGACACACACTTACACCAAGTACCAAAGACATACACTGACACCAAGTCACAAAGACATACACTGATACACAGACACACACTTACACCAAGTAACACAGACATACACTAACACCGAGTAACACAGACATACACTTACACCAAGTATTTTGACATACACTTACACCTAGTAACAAAAACATGCACTGACACCCAGTAACAAAGACATACACTGACACCAAGTCACAAACACATACACTGACACCAAGTAACAAATACATACACTTACACCAAGTAACAAAGACATACACTGATACCCAGTAACACAGACACACACTGACACCCAGTTAGAAACACACACTGACCCACAATAACACGGACACACACTGACACCCAGAAACACAGACATCCACTGACACCAAGTCACGAAGACACACACTGACACCCAGTAACAAAGACATACACTGACACCAAGTCACAAAGACATACACTGATACACAGACACACACTTACACCAAGTAACACAGACATATACTGACACCAAGTAACAAAGACATACACTGATACCCAGTATCACAGACACACACTTACACCAAGTAACAAAGACATACACTGACACCAAGTCACAAAGACACACACTGACACCCAGGAACAAAGACATACACTGATACCCAGGAACACAGACACACGCTGACACTCAGTAACAAAGACATACACTGACACCAAGTCACAAAGACATACACTGATACCCAGTAACACAGACACACACTGACACCCAGTAACAAAGACATATACTGACACCAAGTCACAAAGACACACACTGACACCCAGTAACAAAGACATACACTGATACCCAGGAACACAGACACACACTGACACCCAGTAACAAAGACATACACTGATACCAAGTCACAAAGACATACACTGATAGCCAGGAATACAGACACACACTGACACCCAGTAGCAAAGACATACACTTACACCAAGTAACAAAGACACATACTTACACCAAGTAACACAGACATACACTGACACCAAGTAACAAAGACATGCACTAACACCGAGTAACACAGACATACACTTACACCAAGTATTTTGACATACACTTACACCAAGTAACAAAGACATGCACTGACACCCAGTAACAAAGACATACACTGACACCAAGTCACGAACACATACACTGACACCAAGTAACAAATACATGCACTTACACCAAGTAACAAAGACATACACTGATACCCAGTAACACAGACACACACTGACGCCCAGTTAGAAACACACACAGACCCCCAATAACACAGACACACACTGACCCCCCGTAACACAGACATACACAGACACCAAGTCACAAAGACACACACAGACACCCAGTAACAAAGTCATAAACTGACACCAAGTCACAAACACATACACTGATACACAGACACACACTTACACAAAGTAACACAGACATACACTGACACCAAGTAACAAAGACATACACTGATACCCAGTTACAGAGACACACACTTACACCAAGTAACAAAGACATACACTGACACCAAGTCACAAAGACACACACTGACACCCAGTAACAAAGACATACACTGACACCAAGTAACAAAGACATACACTGATACCCAGTAACACAGACACACACTTACACCAAGTAACAAAGACATACACTGACACCAAGTCACAAAGACACACACTGACACCCAGTAACAAAGACATACACTGACACCAAGTAACAAAGACATACACTGATACCCAGCAACACAGACACACACTTACACCAAGTAACAAAGACATACACTGACACCAAGTCACAAAGACACACACTGACACCCAGTAACAAAGACATACACTGACTCCAAGACACAAAGATATACACTGATACCCAGTAACAAAGACATACACTGATACCCAGTAACAAAGACATACACTGACACCAAGTAGCACAGACATACACAGACACACACTTACACCAAGTAACAAAGACATACACTTCCACCAAGTAACACAGACATACACTTACACCAAGTATTTGACATCCTCTTACACCAAGGAACAAAGACATACACTGACACCCAGTAACAAAGACATACACTGACACCAAGTCACAAGCACATACACTGACACCCAGTAACAAAGACATACACTGACACCAAGTCACAAAGACATACAATGATAGACAGACACACACTTACACCAAGTAACACAGACATACACTGACACCAAGTAACAAAGACATACACTGATACCCAGTATCACAGACAAACACTTACACCAAGTAACAACGACATGCACTGACACCAAGTCACAAAGACACACACTGACACCCAGGAACAAAGACATACACTGATACCCAGGAATACAGACACACACTGACACTCAGTAACAAAGACATACACTGATACCAAGTCACAAAGACATACACTGATACCCAGTAACACAGACACACACTGACACCCAGTAACAAAGACATACACTGACACCAAGTCACAAAGAAACACACAGACACCCAGTAACAAAGACATACACTGATACCCAGGAACACAGACACACACTGACATCCAGTAACAAAGACATACACTGATACCAAGTCACAAAGACATACACTGATACCCAGGAACACAGACACACACTGACACCAAGTAACAAAGACGTACACTTACAACAAATAACAAAGACACATACTTACACCAAGTAACACAGACATACACTGACACCAAGTAACACAGACACACACTTACACCAAGTAACAAAGACATGCAGTAACACCGAGTAACACAGACATACACTTACACCAAGTATTTTGACATACACTTACACCAAGTAACAAAGACATACACTGACACCCAGTAACAAAGACATACACTGACACCAAGTCACAAACACATACACTGACACCAAGAAACAAATACATACACTTACACCAAGTAACAAAGACATGCAATGATACCCAGTAACACAGACACACACTGACACCCAGTTAGAAACACACACAGACCCCCAATAACACAGACGCACACTGACCCCCCGTAACACAGAGATACACTGACACCAAGTAACAAAGACATACACTGATACCCAGTAACACAGACACACACTTACACCAAGTAACAAAGACATACACTGACACCAAGTCACAAAGACACACACTGACACCCAGTAACAAAGACATACACTGATACCCAGTAACAAAGACATACACTGACACCAAGTAACACAGACATACACAGACACACACTTACACCAAGTAACAAAGACATACACTTACACCAAGTAACACAGACATACACTTACGCCAAGTATTTTGACATACACTTACACCAAGTAACAAAGACATACACTGACACCCAGTAACAAAGACATACACTGACACCAAGTCACAAACACATACACTGACACCAAGTAACAAAGACATACACTTACACCAAGTAACAAAGACATACACTGATACCCAGTAACACAGACACACACTGACACCCAGTTAGAAACACACACTGACCCCCAGTAACACAGACACACACTGACCCCCCATAACACAGACATACACTGACACCAAGTCACAAAGACACACACTGACACCCAGTAACAAAGACATACACTGACACCAAGTCACAAAGACATACACTGATACGCAGACACACACTTACAAGAAGTAACACAGACATACACTGACACCAAGTAACAAAGACATACACTGATACCCAGTATCACAGACACACACTTACACCAAGTACCAAAGACATACACTGACACCAAGTCACAAAGACATACACTGATACACAGACACACACTTACACCAAGTAACACAGACATACATTGACACCAAGTAACAAAGACATACACTGATTCCCAGTATCACAGACACACACTTACACCAAGTAACAAAGACATACACTGACACCAAGTCACAATGACACACACTGACACCCAGTAACAAAGACATACACTGATACCCAGGAACACAGACACACACTGACACCCAGTAACAAACACATACTCTGATACCAAGTCACAAAGACATAAACTGACACCCAGTAACAAAGACACACACTGACACCAGTAACACGCACTGATACCCAGTAACACAGACACACACTGACACCAAGTAACAAAGACATACACTTACACCAAGTAAAAAAGTCACATACTTACACCAAGTAACACAGACATACACTGACACCAAGTAACACAGACACACACTTACACCAAGTAACAAAGACATACACTAACACCGAGGAACACAGACATACACTTACACCAAGTATTTTGACATACACTTACACCAAGTAACAAAGACATGCACTGACACCAGTAACAAAGACATACACTGACACCAAGTCACAAACACATACACTGACACCAAGTAACAAATACATACACTTACACCAAGTAACAAAGACATGCACTGATACCCAGTAACACAGACACACACTGACACCGAGTTAGAAACACACACTGACCCCCAATAACACAGACACACACTGACACCCAGTAACACAGACATACACTGACACCAAGTCACAAAGACACACACTGACACCCAGTAACAAAGACATACACTGACACCAAGTCACAAAGACATACACTGATACACAGACACACACTTACACCAAGTAACACAGACATACACGGACACCAAGTAACAAAGACATACACTGATACCCAGTATCACAGACACACACTTACACCAAGTAACAAAGACATACACTGACACCAAGTCACAAAGACACACACTGACACCCAGTAACAAAGACATACACTGATACCCAGGAACACAGACACACACTGACACCCAGTAACAAAGACATACACTGATACCAAGTCACAATGACATACACTGATACCCAGTAACACAGACACACACTTACACCAAGTAACAAAGACATACACTGACACCAAGTCACAAAGACACACACTGACACCCAGTAACAAAGACATACACTGATACCCAGTAACAAAGACATACACTGACACCAAGTAACACAGACATACACAGACACACACTTACACCAAGTAACAAAGACATACACTTACACCAAGTAACACAGACATACACTTACACCAAGTATTTTGACATACACTTACACCAAGTAACAAAGACATACACTGACACCCAGTAACAAAGACATACACTGACACCAAGTCACAAACACATACACTGACACCAAGTAACAAAGACATACACTTACACCAAGTAACAAAGACATACACTGATACCCAGTAACACAGACACACACTGACACCCAGTTAGAAACACACACTGACCCCCAGTAACACAGACACTCACTGACCCCCCATAACACAGACATGCACTGACACCAAGTCACAAAGACACACACTGACACCCAGTAACAAAGACATACAGTGACACCAAGTCACAAAGACATACACTGATACGCAGACACACACTTACACCAAGTAACACAGACATACACGGACACCAAGTAACAAAGACATACACTGATACCCAGTATCACAGACACACACTTACACCAAGTAACAAAGACATACACTGACACCAAGTCACAAAGACACACACTGCCACCCAGTAACAAAGACATACACTGATACCCAGGAACACAGACACACACTGACACCCAGTAACAAAGACATACACTGATACCAAGTCACAAAGACATACACTGACACCAAGTAACACAGACATACACAGACACACACATACACCAAGTAACAAAGACATACACTTACACCAAGTAACACAGACATACACTTACACCAAATATTTTGACATACACTTACACCAAGTAACAAAGACATACACTGACTCCCAGTAACAAAGACATACACTGACACCAAGTCACAAAGACATACACTGATACACAGACACACACTTACACCAAGTAACACAGACATACACGGACACCAAGTAACAAAGACATACACTGATACCCAGTATCACAGACACACACTTACACCAAGTAACAAAGACATACACTTACACCAAGTAACACAGACATACACTTACACCAAGTATTTTGACATACAGTTACACCAAGTAACAAAGACATACACTGACACCCAGTAACAAAGACATACACTGACACCAAGTCACAAATACATACACTGACACCAAGTCACAAAGACACACACTGACACCCAGTAACAAAGACATACACTGACACCAAGTCACAAAGACATACACTGATACGCAGACACACACTTACAAGAAGTAACACAGACATACACTGACACCAAGTAACAAAGACATACACTGATACCCAGTATCACAGACACACACTTACACCAAGTACCAAAGACATACACTGACACCAAGTCACAAAGACATACACTGATACACAGACACACACTTACACCAAGTAACACAGACATACATTGACACCAAGTAACAAAGACATACACTGATACCCAGTATCACAGACACACACTTACACCAAGTAACAAAGACATACACTGACACCAAGTCACAAAGACACACACTGACACCCAGTAACAAAGACATACACTGATACCCAGGAACACAGACACACACTGACACCCAGTAACAAACACATACTCTGATACCAAGTCACAAAGACATAAACTGACACCCAGTAACAAAGACACACACTGACACCAAGTAACACAGACATACACAGACACACACTTACACCAAGTAACAAAGACATACACTTACACCAAGTAACAAAGACATACATTTACACCAAGTATTTTGACATACACTTACACCAAGTAACAAAGACATACACTGACACCCAGTAACAAAGACATACACTGACACCAAGTCACAAAGACGTACACTGATACACAGACACACACTTACACCAAGTAACACAGACATACACGGACACCAAGTAACAAAGACATACACTGATACCCAGTATCACAGACACACACTTACACCAAGTAACAAAGACATACACTTACACCAAGTAACACAGACATACACTTACACCAAGTATTTTGACATACAGTTACACCAAGTAACAAAGACATACACTGACACCCAGTAACAAAGACATACACTGACACCAAGTCACAAATACATACACTGACAACAAGTCACAAAGACACACACTGACACCCAGTAACAAAGACATACACTGACACCAAGTCACAAAGACATACACTGATACGCAGACACACACTTACAAGAAGTAACACAGACATACACTGACACCAAGTAACAAAGACATACACTGATACCCAGTATCACAGACACACACTTACACCAAGTACCAAAGACATACACTGACACCAAGTCACGAAGACATACACTGATACACAGACACACACTTACACCAAGTAACACAGACATACATTGACACCAAGTAACAAAGACATACACTGATACCCAGTATCACAGACACACACTTACACCAAGTAACAAAGACATACTCTGACACCAAGTCACAAAGACACACACTGACACCCAGTAACAAAGACATACACTGATACCCAGGAACACAGACACACACTGACACCCAGTAACAAACACATACTCTGATACCAAGTCACAAAGACATAAACTGACACACAGTAACAAAGACACACACTGACACCCAGTAACACGCACTGATACCCAGTAACACAGACACACACTGACACCAAGTAACAAAGACATACACTTACACCAAGTAAAAAAGACACATACTTACACCAAGTAACACAGACATACACTGACACCAAGTAACACAGACACACACTTACACCAAGTAACAAAGACATACACTAACACCGAGGAACACAGACATACACTTACACCAAGTATTTTGACATACACTTACACCAAGTAACAAAGACATGCACTGACACCAGTAACAAAGACATACACTGACACCCAGTATCACAGACACACACTTACACCAAGTAACAAAGACATACACTGACACCAAGTCACAAAGACACACACTGACACCCAGTAACAAAGACATACACTGATGCCCAGGAACACAGACACACACTGACACCCAGTAACAAAGACATACACTGATACCAAGTCACAATGACATACACTGATACCCAGTAACACAGACACACAGTGACACCCAGAAACAAAGACATACACTGACACCAAGTCACAAAGACACACTGACACCGAGTAACAAAGACATACACTGATTCCCAGGAACACAGACACACACTGACACCAGTAACAAAGACATACACTGATACCAAGTCACAACGACATACACTGATACCCAGTAACACAGACACACTCTGACACCCAGTAACAAAGACATACACTGACACCAAGTAACACAGACACACACTTACACCAAGTAACAAAGACATACACTAACACCGAGTAACACAGACATACACTTACACCAAGTATTTTGACATACACTTACACCAAGTAACACAGAAATACACTTACACCAAGTATTTTGACATACACTTACACCAAGTAACAAAGACATACACTGACACCAAGTCACAAACACATACACTGATACCAAGTCACAAAGACATACACTTACACCAAGTAACAAAGACATACACTGACACCAAGTCACAAACACATACACTGACACCAAGTAACAAATACATACACTTACACTAAGTAACAAAGACATACACTGATACCCAGTAACACAGACACACACTGACACCCAGTTAGAAACACACACTGACCCCCAATAACACAGACACACACTGACCCCCCGTAACAAAGACATACACTGATACCAAGTAACAAAGACACATACTTACACCAAGTAACACAGACATACACTGACACCAAGTAACACAGACACACACTTACTCCAGGTTACAAAGACATGCACTAACACCGAGTAACACAGACATACACTTACACCAAGTATTTTGACATACACTTACAGCAAGTAACAAAGACATGCACTGACACCCAGTAACAAAGACATACACTGACACCAAGTCACAAACACATACACTGACACCAAGTAACAAATACATACACTTACACCAAGTAACAAAGACATACACTGATACCCAGTAACACAGACACACACTGACACCGAGTTAGAAACACACACTGACCCCCAATAACACAGACACACACTGACACCCCGTAACACAGACATACACTGACACCAAGTCACAAAGACACACACTGACACCCAGTAACAAAGACATACACTGACACCAAGTCACAAAGACATACACTAATACACAGACACACACTTACACCAAGTAACACAGACATACACGGACACCAAGTAACAAAGACATACACTGATACCCAGTATCACAGACACACACTTACACCAAGTAACAAAGACATACACTGACACCAAGTCACAAAGACACACACTGACACCCAGTAACAAAGACATACACTGATACCTAGGAACACAGACACACACTGACACCCAGTAGCAAAGACATACACTGATACCAAGTCACAATGACATACACTGATACCCAGTAACACAGACACACAGTGACACCCAGAAACAAAGACATACACTGACACCAAGTCACAAAGACACACACTGACACCAAGTAACAAAGACATACACTGATTCCCAGGAACACAGACACACACTGACACCCAGTAACAAAGACATACACTGATACCAAGTCACAACGACATACACTGATACCCAGTAACACAGACACACACTGACACCCAGTAACAAAGACATACACTGACACCAAGTAACACAGACACACACTTACACCAAGTAACAAAGACATACACTAACACCGAGTAACACTGACATACACTTACACCAAGTATTTTGACATACACTTACACCAAGTAACAAAGACATGCACTGACACCCAGTAACAAAGACATACACTGACACCAAGTCACAAACACATACACTGACACCAAGTAACAACTGCATACACTTACACGAACTAACAAAGACATACACTGACACCCAGTAACACAGACACACACTGACACCCAGTTAGAAACACACACAGACCCCCAATAACACAGAAACACACTAACCCCCCGTAACACAGACATACAGTGACACCAAGTCACAAAGACACACACTGACACCCAGTAACAAAGAAATACACTGACACCAAGTCACAAAGACATACACTGATACACAGACACACACTTACACCAAGTAACACAGACATACACTGACACCAAGTAACAAAGTCATACACTGATACCAAGTAACACAGACACACACTTACACCAAGTAACAAAGACATACACTGACACCATGTCACAAAGACACACACTGACACCCAGTAACAAAGACATACACTGACACCAAGTAACAAAGACAAACACTGATACCCAGTAACGCAGACACACACTTACACCAAGTAACAAAGACATACACTGACACCAAGTCACAAAGACACACACTGACAGCCAGTAACAAAGACATACACTGACACCAAGTAACAAAGACATACACTGATACCCAGAAACACAGACACACACTTACACCAAGTAACAAAGACTAACACTGACACCAAGTCACAAAGACACACAATGACACCCAGTAACAAAGACATACACTGACACCAAGTCACAAAGACATACACTGATACCCAGTAACAAAGACATACACTGACACCAAGTAACACAGACATACACAGACAAACACTTACACCAAGTAACAAAGACATACACTGACACCAAGTCACAAAGACATACACTGATACACAGACACACACTTACACCAAGTAACACAGACATACACTGACACCAAGTAACAAAGACATACACTGATACCCAGTATCACAGACACACACTTACACCAAGTAACAAAGACATACACTGACACCAAGTCACAAAGACACAGACTGACACCCAGTCACAAAGACATACACTGATACCCAGTAACAAACACATACTCTGATACCAAGTCACAAAGACATACACTGATACCCAGTAACACAGACAGACACTGACACCCAGTAACACGCACTGATATACAGTAACACAGACATACACCGATACCCAGTAACACAGACACACACTGACACCAAGTAACAAAGTCATTCACTTACACCAAGTAACAAAGACACATACTTACACCAAGTAATACAGACATACACTGACACCAAGTAACACAGACACACACTTACACCAAGTAACAAAGACATACACTAACACCGAGTAACACAGACATACACTTACACCAAGTATTTTGACATACACTTACACCAAGTAACAAAGACATGCACTGACACCAGTAACAAAGACATACACTGACACCAAGTCACAAACACATACACTGACACCAAGTAACAAATACATACACTTACACCAAGTAACAAAGACATACACTGACACCCAGTAACACAGACACACACTGACACCCAGTTAGAAAATCACACTGACCCCCAATAACACAGACACACACTTTCACCCCGTAACACAGACATACACTGACACCAAGTCACAAAGACACACACTGACACCCAGTAATAAAGACATACACTGACACCAAGTCACAAAGACATACACTGATACACAGAGACACACTTACACCAAGTAACACAGACATACACGGACACCAAGTAACAAAGACATACACTGATACCCAGTATCACAGACACACACTTACACCAAGTAACAAAGACATACACTGACACCAAGTCACAAAGACACACACTGACACCCAGTATCAAAGACATACACCGATACCCAGGAACACAGACACACACTGACACCCAGTAACAAAGACATACACTGATACCAAGTCACAAAGACATACACTGATACCCAGTAACACAGACACGCACTGACACCCAGTAACAAAGACATACACTGACACCAAGTCACAAAGACACACACTGACACCCAGTAACAAAGACATACACTGATACCCAGGAACACAGACACACACTGACACCCAGTAACAAAGACATACACTGATACCAAGTCACAACGACATACACTGATACCCAGTAACACAGACACACACTGACACCCAGTAACAAAGACATACACTGACACCAAGTAACACAGACACACACTTACACCAAGTAACAAAGACATACACTAACACCGAGTAACACAGACATACCCTTACACCATGTATTTTGACATACACTTACACCAAGTAACAAAGACATGCACTGACACCCAGTAACAAATACATACACTTACACCAAGTAACAAAGACATACACTGATACCCAGTAACACAGACACACACTGACACCCAGTTAGAAACAAACACTGACCCCCAATAACACAGACACACACTGACCCCCCGTAACAAAGACATGCACTGACACCAAGTCACAAAGACATACACTGATACACAGACAGACACTTACACCAAGTAACACAGACATACACAGACACCAAGTAACAAAGACATACACTGATACCCAGTATCACAGACACACACTTACACCAAGTAGCAAAGACATACACTGACACCAAGTCACAAAGACACACACTGACACACAGTAACAAAGACATACACTGATACCCAGGGTCACAGACACACACTGACACCCAGTAACAAAGACATACACTGACACCAAGTCACAAACACATACACTGACACCAAGTAACAAATACATACACTTACACCAAGTAACAAAGACATACACTGATACCCAGTAACACAGACACACACTGACACCCAGTTAGAAACACACACTGACCCCCAATAACACAGACACACACTGACCCCCCGTAACAAACACATACACTGATATCAAGTCACAAAGACATACACTGATACCCAGGAACACAGACACACACTGACACCCAGTAACAAAGACATACACTTACACCAAGTAACAAAGACACATACTTACACCAAGTAACACAGACATACACTGACACCAAGTAACACAGACACACACTTACACCAGGTAACAAAGACATGCACCAACACCGAGTAACACAGACATACACTTACACCAAGTATTTTGACATACACTTACACCAAGTAACAAAGACATGCACTGACACCCAGTAACAAAGACATACACTGACACCAAGTCACAAACACATACACTGACACCAAGTAACAACTGCATACACTTACACGAACTAACAAAGACATACACTGACACCCAGTAACACAGACACACACTGACACCCAGTTAGAAACACACACAGACCCCCAATAACACAGACACACACTAACCCCCCGTAACACAGACATACAGTGACACCAAGTCACAAAGACACACACTGACACCCAGTAACAAAGAAATACACTGACACCAAGTCACAAAGACATACACTGATACACAGACACACACTTACACCAAGTAACACAGACATACACTGACACCAAGTAACAAAGTCATACACTGATACCAAGTAACACAGACACACACTTACACCAAGTAACAAAGACATACACTGACACCATGTCACAAAGACACACACTGACACCCAGTAACAAAGACATACACTGACACCAAGTAACAAAGACAAACACTGATACCCAGTAACGCAGACACACACTTACACCAAGTAACAAAGACATACACTGACACCAAGTCACAAAGACACACACTGACAGCCAGTAACAAAGACATACACTGACACCAAGTAACAAAGACATACACTGATACCCAGAAACACAGACACACACTTACACCAAGTAACAAAGACTAACACTGACACCAAGTCACAAAGACACACAATGACACCCAGTAACAAAGACATACACTGACACCAAGTCACAAAGACATACACTGATACCCAGTAACAAAGACATACACTGACATCAAGTAACACAGACATACACAGACAAACACTTACACCAAGTAACAAAGACATACACTGACACCAAGTCACAAAGACATACACTGATACACAGACACACACTTACACCAAGTAACACAGACATACACTGACACCAAGTAACAAAGACATACACTGATACCCAGTATCACAGACACACACTTACACCAAGTAACAAAGACATACACTGACACCAAGTCACAAAGACACAGACTGACACCCAGTAACAAAGACATACACTGATACCCAGTAACAAACACATACTCTGATACCAAGTCACAAAGACATACACTGATACCCAGTAACACAGACAGACACTGACACCCAGTAACACGCACTGATATACAGTAACACAGACATACACCGATACCCAGTAACACAGACACACACTGACACCAAGTAACAAAGTCATTCACTTACACCAAGTAACAAAGACACATACTTACACCAAGTAATATAGACATACACTGACACCAAGTAACACAGACACACACTTACACCAAGTAACAAAGACATACACTAACACCAAGTATTTTGACATACACTTACACCAAGTAACAAAGACATGCACTGACACCAGTAACAAAGACATACACTGACACCAAGTCACAAACACATACACTGACACCAAGAAACAAATACATACACTTACACCAAGTAACAAAGACGTACACTGATACCCAGTAACACAGACACACACTGACACCCAGTTAGAAAATCACACTGACCCCCAATAACACAGACACACACTGACACCCCGTAACACAGACATACACTGACACCAAGTCACAAAGACACACACTGACTCCCAGTAATAAAGACATACACTGACATCAAGTCACAAAGACATACACTGATACACAGAGACACACTTACACCAAGTAACACAGACATACACGGACACCAAGTAACAAAGACATACACTGATACCCAGTATCACAGACACACACTTTCACCAAGTAACAAAGACATACACTGACACCAAGTCACAAAGACACACACTGACACCCAGTAACAAAGACATACACCGATACCCAGGAACACAGACACACACTGACACCCAGTAACAAAGACATACACTGATACCAAGTCACAAAGACATACACTGATACCCAGTAACAAAGACATACACTGATTGCCAGGAACACAGACACACACTGACACCCAGTAACAAAGACATACACTGATACCAAGTCACAACGACATACACTGATACCCAGTAACACAGACACACACTGACACCCAGTAACAAAGACATACACTGACACCAAGTAACACAGACACACACTTACACCAAGTAACAAAGACATACACTAACACCGAGTAACACAGACATACCCTTACACCATGTATTTTGACATACACTTACACCAAGTAACAAAGACATGCACTGACACCCAGTAACAAATACATACACTTACACCAAGTAACAAAGACATACACTGATACCCAGTAACACAGACACACACTGACACCCAGTTAGAAACAAACACTGACCCCCAATAACACAGACACACACTGACCCCCCGTAACAAAGACATGCACTGACACCAAGTCACAAAGACATACACTGATACACAGACACACACTTACACCAAGTAACACAGACATACACAGACACCAAGTAACAAAGACATACACTGATACCCAGTATCACAGACACACACTTACACCAAGTAACAAAGACATACACTGACACCAAGTCACAAAGACACACACTGACACCCAGTAACAAAGACATACACTGATACCCAGGGTCACAGACACACACTGACACCCAGTAACAAAGACATACACTGATACCAAGTCACAAAGACATACACTGATACCCAGTAACACAGACACACACTGACACCCAGTAACAAAGACATACACTGACACCAAGTCACAAAGACACACACTGACACCCAGTAACAAAGACATACACTGATACCCAGGAACACAGACACACACTGACACCCAGTAACAAAGACATACACTGATACCAAGTCACAACGACATACACTGATACCCAGTAACACAGACACACACTGACACCCAGTAACAAAGACATACACTGATACCAAGTCACAAAGACATACACTGATACCCAGTAACACAGACACACACTGACACCCAGTAACAAAGACATACACTGACACCAAGTCACAAAGACACACACTGACACCCAGTAACAAAGACATACACTGATACCCAGGAACACAGACACACACTGACACCCAGTAACAAAGACATACACTGATACCAAGTCACAACGACATACACTGATACCCAGTAACACAGACACACACTGACACCCAGTAACAAAGACATACACTGACACCAAGTAACACAGACACACACTTACACCAAGTAACAAAGACATACACTAACACCGAGTAACACAGACATACCCTTACACCATGTATTTTGACATACACTTACACCAAGTAACAAAGACATGCACTGACACCCAGTAACAAATACATACACTTACACCAAGTAACAAAGACATACACTGATACCCAGTAACACAGACACACACTGACACCCAGTTAGAAACAAACACTGACCCCCAATAACACAGACACACACTGACCCCCGTAACAAAGACATGCACTGACACCAAGTCACAAAGACATACACTGATACACAGACAGACACTTACACCAAGTAACACAGACATACACAGACACCAAGTAACAAAGACATACACTGATACCCAGTATCACAGACACACACTTACACCAAGTAGCAAAGACATACACTGACACCAAGTCACAAAGACACACACTGACACCCAGTAACAAAGACATACACTGATACCCAGGGTCACAGACACACACTGACACCCAGTAACAAAGACATACACTGATGCCAAGTCACAAAGACATACACTGATACCCAGTAACACAGACACACACTGACACCCAGTAACAAAGACATACACTGACACCAAGTCACAAACACATACACTGACACCAAGTAACAAATACATACACTTACACCAAGTAACAAAGACATACACTGATACCCAGTAACACAGACACACACTGACACCCAGTTAGAAACACACACTGACCCCCAATAACACAGACACACACTGACCCCCCGTAACAAACACATACACTGATATCAAGTCACAAAGACATACACTGATACCCAGGAACACAGACACACACTGACACCCAGTAACAAAGACATACACTTACACCAAGTAACAAAGACACATACTTACACCAAGTAACACAGACATACACTGACACCAAGTAACACAGACACACACTTACACCAGGTAACAAAGACATGCACTAACACCGAGTAACACAGACATACACTTACACCAAGTATTTTGACATACACTTACACCAAGTAACAAAGACATGCACTGACACCCAGTAACAAAGACATACACTGACACCAAGTCACAAACACATACACTGACACCAAGTAACAACTGCATACACTTACACGAACTAACAAAGACATACACTGACACCCAGTAACACAGACACACACTGACACCCAGTTAGAAACACACACAGACCCCCAATAACACAGACACACACTAACCCCCCGTAACACAGACATACAGTGACACCAAGTCACAAAGACACACACTGACACCCAGTAACAAAGAAATACACTGACACCAAGTCACAAAGACATACACTGATACACAGACACACACTTACACCAAGTAACACAGACATACACTGACACCAAGTAACAAAGTCATACACTGATACCAAGTAACACATACACACACTTACACCAAGTAACAAAGACATACACTGACACCATGTCACAAAGACACACACTGACACCCAGTAACAAAGACATACACTGACACCAAGTAACAAAGACAAACACTGATACCCAGTAACGCAGACACACACTTACACCAAGTAACAAAGACATACACTGAAACCAAGTCACAAAGACACACACTGACAGCCAGTAACAAAGACATACACTGACACCAAGTAACAAAGACATACACTGATACCCAGAAACACAGACACACACTTACACCAAGTAACAAAGACTAACACTGACACCAAGTCACAAAGACACACAATGACACCCAGTAACAAAGACATACACTGACACCAAGTCACAAAGACATACACTGATACCCAGTAACAAAGACATACACTGACATCAAGTAACACAGACATACACAGACAAACACTTACACCAAGTAACAAAGACATACACTGACACCAAGTCACAAAGACATACACTGATACACAGACACACACTTACACCAAGTAACACAGACATACACTGACACCAAGTAACAAAGACATACACTGATACCCAGTATCACAGACACACACTTACACCAAGTAACAAAGACATACACTGACACCAAGTCACAAAGACACAGACTGACACCCAGTAACAAAGACATACACTGATACCCAGTAACAAACACATACTCTGATACCAAGTCACAAAGACATACACTGATACCCAGTAACACAGACAGACACTGACACCCAGTAACACGCACTGATATACAGTAACACAGACATACACCGATACCCAGTAACACAGACACACACTGACACCAAGTAACAAAGTCATTCACTTACACCAAGTAACAAAGACACATACTTACACCAAGTAATACAGACATACACTGACACCAAGTAACACAGACACACACTTACACCAAGTGTGGCACAGTGGCGCAGTGGTTAGCACCGCAGCCTCACAGCTCCAGGGACCCGGGTTCGATTCCGGGTACTGCCTGTGTGGAGTTTGCAAGTTCTCCCTGTGTCTGCGTGGGTTTTCTCCGGGTGCTCCGGTTTCCTCCCACAAGCCAAAAGACTTGCATGTTGATAGGTAAATTGGCCATTATAAATTGTCACTAGTATAGGTAGGTGGTAGGGAAATATAGGAACAGGTGGGGATGTTTGGTAGGAATATGGGATTAGTGTAGGATTCGTTTAATGGGTGGTTGATGTTCGGCACAGACTCGGTGGGCCGAAGGGCCTGTTTCAGTGCTGTATCTCTAATCAAGTAACAAAGACATACACTAACACCGAGTAACACAGACATACACTTACACCAAGTATTTTGACATACACTTACACCAAGTAACAAAGACATGCACTGACACCAGTAACAAAGACATACACTGACACCAAGTCACAAACACATACACTGACACCAAGAAACAAATACATACACTTACACCAAGTAACAAAGACGTACACTGATACCCAGTAACACAGACACACACTGACACCCAGTTAGAAAATCACACTGACCCCCAATAACACAGACACACACTGACACCCCGTAACACAGACATACACTGACACCAAGTCACAAAGACACACACTGACTCCCAGTAATAAAGACATACACTGACACCAAGTCACAAAGACATACACTGATACACAGAGACACACTTACACCAAGTAACACAGACATACACGGACACCAAGTAACAAAGACATACACTGATACCCAGTATCACAGACACACACTTACACCAAGTAACAAAGACATACACTGACACCAAGTCACAAAGACACACACTGACACCCAGTAACAAAGACATACACCGATACCCAGGAACACAGACACACACTGACACCCAGTAACAAAGACATACACTGATACCAAGTCACAAAGACATACACTGATACCCAGTAACAAAGACATACACTGATTGCCAGGAACACAGACACACACTGACACCCAGTAACAAAGACATACACTGATACCAAGTCACAACGACATACACTGATACCCAGTAACACAGACACACACTGACACCCAGTAACAAAGACATACACTGACACCAAGTAACACAGACACACACTTACACCAAGTAACAAAGACATACACTAACACCGAGTAACACAGACATACCCTTACACCATGTATTTTGACATACACTTACACCAAGTAACAAAGACATGCACTGACACCCAGTAACAAATACATACACTTACACCAAGTAACAAAGACATACACTGATACCCAGTAACACAGACACACACTGACACCCAGTTAGAAACAAACACTGACCCCCAATAACACAGACACACACTGACCCCCCGTAACAAAGACATGCACTGATACCAAGTCACAAAGACATACACTGATACACAGACACACACTTACACCAAGTAACACAGACATACACAGACACCAAGTAACAAAGACATACACTGATACCCAGTATCACATACACACACTTACACCAAGTAACAAAGACATACACTGACACCAAGTCACAAAGACACACACTGACACCCAGTAACAAAGACATACACTGATACCCAGGGTCACAGACACACACTGACACCCAGTAACAAAGACATACACTGATACCAAGTCACAAAGACATACACTGATACCCAGTAACACAGACACACACTGACAACCAGTAACAAAGACATACATTGACACCAAGTCACAAACACACACACTGACACCCAGTAACAAAGACATACACTGATACCCAGGAACACAGACACACACTGACACCCAGTAACAAAGACATACACTGATACCAAGTCACAACGACATACACTGATACCCAGTAACACAGACACACACTGACACCCAGTAACAAAGACATACACTGACACCAAGTAACACAGACACACACTTACACCAAGTAACAAAGGCATACACTAACACCGAGTACCACAGACATACACTTACACCATGTATTTTGACATACACTTACACCAAGTAACAAAGACATGCACTGACACCCAGTAATAAATACATACACTTACACCAAGTAACAAAGACATACACTGATACCCAGTAACACAGACACACATTGACACCCAGTTAGAAACAAACACTGACCCCCAATAACACAGACACACACTGACCCCCCGTAACAAAGACATGCACTGACACCAAGTCACAAAGACATACACTGATACACAGACACACACTTACACCAAGTAACACAGACATACACAGACACCAAGTAACAAAGACATACACTGATACCCAGTATCACAGACACACACTTACACCAAGTAACAAAGACATACACTGAAACCAAGTCACAAAGACACACACTGACAGCCAGTAACAAAGACATACACTGACACCAAGTAACAAAGACATACACTGATACCCAGAAACACAGACACACACTTACACCAAGTAACAAAGACTAACACTGACACCAAGTCACAAAGACACACAATGACACCCAGTAACAAAGACATACACTGACACCAAGTCACAAAGACATACACTGATACCCAGTAACAAAGACATACACTGACATCAAGTAACACAGACATACACAGACAAACACTTACACCAAGTAACAAAGACATACACTGACACCAAGTCACAAAGACATACACTGATACACAGACACACACTTACACCAAGTAACACAGACATACACTGACACCAAGTAACAAAGACATACACTGATACCCAGTATCACAGACACACACTTACACCAAGTAACAAAGACATACACTGACACCAAGTCACAAAGACACACACTGACACCCAGTAACAAAGACATACACTGATACCCAGTAACAAACACATACTCTGATACCAAGTCACAAAGACATACACTGATACACAGACACACACTTACACCAAGTAACACAGACATACACTGACACCAAGTAACAAAGACATACACTGATACCCAGTATCACAGACACACACTTACACCAAGTAACAAAGACATACACTGACACCAAGTCACAAAGACACACACTGACACCCAGTAACAAAGACATACACTGATACCCAGGGTCACAGACACACACTGACACCCAGTAACAAAGACATACACTGATACCAAGTCACAAAGACATACACTGATACCCAGTAACACAGACACACACTGACATCCAGTAACAAAGACATACACTGACACCAAGTCACAAAGACACACACTGACACCCAGTAACAAAGACATACACTGATACCCAGGAACACAGACACACACTGACACCCAGTAACAAAGACATACACTGATACCAAGTAACAAAGACATACACTGATACCAAGTCACAAAGACATACACTGATACACAGACACACACTTACACCAAGTAACAAAGACATACACTAACACCGAGTAACACAGACACACACTTACACCAAGTAACAAAGACATACACTAACACCGAGTAACACAGACATACACTTACACCAAGTATTTTGACATACACTTACACCAAGTAACAAAGACATGCACTGACACCAGTAACAAAGACATACACTGACACCAAGTCACAAACACATACACTGACACCAAGAAACAAATACATACACTTACACCAAGTAACAAAGACGTACACTGATACCCAGTAACACAGACACACACTGACACCCAGTTAGAAAATCACACTGACCCCCAATAACACAGACACACACTGACACCCCGTAACAAAGACATACACTGACACCAAGTCACAAAGACACACACTGACTCCCAGTAATAAAGACATACACTGACACCAAGTCACAAAGACATACACTGATACACAGAGACACACTTACACCAAGTAACACAGACATACACGGACACCAAGTAACAAAGACATACACTGATACCCAGTATCACAGACACACACTTACACCAAGTAACAAAGACATACACTGACACCAAGTCACAAAGACACACACTGACACCCAGTAACAAAGACATACACCGATACCCAGGAACACAGACACACACTGACACCCAGTAACAAAGACATACACTGATACCAAGTCACAAAGACATACACTGATACCCAGTAACAAAGACATACACTGATTGCCAGGAACACAGACACACACTGACACCCAGTAACAAAGACATACACTGATACCAAGTCACAACGACATACACTGATACCCAGTAACACAGACACACACTGACACCCAGTAACAAAGACATACACTGACACCAAGTAACACAGACACACACTTACACCAAGTAACAAAGACATACACTAACACCGAGTAACACAGACATACCCTTACACCATGTATTTTGACATACACTTACACCAAGTAACAAAGACATGCACTGACACCCAGTAACAAATACATACACTTACACCAAGTAACAAAGACATACACTGATACCCAGTAACACAGACACACACTGACACCCAGTTAGAAACAAACACTGACCCCCAATAACACAGACACACACTGACCCCCCGTAACAAAGACATACACTGATACCAAGTCACAACGACATACACTGATACACAGACACACACTTACACCAAGTAACACAGACATACACAGACACCAAGTAACAAAGACATACACTGATACCCAGTATCACAGACACACACTTACACCAAGTAACAAAGACATACACTGACACCAAGTCACAAAGACACACACTGACACCCAGTAACAAAGACATACACTGATACCCAGGGTCACAGACACACACTGACACCCAGTAACAAAGACATACACTGATACCAATTCACAAAGACATACACTGATACCCAGTAACACAGACACACACTGACACCCAGTAACAAAGACATACATTGACACCAAGTCACAAACACACACACTGACACCCAGTAACAAAGACATACACTGATACCCAGGAACACAGACACACACTGACACCCAGTAACAAAGACATACACTGATACCAAGTCACAACGACATACACTGATACCCAGTAACACAGACACACACTGACACCCAGTAACAAAGACATACACTGACACCAAGTAACACAGACACACACTTACACCAAGTAACAAAGGCATACACTAACACCGAGTACCACAGACATACACTTACACCATGTATTTTGACATACACTTACACCAAGTAACAAAGACATGCACTGACACCCAGTAATAAATACATACACTTACACCAAGTAACAAAGACATACACTGATACCCAGTAACACAGACACACACTGACACCCAGTTAGAAACAAACACTGACCCCCAATAACACAGACACACACTGACCCCCCGTAACAAAGACATACACTGATACCAAGTCACAACGACATACACTGATACACAGACACACACTTACACCAAGTAACACAGACATACACTTACACCAAGTAACAAAGACATACACTGACACCAAGTCACAAAGACATACACTGATACACAGACACACACTTACACCAAGTAACACAGACATACACTGACACCAAGTAACAAAGACATACACTGATACCCAGTATCACAGACACACACTTACACCAAGTAACAAAGACATACATTGACACCAAGTCACAAAGACACAGACTGACACCCAGTAACAAAGACATACACTGATACCCAGTAACAAACACATACTCTGATACCAAGTCACAAAGACATACACTGATACCCAGTAACACAGACAGACACTGACACCCAGTAACACGCACTGATATACAGTAACACAGACATACACCGATACCCAGTAACAAAGACACACACTGACACCAAGTAACAAAGTCATTCACTTACACCAAGTAACAAAGACACATACTTACACCAAGTAATACAGACATACACTGACACCAAGTAACACAGACACACACTTACACCAAGTAACAAAGACATACACTAACACCGAGTAACACAGACATACACTTACACCAAGTATTTTGACATACACTTACACCAAGTAACAAAGACATGCACTGACACCAGTAACAAAGACATACACTGACACCAAGTCACAAACACATACACTGACACCAAGAAACAAATACATACACTTACACCAAGTAACAAAGACGTACACTGATACCCAGTAACACAGACACACACTGACACCCAGTTAGAAAATCACACTGACCCCCAATAACACAGACACACACTGACACCCCGTAACAAAGACATACACTGACACCAAGTCACAAAGACACACACTGACTCCCAGTAATAAAGACATACCATGACACCAAGTCACAAAGACATACACTGATACACAGAGACACACTTACACCAAGTAACACAGACATACACGGACACCAAGTAACAAAGACATACACTGATACCCAGTATCACAGACACACACTTACACCAAGTAACAAAGACATACACTGACACCAAGTCACAAAGACATACACTGATACACAGACACACACTTACACCAAGTAACACAGACATACACAGACACCAAGTAACAAAGACATACACTGATACCCAGTATCACAGACACACACTTACACCAAGTAACAAAGACATACACTGACACCAAGTCACAAAGACACACACTGACACCCAGTAACAAAGACATACACTGATACCCAGGGTCACAGACACACACTGACACCCAGTAACAAAGACATACACTGATACCAATTCACAAAGACATACACTGATACCCAGTAACACAGACACACACTGACACCCAGTAACAAAGACATACATTGACACCAAGTCACAAACACACACACTGACACCCAGTAACAAAGACATACACTGATACCCAGGAACACAGACACACACTGACACCCAGTAACAAAGACATACACTGATACCAAGTCACAACGACATACACTGATACCCAGTAACACAGACACACACTGACACCCAGTAACAAAGACATACACTGACACCAAGTAACACAGACACACACTTACACCAAGTAACAAAGGCATACACTAACACCGAGTACCACAGACATACACTTACACCATGTATTTTGACATACACTTACACCAAGTAACAAAGACATGCACTGACACCCAGTAATAAATACATACACTTACACCAAGTAACAAAGACATACACTGATACCCAGTAACACAGACACACATTGACACCCAGTTAGAAACAAACACTGACCCCCAATAACACAGACACACACTGACCCCCCGTAACAAAGACATGCACTGACACCAAGTCACAAAGACATACACTGATACACAGACACACACTTACACCAAGTAACACAGACATACACAGACACCAAGTAACAAAGACATACACTGATACCCAGTATCACAGACACACACTTACACCAAGTAACAAAGACATACACTGACACCAAGTCACAAAGGCACACACTGACACCCAGTAACAAAGACATACACTGATACCCAGGGTCACAGACACACACTGACACCCAGTAACAAAGACATACACTGATACCAAGTCACAAAGACATACACTGATACCCAGTAACACAGACACACACTGACATCCAGTAACAAAGACATACACTGACACCAAGTCACAAAGACACACACTGACACCCAGTAACAAAGACATACACTGATACCCAGGAACACAGACACACACTGACACCCAGTAACAAAGACATACACTGATACCAAGTCACAAAGACATACACTGATACCAAGTCACAAAGACATACACTGATACACAGACACACACTTACACCAAGTAACACAGACATACACTGACACCAAGTAACAAAGACATACACTGATACCCAGTATCACAGACACACACTTACACCAAGTAACAAAGACATACACTGACACCAAGTCACAAAGACACAGACTGACACCCAGTAACAAAGACATACACTGATACCCAGTAACAAACACATACTCTGATACCAAGTCACAAAGACATACACTGATACCCAGTAACACAGACAGACACTGACACCCAGTAACAAAGACACACACTGACACCAAGTAACAAAGTCATTCACTTACACCAAGTAACAAAGACACATACTTACACCAAGTAATACAGACATACACTGACACCAAGTAACACAGACACACACTTACACCAAGTAACAAAGACATACACTAACACCGAGTAACACAGACATACACTTACACCAAGTATTTTGACATACACTTACACCAAGTAACAAAGACATGCACTGACACCAGTAACAAAGACATACACTGACACCAAGTCACAAACACATACACTGACACCAAGAAACAAATACATACACTTACACCAAGTAACAAAGACGTACACTGATACCCAGTAACACAGACACACACTGACACCCAGTTAGAAAATCACACTGACCCCCAATAACACAGACACACACTGACACCCCGTAACAAAGACATACACTGACACCAAGTCACAAAGACACACACTGACTCCCAGTAATAAAGACATACACTGACACCAAGTCACAAAGACATACACTGATACACAGAGACACACTTACACCAAGTAACACAGACATACACGGACACCAAGTAACAAAGACATACACTGATACCCAGTATCACAGACACACACTTACACCAAGTAACAAAGACATACACTGACACCAAGTCACAAAGACACACACTGACACCCAGTAACAAAGACATACACCGATACCCAGGAACACAGACACACACTGACACCCAGTAACAAAGACATACACTGATACCAAGTCACAAAGACATACACTGATACCCAGTAACAAAGACATACACTGATTGCCAGGAACACAGACACACACTGACACCCAGTAACAAAGACATACACTGATACCAAGTCACAACGACATACACTGATACCCAGTAACACAGACACACACTGACACCCAGTAACAAAGACATACACTGACACCAAGTAACACAGACACACACTTACACCAAGTAACAAAGACATACATTAACACCGAGTAACACAGACATACCCTTACACCATGTATTTTGACATACACTTACACCAAGTAACAAAGACATGCACTGACACCCAGTAACAAATACATACACTTACACCAAGTAACAAAGACATACACTGATACCCAGTAACACAGACACACACTGACACCCAGTTAGAAACAAACACTGACCCCCAATAACACAGACACACACTGACCCCCAGTAACAAAGACATGCACTGACACCAAGTCACAAAGACATACACTGATACACAGACACACACTTACACCAAGTAACACAGACATACACAGACACCAAGTAACAAAGACATACACTGATACCCAGTATCACAGACACACACTTACACCAAGTAACAAAGACATACACTGACACCAAGTCACAAAGACACACACTGACACCCAGTAACAAAGACATACACTGATACCCAGGGTCACAGACACACACTGACACCCAGTAACAAAGACATACACTGATACCAATTCACAAAGACATACACTGATACCCAGTAACACAGACACACACTGACACCCAGTAACAAAGACATACATTGACACCAAGTCACAAACACACACACTGACACCCAGTAACAAAGACATACACTGATACCCAGGAACACAGACACACACTGACACCCAGTAACAAAGACATACACTGATACCAAGTCACAACGACATACACTGATACCCAGTAACACAGACACACACTGACACCCAGTAACAAAGACATACACTGACACCATGTAACACAGACACACACTTACACCAAGTAACAAAGGCATACACTAACACCGAGTACCACAGACATACACTTACACCATGTATTTTGACATACACTTACACCAAGTAACAAAGACATGCACTGACACCCAGTAATAAATACATACACTTACACCAAGTAACAAAGACATACACTGATACCCAGTAACACAGACACACATTGACACCCAGTTAGAAACAAACACTGACCCCCAATAACACAGACACACACTGACCCCCCGTAACAAAGACATGCACTGACACCAAGTCACAAAGACATACACTGATACACAGACACACACTTACACCAAGTAACACAGACATACACAGACACCAAGTAACAAAGACATACACTGATACCCAGTATCACAGACACACACTTACACCAAGTAACAAAGACATACACTGACACCAAGTCACAAAGACACACACTGACACCCAGTAACAAAGACATACACTGATACCCAGGGTCACAGACACACACTGACACCCAGTAACAAAGACATACACTGATACCAAGTCACAAAGACATACACTGATACCCAGTAACACAGACACACACTGACATCCAGTAACAAAGACATACACTGACACCAAGTCACAAAGACACACACTGACACCCAGTAACAAAGACATACACTGATACCCAGGAACACAGACACACACTGACACCCAGTAACAAAGACATACACTGATACCAAGTCACAAAGACATACACTGATACCCAGTAACACAGACACACACTGACACCGAGTTAGAAACACACACTGACCCCCAATAACACAGACACACACTGACACCCCGTAACACAGACATACACTGACACCAAGTCACAAAGACACACACTGACACCCAGTAACAAAGACATACACTGACACCAAGTCACAAAGACATACACTAATACACAGACACACACTTACACCAAGTAACACAGACATACACGGACACCAAGTAACAAAGACATACACTGATACCCAGTATCACAGACACACACTTACACCAAGTAACAAAGACATACACTGACACCAAGTCACAAAGACACACACTGACACCCAGTAACAAAGACATACACTGATACCTAGGAACACAGACACACACTGACACCCAGTAGCAAAGACATACACTGATACCAAGTCACAATGACATACACTGATACCCAGTAACACAGACACACAGTGACACCCAGAAACAAAGACATACACTGACACCAAGTCACAAAGACACACACTGACACCAAGTAACAAAGACATACACTGATTCCCAGGAACACAGACACACACTGACACCCAGTAACAAAGACATACACTGATACCAAGTCACAACGACATACACTGATACCCAGTAACACAGACACACACTGACACCCAGTAACAAAGACATACACTGACACCAAGTAACACAGACACACACTTACACCAAGTAACAAAGACATACACTAACACCGAGTAACACAGACATACACTTACACCAAGTATTTTGACATACACTTACACCAAGTAACAAAGACATGCACTGACACCCAGTAACAAAGACATACACTGACACCAAGTAACAAAGACATACACTGACACCAAGTCACAAACACATACACTGGCACCAAGTAACAAATACATGCACTTACACCAAGTAACAAAGACATACACTGATACCCAGTAACACAGACACACACTGACACCCAGTTAGAAACACACACTGACCCCCAATAACACAGACACACACTGACCCCCCGTAACAAAGACATACACTGATATCAAGTCACAAAGACATACACTGATTCCCAAGAACACAGACACACACTGACACCCAGTAACAAAGACATACACTTACACCAAGTAACAAAGACACATACTTACACCAAGTAACACAGACATACACTGACACCAAGTAACACAGACACACACTTACACCAGGTAACAAAGACATGCACTAACACCGAGTAACACAGACATACACTTACACCAAGTATTTTGACATACACTTACACCAAGTAACAAAGACATGCACTGACACCCAGTAACAAAGACATACACTGACACCAAGTCACAAACACATACACTGACACCAAGTAACAACTGCATACACTTACACGAACTAACAAAGACATACACTGACACCCAGTAACACAGACACACACTGACACCCAGTTAGAAACACACACAGACCCCCAATAACACAGACACACACTAACCCCCCGTAACACAGACATACAGTGACACCAAGTCACAAAGACACACACTGACACCCAGTAACAAAGAAATACACTGACACCAAGTCACAAAGACATACACTGATACACAGACACACACTTACACCAAGTAACACAGACATACACTGACACCAAGTAACAAAGTCATACACTGATACCAAGTAACACAGACACACACTTACACCAAGTAACAAAGACATACACTGACACCATGTCACAAAGACACACACTGACACCCAGTAACAAAGACATACACTGACACCAAGTAACAAAGACAAACACTGATACCCAGTAACGCAGACACACACTTACACCAAGTAACAAAGACATACACTGACACCAAGTCACAAAGACACACACTGACAGCCAGTAACAAAGACATACACTGATACCAAGTAACAAAGACATACACTGATACCCAGAAACACAGACACACACTTACACCAAGTAACAAAGACTAACACTGACACCAAGTCACAAAGACACACAATGACACCCAGTAACAAAGACATACACTGACACCATGTCACAAAGACATACACTGATACCCAGTAACAAAGACATACACTGACACCAAGTAACACAGACATACACAGACAAACACTTACACCAAGTAACAAAGACATACACTGACACCAAGTCACAAAGACATACACTGATACACAGACACACACTTACACCAAGTAACACAGACATACACTGACACCAAGTAACAAAGACATACACTGATACCCAGTATCACAGACACACACTTACACCAAGTAACAAAGACATACACTGACACCAAGTCACAAAGACACAGACTGACACCCAGTCACAAAGACATACACTGATACCCAGTAACAAACACATACTCTGATACCAAGTCACAAAGACATACACTGATACCCAGTAACACAGACAGACACTGACACCCAGTAACACGCACTGATATACAGTAACACAGACATACACCGATACCCAGTAACACAGACACACACTGACACCAAGTAACAAAGTCATTCACTTACACCAAGTAACAAAGACACATACTTACACCAAGTAATACAGACATACACTGACACCAAGTAACACAGACACACACTTACACCAAGTAACAAAGACATACACTAACACCGAGTCACACAGACATACACTTACACCAAGTATTTTGACATACACTTACACCAAGTAACAAAGACATGCACTGACACCAGTAACAAAGACATACACTGACACCAAGTCACAAACACATACACTTACACCAAGTAACAAAGACATACACTGATAACCAGTAACACAGACACACACTGACACACAGTTAGAAAATCACACTGACCCCCAATAACACAGACACACACTGACACCCCGTAACACAGACATACACTGACACCAAGTCACAAAGACACACACTGACACCCAGTAATAAAGACATACACTGACACCAAGTCACAAAGACATACACTGATACACCGAGACACACTTACACCAAGTAACGCAGACATACACGGACACCAAGTAACAAAGACATACACTGATACCCAGTATCACAGACACACACTTACACCAAGTAACAAAGACATACACTGACACCATGTCACAAAGACACACACTGACACCCAGTAACAAAGACATACACCGATACCCAGCAACACAGACACACACTGACACCCAGTAACAAAGACATACACTGATACCAAGTCACAAAGACATACACTGATACCCAGTAACACAGACACACACTGACACCCAGTAACAAAGACATACACTGACACCAAGTCACAAAGACACACACTGACACCCAGTAACAAAGACATACACTGATACCCAGGAACACAGACACACACTGACACCCAGTAACAAAGACATACACTGATACCAAGTCACAACGACATACACTGATACCCAGTAACACAGACACACACTGACACCCAGTAACAAAGACATACACTGACACCAAGTAACACAGACACACACTTACACCAAGTAACAAAGACAGACACTAACACCGAGTAACACAGACATACCCTTACACCATGTATTTTGACATACACTTACACCAAGTAACAAAGACATGCACTGACACCCAGTAACAAATACATACACTTACACCAAGTAACAAAGACATACACTGATACCCAGTAACACAGACACACACTGACACCCAGTTAGAAACAAACACTGACCCCCAATAACACAGACACACACTGACCCCCCGTAACAAAGACATGCACTGACACCAAGTCACAAAGACATACACTGATACACAGACAGACACTTACACCAAGTAACACAGACATACACAGACACCAAGTAACAAAGACATACACTGATACCCAGTATCACAGACACACACTTACACCAAGTAGCAAAGACATACACTGACACCAAGTCACAAAGACACACACTGACACCCAGTAACAAAGACATACACTGATACCCAGGGTCACAGACACACACTGACACCCAGTAACAAAGACATACACTGATACCAAGTCACAAAGACATACACTGATACCCAGTAACACAGACACACACTGACACCCAGTAACAAAGACATACACTGACACCAAGTCACAAACACATACACTGACACCAAGTAACAAATACATACACTTACACAAAGTAACAAAGACATACACTGATACCCAGTAACACAGACACACACTGACACCCAGTTAGAAACACACACTGACCCCCAATAACACAGACACACACTGACCCCCCGTAACAAACACATACACTGATATCAAGTCACAAAGACATACACTGATACCCAGGAACACAGACACACACTGACACCCAGTAACAAAGACATACACTTACACCAAGTAACAAAGACACATACTTACACCAAGTAACACAGACATACACTGACACCAAGTAACACAGACACACACTTACACCAGGTAACAAAGAAATGCACTAACACCGAGTAACACAGACATACACTTACACCAAGTATTTTGACATACACTTACACCAAGTAACAAAGACATGCACTGACACCCAGTAACAAAGACATACACTGACACCAAGTCACAAAGACATACACTGACACCAAGTAACAACTGCATACACTTACACGAACTAACAAAGACATACACTGACACCCAGTAACACAGACACACACTGACACCCAGTTAGAAACACACACAGACCCCCAATAACACAGACACACACTAACCCCCCGTAACACAGACATACAGTGACACCAAGTCACAAAGACACACACTGACACCCAGTAACAAAGAAATACACTGACACCAAGTCACAAAGATATACACTGATACACAGACACACACTTACACCAAGTAACACAGACATACACTGACACCAAGTAACAAAGTCATACACTGATACCAAGTAACACAGACACACACTTACACCAAGTAACAAAGACATACACTGACACCATGTCACAAAGACACACACTGACACCCAGTAACAAAGACATACACTGACACCAAGTAACAAAGACAAACACTGATACCCAGTAACGCAGACACACACTTACACCAAGTAACAAAGACATACACTGACACCAAGTCACAAAGACACACACTGACAGCCAGTAACAAAGACATACACTGACACCAAGTAACAAAGACATACACTGATACCCAGAAACACAGACACACACTTACACCAAGTAACAAAGACTAACACTGACACCAAGTCACAAAGACACACAATGACACCCAGTAACAAAGACATACACTGACACCAAGTCACAAAGACATACACTGATACCCAGTAACAAAGACATACACTGACATCAAGTAACACAGACATACACAGACAAACACTTACACCAAGTAACAAAGACATACACTGACACCAAGTCACAAAGACATACACTGATACACAGACACACACTTACACCAAGTAACAAAGACATACACTGATACCCAGTAACACAGACACACACTGACACCCAGTTAGAAACACACACTGACCCCCAATAACACAGACACACACTGACACCCCGTAACAAACACATACACTGATATCAAGTCACAAAGACATACACTGATACCCAGGAACACAGACACACACTGACACCCAGTAACAAAGACATACACTTACACCAAGTAACAAAGACACATACTTACACCAAGTAACACAGACATACACTGACACCAAGTAACACAGACACACACTTACACCAGGTAACAAAGACATGCACTAACACCGAGTAACACAGACATACACTTACACCAAGTATTTTGACATACACTTACACCAAGTAACAAAGACATGCACTGACACCCAGTAACAAAGACATACACTGACACCAAGTCACAAACACATACACTGACACCAAGTAACAACTGCATACACTTACACGAACTAACAAAGACATACACTGACACCCAGTAACACAGACACACACTGACACCCAGTTAGAAACACACACAGACCCCCAATAACACAGACACACACTAACCCCCCGTAACACAGACATACAGTGACACCAAGTCACAAAGACACACACTGACACCCAGTAACAAAGAAATACACTGACACCAAGTCACAAAGACATACACTGATACACAGACACACACTTACACCAAGTAACACAGACATACACTGACACCAAGTAACAAAGTCATACACTGATACCAAGTAACACAGACACACACTTACACCAAGTAACAAAGACATACACTGACACCATGTCACAAAGACACACACTGACACCCAGTAACAAAGACCTACACTGACACCAAGTAACAAAGACAAACACTGATACCCAGTAACGCAGACACACACTTACACCAAGTAACAAAGACATACACTGACACCAAGTCACAAAGACACACACTGACAGCCAGTAACAAAGACATACACTGACACCAAGTAACAAAGACATACACTGATACCCAGAAACACAGACACACACTTACACCAAGTAACAAAGACTAACACTGACACCAAGTCACAAAGACACACAATGACACCCAGTAACAAAGACATACACTGACACCAAGTCACAAAGACATACACTGATACCCAGTAACAAAGACATACACTGACATCAAGTAACACAGACATACACAGACAAACACTTACACCAAGTAACAAAGACATACACTGACACCAAGTCACAAAGACATACACTGATACACAGACACACACTTACACCAAGTAACACAGACATACACTGACACCAAGTAACAAAGACATACACTGATACCCAGTATCACAGACACACACTTACACCAAGTAACAAAGACATACACTGACACCAAGTCACAAAGACACAGACTGACACCCAGTAACAAAGACATACACTGATACCCAGTAACAATCACATACTCTGATACCAAGTCACAAAGACATACACTGATACCCAGTAACACAGACAGACACTGACACCCAGTAACACGCACTGATATACAGTAACACAGACATACACCGATACCCAGTAACACAGACACACACTGACACCAAGTAACAAAGTCATTCACTTACACCAAGTAACAAAGACACATACTTACACCAAGTAATACAGACATACACTGACACCAAGTAACACAGACACACACTTACACCAAGTAACAAAGACATACACTAACACCAAGTATTTTGACATACACTTACACCAAGTATTTTGACATACACTTACACCAAGTAGCAAAGACATGCACTGACACCAGTAACAAAGACATACACTGACACCAAGTCACAAAGACATACACTGACACCAAGAAACAAATACATACACTTACACCAAGTAACAAAGACATACACTGATACCCAGTAACACAGACACACACTGACACCCAGTTAGAAAATCACACTGACCCCCAATAACACAGACATACACTGACACCCCGTAACACAGACATACACTGACACCAAGTCACAAAGACACACACTGACACCCAGTAATAAAGACATACACTGACACCAAGTCACAAAGACATACACTGATACACAGAGACACACTTACACCAAGTAACACAGACATACACGGACACCAAGTAACAATGACATACACTGATACCGAGTATCACAGACACACACTTACACCAAGTAACAAAGACATACACTGACACCAAGTCACAAAGACACACACTGACACCCAGTAACAAAGACATACACCGATACCCAGGAACACAGACACACACTGACACCCAGTAACAAAGACATACACTGATACCAAGTCACAAAGACATACACTGATACCCAGTAACAAACACATACACTGATACCCAGGAACACAGACACACACTGACACCCAGTAACAAAGACATACACTGATACCAAGTCACAACGACGTACACTGATACCCAGTAACACAGACACACACTGACACCCAGTAACAAAGACATACACTGACACCAAGTAACACAGACACACACTTACACCAAGTAACAAAGACATACACTAACACCGAGTAACACAGACATACCCTTACACCATGTATTTTGACATACACTTACACCAAGTAACAAAGACATGCACTGACACCCAGTAACAAATACATACACTTACACCAAGTAACAAAGACATACACTGATACCCAGTAACACAGACACACACTGACACCCAGTTCGAAACAAACACTGACCCCCAATAACACAGACACACACTGACCCCCCGTAACAAAGACATGCACTGACACCAAGTCACAAAGACATACACTGATACACAGACACACACTTACACCAAGTAACACAGACATACACAGACACCAAGTAACAAAGACATACACTGATACCCAGTATCACAGACACACACTTACACCAAGTCACAAAGACACACACTGACACCCAGTAACAAAGACATACACTGATACCCAGGGTCACAGACACACACTGACACCCAGTAACAAAGACATACACTGATACCAAGTCACAAAGACATACACTGATACCCAGTAACACAGACACACACTGACACCCAGTAACAAAGACATACACTGACACCAAGTCACAAAGACACACACTGACACCCAGTAACAAAGACATACACTGATACCCAGGAACACAGACACACACTGACACCCAGTAACAAAGACATACACTGATACCAAGTCACAACGACATACACTGATACCCAGTAACACAGACACACACTGACACCCAGTAACAAAGACATACACTGACACCAAGTAACACAGACACACACTTACACCAAGTAACAAAGGCATACACTAACACCGAGTACCACAGACATACACTTACACCATGTATTTTGACATACACTTACACCAAGTAACAAAGACATGCACTGACACCCAGTAATAAATACATACACTTACACCAAGTAACAAAGACATACACTGATACCCAGTAACACAGACACACACTGACACCCAGTTAGAAACAAACACTGACCCCCAATAACACAGACACACACTGACCCCCCGTAACAAAGACATGCACTGACACCAAGTCACAAAGACATACACTGATACACAGACACACACTTACACCAAGTAACACAGACATACACAGACACCAAGTAACAAAGACATATACTGATACCCAGTATCACAGACACACACTTACACCAAGTAACAAAGACATACACTGACACCAAGTCACAAAGACACACACTGACACCCAGTAACAAAGACATACACTGATACCCAGGGTCACAGACACACACTGACACCCAGTAACAAAGACATACACTGATACCAAGTCACAACGACATACACTGATACCCAGTAACACAGACACACACTGACACCCAGTAACAAAGACGTAATCTGACACCAAGTAACACAGACACACACTTACACCAAGTAACAAAGACATACACTAACACCGAGTACCACAGACATACACTTACGCCATGTATTTTGACATACACTTACACCAAGTAACAAAGACATGCAATGACACCCAGTAACAAATACATACACTTACACCAAGTAACAAAGACATACACTGATACCCAGTAACACAGACACACATTGACACCCAGTTAGAAACAAACACTGACCCCCAATAACACAGACACACACTGACCCCCCGTAACAAAGACATGCACTGACACCAAGTCACAAAGACATACACTGATACAGAGACACACACTTACACCAAGTAACACAGACATACACAGACACCAAGTAACAAAGACATACACTGATACCCAGTATCACAGACACACACTTACACCAAGTAACAAAGACATACACTGACACCTAGTCACAAAGACACACACTGACACCCAGTAACAAAGACATACACTGATACCCAGGGTCACAGACACACACTGACACCCAGTAACAAAGACATACACTGATACCAAGTCACAAAGACATACACTGATACCCAGTAACACAGACACACACTGACACCCAGTAACAAAGACATACAGTGACACCAAGTCACCAAGACACACACTGACACCCAGTAACAAAGACATACACTGATACCCAGGAACACAGACACACACTGACACCCAGTAACAAAGACATACACTGATACCAAGTCACAAAGACATACACTGATACCCAGTAACACAGACACACACTGACACCCAGTAACAAAGACATACACTGATACCAAGTCACAAAGACAAACACTGATACCCAGTAACAAAGACACACACTGACACCAAGTAACAAAGGCATACACTGACACCAAGTAACAAAGACATACACTTACACCAAGTAACAAAGACAGACAATTACTCCAAGTAACAAAGACATACACTTACACCAAGTATTTTGACATACACTGACACCGAGTAACACAGACATACACTGATACCCAGTAACACAGACACACACTTACACCAAGTAACAAAGACATACACTGACACCAAGTCACAAAGAAACACACTGACACCCAGTAACAAAGACATACACTGATACCCAGGGTCACAGACACACACTTACACCAAGTAACAAAGCCATCCACTGACACCAAGTCACAAATACACACACTGACACCCAGTAACAAAGACATATACTGACACCAAGTCACAAAGACATACACTGATACCCAGTAACAAAGACATACACCGATACCCAGTAACACAGACACACACTTACACCAAGTAACAAAGACACACACTGATACCCAGTAACACAGACACACACTTACACCAAGTAACAAAGACATACACTGAAACCCATTGACAAAGACATGCACTGACACCCAGTAACACAGACTCACACGGACACCAAGTGACAAAGGCATACAGTGACACCAAGTAACAAAGACATACACTTACACCAAGTAACAAAGACAGACAATTACGCCAAGTAACAAAGACATACACTTACACCAAATATTTTGACATTCACTGACACCTAGTAACACAGACATACACTGATACCAGTAACACAGACACACACGTACACCAAGTAACAAAGACATACACTGACACCAAGTCACAAAGAAACACACTGACACCCAGTAACAAAGACATACACTGACACCAACTAACAAAGGCATACACTGATACCCAGTAGCATGGATACACACTCACACCAAGTAACAAAGACATCCACTGACACCAAGTCACAAAGACACACACTGACACCCAGTAACAAAGACATATACTGACACCAAGTCACAAAGACATACACTGATACACAGTAACAAAGACATACACCGACACCCAGTAACACAGACACACACTTACACCAAGTAACAAAGACACACACTGATACCCAGTAACACAGACACACATTTACACCAAGTAACAAAGACATACACTGACACCCATTGACAAAGACATGCACTGACACCCAGTAACACAGACACACACGGACACCAAGTAACAATGACACACACTTACACCAAGTAACATAGACACACACTGACAGCCAGTAAGACAAACAAACACACTGACACCCAGTAACACAGACACACACTGACACCAAGTAACAAATATATACACTGACACCCAGTAACACAGATACACACTGGGTGGCACAGTGGCGCAGTGCTTAGCACTGCAGCCTCACAGCTCCAGGTAACCGGCTTCGATTCTGGGTACTGCCTGTGCGGAGTTTGCAAGTTCTCCCTGTGTCTGCGTGCATTTCCTCCGTGTGCTCCGGTTTCCTCCCACATGCCAAAGACTTGCAGGTTGGTATGTTAATTGGCCATTATAAATTGCCCCTAGTATAGGTAGGTGGTAGGGAAATATATAGGGACCGGTGGGGATGTTATTGGAATATGGGATTCGTGTCGGATTAGTATAAATAGTTGGTTGATTTTCGGCACAGACTCGGTGGGCCGAATGGCCTGTTTTAGTGCTGTCTCTCGAAACTAAACTAAATACTGACACCTAGTGTCACAGACACACACTGGCACCCAGTAACACGCACTGATATGCAGTAACACAGACATGCACTGATACCCAGTAACACAGACACACACTGACACCAAATAACAAAGACATACACTTACACCAAGTAACAAAGACACATACTTACACCAAGTAACACAGACATACACTGACACCAGGTAACACAGACACACACTTACACCAAATAACAAAGACATACCCTAACACCCAGTAACAAAGACATACACTGACACCAAGTCACAAAAACATAAACTGACACCAAGTAACAAAGACAGACACTTACACCAAGAAACAAAGCCATACACTGACCCCCAGTAACACAGACACACAGTGGCCCCCCGTAACACAGACATACACTGTCACCAAGTCACAAAGACACACACTGACACCCAGTAACAAAGACATACACTGATACCCAGGAACACAGACACACACTTACACCAAGTAACAAAGACATACACTGACACCAACTAACAAAGGCATACACTGATACCCAGTAGCATAGACACACACTTACACCAAGTCACAAAGCCATCCACTGACACCAAGTCACAAAGACACACACTGACACCCAGTAACAAAGACATATACTGACACCAAGTCACAAAGACATACACTGATACCCAGTAACAAAGACATACACCGACACCCAGTAACACAGACACACCCTTACACCAAGTAACAAAGACACACACTGATACCCAGTAACACAGACACACACTTACACCAAGTAACAAAGACATACACTGACACCCATTGACAAAGACATGCACTGACACCCAGTAACACAGACACACACGGACACCAAGTAACAATGACACACACTTACACCAAGTAACACAGACACACACTGACAGCCAGTAAGGCAAACAAACACACTGACACCCAGTAACACAGACACACACTGACACCAAGTAACAAATATATACATTGACACCCAGTAACACAGATACACACTGGGTGGCACAGTGGCGCAGTGCTTAGCACTGCAGCCTCACAGCTCCAGGGAACCGGCTTCGATTCTGGGTACTGCCTGTGCGGAGTTTGCAAGTTCTCCCTGTGTCTGCGTGCATTTCCTCCGTGTGCTCCGGTTTCCTCCCACATGCCAAAGACTTGCAGGTTGGTATGTTAGTTGGCCATTATAAATTGCCCCTAGTATAGGTAGATGGTAGGGAAATATATAGGGACCGGTGGGGATGTTATTGGAATATGGGATTCGTGTCGGATTAGTATAAACAGTTGGTTGAATTTCGGCACAGACTCGGTGGGCCGAAGGGCCTGTTTCAGTGCTGTATCTCGAAACTAAACTAGATACTGACACCTAGTGTCACAGACACACACTGACACCCAGTAACACGCACTGATTTACAGTAACACAGACATGCACTGATACCCAGTAACTCAGACACACACTGACACCAAATAACAAAGACATACACTTACACCAAGTAACAAAGACACATACTTACACCAAGTAACACAGACATACACTGACACCAGGTAACACAGACACACACTTACACCAAGTAACAAAGACATACCCTAACACCGAGTAACACAGACATAGACTTACACCTAGTAACAAAGACATGCACTGACACCCAGTAACAAAGACATACACTGACATCAAGTCACAAACACATACACTGACACCAAGTAACAAAGACATACACTTACACCAAGAAACAAAGACATACACTGACCCCCCGTAACACAGACATACACTGTCACCAAGTCACAAAGACACACACTGACACCCAGTAACAAAGACATACACTGACACCAAGTCACAAAGACATACACTGATACACAGACACACACTTACACCAAGTAACACAGACATACACTGACACCAAGTAACAAAGACATACACTGATACCCAGTATCACAGACACACACTTACACCAAGTAACAAAGACATACACTGACACCAAGTCACAAATACACACACTGACACCCAGTAACAAAGACATGCACTGACACCAAGTCACAAAGACATACACTGATACCCAGGAACACAGACACACACTGACACCCAATAACAAAGACATATACTAATACCAAGTCACAAAGACATACACTGATACCCAGGAACACAGACACACACTGACACCCAGTAACAAAGACATACATTGATACCAAGACACAAAGACATACATTGATACCCAGTAACACAGACACACACTGACACCCAGTAACAAAGACATACTCTGATACCAAGTCACAAAGACATACACTGATACCCAGTAAGACAGACACACACTGACACCAAGTAACAAAGACATACACTTACACCAAGTAACAGAGACACACACTTACACCAAGGAACACAGACATACACTGACACCAAGTTACAAAGACATACACTTACACCAAGTAACAAAGATACACACTTACACCAAGGAACACAGACACACACTTACACCAAGTAACACAGACATACACAGACACCAAGTAACAAAGACATGCACTGATACCCAGTATCACAGACACACACTTACACCAAGTAACAAAGACATACACTGACACCAAGTCACAAAGACACACACTGACACCCAGTAACAAAGACATACACTGATACCCAGGATCACAGACACACACTGACACCCAGTAACAAAGACATACACTGATACCAAGTCACAAAGACATACACTGATACCCAGTAACAAAGACACACACTGACACCCAGTAACAAAGACATAAACTGACACCAAGTCACAAAGACACACACTGACACCAAGTCACAAAGGCACACACTGACACCAAGTAACAAAGACATACACTGATACCCAGTATCACAGACACACACTTACACCAAGTAACAAAGACATACACTGACACCAAGTCACAAAGACACACACTGACACCCAGTAACAAAGACATGCACTGACACCAAGTCACAAAGACATACACTGATACCCAGGAACACAGACACACACTGACACCCAATAACAAAGACATATACTGATACCAAGTCACAAAGACATACACTGATACCCAGGAACACAGACACACACTGACACCCAGTAACAAAGACATACATTGATACCAAGACACAAAGACATACATTGATACCCAGTAACACAGACACACACTGACACCCAGTAACAAAGACATACACTGATACCAAGTCACAAAGACATACACTGATACCCAGTAACACAGACACACACTGACACCAAGTAACAAAGACATACACTTACACCAAGTAACAGAGACACACACTTACACCAAGGAACACAGACATACACTGACACCAAGTTACAAAGACATACACTTACACCAAGTAACAAAGATACACACTTACACCAAGGAACACAGACACACACTTACACCATGTAACACAGACATACACAGACACCAAGTAACAAAGACATACACTGATACCCAGTATCACAGACACACACTTACACCAAGTAACAAAGACATACACTGACACCAAGTCACAAAGAGACACACTGACACCCAGTAACAAAGACATACACTGATACCCAGGATCACAGACACACACTGACACCCAGTAACAAAGACATACACTGATACCAAGTCACAAAGACATACACTGATACCCAGTAACAAAGACACACACTGACACCCAGTAACAAAGACATACACTGACACCAAGTCACAAAGACACACACTGACACCCAGGAACAAAGACATACACTGACACCAACTAACAAAGGCATACACTGATACCCAGTAGCACAGACACACACTGACACCAAGTAACAAAGACATCCACTGACACCAAGTCACAAAGGCACACACTGACACCCAGTAACAAAGACATATACTGACACCAAGTCACAAATACATACACTGATACCCAGTAACAAAGACATGCACCGATACCCAGTAACACAGACACACACTTACACCAAGTAACAAAGACATCAACTGACACCCATTGTCAAAGACATGCACTGACACCCAGTAACACAGGCACACACGGAGACCAAGTCACAAAGACACACACTTACACCAAGTAACAAAGACATACACTTACACCAAGTATTTTGACATACACTGACACCTAGTAACACAGACATACACTGATACCCAGTAACACAGACACACACTTACACCAAGTAACAAAGACATACACTGACACCAAGTCACAAAGAAACACACTGACACCCAGTAACAAAGACATACACTGACACCAACTAACAAAGGCATACACTGATACCCAGTAGCACAGACACACACTGACACCAAGTAACAAAGACATCCACTGACACCAAGTCACAAAGACACACACTGACACCCAGTAACAAAGACATATACTGACACCAAGTCACAAATACATACACTGATACCCAGTAACAAAGACATGCACCGATACCCAGTAACACAGACACACACTTACACCAAGTAACAAAGACATCAACTGACACCCATTGTCAAAGACATGCACTGACACCCAGTAACACAGGCACACACGGACACCAAGTCACAAAGACACACACTTACACCAAGTAACACAGACACACACTGACAGCCAGTAAGACAAACAAACACACTGACACCCAGTAACACAGACACACACTGACACCAAGTAACAAATATATACACTGACACCCAGTAACAAAGAAATTCACGAACACCGAGTAACACAGACATACACTTACACCTAGTAACAAAGACATGCACTGACACCCAGTAACAAAGACATACACTGACACCAAGTCACAAACACATACACTGACACCAAGTAACAAAGACATACACTTACACCAAGAAACAAAGACATACACTGATACCCAGTAACACAGACACACACTGACACCCAGTTAGAAACACACACTGACCCCCAGTAACACAGACACACACTGACCCCCCGTAACACAGACATACACTGTCACCAAGTCACAAAGACACACACTGACACCCAGTAACAAAGACATACACTGACACCAAGTCACAAAGACATACACTGTTACACAGACACACACTTACACCAAGTAACAAAGACATACACTGACACCAAGTCACAAAGAGACACACTGACACCCAGTAACAAAGACATACACTGATACCCAGGATCACAGACACACACTGACACACAGTAACAAAGACATACACTGATACCAAGTCACAAAGACATACACTGATACCCAGTAACAAAGACACACACTGACACCCAGTAACAAAGACATACACTGACACCAAGTCACAAAGACACACACTGACACCCAGGAACAAAGACCGACACTGACACCAACTAACAAAGGCATACACTGATACCCAGTAGCACAGACACACACTGACACCAAGTAACAAAGACATCCACTGACACCAAGTCACAAAGGCACACACTGACACCCAGTAACAAAGACATATACTGACACCAAGTCACAAATACATACACTGATACCCAGTAACAAAGACATGCACCGATACCCAGTAACACAGACACACACTTACACCAAGTAACAAAGACATCAACTGACACCCATTGTCAAAGACATGCACTGACACCCAGTAACACAGGCACACACGGAGACCAAGTCACAAAGACACACACTTACACCAAGTAACAAAGACATACACTTACAGGAAGTATTTTGACATACACTGACACCTAGTAACACAGACATACACTGATACCCAGTAACACAGACACACACTTACACCAAGTAACAAAGACATACACTGACACCAAGTCACAAAGAAACACACTGACACCCAGTAACAAAGACATACACTGACACCAACTAACAAAGGCATACACTGATACCCAGTAGCACAGACACACACTGACACCAAGTAACAAAGACATCCACTGACACCAAGTCACAAAGACACACACTGACACCCAGTAACAAAGACATATACTGACACCAAGTCACAAATACATACACTGATACCCAGTAACAAAGACATGCACCGATACCCAGTAACACAGACACACACTTACACCAAGTAACAAAGACATCAACTGACACCCATTGTCAAAGACATGCACTGACACCCAGTAACACAGGCACACACGGACACCAAGTCACAAAGACACACACTTACACCAAGTAACACAGACACACACTGACATCCAGTAAGACAAACAAACACACTGACACCCAGTAACACAGACACACACTGACACCAAGTAACAAATATATACACTGACACCCAGTAACAAAGAAATTCACGAACACCGAGTAACACAGACATACACTTACACCTAGTAACAAAGACATGCACTGACACCCAGTAACAAAGACATACACTGACACCAAGTCACAAACACATACACTGACACCAAGTAACAAAGACATACACTTACACCAAGAAACAAAGACATACACTGATACCCAGTAACACAGACACACACTGACACCCAGTTAGAAACACACACTGACCCCCAGTAACACAGACACACACTGACCCCCCGTAACACAGACATACACTGTCACCAAGTCACAAAGACACACACTGACACCCAGTAACAAAGACATACACTGACACCAAGTCACAAAGACATACACTGTTACACAGACACACACTTACACCAAGTAACACAGACATACACTGACACCAAGTAACAAAGACATACACTGATACCCAGTATCACAGACACACACTTACAACAAGTAACAAAGACATACACTGACACCAAGTCACAAAGACACACACTGACACCCAGTAACAAAGACATGCACTGACATCAAGTCACAAAGACATACACTGATACCCAGGAACACAGACACATACTGACACCCAGTAACAAAGACATACACTGATACCAAGTCACAAAGACATACACTGATACCCAGTAACACAGACACACACTGACACCGAGTAACAAATACTCACACTGATACCAAGACACAAAGACATACATTGATACCCAGTAACACAGACACACACTGACACCGAGTAACAAATACTCACACTGATACCAAGTCACAAAGACATACACTGATACCCAGTTACACAGACACACACTGACACCAAGTAACAAAGACATACACTGACACCAAGTAACAAATACATACACTTACACCAAGTAACAAAGACACACATTTTCACCAAGGAACACAGACATACACTGACACCAAGTTACAAAGACATACACTTACACCAAGTGACAAAGACAGACAATTACACCAAGTAACAAAGACATGCACTTGCACCAAGTAATTTGACATTCACTGACACAAAGCAACAAAGACAGACACTGATACCAAGTCACAGAGACACACACTGACACCCAGTAACAAAGACATACACTGACACCAAGTCACAAAGACATACACTGATACCCAGTAACAAAGACATACACTGACACCAAGTCACAAAGACGCACACTGACACCCAGTAACAAAGACATACACTGACACCAAGTAACAAAGACATACACTGATACCCAGTAACACAGACACACACTTACACCAAGTAACAAAGACATACACTGACTCCCAGTAACAAAGACATACACTGACACCTAGTCACAAAGACATACACTGACACCAAGTCACAAAGACACACACTGACACCCAGAAACAAAGACATACACTGACACCAAGTCGCAAAGACATACACTGATACCCAGGAACACAGACACACACTGACACCCAGTAACAAAGACATGCCCTGATATCAAATCTCAAAGACATACACTGATACCCAGTAACGCAGACACACACTGACACCCAGTAACAAAGACATACTCTGATACCAAGTCACAAAGACACACACTGACACCCAGTAACAAAGACATACACTGACACCCAGGAACAAAGACATACACTGATACCAAGTCACAAAGACATACAATGATACCCAGTATCACAGACACACACTTACACCAAGTAACAAAGACATACACTGACACCAAGTCACAAAGACACACACTGACACCCAGTAACAAAGACATACACTGTTACCCAGGAACACAGACACACACTGACACCCAGTTACAAAGACATACACTGATTCCAAGTCACAAAGTCATACACTGATACCCAGTAACACATACACACACTGACACCCAGTAACAAAGACATACACTGACACCAAGTAACAAAGACATACACTTACACCAAGTAACAAAGACACACACTAACACCAAGGAACACAGCCATACACTGACACCAAGTAACAAAGGCATACACTTACACCAAGTTACAAAGGCAGACAATTACACCAAGTAACAAAGACATACACTTGCACCAAGTATTTTGACATACACTGACACCAAGTATCAAAGACATACACTGATACCCAGTAACACAGACACACACTTACACCAAGTAACAAAGACATACACTGACACCAAGTCACAAACACATACACTGACACCAAGTAACAAAGACATACACTTACACCAAGTAACAAAGTCATACACCGATACCCAGTAACTCAGACACACACTGACACCAAGTCACAAACACATACACTGACACCAAGTAACAAAGACATACACTTACACCAAGTAACAAAGACATACACTGATACCCAGTCACACAGACACACACTGACCCCCCGTAAAACAGGCATACACTGAGACCAAGTCACAAGGACACACACTGACACCCAGTAACAAAGATATACACTGATACCAAGTTACAAAGACATACAATGATACCCAATATCACAGACACACACTTACACCAGGTAACAAAGACATACACTGACACCAAGTCACAAAGATACACACTGACACCCAGTAACAAAGACATACACTGACACCCAGTAACAAAGACATCCACTGATACCCAGGAACACAGACACACACTGACACCCAGTTACAAAGACATACACTGATACCAAGTCACAAAGTCATACACTGATACCCAGTAACACATACACACACTGACACCCAGTAACAAAGACATACACTGATACCCAGTAACGCAGACACACACTTACACCAAGTAACAAAGACATACACAGACACCCAGTTAGAAAGACATGCACTGACAACCAGTAACACAGACACACACATACACCAAGTAACAAAGACACACACTTACATCAAGTAACACAGACACACACTGACAGCCAGTAAGACAAACAAACACACTGACACCCAGTAACACAGACACACACTGACACCAAGTAACAAAGACATACACTGACACCCAGTAACACAGATACACACTGGGCGGCACAGTGGCACAGTGGTTAGCACTGCAGCCTCACAGCTGAAGGGACCCGGGTTCGATTCTGGGTACTGCCTGTGCGGAGTTTGCAAGTTCTCCCTGTGTCTGCGTGGGTTTCCTCCGGGTGCTCCGGTTTCTTCCCACATGCCAAAGACTTGCAGGTTGGTAGGTTAATTGGCCATTATAAATTGCCCCTAGTATAGGTAGGTGGTAGGGAAATATATAGGGACCGGTGGGGATGTTATTGGAATATGGGATTCCTGCAGGATTAGTATAAATGGTTGGTTGATGGTCGGCACAGAATCGGTGGGCCGAAGGGCCTGTTTCAGTGCTGTATCTCGAAAGTAACAAAGACTTACATTTGTACCAAGTATTTTGACATACACTTACACCGAGTAACACAGACATACACTGATACTCAGTAACAAAGACATACACTGACACCAAGTAACAAAGACAAACACTGATACCAAGTCACAAAGACATACACTGATACCAAGTAACACTGACACCCAGTAACAAAGACATACACTTACACCAAGTAACAAAGACAGACAATTACACCAAGTAACAAAAGACATACACTTGCACCAAGTATTTTGACATACACTGACACCAGGTAACAAAGACATACACTGATACCCAGTAACACAGACACACACCTACACCAATTAACAAAGACATACACTGACACCAAGTCACAAAGACGCACACTGACACCCAGTAACAAAGACATACACTGATACCAAGTCACAAAGACATACACTGATACCAAGTAACACAGACAGACACTGACACCCAGTAACAAAGACATATACTGATACCAAGTCACAAAGACATACACTGATACCAAGTAACAAAGACATACACTTACACCAAGTAACGAAGACATACACTGACTCCAAGTAACAAAGACATACACTTACACCAAGTAACAAAGACAGACAATTACACCAAGTAACAAAGACATACGCTTGCACCAAGTATTTTGACATACACTGACTCCAAGTAACAAAGACATACACTTACACCAAGTAACAAAGACAGACAATTACACCAAGTAACAAAGACATACACTTGCACCAAGTATTTTGACATACAGTGACACCAAGTAACAAAGACATGCACTGATACCCAGTAACACAGACACACACGTACACCAAGTAACACAGACACACACTGACACCAAGTAACAAAGACATACACTGACACCAAGTCACAAACACATACACTGACACCAAGTAACAAAGACATACACTTACACCAAGTAACGAAGACATACACTGATACCCAGTAACACAGACACACACTGACACCAAGTCACAAACACACACACTGACACCAAGTAACAAAGACATACACTTACACCAAGTAACAAAGACATACACTGATGCCCAGTAACACAGACACACACTGACACCCAGTTAGAAACACACACTGACCCCCAGTAACACAGACACACACTGACCCCCCGTAACACAGGCATACACTGAGACCAAGTCACAAGGACACACACTGACACCCAGTAACAAAGACATACACTGACACCCAGTAACAAAGATATACACTGATACCAAGTCACAAATACATACAATGATACCCAGTATCACAGACACACACTTACACCAGGTAACAAAGACATACACTGACACCAAGTCACAAAGATACACATTGACACCCAGCAACAAAGACATACACTGACACCCAGTAACAAAGACATACACTGATACCCAGGAACACAGACACACACTGACACCCAGTTACAAAGACATACACTGATACCAAGTCACAAAGTCATACACTGATACCCAGTAACACATACACACACTGACACCCAGTAACAAAGACATACACTGATACCCAGTAACACAGACACACACTTACACCAAGTAACAAAGACATACACAGACACCCAGTTAGAAAGACATGCACTGACACCCAGTAACAAAGACACACACGGACACCAAGTTACAAAGACACACACTTACACCAAGTAACACAGACACACACTGACAGCCAGTAAGACAAACCAGCACACTGACACCCAGTAACACAGACACACACTGACACCAAGTAACAAAGACATACACTTACACCAAGTAACAAAGACAGACAATTACATCAAGTAACAAAAGACATACACTTGCACCAAATATTTTGACATACACTGACACCAGGTAACAAAGAAATACACTGATACCCAGTAACACAGACACACACCTACACCAATTAACAAAGACATAGACTGACACCAAGTCACAAAGGCACACCCTGACACCCAGTAACAAAGACATACACTGATACCAAGTCACAAAGACATACACTGATACCCAGTAACACAGACACACACTGACACCCAGTAACAAAGACATATACTGATACCAAGTCACAAAGACGTACACTGATACCAAGTAACACAGACACACACTGACACCCAGTAACAAAGACATACACTGACTCCAATTAACAAAGACATACACTTACACCAAGTAACAAAGACAGACAATTACACCAAGTAACAAAGACATACACTTGCACCAAGTATTTTGACATACAGTGACACCAAGTAACAAAGACATACACTGATACCCAGTAACACAGACACACACTTACACCAAGTAACAAAGACATACACTGACACCAAGTCACAAAGACGCACACTGACACCCAGTAACAAAGACATACACTGACACCAAGTAACAAAGACATACACTGATACCCAGTAACACAGACACACACTTACACCAAGGAACAAAGACATACACTGACACCAAGTCACAAAGACACACACATACACTCAGTAACAAAGACATACACTGACACCAAATCACAAAGACATTCACTGATTCCCAGTAACAAAGACATACACTGATTCCCAGTAACAAAGACATACACTGATACCCAGTAACACAGACACACACTGACAGCCAGTAAGACAAACAAACTCACTGACACCCAGTAACACAGACACACACTGACACCAAGTAACAAAGACAGACACTGACACCCAGTAACACAGATAAACACTGGGTGGCACAGTGGCACAGTGGTTGGCACTGCAGACTCACAGCTGAAGGGACCCGGGTTCGATTCTGGGTACTGCCTGTGCGGAGTTTGCAAGTTCTCCCTGTGTCTGCGTGGGTTTCCTCCGGGTGCTCCGGTTTCCTCCCACATGCCAAAGACTTGCAGGTTGGTAGGTTAATTGGCCATTATAAATTGCCCCTGGTATAGGTATGTGGTAGGGAAATATATAGGGAACGGTGGGGATGTTATTGGAATATGGGATTCGTGTAGGATTAGTATAAATGGTTGGTTGATGGTCGGCACAGACTCGGTGGGCCGAAGGGCCTGTTTCAGTGCTGTATCTCTAAACTAAACTAAATACTGACACCTAGTGTCACAAACACACAGTAACACAGACATACACTGATACCCAGGAACACAGACACACACTGACACCAAGTAACAAAAACACATACTTACACCAAGTAACACAGACATACACTGGCACCAAGTGACACCTCGTGTCACAGACACACAGGAACACAGACAGACACTGATACCCAGTAACACAGACACACACTGACACCAAGTAACAAAGACACACACTTACACCAAGTAACAAAGACATACACTTACACCGAGTAACACAGACATACACTGACACCCAGTAACAAAGACAGACACTGACTCCAAGTAACAAAGACATACACTTACACCAAGTAACAAAGACAGACAATTACACCAAGTAACAAAGACATACACTTGCACCAAGTATTTTGACATACACTGACACCAAGTAACAAAGACATACACTGATACCCAGTAACACAGACACACACTTACACCAAGTAACAAAGACATACACTGACACCAAGTCACAAAGACGCACACTTACACCCAGTAACAAAGACATACACTGACACCAAGTAACAAAGACATACACTGATACCCAGTAACACAGACACACACTTACACCAAGTAACAAAGACATACACTGACACCAAGTCACAAAGACACACACATACACTCAGTAACAAAGACATACACTGACACCAAATCACAAAGACATAGACTGATTCCCAGTAACAAAGACATACACTGATACCCAGTAACACAGACACACACGTACACCAAGTAACAAAGACACACACTGATACCCAGTAACACAGACACACACTTACACCAAATAACAAAGACACACACTTACACCAAGTAACAAAGACATACACTTACACCGAGTAACACAGACATACACTGATACTCAGTAACAAAGACATACACTGACACCAAGTAAGAAAGACAAACACTGATACCAAGTCACAAAGACATACACTGATACCAAGTAACACTGACACCCAGTAACAAAGACATATACTGACACCAAGTAACAAAGACACACACTTACACCAAGGAACACAGACATACACTGACACCAAGTAACAAAGACATACACTTACACCAAGTAACAAAGACAGACAATTACACCTAGTAACAAAAGACATACACTTGCACCAATTATTTTGACATACACTGACATCAGGTAACAAAGACATACACTGATACCCAGTGACACAGACACTCACTGACACCCAGTAACAAAGACATACACTGATACCAAGTCACAAAGACATACACTGATACCAAGTAACACAGACACACACTGACACCCAGTAACAAAGACATACACTGACACCAAGTAACAAAGACATACACTTACACCAAGTAACAAAGACACACACTTACACCAAGTAACACAGACATACACTGACACCAAGTAACAAAGACATACACTTGCACCAAGTAACAAAGACAGACAATTACACCAAGTAACAAAGACATACACTTACACCAAGTATTTTGACATACACTGACACCAAGTAACAAAGACATACACTGATACCCAGTAACACAGACACACACATACACCAAGTAACAAAGACATACACTGACACCAAGTCACAAAGACACACACTGACACCCAGTAACAAAGACATACACTGATACCAGGTAACAAAGACATACACTGATACCCAGTAACACAGACACACACCTACACCAATTAACAAAGACATACACTGACACCAAGTCACAAAGACGCACACTGACACCCAGTAACAAAGACATACACTGATACCAAGTCACAAAGACATACACTGATACCCAGTAACACAGACATACACTGACACCAAGTAAGAAAGACATACACTGATACCAAGTCACAAAGACATACACTGATACCAAGTAACACAGACACACACTGACACCCAGTAACAAAGACATACACTGACACCAAGTAACAAAGACATACACTTACACCAAGTAACAAAGACACACACTTACACCAAGGAACACAGACATACACTGACACCAAGTATCAAAGACATACACTTACACCAAGTAACAAAGACAGACAATTACACCAAGTAAAAAAGACATACACTTGCACGAAGTATTTTGACATACACTGACACAAAGTAACAAAGACATACACTGATACCCAGTGACACAGACACACACCTACACCAATTAACAAAGACATACACTGACACTAAGTCACAAAGACGCACACTGACACCCAGTAACAAAGACATACACTGATACCAAGTCACAAAGACATACACTGATACCCAGTAACACAGACACACACTGACACCCAGTAACAAAGACATACACTGATACCAAGTCACAAAGACATACACTGATACCAAGTAACACAGACACACACTTACACCAAGTAACAAAGACATACACTGACACCAAGTCACAAAGACGCACACTGACACCCAGTAACAAAGACATACACTGACACCAAGTAACAAAGACATACACTGATACCCAGTAACACAGACACACACTTACACCAAGGAACAAAGACATACACTGACACCAAGTCACAAAGACACACACATACACTCAGTAACAAAGACATACACTGACACCAAATCACAAAGACATTCACTGATTCCCAGTAACAAAGACATACACTGATTCCCAGTAACAAAGACATACACTGATACCCAGTAACACAGACACAAACTGACAGCCAGTAAGACAAACAAACTCACTGACACCCAGTAACACAGACACACACTGACACCAAGTAACAAAGACAGACACTGACACCCAGTAACACAGATAAACACTGGGTGGCACAGTGGCACAGTGGTTGGCACTGCAGACTCACAGCTGAAGGGACCCGGGTTCGATTCTGGGTACTGCCTGTGCGGAGTTTGCAAGTTCTCCCTGTGTCTGCGTGGGTTTCCTCCGGGTGCTCCGGTTTCCTCCCACATGCCAAAGACTTGCAGGTTGGTAGGTTAATTGGCCATTATAAATTGCCCCTAGTATAGGTAGGTGGTAGGGAAATATATAGGGAACGGTGGGGATGTTATTGGAATATGGGATTCGTGTAGGATTAGTATAAATGGTTGGTTGATGGTCGGCACAGACTCGGTGGGCCGAAGGGCCTGTTTCAGTGCTGTATCTCTAAACTAAACTAAATACTGACACCTAGTGTCACAAACACACAGTAACACAGACATACACTGATACCCAGGAACACTGACACACACTGACACCAAGTAACAAAAACACATACTTACACCAAGTAACACAGACATACACTGGCACCAAGTGACACCTCGTGTCACAGACACACAGGAACACAGACAGACACTGATACCCAGTAACACAGACACACACTGACACCAAGTAACAAAGACACACACTTACACCAAGTAACAAAGACATACACTTACACCGAGTAACACAGACATACACTGACACCCAGTAACAAAGACAGACACTGACTCCAAGTAACAAAGACACACACTTACACCAAGTAACAAAGACAGACAATTACACCAAGTAACAAAGACATACACTTGCACCAAGTATTTTGACATACACTGACACCAAGTAACAAAGACATACACTGATACCCAGTAACACAGACACACACTTACACCAAGTAACAAAGACATACACTGATACCCAGTAACACAGACTCACACTTACACCAAGTAACAAAGACATACACTGACACCAAGTCACAAAGACACACACATACACTCAGTAACAAAGACATACACTTGCACCAAGTATTTTGACATACACTGACACCAAGTAACAAAGACATACACTGATACCCAGTAACACAGACACACACGTACACCAAGTAACAAAGACACACACTGATACCCAGTAACACAGACACACACTTACACCAAATAACAAAGACACACACTTACACCAAGTAACAAAGACATACACTTACACCGAGTAACACAGACATACACTGATACTCAGTAACAAAGACATACACTGACACCAAGTAAGAAAGACAAACACTGATACCAAGTCACAAAGACATACACTGATACCAAGTAACACTGACACCCAGTAACAAAGACATATACTGACACCAAGTAACAAAGACACACACTTACACCAAGGAACACAGACATACACTGACACCAAGTAACAAAGACATACACTTACACCAAGTAACAAAGACAGACAATTACACCAAGTAACAAAAGACATACACTTGCACCAATTATTTTGACATACACTGACATCAGGTAACAAAGACATACACTGATACCCAGTGACACAGACACTCACTGACACCCAGTAACAAAGACATACACTGATACCAAGTCACAAAGACATACACTGATACCAAGTAACACAGACACACACTGACACCCAGTAACAAAGACATACACTGACACCAAGGAACAAAGACATACACTTACACCAAGTAACAAAGATACACACTTACACCAAGTAACACAGACATACACTGACACCAACTAACAAAGACATACACTTACACCAAGTAACAAAGACAGACAATTACACCAAGTAACAAAGACATACACTTGCACCAAGTATTTTGACATACACTGACACCAAGTAACAAAGACATACACTGATACCCAGTAACACAGACACACACATACACCAAGTAACAAAGACATACACTGACACCAAGTCACAAAGACACACACTGACACCCAGTAACAAAGACATACACTGATACCAGGTAACAAAGACATACACTGATACCCAGTAACACAGACACACACCTACACCAATTAACAAAGACATACACTGACACCAAGTCACAAAGACGCACACTGACACCCAGTAACAAAGACATACACTGATACCAAGTCACAAAGACATACACTGATACCCAGTAACACAGACATACACTGACACCCAGTAAGAAAGACATACACTGATACCAAGTCACAATGACATACACTGATACCAAGTAACACAGACACACACTGACACACAGTAACAAAGACATACACTGACACCAATTAACAAAGACATACACTTACACCAAGTAACAAAGACAGACAATTACACCAAGTAAAAAAGACATACACTTGCACGAAGTATTTTGACATACACTGACACAAAGTAACAAAGACATACACTGATACCCAGTGACACAGACACACACCTACACCAATTAACAAAGACATACACTGACACTAAGTCACAAAGACGCACACTGACACCCAGTAACAAAGACATACACTGATACCAAGTCACAAAGACATACACTGATACCCAGTAACACAGACACACACTGACACCCAGTAACAAAGACATACACTGATACCAAGTCACAAAGACATACACTGATACCAAGTAACACAGACACACACTGACACCCAGTAACAAAGACAGACAATTACACCTAGTAACAAAAGACGTACACTTGCACCAAGTATTTTCACATACACTGACACCAGGTAACAAAGACATACACTGATACCCAGTAACACAGACACACACCTACACCAATTAACAAAGACAAACACTGACACCAAGTAACAAAGACATACACTGACACCAAGTAACAAAGACAGACAATTACACCAAGTAACAAAGACAGACAATTACACCTAGTAACAAAAGACATACACTTGCACCAAGTATTTTCACATACACTGACACCAGGTAACAAAGACATACACTGATACCCAGTAACACAGACACACACCTACACCAATTAACAAAGACATACACTGACACCAAGTCACAAAGACGCACACTGACACCCAGTAACAAAGACATACACTGATACCAAGTCACAAATACATACACTGATACCCAGTAACACAGACACACACTGACACCCAGTAACAAAGACATACACTGATACCAAGTCACAAAGACATACACTGATACCAAGTAACACAGACACACACTGACACCCAGTAACAAAGACATACACTGACACCAAGTAACAAAGACATACACTTACACCAAGTAACAAAGACACACACTTACACCAAGGAACACAGACATACACTGACACCAAGTATCAAAGACATACACTTACACCAATTAACAAAGACAGACAATTACACCAAGTAACAAAGACATACACTTGCACCAATATTTTGACATACACTGACACCAAGTAACAAAGACATACACTGATACCCAGTAACACAGACACACACTTACACCAAGTAACAAAGACATACACTGACACCAAGTCATATAGACGCACACTGACACCCAGTAACAAAGACATACACTGACACCAAGTAACAAAGACATACACTGATACCCAGTAACACAGACACACACTGACACCCAGTAACAAAGACATACACTGATACCAAGTCACAAAGACATGCACTGATACCAAGTAACACAGACACACACTGACACCCAGTAACAAAGACATACACTGACAACAAGTAACAAAGACATACACTGACACAAAGTCACAAAGACATACTCTGATACCAAGTCATAAAGACATACACTGACGCCCAGTAACAAAGATATACACTTACACCAACTAACAAAAACACACATTTACACCAAGTAACACAGACATACAATGACACCAAGTAACAAAGACAGACAATTACACCTAGTAACAAAAGACATACACTTGCACCAAGTATTTTCACATACACTGACACCAGGTAACAAAGACATACACTGATACCCAGTAACACAGACACACACCTACACCAATTAACAAAGACATACACTGACACCAAGTCACAAAGACGCACACTGACACCCAGTAACAAAGACATACACTGATACCAAGTCACAAATACATACACTGATACCCAGTAACACAGACACACACTGACACCCAGTAACAAAGACATACACTGATACCAAGTCACAAAGACATACACTGATACCAAGTAACACAGACACACACTGACACCCAGTAACAAAGACATACACTGACACCAAGTAACAAAGACATACACTTACACCAAGTAACAAAGACACACACTTACACCAAGGAACACAGACATACACTGACACCAAGTATCAAAGACATACACTTACACCAATTAACAAAGACAGACAATTACACCAAGTAACAAAGACATACACTTGCACCAAGTATTTTGACATACACTGACACCAAGTAACAAAGACATACACTGATACCCAGTAACACAGACACACACTTACACCAAGTAACAAAGACATACACTGACACCAAGTCATAAAGACGCACACTGACACCCAGTAACAAAGACATACACTGACACCAAGTAACAAAGACATACACTGATACCCAGTAACACAGACACACACTGACACCCAGTAACAAAGACATACACTGATACCAAGTCACAAAGACATGCACTGATACCAAGTAACACAGACACACACTGACACCCAGTAACAAAGACATACACTGACAACAAGTAACAAAGACATACACTGACACAAAGTCACAAAGACATACTCTGATACCAAGTCATAAAGACATACACTGACGCCCAGTAACAAAGATATACACTTACACCAACTAACAAAAACACACACTTACACCAAGTAACACAGACATACACTGACACCAAGTAACAAAGACAGACACTTACACCAAGTAACAAATACATACACTTACACCAAGTAACAAAGACACACACTTGCACCAAGTATTTTGACATACACTGACACCAAGTAACAAAGACATACACTGATACCCAGTAACACAGACACACACTTACACCAAGTAACCCAGACATACACTGACACCAAGTAACAAAGACAGCCAATTACACCAAGTAACAAAGACATACAATTACACCAAGTAACAAAGACACACACTTACACCAATTATTATGACATACACTGACACCCAGTAACAAAGACATACTCTGACACCCAGTACGACAGACACACACGGACACCAAGTAACAAAGACACACTCTTACACCAAGTAACACAGACACACACTGACCTCCAGTAACACAAACATGCACTGACACCAAGTAACAAAGACATACACTGATACCCAGTAACACAGGCACACACTGGGGTGGGGGGCGGGGGCACATTGGCGCAGTGGTTAGCACCGCAGCCTCACAGCTCCAGGGACCCGGGTTCGATTCTGGATACTGCCTGTGCGGAGTTTGAAAGTTCTCCCTGTGTCTGCGTGGGTTTCCTCCCGGTGCTCCATTTCCTCCCACATGCCAAATACTTGCAGGTTGATAGGTTAATTGGCCATCATAAATTGCCATAGTATAGGTAGGTGGTAGGGAAATATATAGGGATATGTGGGGATGTGATAGGAATACGGGATTAGTGTAGGATTAGTGTAAATGGGAGGCTGATGGTCAGCACAGACTCGGGGGGCCGAAGGGCCTGTTTAAGTGCAGTATCTCTAAACTAAACTAAATACTGACACCTCGTGTCACAGACACACACTGACACCCAGAAACACAGAGAAACACTGATACACAGTAACAAAGAAATACACTGACACCAAATAACACAGACACACAATGACACCCACTAAAAAAGACATACACTGATACCAAGTCACAAAGACATACACTTGCACCAAGTAACAAAGACACACACTTACACCAAGTAACACAGACATACACTGACACCAAGTAACAAAGAAAGACAATTACACCAAGTAACAAAGACATACACTTGCACCAAGTATTTTGACATACACTGACACTAAGTAACAAAGACATACACTGATACCCAGTAACACAGACACACACTTACACCAGGTAACACAGACATACAATGACACCAAGTAACAAAGACATACACTTACACCAAGTAACACAGACATACACTGACACCAAGTAACAAAGACAGACAATTACACCAAGTCACAAAAACATACACTTACACCAAGTATTTTGACATACACTGACACCAAGGAACAAAGACATACACTGATACCCAGTAACACAGACACACACTTACACCAAGTAACAAAGACATACACTTACACCAAGTAACAAAGACACACACTTACACCAAGTAACACAGACATACACTGACACCAAGTAACAAAGACAGACAATTACACCAAGTAACAAAGACATACACTTACACCAAGTATTTTGACATACACTGACACTAAGTAACAAAGACATACATTGATACCCAGTAACACAGACACACACTTACACCACGTAACGCAGACATACACTGACACCAAGTAACAAAGACATGCACTGATACCCACTTACACAGACACACACTTACACCAAGTAAAAAGACAGACACTGATACCCAGTAACACAGACACACACTTACACCAAGTAACAAAGACATACATTGATACCTAGTAACACAGACACACACTTACACCAAGGAACACAGACATACACTGACACCAAGTAACAAAGACATACACTTACACCAAGTAACAAAGACAGACAATTACACCAAGTAACAAAGACATACACTTGCACCAAGTATTTTGACATACACTGACACCAAGTAACAAAGACATACACTGATATCCAGTAACACAGACACACACATACACGAAGTAACAAAGACATACACTGACACCAAGTCACAAAGACACACACTGACACCCAGTAACAAAGACATACACTGATACCAGGTAACAAAGACATACACTGACACCAAGTCATAAAGACGCACACTGACACCCAGTAACAAAGACATACACTGACACCAAGTAACAAAGACATACACTGATACCCAGTAACACAGACACACATTTACACCAAGTAACAAAGACATACACTGACACCCACTAACAAAGACATACACTGATACCAAGTCACAAAGACATACACTGATACCCAGTAACACAGACACACACTGACACCCAGTAACAAAGACATACACTGATACCAAGTCACAAAGACATGCACTGATACCAAGTAACACAGACACACACTGACACCCAGTAACAAAGGCATACACTGACGACAAGTAACAAAGACATACACTGACACAAAGTCACAAAGACATACTCTGATACCAAGTCATAAAGACATACACTGACGCCCAGTAACAAAGACATACACTGACACCAAGTAACAAAGACAGACACTTACACCAAGTAACAAATACATACACTTACACCAAGTAACAAAGACACACACTTGCACCAAGTATTTTGACTTACACTGACACCAAGTAACAAAGACATACACTGATACCCAGTAACACAGACACACACTTACACCAAGTAACACAGACATACACTGACACCAAGTAACAAAGACAGCCAATTACACCAAGTAACAAAGACATACACTTACACCAAGAAACAAAGACACACACTTTCACCAATTATTATGACATACACTGACACCCAGTAACAAAGACATACTCTGACACCCAGTACGACAGACACACACGGACACCAAGTAACAAAGACACACTCTTACACCAAGTAACACAGACACACACTGACCCCCAGTAAAACAAACATACACTGACACCAAGTAACAAAGACATACACTTACACCAAGTAACAAAGACACACACTTACACCAAGGAACACAGACATACACTGACACCAAGTATCAAAGACATACACTTAAACCAATTAACAAAGACAGACAATTACACCAAGTAACAAAGACATACACTTGCACCAAGTATTTTGACATACACTGACACCAAGTAACAAAGACATACACTGATACCCAGTAACACAGACACACACTTACACCAAGTAACAAAGACATACACTGACACCAAGTCATAAAGACGCACACTGACACCCAGTAACAAAGACATACACTGACACCAAGTAACAAAGACATACACTGATACCCAGTAACACAGACACACACTGACACCCAGTAACAAAGACATACACTGATACCAAGTCACAAAGACATGCACTGATACCAAGTAACACAGACACACACTGACACCCAGTAACAAAGACATACACTGACAACAAGTAACAAAGACATACACTGACACAAAGTCACAAAGACATACTCTGATACCAAGTCATAAAGACATACACTGACGCCCAGTAACAAAGATATACACTTACACCAACTAACAAAAACACACACTTACACCAAGTAACACAGACATACACTGACACCAAGTAACAAAGACAGACACTTACACCAAGTAACAAATACATACACTTACACCAAGTAACAAAGACACACACTTGCACCAAGTATTTTGACATACACTGACACCAAGTAACAAAGACATACACTGATACCCAGTAACACAGACACACACTTACACCAAGTAACCCAGACATACACTGACACCAAGTAACAAAGACAGCCAATTACACCAAGTAACAAAGACATACAATTACACCAAGTAACAAAGACACACACTTACACCAATTATTATGACATACACTGACACCCAGTAACAAAGACATACTCTGACACCCAGTACGACAGACACACACGGACACCAAGTAACAAAGACACACTCTTACACCAAGTAACACAGACACACACTGACCTCCAGTAACACAAACATGCACTGACACCAAGTAACAAAGACATACACTGATACCCAGTAACACAGGCACACACTGGGGTGGGGGGCGGGGGCACATTGGCGCAGTGGTTAGCACCGCAGCCTCACAGCTCCAGGGACCCGGGTTCGATTCTGGATACTGCCTGTGCGGAGTTTGCAAGTTCTCCCTGTGTCTGCGTGGGTTTCCTCCCGGTGCTCCATTTCCTCCCACATGCCAAAGACTTGCAGGTTGATAGGTTAATTGGCCATCATAAATTGCCATAGTATAGGTAGGTGGTAGGGAAATATATAGGGATATGTGGGGATGTGATAGGAATACGGGATTAGTGTAGGATTAGTGTAAATGGGAGGCTGATGGTCAGCACAGACTCGGGGGGCCGAAGGGCCTGTTTAAGTGCAGTATCTCTAAACTAAACTAAATACTGACACCTCGTGTCACAGACACACACTGACACCCAGAAACACAGAGAAACACTGATACACAGTAACAAAGAAATACACTGACACCAAATAACACAGACACACAATGACACCCACTAAAAAAGACATACACTGATACCAAGTCACAAAGACATACACTTGCACCAAGTAACAAAGACACACACTTACACCAAGTAACACAGACATACACTGACACCAAGTAACAAAGAAAGACAATTACACCAAGTAACAAAGACATACACTTGCACCAAGTATTTTGACATACACTGACACTAAGTAACAAAGACATACACTGATACCCAGTAACACAGACACACACTTACACCAAGTAACACAGACATACAATGACACCAAGTAACAAAGACATACACTTACACCAAGTAACACAGACATACACTGACACCAAGTAACAAAGACAGACAATTACACCAAGTCACAAAAACATACACTTACACCAAGTATTTTGACATACACTGACACCAAGTAACAAAGACATACACTGATACCCAGTAACACAGACACACACTTACACCAAGTAACAAAGACATACACTTACACCAAGTAACAAAGACACATACTTACACCAAGTAACACAGACATACACTGACACCAAGTAACAAAGACAGACAATTACACCAAGTAACAAAGACATACACTTACACCAAGTATTTTGACATACACTGACACTAAGTAACAAAGACATACATTGATACCCAGTAACACAGACACACACTTACACCACGTAACGCAGACATACACTGACACCAAGTAACAAAGACATGCACTGATACCCACTTACACAGACACACACTTACACCAAGTAAAAAGACAGACACTGATACCCAGTAACACAGACACACACTTACACCAAGTAACAAAGACATACATTGATACCTAGTAACACAGACACACACTTACACCAAGGAACACAGACATACACTGACACCAAGTAACAAAGACATACACTTACACCAAGTAACAAAGACAGACAATTACACCAAGTAACAAAGACATACACTTGCACCAAGTATTTTGACATACACTGACACCAAGTAACAAAGACATACACTGATAGCCAGTAACACAGACACACACATACACGAAGTAACAAAGACATACACTGACACCAAGTCACAAAGACACACACTGACACCCAGTAACAAAGACATACACTGATACCAGGTAACAAAGACATACACTGACACCAAGTCATAAAGACGCACACTGACACCCAGTAACAAAGACATACACTGACACCAAGTAACAAAGACATACACTGATACCCAGTAACACAGACACACATTTACACCAAGTAACAAAGACATACACTGACACCCACTAACAAAGACATACACTGATACCAAGTCACAAAGACATACACTGATACCCAGTAACACAGAAACACACTGACACCCAGTAACAAAGACATACACTGATACCAAGTCACAAAGACATGCACTGATACCAAGTAACACAGACACACACTGACACCCAGTAACAAAGACATACACTGACGACAAGTAACAAAGACATACACTGACACAAAGTCACAAAGACATACTCTGATACCAAGTCATAAAGACATACACTGACGCCCAGTAACAAAGACATACACTGACACCAAGTAACAAAGACAGACACTTACACCAAGTAACAAATACATACACTTACACCAAGTAACAAAGACACACACTTGCACCAAGTATTTTGACTTACACTGACACCAAGTAACAAAGACATACACTGATACCCAGTAACACAGACACACACTTACACCAAGTAACACAGACATACACTGACACCAAGTAACAAAGACAGCCAATTACACCAAGTAACAAAGACATACACTTACACCAAGAAACAAAGACACACACTTTCACCAATTATTATGACATACACTGACACCCAGTAACAAAGACATACTCTGACACCCAGTACGACAGACACACACGGACACCAAGTAACAAAGACACACTCTTACACCAAGTAACACAGACACACACTGACCCCCAGTAACACAAACATGCACTGACACCAAGTAACAAAGACATACACTGATACCCAGTAACACAGGCACACACTGGGGTGGGGGGCGGGGGCACATTGGCGCAGTGGTTAGCACCGCAGCCTCACAGCTCCAGGGACCAGGGTTCGATTCTGGGTACTGCCTGTGCGGAGTTTGCAAGTTCTCCCTGTGTCTGCGTGGGTTTCCTCCCGGTGCTCCGGTTTCCTCCCACATGCCAAAGACTTGCAGGTTGATAGGTTAATTGGCCATCATAAATTGCCATAGTATAGGTAGGTGGTAGGGAAATATATAGGGATAGGTGGGGATGTGATAGGAATACGGGATTAGTGTAGGATTAGTGTACATGGGAGGTTGATGGTCAACACAGACTCGGGGGGCCGAAGGGCCTGTTTAAGTGCAGTATCTCTAAACTAAACTAAATACTGACACCTCGTGTCACAGACACACTGACACCCAGTACCACAAACAAACACACACTGACACCCAGTAACACAGAGAAACACTGATACACAGTAACAAAGAAATACACTGACACCAAATAACACAGACACACAATGACACCCACTAAAAAAGACATACACTGATACCAAGTCACAAAGACATACACTTGCACCAAGTAACAAAGACACACACTTACACCAAGTAACACAGACAGACACTGACACCAAGTAACAAAGACAGACAATTACACCAAGTAACAAAGACATACACTTGCACCAAGTATTTTGACATACACTGACACTAAGTAACAAAGACATACACTGATACCCAGTAACACAGACACACACTTACACCAAGTAACACAGACATACAATGACACCAAGTAACAAAGACATACACTTACACCAAGTAACACAGACATACACTGACACCAAGTAACAAAGACAGACAATTACACCAAGTCACAAAAACATACACTTACACCAAGTATTTTGACATACACTGACACCAAATAACAAAGACATACACTGATACCCAGTAACACAGACACACACTGACACCAAGTAACAAAGACATACACTTACACCAAGTAACAAAGACACACACTTACACCAAGTATTTTGACACACACTGACACCAAATAACAAAGACAGACAATTACACCAAGTAACAAAGACATACACTTGCACCAAGTATTTTGACACACACTGACACCAAATAACAAAGACAGACAATTACACCAAGTAACAAAGACATACACTTACACCAAGTATTTTGACATACACTGACACTAAGTAACAAAGACATACATTGATACCCAGTAACACAGACACACACTTACACCACGTAACTCAGACATACACTGACACCAAGTAACAAAGACATGCACTGATACCCAGTTACACAGACACACACTTACACCAAGTAAAAAGACAGACACTGATACCCAGTAACACAGACACACACTTACACCAAGTAACAAAGACATACATTGATACCTAGTAACACAGACACACACTTACACCAAGGAACACAGACATACACTGACACCAAGTAACAAAGACATACACTTACACCAAGTAACAAAGACAGACAATTACACCAAGTAACAAAGACATACACTTGCACCAAGTATTTTGACATACACTGACACCAAGTAACAAAGACATACACTGATATCCAGTAACACAGACACACACATACACCAAGTAACAAAGACATACACTGACACCAAGTCACAAAGACACACACTGACACCCAGTAACAAAGACATACACTGATACCAGGTAACAAAGACATACACTGATACCCAGTAACACAGACACACACCTACACCAATTAACAAAGACATACACTGACACCAAGTCACAAAGACGCACACTGACATCCAGTAACAAAGACATACACTGATACCAAGTCACAAAGACATACACTGATACCCAGTAACACAGACACACACTGACACCCAGTAACAAAGACATACACTGATACCAAGTCACAAAGACATACACTGATACCAAGTAACACAGACACACACTGACACCCGGTAACAAAGACATACACTGACACCAAGTAACAAAGACATACGCTTACACCAAGTAACAAAGACACACACTTACACCAAGGAACACACACATACACTGACACCAAGTAACAAAGACATGCACTTACACCAAGTAACAAAGACAGACAATTACACCAAGTAACAAAGACATAAACTTGCACCAAGTATTTAGACATACACTGACACCAAGTAACAAAGACATACACTGATACCCAGTCACACAGACACACACATACACCAAGTAACAAAGACATACACTGACACCAAGTCACAAAGACGCACACTGACACCCAGTAACAAAGACATACACTGACACCAAGTAACACAGACATACACTGGCAGCAAGTGACACCTAGTGTCACAGTCACACAGTAACACAGACATACACTGATACCCAGTAACACAGACACACACTGACACCAAGTAACAAAGACACACACTTACACCAAGTAACAAAGACATACACTTACACCGAGTAACAAAGACATACACTGATACTCAGTAACAAAGACATACACTGACACCAAGTAACAAAGACATACACTGATACCAAGTCAGAAAGACATACACTGATACCAAGTAACACTGACACCCAGTAACAAAGACATATACTGACACCAAGTAACAAAGACACACACTGACACCAAGTAACAAAGACATACACTGATATCCAGTAACACAGACACACACATACACCAAGTAACAAAGACATACACTGACAACAAGTCACAAAGACACACACTGACACCCAGTAACAAAGACATACACTGATACCAGGTAACAAAGACATACACTGATACCCAGTAACACATACACACACACCTACACCAATTAACAAAGACATACACTGACACCAAGTCACAAAGACGCACACTGACATCCATTAACAAAGACATACACTGATACCAAGTCACAAAGACATACACTGATACCCAGTAACACAGACACACACTGACACCCAGTAACAAAGACATACACTGATACCAAGTCACAAAGACATACACTGATACCAAGTAACACAGACACACACTGACACCCGGTAACAAAGACAAACACTGACACCAAGTAACAAAGACATACACTTACACCAAGTAACAAAGACACACACTTACACCAAGGAATACACACATACACTGGCACCAAGTAACAAAGACATGCACTTACACCAAGTAACAAAGACAGACAATTACACCAAGTAACAAAGACATAAACTTGCACCAAGTATTTAGACATACACTGACACCAAGTAACAAAGACATACACTGATACCCAGTCACAAAGACACACACATACACCAAGTAACAAAGACATACACTGACACCAAGTCACAAAGACGCACACTGACACCCAGTAACAAAGACATACACTGACACCAAGTAACACAGACATACACTGGCAGCAAGTGACACCTAGTGTCACAGTCACACAGTAACACAGACATACACTGATACCCAGTAACACAGACACACACTGACACCAAGTAACAAAGACACACTCTTACACCAAGTAACAAAGACATACACTTACAACGAGTAACACAGACGTACACTGATACTCAGTAACAAAGACATACACTGACACCAAGTAACAAAGACATACACTGATACCAAGTCAGAAAGACATACACTGATACCAAGTAACACTGACACCCAGTAACAAAGACATATACTGACACCAAGTAACAAAGACACACACTTACACCAAGGAACACAGACATACACTGACACCAAGTAACAAAGACATACACTTACACCAAGTAACAAAGACAGACAATTACACCAAGTAACAAAAGACATACACTTGCACCAAGTATTTTGACATACACTGACACCAGGTAACAAAGACATACACTGATACCCAGTAACACAGACACACACCTACACCAATTAACAAAGACATACACTGACACCAAGTCACAAAGACGCACACTGACACCCAGTAACAAAGACATACACTGATACCAAGTCACAAATACATACACTGATACCCAGTAACACAGACACACACTGACACCCAGTAACAAAGACATACACTGATACCAAGTCACAAAGACATACACTGATACCAAGTAACACAGACACACACTGACACCAAGTAACAAAGACATACACTGACACCAAGTAACAAAGACATACACTTACACCAAGTAACAAAGACACACACTTACACCAAGGAACACAGACATACACTGACACCAAGTATCAAAGTCATACACTTACACCAAGTAACAAAGACAGTCAATTACACCAAGTAACAAAGACATACACTTGCACCAAGTATTTTGACATACACTGACACCAAGTAACAAAGACATACACTGATACCCAGTAACACAGACACACACTTACACCAAGTAACAAAGACATACACTGACACCAAGTCACAAAGACGCACACAGACACCCAGTAACAAAGACATACACTGACACCAAGTAACAAAGACATACACTGATACCCAGTAACACAAACACACACACTTACACCAAGTAACAAAGACGTACACTGACACCAAGTCACAAAGACACACACTGACACCCACTAACAAAGACATACACTGATACCAAGTCACAAAGACATACACTGATACCCAGTAACACAGACACACACTGACACCCAGTAACAAAGACATACACTGATACCAAGTCACAAAGACATGCACTGATACCAATAAACACAGACACACACTGACACCCAGTAACAAAGATATACACTTACACCAAGTAACAAAGACACACACTTACACCAAGTAACACAGACATACACTGACACCAAGTAACAAAGACAGCCAATTACACCAAGTAACAAAGACATACACTTACACCAAGTAACAAAGACACACACTTACACCAATTATTATGACATACACTGACACCCAGTAACAAAGACATACTCTGACACCCAGTACGACAGACACACAAGGACACCAAGTAACAAAGACACACTCTTACACCAAGTAACACAGACACACACTGACCCCCAGTAACACAAACATACACTGACACCAAGTAACAAAAACATACAGTGATACCCAGTAACACAGACACACACTTACACCAAGTAACAAAGACATACACTGACACCAAGTCACAAAGACGCACACAGACACCCAGTAACAAAGACAAACACTGACACCAAGTAACAAAGACATACACTGATACCCAGTAACACAGACACACACTTACACCAAGTAACAAAGACGTACACTGACACCAAGTCACAAAGACACACACTGACACCCACTAACAAAGACATACACTGATACCAAGTCACAAAGACATGCACTGATACCAAGTAACACAGACACACACTGACACCCAGTAACAAAGATATACACTTACACCAAGTAACAAAGACACACACTTACACCAAGTAACACAGACATACACTGACACCAAGTAACAAAGACAGCCAATTACACCATGTAACAAAGACATACACTTACACCAAGTAACAAAGAAACACACTTACACCAATTATTATGACATACACTGACACCCAGTAACAAAGACATACTCTGACACCCAGTACGACAGACACACACGGACACCAAGTAACAAAGACACACTCTTGCACCAAGTAACACAGACACACACTGACCCCCAGTAACACAAACATGCACTGACACCAAGTAACAAAGACATACACTGATACCCAGTAACACAGGCACACACTGGGGTGGGGCGGTGGGGGGGTGGGGCACATTGGCGCAGTGGTTAGCACCGCAGCCTCACAGCTCCAGGGACCCGGGTTCGATTCTGGGTACTGCCTGTGCGGAGTTTGCAAGTTCTCCCTGTGTCTGCGTGGGTTTCCTCCCGGTGCTCCGGTTTCCTCCCACATGCCAAAGACTTGCAGGTTGATAGGTTAATTGGCCATCATAAATTGCCATAGTATAGGTAGGTGGAAGGGAAATATATAGGGATAGGTGGGGATGTGATAGGAATACGGGATTAGTGTAGGATTAGTGTAAATGGGAGGTTGATGGTCAGCACAGACTCGGGGGGCCGAAGGGCCTGTTTAAGTGCAGTATCTCTAAACTAAACTAAATACTGACACCTCGTGTCACAGACACACACTGACACCCAGTACCACAAACAAACACACACTGACACCCAGTAACACAGAGAAACACTGATACACAGTAACAAAGAAATACACTGACACCAAGTAACAAAGACATACACTGATACCCAGTCACACAGACACACACATACACCAAGTAACAAAGACATACACTGACACCAAGTCACAAAGACGCACACTGACACCCAGTAACAAAGACATACACTGACACCAAGTAACACAGACATACACTGGCAGCAAGTGACACCTAGTGTCACAGTCACACAGTAACACAGACATACACTGATACCCAGTAACACAGACACACACTGACACCAAGTAACAAAGACACACACTTACACCAAGTAACAAAGACATACACTTACACCGAGTAACACAGACATACACTGATACTCAGTAACAAAGACATACACTGACACCAAGTAACAAAGACATACACTGATACCAAGTCAGAAAGACATACACTGATACCAAGTAACACTGACACCCAGTAACAAAGACATATACTGACACCAAGTAACAAAGACAGACAATTACACCAAGTTACAAAAGACATACACTTGCACCAAGTATTTTGACATACACTGACACCAGGTAACAAAGACATACACTTACACCAAGTAACAAAGACAGACAATTACACCAAGTTACAAAAGACATACACTTGCACCAAGTATTTTGACATACACTGACACCAGGTAACAAAGACATACACTGATACCCAGTAACACAGACACACACCTACACCAATTAACAAAGACATACACTGACACCAAGTCACAAAGACGCACACTGACACCCAGTAACAAAGACATACACTGATACCAAGTCACAAATACATACACTGATACCCAGTAACACAGACACACACTGACACCCAGTAACAAAGACATACACTGATACCAAGTCACAAAGACATACACTGACACCAAGTAACAAAGACATACACTTACACCAAGTAACAAAGACACACACTTACACCAAGGAACACAGACATACACTGACACCAAGTATCAAAGTCATACACGTACACCAAGTGACAAAGACAGTCAATTACACCAAGTAACAAAGACATACACTTGCACCAAGTATTTTGACATACACTGACACCAAGTAACAAAGACATACACTGACACCAAGTCACAAAGACGCACACAGACACCCAGTAACAAAGACATACACTGACACCAAGTAACAAAGACATACACTGATACCCAGTAACACAGACACACACTTACACCAAGTAACAAAGACGTACACTGACACCAAGTCACAAAGACACACACTGACACCCACTAACAAAGACATACACTGATACCAAGTCACAAAGACATACACTGATACCCAGTAACACAGACACACACTGACACCCAGTAACAAAGACATACAATGATACCAAGTCACAAAGACATGCACTGATACCAAGTAACACAGACACACACTGACACCCAGTAACAAAGACACACACTTACACCAAGTAACACAGACATACACTGACACCAAGTACCAAAGACAGCCAATTACACCAAGTAACAAAGACATACACTTACACCAAGTAACAAAGACACACACTTACACCAATTATTATGACATACACTGACACCCAGTAACAAAGACATACTCTGACACCCAGTACGACAGACACACACGGACACCAAGTAACAAAGACACACTCTTACACCAAGTAACACAGACACACACTGACCCCCAGTAACACAAACATACACTGACACCCAGTAACAAAGACATACTCTGACACCCAGTACGACAGACACACACGGACACCAAGTAACAAAGACATAAACTGACACCCAGTAACAAAGACATACACTGACACCCAGTAACACGGACACACACGGACACCAAGTAACAAAGACACACACTTACACCAAGTAACACAGACACACACTGACACCCAGTAACACAAACAAACACACTGACACCAAGTAACACAGACATACAATGACACCAAGTCACAAAGACATACTCTGATACCAAGTCACAAAGACATACACTGACGCCCAGTAACACAGACACACACTGACACCAAGTAACACAGACATACAATGACACCAAGTAACAAAGACATACACTTACACCAAGTAACACAGACATACACTGACACCAAGTAACAAAGACAGACAATTACACCAAGTAACAAAAACATACACTTACACCAAGTATTTTGACATACACTGACACCAAGTAACAAAGACATACACTGATATCCAGTAACACAGACACACACTTACACCAAGTAACAAAGACATACACTTACACCAAGTAACAAAGACACACACTTACACCAACTAACACAGACATACACTGACACCAAGTAACAAAGACAGACAATTACACCAAGTAACCAAGACATACACTTACACCAAGTATTTTGACACACACTGACACCAAGTAACAAAGACAGACAATTACACCAAGTAACAAAGACATACACTTACACCAAGTATTTTGACATACACAGGCACTAAGTAACAAAGACATACATTGATACCCAGTAACACAGACACACACTTACACCACGTAACACAGACATACACTGACACCAAGTAACAAAGAAATGCACTGATACCCAGTTACACAGACACACACTTACACCAAGTAAAAAGACAGACACTGATACCCAGTAACACAGACACACACTTACACCAAGTAACAAAGACATACACTGACACCCAGTAACAAAGACATACACTGACACCCAGTAACACGGACACACACGGACACCAAGTAACAAAGACACACACTTACACCAAGTAACACAGACACACACTGACACCCAGTAACACAAACAAACACACTGACACCAAGTAACACAGACATACACTGACACCAAGTCACAAAGACATACTCTGATACCAAGTCACAAAGACATACACTGACGCCCAGTAACACAGACACACACTGACACCAAGTAACAAAGACATACACTGACACCAAGTAACAAAGATATACACTTACGCCAAGTCACAAAGACACACACTTACACCAAGTAACACAGACATACACTGACACCAAGTAACAAAGACAGACAATTACACCAAGTATTTTGACATACACTGACACCAAGTAGCAAAGACATACACTGAAACCCAGTAACACAGACACACACTTACACCAAGTAACACAGACACACACTGACACCAAGTAACAAAGACATGCACTGACACCCAGTGAAAAAGACATGCACAGATACCCAGTAACACAGACACACACATAGGCCAAGTAAAAAAGACAGACACTGATACCCAGTAACACAGGCACACACTGTGGCGGGGTGGGGGGGGGGGGGCTCTTTGGTGCAGTGTTTCGCACCGCAGCCTCACAGCTCCAGGGACCCGGGTTCGATTCTGGGTACTGCCTGTGCGGAGTTTGCAAGTTCTCCCTGTGTCTGCGTGGGTTTCCTCCCGGTGCTCACGTTTCCTCCCACATGCCAAAGACTTGCAAGTTGATAGGTTAATTGGCCATCATAAATTGCCCCTAGCATTGGTAGGTGGTACGGAAATATATAGGGATAGGTGGGGATGTGATAGGAATATGGGATTAGTGTAGGATTCGTATAAATGGGTTGTTGATGGTCGGCACAGACTCGGTGGGCCGAAGGGCCGGTTTAAGTGCTGTCTCTCTAAACTAAACTAAATACTGACACCTAGTGTCACAGACACACACTGACACCCAGTAACACAAACAAACACACACTGACACCCAGTAACACAGAGAAACACTGATACACAGTAACAAAGACATACACTGACACCAAGTAACACAGACACACACTGACATCCAGTAAAAAAGACATACACTGACACCAAGTCACAAAGACATACACTGATACCAAGTCACAAAGACATACACTGATGCCCAGTAACAAAGACATACACTGACACCAAGTAACACAGACACACACTGACATCCAAGAAAAAAGACATACACTGACACCCAGTAAAAAAGGCATACACTGATACCAAGTCACAAAGACATACACTGATGCCCAGTAACACAGATACACACAGACAACAAGTAACAAAGACATACACTGACACCAAGTAACAAAGACATACACTGAAACCAAGTAACAAAGACACACACTTACACCAAGTAACACAGACATACACTGACACCAAGTAACAAAGACAGACAATTACACCAAGTAACAAAGACACACACTTACACCAAGTATTTTGACATGCACTGACACCAAGTAACAAAGACATACACTGATACCCAGTAACACAGACACACACATACAACAAGTAAAAAAGACAGATACTGATACACAGAAACACAGACACACACTTCCACCAAGTAACAAAGACATACACTGACACCCAGTAATACAAAGACATACAATGACACCCAGTAACACAGACACACACGGACACCAAGTAACAAAGACACACACTTACACCAAGTAACACAGACACACACTGACACCCAGTAATACAAACAAGCACACTGACACCAAGTAACACAGACATGCACTGACACCAAGTAACAAAGACATGCACTGATACCAACTAACAAAGACATACACTTACACCAAGTAACAAAGACACACACTTGCACCAAGTAACACAGACATACACTGACACCAAGTAACAAAGACAGACAATTACACCAAGTAACAAAGACATACACTTAAACCAAGTATTTTGACATCCACTGACACCAAGTAACAAAGACATACACTGACACCCAGTAAAAAAGACATACACTGACACCAAGTAACAAAGACATACACTGAAACCAAGTAACAAAGACACACACTTACACCAAGTAACACAGACATACACTGACACCAAGTAACAAAGACAGACAATTACACCAAGTAACAAAGACACACACTTACATCAAGTATTTTGACATGCACTGACACCAAGTAACAAAGACATAAACTGATACCCAGTAACACAGACACACACTTACAACAAGTAAAAAAGACAGATACTGATACACAGAAACACAGACACGCACTTACACCAAGTAACAAAGACATACACTGACACCCAGTAATACAAAGACATACACTGACACCCAGTAACACAGAAACACACGGACACCAAGTAACAAAGACACACACTTACACCAAGTAACACAGACACACACTGACACCCAGTAATACAAACAAGCACACTGACACCAAGTAACACAGACATGCACTGCCACCAAGTAACAAAGACATGCACTGATATCAACTAACAAAGACATACACGTACACCAAGCAACAAACACACACACTTACACCAAGTAACACAGACATACACTGACACCAAGTAACAAAGACAGACAATTACACCAAGTAACAAAGACATACACTTACACCAAGTATTTTGACATCCACTGACACCAAGTAACAAAGACATACACTGACACCCAGAAAAAAGAAATATAATGACACCAAGTCACAAAGACATACACTGATACCAAGTCACAAAGACATACACTGATGCCCAGTAACACAGACACACACTGACACTAAGTAACAAAGACATACACTTACACCAAGTAACAAAGACACGCACTTACACCAAGTAACACAGACATACACTGACACCAAGTAACCAAGACATGCACTGATACCCAGTAACACAGGCACACACTTACACCAAGAAACACAGACATACAATGACACCAAGTAACAAAGACATGCACTGATACCCAGTAACACAGACACACACTTACACCAAGTAAAAAAGACAGACACTGATACCCAGTAACACAGACACACACTTACACCCAGTAACAAAGACATACTCTGACACACAGTAACACAGACACACACAGACACCAAGTAACAAAGACACACTCTTACACCAAGTAACACAGACACACACTGACACCCAGTAACACAAACAAACACACTGACACCAAGTAACACAGATATACACTGATACCAAGTAACAAAGACATACACTGATACCCAGTAACACAGGCACACACTGGGGGTGGGGGAGGCAGCTTGGCGCAGTGGTTAGCACCGCAGCCTCACAGCTCCAGGGACCCGGGTTCGAATCAGAGTACTGCCTGTGCGGAGTTTGCAAGTTCTCCCTGTGTCTGCGTGGGTTTCCTCCCGGTGCTCCGGTTTCCTCCCACATGCCAAAGACTTGCAGGTTGATAGGTTAATTGGCCATCATAAATTACCCCTAGTATAGATAGGTGGTAGGGAAATATATAGGGATAGGTGGGGATGTGATAGGAATACGGGATGAGTGTAGGATTAGTGTAAATGGGTGGTTGATGGTCGGCACAGTCTCGGGGGGCCGAAGGGCCTGTTTAAGTGCAGTATCTCTGAACTAAACTAAATACTGACACCTAGTGTCACTGATACACACTGACACACAGTACCACAAACAAATACACACTGACACCCAGTAACACAGAGAAACACTGATACACAGTAACAAAGACATACACTGACACCCAGTAACAAAGACATACACAGACACCAAGTCACAAAGACATACACTGATACCCAGTGACAAAGACATATACTGACACCAAGTAACAAAGACATACGCTGATACCCAGCAACACAGACACACACTTACACCAAGTAACAAAGACATACACTGACAGCAAGTCACAAAGACACACACTGACACCCAGTAACAAAGACATACACTGACACCAAGTAACAAAGACATACACTGATACCCAGTAAAACAGACACACACTTACACCAAGTAACAAAGACATACACTGTCACCCAGTAACACAGACACACACGGACACCAAGTAACAAAGACACAGACTTACACCAAGTAACACAGACACACATTGACACCCAGTAACACAGACACACAATTACACCAAGTAACACAGACATACACTGACACCAAGTAACAAAGACATACACTGACACCAAGTCACAAAGACACACACTGACACCCAGTAACAAAGACATACACTGACACCGTCACAAAGACATACACTGACACCCAGTAACACAGACACACACTTACACCAAGTAACACAGACATACACTGACACCCAGCAACACAGACACACACTTACACCAAGTAACAAAGACATACACTGACACCCAGTAACAAAGACATACACTGACACCCAGTAACACAGAGAAACACTGATCAACAACAACAAAGACATGCACTGACACCAAGTAACACAGACACACACTGACACCCAGTAACAAAGACATACGCTGACACCAAGTCACAAAGACATACACTGACACCCAGTAACACAGACACACACTTACACCAAGTATTTTGACATACACTGACACCAAGTCACAAAGACATACACAAACACCAAGTAACAAAGACATACAATTACACCAAGTAACAAAGACATACACTTACACTAAGTATTTTGACATACACTGACACCAAGTAACAAAGACATACACTGATATCAAGTCACAAAGACATACACTGATACCCAGTAACACAAACAAACACACACTGACACCCAGTAACACAGAGAAACACTGATAAACAGTAACTAAGACATACACTGACACCAAGTAACACAGACACACACTGACACCCAGTAACAAAGACATACACTGATACCAAGTCACAAAGACATACACTGATACCCAGTAACACAGACATACACTGATACCAAGTCACAAAGACATACACTGATACCCAGTAACACAGACACACACTGACACCAAGTAACAAAGACATATACTGACACCAAGTAACAAAGACATACACTTACACCAAGTAACAAAGACAGACAATTACAGCAAGTAACAAAGACATACACTTACACCAAGTATTTTGACATACACTGACAACAAGTAACAAAGACATACACTGATACCCAGTAATACAGACACACACTTACACCAAGTATTTTGACATACACTGACACCAAGTCACAAAGACACACACTGACACCCAGTAACAAAGACATACACTGACACCAAGTCACAAAGACATACACTGATACCCAGTAGCACAGACATACACTGACACCAAGTAAAAACGACATACACAAACACCAAGTAACAAAGACATACACTGACACCAAGTAACAAAGACATACACTGATACCCAGTAACACAGACACACACTTACACCAAGTAACAAAGACAGACACTGACACCAATTCACAAAGACACACACTGACACCCAGCAACAAAGACATACACTGACACCATGTAACACAGACATACACTGACACCCAGCAACACAGACACACACTTACACCAAGCGACAAAGACATACACTGACGCCCAGTAACAAAGACATACACTGACACCCAGTAACACAGACACACACGGACACAAAGTAACAAAGAAACAGACTTACCCCAAGTAACACAGACACACACTGACACCCAGTAACACAGACACACACTTAAACCAAGTAACACAGACACACATTGACACCAAGTAACACAGACATAAATTACACCAAGTAACACAGACATACACTGACAACAAGTAACAAAGACATACACTGATACCCAGTAACACAGGGACACACTGGGGGCGCACATTGGCGCAGTTGTTAGCACCGCAGCCTCACAGCTCCAGTGACACGGGTTCGATTCTGGGTGCTGCCGGTGAGGAGTTTGCAAGTTCTCCCTGTGTCTGCGTGGGTTTCCTCCGGGTGCTCCGGTTTCCTCCCACATGCCAAAGACTTGCAGGTTGATAGGTTAAGTGGCCATCATAAATTGCCCCTAGTATAGGTAGGTGGTAGGGAAATATATAGGGACAGGTGGGGATGTGATAGGAATACGGGATTAGTATATGATTAGTATAAATGGGTGGTTGATGGTCGGCACAGACTCGGTGGGCCGAAGGGCCTGTTAAAGTGCTGTATCTCTAAACTAAACTAAATACTGACACCTAGTGTCACAGACACACACTGACACACAGTAACACAAACAAACACACACTGACACCCAGTAACACAGAGAAACACTGATCAACAACAACAAAGACATGCACTGACACCAAGTAACACAGACACACACTGACACCCAGTAACAAAGACATACGCTGACACCAAGTCACAAAGACATACACTGACACCCAGTAACACAGACACACACTTACACCAAGTATTTTGACATACACTGACACCAAGTCACAAAGACATACACAAACACCAAGTAACAAAGACACACACTTACACCAAGTATTTTGACATACACTGACACCAAGTAACAAAGACATACACTGATACCAAGTCACAAAGACATACACTGATACCCAGTAACACAAACAAACACACACTGACACCCAGTAACACAGAGAAACACTGATAAACAGTAACTAAGACATACACTGACACCAAGTAACACAGACACACACTGACACCCAGTAACAAAGACATACACTGATACCAAGTCACAAAGACATACACTGATACCCAGTAACACAGACACACACTGATACCAAGTCACAAAGACATACACTGATACCCAGTAACACAGACACACACTGACACCAAGTAACAAAGACATATACTGACACCAAGTAACAAAGACATACACTTACACCAAGTAACAAAGACAGACAATTACAGCAAGTAACAAAGACATACACTTACACCAAGTATTTTGACATACACTGACAACAAGTAACAAAGACATACACTGATACCCAGTAATACAGACACACACTTACACCAAGTATTTTGACATGCACTGACACCAGGTAACAAAGACATACACTGACACCAAGTCACAAAGACACACACTGACACCCAGTAACAAAGACATACACTGACACCAAGTCACAAAGACATACACTGATACCCAGTAGCACAGACATACACTGACACCAAGTAAAAACGACATACACAAACACCAAGTAACAAAGACATACAATTACACCAAGTAACAAAGACATACACTTACACCAAGTATTTTGACATACACTGACACCAAGTAACAAAGACATACACTGATACCCAGTAACACAGACACACACTTACACCAAGTAACAAAGACATACACTGACACCAATTCACAAAGACACACACTGACACCCATCAACAAAGACGTACACTGACACCATGTAACACAGACATACACTGACACCCAGCAACACAGACACACACTTACACCAAGCGACAAAGACATACACTGACGCCCAGTAACAAAGACATACACTGACACCCAGTAACACAGACACACACGGACACAAAGTAACAAAGAAACAGACTTACCCCAAGTAACACAGACACACACTGACACCCAGTAACACAGACACACACTTAAACCAAGTAACACAGACACACATTGACACCAAGTAACACAGACACACAATTACACCAAGTAACACAGGCATACACTGACAACAAGTATTTTGACATACACTGACACCAAGTAACAAAGACATACACTGATACCAAGTCACAAAGACATACACTGACACCCAGTAACACAAACAAACACACACTGACACCCAGTAACACAGAGAAACACTGATAAACAGTAACTAAGACATACACTGACACCAAGTAACACAGACACACACTGACACCCAGTAACAAAGACATACACTGATACCAAGTCACAAAGACATACACTGATACCCAGTAACACAGACATACACTGATACCAAGTCACAAAGACATACACTGATACCCAGTAACACAGACACACACTGACACCAAGTAACAAAGACATATACTGACACCAAGTAACAAAGACAGACAATTACAGCAAGTAACAAAGACATACACTTACACCAAGTATTTTGACATACACTGACAACAAGTAACAAAGACATACACTGATACCCAGTAATACAGACACACACTTACACCAAGTATTTTGACATACACTGACACCAAGTAACAAAGACATACACTGACACCAAGTCACAAAGACACACACTGACACCCAGTAACAAAGACATACACTGACACCAAGTCACAAAGACATACACTGATACCCAGTAGCACAGACATACACTGACACCAAGTAAAAACGACATACACAAACACCAAGTAACAAAGACATACACTGACACCAAGTAACAAAGACATACAGTGATACCCAGTAACACAGACACACACTTACACCAATTAACAAAGACATACACTGACACCAATTCACAAAGACACACACTGACACCCAGCAACAAAGACATACACTGACACCATGTAACACAGACATACACTGACACCCAGCAACACAGACACACACTTACACCAAGCGACCAAGACATACACTGACGCCCAGTAACAAAGACATACACTGACACCCAGTAACACAGACACACACGGACACAAAGTAACAAAGGAACAGACTTACCCCAAGTAACACAGACACACACTGACACCCAGTAACACAGACACACACTTAAACCAAGTAACACAGACACACATTGACACCAAGTAACACAGACATAAATTACACCAAGTAACACAGACATACACTGACAACAAGTAACAAAGACATACACTGACACCCAGTAACACAGACACACACTTACACCAAGTATTTTGACATACACTGACACCAAGTCACAAAGACATACACAAACACCAAGTAACAAAGACATACAATTACACCAAGTAACAAAGACATACACTTACACCAAGTATTTTGACATACACTGACACCAAGTAACAAAGACATACACTGATACCATTTCACAAAGACATACACTGATACCCAGTAACACAAACAAACACACACTGACACCCAGTAACACAGAGAAACACTGATAAACAGTAACTAAGACATACACTGACACCAAGTAACACAGACACACACTGACACCCAGTAACAAAGACATACACTGATACCAAGTCACAAAGACATACACTGATACCCAGTAACACAGACATACACTGATACCAAGTCACAAAGACATACACTGATACCCAGTAACACAGACACACACTGACACCAAGTAACAAAGACATATACTGACACCAAGTAACAAAGACATACACTTACACCAAGTAACACAGACACACATTGACACCAAGTAACACAGACATAAATTACACCAAGTAACACAGACATACACTGACAACAAGTAACAAAGACATACACTGATACCCAGTAACACAGGGACACACTGGGGGCGCACATTGGCGCAGTTGTTAGCACCGCAGCCTCACAGCTCCAGTGACACGGGTTCGATTCTGGGTGCTGCCGGTGAGGAGTTTGCAAGTTCTCCCTGTGTCTGCGTGGGTTTCCTCCGGGTGCTCCGGTTTCCTCCCACATGCCAAAGACTTGCAGGTTGATAGGTTAAGTGGCCATCATAAATTGCCCCTAGTATAGGTAGGTGGTAGGGAAATATATAGGGACAGGTGGGGATGTGATAGGAATACGGGATTAGTATATGATTAGTATAAATGGGTGGTTGATGGTCGGCACAGACTCGGTGGGCCGAAGGGCCTGTTAAAGTGCTGTATCTCTAAACTAAACTAAATACTGACACCTAGTGTCACAGACACACACTGACACACAGTAACAAAGACATACGCTGACACCAAGTCACAAAGACATACACTGACACCCAGTAACACAGACACACACTTACACCAAGTATTTTGACATACACTGACACCAAGTCACAAAGACATACACAAACACCAAGTAACAAAGACATACAATTACACCAAGTAACAAAGACATACACTTACACCAAGTATTTTGACATACACTGACACCAAGTAACAAAGACATACACTGATACCAAGTCACAAAGACATACACTGATACCCAGTAACACAAACAAACACACACTGACACCCAGTAACACAGAGAAACACTGATAAACAGTAACTAAGACATACACTGACACCAAGTAACACAGACACACACTGACACCCAGTAACAAAGACATACACTGATACCAAGTCACAAAGACATACACTGATACCCAGTAACACAGACATACACTGATACCAAGTCACAAAGACATACACTGATACCCAGTAACACAGACACACACTGACACCAAGTAACAAAGACATATACTGACACCAAGTAACAAAGACAGACAATTACAGCAAGTAACAAAGACATACACTTACACCAAGTATTTTGACATACACTGACAACAAGTAACAAAGACATACACTGATACCCAGTAATACAGACACACACTTACACCAAGTATTTTGACATGCACTGACACCAAGTAACAAAGACATACACTGACACCAAGTCACAAAGACACACACTGACACCCAGTAACAAAGACATACACTGACACCAAGTCACAAAGACATACACTGATACCCAGTAGCACAGACATACACTGACACCAAGTAAAAACGACATACACAAACACCAAGTAACAAAGACATACAATTACACCAAGTAACAAAGACATACACTTACACCAAGTATTTTGACATACACTGACACCAAGTAACAAAGACATACACTGATACCCAGTAACACAGACACACACTTACACCAAGTAACAAAGACATACACTGACACCAATTCACAAAGACACACACTGACACCCATCAACAAAGACATACACTGACACCATGTAACACAGACATACACTGACACCCAGCAACACAGACACACACTTACACCAAGCGACAAAGACATACACTGACGCCCAGTAACAAAGACATACACTGACACCCAGTAACACAGACACACACGGACACAAAGTAACAAAGAAACAGACTTACCCCAAGTAACACAGACACACACTGACACCCAGTAACACAGACACACACTTAAACCAAGTAACACAGACACACATTGACACCAAGTAACACAGACACACAATTACACCAAGTAACACAGACATACACTGACAACAAGTAACAAAGACATACACTGATACCCAGTAACACAGGGACACACTGGGGGCGCACATTGGCGCAGTTGTTAGCACCGCAGCCTCACAGCTCCAGTGACACGGGTTCGATTCTGGGTGCTGCCGGTGAGGAGTTTGCAAGTTCTCCCTGTGTCTGCGTGGGTTTCCTCCGGGTGCTCCGGTTTCCTCCCACATGCCAAAGACTTGCAGGTTGATAGGTTAAGTGGCCATCATAAATTGCCCCTAGTATAGGTAGGTGGTAGGGAAATATAGAGGGACAGGTGGGGATGTGATAGGAATACGGGATTAGTGGAGGATTAGTATAAATGGGTGGTTGATGGTCGGCAAAGACTCGGTGGGCCGAAGGGCCTGTTAAAGTGCTGTATCTCTAAACTAAACTAAATACTGACACCGAGTGTCACAGATACACACTGACACCCAGTAACACAAACAAACACACACTGACACCCAGTAACACAGAGAAACACTGATAAACAGTAACAAAGATATACACTGACACCAAGTAACAAAGACGGACACTGATACCCAGTAACGCAGACACACACTTACACCAAGTAACAAAGACATACACTTACACCAAGTAACACAGACATACACTTACACCAAGTAACAAAGACATACACTGACACCCAGTAACAAAGACATACACTGACACCAAGTCACAAACACATACACAGACACCAAGTAACAAAGACACACACTTCCACCAAGTAACAAAGACATACACTGATACCCAGTAACACAGACACACACTGACCCCCAGTAACACAGACATACACAGGCACCAAGTCACAAAGACACGCAATGACACTCAGTAACAAAGACACACACTTACACCAAGTAACACAGACATACACTGACAGCAAGTCACAAAGACACACACTGACACCCAGTAACACAGACACACACTTACACCAAGTAACAAAGACAGACACTGATACCCAGTAACACAGACACACACTTACACCAAGTAACAAAGACACACACAGACACCCAGTAACACAGACACACACTTACACCAAGTAACAAAGACAGACACTTACAACAGGTAACAAAGACACACACTGACACTCAGTTACAAAGACACACACTTACACCCAGTATCACAGACACACACTTACACCAAGTAACAAAGACATACACTGACACCAAGTCACAAAGACACACACTGACACCCAGTAACAAAGACATACACTTACAACAAGTCACAAAGACATACACTGATACCCAGGAACACAGACACACACTGACACCCAGTAACAAAGACATACACTTACACCAAGTAACAAAGACATGCACTGATACCCAGTAACACAGACACACACTGACACCCAGTTAGAAACACACACTGACCCCCAGTAACACAGACACACACTGACCCCCCATAACACAGACATACACTGACACCAAGACACAAAGACACACACTGACACCCAGTAACAAAGACATACACTGACACCAAGTCACAAAGACATACACTGATACCCAGTATCACAGACACACACTTACACCAAGTAACAAAGACATACACTGACACCAAGTCACAAAGACATACACTGATACACAGACACACACTGACACCAAGTAACACAGACATACACTGACACCAAGTAACAAAGACAGACACTGATACCCAGTATCACAGACACACACTTTCACCAAGTAACAAAGACATAAACTGACACCAAGTCACAAAGACACACACTGACACCCAGTAACAAAGACATACACTGATACCCAGGAACACAGACACACACTGACACCCAGTAACAAACACAGACTCTGATACCAAGTCACAAAGACATACACTGATACCCAGTAACACAGACACACACTGACACCCAGTAACACGCACTGATATGCAGTAACACAGACATACACTGATACCCAGTAACACAGACACACACTGACACCATGTAACAAAGACATACCCTTACACCAAGTAGCAAAGACACATACTTACACCAAGTAACACAAACATACACTGACACCAAGTAACACAGACACACACTTACACCAAGTAACAAAGACATACACTAACACCGAGTAACACAGACATACACTTACACCAAGTATTTTGACATACACTTACACCAAGTAACAAAGACATGCACTGACACCAGTAACAAAGACATACACTGACACCAAGTCACAAACACATACACTGACACCGAGTAACAAATACATACACTTACACCAAGTAACAAAGACATACACTGATACCCAGTATCACAGACACACACTTACACCAAGTAACAAAGACATACACTGACACCAAGTCACAAAGACACACACTGACACCCAGTAACAAAGACATACACTTACAACAAGTCACAAAGACATACACTGATACCCAGGAACACAGACACACACTGACACCCAGTAACAAAGACAGACACTAACACCGAGTAAGACAGACATACACGTACACCAGGTATTTTGACATACACTCACACCAAGTAACAAAGACATGCACTGACACCCAGTAACAAAGACATACACTGACACCAAGTCACAAACACATACACTGACACCAAGTAACACATACATACACTTACACCAAGTAACAAAGACATACACTGATACCCAGTAACACAGACACACACTGACACCCAGTTAGAAACACACACTGACCCCCAATAACACAGACACACACTGACACCCAGTAACACAGACATACACTGACACCAAGTCACGAAGACACACACTGACACCCAGTAACAAAGACATACACTGACACCAAGTCACAAAGACATACACTGATACACAGACACACACACACCAAGTAACACAGACATACACTGACACCAAGTAACAAAGACATACACTGATACCCAGTATCACAGACACACACTTACACCAAGTAACAAAGACATACACTGACACCAAGTCACAAAGACACACACTGACACCCAGGAACAAAGACAGACACTGATACCCAGGAACACAGACACACACTGACACTCAGTAACAAAGACATAGACTGATACCAAGTCACAAAGACATACACTGATACCCAGTAACACAGACACACACTGACACCCAGTAACAAAGACATACACTGACACCAAGTCACAAAGACACACACTGATACCAAGTCACAAATACATACACTGATACCCAGTAACACAGACACACACTGACACCCAGTAACAAAGACATACACTTACACCAAGTGACAAAGACACATACTTACACCAAGTAACACAGACATACACTGACACCAAGTAACACAGACACACACTTACACCAAGTAACAAAGACATACACTGACACCAAGTCACAAAGACGCACACTGACACCCAGTAACAAAGACAAACACTGACACCAAGTAACAAAGACATACACTGATACCCAGTAACACAGACACACACTTACACCAAGTAACAAAGACATACACTGACACCAAGTCACAAAGACACACACTGAAACCCAGTAACAAAGACATACACTGACACCAAGTAACAAAGACATACACTGATACCCAGTAACACAGACACACACTTACATCAAGTAACAAAGACATACACTGACACCAAGTCACAAAGACACACACTGACACGCAGCAACAAAGACATACACTGACACCAATTCACAAAGACATACACTGATACCCAGTAACAAAGACATACACTGACACCAAGTAACACAGACATACACAGACACAAACTTACACCAAGTAACAAAGACATACACATACACCAAGTAACACAGACATACACTTACACCAAGTATTTTGACATACACTGACACCAAGTAACAAAGACATACACTGACACCCAGTAACAAAGACATACACTGACACCAAGTCACAAACACATACACTGATACCAAGTAACAAAGACATACACTTACACCAAGTAACAAAGACATACACTGACACCAAGTCACAAAGACACACACTGACACCCAGTAGCAAAGACATACACTGATACCAAGTCACAAAGACATACACTGATACCCAGTAACACAGACACACACTGACACCAAGTAACAAAGACATATACTGACACCAAGTAACAAAGACAGACAATTACAGCAAGTAACAAAGACATACACTTACACCAAGTATTTTGACATACACTGACAACAAGTAACAAAGACATACACTGATACCCAGTAATACAGACACACACTTACACCAAGTATTTTGACATGCACTGACACCAAGTAACAAAGACATACACTGACACCAAGTCACAAAGACACACACTGACACCCAGTAACAAAGACATACACTGACACCAAGTCACAAAGACATACACTGATACCCAGTAGCACAGACATACACTGACACCAAGTAAAAACGACATACACAAACACCAAGTAACAAAGACATACAATTACACCAAGTAACAAAGACATACACTTACACCAAGTATTTTGACATACACTGACACCAAGTAACAAAGACATACACTGATACCCAGTAACACAGACACACACTTACACCAAGTAACAAAGACATACACTGACACCAATTCACAAAGACACACACTGACACCCATCAACAAAGACATACACTGACACCATGTAACACAGACATACACTGACACCCAGCAACACAGACACACACTTACACCAAGCGACAAAGACATACACTGACGCCCAGTAACAAAGACATACACTGACACCCAGTAACACAGACACACACGGACACAAAGTAACAAAGAAACAGACTTACCCCAAGTAACACAGACACACACTGACACCCAGTAACACAGACACACACTTAAACCAAGTAACACAGACACACATTGACACCAAGTAACACAGACACACAATTACACCAAGTAACACAGACATACACTGACAACAAGTAACAAAGACATACACTGATACCCAGTAACACAGGGACACACTGGGGGCGCACATTGGCGCAGTTGTTAGCACCGCAGCCTCACAGCTCCAGTGACACGGGTTCGATTCTGGGTGCTGCCGGTGAGGAGTTTGCAAGTTCTCCCTGTGTCTGCGTGGGTTTCCTCCGGGTGCTCCGGTTTCCTCCCACATGCCAAAGACTTGCAGGTTGATAGGTTAAGTGGCCATCATTAATTGCCCCTAGTATAGGTAGGTGGTAGGGAAATATAGAGGGACAGGTGGGGATGTGATAGGAATACGGGATTAGTGTAGGATTAGTATAAATGGGTGGTTGATGGTCGGCACAGACTCGGTGGGCCGAAGGGCCTGTTAAAGTGCTGTATCTCTAAACTAAACTAAATACTGACACCGAGTGTCACAGATACACACTGACACCCAGTAACACAAACAAACACACACTGACACCCAGTAACACAGAGAAACACTGATAAACAGTAACAAAGATATACACTGACACCAAGTAACAAAGACGGACACTGATACCCAGTAACGCAGACACACACTTACACCAAGTAACAAAGACATACACTTACACCAAGTAACACAGACATACACTTACACCAAGTAACAAAGACATACACTGACACCCAGTAACAAAGACATACACTGACACCAAGTCACAAACACATACACAGACACCAAGTAACAAAGACACACACTTCCACCAAGTAACAAAGACATACACTGATACCCAGTAACACAGACACACACTGACCCCCAGTAACACAGACATACACAGGCACCAAGTCACAAAGACACGCAATGACACTCAGTAACAAAGACACACACTTACACCAAGTAACACAGACATACACTGACAGCAAGTCACAAAGACACACACTGACACCCAGTAACACAGACACACACTTACACCAAGTAACAAAGACAGACACTGATACCCAGTAACACAGACACACACTTACACCAAGTAACAAAGACAGACACTTACAACAGGTAACAAAGACACACACTGACACTCAGTTACAAAGACACACACTTACACCCAGTATCACAGACACACACTTACACCAAGTAACAAAGACATACACTGACACCAAGTCACAAAGACACACACTGACACCCAGTAACAAAGACATACACTTACAACAAGTCACAAAGACATACACTGATACCCAGGAACACAGACACACACTGACACCCAGTAACAAAGACATACACTTACACCAAGTAACAAAGACATGCACTGATACCCAGTAACACAGACACACACTGACACCCAGTTAGAAACACACACTGACCCCCAGTAACACAGACACACACTGACCCCCCATAACACAGACATACACTGACACCAAGACACAAAGACACACACTGACACCCAGTAACAAAGACATACACTGACACCAAGTCACAAAGACATACACTGATACCCAGTATCACAGACACACACTTACACCAAGTAACAAAGACATACACTGACACCAAGTCACAAAGACATACACTGATACACAGACACACACTGACACCAAGTAACACAGACATACACTGACACCAAGTAACAAAGACAGACACTGATACCCAGTATCACAGACACACACTTTCACCAAGTAACAAAGACATAAACTGACACCAAGTCACAAAGACACACACTGACACCCAGTAACAAAGACATACACTGATACCCAGGAACACAGACACACACTGACACCCAGTAACAAACACAGACTCTGATACCAAGTCACAAAGACATACACTGATACCCAGTAACACAGACACACACTGACACCCAGTAACACGCACTGATATGCAGTAACACAGACATACACTGATACCCAGTAACACAGACACACACTGACACCATGTAACAAAGACATACCCTTACACCAAGTAACAAAGACACATACTTACACCAAGTAACACAAACATACACTGACACCAAGTAACACAGACACACACTTACACCAAGTAACAAAGACATACACTAACACCGAGTAACACAGACATACACTTACACCAAGTATTTTGACATACACTTACACCAAGTAACAAAGACATGCACTGACACCAGTAACAAAGACATACACTGACACCAAGTCACAAACACATACACTGACACCGAGTAACAAATACATACACTTACACCAAGTAACAAAGACATACACTGATACCCAGTATCACAGACACACACTTACACCAAGTAACAAAGACATACACTGACACCAAGTCACAAAGACACACACTGACACCCAGTAACAAAGACATACACTTACAACAAGTCACAAAGACATACACTGATACCCAGGAACACAGACACACACTGACACCCAGTAACAAAGACAGACACTAACACCGAGTAAGACAGACATGCACGTACACCAGGTATTTTGACATACACTCACACCAAGTAACAAAGACATGCACTGACACCCAGTAACAAAGACATACACTGACACCAAGTCACAAACACATACACTGACACCAAGTAACAAATACATACACTTACACCAAGTAACAAAGACATACACTGATACCCAGTAACACGGACACACACTGACACCCAGTTAGAAACACACACTGACCCCCAATAACACAGACACACACTGACACCCAGTAACACAGACATACACTGACACCAAGTCACGAAGACACACACTGACACCCAGTAACAAAGACATACACTGACACCAAGTCACAAAGACATACACTGATACACAGACACACACACACCAAGTAACACAGACATACACTGACACCAAGTAACAAAGACATACACTGATACCCAGTATCACAGACACACACTTACACCAAGTAACAAAGACATACACTGACACCAAGTCACAAAGACACACACTGACACCCAGGAACAAAGACAGACACTGATACCCAGGAACACAGACACACACTGACACTCAGTAACAAAGACATAGACTGATACCAAGTCACAAAGACATACACTGATACCCAGTAACACAGACACACACTGACACCCAGTAACAAAGACATACACTGACACCAAGTCACAAAGACACACACTGATACCAAGTCACAAATACATACACTGATACCCAGTAACACAGACACACACTGACACCCAGTAACAAAGACATACACTTACACCAAGTGACAAAGACACATACTTACACCAAGTAACACAGACATACACTGACACCAAGTAACACAGACACACACTTACACCAAGTAACAAAGACATACACTGACACCAAGTCACAAAGACGCACACTGACACCCAGTAACAAAGACAAACACTGACACCAAGTAACAAAGACATACACTGATACCCAGTAACACAGACACACACTTACACCATGTAACAAAGACATACACTGACACCAAGTCACAAAGACACACACTGAAACCCAGTAACAAAGACATACACTGACACCAAGTAACAAAGACATACACTGATACCCAGTAACACAGACACACACTTACATCAAGTAACAAAGACATACACTGACACCAAGTCACAAAGACACACACTGACACGCAGCAACAAAGACATACACTGACACCAATTCACAAAGACATACACTGATACCCAGTAACAAAGACATACACTGACACCAAGTAACACAGACATACACAGACACAAACTTACACCAAGTAACAAAGACATACACATACACCAAGTAACACAGACATACACTTACACCAAGTATTTTGACATACACTGACACCAAGTAACAAAGACATACACTGACACCCAGTAACAAAGACATACACTGACACCAAGTCACAAACACATACACTGACACCAAGTAACAAAGACATACACTTACACCAAGTAACAAAGACATACACTGATACCCAGTAACACAGACACACACTGACACCCAGTTAGAAACACACACTGACCCCCAGCAACACAGACACACACTGACCCCCCATAACACAGACATACACTGACACCAAGTCACAAAGACACACACTGACACCCAGTAACAAATCCATACACTGACACCAAGTCACAAAGACATACACTGATACGCAGACACACACTTACACCAAGTAACACAGACATACACAGACACCAAGTAACAAAGACATACACTGATACCCAGTATCACAGACACACACTTACACCAAGTAACAAAGACATACACTGACACCAAGTCACAAAGACATACACTGATACACAGACACACACTTACACCAAGTAACACAGACATACACTGATACCAAGTAACAAAGACATACACTGATACCCAGTATCACAGACACACACTTACACCAAGTAACAAAGACATAAACAGACACCAAGTCACAAAGACACACACTGCACCCAGTAACAAAGACATACACTGATACCCAGGAACACAGACACACACTGACACCCAGTAACAAACACAGACTCTGATACTAAGTCACAAAGACATACACTGATACCCAGTAACACAGACACACACTGACACCCAGTTACACGCACTGATATACAGTAACACAGACATACACTGATACCCAGTAACACAGACACACACTGACACCAAGTAACAAAGACATACACTTACACCAAGTAACAAAGACACATACTTACACCAAGTAACACAGACATACACTGACACCAAGTAACACAGACACACACTTACACCAAGTAACAAAGACATACACTAACACCGAGTAACACAGACATACACTTACACCAAGTATTTTGACATACACTTACACCAAGTAACAAAGACATGCACTGACACCAGTAACAAAGACATACACTGGCACCAAGTCACAAACACATACACTGACACCAAGTAGCAAATACATACACTTACACCAAGTAACAAAGACATACACTGATACCCAGTAACACAGAAACACACTGACACCCAGTTAGAAACACACACAGACCCCCAATAACACAGACACACACTGACAACCCGTAACACAGACATACACTGACACCAAGTCACAAAGACACACACTGACACCCAGTAACAAAGACATACACTGACACCAAGTCACAAAGACATACACTGATACCCAGTATCACAGACACACACTTACACCAAGTAACAAAGACATACACTGACACCAAGTCACAAAGACACACACTGACACCCAGTAACAAAGACATACACTGATACCCAGGAACACAGACACACACTGACACCCAGTAACAAAGACATACACTGACACCAAGTCACAAAGACACACACTGACACCCAGTAACAAAGACATACACTGATACCCAGGAACACAGACACACACTGACACCCAGTAGCAAAGACATACACTGATACCAACTAACAAAGACATACACTTACACCAAGTAACAAAGACACATACTTACACCAAGTAACACAGACATACACTGACACCAAGTAACAAAGACAGACAATTACACCAAGTAACAAAGACATACACTTACACCAAGTATTTTGACATCCACTGACACCAAGTAACAAAGACATACACTGACACCCAGTAAAAAAGACATACACTGACACCAAGTCACAAAGACATACACTGATACCAAGTCACAAAGACATACACTGATGCCCAGTAACACAGACACACACTGACACTATGTAACAAAGACATACACTTACACCAAGTAACAAAGACACGCACTTACACCAAGTAACACAGACATACACTGACACCAAGTAACAAAGACATGCACTGATACCCAGTAACACAGACACACACTGACACCCAGTAACACGCACTGATATGCAGTAACACAGACATACACTGATACCCAGTAACACAGACACACACTGACACCCAGTAGCAAAGACATACACTGATACCAACTAACAAAGACATACACTTACACCAAGTAACAAAGACACACACTTACACCAAGTAACACAGACATACACTGACACCAAGTAACAAAGACAGACAATTACACCAAGTAACAAAGACATACACTTACACCAAGTATTTTGACATCCACTGACACCAAGTAACAAAGACATACACTGACACCCAGTAAAAAAGACATACACTGACACCAAGTCACAAAGACATACACTGATACCAAGTCACAAAGACATACACTGATGCCCAGTAACACAGACACACACTGACACTATGTAACAAAGACATACACTTACACCAAGTAACAAAGACACGCACTTACACCAAGTAACACAGACATACACTGACACCAAGTAACAAAGACATGCACTGATACCCAGTAACACAGACACACACTTACACCAAGTAACACAGACATACAATGACACCAAGTCACAAAGACATACACTGATACCCAGTAACACAGACACACACTTACACCCAGTAACAAAGACATACTCTGACACACAGTAACACAGACACACACGGACACCAAGTAACAAAGACACACTCTTACACCAAGTAACACAGACACACACTGACACCCAGTAACACAAACAAACACTCTGACACCAAGTAACACAGATATACACTGATACCAAGTAACAAAGACATACACTGATACCCAGTAACACAGACACACACTTACAACAAGTAAAAAAGACAGATACTGATACCCAGAAACACAGACACACATTTACACCAAGTAACAAAGACATACACTGACACCCAGTAATACAAAGAGATACACTGACACCCAGTAACACAGACACACACGGACACCAAGTAACAAAGACACACACTTACACCAAGTAACACAGACACACACTGACACCCAGTAATACAAACAAACACACTGACACCAAGTAACACAGACATACACTGACACCAAGTAACAAACACATACACTGATACCAACTAACAAAGACATACACTTACACCAAGTAACAAAGACACACACTTACACCAAGTAACAAAGACATACACTGACACCAAGTAACAAAGACAGACAATTACACCAAGTAACAAAGACATACACTTACACCAAGTATTTTGACATCCACTGACACCAAGTAACAAAGACATACACTGACACCCAGTAAAAAAGACATACACTGACACCAAGTCACAAAGACATACACTGATACCAAGTCACAAAGACATACACTGATGCCCAGTAACACAGACACACACTGACACTCAGTAACAAAGACATACACTGACACCAAGTAACAAAGACATACACTTTCACCAAGTAACAAAGACACGCACTTACACCAAGTAACACAGACATACACTGACACCAAGTAACAAAGACAGACAATTACACCAAGTAACAAAGACATACACTTACAACAATTAACACAGACATACAATGACACCAAGTAACAAAGACATGCACTGATACCCAGTAACACAGACACACACTTACACCAAGTAACACAGACATACAATGACACCAAGTAACAAAGACATGCACTGATACCCAGTAACACAGACACACACTTACACCAAGTAACACAGACATACAATGACACCAAGTAACAAAGACATGCACTGATACCCAGTGACAAAGACATATACTGACACCAAGTAACAAAGACATACACTAACACCAAGTAACAAAGACAGACAATTACACCAAGTAACAAAGACATACACATACACCAAGTATTTTGACATACACTGATACCCAGTAACACAGACACACACTTACACCAAGTAACAAAGACATACACTGACACCAAGTCACAAAGACACACACTTACACCAAGTATTTTGACATACACTGACACAAAGTCACAAAGACATACACTGATACCCAGTAACACAGACACACACTGACACCCAGTTACACGCACTGATATACAGTAACACAGACATACACTGATACCCAGTAACACAGACACACACTGACACCCAGTAACAAAGCCATACACTGACACCAAGTCACAAAGACATACACTGATACCCAGTAAAACAGACACACTTACAGCAAGTAACACAGACATACACTGACACCCAGTAACGCAGACACACACTTACACCAAGTAACAAAGACATACACTGACACCCAGTAACACAGACACACACGGACACCAAGTAACAAAGACACAGACTTACACCAAGTAACACAGACACACATTGACACCCAGTAACACAGACACACAATTACACCAAGTAACACAGACATACACTGACACCCAGTAACAAAGACATACAGTGACACCATGTCACAAAGACATACACTGATACCCAGTAACACAGACACACACTTACACCAAGTAACACAGACATACACTGACACCCAGCAACACAGACACACACTTACACCAAGTAACAAAGACATACACTGATACCCAGTAACACAGACCACACACTGGGCGGCACAGTGGTGCAGTGGTTGCACCGCAGCCTCACAGCTATAGGGACCCGGGTTCGATCCTGGGAACTGCCTGTGCGGAGTTTGCAAGTTCTCCCTTTGTCTGCGTAGGTTTCCTCCGGGTGCTCCGGCTTCCTCCCACATGCCAAAGACTTGCAGGTTGATAGGTTAATTGGCCATCATAAATTGCCCCTAGTATAGGTAGGTGGTAGGGAAATATATAGGGACAGGTGGGGATGTGATAGGAATACGGGATTAGTGTTGGATTAGTATGAATGTGTGGTTGATGGTCGGCACAGACTCGGTGGGACGAAGGGCCTGTTAAATTGCTGCATATCTAAACTAAACTAAATACTGACAGCTAGTGTCACAGATACACACTGACACCCAGTAACACAACACACACACTGACAACCAGTAACACAGAGAAACACTGATAAACAGTAACAAAGACATACACTGACACCAAGGAACACAGACACACACTGACACTCAGTAACAAAGACACACACTTACACCAAGTAACACAGACATACACTGACAGCAAGTCACAAAGACACACACTGACACCCAGTAACACAGACACACACTTACACCAAGCAACAAAGACAGACACTGATACCCAGTAACACAGACACACACTTACACCAAGCAACAAAGACACACACTGACACCCAGTAACACAGACACACACTTACACCAAGTAACAAAGACAGACACTTACAACAGGTAACAAAGACACACACTGACACTCAGTAACAAAGACACACACTTACACCAAGTAACACAGACATACACTGACAGCAAGTAACGAAGACATACACTGATACCCAGTATCACAGACACACACTTACACCAAGTAACAAAGACATACACTGATACCCAGTAACAAAGACATACACTTACACCAAGTCACAAAGACATATACTGATACCCAGGAACACAGACACACACTGACACCCAGTAACAAAGACAGACACTAACACCGAGTAAGACAGACATACACTTACACCAAGTATTTTGACATACACTGACACCAAGTAACAAACACATACACTGACACCAAGTAACAAATACATACACTTACACCAAGCAACAAAGACATACACTGATACCCAGTAACACAGACACACACTGACACCCAGTTAGAAACACACACAGACTCCCAATAACACAGACACACACTGACACCCAGTAACACAGACATACACTGACACCAAGTCACGAAGACACACACTGACACCCAGTAACAAAGACATACACTGACACCAAGTCACAAAGACATACACTGATACACAGACACACACTTACACCAAGTAACACAGACATACACTGACACCAAGTAACACAGACATACACTGATACCCAGTATCACAGACACACACTTACACCAAGTAACAAAGACATACACTGACACCAAGTCACAAAGACACACACTGACACCCAGGAACAAAGACATACACTGATACCCAGTAACACAGACACACACTGACACCCAGTAACAAAGACATACACTGACACCAAGTCACAAAGACACACACTGACACCCAGTACCAATGACATACACTGATACCCAGGAGCACAGACACACACTGACACCCAGTAACAAAGACATAAACTGATATCAAGTCACAAAGACATGCACTGAACACCAGTAACACGGACAAACACACACTGACACCCAGTAACACGCACTGATATGCAGTAACACAGACATACACTGATACCCAGTAACACAGACACACACTGACACCATGTAACAAAGACATACACTTACACCAAGTAACAAAGACACATACTTACACCAAGTAACACAGACATACACTGACACCAAGTAACACAGACACACACATACACCAAGTAACAAAGACATACACTAACACCGAGTAACACAGACATACACTTACACCAAGTATTTTGACATACACTTACACCAAGTAACAAAGACATGCACTGACACCAGTAACAAAGACATACACTGACACCAAGTCACAAACACATACTTTGACACCGAGTAACAAATACATACACTGACACCAAGTAACAAAGACATACACTGATACCCAGTATCACAGACACACACTTACACCAAGTAACAAAGACATACACTGACACCAAGTCACAAAGACACACACTGACACCCAGGAACAAAGACATACACTGATACCCAGTAACACAGACACACACTGACACCCAGTAACAAAGACATACACTGACACCAAGTCACAAAGACACACACTGACACCCAGTAACAATGACATACACTGATACCCAGGAGCACAGACACACACTGACACCCAGTAACAAAGAGATACACTGATACCAATTCACAAAGACATACACTGATACCCAGTAACACGGACACAAACTGACACCCAGTAACAAAGACATACACTTACACCAAGTAACAAAGACACATACTGACACCAAGTAACACAGACATACACTGACACCAAGTAACACAGACACACACTTACACCAAGTAACAAAGACATACACTGACACCAAGTCACAAAGACGCACACTGACACCCAGTAACAAAGACATACACTGACACCAAGTAAGAAAGACATACACTGATACCCACTAACACAGACACACACTTAAACCAAGTAACAAAGACATACACTGTCACCAAGTCACAAAGACACACACTGAAACCCAGTAACAAAGACATACACTGACACCAAGTAACAAAGACATACACTGATACCCAGTAACACAGACACACACTTACACCAAGTAACAAAGACATACACTGACACCAAGTCACAAAGACACACACTGACACGCAGTAACAAAGACATACACTGACACCAAGTCACAAAGACATACACTGATACCCAGTAACAAAGACATAGACTGACACCAAGTAACACAGACATACACAGACACAAACTTACACCAAGTAACAAAGACATACACTTACACCAAGTAACACAGACATACACTTGCACCAAGTATTTTGACATACACTGACACCAAGTAACAAAGACATACACTGACACCCAGTAACAAAGAATTACACTGACACCAAGTCACAAACACATACACTGACACCAAGTAACAAAGACATACACTTACACCAAGTAACAAAGACATACACTGATACCCAGGAACACAGACACACACTGACACCCAGTTAGAAACACACACTGACCCCCAGTAACACAGACACACACTGACCCCCCATAACACAGACATACACTGACACCAAGTCACAAAGACACACACTGACACCCAGTAACAAAGACATACACTGACACGAAGTCACAAAGACATACACTGATACGCAGACACACACTTACACCAAGTAACACAGACATACACTGACACCAAGTAACAAAGACATACACTGATACCCAGTATCACAGACACACACTTACACCAAGTAACAAAGACATACACTGACACCAAGTCACAAAGACATACACTGATACACAGACACACACTGACACCAAGTAACACAGACATACACTGACACCAAGTAACAAAGACAGACACTGATACCCAGTATCACAGACACACACTATCACCAAGTAACAAAGACATAAACTGACACCAAGTCACAAAGACACACACTGACACCCAGTAACAAAGACATACACTGATACCCAGGAACAAAGACACACACTGACACCCAGTAACAAACACAGACTCTGATACCAAGTCTTAAAGACATACACTGATACCCAGTAACACAGACACACACTGACACCCAGTAACACGCACTGATATGCAGTAACACAGACATACACTGATACCCAGTAACACAGACACACACTGACACCATGTAACAAAGACATACACTTACACCAAGTAACAAAGACACATACTTACACCAAGTAACACAGACATACACTGACACCAAGTAACACAGACACACACTTACACCAAGTAACAAAGACATACACTAACACCGAGTAACACAGACATACACTTACACCAAGTATTTTGACATACACTTACTCCAAGTAACAAAGACATGCACTGACACCAGTAACAAAGACATACACTGACAGCAAGTCACAAACACATACACTGACACCGAGTAACAAATACATACACTTACACCAAGTAACAAAGACATACACTGATACCCAGTAACACAGACACACACTGACACCATGTAACAAAGACATACACTTACACCAAGTAACAAAGACATACACTGACACCCAGTAACAAAGACATACACTGATACCCAGGAACACAGACACACACTGACACCCAGTAACAAACACAGACTCTGATACCAAGTCACAAAGACATACACTGATACCCAGTAACACAGACACACACTGACACCTAGTAACACGCACTGATATGCAGTAACACAGACATACACTGATAACCAGTAACACAGACACACACTGACACCATGTAACAAAGACATACACTTACACCAAGTAACAAAGACACATACTTACACCAAGTAACACAGACATACACTGACACCAAGTAACACAGACACACACTTACACCAAGTAACAAAGACATACACGAACACCGAGTAACACAGACATACACTTACACCAAGTATTTTGACATACACTTACACCAAGTAACAAAGACATGCACTGACACCAGAAGCAAAGACATACAGTGACACCAAGTCACAAACACATACACTGACACCGAGTAACAAATACATACACTGACACCAAGTCACAAACACATACACTGACACCGAGTAACAAAGACATACACTGACACCAAGTCACAAAGACACACACTGACACCCAGTAACAAAGAGATACACTGATACCAAGTCACAAAGACATACACTGATACCCAGTAACACGGACACACACTGACACCCAGTAACAAAGACATACACTTACACCAAGTAACAAAGACACATACTTACACCAAGTAACACAGACATACACTGACACCAAGTAACACAGACACACACTTACACCAAGTAGCAAAGACATACACTGACACCAAGTCACAAAGACGCACACTGACACTCAGTAACAAAGACATACACTGACACCAAGTAACAAAGACATACTCTGATACCCACTAACACAGACACACACTTACACCAAGTCACAAACACATACACTGACACCAAGTCACAAAGACACACACTGACACCCAGTAACAAAGACATACACTGACACCAAGTAACAAAGACATACACTGATACCCAGTAACACAGACACACACTTACACCAAGTAACAAAGACATACACTGACACCAAGTCACAAAGACACACACTGACACGCAGTAACAAAGACATACACTGACACCAAGTCACAAAGACATACACTGATACCCAGTAACAAAGACATAGACTGACACCAAGTAACACAGACATACACAGACACAAACTTACACCAAGTAACAAAGACATACACTTACACCAAGTAACACAGACATACACTTATACCAAGTATTTTGACATACACTGACACCAAGTAACAAAGACATACACTGACACCCAGTAACAAAGAATTACACTGACAACAAGTCACAAACACATACACTGACACCAAGTAACAAAGACATACACTTACACCAAGTAACAAAGACATACACTGATACCCAGTAACACAGACACACACTGACACCCAGTTAGAAACACACACTGACCCCCAGTAACACAGACACACACTGACCCCCCATAACACAGACATACACTGACACCAAGTCACAAAGACACACACTGACACCCAGTAACAAAGACATACACTGACACCAAGTAACACAGACATACACTGACACCAAGTAACAAAGACATACACTGATACCCAGTATCACAGACACACACTTACACCAAGTAACAAAGACATACACTGACACCAAGTCACAAAGACATACACTGATACACAGACACACACTGACACCAAGTAACACAGACATACACTGACACCAAGTAACAAAGACAGACACTGATACCCAGTATCACAGACACACACTTTCACCAAGTAACAAAGACATAAACTGACACCAAGTCACAAAGACACACACTGACACCCAGTAACAAAGACATACACTGATACCCAGGAACACAGACACGCACTGACACCCAGTAACAAACACAGACTCTGATACCAAGTCACAAAGACATACACTGATACCCAGTAACACAGACACACACTGACACCCAGTAACACGCACTGATATGCAGTAACACAGACATACACTGATACCCAGTAACACAGACACACACTGACACCATGTAACAAAGACATACACTTACACCAAGTAACAAAGACATACACTAACACCGAGTAACACAGACATACACTTACACCAAGTATTTTGACATACACTTACTCCAAGTAACAAAGACATGCACTGACACCAAGTAACACAGACACACACTTACACCAAGTAACAAAGACATACACTAACACCGAGTAACACAGACATACACTTACACCAAGTATTTTGACATACACTTACTCCAAGTAACAAAGACATGCACTGACACCAGTAACAAAGACATACACTGACACCAAGTCACAAACACATACACTGACACCGAGTAACAAATAAATACACTTACACCAAGTAACAAAGACATACACTGATACCCAGTAACACAGACACACACTGACACCCAGTTAGAAACACACACTGACCCCAAATAACACAGACACACACTGACACCCCGTAACACAGACATACACTGACACCAAGTCACAAAGACACACACTGACACCCAGTAACAAAGACATACACTGACACCAAATTACAAAGACATACACTGATACACAGACACACACTTACACCAAGTAACACAGACAGACACGGACACCAAGTAACAAAGACATACAATGATACCCAGTATCACAGACACACACTGACACCCAGTAACAAAGACATACACTGATACCCAGGAACACAGACACACGCTGACACCCAGTAACAAAGACATACACTGATACCAAGTCGCAAAGACATACACTGATACCCAGTAACAAAGACATACACTGACACCAAGTATTTTGACATACACTTACACCAAGTAACACAGACATGCACTGACACCCAGTAACAAAGACATACACTGACACCAAGTCACAAACACATACACTGACACCAAGTAACAAATACATACACTTACACCAAGTAACAAAGACATACACTGATACCCAGTAACAAAGACACACACTGACACCCAGTTAGAAACACACACTGACCCCCAATAACAGAGACACACACTGACCCCCCGTAACAAAGACATACACTGACACCAAGTCACAAAGACATACACTGATACACAGACACACACTTACACCAAGTAACACAGACATACACAGACACCAAGTAACAAAGACATACACTGATACCCAGTATCACAGACACACACTTACACCTAGTAACAAAGACGTACACTGACACCAAGTCACAAAGACACACACTGACACCCAGTAAAAAAGACATACACTGATACCCAGGATCACAGACACACACTGACACCCAGTAACAAAGACATACACTGATACCAAGTCACAAAGACATACACTGATACCCAGTAACACAGACACACACTGACACCCAGTAACAAAGGCATACACTGACACCAAGTCACAAAGACACACACTGACACCCAGTAACAAAGACATACACTGATACCCAGGAACACAGACACACACTGACACCCAGTAACAAAGACATACACTGATCCCAAGTCACAATGTCATACACTGATACCCAGTAACACAGACACACACTGACACCCAGTAACAAAGACATACACTGATACCAAGTCACAAAGACAAACACTGATACCCAGTAACACAGACACACACGGACACCAAGTAACAAAGACACACACTTACACCAAGTAAAACAGACACACACTGACAGCCAGTAAGACAAACAAACACACTGACACCCAGTAACACAGACACACACTGACACCAAGTAACAAATATATACACTGACACCCAGTAACACAGATACACACTGGGTGGCACAGTGGCGCAGTGCTTAGCACTGCAGCCTCACAGCTCCAGGGGACCGGCTTCGATTCTGGGTACTGCCTGTGCGGAGTTTGCAAGTTCTCCCTGTGTCTGCGTGCATTTCCTCCGGGTGCTCCGGTTTCCTCCCACATGCCAAAGACTTGCAGGTTGGTATGTTAATTGGCCATTATAAATTGCCCCTAGTATAGTTAGGTGGTAGGAAAATATATAGGGACCGGTTTGGATGTTATTGGAATATGGGATTCGTGTAGGATTAGTATAAATGGTTGGCTGATGTTCGGCACAGACTCGGTGGGCCGAAGGGCCTGTTTCAGAGCTGTATCTCGAAACTAAACTAAATACTGACACGTAGTGTCACAGACACACACTGACACCCAGTAACACGCACTGATATACAGTAACACAGACATACACTGATACCCAGTAACACAGACACACACTGACACCAAATAACAAAGACATACACTTACACCAAGTAACAAAGACACATACTTGCACCAAGTAACACAGACATACACTGACACCAAGTAACACAGACACACACTTACACCAAGTAACAAAGACATCCACTAACACCGAGTAACACAGACATACACTTACACCTAGTAACAAAGACATGCATTGACACCCAGTAACACAGACACACACTGACACCAAGTCACAAACACATACATTGACACCAAGTAACAAAGACATACACTTACACCAAGAAACAAAGACATACACTGATACCCAGTAACACAGACACACACTTACACCCAGTTAGAAACACACACTGACCCCGAGTAACAAAGGCATAAACTGACACCAAGTCACAAAGACATACACTGACACCCAGTAACAAAGACATAAACTGACACCAAGTCACAAAGACATACAATGATACACAGACACACACTTACACCAAGTAACACAGCCATACACTGACACCAAGTAACAAAGACAGACACTGATACCCAGTAACACAGACACACACTAACACCAAGTAACACAGACATACACTGACACCAAGTAACAAAGACATACAATTACACGAAGTAACAAAGACACACACTGACACCAAGTAACAAAGACAGACACTGACACCCAGTAACACAGACACACACTAACACCAAGTAACACAGACATACACTGACACCAAGTAACAAAGACATACACTGATACCCAGTATCACAGACACACACTTACACCAAGTAACAAAGACATACACTGCCACCAAGTCACAAAGACATCCACTGATACCCAGGAACACAGGCACACATTGACACCCAGTAACAAAGACATGCACTGATACCAAGTCACAAAGACATACACTGATACCCAGTAACACAGAAACACACTGACACCCAGTAACATAGACATACACTGATACCAAGTCACAAAGACATACACTGATACCCAGTAACACATACACACACTGACTCCCAGTTAGAAACACACACTGATCCCCAGTAACACAGACACACACTGAACCCCAGTAACACAGACATACACTGATACCAAGTCACAACGACATACACTGATACCCAGTAACACAGACACACACTGACACCCAGTAACAAAGACATACACTGACACCAAGTATTTTGACATACACTTACACCAAGTAACACAGACATGCACTGACACCCAGTAACAAAGACATACACTGACACCAAGTCACAAACACATACACTGACACCAAGTAACAAATACATACACTTACACCAAGTAACAAAGACATACACTGATACCCAGTAACAAAGACACACACTGACACCCAGTTAGAAACACACACTGACCCCCAATAACAGAGACACACACTGACCCCCCGTAACAAAGACATACACTGACACCAAGTCACAAAGACATACACTGATACACAGACACACACTTACACCAAGTAACACAGACATACACAGACACCAAGTAACAAAGACATACACTGATACCCAGTATCACAGACACACACTTACACCTAGTAACAAAGACATACACTGACACCAAGTCACAAAGACACACACTGACACCCAGTAAAAAAGACATACACTGATACCCAGGATCACAGACACACACTGACACCCAGTAACAAAGACATACACTGATACCAAGTCACAAAGACATACACCGATACCCAGTAACACAGACACACACTGACACCCAGTAACAAAGACATACACTGACACCAAGTCACAAAGACACACACTGACACCCAGTAACAAAGACATACACTGATACCCAGGAACACAGACACACACTGACACCCAGTAACAAAGACATACACTGATCCCAAGTCACAATGTCATACACTGATACCCAGTAACACAGACACACACTGACACCCAGTAACAAAGACATACACTGATACCAAGTCACAAAGACAAACACTGATACCCAGTAACACAGACACACACTGACACCCAGTAACAAAGACATACACTGATACCAAGTCACAAAGACAAACACTGATACCCAGTAACACAGACACACACTGACACCAAGTAACAAATATATACACTGACACCCAGTAACACAGATACACACTGGGTGGCACAGTGGCGCAGTGCTTAGCACTGCAGCCTCACAGCTCCAGGGGACCGGCTTCGATTCTGGGTACTGCCTGTGCGGAGTTTGCAAGTTCTCCCTGTGTCTGCGTGCATTTCCTCCGGGTGCTCCGGTTTCCTCCCACATGCCAAAGACTTGCAGGTTGGTATGTTAATTGGCCATTATAAATTGCCCCTAGTATAGTTAGGTGGTAGGAAAATATATAGGGACCGGTTTGGATGTTATTGGAATTTGGGATTCGTGTAGGATTAGTATAAATGGTTGGCTGATGTTCGGCACAGACTCGGTGGGCCGAAGGGCCTGTTTCAGAGCTGTATCTCGAAACTAAACTAAATACTGACACGTAGTGTCACAGACACACACTGACACCCAGTAACACGCACTGATATACAGTAACACAGACATACACTGATACCCAGTAACACAGACACACACTGACACCAAATAACAAAGACATACACTTACACCAAGTAACAAAGACACATACTTGCACCAAGAAACACAGACATACACTGACACCAAGTAACACAGACACACACTTACACCAAGTAACAAAGACATCCACTAACACCGAGTAACACAGACATACACTTACACCTAGTAACAAAGACATGCATTGACACCCAGTAACACAGACACACACTGACACCAAGTCACAAACACATACATTGACACCAAGTAACAAAGACATACACTTACACCAAGAAACAAAGACATACACTGATACCCAGTAACACAGACACACACTTACACCCAGTTAGAAACACACACTGACCCCGAGTAACAAAGGCATAAACTGACACCAAGTCACAAAGACATACACAGAAACCCAGTAACAAAGACATAAACTGACACCAAGTCACAAAGACATACAATGATACACAGACACACACTTACACCAAGTAACACAGCCATACACTGACACCAAGTAACAAAGACAGACACTGATACCCAGTAACACAGACACACACTAACACCAAGTAACACAGACATACACTGACACCAAGTAACAAAGACATACAATTACACGAAGTAACAAAGACACACACTGACACCAAGTAACAAAGACAGACACTGACACCCAGTAACACAGACACACACTAACACCAAGTAACACAGACATACACTGACACCAAGTAACAAAGACATACACTGATACCCAGTATCACAGACACACACTTACACCAAGTAACAAAGACATACACTGCCACCAAGTCACAAAGACATCCACTGATACCCAGGAACACAGGCACACATTGACACCCAGTAACAAAGACATGCACTGATACCAAGTCACAAAGACATACACTGATACCCAGTAACACAGAAACACACTGACACCCAGTAACAAAGACATACACTGATACCAAGTCACAAAGACATACACTGATACCCAGTAACACATACACACACTGACTCCCAGTTAGAAACACACACTGATCCCCAGTAACACAGACACACACTGAACCCCAGTAACACAGACATACACTGATACCAAGTCACAACGACATACACTGATACCCAGTAACACAGACACACACTGACACCCAGTAACAAAGACATACACTGACACCAAGTATTTTGACATACACTTACACCAAGTAACACAGACATGCACTGACACCCAGTAACAAAGACATACACTGACACCAAGTCACAAACACATACACTGACACCAAGTAACAAATACATACACTTACACCAAGTAACAAAGACATACACTGATACCCAGTAACAAAGACACACACTGACACCCAGTTAGAAACACACACTGACCCCCAATAACAGAGACACACACTGACCCCCCGTAACAAAGACATACACTGACACCAAGTCACAAAGACATACACTGATACACAGACACACACTTACACCAAGTAACACAGACATACACAGACACCAAGTAACAAAGACATACACTGATACCCAGTATCACAGACACACACTTACACCTAGTAACAAAGACATACACTGACACCAAGTCACAAAGACACACACTGACACCCAGTAAAAAAGACATACACTGATACCCAGGATCACAGACACACACTGACACCCAGTAACAAAGACATACACTGATACCAAGTCACAAAGACATACACCGATACCCAGTAACACAGACACACACTGACACCCAGTAACAAAGACATACACTGACACCAAGTCACAAAGACACACACTGACACCCAGTAACAAAGACATACACTGATACCCAGGAACACAGACACACACTGACACCCAGTAACAAAGACATACACTGATCCCAAGTCACAATGTCATACACTGATACCCAGTAACACAGACACACACTGACACCCAGTAACAAAGACATACACTGATACCAAGTCACAAAGACAAACACTGATACCCAGTAACACAGACACACACTGACACCCAGTAACAAAGACATACACTGATACCAAGTCACAAAGACAAACACTGATACCCAGTAACACAGACACACACTGACACCAAGTAACAAATATATACACTGACACCCAGTAACACAGATACACACTGGGTGGCACAGTGGCGCAGTGCTTAGCACTGCAGCCTCACAGCTCCAGGGGACCGGCTTCGATTCTGGGTACTGCCTGTGCGGAGTTTGCAAGTTCTCCCTGTGTCTGCGTGCATTTCCTCCGGGTGCTCCGGTTTCCTCCCACATGCCAAAGACTTGCAGGTTGGTATGTTAATTGGCCATTATAAATTGCCCCTAGTATAGTTAGGTGGTAGGAAAATATATAGGGACCGGTTTGGATGTTATTGGAATTTGGGATTCGTGTAGGATTAGTATAAATGGTTGGCTGATGTTCGGCACAGACTCGGTGGGCCGAAGGGCCTGTTTCAGAGCTGTATCTCGAAACTAAACTAAATACTGACACGTAGTGTCACAGACACACACTGACACCCAGTAACACGCACTGATATACAGTAACACAGACATACACTGATACCCAGTAACACAGACACACACTGACACCAAATAACAAAGACATACACTTACACCAAGTAACAAAGACACATACTTGCACCAAGAAACACAGACATACACTGACACCAAGTAACACAGACACACACTTACACCAAGTAACAAAGACATCCACTAACACCGAGTAACACAGACATACACTTACACCTAGTAACAAAGACATGCATTGACACCCAGTAACACAGACACACACTGACACCAAGTCACAAACACATACATTGACACCAAGTAACAAAGACATACACTTACACCAAGAAACAAAGACATACACTGATACCCAGTAACACAGACACACACTTACACCCAGTTAGAAACACACACTGACCCCGAGTAACAAAGGCATAAACTGACACCAAGTCACAAAGACATACACAGAAACCCAGTAACAAAGACATAAACTGACACCAAGTCACAAAGACATACAATGATACACAGACACACACTTACACCAAGTAACACAGCCATACACTGACACCAAGTAACAAAGACAGACACTGATACCCAGTAACACAGACACACACTAACACCAAGTAACACAGACATACACTGACACCAAGTAACAAAGACATACAATTACACGAAGTAACAAAGACACACACTGACACCAAGTAACAAAGACAGACACTGACACCCAGTAACACAGACACACACTAACACCAAGTAACACAGACATACACTGACACCAAGTAACAAAGACATACACTGATACCCAGTATCACAGACACACACTTACACCAAGTAACAAAGACATACACTGCCACCAAGTCACAAAGACATCCACTGATACCCAGGAACACAGGCACACATTGACACCCAGTAACAAAGACATGCACTGATACCAAGTCACAAAGACATACACTGATACCCAGTAACACAGAAACACACTGACACCCAGTAACAAAGACATACACTGATACCAAGTCACAAAGACATACACTGATACCCAGTAACACATACACACACTGACACCCAGTTAGAAACACACACTGACCCCCAGTAACACAGACACACACTGAACCCCAGTAACACAGACATACACTGACACCAAGTCACAAAGACACACACTGACACCCAGTAACAAAGACATACACTGACACCAAGTCACAAAGACATACACTGATACACCGACACACACTTACACCAAGTAACACAGACATACACTGACACCAAGCAACAAAGTCATACACTGATACCCAGTATCACAGACACACACTTACACCAAGTAACAAAGACATACACTGACACCAAGTCACAAAGACACACACTGACACCCAGTACCAAAGACATACACTGACACCAAGTCACAAAGACATACACTGATACCCAGGAACACAGACACTCACTGACACCCAGTAACAAAGACATACACTGATACCATGTCACAAAGACATACACTGATACCCAGTAACACAGAAACACACTGACACCCAGTAACAAAGACATACACTGATCCCAAGTAACAAAGACATACACTGATACCCAGTAACACAGACACACACTGACACCCAGTTAGAAACACACACTGAATGACAGTAACACAGACACACACTGACCCGCAGTAACACAGACATACACTGACACCAAGTCACAAAGACTCACACTGACACCCAGTAACAAAGACATACACTGACACCAAGTCTCGAAGACATACACTGATACACAGACACACACTTACACCAAGTAACACAGACATACACTGACACCAAGTAACAAAGACATACACTGATACCCAGTATCACAGACACACACTTACACCAAGTAACAAAGACAGACACAGACACCAAGTCACAATATCACACACTGACACCCAGTAACAAAGACATACACTTACACCAAGTCACAAAGACATACACTGATACCCAGGAACACAGACACACACTGAAACCCAGTAACAAAGACGAACACTGATACCAAGTCACAAAGACATACACTTACACCAAGTAACACAGACATACACTGACACCAAGTAACAAAGACATACACTGACACCAATTATTTTGACATACACTGACACCAAGTAACAAAGACATACACTGATACCCAGTAACACAGACACACACTTACACCAAGTAACAAAGACATACACTGACACCAAGTCACAAAGACACACACTGACACATAGTAACAAAGACATACACTGACACCAACTCACAAAGACATACACTGATACCCAGTAACACAGAAACACACTGACACCCAGTAACAAATTCATACACTGATACCAAGTAACAAAGACATACACTGATACCCAGTAACACAGACACACACTGACACCCATTTAGAAATACACACTGAATGACAGTAACACAGACACACACTGACCCGCAGTAACACAGACATACACTGACACCAAGTCACAATGACACACACTGACACCCAGTAACAAAGACATACACTGACACCAAGTCTCGAAGACATACACTGATACACAGACATACACTGGTACCCAGTATCACAGACTCACACTTACACCAAGTAACAAAGACAGACACTGACACCAAGTCACAATATCACACACTGACACCCAGTAACAAAGACATACACTTACACCAAGTCACAAAGACATACACTGATACCCAGGAACACAGACACACACTGAAACCTAGTAACAAAGACGTACACTGATACCAAGTCACAAAGACATACACTGATACCCAGTCACACAGAAACACTCTGACACCCAGTAACAAAGACATACACTGATACCAAGTCACAAAGACATACACTTACACCAAGTAACACAGACATACACTGACACCAAGTAGCAAAGACATACACTGACACCAATTATTTTGACATACACTGACACCAAGTAACAAAGACATACACAGATACCCAGTAACACAGACACACACTTACACCAAGTAACAAAGACATACACTGACACCAAGTCACAAAGACACACACTGACACCCAGTAACAAAGACATACACTGACACCAAGTCACAAAGACATACACTGATACCGAGTAACACAGACACACACTTACACCAAGTAACACAGACATACACTGACACCAAGTAACAAATACATACACTGATACCCAGTAACACAGACACACACTTTCACCAAGTAGCAAAGACACACACTTACACCAAGTAACACAGACATACACTGACACCAAGTAACAAAGACATACACTGACAGCAAGTAACAAATACATACACTGACACCAAGTCACAAAGACATACACTGATACCCAGGAAAACAGACACAAACTTACACCATGTAACACAGACACACACTTACACCAAGTAACAAAGACATACACTGACACCAAGTAACAAAGACATACACTGATACGCAGTAACACAGACACACGCTGACACCCAGTTAGATACACACACTGACCCCCAGTAAAACAGACACACACTGACCCCCAGTAACACAGACATACGCTGACACCAAGTCACAAAGACATACACTTACACCAAGTAACACAGACATACACTGACACCAAGTAACAAAGACATACACTGATACCCAGTATCACAGACACACACTTACACCAAGTAACAAAGACATACACTGACACCAAGTCAGTAAGACTCACACTTACACCCAGTAACAAAGACATACACTGACACCAAGTCACAAAGACATACACTGATACCCAGGAACACAGACACACACTGACAACCAGTAACAAAGACATACACTGATACCAAGTCTCAAAGACATACACTGATACCCAGAAACACAGAAACACACTGACACCCAGTAACAAAGACATACACTGATACCAAGTCACAAAGACATACACTGATACCCAGTAACACAGACACACACTGACATCCAGTAACAAAGATATACACTGATACCAAGTAACAAAGACATACACTGATACCCACTAACACAGACACACACTGACACCAAGTAACAAAGACATGCACTGACACCAAGTAACAAAGACATACACTTACACCAAGTAACAAAGACACACACTTACACCAAGTAACACAGACATACACTGACACCAAGTCACAAAGACACACACCGACACCCAGCAACAAAGACATACCCTGACACCAAGTCACAAAGACATACACTGACACCAAGTCACAAAGACACACACTTACACCCAGTAACAAAGACATACACTGACACCATTTCACAAAGACATACACTGATACCCAGTAACACAGACACACACTGACTCCAAGTAACAAAGACATACACTGACACCAAGTCACAAAGACACACACTTACACCCAGTAACAAAGACATACACTGACACCATTTCACAAAGACACACACTGACACCCAGTAACAAAGACATACAATGACACCAAGTCACAAAGACATACACTGATACGCAGACACACACTTACACCAAGTAACACAGACATACACTGACACCAAGTAACAAAGACATACACTGATACCCAGTATCACAGACACACACTTACACCAAGTAACAAAGACATACACTGACACCAAGTCACAAAGACATACACTGATACACAGACACACACTGACACCAAGTAACACAGAAATACACTGACACCAAGTAACAAAGACAGACACTGATACCCAGTATCACAGACACAAACTTTCTCCAAGTAACAAAGACATAAACTGACACCAAGTCACAAAGACACACACTGACATCCAGTAACAAAGACATACACTGATACCCAGGAACACAGACACACACTGACACCCAGTAACAAACACAGACTCTGATACCAAGTCACAAAGACATGCACTGATACCCAGTAACACAGACACACACTGACACCCAGTTACACGCACTGATATGCAGTAACACAGACATACACTGATACCCAGTAACACAGACACACACTGACACCATGTAACAAAGACATACACTTACACCAAGTAACAAAGACACATACTTACACCAAGTAACACAGACATACACTGACACCAAGTAACACAGACACACACTTACACCAAGTAACAAAGACATACACTAACACCGAGAAACACAGACATACACTTACACCAAGTATTTTGACATACACTTACACCAAGTAACAAAGTCATGCACTGACACCAGTAACAAAGACATACACTGACACCAAGTCACAAACACATACACTGACACCGAGTAACAAATACATACACTTACACCAAGTAACAAAGCCATACACTGATACCCAGTAACACAGACACACACTGACACCCAGTTAGAAACACACACTGACCCCCAATAACACAGATACACACTGACACCCCGTAACACAGACATACACTGACACCAAGTCACAAAGACACACACTGACACCCAGTAACAAAGACATACACTGACACCAAATTACAAAGACATACACTGATACACAGACACACACTTACACCAAGTAACACAGACAGACACGGACACCAAGTAACAAAGACATACACTGATACCCAGTATCACAGACACACACTGACACCCAGTAACAAAGACATACACTGATACCCAGGAACACAGACACTCACTGACACCCAGCAACAAAGACATACACTGATACCAAGTCGCAAAGACATACACTGATACCCAGTAACACAGACACACACTGACACCCAGTAACAAAGACATACACTGACACCAAGTCACAAAGACACACACTGACACCCAGTAACAAAGACATACACTGATACCCAGGAACACAGACACACACTGACACCCAGTAGCAAAGATATACACTGATACCAATTCACAACGACATACACTGATACCCAGTAACACAGACACACTGACACCCAGTAACAAAGACATACACTGACACCAAGTAACACAGACATACACTAACACCGAGTAACACAGACATACACTTACACCAAGTATTTTGACATACACTTACACCAAGTAACACAGACATGCACTGACACCCAGTAACAAAGACACACACTGACACCAAGTCACAAACACATACACTGACACCAAGTAACAAATACATACACTTACACCAAGTAACAAAGACATACACTGATACCCAGTAACAAAGACACACACTGACACCCAGTTAGAAACACACACTGACCCCCAATAACAGAGACACACACTGACCCCCCGTAACAAAGACATACACTGACACCAAGTCACAAAGACATACACTGATACACAGACACACACTTACACCAAGTAACAAAGACATACACTGATACCCAGTATCACAGACAAACACTTACACCAAGTAACAAAGACATACACTGACACCAAGTCACAAAGACACACACTGACACCCAGTAACAAAGACATACACTGATACCCAGGATCACAGACACACACTGACACCCAGTAACAAAGACATACACTGATACCAAGTCACAAAGACATACACTGATACCCAGTAACACAGACACACACTGACACCCAGTAACAAAGACATACACTGACACCAAGTCACAAAGACACACACTGACACCCAGTAACAAAGACATACACTGATACCCAGGAACACAGACACACACTGACACCCAGTAACAAAGACATACACTGATACCAAGTCACAAAGTCATACACTGATACCCAGTAACACAGACACACACTGACACCCAGTAACAAAGACATACACTGATACCAAGTCACAAAGACAAACACTGATACCCAGTAACACAGACACACACGGACACCAAGTAACAAAGACACACACTTACACCAAGTAAAACAGGCACACACTGACAGCCAGTAAGACAAACAAACACACTGACACCCAGTAACACAGACACACACTGACAGCAAGTAACAAATATATACACTGACACCCAGTAACACAGATACACACTGGGTGGCACAGTGGCGCAGTGCTTAGCACTGCAGCCTCACAGCTCCAGGGACACGGGTTCGATTCTGGGTACTGCCTGTGCGGAGTTTGCAAGTTCTCCCTGTGTCTGCTTGGGTTTCCTCCGGGTGCTCCGGTTTCCTCCCACATGCCAAAGACTTGCAGGTTGGTATGTTAATTGGCCATTATAAATTGCCCCTAGTATAGTTAGGTGGTAGGAAAATATATAGGGACCGGTTTGGATGTTATTGGAATATGGGATCCGTGTAGGATTAGTATAAATGGTTGGCTGATGTTCGGCACAGACTCGGTGGGCCGAAGGGCCTGTTTCAGTGCTGTATCTCGAAACTAAACTAAATACTGACACGTAGTGTCACAGACACACACTGACACCCAGTAACACGCATTGATATACAGTAACACAGACATACACTGATACCCAGTAACACAGACACACACTGACACCAAATAACAAAGACATACACTTACACCAAGTAACAAAGACACATACTTGCACCAAGTAACACAGACATACACTGACACCAAGTAACACAGACACACACTTACACCAAGTAACAAAGACATCCACTAACACCGAGTAACACAGACATACACTTACACCTAGTAACAAAGACATGCACTGACACCCAGTAACACAGACACACACTGACACCAAGTCACAAACACATACATTGACACCAAGTAACAAAGACATACAATTACACCAAGAAGCAAAGACATACACTAATATCCAGTAACACAGACACACACTTACACCCAGTTAGAAACACACACTGACCCCGAGTAACAAAGGCATAAACTGACACCAAGTCACAAAGACATACACTGACACCCAGTAACAAAGACATAAACTGACACCAAGTCACAAAGATATACACTGATGCACAGACACACACTTACACCAAGTAACACAGACATACACTGACACCAAGTAACAAAGACAGACACTGATACCCAGTAACACAGACACACACGAACACCAAGTAACACAGACATACACTGACACCAAGTAACAAAGACATACAATTACACCAAGTAACAGAGACACACACTGACACCAAGTAACAAAGACAGACACTGATACCCAGTAACACAGACACACACTAACACCAAGTAACACAGACATACACTGACACCAAGTAACAAAGACATACACTGATACCCAGTATCACAGACACACACTTACACCAAGTAACAAAGACATCCACTGCCACCAAGTCACAAAGACATCCACTGATAACCAGGAACACAGGCACACATTGACATCCAGTAACAAAGACATGCACTGATACCAAGTCACAAAGACATACACTGATACCCAGTAACACAGAAACACACTGACACCCAGTAACAAAGACATTCACTGATACCAAGTCACAAAGACATACACTGATACCCAGTAACACATACACACACTGACACCCAGTTAGAAACACACACTGACCCCCAGTAACACAGACACACACTGAACCCCAGTAACACAGACATACACTGACACCAAGTCACAAAGACACACACTGACACCCAGTAACAAAGACATATACTGACACCAAGTCACAAAGACATACACTGATACACCGACACACACTTACACCAAGTAACACAGACATACACTGACACCAAGCAACAAAGTCATACACTGATACCCAGTATCACAGACACACACTTACACCAAGTAACAAAGACATGCACTGACACCAAGTCACAAAGACACACACTGACACCCAGTACCAAAGACATACACTGACACCAAGTCACAAAGACATACACTGATACCCAGGAACACAGACACTCACTGACACCCAGTAACAAAGACATACACTGATACCATGTCACAAAGACATACACTGATACCCAGTAACACAGAAACACACTGACACCCAGTAACAAAGACATACACTTTTACCAAGTAACAAAGACATACACTGATACCCAGTAACACAGACACACACTGACACCCAGTTAGAAACACACACTGAATGACAGTAACACAGACACAAACTGACCCGCAGTAGCACAGACATACACTGACACCAAGTCACAAAGACACACACTGACACCCAGTAACAAAGACATACACTGACACCAAGTCTCGAAGACATACACTGATACACAGACACACACTTACACCAAGTAACACAGACATACACTGACACCAAGTAACAAAGACATACACTGATACCCAGTATCACAGACACACACTTACACCAAGTAACAAAGACAGACACTGACACCAAGTCACAATATCACACACTGACACCCAGTAACAAAGACATACACTTACACCAAGTCACAAAGACATACACTGATACCCAGGAACACAGACACACACTGAAACCCAGTAACAAAGACGTACACTGATACCAAGACACAAAGACATACACTTCCACCAAGTAACACAGACATACACTGACACCAAGTAACAAAGACATACACTGACACCAATTATTTTGACATACACTGACACCAAGTAACAAAGACATACACTGATACCCAGTAACACAGACACACACTTACACCAAGTAACAAAGACATACACTGACACCAAGTCACAAAGACACACACTGACACCCAGTAACAAAGACATACACTGACACCAAGTCACAAAGACATACACTGATACCCAGTAACACAGAAACACACTGACAGCCAGTAACAAAGACATACACTGATACCAAGTAACAAAGACATACACTGATACCCAGTAACACAGACACACACTGACAACCAGTTAGAAACACACACTGAATGACAGTAACACAGACACACACTGACCCGCAGTAACACAGACATACACTGACACCAAGTCACAAAGACACACACTGACACCCAGTAACAAAGACATACACTGACACCAAGTCTCGAAGACATACACTGATACACTGACATACACTGATACCCAGTATGACAGACACACACTTACACCAAGTAACAAAGACAGACACTGACACCAAGTCACAATATCACACACTGACACCCAGTAACAAAGACATACACTTACACCAAGTCACAAAGACATACACTGATACCCAGGAACACAGACACACACTGAAACCCAGTAACAAAGACGTACACTGATACCAAGTCACAAAGACATACACTGATACCCAGTAACACAGAAACACTCTGACACCCAGTAACAAAGACATACACTTTTACCAAGTCACAAAGACATACACTTACACCAAGAAACACAGACATACACTGACACCAAGTAACAAAGACATACACTGACACCAATTATTTTGACATACACTGACACCAAGTAACAAAGACATACACTGACACCAAGTCACAAAGACACACACTGACACCCAGTAACAAAGACATACACTGCACCAAGTCACAAAGACATACACTGATACCGAGTAACACAGACACACACTTACACCAAGTAACACAGACATACACTGACACCAAGTAACAAATACATACACTGATACCCAGGAACACAGACACACACTTACACCAAGTAACAAAGACACACACTTACACCAATTAACACAGACATACACTGACACCAAGTAACAAAGACATACACTGACAGCAAGTAACAAAGACATACACTGACACCAAGTCACAAAGACAAACACTGATACCCAGGAAAACAGACACAAACTTACACCATGTAACACAGACACACACTGACACCAAGTAACAAAGACATACACTGACATCATGTAACAAAGACATACACTGATACGCAGTAACACAGACACACGCTGACACCCTGTTAGATACACACACTGACCCCCAGTAAAACAGACACACACTGACCCCCAGTAACACAGACATACACTGACACCAAGTCACAAAGACATACACTTACACCAAGTAACACAGACATACACTGACACCAAGTAACAAAGACATACACTGATACCCAGTATCACAGACACACACTTACACCAAGTAACAAAGACATACACTGACACCAAGTCAGTAAGACACACACTTACACCCAGTAACAAAGACATACACTGACACCAAGTCACAAAGACATACACTGATACCCAGGAACACAGACACACACTGACACCCAGTAACAAAGACATACACTGATACCAAGTCACAAAGACATACACTGATACCCAGTAACACAGAAACACACTGACACCCAGTAACAAAGACATACACTGATACCAAGTCACAAAGAAATACACTGATACCCAGTAACACAGACACACACTGACATGCAGTAACAAAGACATACACTGATACCAAGTCACAAAGACATACACTGATACCCAGTAACACAGACACACACTGACACCAAGTAACAAAGACATGCACTGACACCAAGTAACAAAGACATACACTTACACCAAGTAACAAAGACACACACTTACACCAAGTAACACAGACATACACTGACACCAAGTCACAAAGACACACACCGACACCCAGCAACAAAGACATACCCTGACACCAAGTCACAAAGACATACACTGACACCAAGTCACAAAGACACACACTTACACCCAGTAACAAAGACATACACTGACACCATTTCACAAAGACATACACTGATACCCAGTAACACAGACACACACTGACACCAAGTAACAAAGACATGCACTGACACCAAGTAACAAAGACATACACTTACACCAAGTAACAAAGACACACACTTACACCAAGTAACACAGACATACACTTTCACCAAGTAACAAAGACAGACAATTACACCAAGTAACAAAGACATACACTTACACCAAGTATTTTGACACACACTGACACCAAGTAAGAAAGACATACACTGATACCCAGTAACACAGACACACACTTACACCAAGTAACAAAGACATACACTGACACCAAGTCACAAAGACACACACTGACTCCCAGTAACAAAGACATACACTGACACCAAGTCACAAAGACAAACACTGATACCCAGTAACACAGACACACACTTACACCAAGTAACACAGACATACACTGACACCAAGTTACAAATACATACACTGATACCCAGTAACGCAGACACACACTTACACCAAGTAACAAAGACAGACACTGATACCCAGTAACACAGACACACACATACACCAAGTAACAAAGACATACACTGACACCCAGTAACAAAGACATACACTGACACCCAGTAACACAGACACACACGGACACCAGGTAACAAAGACACATACTTACACCAAGTAACACAGACACACACTGACACCCAGTAACACAGACACACACGTACACCAAGTAACACAGACATACACTGACACCAAGTTACAAAGACATATACTGATACCCAGTAACACAAACACACACTTACACCAAGTAACACGGACATCCACTGACACCAAGTAACAAAGACATACACTGATACCCAGGATCACAGACATACACTTACACCAAGTAACAAAGACACACACTTACACCAAGTAACACAGACATACACTGACACCAAGTAACAAAGACATACACTGACACCAAGTCACAAAGACATACACTGATACCCAGTAACACAGACACACACTTACACCAAGTAACACAGACATACACTGACACCAAGTAACAAAGACATACACTGATACCCAGGAACACAGACACACACTTACACCAAGTAACACAGAAACAAACTTACACCAAGAAACAAAGACATACACTGACACCATGTAACACAGACATACACTGATACCAAGTAACAAAGACATACAATTACACCAAGTAACACAGACACACACTTACACCAAGTAACACAGACATACACTGACACCAAGTAACAAAGACATACTCTGATACCCATTAACACAGACATACACTTACACCAACTAACACAAACATACACTGACACCAAGTAACAAAGACATACACTTACACCAAGTAACACAGACATACACTGATACCTAGTAACACAGACACACACTTACACCAAGTAACAAAGACAGACACTGACACCATGTAACACAGACATACACTGATACCAAGTAACAAAGACATACAATTACACCAAGTAACACAGACACACACTTACACCAAGTAACACAGACATACACTGACACCAAGTAACAAAGACATGCACTGATACCCATTAACACAGACACACACTTACACCAACTAACACAAACATACACTGACACCAAGTAACAAAGACATACACTTACACCAAGTAACACAGACATACACTGATACCTAGTAACACAGACACACACTTACACCAAGTAACAAAGACAGACACTGATACCCAGTAACACAGACACACACTTACACCAAGTAACAAAGACATACACTGACACCCAGTAACACAGACACACACTTACACCAAGTAACAAAGACATACACTGACACCCAGTAACAAAGACATACACTGACACCCAGTAACACAGACACACACGGACACCAAGTAACAAAGACACACAGTTACACCAAGTAACACAGACTCACACTGACACCCAGTAACACAGACACACACTTACCCCAAGCAACACAGACATACACTGACACAAAGTAACAAAGACAAACACTGATACCCAGTAACAGAGACACACACTTACACCAAGTAAAACAGACATACACTGACACCAAGTAACAAAGACATACACTGATACCCAGGAACACAGACACACACTTACACCAAGTAACACAGACACACACTTACACCAAGTAACAAAGACATGCACTGACACCAAGTAACACAGACATACACTGACTCCAAGTAACAAAGACATACAATTACACCAAGTAACAAAGACACACACTTACACCAAGTAACACAGACACACACTAACACCAACTAACACAGACATACACTGACACCAAGTAACAAAGACATTGACTGATACCCAGGAACACAGACACACACTTACACCAAGTAACAAAGACAAACACTTACACCAAGTAACACAGATATACACTGACACCAAGTAACAAAGACATACACTGATACCCAGTAACACATACACTCAATTACACCAACTAACACAGACATACACTGACACCAAGTAACAAAGACATAGACTGATACCCAGGAACACAGACTTACACTGACACCAAGGAACAAAGACATACAATTACACCAAGTAACAAAGACACACACTTACACCAAGTAACAAAGACAGACACTGATACCCAGTAACACAGACACACACTTGCACCAAGTAACAAAGACATACACTGACACCCAGTAACACAAACAAACACACTCTGACACCCGGTAACACAGAGAAACACTAATAAACAGTAACACAGACAGACACTGACACCAAGTCACAAAGACACACACTGACACCAAGTAACAAAGGCATACACTTACACCAAGTAACAAAGACAGACAATTACACCAAGTAACATTTACATACACTTACACCAATTATTTTTACATACACTGACACCAAGTAACAAAGACATACACTGATTCCCAGTAACACAGACACACATTTACAGCAAGTAACAAAGACATACACTGACACCAAGTCACAAAGACACACACTGACACCCAGTAACAAAGACATACAATGATACCAAGTCACAAAGACATACATTGATACCCAGTAACACAGACACACACTTTCACCAAGCAACAAAGACATACACTGACACCCAGTAACAAAGACATACACTGACACCCAGTAACACAGACACACGGACAGCAAGTAACAAAGACACACACTTACACCAAGTAACACAGATACACACTGACACCCAGTAACACAGACACACATTTACACCAAGCAACACAGACATACACTAACACCAAGTAACAAAGACATACACTGATACCCAGGAACACACACACACTTACACCAAGTAACACAGACACACACTTACACCAAGTAACAAAGACATACACTGACACCAAGAAACACAGACATACACAGACACCAAGTGACAAAGGCATACAATTACACCAAGTAACAAAGACACACACTTACACCAAGTAACACAGATATACACTGACACCAAGTAACAAAGACATGCACTGACAGCCAGTAACACAGACACACACTTACACCAAGTAACACAGACATACACTGACACCAAGTAACAAAGACATACACTGATACGCATTAACACAGACATACACAGACACCAAGTAACAAAGACATACACTTACACCAAGTAACACAGACATACACTAATACCCAGTAACGCAGACACACACACACACACCAAGTAACAAAGACAGACACTGATACCCAGTAACACAGACACACACTGACACCAAATAACAAAGACATACACTGACACCCAGTAACACAGACACACACTTACACCAAGTAACAAAGACATACACTGATACCCAGGAACACAGACACACACTTACACCAAGTAACAAAGACATACACTGACACCAAGTAACACAGACATACACTGACACCAAGTAACAAAGACAAACAATTACACCAAGTAACAAAGACACACACTTACACCAAGTAACACAGATATACACTGACAGCAAGTAACAAAGACATGCACTGACAGCCAGTAACACAGACACACACTTACACCAACTAACACAGACATACACTGACACCAAGTAACAAAGACATAGACTGGTACCCAGGAACACAGACACACACTTAAACCAAGTAACACAGACATACACTGACACCAAGTAACAAAGACATACAATTACACCAAGTAACAAAGACACACACTTACACCAAGTAACACAGATATACACTGACACCAAGTAACAAAGACATACACTGATACCCAGTAACACATACACACACTTACACCAACTAACACAGACATACACTGACACCAAGTAACAAAGACATAGACTGATACCCAGGAACATAGACACACACTTACATCAAGTAACACAGACACATACTTACACCAAGTAACAAAGACATACAATTCCACCAAGTAACACAGACTTACACTGAGACCAAGTAACAAAGACATACAATTACACCAAGTAACAAAGACACACACTTACACCAAGTAACAGAGACAGACACTGATACCCAGTAACACAGACACACACTTGCACCAAGTAACAAAGACATACACTGACACCCAGTAACACAAACAAACACACACTGACACCCAGTAACACAGAGGAACACTAATAAACAGTAACACAGACAGACACTGACACCAAGTCACAAAGACACACTCTTACACCAAGTAACAAAGACAGACAATTACACCAAGTAACCAAGACATACACTGACACCAAGTAACAAAGGCATACACTTACACCAAGTAACAAAGACAGACAATTACACCAAGTAACATTTACATACACTTACACCAAGTATTTTTACATACACTGACACCAAGTAACAAAGACATACACTGATACCCAGTAACACAGACACACATTTACAGCAAGTAACAAAGACATACACTGACACCAAGTCACAAAGACACACACTGACACCCAGTAACAAAGACATACACTGACACCAAGTCACAAAGACATACACTGATACCCAGTAACACAGACACACACTTACACCAAGTAACAAAGACAGACACTGATACCCAGTAACACAGACACACACTTGCACCAAGTAACAAAGACATACACTGACACCCAGTAACAAAGACATACACTGACACCCAGTAACACCGACACACGGACAGCAAGTAACAAAGACACACACTTACACCAAGTAACACAGATACACACTGACACCCAGTAAAACAGACACACACTTACACCAAGCAACACAGACATACACTAACACCAAGTAACAAGGACATACACTGATACCCAGGAACACAGACAGACACTTACACCAAGTAACACAGACACACACTTACACCAAGTAACAAAGACATACACTGACACCAAGTAACACAGACATACACTGACACCAAGTAACAAAGGCATACAATTACACCAAGTAACAAAGACACACACTTACACCAAGTATCACAGATATACACTGACACCAAGTAACAAAGACATGCACTGACAGCCAGTAACACAGACACACACTTACACCAAGTAACACAGACATGCACTGACACCAGGTAACAAAGACATACACTGATACCCAGTAACACAGACACACACTTACACCAAGTAACAAAGACAGCCACTGATACCAAGTAACAAAGACATACACTGAAACCCAGTAATACAGACACACACTTACACCAAGTAACAAAGACAGACACTGATACCCAGTAACACAGACACACACTTGCACCAAGTAACAAAGACATACACTGACACCCAGTAACAAAGACATAAACTGACACCCAGTAACACAGACACACGGACAGCAAGTAACAAAGACACACACTTACACCAAGCAACACAGATACACACTGACACCCAGTAACACAGACACACATTTACACCAAGCAACACAGACATACACTAACACCAAGTAACAAAGACATACACTGATACCCAGGAACAAAGACATACACTGACACCAAGTAACACAGACATACTCAGACACCAAGTAACAAAGGCATACAATTACACCAAGTAACAAAGACACACACTTACACCAAGTAACACAGATATACACTGACACCAAGTAACAAAGACATGCACTGACAGCCAGTAACACAGACACACACTTACACCAAGTAACACAGACATGCACTGACACCAAGTAACAAAGACATACACTGATACCCATTAACACAGACATACACAGACACCAAGTAACAAAGACATACACTTACACCAAGTAACACAGACATACACTGATACCCAGTAACACAGACACACACACACACACCAAGTAACAAAGACAGACACTGATACCCAGTAACACAGGCACACACTTACACCAAGTAACAAAGACATACACTGACACCAAGTAACACAGACATACACAGACACCAAGTAACAAAGGCATACAATTACACCAAGTAACAAAGACACACACTTACACCAAGTAACACAGATATACACTGACACCAAGTAACAAAGACATGCACTGACAGCCAGTAACACAGACACACACTTACACCAAGTAACACAGTCATGCACTGACACCAAGTAACAAAGACATACACTGATACGCATTAACACAGACATACACAGACACCAAGTAACAAAGACATACACTTACACCAAGTAACACAGACATACACTGATACCCAGTAACGCAGACACACACACACACACCAAGTAACAAAGACAGACACTGATACCCAGTAACACAGACACACACTGACACCAAATAACAAAGACATACACTGACACCCAGTAACACAGACACACACTTACACCAAGTAACAAAGACATACACTGATACCCAGGAACACAGACACACACTTACACCAAGTAACACAGACACACACTTACACCAAGTAACAAAGACATACAATTACAGCAAGTAACAAAGACACACACATACACCAAGTAACAAAGACAGACACTGATACCCAGTAACACAGACACACACTTACACCAAGTAACAAAGACAGACACTGATACACAGTAACACAGACACACACTTGCACCAAGTAACAAAGACATACACTGACACCCAGTAACAAAGACATACACTGACACCCAGTAACACAGACACACTGACAGCAAGTAACAAAGACACACTTACACCAAGTAACACAGATACACACTGACACCCAGTAACACAGACACAAACTTACACCAAGCAACACAGACATGCACTAACACCAAGTAACAAAGACATACACTGATACCCAGGAACACAGACACACACTTACACCAAGTAACACAGACACACACTTACACCAAGTAACAAAGACATACACTGACACCAAGTAACACAGACATACACTGACACCAAGTAACAAAGGCATACAATTACACCAAGTAACAAAGACACACACTTACACCAAGTAACACAGATATACACTGACACCAAGTAACAAAGACATGCACTGACAGCCAGTAACACAGACACACACCTACACCAATAACACAGACATGCACTGACACCAGGTAACAAAGACATACACTGATACCCATTAACACAGACATACACAGACACCAAGTAACAAAGACATACACTTACACCAAGTAACAAAGACAGGCACTGATACCCAGTAACACAGACACACACTTACACCAAGTAACAAAGACATGCACTGACACCAAGTAACACAGACACACACTTACACCAAGTAACAAAGACATACACTGAAACCCAGTAACAAAGACATACACTGACACCCAGTAACACAGACACACACGGACACCAAGTAACAAAGACACACACTTACACCAAGTAACACAGACATACACTGATACCCAGTAACACAGACACTCACTTACACCAAGTAACACAGACGTACACTGACACCAAGTAACAAAGATATACACTGATACCCTGGAAACCAGGCATAGACTTACACCAAGTAACAAAGACACACACATACACCAAGTAACACAGACATACACTGACACCAATTAACACAGACACACACTTACACCAAGTAACACAGATACACACTGACACCCAGTAACACAGACACACACTTACACCACGCAACACAGACATACACTGACACCAAGTAACAAAGAGATACACTGATACCCAGGAACCCAGACACACACTTACACCAAGTAACACAGACACACACTTACAATAAGTAACAAAGACATACACTGACTCCAAGTAACACAGACATACACTGACACCAAGTAACAAAGACATACAATTACACCAAGTAACAAAGACACACACTTACACCAAGTAACACAGATATACACTGACACCAAGTAACAAAGACATGCACTGACAGCCAGTAACACAGACACACACTTACACCAAGTAACACAGACATGCACTGACACCAAGTAACAAAGACATACAATTACACCAAGTAACAAAGACACACACTTACACCAACTAACACAGACATACACTGACACCAAGTAACAAAGAAATGGACTGATACCCAGGAACACAGACACACACTTACACCAAGTAACACTGACACACACTTACACCAAGTAACAAAGACATACAATTACAGCAAGTAACAAAGACACACACATACACCAAGTAACAAAGACAGACACTGATACCCAGTAACACACACACACACTTACACCAAGTAACAAAGACATACAATTACACCAAGTAACACAGACTTACACTGACACCAAGTAACAAAGACATACAATTACAGCAATTAACAAAGACACACACATACACCAAGTAACAAAGACAGACACTGATACCCAGTAACACAGACACACACTTACACCAAGTAACACAGACATACACTGACACCAAGTAACAAAGACTTACACTGATACCCAGGAACACAGACACACACTTACGCCAAGTAACACAGAAACAAACTTCCACCAAGTAACAAAGACATGCACTGACACCCAGTAACACAGACACACACTTACACCAAGTTACACAGATATACACTGACACCAAGTAACAAAGACATACACTGATACCCATTAACACAGACACACACTTACACCAACTAACACAGACATACACTGATACCCAGTAACACAGACACGCACTTACACCAAGTAACAAAGACATACACTGACACCCAGTGACACAGACACACACTTACACCAAGTAACAAAGACATACACTGTCACCCAGTAACAAAGACAGACACTGACACCCAGTAACACAGACACGCACGGACACCAAGTAACAAAGATACACAGTTACACCAAGTAACACAAACACACACTGACACCCAGTAACATAGACACACACTTACACCAAGCAACACAGACATACACTGACACAAAGTAACAAAGACATACACTGATACCCAGTAACACAGACACACACTTACACCAAGTAACACAGACATACACTGACACCAAGTAACAAAGACATACACTGATACCCAGGAACACAGACACACACTTACACAAAGTAACACAGACACACACTTACACCAAGTAGCAAAGACATACACTGACACCAAGTAACACAGACATACACTGACACCAAGTAACAAAGACATACAATTACACGTAGTAACAAAGACACACACTTACACCAAGTAACACAGATAGACACTGACACCAAGGAACAAAGACATGCACTGACATCCAGTAACACAGACACACACTTACACCAACTAACACAGACATACACTGACACCAAGTAACAAAGACATAGACTGATACCCAGGAACACAGACACACACTTACCCCAAGTAACACAGACATACACTGACACCAAGTAACAAAGACATACAATTACACCAAGTAACAAAGACACACACTTACACCAAGTAACACAGATATACACTGACACCAAGTAACAAAGACATACACTGATACCCAGTAACACATACACACACTTACACCAACTAACACAGACATGCACTGACACCAAGTAACAAAGACATAGACTGATACCCAGGAACACAGAGACACACTTACACCAAGTAACACAGACACACACTTACACCAAGTAACAAAGACATACAATTACACCAAGTAACACAGACTTACACTGACACCAAGTAACAAAGACACCCCCTTACACCAAGTAACAAAGACAGACACTGATACCCAGTAACACAGACACACACTTACACCAAGTAACAAAGACATACACTGACACCCAGTAACACAAACAAACACACACTGACACCCAGTAACACAGAGAAACACTAATAAACAGTAACACAGACAGACACTGACAACAAGTCACAAAGACACACACTTACACCAAGTAACAAAGACAGACAATTACACCAAGTATTTTTACATACACTGACACCAAGGAACAAAGACATGCACTGATACCCAGTAACACAGACACACATTTACACCAAGTAACAAAGACATACACTGAGACCAAGTCACAAAGATACACACTGACACCCAGTAACAAAGACTTACAATGATACCAAGTCCAAAAGACATACACTGATACCCAGTAACACAGACACACACTTACACCAAGTAACACAGACATACACTGTCACCAAGTAACAAAGACATACACTGATACCCAGTAACACAGACACACACTTGCTCCAAGTAACAAAGACATACACTGACACCCAGTAACAAAGACATACACTGACACCCAGTAACACAGACACACGGACAGCAAGTAAAAAAGACACACACTTACACCAAGTAACACAGATGCACACTGAAACCCAGTAACACAGACACACACTTACACCAAGCAACACAGACATACACTGACACCAAGTAACAAAGACATACACTGATGCCCAGGAACACAGACACACACTTACACCAAGTAACACAGACACACACTTACACCAAGTAACAAAGACATACACTGACACCTAGTAACACAGACATACACTGACACCAAGTAACAAAGACATACAATTACACCAAGTAACAAAGACACACACTTACACCAAGTAACAAAGACAGACACTGATACCCAGTAACACAGACACACACTTACACCAAGTAACAAAGAGATATACACTGACACCCAGTAACACAAACAAACACACACTGACACCCAGTAACATAGAGAAACACTAATAAACAGTAACACAGACAGACACTGACACCAAGTCACAAAGACACACTTACACCAAGTAACAAAGACAGACAATTACACCAAGTATCATTTACATACACTTACACCAAGTATTTTTACATACACTGACACCAAGTAACAAAGACATGCACTGATACCCAGTAACACAGACACACATTTACACCAAGTAACAAAGACATACACTGACACCAAGTAACAAAGACATGCACTGATACCCAGTAACACAGACACACATTTACACCAAGTAACAAAGACATACACTGACACCAAGTAACAAAGACATACACTGATACCCAGTAACACAGACACACATTTACACCAAGTAACAAAGACATACACTGTCACCAAGTAACAAAGACATACACTGATACCCAGTAACACAGACACACACTTGCACCAAGTAACAAAGAGATACACTGACACCCAGTAACAAAGACATACACTGACACCCAGCAACACAGACACACGGACAGCAAGTCACAAAGACACACACTTACACCAAGTAACACAGATGCACACTGAAACCCAGTAACACAGACACACACTTACACCAAGCAACACAGACATACACTGACACCAAGTAACAAAGACATACACTGATGCCCAGGAACACAGACAAACACTTACACCAAGTAACACAGACACACACTTACACCAAGTAACAAAGACATACACTGACACCAAGTAACACAGACATACACTGACACCAAGTAACAAAGACATACAATTACACCAAGTAACAAAGACACACACTTACACCAAGTAACACAGATATACACTGACACCAAGTAACAAAGACATGCACTGACAGCCAGTCACACAGACACACACTTACACCAAGTAACACAGACATACACTGACACCAAGTAACAAAGACATACACTGATACCCAGTAACACAGACACACACTTACACCAAGTAACATAGACATACACTGACACCAAGTAACAAAGACATACACTTACACCAAGTAACACAGACATACACTGATACCCAGTAACACAGACACACACTTACACCAAGTAACAAAGACAGACACTGATACCCAGTAACACAGACACACACTTACACCAAGTAACAAAGACATACACTGACACCCAGTAACACAGACACACACTTACACCAAGTAACAAAGACATACACTGATACCCAGTAACAAAGACATACACTGACACCCAGTAACACAGACACACACGGACACCAAGTAACAAAGACACACACTTACCCCAAGTAACACAGACACACACTGACACCCAGTAACACAGACACACACTTACACCAAGCAACACAGACATACACTGACACAATGTAACAAAGAAATACACTGATACCCAGGAACACAGACACACACTTACACCAAGTAACACCGACACACACTTACACCAAGTAACAAAGACAGACACGTACACCAAGTAACACAGACATACACTGACACCAAGTAACAAAGACATACACTGATACCCAGTAACACAGACACACACTTACACCAAGTAACAAAGAGATATACACTGACACCCAGTAACACAAACAAACACACACTGACACCCAGTAACATAGAGAAACACTAATAAACAGTAACACAGACAGACACTGACACCAAGTCACAAAGACACACTTACACCAAGTAACAAAGACAGACAATTACACCAAGTATCATTTACATACACTTACACCAAGTATTTTTACATACACTGACACCAAGTAACAAAGACATGCACTGATACCCAGTAACACAGACACACATTTACACCAAGTAACAAAGACAGACACTGACACCAAGTAACAAAGACATGCACTGATACCCAGTAACACAGACACACATTTACACCAAGTAACAAAGACATACACTGACACCAAGTAACAAAGACATACACTGATACCCAGTAACACAGACACACATTTACACCAAGTAACAAAGACATACACTGTCACCAAGTAACAAAGACATACACTGATACCCAGTAACACAGACACACACTTGCACCAAGTAACAAAGAGATACACTGACACCCAGTAACAAAGACATACACTGACACCCAGCAACACAGACACACGGACAGCAAGTCACAAAGACACACACTTACACCAAGTAACACAGATGCACACTGAAACCCAGTAACACAGACACACACTTACACCAAGCAACACAGACATACACTGACACCAAGTAACAAAGACATACACTGATGCCCAGGAACACAGACAAACACTTACACCAAGTAACACAGACACACACTTACACCAAGTAACAAAGACATACACTGACACCAAGTAACACAGACATACACTGACACCAAGTAACAAAGACATACAATTACACCAAGTAACAAAGACACACACTTACACCAAGTAACACAGATATACACTGACACCAAGTAACAAAGACATGCACTGACAGCCAGTCACACAGACACACACTTACACCAAGTAACACAGACATACACTGACACCAAGTAACAAAGACATACACTGATACCCATTAACATAGACATACACTGACACCAAGTAACAAAGACATACACTTACACCAAGTAACACAGACATACACTGATACCCAGTAACACAGACACACACTTACACCAAGTAACAAAGACAGACACTGATACCCAGTAACACAGACACACACTTACACCAAGTAACAAAGACATACACTGACACCCAGTAACACAGACACACACTTACACCAAGTAACAAAGACATACACTGATACCCAGTAACAAAGACATACACTGACACCCAGTAACACAGACACACACGGACACCAAGTAACAAAGACACACACTTACCCCAAGTAACACAGACACACACTGACACCCAGTAACACAGACACACACTTACACCAAGCAACACAGACATACACTGACACAATGTAACAAAGAAATACACTGATACCCAGGAACACAGACACACACTTACACCAAGTAACACCGACACACACTTACACCAAGTAACAAAGACAGACACGTACACCAAGTAACACAGACATACACTGACACCAAGTAACAAAGACATACACTGATACCCAGTAACACAGACACACACTTACACCAAGTAACAAAGACAGACACTGATACACAGTAACACAGACACACACTTGCACCAAGTAACAAAGACATACACTGACACCCAGTAACAAAGACATACACTGACACCCAGTAACACAGACACACTGACAGCAAGTAACAAAGACACACTTACACCAAGTAACACAGATACACACTGACACCCAGTAACACAGACACAAACTTACACCAAGCAACACAGACATGCACTAACACCAAGTAACAAAGACATACACTGATACCCAGGAACACAGACACACACTTACACCAAGTAACACAGACACACACTTACACCAAGTAACAAAGACATACACTGACACCAAGTAACACAGACATACACTGACACCAAGTAACAAAGGCATACAATTACACCAAGTAACAAAGACACACACTTACACCAAGTAACACAGATATACACTGACACCAAGTAACAAAGACATGCACTGACAGCCAGTAACACAGACACACACCTACACCAATAACACAGACATGCACTGACACCAGGTAACAAAGACATACACTGATACCCATTAACACAGACATACACAGACACCAAGTAACAAAGACATACACTTACACCAAGTAACAAAGACAGGCACTGATACCCAGTAACACAGACACACACTTACACCAAGTAACACAGACATGCACTGACACCAAGTAACACAGACACACACTTACACCAAGTAACAAAGACATACACTGAAACCCAGTAACAAAGACATACACTGACACCCAGTAACACAGACACACACGGACACCAAGTAACAAAGACACACACTTACACCAAGTAACACAGACATACACTGATACCCAGTAACACAGACACTCACTTACACCAAGTAACACAGACGTACACTGACACCAAGTAACAAAGATATACACTGATACCCTGGAAACCAGGCATAGACTTACACCAAGTAACAAAGACACACACATACACCAAGTAACACAGACATACACTGACACCAATTAACACAGACACACACTTACACCAAGTAACACAGATACACACTGACACCCAGTAACACAGACACACACTTACACCACGCAACACAGACATACACTGACACCAAGTGACAAAGAGATACACTGATACCCAGGAACCCAGACACACACTTACATCAAGTAACACAGACACACACTTACACCAAGTAACAAAGACATACACTGACTCCAAGTAACACAGACATACACTGACACCAAGTAACAAAGACATACAATTACACCAAGTAACAAAGACACACACTTACACCAAGTAACACAGATATACACTGACACCAAGTAACAAAGACATGCACTGACAGCCAGTAACACAGACACACACTTACACCAAGTAACACAGACATGCACTGACACCAAGTAACAAAGACATACAATTACACCAAGTAACAAAGACACACACTTACACCAACTAACACAGACATACACTGACACCAAGTAACAAAGAAATGGACTGATACCCAGGAACACAGACACACACTTACACCAAGTAACACTGACACACACTTACACCAAGTAACAAAGACATACAATTACAGCAAGTAACAAAGACACACACATACACCAAGTAACAAAGACAGACACTGATACCCAGTAACACAGACACACACTTACACCAAGTAACAAAGACATACAATTACACCAAGTAACACAGACTTACACTGACACCAAGTAACAAAGACATACAATTACAGCAATTAACAAAGACACACACATACACCAAGTAACAAAGACAGACACTGATACCCAGTAACACAGACACACACTTACACCAAGTAACACAGACATACACTGACACCAAGTAACAAAGACTTACACTGATACCCAGGAACACAGACACACACTTACGCCAAGTAACACAGAAACAAACTTCCACCAAGTAACAAAGACATGCACTGACACCCAGTAACACAGACACACACTTACACCAAGTTACACAGATATACACTGACACCAAGTAACAAAGACATACACTGATACCCATTAACACAGACACACACTTACACCAACTAACACAGACATACACTGATACCCAGTAACACAGACACGCACTTACACCAAGTAACAAAGACATACACTGACACCCAGTGACACAGACACACACTTACACCAAGTAACAAAGACATACACTGTCACCCAGTAACAAAGACAGACACTGACACCCAGTAACACAGACACGCACGGACACCAAGTAACAAAGATACACAGTTACACCAAGTAACACAAACACACACTGACACCCAGTAACAAAGACACACACTTACACCAAGCAACACAGACATACACTGACACAAAGTAACAAAGACATACACTGATACCCAGTAACACAGACACACACTTACACCAAGTAACACAGACATACACTGACACCAAGTAACAAAGACATACACTGATACCCAGGAACACAGACACACACTTACACAAAGTAACACAGACACACACTTACACCAAGTAGCAAAGACATACACTGACACCAAGTAACACAGACATACACTGACACCAAGTAACAAAGACATACAATTACACGTAGTAACAAAGACACACACTTACACCAAGTAACACAGATAGACACTGACACCAAGGAACAAAGACATGCACTGACATCCAGTAACACAGACACACACTTACACCAACTAACACAGACATACACTGACACCAAGTAACAAAGACATAGACTGATACCCAGGAACACAGACACACACTTACCCCAAGTAACACAGACATACACTGACACCAAGTAACAAAGACATACAATTACACCAAGTAACAAAGACACACTCTTACACCAAGTAACACAGATATACACTGACACCAAGTAACAAAGACATACACTGATACCCAGTAACACATACACACACTTACACCAACTAACACAGACATGCACTGACACCAAGTAACAAAGACATAGACTGATACCCAGGAACACAGAGACACACTTACACCAAGTAACACAGACACACACTTACACCAAGTAACAAAGACATACAATTACACCAAGTAACACAGACTTACACTGACACCAAGTAACAAAGACACCCCCTTACACCAAGTAACAAAGACAGACACTGATACCCAGTAACACAGACACACACTTACACCAAGTAACAAAGACATACACTGACACCCAGTAACACAAACAAACACACACTGACACCCAGTAACACAGAGAAACACTAATAAACAGTAACACAGACAGACACTGACAACAAGTCACAAAGACACACACTTACACCAAGTAACAAAGACAGACAATTACACCAAGTATTTTTACATACACTGACACCAAGGAACAAAGACATGCACTGATACCCAGTAACACAGACACACATTTACACCAAGTAACAAAGACATACACTGAGACCAAGTCACAAAGATACACACTGACACCCAGTAACAAAGACTTACAATGATACCAAGTCCAAAAGACATACACTGATACCCAGTAACACAGACACACACTTACACCAAGTAACACAGACATACACTGTCACCAAGTAACAAAGACATACACTGATACCCAGTAACACAGACACACACTTGCTCCAAGTAACAAAGACATACACTGACACCCAGTAACAAAGACATACACTGACACCCAGTAACACAGACACACGGACAGCAAGTAAAAAAGACACACACTTACACCAAGTAACACAGATGCACACTGAAACCCAGTAACACAGACACACACTTACACCAAGCAACACAGACATACACTGACACCAAGTAACAAAGACATACACTGATGCCCAGGAACACAGACACACACTTACACCAAGTAACACAGACACACACTTACACCAAGTAACAAAGACATACACTGACACCTAGTAACACAGACATACACTGACACCAAGTAACAAAGACATACAATTACACCAAGTAACAAAGACACACACTTACACCAAGTAACAAAGACAGACACTGATACCCAGTAACACAGACACACACTTACACCAAGTAACAAAGAGATATACACTGACACCCAGTAACACAAACAAACACACACTGACACCCAGTAACATAGAGAAACACTAATAAACAGTAACACAGACAGACACTGACACCAAGTCACAAAGACACACTTACACCAAGTAACAAAGACAGACAATTACACCAAGTATCATTTACATACACTTACACCAAGTATTTTTACATACACTGACACCAAGTAACAAAGACATGCACTGATACCCAGTAACACAGACACACATTTACACCAAGTAACAAAGACATACACTGACACCAAGTAACAAAGACATGCACTGATACCCAGTAACACAGACACACATTTACACCAAGTAACAAAGACATACACTGACACCAAGTAACAAAGACATACACTGATACCCAGTAACACAGACACACATTTACACCAAGTAACAAAGACATACACTGTCACCAAGTAACAAAGACATACACTGATACCCAGTAACACAGACACACACTTGCACCAAGTAACAAAGAGATACACTGACACCCAGTAACAAAGACATACACTGACACCCAGCAACACAGACACACGGACAGCAAGTCACAAAGACACACACTTACACCAAGTAACACAGATGCACACTGAAACCCAGTAACACAGACACACACTTACACCAAGCAACACAGACATACACTGACACCAAGTAACAAAGACATACACTGATGCCCAGGAACACAGACAAACACTTACACCAAGTAACACAGACACACACTTACACCAAGTAACAAAGACATACACTGACACCAAGTAACACAGACATACACTGACACCAAGTAACAAAGACATACAATTACACCAAGTAACAAAGACACACACTTACACCAAGTAACACAGATATACACTGACACCAAGTAACAAAGACATGCACTGACAGCCAGTCACACAGACACACACTTACACCAAGTAACACAGACATACACTGACACCAAGTAACAAAGACATACACTGATACCCATTAACATAGACATACACTGACACCAAGTAACAAAGACATACACTTACACCAAGTAACACAGACATACACTGATACCCAGTAACACAGACACACACTTACACCAAGTAACAAAGACAGACACTGATACCCAGTAACACAGACACACACTTACACCAAGTAACAAAGACATACACTGACACCCAGTAACACAGACACACACTTACACCAAGTAACAAAGACATACACTGATACCCAGTAACAAAGACATACACTGACACCCAGTAACACAGACACACACGGACACCAAGTAACAAAGACACACACTTACCCCAAGTAACACAGACACACACTGACACCCAGTAACACAGACACACACTTACACCAAGCAACACAGACATACACTGACACAATGTAACAAAGAAATACACTGATACCCAGGAACACAGACACACACTTACACCAAGTAACACCGACACACACTTACACCAAGTAACAAAGACAGACACGTACACCAAGTAACACAGACATACACTGACACCAAGTAACAAAGATATACACTGATACCCAGTAACACAGACACACACTTACACCAACTAACACAGACATACACTGACACCAAGTAACAAAGACATAGACTGATACCCAGGAACACAGACACACACTTACACCAAGTAACACTGACACACACTTACACCAAGTAACAAAGACATACAATTACACCAAGTAACACAGACAGACACTGATACCCAGTAACACAGACTTACACTGACACGAAGTAACAAAGACATACAATTACACCAAGTAACAAAGACACACACTTACACCAAGTAACAAAGACAGACACTGATACCCAGTAACACAGACACACACTTACACCAAGTAACAAAGATATACACTGACAGCCATTAAGACAAACAAACACACACTGACACCCAGTAACACAGAGAAACACTAATAAACAGTAACACAGACAGACACTGACACCAAGTCACAAAGACACACACTTACACCAAGTAACAAAGACAGACAATTTCACCAAGTAACAAAGACATACACTGACACCAAGTAACAAAGACATACACTTACACCAGGTAACAAAGACAGACAATTACACCAAATAACACTTACAACAAGTATTTTGACATACACTGACACCAAGTAACAAAGACATACACTGATACCCAGTAACACAGACACACATTTACAACAAGTAACAAAGACATACACTGACACCAAGTCACAAAGACATACACTGATACCCAGTAACACAGACACACTCTTACACCAAGTAACACAGACATACACTGTCACCAAGTAACAAAGACATACACTGATACCCAGTAACACAGACACACACTTACACCAAGTAACAAAGACAGACACTGATACCCAGTAACACAGACACACACTTGCACCAAGTAACAAAGACATACACTGACACCCAGTAACAAAGACATACACTGACACCCAGTAACACAGACACAAATGGACACCAAGTAACAAAGACACACACTTACACCAAGTAACACAGACACACACTGACACCCAGTAACACAGACACACACTTACACCAAGCAACACAGACATACACTGAAACCAAGTAACAAAGACGTACACTGATACCCAGTAACACAGACACACACTTACACCAAGTAACACAGACATACACTGACACAAAGTAACAAAGACATCCACTGATACCCGGGAACACAGACAAACACTTAAACCAAGTAACACAGACACACACTTACACCCAGTAACAAAGACATACACTGACACCAAGTAACACTTACATACACTGACACCAAGTAACAAAGACATACAATTGCACCTAGCAACAAAGACACACCCTTACACGAAGTAACACAGATATACACTGACACCAAGTAACAAAGACATGCACTGACAGCCAGTAACACAGACACACACTTAATCCAGGTTACACAGACATACACTGACACCAAGTAACAAAGACATACACTGATACCCATTAACACAGACATACACTGACACCAAGTAACAAAGACATACACTTACACCAAGTAACACAGACATACACTGATACCCAGTAACACAGACACACATTTACACCAAGTAACAAAGACAGACACTGATACCAAGTAACAAAGACAGACACGTACACCAAGTAACACAGACATACACTGACACCAAGTAACAAAGACATACACTGATACCCAGTAACACAGACACACACTTACACCAACTAACACAGACATACACTGACACCAAGTAACAAAGACATAGACTGATACCCAGGAACACAGACACACACTTACACCAAGTAACACTGACACACACTTACACCAAGTAACAAAGACATACAATTACACCAAGTAACACAGACTTACACTGACACGAAGTAACAAAGACATACAATTACACCAAGTAACAAAGACACACACTTACACCAAGTAACAAAGACAGACACTGATACCCAGTAACACAGACACACACTTACACCAAGTAACAAAGATATACACTGACAGCCATTAACACAAACAAACACACACTGACACCCAGTAACACAGAGAAACACTAATAAACAGTAACACAGACAGACACTGACACCAAGTCACAAAGACACGCACTTACACCAAGTAACAAAGACAGACAATTTCACCAAGTAACAAAGACATACACTGACACCAAGTATCAAAGACATACACTTACACCAAGTAACAAAGACAGACAATTACACCAAATAACATTTACATACACTTACAACAAGTATTTTGACATACACTGACACCAAGTAACAAAGACATACACTGATACCCAGTAACACAGACACACATTTACAACAAGTAACAAAGACATACACTGACACCAAGTCACAAAGACATACACTGATACGCAGTAACACAGACACACTCTTACACCAAGTAACACAGACATACACTGTCACCAAGTAACAAAGACATACACTGATACCCAGTAACACAGACACACACTTACACCAAGTAACAAAGACAGACACTGATACCCAGTAACACAGACACACACTTGCACCAAGTAACAAAGACATACACTGACACCCAGTAACAAAGACATACACTGACACCCAGTAACACAGACACACATGGACACGAAGTAACAAAGACACACACTTACACCAAGTAACACAGACACACACTGACACCCAGTAACACAGACACACACTTACACCAAGCAACACAGACATACACTGACACCAAGTAACAAAGACGTACACTGATACCCAGTAACACAGACACACACTTACACCAAGTAACACAGACATACACTGACACCAAGTAACAAAGACATCCACTGATACCCAGGAACACAGACACACACTTACACCAAGTAACACAGACACACACTTACACCCAGTAACAAAGACATACACTGACACCAAGTAACACATACATACACTGACACCAAGTAACAAAGACATACAATTACACCTAGCAACAAAGACACACACTTACACGAAGTAACACAGATATACACTGACACCAAGTAACAAAGACATGCACTGACAGCCAGTAACACAGACACACACTTAAACCAGGTAACACAGACATACACTGACACCAAGTAACAAAGACATACACTGATACCCATTAACACAGACATACACTGACACCAAGTAACAAAGACATACACTTACACCAAGTAACACAGACATACATTGATACCCAGTAACACAGACACACATTTACACCAAATAACAAAGACAGACAATGATACCAAGTAACACAGACACACACTTACACCGAGTAACAAAGACATACACTGACACCCAGTAACACAGACACACACTTACACCAAGTAACAAAGACATACACTGACACCCAGTAACAAAGACATACACTGACACCCAGTAACACAGACACACACGGACACCAAGTAACAAAGACACACACTTACACCAAGTAACACAGACACACACTGACACCCAGTAACACAGACACACACTTACACCAAGCAACACAGACATACACTGACACAAAGTAACAAAGACATACACTGATACCCAGGAACACAGACACACACTTACACCAAGTAACACAGACACACACTTACACCAAGTAACAAAGACATACACTGACACCAAGTAGCACAGACATACACTGACACCAAGTAACAAAGACATAAAATTACACCAAGTAACAAAGACACACACTTACACCAAGTAACACAGATATACACTGACATCCAGTAACACAGACACACATTAACACCAAGTAACACAGACATACACTGACACCAAGTAACAAAGACATACACTGATACCCAGTAACACAGACACACACTTACACCATCTAACACAGACATACACTGACACCAAGTAACAAAGACATAGACTGATACCCAGGAACACAGACACACACTTACACCAAGTAACACAGACACACACTTACACCAAGTAACAAAGACATACAATTACACCAAGTAACACAGACTTACACTGACACCAAGTAACAAAGACATACAATTACACCAAGTAACAAAGACACACACTTACACCAAGTAACAAAGACAGACACTGATACCCAGTAACACAGACACACACTTACACCAAGTAACAAAGATATACACTGACACCCAGTAACACAAACAAACACACACTGACACCCAGTAACACAGAGAAACACTAATAAACAGTAACACAGACAGACACTGACACCAAGTCACAAAGACACACACTGACACCAAGTAACAAAGACAGACAATTACACCAAGTAACAAAGACATACACTGACACCAAGTAACATTTACATACTCTTACACCAAGTATTTTGACATACACTGACACCAAGCAACAAAGACATACACTGATACCCAGTAACACAGACACACATTTACACCAAGTAACAAAGACATACACTGACACCAAGTCACAAAGACACACACTGACACCCAGTAACAAAGACATACACTGATACCAAGTCACAAAGACATACACTGATACCCAGTAACACAGACACACACTTACATCAAGTAACACAGACATACACTGTCACCAAGTAACAAAGTCATACACTGATACCCAGTAACACAGACACACACTTATAACAAGTAACAAAGACAGACACTGATACCCAGTAACACAGACACACACTTTCACCAAGTAACAAAGACATACACTGAGACCCAGTAACAAAGACATACACTGACAACAACTAACACAGACACACATGGACACCAAGTAACAAAGACACACACTTACACCAAGTAACACAGACACACACTGTCACCCAGTAACACAGACACACATGGACACCAAGTAACAAAGACAGACACTGATACCCAGTAACACAGACACACACTTACACCAAGTAACAAAGACATACACTGACACCCAGTAACACAGACACACACTTACACCAAGTAACAAAGACATACACTGACACCCAGTAACAAAGACATACACTGTGACCCAGTAACACAGACACACACGGACACCAAGTAACAAAGACACACACTTACACCAAGTAACACAGACACACACTGACACCCAGTAACACAGACACACACTTACACCAAGCAACACAGACATACACTGACACAAAGTAACAAAGACATACACTGATACCCAGGAACACAGACACACACTTACACCAAGTAACACAGACACACACTTACACCAAGTAACAAAGACATACACTGACACCAAGTAACAAAGACATACAGTTACACCAAGTATCAAAGACACACACTTACACCAAGTAACACAGATATACACTGACATCCAGTAACACAGACACACATTTACACCAAGTAACACAGACATACACTGATACCCAGTAACACAGACACACATTTACACCAAGTATCAAAGACAGACACTGATACCAAGTAACACAGACACACACTTACACCAAGTAACAAAGACATACACTGACACCCAGTAACACAGACACACACTTACACCAAGTAACAAAGACATACACTGACACCCAGTAACAAAGACATACACTGGCACCCAGTAACACAGACACACACGGACACCAAGTAACAAAGACACACACTTACACCAAGTAACACAGACACACACTGACACCCAGTAACACAGACACACACTTACACCAAGCAACACAGACATACACTGACACAAAGTAACAAAGACATACACTGATACCCAGGAACACAGACACACACTTACACCAAGTAACACAGACACACACTTACACCAAGTAACAAAGACATACACTGACACCAAGTAGCACAGACATACACTGACACCAAGTAACAAAGACATAAAATTACACCAAGTAACAAAGACAAACACTTACACCAAGTAACACAGATATACACTGACATCCAGTAACACAGACATACATTAACACCAAGTAACACAGACATACACTGACACCAAGTAACAAAGACATACACTGATACCCAGTAACACAGACACACACTTACACCATCTAACACAGACATACACTGACACCAAGTAACAAAGACATAGACTGATACCCAGGAACACAGACACACACTTACACCAAGTAACACAGACACACACTTACACCAAGTAACAAAGACATACAATTACACCAAGTAACACAGACTTACACTGACACCAAGTAACAAAGACATACAATTACACCAAGTAACAAAGACACACACTTACACCAAGTAACAAAGACAGACACTGATACCCAGTAACACAGACACACACTTACACCAAGTAACAAAGATATACACTGACACCCAGTAACACAAACAAACACACACTGACACCCAGTAACACAGAGAAACACTAATAAACAGTAACACAGACAGACACTGACACCAAGTCACAAAGACACACACTTACACCAAGTAACAAAGACAGACAATTACACCAAGTAACAAAGACATACACTGACACCAAGTAACATTTACATACTCTTACACCAAGTATTTTGACATACACTGACACCAAGCAACAAAGACATACACTGATACCCAGTAACACAGACACACATTTACACCAAGTAACAAAGACATACACTGACACCAAGTCACAAAGACACACACTGACACCCAGTAACAAAGACATACACTGATACCAAGTCACAAAGACATACACTGATACCCAGTAACACAGACACACACTTACACCAAGTAACACAGACATACACTGTCACCAAGTAACAAAGACATACACTGATACCCAGTAACACAGACACACACTTATAACAAGTAACAAAGACAGACATTGATACCCAGTAACACAGACACACACTTTCACCAAGTAACAAAGACATACACTGAGACCCAGTAACAAAGACATACACTGACGCCAACTAACACAGACACACATGGACACCAAGTAACAAAGACACACACTTACACCAAGTAACACAGACACACACTGTCACCCAGTAACACAGACACAAATGGACACCAAGTAACAAAGACAGACACTGATACCCAGTAACACAGACACACACTTACACCAAGTAACAAAGACATACACTGACACCCAGTAACACAGACACACACTTACACCAAGTAACAAAGACATACACTGACATCCAGTAACAAAGACATACACTGAGACCCAGTAACACAGACACACACGGACACCAAGTAACAAAGACACACACTTACACCAAGTAACACAGACACACACTGACACCCAGTAACACAGACACACACTTACACCAAGCAACACAGACATACACTGACACAAAGTAACAAAGACATACACTGATACCCAGGAACACAGACACACACTTACACCAAGTAACACAGACACACACTTACACCAAGTAACAAAGACATACACTGACACCAACTAACACAGACACACATGGACACCAAGTAACAAAGACACACACTTACACCAAGTAACACAGACACACACTGTCACCCAGTAACACAGACACACATGGACACCAAGTAACAAAGACAGACACTGATACCCAGTAACACAGACACACACTTACACCAAGTAACAAAGACATACACTGACACCCAGTAACACAGACACACACTTACAACAAGTAACAAAGACATACACTGACACCCAGTAACAAAGACATACACTGAGACCCAGTAACACAGACACACACGGACACCAAGTAACAAAGACACACACTTACACCAAGTAACACAGACACACACTGCCACCCAGTAACACAGACACACACTTACACCAAGCAACACAGACATACACTGACACAAAGTAACAAAGACATACACTGATACCCAGGAACACAGACACACACTTACACCAAGTAACACAGACACACACTTACACCAAGTAACAAAGACATACACTGACACCAAGTAACACAGACATACACTGACACCAAGTAACAAAGACATACAATTACACCAAGTAACAAAGACACACACTTACACCAAGTAACACAGATATACACTGACATCCAGTAACACAGACACACATTTACACCAAGTAACAAAGTCAGACACTGATACCCAGTAACACAGACACACACTTACACCAAGTAACAAAGATATACACTGACACCCAGTAACACAAACAAACACACACTGACACCCAGTAACACAGAGAAACACTAATAAACAGTAACACAGACAGACAGTGACACCAAGTCACAAAGACACACACTTACACCAAGTAACAAAGACAGACAATTACACCAAGTAACAAAGACATACACTGACACCAAGTAACATTTACATGTTCTTACACCAAGTATTTTGACATACACTGACACCAAGCAACAAAGACATACACTAATACCCAGTAACACAGACACACATTTACACCAAGTAACAAAGACATACACTGACACCAAGTCACAAAGACACACACTGACACCAGTAACAAAGACATACACTGATACCAAGTCACAAAGACATACACTGATACCCAGTAACACAGACACACACTGACACCAAGTAACACAGACATACTCTGTCACCAAGTAACAAAGACATACACTGATACCCAGTAACACAGACACACACTTGCACCAAGTAACAAAGACATACACTGACACCCAGTAACAAAGACATACACTGACACCCAGTAACACAGACACGCATGGACACCAAGTAACAAAGACACACACTTACACCAAGTAACACAGAGACACACTGACACCCAGTAACACAGACACACACTGACACCCAGCAACACAGACAAACACTGACACCAAGCAACACAGACATACACTGACACCAAGTAACAAAGACATACACTGATACCCAGTAACACAGACACACACTTACACCAAGTAACACAGACATACACTGTCACCAAGTAACAAAGACATACACTGATACCCAGTAACACAGACACACACTTATAACAAGTAACAAAGACAGACACTGATACCCAGTAACACAGACACACACTTTCACCAAGTAACAAAGACATACACTGAGACCCAGTAACAAAGACATACACTGTCACCCAGTAACACAGACACACATGGACACCAAGTAACAAAGACAGACACTGATACCCAGTAACACAGATACACACTTACACCAAGTAACAAAGACATACACTGACACCCAGTAACACAGACACACACTTACACCAAGTAACAAAGACATACACTGACATCCAGTAACAAAGACATACACTGAGACCCAGTAACACAGACACACACGGACACCAAGTAACAAAGACACACACTTACACCAAGTAACACAGACACACACTGACACCCAGTAACACAGACACACACTTACACCAAGCAACACAGACATACACTGACACAAAGTAACAAAGACATACACTGATACCCAGGAACACAGACACACACTTACACCAAGTAACACAGACACACACTTACACCAAGTAACAAAGACATACACTGACACCAACTAACACAGACACACATGGACACCAAGTAACAAAGACACACACTTACACCAAGTAACACAGACACACACTGTCACCCAGTAACACAGACACACATGGACACCAAGTAACAAAGACAGACACTGATACCCAGTAACACAGACACACACTTACACCAAGTAACAAAGACATACACTGACACCCAGTAACACAGACACACACTTACACCAAGTAACAAAGACATACACTGACACCCAGTAACAAAGACATACACTGAGACCCAGTAACACAGACACACACGGACACCAAGTAACAAAGACACACACTTACACCAAGTAACACAGACACACACTGACACCCAGTAACACAGACACACACTTACACCAAGCAACACAGACATACACTGACACAAAGTAACAAAGACATACACTGATACCCAGGAACACAGACACACACTTACACCAAGTAACACAGACACACACTTACACCAAGTAACAAAGACATACACTGACACCAAGTAACACAGACATACACTGACACCAAGTAACAAAGACATACAATTACACCAAGTAACAAAGACACACACTTACACCAAGTAACACAGATATACACTGACATCCAGTAACACAGACACACATTTACACCAAGTAACAAAGTCAGACACTGATACCCAGTAACACAGACACACACTTACACCAAGTAACAAAGATATACACTGACACCCAGTAACACAAACAAACACACACTTACACCCAGTAACACAGAGAAACACTAATAAACAGTAACACAGACAGACACTGACACCAAGTCACAAAGACACACACTTACACCAAGTAACAAAGACAGACAATTACACCAAGTAACAAAGACATACACTGACACCAAGTAACATTTACATGTTCTTACACCAAGTATTTTGACATACACTGACACCAAGCAACAAAGACATACACTGATACCCAGTAACACAGACACACATTTACACCAAGTAACAAAGCCATACACTGACACCAAGTCACAAAGACACACACTGACACCAGTAACAAAGACATTCACTGATACCAAGTCACAAAGACATACACTGATACCCAGTAACACAGACACACACTGACACCAAGTAACACAGACATACACTGATACCCAGTAACACAGACACACACTTGCACCAAGTAACAAAGACATACACTGACACCCAGTAACAAAGACATACACTGACACCCAGTAACACAGACACGCATGGACACCAAGTAACAAAGACACACACTTACACCAAGTAACACAGAGACACACTGACACCCAGTAACACAGACACACACTGACACCCAGTAACACAGACAAACACTGACACCAAGCAACACAGACATACACTGACACCAAGTAACAAAGACATACACTGATACCCAGTAACACAGACACACACTTAGACCAAGTAACACAGACATACACTGTCACCAAGTAACAAAGACATACACTGATACCCAGTAACACAGACACACACTTATAACAAGTAACAAAGACAGACACTGATACCCAGTAACACAGACACACACTTTCACCAAGTAACAAAGACATACACTGAGACCCAGTAACAAAGACATACACTGACACCAACTAACACAGACACACATGGACACCAAGTAACAAAGACACACACTTACACCAAGTAACACAGACACACACTGTCACCCAGTAACACAGACACACATGGACACCAAGTAACAAAGACAGACACTGATACCCAGTAACACAGATACACACTTACACCAAGTAACAAAGACATACACTGACACCCAGTAACACAGACACACTCTTACACCAAGTAACAAAGACATACACTGACATCCAGTAACAAAGACATACACTGAGACCCAGTAACACAGACACACACGGACACCAAGTAACAAAGACACACACTTACACCAAGTAACACAGACACACACTGACACCCAGTAACACAGACACACACTTACACCAAGCAACACAGACATACACTGACACAAAGTAACAAAGACATACACTGATACCCAGGAACACAGACACACACTTACACCAAGTAACACAGACACACACTTACACCAAGTAACAAAGACATACACTGACACCAACTAACACAGACACACATGGACACCAAGTAACAAAGACACACACTTACACCAAGTAACACAGACACACACTGTCACCCAGTAACACAGACACACATGGACACCAAGTAACAAAGACAGACACTGATACCCAGTAACACAGACACACACTTACACCAAGTAACAAAGACATACACTGACACCCAGTAACACAGACACACACTTACACCAAGTAACAAAGACATACACTGACACCCAGTAACAAAGACATACACTGAGACCCAGTAACACAGACACACACGGACACCAAGTAACAAAGACACACACTTGCACCAAGTAACACAGACACACACTGACACCCAGTAACACAGACACACACTTACACCAAGCAACACAGACATACACTGACACAAAGTAACAAAGACATACACTGATACCCAGGAACACAGACACACACTTACACCAAGTAACACAGACACACACTTACACCAAGTAACAAAGACATACACTGACACCAAGTAACACAGACATACACTGACACCAAGTAACAAAGACATACAATTACACCAAGTAACAAAGACACACACTTACACCAAGTAACACAGATATACACTGACATCCAGTAACACAGACACACATTTACACCAAGTAACAAAGTCAGACACTGATACCCAGTAACACAGACACACACTTACACCAAGTAACAAAGATATACACTGACACCCAGTAACACAAACAAACACACACTGACACCCAGTAACACAGAGAAACACTAATAAACAGTAACACAGACAGACACTGACACCAAGTCACAAAGACACACACTTACACCAAGTAACAAAGACAGACAATTACACCAAGTAACAAAGACATACACTGACACCAAGTAACATTTACATGTTCTTACACCAAGTATTTTGACATACACTGACACCAAGCAACAAAGACATACACTGATACCCAGTAACACAGACACACATTTACACCAAGTAACAAAGACATACACTGACACCAAGTCACAAAGACACACACTGACACCAGTAACAAAGACATACACTGATACCAAGTCACAAAGACATACACTGATACCCAGTAACACAGACACACACTGACACCAAGTAACACAGACATACACTGATACCCAGTAACACAGACACACACTTGCACCAAGTAACAAAGACACACACTTACACCAAGTAACACAGAGACACACTGACACCCAGTAACACAGACACACACTGACACCCAGTAACACAGACAAACACTGACACCAAGCAACACAGACATACACTGACACCAAGTAACAAAGACATACACTGACACCAAGTAACAAAGACATAGACTGATACCCAGGAACACAGACACACACTTACACCAAGTAGCAAAGTCAGACACTGATACCGAGTAACACAGACATACACTTACACCAAGTAACAAAGACATACACTGACACCAAGTCACAAAGACACACACTGACACCCAGTAACAAAGACATACACTGATACCAAGTCACAAAGAAATACACTGATACCCAGTAACACAGACACACACTGACACCAAGTAACAAAGACATACACTGTCACCAAGTAACAAAGACATACACTGATACCCAGTAACACAGACACACACTTGCACCAAGTAACAAAGACATACACTGACACCCAGTAACAAAGACATACACTGACACCCAGTAACACAGACACGCATGGACACCAAGTAACAAAGACACACACTTACAACAAGTAACAAAGACATACACTGACACCCAGTAACAAAGACATACACTGACACCCAGTAACACAGACACACACTAACACCCAGTAACACAGACACACACTTACACCAAGCAACACAGACATACACTGACACCAAGTAACAAAGACATACACTGATACCCAGTAACACAGACACACACTTACACCAAGTAACACAGACATACACTGACACCAAGTAACAAAGACATACACTGATACGGAGGAACGCAGACGCACACTTACACCAAGTAACACAGACACACACTTACACCAAGTAACAAAGACGTACACTGACACCAAGTAACACAGACATACACTGACACCAAGTAACAAAGACATACAATTACACCAAGTAACAAAGACACACACTGACAACAAGTAACACAGATATACACTGAAACCAAGTAACAAAGACATGCACTGACACCCAGTAACACAGACACACACTTACACCAAGTAACACAGACATACACTGACACCAAGTAACACAGACATACACTGATACCCATTAACACAGACACACACTTACACCAACTAACACAGACATACACTGACACCAAGTAACAAAGACATACACTGACACCAAGTAACAAAGACATACAATTACACCAAGTAACACAGACATACACTGATACCCAGTAACACAGACACACACTTACACCAAGTAACACAGACATACACTGATACCCAGTAACACAGACACACACTTGCACCAAGTAACAAAGACATACACTGACACCCAGTATCAAAGACATACACTGACACCCAGTAACACAGACACGCATGGACACCAAGTAACAAAGACACACACTTACACCAAGTAACACAGAGACACACTGACACCCAGTAACACAGACACACACTGACACCCAGTAACACAGACAAACACTGACACCAAGCAACACAGACATACACTGACACCAAGTAACAAAGACATACACTGACACCAAGTAACAAAGACATAGACTGATACCCAGGAACACAGACACACACTTACACCAAGTAACAAAGTCAGACACTGATACCGAGTAACACAGACATACACTTACACCAAGTAACAAAGACATACACTGACACCAAGTCACAAAGACACACACTGACACCCAGTAACAAAGACATACACTGATACCAAGTCACAAAGAAATACACTGATACCCAGTAACACAGACACACACTGACACCAAGTAACAAAGACATACACTGTCACCAAGTAACAAAGACATACACTGATACCCAGTAACACAGACACACACTTGCACCAAGTAACAAAGACATACACTGACACCCAGTAACAAAGACATACACTGACACCCAGTAACACAGACACGCATGGACACCAAGTAACAAAGACACACACTTACAACAAGTAACAAAGACATACACTGACACCCAGTAACAAAGACATACACTGACACCCAGTAACACAGACACACACTAACACCCAGTAACACAGACACACACTTACACCAAGCAACACAGACATACACTGACACCAAATAACAAAGACGTACACTGATACCCAGTAACACAGACACACACTTACACCAAGTAACACAGACATACACTGACACCAAGTAACAAAGACATACACTGATACGGAGGAACGCAGACACACACTTACACCAAGTAACACAGACACACACTTACACCAAGTAACAAAGACGTACACTGACACCAAGTAACACAGACATACACTGACACCAAGTAACAAAGACATACAATTACACCAAGTAACAAAGACACACACTGACAACAAGTAACACAGATATACACTGAAACCAAGTAACAAAGACATGCACTGACACCCAGTAACACAGACACACACTTACACCAAGTAACACAGACATACACTGACACCAAGTAACACAGACATACACTGATACCCATTAACACAGACACACACTTACACCAACTAACACAGACATACACTGACACCAAGTAACAAAGACATACACTGACACCAAGTAACAAAGACATACAATTACACCAAGTAACACAGACATACACTGATACCCAGTAACACAGACACACACTTACACCAAGTAACAAAGACATACACTGACACCCAGTAACACAGACACTGACATACACCAAGTAACAAAGACATACACTGACACCCAGTAACAAAGACATACAGAGACACCCAGTAACACAGACACACACGGACACCAAGTAACAAAGACACACACTTACACCAAGTAACACAGACACACACTGACACCCAGTAACACAGACACACACTTACACCAAGCAACACAGACATACACTGACACCAAGTAACAAAAACATACACTGATACCCAGTAACACAGACACACACTTACACCAGGTAACACAGACATACACTGACACCAAGTAACAAAGACATACACTGATACCCAGGAACACAGACACACACTTACACCAAGTAACACAGACACACACTTACACCAAGCAACAAAGACATACACTGACACCAAGTAACACAGACATACACTGACACCCAGTAACAAAGACATACACTGACACCAAGTAACAAAGACATACAGTGATACCAACTCACAAAGACATACACTGATACCCAGTAACACAGACACACACTGACACCAAGTAACACAGACATACTCTGTCACCAAGTAACAAAGACATACACTGATACCCAGTAACACAGACACACACTTGCACCAAGTAACAAAGACATACACTGACACCCAGTAACAAAGACATACACTGACACCCAGTAACACAGACACGCATGGACACCAAGTAACAAAGACACACACTTACACCAAGTAACACAGAGACACACTGACACCCAGTAACACAGACACACACTGACACCCAGTAACACAGACAAACACTGACACCAAGCAACACAGACATACACTGACACCAAGTAACAAAGACATACACTGATACCCAGTAACACAGACACACACTTACACCAACTAACACAGACATACACTGACACCAAGTAACAAAGACATAGACTGATATCCAGGAACACAGACACACACTTACACCAAGTAACACAGACTTACACTGACACCAAGTAACAAAGACATACAATTACACCAAGTAACAAAGACACACACTTACACCAAGTAACAAAGTCAGACACTGATACCCAGTAACACAGACATACACTTACACCAAGTAACAAAGACATACAGTGACACCAAGTCACAAAGACACACACTGACACCCAGTAACAAAGACTTACACTGATACCAAGTCACAAAGAAATACACTGATACCCAGTAACACAGACACACACTGACACCAAGTAACAAAGACATACACTGTCACCAAGTAACAAAGACATACACTGATACCCAGTAACACAGACACACACTAGCACCAAGTAACAAAGACATACACTGACACCCAGTAACAAAGACATACACTGACACCCAGTAACACAGACACGCATGGACACCAAGTAACAAAGACACACACTTACAACAAGTAAAAAAGACATACACTGACACCCAGTAACAAAGACATACACTGACACCCAGTTACACAGACACACACTAACACCCAGTAACACAGACACACACTTACACCAAGCAACACAGACATACACTGACACCAAGTAACAAAGACGTACACTGATACCCAGTAACACAGACACACACTTACACCAAGTAACACAGACATACACTGACACCAAGTAACAAAGACATACACTGATACGGAGGAACGCAGACACACACTTACACCAAGTAACACAGACACACACTTACACCAAGTAACAAAGACGTACACTGACACCAAGTAACACAGACATACACTGACACCAAGTAACAAAGACACACACTGACAACAAGTAACACAGATATACACTGAAACCAAGTAACAAAGACATGCACTGACACCCAGTAAAACAGACACACACTTACACCAAGTAACACAGACATACACTGACACCAAGTAACACAGACATACACTGATACCCATTAACACAGACACACACTTACACCAACTAACACAGACATACACTGACACCAACTAACAAAGACATACACTGACACCAAGTAACAAAGACATACAATTACACCAAGTAACACAGACATACACTGATACCCAGTAACACAGACACACACTTACACCAAGTAACAAAGACATACACTGACACCCAGTAACACAGACACTCACATACACCAAGTAACAAAGACATACACTGTCACCCAGTAACAAAGACATACTCTGACACCCAGTAACACAGACACACACGGACACCAAGTAACAAAGACACACACTTACACCAAGTAACACAGACACACACTGACACCCAGTAACACAGACACACACTTACACCAAGCAACACAGACATACACTGACACCAAGTAACAAAAACATACACTGATACCCAGTAACACAGACACACACTTACACCAGGTAACACAGACATACACTGACACCAAGTAACAAAGACATACACTGATACCCAGGAACACAGACACACACTTACACCAAGTAACACAGACACACACTTACACCAAGTAACAAAGACATACACTGACAATAAGTAACACAGACATACACTGACACCCAGTAACAAAGACATACACTGACACCAAGTAACAAAGACATACACTGATACCAACTCACAAAGACATACACTGATACCCAGTAACACAGACACACACTGACACCAAGTAACAAAGACATACACTGACACCAAGTAACAAAGACATACACTTACACAAAGTAACAAAGACAGACAATTCCACATAGTAACAAAGACAGACAATCACACCAAGTAACAAAGACATTCACTTACACCAAGTATTTTGACATACACTGACACCAAGTAACAAAGACATACACTGATACCCAGTAACACAGACACACACTTGCACCAAGTAACAAAGACATACACTGACACCAAGTCACAAAGACACACACTGACACCCAGTAACAAAGACATACAATGAGACCAAGTCACAAAGACATACACTGATACCCAGTAACACAGACACACACTTACACCAAGTAACACAGACATACACTGACACCCAGTAACACAGACACACACTTACACCAAGTAACAAAGAAATAAACTGACACCCAGTAACAAAGACATACACTGACACCCAGTAACACAGACACACACGGACACCAAGTAACAGAGACACAGACTTACACCATGTAACACAGACACACACTGACACCCAGTAACACAGACACACTCTTACAACAAGTAACACAGACATACACTGACACCAAGGAACACAGACATACACTGCCACCAAGTAACAAAGACATACAATTACACCAAGTAACAAAGACACACACTTACACCAAGTAACACAGGTATACACTGACACCAAGTAACAAAGACATGCACTGACACCCAGTAACACAGACACACACTTACACCAGGTAACACAGACATACACTGACACCAAGTAACAAAGACATACACTGATACCCAGTAACACAGACACACACCTACACCAACTAACACAGACATACACTGACACCAAGTAACAAAGACATACACTGATACCCAGGAACACAGACACACACTTACACCAAGTAACACAGACACACACTTACACCAAGTAACAAAGACATACACTTACACCAAGTAACACAGACATAGACTGACACAAAGTAACAAAGACATACAATTACACCAAGTAACAAAGACACACACTTACACCAAGTAACAAAGACAGACACTGATACCCAGTAAAACAGACACACACTTACACCAAGTAACAAAGACATGCACTGACACCCAGTAACACAAACAAACACACAATGACACACAGTAACACAGAGAAACACTAATAAACAGTAACACAGACATACACTGACACCAAGTCACAAAGACACACACTGAAACACAGTAACAAAGACAAACACTGAAAACAAGTCACAAAGACATACACTGATACCCAGGAACACAGACGCACACTGACACCCAGTAACAAAGACATACACTGATACCAAGTCACAAAGACATACACTGATACCCAGTAACACAGACACACACTGACACCCAGTAACAAAGACATGCACTGATACCAAGTCACAAAGACATACACTGATACCCAGTAACACGGACACACACTGATACCAAGTAACACAGACATACACTGACACCAAGTAACAAAGACATACACTGACCCCAAGTAACAAAGACATACACTTACACCAAGTAACAAAGACAGTCAATTACACCAAGTAACAAAGACATACACTTACACCAAGTATTTTGACATACACTGACACCATGTAACAAAGACATACACTGATACCCAGTAACACAGACACACACTTACACCAAGTAACAAAGACATGCACTGACACAAAGTCACAAAGACAAACACTGACACCCATTAACAAAGACATACACTGATACCAAGTCACAAAGACATACACAGATACCCAGTAACACAGACACACACGGACACCCAGTAACACAGACACACACTTACACCAAGCAACATGGACATACACTGACACCACGTAACTAAGACATACACTGATACACAGTAACACAGACACACACTTACACCAAGTAACACAGACATACACTGACACCAAGTAACAAAGACAAACACTGATACCCAGGAACACAGACACACACTTACACCAAGTAACACAGACACACACTTACAGCAAGTAACAAAGACATACACTTACACCAAGTAACACAGACATACACTGACACCATGCAACAAAGACATACAATTAAACCAAGTAACAAAGACACACAGTTACACCAAGTAACACAGATATACACAGACACCAAGTAACAAAGACATGCACTGACACCCAGTAACACAGACACACACGGACACCAAGTAACAAAGAAAAAAACTTACAACAAGTAACACAGACACACACTGACACCCAGTAACACAGACACACACTTGCACCAAGTAACACAGACATACACTTTCACCAGGTAACACAGACATACACTGACACCAAGTAACAAAGACATACACCGATACCCAGGAACACATACACACACTTACACCAAGTAACACAGACACACACTTACACCAAGTAACAAAGACATACACTAACACAAAGTAACACAGACATACACTGACACCAAGTAACAAAGACATACAATTACACCAAGTAACAAAGACACACACTTACTCCAAGTAACAAAGACAGACACTGATACCCAGTAACACAGACACACGCTTACACCAATTAACAAAGACATACACTGACACCCAGTAACACAAACAAACACACACTGACACCCAGTAACACAGAGAAACACTAATAAACAGTAACAAAGACATACACTGACACCAAGTAACACAGTCACACACTGACACCCAGTAACAAAGACATACACTGACACCAAGTAACAAAGACATACACTGATACCAAGTCACAAAGACATACTCTGTTACCCAGTAACACAGACAGACACTTACACCAAGTAACAAAGACATACACTGACACCAAGTAACAAAGACATACACTTACACAAAGTAACAAAGACAGACAATTACACCAAGTAACAAAGACAGACAATTACACCAAGTAACAAAGACATACACTTACACCAAGTATTTTGACATACACTGATACCAAGTAACAAAGACATACACTGATACCCAGTATCACAGACACACACTTACACCAAGTAACAAAGACATACACTGACACCAAGGCACAAAGACACACACTGACACCCAGCAACAAAGACATACACTGACACCCAGTAACACAGACACACACTTACACCAAGTAACAAAGAAATAAACTGACTCCCAGTAACAAAGACATACACTGACACCCAGTAACACAGAGACACACGGACACCAAGTAACAAAGACACAGACTTACACCAAGTAACACAGACACACACTGACACCCAGTAACACAGACACACTCTTACACCAAGTAACACAGACATACACTGACACCAAGTAACACAGACATACACTGATACCAAGTCACAAAGACATACACTGATACCCAGTAACACAGACAGACACTGACACCAAGTAACAAAGACATACACTGACACCAAGTAACAAAGACATACACTTGCACAAAGTAACAAAGGCAGACAATTACACCAAGTAACAAAGACAGACAATTACACCAAGTAACAAAGACATACACTTACACCAAGTATTTTGACATACACTGACACCAAGTAACAAAGACATACACTGATACCCAGTAACACAGACACACACTTACACCAAGTAACAAAGACATACACTGACACCAAGGCACAAAGACACACACTGACACCCAGCAACAAAGACATACACTGACACCCAGTAACACAGACGCACACTTACACCAAGTAACAAAGAAATAAACTGACACCCAGTAACAAAGACATACACTGACACCCAGCAACACAGAGACACACGGACACCAAGTAACAAAGACACAGACTTACACCAAGTAACACAGACACACACTGACACCCAGTAACACAGACACACTCTTACACCAAGTAACACAGACATACACTGGCACCAAGTAACATAGACATACACTGACACCAAGTAACAAAGACATACAGTTACACCAAGTAACAAAGACACACACTTACAACAAGTAACACAGACATACACTGACACCAAGTAACAAAGACATGCACTGACACCCAGTAACACAGACACACACTTACACCAAGTAACACAGACATAGACTGACACCAAGTCACAAAGACATACACTGATACCCAGGAGCACAGACACACACTTACACCAAGTAACACAGAAACACACTTACACCACGTAACAAAGACATACACTGACACCAAGTAACACAGACATACACTGACACCAAGTAACAAAGACATACAATTACACCAAGTAACAAAGACACACACTTACACCAAGTAACACAGATATACACTGACACCAATAACAAAGACATGCACTGACACCCAGTAACACAGACACACACTTACACCAAGTAACACAGACATACACTGACACCAAGTAACAAAGACATACACTGATACCCAGTAACACAGACACACACTTACATCAACTAACACAGACATACACTGACAGCAAGTAACAAAGACATACACTGATACCCAGGAACACAGACACACACTTACACCAAGTAACACAGACACACGCTTACACCAAGAAACAAAGACAGACACTGATTCCCAGTAACACAGACACACACTTACACAAAGTAACAAAGACATACACTGACACCCAGTAACACAAACAAACACACACTGACACCCAGTAACACAGAGAAACACTTTTATACAGTAACACAGACATACACTGACACCAAGTCACAAAGACACACACTGAAACCCAGTAACAAAGACAAACACTGACACCAAGTCACAAAGACATACACTGATACCCAGGAACACAGACACACACTGACACCCAGTAACAAAGACAGACACTGATACCAAGTCACACAGACACACACTGACACCCAGTAACAAAGACATGCACTGATACCAAGTCACAAAGACATACACAGATACCCAGTAACACAAACAAACACACACTGACACCCAGTAACACAGAGAAACACTAATAAACAGTAACAAAGACATACACTGACACCAAGTAACACAGTCACACCCTGACACCCAGTAACAAAGACATACACTGACACCAAGTAACAAAGACATACACTGATACCAAGTCACAAAGACATACACTGATACCCAGTAACACAGACACGCACTGACACCAAGTAACAAAGACATACACTGACACCAAGTAACAAAGACATACACTTACACCAAGTAACAAAGACAGAGAATTACACCAAGTAACAAAGACAGACAATTACACCAAGTAACAAAGACATACACTTACACCAAGTATTTTGACATACACTGACACCAAGTAACAAAGACATACACTGATACCCAGTAACACAGACACACACTTACACCAAGTAACAAAGACATACACTGACACCAAGTCACAAAGACACACACTGACACCCAGTAACAAAGACATACACTGACACCCAGTAACACAGACACACACTTAAACCAAGTAACAAAGAAATAAAATGACTCCCAGTAACAAAGACATACACTGACACCCAGTAACTCAGACACACACGGACACCAAGTAACAAAGTCACAGACTTACACCAAGTAACACAGACACACACACACCCAGTAACAAAGACACACTCTGACACCAAGTAACACAGACATACACTGACACCAAGTAACAAAGACATACAATTACACCAAGTAACAAAGACACACTTACACCAAGTAACACAGATATACACTGACACCAAGTAACAAAGACATGCACTGACACCCAGTAACACAGACACACACTTACACCAAGTAACACAGACATACACTGACACCAAGTAACAAAGACATACACTGATACCCAGGAGCACAGACACACACTTACACCAAGTAACACAGACACACAGTTACACCAAGTAACAAAGACATACACTGACACCAAGTTACACAGACATACACTGACACCAAGTAACAAAGACATACAATTACACCAAGTAACAAAGACACACACTTACACCAAGTAACACAGATATACACTGACACCAAGTAACAAAGACATGCACTGACACCCAGTAACACAGACACACAATTACACCAAGTAACACAGACATACACTGACACCAAGTAACAAAGACATACACTGATACCCAGTAACACAGACACACATTTACACCAACTAACACAGACATACACTGACACCAAGTAACAAAGACATACACTGATACCCAGGAACACAGACACACACTTACACCAAGTAACACAGACACACACTTACACCAAGTAACAAAGACATACACTTACACCAAGTAACACCGACATACACTGACACAAAGTAACAAAGACATACAATTACACCAAGTAACAAAGACACACACTTACACCAAGTAACACAGACACACACTTACACCAAGTAACAAAGACATACACTTGCACCAAATAACACAGACATACACTGACACAAATTAACAAAGACATACAATTACACCAAGTAACAAAGACACACACTTACACCAAGAAACAAAGACAGACACTGATACCCAGTAACACAGACACACACTTACACCAAGTAACAAAGACATACACTGACACCCAGTAACACAGACAAACAAACACTGACACCCAGTAACACAGAGAAACACTAATATACAGTAACACAGACATACACTGACACCAAGTCACAAAGACACACACTGAAACCCAGTAACAAAGACAAACACTGACACCAAGTCACAAAGACATACACTGATACCCAGGAACAAAGACACACTGACACCCAGTAACAAAGACAGACACTGATACCAAGTCACACAGACATACACTGATACCCAGTAACACAGACACACACTGACACCCAGTAACAAAGACATGCACTGATACCAAGTCACAAAGACATACACTGATACCCAGTAACACAGACACACACTGACACCAAGTAACACAGACATACACTGACACCAAGTAACAAAGACATACACTTACACCAAGTAACAAAGACAGAGAATTACACCAAGTAACAAAGACAGACAATTACACCAAGTAACAAAGACATACACTTACACCAAGTATTTTGACATACACTGACACCAAGTAACAAAGACATACACTGATACCCAGTAACACAGACACACACTTACACCAAGTAACAAAGACATACACTGACACCAAGTCACAAAGACACACACTGACACCCAGTAACAAAGACATACACTGACACCCAGTAACACAGACACACACTTAAACCAAGTAACAAAGAAATAAAATGACTCCCAGTAACAAAGACATACACTGACACCCAGTAACTCAGACACACACGGACACCAAGTAACAAAGTCACAGACTTACACCAAGTAACACAGACACACACACACCCAGTAACAAAGACACACTCTGACACCAAGTAACACAGACATACACTGACACCAAGTAACAAAGACATACAATTACACCAAGTAACAAAGACACACTTACACCAAGTAACACAGATATACACTGACACCAAGTAACAAAGACATGCACTGACACCCAGTAACACAGACACACACTTACACCAAGTAACACAGACATACACTGACACCAAGTAACAAAGACATACACTGATACCCAGGAGCACAGACACACACTTACACCAAGTAACACAGACACACAGTTACACCAAGTAACAAAGACATACACTGACACCAAGTTACACAGACATACACTGACACCAAGTAACAAAGACATACAATTACACCAAGTAACAAAGACACACACTTACACCAAGTAACAAAGATATACACTGACACCAAGTAACAAAGACATGCACTGACACCCAGTAACACAGACACACAATTACACCAAGTAACACAGACATACACTGACACCAAGTAACAAAGACATACACTGATACCCAGTAACACAGACACACATTTACACCAACTAACACAGACATACACTGACACCAAGTAACAAAGACATACACTGATACCCAGGAACACAGACACACACTTACACCAAGTAACACAGACACACACTTACACCAAGTAACAAAGACATACACTTACACCAAGTAACACCGACATACACTGACACAAAGTAACAAAGACATACAATTACACCAAGTAACAAAGACACACACTTACACCAAGTAACACAGACACACACTTACACCAAGTAACAAAGACATACACTTGCACCAAATAACACAGACATACACTGACACAAATTAACAAAGACATACAATTACACCAAGTAACAAAGACACACACTTACACCAAGAAACAAAGACAGACACTGATACCCAGTAACACAGACACACACTTACACCAAGTAACAAAGACATACACTGACACCCAGTAACACAGACAAACAAACACTGACACCCAGTAACACAGAGAAACACTAATATACAGTAACACAGACATACACTGACACCAAGTCACAAAGACACACACTGAAACCCAGTAACAAAGACAAACACTGACACCAAGTCACAAAGACATACACTGATACCCAGGAACAAAGACACACTGACACCCAGTAACAAAGACAGACACTGATACCAAGTCACACAGACATACACTGATACCCAGTAACACAGACACACACTGACACCCAGTAACAAAGACATGCACTGATACCAAGTCACAAAGACATACACTGATACCCAGTAACACAGACACACACTGACACCAAGTAACACAGACATACACTGACACCAAGTAACAAAGACATACACTGACACCAAGTAACAAAGACATACACTTACACCAAGTAACAAAGACAGACAATTACACCAAGTAACAAAGACATACACTTACACCAAGTATTTCAACATACACTGACACCACGTAACAAAGACATACACTAATACCCAGTAACACAGACACACACTTACACCAAGTAACAAAGACATACACTGACACCAAGTCACAAAGAAACACACTGACACCCAGTAACAAAGACATACACTGATACCAAGTCACAAAGACATACACTGATACCCAGTAACACAGACACACACGGACACCAAGTAACAAAGACACACACTTACACCAAGTAATAAAGACACACACTGACACCCAGTAGCACAGACACACACTTACACCAAGCAACTCGGACATACACTGACACCAAGTAACAAAGACATACACTGATACCCAGTAACACAGACACACACGTGCACCAAGTAACACAGACATACACTGACACCAAGTAACAAAGACAAACACTGATACCCAGGAACACAGACACACACTTACACCAAGTAACACAGACACAAACTTACAGCAAGTAACAAAGACAAACAATTACACCAAGTAACACAGAAATACACTGACACCATGTAACAAAGACATACAATTACACCAAGTAACAAAGACACACAGTTACACCAAGTAACACAGATATACACTGACACCAAGTAACAAAGAAATGCACTGACACCCAGTAATACAGACACACACGGACACCAAGTAACAAAGACACAAACTTACAGCAAGTAACACAGACACACACTGACACCCAGTAAAACAGACACACACTTACACAAAGTAACACAGACATACACTGACACCCAGTAACACAGACACACACTTACACCAGGTAACACAGACATACACTGACACCAAGTAACAAAGACATACACTGATACCCAGGAACACAGACACACACTTCCACCAGGTAACACAGACACACACTTGCACCAAGTAACAAAGACATACACTAACACCAAGTAACACAGACATACACTGACACCAAGTAACAAAGACATACAATTACACCAAGTAACAAAGACACACACTTACACCAAGTAACAAAGACAGACACTGATACCCAGTAACACAGACAAACACTTACACCAATTAACAAAGACATACACTGACACCAAGTAACACAAACAAACACACACTGACACCAAGTAACACAGATAAACACTAATAAACAGTAACAAAGACATACACTGACACCAAGTAACACAGTAACACACTGACACCCAGTAACAAAGACATACACTAACATCAAGTAACAAAGAAATACACTGATACCAAGTCACAAAGACATACACTGATACCCAGTAACACAGACACACACTGACACCAAGTAACAAAGACATACACTGACACCAAGTAACAAAGACATACACTTACACAAAGTAACAATGACAGACAATTACACGAAGTAACAAAGACAGACAATTACACCAAGTAACAAAGAAATACACTTACACTAAGTATTTAGACATACACTGACACCAAGTAAAAAAGACATACACTGATACCCAGTAACACAGACACACACTTACACCAAGTAACAAAGACATACACTGACACCAAGTCACAAAGACACACACTGACACCAAGTAACAAAGACATACACTGACACCAAGTAACAAAGACATACACTTACACAAAGTAACAATGACAGACAATTACACGAAGTAACAAAGACAGACAATTACACCAAGTAACAAAGACATACACTTACACTAAGTATTTTGACATACACTGACACCAAGTAACAAAGACATACACTGATACCCAGTAACACAGACACACACTGACACCAAGTAACAAAGACATACACTGACACCAAGTAACAAAGACATACACTTACACAAAGTAACAAAGACAGACAATTCCACCAAGTAACAAAGACAGACAATTACACCAAGTAACAAAGACATTCACTTACACCAAGTCACAAAGACACACACTGACACCCAGTAACAAAGACATACAATGAGACCAAGTCACAAAGACATACACTGATACCCAGTTACACAGACACACACTTACACCAAGTAACACAGACATACACTGACACCCAGTAACACAGGCACACACTTACACCAAGTAACAAAGAAATACACTGACACCCAGTAACAAAGACATACACTGACACCCAGTAACACAGACACACATTTACACCAAGTAACACAGACATACACTGACTCCAAATAACAAAGACATACACTGATACCCAGGAACATAGACACACACTTACACCAAGTAACACAGAGACACACTTACACCATGTAACAAAGACATACACTTACACCAAGTAACACAGACATGCAATGACACCAAGTAACAAAGACATACGATTACACGAAGTAACAAAGGCACACACTTAAACCAAGTAACACAGATATACACTGACACCAAGTAAGAAAGACATGCACTGACACCCAGTAACACAGATATACACGGACACCATGTAACAAAGACACACACTTACACCAAGTAACACAGACACACACTGACACCCAGTAACACAGACACACACTTACACCAAGTAACACAGACATACACTGACACCAAGGAGCAAAGACATACACTGATACCCAGTAACACAGACACACACTTACACCAAGTAACACAGACATACACTTACACCAAGTAACAAAGACATACACTTCCACCAAGTAACACAGACATACACGGACACCAAGTAACAAAGACACGCACTTACACCAAGTAACAAAGACATATACGGACACCCAGTAACACAAACAAACACACACTGACACTCAGTAATACAGAGAAACACTAATAAACAGTAACAAAGACATACACTGACACCAAGTAACACAGTCACACACTGACACCCAGTAACAAAGACATACACTGACAGCAGGTAACAAAGACATACACTGACACCAAGTCACAAAGACATACACTGATACCAAGTCACAAAGACATACACTGATACCCAGTAACACAGACACACACTGTCACCAAGTCACAAAGACATACACTGATACCCAGTAACACAGTGATACACTTACACCAAGTAACAAAGAAAGACAATTGCACCAAGTAACAAAGACATACACTTGCACCAAGTATTTTGACATACACTGACACCAAGTAACAAAGACATACACTGACACCCAGTAACACAGACACACACTTACAACAAGTAACAAAGACATACACTGACACCAAGTCACAAAGACATACACTGCCACCCATTAACACAGACACACACTTACACCAAGTAACACAGACATACACTGACACCCAGTAACACAGACACACAATTACACCAAGTAACAAAGACATACACTGACACCCAGTAACAAAGACATACACTGACACCAAGTCACAAAGACATACACCGATACCCAGTAACACAAACACACACTTACACCAAGTAACAAAGACATACACTGATACCCAGTAACACAGACACACACTTACACCAAGTATCAAGGACATACACTGACACCAAGTAACAAAGGCACACACTGACACCCAGTAACAAAGACATACACTGACACCAAGTCACAAAGACATACACTGATACCAAGTAACAAAGACATACAATTACACCAAGTAACAAAGACACACACTTACACCAAGTAACACAGACATACACTGACACCAAGTAACAAAGACATACACTGTTACCCAGTAACACAGACACACACTTACACCAAGTAACAAAGACATACACTGACACCCAGTAACAAAGACATACACTGACACCCAGTAATGCAGACACACACGGACACCAAGTAACAAAGACACAGACTTACAGTAATAACACAGACACACACCGACACCCAGTAACACAAACAAACACACTGACACCAAGTAACAAAGACATACACTGATACCAAGTAACAAAGAAAGACACTGATACACAGTAACACAGGCTCACACTGGGGAGGGTGCGGGGGGGGGGGGCGGTGGCATTGGCAAAGTGTTTAGCACCGCAGCCTCACAGCTCCAGGGACCCGGGAACGATTCTGGGTACTGCCGTTGCGCAGTTTGCAAATGCTCCCTGTGTCTGCGTGGGGTTGCTCCGGGTGCTCCGGTCTCCTCCCACATGCCAAAGACTTGCAGGTTGATAGGTTAATTGGCCATCATAAATTGCCCCTAGTATAGGTAGGTGGTAGGGAAATATATAGGGACAGGTGGGGATGTGATAGGAATACGGGATTAGTGTAGGATTAGTATAAATGGGTGGTTGATGGTCGGCACAGACTCGGTGGGCCGAAGGGCCTCTTTCAGTGCTGTATCTCTAAACTAAACTAAATACTGACACCTAGTGTCACTGATACACACTGACACCCAGGAACACAAACAAACACACACTGACACCCAGTAACACAGAGAAACACTGATAAACAGTAACAAAGACATACACTGACACCAAGTAACACAGACACACACTGATACCCAGTAACAAAGACATACACTGATACCAAGTCACAAAGACATACACTGATACCCAGTAACACAGACACACACAGACACCAAGTCACAAAGACATACACTGATACCCAGTAACACACTGATACACTTACACCAAGTAACAAAGACAGACAATTACACCAAGTAACAAAGACATTCACTTACACCAAGTATTTTGACATACACTGACACCCAGTAACACAGAGAAACACTGATACACAGTAACAAACACATACACTGACACCAAGTAACACAGACACACACTGAAACCCAGTAAAAAAGGCATACACTGACACCAAGTCACAAAGACATACACTGAGAGCAAGTCAAAAAGACATACACTGATGCCCAGTAACACAGACACAAACTGACACCAAGTAACAAAGACATACACTGACACAAAGTAACAAAGACATACACTTACATCAAGTAACAAAGACACACACTTACACCAAGTAACACAGACAACCACTGACACCAAGTAACAAAGACATACAATTACACCAAGTAACAAAGACATACACTTACACCAAATATTTTGAAATACACTGACACCAAGTAACAAAGACATACACTGATACCCGGTAACATAGACACACACTTACACCAAGTAACAAAGACAGACACTGACACCAAGTCACAAAGACACTCACTGACACCCAGTCACAAAGACATACACTGACATCAAGTCACAAAGACATACACTGATACCCAGTAACACAGACACACACTTACACCAAGTAACAAAGACATACACTGATCCCCATTAACACAGACACACACTTAAACCAAGTAACAAGGACATACACTGGCACCAAGTCTCAAAGACACACACTGACACCCAGTAACAAAGACAAACAGTGACACCAAGTCACAAAGACATACACTCATACCAAGTAACAAAGACATACAATTACACCAAGTAACACAGACACACACTTACACCAAGTAACAAATACATACACTGACACAAAGTCACAAAGACACACACTTACACCAAGTAACACAGACACACACTTACAACAAGTAACAAAGACATACACTGACACCAAGTAACAAAGACATACACTTACACCACGTAACACAGACATACACTGACACCCAGTAAAAAAGACATACATTGACACCCAGTAACGCAGACACACACGGACACCAAGTAACAAAGACACAGACTTACATCAAGTAACACAGACATACACTGACACCAAGTAACACAGACACACACTGAAACCCAGTAAAAAAGACATACACTGACATCAAGTCAAAAAGACATACACTGATGCCCAGTAACACAGACACACACTGACACCAAGTAACAAAGACATACACTGAAACCAAGTAACAAAGACATACACTTACACCAAGTAACAAAGACACACACTTACACCAAGTAACACAGACATACGCTGACACCAAGTAACAAAGACGGACAATTACACCAAGTAACAAAGACATACACTTACACCAAGTTTTTTGACATACACTGACACCAAGTAACAAAGACATACACTGATACCCGGTCACATAGACACACACTTACACCAAGTAACAAAGACATACACTGACACCAAGTCACAAAGACACACACTGACACACAGTAACAAAGACATACACTGACATCAAGTCACAAAGACATACACTGATACCCAGTAACACAGACACACACTTACACCAAGTAACAAAGACATACACTGATACCCAGTAACACAGACACACACTTACACCAAGTAACAAGGACATACACTGACACCAAGTCACAAAGACACACACTGACACCCAGTAACAAAGACATACACTGACACCAAGTCACAAAGACATACGCTGATAACAAGTAACAAAGACATACAATTACACCAAGTAACAAAGACACACACTTACACCAAGTAACACAGACATACACTGACACCAAGTAACAAAGACATACACTGTTACCCAGTAACACAGACACACACTTACACCAAGTAACAAAGACATACACTGACACCAAGTCACAAAGACACACACTTACACCAAGTAACACAGACACACACTTACACCAAGTAACAAAGACATACACTGACACCAAGTAACAAACACATACACATACACCACGTAACACAGACATACACTGACACCCAGTAAAAAAGACATACATTGACACCCAGTAACGCAGACACACACGGACACCAAGGAACAAAGACATACACTGACACCAAGTACCAAAGACACACACTTACACCAAGTAACACAGACACACACTTACACCAAGTAACAAAGACATACACTTACACCAAGTAACACAGACATACACTGATACCCAGTAACACAGACACACACTTACACCAAGTAACAAGGACATACACTGACACCAAGTAACAAAGACATACACTTACACCAAGTAACAAAGACACACACTTACACCAAGTAACACAGACATACGCTGACACCAAGTAACAAAGACGGACAATTACACCAAATAACAAAGACATACACTTACACCATGTTTTTTGACATACACTGACACCAAGTAACAAAGACATACACTGATACCCGGTCACATAGACACACACTTACACCAAGTAACAAAGACATACACTGACACCAAGTCACAAAGACACACACTGACACACAGTAACAAAGACATACACTGACATCAAGTCACAAAGACATACACTGATACCCAGTAACACAGACACACACTTACACCAAGTAACAAAGACATACACTGATACCCAGTAACACAGACACACACTTACACCAAGTAACAAGGACATACACTGACACCAAGTCACAAAGACACACACTGACACCCAGTAACAAAGACATACACTGACACCAAGTCACAAAGACATACGCTGATAACAAGTAACAAAGACATACAATTACACCAAGTAACAAAGACACACACTTACACCAAGTAACACAGACATACACTGACACCAAGTAACAAAGACATAAACTGTTACCCAGTAACACAGACACACACTTACACCAAGTAACAAAGACATACACTGACACCAAGTCACAAAGACACACACTTACACCAAGTAACACAGACACACACTTACACCAAGTAACAAAGACATACACTGACACCAAGTAACAAACACATACACATACACCACGTAACACAGACATACACTGACACCCAGTAAAAAAGACATACATTGACACCCAGTAACGCAAACACACACGGACACCAAGGAACAAAGACATACACTGACACCAAGTACCAAAGACACACGCTTACACCAAGTAACACAGACACACACTTACACCAAGTAACAAAGACATACACTAACACCAAGTAACACAGACATACACTGATACCCAGTAACACAGACACACACTTACACCAAGTAACAAGGACATACACTGACACCAAGTCACAAAGACACACGCTGACACCCAGTAACAAAGACATACACTGACACCAAGTCACAAAGACATACACTGATAACAAGTAACAAAGACATACAATTACACCAAGTAACAAAGACACACACTTACACCAAGTAACACAGACATACACTGACACCAAGTAACAAAGACATACACTGTTACCCAGTAACACAGACACACACTTACACCAAGTAACAAAGACATACACTGACACCAAGTCACAAAGACACACACTTACACCAAGTAACACAGACACACACTTACACCAAGTAACAAAGACATACACTGACACCAAGTAACAAACACATACACATACACCACGTAACACAGACATACACTGACACCCAGTAAAAAAGACATACATTGACACCCAGTAACGCAAACACACACGGACACCAAGGAACAAAGACATACACTGACACCAAGTACCAAAGACACACACTTACACCAAGTAACACAGACACACACTTACACCAAGTAACAAAGACATACACTTACACCAAGTAACACAGACATACGCTGACACCAAGTAACAAAGACATACACTGATACCCAGTAACACAGACACACACTGAAACCAAGTAACAAAGACATACACATACACCACGTAACACAGACATACACTGACACCCAGTAAAAAAGACATACATTGACACCCAGTAACGCAGACACACACGGACACCAAGTAACAAAGACATGCACTGACACCCAGTAACACAGACACACACTTACACCAAGTAACACAGACATACACTGACACCAAGAATCACAGACATACGCTGACACCAAGTAACAAAGACAGACAATTACACCAAGTAACAAAGACATACACTTACACCAAGTATTTTGACACAAACTTACACCAAGTAACAAAGACATACACTGACACCAAGTCACAAAGACACACACTGACACCCAGTAACAAAGACATACACTGACATCAAGTCACAAAGACATACACTGGTACCCAGTAACACAGACACACACTTACACCAAGTAACAAAGACATGCACTGACACCCAGCAACACAGACACACACTTACACCAAGTAACACAGACATACACTGACACCAAGTAACAAAGACATACATTGATACCCAAGAACACAGACACACACTGACACCAAGTAACAAAGACATACACATACACCACGTAACACAGACATACACTGACACCCAGTTAAAAAGACATACATTGACACCCAGTAACGCAGACGCACACGGACACCAAGTAACAAAGACATGCACTGACACCCAGTTACACAGACACACACTTACACCAAGTAACACAGACATACACTGACACAAATTAACACAGACATACGCTGACACCAAGTAACAAAGACAGACAATTACACCAAGTAACAAAGACATACACTTACACCAAGTATTTTGACACACACTTACACCAAGTAACAAAGACATACACTGACACCAAGTCACAAAGACACACACTGACACCCAGTAACAAAGACATACACTGACATCAAGTCACAAAGACATACACTGATACCCAGTAACACAGACACACACTTACACCAAGTAACAAAGACATACACTGATACCCAGTAACACAGACACACACTTACACCAAGTAACAAGGACATACAGTGACACCAAGTCACAAAGACACACACATACACCCAGTAACAAAGACATACACTGACACCAAGTCACAAAGACATACACTGATACCAAGTAACAAAGAAATACAATTACACCAAGTAACAAAGACACACACTTACACCAAGTAACACAGACATACACTGACCCCAAGTAACAAAGACATACACTGTTACCCAGTAACACAGACACACACTTACACAATGTAACAAAGACATACACTGACACCAAGTCACAAAGACACACACTTACACCAAGTAACACAGACACACACTTACACCAAGTAACAAAGACATACACTGACACCAAGTAACAAAGACATACACTTTCACCACGTAACACAGACACACACTTACACCAAGTAACAAAGACATACATTGACACCCAGTAACGCAGACACACACTTACACCAAGTAACAAAGACATGTACTGACGCCAAGTAACAAAGACATACACTGATACCCAGTAACACAGACACACACTTACACCAACTAACACAGACATACACTGACACCAAGTAACAAAGACATACACTGATACCCAGGAACACAGACACACACTTACACCAAGTAACACAGACACACACTTACACCAAGTAACAAAGACATACACTTACAGGAAGTGACACAGACATACACTGACACCAAGTAACAAAGACATACACATACACCACGTAACACAGACATACACTGACACCCAGTAAAAAAGACATACATTGACACCCAGTAACGCAGACACACACGGACACCAAGTAACAAAGACATGCACTGACACCCAGTAACACAGACACACACTTACACCAAGTAACACAGACATACACTGACACCAAGAAACACAGACATACGCTGACACCCAGTAACAAAGACAGACAATTACACCAAGTAACAAAGACATACACTTACACCAAGTATTTTGACACAAACTTACACCAAGTAACAAAGACATACACTGACACCAAGTCACAAAGACACACACTGACACCCAGTAACAAAGACATACACTGACATCAAGTCACAAAGACATACACTGATACCCAGTAACACAGACACACACTTACACCAAGTAACAAAGACATGCACTGACACCCAGCAACACAGACACACACTTACACCAAGTAACACAGACATACACTGACACCAAGTAACAAAGACATACATTGATACCCAAGAACACAGACACACACTGACACCAAGTAACAAAGACATACACATACACCACGTAACACAGACATACACTGACACCCAGTTAAAAAGACATACATTGACACCCAGTGACGCAGACACACACGGACACCAAGTAACAAAGACATGCACTGACACCCAGTTACACAGACACACACTTACACCAAGTAACACAGACATACACTGACACAAATTAACACAGACATACGCTGACACCAAGTAACAAAGACAGACAATTACACCAAGTAACAAAGACATACACTTACACCAAGTATTTTGACACACACTTACACCAAGTAACAAAGACATACACTGACACCAAGTCACAAAGACACACACTGACACCCAGTAACAAAGACATACACTGACATCAAGTCACAAAGACATACACTGATACCCAGTAACACAGACACACACTTAAACCAAGTAACAAAGACATACACTGATACCCAGCAACACAGACACACACTTACACCAAGTAACAAGGACATACAGTGACACCAAGTCACAAAGACACACACATACACCCAGTAACAAAGACATACACTGACACCAAGTCACAAAGACATACACTGATACCAAGTAACAAAGACATACAATTACACCAAGTAACAAAGACACACACTTACACCAAGTAACACAGACATGCACTGACCCCAAGTAACAAAGACATACACTGTTACCCAGTAACACAGACACACACTTACACCAAGTAACAAAGACATACACTGACACCAAGTCACAAAGACACACACTTACACCAAGTAACACAGACACACACTTACACCAAGTAACAAAGACATACACTGACACCAAGTAACAAAGACATACACTTACACCACGTAACACAGACATACACTGACACCCAGTAAAAAAGACATACATTGACACCCAGTAACGCAGACACACACTTACACCAAGTAACAAAGACATGCACTGACGCCAAGTAACAAAGACATACACTGATACCCAGTAACACAGACACACACTTACACCAACTAACACAGACATACACTGACACCAAGTAACAAAGACATACACTGATACCCAGGAACACAGACACACACTTACACCAAGTAACACAGACACACACTTACACCAAGTAACAAAGACATACACTTACAGGAAGTGACACAGACATACACTGACACCAGGTAACAAAGACATTCAATTAAACCAAGTAACAAAGACACACACTTACACCAAGTAACAAAGACAGGCACTGATACCCAGTAACACAGACACACACTTACACCAAGTAACAAAGACATACACTGACACCCAGTAACACAAACAAACACACACTGACACCCAGTAACACAGAGAAACACTAATAAACAGTAACACAGACATACACGGACACCAAGTCACAAAGACACACACTGAAACCCAGTAACAAAGACAAACACTGACACCAAGTCACAAAGACATACACTGATACCCAGGAACAAAGACACACACTGACACCCTGTAACAAAGACATACACTGATACCAAGTCACAAAGACATACACTGATACCCAGTAACACAGACACACACTGACACCAGTAACAAAGACATGCACTGATACCAAGTCACAAAGACATACACTGATACCCAGTAACACAGACACACACTGACACCAAGTAAGACAGACATACACTGACACCAAGTAACAAAGACATACACTGACACCAAGTAACAAAGACATACACTTACACCAAGTAACAAAGACAGACAATTACACCAAGTAACAAAGACATACATTTACACCAAGTATTTTGACATACACTGACACCACGTAACAAAGACATCCACTGATATCCAGTAACACAGACACACACTGACACCAAGTAACAAAGACATACACTGATACCAAGTCACAAAGACATACACTGATACCCAGTAACACAGACACACACGGACACCAAGTAACAAAGAGACACACTTACACCAAGTAACACAGACACACACTGAAACCCAGTAACACAGACACACACTGACACCAAGTAACAAAGACATACACTGAAACCAAGTAACAAAGACATACACTTACACCAAGTAACAAAGACACACACTTACACCAAGTAACACAGACATACGCTGACACCAAGTAACAAAGGCAGACAATTACACCAAGTAACAAACACATACAATTACACCAAGTTTTTTGACATACACTGACACCAAGTAACAAAGACATACACTGATACCCGGTCACATAGACACACACTTACACCAAGTAACAAAGACATACACAGACACCAAGTCACAAAGACACACACTGACACACCGTAACAAAGACATACACTGACATCAAGTCACAAAGACATACACTGATACCCAGTAACACAGACACACACTTACACCAAGTAACAAAGACATACACTTACACCAAGTAACACAGACATACACTGATACCCAGTAACACAGACACACACTTACACCAAGTAACAAGGACATACACTGACACCAAGTCACAAAGACATACACTGATAACAAGTAACAAAGACATACAATTACACCAAGTAACAAAGACACACACTTACACCAAGTAACACAGACATACACTGACACCAAGTAACAAAGACATACACTGTTACCCAGTAACACAGACACACACTTACACCAAGGAACAAAGACATACACTGACACCAAGTCACAAAGACACACACTTACACCAAGTAACACAGACACACACTTACACCAAGTAACAAAGACATACACTGACACCAAGTAACAAACACATACACATACACCACGTAACACAGACATACACTGACACCCAGTAAAAAAGACATACATTGACACCCAGTAACGCAAACACACACGGACACCAAGGAACAAAGACATACACTGACACCAAGTACCAAAGACACACACTTACACCAAGTAACACAGACACACACTTACACCATGTAACAAAGACATACACTTACACCAAGTAACACAGACATACACTGACACCAAGTAACAAAGACATACACTGATACCCAGTAAAACAGACACACACTGAAACCAAGTAACAAAGACATACACATACACCACGTAACACAGACATACACTGACACCCAGTAAAAAAGACATACATTGACACCCAGTAACGCAGACACACACGGACACCAAGTAACAAAGACATGCACTGACACCCAGTAACACAGACACACATTTACACCAAGTAACACAGACATACACTGACACCAAGAAACACAGACATACGCTGACACCAAGTAACAAAGACAGACAATTACACCAAGTAACAAAGACATACACTTACACCAAGTATTTTGACACAAACTTACACCAAGTAACAAAGACATACACTGACACCAAGTCACAAAGACACACACTGACACCCAGTAACAAAGACATATACTGACATCAAGTCACAAAGACATACACTGATACCCAGTAACACAGACACACACTTACACCAAGTAACAAAGACATGCACTGACACCCAGCAACACAGACACACACTTACACCAAGTAACACAGACATACACTGACACCAAGTAACAAAGACATACATTGATACCCAAGAACACAGACACACACTGACACCAAGTAACAAAGACATACACTTACACCACGTAACACAGACATACACTGACACCCAGTTAAAAAGACATACATTGACACCCAGTAACGCAGACACACACGGACACCAAGTAACACAGACATACACTGACACAAATTAACACAGACATACGCTGACACCAAGTAACAAAGACAGACAATTACACCAAGTAACGAAGACATACACTTACACCAAGTATTTTGACACACACTTACACCAAGTAACAAAGACATACACTGACACCAAGTCACAAAGACACACACTGACACCCAGTAACAAAGACATACACTGACATCAAGTCACAAAGACATACACTGATACCCAGTAACACAGACACACACTTACACCAAGTAACAAAGACATACACTGATACCCAGTAACACAGACACACACTTACACCAAGTAACAAGGACATACAGTGACACCAAGTCACAAAGACACACACATACACCCAGTAACAAAGACATACACTGACACCAAGTCACAAAGACATACACTGATGCCAAGTAACAAAGACATACAATTACACCAAGTAACAAAGACACACACTTACACCAAGTAACACAGACATACACTGACCCCAAGTAACAAAGACATACACTGTTACCCAGTAACACAGACACACACTTACACCAAGTAACAAAGACATACACTGACACCAAGTCACAAAGACACACACTTACACCAAGTAACACAGACACACACTTACACCAAGTAACAAAGACATACACTGACACCAAGTAACAAAGACATACACTTACACCACGTAACATAGACATACACTGACACCCAGTAAAAAAGACATACATTGACACCCAGTAACGCAGACACACACTTACACCAAGTAACAAAGACATGCACTGACGCCAAGTAACAAAGACATACACTGATACCCAGTAACACAGACACACACTTACACCAACTAACACAGACATACACTGACACCAAGTAACAAAGACATACACTGATACCCAGGAACACAGACACACACTTACACCAAGTAACACAGACACACACTTACACCAAGTAACAAAGACATACACTTACAGGAAGTGACACAGACATACACTGACACCAAGTAACAAAGACATACAATTAAACCAAGTAACAAAGACACACACTTACACCAAGTAACAAAGACAGGCACTGATACCCAGTAACACAGACACACACTTACACCAAGTAACAAAGACATACACTGACACCCAGTAACACAAACAAACACACACTGACACCCAGTAACACAGAGAAACACTAATAAACAGTAACACAGACATACACGGACACCAAGTCACAAAGACACACACTGAAACCCAGTAACAAAGACAAACACTGACACCAAGTCACAAAGACATACACTGATACCCAGGAACAAAGACACACACTGACACCCTGTAACAAAGACATACACTGATACCAAGTCACAAAGACATACACTGATACCCAGTAACACAGACACACACTGACACCCAGTAACAAAGACATGCACTGATACCAAGTCACAAAGACATACACTGATACCCAGTAACACAGACACACACTGACACCAAGTAAGACAGACATACACTGACACCAAGTAACAAAGACATACACTGACACCAAGTAACAAAGACATACACTTACACCAAGTAACAAAGACAGACAATTACACCAAGTAACAAAGACATACATTTACACCAAGTAACAAAGACACACACTTACACCAAGTAACACAGACATACACTGACCCCAAGTAACAAAGACATACACTGTTACCCAGTAACACAGACACACACTTACACCAAGTAACAAAGACATACACTGACACCAAGTCACAAAGACACACACTTACACCAAGTAACACAGAGACACACTTACACCAAGTAACAAAGACATACACTGACACCAAGTAACAAAGACATACACTTACACCACGTAACACAGACATACACTGACACCCAGTAAAAAAGACATACATTGACACCCTGTAACGCAGACACACACTTACACCAAGTAACAAAGACATGCACTGACGCCAAGTAACAAAGACATACACTGATACCCAGTAACACAGACACACACTTACACCAACTAACACAGACATACACTGACACCAAGTAACAAAGACATACACTGATACCCAGGAACACAGACACACACTTACACCAAGTAACACAGACACACACTTACAACAAGTAACAAAGACATACACTTACAGGAAGTGACACAGACATACACTGACACCAAGTAACAAAGACATACAATTAAACCAAGTAACAAAGACACACACTTACACCAAGTAACAAAGACAGGCACTGATACCCAGTAACACAGACACACACTTACACCAAGTAACAAAGACATACACTGACACCCAGTAACACAAACAAACACACACTGACACCCAGTAACACAGAGAAACACTAATAAACAGTAACACAGACATACACGGACACCAAGTCACAAAGACACACACTGAAACCCAGTAACAAAGACAAACACTGACACCAAGTCACAAAGACATACACTGATACCCAGGAACAAAGACACACACTGACACCCTGTAACAAAGACATACACTGATACCAAGTCACAAAGACATACACTGATACCCAGTAACACAGACACACACTGACACCCAGTAACAAAGACATGCACTGATACCAAGTCACAAAGACATACACTGATACCCAGTAACACAGACACACACTGACACCAAGTAAGACAGACATACACTGACACCAAGTAACAAAGACATACACTGACACCAAGTAACAAAGACATACACTTACACCAAGTAACAAAGACAGACAATTACACCAAGTAACAAAGACATACATTTACACCAAGTATTTTGACATACACTGACACCACGTAACAAAGACATCCACTGATATCCAGTAACACAGACACACACTTACACCAAGTAACAAAGACATACACTGATACCAAGTCACAAAGACATACACTGATACCCAGTAACACAGACACACACGGACACCAAGTAACAAAGAGACACACTTACACCAAGTAACACAGACACACACTGAAACCCAGTAACACAGACACACACTTACACCAAGCAACACGGACATACACTGACACCCAGTAAAACAGACACACACTTCCACCAAGTAACACAGACATACACTGACACCAAGTAACAAAGACAAACACTGATACCCAGGAACACAGACACATACTTACACCAAGTAACACAGACACACACTTACGGCAAGTAACAAAGACATACACTTACACCAAGTAACACAGACATACACTGACACCATGTAAAAAAGACATACATTGACACCCAGTAACACAGACACACACGGACACCAAGTAACAAAGACACAAACTTACAGCAAGTAACACAGAAACACACTGACACCCAGTAACACAGACACACACTTACACCAAGTAACACAGACAAACACTGACACCCAGTAACACAGACAAACACTTACACCTGGTAACACAGACATACACTGACACCAAGTAACAAAGACATACACCGATACCCAGGAACACAGACACACACTTTCACCAAGTAACACAGACACACACTTACACCAAGTAACAAAGACATACACTAACACCAAGTAACACAGACATACACTGACACCAAGTAACAAAGACATACAATTACACCAAGTAACAAAGACACACACTTACACCAAGTAACGAAGACATACACTGACACCCAGTAACACAGACAAACACACATTGACACCCAGTAACACAGAGAAACACTAATAAACAGTAACAAATACATACACTGACACCAAGTAACACAGTTCCACACTGACACCCAGTAACAAAGACATCCACTGACACCAAGTAACAAAGACATACACTGATACCAAGTCACAAAGACAGACACTGATACCCAGTAACACAGACAAACACACATTGACACCCAGTAACACAGAGAAACACTAATAAACAGTAACAAAGACATACACTGACACCAAGTAACACAGTCACACACTGACACCAAGTAACAAAGACATCCACTGACACCAAGTAACAAAGACATACACTGACACCAAGTAACAAAGACATACACTGACATCAAGTAACAAAGACATACACTTACACAAAGTGACAAAGACAGACATTTACACCAAGTAACAAAGACAGACAATTACACCAAGTAACAAAGACATACACTGACACCAAGTAACAAAGACATACACTGATACCCAGTAACACAGACACACAGTTACACCAAGTAACAAAGACACACACTGACACCCAGTAGCAAAGACATACAATGAGACCAAGTCACAAAGACATACACTGATACCCAGTAACACAGACACACACTGACACCAAGTAACGCAGACATACACTGACACCCAGTAACACTGACACACACTTACACCAAGTAACAAAGAAATACACTGACACCCAGTAACAAAGACATACACTGACACCCAGTAACACAGACACTCACGGACACGAAGTAACAAAGACACAGACTTACACCAAGTAACACAGATACACACTGACACCCAGTAACACAGACACACTCTTACACCAAGTAACACAGACATACACTGACACCAAGTTACACAGACATACAATTACACCAAGTAACAAAGACACACACTTACACCAAGTAACACAGATATACACTGACACCAAGTAAAAAAGACATGCACTGACACCCAGTAACACAGACACACACTTACACCAAGTAACACAGACATACACTGACACCAAGTAACAAAGACATACACTGCTACCCAGGAACACAGACACACACTTACACCAAGTAACACAGACACACACTTACACCAAGTAACAAAGACATACACTGACACCAAGTAACAAATACATACACTGACACCAAGTAACAAAGACATACAATTACACCAAGTAACAAAGACACACACTTACACCAAGTAACGCAGATATACACTGACACCAAGTAACAAAGACATGCACTGACACCCAGTAGCACAGACACACACTTACACCAAGTAACAAAGACAGACAATGACACCAAGTAACAAAGACATACAATTACACCAAGTATTTTGACATACACTGACACCAAGTAACAAAGACATACGCTGATACCCAGTAACACAGACACACACTGACACCCAGTAACACAAACAAACACACACTGACACCCAGTAACACAGAGAAACACTAATAAACAGTAACACAGACATACACTGACACCAAGTCACAAAGACACACACTGAAACCCAGTAACAAAGACAAACACTGACACCAAGTCACAAAGACATACACTGATACCAAGTCAATAAGACATACACTGATACCCAGTAACACAGACACACACTGACACCAAGTAACACAGACATACACTGACACCAAGTAACAAAGACATACACTGACAACAAGTAACAAATACATACACTTACACCAAGTAACAAAGACAGACAATTACACCAAGTAACAAAGACATACATTTACACCAAGTATTTTGACATACATTGACACCACGTAACAAAGACATACACTGATACCCAGTAACACAGACACACACTTACACCAAGTAACAAAGACATACACTGACACCAAGTCACAAAGACACACACTGACACCCAGTAACAAAGACATACACTGATACCAAGTCACAAAGACATGCACTGATACCCAGTAACACAGACACACACGGACACCAAGTAACAAAGACACACACTTACACCAAGTAACACAGACACACACTGACACCCAGTAACACAGACACACACTTACACCAAGCAACACGGACATACACTGACACCAAGTAACAAAGACATGCACTGATACCCAGTAAGACAGACACACACTTACACCAAGTAACACAGACATACACTGACACCAAGTCACAAAGACACACACTGAAACCCAGTAACAAAGACAAACACTGACACCAAGTCACAAAGACATACACTGATACCAAGTCAATAAGACATACACTGATACCCAGTAACACAGACACACACTGACACCAAGTAACACAGACATACACTGACACCAAGTAACAAAGACATACACTGACAACAAGTAACAAATACATACACTTACACCAAGTAACAAAGACAGACAATTACACCAAGTAACAAAGACATACATTTACACCAAGTATTTTGACATACATTGACACCACGTAACAAAGACATACACTGATACCCAGTAACACAGACACACACTTACACCAAGTAACAAAGACATACACTGACACCAAGTCACAAAGACACACACTGACACCCAGTAACAAAGACATACACTGATACCAAGTCACAAAGACATGCACTGATACCCAGTAACACAGACACACACGGACACCAAGTAACAAAGACACACACTTACACCAAGTAACACAGACACACACTGACACCCAGTAACACAGACACACACTTACACCAAGCAACACGGACATACACTGACACCAAGTAACAAAGACATGCACTGATACCCAGTAAGACAGACACACACTTACACCAAGTAACACAGACATACACTGACACCAAGTAACAAAGACAAAGACTGATACCCAGGAACACAGACACATACTTACACCAAGTAACACAGACACACACTTACAGCAAGTAACAAAGACATACACTTACACCAAGTAACACAGACATACACTGACACCATGTAACAAAGTCATGCAATTACACCAAGTAACACAGATATACAGTGACACCAAGTAACAAAGACATACACCGATACCCAGGAACACAGACACACACTTTCACCAAGTAACACAGACACACACTTACACCAAGTAACAAAGACATACACTAACACCAAGTAACACAGACATACACAGACACGAAGTAACAAAGACATACAATTACACCAAGTAACAAAGACACACACTTACACCAAGTAACACAGACAGACACTGATACCCAGTAACACAGACACACACTTACACCAATTAACAAAGACATACACTGACACCCAGTAACACAAACAAACACACACTGACACCCAGTAACACAGACACACTCTTACACCAAGTAACACAGACATACACTGACACCAAGAAACACAGACATACACTGAAACCCAGTAACAAAGACAAACACTGACACCAAGTCACAAAGACATACACTGATACCAAGTCAATAAGACATACACTGATACCCAGTAACACAGACACACACTTACACCAAGTAACACAGACACACACTTACACCAAGTAACAAAGACATACACTGACACCAAGTAACAAAGACACACACTTACACCAAGTAACACAGATATACACTGACACCAAGGTAAATAGACATGCACTGACACCCAGTAACACAGACACACACTTACACCAAGTAACACAGACATACACTGACACCAAGTAACAAAGACATACACTGCTACCCAGGAACACAGACACACACTTACACCATGTAACACAGACACACACTTACACCAAGTAACAAAGACATACACTGACACCAAGTAACAAAGACATACACTGACACCAAGTAACAAAGACATACAATTACACCAAGTAACAAAGACACACACTTACACCAAGTAACGCAGATATACACTGACACCAAGTAACAAAGACATGCACTGACACCCAGTAACACAGACACACACTTGCACCAAGTAACACAGACATACACTGACACCAAGTAACACAAACAAACAGACACTGACACCCAGTAACACAGAGAAACACTAATAAACAGTAACACAGACATACACTGACACCAAGTCACAAAGAAACACACTGAAACCCAGTAACAAAGACAAACACTGACACCAAGTCACAAAGACATACACTGATACCAAGTCACAAAGACATACACTGATACCCAGTAACACAGACAAACACTGACACCCAGTAACAAAGACATGCACTGAAACCAAGTCACAAAGACATACACTGATACCAAGTAACACAGACACACACTGACACCAAGTAACACAGACATACACTGACACCAAGTAACAAAGACATACACTGATACCCAGTAACACAGACAAACACTTACACCAACTACCAGAGACACACACTTACACCAAGTAACAAAGACATACACCTACACCAAGTAACACAGACATACACTGACACCAAGTAACAAAGACATACAATTACACCAAGTAACAAAGACACACACTTACACCAAGTAACAAAGACAGACACTGATACCCAGTAACACAGACACACACTGACACCAAGTAACACAGACATACACTGACACCCAGTAACACTGACACACACTTACACCAAGTAACAAAGAAATACACTGACACCCAGAAACAAAGACATACACTGACACCCAGTAACACAGACACACACGGACACGAAGTAACAAAGACACAGACTTACACCAAGTAACACAGATACACACTGACACCCAGTAACACAGACACACTCTTACACCAAGTAACACAGACATACACTGACACCAAGTAACACAGACATACAATTACACCAAGTAACAAAGACACACACTTACACCAAGTAACACAGATATACACTGACACCAAGTAAAAAAGACATGCACTGACACCCAGTAACACAGACACACACTTACACCAAGTAACACAGACATACACTGACACCAAGTAACAAAGACATACACTGCTACCCAGGAACACAGACACACACTTACACTAAGTAACACAGACACACACTTACACCAAGTAACAAAGACATACACTGACACCAAGTAACAAAGACATACACTGACACCATGTAACAAAGACATACAATTACACCATGTAACAAAGACACACACTTACACCAAGTAACGCAGATATACACTGACACCAAGTAACAAAGACATGCACTGACACCCAGTAGCACAGACACACACTTACACCAAGTAACAAAGACAGACAATGACACCATGTAACAAAGACACACACTTACACCAAGTAACGCAGATATACACTGACACCAAGTAACAAAGACATGCACTGACACCCAGTAACACAGACACACACTTACACCAAGTAACAAAGACATACACTGACACCAAGTCACAAAGACACACACTGACACCCAGTAACACAAACAAACACACACTGACACCCAGTAACACAGTGAAACACTAATAAACAGTAACACAGACATCCACTGAAACCAAGTCACAAAGACACACACTGAAACCCAGTAACAAAGACAAACACTGACACCAAGTCACAAAGACATACACTGATACCAAGTCACAAAGACATACACTGATACCCAGTAACACAGACACACACTGACACCCAGTAACAAAGACATGCACTGATACCAAGTCACTAAGACATACACTGTTACCCAGTAACACAGACACACACTGACACCAAGTAACATAGACATACACTGACACCAAGTAACAAAGACATACACTGACACCAAGTAACAAATACATACACTTACACCAAGTAACAAAGACAGACAATTACACCAAGTAACAAAGACATACATTTACACCAAGTATTTTGACATACATTGACACCACGTAACAAAGACATACACTGATACCCAGTAACACAGACACACACTTACACCAAGTAACAAAGACATACACTGACACCAAGTCACAAAGACACACACTGACACCCAGTAACAAAGACATACACTGATACCAAGTCACAAAGACATGCACTGATACCCAGTAACACAGACACACACGGACACCAAGTAACAAAGACACACACTTACACCAAGTAACACAGACACACACTGACACCCAGTAACACAGACACACACTTACACCAAGCAACACGGACATACACTGACACCAAGTAACAAAGACATGCACTGATACCCAGTAAGACAGACACACACTTACAACAAGTAACACAGACATACACTGACACCAAGTAACAAAGATAAACACTGATACCCAGGAACACAGACACATACTTACACCAAGTAACACAGACACACACTTACAGCAAGTAACAAAGACAACACTTACACCAAGTAACACAGACATACACTGACACCATGTAACAAAGACATGCAATTACACCAAGTAACACAGATATACAGTGACACCAAGTAACAAAGACATACACCGATACCCAGGAACACAGACACACACTTTCACCAAGTAACACAGACACACACTTACACCAAGTAACAAAGACATACACTAACACCAAGTAACACAGACATACACAGACACGAAGTAACAAAGACATACAATTACACCAAGTAACAAAGACACACACTTACACCAAGTAACAAAGGCAGACACTGATACCCAGTAACACAGACACACACTTACACCAATTAACAAAGACATACACTGACACCCAGTAACACAAACAAACACACACTGACACCCAGTAACACAGACACACTCTTACACCAAGTAACACAGACATACACTGACACCAAGAAACACAGACATACAATTACACCAAGTAACAAAGACACACACTTACACCAAGTAACACAGATATACACTGACACCAAGTAAAATAGACATGCACTGACACCCAGTAACACAGACACACACTTACACCAAGTAACACAGACATACACTGACACCAAGTAACAAAGACATACACTGCTACCCAGGAACACAGACACACACTTACACCAAGTAACACAGACACACACTTACACCAAGTAACAAAGACATACACTGACACCAAGTAACAAAGACATACACTGACACCAAGTAACAAAGACATACAATTACACCAAGTAACAAAGACACACACTTACACCAAGTAACGCAGATATACACTGACACCAAGTAACAAAGACATGCACTGACACCCAGTAACACAGACACACACTTGCACCAAGTAACACAGACATACACTGACACCAAGTAACACAAACAAACACACACTGACACCCAGTAACACAGAGAAACACTAATAAACAGTAACACAGACATACACTGACACCAAGTCACAAAGAAACACACTGAAACCCAGTAACAAAGACAAACACTGACACCAAGTCACAAAGACACACACTGATACCAAGTCACAAAGACATACACTGATACCCAGTAACACAGACACACACTGACACCCAGTAACAAAGACATGCACTGATACCAAGTCACAAAGACATACACTGATACCCAGTAACACAGACACACACTGACACCAAGTAACACAGACATACACTGACACCAAGTAACAAAGACATACACTGATACCCAGTAACACAGACAAACGCTTACACCAACTACCAGAGACACACACTTACACCAAGTAACAAAGACATACACCTACACCAAGTAACACAGACATACACTGACACCAAGTAACAAAGACATACAATTACACCAAGTAACAAAGACACACACTTACACCAAGTAACAAAGACAGACACTGATACCCAGTAACACAGACACACACTTACACCAAGTAACAAAGACATACACTGACACCCAGTAACACAAACAAACACACACTGACACCCAGTCACACAGAGAAACACTAATAAACAGTAACACAGACATACAATTACACCAATTCACAAAGAAACACACTGAAACCCAGTAACAAAGACAAACACTGTCACCAAGTCACAAAGACATACACTGATACCCAGTAACACAGACACACACTGACACCCAGTAACAAAGACATGCACTGATACCAAGTCACAAAGACATACACTGATACCCAGTAACACAGACACACACTGACACCAAGTAACACAGACATACACTGACACCAATTAACAAAGACATACACTGACACCAAGTAACAAAGACAGACAATGACACCAAGTAACAAAGACATACAATTACACCAAGTATTTTGACATACACTGACACCAAGTAACAAAGACATACGCTGATACCCAGTAACACAGACACACACTTACACCAAGTAACAAAGACATACACTGACACCAAGTCACAAAGACACACACTGACACCCAGTAACACAAACAAACACACACTGACACCCAGTAACACAGAGAAACACTAATAAACAGTAACACAGACATACACTGACACCAAGTCACAAAGACACACACTGAAACCCAGTAACAAAGACAAACACTGACACCAAGTCACAAAGACATACACTGATACCAAGTCACAAAGACATACACTGATACCCAGTAACACAGACACACACTGACACCCAGTAACAAAGACATGCATTGATACCAAGTCACAAAGACATACACTGATACCCAGTAACGCAGACACACACTGACACCAAGTAACACAGACATACACTGACACCAAGTAACAAAGACATACACTGACACCAAGTAACAAATACATACACTTACACCAAGTAACAAAGACAGACAATTACACCAAGTAACAAAGACATACATTTACACCAAGTATTTTGACATACATTGACACCACGTAACAAAGACATACACTGATACCCAGTAACACAGACACACACTTACACCAAGTAACAAAGACATACACTGACATCAAGTCACAAAGACACACACTGACACCCAGTAACAAAGACATACACTGATACCAAGTCACAAAGACATGCACTGATACCCAGTAACACAGACACACACGGACACCAAGTAACAAAGACACACACTTACAACAAGTAACACAGACACACACTGACACCCTGTAACACAGACACACACTTACACCAAGCAACACGGACATACACTGACACCAAGTAACAAAGACATGCACTGATACCCAGTAAGACAGACACACACTTACACCAAGTAACACAGACATACACTGACACCAAGTAACAAAGACAAACACTGATACCCAGGAACACAGACACATACTTACACCAAGTAACACAGACACACACTTACAGCAAGTAACAAAGACATACACTTACATCAAGTAACACAGACATACACTGACACCATGTAACAAAGACATGCAATTACTCCAAATAACACATATATACAGTGACACCAAGTAACAAAGACATACACCGATACCCAGGAACACAGACACACACTTTCACCAAGTAACACAGACACACACTTACACCAAGTAACAAAGACATACACTAACACCAAGTAACACAGACATACACAGACACGAAGTAACAAAGACATACAATTACACCAAGTAACAAAGACACACACTTACACCAAGTAACAAAGACAGACACTGATACACAGTAACACAGACACACACTTACACCAATTAACAAAGACATACACTGACACCCAGTAACACAAACAAACACACACTGACACCCAGTAACACAGAGAAATACGAATAAACAGTAACAAAGAAATACACTGACACCAAGTAACACAGTCACACACTGACACCCAGTAACAAAGACATACACTGACACCAAGTAACAAAGACATACACTGATACCAAGTCACAAAGACATACACTGATACCCAGTAACACAGACACACACTGACACCAAGTAACAAAGACATACACTGACACCAAGTAACAAAGACATACACTTACACAAAGTAACAAAGACAGACAATTACACCAAGTAACAAAAACATACACTTACACCAAGTATTTTGACATACACTGACACCAAGTAACAAAGACATACACTGATACCCAGTAACACAGACACACACTTACACCAAGTAACAAAGACATACACTGACACCAAGTCACAAAGACACACACTGACACCCAGTAGCAAAGACATACAATGAGACCAAGTCACAAAGACATACACTGACACCCAGTAACACAGACACACACGGACACGAAGTAACAACGACACAGACTTACACCAAGTAACACAGATACACACTGACACCCAGTAACACAGACACACTCTTACACCAAGTAACACAGACATACACTGACACCAAGTAACACAGACATACACTGACACCAAGTAACAAATACATACACTTACACCAAGTAACAAAGACAGACAATTACACCAAGTAACAAAAACATACATTTACACCAAGTATTTTGACATACACTGACACCACGTAACAAAGACATACACTGATACCCAGTAACACAGACACACACTTACACCAGGTAACAAAGACATACACTGACACCAAGTCACAAAGACACACACTGACACCCAGTAGCAAAGACATACAATGAGACAACGTCACAAAGACATACACTGACACCCAGTAACACAGACACACACGGACACGAAGTAACAAAGACACAGACTTACACCAAGTAACACAGATACACACTGACACCCAGTAACACAGACACACTCTTACACCAAGTAACACAGACATACACTGACACCAAGTAACAAAGACATACACTGACACCAAGTAACAAATACATACACTTACACCAAGTAACAAAGACAGACAATTACACCAAGTAACAAAGACATACATTTACACCAAGTATTTTGACATACACTGACACCACGTAACAAAGACATACACTGACACCAAGTCACAAAGACACACACTGACACCCAGTAACAAAGACATACACTGATACCAAGTCACAAAGACATGCACTGATACCCAGTAACACAGACACACACTGACACCAAGTAACAAAGACACACACTTACACCAAGTAACACAGACACACACTGACACCCAGTAACACAGACACACACTTACACCAAGCAACACGGACATACACTGACACCAAGTAACAGAGACATGCACTGATACGCAGTAACACAGACACACACTTACACCAAGTAACATAGACATACACTGACACCAAGTAACAAAGACAAACACTGATACCCAGGAACACAGACACATACTTACACCAAGTAACACAGACACACACTTACAGCAAGTAACAAAGACATACACTTACACCAAGTAACACAGACATACACTGACACCATGTAACAAAGACATACAATTACACAAAGTAACAAAGACACACAGTTACACCAAGTAACACAGATATACAGTGACACCAAGTAACAAAGACATACACCGATACCCAGGAACACAGACACACACTTTCACCAAGTAACACAGACACACACTTACACCAAGTAACAAAGACATACACTAACACCAAGTAACACAGACATACACAGACACCAAGTAACAAAGACATACAATTACACCAAGTAACAAAGACACACACTTACACCAAGTAACAAAGACAGACACTGATACCCAGTAACACAGACACACACTTACACCAATTAACAAAGTCATACACTGACACCCAGTAACACAAACAAACGCACACTGACACCCAGTAACACAGAGAAACACTAATAAACAGTAACAAAGACATACACTGACACCAAGTAACACAGCCACACACTGACACCCAGTAACAAAGACATACACTGACACCAAGTAACAAAGACATACACTGATACCAAGTCACAAAGACATACACTGATACCCAGTAACACAGACACACACTGACACCAAGTAACAAAGACATACACTGACACCAAGTAACAAAGACATACACTTACACAAAGTAACAAAGACAGACAATTACACCAAGTAACAAAGACATACACTTACACCAAGTATTTTGACATACACTGACAACAAGTAACAAAGACATACACTGATACCCAGTAACACAGACACACACTTACACCAAGTAACAAAGAAATACACTATCACCAAGTCACAAAGACACACACTGACACCCAGTAGCAAAGACATACAATGAGACCAAGTCACAAAGACATACACTGACACCCAGTAACACAGACACACACGGACACGAAGTAACAAAGACACAGACTTACACCAAGTAACACAGATACACACTGACACCCAGTAACACAGACACACTCTTACACCAAGTAACACAGACATACACTGAGACAAAGTAACACAGACATACACTGACACCAAGTAACAAATACATACACTTACACCAAGTAACAAAGACAGACAATTACACCAAGTAACAAAAACATACATTTACACCAAGTATTTTGACAGACACTGACACCACGTAACAAAGACATACACTGATACCCAGTAACACAGACACACACTTACACCAGGTAACAAAGACATACACTGACACCAAGTCACAAAGACACACACTGACACCCAGTAGCAAAGACATACAATGAGACAACGTCACAAAGACATACACTGACACCCAGTAACACAGACACACACGGACACGAAGTAACAAAGACACAGACTTACACCAAGTAACACAGACACACACTGACACCCAGTAACACAGACACACACTTACACCAAGCAACACGGACATACACTGACACCAAGTAACAGAGACATGCACTGATACGCAGTAACACAGACACACACTTACACCAAGTAACATAGACATACACTGACACCAAGTAACAAAGACAAACACTGATACCCAGGAACACAGACACATACTTACACCAAGTAACACAGACACACACTTACAGCAAGTAACAAAGACATACACTTACACCAAGTAACACAGACATACACTGACACCATGTAACAAAGACATACAATTACACAAAGTAACAAAGACACACAGTTACACCAAGTAACACAGATATACAGTGACACCAAGTAACAAAGACATACACCGATACCCAGGAACACAGACACACATTTTCACCAAGTAACACAGACACACACTTACACCAAGTAACAAAGACATACACTAACACCAAGTAACACAGACATACACAGACACCAAGTAACAAAGACATACAATTACACCAAGTAACAAAGACACACACTTACACCAAGTAACAAAGACAGACACTGATACCCAGTAACACAGACACACACTTACACCAACTAACAAAGTCATACACTGACACCCAGTAACACAAACAAACGCACACTGACACCCAGTAACACAGAGAAACACTAATAAACAGTAACAAAGACATACACTGACACCAAGTAACACAGACACACACTGACACCCAGTAACAAAGACATACACTGACACCAAGTAACAAAGACATACACTGATACCAAGTCACAAAGACATACACTGATACCCAGTAACACAGACACACACTGACACCAAGTAACAAAGACATACACTGACACCAAGTAACAAAGACATACACTTACACAAAGTAACAAAGACAGACAATTACACCAAGTAACAAAGACATACACTTACACCAAGAATTTTGACATACACTGACACCAAGTAACAAAGACATACACTGATACCCAGTAACACAGACACACACTTACACCAAGTAACAAAGACATACACTATCACCAAGTCACAAAGACACACACTGACACCCAGTAGCAAAGACATACAATGAGACCAAGTCACAAAGACATACACTGACACCCAGTAACACAGACACACACGGACACGAAGTAACAAAGACACAGACTTACACCAAGTAACACAGATACACACTGACACCCAGTAACACAGACACACTCTTACACCAAGTAACACAGACATACACTGACACCAAGTAACACAGACATGCACTGACACCAAGTAACAAATACATACACTTACACCAAGTAACAAAGACAGACAATTACACCAAGTAACAAAAACATACATTTACACCAAGTATTTTGACAGACACTGACACCACGTAACAAAGACATACACTGATACCCAGTAACACAGACACACACTTACACCAGGTAACAAAGACATACACTGACACCAAGTCACAAAGACACACACTGACACCCAGTAGCAAAGACATACAATGAGACAACGTCACAAAGACATACACTGACACCCAGTAACACAGACACACACGGACACGAAGTAACAAAGACACAGACTTACACCAAGTAACACAGATACACACTGACACCCAGTAACACAGACACACTCTTACACCAAGTAACACAGACATACACTGACACCAAGTAACAAAGACATACACTGACACCAAGTAACAAATACATACACTTACACCAAGTAACAAAGACAGACAATTACACCAAGTAACAAAGACATACATTTACACCAAGTATTTTGACATACACTGACACCACGTAACAAAGACATACACTGACACCAAGTCACAAAGACACACACTGACACCCAGTAACAAAGACATACACTGATACCAAGTCACAAAGAAATGCACTGATACCCAGTAACACAGACACACACTGACACCAAGTAACAAAGACACACACTTACACCAAGTAACACAGACACACACTGACACCCAGTAACACAGACACACACTTACACCAAGCAACACGGACATACACTGACACCAAGTAACAGAGACATGCACTGATACGCAGTATTTTAGACACACACTTACACCAAGTAACATAGACATACACTGACACCAAGTAACAAAGACAAACACTGATACCCAGGAACACAGACACATACTTACACCAAGTAACACAGACACACACTTACAGCAAGTAACAAAGACATACACTTACACCAAGTAACACAGACATACACTGACACCATGTAACAAAGACATACAATTACACAAAGTAACAAAGACACACAGTTACACCAAGTAACACAGATATACAGTGACACCAAGTAACAAAGACATACACCGATACCCAGGAACATAGACACACACTTTCACCAAGTAACACAGACACACACTTACACCAAGTAACAAAGACATACAATTACACCAAGTAACAAAGACACACACTTACACCAAGTAACAAAGACAGACACTGATACCCAGTAACACAGACACACACTTACACCAATTAACAAAGTCATACACTGACACCCAGTAACACAAACAAACGCACACTGACACCCAGTAACACAGAGAAACACTAATAAACAGTAACAAAGACATACACTGACACCAAGTAACACAGTCACACACTGACACCCAGTAACAAAGACATACACTGACACCAAGTAACAAAGACATACACTGATACCAAGTCACAAAGACATACACTGATACCCAGTAGCACAGAGAAACACTGATAAACAGTAACAAAGACATACACTGACACCAAGTAACACAGTCACACACTGACACCCAGTAACAAAGACATACACTGACACCAAGTAACAAAGACATACACTGACACCATGTAACAAAGACATACACTTACACAAAGTAACAAAGACAGACAATTACACCAAGTATTTTGACATACACTGACACCAAGTAACAAAGACATACACTGATACCCAGTAACACAGACACACACTTACACCAAGTAACAAAGACATACACTGACACCAAGTCACAAAGACACTCACTGACACCCAGTAGCAAAGACATACAATGAGACCAAGTCACAAAGACATACACTGACACCCAGTAACACAGACACACACGGACACGAAGTAACAAAGACACAGACTTACACCAAGTAACACAGATACACACTGACACCCAGTAACACAGAAACAATCTTACACCAAATAACACAGACATACACTGACACCAAGTAACACAGACATACACTGACACCAGGTAACAAAGACATACAATTACACAAAGTAACAAAGACACACACTTACACCAAGTAACACAGATATACACTGACACCAAGTAAAAAAGACATGCACTGACACCCAGTAACACAGACACACACTTACACCAAGTAACACAGAAATACACTGACACCAAGTAACAAAGACATACACTGATACCCAGGAACACAGACACACACTTACACCAAGTGACACAGACACACACTTACACCAAGTAACTCAGACATACACTGACACCAAGTAACAAAGACATACACTGACACCAAGTAACAAAGACATAAAATTACACAAAGTAACAAAGACACACACTTACACCAAGTAACACAGATATACACTGACACCAAGTAAAAAAGACATGCACTGACACCCAGTAACACAGACACACACTTACACCAAGTAACACAGACATACACTGACACCATGTAACAAAGACATACACTGATACCCAGGAACACAGACACACACTTACACCAAGTGACACAGACACACACTTACACCAAGTAACTCAGACATACACTGACACCAAGTAACAAAGACAAACACTGACACCAAGTAACAATGACATACAATTACACCAAGTAACAAAGACACACAATTACACCAAGTAACACAGATATACACTGACACCAAGTAACAAAGACATGCACTGACACCCAGTAACACAGTCACACACTTCCAACAAGTAACACAGACATACACTGACACCAAGTAACAAAGACATACACTGATCCCCAGTAACACAGACACACACTTACACCAACTAACACAGACACACACTTACACCAAGTAACAAAGACATACACTTACACCAAGTAACACAGACATACACTGACACCAAGTAACAAAGACATACAATTACATCAAGTAACAAAGACACACACTTACACCAAATAACAAAGACATACACTGATACCAAGTCACAAAGACATACACTGATACCCAGTAACACAGACACACACTGACACCAAGTAACAAAGACATACACTGACACCAAGTAACAAAGACATACACTTACACAAAGTATCAAAGACAGACAATTACACCAAGTAACAAAGACATACACTTACACCAAGTATTTTGACATACACTGACACCAAGTAACAAAGACATACACTGATACCCAGTAACACAGACACACACTTACACCAAGTAACAAAGACATACACTGACACCAAGTCACAAAGACACAGACTTACACCAAGTAACACAGATACACACTGACACCCAGTAACACAGAGACACTCTTACACCAAGTAACACAGACATACACTGACACCAAGTAACACAGACATACACTGACACCAAGTAACAAATACATACACTTACACCAAGTAACAAAGACATACAATTACACCAAGTAACAAAAACATACATTTACACCAAGTATTTTGACATACACTGACACCACGTAACAAAGACATACACTGATACCCAGTAACACAGACACACACTTACACCAGGTAACAAAGACATACACTGACACCAAGTCACAAAGACACACACTGACACCCAGTAGCAAAGACATACAATGAGACAACGTCACAAAGACATACACTGACACCCAGTAACACAGACACACACGGACACGAAGTAACAAAGACACACACTTACACCAAGTAACACAGATACACACTGACACCCAGTAACACAGACACACTCTTACACCAAGTAACACAGACATACACTGACACCAAGTAACAAAGACATACACTGACACCAAGTAACAAATACATACACTTACACCAAGTAACAAAGACAGACAATTACACCAAGTAACAAAGACATACATTTACACCAAGTATTTTGACATACACTGACACCACGTAACAAAGACATACACTGACACCAAGTCACAAAGACACACACTGACACCCAGTAACAAAGACATACACTGATACAAAGTCACAAAGACATGCACTGATACCCAGTAACACAGACACACACTGACACCAAGTAACAAAGACACACACTTACACCAAGTAACACAGACACACACTGACACCCAGTAAAACAGACACACACTTACACCAAGCAACACGGACATACACTGACACCAAGTAACAGAGACATGCACTGATACGCAGTAACACAGACACACACTTACACCAAGTAACATAGACATACACTGACACCAAGTAACAAAGACAAACACTGATACCCAGAAACACAGACACATACTTACACCAAGTAACACAGACACACACTTACAGCAAGTAACAAAGACATACACTTACACCAAGTAACACAGACATACACTGACACCATGTAACAAAGACATACAATTACACAAAGTAACAAAGACACACAGTTACACCAAGTAACACAGATATACAGTGACACCAAGTAACAAAGACATACACCGATACCCAGGAACACAGACACACACTTTCACCAAGTAACACAGATACACACTTACACCAAGTAACAAAGACATACACTAACACCAAGTAACACAGACATACACAGACACCAAGTAACAAAGACATACAATTACACCAAGTAACAAAGACACACACTTACACCAAGTAACAAAGACAGACACTGATACCCAGTAACACAGACACACACTTACACCAATTAACAAAGTCATACACTGACACCCAGTAACACAAACAAACGCACACTGACACCCAGTAACACAGAGAAACACTAATAAACAGTAACAAAGACATACACTGACACCAAGTAATACAGTCACACACTGATACCCAGTAACAAAGACATACACTGACACCAAGTAACAAAGACATACACTGATAGCAAGTCACAAAGACATACACTGATACCCAGTAACACAGAGAAACACTAATAAACAGTAACAAAGACATACACTGACACCAAGTAACACAGTCACACACTGACACCCAGTAACAAGGACATACACTGACACCAAGTAACAAAGACATACACTGACACCATGTGACAAAGACATACACTTACACAAAGTAACAAAGACAGACAATTACACCAAGTAACAAAGACATACACTTACACCAAGTAGTTTGACATACACTGACACCAAGTAACAAAGACATACACTGATACCCAGTAACACAGACACACACTTACACCAAGTAACAAAGACATTCACTGACACCAAGTCACAAAGACACACACTGACACCCAGTAGCAAAGACATACAATGAGACCAAGTCACAAAGACATACACTGACACCCAGTAACACAGACACACACGGACACGAAGTAACAAAGACACAGACTTACACCAAGTAACACAGATACACACTGACACCCAGTAATACACACACTCTTACACCAAATAACACAGACATACACTGACACCAAGTAACACAGACATACACTGACACCAGGTAACAAAGACATACAATTACACAAAGTAACAAAGACACACACTTACACCAAGTAACACAGATATACACTGACACCAAGTAAAAAAGACATGCACTGACACCCAGTAACACAGACACACACTTACACCAAGTAACACAGATATACACTGACACCAAGTAACAAAGACATACACTGATACCCAGGAACACAGACACACACTTACACCAAGTGACACAGACACACACTTACACCAAGTAACTCAGACATACACTGACACCAAGTAACAAAGACATACACTGACACCAAGTAACAATGACATACAATTACACCAAGTAACAAAGACACACAATTCCACCAAGTAACACAGATATACACTGACACCAAGTAACAAAGACATGCACTGACACCCAGTAACACAGACACACACTTCCACCAAGTAACACAGACATACACTGACACCAAGTAACAAAGACATACACTGATCCCCAGTAACACAGACACACACTTACACCAACTAACACAGACACACACTTACACCAAGTAACAAAGACATACACTTACACCAAGTAACACAGACATACACTGACACCAAGTAACAAAGACATACAATTACATCAAGTAACAAAGACACACACTTACACCAAGTAACACAGACACACACTGACACCCAGTAACACAGACACACACTTACACCAAGCAACACGGACATACACTGACACCAAGTAACAGAGACATGCACTGATACGCAGTATTTTAGACACACACTTACACCAAGTAACATAGACATACACTGACACCAAGTAACAAAGACAAACACTGATACCCAGGAACACAGACACATACTTACACCAAGTAACACAGACACACACTTACAGCAAGTAACAAAGACATATACTTACACCAAGTAACACAGACATACACTGACACCATGTAACAAAGACATACAATTACACAAAGTAACAAAGACACACAGTTACACCAAGTAACACAGATATACAGTGACACCAAGTAACAAAGACATACACCGATACCCAGGAACATAGACACACACTTTCACCAAGTAACACAGACACACACTTACACCAAGTAACAAAGACATACAATTACACCAAGTAACAAAGACACACACTTACACCAAGTAACAAAGACAGACACTGATACCCAGTAACACAGACACACACTTACACCAATTAACAAAGTCATACACTGACACCCAGTAACACAAACAAACGCACACTGACACCCAGTAACACAGAGAAACACTAATAAACAGTAACAAAGACATACACTGACACCAAGTAACACAGTCACACACTGACACCCAGTAACAAAGACATACACTGACACCAAGTAACAAAGACATACACTGATACCAAGTCACAAAGACATACACTGATACCCAGTAGCACAGAGAAACACTAATAAACAGTAACAAAGACATACACTGACACCAAGTAACACAGTCACACACTGACACCCAGTAACAAAGACATACACTGACACCAAGTAACAAAGACATACACTGACACCATGTAACAAAGACATACACTTACACAAAGTAACAAAGACAGACAATTACACCAAGTATTTTGACATACACTGACACCAAGTAACAAAGACATACACTGATACCCAGTAACACAGACACACACTTACACCAAGTAACAAAGACATACACTGACACCAAGTCACAAAGACACACACTGACACCCAGTAGCAAAGACATACAATGAGACCAAGTCACAAAGACATACACTGACACCCAGTAACACAGACACACACGGACACGAAGTAACAAAGACACAGACTTACACCAAGTAACACAGATACACACTGACACCCAGTAACACAGAAACAATCTTACACCAAATAACACAGACATACACTGACACCAAGTAACACAGACATACACTGACACCAGGTAACAAAGACATACAATTACACAAAGTAACAAAGACACACACTTACACCAAGTAACACAGATATACACTGACACCAAGTAAAAAAGACATGCACTGACACCCAGTAACACAGACACACACTTACACCAAGTAACACAGAAATACACTGACACCAAGTAACAAAGACATACACTGATACCCAGGAACACAGACACACACTTACACCAAGTGACACAGACACACACTTACACCAAGTAACTCAGACATACACTGACACCAAGTAACAAAGACATACACTGACACCAAGTAACAAAGACATACAATTACACAAAGTAACAAAGACACACACTTACACCAAGTAACACAGATATACACTGACACCAAGTAAAAAAGACATGCACTGACACCCAGTAACACAGACACACACTTACACCAAGTAACACAGACATACACTGACACCAAGTAACAAAGACATACACTGATACCCAGGAACACAGACACACACTTACAACAAGTGACACAGACACACACTTACACCAAGTAACTCAGACATACACTGACACCAAGTAACAAAGACATACACTGACACCAAGTAACAATGACATACAATTACACCAAGTAACAAAGACACACAATTACACCAAGTAACACAGATATACACTGACACCAAGTAACAAAGACATGCACTGACACCCAGTAACACAGACACACACTTCCACCAAGTAACACAGACATACACTGACACCAAGTAACAAAGACATACACTGATCCCCAGTAACACAGACACACACTTACACCAACTAACACAGACACACACTTACACCAAGTAACAAAGACATACACTTACACCAAGTAACACAGACATACACTGACACCAAGTAACAAAGACATACAATTACATCAAGTAACAAAGACACACAATTACACCAAATAACAAAGACATACACTGATACCAAGTCACAAAGACATACACTGATACCCAGTAACACAGACACACACTGACACCAAGTAACAAAGACATACACTGACACCAAGTAGCAAAGACATACACTTACACAAAGTAACAAAGACAGACAATTACACCAAGTAACAAAGACATACACTTACACCAAGTATTTTGACATACACTGACACCAAGTAACAAAGACATACACTGATACCCAGTAACACAGACACACACTTACACCAAGTAACAAAGACATACACTGACACCAAGTCACAAAGACACAGACTTACACCAAGTAACACAGACATACACTGACACCAAGTAACAAATACATACACTTACACCAAGTAACAAAGACAGACAATTACACCAAGTAACAAATACATACACTTACACCAAGTAACAAGGACAGACAATTACACCAAGTAACAAAAACATACATTTACACCAAGTATTTTGACATACACTGACACCACGTAACAAAGACATACACTGATACCCAGTAACACAGACACACACTTACACCAGGTAACAAAGACATACACTGACACCAAGTCACAAAGACACACACTGACACCCAGTAGCAAAGACATACAATGAGACAACGTCACAAAGACACACACTGACACCCAGTAACACAGACACACACGGACACGAAGTAACAAAGACACACACTTACACCAAGTAACACAGATACACACTGACACCCAGTAACACAGACACACTCTTACACCAAGTAACACAGACATACACTGACACCAAGTAACAAATACATACACTGACACCAAGTAACAAATACATACACTTACACCAAGTAACAAAGACAGACAATTACACCAAGTAACAAAGACATACATTTACACCAAGTATTTTGACATACACTGACACCACGTAACAAAGACATACACTGACACCAAGTCACAAAGACACACACTGACACCCAGTAACAAAGACATACACTGATACAAAGTCACAAAGACATGCACTGATACCCAGTAACACAGACACACACTGACACCAAGTAACAAAGACACACACTTACACCAAGTAACACAGACACACACTGACACCCAGTAAAACAGACACACACTTACACCAAGCAACACGGACATACACTGACACCAAGTAACAGAGACATGCACTGATACGCAGTAACACAGACACACACTTACACCAAGTAACATAGACATACACTGACACCAAGTAACAAAGACAAACACTGATACCCAGAAACACAGACACATACTTACACCAAGTAACACAGACACACACTTACAGCAAGTAACAAAGACATACACTTACACCAAGTAACACAGACATACACTGACACCATGTAACAAAGACATACAATTACACAAAGTAACAAAGACACTCAGTTACACCAAGTAACACAGATATACAGTGACACCAAGTAACAAAGTCATACACAGATACCCAGGAACACAGACACACACTTTCACCAAGTAACACAGATACACACTTACACCAAGTAACAAAGACATACACTAACACCAAGTAACACAGACATACACAGACACCAAGTAACAAAGACATACAATTACACCAAGTAACAAAGACACACACTTACACCAAGTAACAAAGACAGACACTGATACCCAGTAACACAGACACACACTTACACCAATTAACAAAGTCATACACTGACACCCAGTAACACAAACAAACGCACACTGACACCCAGTAACACAGAGAAACACTAATAAACAGTAACAAAGACATATACTGACACCAAGTAATACAGTCACACACTGACACCCAGTAACAAAGACATACACTGACACCAAGTAACAAAGACATACACTGATAGCAAGTCACAAAGACATACACTGATACCCAGTAACACAGAGAAACACTAATAAACAGTAACAAAGACATACACTGACACCAAGTAACACAGTCACACACTGACACCCAGTAACAAGGACATACACTGACACCAAGTAACAAAGACATACACTGACACCATGTAACAAAGACATACACTTACACAAAGTAACAAAGACAGACAATTACACCAAGTAACAAAGACATACACTTACACCAAGTATTTTGACATACACTGACACCAAGTAACAAAGACATACACTGATACCCAGTAACACAGACACACACTTACACCAAGTAACAAAGACATACACTGACACCAAGTCACAAAGACACACACTGACACCCAGTAGCAAAGACATACAATGAGACCAAGTCACAAAGACATACACTGACACCCAGTAACACAGACACACACGGACACGAAGTAACAAAGACACAGACTTACACCAAGTAACACAGATACACACTGACACCCAGTAACACACACACTCTTACACCAAATAACACAGACATACACTGACACCAAGTAACACAGACATACACTGACACCAGGTAACAAAGACATACAATTACACAAAGTAACAAAGACACACACTTACACCAAGTAACACAGATATACACTGACACCAAGTAAAAAAGACATGCACTGCCACCCAGTAACACAGACACACACTTACACCAAGTAACACAGATATACACAGACACCAAGTAACAAAGACATACACTGATACCCAGGAACACAGACACACACTTACACCAAGTGACACAGACACACACTTACACCAAGTAACTCAGACATACACTGACACCAAGTAACAAAGACATACACTGACACCAAGTAACAATGACATACAATTACACCAAGTAACAAAGACACACAATTCCACCAAGTAACACAGATATACACTGACACCAAGTAACAAAGACATGCACTGACACCCAGTAACACAGACACACACTTCCACCAAGTAACACAGACATACACTGACACCAAGTAACAAAGACATACACTGATCCCCAGTAACACAGACACACACTTACACCAACTAACACAGACACACACTTACACCAAGTAACAAAGACATACACTTACACCAAGTAACACAGACATACACTGACACCAAGTAACAAAGACATACAATTACATCAAGTAACAAAGACACACACTTACACCAAGTAACAAAGACAGACACTGATACCCAGTAACAGAGACACACACTTACACCAAGTAACAAAGACATACACTGTCACCCAGTAACACAAACAAACACACACTGACACCCAGCAACACAGAGAAACACTAATAAACAGTAACACAGACATACACTGACACCAAGTAACAAAGACATACAATTACACCAAGTAACAAAGACACACACTTACACCAAGTAACACAGATATACACTGACACCAAGTAACAAAGTCATACACTGATACCCAGTAACACAGACACACACTGACACCCAGTAACAAAGACATGCACTGATACCAAGTCACAAAGACATACACTGATACCCAGTAACACAGACACACACTGACACCAAGTAACACAGACATCCACTGACACCAATTAACAAAGACATACACTGACACCAAGTAACAAAGACATACACTTACACCAAGTAACAAAGACAGACAATGACACCAAGTAACAAAGACATACACTTACACCAAGTATTTTGACATACACTGACACCACGTAACAAAGACATACACTGATACCCAGTAACACAGACACACACTTACACCAAGTCACAAAGACATACACTGACACCAAGTCACAAAGACACACACTGACACCCAGTAACACAAAGAAACACACACTGACACCCAGTAACACAGAGAAACACTAATAAACAGTAACACAGACATACACTGACACCAAGTCACAAAGACACACACTAACACCCAGTAACAAAGTCATTCACTGATACCAAGTCACAAAGACATACACTGATACCCAGTAACACAGACACACACTGACACCAAGTAACACAGACATACACTGACACCAAGTAACAAAGACATACACTGACACCAAGTAACAAAGACATACACTTACACCAAGTAACAAAGACAGACAATTACACCAAGTAACAAAGACATACACTGACACCAAGTCACAAAGACACACACTGACACCCAGTAGCAAAGACATACAATGAGACCAAGTCACAAAGACATACACTGACACCCAGTAACACAGACACACACGGACACGAAGTAACAAAGACACAGACTTACACCAAGTAACACAGATACACACTGACACCCAGTAACACAGACACACTCTTACACCAAGTAACACATACATACACTGACACCAAGGAACACAGACATACACTGACACCAAGTAACAAAGACATACAATTACACAAAGTAACAAAGACACACACTTACACCAAGTAACACAGATATACACTGACACCAAGTAAAAAAGACATGCACTGACACCCAGTAACACAGACATACACTTCCACCAAGTAACACAGACATACACTGACACCAAGTAACAAAGAGATACACTGATACCCAGGAACACAGACACACACTTACACCAAGTGACACAGACACACACTTACACCAAGTAACAAAGACATACACTTACACCAAGTAACACAGACATACACTGACACCAAGTAACAAAGACATACAATTACACCAAGTAACAAAGACAGACAATTACACCAAGTAACAAAGACATACATTTACACCAAGTATTTTGACATACACTGACACCACGTAACAAAGACATACACTGCCACCAAGTCACAAAGACACACACTGACACCCAGTAACAAAGACATACACTGATACCAAGTCACAAAGACATGCACTGATACCCAGTAACACAGACACACACTGACACCAAGTAACAAAGACACACACTTACACCAAGTAACACAGACACACACTGACACCCAGTAACACAGACACACACTTACACCAAGCAACACGGACATACACTGACACCAAGTAACAAAGACATGCACTGATACCCAGTAACACAGACACACACTTACACCAAGTAACATAGACATACACTGACACCAAGTAACAAAGACAAACACTGATACCCAGGAACACAGACACATACTTACACCAAGTAACACAGACACACACTTACACCAAGTAACACAGACATACACTGACACCATGTAACAAAGACATACAATTACACAAAGTAACAAAGACACACAGTTACAACAAGTAACACAGATATACAGTGACACCAAGTAACAAAGACATACACCGATACCCAGGAACACAGACACACACTTACACCAAGTAACACAGACACACACTTACACCAAGTAACAAAGACATACACTAACACCAAGTAACACAGACATACACAGACACCAAGTAACAGAGACATACAATTACACCAAGTAACAAAGACACACACTTACACCAAGTAACAAAGACAGACACTGATACCCAGTAACACAGACACACACTTACACCAATTAACACAGTCACACACTGACACCCAGTAACAAAGACATACACTGACACCAGGTAACAAAGACATACACTGATACCAAGTCACAAAGACATACACTGATACCCAGTAACACAGAGAAACACTAATAAACAGTAACAAAGACATACACTGACACCAGTTAACACAGTCACACACTGACACCCAGTAACAAAGACATACACTGACACCAAGTAACAAAGACATACACTGACACCATGTTACAAAGACATACACTTACACAAAGTAACAAAGACAGACAATTACACCAAGTAACAAAGACATACACTTACACCAAGTATTTTGACATACACTGACACCAAGTAACAAAGACATACACTGATACCCAGTAACACAGACACACACTTACACCAAGTAACAAAGACATACACTGACACCAAGTCACAAAGACACACACTGACACCCAGTAGCAAAGACATACAATGAGACCAAGTCACAAAGACATACACTGACACCCAGTAACACAGACACACACGGACACGAAGTAACAAAGACACAGACTTACACCAAGTAACACAGATACACACTGACACCCATTAACACAGACACACTCTTACGCCAAGTAACACAGACATACACTGACACCAAGTAACACAGACATACACTGACACCAAGTAACAAAGACATACAATTACACAAAGTAACAAAGACACACACTTACACCAAGTAACACAGATATACACTGCCACCAAGTAAAAAAGACATGCACTGACACCCAGTAACACAGACACACACTTACACCAAGTAACACAGACATACACTGACACCAAGTAACAAAGACATACACTGATACCCAGGAACACAGACACACACTTACACCAAGTGACACAGACACACACTTACACCAAGTAACACAGACATACACTGACACCAAGTAACAAAGACATACACTGACACCAAGTAACAATGACATAAAATTACACCAAGTAACAAAGACACACAATTACACCAAGTAACACAGATATACACTGACACCAAGTAACAAAGACATGCACTGACACCCAGTAACACAGAAACACACTTCCACCAAGTAACACAGACATACACTGACACCAAGTAACAAAGACATACACTGATCCCCAGTAACACAGACACACACTTACACCAACTAACACAGACACACACTTACACCAAGTAACAAAGACATACACTTACACCAAGTAACACAGACATACACTGACACCAAGTAACAAAGACATACAATTACATCAAGTAACAAAGACACACACTTACACCAAGTAACAAAGACAGACACTGATACCCAGTAGCAGAGACACACACTTACACCAAGTAACAAAGACATACACTGTGACACAGTAACACAAACAAACACACACTGACACCCAGTAACACAGAGAAACACTAATAAACAGTAACACAGACATACACTGACACCAAGTAACAAAGACATACAATTACACCAAGTAACAAAGACACACACTTACACCAAGTAACACAGATATACACTGACACCAAGTAACTAAGACATACACTGATACCCAGTAACACAGACACACACTGACACCCAGTAACAAAGACATGCACTGATACCAAGTCACAAAGACATACACTGATACCCAGTAACACAGACACACACTGACACCAAGTAACACAGACATACACTGACACCAATTAACAAAGACATACACTGACACCAAGTAACAAAGACATACACTTACACCAAGTAACAAAGACAGACAATGACACCAAGTAACAAAGACATACACTTACACCAAGTATTTTGACATACACTGACACCACGTAACAAAGACATACACTGATACCCAATAACACAGACACACACTTACACCAAGTAACAAAGACATACACTGACACCAAGTCACAAAGACACACACTGACACCCAGTAACAAAAAGAAACACACACTGACACCCAGTAACACAGAGAAACACTAATAAACAGTAACACAGACATACACTGACACCAAGTCAAAAAGACACACACTGAAACCCAGTAACAAAGACAAACACTGACACCAACTCACAAAGAAATACACTGATACCCAGGAACACAGACACACACTGACACCCAGTAACAAAGACATACACTGATACCAAGTCACAAAGACATACACTGATACCCAGTAACACAGACACACACTAACACCCAGTAACAAAGTCATTCACTGATACCAAGTAACAAAGACATACACTGACAAAAAGTAACAAAGACATACACTTACACCAAGTAACAAAGACAGACAATTACACCAAGTAACAAAGACATACACTTACACCAAGTATTTTGACATACACTGACACCAAGTAACAAATACATACACTGATACCCAGTAACACAGACACACACTTACACCAAGTAACAAAGACATACACTGACACCAAGTCACAAAGACACACACTGACACCCAGTAGCAAAGACATACAATGAGACCAAGTCACAAAGACATACACTGACACCCAGTAACACAGACACACACGGACACGAATTAACGAAGACACAGACTTACACCAAGTAACACAGATACACACTGACACCCAGTAACACAGACACACTCTTACACCAAGTAACACATACATACACTGACACCAAGTAACACAGACATACACTGACACCAAGTAACAAAGACATACAATTACACAAAGTAACAAAGACACACACTTACACCAAGTAACACAGATATACACTGACACCAAGTAAAAAAGACATGCACTGACACCCAGTAACACAGACACACACTTACACCAAGTAACACAGACATACACTGACACCAAGTAACAAAGACATACACTGATACCCAGGAACACAGACACACACTTACACCAAGTGAAACAGACACACACTTACACCAAGTAACAAAGACATACACTTACACCAAGTAACACAGACATACACTGACACCAAGTAACAAAGACATACAATTACACCAAGTAACAAAGACAGACAATTACACCAAGTAACAAAGTCATACATTTACACCAAGTATTTTGACATACACTGACACCACGTAACAAAGACATACACTGATACCAAGTCACAAAGACATGCACTGATACCCAGTAACACAGACACACACTGACACCAAGTAACAAAGACACACACTTACACCAAGTAACACAGACACACACTGACACCCAGTAACACAGACACACACTTACACCAAGCAACACGGACATACACTGAAACCAAGTAACAAAGACATGCACTGATACCCAATAACACAGACACACACTGACACCAAGTAACAAAGACACACACTTACACCAAGTAACACAGACACACACTGACACCCAGTAACACAGACACACACTTACACCAAGTAACACAGATATACACTGACACCAAGTAACAAAGACATACACTGATACCCAGGAACACAGACACATACTTACACCAAGTAACACAGACACACACTTACAGCAAGTAACAAAGACATACACTGACACCAAGTAACACAGACATACATTTACACCAAGTATTTTGACATACAATTAGACAAAGTAACAAAGACACACAGTTACACCAAGTAACACAGATATACAGTGACACCAAGTAACAGAGACATACACCGATACCCAGGAACACAGACACACACTTTCACCAAGTAACACAGACACACACTTACACCAAGTAGCAAAGACATACACTGACACCCAGTAGCAAAGACATACAATGAGTCCAAGTCACAAAGACATACACTGACACCCAGTAACACAGACACACACGGACACGAAGTAACAAAGACACAGACTTACACCAAGTAACACAGATACACACTGACACCCAGTAACACAGACACACTCTTACACGAAGTAACACATACATACACTGACACCAAGTAACACAGACATACACTGACACCAAGTAACAAAGACATACAATTATACAAAGTAACAAAGACACACACTTACACCAAGTAACACAGATATACACTGACACCAAGTAAAAAAGACATGCACTGACACCCAGTAACACAGTCACACACTTACACCAAGTAACACAGATATACACTGACACCAAGTAACAAAGACATACACTGATACCCAGGAACACAGGCACACACTTACACCAAGTGACACAGACACACACTTACACCAAGTAACAAAGACATACACTTACACCAAGTAACACAGACATACACTGACACCAAGTAACAAAGACATAAAATTACACCAAGTAACAAAGACAGACAATTACACCAAGTAACAAAGACATACAATTACATCAAGTAACAAAGACACACACTTACACCAAGTAACAAAGACAGACACTGATACCCAGTAACAGAGACACACACTTACACCAAGTAACAAAGACATACACTGTCACCCAGTAACACAGAGAAACACTAATAAACAGTAACACAGACATACACTGACACCAAGTAGCAAAGACATACAATTACACCAAGTAACAAAGACACACACTTACACCAAGTAACACAGATATACACTGACACCAAGTGACAAAGACATACATTGATACCCAGTAACACAGACACACACTGACACCCAGTAACAAAGACATGCACTGATACCAAGTCACAAAGACATACATTGATACCCAGTAACACAGACACACACTGACACCAAGTAACACAGTCATACACTGACACCAATTAACAAAGACATACACTGACACCAAGTAACAAAGACATACACTTACACCAAGTAACAAAGACAGACAATGACACCAAGTAACAAAGACATACACTTACACCAAGTATTTTGACATACACTGACACCACGTAACAAAGACATACACTGATACCCAGTAACACAGACACACACTTACACCAAGTAACAAAGACATACACTGACACCAAGTCACAAAGACACACACTGACACCCAGTAACACAACGAAACACACACTGACACGCAGTAACACAGAGAAACACTAATAAACAGTAACACAGACATACACTGACACCAAGTCACAAAGACACACACTGAAACCCAGTAACAAAGACAAACACTGACACCAACTCACAAAGAAATAAACTGATACCCAGGAACACAGACACACACTGACACCCAGTAACAAAGACATACACTGATACCAAGTCACAAAGACATACACTGATACCCAGTAACACAGACACACACTAACACCCAGTAACAAAGTCATTCACTGATACCAAGTCACAAAGACATACACTGATACCCAGTAACACAGACACACACTGACACCAAGTAACACAGACATACACTGACACCAAGTAACAAAGACATACACTGACACCAAGTAACAAAGACAAACACTGATACCCAGGAACACAGACACATACTTACACCAAGTAACTCAGACACACACTTACAGCAAGTAACAAAGACATACACTTACACCAAGTAACACAGACATACACTGACACCATGTAACAAAGACATACAATTACACAAAGTAACAAAGACACACAGTTACACCAAGTAACACAGATATACAGTGACACCAAGTAACAAAGACATGCACTGACACCCAGTAACACAGACACACACGGACACCAAGTAACAAAGACACAAACTTACAGCAAGTAACACAGACACACACTGACACCCAGTAACACAGACACACACTTACACCAAGTAACACAGGCAAACACTGACACCCATTAACACAGGCACACACTTACACCAGGTAACACAGACATACACTGACACCAAGTAACAAATACATACACCGATACCCAGGAACACAGACACACACTTTCACCAAGTAACACAGACACACACTTACACCAAGTAACAAAGACATACACTAACACCAAGTAACACAGACAAACACTGACACGAAGTAATAAAGACATACAATTACACCAAGTAACACAGACACACACTTACACCAAGTAACACAGATATACACTGATACCCAGTAACACAGACACACACTTACACCAATTAAAAAAGACATACACTGACACCCATTAACACAAACAAACACACACTGACACCCAGTAACACAGAGAAACACTAATAAACAGTAACAAAGACATACACTGAAACGACGTGACACAGTCACACACTGACACCCAGTAACAAAGACATACACTGACACCAAGTAACAAAGACATACACTGATACCAAGTCACAAAGACATACACTGATACCCAGTAACACAGACACACACTGACACCAAGTAACAAAGACATAGACTGACTCCAAGTCACAAAGACATACACTGATACCCAGTAACACAGACACACACTGACACCAAGTAACACAGACATACACTGACACCAATTAACAAAGACATACACTGACACCAAGTTACAAAGACAGACACTTACACCAAGTATTTTGACATACACTGACACCACGTAACAAAGACATACACCGATACCCAGGAACACAGACACACACTTTCACCAAGTAACACAGACACACACTTACACCAAGTAACAAAGACATACACTAACACCAAGTAACACAGACATACACTGACACCAAGTAACAAAGACATACAATTACACCAAGTAACACAGACACACACTTACACCAAGTAACACAGATATACACTGATACCCAGTAACACAGACACACACTTACACCAATTAACAAAGACATACACTGACACCCAGTAGCACAAACAAACACACACTGACACCCAGTAACACAGAGAACCACTAATAAACAGTAACAAAGACATACACTGAAACGAAGTGACACAGTCACACACTGACACCCAGTAACAAAGACATACACTGACACCAAGTAACAAAGACATACACTGATACCAAGTCACAAAGACATACACTGATACCCAGTAACACAGACACGCACTGACACCAAGTAACAAAGACATAGACTGACTCCAAGTCACAAAGACATACACTGATACCAAGTCACAAAGACATACACTGATACCCAGTAACACAGACACACACTAACACCCAGTAACAAAGTCATTCACTGATACCAAGTCACAAAGACATACACTGATACCCAGTAACACAGACACACACTGACACCAAGTAACACAGACATACACTGACACCAAGTAACAAAGACATACACTGACACCAAGTAACAAAGACAAACACTGATACCCAGGAACACAGACACATACTTACACCAAGTAACACAGACACACACTTACAGCAAGTAACAAAGACATACACTTACACCAAGTAACACAGACATACACTGACACCATGTAACAAAGACATACAATTACACCAAGTAACAAAGACACACAGTTACACCAAGTAACACAGATATACAGTGACACCAAGTAACAAAGACATGCACTGACACCCAGTAACACAGACACACACGGACACCAAGTAACAAAGACACGAACTTACAGCAAGTAACACAGACACACACTGACACCCAGTAACACAGACACACACTTACACCAAGTAACAAAGACATACACTGACACCAAGTCACAAAGACACACACTGACACCCAGTAGCAAAGACATACAATGAGACCAAGTCACAAAGACATACACTGACACCCAGTAACACAGACACACACGGACACGAAGTAACAAAGACACAGACTTACACCAAGTAACACAGATACACACTGACACCCATTAACACAGACACACTCTTACGCCAAGTAACACAGACATACACTGACACCAAGTAACACAGACATACACTGACACCAAGTAACAAAGACATACAATTACACAAAGTAACAAAGACACACACTTACACCAAGTAACACAGATATACACTGCCACCAAGTAAAAAAGACATGCACTGACACCCAGTAACACAGACACACACTTACACCAAGTAACACAGACATACACTGACACCAAGTAACAAAGACATACACTGATACCCAGGAACACAGACACACACTTACACCAAGTGACACAGACACACACTTACACCAAGTAACACAGACATACACTGACACCAAGTAACAAAGACATACACTGACACCAAGTAACAATGACATAAAATTACACCAAGTAACAAAGACACACAATTACACCAAGTAACACAGATATACACTGACACCAAGTAACAAAGACATGCACTGACACCCAGTAACACAGAAACACACTTCCACCAAGTAACACAGACATACACTGACACCAAGTAACAAAGACATACACTGATCCCCAGTAACACAGACACACACTTACACCAACTAACACAGACACACACTTACACCAAGTAACAAAGACATACACTTACACCAAGTAACACAGACATACACTGACACCAAGTAACAAAGACATACAATTACATCAAGTAACAAAGACACACACTTACACCAAGTAACAAAGACAGACACTGATACCCAGTAGCAGAGACACACACTTACACCAAGTAACAAAGACATACACTGTGACACAGTAACACAAACAAACACACACTGACACCCAGTAACACAGAGAAACACTAATAAACAGTAACACAGACATACACTGACACCAAGTAACAAAGACATACAATTACACCAAGTAACAAAGACACACACTTACACCAAGTAACACAGATATACACTGACACCAAGTAACTAAGACATACACTGATACCCAGTAACACAGACACACACTGACACCCAGTAACAAAGACATGCACTGATACCAAGTCACAAAGACATACACTGATACCCAGTAACACAGACACACACTGACACCAAGTAACACAGACATACACTGACACCAATTAACAAAGACATACACTGACACCAAGTAACAAAGACATACACTTACACCAAGTAACAAAGACAGACAATGACACCAAGTAACAAAGACATACACTTACACCAAGTATTTTGACATACACTGACACCACGTAACAAAGACATACACTGATACCCAATAACACAGACACACACTTACACCAAGTAACAAAGACATACACTGACACCAAGTCACAAAGACACACACTGACACCCAGTAACAAAAAGAAACACACACTGACACCCAGTAACACAGAGAAACACTAATAAACAGTAACACAGACATACACTGACACCAAGTCAAAAAGACACACACTGAAACCCAGTAACAAAGACAAACACTGACACCAACTCACAAAGAAATACACTGATACCCAGGAACACAGACACACACTGACACCCAGTAACAAAGACATACACTGATACCAAGTCACAAAGACATACACTGATACCCAGTAACACAGACACACACTAACACCCAGTAACAAAGTCATTCACTGATACCAAGTAACAAAGACATACACTGACAAAAAGTAACAAAGACATACACTTACACCAAGTAACAAAGACAGACAATTACACCAAGTAACAAAGACATACACTTACACCAAGTATTTTGACATACACTGACACCAAGTAACAAATACATACACTGATACCCAGTAACACAGACACACACTTACACCAAGTAACAAAGACATACACTGACACCAAGTCACAAAGACACACACTGACACCCAGTAGCAAAGACATACAATGAGACCAAGTCACAAAGACATACACTGACACCCAGTAACACAGACACACACGGACACGAATTAACGAAGACACAGACTTACACCAAGTAACACAGATACACACTGACACCCAGTAACACAGACACACTCTTACACCAAGTAACACATACATACACTGACACCAAGTAACACAGACATACACTGACACCAAGTAACAAAGACATACAATTACACAAAGTAACAAAGACACACACTTACACCAAGTAACACAGATATACACTGACACCAAGTAAAAAAGACATGCACTGACACCCAGTAACACAGACACACACTTACACCAAGTAACACAGACATACACTGACACCAAGTAACAAAGACATACACTGATACCCAGGAACACAGACACACACTTACACCAAGTGACACAGACACACACTTACACCAAGTAACAAAGACATACACTTACACCAAGTAACACAGACATACACTGACACCAAGTAACAAAGACATACAATTACACCAAGTAACAAAGACAGACAATTACACCAAGTAACAAAGTCATACATTTACACCAAGTATTTTGACATACACTGACACCACGTAACAAAGACATACACTGATACCAAGTCACAAAGACATGCACTGATACCCAGTAACACAGACACACACTGACACCAAGTAACAAAGACACACACTTACACCAAGTAACACAGACACACACTGACACCCAGTAACACAGACACACACTTACACCAAGCAACACGGACATACACTGAAACCAAGTAACAAAGACATGCACTGATACCCAATAACACAGACACACACTGACACCAAGTAACAAAGACACACACTTACACCAAGTAACACAGACACACACTGACACCCAGTAACACAGACACACACTTACACCAAGTAACACAGATATACACTGACACCAAGTAACAAAGACATACACTGATACCCAGGAACACAGACACATACTTACACCAAGTAACACAGACACACACTTACAGCAAGTAACAAAGACATACACTGACACCAAGTAACACAGACATACATTTACACCAAGTATTTTGACATACAATTAGACAAAGTAACAAAGACACACAGTTACACCAAGTAACACAGATATACAGTGACACCAAGTAACAGAGACATACACCGATACCCAGGAACACAGACACACACTTTCACCAAGTAACACAGACACACACTTACACCAAGTAGCAAAGACATACACTGACACCCAGTAGCAAAGACATACAATGAGTCCAAGTCACAAAGACATACACTGACACCCAGTAACACAGACACACACGGACACGAAGTAACAAAGACACAGACTTACACCAAGTAACACAGATACACACTGACACCCAGTAACACAGACACACTCTTACACGAAGTAACACATACATACACTGACACCAAGTAACACAGACATACACTGACACCAAGTAACAAAGACATACAATTATACAAAGTAACAAAGACACACACTTACACCAAGTAACACAGATATACACTGACACCAAGTAAAAAAGACATGCACTGACACCCAGTAACACAGTCACACACTTACACCAAGTAACACAGATATACACTGACACCAAGTAACAAAGACATACACTGATACCCAGGAACACAGGCACACACTTACACCAAGTGACACAGACACACACTTACACCAAGTAACAAAGACATACACTTACACCAAGTAACACAGACATACACTGACACCAAGTAACAAAGACATAAAATTACACCAAGTAACAAAGACAGACAATTACACCAAGTAACAAAGACATACAATTACATCAAGTAACAAAGACACACACTTACACCAAGTAACAAAGACAGACACTGATACCCAGTAACAGAGACACACACTTACACCAAGTAACAAAGACATACACTGTCACCCAGTAACACAGAGAAACACTAATAAACAGTAACACAGACATACACTGACACCAAGTAGCAAAGACATACAATTACACCAAGTAACAAAGACACACACTTACACCAAGTAACACAGATATACACTGACACCAAGTGACAAAGACATACATTGATACCCAGTAACACAGACACACACTGACACCCAGTAACAAAGACATGCACTGATACCAAGTCACAAAGACATACATTGATACCCAGTAACACAGACACACACTGACACCAAGTAACACAGTCATACACTGACACCAATTAACAAAGACATACACTGACACCAAGTAACAAAGACATACACTTACACCAAGTAACAAAGACAGACAATGACACCAAGTAACAAAGACATACACTTACACCAAGTATTTTGACATACACTGACACCACGTAACAAAGACATACACTGATACCCAGTAACACAGACACACACTTACACCAAGTAACAAAGACATACACTGACACCAAGTCACAAAGACACACACTGACACCCAGTAACACAACGAAACACACACTGACACGCAGTAACACAGAGAAACACTAATAAACAGTAACACAGACATACACTGACACCAAGTCACAAAGACACACACTGAAACCCAGTAACAAAGACAAACACTGACACCAACTCACAAAGAAATAAACTGATACCCAGGAACACAGACACACACTGACACCCAGTAACAAAGACATACACTGATACCAAGTCACAAAGACATACACTGATACCCAGTAACACAGACACACACTAACACCCAGTAACAAAGTCATTCACTGATACCAAGTCACAAAGACATACACTGATACCCAGTAACACAGACACACACTGACACCAAGTAACACAGACATACACTGACACCAAGTAACAAAGACATACACTGACACCAAGTAACAAAGACAAACACTGATACCCAGGAACACAGACACATACTTACACCAAGTAACTCAGACACACACTTACAGCAAGTAACAAAGACATACACTTACACCAAGTAACACAGACATACACTGACACCATGTAACAAAGACATACAATTACACAAAGTAACAAAGACACACAGTTACACCAAGTAACACAGATATACAGTGACACCAAGTAACAAAGACATGCACTGACACCCAGTAACACAGACACACACGGACACCAAGTAACAAAGACACAAACTTACAGCAAGTAACACAGACACACACTGACACCCAGTAACACAGACACACACTTACACCAAGTAACACAGGCAAACACTGACACCCATTAACACAGGCACACACTTACACCAGGTAACACAGACATACACTGACACCAAGTAACAAATACATACACCGATACCCAGGAACACAGACACACACTTTCACCAAGTAACACAGACACACACTTACACCAAGTAACAAAGACATACACTAACACCAAGTAACACAGACAAACACTGACACGAAGTAATAAAGACATACAATTACACCAAGTAACACAGACACACACTTACACCAAGTAACACAGATATACACTGATACCCAGTAACACAGACACACACTTACACCAATTAAAAAAGACATACACTGACACCCATTAACACAAACAAACACACACTGACACCCAGTAACACAGAGAAACACTAATAAACAGTAACAAAGACATACACTGAAACGACGTGACACAGTCACACACTGACACCCAGTAACAAAGACATACACTGACACCAAGTAACAAAGACATACACTGATACCAAGTCACAAAGACATACACTGATACCCAGTAACACAGACACACACTGACACCAAGTAACAAAGACATAGACTGACTCCAAGTCACAAAGACATACACTGATACCCAGTAACACAGACACACACTGACACCAAGTAACACAGACATACACTGACACCAATTAACAAAGACATACACTGACACCAAGTTACAAAGACAGACACTTACACCAAGTATTTTGACATACACTGACACCACGTAACAAAGACATACACCGATACCCAGGAACACAGACACACACTTTCACCAAGTAACACAGACACACACTTACACCAAGTAACAAAGACATACACTAACACCAAGTAACACAGACATACACTGACACCAAGTAACAAAGACATACAATTACACCAAGTAACACAGACACACACTTACACCAAGTAACACAGATATACACTGATACCCAGTAACACAGACACACACTTACACCAATTAACAAAGACATACACTGACACCCAGTAGCACAAACAAACACACACTGACACCCAGTAACACAGAGAACCACTAATAAACAGTAACAAAGACATACACTGAAACGAAGTGACACAGTCACACACTGACACCCAGTAACAAAGACATACACTGACACCAAGTAACAAAGACATACACTGATACCAAGTCACAAAGACATACACTGATACCCAGTAACACAGACACGCACTGACACCAAGTAACAAAGACATAGACTGACTCCAAGTCACAAAGACATACACTGATACCAAGTCACAAAGACATACACTGATACCCAGTAACACAGACACACACTAACACCCAGTAACAAAGTCATTCACTGATACCAAGTCACAAAGACATACACTGATACCCAGTAACACAGACACACACTGACACCAAGTAACACAGACATACACTGACACCAAGTAACAAAGACATACACTGACACCAAGTAACAAAGACAAACACTGATACCCAGGAACACAGACACATACTTACACCAAGTAACACAGACACACACTTACAGCAAGTAACAAAGACATACACTTACACCAAGTAACACAGACATACACTGACACCATGTAACAAAGACATACAATTACACCAAGTAACAAAGACACACAGTTACACCAAGTAACACAGATATACAGTGACACCAAGTAACAAAGACATGCACTGACACCCAGTAACACAGACACACACGGACACCAAGTAACAAAGACACGAACTTACAGCAAGTAACACAGACACACACTGACACCCAGTAACACAGACACACACTTACACCAAGTAACAAAGACATACACTGACACCAAGTCACAAAGACACACACTGACACCCAGTAGCAAAGACATACAATGAGACCAAGTCACAAAGACATACACTGACACCCAGTAACACAGACACACACGGACACGAAGTAACAAAGACACAGACTTACACCAAGTAACACAGATACACACTGACACCCATTAACACAGACACACTCTTACGCCAAGTAACACAGACATACACTGACACCAAGTAACACAGACATACACTGACACCAAGTAACAAAGACATACAATTACACAAAGTAACAAAGACACACACTTACACCAAGTAACACAGATATACACTGCCACCAAGTAAAAAAGACATGCACTGACACCCAGTAACACAGACACACACTTACACCAAGTAACACAGACATACACTGACACCAAGTAACAAAGACATACACTGATACCCAGGAACACAGACACACACTTACACCAAGTGACACAGACACACACTTACACCAAGTAACACAGACATACACTGACACCAAGTAACAAAGACATACACTGACACCAAGTAACAATGACATAAAATTACACCAAGTAACAAAGACACACAATTACACCAAGTAACACAGATATACACTGACACCAAGTAACAAAGACATGCACTGACACCCAGTAACACAGAAACACACTTCCACCAAGTAACACAGACATACACTGACACCAAGTAACAAAGACATACACTGATCCCCAGTAACACAGACACACACTTACACCAACTAACACAGACACACACTTACACCAAGTAACAAAGACATACACTTACACCAAGTAACACAGACATACACTGACACCAAGTAACAAAGACATACAATTACATCAAGTAACAAAGACACACACTTACACCAAGTAACAAAGACAGACACTGATACCCAGTAGCAGAGACACACACTTACACCAAGTAACAAAGACATACACTGTGACACAGTAACACAAACAAACACACACTGACACCCAGTAACACAGAGAAACACTAATAAACAGTAACACAGACATACACTGACACCAAGTAACAAAGACATACAATTACACCAAGTAACAAAGACACACACTTACACCAAGTAACACAGATATACACTGACACCAAGTAACTAAGACATACACTGATACCCAGTAACACAGACACACACTGACACCCAGTAACAAAGACATGCACTGATACCAAGTCACAAAGACATACACTGATACCCAGTAACACAGACACACACTGACACCAAGTAACACAGACATACACTGACACCAATTAACAAAGACATACACTGACACCAAGTAACAAAGACATACACTTACACCAAGTAACAAAGACAGACAATGACACCAAGTAACAAAGACATACACTTACACCAAGTATTTTGACATACACTGACACCACGTAACAAAGACATACACTGATACCCAATAACACAGACACACACTTACACCAAGTAACAAAGACATACACTGACACCAAGTCACAAAGACACACACTGACACCCAGTAACAAAAAGAAACACACACTGACACCCAGTAACACAGAGAAACACTAATAAACAGTAACACAGACATACACTGACACCAAGTCAAAAAGACACACACTGAAACCCAGTAACAAAGACAAACACTGACACCAACTCACAAAGAAATACACTGATACCCAGGAACACAGACACACACTGACACCCAGTAACAAAGACATACACTGATACCAAGTCACAAAGACATACACTGATACCCAGTAACACAGACACACACTAACACCCAGTAACAAAGTCATTCACTGATACCAAGTAACAAAGACATACACTGACAAAAAGTAACAAAGACATACACTTACACCAAGTAACAAAGACAGACAATTACACCAAGTAACAAAGACATACACTTACACCAAGTATTTTGACATACACTGACACCAAGTAACAAATACATACACTGATACCCAGTAACACAGACACACACTTACACCAAGTAACAAAGACATACACTGACACCAAGTCACAAAGACACACACTGACACCCAGTAGCAAAGACATACAATGAGACCAAGTCACAAAGACATACACTGACACCCAGTAACACAGACACACACGGACACGAATTAACGAAGACACAGACTTACACCAAGTAACACAGATACACACTGACACCCAGTAACACAGACACACTCTTACACCAAGTAACACATACATACACTGACACCAAGTAACACAGACATACACTGACACCAAGTAACAAAGACATACAATTACACAAAGTAACAAAGACACACACTTACACCAAGTAACACAGATATACACTGACACCAAGTAAAAAAGACATGCACTGACACCCAGTAACACAGACACACACTTACACCAAGTAACACAGACATACACTGACACCAAGTAACAAAGACATACACTGATACCCAGGAACACAGACACACACTTACACCAAGTGACACAGACACACACTTACACCAAGTAACAAAGACATACACTTACACCAAGTAACACAGACATACACTGACACCAAGTAACAAAGACATACAATTACACCAAGTAACAAAGACAGACAATTACACCAAGTAACAAAGTCATACATTTACACCAAGTATTTTGACATACACTGACACCACGTAACAAAGACATACACTGATACCAAGTCACAAAGACATGCACTGATACCCAGTAACACAGACACACACTGACACCAAGTAACAAAGACACACACTTACACCAAGTAACACAGACACACACTGACACCCAGTAACACAGACACACACTTACACCAAGCAACACGGACATACACTGAAACCAAGTAACAAAGACATGCACTGATACCCAATAACACAGACACACACTGACACCAAGTAACAAAGACACACACTTACACCAAGTAACACAGACACACACTGACACCCAGTAACACAGACACACACTTACACCAAGTAACACAGATATACACTGACACCAAGTAACAAAGACATACACTGATACCCAGGAACACAGACACATACTTACACCAAGTAACACAGACACACACTTACAGCAAGTAACAAAGACATACACTGACACCAAGTAACACAGACATACATTTACACCAAGTATTTTGACATACAATTAGACAAAGTAACAAAGACACACAGTTACACCAAGTAACACAGATATACAGTGACACCAAGTAACAGAGACATACACCGATACCCAGGAACACAGACACACACTTTCACCAAGTAACACAGACACACACTTACACCAAGTAGCAAAGACATACACTGACACCCAGTAGCAAAGACATACAATGAGTCCAAGTCACAAAGACATACACTGACACCCAGTAACACAGACACACACGGACACGAAGTAACAAAGACACAGACTTACACCAAGTAACACAGATACACACTGACACCCAGTAACACAGACACACTCTTACACGAAGTAACACATACATACACTGACACCAAGTAACACAGACATACACTGACACCAAGTAACAAAGACATACAATTATACAAAGTAACAAAGACACACACTTACACCAAGTAACACAGATATACACTGACACCAAGTAAAAAAGACATGCACTGACACCCAGTAACACAGTCACACACTTACACCAAGTAACACAGATATACACTGACACCAAGTAACAAAGACATACACTGATACCCAGGAACACAGGCACACACTTACACCAAGTGACACAGACACACACTTACACCAAGTAACAAAGACATACACTTACACCAAGTAACACAGACATACACTGACACCAAGTAACAAAGACATAAAATTACACCAAGTAACAAAGACAGACAATTACACCAAGTAACAAAGACATACAATTACATCAAGTAACAAAGACACACACTTACACCAAGTAACAAAGACAGACACTGATACCCAGTAACAGAGACACACACTTACACCAAGTAACAAAGACATACACTGTCACCCAGTAACACAGAGAAACACTAATAAACAGTAACACAGACATACACTGACACCAAGTAGCAAAGACATACAATTACACCAAGTAACAAAGACACACACTTACACCAAGTAACACAGATATACACTGACACCAAGTGACAAAGACATACATTGATACCCAGTAACACAGACACACACTGACACCCAGTAACAAAGACATGCACTGATACCAAGTCACAAAGACATACATTGATACCCAGTAACACAGACACACACTGACACCAAGTAACACAGTCATACACTGACACCAATTAACAAAGACATACACTGACACCAAGTAACAAAGACATACACTTACACCAAGTAACAAAGACAGACAATGACACCAAGTAACAAAGACATACACTTACACCAAGTATTTTGACATACACTGACACCACGTAACAAAGACATACACTGATACCCAGTAACACAGACACACACTTACACCAAGTAACAAAGACATACACTGACACCAAGTCACAAAGACACACACTGACACCCAGTAACACAACGAAACACACACTGACACGCAGTAACACAGAGAAACACTAATAAACAGTAACACAGACATACACTGACACCAAGTCACAAAGACACACACTGAAACCCAGTAACAAAGACAAACACTGACACCAACTCACAAAGAAATAAACTGATACCCAGGAACACAGACACACACTGACACCCAGTAACAAAGACATACACTGATACCAAGTCACAAAGACATACACTGATACCCAGTAACACAGACACACACTAACACCCAGTAACAAAGTCATTCACTGATACCAAGTCACAAAGACATACACTGATACCCAGTAACACAGACACACACTGACACCAAGTAACACAGACATACACTGACACCAAGTAACAAAGACATACACTGACACCAAGTAACAAAGACAAACACTGATACCCAGGAACACAGACACATACTTACACCAAGTAACTCAGACACACACTTACAGCAAGTAACAAAGACATACACTTACACCAAGTAACACAGACATACACTGACACCATGTAACAAAGACATACAATTACACAAAGTAACAAAGACACACAGTTACACCAAGTAACACAGATATACAGTGACACCAAGTAACAAAGACATGCACTGACACCCAGTAACACAGACACACACGGACACCAAGTAACAAAGACACAAACTTACAGCAAGTAACACAGACACACACTGACACCCAGTAACACAGACACACACTTACACCAAGTAACACAGGCAAACACTGACACCCATTAACACAGGCACACACTTACACCAGGTAACACAGACATACACTGACACCAAGTAACAAATACATACACCGATACCCAGGAACACAGACACACACTTTCACCAAGTAACACAGACACACACTTACACCAAGTAACAAAGACATACACTAACACCAAGTAACACAGACAAACACTGACACGAAGTAATAAAGACATACAATTACACCAAGTAACACAGACACACACTTACACCAAGTAACACAGATATACACTGATACCCAGTAACACAGACACACACTTACACCAATTAAAAAAGACATACACTGACACCCATTAACACAAACAAACACACACTGACACCCAGTAACACAGAGAAACACTAATAAACAGTAACAAAGACATACACTGAAACGACGTGACACAGTCACACACTGACACCCAGTAACAAAGACATACACTGACACCAAGTAACAAAGACATACACTGATACCAAGTCACAAAGACATACACTGATACCCAGTAACACAGACACACACTGACACCAAGTAACAAAGACATAGACTGACTCCAAGTCACAAAGACATACACTGATACCCAGTAACACAGACACACACTGACACCAAGTAACACAGACATACACTGACACCAATTAACAAAGACATACACTGACACCAAGTTACAAAGACAGACACTTACACCAAGTATTTTGACATACACTGACACCACGTAACAAAGACATACACCGATACCCAGGAACACAGACACACACTTTCACCAAGTAACACAGACACACACTTACACCAAGTAACAAAGACATACACTAACACCAAGTAACACAGACATACACTGACACCAAGTAACAAAGACATACAATTACACCAAGTAACACAGACACACACTTACACCAAGTAACACAGATATACACTGATACCCAGTAACACAGACACACACTTACACCAATTAACAAAGACATACACTGACACCCAGTAGCACAAACAAACACACACTGACACCCAGTAACACAGAGAACCACTAATAAACAGTAACAAAGACATACACTGAAACGAAGTGACACAGTCACACACTGACACCCAGTAACAAAGACATACACTGACACCAAGTAACAAAGACATACACTGATACCAAGTCACAAAGACATACACTGATACCCAGTAACACAGACACGCACTGACACCAAGTAACAAAGACATAGACTGACTCCAAGTCACAAAGACATACACTGATACCAAGTCACAAAGACATACACTGATACCCAGTAACACAGACACACACTAACACCCAGTAACAAAGTCATTCACTGATACCAAGTCACAAAGACATACACTGATACCCAGTAACACAGACACACACTGACACCAAGTAACACAGACATACACTGACACCAAGTAACAAAGACATACACTGACACCAAGTAACAAAGACAAACACTGATACCCAGGAACACAGACACATACTTACACCAAGTAACACAGACACACACTTACAGCAAGTAACAAAGACATACACTTACACCAAGTAACACAGACATACACTGACACCATGTAACAAAGACATACAATTACACCAAGTAACAAAGACACACAGTTACACCAAGTAACACAGATATACAGTGACACCAAGTAACAAAGACATGCACTGACACCCAGTAACACAGACACACACGGACACCAAGTAACAAAGACACGAACTTACAGCAAGTAACACAGACACACACTGACACCCAGTAACACAGACACACACTTACACCAAGTAGCACAGACAAACATTGACACCCATTAACACAGGCACACACTTACACCAGGTAACACAGACATACACTGACACCAAGTAACAAAGACATACACCGATACCAAGGAACACAGACACACACTTTCACCAAGTAACACAGACACACACTTACACCAAGTAACAAAGACATACACTAACACCAAGTAACACAGACATACACTGACACCAAGTAACAAAGACATACAATTACACCAAGTAACACAGACACACACTTACACCAAGTAACACAGATATACACTGATACCCAGTAACACAGACACACACTTACACCAATTAACAAAGACATACACTGACACCCAGTAACACAAACAAACACACACTGACACCCAGTAACACAGAGAAACACTAATAAACAGTAACAAAGACATACACTGAAACGAAGTGACACAGTCACACACTGACACCCAGTAACAAAGACATACACTGACACCAAGTAACAAAGACATACACTGATACCAAGTCACAAAGACATACACTGATACCCAGTAACACAGACACACACTGACACCAAGTAACAAAGACATAGACTGACTCCAAGTCACAAAGACATACACTGATACCCAGTAACACAGACACACACTGACACCAAGTAACACAGACATACACTGACACCAATTAACAAAGACATACACTGACACCAATTAACAAAGACATGCACTTACACCAAGTAACAAAGACAGACAATGACACAAAGTAACAAAGACAGACACTTACACCAAGTATTTTGACATACACTGACACCACGTAACAAAGACATACACTGATACCCAGTAACACAGACACACACTTACACCAAGTAACAAAGACATACACTGACACCAAGTCACAAAGACACACACTGACACCCAGTAACACAAAGAAACACACACTGGCACCCAGTAACACAGAGAAACACTAATAAACAGTAACACAGACATACACTGACACCAAGTCACAAAGACACACACTGAAACCCAGTAACAAAGACAAACACTGACACCAACTAACAAAGAAATACACTGATACCCAGGAACACAGACACGCACTGACACCCAGTAACAAAGACATACACTGATACCCAGTAACACAGACACACACTTACACCAAGTAACAAAGACACACACTGACACCCATTAACACAAAGAAACACACACTGACACCCAGTAACACAGAGAAACACTAATAAACAGTAACACAAACATACACTGACACCAAGTCACAAAGACACACACTGAAACCCAGTAACAAAGACAAACACTGACACCAACTCACAAAGAAATACACTGATACCCAGTAACACAGACACACACTAACACCCAGTAACAAAGTCATTCACTGATACCAAGTCACAAAGACATACACTGATACCCAGTAACACAGACACACACTGACACCAAGTAACACAGACATACACTGACACCAAGTAACAAAGACATACACTGACACCAAGTAACAAAGACATACACTTACACCAAGTAACAAAGACAGACAATTACACCAAGTAACAAAGACATACATTTACACCAAGTATTTTGACATACACTGACACCACGTAACAAAGACATACACTGATACCCAGTAACACAGACACACACTTACACCAAGTAACAAAGACATACACAGACACCAAGTCACAAAGACACACACTGACACCCAGTAACAATGACATACACTGATACCAAGTCACAAAGACATACACTGATACCCAGTAACACAGACACACACGGACACCAGGTAAAAAAGACACACACTTACACCAAGTAACACAGACACACACTGACACCCAGTAGCACAGACACACACTTACACCAAGCAACACGGACATACACTGACACCAAGTAACAAAGACATACACTGATACCCAGTAACACAGACACACACTTACACCAAGTAACACAGACATACACTGACACCAAGTAACAAAGACAAACACTGATACCCAGGAACACAGACACATACTTACACCAAGTAACACAGACACACACTTACAGCAAGTAACAAAGACATACACTTACACCAAGTAACACAGACATACACTGACACCATGTAACAAAGACATACAATTACACCAAGTAACAAAGACACACAGTTACACCAAGTAACACAGATATACAGTGACACCAAGTAACAAAGACATGCACTGACACCCAGTAACACAGACACACACGGACACCAAGTAACAAAGACACAAACTTACAGCAAGTAACACAGACACACACTGACACCCAGTAACACAGACACACACTTACACCAAGTAACACAGACAAACACTGACACCCAGTAACACAGACACACACTTACACCAGGTAACACAGACATACACTGACACCAAGGAACAAAGACATACACCGATACCCAGGAACACAGACACACACTTTCACCAAGTAACACAGACACACACTTACACCAAGTAACAAAGACATACACTGACACCAAGTAACACAGACATACACTGACACCAAGTAACAAAGACATACAATTACACCAAGTAACAAAGACACACACTTACACCAAGTAACACAGATATACACTGATACCCAGTAACACAGACACACACTTACACCAATTAACAAAGACATACACTGACACCAAGTCACAAAGACACACACTGACACCCAGTAACACAAAGAAACACACACTGACACCCAGTAACACGGAGAAACACTAATAAACAGTAACACAGACATACACAGACACCAAGTCACAAAGACACACACTGAAACCCAGTAACAAAGACAAACACTGACACCAACTAACAAAGAAATACACTGATACCCAGGAACACAGACACACACTGACACCCAGTAACACAAAGAAACACACACTGACACCCAGTAACGCAGAGAAACACTAATAAACAGTAACACAGACATACACTGACACCAAGTCACAAAGACACACACTGAAACCCAGTAACAAAGACAAACACTGACACCAACTCACAAAGAAATACACTGATACCCAGTAACACAGACACACACTAACACCCAGTAACAAAGTCATTCACTGATACCAAGTCACAAAGACATACACTGATACCCAGTAACACGGACACACACTGACACCAAGTAACACAGACATACACTGACACCAAGTAACAAAGACATACACTGACACCAAGTAACAAAGACATACACTTACACCAAGTAACAAAGACAGACAATTACACCAAGTAACAAAGACATACATTTACACCAAGTATTTTGACATACACTGACACCACGTAACAAAGACATACACTGATACCCAGTAACACAGACACACACTTACACCAAGTAACAAAGACATACACAGACACCAAGTCACAAAGACACACACTGACACCCAGTAACAAAGACATACACTGATACCAAGTCACAAAGACATACACTGATACCCAGTAACACAGACACACACGGACACCAGGTAAAAAAGACACACACTTACACCAAGTAACACAGACAAACACTGACACCCAGTAGCACAGACACACACTTACACCAAGCAACACGGACATACACTGACACCAAGTAACAAAGACATACACTGATACCCAGTAACACAGACACACACTTACACCAAGTAACACAGACATACACTGACACCAAGTAACAAAGACAAACACTGATATCCAGGAACACAGACACATACTTACACCAAGTAACACAGACACACACTTACAGCAAGTAACAAAGACATACACTGACACCATGTAACAAAGACATACAATTACACCAAGTAACAAAGACACACAGTTACACCAAGTAACACAGATATACAGTGACACCAAGTAACAAAGACATGCACTGACACCCAGTAACACAGAAACACACGGACACCAAGTAACAAAGACACAAACTTACAGCAAGTAACACAGACACACACTGACACCCAGTAACACAGACACACACTTACACCAAGTAACACAGACAAACACTGACACCCAGTAACACAGACACACACTTACACCAGGTAACACAGACATACACTGACACCAAGGAACAAAGACATACACCGATACCCAGGAACACAGACACACACTTTCACCAAGTAACACAGACACACACTTACACCAAGTAACAAAGACATACACTAACACCAAGTAACACAGACATACACTGACACCAAGTAACAAAGACATACAATTACACCAAGTAACAAAGACACACACTTACACCAAGTAACACAGATAAACACTGATACCCAGTAACACAGACACACACTTACACCAATTAACAAAGACATACACTGACACCCAGTAACACAAACAAACACACAGTGACACCCAGTAACACAGAGAAACACTAATAAACAGTAACAAAGACATACACTGAAACGAAGTGACACAGTCACACACTGACACCCAGTAACAAAGACATACACTGACACCAAGTAACAAAGACAAACACTGATACCAAGTCACAAAGACATACACTGATACCCAGTAACACAGACACACACTGACACCCAGTAACAAAGACATACACTGACACCAAGTAACAAAGACATACACTTGCACAAAGTTTCAAAGACGGACAATTACACCAAGTAACAAAGACAGACAATTACACCAAGTAACAAAGACATACACTTACACCAAGTATTTTGACATACACTGACACCAAGTAACAAAGACATACACTGATACCCAGTAACACAGACACACACTTACACCAAGTAGCAAAGACATTCACTGAAAGCAAGTCACAAAGACACACACTGACACCCAGTAGCAAAGACATACAATGAGACAAAGTCACAAAGACATACACTGATACCCAGTAACACAGACACACACTTACACCAAGTAACACACACATACACTTACACCCAGTAACACTGACACACACTTACAGCAAGTAACAAAGAAATACACTGACACCCTGTGACAAAGACATACACTGACACCCAGTAACACAGACACACACGGACACGAAGTAACAAAGACACAGACTTACACCAAGCAACACAGATACACACTGACACCCAGTAACACAGACACACTCTTACACCAAGTAACACAGACATACAGTGACACCAAGTAACACAGACATACACTGACACCAAGTATCAAAGACATACAATTACACCAAGCAACAAAGACACACAGTTATACCAAGTAACACAGATATACACTGACACCAAGTAACAAAGACATGCACTGACACCCAGTAACACAGACACACACTTACACCAAGTAACACAGACATACACTGACACCAAGTAACAAAGACATACACTGATACCCAGTAACACAGACACACTTACACCAAGTAACACAGACACACACTGACACCCAGTAACAAAGACATGCACTGATACCAAGTCACAAAGACATACACTGATACCCAGTAACACAGACACACACTGACACCAAGTATCACAGACATACACTGACACCAATTAACAAAGACATACACTGACACCAAGTAACAAAGACATACACTTACACCAAGTAACAAAGACAGACAATGACACCAAGTAACAAAGACATACACTTACACCAAGTATTTTGACATACACTGACACCACGTAACAAAGACATACACTGATACCCAGTAACACAGACACACACTTACACCAAGTAACAAAGACATACACTGACACCAAGTCACAAAGACACACACTGACACCCAGTAACACAAAGAAACACACACTGACACCCAGTAACACAGAGAAACAATAATAAACAGTGACACAGACATACACTGACACCAAGTCACAAAGACACACACTGAAACCCAGTAACAAAGAAAAACACTGACACCAACTCACAAAGAAATACACTGATACCCAGGAACACAGACACACACTGGCACCCAGTAACAAAGACATACACTGATACCAAGTCACAAAGACATACACTGATACCCAGTAACACAGACACACACTAACACCCAGTAACAAAGTCATTCACTGATACCAAGTCACAAAGACATACACTGATACCCAGTAACACAGACACACACTGACACCAAGTAACACAGACATACACTGACACCAAGTAACAAAGACAAACACTGATACCCAGGAACACAGACACATACTTACACCAAGTAACACAGACACACACTTACAGCAAGTAACAAAGACATACACTTACACCAAGTAACACAGACATACACTGACACCATGTAACAAAGACATACAATTACACCAAGTAACAAAGACACACAGTTACACCAAGTAACACAGATATACAGTGACACCAAGTAACAAAGACATGCACTGACACCCAGTAACACAGACACACACGGACACCAAGTAACAAAGACACAAACTTACAGCAAGTAACACAGACACACACTGACACCCAGTAACACAGACACACACTTACACCAAGTAACACAGACAAACACTGACACCCATTAACACAGGCACACACTTACACCAGGTAACACAGACATACACTGACACCAAGTAACAAAGACACACACCGATACCCAGGAACACAGACACACACTTTCACCAAGTAACACAGACACACACTTACACCAAGTAACAAAGACATACACTAACACCAAGTAACACAGACATACACTGACACCAAGTAACAAAGACATACAATTACACCAAGTAACACAGACACACACTTACACCAAGTAACACAGATATACACTGATACCCAGTAACACAGACACACACTTACACCAATTAACAAAGACATACACTGACACCCAGTAACACAAACAAACACGCACTGACACCCAGTAACACAGAGAAACACTAATAAACAGTAACAAAGACATACACTGAAACGAAGTGACACAGTCGCACACTGACACCCAGTAACAAAGACATACACTGACACCAAGTAACAAAGACATACACTGATACCAAGTCACAAAGACATATACTGATACCCAGTAACACAGACACACACTGACACCAAGTAACAAAGACATAGACTGACTACAAGTCACAAAGAATTACACTGATACCCAGTAACACAGACACACACTGACACCAAGTAACACAGACATACACTGACACCAATTAACAAAGACATACACTGACACCAAGTATTTTGACATGCACTGACACCACGTAACAAAGACATACACTGATACCCAGTAACACAGCCACACACCTACACAAAGTAACAAAGACAGACACTTACACAAAGTATTTTGACATGCACTGACACCACGTAACAAAGACATACACTGATACCCAGTAACACAGCCACACACTTACGCCAAGTAACAAAGACATACACTGACACCAAGTCACAAAGACACACACTGACACCCAGTAACACAAAGAAACACACACTGGCACCCAGTAACACAGAGAAACACTAATAAACAGTAACACAGACATACACTGACACCAAGTCACAAAGACACACACTGAAACCCAGTAACAAAGACAAACACAGACACCAACTAACAAAGAAATACACGGATACCCAGGAACACAGACACACACTGACACCCAGTAACAAAGACATACACTGATACCCAGTAACACAGACACACACTTACACCAAGTAACAAAGACAGACACTGACACCAAGTCACAAAGACACACACTGACACCCAGTAACACAAAGAAACACACACTGACACCCAGTAACACAGAGAAACACTAATAAACAGTAACACAGACATACACTGACACCAAGTCACAAAGACACACACTGAAACCCAGTAACAAAGACAAACACTGACACCAACTCACAAAGAAATACACTGATACCCAGTAACACAGACACACACTAACACCCAGTAACAAAGTCATTCACTGATACCAAGTCACAAAGACATACACTGATACCCAGTAACACAGACACACACTGACACCAAGTAACACAGACATACACTGACACCAAGTAACAAAGACATACACTGACACCAAGTAACAAAGACATACACTTACACCAAGTAACAAAGACAGACAATTACACCAAGTAACAAAGACATACATTTACACCAAGTATTTTGACATACACTGACACCACGTAACAAAGACATACACTGATACCCAGTAACACAGACACACACTTACACCAAGTAACAAAGACATACACAGACACCAAGTCACAAAGACACACACTGACACCCAGTAACAAAGACATACACTGATACCAAGTCACAAAGACATACACTGATACCCAGTAACACAGACACACACGGACACCAGGTAAAAAAGACACACACTTACACCAAGTAACACAGACACACACTGACACCCAGTAGCACAGACACACACTTCCACCAAGCAACACGGACATACACTGACACCAAGTAACAAATACATACACTGATACCCAGTAACACAGACACACACTTACACCAAGTAACACAGACATACACTGACACCAAGTAACAAAGACAAACACTGATACCCAGGAACACAGACACATACTGACACCAAGTAACACAGACACACACTGACAGCAAGTAACAAAGACACACAGTTACACCAAGTAACACAGATATACAGTGACACCAAGTAACAAAGACATGCACTGACACCCAGTAACACAGACACACACGGACACCAAGTAACAAAGACACAAACGTGCAGCAAGTAACACAGACACACACTGACACCCAGTAACACAGACACACACTTACACCAAGTAACACAGACAAACACTGACACCCAGTAACACAGACACACACTTACACCAGGTAACACAGACATACACTGACACCAAGGAACAAAGACATACACCGATACCCAGGAACACAGACACACACTTTCACCAAGTAACACAGACACACACTTACACCAAGTAACAAAGACATACACTAACACCAAGTAACACAGACATACACTGACACCAAGTAACAAAGACATACAATTACACCAAGTAACAAAGACACACACTTATACCAAGTAACAAAGACATACACTGACACCAAGTCACAAAGCCACACACTGACACCCAGTAACACAAAGAAACACACACTGACACCCAGTAACACGGAGAAACACTAATAAACAGTAACACAGACATACACAGACACCAAGTCACAAAGACACACACTGAAACCCAGTAACAAAGACAAACACTGACACCAACTAACAAAGAAATACACTGATACCCAGGAACACAGACACACACTGACACCCAGTAACAAAGACATACACTGATACCCAGTAACACAGACACACACATACACCAAGTAACAAACACATGCACTGACGCCAAGTCACAAAGACACACACTGACACTCAGTAACACAAAGAAACACACACTGACACCCAGTAACACAGAGAAACACTAATAAACAGTAACACAGACATACACTGACACCAAGTCACAAAGACACACACTGAAACCCAGTAACAAAGACAAACACTGACACCAACTCACAAAGAAATACACTGATACCCAGTAACACAGACACACACTAACACCCAGTAACAAAGTCATTCACTGATACCAAGTCACAAAGACATACACTGATACCCAGTAACACAGACACACACTGACACCAAGTAACACAGACATACACTGACACCAAGTAACAAAGACATACACTGACACCAAGTAACAAAGACATACACTTACACCAAGTAACAAAGACAGACAATTACACCAAGTAACAAAGACATACATTTACACCAAGTATTTTGACATACACTGACAACACGTAACAAAGACATACACTGATACCCAGTAACACAGACACACACTTACACCAAGTAACAAAGACATACACAGACACCAAGTCACAAAGACACACACTGACACCCAGTAACAAAGACATACACTGATACCAAGTCACAAAGACATACACTGATACCCAGTAACACAGACACACACGGACACCAGGTAAAAAAGACACACACTTACACCAAGTAACACAGACACACACTGACACCCAGTAGCACAGACACACACTTACACCAAGCAACACGGACATACACTGACACCAAGTAACAAAGACATACACTGATACCCAGTAACACAGACACACACTTACACCAAGTAACACAGACACACACTTACAGCAAGTAACAAAGACATACACTTACACCAAGTAACACAGACATACACTGACACCATGTAACAAAGACATACAATTACACCAAGTAACAAAGACACACAGTTACACCAAGTAACACAGATATACAGTGACACCAAGTAACAAAGACATGCACTGACACCCAGTAACACAGACACACACGGACACCAAGTAACAAAGACACAAACTTACAGCAAGTAACACAGACACACACTGACACCCAGTAACACAGACACACACTTACACCAAGTAACACAGACGAACACTGACACCCAGTAACACAGACACACACTTACACCAGGTAACACAGACATACACTGACACCAAGGAACAAAGACATACACCGATACCCAGGAACACAGACACACACTTTCACCAAGTAACACAGACACACACTTACACCAAGTAACAAAGACATACACTAACACCAAGTAACACAGACATACACTGACACCAAGTAACAAAGACATACAATTACACCAAGTAACAAAGACACACACTTACACCAAGTAACACAGATATACACTGATACCCAGTAACACAGACACACACTTACACCAATTAACAAAGACATACACTGACACCCAGTAACACAAACAAACACACAGTGACACCCAGTAACACAGAGAAACACTAATAAACAGTAACAAAGACATACACTGAAACGAAGTGACACAGTCACACACTGACACCCAGTAACAAAGACATACACTGACACCAAGTAACAAAGACATACACTGATACCAAGTCACAAAGACATACACTGATACCCAGTAACACAGACACACACTGACACCCAGTAACAAAGACATACACTGACACCAAGTAACAAAGACATACACTTGCACAAAGTAACAAAGACGGACAATTACACCAAGTAACAAAGACAGACAATTACACCAAGTAACAAAGACATACACTTACACCAAGTATTTTGACATACACTGACACCAAGTAACAAAGACATACACTGATACCAAGTAACACAGACACACACTGACACCAAGTAACAAAGACATACACTGACAGCAAGTCACAAAGACACACACTGACACCCAGTAGCAAAGACATACAATGAGACCAAGTCACAAAGACATACACTGATACCCAGTAACACAGACACACACTTACACCAAGTAACACACACATACACTTACACCCAGTAACACTGACACACACTTACACCAAGTAACAAAGAAATACACTGACACCCAGTAACAAAGACATACACTGACACCCAGTAACACAGACACACACGGACACGAAGTAACAAAGACACAGACTTACACCAAGCAACACAGATACACACTGACACCCAGTAACACAGACACACTCTTACACCAAGTAACACAGACATACACTGACACCAAGTAACACAGACATACACTGACACCAAGTAACAAAGACATACAATTACACCAAGCAACAAAGACACACATTTACACCAAGTAACACAGATATACACTGACACCAAGTAAAGAAGACATGCACTGACACCCAGTAACACAGACACACACTTACACCAAGTAACACAGACATACACTGACACCAAGTAACAAAGACATACAATTACACCAAGCAACAAAGACACACACTTACACCAAGTAACACAGATATACACTGACACCAAGTAAAGAAGACATGCACTGACACCAAGTAACACTGACACACACTTACACCAAGTAACACAGACATACACTGACACCAAGTAACAAAGACATACAATTACACCAAGTAACAAAGACACACACTTACACCAAGTAACACAGATATACACTGACACCAAGTAACAAAGACATGCACTGACACCCAGTAACACAGACACACACTTACACCAAGTAACACAGACATACACTGACACTAAGTAACAAAGACATACACTGATACCCAGTAACACAGACACACTTACACCAAGTAACACAGACACACACTTACACCAAGTAACAAAGACATACACTTACACCACGTAACACAGACATACACTGACACCAAGTAACAAAGACATACAATTACACCAAGTAACAAAGACACACACTTACACCAAGTAACAAAGACAGACACTGATACAGAGTAACACAGACACACAATTACACCAAGTAACAAATACATACACTGACACCCAGTAACACAGAGAAACACTAATAAACAGTAACACAGACATACACTGACACCAATTCACAAATACACACACTGAAACCCAGTAACAAAGACAAACACTGACACCAAGTCACAAAGACATACACTGATACCAAGTCACAAAGACATACACTGATACCCAGGAACACAGACACACACTGACACCCAGTAACAAAGACATGCACTGATACCAAGTCACAAAGACATACACTGATACCCAGTAACACAGACACACACTGACACCAAGTAGCACAGACATACACTGACACCAATGAACAAAGACATACACTGGCACCAAGTAACAAAGACATACACTTACACCAAGTAACAAAGACAGACAATGACACCAAGTAACAAAGACATACAATTACACCAAGTATTTTGACATACACTGACACCACGTAACAAAGACATACACAGATACCCAGTAAAACAGACACACACTTACACCAAGTAACAAAGACATACACTGACACCAAGTCACAAAGACACACACTGACACCCAGTAACAAAGACATACACTGATACCAAGTAACAACGACATACACTAACACCAAGTAACACAGACATACACTGACACCAATTCACAAAGACATACAATTACACCAAGTAACAAAGAGACACACTTACACCAAGTAACAAAGACAGACACTGATACCCAGTAACACAGAGACACACTTACACCAATTAACAAAGACATACACTGACACGCAGTAACACAAACAAACACACACTGACACCCAGTAACACAGAGAAACACTAATAAACCGTAACAAAGACATACACTGACACCAAGTAACACTGTCACACACTGACATCCAGTAACAAAGACATACACGAATACCAAGTCACAAAGACATACACTGATACCAAGTCACAAAGGCATACACTGATACCCAGTAACACAGACACACACTTACACCAAGTAACAAAGACATACACTGACACCAAGTCACAAAGACACACACTGACACCAGTAGCAAAGACATACAATGAGACCAAGTCACAAAGACATACACTGATACCCAGTAACACAGACACACACTTACACCAAGTAACACAGACATACACTGACACCCAGTAACACTGACACACACTTACACCAAGTAACAAAGAAATACACTGACACCTAGGAACAAAGACATACACTGACACACAGTAACACAGACACACACGGACACGAAGTGACAAAGACACAGACTTACACCAAGTAACACAGATACACACTGACACCCAGTAACACAGACACACTCTTACACCAAGTAACACAGACATACACTGACACCAAGTAACACAGACATACACTGACACCAAGTAACAAAGACAAACAATTACACCAAGTAACAAAGACACACACTTACAACAAGTAACACAGATATACACTGACACCAAGTAAAAAAGACATGCACTGACACCCAGTAACACAGACAAACACTTACACCAAGTAACACAGACATACACTGACACCAAGTAACAAAGGCATACACTGATACCCAGGAACACAGACACACACTTACACCAAGTAACACAGACACACACTTACACCAAGTAACAAAGACATACACTGACACCAAGTAACAAAGACATACACTGACACCAAGTAACAAAGACATACAATTACACCAAGTAACAAAGACACACACTTACACCAAGTAACACAGATATACACTGACACCAAGTAACAAAGACATGCACTGACACCCAGTAACACAGACACACACTTACACCAACTAACACAGACATACACTGACACCAAGTAACAAAGACATACACTTCCACCAAGTAACACAGACATACACTGACACCAAGTAACAAAGACATACAATTACACCAAGTAACAAAGACACACACTTACACCAAGTAACAAAGACAGACACTGATACCCAGTAACACAGACACACACTTACACCAATTAACGAAGACATACACTGACACCCAGTAACACAAACAAACACACACTGACACCCAGTTTTACAGAGAAACACTAATAAACAGTAACACAGACATACACTGACACCAAGTCACAAAGACACACACTGAAACCCAGTAACAAAGACAAACACTGACACCAAGTCACAAAGACATACACTGATACCAAGCCACAAAGACATACACTGATACCCAGTAACACAGACACACACTGACACCCAGTAACAAAGACATGCACTGTTACCAAGTCACAAAAACATACACTGATACCCAGTAACTCAGACGCACACTGAGACCAATTAACACAGACATACACTGACACCAATTAACAAAGACATACAATGACACCAAGTAACAAAGACATACACTTACACCAAGTAACAAAGAAAGACAATGACACCAAGTAACAAAGACATACACTTACACCAAGTATTTTGACATACACTGACACCACGTAACAAAGACACACACTGATACCCAGTAACACAGACACACACTAACACCCAGTAACAAAGTCATTCACTGATACCAAGTCACAAAGACATACACTGATACCCAGTAATAAAGACATACACTGACACCAAGTAACACAGACATACACTGACACCAAGTAACAAAGACATCCACTGACACCAAGTAACAAAGACATACACTTACACCAAGTAACAAAGACAGACAATTACACCAAGTAACAAAGACATACATTTACACCAAGTATTTTGACATACACTGACACCACGTAACAAAGACATACACTGATACCCAGTAACACAGACACACACTTACACCAGGTAACAAAGACATACACAGACACCAAGTCACAAAGACACACACTGACACCCAGTAACAAAGACATACACTGATACAAAGTCACAAAGACATACAATGATACCCAGTAACACAGACACACACGGACACCAAGTAAAAAAGACACACACTTACACCAAGTAACACAGACAAACACTGACACCCAGTAGCACAGACACACACTTACACCAAGCAACACGGACATACACTGACACCAAGTAACAAAGACATACACTGATACCCAGTAACACAGACACACACTTACACCAAGTAACACAGACATACACTGACACCAAGTAACAAAGACAAACACTGATACCCAGGAACACAGACACATACTTACACCAAGTAACACAGACACACACTGACAGCAAGTAACAAAAACATACACTTACACCAAGTAACACAGACATACACCGACACCATGTAACAAAGACATACAATTACACCAAGTAACAAAGACACACAGTTACACCAAGTAACACAGATATACAGTGACACCAAGTAACAAAGACATGCACTGACACCCAGTAACACAGACACACACGGACACCAAGTAACAAAGCCACAAACTTACAGCAAGTAACACAGACACACACTGACACCCAGTAACACAGACACACACTTACACCAAGTAACAAAGACAAACACTGACACCCAGTAACACAGACACACACTTACAAAAGGTAACACAGACATACACTGACACCAAGTAACAAAGACATACACCGATACCCAGGAAGACAGACACACACTTTCACCAAGTAACACAGACACACACTTACACCAAGTAACAAAGACATACACTAACACCAAGTAACACAGACATTCACTGACACCAAGTATCAAAGACATACAATTAAACCAAGTAACAAAGACACACACTTACACCAAGTAACACAGATATACACTGATACCCAGTAACACAGACACACACTTACACCAATTAACAAAGACATACACTGACACCCAGTAACACAAACAAACACACACTGACACCCAGTAACACAGAGAAACACTAATAAACAGTAACAAAGACATACACTGAAACGAAGTGACACAGTCACACACTGACACCCAGTAACAAAGACATACACTGACACCAAGTAACAAAGACATACACTGATACCAAGTCACAAAGACATACATTGATACCCAGTAACACAGACACACACTGACACCAAGTAACAAAGACATACACTGACACCAAGTAACAAAGACATACACTTGCACAAAGTAACAAAGACAGACAATTACACCAAGTAACAAAGACAGACAAATACACCAAGTAACAAAGACATACACTTACACCAAGTATTTTGACATACACTGACACCAAGTAACAAAGACATACTCTGATACTCAGTAACACAGACACACACTTACACCAAGTAACAAAGACATACACTGACACCAAGTCACAAAGACACACACTGACACCAGTAGCAAAGACATACAATGAGACCAAGTAACAAAGACATACAATTACACCAAGCAACAAAGACACACACTAGCACCAAGTAACACAGATATACACTGACACCAAGTAAAAAAGACATGCACTGACACCCAGTAACACAGACACACACTTACACCAAGTAACACAGACATACACTGACACCAAGTAACAAAGACATACACTGATACCCAGGAACACAGACATACACTTACACCAAGTAACACTGACACACACTTACACCAAGTAACAAAGACATACAGTTACACCAAGTAACACAGACATACACTGACACCAAGTAACAAAGACATACAATTACACCAAGTAACAAAGACACACACTTACACCAAGTAACAAAGACAGACACTGATACCCAGTAACACAGACACACACTTTCACCAAGTAACAAATACATACACTGACACCCAGTAACACAAACAAACACACACTGACACCCAGTAACACAGAGAAACACTAATAAACAGTAACACAGACATACACTGACACCAATTCACAAATACACACACTGAAACCCAGTAACAAAGACAAACACTGACACCAAGTCACAAAGACATACACTGATACCAAGTCACAAAGACATACACTGATACCCAGTAACACAGACACACACTGACACCCAGTAACAAAGACATGCACTGATACCAAGTCACAAAGACATACACTGATACCCAGTAACACAGACACACACTGACACCAAGTAACACAGACATACACTGACACCAATTAACAAAGACAGACACTGACACCAAGTAACAAAGACATACACTTACACCAAGTAACAAAGACAGACAATGACACCAAGTAACAAAGACATACACTTACACCAAGTATTTTGACATACACTGACACCACGTAACAAAGACATACACTGATACCCAGTAACACAGACACACACTTACACCAAGTAACAAAGACATACACTGACACCAAGTCACAAAGACACACACTGACACCCAGTAACAAATTCATACACTGATACCAAGTAATAACGACATACACTAACACCAAGTAACACAGACATACACTGACACCAATTCACAAAGACATACAATTACACCAAGTAACAAAGAGACACACTTACACCAAGTAACAAAGACAGACACTGATACCCAGTAACACAGGCACACACTTACACCAATTAACGAAGACATACACTGACACGCAGTAACACAAACAAACACACACTGACACCCAGTAACACAGAGAAACACTAATAAACAGTAACAAAGACATACACTGACACCAGGTAACACAGTCACACACTGACACCCAGTAACAAAGACATACACTGATACCAAGTCGCAAAGACATACACTGATACCCAGTAACACAGACACACACTTACACCAAGTAACAAAGACATACACTGACACCAAGTCACAAAGACACACACTGACACCAGTAGCAAAGACATACAATGAGACCAAGTCACAAAGACATACACTGATACCCAGTAACACAGACACACACTTACACCAAGTAACACAGACATACACTGACACCCAGTAACACTGACACACACTTACACCAAGTAACAAAGGAATACACTGACACCCAGGAACAAAGACATACACTGACACCCAGTAACACAGACACACACGGACACGAAGTAACAAAGACACAGACTTACACCAAGTAACACAGATACACACTGACACCCAGTAACACAGACACACTCTTACACCAAATAACACAGACATACACTGACACCAAGTAACAAAGACAGACAATTACACCAAGTAAGAAAGACACACACTTACAACAAGTAACACAGATATACACTGACACCAAGTAAAAAAGACATGCACTGACACCCAGTAACACAGACAAACACTTACACCAAGTAACACAGACATACACTGACACCAAGTTTCAAAGACATACACTGATACCCAGGAACACAGACACACACTTACACCAAGTAACACAGACACACACTTACACCAAGTAACAAAGACATACACTGACACCAAGTAACAAAGACATACAATTACACCAAGTAACAAAGACACACACTTACACCAAGTAACACAGATATACACTGACACCAAGTAACAAAGATATGCACTGACACCCAGTAACACAGACACACACTTACACCAAGTAACACTGACATACACTGACACCAAGTAACAAAGACATACACTGATACCCAGTAACACAGACACACACTTACACCAACTAACACAGACATACACTGACACCAAGTAACAAAGACATACACTTACACCAAGTAACACAGACATACACTGACACCAAGTAACAAAGACATACAATTACACCAAGTAACAAAGACACACACTTACACCAAGTAACAAAGTCAGACACTGATACCCAGTAACACAGACACACACTTACACCAATTAACGAAGACATACACTGACACCCAGTAACACAAACAAACACACACTGACACCCAGTTTTACAGAGAAACACTAATAAACAGTAACACAGACATACACTGACACCAAGTCACAAAGACACACACTGACACCCAGTAACAAAGACATACACTGACACCAAGTAACAAAGACATACACTGATACCAAGTCACAAAGACATACACTGATACCCAGTAACACAGACACACACTGACACCAAGTAACAAAGACATACACTGAAACCAAGTAACAAAGACATACACTTGCACAAAGTAACAAAGACAGACAATTACACCAAGTAACAAAGACAGACAATTACACCAAGTAACAAAGACATACACTTACAGCAAGTATATTGACATACACTGACACCAAGTAACAAACACATACACTGATACCCAGTAACACAGACACACACTTACACCAAGTAACAAAGACATACACTGACACCAAGTCACAAAGACACACACTGACACCAGTAGCAAAGACATACAATGAGACCAAGTCACAAAGACATACACTGATACCCAGTAACACAGACACACACTTACACCAAGTAACACAGACATACACTGACACCCAATAACACTGACACACACGGACACTAAGTAACAAAGACACAGACTTACACCAAGTAACACAGATACACACTGACACCCAGTAACACAGACACACTCTTACACCAAGTAACACAGACATACACTGACACCAAGTAACACAGACATACACTGACACCAAGTAACAAAGACATACAATTACACCAAGTAAGAAAGACACACACTTACAACAAGTAACACAGATATACACTGACACCAAGTAAAAAAGACATGCACTGACACCCAGTAACACAGACAAACACTTACACCAAGTAACACAGACATACACTGACACCAAGTAACAAAGACATACACTGATACCCAGGAACACAGACACACACTTACACCAAGTAACACAGACACACACTTACACCAAGTAACAAAGACATGCACTGACACCAAGTAACAAAGACATACAATTACACCAAGTAACAAAGACACACACTTGCACCAACTAACACAGACATACACTGACACCAAGTAACAAAGACATACACTTACACCAAGTAACACAGACATACACTGACACCAAGTAACAAAGACATACAATTACACCAAGTAACAAAGACACACACTTACACCAAGTAACAAAGACAGACACTGATACCCAGTAACACAGACACACACTTACACCAATTAACGAAGACATACACTGACACCCAGTAACACAAACAAACACACACTGACACCCAGTTTTACAGAGAAACACTAATAAACAGTAACACAGACATACACTGACACCAAGTCACAAAGACACACACTGACACCCAGTAACAAAGACATACACTGACACCAAGTAACAAAGACATACACTGATACCAAGTCACAAAGACATACACTGATACCCAGAAACACAGACACACACTGACACCAAGTAACAAAGACATACACTGACACCAAGTAACAATGACATACACTTGCACAAAGTAACAAAGACAGACAATTACACCAAGTAACAAAGACAGACAATTACACCAAGTAACAAAGACATACACTTACACCAAGTATTTTGACATACACTGACACCAAGTAACAAAGACATACACTGATACCCAGTAACACAGACACACACTTACACCAAGTAACAAAGACATACACTGACACCAAGTCACAAAGACACACACTGACACCCAGTAGCAAAGACATACAATGAGACCAAGTCACAAAGACATACACTGATACCCAGTAACACAGACACACACTTACACCAAGTAACACACACATACACTTACACCCAGTAACACTGACACACACTTACACCAAGTAACAAAGAAATACACTGACACCCAGTAACAAAGACATACACTGACACCCAGTAACACAGACACACACGGACACGAAGTAACAAAGACACAGACTTACACCAAGCAACACAGATACACACTGACACCCAGTAACACAGACGCACTCTTACACCAAGTAACACAGACATACACTGACACCAAGTAACAAAGACATACAATTACACCAAGCAACAAATACACACACTTACACCAAGTAACACAGATATACACTGACACCAAGTAAAAAAGACATGCACTGACACCCAGTAACACAGACACACACTTACACCAAGTAACACAGACATACACTGACACCAGGTAACAAAGACATACACTGATACCCAGGAACACAGACACACACTTACACCAAGTAACACTGACACACACTTACACCAAGTAACAAAGACATACACTGACACCAAGTAACACAGATATACACTGACACCAAGTAACAAAGACATACACTGACACCAAGTAACAAAGACATACACTTTCACCAAGTAACAAAGACAGACAATGACACCAAGTAACAAAGACATACACTTACACCAAGTATTTTGACATACACTGACACCACGTAACAAAGACATACACTGATACCCAGTAACACAGACACACACTTACACCAAGTAACAAAGACATACACTGACACCAAGTCACAAAGACACACACTGACACCCAGTAACAAAGACATACACTGATACCAAGTAACAACGACATACACTAACACCAAGTAACACAGACATACACTGACACCAATTCACAAAGACATACAATTACACCAAGTAACAAAGAGAAACACTTACACCAAGTAACAAAGACAGACACTGATACCCAGTAACACAGAAACACACTTACACCAATTAACAAAGACATACACTGACACGCAGTAACACAAACAAACACACACTGACACCCAGTAACACAGAGAAACACTAATAAACAGTAACAAAGACATACACTGACACCAAGGAACACAGTCACACACTGACACCCAGTAACAAAGACATACACTGATACCAAGTCACAAAGACATACACTGATACCAAGTCACAAAGACATACACTGATACCCAGTAACACAGACACACACTTACACCAAGTAACAAAGACATACACTGACACCAAGTCACAAAGACACACACTGTCACCAGTAGCAAAGACATACAATGAGACCAAGTCACAAAGACATACACTGATACCCAGTAACACAGACACACACTTACACCAAGTAACACAGACATACACTGACACCCAGTAACACTGACACACACTTACACCAAGTAACAAAGAAATACACCAACACCCAGGAACAAAGACATTCACTGACACCCAGTAACATCGACACACACGGACACGAAGTAACAAAGACACAGACTTACACCAAGTAACACAGATACACACTGACACCCAGTAACACAGACACACTCTTACACCAAGTAACACAGACAAATACTGACACCAAGTAACACAGACATACACTGACACCAAGTAACAAAGACATACAATTACACCAAGTAAGAAAGACACACACTTACACCAAGTAACACAGATATACACTGACACCAAGTAACAAAGACATGCACTGACACCCAGTAACACAGACACACACTTACACCAAGTAACACTGACATACACTGACACCAAGTAACAAAGACATACACTGATACCCAGTAACACAGACACACACTTACACCAACTAACACAGACATACACTGACACCAAGTAACAAAGACATACACTTACACCAAGTAACACAGACATACACTGACACCAAGTAACAAAGACATACAATTACACCAAGTAACAAAGACACACAATTACACCAAGTAACAAAGACAGACACTGATCGCCAGTAACACAGACACACACTTACACCAATTAACGAAGACATACACTGACACCCAGTAACACAAACAAACACACACTGACACCCAGTTTTACAGAGAAACACTAATAAACAGTAACACAGACATACACTGACACCAAGTCACAAAGGCACACACTGACACCCAGTAACAAAGACATACACTGACACCAAGTAACAAAGACATACACTGATACCAAGTCACAAAGACATACACTGATACCCAGTAACACAGACACACACTGACAACAAGTAACAAAGACAGACACTGACACCAAGTAACAAAGACATACACTTGCACAAAGTAACAAAGACAGACAATTACACCAAGTAACAAAGACAGACAATTACACCAAGTAACAAAGACATACACTTACACCAAGTATTTTGACATACACTGACACCAAGTAACAAAGACATACACTGATACCCAGTAACACAGACACACACTTACACCAAGTAACAAAGACATACACTGACACCAAGTCACAAAGAAACACACTGACACCAGTAGCAAAGACATACAATGAGACCAAGTCACAAAGACATACACTGATACCCAGTAACACAGACACACACTTACACCAAGTAACACAGACATACACTGACACCCAGTAACACTGACACACACTTACACCAAGTAACAAAGAAATAAACTGACACCCAGGAACAAAGACATACACTGACACCCAGTAACACAGACACACACGGACACGAAGTAACAAAGACACAGACTTACACCAAGTAACACAGATACACACTGACACCCAGTAACACAGACACACTCTTACACCAAGTAACACAGACATACACTGACACCAAGTAACACAGACACACACTGACACCAAGTAACAAAGACATACAATTACACCAAGTAAGAAAGACACACACTTACAACAAGTAACACAGATATACACTGACACCAAGTAAAAAAGACATGCACTGACACCCAGTAACACAGACAAACACTTACACCAATTAACACAGACATACACTGACACCAAGTAATAAAGACATACACTGATACCCAGGAACACAGACACACACTTACACCAAGTAACACAGACACACACTTACACCAAGTTACAAAGACATACACTGACACCAAGTAACAAAGACATACACTGACACCAAGTAACAAAGACATACAATTACACCAAGTAACAAAGACACACACTTACACCAAGTAACACAGATATACACTGACACCAAGTAACAAAGACATGCACTGACACCCAGTAACACAGACAAACACTTACACCAAGTAACACTGACATACACTGACACCAAGTAACAAAGACATACACTGATACCCAGTAACACAGACACACACTTACACCAACTAACACAGACATACACTGACACCAAGTAACAAAGACATACACTTACACCAAGTAACACAGACATACACTGACACCAAGTAACAAAGACATACAATTACAACAAGTAACACAGACAAACACTGACACCAAGTAACAAAGACATACAATTACACCAAGTAAGAAAGACACACACTTACAACAAGTAACACAGATATACACTGACACCAAGTAAAAAAGACATGCACTGACACCCAGTAACACAGACAAACACTTACACCAAGTAACACAGACATACACTGACACCAAGTAACAAAGACATACACTGATACCCAGGAACACAGACACACACTTACACCAAGTAACACAGACACACACTTACACCAAGTAACAAAGACATACACTGACACCAAGTAACAAAGACATACACTGACACCAAGTAACAAAGACATACAATTACACCAAGTAACAAAGACACACACTTACACCAAGTAACACAGATATACACTGACACCAAGTAACAAAGACATGCACTGACACCCAGTAACACAGACACACACTTACACCAAGTAACACTGACATACACTGACACCAAGTAACAAAGACATACACTGATACCCAGTAACACAGACACACACTTACACCAACTAACACAGACATACACTGACACCAAGTAACAAAGACATACACTTACAGCAAGTAACACAGACATACACTGACACCAAGTAACAAAGACATACAATTACACCAAGTAACAAAGACACACACTTACACCAAGTAACAAAGACAGACACTGATACCCAGTAACACAGACACACACTTACACCAATTAACGAAGACATACACTGACACCCAGTAACACAAACAAACACACACTGACACCCAGTTTTACAGAGAAACACTAATAAACAGTAACACAGACATACACTGACACCAAGTCACAAAGACACACACTGACACCCAGTAACAAAGACATACACTGACACCAAGTAACAAAGACATACACTGATACCAAGTCACAAAGACATACACTGATACCCAGTAACACAGACACACACTGACACCAAGTAACAAAGACATACACTGACACCAAGTAACAAAGACATACACTTGCACAAAGTAACAAAGACAGACAATTACACCAAGTAACAAAGACAGACAATTGCACCAAGTAACAGAGACATACAGTTACTCCAAGTATTTTGACATACACTGACACCAAGTAACAAAGACATACACTGATACCCAGTAACACAGACACACACTTACACCAAGTAACAAAGACATACACTGACACCAAGTCACAAAGACACACACTGACACCCAGTAGCAAAGACATACAATGAGACCAAGTCACAAAGACATACACTGATACCCAGTAACACAGACACACACTTACACCAAATAACAAAGACATAAACTGACACCAAGTCACAAAGACACACACTGACACCTGTAGCAAAGACATACAATGAGACCAAGTCACAAAGACATACACTGATACCCAGTAACACAGACACACACTTACACCAAGTAACACAGACATACACTGACACCCAGTAACACTGACACACACTTACACCAAGTAACAAAGAAATACACTGACACCCAGGAACAAAGACAAACACTGACACCCAGTAACACAGACACACACGGACACGAAGTAACAAAGACACAGCCTTACACCAAGTAACACAGATACACACTGACACCCAGTAACACAGACACACTCTTACACCAAGTAACACAGACATACACTGACACCAAGTAACACAGACATACACTGACACCAAGTAACAAAGACATACAATTACACCAAGTAAGAAAGACACACACTTACAACAAGTAACACAGATATACACTGACACCAAGTAAAAAAGACATGCACTGACACCCAGTAACACAGACAAACACTTACACCAAGTAACACAGACATACACTGACACCAAGTAACAAAGACATACACTGATACCCAGGAACACAGACACACACTTACACCAAGTAACACAGACACACACTTACACCAAGTAACAAAGACATACACTGACACCAAGTAACAAAGACATTCAATTACACCAAGTAACAAAGACACACACTTACACCAAGTAACACAGATATACACTGACACCAAGTAACAAAGACATGCACTGACACCCAGTAACACAGACACACACTTACACCAAGTAACACTGACATACACTGACACCAAGTAACAAAGACATACACTGATACCCAATAACACAGACACACACTTACACCCAGTAACAAAGACATGCACTGATACCAATTCACAAAGACATACAATTACACCAAGTAACAAAGAGACACACTTACACCAAGTAACAAAGACAGACACTGATACCCAGTGACACAGACACACACTTACACCAAGTAACAAAGACATCCACTGACACCAGTCACAAAGACACACACTGTCACCAGTAGCAAAGACATACAATGAGACCAAGTCACAAAGACATACACTGATACCCAGTAACACAGACACACACTTACACCAAGTCACACAGACATACACTGACACCCAGTAACACTGACACACACTTACACCAAGTCACAAAGAAATACACTGACACCCAGGAACAAAGACATGCACTGACACCCAGTAACACCGACACACACGGACACGAAGTAACAAAGACACAGACTTACACCAAGTAACACAGATACACACTGACACCCAGTAACACAGACACACTCTTACACCAAGTAACACAGACATACACTGACACCAAGTAACACAGACATACACTGACACCAAGTAACAAAGACATACAATTACACCAAGTAAGAAAGACACACACTTACAACAAGTAACATAGATATACACTGACACCAAGTAAAAAAGACATGCACTGACACCCAGTAACACAGACAAACACTTACACCAAGTAACACAGACATACACTGACACCAAGTAACAAAGACATACACTGATACCCAGGAACACAGACACACACTTACACCAAGTAACACAGACACACACTTACACCAAGTAACAAAGACATACACTGACACCAAGTAACAAAGACATACACTGACACCAAGTAACAAAGACATACAATTACACCAAGTAAAAAAGACACACACTTACACCAAGTAACACAGATATACACTGACACCAAGTAACAAAGACATGCACTGACACCCAGTAACACAGACACACACTTACACCAAGTAACACTGACATACACTGACACCAAGTAACAAAGACATACACTGATACCCAGTAACACAGACACACACTTACACCAACTAACACAGACATACACTGACACCAAGTAACAAAGACATACACTTACACCAAGTAACACAGACATACACTGACACCAAGTAACAAAGACATACAATTACACCAAGTAACAAAGACACACACTTACACCAAGTAACAAAGACAGACACTGATAGCCAGTAACACAGACACACACTTACACCAATTAACGAAGACATACACTGACACCCAGTAACACAAACAAACACACACTGACACCCAGTTTTACAGAGAAACACTAATAAACAGTAACACAGACATACACTGACACCAAGTCACAAAGACACACACTGACACCCAGTAACAAAGACGTACACTGACACCAAGTAACAAAGACATACACTGATACCAAGTCACAAAGACATACACTGATACCCAGTAACACAGACACACACTGACACCAAGTAACAAAGACATACACTGACACCAAGTAACAAAGACATACACTTGCACAAAGTAACAAAGACAGACAATTACACCAAGTAACAAAGACAGAAAATTACACCAAGTAACAAAGACATACACTTACACCAAGTATTTTGACATACACTGACACCAAGTAACAAAGACATACACTGATACCCAGTAACACAGACACACACTTACACCAAGTAACAAAGACATACACTGACACCAAGTCACAAAGACACACACTGACACCAGTAGCAAAGACATACAATGAGACCAAATCACAAAGACATACACTGATACCCAGTAACACAGACACACACTTACACCAAGTAACACAGACATACACTGACACCCAGTAACACTGACACACACTTACACCAAGTAACAAAGAAATACACTGACACCCAGGAACAAAGACATACACTGACACCCAGTAACACAGACACACACGGACACGAAGTAACAAAGACACAGACTTACACCAAGTAACACAGATACACACTGACACCCAGTAACACAGACACACTCTTACACCAAGTAACACAGACATACACTGACACCAAGTAACACAGACACACACTGACACCATGTAACAAAGACATACAATTACACCAAGTAAGAAAGACACACACTTACAACAAGTAGCAGAGATATACACTGACACCAAGTGAAAAAGACATGCACTGACACCCAGTAACACAGACAAACACTTACACCAAGTAACACAGACATACACTGACACCAAGTAACAAAGACATACACTGATACCCAGGAACACAGACACACACTTACACCAAGTAACACAGACACACACTTACACCAAGTAACAAAGACTTACACTGACACCAAGTAAAAATGACATACACTGACACCAAGTAACAAAGACATACAATGACACCAAGTAACAAAGACACACACTTACACCAAGTAACACAGATATACACTGACACCAAGTAACAAAGACATGCACTGACACCCAGTAACACAGACACACACTTACACCAAGTAACACTGACATACACTGACACCAAGTAACAAAGACATACACTGATACCCAGTAACACAGACACACACTTACACCAACTAACACAGACATACACTGACACCAAGTAACAAAGACATACACTTACACCAAGTAACACAGACATACACTGACACCAAGTAACAAAGACATACAATTACACCAAGTAACAAAGACACACACTTACACCAAGTAACAAAGACAGACACTGATACCCAGTAACACAGACACGCACTTACACCAATTAACGAAGACATACACTGACACCCAGTAACACAAACAAACACACACTGACACCCAGTTTTACAGAGAAACACTAATAAACAGTAACACAGACATACACTGACACCAAGTCACAAAGACACACACTGACACCCAGTAACAAAGACATACACTGATACAAAGTCACAAAGACATACACTGATACCCAGTAACACAGACACACACGGACACCAAGTAAAAAAGACACTCACTTACACCAAGTAACACAGACAAACACTGACACCCAGTAGCACAGACACACACTTACACCAAGCAACACGGACATACACTGACACCAAGTAACAAAGACATACACTGAAACCCTGTAACACAGACACACACTTACACCAAGTAACACAGACATACACTGACACCAAGTAACAAAGACAAACACTGATACCCAGGAACACAGACACATACTTACACCAAGTAACACAGACACACACTGACAGCAAGTAACAAAAACATACACTTACACCAAGTAACACAGACATACACCGACACCATGTAACAAAGACATACAATTACACCAAGTAACAAAGACACACAGTTACACCAAGTAACACAGATATACAGTGACACCAAGTAACAAAGACATGCACTGACACCCAGTAACACAGACACACACGGACACCAAGTAACAAAGCCACAAACGTACAGCAAGTAACACAGACACACACTGACACCCAGTAACACAGACACACACTTACACCAAGTAACACAGACAAACACTGACACCCAGTAACACAGACACACACTTACAAAAGGTAACACAGACATACGCTGACACCAAGTAACAAAGACATACACCGATACCCAGGAAGACAGACACACACTTTCACCAAGTAACACAGACACACACTTACACCAAGTAACAAAGACATACACTAACACCAAGTAACACAGACATTCACTGACACCAAGTAACAAAGACATACAATTAAACCAAGTAACAAAGACACACACTTACACCAAGTAACACAGATATACACTGATACCCAGTAACACAGACACACACTTACACCAATTAACAAAGACATACACTGACACCCAGTAACACAAACAAACACACACTGACACCCAGTAACACAGAGAAACACTAATAAACAGTAACAAAGACATACACTGAAACGAAGTGACACAGTCACACACTGACACCCAGTAACAAAGACATACACTGACACCAAGTAACAAAGACATACACTGATACCAAGTCACAAAGACATACATTGATACCCAGTAACACAGACACACACTGACACCAAGTAACAAAGACATACACTGACACCAAGTAACAAAGACATACACTTGCACAAAGTAACAAAGACAGACAATTACACCAAGTAACAAAGACAGACAAATACACCAAGTAACAAAGACATACACTTACACCAAGTATTTTGACATACACTGACACCAAGTAACAAAGACATACTCTGATACTCAGTAACACAGACACACACTTACACCAAGTAACAAAGACATACACTGACACCAAGTCACAAAGACACACACTGACACCCAGTAGCAAAGACATACAATGAGACCAAGTCACAAAGACATACACTGATACCCAGTAACACAGACACACACTTACACCAAGTAACACACACATACACTTACACCCAGTAACACTGACACACACTTACACCAAGTAACAAAGAAATACACTGACACCCAGTAACAAAGACATACACTGACACCCAGTAACACAGACACACACGGACACGAAGTAACAAAGACACAGACTTACACCAAGCAACACAGATACACACTGACACCCAGTAACACAGACACACTCTTACACCAAGTAACACAGACATACACTGACACCAAGTAACAAAGACATACAATTACACCAAGCAACAAAGACACACACTTGCACCAAGTAACACAGATATACACTGACACCAAGTAAAAAAGACATGCACTGACACCCAGTAACACAGACACACACTTACACCAAGTAACACAGACATACACAGACACCAAGTAACAAAGACATACACTGATACCCAGGAACACAGACATACACTTACACCAAGTAACACTGACACACACTTACACCAAGTAACAAAGACATACACTTACACCAAGTAACACAGACATACACTGACACCAAGTAACAAAGACATACAATTACACCAAGTAACAAAGACACACACTTACACCAAGTAACAAAGACAGACACTGATACCCAGTAACACAGACACACACTTTCACCAAGTAACAAATACATACACTGACACCCAGTAACACAAACAAACACACACTGACACCCAGTAACACAGAGAAACACTAATAAACAGTAACACAGACATACACTGACACCAATTCACAAATACACACACTGAAACCCAGTAACAAAGACAAACACTGACACCAAGTCACAAAGACATACACTGATACCAAGTCACAAAGACATACACTGATACCCAGTAACACAGACACACACTTACACCAAGTAACAAAGACATACACTGACACCAAGTCACAAAGACACACACTGACACCCAGTAACAAAGTCATACACTGATACCAAGTAATAACGACATACACTAACACCAAGTAACAAAGACAGACAATGACACCAAGTAACAAAGACATACACTTACACCAAGTATTTTGACATACACTGACACCACGTAACAAAGACATACACTGATACCCAGTAACACAGACACACACTTACACCAAGTAACAAAGACATACACTGACACCAAGTCACAAAGACACACACTGACACCCAGTAACAAAGTCATACACTGATACCAAGTAATAACGACATACACTAACACCAAGTAACACAGACATACACTGACACCAATTCACAAAGACATACAATTACACCAAGTAACAAAGAGACACACTTACACCAAGTAACAAAGACAGAGACTGATACCCAGTAACACAGGCACACAGTTACACCAATTAACGAAGACATACGCTGACACGCAGTAACACAAACAAACACACACTGACACCCAGTAACACAGAGAAACACAAATAAACAGTAACAAAGACATACACTGACACCAAGTAACACAGTCACACACTGACACCCAGTAACAAAGACATACACTGATACCAAGTCACAAAGACATACACTGATACCAAGTCACAAAGACATACACTGATACCCAGTAACACAGACACACACTTACACGAAGTAACAAAGACATACACTGACACCAAGTCACAAAGACACACACTGACACCAGTAGCAAAGACATACAATGAGACCAAGTCACAAAGACATACACTGATACCCAGTAACACAGACACACACTTACACCAAGTAACACAGACATACACTGACACCCAGTAACACTGACACACACTTACACCAAGTAACACAGAAATACACTGACACCCAGGAACAAAGACATACACTGACACCCAGTAACACAGACACACACGGACACGAAGTAACAAAGACACAGACTTACACCAAGTAACACAGATACACACTGACACCCAGTAACACAGACACACTCTTACACCAAGTAACACAGACATACACTGACACCAAGTAACAAAGACAGACAATTACACCAAGTAAGAAAGACACACACTTACAACAAGTAACACAGATATACACTGACACCAAGTAAAAAAGACATGCACTGACACCCAGTAACACAGACAAACACTTACACCAAGTAACACAGACATACACTGACACCAAGTAACAAAGACATACAATTACACCAAGTAACAAAGACACACACTTACACCAAGTAACACAGATATACACTGACACCAAGTAACAAAGACATGCGCTGACACCCAGTAACACAGACACACACTTACACCAAGTAACACTGACATACACTGACACCAAGTAACAAAGACATACACTGATACCCAGTAACACAGACACACACTTACACCAACTAACACAGACATACACTGACACCAAGTAACAAAGATATACACTTACACCAAGTAACACAGACATACACTGACACCAAGTAACAAAGACATACAATTACACCAAGTAACAAAGACACACACTTACACCAAGTAACAAAGTCAGCCACTGATACCCAGTAACACAGACACACACTTACACCAATTAACGAAGACATACACTGACACCCAGTAACACAAACAAACACACACTGACACCCAGTTTTACAGAGAAACACTAAAAAACAGTAACACAGACATACACTGACACCAAGTCACAAAGACACACACTGACACCCAGTAACAAAGACATACACTGACACCAAGTAACAAAGACATACACTGATACCAAGTCACAAAGACACACACTTACACCAAGTAACACAGATATACACTGACACCAAGTAACAAAGACATGCGCTGACACCCAGTAACACAGACACACACTTACACCAAGTAACACTGACATACACTGACACCAAGTAACAAAGACATACACTGATACCCAGTAACACAGACACACACTTACACCAACTAACACAGACATACACTGACACCAAGTAACAAAGACATACACTTACACCAAGTAACACAGACATACACTGACACCAAGTAACAAAGACATACAATTACACCAAGTAACAAAGACACACACTTACACCAAGTAACAAAGTCAGACACTGATACCCAGTAACACAGACACACACTTACACCAATTAACGAAGACATACACTGACACCCAGTAACACAAACAAACACACACTGACACCCAGTTTTACAGAGAAACACTAAAAAACAGTAACACAGACATACACTGACACCAAGTCACAAAGACACACACTGACACCCAGTAACAAAGACATACACTGACACCAAGTAACAAAGACATACACTGATACCAAGTCACAAAGACATACACTGATACCCAGTAACACAGACACACACTGACACCAAGTAACAAAGACATACACTGACACCAAGTAACAAAGACATACACTTGCACAAAGTAACAAAGACAGACAATTACACCAAGTAACAAAGACAGACAATTACACCAAGTAACAAAGACATACACTTACAGCAAGTATATTGACATACACTGACACCAAGTAACAAACACATACACTGATACCCAGTAACACAGACACACACTTACACCAAGTAACAAAGACATACACTGACACCAAGTCACAAAGACACACACTGACACCAGTAGCAAAGACATACAATGATACCTAGTCACAAAGACATACACTGATACCCAGTAACACAGACACACACTTACACCAAGTAACACAGACATACACTGACACCCAATAACACTGACACACACTTACAACAAGTAGCAAAGAAATACACTGACACCCAGGAACAAAGACATACACTGACACCCAGTAACACAGACACACACGGACACTAAGTAACAAAGACACAGACTTACACCAAGTAACACAGATACACACTGACACCCAGTAACACAGACACACTCTTACACCAAGTAACACAGACATACACTGACACCAAGTAACACAGACATACACTGACACCAAGTAACAAAGACATACAATTACACCAAGTAAGAAAGACACACACTTACAACAAGTAACACAGATATACACTGACACCAAGTAAAAAAGACATGCACTGACACCCAGTAACACAGACAAACACTTACACCAAGTAACACAGACATACACTGACACCAAGTAACAAAGACATACACTGATACCCAGGAACACAGACACACACTTACACCAAGTAACACAGACACACACTTACACCAAGTAACAAAGACATACACTGACACCAAGTAACAAAGACATACAATTACACCAAGTAACAAAGACACACACTTGCACCAACTAACACAGACATACACTGACACCAAGTAACAAAGACATACACTTACACCAAGTAACACAGACATACACTGACACCAAGTAACAAAGACATACAATTACACCAAGTAACAAAGACACACACTTACACCAAGTAACAAAGACAGACACTGATACCCAGTAACACAGACACACACTTACACCAATTAACGAAGACATACACTGACACCCAGTAACACAAACAAACACACACTGACACCCAGTTTTACAGAGAAACACTAATAAACAGTAACACAGACATACACTGACACCAAGTCACAAAGACACACACTGACACCCAGTAACAAAGACATACACTGACACCAAGTAACAAAGACATACACTGATACCAAGTCACAAAGACATACACTGATACCCAGAAACACAGACACACACTGACACCAAGTAACAAAGACATACACTGACACCAAGTAACAATGACATACACTTGCACAAAGTAACAAAGACAGACAATTACACCAAGTAACAAAGACAGACAATTACACCAAGTAACAAAGACATACACTTACACCAAGTATTTTGACATACACTGACACCAAGTAACAAAGACATACACTGATACCCAGTAACACAGACACACACTTACACCAAGTAACAAAGACATACACTGACACCAAGTCACAAAGACACACACTGACACCCAGTAGCAAAGACATACAATGAGACCAAGTCACAAAGACATACACTGATACCCAGTAACACAGACACACACTTACACCAAGAAACACACACATACACTTACACCCAGTAACACTGACACACACTTACACCAAGTAACAAAGAAATACACTGACACCCAGTAACAAAGACATACACTGACACCCAGTAACACAGACACACACGGACACGAAGTAACAAAGACACAGACTTACACCAAGCAACACAGATACACACTGACACCCAGTAACACAGACTCACTCTTACACCAAGTAACACAGACATACACTGACACCAAGTAACAAAGACATACAATTACACCAAGCAACAAATACACACACTTACACCAAGTAACACAGATATACACTGACACCAAGTAAAAAAGACATGCACTGACACCCAGTAACACAGACACACACTTACACCAAGTAACACAGACATACACTGACACCAAGTAACAAAGACATACACTGATACCCAGGAACACATACACACACTTACACCAAGTAACACTGACACACACTTACACCAAGTAACAAAGACATACACTGACACCAAGTAACACAGATATACACTGACACCAAGTAACAAAGACATACACTGACACCAAGTAACAAAGACATACACTTTCACCAAGTAACAAAGACAGACAATGACACCAAGTAACAAAGACATACACTTACACCAAGTATTTTGACATACACTGACACCACGTAACAAAGACATACACTGATACCCAGTAACACAGACACACACTTACACCAAGTAACAAAGACATACACTGACACCAAGTCACAAAGACACACACTGACACCCAGTAACAAAGACATACACTGATACCAAGTAACAACGACATACACTAACACCAAGTAACACAGACATACACTGACACCAATTCACAAAGACATACAATTACACCAAGTAACAAAGAGACACACTTACACCAAGTAACAAAGACAGACACTGATACCCAGTAACACAGACACACACTTACACCAATTAACAAAGACATACACTGACACGCAGTAACACAAACAAACACACACTGACACCCAGTAACACAGAGAAACACTAATAAACAGTAACAAAGACATACACTGACACCAAGGAACACAGTCACACACTGACACCCAGTAACAAAGACATACACTGATACCAAGTCACAAAGACATACACTGATACCAAGTCACAAAGACATACACTGATACCCAGTAACACAGACACACACTTACACCAAGTAACAAAGACATACACTGACACCAAGTCACAAAGACACACACTGTCACCAGTAGCAAAGACATACAATGAGACCAAGTCACAAAGACATACACTGATACCCAGTAACACAGACACACACTTACACCAAGTAACACAGACATACACTGACACCCAGTAACACTGACACACACTTACACCAAGTAACAAAGAAATACACTGACACCCAGGAACAAAGACATACACTGACACCCAGTAACACCGACACACACGGACACGAAGTAACAAAGACACAGACTTACACCAAGTAACACAGATACACACTGACACCCAGTAACACAGACACACACTTACACCAAGTAACACAGACAAATACTGACACCAAGTAACACAGACATACACTGACACCAAGTAACAAAGACATACAATTACACCAAGTAAGAAAGACACACACTTACACTAAGTAACACAGATATACACTGACACCAAGTAACAAAGACATGCACTGACACCCAGTAACACAGACACACACTTACACCAAGTAACACTGACATACACTGACACCAAGTAACAAAGACATACACTGATACCCAGTAACACAGACACACACTTACACCAACTAACACAGACATACACTGACACCAAGTATCAAAGACATACACTTACACCAAGTAACACAGACATACACTGACACCAAGTAACAAAGACATACAATTACACCAAGTAACAAAGACACACACTTACACCAAGTAACAAAGACAGACACTGATCGCCAGTAACACAGACACACACTTACACCAATTAACGAAGACATACACTGACACCCAGTAACACAAACAAACACACACTGACACCCAGTTTTACAGAGAAACACTAATAAACAGTAACACAGACATACACTGACACCAAGTAACAAAGACACACACTGACACCCAGTAACAAAGACATACACTGACACCAAGTAACAAAGACATACACTGATACCAAGTCACAAAGACATACACTGATACCCAGTAACACAGACACACACTGACACCAAGTAACAAAGACATACACTTGCACAAAGTAACAAAGACAGACAATTACACCAAGTAACAAAGACAGACAATTACACCAAGTAACAAAGACATACACTTACACCAAGTATTTTGACATACACTGACACCAAGTAACAAAGACATACACTGATACCCAGTAACACAGACACACACTTACACCAAGTAACAAAGACATACACTGACACCAAGTCACAAAGAAACACACTGACACCAGTAGCAAAGACATACAATGAGACCAAGTCACAAAGACATACACTGATACCCAGTAACACAGACACACACTTACACCAAGTAACACAGACATACACTGACACCCAGTAACACTGACACACACTTAGACCAAGTAACAAAGAAATACACTGACACCCAGGAACAAAGACATACACTGACACCCAGTAACACAGACACACACGGACACGAAGTAACAAAGACACAGACTTACACCAAGTAACACAGATACACACTGACACCCAGTAACACAGGCACTCTCTTACACCAAGTAACACAGACATACACTGACACCAAGTAACACAGACACACACTGACACCAAGTAACAAAGACATACAATTACACCAAGTAAGAAAGACACACACTTACAACAAGTAACACAGATATACACTGACACCAAGTAAAAAAGACATGCACTGACACCCAGTAACACAGACAAACACTTACACCAATTAACACAGACATACACTGACACCAAGTAACAAAGACATACACTGATACCCAGGAACACAGACACACACTTACACCAAGTAACACAGACACACTCTTACACCAAGTAACAAAGACATACACTGACACCAAGTAACAAAGACATACACTGACACCAAGTAACAAAGACATACAATTACACCAAGTAACAAAGACACACACTTACACCAAGTAACACAGATATACACTGACACCAAGTAACAAAGACATGCACTGACACCCAGTAACACAGACAAACACTTACACCAAGTAACACTGACATACACTGACACCAAGTAACAAAGACATACACTGATACCCAGTAACACAGACACACACTTACACCAACTAACACAGACATACACTGACACCAAGTAACAAAGACATACACTTACACCAAGTAACACAGACATACACTGACACCAAGTAACAAAGGCATACAATTACAACAAGTAACACAGACAAACACTGACACCAAGTAACAAAGACATACAATTACACCAAGTAAGAAAGACACACACTTACAACAAGTAACACAGATATACACTCACACCAAGTAAAAAAGACATGCACTGACACCCAGTAACACAGACAAACACTTACACCAAGTAACACAGACATACACTGACACCAAGTAACAAAGACATACACTGATACCCAGGAACACAGACACACACTTACACCAAGTAACACAGACACACACTTACACCAAGTAACAAAGACATACACTGACACCAAGTAACAAAGACATACACTGACACCAAGTAACAAAGACATACAATTACACCAAGTAACAAAGACACACACTTACACCAAGTAACACAGATATACACTGACACCAAGTAACAAAGACATGCACTGACACCCAGTAACACAGACACACACTTACACCAAGTAACACTGACATACACTGACACCAAGTAACAAAGACATACACTGATACCCAGTAACACAGACACACACTTACACCAACTAACACAGACATACACTGACACCAAGTAACAAAGACATACACTTACAGCAAGTAACACAGACATACACTGACACCAAGTAACAAAGACATACAATTACACCAAGTAACAAAGACACACACTTACACCAAGTAACAAAGACAGACACTGATACCCAGTAACACAGACACACACTTACACCAATTAACGAAGACATACACTGACACCCAGTAACACAAACAAACACACACTGACCCCCAGTTTTACAGAGAAACACTAATAAACAGTAACACAGACATACACTGACACCAAGTCACAAAGACACACACTGACACCCAGTAACAAAGACATACACTGACACCAAGTAACAAAGACATACACTGATACCAAGTCACAAAGACATACACTGATAACCAGTAACACAGACACACACTGACACCAAGTAACAAAGACATACACTGACACCAAGTAACAAAGACATACACTTGCACAAAGTAACAAAGACAGACAATTACACCAAGTAACAAAGACAGACAATTGCACCAAGTAACAGAGACATACACTTACTCCAAGTATTTGACATACACTGACACCAAGTAACAAAGACATACACTGATACCCAGTAACACAGACACACACTTACACCAAGTAACAAAGACATACACTGACACCAAGTCACAAAGACACACACTGACACCCAGTAGCAAAGACATACAATGAGACCAAGTCACAAAGACATACACTGATACCCAGTAACACAGACACACACTTACACCAAATAACAAAGACATAAACTGACACCAAGTCACAAATACACACACTGACACCTGTAGCAAAGACATACAATGAGACCAAGTCACAAAGACATACACTGATACCCAGTAACACAGACACACACTTACACCAAGTAACACAGACATACACTGACACCCAGTAACACTGACACACACTTACACCAAGTAACAAAGAAATACACTGACACCCAGGAACAAAGACAAACACTGACACCCAGTAACACAGACACACACGGACACGAAGTAACAAAGACACAGCCTTACACCAAGTAACACAGATACACACTGACACCCAGTAACACAGACACACACTTACACCAAGTAACACTGACATACACTGACACCAAGTAACAAAGACATACACTGATACCCAGGAACACAGACACACACTTACACCAAGTAACACAGACACACACTTACACCAAGTAACAAAGACATACACTGACACCAAGTAACAAAGACATTCAATTACACCAAGTAACAAAGACACACACTTACACCAAGTAACACAGATATACACTGACACCAAGTAACAAAGACATGCACTGACACCCAGTAACACAGACACACACTTACACCAAGTAACACTGACATACACTGACACCAAGTAACAAAGACATACACTGATACCCAATAACACAGACACACACTTACACCCAGTAACAAAGACATGCACTGATACCAATTCACAAAGACATACAATTACACCAAGTAACAAAGAGACACACTTACACCAAGTAACAAAGACAGACACTGATACCCAGTAACACAGACACACACTTACACCAATTAACAAAGACATACACTGACACGCAGTAACACAAACAAACACACACTGACACCCAGTAACACAGAGAAACACTAATAAACAGTAACAAAGACATACACTGACACCAAGGAACACAGTCACACACTGACACCCAGTAACAAAGACATACACTGATACCAAGTCACAAAGACATACACTGATACCCAGTAACACAGACACACACTTACACCAAGTAACAAAGACATCCACTGACACCAAGTCACAAAGACACACACTGTCACCAGTAGCAAAGACATACAATGAGACCAAGTCACAAAGACATACACTGATACCCAGTAACACAGACACACACTTACACCAAGTCACACAGACATACACTGACACCCAGTCACAAAGACACACACTGAAACCCAGTAACAAAGACAAACACTGACACCAACTCACAAAGAAATACACTGATACCCAGTAACACAGACACACACTAACACCCAGTAACAAAGTCATTCACTGATACCAAGTCACAAAGACATACACTGATACCCAGTAACACAGACACACACTGACACCAAGTAACACAGACATACACTGACACCAAGTAACAAAGACATACACTGACACCAAGTAACAAAGACATACACTTACACCAAGTAACAAAGACAGACAATTACACCAAGTAACAAAGACATACATTTACACCAAGTATTTTGACATACACTGACACCACGTAACAAAGACATACACTGATACCCAGTAACACAGACACACACTTACACCAAGTAACAAAGACATACACAGACACCAAGTCACAAAGACACACACTGACACCCAGTAACAAAGACATACACTGATACCAAGTCACAAAGACATACACTGATACCCAGTAACACAGACACACACGGACACCAGGTAAAAAAGACACACACTTACACCAAGTAACACAGACACACACTGACACCCAGTAGCACAGACACACACTTCCACCAAGCAACACGGACATACACTGACACCAAGTAACAAATACATACACTGATACCCAGTAACACAGACACACACTTACACCAAGTAACACAGACATACACTGACACCAAGTAACAAAGACAAACACTGATACCCAGGAACACAGACACATACTGACACCAAGTAACACAGACACACACTGACAGCAAGTAACAAAGACACACAGTTACACCAAGTAACACAGATATACAGTGACACCAAGTAACAAAGACATGCACTGACACCCAGTAACACAGACACACACGGACACCAAGTAACAAAGACACAAACGTGCAGCAAGTAACACAGACACACACTGACACCCAGTAACACAGACACACACTTACACCAAGTAACACAGACAAACACTGACACCCAGTAACACAGACACACACTTACACCAGGTAACACAGACATACACTGACACCAAGGAACAAAGACATACACCGATACCCAGGAACACAGACACACACTTTCACCAAGTAACACAGACACACACTTACACCAAGTAACAAAGACATACACTAACACCAAGTAACACAGACATACACTGACACCAAGTAACAAAGACATACAATTACACCAAGTAACAAAGACACACACTTATACCAAGTAACAAAGACATACACTGACACCAAGTCACAAAGCCACACACTGACACCCAGTAACACAAAGAAACACACACTGACACCCAGTAACACGGAGAAACACTAATAAACAGTAACACAGACATACACAGACACCAAGTCACAAAGACACACACTGAAACCCAGTAACAAAGACAAACACTGACACCAACTAACAAAGAAATACACTGATACCCAGGAACACAGACACACACTGACACCCAGTAACAAAGACATACACTGATACCCAGTAACACAGACACACACATACACCAAGTAACAAACACATGCACTGACGCCAAGTCACAAAGACACACACTGACACTCAGTAACACAAAGAAACACACACTGACACCCAGTAACACAGAGAAACACTAATAAACAGTAACACAGACATACACTGACACCAAGTCACAAAGACACACACTGAAACCCAGTAACAAAGACAAACACTGACACCAACTCACAAAGAAATACACTGATACCCAGTAACACAGACACACACTAACACCCAGTAACAAAGTCATTCACTGATACCAAGTCACAAAGACATACACTGATACCCAGTAACACAGACACACACTGACACCAAGTAACACAGACATACACTGACACCAAGTAACAAAGACATACACTGACACCAAGTAACAAAGACATACACTTACACCAAGTAACAAAGACAGACAATTACACCAAGTAACAAAGACATACATTTACACCAAGTATTTTGACATACACTGACAACACGTAACAAAGACATACACTGATACCCAGTAACACAGACACACACTTACACCAAGTAACAAAGACATACACAGACACCAAGTCACAAAGACACACACTGACACCCAGTAACAAAGACATACACTGATACCAAGTCACAAAGACATACACTGATACCCAGTAACACAGACACACACGGACACCAGGTAAAAAAGACACACACTTACACCAAGTAACACAGACACACACTGACACCCAGTAGCACAGACACACACTTACACCAAGCAACACGGACATACACTGACACCAAGTAACAAAGACATACACTGATACCCAGTAACACAGACACACACTTACACCAAGTAACACAGACACACACTTACAGCAAGTAACAAAGACATACACTTACACCAAGTAACACAGACATACACTGACACCATGTAACAAAGACATACAATTACACCAAGTAACAAAGACACACAGTTACACCAAGTAACACAGATATACAGTGACACCAAGTAACAAAGACATGCACTGACACCCAGTAACACAGACACACACGGACACCAAGTAACAAAGACACAAACTTACAGCAAGTAACACAGACACACACTGACACCCAGTAACACAGACACACACTTACACCAAGTAACACAGACGAACACTGACACCCAGTAACACAGACACACACTTACACCAGGTAACACAGACATACACTGACACCAAGGAACAAAGACATACACCGATACCCAGGAACACAGACACACACTTTCACCAAGTAACACAGACACACACTTACACCAAGTAACAAAGACATACACTAACACCAAGTAACACAGACATACACTGACACCAAGTAACAAAGACATACAATTACACCAAGTAACAAAGACACACACTTACACCAAGTAACACAGATATACACTGATACCCAGTAACACAGACACACACTTACACCAATTAACAAAGACATACACTGACACCCAGTAACACAAACAAACACACAGTGACACCCAGTAACACAGAGAAACACTAATAAACAGTAACAAAGACATACACTGAAACGAAGTGACACAGTCACACACTGACACCCAGTAACAAAGACATACACTGACACCAAGTAACAAAGACATACACTGATACCAAGTCACAAAGACATACACTGATACCCAGTAACACAGACACACACTGACACCCAGTAACAAAGACATACACTGACACCAAGTAACAAAGACATACACTTGCACAAAGTAACAAAGACGGACAATTACACCAAGTAACAAAGACAGACAATTACACCAAGTAACAAAGACATACACTTACACCAAGTATTTTGACATACACTGACACCAAGTAACAAAGACATACACTGATACCAAGTAACACAGACACACACTGACACCAAGTAACAAAGACATACACTGACAGCAAGTCACAAAGACACACACTGACACCCAGTAGCAAAGACATACAATGAGACCAAGTCACAAAGACATACACTGATACCCAGTAACACAGACACACACTTACACCAAGTAACACACACATACACTTACACCCAGTAACACTGACACACACTTACACCAAGTAACAAAGAAATACACTGACACCCAGTAACAAAGACATACACTGACACCCAGTAACACAGACACACACGGACACGAAGTAACAAAGACACAGACTTACACCAAGCAACACAGATACACACTGACACCCAGTAACACAGACACACTCTTACACCAAGTAACACAGACATACACTGACACCAAGTAACACAGACATACACTGACACCAAGTAACAAAGACATACAATTACACCAAGCAACAAAGACACACATTTACACCAAGTAACACAGATATACACTGACACCAAGTAAAGAAGACATGCACTGACACCCAGTAACACAGACACACACTTACACCAAGTAACACAGACATACACTGACACCAAGTAACAAAGACATACAATTACACCAAGCAACAAAGACACACACTTACACCAAGTAACACAGATATACACTGACACCAAGTAAAGAAGACATGCACTGACACCAAGTAACACTGACACACACTTACACCAAGTAACACAGACATACACTGACACCAAGTAACAAAGACATACAATTACACCAAGTAACAAAGACACACACTTACACCAAGTAACACAGATATACACTGACACCAAGTAACAAAGACATGCACTGACACCCAGTAACACAGACACACACTTACACCAAGTAACACAGACATACACTGACACTAAGTAACAAAGACATACACTGATACCCAGTAACACAGACACACTTACACCAAGTAACACAGACACACACTTACACCAAGTAACAAAGACATACACTTACACCACGTAACACAGACATACACTGACACCAAGTAACAAAGACATACAATTACACCAAGTAACAAAGACACACACTTACACCAAGTAACAAAGACAGACACTGATACAGAGTAACACAGACACACAATTACACCAAGTAACAAATACATACACTGACACCCAGTAACACAGAGAAACACTAATAAACAGTAACACAGACATACACTGACACCAATTCACAAATACACACACTGAAACCCAGTAACAAAGACAAACACTGACACCAAGTCACAAAGACATACACTGATACCAAGTCACAAAGACATACACTGATACCCAGGAACACAGACACACACTGACACCCAGTAACAAAGACATGCACTGATACCAAGTCACAAAGACATACACTGATACCCAGTAACACAGACACACACTGACACCAAGTAGCACAGACATACACTGACACCAATGAACAAAGACATACACTGGCACCAAGTAACAAAGACATACACTTACACCAAGTAACAAAGACAGACAATGACACCAAGTAACAAAGACATACAATTACACCAAGTATTTTGACATACACTGACACCACGTAACAAAGACATACACAGATACCCAGTAAAACAGACACACACTTACACCAAGTAACAAAGACATACACTGACACCAAGTCACAAAGACACACACTGACACCCAGTAACAAAGACATACACTGATACCAAGTAACAACGACATACACTAACACCAAGTAACACAGACATACACTGACACCAATTCACAAAGACATACAATTACACCAAGTAACAAAGAGACACACTTACACCAAGTAACAAAGACAGACACTGATACCCAGTAACACAGAGACACACTTACACCAATTAACAAAGACATACACTGACACGCAGTAACACAAACAAACACACACTGACACCCAGTAACACAGAGAAACACTAATAAACCGTAACAAAGACATACACTGACACCAAGTAACACTGTCACACACTGACATCCAGTAACAAAGACATACACGAATACCAAGTCACAAAGACATACACTGATACCAAGTCACAAAGGCATACACTGATACCCAGTAACACAGACACACACTTACACCAAGTAACAAAGACATACACTGACACCAAGTCACAAAGACACACACTGACACCAGTAGCAAAGACATACAATGAGACCAAGTCACAAAGACATACACTGATACCCAGTAACACAGACACACACTTACACCAAGTAACACAGACATACACTGACACCCAGTAACACTGACACACACTTACACCAAGTAACAAAGAAATACACTGACACCTAGGAACAAAGACATACACTGACACACAGTAACACAGACACACACGGACACGAAGTGACAAAGACACAGACTTACACCAAGTAACACAGATACACACTGACACCCAGTAACACAGACACACTCTTACACCAAGTAACACAGACATACACTGACACCAAGTAACACAGACATACACTGACACCAAGTAACAAAGACAAACAATTACACCAAGTAACAAAGACACACACTTACAACAAGTAACACAGATATACACTGACACCAAGTAAAAAAGACATGCACTGACACCCAGTAACACAGACAAACACTTACACCAAGTAACACAGACATACACTGACACCAAGTAACAAAGGCATACACTGATACCCAGGAACACAGACACACACTTACACCAAGTAACACAGACACACACTTACACCAAGTAACAAAGACATACACTGACACCAAGTAACAAAGACATACACTGACACCAAGTAACAAAGACATACAATTACACCAAGTAACAAAGACACACACTTACACCAAGTAACACAGATATACACTGACACCAAGTAACAAAGACATGCACTGACACCCAGTAACACAGACACACACTTACACCAACTAACACAGACATACACTGACACCAAGTAACAAAGACATACACTTCCACCAAGTAACACAGACATACACTGACACCAAGTAACAAAGACATACAATTACACCAAGTAACAAAGACACACACTTACACCAAGTAACAAAGACAGACACTGATACCCAGTAACACAGACACACACTTACACCAATTAACGAAGACATACACTGACACCCAGTAACACAAACAAACACACACTGACACCCAGTTTTACAGAGAAACACTAATAAACAGTAACACAGACATACACTGACACCAAGTCACAAAGACACACACTGAAACCCAGTAACAAAGACAAACACTGACACCAAGTCACAAAGACATACACTGATACCAAGCCACAAAGACATACACTGATACCCAGTAACACAGACACACACTGACACCCAGTAACAAAGACATGCACTGTTACCAAGTCACAAAAACATACACTGATACCCAGTAACTCAGACGCACACTGAGACCAATTAACACAGACATACACTGACACCAATTAACAAAGACATACAATGACACCAAGTAACAAAGACATACACTTACACCAAGTAACAAAGACAGACAATGACACCAAGTAACAAAGACATACACTTACACCAAGTATTTTGACATACACTGACACCACGTAACAAAGACACACACTGATACCCAGTAACACAGACACACACTAACACCCAGTAACAAAGTCATTCACTGATACCAAGTCACAAAGACATACACTGATACCCAGTAATAAAGACATACACTGACACCAAGTAACACAGACATACACTGACACCAAGTAACAAAGACATCCACTGACACCAAGTAACAAAGACATACACTTACACCAAGTAACAAAGACAGACAATTACACCAAGTAACAAAGACATACATTTACACCAAGTATTTTGACATACACTGACACCACGTAACAAAGACATACACTGATACCCAGTAACACAGACACACACTTACACCAGGTAACAAAGACATACACAGACACCAAGTCACAAAGACACACACTGACACCCAGTAACAAAGACATACACTGATACAAAGTCACAAAGACATACAATGATACCCAGTAACACAGACACACACGGACACCAAGTAAAAAAGACACACACTTACACCAAGTAACACAGACAAACACTGACACCCAGTAGCACAGACACACACTTACACCAAGCAACACGGACATACACTGACACCAAGTAACAAAGACATACACTGATACCCAGTAACACAGACACACACTTACACCAAGTAACACAGACATACACTGACACCAAGTAACAAAGACAAACACTGATACCCAGGAACACAGACACATACTTACACCAAGTAACACAGACACACACTGACAGCAAGTAACAAAAACATACACTTACACCAAGTAACACAGACATACACCGACACCATGTAACAAAGACATACAATTACACCAAGTAACAAAGACACACAGTTACACCAAGTAACACAGATATACAGTGACACCAAGTAACAAAGACATGCACTGACACCCAGTAACACAGACACACACGGACACCAAGTAACAAAGCCACAAACTTACAGCAAGTAACACAGACACACACTGACACCCAGTAACACAGACACACACTTACACCAAGTAACAAAGACAAACACTGACACCCAGTAACACAGACACACACTTACAAAAGGTAACACAGACATACACTGACACCAAGTAACAAAGACATACACCGATACCCAGGAAGACAGACACACACTTTCACCAAGTAACACAGACACACACTTACACCAAGTAACAAAGACATACACTAACACCAAGTAACACAGACATTCACTGACACCAAGTATCAAAGACATACAATTAAACCAAGTAACAAAGACACACACTTACACCAAGTAACACAGATATACACTGATACCCAGTAACACAGACACACACTTACACCAATTAACAAAGACATACACTGACACCCAGTAACACAAACAAACACACACTGACACCCAGTAACACAGAGAAACACTAATAAACAGTAACAAAGACATACACTGAAACGAAGTGACACAGTCACACACTGACACCCAGTAACAAAGACATACACTGACACCAAGTAACAAAGACATACACTGATACCAAGTCACAAAGACATACATTGATACCCAGTAACACAGACACACACTGACACCAAGTAACAAAGACATACACTGACACCAAGTAACAAAGACATACACTTGCACAAAGTAACAAAGACAGACAATTACACCAAGTAACAAAGACAGACAAATACACCAAGTAACAAAGACATACACTTACACCAAGTATTTTGACATACACTGACACCAAGTAACAAAGACATACTCTGATACTCAGTAACACAGACACACACTTACACCAAGTAACAAAGACATACACTGACACCAAGTCACAAAGACACACACTGACACCAGTAGCAAAGACATACAATGAGACCAAGTAACAAAGACATACAATTACACCAAGCAACAAAGACACACACTAGCACCAAGTAACACAGATATACACTGACACCAAGTAAAAAAGACATGCACTGACACCCAGTAACACAGACACACACTTACACCAAGTAACACAGACATACACTGACACCAAGTAACAAAGACATACACTGATACCCAGGAACACAGACATACACTTACACCAAGTAACACTGACACACACTTACACCAAGTAACAAAGACATACAGTTACACCAAGTAACACAGACATACACTGACACCAAGTAACAAAGACATACAATTACACCAAGTAACAAAGACACACACTTACACCAAGTAACAAAGACAGACACTGATACCCAGTAACACAGACACACACTTTCACCAAGTAACAAATACATACACTGACACCCAGTAACACAAACAAACACACACTGACACCCAGTAACACAGAGAAACACTAATAAACAGTAACACAGACATACACTGACACCAATTCACAAATACACACACTGAAACCCAGTAACAAAGACAAACACTGACACCAAGTCACAAAGACATACACTGATACCAAGTCACAAAGACATACACTGATACCCAGTAACACAGACACACACTGACACCCAGTAACAAAGACATGCACTGATACCAAGTCACAAAGACATACACTGATACCCAGTAACACAGACACACACTGACACCAAGTAACACAGACATACACTGACACCAATTAACAAAGACAGACACTGACACCAAGTAACAAAGACATACACTTACACCAAGTAACAAAGACAGACAATGACACCAAGTAACAAAGACATACACTTACACCAAGTATTTTGACATACACTGACACCACGTAACAAAGACATACACTGATACCCAGTAACACAGACACACACTTACACCAAGTAACAAAGACATACACTGACACCAAGTCACAAAGACACACACTGACACCCAGTAACAAATTCATACACTGATACCAAGTAATAACGACATACACTAACACCAAGTAACACAGACATACACTGACACCAATTCACAAAGACATACAATTACACCAAGTAACAAAGAGACACACTTACACCAAGTAACAAAGACAGACACTGATACCCAGTAACACAGGCACACACTTACACCAATTAACGAAGACATACACTGACACGCAGTAACACAAACAAACACACACTGACACCCAGTAACACAGAGAAACACTAATAAACAGTAACAAAGACATACACTGACACCAGGTAACACAGTCACACACTGACACCCAGTAACAAAGACATACACTGATACCAAGTCGCAAAGACATACACTGATACCCAGTAACACAGACACACACTTACACCAAGTAACAAAGACATACACTGACACCAAGTCACAAAGACACACACTGACACCAGTAGCAAAGACATACAATGAGACCAAGTCACAAAGACATACACTGATACCCAGTAACACAGACACACACTTACACCAAGTAACACAGACATACACTGACACCCAGTAACACTGACACACACTTACACCAAGTAACAAAGGAATACACTGACACCCAGGAACAAAGACATACACTGACACCCAGTAACACAGACACACACGGACACGAAGTAACAAAGACACAGACTTACACCAAGTAACACAGATACACACTGACACCCAGTAACACAGACACACTCTTACACCAAATAACACAGACATACACTGACACCAAGTAACAAAGACAGACAATTACACCAAGTAAGAAAGACACACACTTACAACAAGTAACACAGATATACACTGACACCAAGTAAAAAAGACATGCACTGACACCCAGTAACACAGACAAACACTTACACCAAGTAACACAGACATACACTGACACCAAGTTTCAAAGACATACACTGATACCCAGGAACACAGACACACACTGACACCAAGTAACACAGACACACACTTACACCAAGTAACAAAGACATACACTGACACCAAGTAACAAAGACATACAATTACACCAAGTAACAAAGACACACACTTACACCAAGTAACACAGATATACACTGACACCAAGTAACAAAGATATGCACTGACACCCAGTAACACAGACACACACTTACACCAAGTAACACTGACATACACTGACACCAAGTAACAAAGACATACACTGATACCCAGTAACACAGACACACACTTACACCAACTAACACAGACATACACTGACACCAAGTAACAAAGACATACACTTACACCAAGTAACACAGACATACACTGACACCAAGTAACAAAGACATACAATTACACCAAGTAACAAAGACACACACTTACACCAAGTAACAAAGTCAGACACTGATACCCAGTAACACAGACACACACTTACACCAATTAACGAAGACATACACTGACACCCAGTAACACAAACAAACACACACTGACACCCAGTTTTACAGAGAAACACTAATAAACAGTAACACAGACATACACTGACACCAAGTCACAAAGACACACACTGACACCCAGTAACAAAGACATACACTGACACCAAGTAACAAAGACATACACTGATACCAAGTCACAAAGACATACACTGATACCCAGTAACACAGACACACACTGACACCAAGTAACAAAGACATACACTGAAACCAAGTAACAAAGACATACACTTGCACAAAGTAACAAAGACAGACAATTACACCAAGTAACAAAGACAGACAATTACACCAAGTAACAAAGACATACACTTACAGCAAGTATATTGACATACACTGACACCAAGTAACAAACACATACACTGATACCCAGTAACACAGACACACACTTACACCAAGTAACAAAGACATACACTGACACCAAGTCACAAAGACACACACTGACACCAGTAGCAAAGACATACAATGAGACCAAGTCACAAAGACATACACTGATACCCAGTAACACAGACACACACTTACACCAAGTAACACAGACATACACTGACACCCAATAACACTGACACACACGGACACTAAGTAACAAAGACACAGACTTACACCAAGTAACACAGATACACACTGACACCCAGTAACACAGACACACTCTTACACCAAGTAACACAGACATACACTGACACCAAGTAACACAGACATACACTGACACCAAGTAACAAAGACATACAATTACACCAAGTAAGAAAGACACACACTTACAACAAGTAACACAGATATACACTGACACCAAGTAAAAAAGACATGCACTGACACCCAGTAACACAGACAAACACTTACACCAAGTAACACAGACATACACTGACACCAAGTAACAAAGACATACACTGATACCCAGGAACACAGACACACACTTACACCAAGTAACACAGACACACACTTACACCAAGTAACAAAGACATGCACTGACACCAAGTAACAAAGACATACAATTACACCAAGTAACAAAGACACACACTTGCACCAACTAACACAGACATACACTGACACCAAGTAACAAAGACATACACTTACACCAAGTAACACAGACATACACTGACACCAAGTAACAAAGACATACAATTACACCAAGTAACAAAGACACACACTTACACCAAGTAACAAAGACAGACACTGATACCCAGTAACACAGACACACACTTACACCAATTAACGAAGACATACACTGACACCCAGTAACACAAACAAACACACACTGACACCCAGTTTTACAGAGAAACACTAATAAACAGTAACACAGACATACACTGACACCAAGTCACAAAGACACACACTGACACCCAGTAACAAAGACATACACTGACACCAAGTAACAAAGACATACACTGATACCAAGTCACAAAGACATACACTGATACCCAGAAACACAGACACACACTGACACCAAGTAACAAAGACATACACTGACACCAAGTAACAATGACATACACTTGCACAAAGTAACAAAGACAGACAATTACACCAAGTAACAAAGACAGACAATTACACCAAGTAACAAAGACATACACTTACACCAAGTATTTTGACATACACTGACACCAAGTAACAAAGACATACACTGATACCCAGTAACACAGACACACACTTACACCAAGTAACAAAGACATACACTGACACCAAGTCACAAAGACACACACTGACACCCAGTAGCAAAGACATACAATGAGACCAAGTCACAAAGACATACACTGATACCCAGTAACACAGACACACACTTACACCAAGTAACACACACATACACTTACACCCAGTAACACTGACACACACTTACACCAAGTAACAAAGAAATACACTGACACCCAGTAACAAAGACATACACTGACACCCAGTAACACAGACACACACGGACACGAAGTAACAAAGACACAGACTTACACCAAGCAACACAGATACACACTGACACCCAGTAACACAGACGCACTCTTACACCAAGTAACACAGACATACACTGACACCAAGTAACAAAGACATACAATTACACCAAGCAACAAATACACACACTTACACCAAGTAACACAGATATACACTGACACCAAGTAAAAAAGACATGCACTGACACCCAGTAACACAGACACACACTTACACCAAGTAACACAGACATACACTGACACCAGGTAACAAAGACATACACTGATACCCAGGAACACAGACACACACTTACACCAAGTAACACTGACACACACTTACACCAAGTAACAAAGACATACACTGACACCAAGTAACACAGATATACACTGACACCAAGTAACAAAGACATACACTGACACCAAGTAACAAAGACATACACTTTCACCAAGTAACAAAGACAGACAATGACACCAAGTAACAAAGACATACACTTACACCAAGTATTTTGACATACACTGACACCACGTAACAAAGACATACACTGATACCCAGTAACACAGACACACACTTACACCAAGTAACAAAGACATACACTGACACCAAGTCACAAAGACACACACTGACACCCAGTAACAAAGACATACACTGATACCAAGTAACAACGACATACACTAACACCAAGTAACACAGACATACACTGACACCAATTCACAAAGACATACAATTACACCAAGTAACAAAGAGAAACACTTACACCAAGTAACAAAGACAGACACTGATACCCAGTAACACAGAAACACACTTACACCAATTAACAAAGACATACACTGACACGCAGTAACACAAACAAACACACACTGACACCCAGTAACACAGAGAAACACTAATAAACAGTAACAAAGACATACACTGACACCAAGGAACACAGTCACACACTGACACCCAGTAACAAAGACATACACTGATACCAAGTCACAAAGACATACACTGATACCAAGTCACAAAGACATACACTGATACCCAGTAACACAGACACACACTTACACCAAGTAACAAAGACATACACTGACACCAAGTCACAAAGACACACACTGTCACCAGTAGCAAAGACATACAATGAGACCAAGTCACAAAGACATACACTGATACCCAGTAACACAGACACACACTTACACCAAGTAACACAGACATACACTGACACCCAGTAACACTGACACACACTTACACCAAGTAACAAAGAAATACACCAACACCCAGGAACAAAGACATTCACTGACACCCAGTAACATCGACACACACGGACACGAAGTAACAAAGACACAGACTTACACCAAGTAACACAGATACACACTGACACCCAGTAACACAGACACACTCTTACACCAAGTAACACAGACAAATACTGACACCAAGTAACACAGACATACACTGACACCAAGTAACAAAGACATACAATTACACCAAGTAAGAAAGACACACACTTACACCAAGTAACACAGATATACACTGACACCAAGTAACAAAGACATGCACTGACACCCAGTAACACAGACACACACTTACACCAAGTAACACTGACATACACTGACACCAAGTAACAAAGACATACACTGATACCCAGTAACACAGACACACACTTACACCAACTAACACAGACATACACTGACACCAAGTAACAAAGACATACACTTACACCAAGTAACACAGACATACACTGACACCAAGTAACAAAGACATACAATTACACCAAGTAACAAAGACACACAATTACACCAAGTAACAAAGACAGACACTGATCGCCAGTAACACAGACACACACTTACACCAATTAACGAAGACATACACTGACACCCAGTAACACAAACAAACACACACTGACACCCAGTTTTACAGAGAAACACTAATAAACAGTAACACAGACATACACTGACACCAAGTCACAAAGGCACACACTGACACCCAGTAACAAAGACATACACTGACACCAAGTAACAAAGACATACACTGATACCAAGTCACAAAGACATACACTGATACCCAGTAACACAGACACACACTGACAACAAGTAACAAAGACAGACACTGACACCAAGTAACAAAGACATACACTTGCACAAAGTAACAAAGACAGACAATTACACCAAGTAACAAAGACAGACAATTACACCAAGTAACAAAGACATACACTTACACCAAGTATTTTGACATACACTGACACCAAGTAACAAAGACATACACTGATACCCAGTAACACAGACACACACTTACACCAAGTAACAAAGACATACACTGACACCAAGTCACAAAGAAACACACTGACACCAGTAGCAAAGACATACAATGAGACCAAGTCACAAAGACATACACTGATACCCAGTAACACAGACACACACTTACACCAAGTAACACAGACATACACTGACACCCAGTAACACTGACACACACTTACACCAAGTAACAAAGAAATAAACTGACACCCAGGAACAAAGACATACACTGACACCCAGTAACACAGACACACACGGACACGAAGTAACAAAGACACAGACTTACACCAAGTAACACAGATACACACTGACACCCAGTAACACAGACACACTCTTACACCAAGTAACACAGACATACACTGACACCAAGTAACACAGACACACACTGACACCAAGTAACAAAGACATACAATTACACCAAGTAAGAAAGACACACACTTACAACAAGTAACACAGATATACACTGACACCAAGTAAAAAAGACATGCACTGACACCCAGTAACACAGACAAACACTTACACCAATTAACACAGACATACACTGACACCAAGTAATAAAGACATACACTGATACCCAGGAACACAGACACACACTTACACCAAGTAACACAGACACACACTTACACCAAGTTACAAAGACATACACTGACACCAAGTAACAAAGACATACAATTACACCAAGTAACAAAGACACACACTTACACCAAGTAACACAGATATACACTGACACCAAGTAACAAAGACATGCACTGACACCCAGTAACACAGACAAACACTTACACCAAGTAACACTGACATACACTGACACCAAGTAACAAAGACATACACTGATACCCAGTAACACAGACACACACTTACACCAACTAACACAGACATACACTGACACCAAGTAACAAAGACATACACTTACACCAAGTAACACAGACATACACTGACACCAAGTAACAAAGACATACAATTACAACAAGTAACACAGACAAACACTGACACCAAGTAACAAAGACATACAATTACACCAAGTAAGAAAGACACACACTTACAACAAGTAACACAGATATACACTGACACCAAGTAAAAAAGACATGCACTGACACCCAGTAACACAGACAAACACTTACACCAAGTAACACAGACATACACTGACACCAAGTAACAAAGACATACACTGATACCCAGGAACACAGACACACACTTACACCAAGTAACACAGACACACACTTACACCAAGTAACAAAGACATACACTGACACCAAGTAACAAAGACATACACTGACACCAAGTAACAAAGACATACAATTACACCAAGTAACAAAGACACACACTTACACCAAGTAACACAGATATACACTGACACCAAGTAACAAAGACATGCACTGACACCCAGTAACACAGACACACACTTACACCAAGTAACACTGACATACACTGACACCAAGTAACAAAGACATACACTGATACCCAGTAACACAGACACACACTTACACCAACTAACACAGACATACACTGACACCAAGTAACAAAGACATACACTTACAGCAAGTAACACAGACATACACTGACACCAAGTAACAAAGACATACAATTACACCAAGTAACAAAGACACACACTTACACCAAGTAACAAAGACAGACACTGATACCCAGTAACACAGACACACACTTACACCAATTAACGAAGACATACACTGACACCCAGTAACACAAACAAACACACACTGACACCCAGTTTTACAGAGAAACACTAATAAACAGTAACACAGACATACACTGACACCAAGTCACAAAGACACACACTGACACCCAGTAACAAAGACATACACTGACACCAAGTAACAAAGACATACACTGATACCAAGTCACAAAGACATACACTGATACCCAGTAACACAGACACACACTGACACCAAGTAACAAAGACATACACTGACACCAAGTAACAAAGACATACACTTGCACAAAGTAACAAAGACAGACAATTACACCAAGTAACAAAGACAGACAATTGCACCAAGTAACAGAGACATACAGTTACTCCAAGTATTTTGACATACACTGACACCAAGTAACAAAGACATACACTGATACCCAGTAACACAGACACACACTTACACCAAGTAACAAAGACATACACTGACACCAAGTCACAAAGACACACACTGACACCCAGTAGCAAAGACATACAATGAGACCAAGTCACAAAGACATACACTGATACCCAGTAACACAGACACACACTTACACCAAATAACAAAGACATAAACTGACACCAAGTCACAAAGACACACACTGACACCTGTAGCAAAGACATACAATGAGACCAAGTCACAAAGACATACACTGATACCCAGTAACACAGACACACACTTACACCAAGTAACACAGACATACACTGACACCCAGTAACACTGACACACACTTACACCAAGTAACAAAGAAATACACTGACACCCAGGAACAAAGACAAACACTGACACCCAGTAACACAGACACACACGGACACGAAGTAACAAAGACACAGCCTTACACCAAGTAACACAGATACACACTGACACCCAGTAACACAGACACACTCTTACACCAAGTAACACAGACATACACTGACACCAAGTAACACAGACATACACTGACACCAAGTAACAAAGACATACAATTACACCAAGTAAGAAAGACACACACTTACAACAAGTAACACAGATATACACTGACACCAAGTAAAAAAGACATGCACTGACACCCAGTAACACAGACAAACACTTACACCAAGTAACACAGACATACACTGACACCAAGTAACAAAGACATACACTGATACCCAGGAACACAGACACACACTTACACCAAGTAACACAGACACACACTTACACCAAGTAACAAAGACATACACTGACACCAAGTAACAAAGACATTCAATTACACCAAGTAACAAAGACACACACTTACACCAAGTAACACAGATATACACTGACACCAAGTAACAAAGACATGCACTGACACCCAGTAACACAGACACACACTTACACCAAGTAACACTGACATACACTGACACCAAGTAACAAAGACATACACTGATACCCAATAACACAGACACACACTTACACCCAGTAACAAAGACATGCACTGATACCAATTCACAAAGACATACAATTACACCAAGTAACAAAGAGACACACTTACACCAAGTAACAAAGACAGACACTGATACCCAGTGACACAGACACACACTTACACCAAGTAACAAAGACATCCACTGACACCAGTCACAAAGACACACACTGTCACCAGTAGCAAAGACATACAATGAGACCAAGTCACAAAGACATACACTGATACCCAGTAACACAGACACACACTTACACCAAGTCACACAGACATACACTGACACCCAGTAACACTGACACACACTTACACCAAGTCACAAAGAAATACACTGACACCCAGGAACAAAGACATGCACTGACACCCAGTAACACCGACACACACGGACACGAAGTAACAAAGACACAGACTTACACCAAGTAACACAGATACACACTGACACCCAGTAACACAGACACACTCTTACACCAAGTAACACAGACATACACTGACACCAAGTAACACAGACATACACTGACACCAAGTAACAAAGACATACAATTACACCAAGTAAGAAAGACACACACTTACAACAAGTAACATAGATATACACTGACACCAAGTAAAAAAGACATGCACTGACACCCAGTAACACAGACAAACACTTACACCAAGTAACACAGACATACACTGACACCAAGTAACAAAGACATACACTGATACCCAGGAACACAGACACACACTTACACCAAGTAACACAGACACACACTTACACCAAGTAACAAAGACATACACTGACACCAAGTAACAAAGACATACACTGACACCAAGTAACAAAGACATACAATTACACCAAGTAAAAAAGACACACACTTACACCAAGTAACACAGATATACACTGACACCAAGTAACAAAGACATGCACTGACACCCAGTAACACAGACACACACTTACACCAAGTAACACTGACATACACTGACACCAAGTAACAAAGACATACACTGATACCCAGTAACACAGACACACACTTACACCAACTAACACAGACATACACTGACACCAAGTAACAAAGACATACACTTACACCAAGTAACACAGACATACACTGACACCAAGTAACAAAGACATACAATTACACCAAGTAACAAAGACACACACTTACACCAAGTAACAAAGACAGACACTGATAGCCAGTAACACAGACACACACTTACACCAATTAACGAAGACATACACTGACACCCAGTAACACAAACAAACACACACTGACACCCAGTTTTACAGAGAAACACTAATAAACAGTAACACAGACATACACTGACACCAAGTCACAAAGACACACACTGACACCCAGTAACAAAGACGTACACTGACACCAAGTAACAAAGACATACACTGATACCAAGTCACAAAGACATACACTGATACCCAGTAACACAGACACACACTGACACCAAGTAACAAAGACATACACTGACACCAAGTAACAAAGACATACACTTGCACAAAGTAACAAAGACAGACAATTACACCAAGTAACAAAGACAGAAAATTACACCAAGTAACAAAGACATACACTTACACCAAGTATTTTGACATACACTGACACCAAGTAACAAAGACATACACTGATACCCAGTAACACAGACACACACTTACACCAAGTAACAAAGACATACACTGACACCAAGTCACAAAGACACACACTGACACCAGTAGCAAAGACATACAATGAGACCAAATCACAAAGACATACACTGATACCCAGTAACACAGACACACACTTACACCAAGTAACACAGACATACACTGACACCCAGTAACACTGACACACACTTACACCAAGTAACAAAGAAATACACTGACACCCAGGAACAAAGACATACACTGACACCCAGTAACACAGACACACACGGACACGAAGTAACAAAGACACAGACTTACACCAAGTAACACAGATACACACTGACACCCAGTAACACAGACACACTCTTACACCAAGTAACACAGACATACACTGACACCAAGTAACACAGACACACACTGACACCATGTAACAAAGACATACAATTACACCAAGTAAGAAAGACACACACTTACAACAAGTAGCAGAGATATACACTGACACCAAGTGAAAAAGACATGCACTGACACCCAGTAACACAGACAAACACTTACACCAAGTAACACAGACATACACTGACACCAAGTAACAAAGACATACACTGATACCCAGGAACACAGACACACACTTACACCAAGTAACACAGACACACACTTACACCAAGTAACAAAGACTTACACTGACACCAAGTAAAAATGACATACACTGACACCAAGTAACAAAGACATACAATGACACCAAGTAACAAAGACACACACTTACACCAAGTAACACAGATATACACTGACACCAAGTAACAAAGACATGCACTGACACCCAGTAACACAGACACACACTTACACCAAGTAACACTGACATACACTGACACCAAGTAACAAAGACATACACTGATACCCAGTAACACAGACACACACTTACACCAACTAACACAGACATACACTGACACCAAGTAACAAAGACATACACTTACACCAAGTAACACAGACATACACTGACACCAAGTAACAAAGACATACAATTACACCAAGTAACAAAGACACACACTTACACCAAGTAACAAAGACAGACACTGATACCCAGTAACACAGACACGCACTTACACCAATTAACGAAGACATACACTGACACCCAGTAACACAAACAAACACACACTGACACCCAGTTTTACAGAGAAACACTAATAAACAGTAACACAGACATACACTGACACCAAGTCACAAAGACACACACTGACACCCAGTAACAAAGACATACACTGATACAAAGTCACAAAGACATACACTGATACCCAGTAACACAGACACACACGGACACCAAGTAAAAAAGACACTCACTTACACCAAGTAACACAGACAAACACTGACACCCAGTAGCACAGACACACACTTACACCAAGCAACACGGACATACACTGACACCAAGTAACAAAGACATACACTGAAACCCTGTAACACAGACACACACTTACACCAAGTAACACAGACATACACTGACACCAAGTAACAAAGACAAACACTGATACCCAGGAACACAGACACATACTTACACCAAGTAACACAGACACACACTGACAGCAAGTAACAAAAACATACACTTACACCAAGTAACACAGACATACACCGACACCATGTAACAAAGACATACAATTACACCAAGTAACAAAGACACACAGTTACACCAAGTAACACAGATATACAGTGACACCAAGTAACAAAGACATGCACTGACACCCAGTAACACAGACACACACGGACACCAAGTAACAAAGCCACAAACGTACAGCAAGTAACACAGACACACACTGACACCCAGTAACACAGACACACACTTACACCAAGTAACACAGACAAACACTGACACCCAGTAACACAGACACACACTTACAAAAGGTAACACAGACATACGCTGACACCAAGTAACAAAGACATACACCGATACCCAGGAAGACAGACACACACTTTCACCAAGTAACACAGACACACACTTACACCAAGTAACAAAGACATACACTAACACCAAGTAACACAGACATTCACTGACACCAAGTAACAAAGACATACAATTAAACCAAGTAACAAAGACACACACTTACACCAAGTAACACAGATATACACTGATACCCAGTAACACAGACACACACTTACACCAATTAACAAAGACATACACTGACACCCAGTAACACAAACAAACACACACTGACACCCAGTAACACAGAGAAACACTAATAAACAGTAACAAAGACATACACTGAAACGAAGTGACACAGTCACACACTGACACCCAGTAACAAAGACATACACTGACACCAAGTAACAAAGACATACACTGATACCAAGTCACAAAGACATACATTGATACCCAGTAACACAGACACACACTGACACCAAGTAACAAAGACATACACTGACACCAAGTAACAAAGACATACACTTGCACAAAGTAACAAAGACAGACAATTACACCAAGTAACAAAGACAGACAAATACACCAAGTAACAAAGACATACACTTACACCAAGTATTTTGACATACACTGACACCAAGTAACAAAGACATACTCTGATACTCAGTAACACAGACACACACTTACACCAAGTAACAAAGACATACACTGACACCAAGTCACAAAGACACACACTGACACCCAGTAGCAAAGACATACAATGAGACCAAGTCACAAAGACATACACTGATACCCAGTAACACAGACACACACTTACACCAAGTAACACACACATACACTTACACCCAGTAACACTGACACACACTTACACCAAGTAACAAAGAAATACACTGACACCCAGTAACAAAGACATACACTGACACCCAGTAACACAGACACACACGGACACGAAGTAACAAAGACACAGACTTACACCAAGCAACACAGATACACACTGACACCCAGTAACACAGACACACTCTTACACCAAGTAACACAGACATACACTGACACCAAGTAACAAAGACATACAATTACACCAAGCAACAAAGACACACACTTGCACCAAGTAACACAGATATACACTGACACCAAGTAAAAAAGACATGCACTGACACCCAGTAACACAGACACACACTTACACCAAGTAACACAGACATACACAGACACCAAGTAACAAAGACATACACTGATACCCAGGAACACAGACATACACTTACACCAAGTAACACTGACACACACTTACACCAAGTAACAAAGACATACACTTACACCAAGTAACACAGACATACACTGACACCAAGTAACAAAGACATACAATTACACCAAGTAACAAAGACACACACTTACACCAAGTAACAAAGACAGACACTGATACCCAGTAACACAGACACACACTTTCACCAAGTAACAAATACATACACTGACACCCAGTAACACAAACAAACACACACTGACACCCAGTAACACAGAGAAACACTAATAAACAGTAACACAGACATACACTGACACCAATTCACAAATACACACACTGAAACCCAGTAACAAAGACAAACACTGACACCAAGTCACAAAGACATACACTGATACCAAGTCACAAAGACATACACTGATACCCAGTAACACAGACACACACTTACACCAAGTAACAAAGACATACACTGACACCAAGTCACAAAGACACACACTGACACCCAGTAACAAAGTCATACACTGATACCAAGTAATAACGACATACACTAACACCAAGTAACAAAGACAGACAATGACACCAAGTAACAAAGACATACACTTACACCAAGTATTTTGACATACACTGACACCACGTAACAAAGACATACACTGATACCCAGTAACACAGACACACACTTACACCAAGTAACAAAGACATACACTGACACCAAGTCACAAAGACACACACTGACACCCAGTAACAAAGTCATACACTGATACCAAGTAATAACGACATACACTAACACCAAGTAACACAGACATACACTGACACCAATTCACAAAGACATACAATTACACCAAGTAACAAAGAGACACACTTACACCAAGTAACAAAAACAGAGACTGATACCCAGTAACACAGGCACACAGTTACACCAATTAACGAAGACATACGCTGACACGCAGTAACACAAACAAACACACACTGACACCCAGTAACACAGAGAAACACAAATAAACAGTAACAAAGACATACACTGACACCAAGTAACACAGTCACACACTGACACCCAGTAACAAAGACATACACTGATACCAAGTCACAAAGACATACACTGATACCAAGTCACAAAGACATACACTGATACCCAGTAACACAGACACACACTTACACGAAGTAACAAAGACATACACTGACACCAAGTCACAAAGACACACACTGACACCAGTAGCAAAGACATACAATGAGACCAAGTCACAAAGACATACACTGATACCCAGTAACACAGACACACACTTACACCAAGTAACACAGACATACACTGACACCCAGTAACACTGACACACACTTACACCAAGTAACACAGAAATACACTGACACCCAGGAACAAAGACATACACTGACACCCAGTAACACAGACACACACGGACACGAAGTAACAAAGACACAGACTTACACCAAGTAACACAGATACACACTGACACCCAGTAACACAGACACACTCTTACACCAAGTAACACAGACATACACTGACACCAAGTAACAAAGACAGACAATTACACCAAGTAAGAAAGACACACACTTACAACAAGTAACACAGATATACACTGACACCAAGTAAAAAAGACATGCACTGACACCCAGTAACACAGACAAACACTTACACCAAGTAACACAGACATACACTGACACCAAGTAACAAAGACATACAATTACACCAAGTAACAAAGACACACACTTACACCAAGTAACACAGATATACACTGACACCAAGTAACAAAGACATGCGCTGACACCCAGTAACACAGACACACACTTACACCAAGTAACACTGACATACACTGACACCAAGTAACAAAGACATACACTGATACCCAGTAACACAGACACACACTTACACCAACTAACACAGACATACACTGACACCAAGTAACAAAGATATACACTTACACCAAGTAACACAGACATACACTGACACCAAGTAACAAAGACATACAATTACACCAAGTAACAAAGACACACACTTACACCAAGTAACAAAGTCAGCCACTGATACCCAGTAACACAGACACACACTTACACCAATTAACGAAGACATACACTGACACCCAGTAACACAAACAAACACACACTGACACCCAGTTTTACAGAGAAACACTAAAAAACAGTAACACAGACATACACTGACACCAAGTCACAAAGACACACACTGACACCCAGTAACAAAGACATACACTGACACCAAGTAACAAAGACATACACTGATACCAAGTCACAAAGACACACACTTACACCAAGTAACACAGATATACACTGACACCAAGTAACAAAGACATGCGCTGACACCCAGTAACACAGACACACACTTACACCAAGTAACACTGACATACACTGACACCAAGTAACAAAGACATACACTGATACCCAGTAACACAGACACACACTTACACCAACTAACACAGACATACACTGACACCAAGTAACAAAGACATACACTTACACCAAGTAACACAGACATACACTGACACCAAGTAACAAAGACATACAATTACACCAAGTAACAAAGACACACACTTACACCAAGTAACAAAGTCAGACACTGATACCCAGTAACACAGACACACACTTACACCAATTAACGAAGACATACACTGACACCCAGTAACACAAACAAACACACACTGACACCCAGTTTTACAGAGAAACACTAAAAAACAGTAACACAGACATACACTGACACCAAGTCACAAAGACACACACTGACACCCAGTAACAAAGACATACACTGACACCAAGTAACAAAGACATACACTGATACCAAGTCACAAAGACATACACTGATACCCAGTAACACAGACACACACTGACACCAAGTAACAAAGACATACACTGACACCAAGTAACAAAGACATACACTTGCACAAAGTAACAAAGACAGACAATTACACCAAGTAACAAAGACAGACAATTACACCAAGTAACAAAGACATACACTTACAGCAAGTATATTGACATACACTGACACCAAGTAACAAACACATACACTGATACCCAGTAACACAGACACACACTTACACCAAGTAACAAAGACATACACTGACACCAAGTCACAAAGACACACACTGACACCAGTAGCAAAGACATACAATGATACCTAGTCACAAAGACATACACTGATACCCAGTAACACAGACACACACTTACACCAAGTAACACAGACATACACTGACACCCAATAACACTGACACACACTTACAACAAGTAGCAAAGAAATACACTGACACCCAGGAACAAAGACATACACTGACACCCAGTAACACAGACACACACGGACACTAAGTAACAAAGACACAGACTTACACCAAGTAACACAGATACACACTGACACCCAGTAACACAGACACACTCTTACACCAAGTAACACAGACATACACTGACACCAAGTAACACAGACATACACTGACACCAAGTAACAAAGACATACAATTACACCAAGTAAGAAAGACACACACTTACAACAAGTAACACAGATATACACTGACACCAAGTAAAAAAGACATGCACTGACACCCAGTAACACAGACAAACACTTACACCAAGTAACACAGACATACACTGACACCAAGTAACAAAGACATATACTGATACCCAGGAACACAGACACACACTTACACCAAGTAACACAGACACACACTTACACCAAGTAACAAAGACATACACTGACACCAAGTAACAAAGACATACAATTACACCAAGTAACAAAGACACACACTTGCACCAACTAACACAGACATACACTGACACCAAGTAACAAAGACATACACTTACACCAAGTAACACAGACATACACTGACACCAAGTAACAAAGACATACAATTACACCAAGTAACAAAGACACACACTTACACCAAGTAACAAAGACAGACACTGATACCCAGTAACACAGACACACACTTACACCAATTAACGAAGACATACACTGACACCCAGTAACACAAACAAACACACACTGACACCCAGTTTTACAGAGAAACACTAATAAACAGTAACACAGACATACACTGACACCAAGTCACAAAGACACACACTGACACCCAGTAACAAAGACATACACTGACACCAAGTAACAAAGACATACACTGATACCAAGTCACAAAGACATACACTGATACCCAGAAACACAGACACACACTGACACCAAGTAACAAAGACATACACTGACACCAAGTAACAATGACATACACTTGCACAAAGTAACAAAGACAGACAATTACACCAAGTAACAAAGACAGACAATTACACCAAGTAACAAAGACATACACTTACACCAAGTATTTTGACATACACTGACACCAAGTAACAAAGACATACACTGATACCCAGTAACACAGACACACACTTACACCAAGTAACAAAGACATACACTGACACCAAGTCACAAAGACACACACTGACACCCAGTAGCAAAGACATACAATGAGACCAAGTCACAAAGACATACACTGATACCCAGTAACACAGACACACACTTACACCAAGAAACACACACATACACTTACACCCAGTAACACTGACACACACTTACACCAAGTAACAAAGAAATACACTGACACCCAGTAACAAAGACATACACTGACACCCAGTAACACAGACACACACGGACACGAAGTAACAAAGACACAGACTTACACCAAGCAACACAGATACACACTGACACCCAGTAACACAGACTCACAATTACACCAAGTAACACAGACATACACTGACACCAAGTAACAAAGACATACAATTACACCAAGCAACAAATACACACACTTACACCAAGTAACACAGATATACACTGACACCAAGTAAAAAAGACATGCACTGACACCCAGTAACACAGACACACACTTACACCAAGTAACACAGACATACACTGACACCAAGTAACAAAGACATACACTGATACCCAGGAACACATACACACACTTACACCAAGTAACACTGACACACACTTACACCAAGTAACAAAGACATACACTGACACCAAGTAACACAGATATACACTGACACCAAGTAACAAAGACATACACTGACACCAAGTAACAAAGACATACACTTTCACCAAGTAACAAAGACATACACTTACACCAAGTATTTTGACATACACTGACACCACGTAACAAAGACATACACTGATACCCAGTAACACAGACACACACTTACACCAAGTAACAAAGACATACACTGACACCAAGTCACAAAGACACACACTGACACCCAGTAACAAAGACATACACTGATACCAAGTAACAACGACATACACTAACACCAAGTAACACAGACATACACTGACACCAATTCACAAAGACATACAATTACACCAAGTAACAAAGAGACACACTTACACCAAGTAACAAAGACAGACACTGATACCCAGTAACACAGACACACACTTACACCAATTAACAAAGACATACACTGACACGCAGTAACACAAACAAACACACACTGACACCCAGTAACACAGAGAAACACTAATAAACAGTAACAAAGACATACACTGACACCAAGGAACACAGTCACACACTGACACCCAGTAACAAAGACATACACTGATACCAAGTCACAAAGACATACACTGATACCAAGTCACAAAGACATACACTGATACCCAGTAACACAGACACACACTTACACCAAGTAACAAAGACATACACTGACACCAAGTCACAAAGACACACACTGTCACCAGTAGCAAAGACATACAATGAGACCAAGTCACAAAGACATACACTGATACCCAGTAACACAGACACACACTTACACCAAGTAACACAGACATACACTGACACCCAGTAACACTGACACACACTTACACCAAGTAACAAAGAAATACACTGACACCCAGGAACAAAGACATACACTGACACCCAGTAACACCGACACACACGGACACGAAGTAACAAAGACACAGACTTACACCAAGTAACACAGATACACACTGACACCCAGTAACACAGACACACACTTACACCAAGTAACACAGACAAATACTGACACCAAGTAACACAGACATACACTGACACCAAGTAACAAAGACATACAATTACACCAAGTAAGAAAGACACACACTTACACTAAGTAACACAGATATACACTGACACCAAGTAACAAAGACATGCACTGACACCCAGTAACACAGACACACACTTACACCAAGTAACACTGACATACACTGACACCAAGTAACAAAGACATACACTGATACCCAGTAACACAGACACACACTTACACCAACTAACACAGACATACACTGACACCAAGTATCAAAGACATACACTTACACCAAGTAACACAGACATACACTGACACCAAGTAACAAAGACATACAATTACACCAAGTAACAAAGACACACACTTACACCAAGTAACAAAGACAGACACTGATCGCCAGTAACACAGACACACACTTACACCAATTAACGAAGACATACACTGACACCCAGTAACACAAACAAACACACACTGACACCCAGTTTTACAGAGAAACACTAATAAACAGTAACACAGACATACACTGACACCAAGTAACAAAGACACACACTGACACCCAGTAACAAAGACATACACTGACACCAAGTAACAAAGACATACACTGATACCAAGTCACAAAGACATACACTGATACCCAGTAACACAGACACACACTGACACCAAGTAACAAAGACAGACACTGACACCAAGTAACAAAGACATACACTTGCACAAAGTAACAAAGACAGACAATTACACCAAGTAACAAAGACAGACAATTACACCAAGTAACAAAGACATACACTTACACCAAGTATTTTGACATACACTGACACCAAGTAACAAAGACATACACTGATACCCAGTAACACAGACACACACTTACACCAAGTAACAAAGACATACACTGACACCAAGTCACAAAGAAACACACTGACACCAGTAGCAAAGACATACAATGAGACCAAGTCACAAAGACATACACTGATACCCAGTAACACAGACACACACTTACACCAAGTAACACAGACATACACTGACACCCAGTAACACTGACACACACTTAGACCAAGTAACAAAGAAATACACTGACACCCAGGAACAAAGACATACACTGACACCCAGTAACACAGACACACACGGACACGAAGTAACAAAGACACAGACTTACACCAAGTAACACAGATACACACTGACACCCAGTAACACAGGCACTCTCTTACACCAAGTAACACAGACATACACTGACACCAAGTAACACAGACACACACTGACACCAAGTAACAAAGACATACAATTACACCAAGTAAGAAAGACACACACTTACAACAAGTAACACAGATATACACTGACACCAAGTAAAAAAGACATGCACTGACACCCAGTAACACAGACAAACACTTACACCAATTAACACAGACATACACTGACACCAAGTAACAAAGACATACACTGATACCCAGGAACACAGACACACACTTACACCAAGTAACACAGACACACTCTTACACCAAGTAACAAAGACATACACTGACACCAAGTAACAAAGACATACACTGACACCAAGTAACAAAGACATACAATTACACCAAGTAACAAAGACACACACTTACACCAAGTAACACAGATATACACTGACACCAAGTAACAAAGACATGCACTGACACCCAGTAACACAGACAAACACTTACACCAAGTAACACTGACATACACTGACACCAAGTAACAAAGACATACACTGATACCCAGTAACACAGACACACACTTACACCAACTAACACAGACATACACTGACACCAAGTAACAAAGACATACACTTACACCAAGTAACACAGACATACACTGACACCAAGTAACAAAGACATACAATTACAACAAGTAACACAGACAAACACTGACACCAAGTAACAAAGACATACAATTACACCAAGTAAGAAAGACACACACTTACAACAAGCAACACAGATATACACTCACACCAAGTAAAAAAGACATGCACTGACACCCAGTAACACAGACAAACACTTACACCAAGTAACACAGACATACACTGACACCAAGTAACAAAGACATACACTGATACCCAGGAACACAGACACACACTTACACCAAGTAACACAGACACACACTTACACCAAGTAACAAAGACATACACTGACACCAAGTAACAAAGACATACACTGACACCAAGTAACAAAGACATACAATTACACCAAGTAACAAAGACACACACTTACACCAAGTAACACAGATATACACTGACACCAAGTAACAAAGACATGCACTGACACCCAGTAACACAGACACACACTTACACCAAGTAACACTGACATACACTGACACCAAGTAACAAAGACATACACTGATACCCAGTAACACAGACACACACTTACACCAACTAACACAGACATACACTGACACCAAGTAACAAAGACATACACTTACAGCAAGTAACACAGACATACACTGACACCAAGTAACAAAGACATACAATTACACCAAGTAACAAAGACACACACTTACACCAAGTAACAAAGACAGACACTGATACCCAGTAACACAGACACACACTTACACCAATTAACGAAGACATACACTGACACCCAGTAACACAAACAAACACACACTGACCCCCAGTTTTACAGAGAAACACTAATAAACAGTAACACAGACATACACTGACACCAAGTCACAAAGACACACACTGACACCCAGTAACAAAGACATACACTGACACCAAGTAACAAAGACATACACTGATACCAAGTCACAAAGACATACACTGATAACCAGTAACACAGACACACACTGACACCAAGTAACAAAGACATACACTGACACCAAGTAACAAAGACATACACTTGCACAAAGTAACAAAGACAGACAATTACACCAAGTAACAAAGACAGACAATTGCACCAAGTAACAAAGACATACACTTACTCCAAGTATTTGACATACACTGACACCAAGTAACAAAGACATACACTGATACCCAGTAACACAGACACACACTTACACCAAGTAACAAAGACATACACTGACACCAAGTCACAAAGACACACACTGACACCCAGTAGCAAAGACATACAATGAGACCAAGTCACAAAGACATACACTGATACCCAGTAACACAGACACACACTTACACCAAATAACAAAGACATAAACTGACACCAAGTCACAAATACACACACTGACACCTGTAGCAAAGACATACAATGAGACCAAGTCACAAAGACATACACTGATACCCAGTAACACAGACACACACTTACACCAAGTAACACAGACATACACTGACACCCAGTAACACTGACACACACTTACACCAAGTAACAAAGAAATACACTGACACCCAGGAACAAAGACAAACACTGACACCCAGTAACACAGACACACACGGACACGAAGTAACAAAGACACAGCCTTACACCAAGTAACACAGATACACACTGACACCCAGTAACACAGACACACACTTACACCAAGTAACACTGACATACACTGACACCAAGTAACAAAGACATACACTGATACCCAGGAACACAGACACACACTTACACCAAGTAACACAGACACACACTTACACCAAGTAACAAAGACATACACTGACACCAAGTAACAAAGACATTCAATTACACCAAGTAACAAAGACACACACTTACACCAAGTAACACAGATATACACTGACACCAAGTAACAAAGACATGCACTGACACCCAGTAACACAGACACACACTTACACCAAGTAACACTGACATACACTGACACCAAGTAACAAAGACATACACTGATACCCAATAACACAGACACACACTTACACCCAGTAACAAAGACATGCACTGATACCAATTCACAAAGACATACAATTACACCAAGTAACAAAGAGACACACTTACACCAAGTAACAAAGACAGACACTGATACCCAGTAACACAGACACACACTTACACCAATTAACAAAGACATACACTGACACGCAGTAACACAAACAAACACACACTGACACCCAGTAACACAGAGAAACACTAATAAACAGTAACAAAGACATACACTGACACCAAGGAACACAGTCACACACTGACACCCAGTAACAAAGACATACACTGATACCAAGTCACAAAGACATACACTGATACCCAGTAACACAGACACACACTTACACCAAGTAACAAAGACATCCACTGACACCAAGTCACAAAGACACACACTGTCACCAGTAGCAAAGACATACAATGAGACCAAGTCACAAAGACATACACTGATACCCAGTAACACAGACACACACTTACACCAAGTCACACAGACATACACTGACACCCAGTAACACTGACACACACTTACACCAAGTCACAAAGAAATACACTGACACCCAGGAACAAAGACATACACTGACACCCAGTAACACCGACACACACGGACACGAAGTAACAAAGACACAGACTTACACCAAGTAACACAGATACACACTGACACCCAGTAACACAGACACACTCTTACACCAAGTAACACAGACATACACTGACACCAAGTAACAGAGACATACACTGACACAAAGTAACAAAGACATACAATTAGACCAAGTAAGAAAGACACACACTTACAACAAGTAACATAGATATACACTGACACCAAGTAAAAAATACATGCACTGACACCCAGTAACACAGACAAACACTTACACCAAGTAACACAGACATACACTGACACCAAGTAACAAAGACATACACTGATACCCAGGAACACAGACACACACTTACACCAAGTAACACAGACACACACTTACACCAAGTAACAAAGACATACACTGACACCAAGTAACAAAGACATACACTGACACCAAGTAACAAAGACATACAATTACACCAAGTAAAAAAGCCACACACTTACACCAAGTAACACAGATATACACTGACACCAAGTAACAAAGACATGCACTGACACCCAGTAACACAGACACACACTTACACCTAGTAACACTGACATACACTGACACCAAGTAACAAAGACATACACTGATACCCAGTAACACAGACACACACTTACACCAACTAACACAGACATACACTGACACCAAGTAACAAAGACATACACTTACACCAAGTAACACAGACATACACTGACACCAAGTAACAAAGACATACAATTACACCAAGTAACAAAGACACACACTTACACCAAGTAACAAAGACAGACACTGATAGCCAGTAACACAGACACACACTTACACCAATTAACGAAGACATACACTGACACCCAGTAACACAAACAAACACACACTGACACCCAGTTTTACAGAGAAACACTAATAAACAGTAACACAGACATACACAGACACCAAGTCACATAGACACACACTGACACCCAGTAACAAAGACATACACTGACACCAAGTAACAAAGACATACACTGATACCAAGTCACAAAGACATACACTGATACCCAGTAACACAGACAAACACTGACACCAAGTAACAAAGACATACACTGACACCAAGTAACAAAGACATACACTTGCACAAAGTAACAAAGACAGACAATTACACCAAGTAACAAAGACAGAAAATTACACCAAGTAACAAAGACATACACTTACACCAAGTATTTTGACATACACTGACACCAAGTAACAAAGACATACACTGATACCCAGTAACACAGACACACACTTACACCAAGTAACAAAGACATACACTGACACCAAGTCACAAAGACACACACTGACACCAGTAGCAAAGACATACAATGAGACCAAATCACAAAGACATACACTGATACCCAGTAACACAGACACACACTTACACCAAGTAACACAGACATACACTGACACCCAGTAACACTGACACACACTTACACCAAGTAACAAAGAAATACACTGACACCCAGGAACAAAGACATACACTGACACCCAGTAACACAGACACACACGGACACGAAGTAACAAAGACACAGACTTACACCAAGTAACACAGATACACACTGACACCCAGTAACACAGACACACTCTTACACCAAGTAACACAGACATACACTGACACAAGGTAACACAGACACACACTGACACCATGTAACAAAGACATACAATTACACCAAGTAAGAAAGACACACACTTACAACAAGTAACACAGATATACACTGACACCAAGTAAAAAAGACATGCACTGACACCCAGTAACACAGACAAACACTTACACCAAGTAACACAGACATACACTGACACCAAGTAACAAAGACATACACTGATACCCAGGAACACAGACACACACTTACACCAAGTAACACAGACACATACTTACACCAAGTAACAAAGACATACACTGACACCAAGTAACAATGACATACACTGACACCAAGTAACAAAGACATACAATGACACCAAGTAACAAAGACACACACTTACACCAAGTAACACAGATATACACTGACACCAAGTAACAAAGACATGCACTGACACCCAGTAACACAGACACACACTTACACCAAGTAACACTGACATACACTGACACCAAGTAACAAAGACATACACTGATACCCAGTAACACAGACACACACTTACACCAACTAACACAGACATACACTGACACCAAGTAACAAAGACATACACTTACACCAAGTAACACAGACATACACTGACACCAAGTAACAAAGACATACAATTACACCAAGTAACAAAGACACACACTTACACCAAGTAACAAAGACAGACACTGATACCCAGTAACACAGACACACACTTACACCAATTAACGAAGACATACACTGACACCCAGTAACACAAACAAACACACACTGACACCCAGTTTTACAGAGAAACACTAATAAACAGTAACACAGACATACACTGACACCAAGTCACAAAGACACACACTGACACCCAGTAACAAAGACATACACTGACACCAAGTAACAAAGACATACACTGATACCAAGTCACAAAGACATACACTGATACCCAGTAACACAGACACACACTGACACCAAGTAACAAAGACATACACTGACACCAAGTAACAAAGACATACACTTGCACAAAGTAACAAAGACAGACAATTACAGCAAGTAACAAAGACAGACAATTACACCAAGTAACAAAGACATACACTTACACCAAGTATTTTGACATACACTGACACCAAGTAACAAAGACATACACTGATACCCAGTAACACAGACACACACTTACACCAAGTAACAAAGACATACACTGACACCAAGTCACAAAGACACACACTGACACCCAGTAGAAAAGAAATACAATGAGACCAAGTCACAAAGACATACACTGATACCCAGTAACACAGACACACATTTACACCAAATAACAAAGACATACAGTGACACCAAGTCACAAAGACACACACTGACACCTGTAGCAAAGACATACAATGAGACCAAGTCACAAAGACATACACTGATACCCAGTAACACAGACACACACTTCCACCAAGTAACACAGACATACACTGACACCCAGTAACACTGACACACACTTACACCAAGTAACAAAGAAATACACTGACACCCAGGAACAAAGACAAACACTGACACCCAGTAACACAGACACACACGGACACGAAGTAACAAAGACACAGACTTACACCAAGTAACACAGATACACACTGACACCCAGTAACACAGACACTCTCTTACACCAAGTAACACAGACATACACGGACACCAAGTAAAAAAGACATGCACTGACACCCAGTAACACAGACAAACACTTACACCAAGTAACACAGACAAACACTGACACCAAGTAACAAAGACATACACTGATACCCAGGAACACAGACACACACTTACACCAAGTAACACAGACACACACTTACACCAAGTAACAAAGACATACACTGACACCAAGTAACAAAGACATACACTGACACCAAGTAACAAAGACATACAATTACACCAAGTAACTAAGACACACACTTACACCAAGTAACACAGATAGACACTGACACCAAGTAACAAAGACATGCACTGACACCCAGTAACACAGACACACACTTACACCAAGTAACACTGACATACACTGACACCAAGTAACAAAGACATACACTGATACCCAGTAACACAGACACACACTTACACCAACTAGCACAGACATACACTGACACCAAGTAACAAAGACATACACTTACACCAAGTAACACAGACATACACTGACACCAAGTAACAAAGACATACAATTACACCATTTAACAAAGACACACACTTACACCAAGTAACAAAGACAGACACTGATACCCAGTAACACAGACACACACTTACACCAATTAACGAAGACATACACTGACACCCAGTAACACAAACAAACACACACTGACACCCACTTTTACAGAGAAACACTAATAAACAGTAACACAGACATACACTGACACCAAGTCACAAAGACACACACTGACACCCAGTAACAAAGACATACACTGACACCAAGTCACAAAGACATACACTGATACCCAGTAACAAAGACACACACTGACACCAAGTAACAAAGACATACACTGACACCAAGTAACAAAGACATACACTTGCACAAAGTAACAAAGACAGACAATTACACCAAGTAACAAAGACAGACAATTACACCAAGTAACAAAGACATACACTTACACCAAGTATTTTGACATACACTGACACCAAGTAACAAAGACATACACTGATACCCAGGAACACAGACACACACTTACACCAAGTAACAAAGACATACACTGACACCAAGTCACAAAGACACACACTGACACCAGTAGCAAAGACATACAATGAGACCAAGTCACAAAGACATACACTGATACCCAGTAACACAGACACACACTTACACCAAGTAACACAGACATACACTGACACCCAGTAACACTGACACACACTTACACCAAGTAACAAAGAAATACACTGACACCCAGGAACAAAGACATACACTGACACCCAGTAACACAGACACACACGGACACGAAGTAACAAAGACACAGACTTACACCAAGTAACACAGATACACACTGACACCCAGTAACACAGACACACTCTTACACCAAGTAACACAGACAAACACTGACACCAAGTAACACAGACATACACTGACACCAAGTAACAAAGACATACAATTACACCAAGTAAGAAAGACACACACTTACAACAAGTAACACAGGTATACACTGACACCAAGTAAAAAAGACATGCACTGACACCCAGTAACACAGACAAACACTTACACCAAGTAACACAGACAAACACTGACACCAAGTAACAAAGACATACACTGATACCCAGGAACACAGACACACACTTACACCAAGTAACACAGACACACACTTACACCAAGTAACAAAGACATACACTGACACCAAGTAACAAAGACATACAATTACACCAAGTAACAAAGACACACACGTACACCAAGTAACACAGATAGACACTGACACCAAGTAACAAAGACATGCACTGACACCCAGTAACACAGACACACACTTACACCAAGTAACACTGACATACACTGACACCAAGTAACAAAGACATACACTGATACCCAGTAACACAGACACACACTTACACCAACTAACACAGACATACACTGACACCAAGTAACAAAGACATACACTTACACCAAGTAACACAGACATACACTGACACCAAGTAACAAAGACATACAATTACACCAAGTCACAAAGACACACACTTACACCAAGTAACAAAGACAGACACTGATACCCAGTAACACAGACACACACTTACACCAATTAACGAAGACATACACTGACACCCAGTAACACAAACAAACACACACTGACACCCAGTTTTACAGAGAAACACTAATAAACAGTAACACAGACATACACTGACACCAAGTCACAAAGACACACACTGACACCCAGTAACAAATACATACACTGACACCAAGTAACAAAGACATACACTGATACCAAGTCACAAAGACATACACTGATACCCAGTAACACAGACACACACTGACAGTAAGTAACAAAGACATACACTGACACCAAGTAGCAAAGACATACACTTGCACAAAGTAACAAAGACAGACAATTACACCAAGTAACAAAGACAGACAATTACACCAAGTAACAAAGACATACACTTACACCAAGTATTTTGACATACACTGACACCAAGTAACAAAGACATACACTGATACCCAGTAACACAGACACACACTTACACCAAGTAACAAAGACATACACTGACACCAAGTCACAAAGACACACACTGACACCCAGTAGCAAAGACATACAATGAGACCAAGTCACAAAGACATACACTGATACCCAGTAACACAGACACACACTTACACCAAGTAACTCACACATACACTTACACCCAGTAACACTGACACACACTTACACCAAGTAACAAAGAAATACACTGACACCCAGTAACAAAGACATACACTGACACCCAGTAACACAGACACACACGGACACGAAGTAACAACGACACAGACTTACACCAAGCAACACAGATACACACTGACACCCAGTAACACAGACACACTCTTACACCAAGTAACACAGACATACACTGACACCAAGTAACAAAGACATACAATTACACCAAGCAACAAAGACACACACTTACACCAAGTAACACAGATATACACTGACACCAAGTAAAAAAGACATGCACTGACACCCAGTAACACAGACACACACTTACACCAAGTAACACAGACATACACTGACACCAAGTAACAAAGACATACTCTGATACCCAGGAACACAGACACACACTGACACCCAGTAACACAGACACACTCTTACACCAAGTAACACAGACATACACTGACACCAAGTAACAAAGACATACAATTACACCAAGCAACAAAGACACACACTTACACCAAGTAACACAGATATACACTGACACCAAGTAAAAAAGACATGCACTGTCACCCAGTAACACAGACACACACTTACACCAAGTAACACAGACATACACTGACACCAAGTAACAAAGACATACACTGATACCCAGTAACACAGACACACTTACACCAACTAACACAGACACACACTTACACCAAGTAACAAAGACATACACTTACACCAAGTAATACAGACATACACTGACACCAAGTAACAAAGACATACAATTACACCAAGTAACAAAGACACACACTTACACCAAGTAACAAAGACAGACACTGATACCCAGTAACACAGACACACACTTACACCAAGTAACAAATACATACACTGACACCCAGTAACACAAACAAACACACACTGACACCCAGTAAAACAGAGAAACACTAATAAATAGTAACACAGACATACACTGACACCAATTCACAAATACACACACTGAAACCCAGTAACAAAGACAAACACTGACACCAAGTCACAAAGACATACACTGATACCAAGTCACAAAGACATACACTGATACCCAGTAACACAGACACACACTGACACCCAGTAACAAAGACATGCACTGATACCAAGTCACAAAGACATACACTGATACCCAGTAACACAGAGACAAACTGACACCAAGTAACACAGACATACACTGACACCAATTAACAAAGACATACACTGACACCAAGTAACAAAGACATACACTTACACCAAGTAACAAAGACAGACAATGACACCAAGTAACAAAGACATACACTTACACCAAGTATTTTGACATACACTGACACCACGTAACAAAGACATACACTGATACCCAGTAACACAGACACACACTTACACCAAGTAACAAAGACATACACTGACACCAAGTCACAAAGACACACACTGACACCCAGTAACAAAGACATACACTGATACCAAGTAACAACGACATACACTAACACCAAGTAACACAGACGTACACTGACACCAATTCACAAAGACATACAATTACACCAAGTAACAAAGAGACACACTTACACCAAGTAACAAAGACAGACACTGATACCCAGTAACACAGGCACACACTTACACCAATTAACGAAGACATACACTGACACGCAGTAACACAAACAAACACACACTGACACCCAGTAACACAGAGAAACACTAATAAACAGTAACAAAGACATACACTGACACCAAGTAACACAGTCACACACTGCACCCAGTAACAAAGACATACACTGATACCAAGTCACAAAGACATACACTGATACCAAGTCACAAAGACATACACTGATTCCCAGTAACACAGACACACACTTACACCAAGTAACAAAGACATACACTGACACCAAGTCACAAAGACACACACTGACACCAGTAGCAAAGACATACAATGAGACCAAGTCACAAAGACATACACTGATACCCAGTAACACAGACACACACTTACACCAAGTAACACAGACATACACTGACACCCAGTAACACTGACACACACTTACACCAAGTAACAAAGAAATACACTGACACCCAGGAACAAAGACATACACTGACACCCAGTAACACAGACACACACGGACACGAAGTAACAAAGACACAGACTTACACCAAGTAACACAGATACACACTGACACCCAGTAACACAGACACACTCTTACACCAAGTAACACAGACATACACTGACACCAAGAAACACAGACATACACTGACACCAAGTAACAAAGACATACAATTACACCAAGTAAGAAAGACACACACTTACAACAAGTAACACAGATATACACTGACACCAAGTAAAAAAGACATGCACTGACACCCAGTAACACAGACAAACACTTACACCAAGTAACACAGACATACACTGACACCAAGTAACAAAGACATACACTGATACCCAGGAACACAGACACACACTTACACCAAGTAACAAAGACATACACTGACACCAAGTAACAAAGACATACACTGAAACCAAGTAACAAAGACATACAATTACACCAAGTAACAAAGACACACACTTACACCAAGTAACACAGATATACACTGACACCAAGTAACAAAGACATGCACTGACACCCAGTAACACAGACACACACTTACACCAAGTAACACTGACATACATTGACACCAAGTAACAAAGACATACACTGATACCCAATAACACAGACACAAACTTACACCAACTAACACAGACATACACTGACACCAAGTAACAAAGACATACACTTACACCAAGTAACACAGACATACACTGACACCAAGTAACAAAGACATACAATTACACCAAGTAACAAAGACACACACTTACACCAAGTAACAAAGACAGACACTGATACCCAGTAACACAGACACACACTGACACCAATTAACGAAGACATACACTGACACCCAGTAACACAAACAAACACACACTGACACCCAGTTTTACAGAGAAACACTAATAAACAGTAACACAGACATACACTGACACCAAGTCACAAAGACACACACTGAAACCCAGTAACAAAGACAAACACTGACACCAAGTCACAAAGACATACACTGATACCAAGTCACAAAGACCTACACTGATACCCAGTAACACAGACACACACTGACACCCAGTAACAAAGACATGCACTGACACCAAGTCACAAGGACATAGACTGATACCCAGTAACTCAGACACACACTGAGACCAATTAACACAGACATACACTGACACCAACTAACAAAGACATACACTGACACCAAGTAACAAAGACATACGCTTACACCAAGTAACAAAGACAGACAATGACACCAAGTAACAAAGACATACACTTCCACCAAGTATTTTGACATACACTGACACCACGTAACAAAGACACACACTGATACCCAGTAACACAGACACACACTTACACCAAGTAACAAAGACATACACTGACACCAAGTCACAAAGACACACACTGACACCCAGTAACAAAGACATACACTGATACCTAGTCACAAAGACATACACTGATAACCAGTAACACAGACACACACGGACACCAATTAACAAAGACACACACTTACACCAAGTAACACAGACACACACTGACACCCAGTAACACAGACACACACTTACACCAAGCAACACGGACATACACGACACAAAGTAACAAAGACATACACTGATACCCAGTAACACAGACACACACTTACACCAAGTAACACAGACATACACTGACACCAAGTAACAAAGACAAACAATGATAACCAGGAACACAGACACACACTTACACCAAGTAACACAGACACACACTTACAGCAAGTAACAAAGACATACACTTACACCAAGTAACACATACATACACTGACACCATGTAACAAAGACGTACAATAACACCAAGTAACAAAGACATACAGTTACACCAAGTAACACAGTTATACACTGACACCAAGTAACAAAGACATGCACTGACACCCAGTAACACAGACACACACGGACACCAAGTAACAAAGACACAAACGTACGGCAAGTAACACAGACACACACTGACACCCAGTAACACAGACACACACTTACACCAAGTAACACAGACATACAGTGACACCCAGTAACACAGACACACACTTACACCAGGTAACACAGACATACACTGACACCAAGTAACAAAGACATACACTGATACCCAGGAACACACACACACACTTACACCAAGTAACACAGACACACACTTGCACCAAGTAACAAAGACATACACTAACACCAAGTAACACAGACATACACTGACACCAAGTAACAAAGACATACAATTACACCAAGTAACAAAGACACACACTTACACCAAGCAACAAAGACAGATACTGATACCCAGTAACACAGACACACACTTACACCAATTAACAAAGACATACACTGACACCCAGTAACGCAAACAAACACACACTGACACCCAGTAACACAGAGAAACACTTATAAACAGTAACAAAGACATACACTGACACCAAGTAACACAGTCACACACTGACACCCAGTAACAAAGACATACACTGACACCAAGTAACAAAGACATGCACTGATACCAAGTCACAAAGACATACACTGATACCCAGTAACACAGACACACACTTCCACCAACTAACACAGACATACACTGACACCAAGTAACAAAGACATACACTTACACCAAGTAACAAAGACATACAATTACACCAAGTAACAAAGACACACACTTACACCAAGCAACAAAGACAGACACTGATACCCAGTAACACAGACACACACTTACACCAATTAACGAAGACATACACTGACACCCAGTAACACAAACAAACACACACAGACACCCAGTTTTACAGAGAAACACTAATAAACAGTAACACAGACATACACTGACACCAAGTCACAAAGACACACACTGAAACCCAGTAACAAAGACAAACACTGACACCAAGTCACAAAGACATACACTGATACCAAGTCACAAAGACCTACACTGATACCCAGTAACACAGACACACACTGACACCCAGTAACAAAGACATGCACTGATACCAAGTCACAAAGACATACACTGATACCCAGTAACTCAGACACACACTGAGACCAATAAACGCAGACATACACTGACACCAATTAACAAAGACATACACTGACACCAAGTAACAAAGACATACACTTACACCAAGTAACAAAGACAGACAATGACACCAAGTAACAAAGACATACACTTCCACCAAGTATTTTGACATACACTGACACCACGTAACAAAGACACACACTGATACCCAGTAACACAGACACACACTTACACCAAGTAACAAAGACATACACTGACACCAAGTCACAAAGACACACACTGACACCCAGTAACAAAGACATACACTGATACCTAGTCACAAAGACATAGACTGATAACCAGTAACACAGACACACACGGACACCAAGTAACAAAGACACACACTTACACCAAGTAAAACAGACACACACTTACACCAAGCCACACGGACATACACTGACACAAAGTAACAAAGACATACAATTACACCAAGTAACAAAGACACACACTTACACCAAGTAACAAAGACAGACACTGATACCCAGTAACACAGACACACACTTACACCAAGTAACAAATACATACACTGACAACCAGTAACACAAACAAACACACACTGACACCCAGTAACACAGAGAAACACTAATAAACAGTAACACAGACATACACTGACACCAATTCACAAATACACACACTGAAACCCAGTAACAAAGACAAACACTGACACCAAGTCACAAAGACATACACTGATACCAAGTCACAAAGACATACACTGATACCCAGTAACACAGACACACACTGACACCCAGTAACAAAGACATGCACTGATACCAAGTCACAAAGACATACACTGATACCCAGTAACACAGACACACACTGACACCAAGTAACACAGACATACACTGACACCAATTAACAAAGACATACACTGACACCAAGTAACAAAGACATACACTTACACCAAGTAACAAAGACAGACAATGACACCAAGTAACAAAGACATACACTTACACCAAGTATTTTGACTCACACTTACACCAAGTAACAAATACATACACTGACACCAAGTCACAAAGACACACACTGACACCCAGTAACAAAGACATACACTGATACCAAGTAACAACGACATACACTAACACCAAGTAACACAGACATACACTGACACCAATTCACAAAGACATACAATTACACCAAGTAACAAAGAGACACACTTACATCAAGTAACAAAGACAGACACTGATACCCAGTAACACAGACACACACTTACACCAATTAACAAAGACATACACTGACACGCAGTAACCCAAACAAACACACACTGACACCCAGTAACACAGAGAAACACTAATAAACAGTAACAAAGACATACACTGACACCAAGTAACACAGTCACACACTGACACCCAGTAACAAAGACATACACTGATACCAAGTCACAAAGACATACACTGATACCCAGTAACACAGACACACACTTACACCAAGTAACAAAGACATACACTGACACCAAGTCACAAAGACACACACTGACACCAGTAGCAAAGACATACAATGAGACCAAGTCACAAAGACATACACTGATACCCAGTAACACAGATACACACTTACACCAAGTAACAGAGACATACACTGACACCCAGTAACACTGACACACACTTACACCAAGTAACAAAGAAATACACTGACACCCAGGAACAAAGACATACACTGACACCCAGTAAAACAGACTCACACGGACACGAAGTAACAAAGACACAGACTTACACCAAGTAACACAGATACACACTGACACCCAGTAAAACAGACACACTCTTACACCAAGTAACACAGACATACAATGACACCAAGTAACACAGACATACACTGACACCAAGTAACAAAGACATACAATTACACCAAGTAAGAAAGACACACACTTACAACAAGTAACACAGATATACACTGACACCAAGTAAAAAAGACATGCACTGACACCCAGTAACACAGACAAACACTTACACCAATTAACACAGACATACACTGACACCAAGTAACAAAGACATACACTGATACCCAGGAACACAGACACACACTTACACCAAGTAACACAGACACACACTTACACCAAGTAACAAAGACATACACTGACACCAAGTAACAAAGACATACACTGAAACCAAGTAACAAAGACATACAATTACACCAAGTAACAAAGACACACACTTACACCAAGTAACACAGATATACACTGACACCAAGTAACAAAGACATGCACTGACACCCAGTAACACAGACACACACTTACACCAAGTAACACTGACATACATTGACACCAAGTAACAAAGACATACACTGATACCCAATAACACAGACACAAACTTACACCAACTAACACAGACATACACTGACACCAAGTAACAAAGACATACACTTACACCAAGTAACACAGACATACACTGACACCAAGTAACAAAGACATACAATTACACCAAGTAACAAAGACACACACTTACACCAAGTAACAAAGACAGACACTGATACCCAGTAACACAGACACACACTTACACCAATTAACGAAGACATACACTGACACCCAGTAACACAAACAAACACACACTGACACCCAGTTTTACAGAGAAACACTAATAAACAGTAACACAGACATACACTGACACCAAGTCACAAAGACACACACTGAAACCCAGTAAAAAAGACAAACACTGACACCAAGTCACAAAGACATACACTGATACCAAGTCACAAAGACCTACACTGATACCCAGTAACACAGACACACACTGACACCCAGTAACAAAGACATGCACTGATACCAAGTCACAAGGACATAGACTGATACCCAGTAACTCAGACACACACTGAGACCAATTAACACAGACATACACTGACACCAATTAACAAAGACATACACTGACACCAAGTAACAAAGACATACACTTACACCAAGTAACAAAGACAGACAATGACACCAAGTAACAAAGACATACACTTCCACCAAGTATTTTGACATACACTGACACCACGTAACAAAGACACACACTGATACCCAGTAACACAGACACACACTTACACCAAGTAACAAAGACATACACTGACACCAAGTCACAAAGACACACACTGACACCCAGTAACAAAGACATACACTGATACCTAGTCACAAAGACATACACTGATAACCAGTAACACAGACACACACGGACACCAATTAACAAAGACACACACTTACACCAAGTAACACAGACACACACTGACACCCAGTAACACAGACACACACTTACACCAAGCAACACGGACATACACGACACAAAGTAACAAAGACATACACTGATACCCAGTAACACAGACACACACTTACACCAAGTAACACAGACATACACTGACACCAAGTAACAAAGACAAACAATGATAACCAGGAACACAGACACACACTTACACCAAGTAACACAGACACACACTTACAGCAAGTAACAAAGACATACACTTACACCAAGTAACACAGTTATACACTGACACCAAGTAACAAAGACATGCACTGACACCTAGTAACACAGACACACACGGACACCAAGTAACAAAGACACAAACGTACGGCAAGTAACACAGACACACACTGACACCCAGTAACACAGACACACACTTACACCAAGTAACACAGACATACAGTGACACCCAGTAACACAGACACACACTTACACCAGGTAACACAGACATACACTGACACCAAGTAACAAAGACATACACTGATACCCAGGAACACAAACACACACTTACACCAAGTAACACAGACACACACTTGCACCAAGTAACAAAGACATACACTAACACCAAGTAACACAGACATACACTGACACCAAGTAACAAAGACATACAATTACACCAAGTAACAAAGACACACACTTACACCAAGCAACAAAGACAGATACTGATACCCAGTAACACAGACACACACTTACACCAATTAACAAAGACATACACTGACACCCAGTAACGCAAACAAACACACACTGACACCCAGTAACACAGAGAAACACTTATAAACAGTAACAAAGACATACACTGACACCAAGTAACACAGTCACACACTGACACCCAGTAACAAAGACATACACTGACACCAAGTAACAAAGACATGCACTGATACCAAGTCACAAAGACATACACTGATACCCAGTAACACAGACACACACTTCCACCAACTAACACAGACATACACTGACACCAAGTAACAAAGACATACACTTACACCAAGTAACACAGACATACACTGACACCAAGTAACAAAGACATACAATTACACCAAGTAACAAAGACACACACTTACACCAAGCAACAAAGACAGACACTGATACCCAGTAACACAGACACACACTTACACCAATTAACGAAGACATACACTGACACCCAGTAACACAAACAAACACACACAGACACCCAGTTTTACAGAGAAACACTAATAAACAGTAACACAGACATACACTGACACCAAGTCACAAAGACACACACTGAAACCCAGTAACAAAGACAAACACTGACACCAAGTCACAAAGACATACACTGAGACCAAGTCACAAAGACCTACACTGATACCCAGTAACACAGACACACAGTGACACCCAGTAACAAAGACATGCACTGATATCAAGTCACAAAGACATACACTGATACCCAGTAACTCAGACACACACTGAGACCAATTAACGCAGACATACACTGACACCAATTAACAAAGACATACACTGACACCAGGTAACAAAGACATACACTTACACCAAGTAACAAAGACAGACAATGACACCAAGTAACAAAGACATACACTTCCACCAAGTATTTTGACATACACTGACACCACGTAACAAAGACACACACTGATACCCAGTAACACAGACACACACTTACACCAAGTAACAAAGACATACACTGACACCAAGTCACAAAGACACACACTGACACCCAGTAACAAAGACATACACTGATACCTAGTCACAAAGACATAGACTGATACCCAGTAACACAGACACACACGGACACCAAGTAACAAAGACACACACTTACACCAAGTAACACAGACACACACTTACACCAAGCCACACGGACATACACTGACACAAAGTAACAAAGACATACACTGATACCCAGTAACACAGACACACACTTACACCAAGTAACACAGACATACACTGACACCAAGTAACAAAGACAAACACTGATACCCAGGAACACAGACACACACTTACACCAAGTAACACAGACACACACTTACAGCAAGTAACAAAGACATACACTTACACCAAGTAACACAGACATACACTGACACCATGTAACAAAGACGTACAATAACACCAAGTAACAAAGACATACAGTTACACCAAGTAACACAGTTATACACTGACACCAAGTAACAAGGACATGCACTGACACCCAGTAACACAGACACACACTTACACCATGTAACAAAGACACAAACTTACGGCAAGTAACACAGACACACACTGACACCCAGTAACACAGACACACACTTACACCAAGTAACACAGACATACAGTGACACCCAGTCACACAGACACACACTTACACCATGTAACACAGACATACACTGACACCAAGTAACAAAGACATACACTGATACCCAGGAACACAGACACACACTTACACCAAGTAACACAGACACACACTTGCACCAAGTAACAAAGACATACACTAACACCAAGTAACACAGACATACACTGACACCAAGTAACAAAGACATACAATTACACCAAGTAACAAAGACACGCACTTACACCAAGCAACAAAGACAGATACTGATACCCAGTAACACAGACACACACTTACACCAATTAACAAAGACATACACTGACACCCAGTAACGCAAACAAACACACACTGACACCCACTAACACAGAGAAACACTTATAAACAGTAACAAAGACATACACTGACACCAAGTAACACAGTCACACACTGACACCCAGTAACAAAGACATACACTGACACCAAGTAACAAAGACATGCACTGATACCAAGTCACAAAGACATACACTGATACCCAGTAACACAGACACACACTGACACCAAGTAACAAAGACATACACTGACACCAAGTCACAAAGACATACACTTACACAAAGTAACAAAGACAGACAATTACACCAAGTAACAAAGACATACACTTACAACAAGTATTTTGACATACACTGACACCAAGTAACAAAGACATACACTATTGCCCAGTAACACAGACACACACTTACACCAAGTCACAAAGACATACACTGACACCAAGTCACAAAGAAACACACTGACACCCAGTAACAAAGACATGCAATGAGACCAAGTCACAAAGACATACACTGATACCCAGTGACACAGATATACACTTACACCAGGTAACACAGACATACTCTGACACCCAGTAACACAGACACACACTTACACCAATTAACAAAGAAATACACTGACACCCAGTAACAAAGAGATACACTGACACCCAGTAACACAGACACACACGGACACCAAGTCACAAAGACGCAGACTTATACCAAGTAACACAGACACACACTGACACCCAGTAACACAGACACACACTTACACCAAGTAACAAAGACATACACTGACACCAAGTCACAAAGACACACACTGACACCCAGTAACAAAGACATACAATGAGACCAAGTCACAAAGACATACACTGATACCCAGTAACACAGACACACAGTACACCAAGTAACACAGACATACAATGACACCCAGTAACACAGACACACACTTACACCAAGTAACACAGACACACACTGACACCCAGTAACACAGACACACTCTTACACTAAGTAACACAGACATACACTGACACCAAGTAACAAAGACATACACTGACACCCAGTAACACAGACACACTCTTACACTAAGTAACACAGACATACACTGACACCAAGTAACAAAGACATACACTGATACCCAGTAACACAGACACACACTTACACCATGTAACAAAGACATACACTTACACCAAGTAACACAGACATACACTGTCACCATGTAACAAAGAGATACAATTAGACGAAGTAACAAAGACATACACTGACACCAAGTAACACAGATATACACTGACACCAAGTAACAAAGACGTGCACTGACACCCAGTAACACAGACATACACGGACACCAAGTAACAAAGACACGCACTTACACCAAATATCACAGACACACACTGACACCCGGTAACACAGACACACACTTACACCAAGTAACACAGACATACAATGACTCCAAGAAACAAAGACATACACTGATACCCAGTAACACAGACACACACTTACACCACGTAACACAGACATACACTGACACAAAGTAACAAAGACATACACTGATAGCCAGTAACACAGACACACACTTACACCAATTAAAAAAGACATACACTGACACCAAGTCACAAAGACACATACTGACACCCAGTAACAAAGACATCCAATGAGACCAAGTCACAAAGACATACACTGATACACAGTAACACAGGCACACACTTACACCAAGTAACACAGACATACACTGACACCCAGTAACACAGAAACACACTTACACCAAGTAACAAAGAAATACACTGACACCCAGTAACAAAGACATACACTGACACCCAGTAACACATTCACACACGGCAACCAAGTAACAAAGACACAGACTTACACCAAGTAACACAGACACACACTGACACCCAGTAACACAGACACACTCTTACACCAAGTAACACAGACATACACTGACACCCAGTAACACAGATACACATTTACACCAAGTGACACAGACATACACTGAGACCAAATAACAAAGACATACACTGATACCCAGGAACATAGACACTCACTTACACCAAGTAACACAGAGACACACTTACACCATGTAACAAAGACATTCACTTACACCAAGTAACACAGTCATACACTGACACCAAGTAACAAAGACATACGATTATACGAAGTAACAAAGGCACACACTGACACCACGTCACACAGACATACACGGACACCAAGTAACAAAGACACACACTTACACCAAGTAACACAGACACACACTGACACCCAGTAACACAGACACACACTTACACCAAGTAAGACAGACATGCAATGACACCAAGTAACAAAGACATACACTGATGCCCAGTAACACAGACACACACTTACACCAAGTAACACAGACATACACTGACACCAAGTAACAAAGACATACACTGATACCCAGGAACACAGACACACACTTACACCAAGTAACACAGACACACACTTACACCAAGTAACAAATACATACAATTACACCAAGTAACAAAGACACACACTTCCACCAAGTAACACAGACACACACTGACACCCAGTAACACATACACACACTTACACCAAGTAACACAGACATACACTGACACCAAGTAACAAAGAGATACACTGATGCCCAGTAACACAGACACACACTTACACCAAGTAACACAGACATACACTGACACCAAGTAACAAAGACATACACTGATACCCAGGAACACAGACATACACTTACACCAAGTAACCCAGAGATACACGGACACCAAGTAACAAATACATACAATTACACCAAGTAACAAAGACACACACTTCCACCAAGTACCACAGACACACACTGACACCCAGTAACACATACACACACTTACACCAAGTAACACAGACATACACTGACACCAAGTAACAAAGACATACACTGATACCCAGTAACACAGTCACACATTGACACCCAGTAACAAAGACATACACTGACACCAAGTAACAAAGACATACATTGATACCAAGTCACAAAGACATACGCTGATACCCAGTAACACAGACACACACTGACACCAAGTAACAAAGACATACACTTACACCAAGTATCAAAGACATCAATTACACCAAGTATCAAAGACATACACTTACACCAAGTATTTTGACATACACTGACACTAAGTAACAAAGACATACAATGTTAACCAGTAACACAGACACACACTTACACCAAGTAACAAAGACATACACTGACACCAAGTCACAAAGACACATATTGACACCCAGTAACAAAGACATACAATGACACCAAGTCGCAAAGACATACACTGATACCCAGTAACACAGATATACACTTACACCAAGTAACACAGACATACACTGACACCCAGTAACACAGACACACACATACACCAAGTGACAAAGAAATACACTGACACCCAGTAACAAAGACATACACTGACACCCAGTAACACAGAGACACATGGACACCAAGTAACAAAGACACAGACTTACACCAAGTAACACAGACACACACTGGCACCCAAAACACAGACACACACTTACACCAAGTAACACAGACTTACACTGACACCACGTAAGACAGACACACACTTACACCAAGTAACACAGACATACACTGACACCAAGTAACAAAGACATACAATTAGACCAAGTAACAAAGACACACACTTACACCAAGTAACAAAGACAGACACTGATACCCAGTAACACAGACACACACTTACACCAATTAACAAAGACATACACTGACACCCAGTAACACAAACAAACACACACTGACACCCAGTAACACAGAGAAACACTAATAAAAAGGAACAAAGACATACACTGACACCAAGTAACACAGTCACACACTGACACCCAGTAACAAAGACATACACTGACACCAAGTAACAAAGACATACACTGATACCAAGTCACAAAGACATACACTGATACCCAGTAACACAGACACACACTGACACCAAGTAACAAAGACATACACTGATACCCAGTAACACAGACACACACTTACACCAAGTAACAAAGACATACACTGACACCAAGTCACAAAGACACACACTGAAACCCAGTAACAAAGACATACAATGAGACCAAGTCACAAAGACATACACTGGTACCCAGTCACACAGACACACACTTACACCAAGTAACACAGACATACACTGACACCCAGTAACACCGACACACACTTACACCAAGTAACAAAGAAATACACTGACACCCAGTAACAAAGACATACACTGACACCCGGTAACACAGACACACACGGACACCAAGTAACAAAGACACAGACTTGCACCAAGTAACACAGACACACACTGACACCCAGTAACACAGACACACTCTTACACCAAGTAACACAGACATACACTGACACCAAATAACAAAGACATACACTGATACCCAGGAACATAGACACACACTTACACCAAGTAACACAGAGACACACTTACACCATGTAACAAAGACATACACTTACACCAAATAACACAGACATAGACTGACACTAAGTAACAAAGACATACGATTACACGAAGTAACAAAGGCACACACTTACACCAAGTAACACAGACATACACTGACACCAAGGAGCAAAGACATACACGGATACCCAGTAACACAGACACACACTTACACCAAGTAACACAGACATACACGGACACCAAGTAACAAATACATACAATTACACCAAATAACACAGACATACACTGACACTAAGTAACAAAGACATACGATTACACGAAGTAACAAAGGCACACACTTACACCAAGTAACACAGACATACACTGACACCAAGGAGCAAAGACATACACTGACACCCAGTAACACCGACACACACTTACACCAAGTAACAAAGAAATACACTGACACCCAGTAACAAAGACATACACTGACACCCGGTAACACAGACACACACGGACACCAAGTAACAAAGACACAGACTTGCACCAAGTAACACAGACACACACTGACACCCAGTAACACAGACACACTCTTACACCAAGTAACACAGACATACACTGACACCAAGTAACAAAGAAATACACTGACACCCAGTAACAAAGACATACACTGACACCCGGTAACACAGACACACACGGACACCAAGTAACAAAGACACAGACTTGCACCAAGTAACACAGACACACACTGACACCCAGTAACACAGACACACACTTACACCAAGTAACACAGAGACACACTTACACCATGTAACAAAGACATACACTTACACCAAATAACACAGACATACACTGACACTAAGTAACAAAGACATACGATTACACGAAGTAACAAAGGCACACACTTACACCAAGTAACACAGACATACACTGACACCAAGGAGCAAAGACATACACGGATACCCAGTAACACAGACACACACTTACACCAAGTAACACAGACATACACGGACACCAAGTAACAAATACATACAATTACACCAAGTAACAAAGACACACACTTACACAAGTGACACAAACACACACTGACACCCAGTAACACATACACACACTGACACCAAGTAACACAGACATACACTGACACCAAGTAACAAAGACATACACTGATACCCAGTAACACAGTCACATACTGACACCCAGTAACAAAGAAATACACTGACACCAAGTAACAAAGACATACACTGATACCAAGTCACAAAGACATACGCTGATACCCAGTAACACAGACACACACTGACACCAAGTAACAAAGACATACACTTACACCAAGTAACAAAGACAGACAATTACACCAAGTATCAAAGACATACACTTACACCAAGTATTTTGACATACACTGACACTAAGTAACAAAGACATACACTGTTACCCAGTAACACAGACACACATTTACACCAAGTAACAAAGACATACACTGACACCAAGTCACAGAGACACACATTGACACCCAGTAACAAAGACATACAATGACACCAAGTCGCAAAGACATACACTGATACCCAGTAACACAGATATACACTTACACCAAGTAACACAGACATACACTGACACCCAGTAACACAGACACACACTTACACCAAGTGACAAAGAAATACACTGACACCCAGTAACAAAGACATACACTGACACCCAGTAACACAGAGACACATGGACACCAGGTAACAAAGACACAGACTTACACCAAGTAACACAGACACACACTGGCACCCAAAACACAGACACACACTTACACCAAGTAACACAGACTTACACTGACACCAAGTAAGACAGACACACACTTACACCAAGTAACACAGACATACACTGACACCAAGTAACAAAGACATACAATTAGACCAAGTAACAAAGACACACACTTACACCAAGTAACAAAGACAGACACTGATACCCAGTAACACAGACACACACTTACACCAATTAACAAAGACATACACTGACACCCAGTAACACAAACAAACACACACTGACACCCAGTAACACAGAGAAACATTAATAAAAAGGAACAAAGACATACACTGACACCAAGTTACACAGTCACATACTGACACCCAGTAACAAAGACATACACTGACACCAAGTAACAAAGACATACACTGATACCAAGTCACAAAGACATACACTGATACCCAGTAACACAGACACACACTTACACCAAGTAACAAAGACATACACTGACACCAAGTCACAAAGACACACACTGACACCCAGTAACAAAGACATACAATGAGACCAAGTCACAAAGACATACACTGGTACCCGGTCACACAGACACACACTTACACCAAGTAACACAGACATACACTGACACCCAGTAACACCAACACACACTTACACCAAGTAACAAAGAAATACACTGACACCCAGTAACAAAGACATACACTGACACCCGGTAACACAGACACACACGGACACCAAGTAACAAAGACACAGACTTGCACCAAGTAACACAGACACACACTGACACCCAGTAACACAGACACACTCTTACACCAAGTAACACAGACATACACTGACACCAAATAACAAAGACATACACTGATACCCAGGAACATAGACACACACTTACACCAAGTAACACAGAGACACACTTACACCATGTAACAAAGACATACACTTACACCAAATAACACAGACATACACTGACACTAAGTAACAAACACATACGATTACACGAAGTAACAAAGGCACACACTTACACCAAGTAACACAGACATACACTGACACCAAGGAGCAAAGACATACACGGATACCCAGTAACACAGACACACACTTGCACCAAGTAACACAGACATACACGGACACCAAGTAACAAATACATACAATTACACCAAGTAACAAAGACACACACTTACACCAAGTGACACAAACACACACTGACACCCAGTAACACATACACACACTGACACCAAGTAACACAGACATACACTGACACCAAGTAACAAAGACATACACTGATACCCAGTAACACAGTCACATACTGACACCCAGTAACAAAGAAATACACTGACACCAAGTAACAAAGACATACACTGATACCAAGTCACAAAGACATACGCTGATACCCAGTAACACAGACACACACTGACACCAAGTAACAAAGACATACACTTACACCAAGTAACAAAGACAGACAATTACACCAAGTATCAAAGACATACACTTACACCAAGTATTTTGACATACACTGACACTAAGTAACAAAGACATACACTGTTACCCAGTAACACAGACACACATTTACACCAAGTAACAAAGACATACACTGACACCAAGTCACAGAGACACACATTGACACCCAGTAACAAAGACATACAATGACTCCAAGTCGCAAAGACATACACTGATACCCAGTAACACAGATATACACTTACACCAAGTAACACAGACATACACTGACACCCAGTAACACAGACACACACTTACACCAAGTGACAAAGAAATACACTGACACCCAGTAACAAAGACATACACTGACACACAGTAACACAGAGACACACGGACACCAAGTAACAAAGACACAGACTTACACCAAGTAACACAGACACACACTGACACCCAAAACACAGACACACACTTACACCAAGTAACACAGACACACACTTACACCAAGTAACAAAGACATACACTAACACCATGTAACACAGACATACACTGACACCAAGTAACAAAGACATACAATTACACCAAGTAACAAAGACACAGACTTACACCAAGTAACAAAGACAGACACTGATACCCAGTAACACAGTCACACACTGACACCCAGTAACAAAGACACACACTTACACCAAGTAACACAAACACACACTGACACCCAGTAACACATACACACACTGACACCAAGTAACACAGACATACACTGACACCAAGTAACAAAGACATACACTGATACCCAGTAACACAGTCACACACTGACACCCAGTAACAAAGAAATACACTGACACCAAGTAACAAAGACATACACTGATACCAAGTCACAAAGACATACGCTGATACCCAGTAACACAGAAACTCACTGACACCAAGTAACAAAGACATACACTTACACCAAGTAACAAAGACAGACAATTACACCAAGTATCAAAGACATACACTTACACCAAGTATTTTGATATACACTGACACTAAGTAACAAAGACATACACTGTTACCCAGTAACACAGACACACATTTACACCAAGTAACAAAGACATACACTGACACCAAGTCACAGAGACACACATTGACACCCAGTAACAAAGACATACAATGACACCAAGTAACAAAGACAGACACTGATACCCAGTAACACAGACACACATTTACACCAATTAACAAAGACATACACTGACACCCAGTAACACAAACAAACACACACTGACACCCAGTAACACCGAGAAACACTATTAAACAGTAACAAAGACATACACTGGCACCAAGTAACACAGTCACACACTGACACCCAGTAACAAAGACAGACACTGACACCAAGTAACAAAGACATACACTGATACCAAGTCACAAAGACATACACTGATACCCAGTAACACAGACACACACTGACACCAAGTAACAAAGACATACACTTACACAAAGTAACAAAGACAGACAATTACACCAAGTAACAAAGACAGACAATTACACCAAGTATTTTGACATACACTGACACCAAGTAACAAAGACATACACTGATACCCAGTAACACAGACACACACTTACACCAAGTAACAAAGACATACACTGACACCAAGTCACAAAGACACACACTGACACCCAGTAACAAAGACATACAATGAGACCAAGTCACAAAGACATACACTGATACCCAGTAACACAGACACACACTTACACCAAGTAACACAGACATACACTGACACCCAGTAACACAGACACACACTTACACCAAGTAACAAAGAAATACACTGACACCCAGTAACAAAGACATACACTGACACCCGGTAACACAGACACACACGGACACCAAGTAACAAAGACACAGACTTACACCAAGTAACACAGACACACACTGACACCCAGTAACACAGACACACTCTTCCACCAAGTAACACAGACATACACTGAAACCAAATAACAAAGACAAACACTGATACCCAGGAACAAAGACACACACTTACACCAAGTAACACAGAGACACACTTACACCATGTAACAAAGACATACACTTACACCAAGTAACACAGACATACACTGACACTAAGTAACAAAGACATACGATTACACGAAGTAACAAAGGCACACACTTACACCAAGTAACACAGATATACACTGACACCAAGTAACAAAGACATGCACTGACACCCAGTAACACAGATATACACGGACACCAAGTAACAAAGACACACACTTACACCAAGTAACACAGACACACACTGACACCCAGTAACACAGACACACACTTACACCAAGTAACACAGACATACACTGACACCAAGGAGCAAAGACATACACGGATACCCAGTAACACAGACACACACTTACACCAAGTAACCCAGACATACACGGACACCAAGTAACAAATACATACAATTACACCAAGTAACAAAGACACACACTGACACCAAGTAACACAGACACACACTGACACCCAGTAACACATACACACTCTTACACCAAGTAACACAGACATACACTGACACCAAGTAACAAAGACATACACTGATACCCAGTAACACAGTCACACACTGACACCCAGTAACAAAGACATACACTGACACCAAGTAACAAAGTCATACACTGATACCAAGTCACAAATACATACGCTGAAAACCAGTAACACAGACACACACTGACACCAAGTAACAAAGACATACACTTACACCAAGTAACAAAGACAGACAATTACACAAGTATCAAAGACATACACTTACACCTAGTATTTTGACATACACTGACACTAAGTAACAAAGACATACACTGTTACCCAGTAACACAGACACACACTTACACCAAGTAACAAAGACATACACTTACACCAAGTAACACAAACACACACTGACACCCAGTAACACATACACACACTGACACCAAGTAACACAGACATACACTGACACCAAGTAACAAAGACATACACTCTTACCCAGTAACACAGTCACACACTGACACCCAGTAACAAAGAAATACACTGACACCAAGTAACAAAGACATACACTGATACCAAGTCACAAAGACATACGCTGATACCCAGTAACACAGAAACACACTGACACCAAGTAACAAAGACATACACTTACACCAAGTAACAAAGACAGACAATTACACCAAGTATCAAAGACATACACTTACACCAAGTATTTTCACATACACTGACACTAAGTAACAAAGACATACACTGTTACCGAGTAACACAGACACACATTTACACCAAGTAACAAAGACATACACTGATACCAAGTCACAGAGACACACATTGACACCCAGTAACAAAGACATACAATGACTCCAAGTCGCAAAGACATACACTGATACCCAGTAACACAGATATACACTTACACCAAGTAACACAGACATACACTGACACCCAGTAACACAGACACACACTTACACCAAGTGACAAAGAAATACACTGACACCCAGTAACAAAGACATACACTGACACACAGTAACACAGAGACACACGGACACCAAGTAACAAAGACACAGACTTACACCAAGTAACACAGACACACACTGACACCCAAAACACAGACACACACTTACACCAAGTAACACAGACACACACTTACACCAAGTAACAAAGACATACACTAACATCATGTAACACAGACATACACTGACACCAAGTATCAAAGACATACAATTACACCAAGTAACAAAGACACAGACTTACACCAAGTAACAAAGACAGACACTGATACCCAGTAACACAGTCACACACTGACACCCAGTAACAAAGACACACACTTACACCAAGTAACACAAACACACACTGACACCCAGTAACACATACACACACTGACACCAAGTAACACAGACATACACTGACACCAAGTAACAAAGACATACACTGATACCCAGTAACACAGTCACACACTGACACCCAGTAACAAAGAAATACACTGACACCAAGTAACAAAGACATACACTGATACCAAGTCACAAAGACATACGCTGATACCCAGTAACACAGAAACACACTGACACCAAGTAACAAAGACATACACTTACACCAAGTAACAAAGACAGACAATTACACCAAGTATCAAAGACATACACTTACACCAAGTATTTTGACATACACTGACACTAAGTAACAAAGACATACACTGTTACCCAGTAACACAGACACACATTTACACCAAGTAACAAAGACATACACTGACACCAAGTCACAGAGACACACATTGACACCCAGTAACAAAGACATACAATGACACCAAGTAACAAAGACAGACACTGATACCCAGTAACACAGACACACATTTACACCAATTAAGAAAGACATACACTGACACCCAGTAACACAAACAAACACACACTGACACCCAGTAACACAGAGAAACACTAATAAACAGTAACAAAGACATACACTGGCACCAAGTAACACAGTCACACACTGACACCCAGTAACAAAGACAGACACTGACACCAAGTAACAAAGACATACACTGATACCAAGTCACAAAGACATACACTGATACCCAGTAACACAGACACACACTGACACCAAGTAACAAAGACATACACTTACACAAAGTAACAAAGACAGACAATTACACCAAGTAACAAAGACAGACAATTACACCAAGTATTTTGACATACACTGACACCAAGTAACAAAGACATACACTGATACCCAGTAACACAGACACACACTTACACCAAGTAACAAAGACATACACTGACACCAAGTCACAAAGACACACACTGACACCCAGTAACAAAGACATACAATGAGACCAAGTCACAAAGACATACACTGATACCCAGTAACACAGACACACACTTACACCAAGTAACACAGACATACACTGACACCCAGTAACACAGACACACACTTACACCAAGTAACAAAGAAATACACTGACACCCAGTAACAAAGACATACACTGACACCCGGTAACACAGACACACACGGACACCAAGTAACAAAGACACAGACTTACACCAAGTAACACAGACACACACTGACACCCAGTAACACAGACACACTCTTCCACCAAGTAACACAGACATACACTGAAACCAAATAACAAAGACAAACACTGATACCCAGGAACAAAGACACACACTTACACCAAGTAACACAGAGACACACTTACACCATGTAACAAAGACATACACTTACACCAAGTAACACAGACATACACTGACACTAAGTAACAAAGACATACGATTACACGAAGTAACAAAGGCACACACTTACACCAAGTAACACAGATATACACTGACACCAAGTAACAAAGACATGCACTGACACCCAGTAACACAGATATACACGGACACCAAGTAACAAAGACACACACTTACACCAAGTAACACAGACACACACTGACACCCAGTAACACAGACACACACTTACACCAAGTAACACAGACATACACTGACACCAAGGAGCAAAGACATACACGGATACCCAGTAACACAGACACACACTTACACCAAGTAACCCAGACATACACGGACACCAAGTAACAAATACATACAATTACACCAAGTAACAAAGACACACACTGACACCAAGTAACACAGACACACACTGACACCCAGTAACACATACACACTCTTACACCAAGTAACACAGACATACACTGACACCAAGTAACAAAGACATACACTGATACCCAGTAACACAGTCACACACTGACACCCAGTAACAAAGACATACACTGACACCACGTAACAAAGTCATACACTGATACCAAGTCACAAAGACATACGCTGAAAACCAGTAACACAGACACACACTGACACCAAGTAACAAAGACATACACTTACACCAAGTAACAAAGACAGACAATTACACAAGTATCAAAGACATACACTTACACCTAGTATTTTGACATACACTGACACTAAGTAACAAAGACATACACTGTTACCCAGTAACACAGACACACACTTACACCAAGTAACAAAGACATACACTGACACCAAGTCACAAAGACACACATTGACACCCAGTAACAAAGACATACAATGACACCAAGTCGCAAAGACATACACTGATACCCAGTAACACAGATATACACTTACACCAAGTAACACAGACATACACTGACACCCAGAAACACAGACACACACTTACACCAAGTGACAAAGAAATACACTGACACCCAGTAACAAAGACATACACTGACACCCAGTAACACAGAGACACACGGACACCAAGGAACAAAGACACAGCCTTACACCAAGTAACACAGACACACACTGACACCCAAAACACAGACACACACTTACACCAAGTAACACAGACATACACTGACACCAAGTAACACAGACACACACGTACACCAAGTAACAAAGACATACACTAACACCAAGTAACACAGACATACACTGACACCAAGTAACAAAGACATACAATTACACCAAGTAACAAAGACACACACTTACACCAAGTAACAAAGACAGACACTGATACCCAGTAACACAGACACACATTTACACCAATTAACAAAGACATACACTGACACCCAGTAACACAAACAAACACACACTGACACCCAAAACACAGACACACACTTACACCAAGTAACACAGACATACACTGACACCAAGTAACACAGACACACACGTACACCAAGTAACAAAGACATACACTAACACCAAGTAACACAGTCACACACTGACACCCAGTAACAAAGACATACACTGACACCAAGTAACAAAGACATACACTGATACCAAGTCACAAAGACATACACTGATACCCAGTAACACAGACACACACTGACACCAAGTGACAAAGACATACACTGACACCAAGTAACAAAGACATACACTTACACAAAGTAACAAAGACAGACAATTACACCAAGTAACAAAGACAGACAATTATACCAATTATTTTGACATACACTGACAAAAAGTAACAAAGACATACACTGATACCCAGTAACACAGACACACACTTACACCAAGTAACAAAGACATACACTGACACCAAGTCACAAAGACACACACTGACACCCAGCAACAAAGACCTACAATGAGACTAAGTCACAAAGACATACACTGATACCCAGTAACACAGACACACACTTCCACCAAGTAACACAGACATACACTGACACCCAGTAACACAGACACACACTTACACCAAGTAACAAAGAAATACACTGACACCCAGTAACAAAGACATACACTGACACCCGGTAACACAGACACACACGGACACCAAGTAACAAAGACACAGACTTACACCAAGTAACACAGACACACACTGACACCCAGTAACACAGACACACTCTTACACCAAGTAACACAGACATACACTGACACCAAATAACAAAGACGAACACTGATACCCAGGAACAAAGACACACACTTACACCAAGTAACACAGAGACACACTTACACCATGTAACAAAGACATACACTTACACCAAGTAACACAGACATACACTGACACTAAGTAACAAAGACATACGATTACACGAAGTAACAAAGGCACACACTTACACCAAATAACACAGATATACACTGACTCCAAGTAACAAAGACATGCACTGACACCCAGTAACACAGACACACACTTACACCAAGTAACACAGACATACACGGACACCAAGTAACAAAGACACACACTTACACCAAGTAACACAGACACACACTGACACCCAGTAACACAGACACACACTTACACCAAGTAACACAGACATACACTGACACCAAGGAGCAAAGACATACACGGATACCCAGTAACACAGACACACACTTACACCAAGTAACACAGACATACACTGACACCAAGTAACAAAGACAAACACTGATACCCAGGAACACAGACACACACTTACACCAAGTAACACAGACACACACTTACACCAAGTATCAAAGACATGCACTTACACCAAGTAACACAGACATACACGGACACCAAGTAGCAAAGACACACACTTACACCAAGTAACAAAGACAGACACTGATACCCAGTAACACAGACACACACTTACACCAAGTAACAAAGACATACACTGACACCAAGTCACAAAGACACACATTGACACCCAGTAACAAAGACATACAATGAGACCAAGTCACAAAGACATACACTGATACTCAGTAACACAGACACACACTACACCAAGTAACACAGACATACACTGACACCCAGTAACACAGACACACACTGACACCCAGTACAACAGACACACATGGACACCAAGTAACAAAGACACAGACTTACACCAAGTAACACAGGCACACACTGACACCCAGTAACACAGACACACTCTTACACGAAGTAACACAGACATACACTGACACCAAGTAACAAAGACATACACTGATACCCAGTAACACAGACACACACTTACACAGACATACACTGACACCAAGTAACAAAGACATACACTGATACCCAGGAACATAGACACACACTTACACCAAGTGACACAGAAACACACTTACACCATGTAACAAAGACATACACTTACACCAATTAGCACAGACATACACTGACACCAAGTAACAAAGACATACAATTAAACGAAGTAACAAAGACACACACTTACACCAAGTAACACAGATATACACTGACACCAAGTAACAAAGACATGCACTGACACCCAGTAACACAGACATACACGGACACCAAGTAACAAAGACACGCACTTACACCAAGTAACACAGACACACACTGACACCCAGTAACACAGATACACACTTACACCAAGTAACACAGACATACACTGACACCAAGTAACAAAGACATACACTGATACCCAGCAACACAGACACACACTTACACCAGGTAACACAGACATACACTGACACCAAGTAACAAAGACATACACTGATACCCAGGAACACTGACACACACTTACACCAAGTAACACAAACACACACTTACACCAAGTAACAAAGACATACACTTACACCAAGTAACCCAGACATACACGGACTCCAAGGAACAAATACATACAATTACACCAAGTAACAAAGACATACACTTACACCAAGTAACACAGACATACACTGACACCAAGTAACAAAGACATACACTGATACCCAGTAACACAGTCACACACTGACACCCAGTAAAAAGACATACACTGACACCACGTAACAAAGACATACACTGATACCAAGTCACAAAGACATACGCTGATACCCAGTAACACAGACACACACTGACACCAAGTAACAAAGACATACACTTACACAAGGTAACAAAGACAGACAATTACACCAAGTATCAAAGACATACACTTACACCAAGTATTTTGACATACACTGACACCAAGTAACAAAGACATACACTGTTACCCAGTAACACAGACACACACTTACACCAAGTAACAAAGACATACACTGACACCAGGTCACAAAGACACACATTGACACCCAGTAACAAAGACATACAATGAGACCAAGTCACAAAGACATACACTGATACCCAGTAACACAGACATACACTTACAACAAGTAACACAGACATACACTGACAACCAGTAACACAGACACACACTTACACCAAGTGACAAAGAAATACACTGACACCCAGTAACAAAGACATACACGGACACCAAGTAACAAAGACACAGACTTACACCAAGTAACACACACACACACTGACGCCCAGTAACACAGACACACACTTACACCAAGTAACACAGACATACACTGACACCAAGTAACAAAGACATACACTGATACCCAGTAACACAGACACACACTTACACCAAGTAACACAGACATACACTGTCACCAAGTAACAAAGACATACACAGATACCCAGGAACATAGACACACACTTACACCAAGTAACACAGAGACACACTTACACAATGTAACAAAGACATACACTTACACCAAGTAACACAGACATACACTGACACCAAGTAACAAAGACACACAATTACACCAAGTAACAAAGACGCACACTTACACCAAGTAACACAGATATACACTGACACCAAGTGTCAAAGACATGCACTGACACCCAGTAACACAGACATACACGGACACCAAGTAACAAAGACACACACTTACAACAAGTAACATAGACACACACTGACACCCAGTAACACAGACACACTTACACCAAGTAACACAGACATACACTGACACCAAGTACAAAAGACATACACTGATACCCAGTAACACAGACGCACACTTACACCAGGTAACACAGACATACACTGACGCCAAGTAACAAAGACATACACTGATACCCAGGAACACAGACAAACACTTACACCAAGTAACACAGACACACACTTACATCAAGTAACAAAGACATACACTTACACCAAGTAACACAGACATACACTGACACAAAGTAACAAAGACATACAATTACACCAAGTAACAAAGACACACACTTACACCAAGTCACAAAGACAGACACTGATACCCAGTAACACAGTCACACACATACACCAAGTAACAAAGACATACACTGACACCCAGTAACGCAAACAAAAACACACTGACACCTAGTAACACAGAGAAACACTAATAAACAGTAACAAAGACATACACTGGCACCAAGTAACACAAACACACACTGACACCAAGTAACAAAGACATACACTGACGCCCAGTAACAAAGACATACACTGACACCCAGTAACACAGACACACACGGACACAAAGTAACAAAGAAACAGACTTACACCAAGTAACACAGACACACAATGACACCCAGTAGCACAGACACACACTTACAACAAATAACACAGACATACACTGACACACAGTAACACAGACACACACTTACACCAAGTAACAAAGACATACACTGACACCCAGTAACAAAGACATACACTGACACCCAGTAACACAGACACACACGGACACCAAGTAACAAAGACACAGACTTACACCAAGTAACACAGACACACATTGACACCAAGAAACACAGACACACAATTACACCAAGTAACACAGACATACACTGACACCAAGTAACAAAGACATACACTGACACCCAGTTACACAGACATACACGGACACCAAGTAACAAAGACACAGACTTACACCAAGTAACACAGACACACATTGACACCAAGTAACGCAGACACACACTTACACCAAGTAACACAGACACACATTGACACTAAGTAACACAGACACACAATTACACCAAGTAACACAGACATACACTGACACCAAGTACAAAGGCATACACTGACACCCAGTAACAAAGACATACACTGACACCAAGTCACAAAGACATACACTGACACCCAGTAACACAGACACTCACTTACACCAAGTAACAAAGACATACACTGACACCCAGTAACAAAGACATACACTGACACCCAGTAACACAGACACACTCGGACACCAAGTAACAAAGACACAGACTTACACTAAGTAACACAGACACACATTGACACCAAGTAACACAGACACACAATTACACCAAGTAACACAGACATAAACTGACAGCAAGTCACAAAGACACACACTGACACCCAGTAACAAAGACATACACTGATACCCAGTAACACAGACACACACTTACACCAAGTAACAAAGAAATACACTGACACCCAGTAACAAAGACATACACTGACACCCGGTAACACAGACACACACGGACACCAAGTAACAAAGACACAGACTTACACCAAGTAACACAGACACACACTGACACCCAGTAACACAGACACACTCTTACACCAAGTAACACAGACATACACTGACACCAAATAACAAAGACGAACACTGATACCCAGGAACAAAGACACACACTTACACCAAGTAACACAGAGACACACTTACACCATGTAACAAAGACATACACTTACACCAAGTAACACAGACATACACTGACACTAAGTAACAAAGACATACGATTACACGAAGTAACAAAGGCACACACTTACACCAAGTAACACAGATATACACTGACTCCAAGTAACAAAGACATGCACTGACACCCAGTAACACAGACACACACTTACACCAAGTAACACAGACATACACGGACACCAAGTAACAAAGACACACACTTACACCAAGTAACACAGACACACACTGACACCCAGTAACACAGACACACACTTACACCAAGTAACACAGACATACACTGACACCAAGGAGCAAAGACATACACGGATACCCAGTAACACAGACACACACTTACACCAAGTAACACAGACATACACTGACACCAAGTAACAAAGACAAACACTGATACCCAGGAACACAGACACACACTTACACCAAGTAACACAGACACACACTTACACCAAGTATCAAAGACATGCACTTACACCAAGTAACACAGACATACACGGACACCAAGTAGCAAAGACACACACTTACACCAAGTAACAAAGACAGACACTGATACCCAGTAACACAGACACACACTTACACCAAGTAACAAAGACATACACTGACACCAAGTCACAAAGACACACATTGACACCCAGTAACAAAGACATACAATGAGACCAAGTCACAAAGACATACACTGATACTCAGTAACACAGACACACACTACACCAAGTAACACAGACATACACTGACACCCAGTAACACAGACACACACTGACACCCAGTACAACAGACACACATGGACACCAAGTAACAAAGACACAGACTTACACCAAGTAACACAGGCACACACTGACACCCAGTAACACAGACACACTCTTACACGAAGTAACACAGACATACACTGACACCAAGTAACAAAGACATACACTGATACCCAGTAACACAGACACACACTTACACAGACATACACTGACACCAAGTAACAAAGACATACACTGATACCCAGGAACATAGACACACACTTACACCAAGTGACACAGAAACACACTTACACCATGTAACAAAGACATACACTTACACCAATTAGCACAGACATACACTGACACCAAGTAACAAAGACATACAATTAAACGAAGTAACAAAGACACACACTTACACCAAGTAACACAGATATACACTGACACCAAGTAACAAAGACATGCACTGACACCCAGTAACACAGACATACACGGACACCAAGTAACAAAGACACGCACTTACACCAAGTAACACAGACACACACTGACACCCAGTAACACAGATACACACTTACACCAAGTAACACAGACATACACTGACACCAAGTAACAAAGACATACACTGATACCCAGCAACACAGACACACACTTACACCAGGTAACACAGACATACACTGACACCAAGTAACAAAGACATACACTGATACCCAGGAACACTGACACACACTTACACCAAGTAACACAAACACACACTTACACCAAGTAACAAAGACATACACTTACACCAAGTAACCCAGACATACACGGACTCCAAGGAACAAATACATACAATTACACCAAGTAACAAAGACATACACTTACACCAAGTAACACAGACATACACTGACACCAAGTAACAAAGACATACACTGATACCCAGTAACACAGTCACACACTGACACCCAGTAAAAAGACATACACTGACACCACGTAACAAAGACATACACTGATACCAAGTCACAAAGACATACGCTGATACCCAGTAACACAGACACACACTGACACCAAGTAACAAAGACATACACTTACACAAGGTAACAAAGACAGACAATTACACCAAGTATCAAAGACATACACTTACACCAAGTATTTTGACATACACTGACACCAAGTAACAAAGACATACACTGTTACCCAGTAACACAGACACACACTTACACCAAGTAACAAAGACATACACTGACACCAGGTCACAAAGACACACATTGACACCCAGTAACAAAGACATACAATGAGACCAAGTCACAAAGACATACACTGATACCCAGTAACACAGACATACACTTACAACAAGTAACACAGACATACACTGACAACCAGTAACACAGACACACACTTACACCAAGTGACAAAGAAATACACTGACACCCAGTAACAAAGACATACACGGACACCAAGTAACAAAGACACAGACTTACACCAAGTAACACACACACACACTGACGCCCAGTAACACAGACACACACTTACACCAAGTAACACAGACATACACTGACACCAAGTAACAAAGACATACACTGATACCCAGTAACACAGACACACACTTACACCAAGTAACACAGACATACACTGTCACCAAGTAACAAAGACATACACAGATACCCAGGAACATAGACACACACTTACACCAAGTAACACAGAGACACACTTACACAATGTAACAAAGACATACACTTACACCAAGTAACACAGACATACACTGACACCAAGTAACAAAGACACACAATTACACCAAGTAACAAAGACGCACACTTACACCAAGTAACACAGATATACACTGACACCAAGTGTCAAAGACATGCACTGACACCCAGTAACACAGACATACACGGACACCAAGTAACAAAGACACACACTTACAACAAGTAACATAGACACACACTGACACCCAGTAACACAGACACACTTACACCAAGTAACACAGACATACACTGACACCAAGTACAAAAGACATACACTGATACCCAGTAACACAGACGCACACTTACACCAGGTAACACAGACATACACTGACGCCAAGTAACAAAGACATACACTGATACCCAGGAACACAGACAAACACTTACACCAAGTAACACAGACACACACTTACATCAAGTAACAAAGACATACACTTACACCAAGTAACACAGACATACACTGACACAAAGTAACAAAGACATACAATTACACCAAGTAACAAAGACACACACTTACACCAAGTCACAAAGACAGACACTGATACCCAGTAACACAGTCACACACATACACCAAGTAACAAAGACATACACTGACACCCAGTAACGCAAACAAAAACACACTGACACCTAGTAACACAGAGAAACACTAATAAACAGTAACAAAGACATACACTGGCACCAAGTAACACAAACACACACTGACACCAAGTAACAAAGACATACACTGACGCCCAGTAACAAAGACATACACTGACACCCAGTAACACAGACACACACGGACACAAAGTAACAAAGAAACAGACTTACACCAAGTAACACAGACACACAATGACACCCAGTAGCACAGACACACACTTACAACAAATAACACAGACATACACTGACACACAGTAACACAGACACACACTTACACCAAGTAACAAAGACATACACTGACACCCAGTAACAAAGACATACACTGACACCCAGTAACACAGACACACACGGACACCAAGTAACAAAGACACAGACTTACACCAAGTAACACAGACACACATTGACACCAAGAAACACAGACACACAATTACACCAAGTAACACAGACATACACTGACACCAAGTAACAAAGACATACACTGACACCCAGTTACACAGACATACACGGACACCAAGTAACAAAGACACAGACTTACACCAAGTAACACAGACACACATTGACACCAAGTAACGCAGACACACACTTACACCAAGTAACACAGACACACATTGACACTAAGTAACACAGACACACAATTACACCAAGTAACACAGACATACACTGACACCAAGTACAAAGGCATACACTGACACCCAGTAACAAAGACATACACTGACACCAAGTCACAAAGACATACACTGACACCCAGTAACACAGACACTCACTTACACCAAGTAACAAAGACATACACTGACACCCAGTAACAAAGACATACACTGACACCCAGTAACACAGACACACTCGGACACCAAGTAACAAAGACACAGACTTACACTAAGTAACACAGACACACATTGACACCAAGTAACACAGACACACAATTACACCAAGTAACACAGACATAAACTGACAGCAAGTCACAAAGACACACACTGACACCCAGTAACAAAGACATACACTGATACCCAGTAACACAGACACACACTGACACCAAGTAACAAAGACATATACTGACACCAAGTAACAAAGACATACACTTACACCAAGTAACAAAGACAGACAATTACACCAAGTAACAAAGACACACACTTACACCAAGTATTTTGACATACACTGACACCAAGTAACAAAGACAAACACTGACACCAAGTCACAAAGACACACACTGACACCCAGTAACAAAGACATACACTGACACCAAGTCACAAAGTCATACACTGATACCCAGTAAAACAGACACACTTACACCAAGTAACACAGACATACACTGACACCCAGTAACACAGACACACACTTACACCAAGTAACAAAGACATAAACTGACACCCAGTAACAAAGACATACACTGACACCCAGTAACACAGACACACACGGACACCAAGTAACAAAGACACAGACTTACACCAAGTAACACAGACACACATTGACACCAAGTAACACAGACACACAATTACACCAAGTAACACAGACATACACTGACTCCAAGTAACAAAGACATGCACTGACACCCAGAAACACAGACATACACGGACACCAAGTAACAAAGACACAGACTTACACCAAGTAACACAGGCACACATTGATACCAAGTAACACAGACACACACTTACACCAAGTAACACAGACACACATTGACACCAAGTAACACAGACACACAATTACACCACGTAACACAGACATACACTGACACCATGTAACAAAGACATACACTGACACCCAGTAACAAAGACATACACTGACACCAAGTCACAAAGACATACACTGACACCCAGTAACACAGACACACACTTACACCAAGTAACAAAGACATACACTGACACCCAGTAACAAAGACATACACTGACACCCAGTAACACAGACACACACGGACACCAAGTAACAAAGACACAGACTTACACCAAGTAACACAGACACACATTGACACCAAGTAACACAGACACACAATTACACCAAGTAACACAGACATACACTGACACCAAGTCACAAAGACACACACTGACACCCAGTAACAAAGACATACACTGACACCAAGTCACAAAGACATACACTGATACCCAGTAACACAGACACACACTGACACCAAGTAACAAAGACATATACTGACACCAAGTAACAAAGACATACACTTACACCAAGTAACAAAGACAGACAATTTCACCAAGTAACAAAGACACACACTTACACCAAGTATTTTGACATACACTGACACAAAGTAACAAAGACAAACACTGACACCAAGACACAAAGACACACACTGACACCCAGTAACAAAGACATACACTGACACCAAATCACAAAGTCATACACTGATACCCAGTAAAACAGACACACTTACACCAAGTAACACAGACATACACTGACACCCAGTAACACAGACACACACTGACACCAAGTAACAAAGACATACACTGACACCCAGTAACAAAGACATACATTGACACCCAGTAACACAGACACACACGGACACCAAGTAACAAAGACACAGACTTACACCAAGTAACACAGACACACATTGACACCATGTAACACAGACACACAATTACACCAAGTAACACAGACATACACTGACACCAAGTAACAAAGACATGCACTGACACCCAGAAACACAGACAGACACGGACACCAAGTAACAAAGACACAGACTTACACCAAGTAACACAGACACACATTGACACCAAGTAACACAGACACACACTTACACCAAGTAACACAGACACACATTGACACCAAGTAACACAGACACACAATTACACCAAGTAACACAGACATACACTGACACCATGTAACAAAGACATACACTGACACCCAGTAACAAAGACATACACTGACACCCAGTAACAAAGACATCCACTGACACCCAGTAACACAGACACACACGGACACCAAGTATCAAAGACACAGACTTACACCAAGCAACACAGGCACACATTGACACCAAGTAACACAGACACACAATTACACCAAGTAACACAGAAATACACTGACACCAAGTAACAAAGACATACACTGACACCCAGTAACAAAGACATACACTGACACCAAGTCACAAAGACATACACTGACACCCAGTAACACAGACACACACTTACACCAAGTAACAAAGACATACACTGACACCCAGTAACAAAGACATACACTGACACCCAGTAACACAGACACACACGGACACCAAGTAACAAAGACACAGACTTACACCAAGTAACACAGACACCCATTGACACCAAGTAACACAGACACACAATGACACAAAGTAACACAGACATACACTGATACTAAGTCACAAAGACATACACTGATACCCCGTAACACAGGCACACACTGACACCAAGTAAAAAAGACATACACAAACACCAAGTAACAAAGACATACAATTACACCAAGTAACAAAGACATACACTTACACCAAGTATTTTGACATACACTGACATCAAGTAACAAAGACATACACTGATACCCAGTAACACAGACACACACTTACACCAAATAACAAAGACATACACTGACACCAAGTCACAAAGACACACACTGACACCCAGCAACAAAGACATACACTGACACCAAGTAACAAAGACATACACTGACGCCCAGTAACAAAGACATACACTGACACCCAGTAACACAGACACACACGGACACAAAGTAACAAAGAAACAGACTTACACCAAGTAACACAGACATACACTGACACCAAGTCACAAAGACATACACTGACACCCAGTAACAAAGACATACACTGACACCCAGTAACACAGACACACACGGACACCAAGTAACAAAGACACAGACTTACACCAAGTAACACAGACACACATTGACACCATGTAACACAGACACACAATTACACCAAGTAACACAGACATACACTGACACCAAGTAACAAAGACATGCACTGACACCCAGAAACACAGACATACACGGACACCAAGTAACAAAGACACAGACTTACACCAAGTAACACAGACACACATTGACACCAAGGAACACAGACACACACTTACACCAAGTAACACAGACACACATTGACACCAAGTAACACAGACACACAATTACACCAAGTAACACAGACATACACTGACACCATGTAACAAAGTCATACACTGACACCCAGTAACAAAGACATACACTGACACCAAGTCACAAAGACATACACTGACACCCAGTAACACAGACACACACTTACACCAAGTAACAAAGACATACACTGACACCCAGTAACAAAGACATCCACTGACACCCAGTAACACAGACACACACGGACACCAAGTATCAAAGACACAGACTTACACCAAGCAACACAGGCAGACATTGACACCAAGTAACACAGACACACAATTACACCAAGTAACACAGAAATACACTGACACCAAGTAACAAAGACATACACTGACACCCAGTAACAAAGACATACACTGACACCAAGTCACAAAGACATACACTGACACCCAGTAACACAGACACACACTTACACCAAGTAACAAAGACATACACTGACACCCAGTAACAAAGACATACACTGACACCCAGTAACACAGACACACACGGACACCAAGTAACAAAGACACAGACTTACACCAAGTAACACAGACACACATTGACACCATGTAACACAGACACACAATTACACCAAGTAACACAGACATACACTGACACCAAGTAACAAAGACATGCACTGACACCCAGAAACACAGACAGACACGGACACCAAGTAACAAAGACACAGACTTACACCAAGTAACACAGACACACATTGACACCAAGTAACACAGACACACACTTACACCAAGTAACACAGACACACATTGACACCAAGTAACACAGACACACAATTACACCAAGTAACACAGACATACACTGACACCAAGTAACAAAGACATACACTGACACCCAGTAACAAAGACATACACTGACACCAAGTCACAAAGACATACACTGACACCCAGTAACACAGACACACACTTACACCAAGTAACAAAGACATACACTGACACCCAGTAACAAAGACATACACTGACACCCAGTAACACAGACACACACGGACACCAAGTAACAAAGACACAGACTTACACCAAGTAACACAGACACACATTGACACCATGTAACACAGACACACAATTACACCAAGTAACACAGAAATACACTGACACCAAGTAACAAAGACATACACTGACACCCAGTAACAAAGACATACACTGACACCAAGTCACAAAGACATACACTGACACCCAGTAACACAGACACACACTTACACCAAGTAACAAAGACATACACTGACACCCAGTAACAAAGACATACACTGACACCCAGTAACACAGACACACACGGACACCAAGTAACAAAGACACAGACTTACACCAAGTAACACAGACACACATTGACACCATGTAACACAGACACACAATTACACCAAGTAACACAGACATACACTGACACCAAGTAACAAAGACATGCACTGACACCCAGAAACACAGACAGACACGGACACCAAGTAACAAAGACACAGACTTACACCAAGTAACACAGACACACATTGACACCAAGTAACACAGACACACACTTACACCAAGTAACACAGACACACATTGACACCAAGTAACACAGACACACAATTACACCAAGTAACACAGACATACACTGACACCATGTAACAAAGACATACACTGACACCCAGTAACAAAGACATACACTGACACCCAGTAACAAAGACATCCACTGACACCCAGTAACACAGACACACACGGACACCAAGTATCAAAGACACAGACTTACACCAAGCAACACAGGCACACATTGACACCAAGTAACACAGACACACAATTACACCAAGTAACACAGAAATACACTGACACCAAGTAACAAAGACATACACTGACACCCAGTAACGAAGACATACACTGACACCAAGTCACAAAGACATACACTGACACCCAGTAACACAGACACACACTTACACCAAGTAACAAAGACATACACTGACACCCAGTAACAAAGACATACACTGACACCCAGTAACACAGACACACACGGACACCAAGTAACAAAGACACAGACTTACACCAAGTAACACAGACACACATTGACACCAAGTAACACAGACACACAATGACACCAAGTAACACAGACATACACTGATACTAAGTCACAAAGACATACACTGATACCCCGTAACACAGACACACACTGACACCAAGTAAAAAAGACATACACAAACACCAAGTAACAAAGACATACAATTACACCAAGTAACAAAGACATACACTTACACCAAGTATTTTGACATACACTGACATCAAGTAACAAAGATTTACACTGATACCCAGTAACACAGACACACACTTACACCAAGTAACAAAGACATACACTGACACCAAGTCACAAAGACACACACTGACACCCAGCAACAAAGACATACACTGACACCAAGTAACAAAGACATACACTGACGCCCAGTAACAAAGACATACACTGACACCCAGTAACACAGACACACACGGACACAAAGTAACAAAGAAACAGACTTACACCAAGTAACACAGACATACACTGACACCAAGTCACAAAGACATACACTGACACCCAGTAACAAAGACATACACTGACACCCAGTAACACAGACACACACGGACACCAAGTAACAAATACACAGACTTACACCAAGTAACACAGACACACATTGACACCATGTAACACAGACACACAATTACACCAAGTAACACAGACATACACTGACACCAAGTAACAAAGACATGCACTGACACCCAGAAACACAGACATACACGGACACCAAGTAACAAAGACACAGACTTACACCAAGTAACACAGACACACATTGACACCAAGGAACACAGACACACACTTACACCAAGTAACACAGACACACATTGACACCAAGTAACACAGACACACAATTACACCAAGTAACACAGACATACACTGACACCATGTAACAAAGTCATACACTGACACCCAGTAACAAAGACATACACTGACACCAAGTCACAAAGACATACACTGACACCCAGTAACACAGACACACACTTACACCAAGTAACAAAGACATACACTGACACCCAGTAACAAAGACATCCACTGACACCCAGTAACACAGACACACACGGACACCAAGTATCAAAGACACAGACTTACACCAAGCAACACAGGCACACATTGACACCAAGTAACACAGACACACAATTACACCAAGTAACACAGAAATACACTGACACCAAGTAACAAAGACATACACTGACACCCAGTAACAAAGACATACACTGACACCAAGTCACAAAGACATACACTGACACCCAGTAACACAGACACACACTTACACCAAGTAACAAAGACATACACTGACACCCAGTAACAAAGACATACACTGACACCCAGTAACACAGACACACACGGACACCAAGTAACAAAGACACAGACTTACACCAAGTAACACAGACACACATTGACACCAAGTAACACAGACACACAATGACACCAAGTAACACAGACATACACTGATACTAAGTCACAAAGACATACACTGATACCCCGTAACACAGACACACACTGACACCAAGTAAAAAAGACATACACAAACACCAAGTAACAAAGACATACAATTACACCAAGTAACAAAGACATACACTTACACCAAGTATTTTGACATACACTGACATCAAGTAACAAAGACATACACTGACACCAAGTCACAAAGACACACACTGACACCCAGCAACAAAGACATACACTGACACCAAGTAACAAAGACATACACTGACGCCCAGTAACAAAGACATACACTGACACCCAGTAACACAGACACACACGGACACAAAGTAACAAAGAAACAGACTTACACCAAGTAACACAGACACACAATGACTCCCAGTAACACAGACACACACTTACACCAAGTAACACAGACATACACTGACACACAGTAACACAGACACACACTGACACCAAGTAACAAAGACTTACACTGATACCCAGTAACACAGGCACACACTGGAGGGGCACATTGGCGCAGTGGTTAGCACCGCAGACTCACAGCTCCAGGGAACCGGGTTCGATTCTGGGTACTGCCAGTCCGGTGTTTGCAAGTTCTCCCTGTTTCTGCGTGGGTTTCATCCGGCTGCTCCGGTTTCCTCCCAAATGCCAAAGACTTGCAGGTTGACAGCTTAATTGGCCATCATAAATTGCCCCTAGTATAGGTAGGTGGTAGGGAAATAAATAGGGGCAGGTGGGGATGTGATAGGAATACGGGATTAGTGTAGGATTAGTATAAATGGGTGGTTGATGGTCGGCACAGACTCGGTGGGCCGAAGGGCCTGTTAAAGTGCTGTATCTCTAAACTAAACTAAATACTGACACCCAGTGTCACAGATACACACTGACACCCAGCAACACAGAGAAACACTGATAAACAGTAACAAAGACATACACTGACACCAGGTAACACAGACACACACTGACACCCAGTAACAAAGGCAGACACTGACACCAGGTCACAAAGACATGCACTGATACCCAGTAACACAGACACACAGTGACAGCAAGTAAAAAAGACATACACAAACACCAAGTAACACAGACATACACTGACACCAAGTAACACAGACACACAATTACACCAAGTAACACAGACATACACTGACACCAAGTAACAGAGACATACACTGACACCCAGTATCACAGACACACACTGACACCAAGTAACAAAGACATCCAGTAACACAGACATACACTGACACCAAGTAACAAAGACATACACTGACACCCTGTAACACAGACACACACGGACACCAAGAAACAAAGACACAGACTTACACCAAGTCACACAGACACACATTGACACCCAGTAACACAGACACACACTTACACCAAGTAACAAAGGCATACACGGACACCAAGTAACAAAGACACAGACTTACACCAAGTAACACAGACACACAATTACACCAAGTAACACAGACATACACTGACACCAAGTAACAAAGACATCCAGTAACACAGACATACACTGACACCAAGTAACAAAGACATGCACTGACACCCTGTAACACAGACACACACGGACACCAAGTAACAAAGACACAGACTTACACCAAGTAACACAGACATACACTGATACCCAGTAACACAGACACACACTGACTACAAGTAAAAAATACATGCACAAACACCAAGTAACAAAGACATACAATTACACCAAGTAACAAAGACATACACTGACACCAAGTAACACAGACACACACTGACACCCAGTAACACAGACACACACGGACACCAAGTCACAAAGACACAGACTTACACCAAGTAACACAGACACACATTTACACCAAGTAACACAAACAAACACACACTGACACCCAGCAACACAGAGAATCACTGATAAACAGTAATAAAGATATACACTGACACCAAGTAAAACAGACACACACTGACACCCAGTAACAAAGACATACACTGACACCAGGTCACAAAGACATGCACTGATACCCAGTAACACAGACACACACTGACAGCAAGTAAAAAAGACATACACAAACACCAAGTAACAAAGACATACAATTACACCAAGTAACACAGACATACACTGACACCAAGTAACACAGACACACACTGACACCCAGTAACACAGACAAACACGGACACCAAGTATCAAAGACACAGACTTACACCAAGTAACACAGACACACAATTACACCAAGTAACACAGACATACACTGACACCAAGTAACAAAGACATCCAGTAACACAGACATACACTGACACCAAGTAACAAAGGCATGCACTGACGCCCAGTAACAAAGACATACACTGACACCCAGTAACACAGACACACACGGACACAAAGTAACAAAGTAACAGACTTACACCAAGTAACACAGACACACACTGACACCAAGTAAAAAAGACATACACAAACACCAAGTAACAAAGACAGACAATTACACCAAGTAACAAAGACATACACAAACACCAAGTAACAAAGACAGACAATTACACCAAGTAACAAAGACATACACTGATACCCAGTAACACAGACACACACTTACACCAAGTAACAAAGACATACACTGACACCAAGTCACAAAGACACACACTGACACCCAGCAACAAAGACATACACTGACACCAAGTAACACAGACATACACTGACACCCAGCAACACAGACACACACTTACACCGAGTAACAAAGACATACACTGACGCCCAGTAACAAAGACATACACTGACACCCAGTAACACAGACACACACTTACACCAAGTAACACAGACATACACTGACACACAGTAACACAGACCACACACTGGGAGGCACAGTGGCGCAGTGGTTGGCACCGCAGCCTCACAGCTCCAGGGACCCGGGTTCGATTCTGGGTGCTGCCTTTGCGGAGTTTGCATGTTCTCCCTGTTTCTGCGTGGGTTTCATCCGGCTGCTCCGGTTTCCTCCCAAATGCCAAAGACTTGCAGGTTGACAGGTTAATTGGCCATCATAAATTGCCCCTAGTATAGGTAGCTGGTAGGGAAATATATAGGGACAGGTGGGGATGTGCTAGGAATACGGGATTAGTGTAGGATTAGTATAAATGGGTGGTTGATGGTCGGCACAGACTCGGTGGGCCGAAGGGTGTATTAAAGTGCTGTCTCTCTGAACTAAACTAAATACTGACACCTAGTGTCACAGATACACACTGACACCCAGTAACACAAACAAACACACACTGACACCCAGTAACACAGAGAAACACTGATAAACAGTAACAAAGACACACTCTGACACCCAGTAACAAAGACATACACTGACACCAAGTCACAAAGACATACACTGATACCAAGTCACAAAGACATACACTGATACCCAGTAGCACAGACACACACTGACACCAAGTAAAAAAGACATACACAAACACCAAGTAACAAAGACATACAATTACACCAAGTAACAAAGACATACACTTACAGCAAGTATTTTGAGAGACACTGACACCAAGTAACAAAGACAAACACTGATACCCAGTAACACAGACACACACTTACACCAAGTAACAAAGACATACACTGACACCAAGTCACAAAGACACTCACTGACACCCAGCAACAAAGACAAACACTGACACCAAGTAACACAGACATACACTGACACCCAGCAACACAGACACACACTTACACCAGGTAACAAAGACATACACTGACGCCCAGTAACAAAGACATACACTGACGCCCAGTAACACAGACACACACGGACACAAAGTAACAAAGAAACAGACTTACACCAAGTAACACAGACACACACTGACACCCAGCAACACAGACACACACTTACACCAAGTAACAAAGACATACACTGACGCCCAGTAACAAAGACATACACTGACACCCAGTAACATAGACACACACGGACACAAAGTAACAAAGACATACACTGATACCCAGTAACACAGACACACACTTACACCAAGTATTTTGACATACACTGATACCAAGTAACAAAGACATACACTGACACCAAGTCACAAAGACAAACACTGACACCCAGTAACAAAGACATACACTGACACCAAGTCACAAAGACATACACTGATACCCAGTAAAACAGACACACTTACACAAAGTAACACAGACATACACTGACACCCAGTAACACAGACACACACTTACACCAAGTAACAAAGACATACACTGATACCCAGTAACACAGACACACACTTACACCAAGCATTTTGACATACACTGATACCAAGTAACAAAGACATACACTGATACCAAGTAACAAAGACATACACTGACACCAAGTCACAAAGACAAACACTGACACCCAGTAACAAAGACATACACTGACACCAAGTCACAAAGACATACACTGATACCCAGTAAAACAGACACACTTACACAAAGTAACACAGACATACACTGACACCCAGTAACACAGACACACACTTACACCAAGTAACAAAGACATACACTGACACCCAGTAACAAAGACATACACTGACACCCAGAAACACAGACACACACGGACACCAAGTAACAAAGACACAGACTTGCACCAAGTAACACAGACACACATTGACACCAAGTAACAAAGACACACATTTACACCAAGTAACACAGACATACACTGACACCAAGTAACAAAGACATACACTGACACCAAGTAACACAGACACACACTGACACCCAGTAACAAAGACATACACTGACACCAAGTAACAAAGACATACACTGATACCAAGTCACAAAGACATACACTGATACCCAGTAGCACAGACACACACTGACACCAAGTAAAAAAGACATACACAAACACCAAGTAACAAAGACATACAATTACACCAAGTAACAAAGACATACACTGATACCCAGTAACACAGACACACACATAGACCAAGTAACAAAGACATACACTGACACCAAGTCACAAAGACACACACTGACACCCAGCAACAAAGACATACACTGACACCAAGTAACACAGACCTACACGGACACCCAGCAACACAGACACACACTTACACCAAGTAACAAAGACACACACTGAAACCCAGTAACACAGACACACACTTACACCCAGCAACAAAGACACACACTTACACCAAGTAACAAAGACATACACTGACGCCCAGTAACAAAGACATACGCTGACACCCAGTAACACAGACACACACGGACACCAAGTAACAAAGAAACAGACTTACACCAAGTCACAAAGACATACACTGATACCCAGTAACACAGACACACACTTACACCAAGTAACACAGACATACACTGACACCCAGCAACACAGACACACACTTACACCAAGTAACAAAGACATACACTGACGCCCAGTAACAAAGACATACGCTGACACCCAGTAACACAGACACACACGGACACAAAGTAACAAAGAAACAGACTTACACCAAGTAACACAGACACACACTGACACCCAGTAACACAGACACACACTTACACCAAGTAACACAGACATACACTGACACCAAGTCACAAAGACATACACTGATACCCAGTACCACAGACACACACTGACACCAAGTAACAAAGACATACACTGACACCCAGTAACACAGACCACACTCTGGGAGGGCACATTGGCGCAGCGGTTAGCACTGCAGCCTCACAGCTCCAGGGACACGGGTTCGATTCTGGGTACTGCCTGCGCGGAGTTTGCAAGTTCTCCCTGTGTCTGCGTGGGTTTCCTCCGGGTGCTCCGGTTTCCTCCCACATGCCAAAGACTTGTAGGTTGATAGGTTAATTGGCCATCATAAATTGCCCCTAGTATAGGTAGGTGGTAGGGAAATATATAGGGACAGGTGGGGATGTGATAGGAATACGGGATTAGTGTAGAACATAGAACATACAGCACAGAACAGGCCCTTCGGCCCACAATGTTGTGCCGATCCTTTGTCCTCTGTCAAGGACAATTTAATCTATGCCCCATCATTCTCCTTTATCCATATACCTATCCAAAAGCCTTTTGAAAGTCCCTAAAGTTTCTGACTCAACAACTTCCCCGGGCAAGGCATTCCATGCCTCGACCACTCTCTGGGTAAAGAACCTTCCCCTGACATCCCCCTTATATCTCCCACCCTTCACCTTAAATTTATGACCCCTTGTAACGCTTTGCTCCACCCGGGGAAAAAGTTTCTGACTGTCTACCCTATCTATTCCCCTGATCATCTTATAAACCTCTATCATGTCACCCCTCATCCTTCTCCTTTCTAATGAGAAGAGGCCTAGAATGTTCAGCCTTTCCTCGTAAGACTTATTCTCCATTCCAGGCAACATCCTGGTAAATCTCCTCTGCACCCTCTCCAAGGCTTCCACATCCTTCCTAAAATGAGGCGACCAGAACTGCACACAGTACTCCAAATGAGGCCTTACCAAGGTCCTGTACAGCTGCATCATCACCTCACGGCTCTTAAATTCAATCCCTCTGCTAATGAACGCTAACACCCCATATGCCTTCTTCACAGCCCTATCCACTTGAGTTGCAACTTTCAATGATCTATGCACATAGACCCCAAGGTCTCTCTGCTCCTCCACATGCCCAAGAACCCTACCGTTAACCCAGTATTTTGCATTCATGTTTGTCCTTCCAAAATGGACGACCTCACACTTTTCAGGGTTAAACTCCATCTGCCACTTTTCAGCCCAGCACTGCAACCTATCCAAGTCCCTTTGCAGACGACAATAGCCCTCCTCGGTATCCACAACTCCACCAACCTTTGTATCATCTGCAAATTTACTGACCCACCCTTCGACTTCCTCATCCAAGTCGTTAATAAAAATCACAAACAGGAGAGGACCCAGAACTGATCCCTGCGGCACGCCACTGGTAACTGGGCTCCAGGCTGAGTATTTACCATCTAAGACCACTCTCTGCCTTCTATCAGTTAGCCAATTCTTAATCCAACTGGCCACATTCCCCACTATCCCATGCCTCCTGACTTTCTCCATAAGTCTACCATGGGGGACCTTATCAAATGCCTTACTAAAATCCATGTACACCACATCCACTGGTTTACCCTCATCCACTTGCTTGGTCACCTGCTCAAAGAATTCAATCAGGCTTGTGAGGCAAGACCTACCCCTCACAAAACCGTGCTGACTGTCCCGAATCAAGCAGTGTCTTTCCAGATGCTCAGAAATCCTATCCCTCAGCACCTTTTCCATTAGTATAAATGGATTAGTATAAATGGGTGGTTGATGGTCGGCACAGACTCGGTGGGCCGAAGGGCCTGTTGAAGTGCTGTCTCTCGAAACTAAACTAAATACTGACACCTAGTGTCACAGATACACACTGACACCCAGTAACACAAACAAACACACACTGACACCCAGTAACACAGAGAAACACTGATAAACAGTAACAAAGACATACAGTGACACCAAGTAACACAGACACACACTGACACCCAGTAACACAGAGAAACAATGATAAACAGTAACAAAGACATACAGTGACACCAAGTAACAAAGACACACTCTGACACCCAGTAACAAAGACATACACTGACACCAAGTCGCAAAGACATACACTGATACCAAGTCACAAAGACATACACTGATACCCAGTAGCACAGACACACACTGACACCAAGTAAAAAAGACATACACAAACACCAAGTAACAAAGACATACAATTACACCAAGTAACAAAGACATACACTTACAGCAAGTATTTTGACATACACTGACACCAAGTAACAAAGACAAACACTGATACCCAGTAACACAGACACACACTTCCACCAAGTAACAAAGACATACACTGACACCAAGTCACAAAGACACTCACTGACACCCAGCAACAAAGACAAACACTGACACCAAGTAACACAGACATACACTGACACCCAGCAACACAGACACACACTTACACCAAGAAACAAAGACATACACTGACGCCCAGTAACAAAGACATACACTGACACCCAGTAACACAGACACACACGGACACAAAGTAACAAAGAAACAGACTTACACCAAGTAACACAGACACACACTGACACCCAGCAACACAGACACACACTTACACCAAGTAACAAAGACATACACTGACGCCCAGTAACAAAGACATACACTGACACCCAGTAACACAGACACACACGGACACAAAGTAACAAAGAAACAGACTTACACCAAGTAACACAGACACACGCTGACACCAAGAAACAAAGACATACACTGATACCCAGTAACACAGACACACACTTACACCAAGTATTTTGACATACACTGATACCAAGTAACAAAGACATACACTGACACCAAGTCACAAAGACAAACACTGACACCCAGTAACAAAGACATACACTGACACCAAGTCACAAAGACATACACTGATACCCAGTAAAACAGACACAATTACACAAAGTAACACAGACATACACTGACACCCAGTAACACAGACACACACTTACACCAAGTAACAAAGACATACACTGACACCAAGTAACAAAGACATACACTGACACCCAGAAACACAGACACACACGGACACCAAGTAACAAAGACACAGACTTACACCAAGTAACACAGACACACATTGACACCAAGTAACACAGACACACATTTACACCAAGTAACAAGGACATACACTGACAACAAGTAACAAAGACATACACTGACACCAAGTAACACAGACACACACTGACACCCAGTAACAAAGACATACACTGACACCAAGTAACAAAGACATACACTGATACCAAGTCACAAAGACATACACTGATACCCAGTAGCACAGACACACACTGACACCAAGTAAGAAAGACATACACAAACACCAAGTAACAAAGACATACAATTACACCAAGTAACAAAGACATACACAGATACCCAGGAACATAGACACACACTTACACCAAGTAACACAGAGACACACTTACACAATGTAACAAAGACATACACTTACACCAAGTAACACAGACATACACTGACAACAAGTAACAAAGACACACAATTACACCAAGTAACAAAGACGCACACTTACACCAAGTAACACAGATATACACTGACACCAAGTGACAAAGACATGCACTGACACCCAGTAACACAGACATGCACGGACACCAAGTAACAAAGACACACACTTACAACAAGTAACACAGACACACACTGACACCCAGTAACACAGACACACTTACACCAAGTAACACAGACATACACTGACACCAAGTACCAAAGACATACACTGATACCCAGTAACACAGACACACACTTACACCAGGTAACACAGACATACACTGACGCCAAGTAACAAAGACATACACTGATACCCAGGAACACAGACAAACACTTACACCAAGTAACACAGACACACACTTACATCAAGTAACAAAGACATACACATACACCAAGTAACACAGACATACACTGACACAAAGTAACAAAGACATACAATTACACCAAGTAACAAAGACACACACTTACACCAAGTAACAAAGACAGACACTGATACCCAGTAACACAGTCACACACATACACCAAGTAACAAAGACATACACTGACACCCAGTAACGCAAACAAAATCACACTGACACCTAGTAACACAGAGAAACACTAATAAACAGTAACAAAGACATACACTGACACCAAGTAACACAAACACACACTGACACCCAGTAACAAAGACATACACTGACGCCCAGTAACAAAGACATACACTGACACCCAGTAACACAGACACACACGGACACAAAGTAACAAAGAAACAGACTTACACCAAGTAACACAGACACACAATGACACCCAGTAGCACAGACACACACTTACAACAAATAACACAGACATACACTGACACACAGTAACACAGACACACACTTACACCAAGTAACAAAGACATACACTGACACCCAGTAACAAAGACATACACTGACACCCAGTAACACAGACACACACGGACACCAAGTAACAAAGACACAGACTTACACCAAGTAACACAGACACACATTGACACCAAGTAACACAGACACACAATTACACCAAGTAACACAGACATACACTGACACCAAGTAACAAAGACATACACTGACACCCAGTAACACAGACATACACGGACACCAAGTAACAAAGACACAGACTTACACCAAGTAACACAGACACACATTGACACCAAGTAACACAGACACACACTTACACCAGGTAACACAGACACACATTGACACTAAGTAACACAGACACACAATTACACCAAGTAACACAGACATACACTGACACCAAGTACAAAGGCATACACTGACACCCAGTAACAAAGACATACACTGACACCAAGTCACAAAGACATACACTGACACCCAGTAACACAGACACTCACTTACACCAAGTAACAAAGACATACACTGACACCCAGTAACAAAGACATACACTGACACCCAGTAACACAGACACACACGGACACCAAGTAACAAAGACACAGACTTACACCAAGTAACACAGACACACATTGACACCAAGTAACACAGACACACAATTACACCAAGTAACACAGACATAAACTGACACCAAGTCACAAAGACACACACTGACACCCAGTAACAAAGACATACACTGACACCAAGTCACAAAGACATACACTGATACCCAGTAACACAGACACACACTGACACCAAGTAACAAAGACATATACTGACACCAAGTAACAAAGACATACACTTACACCAAGTAACAAAGACAGACAATTACACCAAGTAACAAAGACACACACTTACACCAAGTATTTTGACATACACTGACACCAAGTAACAAAGACAAACACTGACACCAAGTCACAAAGACACACACTGACACCCAGTAACAAAGACATACACTGACACCAAGTCACAAAGTCATACACTGATACCCAGTAAAACAGACACACTTACACCAAGTAACACAGACATACACTGACACCCAGTAACACAGACACACACTTACACCAAGTAACAAAGACATAAACTGACACCCAGTAACAAAGACATACACTGACACCCAGTAACACAGACACACACGGACACCAAGTAACAAAGACACAGACTTACACCAAGTAACACAGACACACATTGACACCAAGTAACACAGACACACAATTACACCAAGTAACACAGACATACACTGACACCAAGTAACAAAGACATGCACTGACACCCAGAAACACAGACATACACGGACACCAAGTAACAAAGACACAGACTTACACCAAGTAACACAGGCACACATTGATACCAAGTAACACAGACACACACTTACACCAAAAAACACAGACACACATTGACACCAAGTAACACAGACACACAATTACACCACGTAACACAGACATACACTGACACCATGTAACAAAGACATACACTGACACCCAGTAACAAAGACATACACTGACACCAAGTCACAAAGACATACACTGACACCCAGTAACACAGACACACACTTACACCAAGTAACAAAGACATACACTGACACCCAGTAACAAAGACATACACTGACACCCAGTAACACAGACACACACGGACACCAAGTAACAAAGACACAGACTTACACCAAGTAACACAGACACACATTGACACCAAGTAACACAGACACACAATTACACCAAGTAACACAGACATACACTGATACCAAGTCACAAAGACACACACTGACACCAAGTAACAAAGACATACACTGACACCAAGTCACAAAGACATACACTGATACCCAGTAACACAGACACACACTGACACCAAGTAACAAAGACATATACTGACACCAAGTAACAAAGACATACACTTACACCAAGTAACAAAGACAGACAATTTCACCAAGTAACAAAGACACACACTTACACCAAGTATTTTGACATACACTGACACCAAGTAACATAGACAAACACTGACACCAAGACACAAAGACACACACTGACACCCAGTAACAAAGACATACACTGACACCAAATCACAAAGTCGTACACTGATACCCAGTAAAACAGACACACTTACACCAAGTAACACAGACATACACTGACACCCAGTAACACAGACACACACTGACACCAAGTAACAAAGACATACACTGACACCCAGTAACAAAGACATACACTGACACCATGTAACACAGACACACAATTACACCAAGTAACACAGACATACACTGACACCAAGTAACAAAGACATGCACTGACACCCAGAAACACAGACATACACGGACACCAAGTAACAAAGACACAGACTTACACCAAGTAACACAGACACACATTGACACCAAGTAACACAGACACACACTTACACCAAGTAACACAGACACACATTGACACCAAGTAACACAGACACACAATTACACCAAGTAACACAGACATACACTGACACCATGTAACAAAGACATACACTGACACCCAGTAACAAAGACATACACTGACACCAAGTCACAAAGACATACACTGACACCCAGTAACACAGACACACACTTACACCAAGTAACAAAGACATACACTGACACCCAGTAACAAAGACATCCACTGACACCCAGTAACACAGACACACACGGACACCAAGTATCAAAGACACAGACATACACCAAGCAACACAGGCACACATTGACACCAAGTAACACAGACACACAATTACACCAAGTAACACAGAAATACACTGACACCAAGTAACAAAGACATACACTGACACCCAGTAACAAAGACATACACTGACACCAAGTCACAAAGACATACACTGACACCCAGTAACACAGACACACACTTACACCAAGTAACAAAGACATACACTGACACCCAGTAACAAAGACATACACTGACACCCAGTAACACAGACACACACGGACACCAAGTAACAAAGACACAGACTTACACCAAGTAACACAGACACACATTGACACCAAGTAACACAGACACACAATGACACCAAGTAACACAGACATACACTGATACTAAGTCACAAAGACATACACTCATACCCCGTAACACAGACACACACTGTCACCAAGTAAAAAAGACATACACAAACACCAAGTAACAAAGACATACAATTACACCAAGTAACAAACACATACACTTACACCAAGTATTTTGACATACACTGACATCAAGTAACAAAGACATACACTGATACCCAGTAACACAGACACACACTTACACCAAGTAACAAAGACATACACTGACACCAAGTCACAAAGACACACACTGACACCCAGCAACAAAGACATACACTGACACCAAGTAACAAAGACATACACTGACGCCCAGTAACAAAGACATACACTGACACCCAGTAACACAGACACACACGGACACAAAGTAACAAAGAAATAGACTTACACCAAGTAACACAGACACACAATTACACCCAGTAACACAGACACACACTTAACACCAAGTAACACAGACATACACTGACACACAGTAACACAGACACACACTGACACCAAGTAACAAAGACTTACACTGATACCCAGTAACACAGGCACACACTGGAGGGGCACATTGGCGCAGTGGTTAGCACCGCAGCCTCACAGCTCCAGGGAACCGGGTTCGATTCTGGGTACTGCCAGTGCGGTGTTTGCAAGTTCTCCCTGTTTCTGCGTGGGTTTCATCCGGCTGCTCCGGTTTCCTCCCAAATTCCAAAGACTTGCAGGTTGACAGGTTAATTGGCCATCATAAATTGCCCCTAGTATAGGTAGGTGGTAGGGAAATATATAGGGACAGGTGGGGATGTGATAGGAATACGGGATTAGTGTAGGATTAGTATAAATGGGTGGTTGATGGTCGGCACAGAATCGGTGGGCCGAAGGGCCTGTTAAAGTGCTGTATCTCTAAACTAAACTAAATACTGACACCCAGTGTCACAGATACACACTGACACCCAGTAACACAAACAAACACACACTGACACCCAGCAACACAGAGAAACACTGATAAACAGTAACAAAGACATACACTGACACCAAGTAACACAGACACACACTGACACCCAGTAACAAAGGCAGACACTGACACCAGGTCACAAAGACATGCACTGATACCCAGTAACACAGACACACAGTGACAGCAAGTAAAAAAGACATACACAAACACCAAGTAACACAGACACACAATTACACCAAGTAACACAGACATACACTGATACCAAGTAACAAAGACATACACTGACACCCAGTAACACAGACACACACTGACACCAAGTAACAAAGACATCCAGTAACACAGACATACACTGACACCAAGTAACAAAGACATACACTGACACCCTGTAACACAGACACACACGGACACCAAGAAACAAAGACACAGACTTACACCAAGTCACACAGACACACATTGACATCCAGTAACACAGACACACACTTACACCAAGTAACAAAGGCATACACGGACACCAAGTAACAAAGACACAGACTTACACCAAGTAACACAGACATACACTGACACCAAGTAACAAAGACATCCAGTAACACAGACATACACTGACACCAAGTAACAAAGACATGCACTGACACCCTGTAACACAGACACACACGGACACCAAGTAACAAAGACACAGACTTACACCAAGTAACACAGACATACACTGATACCCAGTAACACAGACACACACTGACTACAAGTAAAAAATACATGCACAAACACCAAGTAACAAAGACATACAATTACACCAAGTAACAAAGACATACACTGACACCAAGTAACACAGACACACACTGACACCCAGTAACACAGACACACACATACACCAAGTATTTTGACATACACTGACACCAAGTAACAAAGACATACACTGACACCAAGTCACAAAGACACACACTGATACCCAGTAACAAAGACATACACTGACACCAAGTCACAAAGCCATACACTGACACCCAGTAACACAGACACACACTTACACCAAGTAACAAAGACATACACTGACACCCAGTAACAAAGACATACACTGACACCCAGTAACACAGACACACACGGACACCAAGTAACAAAGACACACATTGACACCAAGTAACACAGACACACATTTACACCAAGTAACAAGGACATACACTGACACCAAGTAACAAAGACATACACTGACACCAAGTAACACAGACACACACTGACACCCAGTAACAAAGACATACACTGACACCAAGTCACAAAGACACTCACTGACACCCAGCAACAAAGACAAACACTGACACCAAGTAACACAGACACACACTGACACCCAGTAACAAAGGCAGACACTGACACCAGGTCACAAAGACATGCACTGATACCCAGTAACACAGACACACAGTGACAGCAAGTAAAAAAGACATACACAAACACCAAGTAACACAGACATACACTGACACCAAGTAACACAGACACACAATTACACCAAGTAACACAGACATACACTGACACCAAGTAACAAAGACATACACTGACACCCAGTAACACAGACACACACTGACACCAAGTAACAAAGACATCCAGTAACACAGACATACACTGACACCAAGTAACAAAGACATACACTGACACCCTGTAACACAGACACACACGGACACCAAGAAACAAAGACACAGACTTACACCAAGTCACACAGACACACATTGACATCCAGTAACACAGACACACACTTACACCAAGTAACAAAGGCATACACGGACACCAAGTAACAAAGACACAGACTTACACCAAGTAACACAGACACACAATTACACCAAGTAACACAGACATACACTGACACCAAGTAACAAAGACATCCAGTAACACAGACATACACTGACACCAAGTAACAAAGACATGCACTGACACCCTGTAACACAGACACACACGGACACCAAGTAACAAAGACACAGACTTACACCAAGTAACACAGACATACACTGATACCCAGTAACACAGACACACACTGACTACAAGTAAAAAATACATGCACAAACACCAAGTAACAAAGACATACAATTACACCAAGTAACAAAGACATACACTGACACCAAGTAACACAGACACACACTGACACCCAGTAACACAGACACACACGGACACCAAGTCACAAAGACACAGACTTACACCAAGTAACACAGACACACATTGACACCAAGTAACACAAACAAACACACACTGACACCCAGCAACAAAGAGAAAAACTGATAAACAGTAACAAAGACATACACTGACACCAAGTAAAACAGACACACACTGACACCCAGTAACAAAGACATACACTGACACCAGGTCACAAAGACATGCACTGATACCCAGTAACACAGACACACACTGACAGCAAGTAAAAAAGACATACACAAACACCAAGTAACAAAGACATACAATTACACCAAGTAACACAGACATACACTGACACCAAGTAACACAGACACACACTGACACCCAGTAACACAGACAAACACGGACACCAAGTATCAAAGACACAGACTTACACCAAGTAACACAGACACACAATTACACCAAGTAACACAGACATACACTGACACCAAGTAACAAAGACATCCAGTAACACAGACATACACTGACACCAAGTAACAAAGGCATACACTGACGCCCAGTAACAAAGACATACACTGACACCCAGTAACACAGACACACACGGACACAAAGTAACAAAGTAACAGACTTACACCAAGTAACACAGACACACACTGACACCAAGTAAAAAAGACATACACAAACACCAAGTAACAAAGACAGACAATTACACCAAGTAACAAAGACATACACAAACACCAAGTAACAAAGACAGACAATTACACCAAGTAACAAAGGCATACACTGATACCCAGTAACACAGACACACACTTACACCAAGTAACAAAGACATACACTGACACCAAGTCACAAAGACACACACTGACACCCAGCAACAAAGACATACACTGACACCAAGTAACACAGAAATACACTGACACCCAGCAACACAGACACACACTTACACCGAGTAACAAAGACATACACTGACGCCCAGTACCAAAACAATACACTGACACCCAGTAACACAGACACACACTTACACCAAGTAACACAGACATACACTGACACACAGTAACACAGACCACACACTGGGAGGCACAGTGGCGCAGTGGTTAGCACCGCAGCCTCACAGCTCCAGGGACCCGGGTTCGATTCTGGGTACTGCCTTTGCGGAGTTTGCATGTTCTCCCTGTTTCTGCGTGGGTTTCATCCGGCTACTCCGGTTTCCTCCCAAATGCCAAAGACTTGCATGTTGACAGGTTAATTGGCCATCATAAATTGCCCCTAGTATAGGTAGGTGGTAGGGAAATATATAGGGACAGGTGGGGATGTGCTAGGAATACGGGATTAGTGTAGGATTAGTATAAATGGGTCGTTGATGGTCGGCACAAACTCGGTGGGCCGAAGGGCGTGTTAAAGTGCTGTCTCTCTGAACTAAACTAAATACTGACACCTAGTGTCACAGATACACACTGACACCCAGTAACACAAACAAACACACACTGACACCCAGTAACACAGAGAAACACTGATAAACAGTAACAAAGACACACTCTGACACCCAGTAACAAAGACATACACTGACACCAAGTCACAAAGACATACACTGATACCAAGTCACAAAGACATACACTGATACCCAGTAGCACAGACACACACTGACACCAAGTAAAAAAGACATACACAAACACCAAGTAACAAAGACAGACAATTACACCAAGTAACAAAGACATACACTTACAGCAAGTATTTTGACATACACTGACACCAAGTAACAAAGACAAACACTGATACCCAGTAACACAGACACACACTTACACCAAGTAACAAAGACATACACTGACACCAAGTCACAAAGACACTCACTGACACCCAGCAACAAAGACAAACACTGACACCAAGTAACACAGACATACACTGACACCCAGCAACACAGACACACACTTACACCAGGTAACAAAGACATACACTGACGCCCAGTAACAAAGACATACACTGACGCCCAGTAACACAGACACACACGGACACAAAGTAACAAAGAAACAGACTTACACCAATTAACACAGACACACACTGACACCCAGCAACACAGACACACACTTACACCAAGTAACAAAGACATACACTGACGCCCCGTAACAAAGACATACACTGACACCCAGTAACATAGACACACACGGACACAAAGTAACAAAGAAACAGACTTACACCAAGTAACACAGACACACGCTGACACCAAGAAACAAAGACATACACTGATACCCAGTAACACAGACACACACTTACACCAAGTATTTTGACATACACTGATACCAAGTAACAAAGACATACACTGACACCAAGTCACAAAGACAAACACTGACACCCAGTAACAAAGACATACACTGACACCAAGTCACAAAGACATACACTGATACCCAGTAAAACAGACACACTTACACAATGTAACACAGACATACACTGACACCCAGTAACACAGACACACACTTACACCAAGTAACAAAGACATACACTGACACCCAGTAACAAAGACATACACTGACACCCAGAAACACAGACACACACGGACACCAAGTAACAAAGACACAGACTTACACCAAGTAACACAGACACACATTGACACCAAGTAACAAAGACACACATTTACACCAAGTAACACAGACATACACTGACACCTAGTAACAAAGACATACACTGACACCAAGTAACACAGACACACACTGACACCCATTAACAAAGACATACACTGACACCAAGTAACAAAGACATACACTGATACCAAGTCACAAAGACATACACTGATACCCAGTAGCAAAGACGCACACTGACACCAAGTAAAAAAGACATACACAAACACCAAGTAACAAAGACATACAATTACACCAAGTAACAAAGACATACACTGATACCCAGTAACACAGACACACACATAGACCAAGTAACAAAGACATACACTGACACCAAGTCACAAAGACACACACTGACACCCAGCAACAAAGACATACACTGACACCAAGTAACACAGACCTACACTGACACCCAGCAACACAGACACACACTTACACCAAGTAACAAAGACACACACTGAAACCCAGTAACACAGACACACACTTACACCCAGCAACAAAGACACACACTTACACCAAGTAACAAAAACATACACTGACGCCCAGTAACAAAGACATACGCTGACACCCAGTAACACAGACACACACGGACACAAAGTAACAAAGAAACAGACTTACACCAAGTCACAAAGACATACACTGATACCCAGTAACACAGACACACACTTACACCAAGTAACACAGACATACACTGACACCCAGCAACACAGACACACACTTACACCAAGTAACAAAGACATACACTGACGCCCAGTAACAAAGACATACGCTGACACCCAGTAACACAGACACACACGGACACAAAGTAACAAAGAAACAGACTTACACCAAGTAACACAGACACACACTGACACCCAGTAACACAGACACACACTTACACAAGTAACACAGACATACACTGACACCAAGTCACAAAGACATACACTGATACCCAGTACCACAGACACACACTGACACCAAGTAACAAAGACATACACTGACACCCAGTAACACAGACCACACTCTGGGAGGGCACATTGGCGCAGCGGTTAGCACTGCAGCCTCACAGCTCCAGGGACACGGGTTCGATTCTGGGTACTGCCTGTGCGGAGTTTGCAAGTTCTCCCTTTGTCTGCGTGGGTTTCCTCCGGGTGCTCCGGTTTCCTCCCACATGCCAAAGACTTGTAGGTTGATAGGTTAATTGGCCATCATAAATTGCCCCTTGTATAGGTAGGTGGTAGGGAAATATATAGGGACAGGTGGGGATGTGATAGGAATACGGGATTAGTGTAGGATTAGTATAAATGGGTGGTTGATGGTCGGCACAGACTCGGTGGGCCGAAGGGCCTGTTGAAGTGCTGTCTCTCTAAACTAAACTAAATACTGACACCTAGTGTCACAGATACACACTGACACCCAGTAACACAAACAAACACACACTGACACCCAGTAACACAGAGAAACACTGATAAACAGTAACAAAGACATACAGTGACACCAAGTAACACAGACACACACTGACACCCAGTAACACAGAGAAACAATGATAAACAGTAACAAAGACACACTCTGACACCCAGTAACAAAGACATACACTGACACCAAGTCACAAAGACATACACTGATACCAAGTCACAAAGACATACACTGATACCCAGTAGCACAGACACACACTGACACCAAGTAAAAAAGACATACGCAAACACCAAGTAACAAAGACATACACTTACAGCAAGTATTTTGACATACACTGACACCAAGTAACAACGACAAACACTGATACCCAGTAACACAGACACACACTTACACCAGGTAACAAAGACATACACTGACGCCCAGTAACAAAGACATACACTGACACCCAGTAACGCAGACACACACGGACACAAAGTAACAAAGAAACAGACTTACACCAAGTAACACAGACACACACTGACACCCAGCAACACAGACACACACTTACACCAAGTAACAAAGACATACACTGACGCCCAGTAACAAAGACATACACTGACACCCAGTAACACAGACACACACGGACACAAAGTAACAAAGAAACAGACTTACACCAAGTAACAAAGACATACACTGACACCAAGTCACAAAGACACTCACTGACACCCAGCAACAAAGACAAACACTGACACCAAGTAACACAGACATACACTGACACCCAGCAACACAGACACACACTTACACCAGGTAACAAAGACATACACTGACGCCCAGTAACAAAGACATACACTGACACCCAGTAACGCAGACACACACGGACACAAAGTAACAAAGAAACAGACTTACACCAAGTAACACAGACACACACTGACACCCAGCAACACAGACACACACTTACACCAAGTAACAAAGACATACACTGACGCCCAGTAACAAAGACATACACTGACACCCAGTAACACAGACACACACGGACACAAAGTAACAAAGAAACAGACTTACACCAAGTAACACAGACACACGCTGACACCAAGAAACAAATACATACACTGATACCCAGTAACACAGACACACACTTACACCAAGTATTTTGACATACACTGATACCAAGTAACAAAGACATACACTGACACCATGTCACAAAGACAAACACTGACACCCAGTAACAAAGACATACACTGACACCAAGTCACAAAGACATACACTGATACCCAGTAAAACAGACACAATTACACAAAGTAATACAGACATACACTGACACCCAGTAACACAGACACACACTTACACCAAGTAACAAAGACATACACTGACACCCAGTAACAAAGACATACACTGACACCCAGAAACACAGACACACACGGACACCAAGTAACAAAGACACAGACTTACACCAAGTAACACAGACACACTTTGACACCAAGTAACACAGACACACATTTACACCAAGTAACACAGACATACACTGACACCAAGTAACAAAGACATACACTGACACCAAGTAACACAGACACACACGGACACCCAGTAACAAAGACATACACTGACACCAAGTAACAAAGACATACACTGATACCAAGTCACAAAGACATACACTGATACCCAGTAGCACAGACACACACTGACACCAAGTAAGAAAGACATACACAAACACCAAGTAACAAAGACATACAATTACACCAAGTAACAAAGACATACACTGATACCCAGTAACACAGACACACACATAGACCAAGGAACAAAGACATACACTGACACCAAGTCACAAAGACACACACTGACACTCAGCAACAAAGACATACACTGACACCAAGTAACACAGACCTACACTGACACCCAGCAACACAGACACACACTTACACCAAGTAACAAAGACACACACTGAAACCCAGTAACACAGACACACACTTACACCCAGCAACAAAGACACACACTTACACTAAGTAACAAAGAAATACACTGACGCCCAGTAACAAAGACATACGCTGACACCCAGTAACACAGACACACACGGACACAAAGTAACAAAGAAACAGACTTACACCAAGTCACAAAGACATACACTGATACCAAGTAACACAGACACACAGTTACACCAAGTAACACAGACATACACTGACACCCAGCAACACAGACACACACTTACACCAAGTAACAAAGACATATACTGACGCCCAGTAACAAAGACATACGCTGACACCCAGTAACACAGACACACACGGACACAAAGTAACAAAGAAACAGACTTATACCAAGTAACACAGACACACACTGACACCCAGTAACACAGACACACACTTACAACAAGTAACACAGACATACACTGACACCAAGTCACAAAGACATACACTGATACCCAGTACCACAGACACACACTGACACCAAGTAACAAAGACATACACTGACACCCAGTAACACAGACCACACTCTGGGAGGGCACATTGGCGCAGCGGTTAGCACTGCAGCCTCACAGCTCCAGGGACACGGGTTCGATTCTGGGTACTGCCTGTGCGGAGTTTGCAAGTTCTCCCTGTGTCTGCGTGGGTTTCATCCGGGTGCTCCGGTTTCCACCCACATGCCAAAGACTTGTAGGTTGATAGGTTAATTGGCCATCATAAATTGCCCCTAGTATAGGTAGGTGGTAGGGAAATATATAGGGACAGGTGGGGATGTGATAGGAATACGGGATTAGTGTAGGATTCGTATAAATGGTTGGTTGATGGTCGGCACAGACTCGGTGGGCCGAAGGGCATGTTGAAGTGCTGTCTCTCTAAACTAAACTAAATACTGACACCTAGTGTCACAGATACACACTGACACCCAGTAACACAAACAAACACACACTGACACCCAGTAACACAGAGAAACACTGATAAACAGTAACAAAGACATAAAGTGACACCAAGTAACACAGACACACACTGACACCCAGTAACACAGAGAAACAATGATAAACAGTAACAAAGACACACTCTGACACCCAGTAACAAAGACATACACTGACACCAAGTCACAAAGACATACACTGATACCAAGTCACAAAGACATACACTGATACCCAGTAGCACAGACACACACTGACACCAAGTAAAAAAGACATAAGCAAACACCAAGTAACAAAGACATACAATTACACCAAGTAACAAAGACATACTCTTACAGCAAGTATTTTGACATACACTGACACCAAGTAACAACGACAAACACTGATACCCAGTAACACAGACACACACTTACACCAAGTAACAAAGACATACACTGACACCAAGTCACAAAGACACTCACTGACACCCAGCAACAAAGACAAACACTGACACCAAGTAACACAGACATACACTGACACCCAGCAACACAGACACACACTTACACCAGGTAACAAAGACATACACTGACGCCCAGTAACAAAGACATACACTGACACCCAGTAACACAGACACACACGGACACAAAGTAACAAAGAAACAGACTTACACCAAGTAACACAGACACACACTGACACCCAGCAACACAGACACACACTTACACCAAGTAACAAAGACATACACTGACGCCCAGTAACAAAGACATACACTGACACCCAGTAACACAGACACACACGGACACAAAGTAACAAAGAAACAGACTTACACCAAGTAACACAGACACACGCTGACACCAAGAAACAAATACATACACTGATACCCAGTAACACAGACACACACTTACACCAAGTATTTTGACATACACTGATACCAAGTAACAAAGACATACACTGACACCATGTCACAAAGACAAACACTGACACCCAGTAACAAAGACATACACTGACACCAAGTCACAAAGACATACACTGATACCCAGTAAAACAGACACAATTACACAAAGTAACACAGACATACACTGACACCCAGTAACACAGACACACACTTACACCAAGTAGCAAAGACATACACTGACACCCAGTAACAAAGACATACACTGACACCCAGAAACACAGACACACACGGACACCAAGTAACAAAGACACAGACTTACACCAAGTAACACAGACACACATTGACACCAAGTAACACAGACACACAGTTACACCAAGTAACACAGACATACACTGACACCCAGCAACACAGACACACACTTACACCAAGTAACAAAGACATACACTGACGCCCAGTAACAAAGACATACGCTGACACCCAGTAACACAGACACACACGGACACAAAGTAACAAAGAAACAGACTTACACCAAGTAACACAGACACACACTGACACCCAGTAACACAGACACACACTTACAACAAGTAACACAGACATACACTGACACCAAGTCACAAAGACATACACTGATACCCAGTACCACAGACACACACTGACACCAAGTAACAAAGACATACACTGACACCCAGTAACACAGACCACACTCTGGGAGGGCACATTGGCGCAGCGGTTAGCACTGCAGCCTCACAGCTCCAGGGACACGGGTTCGATTCTGGGTACTGCCTGTGCGGAGTTTGCAAGTTCTCCCTGTGTCTGCGTGGGTTTCCTCCGGGTGCTCCGGTTTCCACCCACATGCCAAAGACTTGTAGGTTGATAGGTTAATTGGCCATCATAAATTGCCCTTAGTCTAGGTAGGTGGTAGGGAAATATATAGGGACAGGTGGGGATGTGATAGGAATACGGGATTAGTGTAGGATTAGTATAAATGGGTGGTTGATGGTCGGCACAGACTCGGTGGGCCGAAGGGCCTGTTGAAGTGCTGTCTCTCTAAACTAAACTAAATACTGACACCTAGTGTCACAGATACACACTGACACCCAGTAACACAAACAAACACACACTGACACCCAGTAACACAGAGAAACACTGATAAACAGTAACAAAGACATACAGTGACACCAAGTAACACAGAAACACACTGACACCCAGTAACAAAGACATACACTGACACCAAGTCACGAAGACAGACACTGATACCAAGTCACAAAGACTTACACTGATACCCAGTGACAAAGACATATACTGACACCAAGTAACAAAGACATACATTTACACCAAGTAACAAAGTCAGACAATTACACCAAGTAACAATGACTTACACCAAGTATTTTGACATACACTGACACCAAGTCGCAAAGACATACACTGATACCCAGTAACACAGACACACACTTACACCAAGTAACACAGACATACACTGACACCAAGTCACAAAGACATACACTGATACCCAGTACCACAGACACACACTGACACCAAGTAACAAAGACACACACTGGGGGGGGGGGGGGGGGGGGGCCTTTGGCGCAGTTGTTAGCACCGCAGCCTCACAGCTCCAGGGACCCGGGTTCGATTCTGGAAACTGCCTGTGCGGAGTTTGCAAGTTCTCCCTGTTTCTGAGTGGTTTTCATCCGGGTGCTCCGGTTTCCTCCCAAATGCCAAAGACTTGCAGGTTGACAGGTTAATTGGCCATCATAAATTGCCCCTAGTATAGGTAGGTGGTAGGGAAATAAATAGGGGCAGGTGGGGATGTGATAGGAATACGGGATTAGTGCAGGATTAGTATAAATGGGTGGTTGATGGTCGGCACAGACTCGGTGGGCCGAAGGGCCTGTTAAAGTGCTGTATCTCTAAACTAAACTAAATACTGACACCTAGTGTCACAGATACACACTGACACCCAGTGACACAAACAAACACACACTGACACCCAGTAACACAGAGAAACACTGATAAACAGTAACAAAGACATACACTGACACCAAGTAACACAGACACACACTGACAACCAGTAACAAAGACATACACTGACACCAAGTCACAAAGACATACACTGATAACAAGTCACAAAGACATACACTGATACCCAGTAGCACAGACACACACTGACACCAAGTAACAAAGATATACAATTACACCAAGTAACAAAGACATACACTTACACCAAGTATTTTGACATACACTGACACCAAGTAACAAAGACATACACTGATACCCAGTAACACAGACACACACTTACACCAAGTAACAAAGACATACACTGACACCAAGTCACAAAGACACACACTGACACCCAGCAACAAAGACATACACTGACACCAAGTAACACAGACATACACTGACACCCAGCAACACAGACTCACACTTACACCAAGTAACAAAGACATACACTGACGCCCAGTAACAAAGACATACACTGACACCCAGTAACACAGACACACACGGACACAAAGTAACAAAGAAACAGACTTACACCAAGTAACACAGACACACACTGACACCAGGTAACACAGACACACACGGACACCAAGTAACAAAGACATGCACTGACACCAAGTAACAAAGACACACACTGACACCCAGTAACAAAGACATACACTGACACCAAGTCACAAAGACATACACTGACACCCAGTAACACAGACACACACTTACACCAAGTAACAAAGACATACACTGACACCCAGTAACAAAGACATACACTGACACCCAGTAACACAGACACACACGGACACCAAGTAACAAAGACACAGACTTACACCAAGTAACACAGACAGACACTGACACCCAGTAACAAAGACACACACTTACACCAAGTAGCAAAGACATACACTGACACCCAGTAGCAAAGACATACACTGACACCCAGTAACACAGACACACACGGAAACCAAGTAACAAAGACACAGACTTACACCAATGAACACAGACACACACTGACACCCAGTAACACAGAGAAACACTGATAAACAGTAACAAAGACATACACTGACACCAAGTAACACAGACACACACTGACACCCAGTAACAAAGACATAGACTGACACCAGGTCACAAAGACATACACTGATACCAAGTCACAAAGACATACACTGATACCCAGTAACACAGACACACACTGACACCAAGTAAAAAAGACATACACAAACACCAAGTAACAAAGACATACAATTACAACAAGTAACAAAGACATACACTTACACCAAGTATTTTGACATACACTGACACCAAGTAACAAAGACATACACTGATACCCAGTAACACAGACACACACTTGCAACAAGTAACAAAGACATACACTGACACCAAGTCACAAAGACACACACTGACACCCAGCAACAAAGACATATACTGACACCAAGTAACATAGACATACACTTACACCAAGTAACAAAGACACACACTTACACCAAGTATTTTGACATACACTGTCACCAAGTAACAAAGACATACACTGACACCCAGTAACACAGACACACACGGACACAAAGTAACAAAGAAACAGACTTACACGAAGTAACACAGACACACACTGACACCCAGTAACAAGACACACACGGACACCAAGTAACAAAGACATGCACTGACACCAAGTAACACAGACACACACTGACACCCAGTAACAAAGACATACACTGACACCAAGTCACAAAGACATGCACTGATACCCAGTAACACAGGCACACACTGACACCAAGTAACAAAGACATATACTGACACCAAGTAACACAGACATACACTTACACCAAGTAACAAAGACAGACAATTACACCAAGTAACAAAGACATACACTTACACCAAGCATTTTGACATACATTGACACCAAGTAACAAAGACATACACTGATACCCAGTAACACAGACACACACATACACCAAGTATTTTGACATACACTGACACCAAGTAACAAAGACATACACTGACACCAAGTCACAAAGACACACACTGATACCCAGTAACAAAGACATACACTGACACCAAGTCACAAAGCCATACACTGACACCCAGTAACACAGACACACACTTACACCAAGTAACAAAGACATACACTGACAGCCAGTAACAAAGACATACACTGACACCCAGTAACACAGACACACACGGACACCAAGTAACAAAGACACAGACTTACACCAAGTAACACAGAAATACACTGACACCCAGTAACACAGACACACACTTACACCAAGTAGCAAAGTCATACACTAACACCCAGTAACAAAGACATACACTGACACCCAGTAACACAGACACACACGGACACCAAGTAACAAAGACACAGACTTACACCAAGGAACACAGACACACACTGACACCCAGTAACACAGAGAAACACTGATAAACAGTAACAAAGACATACAGTGACACCAAGTAACACAGACACACACTGACACCCAGTAACACAGAGAAACAATGATAAACAGAAACAAAGACACACTCTGACACCCAGTAACAAAGACATACACTGACACCAAGTCACAAAGACATACACTGATACCAAGTCACAAAGACATACACTGATACCCAGTAGCACAGACACACACTGACACCAAGTAAAAAAGACATACGCAAACACCAAGTAACAAAGACATACAATTACAACAAGTAACAAAGACATACACTTACACCAAGTATTTTGACATACACTGACACCAAGTAACAACGACAAACACTGATACCCAGTAACACAGACACACACTTACACCAAGTAACAAAGACATACACTGACACCAAGTCACAAAGACACTCACTGACACCCAGCAACAAAGACAAACACTGACACCAAGTAACACAGACATACACTGACACCCAGCAACACAGACACACACTTACACCAGGTAACAAAGACATACACTGACGTCCAGTAACAAAGACATACACTGACACCCAGTAACACAGACACACACGGACACAAAGTAACAAAGAAACAGACTTACACCAAGTAACACAGACACACACTGACACCCAGCAACACAGACACACACTTACACCAAGTAACAAAGACATACACTGACGCCCAGTAACTAAGACATACACTGACACCCAGTAACACAGACACACACGGACACAAAGTAACAAAGAAACAGACTTACACCAAGTAACACAGACACACGCTGACACCAAGAAACAAATACATACACTGATACCCAGTAACACAGACACACACTTACACCAAGTATTTTGACATACACTGATACCAAGTAACAAAGACATACACTGACACCATGTCACAAAGACAAACACTGACACCCAGTAACAAAGACATACACTGACACCAAGTCACAAAGACATACACTGATACCCAGTAAAACAGACACAATTACACAAAGTAACACAGACATACACTGACACCCAGTAACACAGACACACACTTACACCAAGTAACAAAGACATACACTGACACCCAGTAACAAAGACATACACTGACACCCAGAAACACAGACACACACGGACACCAAGTAACAAAGACACAGACTTACACCAAGTAACACTGACACACATTGACACCAAGTAACACAGACACACATTTACACCAAGTAACACAGACATACACTGACACCAAGTAACAAAGACATACACTGACACCAAGTAACACAGACACACACTGACACCCAGTAACAAAGACATACACTGACACCAAGTAACAAAGACATACACTGATACCAAGTCACAAAGACATACACTGATACCCAGTAGCACAGACACACACTGACACCAAGTAAGAAAGACATACACAAACACCAAGTAACAAAGACATACAATTACACCAAGTAACAAAGACATACACTGATACCCAGTAACACAGACACACACATAGACCAAGTAACAAAGACATACACAGACACCAAGTCACAAAGACACACACTGACACCCAGCAACAAAGACATACACTGACACCAAGTAACACAGACCTACACTGACACCCAGCAACACAGACACACACTTACACCAAGTAACAAAGACACACACTGAAACCCAGTAACACAGACACACACTTACACCCAGCAACAAAGACACACACTTACACCAAGTAACAAAGAAATACACTGACGCCCAGTAACAAAGACATACGCTGACACCCAGTAACACAGACACACACGGACACAAAGTAACAAAGAAACAGACTTACACCAAGTCACAAAGACATACACTGATACCAAGTAACACAGACACACAGTTACACCAACTAACACAGACATACACTGACACCCAGCAACACAGACACACACTTACACCAAGTAACAAAGACATACACTGACGCCCAGTAACAAAGACATACGCTGACACCCAGTAACACAGACACACACGGACACAAAGTAACAAAGAAACAGACTTACACCAAGTAACACAGGCACACTCTGACAACCAGTAACACAGACACACACTTACACCAAGTAACACAGACATACACTGACACCAAGTCACAAAGACATACACTGATACCCAGTACCACAGACACACACTGACACCAAGTAACAAAGACATACACTGACACCCAGTAACACAGACCACACTCTGGGAGGGCACATTGGCGCAGCGGTTAGCACTGCAGCCTCACAGCTCCAGGGACACGGGTTCGATTCTGGGTACTGCCTGTGCGGAGTTTGCAAGTTCTCCCTGTGTCTGCGTGGGTTTCATCCGGGTGCTCCGGTTTCCACCCACATGCCAAAGACTTGTAGGTTGATAGGTTAATTGGCCATCATAAATTGCCCCTAGTATAGGTAGGTGGTAGGGAAATATATAGGGACTGGTGGGGATGTGATAGGAATACGGGATTAGTGTAGGATTAGTATAAATGGGTGGTTGATGGTCGGCACAGACTCGGTGGGCCGAAGGGCCTGTTGAAGTGCTGTCTCTCTAAACTAAACTAAATACTGACACCTAGTGTCACAGATACACACTGACACCCAGTAACACAAACAAACACACACTGACACCCAGTAACACAGAGAAACACTGATAAACAGTAACAAAGACATACAGTGACACCAAGTAACACAGACACACACTGACACCCAGTAACAAAGACATACACTGACACCAAGTCACGAAGACCGACACTGATACCAAGTCACAAAGACTTACACTGATACCCAGTGACAAAGACATATACTGACACCAAGTAACAAAGACATACATTTACACCAAGTAACAAAGTCAGACAATTACACCAAGTAACAATGACTTACACCAAGTATTTTGACATACACTGACACCAAGTCGCAAAGACATACACTGATACCCAGTAACACAGACACACACTTAGACCAAGTAACACAGACATACACTGACACCAAGTCACAAAGACATACACTGATACCCAGTACCACAGACACACACTGACACCAAGTAACAAAGACACACACTGGGGGGGGGGGGGGGGGGGGGCTTTGGCGCAGTGGTTAGCACCGCAGCCTCACAGCTCCAGGGACCCGGGTTCGATTCTGGAAACTGCCTGTGCGGAGTTTGCAAGTTCTCCCTGTTTCTGCGTGGGTTTCATCCGGGTGCTCCGGTTTCCTCCCAAATGCCAAAGACTTGCAGGTTGACAGGTTAATTGGCCATCATAAATTGCCCCTAGTATAGGTAGGTGGTAGGGAAATAAATAGGGGCAGGTGGGGATGTGATAGGAATACGGGATTAGTGCAGGATTAGTATAAATGGGTGGTTGATGGTCGGAACAGACTCGGTGGGCCGAAGGGCCTGTTAAAGTGCTGTATCTCTAAACTAAACTAAATACTGACACCTAGTGTCACAGATACACACTGACACCCAGTGACACAAACAAACACACACTGACACCCAGTAACACAGAGAAACACTGATAAACAGTAACAAAGACATACACTGACACCAAGTAACACAGACACACACTGACAACCAGTAACAAAGACATACACTGACACCAAGTCACAAAGACATACACTGATACCAAGTCACAAAGACATACACTGATACCCAGTAGCACAGACACACACTGACACCAAGTAACAAAGATATACAATTACACCAAGTAACAAAGACATACACTTACGCCCAGTAACAAAGACATACACTGACACCCAGTAACACAGACACACACTTACACCAAGTAACAAAGACATACACTGACACCAAGTCACAAAGACACACACTGACACCCAGCAACAAAGACATACACTGACACCAAGTAACACAGACATACACTGACACCCAGCAACACAGACTCACACTTACACCAAGTAACAAAGACATACACTTACGCCCAGTAACAAAGACATACACTGACACCCAGTACCACAGACACACACGGACACAAAGTAACAAAGAAACAGACTTACACCAAGTAACACAGACACACACTGACACCAGGTAACACAGACACACACGGACACCAAGTAACAAAGACATGCACTGACACCAAGTAACAAAGACAAAAAACGGACACCCAGTAACAAAGACATACACTGACACCAAGTCACAAAGACATACACTGACACCCAGTAACACAGACACACACTTACACCAAGTAACAAAGACATACACTGACACCCAGTAACAAAGACATACACTGACACCCAGTAACACAGACACAAACGGACACCAAGTAACAAAGACACAGACTTACACCAAGTAACACAGACAGACACTGACACCCAGTAACAAAGACACACACTTACACCAAGTAGCAAAGACATACACTGACACCCAGTAACAAAGACATACACTGACACCCAGTAACACAGACACACACGGACATCAAGTAACAAAGACACAGACGTACACCAATGAACACAGACACACACTGACACCCAGTAACACAGAGAAACACTGATAAACAGTAACAAAGACATACACTGACACCAAGTAACACAGACACACACTGACACCCAGTAACAAAGACATAGACTGACACCAGGTCACAAAGACATACACTGATACCAAGTCACAAAGACATACACTGATACCCAGTAACACAGACACACACTGACACCAAGTAAAAAAGACATACACAAACACCAAGTAACAAAGACATACAATTACAACAAGTAACAAAGACATACACTTACACCAAGTATTTTGACATACACTGACACCAAGTAACAAAGACATACACTGATACCCAGTAACATAGACACACACTTGCACCAAGTAACAAAGACATACACTGACACCAAGTCACAAAGACACACACTGACACCCAGCAACAAAGACATATACTGACACCAAGTAACATAGACATACACTTACACCAAGTAACAAAGACACACACTTACACCAAGTATTTTGACATACACTGTCACCAAGTAACAAAGACATACACTGACACCCAGTAACACAGACACACACGGACACAAAGTAACAAAGAAACAGACTTACACGAAGTAACACAGACACACACTGACACCCAGTAACACAGACACACACGGACACCAAGTAACAAAGACATGCACTGACACCAAGTAACACAGACACACACTGACACCCAGTAACAAAGACATACACTGACACCAAGTCACAAAGACATGCACTGATACCCAGTAACACAGGCACACACTGACACCAAGTAACAAAGACATATACTGACACCAAGTAACAAAGACATACACTTACACCAAGTAACAAAGACAGACAATTACACCAAGTAACAAAGACATACACTTACACCAAGCATTTTGACATACATTGACACCAAGTAACAAAGACATACACTGATACCCAGTAACACAGACACACACATACACCAAGTATTTTGACATACACTGACACCAAGTAACAAAGACATACACTGACACCAAGTCACAAAGACACACACTGATACCCAGTAACAAAGACATACACTGACACCAAGTCAGAAAGCCATGCACTGACACCCAGTAACACAGACACACACGTACACCAAGTAACAAAGACATACACTGACACCCAGTAACAAAGACATACACTGACACCCAGTAACACAGACACACACGGACACCAAGTAACAAAGACACAGACTTACACCAAGTAACACAGAAATACACTGACACCCAGTAACACAGACACACACTTACACCAAGTAGCAAAGTCATACACTAACACCCAGTAACAAAGACATACACTGACACCCAGTAACACAGACACACACGGACACCAAGTAACAAAGACACATACTTACACCAAGGAACACAGACACACACTGACACCCAGTAACACAGAGAAACACTGATAAACAGTAACAAAGACATACACTGACACCAAGTAACACAGACACACACTGACACCCAGTAACAAAGACATACACTGACACCAGGTCACAAAGACATACACTGATACCAAGTCACAAAGACATACACTGATACCCAGTAACACAGACACACACTGACACCAAGTAAAAAAGACATGCACAAACACCAAGTAACAAAGACATACAATTACAACAAGTAACAAAGACATACACTTACACCAAGTATTTTGACATACACTGACACCAAGTAACAAAGACATACACTGATACCCGGTAACACAGACACACACTTACACCAAGTAACAAAGACATACACTGACACCAAGTCACAAAGACACACACTGCCACCCAGCAACAAAGACATATACTGACACCAAGTAACATAGACATACACTTACACCAAGTAACAAAGACACACACTTACACCAAGTATTTTGACATACACTGACACCAAGTACCAAAGACATACACTGACACCAAGTCACAAAGACACACACTGACACCCAGTAACAAAGACATACACTGACACCAAGTCACAAAGGCATGCACTGATACCCAGTAAAACAGACACACTGACACCAAGTAACACAGACATACACTGACACCCAGTAACACAGACACACACTTACACCAAGTAACAAAGACATACACTGACACCCAGTAACAAAGACATACACTGACACCCAGTAACACAGACACACACGGACACCAAGTAACAAAGACACAGACTTACACCAAGTAACACAGACACAAATTGACACCAAGTAACACAGACACACAATTACACCAAGTCACACAGACATACACTGATACCCAGTAACACAGGCACACACTGGGGGGGTGGGGGCACATTGGCGCAGTTGTTAGCACCGCAGCCTCACAGCTCCAGGGACCCGGGTTCGATTCTGGGTACTGCCAGTGCGGAGTTTGCAAGTTCTCCCTGTTTCTGCGTGGATTTCATCCGGGTGCTCCGGTTTCCTCCCTCATGCCAAAGACTTGCAGGTTGACAGGTTAATTGGCCATCATAAATTGCCCCTAGTATAGGTAGGTGGTAGGGAAAGAGATAGGGGCAGGTGGGGATGTGGTAGGAATACGGGATTAGTGTAGGATTAGTATAAATGGGTGGTTGATGGTCGGCACAGACTCGGTGGGCCGAAGGGCCTGTTAATGTGCTGTATCGTTAAACTAAACTAAATACTGACACCTAGTGTCACAGATACACACCGACACCCAGTAACACTAACAAACACACACTGACACCCAGTAACACAGAGAAACACTGATAAACAGTAACAAAGACATACACTGACACCACGTAACACAGACTCACACTGACACCCAGTAACAAAGACATATAATGACACCAAGTCACAAAGACATACACTGATACCAAGTCACAAAGACATACACTGATACCCAGTAGTACAGACACACACTGACACCAAGTAAAAAAGACATACACAAACACCAAGTAACAAAGACATACAATTACACCAAGTAACAAAGACATGCACTTACACCAACTATTTTGACATACACTGACACCAAGTAACAAAGACATACACTGATACCCAGTAACACAGACACACACTTACACCAAGTAACAAAGACACACACTGACACCCAGTAACAAAGACATACAGTGACACCAAGTAACACAGACACACACTGACACCCAGTAACAAAGACATACACTGACACCAAGTCACAAAGACATACACTGATACCAAGTCACAAAGACAGACACTGATACCCAGTGACAAAGACATATACTGACACCAAGTAACAAAGACATACACTTACACCAAGTAACAAAGACAGACAATTACACCAAGTAACAAAGACATACACTTACACCAAGTATTTTGACATACACTGACACCAAGTAACAAAGACATACACTGATACCCAGTAACACAGACACACACTTACACCAAGTAACAAAGACATACACTGACACCAAGTCACAAAGACACACAGTGACACCCAGTAACAAAGACATACACTGACACCAAGTCACAAAGACTTACACTGATACCCAGTAACTCAGGCACACACTGGGGGGGCACATTGGCGCAGTGGTTAGCACCGCAGCCTCACAGCTCCAGGGACCCGGGTTCGATCCTGGGTACTGCCTGTGCGGAGTTTGCAAGTTCTCCCTGTGCTGCGTGGGTTTCATCCGGGTGCTCCGGTTTCCTCCCACATGCCAAAGACTTGCAGGTTGACAGGTTAATTGGCCATCATAAATTGCCCCTAGTATAGGTAGGTGGTAGGGAAAAATATAGGGACAGGTGGGGATGTGATAGGAATACGGGATTAGTGTAGGATTAGTGTAGCCTCCCCGCGAGTGGCTCTCTAGCAGAGCAAGACTACACCTTCTTCTGGCAGGGCAGGGATCCTGAAGAACCAAGACAGCATGGAGTGGGCTTCGCCATCAGAAACTCCTTGCTCAGCATGATAGAGCCTCCCTCAAATGGCTCGGAACGCATACTGTCCATCCGACTGCTCACCACCTCTGGTCCAGTACACCTACTCAGCATCTATGCTCCAACACTCTGCTCCGCACCTGAAGCTAAAGACCAGTTCTATGAACAACTCCATAACATCATTAGCAGCATCCCCAACACCGAACACCTATTCCTGCTGGGGGACTTTAATGCCAGGGTTGGGGCCGACCATGACTCATGGCCCTCCTGCCTTGGGCGCTATGGCGTTGGAAGGATGAATGAGAACGGGCAGAGACTGCTTGAGTTGTGTACCTATCATAACCTCTGCATCACCAACTCGTTCTTTCACACTAAACCCTGTCACCAGGTTTCATGGAGGCACCCAAGATCACGTCGTTGGCACCAGCTAGACCTCATTGTCACAAGGCGAGCCGCCTTAAACAGTGTTCAAATCACACGCAGCTTCCACAGTGCGGACTGCGACACCGACCACTCCCTGGTGTGCAGCAAGGTTAGACTCAGACCAAAGAAGTTGCATCATTCCAAGCAGAAGGGCCACCCGCGCATCAACACGAGCAGAATTTCTCACCCACAGCTGTTACAAAAATTTCTAAATTCACTTGTAACAGCCCTTCAAAACACTCCCACAGGGGATGCTGAGACCAAGTGGGCCCACATCAGAGACGCCATCTATGAGTCAGCTTTGACCACCTATGGCAAAAGTGCGAAGAGAAATGCAGACTGGTTTCAATCTCATAATGAAGAGCTGGAACCTGTCATAGCCGCTAAGCGCATTGCATTTTTGAACTACAAGAAAGCCCCCAGCGATTTAATATCCGCAGCACTTAAAGCAGCCAGAAGTACTGCACAAAGAACAGCTAGGCGTAGCGCAAACGACTACTGGCAACACCTATGCAGTCATATTCAGCTGGCCTCAGACACCGGAAACATCAGAGGAATGTATGATGGCATGAAGAGAGCTCTTGGGCCAACCATCAAGAAGATCACCCCCCTCAAATCTAAATCGGGGGACATAATCACTGACCAACGCAAACAGATGGACCGCTGGGTTGAGCACTACCTAGAACTGTACTCCAGGGAGAATGCTGTCACTGAGACTGCCCTCAATGCAGCCCAGCCTCTACCAGTCATGGATGAGCTGGACATACCGCCAACCAAATCGGAACTCAGTGATGCCATTGATTCCCTAGCCAGCGGAAAAGCCCCTGGGAAGGACAGCATTACCCCTGAAATAATCAAGAGTGCCAAGCCTGCTATACTCTCAGCACTACATGAACTGCTATGCCTGTGCTGGGACGAGGGAGCAGTACCCCAGGACATGCGCGATGCCAACATCATCACCCTCTATAAAAACAAAGGTGACCGCGGTGACTGCAACAACTACCGTGGAATCTCCCTGCTCAGCATAGTGGGGAAAGTCTTTGCTCGAGTCGCTCTGAACAGGCTCCAGAAGCTGGCCGAGCGCGTCTACCCTGAGGCACAGTGTGGCTTTCGTGCAGAGAGATCGACTATTGACATGCTGTTCTCCCTTCGTCAGATACAGGAGAAATGCCGTGAACAAAAGATGCCCCTCTCCATTGCTTTCATTGATCTCACCAAAGCCTTTGACCTCGTCAGCAGACGTGGTCTCTTCAGACTACTAGAAAAGATTGGATGTCCACCAAAGCTACTAAGTGTCATCACCTCATTCCATGACAATATGAAAGGCACAATTCAACATGGTGGCTCCTCATCAGAGCCCTTTCCTATCCTGAGTGGTGTGAAACAGGGCTGTGTTCTCGCACCCACACTTTTTGGGATTTTCTTCTCCCTGCTGCTTTCACATGCGTTCAAATCCTCTGAAGAAGGAATTTTCTTCCACACAAGATCAGGGGGCAGGTTGTTCAACCTTGCCCGTCTAAGATCGAAGTCCAAAGTATGGAAAGTCCTCATCAGAGAACTCCTCTTTGCTGACGATGCTGCTTTAACATCTCACACTGAAGAATGCCTGCAGAGTCTCATCGACAGGTTTGCGTCTGCCTGCAATGAATTTGGCCTAACCATCAGCCTCAAGAAAACGAACATCATGGGGCAGGATGTCAGAAATGCTCCATCCATCAATATTGGCGACCACGCTCTGGAAGTGGTTCAAGAGTTCACCTACCTAGGCTCAACTATCACCAGTAACCTGTCTCTAGATGCAGAAATCAACAAGCGCATGGGTAAGGCTTCCACTGCTATGTCCAGACTGGCCAAGAGAGTGTGGGAAAATGGCGCACTGACACGGAACACAAAAGTCCGAGTGTATCAGGCCTGTGTCCTCAGTACCTTGCTCTACGGCAGCGAGGCCTGGACAACGTATGCCAGCCAAGAGCGACGTCTCAATTCATTCCATCTTCGCTGCCTTCGGAGAATACTTGGCATCAGGTGGCAGGACTATATCTCCAACACAGAAGTCCTTGAAGCGGCCAACACCCCCAGCTTATACACACTACTGAGTCAGCGGCGCTTGAGATGGCTTGGCCATGTGAGCCGCATGGAAGATGGCAGGATCCCCAAGGACACATTGTACAGCGAGCTCGCCACTGGTATCAGACCCACCGGCCGTCCATGTCTCCGTTATAAAGACGTCTGCAAACGCGACATGAAATCGTGTGACATTGATCACAAGTCGTGGGAGTCAGTTGCCAGCATTCGCCAGAGCTGGCGGGCAGCCATAAAGACAGGGCTAAATTGTGGCGAGTCGAAGAGACTTAGTAGTTGGCAGGAAAAAAGACAGAGGCGCAAGGGGAGAGCCAACTGTGCAACAGCCCCAACAAACAAATTTCTCTGCAGCACCTGTGGAAGAGCCTTTCACTCCAGAATTGGACTTTATAGCCACTCCAGGCGCTGCTTCACAAACCACGGACCACCTCCAGGCGCGTACCATTGTCTCTCGAGATAAGGAGGCCCAAAAGAAGTATAAATGGGTGGTTCATGGTCGGCACAGACTCGGTGGGCCGAAGGGCCTGTTTTAGTGCTGTATCTCTAAACTAAACTAAATACTAACACCTAGTGTCACTGATACACACTGACACCCAGCAACACAAACAAACACACACTGACACCCAGTATCACAGAGAAACACTGATAAACAGTAACAAAGACATACACTGATACCAAGTAACACAGACACACACTGACACCCAGTAACAAAGACATACACTGACACCAAGTAACAAAGACATACACTGATACCCAGTAACACAGACACACACTTACACCAAGTAACAAAGACATACACTGACACCAAGTCACAAAGACACACACTGACACCCAGCAACAAAGACATATACTGACACCAAGTAACAAAGACATGCACTTACACCAAGTAACAAAGACAGACAATTACACCAAGTAACAGAGACACACACCTACAACAAGAATTTTGACATACACTGACACCAAGTAACAAAGACATACACTGACACCAAGTCACAAAGACACACACTGACACCCAGTAACAAAGACATACACAGAAACCAAGTCACAAAGACATGCACTGATACCCAGTAAAACAGACACACTTACACCAAGTAACACAGACATACACTGACACCCAGTAACACAGACACACACTTACACCAAGTAACAAAGACATGCACTGACACCCAGTAACAAAGACATACACTGACACCCAGTGACACAGACACACACGGACACCAAGTAACAAAGACACAGACTTACACCAAGTAACACAGACACACATTGACACCAAGTAACACAGACACACAATTACACCAAGTAACACAGACATACACTGACACCAAGTAACAAAGACATATACTGATACCCAGTAACACAGGCACACACTGGGGGGGGGGGCACACTGGCGCAGTGGTTAGCACCGCAGCCTCACAGCTCCAAGGACCCGGGTTCGATTCTGGGTACTGCCAGTGCGGAGTTTGCAAGTTCTCCCTGTGTCTGCGTGGGTTTCATCCGGGTGCTCCGGTTTCCTCCCACATGCCAAAGACTTGCAGGTTGACAGATTAATTGGCCATCATAAATTGCCCCTAGTATAGGTCGGTGGTAGGGAAATATATAGGGACAGGTGGGGATGCGCTGGGAATACGGGATTAGTGTAGGATTAGTATAAATGGGTGGTTGATGGTCGGCACAGACTCGGTGGGCCGAAGGGCCTGTTAAAGTGCTGTATCTCGAAACTAAACTAAATACTGACACCTAGTGTCACAGATACACACTGACACCCAGTAACACAAACAAACACACACTGACACCCAGTAACACAGAGAAACACTGATAAACAGTAACAAAGACACACTCTGACACCCAGTAACAAAGACATACACTGATACCAAGTCACAAAGACATACACTGATACCCAGTAGCACAAATACACACTGACACCAATTAAAAAAGACATACAGAAACACCAAGTAACAAAGACATACAATTACACCAAGTAACAAAGACATACACTTACACCAAGTATTTTGACATACACTGACACCAAGTGACAAAGACAAACACTGATACCCAGAAACACAGACACACTTACACCAAGTAACAAAGACATACACTGACACCAAGTCACAAAGACACACACTGACACCCAGCAACAAAGACAAACACTGACACCAAGTAACACAGACATACACTGACACCCAGCAACACAGACACACACTTACACCAAGTAACAAAGACATACACTGACGCCCAGTAACAAAGACATACACTGACACCCAGTAACGCAGACACACACGGACACAAAGTAACAAAGAAACAGACTTACACCAAGAAACACAGACATACACTGACACCCAGCAGCACAGACACACACTTACACCAAGTAACAAAGACATACACTGACGCCCAGTAACAAAAACATACACTGACACCCAGTAACACAGACACACACGGACACAAAGTAACAAAGAAACAGACTTACACCAAGTAACACAGACACACACTGACACCAAGAAACAAAGACATACACTGATACCCAGTAACACAGACACACACTTACACCAAGTATTTTGACATACACTGACACCAAGTAACAAAGACATACACTGACACCAAGTCACAAAGACACACACTGACACCCAGTAACAAAGACATACACTGACACCAAGTCACAAAGACATACACTGATACCCAGTAAAACAGACACACTTACACAAAGTAATACAGACATACACTGACACCCAGTAACACAGACACACACTTACACCAAGTAACAAAGACATACACTGACACCCAGTAACAAAGACATACACTGACACCCAGTAACACAGACACACACGGACACCAAGTAAAAAAGACACAGACTTACACCCAGTAACACAGACACACATTGACACCAAGTAACACAGACACACATTTACACCAAGTAACACAGACATACACTGACACCAAGTAACAAAGACATACACTGACACCAAGTAACAAAGACTTACACTGATACCAAGTCACAAAGACATACACTGATACCCAGTAGCACAGACACACACTGACACCAAGTAAAAAAGACATACACAAACACCAAGTAACAAAGACATACAATTACACCAAGTAACAAAGACATACACTTTCAACAAGTATTTTGACATACACTGACACCAAGTAACAAAGACAAACACTGATACCCAGTAACACAGACACACACTTACACCAAGTAACAAAGACATACACTGACACCAAGTCACAAAGACACACACTGACACCCAGCAACAAAGACATACACTGACACCAAGTAACACAGACCTACACTGAAACCCAGCAACACAGATACACACTTACACCAAGAAACAAAGACATACACTGACTCCCAGTAACAAAGACATACACTGACACCCAGAAACACAGACACACACGGACACAAAGTAACAAAGAAACAGACTTACACCAAGTAACACAGACACTCACTGACACCCAGTAACACAGACACACACTTACACCCAGCAACAAAGACACACACTTACACCAAGTAACAAAGACATACACTGACGCCCAGTAACAAAGACATACACTGACACCCAGTAACACAGACACACACGGACACAAAGTAACCAAGAAACAGACTTACACCAAGTCACAAAGACATACACTGATACCCAGTAACACAGACACACACTTACACCAAGTAACAAAGACATACACTGACGCCCAGTAACAAAGACATACACTGACGCCCAGTAACAAAGACATACACTGACACCCAGCAACACAGACACACACTTACACCAAGTAACAAAGACATACACTGACGCCCAGTAACAAAGACATACGCTGACACCCAGTAACACAGACACACACGGACACAAAGTAACAAAGAAACAGACTTACACCAAGTAACACAGACACACACTGACACCCAGTAACACAGACACACACTTACACCAAGTAACACAGACATACACTGACACCAAGTCACAAAGACATACACTGATACCCAGTACCACAGACACACACTGACACCAAGTAACAAAGACATACACTGACACCCAGTAACACAGACCACACTCTGGGAGGGCACATTGGCGCAGCGGTTAGCACTGCAGCCTCACAGCTCCAGGGACACGGGTTCGATTCTAGGTACTGCCTGTGCGGAGTTTGCAAGTTCTCCCTGTGTCTGCTTGGGTTTCCTCCGGGTGCTCCGGTTTCCTCCCACATGCCAAAGACTTGTAGGTTGATAGGTTAATTGGCCATCATAAATTGCCCCTAGTATAGGTAGGTGGTAGGGAAATATATAGGGACAGGTGGGGATGTGATAGGAATACGGGATTAGTGTAGGATTAGTATAAATGGGTGGTTGATGGTCGGCACAGACTCGGTGGGCCGAAGGGCCTGTTGAAGTGCTGTCTCTCTAAACTAAACTAAATACTGACACCTAGTGTCACAGATACACACTGACACCCAGTAACACAAACAAACACACACTGACACCCAGTAACACAGAGAAACACTGATAAACAGTAACAAAGACATACAGTGACACCAAGTAACACAGACACACACTGACACCCACTAACAAAGACATACACTGACACCAAGTCACAAAGACATACACTGATACCAAGTAACAAAGACATACACTGATACCCAGTGACAAAGACATATACTGACACCAAGTAACAAAGACATACATTTACACCAAGTAACAAAGACAGACAATTACACCAAGTAACAAAGACATACACTTACACCAAGTATTTTGACATGCACTGACACCAAGTAGCAAAGACATACACTGATACCAAGTCACAAAGACACACACTGACACCCAGTAACAAAGACACACACTGACACCAAGTCACAAAGACACACACTGACACCCAGTAACAAAGACACACATTGACACCATGTCACAAAGACATACACTGATACCCAGTAAAACAGACACACTTACACCAAGTAACACAGACATGCACTGACACCCAGTAACACAGACACACACTTACAACAAGTAACAAAGACATACACTGACACCCAGTAACAAAGACATACACTGACACCCAGTAACACAGACACACACGGACACCAAGTAACAAAGACACATACTTACACTAAGTAACACAGACACACATTGACACCCAATAACACAGACACACAATTACACCAAGTAACACAGACATACACTGACACCAAGTAACACAGACATACAGTGACACCCAGTAACACAGACACACACGGAAACAAAGTAACAAAGAAACAGACTTACACCAAGTAACACAGACAGACAGTGACACCAAGTAACAAAGACATACACTGATACCCAGTAACACAGACACACACTTACACCAAGTATTTTGACATACACTGACACCAAGTAACAAATACATACACTGATAGCCAGTAACACAGACACACACTTACACCAAGTAACAAAGACAGATACTGATACCAAATAACACAGACGCACACTTACACCATGTAACAAAGACATACACTGACACCAGGTAACAAAGACATACACTGACACCCAGTAACACAGACACACAATTACACCAAGTAACAAAGTCACACACTTACACCAAGTAACACAGACACACACTGACACCCAGTAACACAGACACACACTTACACCAAGTAACAAAGTCATACACTGACACCAAGTAACAAAGACATACACTGATACCCACTAACACAGAAGCACATTTACGCCAAGTAACAAAGACATACACTGATACCCAGTAACACAGAAACACACTTACACCATGTAACACAGACATACACTAACACCAAGTAACAAAGACATACACTGACACCAAGTAACAAAGACATACACTGATACCCAGTAACAGAGACACACACTTACACCAAGTAACAAAGACATACACTGAAACCCAGTAACACAGACGCACACTTACACCATGCAACACAGACATACGCTTACACCAAGTAACAAAGACACACACTTACACCAAGTAACACAGACATACACTGACACCAAGTAACAAAGACAAACACTGACACGAAGTAACAAAGACATACACTTACACCAAGTAACAAAGACACACACTTACACCAAGTAACACAGACACACACTTACACCAAATAACAAAGACATACACTGACACCAAGTAACAAAGACATGCACTGATACCCAGTAACTCAGACACACACTGACACCAAGTAACAAAGTCATACACTGACTCCAAGTAACAAAGGCATACACTTACACCAAGTAACAAAGACACACACTTACACCAAGTAACACAGACATACTCTGACACCAAGTAACAAAGACAGACAATTACACCTCGTAACAAAGACATCCACTTACACCAAGTATTTTGACATACACTGACACCAAGTAACAAAGAGATACTCTGATACCCAGTAACACAGACACACACTGACACCCATTAACAAAGACATACACTGATACAAAGTCACAAAGACATATACTGATACCCAGTAACACAGACACACACTTACACCAAGTAACACAGACATACACTGACACCAAGTAACAAAGAGATACTCTGATACCCAGTAACACAGACACACACTGACACCCAGTAACAAAGACATACACTGACACAAAGTCACAAAGACATATACTGATACACAGTCACACAGGCACACACTTACACCAAGTAACACAGACATACACTTATACCCAGTAACACAGACATACACTGACACCAAGTATTTTGACATACACTGACACCAAGTAACAATGGCATACACTGATACCCAGTAACACAGACACACACTTACCCCAAGTAACACAGACATACACTGACACCAAGTAACAAAGACATACACTGATACGCAGTAACACAGACACACACTTACACCAAGTAACAAAGACAGACACTGATACCCTGTAACACAGACACACACTTACACCAAGTAACAAAGACATACACTGACACCAAGTAACAAAGACATACAATTACACCAAGTCACAAAGACACACACTGACACCCAGTGACAAAGACATACACTGACACAAAGTCACAAAGACATACACTGATACCCAGTAACACAGACACACACTTACCCCAAGTAACACAGACATACACTGACACCAAGTAACAAAGACATACACTGATACGCAGTAACGCAGAAACACACTTACACCAAGTAAAAAAGACAGACACTGATACCCTGTAACACAGACACACACTGACACCAAGTAACAAAGACATACACTGACACCAAGTAACAAAGACATAAACTGACACCCAGTAACACAGACACACACGGACACCAAGTAACAAAGACACACACTTACACCAAGTAACACATACACACACTGACACCCAGTAACACAGACACACACTTACACCAAGTTACAACGACATACACTGACACCAAGTAACAAAGATATACACTTACACCAAGTAACAAAGACATGCACTGACACTAAATAACAAAGACATACACTGATACCCAGTAACACAGACACACACTTACACCAAGTCACAAAGACATACACTGATACCCAGTAACACAGACACACACTTACTCCAAGTAACACAGACATACACTGACACCAAGTAACAAAGACAAACACTGATACCCAGTAACACAGACACACACTTACACCAACTAACAAAGACAGACACTGATACCCAGTAACACAGACACACACTTGCACCAAGTAACAAAGACATACACTGACACCAAGTAACAAAGACATAAACTGACATCCAGTACCGCAGACACACACGGACACCCAGTAACAAAGACACACACTGACACCCAGTAACACAGCCACACACTTACACCAAGTAACAAAGACATACACTGACACCAAGTAACAAAGACATACACTGATACCCAGTAACACAGACACACACTTACACCAAGTAACAAAGACATACACTGATACCCAGTAACACAGACACACACTTACACCAAGTAACACAGACATACACTGACACCAAGTAACAAAGACATACACTGACACCAAGTCACAAAGACACACTCTGACACCCAGTAACAAAGACATACACTGACACCAAGTCACAAAGACATACACTGATACCCAGTAACACAGACTCACACGTACGCCAAGTAACACAGACATACACTGATACCCAGTAACACAGACACACATTTACACCAATTAACACAGACATACACTGACACCAAGTAACAAAGACATACACTGATACCCAGTAACACAGACACACACTTACACCAAGTAACAAAGACATACACTGACACCAAGTCACAAAGACACAAACTGACACCCAGTAACAAAGACATACACTGACACCAAGTATTTTGACATACACTGACACAAAGTCACAAATACATACACTGATACCCAGTAACACAGACACACACTTACACCAAGTAACACAGACATACACTGACACCAACTAACAAAGACATATACTGATACCCAGTAACACAGACACACACTTACACCAAGTAACACAGACATACACTGATACCCAGTAACACAGACACACACTTACACCAAGTAACACGGACATACACTTACACCTAGTAAAAAAGACATACACTGACACCAAGTCACAAAGACACACACTGACACCCATTAACAAAGACATACACTGACACCAAGTATTTTGACATACACTGACACCAAGTAACAATGGCATACACTGATACCAAGTAACTCAGACACACACTTACCCCAAGTAACACAGACATACACTGACACCAAGTAACAAAGACATACACTGATACGCAGTAACACAGACACACACTTACACCAAGTAACAAAGACAGACACTGATACCCTGTAACACAGACACACACTTACACCAAGTAACAAAGACATACACTGACACCAAGTAACAAAGACATAAACTGACACCCAGTAACACAGACACACACGGACACCAAGTAACAAAGACACACACTTACACCAAGTAACACAGACACACACTGACACCCAGTAACACAGACACACACTTACACCAAGTCACAAAGACATACACTGCTACCCAGTAACACAGACACACACTTACTCCAAGTAACACAGACATACACTGACACCAAGTCACAAAGACACACACTGACACCCAGTAACAAAGACATACACTGACACAAAGTCACAAAGACATACACAGTTACCCAGTAACACAGACACACTTTTACCCCAAGTAACACAGACATACACTGACACCAAGTAACAAAGACATACACTGATATGCAGTAACACAGACAAACACTTACACCAAGTAACAAAGACAGACACTGATACCCTGTAACACAGACACACACTTACACCAAGTAACAAAGACATACACTGACACCAAGTAACAAAGACATAAACTGACACCCAGTAACACAGACACACACGGACACCAAGTAACAAAGACACACACTTACACCAAGTAACACAGACACTAACTGACACCCAGTAACACAGACACACACTTACACCAAGTCACAAAGACATGCACTGCTACCCAGTAACACAGACACACACTTACTCCAAGTAACACAGACATACACTGACACCAAGTAACAAAGACTTACACTGATACCCAGTAACACAGACACACACTTACACCAAGTAACAAAGACAGACACTGATACCCAGTAACACAGACACACACTTGCACCAAGTAACAAAGACATACACTGCCACCAAGTAACAAAGACATAAACTGACATCCAGTAGCACAGACACACACGGACACCAAGTAACAAAGACACACACTTACACCAAGTAACACAGACACACACTGACACCCAGTAACACAGACACACACTTACACCAAGTAACAAAGACATACACTGGCACCAAGTAACAAAGACATACACTTACACCAAGTAACAAAGACATACACTAACACCAAGTAACAAAGACATACACTGATACCCAGTAACAAAGACATACACTTACACCAAGTAACAAAGACATACACTGACACCAAGTAACAAAGACATACACTGATGCCCAGTAACACAGGCACACCCTGGGGTGGGGGGGGGGGCGGGGGTGGGGGGCACATTGGCGCAGTGGTTCGCACCGCAGCCTCACAGCTGCAGGGACCCGGGTTCGATTCTGGGTGCTGCCTGTCCGGAGTTTGCAAGTTCTCCCTGTGTCTGCTTGAGTTTCCTCCGGGTGCTCCGGTTTCCTCCCACATGCCAAAGACTTGCAGGTTGATAGGTTAATTGGCCATCATAAATTGCCCCTAGTATAGGTAGGTGGTAGGGAAATATATAGGGACAGGTGGGGATGTGATAGAAATACGGGATTAGTGTAGGATTAGTATAAAAGGGTGGTTGATGGTCGGCACAGACTCGGTGGGCAGAAGGGCCTGTTTAAGTGCTGTATCTCTAAACTAAACTAGATACTGACACCTAGTGTCACAGACACACACTGACAGCCATGAAAACAAACAAACACACACTGACACCCAGTAACACAGAGAAACACTGATACACAGTAACAAAGACATACACTGACACCAAGTAACACAGACACACACTGACACCCAGTAACAAAGACATACACTGACACCAAGTAACAAAGTCATACATTGATACCAAGTCACAAAGACATACACTGATACCCAGTAACACAGACACACACTGACACCAAGTAACAAAGACATACACTGACACCAAGTAACAAAGGCATACACTTACACCAAGTAACAAAGACACACACTTACACCAAGTAACAAAGACACACACTTACACCAAGTGACAAAGACAGACACTGATACCCTGTAACACAGACACACACTTACACCAAGTAACAAAGACATACACTGACACCAAGTCACAAAGACACACACTGACACCCAGTAACAAAGACATACACTGACACAAAGTCACAAAGACATACACTGATACCCAGTAACACAGACACACACTTACCCCAAGTAACACAGACATACACTGACACCAAGTAACAAAGACATACACTGATACGCAGTAACACAGAAACACACTTACACCAAGTAAAAAAGACAGACACTGATACCCTGTAACACAGACACACACTGACACCAAGTAACAAAGACATACACTGACACCAAGTAACAAAGACATAAACTGACACCCAGTAACACAGACACACACGGACACCAAGTAACAAAGACACACACTTACACCAAGTAACACATACACACACTGACACCCAGTAACACAGACACACACTTACACCAAGTTACAACGACATACACTGACACCAAGTAACAAAGATATACACTTACACCAAGTAACAAAGACATGCACTGACACTAAATAACAAAGACATACACTGATACCCAGTAACACAGACACACACTTACACCAAGTCACAAAGACATACACTGATACCCAGTAACACAGACACACACTTACTCCAAGTCACACAGACATGCACTGACACCAAGTAACAAAGACAAACACTGATACCCAGTAACACAGACACACACTTACACCAAGTAACAAAGACAGACACTGATACCCAGTAACACAGACACACACTTGCACCAAGTAACAAAGACATACACTGACACCAAGTAACAAAGACATAAACTGACATCCAGTACCGCAGACACACACGGACACCCAGTAACAAAGACACACACTGACACCCAGTAACACAGCCACACACTTACACCAAGTAACAAAGACATACACTGACACCAAGTAACAAAGACATACACTGATACCCAGTAACACAGACACACACTTACACCAAGTAACAAAGACATACACTGATACCCAGTAACACAGACACACACTTACACCAAGTAACACAGACATACACTGACACCAAGTAACAAAGACATACACTGACACCAAGTCACAAAGACACACTCTGACACCCAGTAACAAAGACATACACTGACACCAAGTCACAAAGACATACACTGATACCCAGTAACACAGACTCACACGTACGCCAAGTAACACAGACATACACTGATACCCAGTAACACAGACACACATTTACACCAATTAACACAGACATACACTGACACCAAGTAACAAAGACATACACTGATACCCAGTAACACAGACACACACTTACACCAAGTAACAAAGACATACACTGACACCAAGTCACAAAGACACAAACTGACACCCAGTAACAAAGACATACACTGACACCAAGTATTTTGACATACACTGACACAAAGTCACAAATACATACACTGATACCCAGTAACACAGACACACACTTACACCAAGTAACACAGACATACACTGACACCAACTAACAAAGACATATACTGATACCCAGTAACACAGACACACACTTACACCAAGTAACACAGACATACACTGATACCCAGTAACACAGACACACACTTACACCAAGTAACACGGACATACACTTACACCTAGTAAAAAAGACATACACTGACACCAAGTCACAAAGACACACACTGACACCCATTAACAAAGACATACACTGACACCAAGTATTTTGACATACACTGACACCAAGTAACAATGGCATACACTGATACCAAGTAACTCAGACACACACTTACCCCAAGTAACACAGACATACACTGACACCAAGTAACAAAGACATACACTGATACGCAGTAACACAGACACACACTTACACCAAGTAACAAAGACAGACACTGATACCCTGTAACACAGACACACACTTAGACCAAGTAACAAAGACATACACTGACACCAAGTAACAAAGACATAAACTGACACCCAGTAACACAGACACACACGGACACCAAGTAACAAAGACACACACTTACACCAAGTAACACAGACACACACTGACACCCAGTAACACAGACACACACTTACACCAAGTCACAAAGACATACACTGCTACCCAGTAACACAGACACACACTTACTCCAAGTAACACAGACATACACTGACACCAAGTCACAAAGACACACACTGACACCCAGTAACAAAGACATACACTGACACAAAGTCACAAAGACATACACAGTTACCCAGTAACACAGACACACTTTTACCCCAAGTAACACAGACATACACTGACACCAAGTAACAAAGACATACACTGATATGCAGTAACACAGACAAACACTTACACCAAGTAACAAAGACAGACACTGATACCCTGTAACACAGACACACACTTACACCAAGTAACAAAGACATACACTGACACCAAGTAACAAAGACATAAACTGACACCCAGTAACACAGACACACACGGACACCAAGTAACAAAGACACACACTTACACCAAGTAACACAGACACTAACTGACACCCAGTAACACAGACACACACTTACACCAAGTCACAAAGACATGCACTGCTACCCAGTAACACAGACACACACTTACTCCAAGTAACACAGTCATACACTGACACCAAGTAACAAAGACTTACACTGATACCCAGTAACACAGACACACACTTACACCAAGTAACAAAGACAGACACTGATACCCAGTAACACAGACACACACTTGCACCAAGTAACAAAGACATACACTGACACCAAGTAACAAAGACATAAACTGACATCCAGTAGCACAGACACACACGGACACCAAGTAACAAAGACACACACTTACACCAAGTAACACAGACACACACTGACACCCAGTAACACAGACACACACTTACACCAAGTAACAAAGACATACACTGGCACCAAGTAACAAAGACATACACTTACACCAAGTAACAAAGACATACACTAACACCAAGTAACAAAGACATACACTTACACCAAGTAACACAGACACACACTGACACCCAGTAACACAGACACACACTTACACCAAGTAACAAAGACATACACTTACACCAAGTAACAAAGACATACACTAACACCAAGTAACAAAGACATACACTTACACCAAGTAACACAGACACACACTGACACCCAGTAACACAGACACACACTTACACCAAGTAACAAAGACATACACTGGCACCAAGTAACAAAGACATACACTTACACCAAGTAACACAGATACACACTGACACCCAGTAACACAGACACACACTTACACCAAGTAACAAAGACATACACTGGCACCAAGTAACACAGACACACACTTACACCAAGTAACAAAGACAGACACTGATACCCAGTAACACAGACACACACTTGCACCAAGTAACAAAGACATACACTGACACCAAGTAACAAAGACATAAACTGACATCCAGTAGCACAGACACACACGGACACCAAGTAACAAAGACACACACTTACACCAAGTAACACAGACACACACTGACACCCAGTAACACAGACACACACTTACACCAAGTAACAAAGACATACACTTACACCAAGTAACAAAGACATACACTGACACCAAGTAACAAAGACATACACTGATGCCCAGTAACACAGGCACACCCTGGGGTGGGGGGGGGGGGGGCGGGGGTGGGGGGCACATTGGCGCAGTGGTTCGCACCGCAGCCTCACAGCTCCAGGGACCCGGGTTCGATTCTGGGTGCTGCCTGTCCGGAGTTTGCAAGTTCTCCCTGTGTCTGCTTGAGTTTCCTCCGGGTGCTCCGGTTTCCTCCCACATGCCAAAGACTTGCAGGTTGATAGGTTAATTGGCCATCATAAATTGCCCCTCGTATAGGTAGGTGGTAGGGAAATATATAGGGACATGTGGGGATGTGATCGGAATACGGAATTAGTGTAGGATTAGCATAAATTGGTGGTTGATGGTCGGCATAGACTCGGTGGGCCGATGGGCCTGTTTAAGTGCTGGATCTCTAAACTAAACTAAATACTGACACCTAGTGTCATAGACACACACTGACAGCCAGTATCACAAACAAACACACACTGACACCCAGTAACACAGAGAACCACTGACACCCAGTAACAAAGACATACACTGACACCAAGCAACAAAGACATACATTGATACCAAGTCACAAAGACATACACTGATACCCAGTAACACAGACACACACAGACACCAAGTAACAAAGACATACACTGACACCAAGTAACAAAGGCATACACTTACACCAAGTAACAAAGACACACACTTACACCAAGTAACACAGACATACACTGACATCAAGCAACAACGACAGACAATTACACCAAGTAACAAAGGCATACACTTACACCAAGTATTTTGACATACACTGACACCAAGTAACAAAGACATACACTTATACCCAGTAACACAGACACACACTTACACCCAGTAACAAAGACATACACTGACACCAAGGAAAAAAGCCATACACTGACACCCAGTAACAAAGACAAACACTGACACCCAGTAACACAGACACACACTTACACCAAGTAACAAAGACATACACTGACACTATGTAACAAAGACATACTCTGACACCAAGTAACAAAGACATACACTAACACCAAGTAAAAAAGACACACACTGACACCAAGTAACAAAGACATACACTGACACCCAGTAACAAAGACATACACTGACACCCAGTAACAAAGACACACACTTGCACCCAGTAACACAGACACACACTTGCACCAAGTGACAAAGACACACACTGACACCAAGTAACAAAGAGATGCACTGACACCAATTAACAAAGGCATACACTGACACCCAGTAACAAAGACACACACTTGCACCAAGTAACACAGACATGCATTGACAACCAGTAACACAGACACACACTTACACCAAGTAACAAAGACACACACTGACATCCAGTAACAAAGACATACACTGACACCAAGTGACAAAGACATACACTGACACCCAGTAACACAGGCACACAGTAACACCAAGTAACAAAGACATACACTGACACCCAGTAACGCAGACACACACTGACACCAAGTAACAAAGACACGCACTGACACCCAGTAACAAAGACATACACTTACACCCAGTAACACAGACACACACTGACACCTAGTAACACAGACATACACTTACACCAATTAACAAAGACATACACTGACACCCAGTAACACAGACATACACTTACACCAAGTAATAAAATACATACAATGACTCCCAGTAACACAGACACAAACTTACACCAAGTAACAAAGACATACACTGACACCCAGTAACACAGACACACAGTTGCACCAAGAAACTAAGACACACACACACACAGTATCAAAGACAGACGCTGACACCAAGTAACAAAGACACACACTGACACCAAGTAACAAAGACATACACTGACACCCAGTAACACAGACACACACTGACACCAATTAACAAAGACACACACTGACACCCAGAAACAAAGACATACACTGACACCAAGTAACAAAGACATACACTGACACCCAGTAACACAGACACACACTGACACCAATTAACAAAGACACACACTGACACCCAGTAACAAAGACATACACTGACACCAAGTAACAAAGAAAAACAGTGACACCCAGTAACAAAGACATACACTGACAGCCAGAAACACAGACACACACTTACACCAATTAACAAAGACAAACACTGACAGCCAGTAACAAAGACATACATTGACACAAAGTAACAAAGACATGCACTGACACCCAGTAACAAGGACACACACTTACACCAAGTAACACAGACACACACTGACACCCAGTAACACAGACACACACATACACCAAGTAACAAAGACACACACTGACACCCAGTATCAAAGACATACACTGACACCAATTAACAAAGGCATACACAGACACCCAGTAACAAAGACAATCACTTACACCCAGTAACACAGACATACACTGACACCAAGTAACAAAGACATACACTGACACTATGTAACAAAGACATACACTGACACCAAGTAACAAAGACATACACTAACACCAAGTAAAAAAGACACACACTGACACCAAGTAACAAAGACATACACTGTCACCCAGTAACAAAGACATACACTGACACCCAGTAACAAAGACACACACTTGCACCCAGTAACACAGACACACACTTGCACCAAGTGACAAAGACACACACTGACAGCAAGTAACAAAGAGATGCACTGACACCAATTAACAAAGGCATACACTGACACCCAGTAACAAAGACACACACTTACACCAAGTAACACAGACATGCACTGACACCCAGTAACACAGACACACACTTACACCAAGTAACAAAGACACACACTGACATCCAGTAACAAAGACATACACTGACACCAAGTGACAAAGACATACACTGACACCCAGTAACACAGGCACACAGTAACACCAAGTAACAAAGACATACACTGACACCCAGTAACGCAGACACACACTGACACCAAGTAACAAAGACACGCACTGACACCCAGTAACAAAGACATACACTTACACCCAGTAATACAGACACACACTGACACCAAGTAACAAAGACATACACTGACACCCAGTCACACAGACATACACTTACACCAAGTAATAAAATACATACAATGACTCCCAGTAACACAGACACAAACTTACACCAAGTAACAAAGACATACACTGACACCCAGTAACACAGACACACAGTTGCACCAAGAAACTAAGACACACACACACACAGTATCAAAGACAGACGCTGACACCAAGTAACAAAGACACACACTGACACCAAGTAACAAAGACATACACTGACACCCAGTAACACAGACACACACTGACACCAATTAACAAAGACACACACTGACACCCAGAAACAAAGACATACACTGACACCAAGTAACAAAGACATACACTGACACCCAGTAACACAGACACACACTGACACCAATTAACAAAGACACACACTGACACCCAGTAACAAAGACATACACTGACACCAAGTAACAAAGAAAAACAGTGACACCCAGTAACAAAGACATACACTGACAGCCAGAAACACAGACACACACTTACACCAATTAACAAAGACAAACACTGACAGCCAGTAACAAAGACATACATTGACACAAAGTAGCAAAGACATGCACTGACACCCAGTAACAAGGACACACACTTACACCAAGTAACACAGACACACACTGACACCCAGTAACACAGACACACACATACACCAAGTAACAAAGACACACACTGACACCCAGTATCAAAGACATACACTGACACCAATTAACAAAGGCATACACAGACACCCAGTAACAAAGACAATCACTTACACCCAGTAACACAGACATACAATGACACCAAGTAACAAAGACACACACTGACACCAAGTAACAAAGACACACAATGACAGCCAGTAACACAGACAAAGACACCAAGTAACAAAGATACGCACTGACACCCAGTAACACAGACATACATTTACACCTAGTAACAAAGACAGACACTGACACCCAGTAACACAGACACACACTGACACCAAGTAATAAAGACAGACACTGACACCCAGTAACAAAGACATACACTGACACCCAGTAACACAGACACAAACTTACACAAAGTAACAAAGACACACACTGACACCAAGTAACAAAGACATGCACTGATACCAAGTAACAAAGGCATACACTGACACCCAGTAACAAAGACACACACTTACACCAAGTAACACAGACATACACTGACACCCAGTAACACGGACACACAGTTACACCAAGTAACAAAGGCACACACTGACATCCAGTAACAAAGACATACACTGACATCAAGTGACAAAGACATACACTGACACCCAGTAACACAGGCACACACTTACACCAAGTAACAAAGACATACACTGACACCAAGTAACAAAGACATACACATACACCCTTTAACAAAGACACACACTGACACCCAGTAACACAGACACACACTTACACCAAGTAACAAAGACATACACTGACACCCAGTAACACAGACACACACTGCCACCCCGTAACACAGACACACAATGCCACCCAGTAACACAGACACACACTTACACCTAGTAACACAGACAGACACTGACACCCAGTAACAGAGACACACACTGACACCAAGTATCAAAGACATACACTGACACCCAGTAACACAGACATACACTGACACCCAGAAACAAAGACACACACTTACAACAAGTAACACGGACATACACTGACACCCAGTAACACAGACACACACTTACACCAAGTAATAAAGACACAAACTAACATCCAGTAACAAAGACATACACTGACACCAAGTGACAAAGACACACACTGACACCAAGTAACAAAGACACGCACTTACACCCAGTAACACAGACATACACTGACACCAAGTAACAAAGACATACACTGACACCAAGTAACAAAGACACACACTGACTCCCAGTAACACAGACACACACTGACACCAAGTAACAAAAACAAACACTGACACCCAGTAACAAAGACATACACTGACACCCAGTAACACAGACACACACTTACACCAAGTAACAAAGACACACACTGACACCCAGTAACAAAAACATACACTGACAACATGTAACAAAGATATACACTGACACCAAGTAACAAAGACATACACTGACACCAAGTAAAAAAGACACACACTGACACCAAATAACAAAGACATACACTGACACCAACTAACAAAGACATACACTGACACCCAGAAACAAAGACACACACTTACACCAAGTAACACGGACATACACTGACACCCAGTAACACAGACACACACTTACACCAAGTAACAAAGACACAAACTAACATCCAGTAACAAAGACATACACTGACACCAAGTGACAAAGACATACACTGACACTCAGTAACACAGGCACACACTTACACCAAGTAACACAGAAACACAATGACACCCAGTAACACAGACACCTACTTACACCCAGTAACAAAGACATACACTGACACTCAGTAATAAAGACATACTCTGACATCCAGTAACACAGACACACACTTACAACAAGTAACAAAGACACACACTGACACCCAGTAACAGAGACCCACACTTACACCAAGAAACAAAGACATACACTGACACCCAGTAACACAGACACACACAGATTCCAAGTAACAAAGACAGGCACTGACACCCAGTACCAAAGACATACATTTACACCCAGTAGCACAGACATACACTGACACCCAGTAACACAGACATACACTTACTCCAAGTAACAAAGACATACACTGACAACCAGTAACACTGACACACACTTACACCAAGTAACAAAGACACACACTGACACCCAGTCACAAAGAAATACACTTACACCCAGCAACACAGACATAAACTGACACCCAGTAACACAGACATACACTTACACCAAGTAACAAAGACATACACTGACTCCCAGTAACACAGACACACACTTACACCAAGTAACAAAGACATACATTGACACCCAGTAACACAGACAAACACTTGCACCAAGAAACTAAGTCACACACACACCCAGTAACAAAGACAGACACTGACACCACGTAACGAAGACACACACTGACACCCAGTAACAAAGACATACACTGACACCCAGTAACACAGACACACACTGACAGCAAGTAACAAATACATACACAGACAACCAGTAACAAAGACATGCACTGACACCCAGTAACACAGACACACACTAACACCAAGTAACAAAGACACACATTGACACCCAGTAACAAAGACATACACTGACACCAAGTAACAAAGACAGACACTGACACCCAGTACCACAGATACAGACTGACACCAAGTAACAAAGACATACAGTGACACCCAGAAACACAGACACACACTTACACCAAGTAACAAAGACAAACAATGACACCCAGTAACAAAGACATACACTGACACCAAGTAACGAAGACATACACTGACACCCAGTAACACAGACACACACTTGCACCAAGTAACAAAGACATACACTGACACCCAGTAATAAAGACACACACTGACACCCAGTAACACAGACACACACTTACACCAAGTAACAAAGACTCACACTGACAACCAGTAACACAGACATACACTTGCACCAAGTAACAAAGACATACACTGACACCCAGCAAATAAGACACACACTTACACCAAGAATCAAAGACAGACACTGACACCCAGTAACATAGACACACACTGACACCAAGTAACAAATACATACACTGACACCATGTAACAAAGACATACACTGACACCAGGTAACAAAGACATACACTGACACCAAGTAAAAAAGACACACACTGACACCAAATAACAAAGACATACACTGACACCAAGTAACAAAGACATACACTGACACCCAGTAACAAAGACAGACACTTACACCAAGTAACACAGACATACACTGACACCAAGTAACACAGACACACACTGGCATCCAGTAACAAAGACATACACTGACACCAAGTGACAAAGACATACACTGACACCCAGTAACAAAGGCACACACTTACACCAAGTAACACAGAAACACAATGACACCCAGTAACACAGACACACACTTACGCCAAGTAACACAGACATACACTAAAACCCAGTAACATAGACACAGACTGACACCCAGTAACAAAGTGATGCACTGACACCCAGGAACACAGACACACACTTACACCAAGTAACAAAGTCATACACAAACACCCAGTAAAACAGACACACACTTACACCAAGTAACAAAGACATACACTGACACCCAGTAACACAAACACACACTGACACCAAGGAACAAAGACACGCAGTGACACCAGTAACAAACACGTACACTTACAACCAGTAACACAGACACACACTGACACCTAGTAACACAGACATACACTTACACCAAGTAACAAAGTCATACACTGACACCCATAAACACAGACGCACACTTACACCAAGTAACAAAGACACACACTGACACCCAGTAACAAAGACATACAATTACACCCAGTAACACAGACATACACTGACACCCAGAAACACAGACACACACTTACACCAAGTAACAAAGACATACACTGACACCCAGTGACACAGACACACACTTACACCAAGTAACAAAGACATACACTGACACCCAGTAACATAGACACACACTGACACCAAGTAACAAAGATAAGCACTTACACCCAGTAACACAGACATACACTGACACCAAGTAACAAAGACATACACTGACACCAAGTAACAAAGACACACACTGACACCCAGTAACACAGACACACACTGACACCAAGTAACAAAGACACACACTGACACCCAGTAACAAAGACATACACAGACACCCAGAAACACAGACACACACTTACACCAAGTAACAAAGACACACACTGACACCCAGTAACAAAAACATACACTGACACCATGTAACAAAGACATACACTGACACCAAGTAACAAAGATATACACTGACACCAAGTAAAAAAGACACACACTGACACCAAGTAACAAAGACATACACTGACACCCAGTAACAAAGACACACACACTTACACCAAGTAACACAGACATACACTGACACCCAGAAACACAGACACACACTTACACCAAGTAGCAAAGACACACACTGACACCCAGTAACAAAAACATACACTGACACCATGTAACAAAGACATACACTGACACCAAGTAACAAAGATATACACTGACACCAAGTAAAAAAGTCACACACTGACACCAAGTAACAAAGACATACACTGACACCCAGTAACAAAGACACACACACTTACACCAAGTAACACAGACATACACTGACACCCAGTAACACAGGCACACACTTACACCAAGTAACACAGAAACACAATGACACCCAGTAACACAGACACACACTTACACCAAGTAACACAGATACACTGACACCCAGTAACACAGACACCTACTTACACCCAGTAACAAAGACATACACTGACACTCAGTAATAAAGACATACTCTGACATCCAGTAACACAGACACACACTTACAACAAGTAACAAAGACACACACTGACACCCAGTAACAGAGACACACACTTACACCAAGTACCAAAGACATACACTGACACCCAGTAACACAGACACACACTGATTCCAAGTAACAAAGACACGCACTGACACCCAGTACCAAAGACATACACAGACAACCAGTAACAATGACATGCACTGACACCCAGTAACAAAGACAAACAATGACACCCAGTAACAAAGGCATGCACTGACATCCATTAACAAATACATACACTGACACCAAGTGACAAAGACACGCACTGACACCCTGTACCAAAGACATACACAGACAACCAGTAACAATGACATGCACTGACACCCAGTAACAAAGACAAACAATGACACCCAGTAACAAAGACACACACTGACATCCATTAACAAATACATACACTGACACCAAGTGACAAAGACATACACTGACACCCAGTAACACAGGCACACACTTACACCAAGTAACACAGAAACACAATGACACCCAGTAACACAGACACACACTTACACCAAGTAACACAGATACACTGACACCCAGTAACACAGACACCTACTGACACCCAGTAACAAAGACATACACTGACACTCAGTAATAAAGACATACTCTGACATCCAGTAACACAGACACACACTTACAACAAGTAACAAAGACACACACTGACACCCAGTAACAGAGACACACACTTACACCAAGTACCAAAGACATACACTGACACCCAGTAACACAGACACACACTGATTCCAAGTAACAAAGACACGCAAGGACACCCAGTACCAAAGACATACACAGACAACCAGTAACAATGACATGCACTGACACCAAGTAACGAAGACATACACTGACACCCAGTAACACAGACACATCACTTGCACCAAGAAACTAAGTCGCACACACACCCAGTAACAAAGACAGACACTGACACCAAGTAACAAAGACACACACTGACACCCAGTACCAAAGACATACACAGACAACCAGTAACAATGACATGCACTGACACCCAGTAACAAAGACAAACAATGACACCCAGTAACAAAGACACACACTGACATCCATTAACAAATACATACACTGACACCAAGTGACAAAGACATACACTGACACCCAGTAACACAGGCACACACTTACACCAAGTAACACAGAAACACAATGACACCCAGTAACACAGAGACACACTTACACCAAGTAACACAGATACACTGACACCCAGTAACACAGACACCTACTTACACCCAGTAACAAAGACATACACTGACACTCAGTAATAAAGACATACTCTGACATCCAGTAACACAGACACACACTTACAACAAGTAACAAAGACACACACTGACACCCAGTAACAGAGACACACACTTACACCAAGTACCAAAGACATACACTGACACCCAGTAACACAGACACACACTGATTCCAAGTAACAAAGACACGCACTGACACCCAGTACCAAAGACATACACAGACAACCAGAAACAATGACATGCACTGACACCAAGTAACAGAGACATACACTGACACCCAGTAACACAGACACATCACTTGCACCAAGAAACTAAGTCGCACACACACCCAGTAACAAAGACAGACACTGACACCAAGTAACAAAGACACACACTGACACCAAGTAACAAAGACATACACAGACAGCCAGTTACAATGACATGCACTGACACCCAGTAAAAAAGACGCACACTGACACCAGTAACACAGACACACACTTACACCAAGTAACAAAGACACACACTGACAACCAGTAACACAGACACACATTTGCACCAAGCAACAAAGCCATACACTGACACCCAGTAAATAAGACACACACTTACACCAAGAAACAAAGACATACACTTACACCCAGTAACATAGACACACAATGACACCAAGTAACAAAGAAACGCACTTACACCCAGGAACACAGACATACACTGACACCAAGTAACAAAGACATACACGGACACCAAGTAACAAAGACACACACTGACACCCAGTAACACAGACACCCACTGGCACCAAGTAACAAAGACACACACTGACACCCATTAACACAGACACACACTTACACCAAGTAACAAAGACACACACTGACACCCAGTAACAAAAACATACACTGACACCCAGTACCAAAGACATACACTGACACCAAGTAACAAAGACATACACTGACACCAAGTAAAAAAGACACACACTGACACCAAGCAACAAAGACATACACTGACACCAAGTAACAAAGACATACACTGACACCCAGTAACAAAGACACACACTTACACCAAGTAGCACAGACATACACTGACACCCAATAACACAGACACACACTTACACTGAGTAACAAAGACACACACTGACATCCAGTAACAAAGACATGCACTGACACCAAGTGACAAAGACATACACTGACACCCAGTAACACAGGCACACACTTACACCAAGTAACACAGAAACACAATGACACCCAGTAACACAGACACGCACTTACACCAAGTAACACAGACATACACTGACACCCAGTAACATAGACAAAGACTGACACCCAGTAACAAAGTCATACACTGACACCCAGTAACACAGACACACACTTCCACCAAGTAACAAAGTCATACACTGACACCCAGTAACACAGACATACACTTACACCAAGTAACAAAAACACACACTGACAACCAGTCACAAAGACATACACTTACACCCAGCAACACAGCCATACACTTACACCAAGTAACAAAGACATACACTGACTCCCAGTAACACAGACACACACTTACACCAAGTAACAAAGACATACACTGACACCCAGTAACGCAGACACACACTTGCACCAAGAAACTAGGTCACACACACACCCAGTAACAAAGACAGACACTGACACCAAGTAACAAAGACACACACTGACACCAAGTAACAAAGTCATACACAGCCACCCAGTAAAACAGACACACACTTACACCAAGTAACAAAGACATACACTGACACCCAGGAACACAGACACACACTTACACCAAGTAACAAAGTCACACACAGACACCCAGTAAAACAGACACACACTTACACCAAGTAACAAAGACATACACTGACACCCAGTAACACAGACACACACTGACACCAAGTAACAAAGACACACACTGACACCCAGTAACAAAGACATACAATTACACCCAGTAACACAGACACACACTTGCACCAAGTAACAAAGACATACACTGACACCCAGTAATAAAGACACACACTGACACCCAGTAACACAGACACACACTTACACCAAGTAACAAAGACTCACACTGACAACCAGTAACACAGACATACACTTGCACCAAGTAACGAAGACATACACTGACACCCAGCAAATAAGACACACACTTACACCAAGAATCAAAGACAGACACTGACACCCAGTAACATAGACACACACTGACACCAAGTAACAAAGACATACACTGACACCAAGTAACAAAGACACACGCTGACACCCAGTAACACAGACACACACTGACACCAAGTAACAAAGACACACACTGACACCCAGTAACACAGACACACAATTACACCAAGTAACAAAGACACACACTGACACCCAGTAACAAAAACATACACTGACACCATGTAACAAAGACATACACTGACACCAGGTAACAAAGACATACACTGACACCAAGTAAAAAAGACACACACTGACACCAAATAACAAAGACATACACTGACACCACGTAACAAAGACATACACTGACACCCAGTAACAAAGACACACACTTACACCAAGTAACACAGACAGACACTGACACCAAGTAACAAAGACACACACTGGCATCCAGTAACAAAGACATACACTGACACCAAGTGACAAAGACATACACTGACACCCAGTAACAAAGGCACACACTTACACCAAGTAACACAGAAACACAATGACACCCAGTAACACAGACACACACTTACGCCAAGTAACACAGACATACACTAACACCCAGTAACATAGACACAGACTGACACCCAGTAACAAAGTGATGCACTGACACCCAGGAACACAGACACACACTTACACCAAGTAACAAAGTCATACACAAACACCCAGTAAAACAGACACACACTTACACCAAGTAACAAAGACATACACTGACACCCAGTAACACAAACACACACTGACACCAAGGAACAAAGACACGCAGTGACACCAGTAACAAACACATACACTTACAACCAGTAACACAGACACACACTGACACCTAGTAACACAGACATACACTTACACCAAGTAACAAAGTCATACACTGACACCCAGGAACACAGACGCACACTTACACCAAGTAACAAAGACACACACTGACACCCAGTAACAAAGACATACAATTACACCCAGTAACACAGACATACACTGACACCCAGAAACACAGACACACACTTACACCAAGTAACAAAGACATGCACTGACACCCAGTGACACAGACACACACTTACACCAAGTAACAAAGACACACACTGACACCAAGTAACAAAGATAAGCACTTACACCCAGTAACACAGACATACACTGACACCAAGTAACAAAGACATACACTGACACCAAGTAACAAAGACACACACTGACACCCAGTAACACAGACACACACTGACACCAAGTAACAAAGACACACACTGACACCCAGTAACAAAGACATACACAGACACCCAGAAACACAGACACACACTTACACCAAGTAACAAAGACACACACTGACACCCAGTAACAAAAACATACACTGACACCATGTAACAAAGACATACACTGACACCAAGTAACAAAGATATACACTGACACCAAGTAAAAAAGACACACACTGACACCAAGTAACAAAGACATACACTGACACCCAGTAACAAAGACACACACACTTACACCAAGTAACACAGACATACACTGACACCCAGAAACACAGACACACACTTACACCAAGTAGCAAAGACACACACTGACACCCAGTAACAAAAACATACACTGACACCATGTAACAAAGACATACACTGACACCAAGTAACAAAGATATACACTGACACCAAGTAACACAGACATACACTGACACCCAGAAACACAGACACACACTTACACAAAATAACAAAGACACACACTGACATCCATTAACAAATACATACACTGACACCAAGTGACAAAGACATACACTGACACCCAGTAACACAGGCACACACTTACACCAAGTAACACAGAAACACAATGACACCCAGTAACACAGACACACACTTACACCAAGTAACACAGATACACTGACACCCAGTAACACAGACACCTACTTACACCCAGTAACAAAGACATACACTGACACTCAGTAATAAAGACATACTCTGACATCCAGTAACACAGACACACACTTACAACAAGTAACACAGACACACACTGACACCCAGTAACAGAGACACACACTTACACCAAGTACCAAAGACATACACTGACACCCAGTAACACAGACACACACTGATTCCAAGTAACAAAGACACGCACTGACACCCAGTAACAAAGACATACACTGACACCAAGTACCAAAGACAAACAATGACACCCAGTAACAAAGGCATGCACTGACACCAAGTAACAAAGACATACACTGACACCCAGTAACACAGACACATCACTTGCAAAAAGAAACTAAGTCGCACACACACCCAGTAACAAAGACAGACACTGACACCAAGTAACAAAGACACACACTGACACCAAGTAACAAAGACATACACAGACAACCAGTTACAATGACATGCACTGACACCCAGTAAAAAAGACGCACACTGACACCAGTAACACAGACACACACTTACACCAAGTAACAAAGACACACACTGACAACCAGTAACACAGACACACATTTGCACCAAGTAACAAAGCCATACACTGACACCCAGTAAATAAGACACACACTTACACCAAGAAACAAAGACATACACTTACACCCAGTAACATAGACACACAATGACACCAAGTAACAAAGACACGCACTTACACCCAGGAACACAGACATACACTGACACCAAGTAACAAAGACATACACTGACACCCAGTAACAAAGACACACACTTACACCCAGTAACACAGACACACACTTACACCAAGTAACAAAGACATACACTGACACCCAGAAATAAAGACGCACACTGACACCAGTAACACAGACACACACTTACACCAAGTAACAAAGACACACACTGACAACCAGTAACACAGACACACATTTGCACCAAGTAACAAAGCCATACACTGACACCCAGTAAAAAAGACACACACTGACACCAAGTAACAAAGACATACACTGACACCAAGTAACAAAGACATACACTGACACCCAGTAACAAAGACACACACTTACACCAAGTAGCACAGACATACACTGACACCCAATAACACAGACACACACTTACACTGAGTAACAAAGACACACACTGACATCCAGTAACAAAGACATGCACTGACACCAAGTGACAAAGACATACACTGACACCCAGTAACACAGGCACACACTTACACCAAGTAACACAGAAACACAATGACACCCAGTAACACAGACACGCACTTACACCAAGTAACACAGACATACACTGACACCCAGTAACATAGACAAAGACTGACACCCAGTAACAAAGTCATACACTGACACCCAGTAACACAGACACACACTTCCACCAAGTAACAAAGTCATACACTGACACCCAGTAACACAGACATACACTTACACCAAGTAACAAAAACACACACTGACAACCAGTCACAAAGACATACACTTACACCCAGCAACACAGCCATACACTTACACCAAGTAACAAAGACATACACTGACTCCCAGTAACACAGACACACACTTACACCAAGTAACAAAGACATACACTGACACCCAGTAACGCAGACACACACTTGCACCAAGAAACTAGGTCACACACACACCCAGTAACAAAGACAGACACTGACACCAAGTAACAAAGACACACACTGACACCAAGTAACAAAGTCATACACAGCCACCCAGTAAAACAGACACACACTTCCACCAAGTAACAAAGACATACACTGACACCCAGGAACACAGACACACACTTACACCAAGTAACAAAGTCACACACAGACACCCAGTAAAACAGACACACACTTACACCAAGTAACAAAGACATACACAGACACCCAGTAACACAGACACACACTGACACCAAGTAACAAAGACACACACTGACACCCAGTTACAAAGACATACAATTACACCCAGAAACACAGACACACACTTACACCAAGTAACAAAGACATACACTGACTCCCAGTAACACAGACACACACTTACACCAAGTAACAAAGACATACACTGACACCCAGTAACACAGACACATCACTTGCACCAAGAAACTAAGTCGCACACACACCCAGTAACAAAGATAGACACTGACACCAAGTAACAAAGACACACACTGACACCAAGTAACAAAGACATACACACACAACCAGTAACAAAGACATGCACTGACACCCAGTAACAAAGACATACACTGACAGCCAGAAACACAGACACACACTTACACCAAGTAACAAAGACAAACAATGACACGCAGTAACAAAGACATCCACTGACACCAAGTAACAAAGACATACACTGACACCCAGTAACACAGACACACACTTACACCAAGTAACAAAGACATACACTGACACCCAGAAATAAAGACGCACACTGACACCAGTAACACAGACACACACTTACACCAAGTAACAAAGACACACACTGACAACCAGTAACACAGACACACATTTGCACCAAGTAACAAAGCCATACACTGACACCCAGTAAATAAGACACACACTTCCACCAAGAAACAAAGACATACACTGACACCCAGTAACATAGACACACACTGACACCAAGTAACAAAGACACGCACTTACATCCAGTAACACAGACATACACTGACACCAAGTAACAAAGACATACACTGACACCAAGTAACAAAGACACACACTGACACCCAGTAACACAGACACACACTGGCACCAAGTAACAAAGACACACACTGACACCCATTAACACAGACACACACTTACACCAAGTAACAAAGACACACACTGACACCCAGTAACAAAAACATACACTGACACCCAGTAACAAAGACATACACTGACACCAAGTAACAAAGACATACACTGACACCAAGTAAAAAAGACACACACTGACACCAAGTAACAAAGACATACACTGACACCAAGTAACAAAGACATACACTGACACCCAGTAACAAAGACACACACTTACACCAAGTAGCACAGAAATACACTGACACCCAATAACACAGACACACACTTACACTAAGTAACAAAGACACACACTGACATCCAGTAACAAAGACATACACTGACACCAAGTGACAAAGACATACACTGACACCCAGTAACACAGGCACACACTTACACCAAGTAACACAGAAACACAATGACACCCAGTAACACAGACATACACTGACACCCAGTAACATAGACACAGACTGACACCCAGTAACAAAGTCATACACTGACACCCAGTAACACAGACACACACTTACACCAAGTAACAAAGTCATACACTGACACCCAGTAACACAGACATACACTTACACCAAGTAACAAAGACACACACTGACAACCAGTCACAAAGACATACACTTACACCCAGCAACACAGACATACACTTACACAAAGTAACAAAGACATACACTGACTCCCAGTAACACAGACACACACTTACACCAAGTAACAAAGACATGCACTGACACCCAGTAACACAGACACACACTTGCACCAAGAAACTAAGTCACACACACACACCCAGTAACAAAGACAGACACTGACACCAAGTAACAAAGACACACACTGACACCAAGTAACAAAGTCATACACAGCCACCCAGTAAAACAGACACACACTTGCACCAAGTAACAAAGACATACACTGACACCCAGGAACACAGACACACACGTACTTCAAGTAACAAAGTCATACACAGACACCCAGAAAAACAGATACACTCTTACACCAAGTAACAAAGACATACACTGACACCCAGTAACACAGACACACACTGACACCAAGGAACAAAGACACGCACTGACACCCAGTAACAAGGACATACACTTACACCCAGTAACACAGACACAAACTGACACCTCGTAACACAGACATACACTTACACCAAGTAACAAAGACATACACTGACACCCAGTAACGCAGACGCACACTTACACCAAGTAACAAAGACACACACTGACACCCAGTAACAAAGACATACAATTACACCCAGTAACACAGACATACACTGACACCCAGAAACACAGACACACACTTACACCAAGTAACAAAGACATACACTGACTCCCAGTAACACAGACACACACTTACACCAAGTAACAAAGACATACACTGACACCCAGTAACAAAGACACACACTGACAGCCAGAAACACAGACACACACTTACACCAAGTAACAAAGACAAACAATGACACCCAGTAACAAAGACATCCACTGACACCAAGTAACAAAGACATACACTGACACCCAGTAACACAGACACACACTTACACCAAGTAACAAAGACATACACTGACACCCAGAAATAAAGACGCACACTGACACCAGTAACACAGACACACACTTACACCAAGTAACAAAGACACACACTGACAACCAGTAACACAGACACACATTTGCACCAAGTAACAAAGCCATACACTGACACCCAGTAAATAAGACACACACTTCCACCAAGAAACAAAGACATACACTGACACCCAGTAACATAGACACACACTGACACCAAGTAACAAAGACACGCACTTACATCCAGTAACACAGACATACACTGACACCAAGTAACAAAGACATACACTGACACCAAGTAACAAAGACACACACTGACACCCAGTAACACAGACACACACTGGCACCAAGTAACAAAGACACACACTGACACCCATTAACACAGACACACACTTACACCAAGTAACAAAGACACACACTGACACCCAGTAACAAAAACATACACTGACACCCAGTAACAAAGACATACACTGACACCAAGTAACAAAGACATACACTGACACCAAGTAAAAAAGACACACACTGACACCAAGAAACAAAGACATACACTGACACCAAGTAACAAAGACATACACTGACACCCAGTAACAAAGACACACACTTACACCAAGTAGCACAGAAATACACTGACACCCAATAACACAGACACACACTTACACTAAGTAACAAAGACACACACTGACATCCAGTAACAAAGACATACACTGACACCAAGTGACAAAGACATACACTGACACCCAGTAACACAGGCACACACTTACACCAAGTAACACAGAAACACAATGACACCCAGTAACACAGACATACACTGACACCCAGTAACATAGACACAGACTGACACCCAGTAACAAAGTCATACACTGACACCCAGTAACACAGACACACACTTACACCAAGTAACAAAGTCATACACTGACACCCAGTAACACAGACATACACTTACACCAAGTAACAAAGACACACACTGACAACCAGTCACAAAGACATACACTTACACCCAGCAACACAGACATACACTTACACAAAGTAACAAAGACATACACTGACTCCCAGTAACACAGACACACACTTACACCAAGTAACAAAGACATGCACTGACACCCAGTAACACAGACACACACTTGCACCAAGAAACTAAGTCACACACACACACCCAGTAACAAAGACAGACACTGACATCAAGTAACAAAGACACACACTGACACCAAGTAACAAAGTCATACACAGCCACCCAGTAAAACAGACACACACTTACACCAAGTAACAAAGACATACACTGACACCCAGGAACACAGACACACACGTACTTCAAGTAACAAAGTCATACACAGACACCCAGAAAAACAGATACACTCTTACACCAAGTAACAAAGACATACACTGACACCCAGTAACACAGACACACACTGACACCAAGGAACAAAGACACGCACTGACACCCAGTAACAAGGACATACACTTACACCCAGTAACACAGACACAAACTGACACCTCGTAACACAGACATACACTTACACCAAGTAACAAAGACATACACTGACACCCAGTAACGCAGACGCACACTTACACCAAGTAACAAAGACACACACTGACACCCAGTAACAAAGACATACAATTACACCCAGTAACACAGACATACACTGACACCCAGAAACACAGACACACACTTACACCAAGTAACAAAGACATACACTGACTCCCAGTAACACAGACACACACTTACACCAAGTAACAAAGACATACACTGACACCCAGTAACAAAGACACACACTGACACCAAGTAACAAAGACATACACAGACAACCAGTAACAAAGACATGCACTGACACCCAGTAACAAAGACAAACACTGACAGCCAGAAACACAGACACACACTTACCCCAAGTAACAAAGACAAACAATGACACCCAGTAACAAAGACATACACTGACACCAAGTAACAAAGACATACACTGACACCCAGTAACACAGACACACACTTACACCAAGTAACAAAGACATACACTGACACCCAGTAACACAGACACTTCACTTGCACCAAGAAACTAAGTCGCACACACACCCAGTAACAAAGATAGACACTGACACCAAGTAACAAAGACACACACTGACACCAAGTAACAAAGACATACACACACAACCAGTAACAAAGACATGAACTGACACCCAGTAACAAAGACATACACTGACAGCCAGAAACACAGACACACACTTACACCAAGTAATAAAGACGCACACTGACACCAGTAACACAGACACACACTTACACCAAGTAACAAAGACACACACTGACAACCAGTAACACAGACACACATTTGCACCAAGTAACAAAGCCATACACTGACACCCAGTAAATAAGACACACACTTACACCAAGAAACAAAGACACGCACTTACATCCAGTAACACAGACATACACTGACACCAAGTAACAAAGACATACACTGACACCAAGTAACAAAGACACAATCTGACACCCAGTAACACAGACACACACTGGCACCAAGTAACAAAGACACACACTGACACCCATTAACACAGACACACACTTACACCAAGTAACAAAGACACACACTGACACCCAGTAACAAAAACATACACTGACACCCAGGAACAAAGACATACACTGACACCAAGTAACAAAGACATACACTGACACCAAGTAAAAAAGACACACACTGACACCAAGTAACAAAGACATACACTGACACCAAGTAACAAAGACATACACTGACACCCAGTAACAAAGACACACACTTACACCAAGTAGCACAGAAATACACTGACACCCAATAACACAGACACACACTTACACTAAGTAACAAAGACACACACTGACATCCAGTAACAAAGACATACACTGACACCAAGTGACAAAGACATACACTGACACCCAGTAACACAGGCACACACTTACACCAAGTAACACAGAAACACAATGACACCCAGTAACACAGACACGCACTTACACCAAGTAACACAGACATACACTGACACCCAGTAACATAGACACAGACTGACACCCAGTAACAAAGTCATACACTGACACCCAGTAACACAGACACACACTTACACCAAGTAACAAAGTCATACACTGACACCCAGTAACACAGACATACACTTACACCAAGTAACAAAGACACACACTGACAACCAGTCACAAAGACATACACTTACACCCAGCAACACAGACATACACTTACACAAAGTAACAAAGACATACACTGACTCCCAGTAACACAGACACACACTTACACCAAGTAACAAAGACATGCACTGACACCCAGGAACACAGACACACACTTGCACCAAGAAACTAAGTCACACACACACCCAGTAACAAAGACAGACACTGACACCAAGTAACAAAGACACACACTGACACCAAGTAACAAAGTCATACACAGCCACCCAGTAAAACAGACACACACTTACACCAAGTAACAAAGACATACACTGACACCCAGGAACACAGACACACACTTACACCAAGTAACAAAGTCATACACAGACACCCAGAAAAACAGATACACTCTTACACCAAGTAACAAAGACATACACTGACACCCAGTAACACAGACACACACTGACACCAAGGAACAAAGACACGCACTGACACCCAGTAACAAGGACATACACTTACACCCAGTAACACAGACACACACTGACACCTCGTAACACAGACATACACTTACACCAAGTAACAAAGACATACACTGACACCCAGTAACGCAGACGCACACTTACACCAAGTAACAAAGACACACACTGACTCCCAGTAACAAAGACATACAATTACACCCTGTAACACAGACATACACTGACACCCAGAAACACAGACACACACTTACACCAAGTAACAAAGACATACACTGACTCCCAGTAACACAGACACACACTTACACCAAGTAACAAAGACATACATTGACACCCAGTAACACAGACACATCACTTGCACCAAGAAACTAAGTCGCACACACACCCAGTAACAAAGATAGACACTGACACCAAGTAACAAAGACACACACTGACACCAAGTAACAAAGACATACACACACAACCAGTAACAAAGACATGCACTGACACCCAGTAACAAAGACATACACTGACAGCCAGAAAAACAGACACACACTTACACCAAGTAACAAAGACAAACAATGACACCCAGTAACAAAGACATACACTGACACCAAGTAACAAAGACATACACTGACACCCAGTAACACAGACACACACTTACACCAAGTAACAAAGACATACACTGACACCCAGAAATAAAGACGCACACTGACACCAGTAACACAGACACACACTTACACCAAGTAACAAAGACACACACTGACAACCAGTAACACAGACACACATTTGCACCAAGTAACAAAGCCATACACTGACACCCAGTAAATAAGACACACACTTACACCAAGAAACAAAGACATACACTGACACCCAGTAACATAGACACACACTGACACCAAGTAACAAAGACACGCACTTACATCCAGTAACACAGACATACACTGACACCAAGTAACAAAGACATACACTGACACCAAGTAACAAAGACACACACTGACACCCAGTAACACAGACACACACTGGCACCAAGTAACAAAGACACACACTGACACCCATTAACACAGACACACACTTACACCAAGTAACAAAGACACACACTGACACCCAGTAACAAAAACATACACTGACACCCAGTAACAAAGACATACACTGACACCAAGTAACAAAGACATACACTGACACCAAGTAAAAAAGACACACACTGACACCAAGTAACAAAGACATACACTGACACCAAGTAACAAAGACATACACTGACACCCAGTAACAAAGACACACACTTACACCAAGTAGCACAGAAATACACTGACACCCAATAACACAGACACACACTTACACTAAGTAACAAAGACACACACTGACATCCAGTAACAAAGACATACACTGACACCAAGTGACAAAGACATACACTGACACCCAGTAACACAGGCACACACTTACACCAAGTAACACAGAAACACAATGACACCCAGTAACACAGACACGCACTTACACCAAGTAACACAGACATACACTGACACCCAGTAACATAGACACAGACTGACACCCAGTAACAAAGTCATACACTGACACCCAGTAACACAGACACACACTTACACCAAGTAACAAAGTCATACACTGACACCCAGTAACACAGACATACACTTACACCAAGTAACAAAGACACACACTGACAACCAGTCACAAAGACATACACTTACACCCAGCAACACAGACATACACTTACACAAAGTAACAAAGACATACACTGACTCCCAGTAACACAGACACACACTTACACCAAGTAACAAAGACATGCACTGACACCCAGTAACACAGACACACACTTGCACCAAGAAACTAAGTCACACACACACCCAGTAACAAAGACAGACACTGACACCAAGTAACAAAGACACACACTGACACCAAGTAACAAAGTCATACACAGCCACCCAGTAAAACAGACACACACTTACACCAAGTAACAAAGACATACACTGACACCCAGGAACACAGACACACACTTACACCAAGTAACAAAGTCATACACAGACACCCAGAAAAACAGATACACTCTTACACCAAGTAACAAAGACATACACTGACACCCAGTAACACAGACACACACTGACACCAAGGAACAAAGACACGCACTGACACCCAGTAACAAGGACATACACTTACACCCAGTAACACAGGCACACACTGACACCTCGTAACACAGACATACACTTACACCAAGTAACAAAGACATACACTGACACCCAGTAACGCAGACGCACACTTACACCAAGTAACAAAGACATACACTGACACCCAGTAACAAAGACACACACTGACACCAAGTAACAAAGACATACACAGACAACAAGTAACAAAGACATGCACTGACACCCAGTAACAAAGACATACACTGACAGCCAGAAACACAGACACACACTTACCCCAAGTAACAAAGACAAACAATGACACCCAGTAACACAGACACGCACTTACACCAAGTAACACAGACATACACTGACACCCAGTAACATAGACACAGACTGACACCCAGTAACAAAGTCATACACTGACACCCAGTAACACAGACACACACTTACACCAAGTAACAAAGTCATACACTGACACCCAGTAACACAGACATACACTTACACCAAGTAACAAAGACACACACTGACAACCAGTCACAAAGACATACACTTACACCCAGCAACACAGACATACACTTACACAAAGTAACAAAGACATACACTGACTCCCAGTAACACAGACACACACTTACACCAAGTAACAAAGACATGCACTGACACCCAGGAACACAGACACACACTTGCACCAAGAAACTAAGTCACACACACACCCAGTAACAAAGACAGACACTGACACCAAGTAACAAAGACACACACTGACACCAAGTAACATAGTCATACACAGCCACCCAGTAAAACAGACACACACTTACACCAAGTAACAAAGACATACACTGACACCCAGGAACACAGACACACACTTACACCAAGTAACAAAGTCATACACAGACACCCAGAAAAACAGATACACTCTTACACCAAGTAACAAAGACATACACTGACACCCAGTAACACAGACACACACTGACACCAAGGAACAAAGACACGCACTGACACCCAGTAACAAGGACATACACTTACACCCAGTAACACAGACACACACTGACACCTCGTAACACAGACATACACTTACACCAAGTAACAAAGACATACACTGACACCCAGTAACGCAGACGCACACTTACACCAAGTAACAAAGACACACACTGACACCCAGTAACAAAGACATACAATTACACCCAGTAACACAGACATACACTGACACCCAGAAACACAGACACACACTTACACCAAGTAACAAAGACATACACTGACTCCCAGTAACACAGACACACACTTACACCAAGAAACAAAGACATACACTGACACCCAGTAACATAGACACACACTGACACCAAGTAACAAAGACACGCACTTACATCCAGTAACACAGACATACACTGACACCAAGTAACAAAGACATACACTGACACCAAGTAACAAAGACACACACTGACACCCAGTAACACAGACACACACTGGCACCAAGTAACAAAGACACACACTGACACCCATTAACACAGACACACACTTACACCAAGTAACAAAGACACACACTGACACCCAGTAACAAAAACATACACTGACACCCAGTAACAAAGACATACACTGACACCAAGTAACAAAGACATACACTGACACCAAGTAAAAAAGACACACACTGACACCAAGTAACAAAGACATACACTGACACCAAGTAACAAAGACATACACTGACACCCAGTAACAAAGACACACACTTACACCAAGTAGCACAGAAATACACTGACACCCAATAACACAGACACACACTTACACTAAGTAACAAAGACACACACTGACATCCAGTAACAAAGACATACACTGACACCAAGTGACAAAGACATACACTGACACCCAGTAACACAGGCACACACTTACACCAAGTAACACAGAAACACAATGACACCCAGTAACACAGACACGCACTTACACCAAGTAACACAGACATACACTGACACCCAGTAACATAGACACAGACTGACACCCAGTAACAAAGTCATACACTGACACCCAGTAACACAGACACACACTTACACCAAGTAACAAAGTCATACACTGACACCCAGTAACACAGACATACACTTACACCAAGTAACAAAGACACACACTGACAACCAGTCACAAAGACATACACTTACACCCAGCAACACAGACATACACTTACACAAAGTAACAAAGACATACACTGACTCCCAGTAACACAGACACACACTTACACCAAGTAACAAAGACATGCACTGACACCCAGTAACACAGACACACACTTGCACCAAGAAACTAAGTCACACACACACCCATAACAAAGACAGACACTGACACCAAGTAACAAAGACACACACTGACACCAAGTAACAAAGTCATACACAGTCACCCAGTAAAACAGACACACACTTACACCAAGTAACAAAGACATACACTGACACCCAGGAACACAGACACACACTTACACCAAGTAACAAAGTCATACACAGACACCCAGAAAAACAGATACACTCTTACACCAAGTAACAAAGACATACACTGACACCCAGTAACACAGACACACACTGACACCAAGGAACAAAGACACGCACTGACACCCAGTAACAAGGACATACACTTACACCCAGTAACACAGACACACACTGACACCTCGTAACACAGACATACACTTACACCAAGTAACAAAGACATACACTGACACCCAGTAACGCAGACGCACACTTACACCAAGTAACAAAGACATACACTGACACCCAGTAACAAAGACACACACTGACACCAAGTAACAAAGACATACACAGACAACAAGTAACAAAGACATGCACTGACACCCAGTAACAAAGACATACACTGACAGCCAGAAACACAGACACACACTTACCCCAAGTAACAAAGACAAACAATGACACCCAGTAACACAGACACGCACTTACACCAAGTAACACAGACATACACTGACACCCAGTAACATAGACACAGACTGACACCCAGTAACAAAGTCATACACTGACACCCAGTAACACAGACACACACTTACACCAAGTAACAAAGTCATACACTGACACCCAGTAACACAGACATACACTTACACCAAGTAACAAAGACACACACTGACAACCAGTCACAAAGACATACACTTACACCCAGCAACACAGACATACACTTACACAAAGTAACAAAGACATACACTGACTCCCAGTAACACAGACACACACTTACACCAAGTAACAAAGACATGCACTGACACCCAGGAACACAGACACACACTTGCACCAAGAAACTAAGTCACACACACACCCAGTAACAAAGACAGACACTGACACCAAGTAACAAAGACACACACTGACACCAAGTAACAAAGTCATACACAGCCACCCAGTAAAACAGACACACACTTACACCAAGTAACAAAGACATACACTGACACCCAGGAACACAGACACACACTTACACCAAGTAACAAAGTCATACACAGACACCCAGAAAAACAGATACACTCTTACACCAAGTAACAAAGACATACACTGACACCCAGTAACACAGACACACACTGACACCAAGGAACAAAGACACGCACTGACACCCAGTAACAAGGACATACACTTACACCCAGTAACACAGACACACACTGACACCTCGTAACACAGACATACACTTACACCAAGTAACAAAGACATACACTGACACCCAGTAACGCAGACGCACACTTACACCAAGTAACAAAGACACACACTGACACCCAGTAACAAAGACATACAATTACACCCAGTAACACAGACATACACTGACACCCAGAAACACAGACACACACTTACACCAAGTAACAAAGACATACACTGACTCCCAGTAACACAGACACACACTTACACCAAGTAACAAAGACATACACTGACACCCAGTAACAAAGACACACACTGACACCAAGTAACAAATACATACACAGACAACAAGTAACAAAGACATGCACTGACACCCAGTAACAAAGACATACACTGACAGCCAGAAACACAGACACACACTTACCCCAAGTAACAAAGACAAACAATGACACCCAGTAACAAAGACATACACTGACACCAAGTAACAAAGACATACACTGACACCCAGTAACACAGACACACACTAACACCAAGTAACAAAGACATACACTGACACCCAGTAACACAGACACATCACTTGCACCAAGAAACTAAGTCGCACACACACCCAGTAACAAAGATAGACACTGACACCAAGTAACAAAGACACACACTGACAACAAGTAACAAAGACATACACACACAACCAGTAACAAAGACATGCACTGACACCCAGTAACAAAGACATACACTGACAGCCAGAAACACAGACACACACTTACACCACGTAACAAAGACAAACAATGACACCCAGTAACAAAGACATACACTGACACCAAGTAACAAAGACATACACTGACACCCAGTAACACAGATACACACTGACACCAAGTAACAAAGACATACACTGACACCCAGTAATAAAGACGCACACTGACACCAGTAACACAGACACACACTTACACCAAGTAACAAAGACACACACTGACAACCAGTAACACAGACACACATTTGCACCAAGTAACAAAGCCATACACTGACACCCAGTAAATAAGACACACACTTACACCAAGAAACAAAGACATACACTGACACCCAGTAACATAGACACACACTGACACCAAGTAACAAAGACACGCACTTACATCCAGTAACACAGACATACACTGACACCAAGTAACAAAGACATACATTGACACCAAGTAACAAAGACACACACTGACACCCAGTAACACAGACACACACTGGCACCAAGTAACAAAGACACACACTGACACCCATTAACACAGACACACACTTACACCAAGTAACAAAGACAGACACTGACACCCAGTAACAAAAACATACACTGACACCCAGTAACAAAGACATACACTGACACCAAGTAACAAAGACATACACTGACACCAAGTAAAAAAGACACACACTGACACCAAGTAACAAAGACATACACTGACACCAAGTAACAAAGACATACACTGACACCCAGTAACAAAGACACACACTTACACCAAGTAGCACAGAAATACACTGACACCCAATAACACAGACACACACTTACACTAAGTAACAAAGACACACACTGACATCCAGTAACAAAGACATACACTGACACCAAGTGACAAAGACATACACTGACACCCAGTAACACAGGCACACACTGACACCCAGTAACACAGACACACACTGGCACCAAGTAACAAAGACACACACTGACACCCATTAACACAGACACACACTTACACCAAGTAACAAAGACACACACTGACACCCAGTAACAAAAACATACACTGACACCCAGTAACAAAGACATACACTGACACCAAGTAACACAGACATACACTGACACCCAGTAACATAGACACAGACTGACACCCAGTAACAAAGTCATACACTGACACCCAGTAACACAGACACACACTTACACCAAGTAACAAAGTCATACACTGACACCCAGTAACACAGACATACACTTACACCAAGTAACAAAGACACACACTGACATCCAGTCACAAAGACATACACTTACACCCAGCAACACAGACATACACTTACACAAAGTAACAAAGACATACACTGACTCCCAGTAACACAGACACACACTTACACCAAGTAACAAAGACATGCACTGACACCCAGTAACACAGACACACACTTGCACCAAGAAACTAAGTCACACACACACCCAGTAACAAAGACAGACACTGACACCAAGTAACAAAGACACACACTGACACCAAGTAACAAAGTCATACACAGCCACCCAGTAAAACAGACACACACTTACACCAAGTAACAAAGACATACACTGACACCCAGGAACACAGACACACACTTACACCAAGTAACAAAGTCATACACAGACACCCAGAAAAACAGATACACTCTTACACCAAGTAACAAAGACATACACTGACACCCAGTAACACAGACACACACTGACACCAAGGAACAAAGACACGCACTGACACCCAGTAACAAGGACATACACTTACACCCAGTAACACAGACACACACTGACACCTCGTAACACAGACATACACTTACACCAAGTAACAAAGACATACACTGACACCCAGTAACGCAGACGCACACTTACACCAAGTAACAAAGACACACACTGACACCCAGTAACAAAGACATACAATTACACCCAGTAACACAGACATACACTGACACCCAGAAACACAGACACACACTTACACCAAGTAACAAAGACATACACTGACTCCCAGTAACACAGACAAACACTTACACCAAGTAACAAAGACATACACTGACACCCAGTAACAAAGACACACACTGACACCAAGTAACAAAGACATACACAGACAACCAGTAACAAAGACATGCACTGACACCCAGTAACAAAGACATACACTGACAGCCAGAAACACAGACACACACTTACCCCAAGTAACAAAGACAAACAATGACACCCAGTAACAAAGACATACACTGACACCAAGTAACAAAGACATACACTGACACCCAGTAACACAGACACACACTTACACCAAGTAACAAAGACATACACTGACACCCAGTAAAAAAGAAGCACACTGACACCAGTAACACAGACACACACTTACAACAAGTAACAAAGCCATACACTGACACCCAGTAAATAAGACACACACTTACACCAAGAAACAAAGACATACACTTACACCCAGTAACATAGACACACACTGACACCAAGTAACAAAGACACGCACTTACACCCAGTAACACAGACATACACTGACACCAAGTAACAAAGACATACAATGACACCAAGTAACAAAGACACACACTGACACCCAGTAACACAGACACACACTGGCACCAAGTAACAAAGACACACACTGACACCCATTAACACAGACACACACTTACACCAAGTAACAAAGACACACACTGACACCCAGTAACAAAAACATACACTGACACCCAGTAACAAAGACATACACTGACACCAAGTAACAAAAACATACACTGACACCAAGTAAAAAAGACAAACACTGACACCATGTAACAAACACATACACTGACACCAAGTAACAAAGACATACACTGACACCCAGTAACAAAGACACACACTTACACCAAGTAGCACAGACATACACTGACACCCAACAACACAGACACACACTTACACAAAGTAACAAAGACACACACTGACATCCAGTAACAAAGACATACACTGACACCAAGTGACAAAGACATACACTGACACCCAGTAACACAGGCACACACTTACACCAAGTAACACAGAAACACAATGACACCCAGTAACACAGACACGCACTTACACCAAGTAACACAGACATACACTGACACCCAGTAACATAGACACAGACTGACACCCAGTAACAAAGTCATACACTGACACCCAGTAACACAGACACACACTTACACCAAGTAACAAAGTCATACACAGACACACAGTAAAACAGACACACACTTACACCAAGTAACAAAGACATACACTGACACCAAGTAACACAGACACACACTGACATCAAGGAACAAAGACACGCACTGACACCCAGTAACAAAGACATACACTTACACCCAGTAACACAGACACACACTGACTCCTAGTAACACAGACATACACTTACACAAAGTAACCAAGACATACACTGACACCCAGTAACACAGACGCACATTTACACCAAGTAACAAAGTCACACACTGACACCCAGTAACAAAGACACACAATTACACCCAGTAACGCAGACATGCACTGACACCCAGAAACACAGACACACACTTTCACCAAGTAACAAAGACATGCACTGACACCCAGTAACATAGACACACACTGACACCAAGTAACAAAGGCACGCACTTACATCCAGTCACACAGACATGCACTGACACCAAGTAACAAAGACATACACTGACACCAAGTAACAAAGACACACACTGACACCCAGTAACACAGACACACACTGACACCAAGTAACAAAGACACACACTGACACCCAGTAACAAAGACACACACTGATACCCAGTAACAAAAACATACACTGACACCATGTAACAAAGACATACATTTACACCAAGTAACAAAGATATACACTGACACCAAGTAAAAAAGACACACACTGACACCAAGTAACAAAGACATACACTGACACCCAGTAACAAAGACACACACTTACACCAAGTAACACAGACATACACTGACACCCAGTAACAAAGACATACACTGACACAAAGTGACAAAGACATACACTGACACCCAGTAACACAGGCACACACTTACACCAAGTAACACAGAAACACAATGACACCCAGTAACACAGACACACACTTACACCAAGTAACACAGACATACACTGACACCCAGTAACACAGACACCTACTTACACCCAGTAACAAATACATGCACTGACACTCAGTAATAAAGACATACTCTGACATCCAGTAACACAGACACACACTTACAACAAGTAACAAAGACACACACTAACGCCCAGTAACAGAGACACTCACTTACACCAAGTACCAAAGACATAAACTGACACCCAGTAACACAGACACACACTGATTCCAAGTAACAAAGACACGCACTGACACACAGTACCAAAGACATACATTTACACCCAGTAAAACAGACACACACTGACAACCAGTCACAAAGACATACACTTACACCCAGCAACACAGACATACACTGACACCCAGTAACACAGACATACACTTACACCAAGTAACAAAGACGCACACTGACAACCAGTCACAAAGACATACACTTACACCCACTAACACAGACATCCACTGACACCCAGTAACACAGACATACACTTACACCAAGTAACAAAGACATACACTGACTCCCAGTAACACAGACACACACTTACACCAAGTAACAAAGACATACACTGACACCCAGTAACACAGACACACACTTGCACCAAGAAACTAAGTCACACACTCACCCAGTAACAAAGACAGACACTGACACCAAGTAACAAAGACACACACTGACAACCAGACACAAAGACATACACTTACACCCAGCAACACAGACATACACTGACACCCAGTAACACAGACACACACTTACACCAAGTAACAAAGACATACACTGACTCCCAGTAACACAGACACACACTTACACCAAGTATAAAGACATACACTGACACACAGTAACACAGACACACACTGATTCCAAGTAACAAAGACATGCACTGACACCCAGTACCAAAGACATACATTTACACCCAGTAACACAGACATACACTGACACCCAGTAACACAGACATACACTTACACCAAGTAACAAAGACGCACACTGACAACCAGTCACAAAGACATACACTTACACCCAGCAACACAGACATACACTGACACCCAGTAACACAGACATACACTTACACCAAGTAACACAGACATACACTGACACCCAGTAACACAGACAAACACTTACACCAAGTAACAAAGACATACACTGACACCCAGTAACACAGACACACACTTGCACCAAGAAACTAAGTCACACACACCTAGTAACAAAGACAGACACTGACACCAAGTAACAAAGACACACACTGACAAGATGTAACAAAGTCATACACAGACACCAAGTAAAACAGACACACACTGACACCAAGTAACAAAGACATTCACTGACACCCAGTAACACAGACACACACTTACACCAAGTAACAAAGTCATACACAGACACCCAGTAAAACAGACACACACTTACACCAAGTAACAAAGACATACACTGACACCCAGTAACACAGACGCACACCTACACCAAGTAACAAAGACACACACTGACACCCAGTAACAAAGACATACAATTACACTCAGTAACACAGACATACACTGACAACCAGAAACACAGACACACACTGACACCAAGTAACAAAGACATACACTGACACCCAGTAACACAGACGCACACCGACACCAAGTAACAAAGACACACACTGACACCCAGTAACAAAGACATACAATTACACCCAGTAACACAGACATACACTGACACCCAGAAACACAGACATACACTGACACCAAGTAACAAAGACATACACTGACTCCCAGTAACACAGACACACACTTAGACCAAGTAATAAAGACATACACTGACACCCAGTAACACAGACACACACTTGCACCAAGAAACTAAGTCACACACACACACCCAGTAACAAAGACAGACACTGACACCAAGTAACAAAGACACACACTGACACCAAGCAACAAAGACATACACTGACACACAGTAGCACAGACACACACTGACACCAAGTAACAAAGACATACACAGACAACCAGTAACAAAGACATGCACTAACACCCAGTAACACAGACACACATTTACACCAAGTAACAAAGACACACACTGACACCCAGTAACAAAGACATGCACTGACACCAAGTAACAAAGACAGACACTGGCACCCAGTACCACAGATACAGACTGACACCAAGGAACAAAGACATACACAGACACCAAGTAAAAAAGACACACACTGACACCCAGTAACAAAGACATACACTGACAGCCAGAAACACAGACACACACTTACACCAAGTAACAAAGACAATCAATGACACCCAGTAACAAAGACATACACTGACACCCAGCAACACAGACATACACTGACACCCAGTAACACAGACATACACTTACACCAAGTAACAAAGACATACACTGACTCCTAGTAACACAGACACACACTTACACCAAGTAACAAAGACATACACTGACTCCCAGTAACACAGACACACACTTAAACCAAGTACCAAAGACATACACTGACACCCAGTAACACAGATACACACTGATTCCAAGTAACAAAGACACGCACTGACAACCAGTAACACAGACACACACTTACACCAAGCAACAAAGACAAACAATGACACCCAGTAACACAGACATACACTGACACCCAGCAACACAGACATACACTGACACCCAGTATCACAGACATACACTTACACCAAGTAACAAAGACATACACTGACTCCCAGTAACACAGACACACACTTACACCAAGTAACAAAGACATACACTGACACCCAGTAAAAAAGACACACACACTTACACCAAGAAACAAAGACATGCACTGACACCCAGTAACACAGACAAACACTTACACCAAGTAACAAAGACACACACTGACAACCAGTAACACAGACACACACTTACACCAAGTAACACAGCCATACACTGACACCCAGTAACACAGACACCTACTTACCCCCAGTAACAAAGACATACACTGACAGCCAGAAACACAGACACACACTTACACCAAGTAACAAAGACACACACTGACAACCAGTAACACAGACACAAACTTTCACCAAGTAACAAAGACAAACAATGACACCCAGCAACAAAGACATACACTGACACCAAGTAACAAAGACAAACACTGACACCCAGAAACACAGACACACACTTACACCAAGTAACAAAGGCACACACTGTCAACCAGTAACACAGACACACACTTAAACCAAGTAACAAAGACATACACTGACACCCAGTAAAAAAGACACACACTTACGTCAAGAAACAAAGACATGCACTGAAACCCAGTAACACAGACACACACTGACACCCCGTAACACAAACACACAATGACACCCAGTAACACAGACAAACACTTACACCAAGTAGCACTGACAGACACTGACACCCAGTAACGCAAACACCTACTTACACAAAGTAACAAAGACATACACTGACACTCAGTAACAAAGACATACTCTGACACCCAGTAACACAGACACACACTTATACCAAGTAACAAAGACACACACAGACACCCAGTAACAGAGATACACCCTTACACCAAGTAACAAAGACACACACTGACACCCAGTAGCAAAAACATACACTGACACCATGTAACAAAGACATACACTGAGAACAAGTAAAAAAGACACACACTGACACCAAGAAACAAAGACATACACTGACACCCAGTAACAAAGACACACACTTACACCAAGTAACGCAGACATACACTGACACCCAGCAACACAGACACACACTTACACCAAGTAACAAAGACACACACTGACACCCAGTAACAAAAACATACACTGACACCATGTAACAAAGACATACACTGACACCAAGTAACAAAAACATACACTGACACCAAGTAAAAAAGACACACACTGACACCAATTAAAAAAGACATACACTGACACCAAGTAACAAAGACATACACTGACACCCAGTAACAAAGACACACACTTACACCAAGTAACACAGACACACACAATGACATCCAGTAACAAAGACATACACTGACACCAAGTGACAAAGACATACACTGACACCCAGTAACACAGGCACACAATTACACCAAGTAACACAGAAACACAATGACACCCAGTAACACAGACACACACTTACACCAAGTAACACAGACATACACTGACACCCAGTAACACAGACACCTACTTACACCCAGCAACAAAGACATACACTGACACTCAGTAATAAAGACATACTCTGACATCCAGTAACACAGACACACACTTACAACAAGTAACAAAGACACACACTGACACCCAGTAACAGAGACACACACTTACACCAATTAACAAAGACATCCACTGACACCCAATAACACAGACACACACTGATTCCAAGTAACAAAGACACGACCTGACACCCAGTACCAAAGACATTCATTTACACCCAGTAACACAGACATACACTGACACCCAGTAACACAGACATACACTTACACCAAGTAACAAAGACATACACTGACAACCAGTAACACTGACACACACTTACACCAAGTAACAAAGACACACACTGACACCCAGTCACAAAGTCATACACTGACACCCAGCAACACATACATACACTGACACCCTGTAACACAGACATACACTTACACCAAGTAACAAAGACATGCACTGACTCCCAGTAACACAGACACACACTTACACCAAGTAACAAAGACATACACTGACACCCATTAACACAGACACACACTTGGACCAAGAAACTAAGTCACACACACACCCAGTAACAAAGACAGACACTGACACCAAGTAACAAAGACACACACTGACACCAAGTAACAAAGACATACACTGACACCCAGTAACACAGACACACACTGACACCAAGTAACAAAGACATACACAGACAACCAGTAACAAAGACATGCACTGACACCCAGTAACACAGACACACACTTACACCAAGTAACAAAGACACACACTGACACCCAGTAACAAAGACATACACTGACACCAAGTAACAAAGACAGACACTGACACCCAGTACCACAGATACAGACTGACACCAAGTAACAAAGACATGCAGTGACACCCAGTAACAAAGACATACACTGACAGCCAGAAACACAGACACACACTTACACCAAGTAACAAAGACACACACTGACAACCAGTAACACAGACACACACTTACACCAAGTAACACAGACATACACTGACACCCAGTAACACAGACACCTACTTACACCCAGTAACAAAGATATACACTGACACTCAGTAATAAAGACATACTCTGACATCCAGGAAAACAGACACACACTTACAACAAGTAACAAAGACACACACTGACACCCAGTAACAGAGACACACACTTACACCAAGTACCAAAGACATACACTGACACCCAGTAACACAGACACACACTGATTCCAAGTAACAAAGACACGCACTGACACCCAGTACCAAAGACATACATTTACACCCAGTAAAACAGACATACACTGACACCCAGTAACACAGACATACACTGACACCAAGTAACAAAGACACACACTGACAACCAGTCACAAAGACATACACTTACACCCAGCAACACAGACATACACTGACACCCAGTAACACAGACATACACTTACACCAAGTAACAAAGACATACACTGACTCCCAGTAACACAGACACACACTAACACCAAGTAACAAAGACATACACAGACACCCAGTAAAACAGACACACACTTACACCAAGTAACAAAGTCATACACAGACACCCAGTAAAACAGACACACACTTACACCAAGTAACAAAGACATGCACTGACACCCAATAACACAGACACACACTGACACCAAGGAACAAAGACACGCACTGACACCCAGTAACAAAGAAATACAATTACACCCAGTAACACAGACACACACTGACACCTAGTAACACTGACATACACTTACACCAAGTAACAAAGTCATACACAGACACCCAGTAAAACAGACACACACTTACACCAAGTAACAAAGACATGCACTGACACCCAGTAACACAGACACACACTGACACCAAGGAACAAAGACACGCAAGGACACCCAGTAACAAAGACATACAATTACACCCAGTAACACAGACACACACTGACACCTAGTAACACAGACATACACTTACACCAAGTAACAAAGACATACACTGACACCCAGTAACACAGACGCACACCTACACCAAGTAACAAAGACACACACTGACACCAAGTAACAAAGACATACAATTACACCCAGTAACACAGACATACACTGACACCCAGAAACACAGACACACACTGACACCAAGTAACAAAGACATACACTGACTGCCAGTAACACAGACACACACTTACACCAAGTAACAAAGACATACACTGACACCCAGTAACACAGGCACACACTTGCACCAAGAAACTAAGTCACACACACACCCAGTAACAAAGACAGGCACTGACACCAAGTAACAAAGACACACACTGACACCAAGCAACAAAGACATACACTGACACCCAGTAACACAGACACACACTGACACCAAGTAACAAAGACATACACAGACAACCAGTAACAAAGACATGCACTGACACCCAGTAACACAGACACACACTTACACCAAGTAACAAAGACACACACTGACACCCAGTAACAAAGACATGCACTGACACCAAGTAACAAAGACAGACACTGACACCCAGTACCACAGATACATACTGACACCAAGTAACAAAGACAGACAGTGACACCCAGTAACAAAGACATACACTGACAGCCAGAAACACAGACACAGACTTACACCAAGTAACAAAGACAAACAATGACACCCAGCAACAAAGACATACACTGACACCAAGTAACAAAGACATACACTGACACCCAGTAACACAGACACACACTTACACCAAGTAACAAAGACACACACTGACACCCAGTAACAAAGACATACACTGACACCAAGTAACAAAGACAGACACTGACACCCTGTACCACAGATACAGACTGACACCAAGTAACAAAGACATGCAGTGACACCCAGTAACAAAGACATACACTGACAGCCAGAAACACAGACACACACTTACACCAAGTAACAAAGACACACACTGACAACCAGTAACACAGACACACACTTACACCAAGTAACACAGACATACACTGACACCCAGTAACACAGACACCTACTTACACCCAGTAACAAAGATATACACTGACACTCAGTAATAAAGACATACTCTGACATCCAGGAAAACAGACACACACTTACAACAAGTAACAAAGACACACACTGACACCCAGTAACAGAGACACTCACTTACACCAAGTACCAAAGACATACACTGACACCCAGTAACACAGACACACACTGATTCCAAGTAACAAAGACACGCACTGACACCCAGTACCAAAGACATACATTTACACCCAGTAAAACAGACATACACTGACACCCAGTAACACAGACATACACTGACACCAAGTAACAAAGACACACACTGACAACCAGTCACAAAGACATACACTTACACCCAGCAACACAGACATACACTGACACCCAGTAACACAGACATACACTTACACCAAGTAACAAAGACATACACTGACTCCCAGTAACACAGACACACACTTACACCAAGTAACAAAGACATACACTGACACCCAGAAAAACAGACACACACTTACACCAAGTAACAAAGTCATACACAGACACCCAGTAAAACAGACACACACTTACACCAAGTAACAAAGACATGCACTGACACCCAATAACACAGACACACACTGACACCAAGGAACAAAGACACGCACTGACACCCAGTAACAAAGAAATACAATTACACCCAGTAACACAGACACACACTGACACCTAGTAACACTGACATACACTTACACCAAGTAACAAAGTCATACACAGACACCCAGTAAAACAGACACACACTTACACCAAGTAACAAAGACATGCACTGACACCCATTAACACAGACACACACTGACACCAAGGAACAAAGACACGCACTGACACCCAGTAACAAAGACATACAATTACACCCAGTAACACAGACACACACTGACACCTAGTAACACAGACATACACTTACACCAAGTAACAAAGACATACACTGACACCCAGTAACACAGACGCACACCTACACCAAGTAACAAAGACACACACTGACACCAAGTAACAAAGACATACAATTACACCCAGTAACACAGACATACACTGACACCCAGAAACACAGACACACACTGACACCAAGTAACAAAGACATACACTGACTGCCAGTAACACAGACACACACTTACACCAAGTAACAAAGACATACACTGACACCCAGTAACACAGGCACACACTTGCACCAAGAAACTAAGTCACACACACACCCAGTAACAAAGACAGGCACTGACACCAAGTAACAAAGACACACACTGACACCAAGCAACAAAGACATACACTGACACCCAGTAACACAGACACACACTGACACCAAGTAACAAAGACATACACAGACAACCAGTAACAAAGACATGCACTGACACCCAGTAACACAGACACACACTTACACCAAGTAACAAAGACACACACTGACACCCAGTAACAAAGACATGCACTGACACCAACTAACATAGACAGACACTGACACCCAGTACCACAGATACATACTGACACCAAGTAACAAAGACAGACAGTGACACCCAGTAACAAAGACATACACTGACAGCCAGAAACACAGACACAGACTTACACCAAGTAACAAAGACAAACAATGACACCCAGCAACAAAGACATACACTGACACCAAGTAACAAAGACATACACTGACACCCAGTAACACAGACACACACTTACACCAAGTAACAAAGGCACACACTGACAACCAGTAACACAGACACACACTTACACCAAGTAACAAAGACATACACTGACACCCAGTAAAAAAGACACACACTTGCACCAAGAAACAAAGACATGCACTGAAACCCAGTAACACAGACACACACTGACACCCCGTAACACAGACACACAATGACACCCAGTAACACAGACAAAGACTTACACCAAGTAGCACTGACAGACACTGACACCCAGTAACGCAAACACCTACTTACACCAAGTAACAAAGACATACACTGACACTCAGAAACAAAGACACACACTTATACCAAGTAACGAAGACACACACAGACACCCAGTAACAGAGATACACCCTTACACCAAGTAACAAAGACACACACTGACACCCAGTAGCAAAAACATACACTGACACCATGTAACAAAGACATACACTGACACCAAGTAACAAAGACACACACTGACAACCAGTCACAAAGACATACACTTACACCCAGCAACACAGACATACACTGACTCCCAGTAACACAGACATACACTTACACCAAGTAACAAAGACATACACTGACTCCCAGTAACACAGACACACACTTACACCAAGTAACAAAGACATACACTGACACCCAGTAAAACAGACACACACTTACACCAAGTAACAAAGTCATACACAGACACCCAGTAAAACAGACACACACTTACACCAAGTAACAAAGACATGCACTGACACCCAATAACACAGACACACACTGACACCAAGGAACAAAGACACGCACTGACACCCAGTAACAAAGAAATACAATTACACCCAGTAACACAGACACACACTGACACCTAGTAACACTGACATACACTTACACCAAGTAACAAAGTCATACACAGACACCCAGTAAAACAGACACACACTTACACCAAGTAACAAAGACATGCACTGACACCCAGTAACACAGACACACACTGACACCAAGGAACAAAGACACGCACTGACACCCAGTAACAAAGACATACAATTACACCCAGTAACACAGACACACACTGACACCTAGTAACACAGACATACACTTACACCAAGTAACAAAGACATACACTGGCACCCAGTAACACAGACGCACACCTACACCAAGTAACAAAGACACACACTGACACCAAGTAACAAAGACATACAATTACACCCAGTAACACAGACATACACTGACACCCAGAAACACAGACACACACTGACACCAAGTAACAAAGACATACACTGACTGCCAGTAACACAGACACACACTTACACCAAGTAACAAAGACATACACTGACACCCAGTAACACAGGCACACACTTGCACCAAGAAACTAAGTCACACACACACCCAGTAACAAAGACAGGCACTGACACCAAGTAACAAAGACACACACTGACACCAAGCAACAAAGACATACACTGACACCCAGTAACACAGACACACACTGACACCAAGTAACAAAGACATACACAGACAACCAGTAACAAAGACATGCACTGACACCCAGTAACATAGACACACACTTACACCAAGTAACAAAGACACACACTGACACCCAGTAACAAAGACATGCACTGACACCAAGTAACAAAGACAGACACTGACACCCAGTACCACAGATACATACTGACACCAAGTAACAAAGACAGACAGTGACACCCAGTAACAAAGACATACACTGACAGCCAGAAACACAGACACAGACTTACACCAAGTAACAAAGACAAACAATGACACCCAGCAACAAAGACATACACTGACACCCAGTAACACAGACACACACTTACACCAAGTAACAAAGGCACACACTGACAACCAGTAACACAGACACACACTTACACCAAGTAACAAAGACATACACTGACACCCAGTAAAAAAGACACACACTTGCACCAAGAAACAAAGACATGCACTGAAACCCAGTAACACAGACACACACTGACACCCCGTAACACAGACACACAATGACACCCAGTAACACAGACAAAGACTTACACCAAGTAGCACTGACAGACACTGACACCCAGTAACGCAAACACCTACTTACACCAAGTAACAAAGACATACACTGACACTCAGAAACAAAGACACACACTTATACCAAGTAACAAAGACACACACAGACACCCAGTAACAGAGATACACCCTTACACCAAGTAACAAAGACACACACTGACACCCAGTAGCAAAAACATACACTGACACCATGTAACAAAGACATACACTGACACCAAGTAAAAAAGACACAAACTGACACCAAGTAAAAAAGACACACACTGACACCAAGTAAAAAAGACATACACTGACACCAAGTAACAAAGACATACACTGACACCCAGTAACAAAGACACACACTTACACCAAGTAACGCAGACATACACTGACACCCAGTAACACAGACACACACTTACACCAAGTAACAAAGACAAACACAGACACCCAGTAACAGAGACACACATTTACACCAAGTAACAAAGACACACACTGACACCCAGTAACAAAAACATACACTGACACCATGTAACAAAGACATACACTGACACCAAGTAACAAAAACATACACAGACACCAAGTAAAAAAGACACACACTGACACCAATTAAAAAAGACATACACTGACACCAAGTAACAAAGACATACACTGACACCCAGTAACAAAGACACACACTTACACCAAGTAACACAGACACACACAATGACATCCAGTAACAAAGACATACACTGACAGCAAGTGACAAAGACATACACTTACACCCAGTAACACAGGCACACAATTACACCAAGTAACACAGAAACACAATGACACCCAGTAACACAGACACACACTTACACCAAGTAACACAGACATACACTGACACCCAGTAACACAGACACCTACTTACACCCAGCAACAAAGACATACACTGACACTCAGTAATAAAGACATACTCTGACATCCAGTAACACAGACACACACTTACAACAAGTAACAAAGACACACACTGACACCCAGTAACAGAGACACACACTTACAACAAGTAACAAAGACATCCACTGACACCCAGTAACACAGACACACACCGATTCCAAGTAACAAAGACACGCACTGACACCCAGTACCAAAGACATACATTTACACCCAGTAACACAGACATACACTGACACCCAGTAACACAGACATACACTTACACCAAGTAACAAAGACACACGCTGACACCCAGTCACAAAGACATACACTGACACCCAGCAACACAGACATACACTGACACCCAGTAACACAGACATACACTTACACCAAGTAACAAAGACATGCACTGACTCCCAGTAACACAGACACACACTTACACCAAATAACAAAGACATACACTGACACCCAGTAACACAGACACACACTTGCACCAAGAAACAAAGACATGCACTGAAACCCAGTAACACAGACACACACTGACACCCCGTAACACAGACACACAATGACACCCAGTAACACAGACAAAGACTTACACCAAGTAGCACTGACAGACACTGACACCCAGTAACGCAAACACCTACTTACACCAAGTAACAAAGACATACACTGACACTCAGAAACAAAGACACACACTTATACCAAGTAACAAAGACACACACAGACACCCAGTAACAGAGATACACCCTTACACCAAGTAACAAAGACACACACTGACACCCAGTAGCAAAAACATACACTGACACCATGTAACAAAGACATACACTGACACCAAGTAAAAAAGACACAAACTGACACCAAGTAAAAAAGACACACACTGACACCAAGTAAAAAAGACATACACTGACACCAAGTAACAAAGACATACACTGACACCCAGTAACAAAGACACACACTTACACCAAGTAACGCAGACATACACTGACACCCAGTAACACAGACACACACTTACACCAAGTAACAAAGACAAACACAGACACCCAGTAACAGAGACACACATTTACACCAAGTAACAAAGACACACACTGACACCCAGTAACAAAAACATACACTGACACCATGTAACAAAGACATACACTGACACCAAGTAACAAAAACATACACAGACACCAAGTAAAAAAGACACACACTGACACCAATTAAAAAAGACATACACTGACACCAAGTAACAAAGACATACACTGACACCCAGTAACAAAGACACACACTTACACCAAGTAACACAGACACACACAATGACATCCAGTAACAAAGACATACACTGACAGCAAGTGACAAAGACATACACTTACACCCAGTAACACAGGCACACAATTACACCAAGTAACACAGAAACACAATGACACCCAGTAACACAGACACACACTTACACCAAGTAACACAGACATACACTGACACCCAGTAACACAGACACCTACTTACACCCAGCAACAAAGACATACACTGACACTCAGTAATAAAGACATACTCTGACATCCAGTAACACAGACACACACTTACAACAAGTAACAAAGACACACACTGACACCCAGTAACAGAGACACACACTTACAACAAGTAACAAAGACATCCACTGACACCCAGTAACACAGACACACACCGATTCCAAGTAACAAAGACACGCACTGACACCCAGTACCAAAGACATACATTTACACCCAGTAACACAGACATACACTGACACCCAGTAACACAGACATACACTTACACCAAGTAACAAAGACACACGCTGACACCCAGTCACAAAGACATACACTGACACCCAGCAACACAGACATACACTGACACCCAGTAACACAGACATACACTTACACCAAGTAACAAAGACATGCACTGACTCCCAGTAACACAGACACACACTTACACCAAATAACAAAGACATACACTGACACCCAGTAACACAGACACACACTTGGACCAAGAAACTAAGTCACACACACACCCAGTAACAAAGACAGACACTGACACCAAGTAACAAAGACACACACTGACACCAAGTAACAAAGACATACACTGACACCCAGTAACACAGACACACACTGACACCAAGTAACAAAGACATACACAGACAACCAGTAACAAAGACATGCACTGACACCCAGTAACACAGACACACACTTACACCAAGTAACAAAGACACACACTGACACCCAGTAACAAAGACATACACTGACACCAAGTAACAAAAACAGACACTGACACCCACTACCACGGATACAGACTGACACCAAGTAACAAAGACATACAGTGACACCAAGTAACAAAGACATACACTGACAGCCAGAAACACAGACACACACTTACACCAAGTAACAAAGACACACACTGACAACCAGTAACACAGACACACACTTACACCAAGTAACACAGACATACACTGACACCCAGTAACACAGACACCTACTTACTCCCAGTAACAAAGACATACACTGACACTCAGTAATAAAGACATACTCTGACATCCAGTAACACAGACACACACTTACAACAAGTAACAAAGACACACACTGACACCCAGTAACAGAGACACTCACTTACACCAAGTACCAAAGACATACACTGACACCCAGTAACACAGACACACACGGATTCCAAGTAACAAAGACACGCACTGACACCCAGTACCAAAGACATACATTTACACCCAGTAAAACAGACATACACTGACACCCAGTAACACAGACATACACTTACACCAAGTAACAAAGACACACACTGACAACCAGTCACAAAGACATACACTTACACCCAGCAACACAGACATACACTGACACCCAGTAACACAGACATACACTTACACCAAGTAACAAAGACATACACTGGCACCCAGTAACACAGACACACACTGACACCAAGGAACAAAGACACGCACTGACACCCAGTAACAAAGACATACAATTACACCCAGTAACACAGACACACACTGACACCTAGCAACACAGACATACACTTACACCAAGTAACAAAGACATACACTGACACCCAGTAACACAGACGCACACCTACACCAAGTAACAAAGACACACACTGAAACCCAGTAACAAAGACATACAATTACACCCAGTAACACAGACATACACTGACACCCAGAAACACAGACACACACTGACACCAAGTAACAAAGACATACACTGACTGCCAGTAACACAGACACACACTTACACCAAGTAACAAAGACATACACTGACACCCAGTAACACGGACACACACTTGCACCAAGAAACTAAGTCACACACACACCCAGTAACAAAGACAGGCACTGACACCAAGTAACAAAGACACACACTGACACCAAGCAACAAAGACATAAACTGACACCCAGTAACACAGACACACACTGACACCAAGTAACAAAGACATACACAGACAACCAGTAACAAAGACATGCACTGACACCCAGTAACACAGACACACACTTACACCAAGTAACAAAGACAGACACTGACACCCAGTACCACAGATACAGATGACACCAAGTAACAAAGACATACATTGACACCCAGTAACAAAGACATACACTGACAGCCAGAAACACAGACACACACTTACACCAAGTAACAAAGACAAACAATGACACCCAGCAACAAAGACATACACTGACACCAAGTAACAAAGACATACGCTGACAGCCAGAAACACAGACACACACTTACACCAAGTAACAAAGACACACACTGACAACCAGTAACACAGACACACACTTACACCAAGTAACACAGACATACACTGACACCCAGTAACACAGACACCTACTTACACCCAGTAACAAAGACATACACTGACACTCAGTAATAAAGACATACTCCGACATCCAGTAACACAGACACACACTTACAACAAGTAACAAAGACACACACTGACACCCAGTAACAGAGACACTCACTTACACCAAGTACCAAAGACATACACTGACACCCAGTAACACAGACACACACTGATTCCAAGTAACAAAGACACGCACTGACACCCAGTACCAAAGACATACATTTACACCCAGTAAAACAGACATACACTGACACCCAGTAACACAGACATACACTTACACCAAGTAACAAATACACACACTGACAACCAGTCACAAAGACATACACTTACACCCAGCAACACAGACATACACTGACACCCAGTAACACAGACATACACTTACACCAAGTAACAAAGACATACACTGACACCCAGTAACACAGACATACACTGACACCCAGAAACACAGACACACACTGACACCAAGTAACAAAGACATACACTGACTGCCAGTAACACAGACACACACTTACACCAAGTAACAAAGACATACACTGACACCCAGTAACACAGACACACACTTGCACCAAGAAACTAAGTCACACACACACCCAGTAACAAAGACAGGCACTGACACCAAGTAACAAAGACACACACTGACACCAAGCAACAAAGACATACGCTGACACCCAGTAACACAGACACACACTGACACCAAGTAACAAAGACTTACACAGACAACCAGTAACAAAGACATGCACTGACTCCCAGTAACACAGACACACACTTACACCAAGTAACAAAGACACACACTGACACCCAGTAACAAAGACATGTACTGACACCAAGTAACAAAGACAGACACTGACACCCAGTACCACAGATACAGATGACACCAAGTAACAAAGACATACATTGACACCCAGTAACAAAGACATACACTGACAGCCAGAAACACAGACACACACTTACACCAAGTAACAAAGACAAACAATGACACCCAGCAACAAAGACATACACTGACACCAAGTAACAAAGACATACACTGACACCCAGTAACACAGACACACACTTACACCACGTAACAAAGGCACACACTGACAACCAGTAACAGAGACACACACTTACACCAAGTAACAAAGACATACACTGACACCCAATAAAAAAGACACACACTTACACCAAGAAACAAAGTCATGCACTGACATCCAGTAACACAGACACACACTGACACCCCATAACACAGAAACACAATGACACCCAGTAACACAGACATACACTTACACCAAGTAACAAAGACATACACTGACTCCCAGTAACACAGACACACACTTACACCAAGTAACAAAGACATACACTGACACCCAGTAAAAAAGACACACACTTACACCAAGAAACAAAGACATGCACTGACACCCAGTAACACAGACAAACACTTACACCAAGTAACAAAGACACACACTGACAACCAGTAACACAGACACACACTTACACCAAGTAACACAGCCATACACTGACACCCAGTAACACAGACACCTACTTACCCCCAGTAACAAAGACATACACTGACAGCCAGAAACACAGACACACACTTACACCAAGTAACAAAGACACACACTGACAACCAGTAACACAGACACAAACTTTCACCAAGTAACAAAGACAAACAATGACACCCAGCAACAAAGACATACACTGACACCAAGTAACAAAGACATACACTGACACCCAGTAACACAGACACACACTTACACCAAGTAACAAAGGCACACACTGACAACCAGTAACACAGACACACACTTAAACCAAGTAACAAAGACATACACTGACACCCAGTAAAAAAGACACACACTTACGTCAAGAAACAAAGACATGCACTGAAACCCAGTAACACAGACACACACTGACACCCCGTAACACAGACACACAATGACACCCAGTAACACAGACAAACACTTACACCAAGTAGCACTGACAGACACTGACACCCAGTAACGCAAACACCTACTTACACCAAGTAACAAAGACATACACTGACACTCAGTAACACAGACACGCACTTATACCAAGTAACAAAGACACACACAGACACCCTGTAACAGAGACACACAGTTACACCAAGTAACAAAGACACACACTGACACCCAGTAACAAAAACATACACTGACACCATGTAACAAAGACATACACTGACACCAAGTAACAAAGACATACACTGACACCAATTAAAATGACACTCACTGACACCAAGTAAAAAAGACATGCACTGACACCAAGTAACAAAGACATACACTGACACCCAGTAACAAAGACACACACTTACACTAAGTAACACAGACATCCACTGACACCCAGTAACACAGACACACACTTACACCATGTAACAAAGACACACACTGACATCCAGTAACAAAGACATACACTGACACCAAGTGACAAAGACATACACTGACACCCAGTAACACAGACACCTACTTACACCGAGTAACAAAGACATACACTGACACTCAGGAATAAAGACATACTCTGACATCCAGTAACACAGACACACACTTACAACAAGTAACAAAGACACACACTGACACCCAGCAACAGAGACACACACTTACACCAAGTAACAAAGACATACACTGACACCCAGTAACACAGACACACACTGATTCCAAGTTCCAAAGACACGCACTGACACCCAGTACCAAAGACATACATTTACACCCAGTAACACAGACATACACTGACACCCAGTAACACAGACATACACTTACACCAAGTAACAAAGACATGCACTGACAACCAGTAACACTGACACACACTTACACCAAGTAACAAAGACTCACACTGACACCCAGTAAAAAAGACACACACTTACACCAAGAAACAAAGACATGCACTGACACCCAGTAACACAGACAAACACTTACACCAAGTAACAAAGACACACACTGACAACCAGTAACACAGACACACACTTACACCAAGTAACAAAGACATACACTGACACCCAATAAAAAAGACACACACTTACACCAAGAAACAAAGTCATGCACTGACATCCAGTAACACAGACACACACTGACACCCCATAACACAGAAACACAATGACACCCAGTAACACAGACATACACTTACACCAAGTAACAAAGACATACACTGACTCCCAGTAACACAGACACACACTTACACCAAGTAACAAAGACATACACTGACACCCAGTAAAAAAGACACACACTTACACCAAGAAACAAAGACATGCACTGACACCCAGTAACACATACAAACACTTACACCAAGTAACAAAGACACACACTGACAACCAGTAACACAGACACACACTTACACCAAGTAACACAGCCATACACTGACACCCAGTAACACAGACACCTACTTACCCCCAGTAACAAAGACATACACTGACAGCCAGAAACACAGACACACACTTACACCAAGTAACAAAGACACACACTGACAACCAGTAACACAGACACAAACTTTCACCAAGTAACAAAGACAAACAATGACACCCAGCAACAAAGACATACACTGACACCAAGTAACAAAGACATACACTGACACCCAGTAACACAGACACACACTTACACCAAGTAACAAAGGCACACACTGACAACCAGTAACACAGACACACACTTAAACCAAGTAACAAAGACATGCACTGAAACCCAGTAACACAGACACACACTGACACCCCGTAACACAGAAACACAATGACACCCAGTAACACAGACAAACACTTACACCAAGTAGCACTGACAGACACTGACACCCAGTAACGCAAACACCTACTTACACCAAGTAACAAAGACATACACTGACACTCAGTAACACAGACACGCACTTATACCAAGTAACAAAGACACACACAGACACCCTGTAACAGAGACACACAGTTACACCAAGTAACAAAGACACACACTGACACCCAGTAACAAAAACATACACTGACACCATGTAACAAAGACATACACTGACACCAAGTAACAAAGACATACACTGACACCAATTAAAATGACACTCACTGACACCAAGTAAAAAAGACATACACTGACACCAAGTAACAAAGACATACACTGACACCCAGTTACAAAGACACACACTTACACTAAGTAACACAGACATCCACTGACACCCAGTAACACAGACACACACTTACACCATGTAACAAAGACACACACTGACATCCAGTAACAAAGACATACACTGACACCAAGTGACAAAGACATACACTGACACCCAGTAACACAGACACCTACTTACACCGAGTAACAAAGACATACACTGACACTCAGGAATAAAGACATACACTTACACCCAGCAACACAGACATACACTGACACCCAGTAACACAGACATACACTTACAACAAAGTAACAAAGACATACACTGACTCCCAGTAACACAGACACACACTTGGACCAAGAAACTAAGTCACGCACACACCCAGTAACAAAGACAGACACTGACACCAAGTAACAAAGACCCACACTGACACCAAGTAACAAAGACATACACTGACACCCAGTAACACAGACACACACTGACACCAAGTAACAAAGACATACACAGACAAGCAGTAACAAAGACATGCACTGACACCCAGTAACAAAGACACACACTTACACCAAGTAACAAAGACACACACTGACACCCAGTAACAAAGACATACACTGACACCAAGTAACAAAGACAGACACTGACACCCAGTAACACAGATACAGACTGAAACCAAGTAACAAAGACATACAGTGACACCCAGTAACAAAGACATACACTGATAGCCAGAAACACAGACACACACTTACACCAAGTAACAAAGACACACACTGACAACCAGTAACACAGACACACACTTACACCAAGTAACAAAGACATACACTGACACCCAGTAAAAAAGACACACACTTACACCAAGAAACAAAGACATGCACTGACACCCAGTAACACAGACACACACTGACACCCCGTAACACAGACACACAATGACACCCAGTAACACAGACAAACACTTACACCAAGTAGCACAGACAGACACTGACACCCAGTAACACAGACACCTACTTACACCAAGTAACAAAGACATACACTGACACTCAGTAACAAAGACATACTCTGACACCCAGTAACACAGTCACACACTTACACCAAGTAACAAAGACACACACTGACACCCAGTAACAGAGACACACACTTACACCAAGTAAAAAAGACATACACTGACACCCAGTAACACAGACACACACTGATACAAAGTAACAATGACACGCACTGACACCCAGTAACAAAGACATACACGTACACACAGTAACAGAGACATACACTGACACCCAGCAACACAGACATACACTGACACCCAGTACCACAGCCATACACTGACACCAAGTAACAAAGACACACACTGACACCCAGTAACAAAGACATACACTGACACCAAGTAACACAGACACACATTTATACCAAGTAACAAAGACACACACTGACACCAATTAACAGAGACACACAATTACACCAAGTAACAAAGACACACACTGTCACACAGTAACAAAAACATACACTGACACCATGTAACAAAGACATACACTGACACCAAGTAACAAAGACATACACTGACACCAAGTAAAAAAGACACACACTGACACCAAGTAACAAAGACATACACTGACACCAAGTAACAGAGACACACACTGATGCCAAGTAACAAAGACACGCACTGACACCCAGTAACAAATACATACACGTACACACAGTAACAGAGACATACACTGACACCCAGCAACACAGACATACACTGACACCCAGTACCACAGCCATACACTTACAACAAGTAGCAAAGACATACACTGACTCCCAGTAACACAGACACACACTTACATCAAGTAACAAAGACATACACTGACGCGCAGTAACACAGACACACACACACCAAGAAACTAAGACACACACACACCCAGTAACAGAGACAGACACTGACACCAAGTAACAAAGACACACACTGACACCAAGTAACAAAGACATACATTGACACCCGGTAACACAGACACACACTGACACCAAGTAACAAAGACATACATTGACCACCATTAACAAAGACATACACTGACACCCAGTAACACAGACAACCTCTTACACCAAGTAACAAAGACACACACTGACACCCAGTAACAAAGACATACACTGACACCAAGTAACACAGACACACATTTATACCAAGTAACAAAGACACACACTGACACCAAGTAACAGAGACACACAATTACACCAAGTAACAAAGACACACACTGACACCCAGTAACCAAAACATACACTGACACCATGTAACAAAGACATACACTGACACCAAGTAACAAAGACATACACAGACACCAAGTAAAAAAGACACACACTGACACCAATTAACAAAGACATACACTGACACCAAGTAACAAAGACATACACTGACACCCAGTAACAAAGAAACACACTTACACCAAGTAACACAGACATACACTGACACCCAGTAACACAGACACACACTTACACCATGTAACAAAGACACACACTGACATCCAGTAACAAAGACAGACACTGACACCAAGTGACAAAGACATACACTGACACCCAGTAACTCAGGCACACAATTACACCAAGTAACACAGAAACACAATGACACCCAGTAACACAGACACACACTTACACCAAGTAACACAGACATACACTGACACCCAGTAACACAGGCACACAATTACACCAAGTAACACAGAAACACAATGACACCCAGTAACACAGACACACACATACACCCAGTAACAAAGACATACACTGACACTCAGTAATAAAGACATACTCTGACATCCAGTAACACAGACACTCACTTACAACAAGTAACAAAGACACACACTGATTCCAAGTGACAAAGACACGCACTGACACCCAGTACCAAAGACATACATTTACACCCAGTAACACAGACATACACTTACACCAAGTAACAAAGAGTTACACTGACAACCAGTAACACTGACACAAACTTACACCAAGTAACAAAGACACACACTGACACCCAGTCACAAAGACATACACTTGCACCCAGCAACACAGACATGCACTGAAACCCAGTAACACAGACATACACTTACACCAAGTAACAAAGACATACACTGACTCCCAGTAACACAGACACACACTTACACCAAGTAACAAAGACACATACTGACACCCAGTAACACAGACACACACTTGCACCAAGAAACTAAGTCACACACACACCCAGTAACAAAGACAGACACTGACACCAAGTAACAAAGACACACACTGACACCAAGTAACAAAGACACACACTGACAACCAGTAACACAGACACACACTTACACCAAGTAACAAAGACATACACTGACACCCAGTAAAAAAGACACACACTTGCACCAAGAAACAATGTCATGCACTGACACCCAGGAACACAGACATACACTGACACCCCGTAACACAGACACACAATGACACCCAGTAACACAGACAAACACATACACCAAGTAGCACAGACAGACACTGACACCCAGTAACGCAGACACCTACTTACACCAAGTAACAAAGACAGACACTGACAATCAGTAACAAAGACATACTCTGACACCCAGTAACACAGACACACACTTACACCAAGTAACAAAGACACACACTGACACCCAGTAACAGAGACACACACTTACACCAAGTAACAAAGACATACACTGACACCCAGTAACACAGACACACACTGATACCAAGTAACAAAGACACGCACTGACACCCAGTAACAAAGACAAACAATTACACACAGTAACAGAGACATACACTGACACCCAGCAACACAGACATACACTGACACCCAGTAACACAGCCATACACTTACAACAAGTAACAAAGACATACACTGACTCCCAGTAACACAGACACACACTTACATCAAGTAACAAAGACATACACTGACACCCAGTAACACAGACACACACTTAAACTAAGACACAAACTCACCCAGTAACAAAGACAGACATTGACACCAAGTAACAAAGACATACACTGACAACAAGTAACAAAGACACACACTGACACCAAGTAACAAAGACATACACTGACACCCAGTAACACAGATACACACTGACACCAAGTAACAAAGACATACACAGACAACCAGGAACAAAGACATGCAATGACACCCAGTAACACAGACACACACTTACACCAAGTAACAAAGACACACACTGACACCCAGTAACAAAGACATACACTGACACCAAGTAACAAAGACAGACACTGACACCCAGTACCACAGATACAGACTGACACCAAGTAACAAAGACATACAGTGACACCCAGTAACAAAGACATACACTGACAGCCAGAAACACAGACACACACTTACAACAAGTAACAAAGACAAACAATGACACCCAGTAACAAAGACATACACTGAAACCAAGTAACAAAGACATACACTGACACCCAGTAACACAGACACACACTTACACCAAGTAACAAAGACATACACTGACACCCAGTAAAAAAGACACACACTGACACCCAGTAACACAGACACACACTTACCCAAGTAACAAAGACACACACTGACAACCAGTAACACAGACACACACTTACACCAAGTAACAAAGACATACACTGACTCCCAGTAAAAAAGACACACACTTACACCAAGAAACAATGTCATGCACTGACACCCAGTAACACAGACACACACTGACACCCCGTAACACAGACACACAATGACACCCAGTAACACAGACAAACACATACACCAAGTAGCACAGACAGACACTGACACCCAGTAACGCAGACACCTACTTACACCAAGTAACAAAGACATACACTGACAGTCAGTAACAAAGACATACACTGACACCCAGCAACACAGACATACACTGACACCCAGTAACACAGCCATACACTTACAACAAGTAACAAAGACATACACTGACTCCCAGTAACACAGACACACACTTACATCAAGTAACAAAGACGTACACTGACACCCAGTAACACAGACACACACTTAAACTAAGACACACACTCACCCAGTAACAAAGACAGACATTGACACCAAGTAACAAAGACACACACTGACAACAAGTAACAAAGACATACATTGACACCCAGTAACACAGACACACACTGACACCAAGTAACAAAGACATACACTGACACCAAGTAACAAAGACATACACTGACACCCAGTAACACAGACACACACTGACACCAAGTAACAAAGACATACAGTGACACCCAGTAACAAAGACATACACTGACAGCGAGAAACACAGACACACACTTACACCAAGTAACAAAGACAAACACTGACAGCCGGTAACAAAGACATACACTGACACACAGAAACACAGACACACACTTACACCAAGTAACAAAGACAAACACTGACACCCATTAACAAAGACATACACGGGCAGCAAGTAACAAAGACATAAAATGACACCCAGTAACAAAGACACAAACTCACACCAAGGAACACAGACATGCACTGACACCCAGTAACACAGACACACACTTACAACAAGTAACAAAGACACACACTGACACCCAGTAACAGAGACACACACTTACACCAAGTAACAAAGACATACAGTGACACCCAGTAACACAGACGCACACTGATTCCAAGTAACAAAGACACGCACTGACACCCAGTACCAAAGACATACATTTACACCCAGTAACACAGACATACACTTACACCAAGTCACAAAGAGATACACTGACAACCAGTAACACTGACACAAACTTACACCAAGTAACAAAGACACAAACTGACACCCAGTCACAAAGACATACACTTACACCCAGCAACACAGACATGCACTGAAACCCAGTAACACAGACATACACTTACACCAAGTAACAAAGACATACACTGACTCCCAGTAACACAGACACACACTTACACCAAGTAACAAAGACACATACTGACACCCAGTAACACAGACACACACTTGCACCAAGAAACTAAGTCACACACACACCCAGTAACAAAGACAGACACTGACACCAAGTAACAAAGACACACACTGACACCAAGTAACAAAGACATACACTGACACCCAGTAACACAGACACACACTGACACCAAGTAACAAAGACATACACAGACAACCAGGAACAAAGACATGCAATGACACCCAGTAACACAGACACACACTTACACCAAGTAACAAAGACACACACTGACACCCAGTAACATAGACATACACTGACACCAAGTAACAAAGACAGACACTGACACCCAGTACCACAGATACAGACTGACACCAAGTAACAAAGACATACAGTGACACCCAGTAACAAAGACATACACTGACAGCCGGAAACACAGACACAAACTTACACCAAGTAACAAAGACAAACAATGACACCCAGTAACAAAGACATACACTGAAACCAAGTAACAAAGACATACACTGACACCCAGTAACACAGACACACACTTACACCAAGTAACAAAGACATACACTGACACCCAGTAAATAAGACACACACTGACACCCAGTAACACAGACACACACTTACACCAAGTGATAAAGACACACACTAACAACCAGCAACACAGACACACACTTACACCAAGTAACAAAGACATACACTGACACCCAGTAAAAAAGACACACACTTACGCCAAGAAACAATGTCATGCACTGACACCCAGTAACACAGACACACACTGACACCCCGTAACACAGACACACAATGACACCCAGTAACACAGACAAACACATACACCAAGAAGCACAGACAGACACTGACACCCAGTAACGCAGACACCTACTTACACCAAGTAACAAAGACATACACTGACAGTCAGTAACAAAGACATACTCTGACACCCAGTAACAAAGACACACACTTACACCAAGTAACAAAGACACACACTGACACCCAGTAACAGAGACACACACTTACACCAAGTAACAAAGACATACACTGACACCCGGTAACACAGACACACACTGATACCAACTAACAAAGACACGCACTGTCACCCAGTAACAAAGACATACAATTACACACAGTAACAGAGACATACACTGGCACCCAGCAACACAGACATACACTGACACCCAGTAACACAGCCATACACTTACAACAAGTAACAAAGACATACACTGACTCCCAGTAACACAGACACACACTTACATCAAGAAACAAAGACATACACTGACACCCAGTAACACAGACACACACTTAAACTAAGACACACACTCACCCAGTAACAAAGACAGACATTGACACCAAGTAACAAAGACACACACTGACAACTAGTAACAAAGACATACATTGACACCCAGTAAGACAGACACACACTGACACCAAGTAACAAAGGCATACTCTGACAACCAGTAACAAAGACATACACTGACACCCAGTAACACAGACACACTTTACACTAAGTAACAAAGACACACACTGACACCCAGTAACAAAGACATGCACTGACACCAAGTAACAAAGACATACACTGACACCCAGTAACACAGACACACACTGACACCAAGTAACAAAGACATACAGTGACACCCAGTAACAAAGACATACACTGACAGCCAGAAACACAGACACACACTTACACCAAGTAACACAGACAAACACTGACACCCGGTAACAAAGACATACACTGACACACAGAAACACAGACACACACTTACACCAAGTAACAAAGACAAACACTGACACCCATTAACAAAGACATACACTGGCACCAAGTAACAAAGACATAAAATGACAGCCAGTAACAAAGACACACACTTACACCAAGTAACACAGACATGCACTGACACCCAGTAACACAGACACACACTTACACCAAGTAACAAAGACACATACTGACACCCAGTAACAAAGACATACACTGACACCAATTAACAAAGACATGCACTGACACCCAGTAACACAGACACACACTTACACCAAGTAACAAGGACACACACTGATACCCAGTAACAAACACAATCACTTACACCCAGTAACACAGACATACACTGGCACCAAGTAACAAAGACATACACTGACACCAAGTAACAAAGACACACACTGACACCCAGTAACACAGACACACAATGACACCAAGTAACAAAGACACACACTGACACCCAGTAACAAAGACATACACTGACACCATGTAACAAAGACATACACTGACACCAAGTAACAAAGACATACACTGTCACCAAGTAAAAAAGACACACACTGACACCAAGTAACAAAGACATACACTGACACCAATTAACAAAGACATACACTGACACCCAGTAACAAAGACACACACTTACACCAAGTGACTCAGACATACACTGACACCCAGTAACACAGTCACACACTTACACCAAGTAACAAAGACACACTCTGACATCCAGTAACACAGACACACAATGACACCAAGTAACACAGAAACACAATGACACCCAGTAACACAGACACACTCTTACACCGAGTAACAAAGACATACACTGACACCCAGTAACACAGACACCTACTTACACCCAGTAACAAAGACATACACTGATACTCAGTAATAAAGACATACTCTGACACCCAGTAACACAGACACACACTTACAACAAGTAACAAAGACACACGCTGACACCCAGTCACAAAGACATACACTTACACCCAGCAACACAGACATACACTGACACCCAGTAACACAGACATACACTGACACCAAGTAACAAAGACATACACTGTCACCCAGTAACACAGACACACACTGGCACCAAGTAACAAAGACATACACTGACACCCAGAAACACATACACACAATTACATCAAGTAACAAAGACACACACTGACACCCAGTAACAAAGACATACACTTACACTAAGTAACAAAGACATACACTGACACCCAGTAACATAGACACACACTGACACCCAGTAACAAAGTCATACACTGACACCCAGTAACAAAGACACTCGATTACACCAAGTATCAAAGACATACACTGACACCCAGTAACATAGAAACACACTGACACCAAGTAACAAAGACACGCACTGACACCCAGTAACAAAGACAATCACTTACACCCAGTAACACAGACATACACTGACACCCAGTAACACAGACACACACTTACACCAAGTAACAAGGACACACACTGACACCCAGTAACAAACACAATCACTTACACCCAGTAACACAGACATACACTGGCACCAAGTAACAAAGACATACACTGACACCAAGTAACAAAGACACACACTGACAGCCAGTAACACAGACACACACTGACACCAAGTAACAAAGACACACACTGACACCCAGTAACAAAGACATACACTGACACCATGTAACAAAGACATACACTGACACCAAGTAACAAAGACATACACTGTCACCAAGTAAAAAAGACACACACTGACACCAAGTAACAAAGACATACACTGACACCAAGTAACAAAGACATACACTGACACCCAGTAACTAAGACACACACTTACACCAAGTGACTCAGACATACACTGACACCCAGTAACAGAGACACACACTTACACCAAGTAACAAAGACACACTCTGACATCCAGTAACAAAGACCTACACTGACACTAAGTGACAAAGACATACGCTGACACCCAGTAACACAGGCACACACTTACACCAAGTAACAAAGACATACACTGACACAACGTAACAAAGACATACACATGCACCCAGTAACAAAGACACACACTGACACCCAGTAACACAGACACACACTTACACCAAGTAACAAAGACATACAATGACACCCAGTAACACAGACACACAATGACACCAAGTAACACAGAAACACAATGACACCCAGTAACAAAGACACACACTTACACCAAGTAACAAAGACATACACTGACACCCAGTAACACAGACACCTAGCTACACCCAGTAACAAAGACATACACTGATACTCAGTAATAAAGACATACTCTGACACCCAGTAACACAGACACACACTTACAACAAGTAACAAAGACACACACTGACACCCAGTCACAAAGACATACACTTACACCCAGCAACACAGACATACACTGACACCCAGTAACACAGACATACACTGACACCAAGTAACAAATACATACACTGACACCAAGTAACAAAGACATACACTGACACCCAGTAACACTGACACACACTGACACCAAGTAACAAAGACATACACTGACACCCAGAAACACATACACACAATTACATCAAGTAACAAAGACACACACTGACACCCAGTAACAAAGACATACACTTACACTAAGTAACAAAGACATACACTGACACCCAGTAACATAGACACACACTGACACCCAGTAACAAAGTCATACACTGACACCCAGTAACACAGATAAACACTTACACCAAGTAACAAAGACATACACTGACACGCAGTAACACAGACACTCGATTACACCAAGTATCAAAGACATACACTGACACCCAGTAACATAGAAACACACTGACACCAAGTAACAAAGACACGCACTGACACCCAGTAAAAAGACAATCACTTACACCCAGTAACACAGACATACACTGACACCCAGTAACACAGACACACACTTACACCAAGTAACAAGGACACACACTGACACCCAGTAACAAACACAATCACTTACACCCAGTAACACAGACATACACTGGCACCAAGTAACAAAGACATACACTGACACCAAGTAACAAAGACACACACTGACAGCCAGTAACACAGACACACACTGACACCAAGTAACAAAGACACACACTGACACCCAGTAACAAAGACATACACTGACACCATGTAACAAAGACATACACTGACACCAAGTAACAAAGACATACACTGTCACCAAGTAAAAAAGACACACACTGACACCAAGTAACAAAGACATACACTGACACCAAGTAACAAAGACATACACTGACACCCAGTAACAAAGACACACACTTACACCAAGTGACTCAGACATACACTGACACCCAGTAACACAGACACACACTTACACCAAGTCACAAAGACACACACTGACATCCAGTAACAAAGACGTACACTGACACCAAGTGACAAAGACATACGCTGACACCCAGTAACACAGGCACACACTTACACCAAGTAACAAAGACATACACTGACACAACGTAACAAAGACATACACATGCACCCAGTAACAAAGACACACCCTGACACCCAGTAACACAGACACACACTTACACCAAGTAACAAAGACAGACACTGACACCCAGTAACACAGACACACAATGACACCAAGTAACACAGTAACACAATGACACCCAGTAACACAGACACACACTTACACCAAGTAACAAATACATACACTGACACCCAGTAACACAGACACCTACTTACACCCAGTAACAAAGACATACCCTGTTAATCAGTAATGAAGACATACACTGACACCAAGTAACAAAGACATACACTGACACCCAGTAACACAGACACACACTGACACCAAGTAACAAAGACATACACTGACACCCAGAAACACAGACACACAATTACATCAAGTAACAAAGACACACACTGACACCCAGTAACAAAGACATACACTTACACTAAGTAACAAAGACATACACTGACACCCAGTAACATAGACACACACTGACACCCAGTAGCAAAGTCATACACGGACACCCAGTAACACAGATACACACTTACACCAAGTAACATAGTCATACACTGACACCCAGTAATACAGACACACACTTACATCAAATAACAAAGACATACACTGACACGCAGGAACACAGACACTCGATTACACCAAGTAACAAAGACATACACAGACACCCAGTAACATAGAAACACACTGACACCAAGTAACAAAGACACGCACTGACACCCAGTAACAAAGACAATCACTGACACCCAGTAACACAGACATACACTGACACCAAGTAACAAAGACATACACTGTCACCAAGTAACGAAGACACACACTGACACTCTGTAACACAGACACACACTGACACCAAGTAACAAAGACATACACTGTCACCAAGTAAAAAAGACACACACTGACACCAAGTAACAAAGACATACACTGACACCAAGTAACAAAGACATACACTGACACCCAGTAACAAAGACACACACTTACACCAAGTGACTCAGACATACACTGACACCCAGTAACACAGACACACACTTACACCAAGTCACAAAGACACACACTGACATCCAGTAACAAAGACATACAATGACACCAAGTGACAAAGACATACGCTGACACCTAGTAACACAGGCACACACTTACACCAAGTAACAAAGACATACACTGACACAACGTAACAAAGACATACACATGCACCCAGTAACAAAGACACACACTGACACCCAGTAACACAGACACACACTTACACCAAGTAACAAAGACAGACACTGACACCCAGTAACACAGACACACAATGACACCAAGTAACACAGAAACACAATGACACCCAGTAACACAGACACACACTTACACCAAGTAACAAAGACATACACTGACACCCAGTAACACAGACACCTACTTACACCCAGTAACAAAGACATACCCTGATAATCAGTAATGAAGAAATACACTGACACCAAGTAACAAAGACATACACTGACACCCAGTAACACAGACACACACTGACACCAAGTAACAAAGACATACACTGACACCCAGAAACACAGACACACTATTACATCAAGTAACAAAGACACACACTGACACCCAGGAACAAAGACATACACTTACACTAAGTAACAAAGACATACACTGACACCCAGTAACATAGACACACACTGACACCCAGTAGCAAAGTCATACACGGACACCCAGTAACACAGATACATACTTACACCAAGTAACATAGTCATACACTGACACCCAGTAATACAGACACACACTTACATCAAATAACAAAGACATACACTGACACGCAGGAACACAGACACTCTATTACACCAAGTAACAAAGACATACACTGACACCCAGTAACATAGAAACACACTGACACCAAGTAACAAAGACACGCACTGACACCCAGTAACAAAGACAATCACTGACACCCAGTAACACAGACATACACTGACACCAAGTAACAAAGACATACACTGACACCAAGTAACAAAGACACACACTGACACTCTGTAACACAGACACACACTGACACCAAGTAACAAAGACATACACTGTCACCAAGTAAAAAAGACACACACTGACACCAAGTAACAAAGACATACACTGACACCAAGTAACAAAGACATACACTGACACCCAGTAACAAAGACACACACTTACACCAAGTGACTCAGACATACTCTGACACCCAGTAACACAGACACAAACTTACACCAAGTCACAAAGACACACACTGACATCCAGTAACAAAGACATACACTGACACCAAGTGACAAAGACATACGCTGACACCCAGTAACACAGGCACACACTTACACCAAGTAACAAAGACATACACTGACACAACGTAACAAAGACATACACATGCACCCAGTAACAAAGACACACACTGACACCCAGTAACACAGACACACACTTACACCAAGTAACAAAGACAGACACTGACACCCAGTAACACAGACACACAATGACACCAAGTAACACAGAAACACAATGACACCCAGTAACACAGACACACACTTACACCAAGTAACAAAGACATACACTGACACCCAGTAACACAGACACCTACTTACACCCAGTAACAAAGACATACCCTGATAATCAGTAATGAAGACATACACTGACACCAAGTAACAAAGACATACACTGACACCCAGTAACACAGACACACACTGACACCAAGTAACAAAGACATACACTGACACCCAGAAACACAGACACACAATTACATCAAGTAACAAAGACACACACTGACACCCAGGAACAAAGATATACACTTACACTAAGTAACAAAGACATACACTGACACCCAGTAACATAGACACACACTGACACCCAGTAGCAAAGTCATACACGGACACCCAGTAACACAGATACACACTTACACCAAGTAACATAGTCATACACTGACACCCAGTAATACAGACACACACTTACACCAAGTAACAAAGACATACACTGACACAACGTAACAAAGACATACACATGCACCCAGTAACAAAGACACACACTGACACCCAGTAACACAGACACACACTTACACCAAGTAACAAAGACAGACACTGACACCCAGTAACACAGACACACAATGACACCAAGTAACACAGAAACACAATGACACCCAGTAACACAGACACACACTTACACCAAGTAACAAAGACATACACTGACACCCAGTAACACAGACACACACTGACACCAAGTAACAAAGACATACACTGACACCCAGAAACACAGACACACAATTACATCAAGTAACAAAGACACACACTGACACCCAGTAACAAAGACATACACTTACACTAAGTAACAAAGACATACACTGACACCCAGTAACATAGACACACACTGACACCCAGTAGCAAAGTCATACACGGACACCCAGTAACACAGATACACACTTACACCAAGTAACATAGTCATACACTGACACCCAGTAATACAGACACACACTTACATCAAATAACAAAGACATACACTGACACGCAGGAACACAGACACTCTATTACACCAAGTAACAAAGACATACACTGACACCCAGTAACATAGAAACACACTGACACCAAGTAACAAAGACACGCACTGACACCCAGTAACAAAGACAATCACTGACACCCAGTAACACAGACATACACTGACACCAAGTAACAAAGACATACACTGACACCAAGTAACAAAGACACACACTGACACTCTGTAACACAGACACACACTGACACCAAGTAACAAAGACATACACTGTCACCAAGTAAAAAAGACACACACTGACACCAAGTAACAAAGACATACACTGACACCAAGTAACAAAGACATACACTGACACCCAGTAACAAAGACACACACTTACACCAAGTGACTCAGACATACTCTGACACCCAGTAACACAGACACACACTTACACCAAGTCACAAAGACATACACTGACGCAACGTAACAAAGACATACACATGCACCCAGTTACAAAGACACACACTGACACCCAGTAACACAGACACACACTGACACCAAGTAACAAAGACAGACACTGACACCCAGTAACACAGACACACAATGACACCAAGTAACACAGAAACACAATGACACCCAGTAACACAGACACACACTTACACCAAGTAACAAAGACATACACTGACACCCAGTAACACAGACACCTACTTACACCCAGTAACAAAGACATACCCTGATAATCAGTAATGAAGACATACACTGACACCAAGTAACAAAGACATACACTGACACCCAGTAACACAGACACACACTGACACCAAGTAACAAAGACATACACTGACACCCAGAAACACAGACACACAATTACATCAAGTAACAAAGACACACACTGACACCCAGGAACAAAGATATACACTTACACTAAGTAACAAAGACATACACTGACACCCAGTAACATAGACACACACTGACACCCAGTAGCAAAGTCATACACGGACACCCAGTAACACAGATACACACTTACACCAAGTAACATAGTCATACACTGACACCCAGTAATACAGACACACACTTACATCAAATAACAAAGACATACACTGACACGCAGGAACACAGACACTCGATTACACCAAGTAACAAAGACATACACTGACACCCAGTAACATAGAAACACACTGACACCAAGTAACAAAGACACGCACTGACACCCAGTAACAAAGACAATCACTGACACCCAGTAACACAGACATACACTGACACCAAGTAACAAAGACATACACTGACACCAAGTAACAAAGACACACACTGACACCCTGTAACACAGACACACACTGACACCAAGTAACAAAGAAACACACTGACACCCAGTAAGAAAGACATACACTGACACCCAGTAACACAGACACACACTGACACCAAGTAACAAAGAAACACACTGACACCCAGTCACAAAGACATACACTTACACCCAGCAAAACAGACATACCCTGACACCCAGTAACACAGACATACACTGACACCAAGTAACAAAGACATACACTGACACCCAGTAACACAGACACACACTGACACCAAGTAACAAAGACACACACTGACACCCAGTAACACAGACACACACTGTCACCAAGTAACAAAGACATACACTGACACCCAGTAACACAGACACACAATGACACCAAGTAACACAGAAGCACAATGACACCCAGTAACACAGACATACACTTACACCAAGTAACAAAGACATACACTGACACCCAGTAACACAGACACCTACTTACACCCAGTAACAAAGACATACACTGATCATCAGTAATAAAGACATACTCTGACACCCAGTAACACAGACACACACTTACAACAAGTAACAAAGACACACACTGACACCCAGTCACAAAGACATACACTTACACCCAGCAACACAGACATACGCTGACACCCAGTAACACATACATACACTGACACCAAGTAACAAAGACATACACTGACACCCAGTAACACAGACACACACTGACACCAAGTAACAAAGACATACACTGACACCCAGAAACACAGACACACAATTACATCAAGTAACAAAGACACACACTGACACCCAGTAACAAAGACATACACTTACACTAAGTAACAAAGACATACACTGACACCCAGTAACATAGACCCACACTGACACCCAGTAACAAAGTCATACACTTACACCCAGTAACACAGATACACACTTACACCAAGTAACATAGTCATACACTGACACCCAGTAGCACAGACACACACTTACATCAAGTAACAAAGACATACACTGACACACAGAAACACAGACACTCGATCACACCAAGTAACAAAGACATACACTGACACCCAGTAACGTAGAAACACACTGACACCAAGTAACAAAGACACGCACTGACACCCAGTAACAAAGACAATCACTTACACCCAGTAACACAGATATACACTGACACCAAGTAACAAAGACATACACTTACACACTGTAACACAGATACACACTCACACCAAGTAACAAAGAAACACACTGACACCCAATAAGAAAGACATACACTGACACCCAGTAACACAGACACACACTGACACCAAGTAACAAAGAAACACACTGACACCCAGTAACAAAGACATACACTGACACCATGTAACAAAGACATACACTGAGACCAAGTAAAAAAGTCATACACTGACACCAAGTAACAAAGACACACACTTACACCAAGTGACTCAGACATACACTGACACCCAGTAACACAGACACACACTTACACCAAGTAACAAAGACACACACTGACATCCAGTAACAAAGACATACACTGACACCAAGTGACAAAAACATACACTGACACCCAGTAACACAGGCACACACTTACACCAAGTAACAAAGACATACACTGACTCCCAGTAACACAGACATACACTTACACCAAGTAACAAAGACATACACTGACTCCCAGTAACACAGACACACACTTATACCAAGTAACAAAGACATACACTGACACTCAGTAATAAAGACATACTCTGACACCCAGTAACACAGACACACACTGACACCAAGTAACAAAGACACGCACTGACACCCAGTAACAAAGACATACACTTACACCCAGTAACACAGACATACACTGACACCCAGTAACACAGGCATAATCTTACACCAAGTAACAAAGACATACACTGACACCCAGTAACACTGACAAACACTTACACCAAGTAACAAAGACACACACTGACACCCAGTCACAAAGACATACACTTAAACCCAGCAACACAAACATACACTGACACCCAGTAACACAGACATACACTTACACCAAGAAACAAAGACATACACTGACTCCCAGTAACACAGACACACACTTACACCAAGTAACAAAGACGTACACTGTCACCCAGTAACACAGACACACACTTGCACCAAGAAACTAAGACACACACACACCCAGTAACAAAGACAGACACTGACACCAAGTAACAAAGACACACACTGACACCAAGTAACAAAGACATACACTGACACCCAGTTACACAGACACACACTGACACCAAGTAACAAAGACATACAGAGACAACCAGTAACAAAGACATGCACTGACACCCAGTAACAAAGACACACACTTACACCAAGTAACAAAGACACACACTGACACCCAATAACAAAGACATACACTGACGCCAAGTAACAAAGACATACACTGGCACCCAGTAACACAGATACACACTGACACCAAGTAACAAAGACATACAGTGACACCTAGTTACACAGACACACACTGACACCAAGTAACAAAGACACACACTGACACCCAGTAACACAGACACACACTTACACCAAGTAAGAAAGACATACACTGACAACCAGTAACACAGACACACACTTGCACCAAGAAACTAAGACACACACACACCCAGTAACAAAGACAGACACTGACACCAAGTAACAAAGACACACACTGACACCAAGTAACAAAGACATACACTGACACCCAGTTACACAGACACACACTGACAACAAGTAACAAAGATATACAGAGACAACCAGTAACAAAGACATGCACTGACACCCAGTAACAAAGACACACACTTACACCAAGTAACAAAGACACACACTGACACCCAGTAACAAAGACATACACTGACACCAAGTAACGCAGACATACACTGGCACCCAGTAACACAGATACACACTGAAACCAAGTAACAAAGACATACAGTGACACCCAGTAACACAGAAACACACTGACACCAAGTAACAAAGACACACACTTACACCCAGTAACACAGACACACACTTACACCAAGTAACAAAGACATACACTAACAACCAGTAACACAGACACACAATGACACCAAGTAATACAGAAACACAATGACACCCAGTAACACAGACACACACTTCCACCAAGTAACAAAGACATACACAGATACTCAGTAATAAAGACATACTCTGACACCCAGTAACACAGACACACACTTACAACAAGTAACAAAGACACACACTGACACCCAGTCACAAAGACATACACTTACACCCAGCAACACAGACATACACGGACACCAAGTAACAAAGTCATACACTGACACCAAGTAACAAAGACATACACTGACACCCAGTAACACAGACACACACTGACACCAAGTAACAAAGACATACACTGACACCCAGAAACACAGACACACAATTACATCAAGTAACAAAGACACACACTGACACCCAGTAACAAAGACATACACTTACACTAAGTAACAAAGACATACACAGACACCCAGTAACATAGACCCACACTGACACCCAGTAACAAAGTCATACACTTACACCCAGTAACACATATACACACTTACACCAAGTAACATAGTCATACACTGACACCCAGTAGCACAGACACACACTTACATCAAGTAACAAAGACATACACTGACACGCAGAAACACAGACACTCGATCACACCAAGTAACAAAGACATACACTGACACCCAGTAACGTAGAAACACACTGACACCAAGTAACAAAGACACGCACTGACACCCAGTAACAAAGACAATCACTTACACCCAGTAACACAGATATACACTGACACCAAGTAACAAAGACATACACTTACACACTGTAACACAGATACACACTCACACCAAGTAACAAAGAAACACACTGACACCCAATAAGAAAGACATACACTGACACCCAGTAACACAGACACACACTGAAACCAAGTAACAAAGAAACACACTGACACCCAGTAACAAAGACATACACTGACACCATGTAACAAAGACATACACTGAGACCAAGTAAAAAAGTCATACACTGACACCAAGTAACAAAGACACACACTTACACCGAGTGACTCAGACATACACTGACACCCAGTAACACAGACACACACTTACACCAAGTAACAAAGACACACACTGACATCCAGTAACAAAGACATACACTGTCACCAAGTGACAAAACCATACACTGACACCCAGTAACACAGGCACACACTTACACCAAGTAACAAAGACATACACTGACTCCCAGTAACACAGACATACACTTACACCAAGTAACAAAGACATACACTGACTCCCAGTAACACAGACACACACTTATACCAAGTAACAAAGACATACACTGACACTCAGTAATAAAGACATACTCTGACACCCAGTAACACAGACACACACTGACACCAAGTAACAAAGACACGCACTGACACCCAGTAACAAAGACATACACTTACACCCAGTAACACAGACATACACTGACACCCAGTAACACAGGCATACTCTTACACCAAGTAACAAAGACATACACTGACACCCAGTAACACTGACAAACACTTACACCAAGTAACAAAGACACACACTGACACCCAGTCACAAAGACATACACTTAAACCCAGCAACACAAACATACACTGACACCCAGTAACACAGACATACACTTACACCAAGAAACAAAGACATACACTGACTCCCAGTAACACAGACACACACTTACACCAAGTAACAAAGACGTACACTGTCACCCAGTAACACAGACACACACTTGCACCAAGAAACTAAGACACACACACACCCAGTAACAAAGACAGACACTGACACCAAGTAACAAAGACACACACTGACACCAAGTAACAAAGACATACACTGACACCCAGTTACACAGACACACACTGACACCAAGTAACAAAGACATACAGAGACAACCAGTAACAAAGACATGCACTGACACCCAGTAACAAAGACACACACTTACACCAAGTAACAAAGACACACACTGACACCCAATAACAAAGACATACACTGACGCCAAGTAACAAAGACATACACTGGCACCCAGTAACACAGATACACACTGACACCAAGTAACAAAGACATACAGTGACACCTAGTTACACAGACACACACTGACACCAAGTAACAAAGACACACACTGACACCCAGTAACACAGACACACACTTACACCAAGTAAGAAAGACATACACTGACAACCAGTAACACAGACACACACTTGCACCAAGAAACTAAGACACACACACACCCAGTAACAAAGACAGACACTGACACCAAGTAACAAAGACACACACTGACACCAAGTAACAAAGACATACACTGACACCCAGTTACACAGACACACACTGACAACAAGTAACAAAGATATACAGAGACAACCAGTAACAAAGACATGCACTGACACCCAGTAACAAAGACACACACTTACACCAAGTAACAAAGACACACACTGACACCCAGTAACAAAGACATACACTGACACCAAGTAACGCAGACATACACTGGCACCCAGTAACACAGATACACACTGAAACCAAGTAACAAAGACATACAGTGACACCCAGTAACACAGACACACACTGACACCAAGTAACAAAGACACACACTGACACCCTGTAACAGAGACACACACTTACACCAAGTAACAAAGACATACACTAACAACCAGTAACACAGACACACAATGACACCAAGTAATACAGAAACACAATGACACCCAGTAACACAGACACACACTTCCACCAAGTAACAAAGACATACACTGACACCCAGTAACACAGACACCTACTTACACCCAGTAACAAAGACATACACAGATACTCAGTAATAAAGACATACTCTGACACCCAGTAACACAGACACACACTTACAACAAGTAACAAAGACACACACTGACACCCAGTCACAAAGACATACACTTACACCCAGCAACACAGACATACACGGACACCAAGTAACAAAGTCATACACTGACACCAAGTAACAAAGACATACACTGACACCCAGTAACACAGACACACACTGACACCAAGTAACAAAGACATACACTGACACCCAGAAACACAGACACACAATTACATCAAGTAACAAAGACAAACACTGACACCCAGTAACAAAGATATACACTTACACTAAGTAACAAAGACAAACACTGACACCCAGTAACATAGACACACACTGACACCCAGTAACAAAGTCATACACTTACACCCAGTAACACAGATACACACATACACCAAGTAACATAGTCATACACTGACACCCAGTAACACAGACACACACTTACATCAAGTAACAAAGACATACACTGACACGCAGTAAAACAGACACTCGATTACAACAAGTAACAAGACATACACTGACACCCAGTAACATAGAAACACACTGACACCAAGTAACAAAGACACGCACTGACACCCAGTAACAAAGACAATCACTTACACCCAGTAACACAGACATACACTGACACCAAGTAACAAAGACATACACTGACACCAAGTAACAAAGACACACACTGACACCCTGGAACACAGACACCCACTGACACCAAGTAACAAAGAAACACACTGACACCCAGTAAGAAAGACATACACTGACACCCAGTAACACAGACACACACTGACACCAAGTAACAAAGAAACACACTGACACCCAGTAACAAAGACATACACTGACAGCATGTAACAAAGACATACACTGAGACCAAGTAAAAAAGTCATACACTGACACCAAGTAAAAAAGACACACACTGACACCAAGTAACAAAGACACACACTTACACCAAGTGACTCAGACATGCACTGTCACCCAGTATCACAGACACCCACTTACACCAAGTAACAAAGACACACACTGACATCCAGTAACAAAGACATACACTGACACCAAGTGACAAAAACATACACTGACACCCAGTAACACAGGCCCACACTTACACCAAGTAACAAAGACATACACTGACTCCCAGTAACACAGACATACACTTACACCAAGTAACAAAGACATACACTGACTCCCAGTAACACAGAGACACACTTATACCAAGTAACAAAGACATACACTGACACTCAGTAATAAAGACATACTCTGACACCCAGTAACACAGACACACACTGACACCAAGTAACAAAGACACGCCCTGACACCCAGTAACAAAGACATACACTTACACCCAGTAACACAGACATACACTGACACCCAGTAACACAGGCATACACTTGCACCAAGAAACTAAGACACACACACACCCAGTAACAAAGACAGACACTGACACCAAGTAACAAAGACACACACTGACACCAAGTAACAAAGACATACACTGACACCCATTTACACAGACACACACTGACACCAAGTAACAAAGACACACACTTACACCAAGTGACTCAGACATGCACTGTCACCCAGTATCACAGACACCCACTTACACCAAGTAACAAAGACACACACTGACATCCAGTAACAAAGACATACACTGACACCAAGTGACAAAAACATACACTGACACCCAGTAACACAGGCCCACACTTACACCAAGTAACAAAGACATACACTGACTCCCAGTAACACAGACATACACTTACACCAAGTAACAAAGACATACACTGACTCCCAGTAACACAGAGACACACTGAGACCAAGTAACAAAGACATACACTGACACTCAGTAATAAAGACATACTCTGACACCCAGTAACACAGACACACACTGACACCAAGTAACAAAGACACGCACTGACACCCAGTAACAAAGACATACACTTACACCCAGTAACACAGACATACACTGACACCCAGTAACACAGGCATACACTTACACCAAGTAACAAAGACATACACTGACACGCAGTAACACTGACAAACACTTACACCAAGTAAAAAAGACACACACTGGCACCCAGTCACAAAGACAGACACTTAAACCCAGCAACACAGACATACACTGACACCCAGTAACACAGACATACACTTACACCAAGTAACAAAGACATACACTGACTCCCAGTAACACAGACACACACTTACACCAAGTAACAAAGACATACACTGTCACCCAGTAACACAGACACACACTTGCACCAAGAAACTAAGACACACACACACCCAGTAACAAAGACAGACACTGACACCAAGTAACAAAGACACACACTGACACCAAGTAACAAAGACATACACTGACACCCATTTACACAGACACACACTGACACCAAGTAACAAAGTCATACACTGACACCAAGTAACAAAGACATACACTGACACCCAGTAACACAGACACACACTGACACCAAGTAACAAAGTCATACACTGACACCCAGAAACACAGACACACAATTACATCAAGAAACAAAGACAAACACTGACACCCAGTAACAAAGACATACACTTACACTAAGTAACAAAGACAAACACTGACACCCAGTAACATAGACACACACTGACACCCAGTAACAAAGTCATACACTTACACCCAGTAACACAGATACACACTTACACCAAGTAACATAGTCATACACTGACACCCAGTAACACAGACACACACTTACATCAAGTAACAAAGACATGCACTGACACGCAGTAACACAGACACTCGATTACAACAAGTAACAAAGACATACACTGACACCCAGTAACATAGAAACACACTGACACCAAGTAACAAAGACACGCACTGACACCCAATAACAAAGACAATCACTTACACCCAGTAACACATACATACACTGACACCAAGTAACAAAGACATACACTGACACCAAGTAACAAAGACACACACTGACACCCTGTAACACAGACACACACTGACACCAAGTAACAAAGAAACACATTGACACCCAGTAAGAAAGACATACACTGACACCCAGTAACACAGACACACACTGACACCAAGTAACAAAGAAACACACTGACACCCAGTAACAAAGACATACACTGACAGCATGTAACAAAGACATACACTGAGACCAAGTAAAAAAGTCATACACTGACACCAAGTAAAAAAGACACACACTGACATCCAGTAACAAAGACATACACTGACACCAAGTGACAAAAACATACACTGACACCCAGTAACACAGGTCCACACTTACACCATGTAACAAAGACATACACTGACTCCCAGTAACACAGACATAAACTTACACCAAGTAACAAAGACATACACTGACTCCCAGTAACACAGAGACACACTTATACCAAGTAACAAAGACATACACTGACACTCAGTAATAAAGACATACTCTGACACCCAGTAACACAGACACACACTGACACCAAGTAACAAAGACACGCACTGACACCCAGTAACAAAGACATACACTTACACCCAGTAACACAGACATACACTGACACCCAGTAACACAGGCATACACTTACACCAAGTAACAAAGACATACACTGACACGCAGTAACACTGACAAACACTTACACCAAGTAAAAAAGACACACACTGGCGCCCAGGCACAAAGACATACACTTAAACCCAGCAACACAGACATACACTGACACCCAGTAACACAGACATACACTTACACCAAGTAACAAAGACATACACTGACTCCCAGTAACACAGACACACACTTGCACCAAGTAACAAAGACATACACTGTCACCCAGTAACACAGACACACACTTGCACAAAGAAACTAAGACACACACACACCCAGTAACAAAGACAGACACTGACACCAAGTAACAAAGACACACACTGACACCAAGTAACAAAGACATACACTGACACCGAGTTACACAGACACACACTGACACCAAGTAACAAAGACATACAGAGACAACCAGTAACAAAGACATGCACTGACACGCAGTAACAAAGACACACACTTACACCAAGTAACAAAGACACACACTGACACCAAGTAACAAAGACATACACTGACACCAAGTAACACAGACATACACTAACACCCAGTAACACAGATACACACTGACACCAAGTAACAAAGACATACAGTGACACCCGGTAACAAAGACATACCCTGACAGCCAGAAACACAGACAAACACTTACACCAAGTAACAAAGACAAACACTGACACCCAGTAACGAAGAAATACACTGACACCAAGTAACAAAGACACACACTGACACCCGGTAACACAGACACACACTTACACCAAGTAACAAATACATACACTGACATCCAGTAACACAGAAACACAATGACACCCAGTAACACAGACACACACTTACACCAAGTAACACAGACATACACTGACACCCAGTAACACAGACACCTACTTACACAAAGTAACAAAGACATACACTGACTCTCAGTAATAAAGACATACTCTGACACCCAGTAACACAGACACACACTTACAACAAGTAACAAAGACACACACTGACACCCAGTAACAGAAACACACATTTACACCAAGTAACAAAGACACACACTTACACCAAGTAACAAAGACACACACTGACACCCAGTCACAAAGACATACACTTACACCCAGCAACACAGATATACACTGACACCCAGTAACACAGACATACACTGACTGCCAGTAACACAGACACACACTTACACCAAGTAACAAAGACATACAATGACATTCAGTAATAAAGACATACTCTGACACCCAGTAACACAGACACACTCTTACAACAAGTAACAAAGACACACACTGACACCCAGTAACAGAGACACACAGTAACACCAAGTAACAAAGACATACACTGACACCCAGTAACACAGACACACACTGATACCAAGTAACAAAGACACGCACTGACACCCAGTAACAAAGACATACACTTACACCCAGTAACACAGACATACACTGACACCCAGTAACACAGACATACACTTACACCAAGTAACAAAAACATACACTGACACCCAGTAAAACTGACACACACTGACACCAAGTAACAAAGAAACACACTTACACCAAGTAACAAAGACATACACTTAAAGCCAGCAACACAGACATACACTGACACCCAGTAACACAGACATACACTTACACCAAGTAACAAAGACATACACTGACTCCCAGTAACACAGACACACACTTACACCAAGTAACAAAGACATACTCTGTCACCCAGTAACACAGACACACACTGACACCAAGTAACAAAGACATACACAGACAACCAGTAACAAAGACACGCACTGACACCCAGTAACACAGACACACACTTACACCAAGTAACAAAGACACACACTGACACCCAGTAACAAAGACATACACTGACACCCAGTAACACAGATACACACTGACACCAAGTAACAAAGACATACACAGACACCCAGTAACAAAGACATACACTGACAGCCAGAAACACAGACAAACGCTTACACCAAGTAACAAAGACAAACACTGACACCCAGTAACAAAGACATACACTGACACCAAGTAACAAAGACACACACTGACACCCAGTAACACAGACACACACTTACACCAAGCAACAAATACATACAGTGACATCCAGTAACACAGAAACACAATGACACCCAGTAACACAGACACACACTTACACCAAGTAACACAGACATACACTGACACCCAGTAACACAGACACCTACTTACACAAAGTAACAAAGACATACACTGACACTCAGTAATCAAGACATACTCTGACACCCAGTAACACAGACACACACTTACAACAAGTAACAAAGACACACACTGACACCCAGTATCAGAGACACACATTTACACCAAGTAACTAAGTCAGACACTGACACCCAGTAACACAGACACACACTGATACCAAGTAACAAAGACACGCACTGACACCCAGTAACAAAGACATACACTTACACCCAGTAACACAGACATACACTGACACCCAGTAACACAGACATACACTTACACCAAGTAACAAGGACATACACTGACACCCAGTAACACTGACACACACTTACACCAAGTAACAAAGACACACTCTGACACCCAGTCACAAAGACATACACCTACACCCTGCAACGCAGACATACACTGACACCCAGTAACACAGACATACACTTACACCAAGTAACAAAGACATACACTGACTCCCAGTAACACAGACACACACTTACACAAAGTAACAAAGAGATACACTGACACCCAGTAACACGGACACACACTTGCACCAAGAAACTAAGACCCACACACACCCAGTAACAAAGACAGACACTGACACCAAGTAACAAGGACACAGACTGACACCAAGTTACAAAGACATACACTGACACCCAGTAACACAGACGCACACTGACACCAAGTAACAAAGACATACACAGACAACCAGTATCAAAGACATGCACTGACACCCAGTAACACAGACACACACGTACACCAAGTAACGCAGACACACACTGACACCCAGTAACAAAGACATACACTGACACCAAGGAACAAAGACATACACTGACACCCAGTAACACAGATACACACTGACAGCAAGTTACAAAGACATACAGTGACACCCAGTAACAAAGACATACACTGACAGCCAGAAACACAGACACACACAGAAACCCAGTAACACAGACATACACTTACACCAAGTAACAAAGACATACACTGACTCCCAGTAACACAGACATACACTTACACCAAGTAACAAAGACATACACTGACTCCCAGTAAAACAGACATACACTTACACCAAGTAACAAAGACATACTCTGACACCCAGAAACACAGACACACACTTACAACAAGTAACAAAGACACACACTGACACCCAGTAACGGAGACACACAGTAACACTAAGTAACAAAGACAGACACTGACACCCAATAACACAGACACACACTGACACCAAGTAACAAAGACACACACTGACACCCAGTAACAAAGACATACACTGACACCCAGTAACACAGACACACCAATACACCAAGTAATAAAGACATACACTGACACCCAGTAACACAGACACACGCTTGCACCAAGTAACAAAGACGGACACTGACACCCAGTAACACAGACACACACTTACAACAAGTAACAAAGACATACACTGACACCCAGTAACACAGACACACACTTGCACAAAGTAACACAGACATACACTGACACCCAGTAACAAAGACATACACTGAAACCCAGTATCACAGACACACACTTGCACCAAGTAACAAAAACAGACACAGACACCCAGTAACACAGCCATACACTTACACCAAGTAACAAAGACATACACTGACATCCAGTAACACAGACACACACTTACACCAAGTAACAAAGACATACACTGACACCCAGTAACAAAGACATACACTGACAAACAGTAACAAAGACATACAGTTACACCCAGTAGCACAGACATACACTGACATCCAGTAACACAGACACACACTTACAGCAAGTAAAAAAGACATACACTGACACCCAGAAACACAGACACACACTTACATCAAGTAACAAAGACATACACTGACACCTAGTAAGAAAGACATGCACTGACACCCAGGAACACAGACACACACGTACACCAAGTAACAAAGACATACACTGACACCCAGTAACACAGACACACACTTGCACCAAGTAACAAAGACAGACACTGACACCCAGTAACAAAGACATACACTGACAACCAGTGACAAAGACACACACTTGCACCAAGTAGCAAAGACACGCACTGACACCAAGTAACAAAGACATACACTTACAACCAGTAACAAAGACATACACTTACACCCAGAAACACAGACATAAACTGACACCCAGTAACCCAGACGCACACTTCCACCAAGTAACAAAGACGCACACTGACACCAAGTAACAAAGACATACACTTACACCCAGTAACACAGACATACACTGACACCAAGTAACAAAGACAGACACTGACACCCAGTAACAAAGACATCCATGAAACCCAGTGACACAGACACGCTCTTGCACCAAGTAACAAAGACAGACACTGACACCCAGTAACACAGACACACACTTAAACCAAGTAACAAAGACAGACACTGACACCCAGGAACACAGACACACAATTGCACCAAGTAACACAGACACACACTGACACCCAGTAACAAAGACATACACTGACACCCAGTAACACAGACACACACTGACACCAAGTAACAAAGACACACACTGGCACCCAGTAACACAGACACACACTTACACCAAGCAACAAATACATACACTGACATCCAGTAACACAGAAACACAATGACACCCAGTAACACAGACACACACTTACACCAAGTAACACAGACATACACTGACACCCAGTAACACAGACACCTACTTACACAAAGTAACAAAGACATACACTGACACTCAGTAATCAAGACATACTCTGACACCCAGTAACACAGACACACACTTACAACAAGTAACAAAGACACACACTGACACCCAGTATCAGAGACACACATTTACACCAAGTAACTAAGTCAGACACTGACACCCAGTAACACAGACACACACTGATACCAAGTAACAAAGACACGCACTGACACCCAGTAACAAAGACATACACTTACACCCAGTAACACAGACATACACTGACACCCAGTAACACAGAAATACACTTACACCAAGTAACAAGGACATACACTGACACCCTGTAACACTGACACACACTTACACCAAGTAACAAAGACACACACTGACACCCAGTCACAAAGACATACACCTACACCCAGCAACACAGACATACACTGACACCCAGTAACACAGACATACACTTACACCAAGTAACAAAGACATACACTGACTCCCAGTAACACAGACACACACTTACACAAAGTAACAAAGAGATACACTGACACCCAGTAACACGGACACACACTTGCACCAAGAAACTAAGACCCACACACACCCAGTAACAAAGACAGACACTGACACCAAGTAACAAAGACACAGACTGACACCAAGTTACAAAGACTTACACTGACACCCAGTAACACAGACGCACACTGACACCAAGTAACAAAGACATACACAGACAACCAGTATCAAAGACATGCACTGACACCCAGTAACACAGACACACACGTACACCAAGTAACGCAGACACACACTGACACCCAGTAACAAAGACATACACTGACACCAAGGAACAAAGACATACACTGACACCCAGTAACACAGATACACACTGACACCAAGTTACAAAGACATACAGTGACACCCAGTAACAAAGACATACACTGACAGCCAGAAACACAGACACACACTGAAACCCAGTAACACAGACATACACTTACACCAAGTAACAAAGACATACACTGACTCCCAGTAACACAGACATACACTTACACCAAGTAACAAAGACATACACTGACTCCCAGTAAAACAGACATACACTTACACCAAGTAACAAAGACATACTCTGACACCCAGTAACACAGACACACACTTACAACAAGTAACAAAGACACACACTGACACCCAGTAACGGAGACACACAGTAACCCTAAGTAACAAAGACAGACACTGACACCCAATAACACAGACACACACTGACACCAAGTAACAAAGACACACACTGACACCCAGTAACAAAGACATACACTGACACCCAGTAACACAGACACACCAATACACCAAGTAATAAAGACATACACTGACACCCAGTAACACAGACACACGCTTGCACCAAGTAACAAAGACGGACACTGACACCCAGTAACACAGACACACACTTACAACAAGTAACAAAGACATACACTGACACCCAGTAGCACAGACACACACTTGCACAAAGTAACACAGTCATACACTGACACCCAGTAGCAAAGACATACACTGAAACCCAGTATCACAGACACACTCTTGCACCAAGTAACAAAGACAGACACAGACACCCAGTAACACAGCCATACACTTACACCAAGTAACAAAGACATACACTGACATCCAGTAACACAGACACACACTTACACCAAGTAACAAAGACATACACTGACACCCAGTAACAAAGACATACACTGACAACCAGTAACAAATACATACAGTTACACCCAGTAGCACAGACATACACTGACATCCAGTAACACAGACACACACTTACAGCAAGTAAAAAAGACATACACTGACACCCAGAAACACAGACACACACTTACATCAAGTAACAAAGACATACACTGACACCCAGTAACATAGACACTGACTGACACCAAGTAACAAAGACATGCACTGACACCCAGTAACACAGACATACACTGACACCTAGTAAGAAAGACATGCACTGACACCCAGGAACACAGACACACACGTACACCAAGTAACAAAGACATACACTGACACCCAGTAACACAGACACACACTTGCACCAAGTAACAAAGACAGACACTGACACCCAGTAACAAAGACATACACTGACAACCAGTGACAAAGACACACACTTGCACCAAGTAGCAAAGACACGCACTGACACCAAGTAACAAAGACATACACTTACAACCATTAACAAAGACATACACTTACACCCAGTAACACAGACATAAACTGACACCCAGTAACCCAGACGCACACTTCCACCAAGTAACAAAGACGCACACTGACACCAAGTAACAAAGACATACACTTACACCCAGTAACACAGACATACACTGACACCAAGTAACAAAGACAGACACTGACACCCAGTAACAAAGACATCCAAAACACCCAGTGACACAGACACGCAATTGCACCAAGTAACAAAGACAGACACTGACACCCAGTAACACAGACACACCAATACACCAAGTAATAAAGACATACACTGACACCCAGTAACACAGACACACGCTTGCACCAAGTAACAAAGACGGACACTGACACCCAGTAACACAGACACACACTTACAACAAGTAACAAAGACATACACTGAAACCCAGTATCACAGACACACTCTTGCACCAAGTAACAAAGACAGACACAGACACCCAGTAACACAGCCATACACTTACACCAAGTAACAAAGACATACACTGACATCCAGTAACACAGACGCACACTTACACCAAGTAACAAAGACATACACTGACACCCAGTAACAAAGACATACACTGACAACCAGTAACAAAGACATACAGTTACACCCAGTAGCTCAGACATACACTGACATCCAGTAACACAGACACACACTTACAGCAAGGAAAAAAGACATACACTGACACCCAGAAACACAGACACACACTTACATCAAGTAACAAAGACATACACTGACACCCAGTAACATAGACACTGACTGACACCAAGTAACAAAGACATGCACTGACACCCAGTAACAAAGACATACACTTACACCCAGTAACACAGACATACACTGACACCTAGTAAGAAAGACATGCACTGACACCCAGGAACACAGACACACACGTACACCAAGTAACAAAGACATACACTGACACCCAGTAACACAGACACACACTTGCACCAAGTAACAAAGACAGACACTGACACCCAGTAACAAAGACATACACTGACAACCAGTGACAAAGACACACACTTGCACCAAGTAGCAAAGACACGCACTGACACCAAGTAACAAAGACATACACTTACAACCAGTAACAAAGACATACACTTACACCCAGTAACACAGACATAAACTGACACCCAGTAACCCAGACGCACACTTCCACCAAGTAACAAAGACGCACACTGACACCAAGTAACAAAGACATACACTTACACCCAGTAACACAGACATACACTGACACCAAGTAACAAAGACAGACACTGACACCCAGTAACAAAGACATCCACTGACAACCAGTGACACAGACACGCACTTGCACCAAGTAACAAAGACAGACACTGACACCCAGTAACACAGACACACACTTAAACCAAGTAACAAAGACAGACACTGACACCCAGTAACACAGACACACAATTGCACCAAGTAACACAGACACACACTGACACCCAGTAACAAAGACATACACTGACACCCAGTAACACAGACACACACTTACACCAAGTAACAAAGACATACACTGACATCCAGTAACACAGACACACACGTACACCAAGTAACAAAGACATACACTGACACCCAGTAACACAGTCACACACTGACACCAAGTAGCAAAGACACGAACTGACACCAAGTAACAAAGACATACACTGACAGCCAGTAACAAAGACATGCACTTACACCCAGGAACACAGACAGAAAATGACACCCAGTAACCCAGATGCACACTTCCACCAAGTAACAAAGACACACACTTACACCCAGTAACATAGACAGACACTGACACCCAGTAACACAGACACACACTTACATCAAGTAACAAAGACATACACTGACACACAGTAACATAGACACACACTGACACCAAGAAACAAAGACATGCACTGACATCCAGTAACACAGAAACACAATGACACCCAGTAACACAGACACACACTTACACCAAGTAACACAGACATACACTGACACCCAGTAACACAGACACCTACTTACACAAAGTAACAAAGACATACACGGACTCTCAGTAATAAAGACATACTCTGACACCCAGTAACACAGACACACACTTACAACAAGTAACAAAGACACACACTGACACCCAGTAACAGAGACACACAGTTACACCAAGTAACAAAGACACACACTTACACCAAGTAACAAAGACACAGACTGACACCCAGTCACAAAGACATACACTTACACCCAGCAACACAGATATGCACTGACACCCAGTAACACAGACATACACTGACTTCCAGTAACACAGACACACACTTACACCAAGTAACAAAGACATACACTGACATTCAGTAATAAAGACATACTCTGACACCCAGTAACACAGACACACTCTTACAACAAGTAACAAAGAGACACACTGACACCCAGTAACAGAGACACACAGTAACACCAAGTAACAAAGACAGACACTGACACCCAGTAACACAGACACACACTGATACCAAGTAGGAAAGACATGCACTGACACCCAGGAACACAGACACACACGTACACCAAGTGACAAAGACATACACTGACACCCAGTAACACAGACACACACTTGCACCAAGTAACAAAGACAGACACTGACACCCAGTAACAAAGACATACACTGACAACCAGTGACAAAGACACACACTTGCACCAAGTAGCAAAGACACGCACTGACACCAAGTAACAAAGACATACACTTACAACCAGTAACAAAGACATACACTTACACCCAGTAACACAGACATAAACTGACACCCAGTAACCCAGACGCACACTTCCACCAAGTAACAAAGACGCACACTGACACCAAGTAACAAAGACATACACTTACACCCAGTAACACAGACATACACTGACACCAAGTAACAAAGACAGACACTGACACCCAGTAACAAAGACATCCACTGACACCCAGTGACACAGACACGCACTTGCACCAAGTAACAAAGACAGACACTGACACCCAGTAACACAGACACACACTTAAACCAAGTAACAAAGACAGACACTGACACCCAGTAACACAGACACACAATTGCACCAAGTAACACAGACACACACTGACACCCAGTAACAAAGACATACACTGACACCCAGTAACACAGACACACACTTACACCAAGTAACAAAGACATACACTGACATCCAGTAACACAGACACACACGTACACCAAGTAACAAAGACATACACTGACACCCAGTAACACAGACACACACTGACACCAAGTAGCAAAGACACGAACTGACACCAAGTAACAAAGACATACACTTACAGCCAGTAACAAAGACATGCACTTACACCCAGGAACACAGACAGAAACTGACACCCAGTAACCCAGACGCACACTTCCACCAAGTAACAAAGACACACACTGACACCAAGTAACAAAGACATACACTTACACCCAGTAACATAGACAGACACTGACACCCAGTAACACAGACACACACTTACATCAAGTAACAAAGACATACACTGACACACAGTAACATAGACACACACTGACACCAAGTAACAAAGACATGCACTGACATCCAGTAACACAGAAACACAATGACACCCAGTAACACAGAAACACACTTACACCAAGTAACACAGACATACACTGACACCCAGTAACACAGACACCTACTTACACAAAGGAACAAAGACATACACGGACTCTCAGTCATAAAAACATACTCTGACACCCAGTAATACAGACACACACTTACAACAAGTAACAAAGACACACACTGACACCCAGTAACAGAGACACACACTTACACCAAGTAACAAAGACACACACTTACACCAAGTAACAAAGACACAGACTGACACCCAGTCACAAAGACATACACTTACACCCAGCAACACAGATATGCACTGACACCCAGTAACACAGACATACACTGACTGCCAGTAACACAGACACACACTTACACCAAGTAACAAAGACAGACACTGACATTCAGTAATAAAGACATACTCTGACACCCAGTAACACAGACACACTCTTACAACAAGTAACAAAGACACACACTGACACCCAGTAACAGAGAGACACAGTAACACCAAGTAACAAAGACAGACACTGACACCCAGTAACACAGACACACACTGATACCAAGTAACAAAGACACGCACTGACACCCAGTAACAAAGACATACACTTACACCCAGTAACACAGACATACACTGACACCCAGTAACACAGACATACAATTACACCAAGTAACAAAAACATACACTGACACCCAGTAAAACTGACACACACTGACACCAAGTAACAAAGACACACACTTACACCAAGTAACAAAGACATACACTTAAACCCAGCAACACAGACATACACTGACACCCAGTAACACAGACATACACTTACACCAAGTAACAAAGACATGCACTGACTCCCAGTAACAAAGACACACACTTACACCAAGTAACAAAGACATACTCTGTCACCCAGTAACACAGACACACACTTGCACCAAGTAACAAAGACATACACTGACACCCAGTAACACAGACACACACTGACACCAAGTAACAAAGACACACACTGACACCCAGTAACACAGACACTCACTTACACCAAGTAACAAAGACACACACTGACACCCAGTAACAAAGACATACACTGACACCCAGTAACACAGATACACACTGACACCAAGTAACAAAGACATACAGTGACACCCAGTAACAAAGACATACACTGACAGCCAGAAACACAGACAAACACTTACACCAAGTAACAAAGACAAACACTGACACCCAGTAACAAAGACATACACTGACACCAAGTAACAAAGACACACACTGACACCCAGTAACACAGACACACACTTACACCAAGCAACAAATACATACACTGACATCCAGTAACACAGAAACACAATGACACCCAGTAACACAGACACACACTTACACCAAGTAACACAGACATACACTGACACTCAGTAATCAAGACATACTCTGACACCCAGTAACACAGACACACACTTACAACAAGTAACAAAGACACACACTGACACCCAGTATCAGAGACACACATTTACACTAAGTAACAAAGTCAGACACTGACACCCAGTAACACAGACACACACTGATACCAAGTAACAAAGACACGCACTGACACCCAGTAACAAAGACATACACTTACACCCAGTAACACAGACATACACTGACACCCAGTAACACAGACATACACTTACACCAAGTAACAAGGACATACACTGACACCCAGTAACACTGACACACACTTACACCAAGTAACAAAGACACACACTGACACCCAGTCACAAAGACATACACCTACACCCAGCAACACAGACATACACTGACACCCAGTAACACAGACATACACTTACACCAAGTAACAAAGACATACACTGACTCCCAGTAACACAGACACACACTTACACAAAGTAACAAAGAGATACACTGACACCCAGTAACACGGACACACACTTGCACCAAGAAACTAAGACCCACACACACCCAGTAACAAAGACAGACACTGACACCAAGTAACAAAGACACAGACTGACACCAAGTTACCAAGACATACACAGACAACCAGTAACAAAGACATGCACTGACACCCAGTAACACAGACACACACGTACACCAAGTAACACAGACACACACTGACACCCAGTAACAAAGACATACACTGACACCAAGGAACAAAGACATTCACTGACAGCCAGAAACACAGACACACACTGAAACCCAGTAACGCAGACATACACTTACACCAAGTAACAAAGACATACACTGACTCCCAGTAACACAGACATACACTTACACCAAGTAACAAAGACATACACTGACTCCCAGTAAAACAGACATACACTTACACCAAGTAACAAAGACATACTCTGACACCCAGTAACACAGACACACACTTACAACAAGTAACAAAGACACACACTGACACCCAGTAACAGAGACACACAGTAACACTAAGTAACAAAGACAGACACCGACACCCAATAACACAGACACACACTGACACCAAGTAACAAAGACACACACTGACACCCAGTAACAAAGACACACACATACACCAAGTAATAAAGACATACACTGACACCCAGTAACACAGACACACACTTGCACCAAGTAACAAAGACGGACACTGACACCCAGTAACACAGACACACACTTACAACAAGTAACAAAGACATACACTGACACCCAGTAACACAGACACACACTTGCACAAAGTAACACAGACATACACTGACACCCAGTAACAAAGACGTACACTGAAACCCAGTATCACAGACACACACTTGCACCAAGTAACAAAGACAGACACAGACACCCAGTAACACAGCCATACACTTACACCAAGTAACAAAGACATACACTGACATCCAGTAACACAGACACACACTTACACCAAGTAACAAAGACATACACTGACACCCAGTAACAAAGACATACACTGACAACCAGTAACAAAGACATACAGTTACACCCAGTAGCACAGACATACACTGACATCCAGTAACACAGACACACACTTACAGCAAGTAAAAAAGACATACACTGACGCCCAGAAACACAGACACACACTTACATCAAGTAACAAAGTAATACACTGACACCCAGTAACATGGACACTGACTGACACCAAGTAACAAAGACATGCACTGACACCCAGTAACAAAGACATGCACTTACACCCAGTAACACAGACATACACTGACACCCAGTAACACAGACACACACTTACACCAAGTAACAAAGACATACACTGACACCCAGAAACACAGACACAAACTTACATCAAGTAACAAAGACGTACACTGACACCCAGTAACATAGACACTCACTGACACCAAGTAACAAAGACATGCACTGACACCCAGTAACACAGACATACAAAAACACCAAGCAACAAAGACATACACTGACTCCCAGTAACACAGACATACACTTACACCAAGTAACAAAGACATACACTGACTCCCAGTAAAACAGACATACACTTACACCAAGTAACAAAGACATACACTGACACCCAGTAACACAGACATACACTTACACCAAGTAACAAGGACATACACTGACACCCAGTAACACAGACACACACTGATACCAAGTAACAAAGACACGCACTGACACCCAGTAACAAAGACATACACTTACACCCAGTAACACAGACATACACTGACACCCAGTAACACAGACATACACTTACACCAAGTAACAAGGACATACACTGACACCCAGTAACACTGACACACACTTACACCAAGTAACAAAGACACACACTGACACCCAGTCACAAAGACATACACCTACACCCAGCAACACAGACATACACTGACACCCAGTAACACAGACATACACTTACACCAAGTAACAAAGACATACACTGACTCCCAGTAACACAGACACACACTTACACAAAGTAACAAAGAGATACACTGACACCCAGTAACACGGAAACACACTTGCACCAAGAAACTAAGACCCACACACACCCAGTAACAAAGACAGACACTGACACCAAGTAACAAAGACACAGACTGACACCAAGTTACAAAGACATACACTGACACCCAGTAACACAGACGCACACTGACACCAAGTAACAAAGACATACACAGACAACCAGTAACAAAGACATGCACTGACACCCAGTAACACAGACACACACGTACACCAAGTAACACAGACACACACTGACACCCAGTAACAAAGACATACACTGACACCAAGGAACAAAGACATACACTGACAGCCAGAAACACAGACACACACTGAAACCCAGTAACACAGACATGCACTTACACCAAGTAACAAAGACATGCACTGACTCCCAGTAACACAGACATACACTTACACCAAGTAACAAAGACATACACTGACTTCCAGTAAAACAGACATACACTTACACCAAGTAACAAAGACATACTCTGACACCCAGTAACACAGACACACACTTACAACAAGTAACAAAGACACACACTGACACCCAGTAACAGAGACACACAGTAACACTAAGTAACAAAGACAGACACTGACACCCAATAACACAGACACACACTGACACCAAGTAACAAAGACACACACTGACACCCAGTAACAAAGACACACACATACACCAAGTAATAAAGACATACACTGACACCCAGTAACACAGACACACACTTGCACCAAGTAACAAAGACGGACACTGACACCCAGTAACACAGACACACACTTACAACAAGTAACAAAGACATACACTGACACCCAGTAACACAGACACACACTTGCACAAAGTAACATAGACATACACTGACACCCAGTAACAAAGACATACACTGAAACCCAGTATCACAGACACACACTTGCACCAAGTAACAAAGACAGACACAGACACCCAGTAACACAGCCATACACTTACACCAAGTAACAAAGACATACACTGACATCCAGTAACACAGACACACACTTACACCAAGTAACAAAGACATACACTGACACCCAGTAACAAAGACATACACTGACAACCAGTAACAAAGACATACAGTTACACCCAGTAGCACAGACATACACTGACATCCAGTAACACAGACACACACGTACAGCAAGTAAAAAAGACATACACTGACACCCAGAAACACAGACACACACTTACATCAAGTAACAAAGACATACACTGACACCCAGTAACATAGACACTGACTGACACCAAGTAACAAAGACATGCACTGACACCCAGTAACAAAGACATGCACTTACACCCAGTAACACAGACATACACTGACACCCAGTAACACAGACACACACTTACACCAAGTAACAAAGACATACACTGACACCCAGAAACACAGACACACACTTACATCAAGTAACAAAGACGTACACTGACACCCAGTAACATAGACACTCACTGACACCAAGTAACAAAGACATGCACTGACACCCAGTAACACAGACATACAATTACACCAAGTAACAAAGACATACACTGACTCCCAGTAACACAGACATACACTTACACCAAGTAACAAAGACATGCACTGACTCCCAGTAAAACAGACATACACTTACACCAAGTAACAAAGACATACACTGACACCCAGTAACAAAGACATACACTGACACCCATTAACACAGACACACACATACACCAAGTAATAAAGACATACACTGACACCCAGTAACACAGACACACACTTGCACCAAGTAACAAAGACGGACACTGACACCCAGTAACACAGACACACACTTACAACAAGTAACAAAGACATACACTGACACCCAGTAACACAGACACACACTTGCACAAAGTAACACAGACATACACTGACACCCAGTATCAAAGACATACACTGAAACCCAGTATGACAGACACACACTTGCACCAAGTAACAAAGACAGACACAGACACCCAGTAACACAGCCATAAATTTACACCAAGTAACAAAGACATACACTGACATCCAGTAACACAGACACACACTTACACCAAGTAACAAAGACATACACTGACACCCAGTAACAAAGACATACACTGACAACCAGTAACAAAGACATACAGTTACACCCAGTAGCACAGACATACACTGACATCCAGTAACACAGACACACACTTACATCAAGTAACAAAGACATACACTGACACCCAGTAACATAGACACTGACTGACACCAAGTAACAAAGACATGCACTGACACCCAGTAACAAAGACATACACTTACACCCAGTAACACAGACATACACTGACACCTAGTAAGAAAGACATGCACTGACACCCAGGAACACAGACACACACGTACACCAAGTAACAAATACATACACTGACACCCAGTAACACAGACACACACTTGCACCAAGTAACAAAGACAGACACTGACACCCAGTAACAAAGACATACACTGACAACCAGTGACAAAGACACACACTTGCACCAAGTAGCAAAGACACGCACTGACACCAAGTAACAAAGACATGCACTGACAACCAGTAACAAAGACATACACTTACACCCAGTAACACAGACATAAACTGACACCCAGTAACCCAGACGCACACTTCCACCAAGTAACAAAGACGCACACTGACACTAAGTAACAAAGACATACACTTACACCCAGTAACACAGACATATACTGACACCAAGTAACAAAGACAGACACTGACACCCAGTAACAAAGACATACACTGACACCCAGTGACACAGACACGCAATTGCACCAAGTAACAAAGACAGACACTGACACCCAGTAACACAGACAGACAATTGCACCAAGTAACACAGACACACACTGACACCCAGTAACAAAGACGTACACTGACACCCAGTAACACAGACACACACTTACACCAAGTAACAAAGACAGACACTGACACCCAATAACACAGACACACACTGACACCAAGTAACAAAGACACACACTGACACCCAGTAACAAAGACACACACGTACACCAAGTAATAAAGACATACACTGACACCCAGTAACAAAGACACACACTTGCACCAAGTAACAAAGACGGACACTGACACCCAGTAACACAGACACACACTTACAACAAGTAACAAAGACATACACTGACACCCAGTAACACAGACACACACTTGCACAAAGTAACACAGACATACACTGACACCCAGTTACAAAGACATACACTGAAACCCAGTATCACAGACACACACTTGCACCAAGTAACAAAGACAGACACAGACACCCAGTAACACAGCCATACACTTACACCAAGTAACAAAGACATACACTGACATCCAGTAACACAGACACACACTTACACCAAGTAAAAAAAGACATACACTGACACCCAGTAACAAAGACATACACAGACAACCAGTAACAAAGACATACAGTTACACCCAGTAGCACAGACATACACTGACATCCAGTAACACAGACACACACTTACAGCAAGTAAAAAAGACATACACTGACACCCAGAAACACAGACACACACTTACATCAAGTAACAACGACATACACTGACACCCAGTAACATAGACACTGACTGACACCAAGTAACAAAGACATGCACTGACACCCAGTAACAAAGACATACAATTACACCCAGTAACACAGACATACACTGACACCCAGTAACACAGACACACACTTACACCAAGTAACAAAGACATACACTGACACCCAGAAACACAGACACACACTTACATCAAGTAACAAAGACGTACACTGACACCCAGTAACATAGACACTCACTGACACCAAGTAACAAAGACATGCACTGACACCCAGTAACAAAGACATACACTGACACCAAGGAACAAAGACATACACTGACACCCAGTAACACAGATACACTCTGACACCAAGTTACAAAGACATACAGTGACACCCAGTAACAAAGACATACACTGACAGCCAGAAACACAGACACACACTGAAACCCAGTAACACAGACATACAATTACACCAAGTAACAAAGACATACACTGACTCCCAGTAACACAGACATGCACTTACACCAATTAACAAAGACATACACTGACTCCCAGTAAAACAGATATACACTTACACCAAGTAACAAAGACATACACTGATACCCAGTAACAAAGACATACACTGACACTCATTAACACAGACACACACATACACCAAGTAATAAGACATACACTGACACCCAGTAACACAGACACACACTTGCACCAAGTAACAAAGACGGACACTGACACCCAGTAACACAGACACACACTTACAACAAGTAACAAAGACATACACTGACACCCAGTAACACAGACACACACTTGCACAAAGTAACACAGACATACACTGACACCCAGTATCAAAGACATACACTGAAACCCAGTATCACAGACACACACTTGCACCAAGTAACAAAGACAGACACAGACACCCAGTAACACAGCCATACACTTACACCAAGTAACAAAGACATACACTGACATCCAGTAACACAGACACACACTTACAGCAAGTAACAAAGACATACACTGACACCCAGTAACAAAGACATACACTGACAACCAGTAACAAAGACATACAGTTACACCCAGTAGCACAGACATACACTGACATTCAGTAACACAGACACACACTTACAGCAAGTAAAAAAGTCATGCACTGACACCCAGAAACACAGACACACACTTACATCAAGTAACAAAGACATACACTGACACCCAGTAACATAGACACTGACTGACACCAAGTAACAAAGACATGCACTGACACCCAGTAACAAAGACATACACTTACACCCAGTAACACAGACATACACTGACACCTAGTAAGAAAGACATGCACTGACACCCAGGAACACAGACACACACGTACACCAAGTAACAAAGACATACACTGACACCCAGTAACACAGACACACACTTGCACCAAGTAACAAAGACAGACACTGACACCCAGTAACAAAGACATACACTGACAACCAGTGACAAAGACACACACTTGCACCAAGTAGCAAAGACACGCACTGACACAAAGTAACAAAGACATACACTGACAACCAGTAACAAAGACATACACTTACACCCAGTAACACAGACATAAACTGACACCCAGTAACCCAGACGCACACTTGATCCAAGTAACAAAGACGCACACTGACACCAAGTAACAAAGACATACACTTACACCCAGTAACACAGACATATACTGACACCAAGTAACAAAGACAGACACTGACACCCAGTAACAAAGACATACACTGACACCCAGTGACACCGACACGCACTTGCACCAAGTAACAAAGACAGACACTGACACCCAGTAACACAGACAGACAATTGCACCAAGTAACACAGACACACACTGACACCCAGTAACAAAGACGTACACTGACACCCAGTAACACAGACACACACTTACACCAAGTAACAAAGACAGACACTGACACCCAATAACACAGACACACACTGACACCAAGTAACAAAGACACACACTGACACCCAGTAACAAAGACACACACATACACCAAGTAATAAAGACATACACTGACACCCAGTAACACAGACACACACTTGCACCAAGTAACAAAGACGGACACTGACACCCAGTAACACAGACACACACTTACAACAAGTAACAAAGACATACACTGACACCCAGTAACACAGACACACACTTGCACAAAGTAACACAGACATACACTGACACCCAGTAACAAAGACATACACTGAAACCCAGTATCACAGACACACACTTGCACCAAGTAACAAAGACAGACACAGACACCCAGTAACACAGCCATACACTTACACCAAGTAACAAAGACATACACTGACATCCAGTAACACAGACACACACTTACACCAAGTAACAAAGACATACACTGACACCCAGTAACAAAGACATACACTGACAACCAGTAACAAAGACATACAGTTACACCCAGTAGCACAGACATACACTGACATCCAGTAACACAGACACACACTTACAGCAAGTAAAAAAGACATACACTGACACCCAGAAACACAGACACACACTTCCATCAAGTAACAAAGACATACACTGACACCCAGTAACATAGACACTGACTGACACCAAGTAACAAAGACATGCACTGACACCCAGTAACAAAGACATACACTTACACCCAGTAACACAGACATACACTGACACCCAGTAACACAGACACACACTTACACCAAGTAACAAAGACATACACTGACACCCAGAAACGCAGACACACACTTACATCAAGTAACAAAGACGTACACTGACACCCAGTAACATAGACACTCACTGACACCAAGTAACAAAGACATGCACTGACACCCAGTAACAAAGACATACACTGACACCAAGGAACAATGACATACACTGACACCCAGTAACACAGATACACACTGACACCAAGTTACAAGGACATACAGTGACACCCAGTAACAAAGACATACACTGACAGCCAGAAACACAGACACACACTGAAACCCAGTAACACAGACATACAATTACACCAAGTAACAAAGACATACACTGACTCCCAGTAACACAGACATACACTTACACCAAGTAACAAAGACATACACTGACTCCCAGTAAAACAGACATACACTTACACCAAGTAACAAAGACATACACTGACACCCAGTAACAAAGACATACACTGACACCCATTAACACAGACACACACATACACCAAGTAATAAAGACATACACTGACACCCAGTAACACAGACACACACTTGCACCAAGTAACAAAGACGGACACTGACACCCAGTAACACAGACACACACTTACAACAAGTAACAAAGACATACACTGACACCCAGTAACACAGACACACACTTGCACAAAGTAACACAGACATACACTGACACCCAGTATCAAAGACATACATTGAAACCCAGTATCACAGACACACACTTGCACCAAGTAACAAAGACAGACACAGACACCCAGTAACACAGCCATACACTTACACCAAGTAACAAAGACATACACTGACATCCAGTAACACAGACACACACTTACACCAAGTAACAAAGACATACACTGACACCCAGTAACAAAGACATACACTGACAACCAGTAACAAAGACATACAGTTACACCCAGTAGCACAGACATACACTGACATCCAGTAACACAGACACACACTTACAGCAAGTAAAAAAGACATGCACTGACACCCAGAAACACAGACACACACTTACATCAAGTAACAAAGACATACACTGACACCCAGTAACATAGACACTGACTGACACCAAGTAACAAAGACATGCACTGACACCCAGTAACAAAGACATACACTTACACCCAGTAACACAGACATACACTGACACCTAGTAAGAAAGACATGCACTGACACCCAGGAACACTGACATACACGTACACCAAGTAACAAAGACATACACTGACACCCAGTAACAGAGACACACACTTGCACCAAGTAACAAAGACAGACACTGACATCCAGTAACAAAGACATACACTGACAACCAGTGACAAAGACACACTCTTGCACCAACTAGCAAAGACACGCACTGACACCAAGTAACAAAGACATACACTGACAACCAGTAACAAAGACATACACTTACACACAGTAACACAGACATAAACTGACACCCAGTAACCCAGACGCACACTTCCACCAAGTAACAAAGACGCACACTGACACCAAGTAACAAAGACATACACTTACACCCAGTAACACAGACATATACTGACACCAAGTAACAAAGACAGACACTGACACCCAGTAACAAAGACATACACTGACACCCAGTGACACAGACACGCACTTGCACCAAGTAACAAAGACAGACACTGACACCCAGTAACACAGACAGACAATTGCACCAAGTAACACAGACACACAATGACACCCAGTAACAAAGACGTACACTGACACCCAGTAACACAGACACACACTTACACCAAGTAACAAAGACATACACTGACATCCAGTAACACAGACACACACTTACAACAAGTAACAAAGACATACACTGACACCCAGTAACACAGACACAAACTGAAACCAAGTAACAAAGACACGAACTGACACCAAGTAACAAAGACATATACTGACAGCCAGTAACAAAGACATGCACTTACACCCAGGAACACAGTCATAAACTGACACCCAGTAACCCAGACGCACACTTACAACAAGTAACAAAGACACACACTGACACCCAGTAACATAGACACTCACTGACACCAAGTAACAAAGACATGCACTGACACCCAGTAACAAAGACATACACTTACACCCAGTAACACAGACATACACTGACACCTAGTAAGAAAGACCTGCACTGACACCCAGTAACACAGACACACACGTATACCAAGTAACAAAGACATACACTGACACCCAGTAACACAGACACACACTTGCACCAAGTAACAAAGACAGACACTGACACCCAGTAACTAAGACATACACTGACAACCAGTGACACAGAAACACACTTGCACCAAGTAGCAAAGACACGCACTGACACCAAGTAACAAAGACACAGACTGACACCAAGTAGCAAAGACATACTCTGACACCCAGTAACACAGACGCACACTGACACCAAGTAACAAAGACATACACAGACAACCAGTAACAAAGACATGCACTGACACCCAGTAACACAGACAGACAATTGCACCAAGTAACACAGACACACACTGACACCCAGTAACAAAGACGTACACTGACACCCAGTAACACAGACACACACTTACACCAAGTAACAAAGACATACACTGACATCCAGTAACACAGACACACACTTACACCAAGTAACAAAGACATACACTGACACCCAGTAACACAGACACAAACTGACACCAAGAAACAAAGACACGAACTGACACCAAGTAACAAAGACATACACTGACAGCCAGTAACAAAGACATGCACTTACACCCAGGAACACAGACATAAACTGACACCCAGTAACCCAGACGCACATTTCCACCAAGCAACAAAGACATACACTTACACCCAGTAACATAGACATACACTGACACACAGTAACATTGACACACACTGACACCAAGTAACAAAGACATGCACTGACACCAAATAACAAAGACATACACTTACACCAAGTAACACAGACATACACTGACACCCAGTAACACAGACACACACTTACACCAAGTAACAAAGACACACACTGACACCCAGTAACAAAGACATACACTGACACCCAGTAACAAAGACATACACTGACACCAAGTAACACAGACACACACTTACACCAAGTAACAAATACATACACTGACATCCAGTAACACAGAAACACAATGACACCCAGTAACACAGACAGCTACTTACACAAAGTAACAAAGACATACACTGACACTCAGTAATAAAGACATACTCTGACACCCAGTAACACAGACACACACTTACAACAAGTAACAAAGACACACACTGACACCCAGTAACATAGACACTCACTGACACCAAGTAACAAAGACATGCACTGACACCCAGTAACAAAGACATACACTTACACCCAGTAACACAGACATACACTGACACCTAGTAAGAAAGACCTGCACTGACACCCAGTAACACAGACACACACGTATACCAAGTAACAAAGACATACACTGACACCCAGTAACACAGACACACACTTGCACCAAGTAACAAAGACAGACACTGACACCCAGTAACAAAGACATACACTGACAACCAGTGACACAGACACACACTTGCACCAAGTAGCAAAGACACGCACTGACACCAAGTAACAAAGACACAGACTGACACCAAGTAACAAAGACATACTCTGACACCCAGTAACACAGACGCACACTGACACCAAGTAACAAAGACATACACAGACAACCAGTAACAAAGACATGCACTGACACCCAGTAACACAGACACACACGTACACCAAGTAACACAGACACACACTGACACCCAGTAACAAAGACATACACTGACACCAAGGAACAAATACATACACTGACACCCAGTAACACAGATACACACTGACACCAAGTTACAAAGACATACAGTGACACCCAGTAACAAAGACATACACTGACAGCCAGAAACACAGACACACACTGAAACCCAGTAACACAGACATACACTTACACCAAGTAACAAAGACATACACTGACTCCCAGTAAAACAGACATACACTTACACCAAGTAACAAAGACATACTCTGACACCCAGTAACACAGACACACACTTACAACAAGTAACAAAGACACACACTGACACCCAGTAACAGAGACACACAGTAACACCAAGTAACAAAGACAGACACTGACACCAAATAACACAGACACACACTGACACCAAGTAACAAAGACACACACTGACACCCAGTAACAAAGACATACACTGACACCCAGTAACACAGACACACACATACACAAAGTAACACAGACACACACTTGCACCAAGTAACAAAGACGGACACTGACACCCAGTAACACAGACACACACTTACAACAAGTAACAAAGACATACACTGACACCCAGTAACACAGACACACACTTGCACAAAGTAACACAGACATACACTGACACCCAGTAACAAAGACATACACTGAAACCCAGTATCACAGACACACACTTGCACCAAGTAACAAAGACAGACACAGACACCCAGTAACACAGCCATACACTTACACCAAGTAACACAGACATACACTGACATCCAGTAACACAGACACACACTTACACCAAGTAACAAAGACATACACTGACACCCAGTAACAAAGACATACACTGACAACCAGTAACAAAGACATACAGTTACACCCAGTAGCACAGACATACACTGACATCCAGTAACACAGACACACACTTACAGCAAGTAAAAAAGACATACACTGACACCCAGAAACACAGACACACACTTACATCAAGTAACAAAGACATACACTGACACCCAGTAACATAGACACTGACTGACACCAAGTAACAATGACATGCACTGACACCCAGTAACAAAGACATACACTTACACCCAGTAACACAGACATACACTGACACCTCGTAAGAAAGACATGCACTGACACCCAGGAACACAGACACACACGTACTCCAAGTAACAAAGACATACACTGACACCCAGTAACACAGACACACACTTGCACCAAGTAACAAAGACAGACACTGACACCCAGTAACAAAGACATACACTGACAACCAGTGACAAAGACTCACACTTGCACCAAGTAGCAAAGACACGCACTGACACCAAGTAACAAAGACATACACTGACAACCAGTAACAAAGACATACACTTACACCCAGTAACACAGAAATAAACTGACACCCAGTAACCCTGACGCACACTTCCACCAAGTAACAAAGACGCACACTGACACCAAGTAACAAAGACATACACTTACACCCAGTAACACAGACATACACTGACACGAAGTAACAAAGACAGACACTGACACCCAGTAACAAAGACATACACTGACACCCAGTGACACAGACACGCACTTGCACCAAGTAACAAAGACAGACACTGACACCCAGTAACACAGACACACACTTAAACCAAGTAACAAAGACAGACACTGACACCCATTAACAAAGACAGACAATTGCACCAAGGAACACAGACACACACTGACACCCAGTAACAAAGACATACACTGACACCCAGTAACACAGACACACACTTACACCAAGTAACAAAGACATACACTGACATCCAGTAACACAGACACACACTTACACCAAGTAACAAAGACATACACTGACAACCAGTAACACAGACACAAACTGACACCAAGTAGCAAAGACACGAACTGACACCAAGTAACAAAGACATACACTGACAGCCAGTAACAAAGACATGCACTTACACCCAGGAACACAGACATAAACTGACACCCAGTAACCCAGACGCACACTTCCACCAAGTAACAAAGACACACACTGACACCAAGTAACAAAGACATACACTTACACCCAGTAACATAGACATACACTGACACCCAGTAACACAGACACACACTTACATCAAGTAACAAAGACATACACTGACACACAGTAACATTGACACACACTTACACCAAGTAACAAAGACACACACTGACACCCAGTAGCAAAGACATACACTTACACCAAGTAACAAAGACATGCACTGACACCAAATAACAAAGACATACACTTACACGAAGTAACACAGACATACACTGGCACCCAGTAACACAGACACACACTTACACCAAGTAACAAAGACACACACTGACACCCAGTAACAAAGACATACACTGACACCCAGTAACAAAGACATACACTGACACCAAGTAACACAGACACACACTTACACCAAGTAACAAATACATACACTGACTTCCAGTAACACAGAAACACAATGACACCCAGTAACACAGACAGCTACTTACACCAAGGAACAAAGACATACACTGACACTCAGTAATAAAGACATACTCTGACACCCAGTAACACAGACACACACTTACAACAAGTAACAAAGACACACACTGACACCCAGTAACAGAGACACACTTTTACACCAAGTAACAAAGTCAGACACTGACACCAAGTAACACTGACACACTCTGTGACCAAGTAACAAAGACACGCACTGACAACCTGTAACAAAGACATACACTGACACTCAGTAATAAAGACATACTCTGACACCCAGTAACACAGACACACACTTACAACAAGTAACAAAGACACACACTGACACCCAGTAACAGAGACACACTTTTACACCAAGTAACAAAGTCAGACACTGACACCAAGTAACACTGACACACTCTGTGACCAAGTAACAAAGACACGCACTGACACCCTGTAACAAAGACATACACTTACACCCAGTAACACAGACATACACTGACACCCAGTAACACTGACACACACTTACACCAAGTAACAAAGACACACACTGACACCCAGTCACAAAGACATACACCTACACCCAGCAACACAGACATACACTGACACCCAGTAACACAGACATGCACTTACACCAAGTAACAAAGCCATACACTGACTCCCAGTAACACAGACACACACCTACACAAAGTAACAAAGACATACACTGACACCCAGTCACACGGACACACACTGACAGCAAGTAGCAAAGACACGAACTGACACCAAGTAACAAAGACATACACTGACAGCCAGTAACAAAGACATGCACTTACACCCAGGAACACAGACATAAACTGACACCCAGTAACCCAGACGCACACTTCCACCAAGTAACAAAGACACACACTGACACCAAGTAACAAAGACATACACTTACACCCAGTAACATAGACATACACTGACACCCAGTAACACAGACACACACTTACATCAAGTAACAAAGACATACACTGACACACAGTAACATTGACACACACTTACACCAAGTAACAAAGACACACACTGACAACCAGTAGCAAAGACATACACTTACACCAAGTAACAAAGACATGCACTGACACCAAATAACAAAGACATACACTTACACCAAGTAACACAGACATACACTGACACCCAGTAACACAGACACACACTTACACCAAGTAACAAAGACACACACTGACACCCAGTAGCAAAGACATACACTGACACCCAGTAACAAAGACATACACTGACACCAAGTAACACAGGCACACACTTACACCAAGTAACAAATACATACACTGACATCCAGTAACACAGAAACACAATGACACCCAGTAACACAGACAGCTACTAACACCAAGGAACAAAGAAATACACTGACACTCAGTAATAAAGACAGACTCTTACACCAAGTAACAAGGACATACACTGACACCCAGTAACACTGACACACACTTACACCAAGTAACAAAGACACACACTGACACCCAGTCACAAAGACATACACCTACACCCAGCAACACAGACATACACTGACACCCAGTAACACAGACATGCACTTACACCAAGTAACAAAGACATACACTGACTCCCAGTAACACAGACACACACCTACACAAAGTAACAAAGACATACACTGACACCCAGTCACACGGACACACACTGACACCAAGTAACAAAGACATACACTGACACTCAGTAACACAGACGCACACTGACACCAAGTAACAAAGACAGATCCAGACAACCACTAACAAAGACATGCACTGACACCCAGTAACACAGACACACACGTGCACCAAGTAACACAGACACACACTGACACCCAGTAACAGAGGCACACAGTAACACCAAGTAACAAAGACATACACTGACTCCCAGTAACACAGACATACACTTACACCAAGTAACAAAGACATACTCTGACACCCAGTAACACAGACACACACTTACAACAAGTAACAAAGACACACACTGACACCCAGTAACAGAGACACACTGTAACACCAAGTAACAAAGACAGACACTGACACCCAGTAACACAGACACACACTGACTCCCAGTAACACAGACATACACTTACACCAAGTAACAAAGACATACACTGACTCCCAGTAACACAGACATACACTTACACCAAGTCACAAAGACATACTCTGACACCCCGTAACACAGACACACACTTACAACAAGTAACAAAGACACACACTGACACCCAGTAACAGAGACACACAGTAACACCAAGTCACAAAGACAGACACTGACACCCAGTAACACAGACACACACTGACACCAAGTAACAAAGACACACACTGACACCCAGTAACAAAGACATACACTGACACCCAGTAACACAGCCACACACATACACCAAGTAATAAAGACATACACTGACACCCAGTAACACAGACTCACACTTGCACCAAGTAACAAAGACACACACTGACACCCAGTAACACAGACACACACTTACAGCAAGTAACAAAGACATACACTGACACCCAGTAACACAGACACACACTTGCACTAAGTAACACAGACATGCACTGACACCCAGTAACAAAGACATACACTGAAACCCAGTATCACAGACACACACTTGCACCAAGTAACAAAGACAGACACAGACACCCAGTACACAGCCACACACTTACACCAAGTAACAAAGACATACACTGACATCCAGTAACACAGACACATACTTACACCAAGTAACAAAGACATACACTGACACCCAGTAACACAGACACACACTTACACCAAGTAACAAATACATACACTGACACCCAGAAACACAGACACACACTAACATCAAGTAACAAAGACGTACACTGACACCCAGTAACATAGACACTCACTGACACCAAGTAACAAAGACATGCACTGACACCCAGTAACAAAGACATACACTTACACCCAGCAACACAGACATACACTGACACCTAGTAAGAAAGACCTGCACTGACACCCAGTAACACAGACACACACGTATACCAAGTAACAAAGACATGCACTGACACCCAGTAACACAGACACACACTTGCACCAAGTAACAAAGACAGACACTGACACCCAGTAACAAAGACATACACTGACAACCAGTGACACAGACACACACTTGCACCAAGTAGCAAAGACACGCACTGACAGCAAGTAACAAAGACATACACCTACACCCAGCAACACAGACATACACTGACACCCAGGAACACAGACATACACTTACACCAAGTAACAAAGACATACACAGACTCCCAGTAACGCAGACACACTCCTACACAAAGTAACAAAGACATACACTGACACCCAGTAACACGGACACACACTTGCACCAAGAAACTAAGACCCACACACACCCAGTAACAAAGACAGACACTGACACCAAGTAACAAAGACATACACTGACACTCAGTAACACAGACGCACACTGACACCAAGTAACAAAGACATACACAGACAACCAGTAGCAAAGACATGCACTGACACCCAGTAACACAGACACACACGTGCACCAAGTAACACAGACACACACTGACACCAAGTAACAGAGGCACACAGTAACACCAAGTAACAAAGACATACACTGACTCCCAGTAACACAGACATACACTTACACCAAGTAACAAAGACATACTCTGACACCCAGTAACACAGACACACACTTACAACAAGTAACAAAGACACACACTGACACCCAGTAACAGAGACACACTGTAACACCAAGTAACAAGGACAGACACTGACACCCAGTAACACAGACACACACATACACCAAGTAATAAAGACATACACTGACACCCAGTAACACAGACTCACACTTGCACCAAGTAACAAAGACGGACACTGACACCCAGTAACACAGACACACACTTACAACAAGTAACAAAGACATACACTGACACCTAGTAACACAGACACACACTGACACCCAGTAAGACAGACACACACTGACACCAAGTAGCAAAGACACGCACTGACACCAAGTAACAAAGACATACACTGACAACCAGTAACAAAGACATGCACTTACACCCAGTAACAGAGACATAAACTGACACCCAGTTACCAAGACGCACACTTCCACCAAGTAACAAAGACATACACTGACACCAAGTAACAAAGACATACACTTAGACCCAGTAACACAGACATACACTGACACCCAGTAACACAGACACACACTTACATCAACTAAGAAAGACATACACTGACACCCAGTAACATAGACACACACTGACACCAAGTAACAAAGACATGCACTGACACCAAATAACAAAGACATACAATTACACGAAGTAACACAGACATATACTGACACCCAGTAACACAGACACACACTTACACCAAGTAACAAAGACACACACTGACACCCAGTAACAAAGACATACACTGACACCCAGTAACAAAGACATACACTGACACCAAGTAACAAAGGCACACACTTGCACCAAGTAACAAAGACAGAAACTGACACCCAGTAATAAAGACATACACTGACACCAAGTAACAAAGACATACACAGACACCAAGTAACACAGACATACACTGACACCCAGTAACAAAGACATACACTGACAGCAAGTAATAAAGACATGCACTGACACCCAGTAACACAGACACACACTTGCACCAAGTAACAAAGACGGACACTGACACCCAGTAACACAGACATACACTTACAACAAGTAACAAAGACATACACTGACACCCAGTAACACAGACACACACTTGCACTAAGTAACACAGACATACACTGACACCCAGTAACAAAGACATACACTGAAACCCAGTATCACAGACACACACTTGCACCAATTAACAAAGACAGACACAGACACCCAGTAACACAGCCACACACTTACACCAAGTAACAAAGACATACACTGACATCCAGTAACACAGACACACAATTACACCAAGTAACAAAGACATACACTGACACCCAGTAACAAAGACATACACTGACAACGACTGACAAAGACATACAGTTACACCCATTAACACAGACATACACTGACACGCAGTAACACAGGCACACACTTACTGCAAGTAACAAAGACATACACTGACACCCAGAAACACAGACACACACTTACATCAAGTAACAAAGACATACACTGACACCCAGTAACATAGACACTGACTGACACCAAGTAACAAAGACATGCACTGACACCCAGTAACAAAGACATACACTTACACCCAGTAACACAGACATACACTGACACCTAGTAAGAAAGACATGCACTGACACCCAGGAACACAGACACACACGTACACCAAGTAACAAAGACATACACTGACACCCAGTAACACAGACACCCACTTGCACCAAGTAACAAAGACAGACACTGTCACCCAGTAACAAAGACATACACTGACAACCAGTGACAAAGACACACACTTGCACCAAGTAGCAAAGACACGCACTGACACCAAGTAACAAAGACATACACTGACAACCAGTAACAAAGACATACACTTACACCCAGTAACACAGACATAAACTGACACCCAGTAACCCAGACGCACACTTCCACCAAGTAACAAAGACGCACACTGACACCAAGTAACAAAGACATACACTTACACCCAGTAACACAGACATACACTGACACCAAGTAACAAAGACAGACACTGACACCCAGTAACAAAGACATACACTGACACCCAGTGACACAGACACGCACTTGCACCAAGTAACAAAGACAGACACTGACACCCAGTAACACAGACACACACTTAAACCAAGTAACAAAGACAGACACTGACACCCAGTAACACAGAAAGACCATTGCACCAAGTAACACAGACACACATTGACACCCAGTAACACAGACACACACTTACACCAAGTAACAAAGACATACACTGACACCCAGTAACACAGACACACACTTACACCAAGTAACAAAGACATACACTGACACCCAGTAACACAGACACACACTGACACCAAGTAGCAAAGACACGAACTGACACCAAGTAACAAAGACATACACTGACAGCCAGTAACAAAGACATGCACTTACACCCAGGAACACAGACATAAACTGACACCCAGTAACCCAGACGCACACTTCCACCAAGTAACAAAGACACACACTGACACCAAGTAACAAAGACATACACTTACACCCAGTAACATAGACATACACTGACACCCAGTAACACAGACACACACTTACATCAAGTAACAAAGACATACACTGACACACAGTAACATTGACACACACTGACACCAAGTAACAAAGACATGCACTGACACCAAATAACAAAGACATGCACTTACACCAAGTAACACAGACATACACTGACACCCAGTAACACAGACACACACTTACACCAAGTAACAAAGACACACACTGACACCCAGTAACAAAGACATACACTGACACCCAGTAACAAAGACATACACTGACACCAAGTAACACAGACACACACTTACACCAAGTAACAAATACATTCACTGACATCCAGTAACACAGAAACACAATGACACCCAGTAACACAGACAGCTACTTACGCAAAGTAACAAAGACATACACTGACACTCAGTAATAAAGACATACTCTGACACCCAGTAACACAGACACACACTTACAACAAGTAACAAAGACACACACTGACACCCAGTAACAGAGACACACTTTTACACCAAGTAACAAAGTCAGACACTGACACCAAGTAACACAGGCACACACTGTGACCAAGTAACAAAGACACGCACTGACACCCTGTAACAAAGACAGACACTTATACCCAGTAACACAGACATACACTGACACCCAGTAACACAGACATACACTTACACCAAGTAACAAGGACATACACTGACACCCAGTAACACTGACACACACTTACACCAAGTAACAAAGACACACACTGACACCCAGTCACAAAGACATACACCTACACCCAGCAACACAGACATACACTGACACCCAGTAACACAGACATACACTTACACCAAGTAACAAGGACATACACTGACTCCCAGTAACACAGACACACACCTACACAAAGTAACAAAGACATACACTGACACCCAGTCACACGGACACACACTGACACCAAGTGACAAAGACATACACTGACACTCAGTAAAACAGACACACACTTACAACAAGTAACAAAGACATACACTGACACCCAGTAACACAGACACACACTGACACCCAGTAAGAAAGACACACACTGACACCCAGTAACACAGACACATACTAACACCCAGTATGACAGACACACACTGACACCAAGTAGCAAAGACACGCACTGACACCAAGTAACAAAGACATACACTTAGACCCAGTAAAACAGACATACACTGACACCCAGTAACATAGACACACACTGACACCAAGTAACAAAGACATGCACTGACACCAAATAACAAAGACATACACTTACACGAAGTAACACAGACATACACTGACACCCAGTAACACAGACACACACTTACACCAAGTAACAAAGACACACACTGACACCCAGTAACAAAGACATACACTGACACCCAGTAACAAAGACATACACTGACACCAAGTAACAAAGGCACACACTTGCACCAAGTAACAAAGACAGACACTGACACCCAGTAATAAAGACATACACTGACACCAAGTAACAAAGACATACACAGACACCAAGTAACACAGACATACACTGACAACCAGTAACAAAGACATACACTTACACCCAGTAACACAGACATAAACTGACACCCAGTAACCCAGACGCACACTTCCACCAAGTAACAAAGACGCACACTGACACCAAGTAACAAAGACATACACAGACACCAAGTAACACAGACATACACTGACAACCAGTAACAAAGACATACACTTACACCCAGTAACACAGACATACACTTACACCCAGTAACACAGACATACACTGACACCAAGTAACAAAGACAGACACTGACACCCAGTAACAAAGACATACACTGACACCCAGTGACACAGACACGCACTTGCACCAAGTAACAAAGACAGACACTGACACCCAGTAACACAGACACACACTTAAACCAAGTAACAAAGACAGACACTGACACCCAGTAACACAGACAGACAATTGCACCAAGTAACACAGACACACACTGACACCCAGTAACAAAGACATACACTGACACCCAGTAACACAGACACACACTTACACCAAGTAACAAAGACATGCACTGACATCCAGTAACACAGACACACACTTACACCAAGTAACAAAGACATACACTGACACCCAGTAACACAGACACACACTGACACCAAGTAGCAAAGACACGAACTGACACCAAGTAACAAAGACATACACTGACAGCCAGTAACAAAGACATGCACTTACACCCAGGAACACAGACATAAACTGACACCCAGTAACCCAGACGCACACTTCCACCTAGTAATAAAGACACACACTGACACCAAGTAACAAAGACATACACTTACACCCAGTAACATAGACATACACTGACACCCAGTAACACAGACACACACTTACATCAAGTAACAAAGACATACACTGACACACAGTAACATTGACACACACTGACACCAAGTAACAAAGACATGCACTGACACCAAATAACAAAGACATACACTTACACCAAGTAACACAGACATACACTGACACCCAGTAACACAGACACACACTTACACCAAGTAACAAAGACACACACTGACACCCAGTAACAAAGACATACACTGACACCCAGTAACAAAGACATACACTGACACCAAGTAACACAGACACACACTTACACCAAGTAACAAATACGTTCACTGACATCCAGTAACACAGAAACACAATGACACCCAGTAACACAGACAGCTACTTACACAAAGTAACAAAGACATACACTGACACTCAGTAATAAAGACATACTCTGACACCCAGTAACACAGACACACACTTACAACAAGTAACAAAGACACACACTGACACCCAGTAACAGAGACACACTTTTACACCAAGTAACAAAGTCAGACACTGACACCAAGTAACACAGGCACACACTGTGACCAAGTAACAAAGACACGCACTGACACCCAGTAACAAAGACATACACTTCCACCCAGTAACACAGACATACACTGACACCCAGTAACACAGACATACACTTACACCAAGTAACAAGGACATACACTGACACCCAGTAACACTGACACACACTTACACCAAGTAACAAAGACACACACTGACACCCAGTCACAAAGGCATACACCTACACCCAGCAACACAGGCATACACTGACACCCAGTAACACAGACATACACTTACACCAAGTAACAAGGACATACACTGACTCCCAGTAACACAAACACACACCTACACAAAGTAACAAAGACATACACTGACACCCAGTCACACGGACACACACTGACACCAAGTAACAAAGACATACACTGACACTCAGTAAAACAGACACACACTTACAACAAGTAACAAAGACATACACTGACACCCAGTAACACAGACACACACTGACACCCAGTAAGACAGACACACACTGACACCCAATAACACAGACACACACTGACACCCAGTAAGACAGACACACACTGACACCAAGTAGCAAAGACACGCACTGACACCAAGTAACAAAGACATACACTTAGACCCAGTAACACAGACACACACTGACACCCAGTAAGACAGACACACACTGACACCCAATAACACAGACACACACTGACACCCAGTAACATAGACACACACTGACACCAAGTAACAAAGACATGCACTGACACCAAATAACAAAGACATACACTTACACGAAGTAACACAGACATACACTGACACCCAGTAACACAGACACACACTTACACCAAGTAACAAAGACACACACTGACACCCTGTAACAAAGACATACACTGACACCCAGTAACAAAGACATACACTGACACCAAGTAACAAAGGCACACACTTGCACAAAGTAACAAAGACAGACACTGACACCCAGTAATCAAGACATACACTGACACCAAGTAACAAAGACATACACAGACACCAAGTAACACAGACATACACTGACACCCAGTAACAAAGACATACACTGACAGCAAGTAATAAAGACATGCACTGACACCCAGTAACACAGACACACACTTGCACCAAGTAACAAAGACGGACACTGACACCCAGTAACACAGACATACACTTACAACAAGTAACAAAGACATACACTGACACCCAGTAACAGAGACACACTTTTACACCAAGTAACAAAGTCAGACACTGACACCAAGTAACACAGGCACACACTGTGACCAAGTAACAAAGACACGCACTGACACCCTGTAACAAAGACATACACTTACACCCAGTAACACTGACATACACTGACACCCAGTAACACAGACATACACTTACACCAAGTAACAAGGACATACACTGACACCCAGTAACACTGACACACACTTACACCAAGTAACAAAGACACACACTGACACCCAGTCACAAAGACATACACCTACACCCAGCAACACAGGCATACACTGACACCCAGTAACACAGACATACACTTACACCAAGTAACAAGGACAGACACTGACTCCCAGTAACACAGACACTCACCTACACAAAGTAACAAAGACATACACTGACACCCAGTCACACGGACACACACTGACACCAAGTAACAAAGACATACACTGACACTCAGTAAAACAGACACACACTTACAACAAGTAACAAAGACATACACTGACACCCAGTAACACAGACACACACTGACACCCAGTAAGACAGACACACACTGACACCCAGTAACACAGACACACACTGACACCCAGTAAGACAGACACACACTGACACCAAGTAGCAAAGACACGCACTGACACCAAGTAACAAAGACATACACTTAGACCCAGTAACACAGACATACACTGACACCCAGTAACACAGACACACACTTACATCAACTAAGAAAGACATACACTGACACCCAGTAACATAGACACACACTGACACCAAGTAACAAAGACATGCACTGACACCAAATAACAAAGACATACACTTACACGAAGTAACACAGACATACACTGACACCCAGTAACACAGACACACACTTACACCAAGTAACAAAGACACACACTGACACCCAGTAACAAAGACATACACTGACACCCAGTAACAAAGACATACACTGACACCAAGTAACAAAGGCACACACTTGCACAAAGTAACAAAGACAGACACTGACACCCAGTAATCAAGACATACACTGACACCAAGTAACAAAGACATACACAGAAACCAAGTAACACAGACATACACTGACACCCAGTAACAAAGACATACACTGACAGCAAGTAATAAAGACATGCACTGACACCCAGTAACACAGACACACACTTGCACCAAGTAACAAAGACGGACACTGACACCCAGTAACACAGACATACACTTACAACAAGTAACAAAGACATACACTGACACCCAGTAACAGAGACACACACATGCACTAAGTAACACAGACATACACAGACACCCAGTAACAAAGACATACACTGAAACCCAGTATCACAGACACACACTTGCACCAATTAACAAAGACAGACACAGACACCCAGTAACACAGACACACACTTACAGCAAGTAACAAAGACATACTTTGACACCCAGAAACACAGACACACACTTAGATCAAGTAACAAAGACATACACTGACACCCAGTAACATAAACACTCACTGACACCAAGTAACAAAGACATGCACTGACTCCCAGTAACAAAGACATACACTTACACCCAGTAACACAGACATACACTGACACCTAGTAAGAAAGACATGCACTGACACCCAGTAACACAGACACACACATACACCAAGTAACAAAGACATACACTGACACCCAGTAACACAGACACACACTTGCACCAAGTAACAAAGACAGACACTGACACCCAGTCACAAAGACATACACTGACATCCAGTAACACAGACACACACTTACACCAAGTAACAAAGACATGCACTGACACCCAGTAACACAGACACACACTGACACCAAGTAGCAAAGACACGCACTGACACCAAGTAACAAAGAGATACACTGACAACCAGTAACAAAGGCATACACTTACACCCAGTAACACAGACATAAACTGACACCCAGTAACCCAGACGCACACTTCCACCAAGTAAAAAAGACACACACTGACACCAAGTAACAAAGACATACACTTACACCCAGTAACACAGACATACACTTACACTAAGTAACAAGGACATACACTGACTCCCAGTAACACAGACACACACCTACACAAAGTAACAAAGACATACACTGACACCCAGTCACACGGACACACACTGACACCAAGTAACAAAGACATACACTGACACTCAGTAAAACAGACACACACTTACAACAAGTAACAAAGACATACACTGACACCCAGTAACACAGACACACACTGACACCCAGTAAGACAGACACACACTGACACCAAGTAACACAGACACACACTGACACCCAGTAAGACAGACACACACTGACACCAAGTAGCAAAGACACACACTGACACCAAGTAACAAAGACATACACTTAGACCCAGTAACACAGACATACACTGACACCCAGTAACACAGACACACACTTACATCAACTAAGAAAGACATACACTGACACCCAGTAACATAGACACACACTGACACCAAGTAACAAAGACATGCACTGACACCAAATAACAAAGACATACACTTACACGAAGTAACACAGACATACACTGACACCCAGTAACACAGACACACACTTACACCAAGTAACAAAGACACACACTGACACCCAGTAACAAAGACATACACTGACACCCAGTAACAAAGACATACACTGACACCAAGTAACAAAGGCACACACTTGCACCAAGTAACAAAGACAGACACTGACACCCAGTAATAAAGACATACACTGACACCAAGTAACAAAGACATACACAGACACCAAGTAACACAGACATACACTGACACCCAGCAACAAAGACATACACTGACAGCAAGTAATAAAGACATGCACTGACACCCAGTAACACAGACACACACTTGCACCAAGTAACAAACACGGACACTGACACCCAGTAACACAGACATACACTTACAACAAGTAACAAAGACATACACTTACACCCAGTAACACAGACACACACATGCACTAAGTAACACAGACATACACTGACACCCAGTAACAAAGACATACACTGAAACCCAGTATCACAGACACACACTTGCACCAATTAACAAAGACAGACACAGACACCCAGTAACACAGCCACACACTTACACCAAGTAACAAAGACATACACTGACATCCAGTAACACAGGCACACACTTACACCAAGTAACAAAGACATACACTGACACCAGTAACAAAGACATACACTGACAACGACTAACAAAGACATACAGTTACACCCATTAACACAGACATACACTGACACCCGGTAACACAGACACACACTTACAGCAAGTAACAAAGACATACACTGACACCCAGAAACACAGACACACACTTACATCAAGTAACAAAGACATACACTGACACCCAGTAACATAAACACTCACTGACACCAAGTAACAAAGACATGCACTGACACCCAGTAACAAAGACATACACTTACACCCAGTAACACAGACATACACTGACACCTAGTAAGAAAGACATGCACTGACACCCAGTAACATAGACACACACATACACCAAGTAACAAAGACATACACTGACACCCAGTAACACAGACACACACTTGCACCAAGTAGCAAAGACACGCACTGACACCAAGTAACAAAGAGATACACTGACAACCAGTAACAAAGGCATACACTTACACCAACTAACACAGACATAAACTGACACCCAGTAACCCAGACGCACACGTCCACCAAGTAAAAAAGACACACACTGACACCAAGTAACAAAGACATAAACTTACACCCAGTAACACAGACATACACTGACACCAAGTAACAAAGACATACACTGACACCCAGTGACACAGACAACCACTTGCACCAAGTAACAAACACAGACACTGACACCCAGTAACACAGACACTCACTTAAACCAAGTAACAAAGACATACACTGACACCCAGTAACACAGACACACAATTGCACCAAGTAACACAGACACACACTGACACCCAGTAACAAAGACATACACTGACACCCAGTAACACAGCCACACACTTGCAACAAGTAACAAAGACAGACACTGACACCCAGTAACACAGACACACACTTACACCAAGTAACAAAGACATACACTGACACCCAGTAACACAGACACACACTGACACCAAGTAGCAAAGACACGCACTGACACCAAGTAACAAAGACATACACTGACAACCAGTACCAAAGAAATGCACTTACACCCAGTAACACAGACATAAACTGACACCCAGTAACACAGACGCACACTTCCACCAAGTAACAAAGACACACACTGACACCAAGTAACAAAGACATACACTTACACCCAGTAACACAGACATACACTGACACCCAGTAACACAGACACACACTTACATCAAGTTACAAAGACATACACTGACACCCAGTAACATAGACACACACTGACACCAAGTAACAAAGACATGCACTGACACCAAATAAAAAAGACATACACTTACACCCAGTAACACAGACACACACTTACAACTAGTAACAAAGACACACACTGACACCCAGTAACAAAGACATACACTGACACCCAGTAACAAAGACATACACTGACACCAAGTAACAAAGGCACACACTTACACCAAGTAACAAAGACATACACTGACACCAAGTAACAAAGACATACACTGACAGAGAGTAACAAAGACACACACTGACATCCAGTAACACAGACACACACTTACACCCAGTAACACAGACACACACTGACACCAAGTAACAAGGACATACACTGACACCCAGTAACAAAGACATACACTTACACCCAGTAACACATACATACACTGACACACAGTAACACAGACATACACTCACACCAAGTAACAAGGACATACACTGACACCCAGTAACACTGACACACACTTACACCAAGTAACAAAGACACACACTGACACCCAGTCACAAAGACATACACTTTCAGCCAGCAACACAGACATACACTGACACCCAGTAACACAGACATACACTTACACCAAGTAACAAAGACATACACTGACTCCCAGTAACACAGACACACACTTACACAAAGTAACAAAGACATACATTGAAACCCAGTAACACGGACACACACTTGCACCAAGAAACTAAGACCCACACACACCCAGTAACAAAGACAGACACTGACACCAAGTAACAAAGACACAGACTGACACCAAGTAACAAAGACATACACTGACACCCAGTAACACAGACGCACACTGACACCAAGTAACAAAGACATACACAGACAACCAGTAACAAAGACATGCACTGACACCCAGTAACACAGACACACACGTACACCAAGTAACACAGACACACACTGACAGCCAGCAACAAAGACATACACTGACACCAAGTAACAAAGACACACACTTACACCAAGTAACAAAGACATACACTTTCACCCAGTAACACAGACATACACTGACACCCAGTAACACAGACACACACTTACATCAAGTAACAAAGACATACACTGCTACCCAGTAACATAGACACACACTGACACCAAGTAACAAAGACATGCTCTGACACCAAGTAACAAAGACATACACTGACACCAAGTAACAAAGACATACACTGACACACAGTAACAAAGACACACACTGACACCCAGTAACACAGACACACCCTGACACCCAGTAACAAAGACACACACTTGCAACAAGTAACACAGACAGACACTGACACCCAGTAACACAGACACACACTTACACCAAGTAACAAAGACATACACTGACATCCAGGAACACAGGCACACACTTACACCAAGTAACAAAGACATACACTGACACCCAGTAACACAGACACACACTGACACCAAGTAGCAAAGACGCGCACTGACACCAAGTAACAAAGACATACACTGACAACCAGTAACAAAGACATACACTTCCACCCAGTAACACAGACATAAACTGACACCCAGTAACACAGACGCACACTTCCACCAAGTAACAAAGACACACACTGACACCAAGTAACATAGACACACACTGACACCAAGTGACAAAGACATGCACTGACACCAAATAACAAAGACATACACTTACACCAACTAACACAGACATACACTGACACCCAGTAACACAGACACACACTTACACCAAGTAACAAAGACACACACTGACACCCAGTAACAAAGACATACAATGACACCCAGTAACAAAGACATACACTGACACCAAGTAACAAAGGCACACACTTACACCAAGTAACAAGGACATACACTGACACCCAGTAACAAAGACATACACTGATACCCAGTAACACAGACACACACTTACACCAAGTAACAAAGACACACACTGACAACAAGTAACAAAGACATACAGTGACACCCAGTAACACAGACAAACACATACACCAAGTAACAAAGACATACACTGACACCCAGTAACACAGACACACACTTGCACTAAGTAACTAAGACAGACACTGACACCCATTAACAAAGACATACACTGACACCCAGTAACACAGACACACACTTGCACCAAGTAACAAAGACGGACACAGACACCCAGTAACACAGACACACACTTACAACAAGTAACAAAGACATACACTGACACCCAGTAACACAGACACACACTTGCACTAAGTAACACAGACATACACTGACACCCAGTAACAAAGACATACACTGACACCCAGTAACACAGACACACAATTACACGAAGTAACAAAGACATACACTGACACACAGTAACAAAGGCACACACTGACACCCAGTAACAAAGACACACAATTACACCAAGTAACAAAGACATACACTGACATCCAGTAACACAGACACACACTTACACCAAGTAACAAAGACATACACTGACACCCAGTAACACATGCACACACTGAGTTCAAGTAGCAAAGACAGGCACTGACACCAAATAACAAAAGACATACACTGACAACCAGTAACAAAGACATACAATTACACCCAGTAGCACAGACATACACTGACACCCAGTAACACAGACACACACTTACACCAAGTAACAAAGACATACACTGACACCCAGAAACACAGACACACCCTTACATCAAGTAACAAAGACATACACTGACACCCAGTAACATAGACACTCACTGACACCAACTAACAAAGACATGCACTGACACCCAGTAACAAAGACATACATGACAACCAGTGACACAGACACATACTTGCACCAAGTAGCAAAGACACGCCGCACTGACACCAAGTAACAAAGACATACACTGACAACGAGTAACAAAGACATACACTTGCACCCAGTAACACAGAAATAAACTGACACCCAGTAACCCAGACGCACACTTCCACCAAGTAACAAAGACACACACTGACACCAAGTAACAAAGACATACACTTACACCCAGTAACACAGACATACACTGACACCAAGTAACAAAGACAGACACTGTCGCCCAGTAACAAAGACATACACTGACACCCAGTGACACAGACACACTCTTGCACCAAGTAACAAAGACAGACACTGACACCCAGTAACAGAGACACACAATTAAACCAAGTAACAAAGACATACACTGACACCCAGTAACACAGACACACAATTGCACCAAGTAACACAGACATACACTGACACCCAGTAACAAAGACATACACTGACACCCAGTAACACAGACACACACTTGCAACAAGTAACACAGACAGACACTGACACCCAGTAACACAGACACACACTTACACCAAGTAACAAAGAGATACACTGACATCCAGTAACACAGACACACACTTACACCAAGTAGCAAAGACAGACACTGACACCCAGTAACACAGACAGACACTTAAACCAAGTAACAAAGACATACACTGACACCAAGTAACAAAGACATACACTTTCACCCAGTAACACAGACATACACTGACACCCAGTAACACAGACACACACTTACATCAAGTAACAAAGACATACACTGATACCCAGTAACATAGACACACACTGACACCAAGTGACAAAGACAAGCACTGACACCAAATAACAAAGACATACACTTACACCAACTAACACAGACATACACTGACACCCTGTAACACAGACACAAACTTACACCAAGTAACAAAGACACACACTGACACCCAGTAACAAAGACATACACTGACACCCAGTAACAAAGACATACACTGACACCAAGTAAGAAAGGCACACACTTACACCAAGTAACAAAGACATACACTGACACCAAGTAACAAAGACATACACTGACACACAGTAACAAAGACACACACTGACACCCAGTAACACAGACACACACTGACACCCAGTAACACAGACACACACTGACACCAAGTAACAAGGACATACACTGACACCCAGTAACAAAGACATACACTGACACCCAGTAACACAGACACACACTTACACCAAGTAACAAAGACACACACAGACAACAAGTAGCAAAGACATACAGTGACACCCAGTAACACAGACAAACACATACACCAAGTAACAAAGACATACACTGACACCCAGTAACACAGACACACACTTGCACTAAGTAACAAAGACAGACACTGACACCCAGTAACAAAGACATACACTGACACCCAGTAACACAGACACACACTTGCACCAAGTAACAAAGACGGACACAGACACCCAGTAACACAGACACACACTTACAACAAGTAACAAAGACATACACTGACACCCAGTAACAAAGACACACACTTGCACTAAGTAACACAGACATACACTGACACCCAGTAACAAAGACATACACTGACACCCAGTAACACAGACACACACTTACACGAAGTAACAAAGACATACACTGACACACAGTAACAAAGACACACACTGACACCCAGTAACAAAGACACACAATTACACCAAGTAACAAAGACATACACTGACATCCAGTAACACAGACACACACTTACACCAAGTAACAAAGACATACACTGACACCCAGTAACACATACACACACTGACGTCAAGTAGCAAAGACATGCACTGACACCAAGTAACAAAAGACATACACTGACAACCAGTAACAAAGACATACAATTACACCCAGTAGCACAGACATACACTGACACCCAGTAACACAGACACACACTTACACCAAGTAACAAAGACATACACTGACACCCAGAAACACAGACACACCCTTACATCAGGTAACAAAGACATACACTGACTCCCAGTAACATAGACACTCACTGACACCAAGTAACAAAGACATGCACTGACACCCAGTAACAAAGACATACACTGACAACCAGTGACACAGACACACACTTGCACCAAGTAGCAAAGACACGCCGCACTGACACCAAGTAACAAAGACATACACTGACAACCAGTAACAAAGACATACACTTACACCCAGTAACACAGAAATAAACTGACACCCAGTAACCCAGACGCACACTTCCACCAAGTAACAAAGACACACACTGACACCAAGTAACAAAGACATACACTTACACCCAGTAACACAGACATACACTGACACCAAGTAACAAAGACAGACACTGTCGCCCAGTAACAAAGACATACACTGACACCCAGTGACACAGACACACACTTGCACCAAGTAACAAAGACAGACACTGACACCCAGTAACACAGACACACACTTAAACCAAGTAACAAAGACATACACTGACAACGAGTAACAAAGACATACACTTGCACCCAGTAACACAGAAATAAACTGACACACAGTAACCCAGACGCACACTTCCACCAAGTAACAAAGACACACACTGACACCAAGTAACAAAGACATACACTTACACCCAGTAACACAGACATACACTGACACCAAGTAACAAAGACAGACACTGTCGCCCAGTAACAAAGACATACACTGACACCCAGTGACACAGACACACTCTTGCAGCAAGTAACAAAGACAGACACTGACACCCAGTAACACAGATACACAATTAAACCAAGTAACAAAGACATACACTGACACCCAGTAACACAGACACACAATTGCACCAAGTAACACAGACATACACTGACACCAGTAACAAAGACATACACTGACACCCAGTAACACAGACACACACTTGCAACAAGTAACACAGACAGACACTGACACCCAGTAACACAGACACACACTTACACCAAGTAACAAAGAGATACACTGACATCCAGTAACACAGACACACACTTACACCAAGTAGCAAAGACAGACACTGACACCCAGTAACACAGACACACACTTAAACCAAGTAACAAAGACATACACTGACACCAAGTAACAAAGACATACACTTTCACCCAGTAACACAGACATACACTGACACCCAGTAACACAGACGCACACTTACATCAAGTAACAAAGACATACACTGATACCCAGTAACATAGACACACACTGACACCAAGTGACAAAGACAAGCACTGACACCAAATAACAAAGACATACACTTACACCAACTAACACAGACATACACTGACACCCAGTAACACAGACACACACTTACACCAAGTAACAAAGACACACACTGACACCCAGTAACAAAGACATACACTGACACCCAGTAACAAAGACATACGCTGACACCAAGTAACAAAGGCACACACTTACACCAAGTAACAAAGACATACACTGACACCAAATAACAAAGACATACACTGACACACAGTAACAAAGACACACACTGACACCCAGTAACACAGACACACACTGACACCCAGTAACACAGACACACACTGACACCAAGTAACAAGGACATACACTGACACCCAGTAACAAAGACATACACCTTCACCCAGTAACACAGACACACACTTCCACCAAGTAACAAAGACACACACTGACACCAAGTAACAAAGACATACACTTACACCCAGTAACACAGACATACACTGACACCAAGTAACAAAGACAGACACTGTCGCCCAGTAACAAAGACACACACTGACACCCAGTAACACAGACACACACTGACACCAAGTAACAAGGACATACACTGACACCCAGTAACAAAGACATACACTGACACCCAGTAACACAGACACACACTTACACCAAGTAACAAAGACACACACTGACAACAAGTAACAAAGACATACACTGACACCCAGTAACACAGACACACACTTGCACTAAGTAACAAAGACAGACACTGACACCCAGTAACACAGACACACACTTGCACCAAGTAACAAAGACGGACACAGACACCCAGTAACACAGACACACACTTACAACAAGTAACAAAGACATACACTGACACCCAGTAACACAGACACACACTTGCACTTAGTAACACAGACATACACTGACACCCAGTAACAAAGACATACACTGACACCCAGTAACACAGACACACACTTACACGAAGTAACAGAGACATACACTGACACACAGTAACAAAGACACACACTGACACCCAGTAACAAAGACACACAATTACACCAAGTAACAAAGACATACACTGACATCCAGTAACACAGACACACACTTACACCAAGTAACAAAGACATACACTGACACCCAGTAACACAGACACACACTTGCACTAAGTAACAAAGACACACACTGACACCTAGTAAGAAAGACATGCACTGACACCCAGTAACACAGACACACACATACACCAAGTAACAAAGACATACACTGACACCCAGTAACACAGACACACACTTGCACCAAGTAGCAAAGACACGCACTGACACCAAGTAACAAAGAGATACACTGACAACCAGTAACAAAGGCATACACTTACACCAACTAACACAGACATAAACTGACACCCAGTAACCCAGACGCACACGTCCACCAAGTAAAAAAGACACACACTGACACCAAGTAACAAAGACATAAACTTACACCCAGTAACACAGACATACACTGACACCAAGTAACAAAGACATACACTGACACCCAGTGACACAGACACGCACTTGCACCAAGTAACAAACACAGACACTGACACCCAGTAACACAGACACTCACTTAAACCAAGTAACAAAGACATACACTGACACCCAGTAACACAGACACACAATTGCACCAAGTAACACAGACACACACTGACACCCAGTAACAAAGACATACACTGACACCCAGTAACACAGCCACACACTTGCAACAAGTAACAAAGACAGACACTGACACCCAGTAACACAGACACACACTTACACCAAGTAACAAAGACATACACTGACACCCAGTAACACAGACACACACTGACACCAAGTAGCAAAGACACGCACTGACACCAAGTAACAAAGACATACACTGACAACCAGTACCAAAGAAATGCACTTACACCCAGTAACACAGACATAAACTGACACCCAGTAACACAGACGCACACTTCCACCAAGTAACAAAGACACACACTGACACCAAGTAACAAAGACATACACTTACACCCAGTAACACAGACATACACTGACACCCAGTAACACAGACACACACTTACATCAAGTTACAAAGACATACACTGACACCCAGTAACATAGACACACACTGACACCAAGTAACAAAGACATGCACTGACACCAAATAACAAAGACATACACTTACACCCAGTAACACAGACACACACTTACAACTAGTAACAAAGACACACACTGACACCCAGTAACAAAGACATACACTGACACCCAGTAACAAAGACATACACTGACACCAAGTAACAAAGGCACACACTTACACCAAGTAACAAAGACATACACTGACACCAAGTAACAAAGACATACACTGACAGAGAGTAACAAAGACACACACTGACATCCAGTAACACAGACACACACTGACACCCAGTAACACAGACACACACTGACACCAAGTAACAAGGACATACACTGACACCCAGTAACAAAGACATACACTTACACCCAGTAACACATACATACACTGACACACAGTAACACAGACATACACTCACACCAAGTAACAAGGACATACACTGACACCCAGTAACACTGACACACACTTACACCAAGTAACAAAGACACACACTGACACCCAGTCACAAAGACATACACTTTCAGCCAGCAACACAGACATACACTGACACCCAGTAACACAGACATACACTTACACCAAGTAACAAAGACATACACTGACTCCCAGTAACACAGACACACACTTACACAAAGTAACAAAGACATACATTGAAACCCAGTAACACGGACACACACTTGCACCAAGAAACTAAGACCCACACACACCCAGTAACAAAGACAGACACTGACACCAAGTAACAAAGACACAGACTGACACCAAGTAACAAAGACATACACTGACACCCAGTAACACAGACGCACACTGACACCAAGTAACAAAGACATACACAGACAACCAGTAACAAAGACATGCACTGACACCCAGTAACACAGACACACACGTACACCAAGTAACACAGACACACACTGACAGCCAGCAACAAAGACATACACTGACACCAAGTAACAAAGACACACACTTACACCAAGTAACAAAGACATACACTTTCACCCAGTAACACAGACATACACTGACACCCAGTAACACAGACACACACTTACATCAAGTAACAAAGACATACACTGATACCCAGTAACATAGACACACACTGACACCAAGTAACAAAGACATGCTCTGACACCAAGTAACAAAGACATACACTGACACCAAGTAACAAAGACATACACTGACACACATTAACAAAGACACACACTGACACCCAGTAACACAGACACACACTGACACCCAGTAACAAAGACACACACTTGCAACAAGTAACACAGACAGACACTGACACCCAGTAACACAGACACACACTTACACCAAGTAACAAAGACATACACTGACATCCAGGAACACAGGCACACACTTACACCAAGTAACAAAGACATACACTGACACCCAGTAACACAGACACACACTGACACCAAGTAGCAAAGACGCGCACTGACACCAAGTAACAAAGACATACACTGACAACCAGTAACAAAGACATACACTTCCACCCAGTAACACAGACATAAACTGACACCCAGTAACCCAGACGCACACTTCCACCAAGTAACAAAGACACACACTGACACCAAGTAACATAGACACACACTGACACCAAGTGACAAAGACATGCACTGACACCAAATAACAAAGACATACACTTACACCAACTAACACAGACATACACTGACACCCAGTAACACAGACACACACTTACACCAAGTAACAAAGACACACACTGACACCCAGTAACAAAGACATACACTGACACCCAGTAACAAAGACATACACTGACACCAAGTAACAAAGGCACACACTTACACCAAGTAACAAGGACATACACTGACACCCAGTAACAAAGACATACACTGATACCCAGTAACACAGACACACACTTACACCAAGTAACAAAGACACACACTGACAACAAGTAACAAAGACATACAGTGACACCCAGTAACACAGACAAACACATACACCAAGTAACAAAGACATACACTGACACCCAGTAACACAGACACACACTTGCACTAAGTAACTAAGACAGACACTGACACCCATTAACAAAGACATACACTGACACCCAGTAACACAGACACACACTTGCACCAAGTAACAAAGACGGACACAGACACCCAGTAACACAGACACACACTTACAACAAGTAACAAAGACATACACTGACACCCAGTAACACAGACACACACTTGCACTAAGTAACACAGACATACACTGACACCCAGTAACAAAGACATACACTGACACCCAGTAACACAGACACACAATTACACGAAGTAACAAAGACATACACTGACACACAGTAACAAAGACACACACTGACACCCAGTAACAAAGACACACAATTACACCAAGTAACAAAGACATACACTGACATCCAGTAACACAGACACACACTTACACCAAGTAACAAAGACATATACTGACACCCAGTAACACATACACACACTGAGTTCAAGTAGCAAAGACATGCACTGACACCAAATAACAAAAGACATACACTGACAACCAGTAACAAAGACATACAATTACACCCAGTAGCACAGACATACACTGACACCCAGTAACACAGACACACACTTACACCAAGTAACAAAGACATACACTGACACCCAGAAACACAGACACACCCTTACATCAAGTAACAAAGACATACACTGACACCCAGTAACTTAGACACTCACTGACACCAAGTAACAAAGACATGCACTGACACCCAGTAACAAAGACATACATGACAACCAGTGACACAGACACATACTTGCACCAAGTAGCAAAGACACGCCGCACTGACACCAAGTAACAAAGACATACACTGACAACGAGTAACAAAGACATACACTTGCACCCAGTAACACAGAAATAAACTGACAACCAGTAACCCAGACGCACACTTCCACCAAGTAACAAAGACACACACTGACACCAAGTAACAAAGACATACACTTACACCCAGTAACACAGACATACACTGACACCAAGTAACAAAGACAGACACTGTCGCCCAGTAACAAAGACATACACTGACACCCAGTGACACAGACACACTCTTGCACCAAGTAACAAAGACAGACACTGACACCCAGTAACAGAGACACACAATTAAACCAAGTAACAAAGACATACACTGACACCCAGTAACACAGACACACAATTGCACCAAGTAACACAGACATACACTGACACCCAGTAACAAAGACATACACTGACACCCAGTAACACAGACACACACTTGCAACAAGTAACACAGACAGACACTGACACCCAGTAACACAGACACACACTTACACCAAGTAACAAAGAGATACACTGACATCCAGTAACACAGACACACACTTACACCAAGTAGCAAAGACAGACACTGACACCCAGTAACACAGACACACACTTAAACCAAGTAACAAAGACATACACTGACACCAAGTAACAAAGACATACACTTTCACCCAGTAACACAGACATACACTGACACCCAGTAACACAGACACACACTTACATCAAGTAACAAAGACATACACTGATACCCAGTAACATAGACACACACTGACACCAAGTGACAAAGACAAGCACTGACACCAAATAACAAAGACATACACTTACACCAACTAACACAGACATACACTGACACCCTGTAACACAGACACACACTTACACCAAGTAACAAAGACACACACTGACACCCAGTAACAAAGACATACACTGACACCCAGTAACAAAGACATACACTGACACCAAGTAAGAAAGGCACACACTTACACCAAGTAACAAAGACATACACTGACACCAAGTAACAAAGACATACACTGACACACAGTAACAAAGACACACACTGACACCCAGTAACACAGACACACACTGACACCCAGTAACACAGACACACACTGACACCAAGTAACAAGGACATACACTGACACCCAGTAACAAAGACATACACTGACACCCAGTAACACAGACACACACTTACACCAAGTAACAAAGACACACACAGACAACAAGTAACAAAGACATACAGTGACACCCAGTAACACAGACAAACACATACACCAAGTAACAAAGACATACACAGACACCCAGTAACACAGACACACACTTGCACTAAGTAACAAAGACAGACACTGACACCCAGTAACAAAGACATACACTGACACCCAGTAACACAGACACACACTTGCACCAAGTAACAAAGACGGACACAGACACCCAGTAACACAGACACACACTTACAACAAGTAACAAAGACATACACTGACACCCAGTAACAAAGACACACACTTGCACTAAGTAACACAGACATACACTGACACCCAGTAACAAAGACATACACTGACACCCAGTAACACAGACACACACTTACACGAAGTAACAAAGACATACACTGACACACAGTAACAAAGACACACACTGACACCCAGTAACAAAGACATACACTGACACCCAGTAACACATACACACACTGACGTCAAGTAGCAAAGACATGCACTGACACCAAGTAACAAAAGACATACACTGACAACCAGTAACAAAGACATACAATTACACCCAGTAGCACAGACATACACTGACACCCAGTAGCACAGACACACACTTACACCAAGTAACAAAGACATACCACTGACACCCAGAAACACAGACACACCCTTACATCAGGTAACAAAGACATACACTGACTCCCAGTAACATAGACACTCACTGACACCAAGTAACAAAGACATGCACTGACACCCAGTAACAAAGACATACACTGACAACCAGTGACACAGACACACACTTGCACCAAGTAGCAAAGACACGCCGCACTGACACCAAGTAACAAAGACATACACTGACAACCAGTAACAAAGACATACACTTACACCCAGTAACACAGAAATAAACTGACACCCAGTAACCCAGACGCACACTTCCACCAAGTAACAAAGACACACACTGACACCAAGTAACAAAGACATACACTTACACCCAGTAACACAGACATACACTGACACCAAGTAACAAAGACAGACACTGTCGCCCAGTAACAAAGACATACACTGACACCCAGTGACACAGACACACACTTACACCAAGTAACAAAGACAGACACTGACACCCAGTAACACAGACACACACTTAAACCAAGTAACAAAGACATACACTGACAACGAGTAACAAAGACATACACTTGCACCCAGTAACACAGAAATAAACTGACACACAGTAACCCAGACGCACACTTCCACCAAGTAACAAAGACACACACTGACACCAAGTAACAAAGACATACACTTACACCCAGTAACACAGACATACACTGACACCAAGTAACAAAGACAGACACTGTCGCCCAGTAACAAAGACATACACTGACACCCAGTGACACAGACACACTCTTGCAGCAAGTAACAAAGACAGACACTGACACCCAGTAACACAGACACACAATTAAACCAAGTAACAAAGACATACACTGACACCCAGTAACACAGACACACAATTGCACCAAGTAACACAGACATACACTGACACCAGTAACAAAGACATACACTGACACCCAGTAACACAGACACACACTTGCAACAAGTAACACAGACAGACACTGACACCCAGTAACACAGACACACACTTACACCAAGTAACAAAGAGATACACTGACATCCAGTAACACAGACACACACTTACACCAAGTAGCAAAGACAGACACTGACACCCAGTAACACAGACACACACTTAAACCAAGTAACAAAGACATACACTGACACCAAGTAACAAAGACATACACTTTCACCCAGTAACACAGACATACACTGACACCCAGTAACACAGACACACACTTACATCAAGTAACAAAGACATACACTGATACCCAGTAACATAGACACACACTGACACCAAGTGACAAAGACAAGCACTGACACCAAATAACAAAGACATACACTTACACCAACTAACACAGACATACACTGACACCCAGTAACACAGACACACACTTACACCAAGTAACAAAGACACACACTGACACCCAGTAACAAAGACATACACTGACACCCAGTAACAAAGACACACAATGACACCAAGTAACAAAGGCACACACTTACACCAAGTAACAAAGACATACACTGACACCAAATAACAAAGACATACACTGACACACAGTAACAAAGACACACACTGACACCCAGTAACACAGACACACACTGACACCCAGTAACACAGACACACACTGACACCAAGTAACAAGGACATACACTGACACCCAGTAACAAAGACATACACTGACACCCAGTAACACAGACACACACTTCCACCAAGTAACAAAGACACACACTGACACCAAGTAACAAAGACATACACTTACACCCAGTAACACAGACATACACTGACACCAAGTAACAAAGACAGACACTGTCGCCCAGTAACAAAGACACACACTGACACCCAGTAACACAGACACACACTGACACCAAGTAACAAGGACATACACTGACACCCAGTAACAAAGACATACACTGACACCCAGTAACACAGACACACACTTACACCAAGTAACAAAGACACACACTGACAACAAGTAACAAAGACATACACTGACACCCAGTAACACAGACACACACTTGCACTAAGTAACAAAGACAGACACTGACACCCAGTAACACAGACACACACTTGCACCAAGTAACAAAGACGGACACAGACACCCAGTAACACAGACACACACTTACAACAAGTAACAAAGACATACACTGACACCCAGTAACACAGACACACACTTGCACTAAGTAACACAGACATACACTGACACCCAGTAACAAAGACATACACTGACACCCAGTAACACAGACACACACTTACACGAAGTAACAGAGACATACACTGACACACAGTAACAAAGACACACACTGACACCCAGTAACAAAGACACACAATTACACCAAGTAACAAAGACATACACTGACATCCAGTAACACAGACACACACTTACACCAAGTAACAAAGACATACACTGACACCCAGTAACACATACACACACTGACGTCAAGTAGCAAAGACATGCACTGACACCAAATAACAAAAGACATACACTGACAACCAGTAACAAAGACATACAATTACACCCAGTAGCACAGACATACACTGACACCCAGTAACACAGACACACACTTACACCAAGTAACAAAGACATACACTGACACCCAGAAACACAGACACACCCTTACATCAAGTAACAAAGACATACACTGACACCCAGTAACATAGACACTCACTGACACCAAGTAACAAAGACATGCACTGACACCCAGTAACAAAGACATACACTGACAACCAATGACACAGACACACACTTGCGCCAAGTAGCAAAGACACGCCGCACTGACACCAAGTAACAAAGACATACACTGACAACCAGTTACAAAGACATACACTTACACCCAGTAACACAGAAATAATCTGACACCCAGTAACACAGACGCACACTTCCACCAAGTAACAAAGACACACACTGACACCAAGAAACAAAGACATACACTTACACCCAGTAACACAGACATACACTGACACCAAGTAACAAAGACAGACACTGACGCCCAGTAACAAAGACATACACTGACACCCAGTGACACAGACACACACTTGCACCAAGTAACAAAGACAGACACTGACACCCAGTAACACAGACACACACTTAAACTAAGTAACAAAGACATACACTGACACCCAGTAACACAGACACACAATTGCACCAAGTAACACAGACATACACTGACACCCAGTAACAAAGACATACACTGACACCCAGTAACACAGACACACACTTGCAACAAGTAACACAGACAGACACTGCCACCGAGTAACACAGACACACACTCACACCAAGTAACAAAGAGATACACTGACATCCAGTAACACAGACACACACTTACACCAAGTAACAAAGACATACACTGCACCCAGTAACACAGACACACACTGACACCAAGCAGCAAAGACACGCACTGACACCAAGTAACAAAGACATACACTGACAACCAGTAACAAAGACATACACTTACACCCAGTAACACAGACATAAACTGACACACAGTAACCCAGACGCACACATCCACCAAGTAACAAAGACACACACTGACACCAAGTAACAAAGACATACACTTTCACCCAGTAACACAGACATACACTGACACCCAGTAACACAGACACACATTTACATCAAGTAACAAAGACATACACTGACACCCAGTAACATAGACACACACTGACACCAAGTAACAAAGACATGCACTGACACCAAATAACACAGACATACACTGACACCCAGTAACACAGACACACACTTACACCAAGTAACAAAGACACACACTGACACCCAGTAACAAAGACATACACTGACACCAAGTAACAAAGGCACACACATACACCAAGTAACAAAGACATACACTGACACCAATTAACAAATACATACACTGACACACAGTAACAAAGACACACACTGACACCCAGTAACACAGACACACACTGACACCAAGTAACAAGGACATACACTGACACCCAGTAACAAAGACATTCACTGACACCCAGTAACACAGACACACACTTACACCAAGTAACAAAGACACACACTGACAACAAGTAACAAAGACATACAGTGACACCCAGTAACACAGCCAAACACATACACCAAGTAACAAAGACATACACAGACACCCAGTAACACAGACACACACTTGCACTAAGTAACAAAGACAGACACTGACACCCAGTAACAAAGACATACACTGAATCCCAGTAACACAGACACACACTTGCACCAAGTAACAAAGACGGACACTGACACCCAGTAACACAGACACACACTTACAACAAGTAACAAAGACATACACTGACACCCAGTAACACAGACACACACTTGCACTATGTAACACAGACATACACTGACACCCAGTAACAAAGACATACACTGACACCCAGTAACACAGACACACACTTACACGAAGTAACAAAGACATACACTGACGCACAGTAACAAAGACACACACTGACACCCAGTAACAAAGACACACAATTACACCAAGTAACAAAGACATACACTGACATCCAGTAAAACAGACACACACTTACACCAAGTAACAAAGACATACACTGACACCCAGTAACACATACACACACTGACGCCAAGTAGCAAAGACATGCACTGACACCAAGTAACAAAAGACATACACTGACAACCAGTAACAAAGACATACAATTACACCCAGTAGCACAGACATACACTGACACCCAGTAACACAGACACACACTTACACCAAGTAACAAAGACATACACTGACACCCAGAAACACAGACACACCCTTACATCAAGTAACAAAGACATACACTGACACCCAGTAACATAGACACTCACTGACACCAAGTAACAAAGACATGCACTGACACCCAGTAACAAAGACATACACTGACAACCAGTGACACAGACACACACTTGCACCAAGTAGCAAAGACACGCCGCACTGACACCAAGTAACAAAGACATACACTGACAACCAGTAACAAAGACATACACTTACACCCAGTAACACAGAAATAATCTGACACCCAGTAACGCAGACGCACACTTCCACCAAGTAACAAAGACACACACTGGCACCAAGTAACAAAGACATACACTTACACCCAGTAACACAGACATACACTGCAACCAAGTATCAAAGACAGACACTGACGCCCAGTAACAAAGACATACACTGACACCCAGTGACACAGACACACACTTGCACCAAGTAACAAAGACAGACACTGACACCCAGTAACACAGACACACACTTAAACCAAGTAACAAAGACATACACTGACACCCAGTAACACAGACACACAATTGCACCAAGTAACACAGACATACACTGACACCCAGTAACAAAGACATACACTGACACCCAGTAACACAGACACACACTTGCAACAAGTAACACAGACAGACACTGACACCCAGTAACACAGACACATACTTACACCAAGTAACAAAGAGATGCACTGACATCCAGTAACACAGACACACACTTACACCAAGTAACAAAGACATACACTGACACCCAGTAACACAGACACACACTGACACCAAGCAGCAAAGACACGCACTGACACCAAGTAACAAAGACATACACTGACAACCAGTAACAAAGACATACACTTACACCCAGTAACACAGACATAAACTGACACCCAGTAACCCAGACGCACACATCCACCAAGTAACAGAGACAGACACTGACACCAAGTAACAAAGACATACACTTTCACCCAGTAACACAGACATACACTGACACCCAGTAACACAGACACACACTTACATCAAGTAACAAAGACAGAAACTGACACCCAGTAACATAGACACACACTGACACCAAGTAACAAAGACATGCACTGACACCAAATAACAAAGACATACACTTACACCAACTAACACAGACATACACTGACACCCAGTAACACAGACACACACTTACACCAAGTAACAAAGACACACACTGTCCCCAGTAACAAAGACATACACTGACACCCAGTAACAAAGACATACACTGACACCAAGTAACAAAGACATACACTGACACACAGTAACAAAGACACACACTGACACCCAGAAACACAGACACACCCTTACATCAAGTAACAAAGACATGCACTGACACCCAGTAACATAGACACTCACTGACACCAAGTAACAAAGACATGCACTGACACCCAGTAACAAAGACATACACTGACAACCAGTGACACAGACACACACTTGCACCAAGTAGCAAAGACACGCTGCACTGACACCAAGTAACAAAGACATACACTGACAACCAGTAACAAAGACATACACTTACACCCAGTAACACAGAAATAATCTGACACCCAGTAACCCAGACGCACACTTCCACCAAGTAACAAAGACACACACTGACACCAAGTAACAAAGACATACAGTTACACCCAGTAACACAGACATACACTGACACCAAGTAACAAAGACAGACACTGACGCCCAGTAACAAAGACATACACTGACACCCAGTGACACAGACACACACTTGCACCAAGTAACAAAGACAGACACTGACACCCAGTAACACAGACATACACTTAAACCAAGTAACAAAGACATACACTGACACCCAGTAACACAGACACACAATTGCACCAAGTAACACAGACATACACTGACACCCAGTAACAAAGACATACACTGACACCCAGTAACACAGACACACACTTGCAACAAGTAACACAGACAGACACTGACACCCAGTAACACAGACACATACTTACACCAAGTAACAAAGTGATACACTGACATCCAGTAACACAGACACACACTTACACCAAGTAACAAAGACATACACTGACAACCAGTAACAAAGACATACACTTACACCCAGTAACACAGACATAAACTGACACCCAGTAACTCAGACGCACACATCCACCAAGTAACAGAGACACACACTGACACCAAGTTACAAAGACATACACTTTCACCCAGTCACACAGACATGCACTGACACCCAGTAACACAGACACACACTTACATCAAGTAACAAAGACATACACTGACACACAATAACATAGACACACACTGACACCAAGTAACAAAGACATGCACTGACACCAAATAACAAAGACATACACTTACACCAACTAACACAGACATACACTGACACCCAGTAACACAGACACACACTTACACCAAGTAACAAAGACACACACTGTCCCCCAGTAACAAAGACATACACTGACACCCAGTAACAAAGACATACACTGAAACCAAGTAACAAAGACATACACTGACACACAGTAACAAAGACACACACTGACACCCAGTAACAAAGACACACAATTACACCAAGTTACAAAGACTTACACTTACACCCAGTTGCACAGACATACACTGACACCCAGTAACACAGACACACACTTACAACAAGTAACAAAGACATACACTGACACCAAGAAACACAGACACACCCTTACATCAAGTAACAAAGACATACAATGACACCCAGTAACATAGACGCTCACTGACACCAAGTAACAAAGACATGCACTGACACCCAGTAACAAAGACATACACCTACACCCAGTAACACAGACATACACTGACACCAAGTAAGAAAGACATGCACTGACACCCAGTAACACAGACACACACTTACACCAAGTAACAAAGACATACATTGACACCCAGTAAGACAGACACACACATACACCAAGTAACGAAGACCTACACTGACACCCAGTAACACACACACTTGCTCCAAGTAACAAAGACAGACACTGACACTCAGTAACAAAGACATACACTGACACCCAGTGACACAGACACACACTTGCACCAAGTAACAAAGACATACACTGACACCCAGTAACACAGACACACACTTACAGCAAGTAACAAAGACATACATTGACACCCAGGAACACAGATACACACTTGCACCAAATAACACAGACATGCACTGACACCCAGTAATAAAGACATACACTGACATCCAGTAACACAGACGCACACTTACACAAAGTAACAAAGACATAAACTGACACCCAGTAACACAGACACACAGTGACACCAAGTAGCAAAGACACACACTTACATCAAGTAACAAAGACAAACACTGACACCCAGTAACAAAGACATACACTCACAACCAGTAACAAAGACATACAGTTACACCCAGTAGCACAGACATACACTGACATCCAGTAACACAGACACACACTTACAGCAAGTAAAAAAGACATACACTGACACCCAGTAACATAGACACTCACTGACACCAAGTAACAAAGACATGCATTGACACCCAGTAACAAAGACATACAGTTACACCCAGTCACACAGACATACACTGACACCAAGTTACAAAGACCAACACTGACACCCAATAACACAGACACACACTTACACCAAGTAACAAAGACAGACACTGACACCCAGTAACAAAGACACACACTGACACCCAGTAACAAAGACACACAATTACACCAAGTAACAAAGACATACACTGACATCCAGTAACACAGACACACACTTACACCAAGTAACAAAGACATACACTGACACCCAGTAACACATACACACACTGACGCCAAGTAGCAAAGACATGCACTGACACCAAGTAACAAAAGACATACACTGACAACCAGTAACAAAGATATACAATTACACCCAGTAGCACAGACATACACTGACACCCAGTAACACAGACACACACTTACACCAAGTAACAAAGACATACACTGACACCCAGAAACACAGACACACCCTTACATCAAGTAACAAAGACATACACTGACACCCAGTAACATAGACACTCACTGACACCAAGTAACAAAGACACGCACTGACACCCAGTAACAAAGACATACACTGACAACCAGTGACACAGACACACACTTGCACCAAGTAGCAAAGACACGCCGCACTGACACCAAGTAACAAAGACATACACTGACAACCAGTAACAAAGACATACACTTACACCCAGTAACACAGAAATAATCTGACACCCAGTAACCCAGACGCACACTTACACCAAGTAACAAAGACACACACTGACACCCAGTAACAAAGACCAACACTGACACCCAATAACACAGACACACACTTACACCAAGTAACAAAGACAGACACTGACACCCAGGAACAAAGACACACACTGACACCCAGTAACAAAGACACACAATTACACCAAGTAACAAAGACATACACTGACATCCAGTAACACAGACACACACTTACACCAAGTAACAAAGACATACACTGACACCCAGTAACACATACACACACTGACGCCAAGTAGCAAAGACATGCACTGACACCAATTAACAAAAGACAGACACTGACAACCAGTAACAAAGACATACAATTACACCCAGTAGCACAGACATACACTGACACCCAGTAACACAGACACACACTTACACCAAGTAACAAAGAAATACACTGACACCCAGAAAGTCAGACACACCCTTACATCAAGTAACAAAGACATACACTGACACCCAGTAACATAGACACTCACTGACACCAAGTAACAAAGACATGCACTGACACCCAGTAACAAAGACATACACTGACAACCAGTGACACAGACACACACTTGCACCAAGTAGCAAAGACACGCCGCACTGACACCAAGTAACAAAGACATACACTGACAACCAGTAACAAAGACATACACTTACACCCAGTAACACAGAAATAATCTGACACCCAGTAACCCAGACGCACACTTACACCAAGTAACAAAGACACACACTGACACCCAGTAACAAAGACATACACTGACGCCAAGTAACAAAGGCACACACTTACACTAAGTAACAAAGACATACACTGACACCAAGTAACAAAGACATACACTGACACACAGTAACAAAGACATACACTGACACCCAGTGACACAGACACACACTTGCACCAAGTAACAAAGACAGACACTGACACCCAGTAACACAGACACACACTTAAACCAAGTAACAAAGACATACACTGACACCCAGTAACACAGACACACAATTGCACCAAGTAACACAGACATACACTGACACCCAGTAACAAAGACATACACTGACACCCAGTAACACAGACACACACTTGCAACAAGTAACACAGACAGACGCTGACACCCAGTAACACAGACACACACTTACACCAAGTAACAAAGAGATACACTGACATCCAGTAACACAGACACACACTTACACCAAGTAACAAAGACATACACTGACACCTAGTAACACAGACACACACTGACACCAAGTAGCAAAGACACGCACTGACACCAAGTAACAAAGACATACACTGACAACCAGTAACAAAGACATACACTGACATCCAGTAACACAGACACACACTTACACCAAGTAACAAAGACATACACTGACACCTAGTAACACAGACACACACTGACACCAAGTAGCAAAGACACACACTTACACCAAGTAACAAAGACATACACTGACACCCAGTAACCCAGACGCACACATCCACCAAGTAACAAAGACACACACTGACACCAAGTAACAAAGACAGACACTTTCACCCAGTAACACAGACATACACTGACACCCAGTAACACAGGCACACATTTACATCAAGTAACAAAGACATACACTGACACCCAGTAACATAGACACACATTGACACCAAGTAACAAAGACATGCACTGACACCAAATAAAACAGACATACACTGACACCCAGTAACACAGACACACACATACACCAAGTAACAAAGACACACACTGACACCCAGTAACAAAAACATACACTGACACCCAGTAACAAAGACATACACTGACACCAAGTAACAAAGGCACACACTTACACCAAGTAACAAAGACATACACTGACACCAAGTAACAAAGACATACACTGACACACAGTAACAAAGACACACACTAACACCCAGTAACACAGACACACACTGACACCAAGTAACAAGGACATACTCTGACACCCAGTAACAAAGACATACACTGACACCGAGTAACACAGACACACACTTACACCAAGTAACAAAGACACACACTGACAACAACAAAGACATACAGTGACACCCAGTAACACAGATAAACACATACACCAAGTAACAAAGACATACACAGACACCCAGTAACACAGACACACACTTGCACTAAGTAACAAAGACAGACACTGACACCCAGTAACAAAGACATACACTGACACCCAGTAACACAGACACACACTTGCACCAAGTAACAAAGACGGACACTGACACCCAGTAACACAGACACACACTTACAACAAGTAACAAAGACACACACTGACACCAAGTAACAAAGACATACACTTACACCCAGTAACACAGACATACACTGACACCAAGTAACAAAGACAGACACTGACGCCCAGTAACAAAGACATACACTGACACCCAGTGACACAGACACACACTTGCACCAAGTAACAAAGACAGACACTGACACCCAGTAACACAGACACACACTTAAACCAAGTAACAAAGACATACACTGACACCCAGTAACACAGACACACAATTGCACCAAGTAACACAGACATACACTGACACCCAGTAACAAAGACATACACTGACACCCAGTAACACAGACACACACTTGCAACAAGTAACACAGACAGACACTGCCACCGAGTAACACAGACACACACTTACACCAAGTAACAAAGAGATACACTGACATCCAGTAACACAGACACACACTTACACCAAGTAACAAAGACATACACTGACACCCAGTAACACAGACACACACTGACACCAAGCAGCAAAGACACGCACTGACACCAAGTAACAAAGACATACACTGACAACCAGTAACAAAGACATACACTTACACACAGTAACACAGACGTAAACTGACACACAGTAACCCAGACGCACACATCCACCAAGTAACAAAGACACACAATGACACCAAGTAACAAAGACATACATTTTCACCCAGTAACACAGACATACACTGACACCCAGTAACACAGACACACATTTACATCAAGTAACAAAGACATACACTGACACCCAGTAACATAGACACACACTGACACCAAGTAACAAAGACATGCACTGACACCAAATAACACAGACATACACTGACACCCAGTAACACAGACACACACTTACACCAAGTAACAAAGACACACACTGACACCCAGTAACAAAGACATACACTGACACCAAGTAACAAAGGCACCCACTTACACCAAGTAACAAAGACATACACTGACACCAAGTAACAAAGACACACACTGACACCCAGTAACACAGACACACACTGACACCAAGTAACAAGGACATACACTGACACCCAGTAACAAAGACATTCACTGACACCCAGTAACACAGACACACACTTACACCAAGTAACAAAGACACACACTGACAACAAGTAACAAAGACATACAGTGACACCCAGTAACACAGAAAAACACATACACCAAGTAACAAAGACATACACAGACACCCAGTAACACAGACACACACTTGCACTAAGTAACAAAGACAGACACTGACACCCAGTAACAAAGACATACACTGAAACCCAGTAACACAGACACACACTTGCACCAAGTAACAAAGACGGACACTGACACCCAGTAACACAGACACACACTTACAACAAGTAACAAAGACATACACTGACACCCAGTAACACAGACACACACTTGCACTAAGTAACACAGACATACACTGACACCCAGTAACAAAGACATACACTGACACCCAGTAACACAGACACACACTTACACGAAGTAACAAAGACATACACTGACACACAGTAACAAAGACACACACTGACACCCAGTAACAAAGACACACAATTACACCAAGTAACAAAGACATACACTGACATCCAGTAACACAGACACACACTTACACCAAGTAACAAAGACATACACTGACACCCAGTAACACATACACACACTGACGCCAAGTAGCAAATACATGCACTGACACCAAGTAACAAAAGACATACACTGACAACCAGTAACAAAGACATACAATTACACCCAGTAGCACAGACATACACTGACACCCAGTAACACAGACACACACTTACACCAAGTAACAAAGACATACACTGACACCCAGAAACACAGACACACCCTTACATCAAGTAACAAAGACATACACTGACACCCAGTAACATCGCCACTCACTGACACCAAGTAACAAAGACATGCACTGACACCCAGTAACAAAGACATACACTGACAACCAGTGACACAGACACACACTTGCACCAAGTAGCAAAGACACGCCGCACTGACACCAAGTAACAAAGACATACACTGACAACCAGTAACAAAGACATACACTTACACCCAGTAACACAGAAATAATCTGACACCCAGTAACCCAGACGCACACTTCCACCAAGTAACAAAGACACACAATGACACCAAGTAACAAAGACATACACTTACACCCAGTAACACAGACATACACTGACACCAAGTAACAAAGACAGACACTGACGCCCAGTAACAAAGACATACACTGACTCCCAGTGACACAGACACACACTTGCACCAAGTAACAAAGACATACACTGACACCCAGTAACACAGACACACAATTGCAACAAGTAACACAGACATACACTGACACCCAGTAACAAAGACATACACTGACACCCAGTAACACAGACACACACTTGCAACAAGTAACACAGACAGACACTGACACCCAGTAACACAGACACATACTTACACCAAGTAACAAAGAGATACACTGACATCCAGTAACACAGACACACACTTACACCAAGTAACAAAGACATACTCTGTCACCCAGTAACACAGACACACACTGACTCCAAGCAGCAAAGACACGCACTGACACCAAGTAACAAAGACATACACTGACAACCAGTAACAAAGACATACCCTTACACCCAGTAACACAGACATAAACTGACACCCAGTAACCCAGACGCACACATCCACCAAGTAACAAAGGCACACACTGACACCCAGTAACAAAGACATACACTTTCACCCAGTAACACAGACATACACTGACACCCAGTAACACAGACACACACTTACATCAAGTAACAAAGACATACACTGACACCCAGTAACATAGACACACACTGACACCAAGTAACAAAGACATGCACTTACACCAAGTAACAAAGACATACACTGACACACAGTAACAAAGACACACACTGACACCCAGTAACAAAGACACACAGTTACACCAAGTAACAAAGACTTACACTTACACCCAGTTGCACAGACATACACTGACACCCAGTAACACAGACACACACTTACACCAAGTAACAAAGACATACACTGACACCAAGAAACACAGACACACCCTTACATCAAGTAACAAAGACATACACTGACACCCAGTAACATAGACGCTCACTGACACCAAGTAACAAAGACATGCACTGACAACCAGTAACAAAGACATACACCTACACCCAGTAACACAGACATACAATGACACCAAGTAAGAAAGACATGCACTGACACCCAGTAACACAGACACACACTTACACCAAGTAACAAAGACATAGATTGACATCCAGTAAGACAGACACACACATACACCAAGTAACAAAGACCTACACTGACACCCAGTAACACACACACTTGCTCCAAGTAACAAAGACAGACACTGACACCCAGTAACAAAGACATACACTGACACCCAGTGACACAGACACACACTTGCACCAAGTAACAAAGACATACACTGTCACCCAGTAACACAGACACTCACTGACACCAAGCAGCAAAGACACGCACTGACACCAAGTAACAAAGACATACACTGACAACCAGTAACAAAGACATACACTTACACCCAGTAACACAGACATAAACTGACACCCAGTAACCCAGACGCACACATCCACCAAGTAACAAAGACACACACTGACACCAAGTAACAAAGACATACACTTTCACCCAGTAACACAGACATACACTGACACCCAGTAACACAGACACACACTTATATCAAGTAACAAAGACATACACTGACACCCAGTAACATAGACACACACTGACACCAAGTAACAAAGACATGCACTTACACCAAGTAACAAAGACATACACTGACACACAGTAACAAAGACACACACTGACACCCAGTAACAAAGACACACAATTACACCAAGTAACAAAGACTTACACTTACACCCAGTTGCACAGACATACACTGACACCCAGTAACACAGACACACACTTACACCAAGTAACAACGACATACACTGACACCAAGAAACACAGACACACCCTTACATCAAGTAACAAAGACATACACTGACACCCAGTAACATAGACGCTCACTGACACCAAGTAACAAAGACATGCACTGACAACCAGTAACAAAGACATACACTGACACCCAGTAACACAGACACACACTTACATCAAGTAACAAAGACATACACTGACACCCAGTAACATAGACACACACTGACACCAAGTAACAAAGACATGCACTTAGACCAAGTAACAAAGACATACACTGACACACAGTAACAAAGACACACACTGACACCCAGTAACAAAGACACACAGTTACACCAAGTAACAAAGACTTACACTTACACCCAGTTGAACAGACATGCACTGACACCCAGTAACACAGACACACACTTACACCAAGTAACAAAGACATACACTGACACCAAGAAACACAGACACACCCTTACATCAAGTAACAAAGACATACACTGACACCCAGTAACATAGACGCTCACTGACACCAAGTAACAAAGACATGCACTGACAACCAGTAACAAAGACATACACCTACACCCAGTAACACAGACATACAATGACACCAAGTAAGAAAGACATGCACTGACACCCAGTAACACAGACACACACTTACACCAAGTAACAAAGACATAGATTGACACCCAGTAAGACAGACACACACATACACCAAGTAACAAAGACCTACACTGACACCCAGTAACACACACACTTGCTCCAAGTAACAAAGACAGACACTGACACCCAGTAACAAAGACATACACTGACACCCAGTGACACAGACACACACTTGCACCAAGTAACAAAGACATACACTGTCACCCAGTAACACAGACACTCACTGACACCAAGCAGCAAAGACACGCACTGACACCAAGTAACAAAGACATACACTGACAACCAGTAACAAAGACATACACTTACACCCAGTAACACAGACATAAACTGACACCCAGTAACCCAGACGCACACATCCACCAAGTAACAAAGACACACACTGACACCAAGTAACAAAGACATACACTTTCACCCAGTAACACAGACATACACTGACACCCAGTAACACAGACACACACTTACATCAAGTAACAAAGACATACACTGACACCCAGTAACATAGACACACACTGACACCAAGTAACAAAGACATGCACTTACACCAAGTAACAAAGACATACACTGACATCCAGTAACAAAGACACACACTTACACCAAGTAACAAAGACTTACACTTACACCCAGTTGCACAGACATACACTGACACCCAGTAACACAGACACACACTTACACCAAGTAACAACGACATACACTGACACCAAGAAACACAGACACACCCTTACATCAAGTAACAAAGACATACACTGACACCCAGTAACATAGACGCTCACTGACACCAAGTAACAAAGACATGCACTGACAACCAGTAACAAAGACATACACCTTCACCCAGTAACACAGACATACACTGACACCAAGTAAGAAAGACATGCACTGACACCCAGTAACACAGACACACACTTACACCAAGTAACAAAGACATGGATTGACACCCAGTAAGACAGACACACACATACACCAAGTAACAAAGACCTACACTGACACCCAGTAACACACACACTTGCTCCAAGTAACAAAGACAGACACTGACACCCAGTAACAAAGACATACACTGACACCCAGTGACACAGACACACACTTGCACCAAGTAACAAAGACAGACACTGACACCCAGTAACACAGACACACACTTACACCAAGTAACAAAGACAAACATTGACACCCAGGAACACAGATACACATTTGCACCAAATAACACAGACATAAACTGACACCCAGTAATAAAGACATACACTGACACCCAGTAACAAAGACATACACTGACACCCAGTGACACAGACACACACTTGCACCAAGTAACAAAGACACACACTGACACCCAGTAACACAGACACACACTTACACCAAGTAACAAAGACAGACACTGACACCCAGTAACACAGACACACACTTACATCAAGTAACAAAGACATACACTGACACCCAGTAACAAAGACATACACTCACAACCAGTAACAAAGACATACAGTTACACCCAGTAGCACAGACATACACTGACATCCAGTAACACAGACACACACTTACAGCAAGTAAAAAAGACATACACTGACACCCAGAAACACAGACACACACTGACACCCAGTAACATAGACATACAGTTACACCCAGTCACACAGACATACACTGACACCAAGTTACAAAGACCAACAATGTCACCCAATAACACAGACACACCCTTACACCAAGTAACAAAGACAGGCACTGACACCCAGTAACAAAGACACACACTGACACCCAGTAACAAAGACACACAATTACACCAAGTAACAAAGACATACACTGACATCCAGTAACACAGACACACACTTACACCAAGTAACAAAGACATACACTGACACCCAGTAACACATACACACACTGACGCCAAGTAGCAAAGACATGCACTGACACCAAGTAACAAAAGACATACACTGACAACCAGTAACAAAGACATGCAATTACACCCAGTAGCACAGACATACACTGACACCCAGTAACACAGACACACACTTACACCAAGTAACAAAGACATACACTGACACCCAGAAACACAGACACACCCTGACATCAAGTAACAAAGACATACACTGACACCCAGTAACATAGACACTCACTGACACCAAGTATCAAAGACATGCACTGACACCCAGTAACAAAGACATAGACTGACAACCAGTGGCACAGACACACACTTGCACCAAGTAGCAAAGACACGCCGCACTGACACCAAGTAACAAAGACATACACTGACAACCAGTAACAAAGACATACACTTACACCCAGTAACACAGAAATAATCTGACACCCAGTAACCCAGACGCACACTTCCACCAAGTAACAAAGACACACACTGACACCAAGTAACAAAGACATACACTTACACCCAGTAACACAGACATACACTGACACCAAGTAACAAAGACAGACACTGACGCCCAGTAACAAAGACATACACTGACACCCAGTGACACAGACACACACTTGCACCAAGTAACAAAGACAGACACTGACACCCAGTAACACAGACACACACTTAAACCAAGTAACAAAGACATACACTGACACCCAGTAACACAGACACACAATTGCACCAAGTAACACAGACATACACTGACACCCAGTAACAAAGACATACACTGACACCCAGTAACACAGACACACACTTGCAACAAGTAACACAGACAGACACTGACACCCAGTAACACAGACACATACTTACACCAAGTAACAAAGAGATACACTGACATCCAGTAACACAGACACACACTTACACCAAGTAACAAAGACATACACTGACACCCAGTAACACAGACACACACTGACACCAAGCAGCAAAGACACGCACTGACACCAAGTAACAAAGACATACACTGACAACCAGTAACAAAGACATACAATTACACCCAGTAACACAGTCATAAACTGACACCCAGTAAACCAGACGCACACATCCACCAAGTAACAAAGACACACACTGACACCAAGTAACAAAGACATACACTTTCACCCAGTAACACAGACATACACTGACACCCAGTAACACAGACACACACTTACATCAAGTAACAAAGACATACACTGACACCCAGTAACATAGACACACACTGACACCAAGTAACAAAGACATGCACTGACACCAAATAACAAAGACATACACTTACACCAGCTAACACAGACATACACTGACACCCAGTAACACAGACACACACTTACACCAAGTAACAAAGACACACACTGTCCCCCAGTAACAAAGACATACACTGACACCCAGTAACAAAGACATACACTGACACCAAGTAACAAAGACATACACTGACACCCAGTAACAAAGACACACACTGACACCCAGTAACAAAGACACACAATTACACCAAGTAACAAAGACTTACACTTACACCCAGTTGCACAGAAATACACTGACACCCAGTAACACAGACACACACTTACACCAAGTAACAAAGACATACACTGACACCAAGAAACACAGACACACACTTACTTCAAGTAACAAAGACATACACTGACACCCAGTAACATAGACGCTCACTGACACCAAGTAACAAAGACATGCACTGACACCCAGTAACAAAGACATACACCTACACCCAGTAACACAGACATACACTGACACCAAGTTAGAAAGACATGCACTGACACCCAGTAACACAGACACACACTTACACCAAGTAACAAAGACATACATTGACACCCAGTAAGACAGACACACACATACACCAAGTAACAAAGACCTACACTGACACCCAGTAACACACACACTTGCTCCAAGTAACAAAGACAGACACTGACACCCAGTAACACAGACAAACACTTACACCAAGTAACAAAGACATACATTGACACCCAGGAACACAGATACACACTTGCACCAAATAACACAGACATACACTGACACCCAGTAACAAAGACATACACTGACACCCAGTAACACAGACACACACTTGCAACAGGGAACAAAGACAGACACTGACACCCAGTAACACAGACACACAATTACACCAAGTAATATAGACATACACTGACATCCAGTAACACAGACGCACACTTACACCAAGTAACAAAGACATAAACTGACACCCAGTAACACAGACACACAGTGACACCAAGTAGCAAAGACACACACTTACATCAAGTAACAAAGACATACACTGACACCCAGTAACAAAGACATACACTCACAACCAGTAACAAAGACATACAGTTACACCCAGTAGCACAGACATACACTGACATCCAGTAACACAGACACACACTTACAGCAAGTAAAAAAGACATACACTGACACCCAGAAACACAGACACACACTGACACCCAGTAACATAGACACTCACTGACACCAAGTAACAAAGACATGCATTGACACCCAGTAACAAAGACATACAGTTACACCCAGTCACACAGACATACACTGACACCAAGTTACAAAGACCAACACTGACACCCAATAACACAGACACACACTTACACCAAGTAACAAAGACATACACTGACACACAGTAACAAAGGCACACACTGACACCCAGTAACAAAGACATACACTTGCACCAAGTAACAAAGACAGACACTGACACCCAGTAACACAGACACACACTTACACCAACTAACACAGACATGCACTGACACCCAGTAACACAGACATACACTGACACTCAGTAACACAGAAACATACTGACACCAAGGAACAAAGACACACACTGGTACCCAGTAACAAAGAAATACACTGACACCCAGTAACTAAGACATACACTGACACCCAGTAACAAAGACATACACTGATACCCAGTAACACAGACATACACTGACAGCAAGTAACAAAGACATACACAGACACCAAGTAATGCAGACATACACTGACACCAAGTAACAAAGTCACACACTGACACCAAGTAACAAAGACATACACTGACACCCAGTAACACAGACATACACTGACACCAAGTAACAAAGACATCCACTGAAACCAAGTAACACAGACACGCACTGACACCCAGTAGCAAAGACATACACTTCCACCCAGTAACACAGACATGCACTGACACCTAGTAACACAGACATACATTTACACCAAGTAACAAAGACAGACAATGACGCCCAGTAACACAGACACACACTTACACCAAGTAACAAGGACACACACTGACACGCAGTAACAAAGACATACACTTACACCAATTAACAAAGACATACACTGACACCAAATAACAAAGACATACTCTGACACCCAGTAACAAAGACACACACTTACACCAAGTTACACAGACATACACTGACACCCAGTAACACAGACACACACTTACACCAATTAACAAAGACATACACTGCCACCCACTAACACAGACACACACTGACACCAAGTAACAAAGACATGCACTGACACCTAATAACAAAGACATACACTTACACCAAGTAACACAGACATACACTGACACCCAGTAACACAGACACACACTTACACCAAGTAACACAGACATACACTGACACCCAGTAACACAGACACACACTGACACCAAGTAACAAAGACACACACTTACACCAAATAACAAAGACATACACTGACACCAAGTAACAAAGACATACACTGACATAAAGTAACAAAGACACACACTGACACCCAGTAACACAGACACACACTGACACCCAGTAACACAGACACACACTGACACCAAGTAACAAGGACATACACTGACACCCAGTAACAAAGACATACACTGACACCCAGTTGCACAGACACACACTTACACCAAGTAACAAAGACATACACTGACACCCAGTAACAAAGACATACACTGACACACAGTAACTCAGACACACACATACACCAAGTAACAAAGGCATACACTGACACCCAGTAACACAGACACACACTTGCACTCAGTAGCAAAGACAGACACTGACACCCAGGAACAAATACATACACTGACACCAAGTAACACAGACACACACTTGCACCAAGTAACAAAGACGGACACTGACACCCAGTAACACAGTCACACACTTATAACAAGTAACAAAGACATACACTGACACCCAGTGACATAGACACACACTGACACCAAGTAACAAGGACATACACTGACACACAGTAACAAAGACACACACTGACACCCAGTGACACAGACACACACTGACACCAAGTAACAAGGACATACACTGACACCCAGTAACAAAGACATACACTGACACCCAGTAACACAGACACACACTTACACCAAGTAACAAAGACACACACTGACACCCAGTAACAAAGACATACACTTGCATAAAGTAACAAAGACAGACACTGACACCCAGTAACATAGACACACACTTACACCAAGTAACAAAGACATACACTGACACCCAGTAACAAAGACATACACTGACACCCAGTAACACAGACACACACTTGCACCAAGTAACAAAGACGGACACTGACACCCAGTAACACAGACACACACTTACAACAAGTAACAAAGACAGTCACAAACACCCACTATCACAGACACACACTTGCACCAAGTACCAAAGACAGTCACAGACACCCAGTATCACAGACACACACTACCACAAGTAACAAAGACATACACTGACATCCAGTAACACAGACACACACTTACACCTAGTAACAAAGACACACACTGACACCCAGTAACACATACACACAATGACGCCAAGTAGCAAAGACATGCACTGACACCAAGGAACAAAGACATACACTGACAACCAGTAACAAAGACATACACTTACACCCAGTAACACAGACATACACTGACACTCAGTAACACAGACACACACTTACACCAAGTAGCAAAGACTTACACTGACACCCAGAAAGACAGACACACACTTACATCAAGAAACAGAGACATACACTGACACCCAGTAACATAGACACTCACTGACACCAAGTAACAAAGACATACACTGACACCGAGTAACAAAGACGTACACTGATACCCAGTAACACAGACATACACTGACACCAAGTAACAAAGACATACACTGACACCCAGTAACAAAGGCATACACTGACACCCAGTAACACAGACTCACACTTACACCAAGTAACAAAGACACACACTGACACCCAGTAACAAAGACATACACTTGCATAAAGTAACAAAGACAGACACTGACACCCAGTAACATAGACACACACTTACACCAAGTAACAAAGACATACACTGACACCCAGTAACACAGACACACACTTACACCAAGTAACAAAGACATGCACTGACACCCAGTAACAAAGACATACACTTACACCCAGTAACACAGACATACACTGACACTCAGTAACAAAGACATATACTGACACCCAGTAACACAGACACACACTTGCACCAAGTAACAAAGACGGACACTGACACCCAGTAACACAGACACACACTTACAAAAAGTAACAAAGACATACACTGACACCCAGTAACACAGACACACACTTGCACCAAGTAACACAGACATACACTGACACCCAGTAACAAAGTCATACACTGACACCAAGTATCACAGACACACACTTGCACCAACTAACAAAGACAGTCACAGACACCCAGTATCACAGACACACACTTACACCAAGTAACAAAGACATACACTGACATCCAGTAACACAGACACACACTTACACCAAGTAACAAAGACACACACTGACACCCAGTAACACATACACACACTGACGCCAAGTAGCAAAGACATGCACTGACACCAAGTAATAAAGACATACACTGAAAACCAGTAACAAAGACATACACTTACACCCAGTAACACAGACATACACTGACACACAGTAACACAGACACACACTTACACCAAGTAACAAAGACTTACACTGACACCCAGAAACACAGACACACACTTACATCAAGTAACAAAGACATACACTGACACCCAGTAACATAGACACTCACTGACACCAAGTAACAAAGACATGCACTGACACCCAGTAACAAAGACATACACATACACCCAGTAACACAGACATACACTGACACCAAGTAAGAAAGACATGCACTGACACCCAGTAACACAGACACACACTCACACCAAGTAACAAGGACATATACTGACAACCAGTAACAAAGACATACACTGACACCCAGTAACACAGACACACACTGACACCAAGTAACAAAAACACGCACTGACACCCAGTAACAAAGACATACATTTACACCCAGTAACACAGACATACACTGACACCAAATAACACAGACATACACTTTCACCAAGTAACAAAGACATACACTGACACCCAGTAACATAGACGCACCCAGTTACAGTTACACCCAGTCACACAGACATACACTGACACCCAGTAACACAGACACACACTTGCACCAAGTAACAAATACATACACTGACACCCAGTAACACAAACACACACTTACACCCAGTAACAAAGACACACACTGACACCCAGTAACACAGACACACACTGACACCAGGTAACAAAGACACACACTTACACCAACTAACACAGACATGCACTGACACCCAGTAACACAGACATACACTGACACCAAGTAACACAGACACACACTGACACCAAGTAACAAAGACATGCACTGACACCTAATAACAAAGACATACACTTACACCAAGTAACACAGACATACACTGACACCCAGTAACACAGACACACACTTACACCAAGTAACACAGACATACACTGACACCCAGTAACACAGACACACACTTACACCAATTAACAAAGACATACACTGCCACCCACTAACACAGACACACACTGACACCAAGTAACAAAGACATTAACTGACACCAAATAACAAAGACATACACTTACTCCAAGTAACACAGACATACACTGACACCCAGTAACACAGACACACACTTACACCAAGTAACAAAGACACACACTGACACCCAGTAACAAAGACATACACTGACACCAAGTAACAAAGACATACACTGACACCCAGTAACAATGACATACACTGACACCAAGTAACAAAGACACACACTTACACCAAATAACAAAGACATACACTGACACCAAGTAACAAAGACATACACTGACACAAAGTAACAAAGACACACACTGACACCCAGTAACACAGACACACACTGACACCCAGTAACACAGACACACACTGACACCAAGTAACAAGGACATACACTGACACCCAGTAACAAAGACATACACTGACACCCAGTTGCACAGACACACACTTACACCAAGTAACAAAGACAAACACTGACACCCAGTAACAAAGACATACACTGACACCCAGTAACTCAGACACACACATACACCAAGTAACAAAGACATACACTGAAACCAAGTAACACAGACACACACTTGCACTCAGTAACAAAGACAGACACTGACACCCAGGAACAAATACATACACTGACACCAAGTAACACAGACACACACTTGCACCAAGTAACAAAGACGGACACTGACACCCAGTAACACAGTCACACACTTATAACAAGTAACAAAGACATACACTGACACCCAGTGACATAGACACACACTGACACCAAGTAACAAGGACATACACTGACACACAGTAACAAAGACACACACTGACACCCAGTGACACAGACACACACTGACACCAAGTAACAAGGACATACACTGACACCCAGTAACAAAGACATACACTGACACCCAGTAACACAGACACACACTTTCACCAAGTAACAAAGACACACACTGACACCCAGTAACAAAGACATACACTTGCACAAAGTAACAAAAACAGACACTGACACCCAGTAACATAGACACACACTTACACCAAGTAACAAAGACATACACTGACACCCAGTAACAAAGACATGCACTGACACCCAGTAACACAGACACACACTTGCACCAAGTAACAAAGACGGACACTGACACCCAGTAACACAGACACACACTTACAACAAGTAACAAAGACAGTCACAGACACCCACTATCACAGACACACACTTGCACCAAGTACCAAAGACAGTCACAGACACCCAGTATCACAGACACACACTACCACAAGTAACAAAGACATACACTGACATCCAGTAACACAGACACACACTTACACCAAGTAACAAAGACACACACTGACACCCAGTAACACATACACACAATGACGCCAAGTAGCAAAGACATGCACTGACACCAAGGAACAAAGACATACACTGACAACCAGTAACAAAGACATACACTTACACCCAGTAACACAGACATACACTGACACTCAGTAACACAGACACACACTTACACCAAGTAACAAAGACTTACACTGACACCCAGAAAGACAGACACACACTTACATCAAGAAACAGAGACATACACTGACACCCAGTAACATAGACACTCACTGACACCAAGTAACAAAGACATACACTGACACCGAGTAACAAAGACGTACACTGATACCCAGTAACACAGACATACACTGACACCAAGTAACAAAGACATACACTGACACCCAGTAACAAAGACATACACTGACACCCAGTAACACAGACTCACACTTACACCAAGTAACAAAGACACACACTGACACCCAGTAACAAAGACATACACTTGCACAAAGTAACAAAGACAGACACTGACACCCAGTAACATAGACACACACTTACACCAAGTAACAAAGACATACACTGACACCCAGTAACACAGACACACACTTACACCAAGTAACAAAGACATGCACTGACACCCAGTAACAAAGACATACACTTACACCCAGTAACACAGACATACACTGACACTCAGTAACAAAGACATATACTGACACCCAGTAACACAGACACACACTTGCACCAAGTAACAAAGACGGACACTGACACCCAGTAACACAGACACACACTTACAACAAGTAACAAAGACATACACTGACACCCAGTAACACAGACACACACTTGCACCAAGTAACACAGACATACACTGACACCCAGTAACAAAGTCATACACTGACACCAAGTATCACAGACACACACTTGCACCAACTAACAAAGACAGTCACAGACACCCAGTATCACAGACACACACTTACACCAGGTAACAAAGACATACACTGACATCCAGTAACACAGACACACACTTACACCAAGTAACAAAGACACACACTGACACCCAGTAACACATACACACACTGACGCCAAGTAGCAAAGACATGCACTGACACCAAGTAATAAAGACATACACTGAAAACCAGTAACAAAGACATACACTTACACCCAGTAACACAGACATACACTGACACACAGTAACACAGACACACACTTACACCAAGTAACAAAGACTTACACTGACACCCAGAAACACAGACACACACTTACATCAAGTAACAAAGACATACACTGACACCCAGTAACATAGACACTCACTGACACCAAGTAACAAAGACATGCACTGACACCCAGTAACAAAGACATACACATACACCCAGTAACACAGACATACACTGACACCAAGTAAGAAAGACATGCACTGACACCCAGTAACACAGACACACACTTACACCAAGTAACAAAGACATACATTGACACCCAGTAAGACAGACACACACATACACCAAGTAACAAAGACCTACACTGACACCCAGTAACACACACACTTGCTCCAAGTAACAAAGACAGACACTGACACCCAGTAACACAGACAAACACTTACACCAAGTAACAAAGACATACATTGACACCCAGGAACACAGATACACACTTGCACCAAATAACACAGACATACACTGACACCCAGTAACAAAGACATACACTGACACCCAGTAACACAGACACACACTTGCAACAGGGAACAAAGACAGACACTGACACCCAGTAACACAGACACACAATTACACCAAGTAATATAGACATACACTGACATCCAGTAACACAGACGCACACTTACACCAAGTAACAAAGACATAAACTGACACCCAGTAACACAGACACACAGTGACACCAAGTAGCAAAGACACACACTTACATCAAGTAACAAAGACATACAATGACACCCAGTAACAAAGACATACACTCACAACCAGTAACAAAGACATACAGTTACACCCAGTAGCACAGACATACACTGACTTCCAGTAACACAGACACACACTTACAGCAAGTAAAAAAGACATACACTGACACCCAGAAACACAGACACACACTGACACCCAGTAACATAGACACTCACTGACACCAAGTAACAAAGACATGCATTGACACCCAGTAACAAAGACATACAGTTACACCCAGTCACACAGACATACACTGACACCAAGTTACAAAGACCAACACTGACACCCAATAACACAGACACACACTTACACCAAGTAACAAAGACATACACTGACACACAGTAACAAAGGCACACACTGACACCCAGTAACAAAGACATACACTTGCACCAAGTAACAAAGACAGACACTGACACCCAGTAACACAGACACACACTTACACCAACTAACACAGACATGCACTGACACCCAGTAACACAGACATACACTGACACTCAGTAACACAGAAACATACTGACACCAAGGAACAAAGACACACACTGGTACCCAGTAACAAAGAAATACACTGACACCCAGTAACTAAGACATACACTGACACCCAGTAACAAAGACATACACTGATACCCAGTAACACAGACATACACTGACACCAAGTAACAAAGACATACACAGACACCAAGTAATGCAGACATACACTGACACCAAGTAACAAAGTCACACACTGACACCAAGTAACAAAGACATACACTGACACCCAGTAACACAGACATACACTGACACCAAGTAACAAAGACATCCACTGAAACCAAGTAACACAGACACGCACTGACACCCAGTAGCAAAGACATACACTTCCACCCAGTAACACAGACATGCACTGACACCTAGTAACACAGACATACATTTACACCAAGTAACAAAGACAGACAATGACGCCCAGTAACACAGACACACACTTACACCAAGTAACAAGGACACACACTGACACGCAGTAACAAAGACATACACTTACACCAATTAACAAAGACATACACTGACACCAAATAACAAAGACATACTCTGACACCCAGTAACAAAGACACACACTTACACCAAGTTACACAGACATACACTGACACCCAGTAACACAGACACACACTTACACCAATTAACAAAGACATACACTGCCACCCACTAACACAGACACACACTGACACCAAGTAACAAAGACATGCACTGACACCTAATAACAAAGACATACACTTACACCAAGTAACACAGACATACACTGACACCCAGTAACACAGACACACACTTACACCAAGTAACACAGACATACACTGACACCCAGTAACACAGGCACACACTGACACCAAGTAACAAAGACACACACTTACACCAAATAACAAAGACATACACTGACACCAAGTAACAAAGACATACACTGACACAAAGTAACAAAGACACACACTGACCCCCAGTAACACAGACACACACTGACACCCAGTAACACAGACACACACTGACACCAAGTAACAAGGACATACACTGACACCCAGTAACAAAGACATACACTGACACCCAGTAACACAGACAAACACTTGCACTCAGTAGCAAAGACAGACACTGACACCCAGGAACAAATACATACACTGACACCAAGTAACACAGACACACACTTGCACCAAGTAACAAAGACGGACACTGACACCCAGTAACACAGTCACACACTTATAACAAGTAACAAAGACATACACTGACACCCAGTGACATAGACACACACTGACACCAAGTAACAAGGACATACACTGACACACAGTAACAAAGACACACACTGACACCCAGTGACACAGACACACACTGACACCAAGTAACAAGGACATACACTGACACCCAGTAACAAAGACATACACTGACACCCAGTAACACAGACACACACTTACACCAAGTAACAAAGACACACACTGACACCCAGTAACAAAGACATACACTTGCACAAAGTAACAAAGACAGACACTGACACCCAGTAACATAGACACACACTTACACCAAGTAACAAAGACATACACTGACACCCAGTAACAAAGACATACACTGACACCCAGTAACACAGACACACACTTGCACCAAGTAACAAAGACGGACACTGACACCCAGTAACACAGACACACACTTACAACATGTAACAAAGACAGTCACAGACACCCACTATCACAGACACACACTTGCACCAAGTACCAAAGACAGTCACAGACACCCAGTATCACAGACACACACTACCACAAGTAACAAAGACATACACTGACATCCAGTAACACAGACACACACTTACACCTAGTAACAAAGACACACACTGACACCCAGTAACACATACACACAATGACGCCAAGTAGCAAAGACATGCACTGACACCAAGGAACAAAGACATACACTGACAACCAGTAACAAAGACATACACTTACACCCAGTAACACAGACATACACTGACACTCAGTAACACAGACACACACTTACACCAAGTAACAAAGACTTACACTGACACCCAGAAAGACAGACACACACTTACATCAAGAAACAGAGACATACACTGACACCCAGTAACATAGACACTCACTGACACCAAGTAACAAAGACATACACTGACACCGAGTAACAAAGACGTACACTGATACCCAGTAACACAGACATACACTGACACCAAGTAACAAAGACATACACTGACACCCAGTAACAAAGGCATACACTGACACCCAGTAACACAGACTCACACTTACACCAAGTAACAAAGACACACACTGACACCCAGTAACAAAGACATACACTTGCACAAAGTAACAAAGACAGACACTGACACCCAGTAACATAGACACACACTTACACCAAGTAACAAAGACATACACTGACACCCAGTAACACAGACACACACTTTCACCAAGTAACAAAGACATGCACTGACACCCAGTAACAAAGACATACACTTACACCCAGTAACACAGACATACACTGACACTCAGTAACAAAGACATGTACTGACACCCAGTAACACAGACACACACTTGCACCAAGTAACAAAGACGGACACTGACACCCAGTAACACAGACACACACTTACAAAAAGTAACAAAGACATACACTGACACCCAGTAACACAGACACACACTTGCACCAAGTAACACAGACATACACTGACACCCAGTAACAAAGTCATACACTGACACCAAGTATCACAGACACACACTTGCACCAACTAACAAAGACAGTCACAGACACCCAGTATCACAGACACACACTTACACCAAGTAACAAAGACATACACTGACATCCAGTAACACAGACACACACTTACACCAAGTAACAAAGACACACACTGACACCCAGTAACACATACACACACTGACGCCAAGTAGCAAAGACATGCACTGACACCAAGTAATAAAGACATACACTGAAAACCAGTAACAAAGACATACACTTACACCCAGTAACACAGACATACACTGACACACAGTAACACAGACACACACTTACACCAAGTAACAAAGACTTACACTGACACCCAGAAACACAGACACACACTTACATCAAGTAACAAAGACATACACTGACACCCAGTAACATAGACACTCACTGACACCAAGTAACAAAGACATGCACTGACACCCAGTAACAAAGACATACACATACACCCAGTAACACAGACATACACTGACACCAAGTAAGAAAGACATGCACTGACACCCAGTAACACAGACACACACTCACACCAAGGAACAAGGACATATACTGACACCCAGTAACAAAGACATACACTGACACCCAGTAACACAGACACACACTGACACCAAGTAACAAAAACACGCACTGACACCCAGTAACAAAGACATACATTTACACCCAGTAACACAGACATACACTGACACCAAATAACACAGACATACACTTTCACCAAGTAACAAAGACATACACTGACACCCAGTAACATAGACGCACCCAGTTACAGTTACACCCAGTCACACAGACATACACTGACACCCAGTAACACAGACACACACTTGCACCAAGTAACAAATACATACATTGACACCCAGTAACACAAACACACACTTACACCCAGTAACAAAGACACACACTGACACCCAGTAACACAGACACACACTGACACCAGGTAACAAAGACACACACTTACACCAACTAACACAGACATGCACTGACACCCAGTAACACAGACATACACTGACACCAAGTAACACAGACACACACTGACACCAAGTAACAAAGACATACACTGACACCAAGTTACAAAGACATACACTGACACCCAGTAACACAGACATACACTGACACCAAGTAACAAAGACACACACTGTCACCCAGTAACACAGACATACACTGACACCCAGTAACACAGACATACACTGACACCAAGTAACAAAGACATACACTGACACCAAGTAACACAGACATACACTGACACCCAGTAACAAAGACATACACTGACACCAAGTAACAAAGACATACACTGACACCCAGTAACACAGACATACACTGGCACCAAGTAACAAAGACATACACTGACACCCAGTAACAAAGACATACACTGACACCGAGTAACAAAGACGTACACTGATACCCAGTAACACAGACATACACTGACACCAAGTAACAAAGACATACACTGGCACCATGTAACAAATACATACACTGACACCCAATAACACAGACATACACTGACACCAAGTAACAAAGACATACACTGACACCCAGTAACACAGACATATACTGACACCAAGTAACAAAGACATACACTGACACCGAGAAACAAAGACATACACTGATACCCAGTAACACAGACATACACTGACACCAAGTAACAAAGACATACACTGACACCCAGTAACAAAGACATACACTGACACCCAGTAACACAGACATACACTGACACCAAGTAACAAAGACATACACTGACACCAAGTAACAAAGACATACACTGTTCCCCAATAACACAGACACACACTGACACCAAGTAACAAAGACATACACTGACACCAAGTAACAAAGACATACACTTACACCCAGTAACACAGACATACACTGACACCAAGTAAAAAAGACATACACTGACACCCAGTAACATAGACACTCACTGACACCAAGTAACAAAGACATGCACTGACACCCAGTAACAAAGACATACACATACACCCAGTAACACAGACATACACTGACACCAAGTAAGAAAGACATGCACTGACACCCAGTAACACAGACACACACTCACACCAAGTAACAAGGACATACACTGACACCCAGTAACAAAGACATACACTGACACCCAGTAACACAGACACACACTTACACCAAGTAACAAAGACACACACTGACACCCAGTAACAAAGACATACAGTTGCACCAAGTAACAAAGACAGATAGTGACACCCAGTAACACAGACACACACTTACACCAAGTAACAAAGACATACACTGACACCCAGTAACACAGACACACACTTACAACAAGTAACAAAGACAGTCACAGACACCCAGTATCACAGACACACACTTGCACCAAGTAACAAAGACAGTCACAGACACCCAGTATCACAGACACACACTTACACCAAGTAACAAAGACATACACTGACATACAGTAACACAGACACACACTTACACCAAGTAACAAAGACACACACTGACACCCAGTAACACATACACACAATGACGCCAAGTAGCAAAGACATGCACTGACACCAAGGAACAAAGACATACACTGACAACCAGTAACAAAGACATACACTTACACCCAGTAACACAGACATACACTGACACCCAGTAACACAGACACACACTTACACCAAGTAACAAAGACTTACACTGACACCCAGAAAGACAGACACACACTTACATCAAGTAACAGAGACATACACTGACACCCAGTAACATAGACACTCACTGACACCAAGTAACAAAGACATACACTGACACCGAGTAACAAAGACGTACACTGATACCCAGTAACACAGACATCCACTGACACCAAGTAACAAAGGCAGACACTGACACCCAGTAACAAAGACATACACTGACACCCAGTAACAAAGACACACACTGACACCCAGTAACAAAGACATACACTTGCACAAAGTAACAAACACAGACACTGACACCCAGTAACATAGACACACACTTACACCAAGTAACAAAGACATACACTGACACCCAGTAACACAGACACACAGTTACACCAAGTAACAAAGACATGCACTGACACCCAGTAACAAAGACATACACTTACACCCAGTAACACAGACATACACTGACACTCAGTAACAAAGACATACACTGACACCCAGTAACACAGACACACACTTGCACCCAGTAACACAGACACACACTGACACCCAGTAACACAGACACACACTTACAACAAGTAACAAAGACATACACTGACACCCAGTAACACAGACACACACTTGCACCAAGTAACACAGACATACACTGACACCCAGTAACAAAGTCATACACTGACACCAAGTATCACAGACACACATTTGCACCAAGTAACAAAGACAGTCACAGACACCCAGTACCACAGACACACACTTACACCAAGTAACAAAGACATACACTGACATCCAGTAACACAGACACACACTTACACCAAGTAGCAAAGACATGCACTGACACCAAGTAACAAAGACATATACTGAAAACCAGTAACAAAGACATACACTTACACCCAGTAACACAGACATACACTGACACCCAGTAACACAGACACACACTTACACCAAGTAACAAAGACTTACACTGACACCCAGTAACATAGACACTCACTGACACCAAGTAACAAAGACATGCACTGACACCCAGTAACAAAGACATACACATACACCCAGTAACACAGACATACACTGACACCAAGTAAGGAAGACATGCACTGACACCCAGTAACACAGACACACACTCACACCAAGTAACAAGGACATACACTGACACCCAGTAACAAAGACATACACTGACACCCAGTAACACAGACACACACTTACACCAAGTAACAAAGACACACACTGACACCCAGTAACAAAGACATACACTTGCACCAAGTAACAAAGACAGATACTGACACCCAGTAACACAGACACACACTTACACCAAGTAACAAAGACATACACTGACACCCAGTAACACAGACACACACTTACACCAAGTAACAAAGATATACACTGACACCCAGTAACACAGACACACACTGACACCAAGTAACAAAAACACGCACTGACACCCAGTAACAAAGACATACATTTACACCCAGTGACACAGACATACACTGACACCAAATAACACAGACATACACTTACACCAAGTAACAAAGACATACACTGACACCCAGTAACATGGACGCACACTTACACCAAGTAACAAAGACACACACTGACACCAAGTAACAAAGACATACACTTACACCCAGTAACAAAGACATACACTGACACCCAGTAACACAGACACACACTTACACCCAGTAACAAAGACACACACTGACACCCAGTAACACAGACACACACTGACACCAAGTAACAAAGACACACACTTACACCAACTAACACAGACATGCACTGACACCCAGTAACACAGACATACACTGACACCAAGTAACACAGACACACACTGACACCAAGTAACAAAGACATACACTGACACCAAGTAACAAAGACATACACTGACACCCAGTAACACAGACATACACTGACACCAAGTAACAAAGACTTACACTGACACCCAGAAACACAGACACACACTTCCATCAAGTAACAAAGACATACACTGACACCAAGTAACAAAGACATACACTGACACCAAGTAACACAGACATACACTGACACCCAGTAACAAAGACATACACTGACACCAAGTAACAAAGACATACACTGACACCCAGTAACACAGACATACACTGGCACCAAGTAACAAAGACATACACTGACACCCAGTAACAAAGAGAGACAGTGACTCCGAGTAACAAAGACGTACTCTGATACCCAGTAAAACAGACATACACTGACACCAAGTAACAAAGACATACACTGACACCCAGTAACAAAGATATACACTGACACCCAATAACACAGACATACACTGACACCAAGTAACAAAGACATACACTGACACCCAGTAACACCGACATACACTGACACCAAGTAACAAAGACATACACTGACACCCAGTAACACAGACATACACTGACACCAAGTAACAAAGACATACACTGACACCGAGAAACAAAGACATACACTGATACCCAGTAACACAGACATACACTGACACCAAGTAACAAAGACATACACTGACACCCAGTAACAAAGACATACACTGACACCCAGTATCACAGACATACACTGACACCAAGTAACAAAGACATACACTGACACCCAGTAACAAAGACATACACTGTTCCCCAATAACACAGACACACACTGACACCAAGTAACAAAGACATACACTGACACCAAGTAACAAAGACATACACTTACACCCAGTAACACAGACATACACTGACACCCAGTAACAAAGACATACACTTACACCAAGTAACAAAGACATACACTGACACCAAGTAACAAAGACATACACTGACACCCAGTAACACGGACACACACTGACATCTAGTAACACAGAGACACACTGACACCCAGTAAGAAACACACACTGACATCCAGTACCACAGAAACACACTGACACCCAGTAACACGGACACACACTGGCACCCAGGAACACCGACACACACTGACACCCAGTATCACAGACACACACTGACACCCAGTAACACGGACATGCACTGACATCCAGTACCACAGACACACACTGACACCCAGTAACACGGACACAAACTGACACCCAGGAACACAGACACACACTGACACCCAGTATCACAGACACCCACTGACACCCAGTAACACATACACACACTGACACCCACTATCACAGACATGCACGCATACACAGTAACAATTACACACACTGACACCCACTTACACAAACAGAAACACACTGACATCCAGTAGCACAGACACAATCTGACACCAAGTAACATAAACAGACACACACTGACACCCAGTAACACAGAAACACACTGACACCCAGTAACACAAACAGAAACACACTGACACCCAGCAGCACAGACACAAACTACACCAAATAACATAAACAGACACACACTGACACCCAGTAACACAAACAGATATACACTGACACCCAGTAGCACAGACACAAACTGACACCAAATAACATAAACAGACATACACTGACACCCAGTAACACCGACATACACTGACACCAAGTAACAAAGACATACACTGACACCCAGTAACACAGACATACACTGACACCAAGTAACAAAGACATACACTGACACCGAGAAACAAAGACATACACTGATACCCAGTAACACAGACATACACTGACACCAAGTAACAAAGACATACACTGACACCCAGTAACAAAGACATACACTGACACCCAGTATCACAGACATACACTGACACCAAGTAACAAAGACATACACTGACACCCAGTAACAAAGACATACACTGTTCCCCAATAACACAGACACACACTGACACCAAGTAACAAAGACATACACTGACACCAAGTAACAAAGACATACACTTACACCCAGTAACACAGACATACACTGACACCCAGTAACAAAGACATACACTTACACCAAGTAACAAAGACATACACTGACACCAAGTAACAAAGACATACACTGACACCCAGTAACACGGACACACACTGACATCTAGTAACACAGAGACACACTGACACCCAGTAAGAAACACACACTGACATCCAGTACCACAGAAACACACTGACACCCAGTAACACGGACACACACTGGCACCCAGGAACACCGACACACACTGACACCCAGTATCACAGACACACACTGACACCCAGTAACACGGACATGCACTGACATCCAGTACCACAGACACACACTGACACCCAGTAACACGGACACAAACTGACACCCAGGAACACAGACACACACTGACACCCAGTATCACAGACACCCACTGACACCCAGTAACACATACACACACTGACACCCACTATCACAGACATGCACGCATACACAGTAACAATTACACACACTGACACCCACTTACACAAACAGAAACACACTGACATCCAGTAGCACAGACACAATCTGACACCAAGTAACATTAACAGACACACACTGACACCCAGTAACACAGAAACACACTGACACCCAGTAACACAAACAGAAACACACTGACACCCAGCAGCACAGACACAAACTACACCAAATAACATAAACAGACACACACTGACACCCAGTAACACAGACACACACTGACACCCAGTAACACAAACAGATATACACTGACACCCAGTAGCAGAGACACATACTGACACTAAATAACATAAACAGACACACTCTGACACCCAGGAGCACAGACACACACTGACACCAAATAACATAAACAGACACACACTGAAACCCAGTAACACAAACACTGTGGCACCCAGTAACATAAACACACCTGACACCCAGTACAACAGACGCACACTGACACCCAGGAACACAGACAAACACTGACATCCAGTACCACAGACACACACTAACACCCAGTAACACAGACACACACTGACATCCAGTACCACAGACACACACTGACACCCAGTAACACGGACACACACTGACACCCAGGAACTCAGACACACACTGACACCCACTATCACAGACATACACTCATACACAGTAACAATTACACACACTTACACCCACGTACACAAACAGAAACACACTGACATCCAGTAGCACAGACACACACTGACACCACGTAATATAAACAGACACACACTGACACCCACTAACACCAACAGACACACACTGACACCCAGTAACACAGACACATACTGACACACAGGAATACAGAAAAACACTGACACCCAGTACCAAAGACACACACTGACACCCAGTAACACACACACACCTGACACCCAGTATCATTGACACACACTGACACCCAGTAACACAGACACACACTGACACCCAAGAACACAGACACACATTGACACCCACTATCACAGACACTATCACAGACACAGTACACTGACACACACTGACACCCGGGAACACAATCAATCACAGACGGACAACCCATATCATAGAAACGCACTGACAGCCGGTATCACAGGATCACACTGACTCCCAAGACACTGATCCACACTGATACCCAGTGTCACAGAGACATACTTACACCAAGTAACACAAACAGACACACACAGATACCCAGTAACACAGACACATAGTGACACCAAGTGACATAAGGAGACCGACACTGACACCCAATAACATATACAGACACACACTGACACCCAGTAACACAGACACACACTTGCACCAAGTAACAAAGACAGTCACAGACACCCAGTATCACAGACACACACTTACACCAAGTAACAAAGACATACACTGACATCCAGTAACACAGACACACACTTACACCAAGTAACAAAGACACACACTGACACCCAGTAACACATACACACACTGACGCCAAGTAGCAAAGACATGCACTGACACCAAGTAACAAAGACATACACTGAAAACCAGTAACAAAGACATACACTTACACCCAGTAACACAGACATACACTGACACCCAGTAACACAGACACACACTTACACCAAGTAACAAAGACTTACACTGACACCCAGAAACACAGACACACACTTACATCAAGCAACAAAGACATACACTGACACCCAGTAACATAGACACTCACTGACACCAAGTAACAAAGACATGAACTGAAACCCAGTAACAAAGACATACACATACACCCAGTAACACAGACATACACTGACACCAAGTAAGAAAGACATGCACTGACACCCAGTAACACAGACACACACTCACACCAAGTAACAAGGACATACACTGAAACCCAGTAACAAAGACATACACTGACACCCAGTAACACAGACACACACTGACACCCACTATCACAGACATGCACGCATACACAGTAACAATTACACACACTGACACCCACTTACAAAAACAGAAACACACTGACATCCAGTAGCACAGACACAAACTGACACCAAGTAACATAAACAGACACACACTGACACCCAGTAACACAGAAACACACTGACACCCAGTAACACAAACAGAAACACACTGACACCCAGTAGCACAGACACAAACTGACACCAAATAACATAAACAGACACACACTGACACCCAGTAACACAGACCCACACTGACACCCAGTAACACAAACAGATATACACTGACACCCAGTAGCAAAGACACAAACTGACACTAAATAACATAAACAGACACACTCTGACACCCAGGAACACAGACACACACTGACACCCACTATCACAGACATACACTCATACACAGTAACAATTACACACACTTACACCCACGTACACAAACAGAAACACACTGACATCCAGTAGCACAGACACACACTGTCACCAAGTAATATAAACAGACACACACTGACACCCATTAACACCAACAGACACACACTGACACCCAGTAACACAGACACATACTGACACCCAGGAACACAGAAAAACACTGACACCCAAGAACACAGACACACATTGACACCCACTATCACAGACACTATCACAGACACAGTACACTGACACACACTGACACCCGGGAACACAATCAATCACAGACGGACAACCCATATCATAGAAACGCACTGACAGCCGGTATCACAGGATCACACTGACTCCCAAGACACTGATCCACACTGATACCCAGTGTCACAGAGACATACTTACACCAAGTAACACAAACAGACACACACAGATACCCAGTAACACAGACACATCGTGACACCAAGTGACATAAGGAGACCGACACTGACACCCAATAACATATACAGACACACACTGACACCCAGTAACACAGACACACACTTGCACCAAGTAACAAAGACAGTCACAGACACCCAGTATCACAGACACACACTTACACCAAGTAACAAAGACATACACTGACATCCAGTAACACAGACACACACTTACACCAAGTAACAAAGACACACACTGACACCCAGTAACACATACACACACTGACGCCAAGTAGCAAAGACATGCACTGACACCAAGTAACAAAGACATACACTGAAAACCAGTAACAAAGACATACACTTACACCCAGTAACACAGACATACACTGACACCCAGTAACACAGACACACACTTACACCAAGTAACAAAGACTTACACTGACACCCAGAAACACAGACACACACTTACATCAAGCAACAAAGACATACACTGACACCCAGTAACATAGACACTCACTGACACCAAGTAACAAAGACATGAACTGAAACCCAGTAACAAAGACATACACATACACCCAGTAACACAGACATACACTGACACCAAGTAAGAAAGACATGCACTGACACCCAGTAACACAGACACACACTCACACCAAGTAACAAGGACATACACTGAAACCCAGTAACAAAGACATACACTGACACCCAGTAACACAGACACACACTTACACCAAGTGACAAAGACACACACTGACACCCAGTAACAAAGACATACACTTGCACCAAGTAACAAAGACAGATACTGACACCCAGTAACACAGACAGACACTTACACCAAGTAACAAAGACATACACTGACATCCAGTAACACAGACACACACTTACACCAAGTAACAAAGACATACACTGACACCCAGTAACACAGACACACACTGACACCAAGTAACAAAAACACGCACTGACACCCAGTAACAAAGACATACATTTACACCCAGTAACACAGACATACACTGACACCCAATAACACAGACATACACTTACACCAAGTAACAAAGACATACACTGACACCCAGTAACACAGACGCACACTTACACCAAGTAACAAAGACACACACTGACACCAAGTAACAAAGACATACACTTACACCCAGTAACACAGACATACAGTTACACCCAGTCACACAGACATACACTGACACCAAGTAACAAAGACACACACTGACACCCAGTAACACAGACACACACTTACACCAAGTAACAAAGACATACACTGACACCCAGTAACAAAGACACACACTGACACCCAGTAACACAGACACACACTGACACCAAGTAACAAATACATATACTGACACCCAGTAACAAAGACATACACTGACACCCAGTAACACAGACACACACTTACACCCAGTAACAAAGACACACACTGACACCCAGTAACACAGACACACACTGACACCAAGTAACAAAGACACACACTTACACCAACTAACACAGACATGCACTGACACCCTGTAACACAGACATACACAGACACCAAGTAACACAGACACACACTGACACCAAGTAACAAAGACATACACTGACACAAAGTAACAAAGACATACACTGACACCCAGTAACACAGACATACACTGACACCAAGTAACAAAGACACACAGTGACACCCAGTAATACAGACATACACTGACACCCAGTAACACAGACATACACTGACACCAAGTAACAAAGACATACACTGACACCAAGTAACACAGACATACACTGACACCCAGTAACAAAGACATACACTGACACCAAGTAACAAAGACATACACTGACACCCAGTAACACCGACATACACTGGCACCAAGTAACAAAGACATACACTGACACCCAGTAACACAGACATACACTGACACCCAGTAACACAGACATACACTTACACCAAGAAAAAAAGACATACACTGACACCCAGTAACACAGACGCACACTTACACCAAGTAACAAAGACACACACTGACACCAAGTAACAAAGACACACACTGACACCCAGTAACACAGACACACACTGACACCAAGTAACAAATACATACACTGACACCCAGTAACAAAGACATACACTGACACCCAGTATCACAGACACAAACTTACACCCAGTAACACAGACACACACTGACACCCAGTAACACAGACACACACTGACACCAAGTAACAAAGACACACACTTACACCAACTAACACAGACATGCACTGACACCAAGTAACACAGACATACACTGACACCAAGTAACACAGACACACACTGATACCAAGTAACAAAGACATACACAGACACCAAGTAACAAAGACATACACTGACACCCAGTAACACAGACATACACTGACACCAAGTAACAAAGACACACACTGACACCCAGTAACACAGACATACACTGACACCCAGTAACGCAGACATACACTGACACCAAGAAACAAAGACATACACTGACACCAAGTAACACAGACATACACTGACACCCAGTAACAAAGACATACACTGACACCAAGTAACAAAGACATACACTGACACCCAGTAACACAGACATACACTGGCACCAAGTAACAAAGACATACACTGACACCCAGTATCACAGACATACACTGACACCAAGTAACAAAGACATACACTGACACCGAGTAACAAAGACGTACACTGATACCCAGTAACACAGACATACACTGACACCAAGTAACAAAGACATACACTGACACCCAGTAACAAAGACATGCACTGACACCCAGTAACACAGACATACACTGACACCAAGTAACAAAGACATACACTGACACCCAGTAACACAGACATACACTGACACCAAGTAACAAAGACATACACTGACACCCAGTAACAAAGACATACACTGACACCGAGAAACAAAGACATACACTGATACCCAGTAACACAGACATACACTGACACCAAGTAACAAAGACATACACTGACACCCAGTAACAAAGACATACACTGACACCAAGTAACAAAGACATACACTGACACCCAGTAACAAAGACATACACTGTTCCCCAATAACACAGACACACACTGACACCAAGTAACAAAGACATACACTGACACCAAGTAACAAAGACATACACTTACACCCAGTAACACAGACATACTCTGACACCCAGTAACAAAGACATACACTTACACCAAGTAACAAAGACATACACTGACACCAAGTAACAAAGACATACACTGACACCCAGTAACACGGACACACACTGACATCTAGTAACACAGAGACACACTGACACCCAGTAAGAAACATACACTGACATCCAGTACCACAGAGACACACTGACACCCAGTAACACGGACACACACTGGCACCCAGGAACACTGACACACACTGACACCCAGTATCACAGACACACACTGACACCCAGTAACACGGACACAAACTGACACCCAGGAACACAGACACACACTGACACCCAGTATCACAGACACCCACTGACACCCAGTAACACATACACACACTGACACCCACTATCACAGACATGCACGCATACACGGTAACAATTACACACACTGACACCCACTTACACAAACAGAAACACACTGACATCCAGTAGCACAGACACAAACTGACACCAAGTAACATAAACAGACACACACTGACACCCAGTAACACAGAAACACACTGATACCAAGTAACAAAGACACACACTGACACCCAGTAACACAGACATACACTGACACCCAGTAACACAGACATACACTTACACCAAGTAACAAAGACATACAATGACACCAAGTAACACAGACATACACTGACACCCAGTAACAAAGACATACACTGACACCAAGTAACAAAGACATACACTGACACCCAGTAACACAGACATACACTGGCACAAAGTAACAAAGACATACACTGACACCCAGTATCACAGACATACACTGACACCAAGTAACAAAGACATGCACTGACACCGAGTAACAAAGACGTACACTGATACCCAGTAACACAGACATACACTGACACCAAGTAACAAAGACATACACTGACACCCAGTAACACAGACATACACTGGCACAAAGTAACAAAGACATACACTGACACCCAGTAACACAGACATACACTGACACCAAGTAACAAAGACATACACTGACACCCAGTAACACAGACATACACTGACACCAAGTAACAAAGACATACACTGACACCCAGTAACAAAGACATACACTGACACCGAGAAACAAAGACATACACTGATACCCAGTAACACAGACATACACTGACATCAAGTAACAAAGACATACACTGACACCCAGTAACAAAGACATACACTGACACCCAGTAACACAGACATACACTGACACCAAGTAACAAAGACATACACTGACACCCAGTAACAAAGACATACACTGTTCCCCAATAACACAGACACACACTGACACCAAGTAACAAAGACATACACTGACACCAAGTAACAAAGACAGACACTTACACCCAGTAACACAGACATACACTGACACCCAGTAACAAAGACATACACTTACACCAAGTAACAAAGACATACACTGACACCAAGTAACAAAGACATACACTGACACCCAGTAACACGGACACACACTGACATCTAGTAACACAGAGACACACTGACACCCAGTAAGAAACACACACTGACATCCAGTACCACAGAGACACACTGACACCCAGTAACACGGACACACACTGGCACCCAGGAACACCGACACACACTGACACCCAGTATCACAGACACACACTGACACCCAGTAACACGGACATGCACTGACATCCAGTACCACAGACACACACTGACACCCATTAACACGGACACAAACTGACACCCAGGAACACAGACACACACTGACACCCAGTATCACAGACACCCACTGACACCCAGTAACACCTACACACACTGACACCCACTATCACAGACATGCACGCATACACAGTAACAATTACACACACTGACACCCACTTACAAAAGCAGAAACACACTGACATCCAGTAGCACAGACACAAACTGACACCAAGTAACATAAACAGACACACACTGACACCCAGTAACACAGAAACACACTGACACCCAGTAACACAAACAGAAACACACTGACACCCAGTAGCACAGACACAAACTGACACCAAATAACATAAACAGACACACACTGACACCCAGTAACACAGACCCACACTGACACCCAGTAACACAAACAGATATACACTGACACCCAGTAGCAAAGACACAAACTGACACTAAATAACATAAACAGACACACTCTGACACCCAGGAACACAGACACACACTGACACCCACTATCACAGACATACACTCATACACAGTAACAATTACACACACTTACACCCACGTACACAAACAGAAACACACTGACATCCAGTAGCACAGACACACACTGTCACCAAGTAATATAAACAGACACACACTGACACCCATTAACACCAACAGACACACACTGACACCCAGTAACACAGACACATACTGACACCCAGGAACACAGAAAAACACTGACACCCAAGAACACAGACACACATTGACACCCACTATCACAGACACTATCACAGACACAGTACACTGACACACACTGACACCCGGGAACACAATCAATCACAGACGGACAACCCATATCATAGAAACGCACTGACAGCCGGTATCACAGGATCACACTGACTCCCAAGACACTGATCCACACTGATACCCAGTGTCACAGAGACATACTTACACCAAGTAACACAAACAGACACACACAGAAACCCAGTGACACAGACACATAGTGACACCAAGTGACATAAGGAGACCCACACTGACACCCAATAACATATACAGACACACACTGACACCCAGTGACACAGACACACACTGACACCCAAGAACACAGACACACATTGACACCCACTATCACAGACACGCACTGACACGCAGTAACACACACACTCTGACACCAAGTATCATAGACACGCACTAACACCCAGGAACAAAGATAAACAGTGACACCCAGTAATAAACACATACTGACACCCAGTAACTCAGACAATCACTGGCACCCAGGAAGGCAAACATGCACACACTTACACCAAGTAACACAGTAACACACACTGACACCCAGTAACACGAACAGACACACACTGACACCCAGTACACAGACACACACAGACACCCAGGAACAAAATCAATCACAGACTGGCAACCCATATCATAGACACACACTGACACCCGGTATCACAGACACACACTGACTCCCAAGACACTGACACACACTGATACCCAGTGTCACTGACGCATACTGAAACCAAGTAACACAAACAGACACACACAGACACCCAGTAACACAGACACACAGTGACACCAAGTAACTTAACGAGATACACACTGACACCCAGTAACACAAAAAGACACACACTGACACCCAGTAACACAGACACACACGGACACCAAGTAACATAAACAGACACAGACTGACACCCAGTGACACAGACACACACTGACACCCAGGAACACAGACACACATTGACACCCACTATCACAGACACGCACTGACACCCCGTAGCACAAACAGACACACACTGACACCCAGTATCATAGGCAAGCACTGAAACCCAGTAACATAAACAGAAACACACTGACACCCAGTAACACAGTCACACACTGACACTCAGTAAGATAAACAGAAACACACTGACACCCAGTAACACAGACAAACACTGACACCCAGTACCACAGACACACACTGACACCCAGTAACACAAACAGAAACACACTGACACCCAGTAACACAGACACACACTGATACCAAGTAACATAAACAGACACACACTGACACCCAGTAACACACACACACACATGTGGCACCCAGTAACACAGTCACACCTGACACCAGTATCATAGACACACACTGACATCCAGGACCACAGACAAACACTGACACCCAGTACCTGAGACACACACTGACACCATGTAAAACAGACACACACTGACACCCAAGAACGCAGACATACATTGACATCCAGTATTTTTGACACACACTGCCACCCAGCAACACTGTCACACACAGACACCTAGTAACACAGCCACACACTGACACCCAGTAACACAAACACTGCAGCACCCAGTAAAATAAACACACCTTACACCCAGTATCATAGACACACACTTACACCCAGTAACATACACACACTCTGACATCCAGTAACACAAACAGACACCCAGTAACACAGACACACACTGACACCCAGTAACACAATTAATCACACACTGATACCCAGTGTCATAGACACACACTGACACCCAGTAACGCACACACACTCTGACACCCAGTAACACACACACACACACACACACACACACACTGACACCCAGTAACACAGACACACACTGACACCCAGTAACACAAACAGAAACACACTGACACCCAGTTGCACAGACCCCCACTGACACACAGTAACACAAACAGATACAGACTTTCACCCAGAATCACAAACACACCTGACACCCAGTATCATAGACGCACACTGACACCCAGTACCACAGACACACACTGGCACCCAGTAACACAGACACACTCTGACACCCAGGAACACAGACAAACACTGACACCCAGTACCTGAGATACACACTGACACCCTGTAAAACAGGCACACACTGACACCCAAGAACGCAGACATACAATGACATCCAGTGTCACTGACACACACTGACACCCAGTGTCACAGATGCACAATTACAACCAGTAATACAGATACACACTGGCACCCTGTGTCACAGATGCACACTGACATCCAGAAACACAAACAAACACACACTGTCACCCTGTGTCACAGACGCACACTGACCTCCAGTAACACAAACAAAAACACACTGACCCCCAGCAACACGCACACTCACTGACACCCAGTAACACAGACACTCACTGACACCATGTAACATAAACAGACACACACTGACACCCAGTAACACAGAAACACACTGACACCCAGTAACACAAACAGAAACACACTGACACCCAGTAGCACAGACACAAACTGACACCAAATAACATAAACAGATACACACTGACACCCAGTAACACAGACACTCACTGACACCATGTAACATAAACAGACACACACTGACACCCAGTAACACAAACAGAAACTCACTGATAACCAGTAGCAGAGACACAAACTGACACCAAATAACATAAACAGACACACTCTGACACCCAGGAGCACAGACACACACTGACACCAAATAACATAAACAGACACACACTGACACACAGCAACACAAACACTGTGGCACCCAGTAACATAAACACACCTGACACCCAGTACCACAGACGCACACTGACACCCAGGAACACAGACACACACTAACACCCAGTAACACAGACACACACTGACATCCAGTACCACAGACACACACTGACACGCAGTAACACAAACAGAAACACACTGACACCCAGTAGCACAGACACAAACTGACACCAAATAACATAAACAGACACACACTGAGACCCAGTAACACAAACAGACACACACTGACACCCAGTAAAACAAACACTGTGGCACCCAATAACATAAACACACCTGACACCCAGTAACACAGACACACATTGACACGCAGTAACACAAACAGACGCACACTGACACCCAGTAACATAGACACACATTGACACCCAGTAATGTGAACAGTATTGATCTCCTTATTTAAGGAAGTATGTAAACGCATTGGATGCAGTTCAGAGGAGGTTTCCTCAACTAGTAGCTGAAATGGGCGGGCTGTCACACGAGGAAAGATTGAACAGGTTAGGCTTGTATTCACTGGAATTTAGAAGAGTAAGAGGCGACTTGCTTAAAACATATAAGATTCTGAGGTGTCTTGACAGGGTGGATGTGGAAAGGATGTTTCTCCTTGTGGGGCAATCTCGAACTAGGGGGTCACTGTTTAAAAATAAGGGGTTGCCCATTTAAGACAGAGATGAGGAGAAATTTGTTCTCTCCGAGGGTCCTGAGCCTTTGGAATTCTCTTCCTCAAAAGGCGGTGGAAGCAGAGTCTGAGAATATTTTTCAGACAGAGGTAGATAGATTCTTCATAAGCAAGGTGGTGGAAGGATATCGGGGGTCGGTGGAAATGTGGAGTAATCAGTTTCGCCATAACCTATTGAATGGTAGAGCAGGTTCGAGGGACCGAGTGGCCTACTCCTGCTCCTAATTCGCATGTTTGTATCTCCGTGTTCCCACATTCCACAGGAATTGCAGGCAACGGCTCTCAGCATACCATCATTTACTTTAAAAAATCCATATTGATCTAATGAATTCGTGGTTATTTATATATTTATTGTTACCCCTGGGTTTAAATTATTTCACACCTCCTTTTCCCCTGCACCAAAATCCCATTCTCACCAAATTCCCATTTCGTGGATTCTTGCCACTCTGTGCACAAAGCTCTTGGTGTGAGTTCGAACATGGGCAGCAGACTTGTGGATGTGCTGACACAGAGTATCGAATGTGGGAGACTGGTCAGGAGAGCATTGGAATAGTCCAGTCTGGAGGTAACAAAAGCATGGATGAGGGTTTCAGCCGCAGATGAGCTCAAGCAGCAGCAGAGACAGACAAAGTTATGGAGGTGGAAATCGGTGGTCTTAGTGATGGTGCAAATATGGGAGTGGTAGCTCAGCTCAGGGCTAAATAGGATGTCAAGGTTGTGAACAGGCTGGTGGGTACACCTGAAAGGTACTACACAGGCCTTGTTCTATTACAAATAACAAGGTTGAGCAAAAAAAATTAAAGGGACCACGCATAACAACTACATTTTAAAGGGATGGTTATGGGTCAGCAAGATTGAGTATAGGATAGGATTCGTAAAGTAAGGCTTTCGGCAAGCTGATGATTATGGAGGATGAAAAGGCAGCCAGGAGGGTTTTTGAATACTGGAGACTGGAGGTAACAAAAGCATAGGTGAGGTCTGAAGTATGATGGAAATAGGCTTTTGTAATGAAAAGGATTTCAGGTCAGAAACTCAGCTTGGGTCAAATAAGATTAGCAGTTCCACACTTTCTATCAGGTTTATTGTACAAAGGAGGTTGTTGAGAGAGAAATGCTCAGCTATTTTGTAGGCCAAGAATTTGTCATTGCCAGCTACAACAAAATGAGTGTGTTTCCACTTGCAAAACAATATTGGAGAATTGATTCTGGTTGAGTTACGACTCATGAATATTTACAATTGCCAAGAATATAAATATGCTGGTGATCTCTTGCAATGCATCTTTCCACTAGCTTGCCACACCACAGACATAAAAACGTAAGAAATAGGAGCAGGAGCAGGCCCTATGGCCACGAGCCTGCTCCACCATTCTTTCGTATAACTTTCATATAGATTGGGATTATCAGACTAGCACATGTCAGAAACATAGTGAATTTCTTGAGTGTGCTTGGGGTAGTTTTCTGCAACAATGGGCAGGATAAAATCCTGCCCTTGGAGACGGGAACAGAGATGGGAGGGCACACAAAATGGCCAATGCCTCCCAATGAACAGGCTGGTTCAGTTCAGTCAGTTGTCAGGGAGAAGGATGGAGTTGGTGGCGAGAGAACAGAGTTTGTGGGAATGAAATATTTAACTGGAGGAAATGTCTGCTCATCCAGTACTGGATGTCAGACAAGCAACTTAACAAATCAAAGACAGTGGAGGGGTAGAGCTGGGTGTTGTCAGTGTACATGGGAAAACAAACACTGTGCTTTTGGATGATGTTGTATGTCGATGAGAAGCAGAAGGATGGATCCTTGGGGAGACACCAGAGGTAACAGTGCTGAAGCAGGAAGAGAAGACTCCGAGAAATACAACGTTCCTCGGACTGCTACTCTCGCCGCATCCTGAGATCCACACTCAGTGCTATGAGCCGCCACATGCACACACTGGACCTCTCTCTCCAGCAGCACCGTCTCACCTTATCTCAAATCTGTTCTATTCCGCAGTTTCATCTCATCTTACGTCTCATCCGATGCATTAACAAAAAACTTTTTTTCTTCCTTTCAGGTGTTAAGGAACGCAAGCTCCAGCAGCTGATGGGGACTAATGCCCCTCCAGATCCTTCTTCCCCTTCACTTCCCTCTGACCCCACCCCTTCTGATCTGACCCCTTGCCGTGTATTCACTATACCCTCTGACCTCCCCCTCTCTGATGCTGAGCGTTCTGTACTCAGCAAAGGTCTCAGTTTTATCCCCTTACGCCCCCACCTCAATGAATTTCGCGCTCGGCATGACGTTGAGCTCTTCTTCCGTCGCCTCCGCCTCCGGGCTCACTTCTTCGACCAGGAGCCCTCCCCCCGACCAGCAGACCCATTCACCCGTCTCCAGCATTCTCCCTCTACCTGGACCCCACACCCTGGCCTCTTACCCGCTCTTGATCTCTTCATTGAAAACTGTCGGCGAGACATTGGTCGTCTCAATTTCTCTACCCCCCTCACTCACTCTAACCTGTCCCCCTCTGAACTTGAGGCACTCCGTTCTCTCAGGTCTAACCCCGACATGGTGATCAAACCTGCAGACAAGGGTGGTGCTGTTGTTGCATGGCATACCAACCTCTACCTTGCAGAAGCTCAACGCCAACTCACAGACACCTCTTCCTACCTCCCTCTGGACCATGACCCCACCACCGAACATCAAGCCACCGTCCAAAGGACTGTCACTGACCTCATCTCCTCTGGAGATCTTCCCTCTACAGCTTCCAACCTCATAGTCCCGCAACCCCGGACAGCCCGCTTCTACCTCCTTCCCAAAATCCACAAACGGGACTGTCCCGGCAGACCCACTGTGTCAGCCTGCTCCTGCCCCACTGAACTTATTTCTTCCTATCTAGACTCTATCTTTTCTCCGCTGGTCCAGTCTCTTCCCACCTACATCCGTGACTCTTCTGACGCCCTACGTCATTTTGACAATTTCCAGTTTCCTGGTCCCAACCGCCTCCTCTTCACTATGGAGTCCAATCGCTCTACACCTCCATCCCCCACCAGGATGGTTTGAGGGCTCTCCGCTTCTTCCTTGAACAGAGGCCCAACCAGTCCCCATCCAGCAACACGCTCCTCCGCCTGGCTGAACTTGTTCTCACATCGAACAACTTCTCCTTCAACTCCATGCATTTCCTTCAAGTAAAAGGTGTCGCTATGGGTACCCGCATGGGTCCTAGTTATGCCTGTCTTTTTGTGGGATATGTCGAGCATTCTTTGTTCCAGTCCTACTCAGGCCCCCTCCCCCTACTCTTTTTCCGGTACATTGATGACTGTATCGGTGCCGTTTCCTGCTCCCGCCCCGAACTAGAAAACTTTATCAACTTTGCTTCCAATTTCCACCCTTCTCTCACCTTTACATGGTCCATCTCTGACACTTCCCTTCCCTTCATCGACTTCTTTGTCTCCATCTCTGGGGATAGGTTGTCTACCAATATCCATTATAAGCCCACCGACTCCCACAGCTACCTCGACTATACTTCTTCACACCCTACCTCCTGTAAGGACTCCATTCCATTCTCCCAGTTTCTACGTCTCCGACGCATCTGCTCTGATGATGCTACCTTCCATGACGGTGCTTCTGATATGGCCTCCTTTTTCCTCAACCGAGGATTTCCCCCCACTGTGGTTGACAGGGCCCTCAACCGTGTCCGACCCATTCCCCGCACCTCTACCCTCACCCCTTCCCCTCCCTCCCAGAACCGTGACAGGGTTCCCCTTGTCCTCAAAATTCATCCCACCAGCCTCCATATCCAAAGGATCATCCTCCGCCATTTTCGCCACCTCCAGCGTGATGCCACTACCAGTCGCATCTTCCCCGCCCTTCCCCTGTCAGCATTCCGAAGGGATCGTTCCCTCCGCGACATCCTGGTCCACTCCTCCATTACCCCCACCACCTCGTCCCCGTCCCAGCTTCCCTTGCAATCGCAGGAGGTGTAATACCTGCCCATTTACCTCCTCTCTCCTCACTATCCCAGGCCCCAAACACTCCTTTCAGGTGAAGCAGCGATTTGCTTGTACTTCTTTCAATGTAGTATACTGTATTCGCTGCTCACAGTGTGGTCTCCTCTACATTGGGGAGACCAAGCGCAGACTGGGTGACCGCTTTGCAGAACATCTCCGCTCAGTCCGCAAGCAGGACCCTGAGCTTCCGGTTGCTTGCAATTTCAACACTCCCTCCTGCGCTCATGCTCACATCTCTGTCCTGGGATTGCTGCAGTGTTCCAGTGAACATCAACGCAAGCTCGAGGAACAGCATCTCATCCACCGATTAGGCACACTACAGCCTGCCGGACTGAACATTGAGTTCAATAATTTCATTTTTAGTCATTTTTAGTTATTTTTTCTTCCTTCTTTTTTTTTATTTACATTCCTTTTTACATTTTTTACATTTTTTACAATCTTTTTTTGCATTTATTTCATTTCATCTTAGTTTGTTCTGTTTGCTTACCCACTGTTTTTTTCAGGTTGTTTTTCTTCAGGTTTGCACTTGCTGCTGTTCAATATTCAGTGTATTCACACCTAATCTGTACTAATGCTTTGTCTTTCAACATACCATTAACATATTGTTTGCCTTTGCTCCGTGACCTTTTGGTCAGCTATGTGGCCTGGTCCAATCTGCACCTTCTCCTTTGTTATCTCTTGCCCAACCCCCACCTCACTTGTTTATAATCTGTGACTTTTCTAATATTTGTCAGTTCCGAAGAAGGGTGACTGACCCGAAACGTTAACTCTGCTTCTCTTTCCACAGATGCTGCCAGACCTGCTGAGTGAATCCAGCATTTCTTGTTTTTGTTTCAGATTTCCAGCATCCGCAGTATTTTGCTTTTATATTCGAGATGACATTGCAACTGATCTTCTGGCTACGATGAGATAAGAATGGAAACAGGTGAGAGCAGTCACATAGCATGGGAATTGGGACTTGGATAAGGGCTGTTTCAGTGCTGTGGCAGGGATGGAAAGATGGAGCAGTAGGAAAGAGGGCACGGATTTGAGGCACATGTTCAGAGTCGATGGACAGGAAAGAGAGGTTTGTGATCACAGTTAAATCACCCCTTAATCTCCTGCACGCAAGTGAATAGAAGCCTAGTCTACGCACTCTGTCCTCACAATTTAATCCTTTCAGCCCGAGTGTCATTCTGGTGAATCTGTGCTGCACCCACTCCAGGGCCAAGAAATCCTTCCCGGGATGGAGGCTGTTTTCCATACCAATCTGCCTGCCGCAGATGCTTCTGTCCATGACAGTATTGGTAGGAGTGACCACCGCACGGTCCTTGTGCAGACGAAGTCTCGCCTTCACATTGAGGATACCGTCCATCGTGTTGTGTGGCACGCCCACCGTTCTAAATGGGATAGATTTTGAACAGATCTAGCAATGCAAAACTGGGCATCCATGAGGCGCTGTGGGCCATCAGCAGCAGCAGAATTGTACTCAAACACAATCTGTAACCTCATGGCCCGGCATATTCCCCACTCTACCATTACCATCAAGCCAGGAGACCAACCCTGGTTCAATGAAGAGTGCAGGAGGGCATGCCAGGACCAGCACCAGGCATACCTCAAAATGAGGTGTCAACCTGGTGAAGCTACAACACAGGACTACCTACATGCTAAACTGCGTAAGCAGCATGCGATAGACAGAGCTAAGTGATCCCATAACCAACGGATCAGATCTAAGCTCTGCAGTCCTGCCACATCCAGCCATGAATGGTGGTGGACAATTAAACAACTAACTGGAGGAGGTGGATCCACAAATATCCCCAACCTCAATGATGGGGGAGCCCAGCACATCAGTGCGAAAGATAAGGCTGAAACATATGCAACAATCTTCAGCCAGAAGTGCTGAGTTGATGATCCATCTCGGCCTCCTCCTGAAGTCCCCAGCATCACAGATGCCAGACCTCAGCCAATTCGATTCACTCCGCATGATACCAAGAAACGACTGAAGGTACTGGATACTGCAAATGCTATGGGCTCTGACAATATTCCGGCAATAGTACTGAAGACCTGTGCTCCAGAAATTGCCACGCCCCGAGCCAAGCTGTCCCAGTACAGCTACAACTCAGGGTCGTGTCCCAGGCCCAACTATCTTCAGCTGCTTCATCAATGACCTTCCTTCAATCATAAGGTCAGAAGTAGGGATGTTCGCTGATGATTGCACAATGTGCACCATTTGTCACTCCTCAGATACTGAAGTAGTCCATGTAGAAACGCAGCAAGACCTGGACAATATCCAGTCTTGGGCTGATAAATGGCAAGTAACATTCGCGCCACACAAGTGCCAGGCAATGACCATCTCCAACAAGAGAGAATCTTATCATCTCCCCTTGACATTCAGTGGCATTACCATCGCTGATTCCCCCACTATCAACATCCCAGGGGCTACCATTGACCAGAAACTGAACTGGAGTAGCCATATAAATGCCATGGCGACAAGCGCAGGTCAGAGGCCAGGAATCCTGAGGCGAGTAACTCACATCCTGACTCCCCAAAGCCTGTCCACCATCTACAAGGCACAAGTCAGGAATGTGATGGAATACTCTCCACTTGCCTGGATGGGTGCAGCTCCAACAACACTCGAGAAGCTCGACACCATCCAGGACAAAGCAGTCCGCTTGATTGGCACCCCATCTACAAACATTCACTCCCTCTACCAACGACGCACAGTGGCGGCAGTGTGTACCATCCACAAGATGCACTGCAGAAATGCACCAAGGCTCCTTAGACAGCACCTTCCAAACCCTCGACCTCTACCAACTAGAAGGACAAGGGCAGAAAATACATGGGAACACCACCACATGCAAATTCCCCTCCAGGTCACACACCATCCTGACTTGGAACTATATCGCCGTTCCTTCACTGACGCTGGGTCAAAATCCTGGAACTCCCTTCCTAACAGCACTGTGGGTGTATCTACACCACACGGACTGCAGCAGTTCAAGAAGGCAGCTCACCACCACCTTCTCAAGGGCAATTAGGGTTGGGCAATAAATGCTGGCCTGGCCAGCGACGCCCAAATCCCATGAATGAATAAAAAAAATTAAAAACATTGCTGACCCTCTGACAGTGCAGCACTCCCTCAGTACTGCCCCTTTGACAGTGCAGCACTCCCTCAGTACTGACCCTCTAATAGTGCAGCACTCCCCCATTACTGACCCTCTGACAGTGCAGCACTCACTCAGTACTGACCCTCTAATAGTGCAGCACTCCCCCATTGCTGACCCTTTGACAGTGCAGCACTCCCTCAGTACTGACCCTCTAATAGTGCAGCACTCCCTCAGTACTGCCCCTTTGACAGTGCAGCACTCCCTCAGTACTGACCCTCTAATAGTGCAGCACTCCCCCATTACTGACCCTCTGACAGTGCAGCACTGCCTCAGTACTGCCCCATTGACAGTTCAGCACTCCCTCAGTACTGACTCTCTAATAGTTCAGCACTCCCCCATTACTGACCCTCTGACAGTGCAGCACTCCCTCAGTACTGACCCTCTGACAGTGCAGCACTCCCTCAGGACTGACCCTTTGAAAGTTCAGCACTCCCTCAGTACTGATACTCTGACAGTGCAGCACTCCCCCATTACTGACCCTCTGATAGTGCAGCACTCCCTCAGTACTGCCTCTCTGACACTACAGCACTCCCTCAGTACTGACCCTCTGACAGTGCAGAACTCCCTCAGTACTGACCCTCTAATAGTGCAGCACTCCCCCATTACTGACCCTCTGACACTACAGGACTCCCTCAGTACTGACCCTCTAAGAGTGCAGCACTCCCTCAGTACCGCCCCTTTGAAAGTTCACCACACCCTCATTACTGACCCTCTGACAGTTCAGCACTCCCTCAGTGCTGACCCTCTAACAGTGCAGCACTCCCTCAGTACTGACCCTCTAACGGTGCTGCACTCCCTCAACACTGACCCTCTGACACTACAGCACTCCCTCAGTACTGACCCTCTGACAGTGCAGCACTCCCTCAGTACTGACCCTCTAATAGTGCAGCACTCCCCCATTACTGACCCTCTGACACTACAGCACTCCCTCAGTACTGACCCTCTAAGAGTGCAGCACTCCCTCAGTTCTGCCCCTTTGAAAGTTCAGCACACCTTCATTTCTGACCCTCTGACAGTGCAGCACTCCCTCAGTACTGACCCTCTAACAGTGCAGCACTCCCTCAGTACTGACCCTCTGACAGTATAGCACTCCCTCAGTACTGACCCTCTAACGGTGCAGCACTCCCTCAACACTGACCCTCTGACAGTGCAGCACTCCCTCAGTACTGACCCTTTGAAAGTTCAGCACTCCCTCTTTACTGACACTCTGACAGTGCAGCACTCCCTCAGTACTGACCCTTTGAAAGTTCAGCACACCCTCATTACTGACCCTCTGACAGTGCAGCACTCCCTCAGTACTGCCCCTTTGAAAGTTCAGCACTCCCTCAGTACTGACCCTCTGACAGTGCAACACTCCCTCAGTACTGACCCTCTGACAGTGCAGCACTCCCTCAGTACTGCATCTCTGACACTACAGTGCTCCCTCAGTACTGCCCCTCTGACAGTGTAGCACTCTCTCAGTACTGACCCTCTGACAGTGCAGTGATCCCTCAGTACAAACCCTTCGACAGTGCAGCACTCCCACAGTACTGACCCTCTGACAGTGCAGCACTCCCTCAGTACAGACCCTCTGACAGTGCAGCACTCCCTCAGTACTGACCCTCTGGCAGTGCAGCAATCCCTCAGTACTGACCCTGTGACAATGCAGCACTCTCTCAGTACTGACCCTGAGACAGTGCAGCACTCTCTCAGTACTGACCCTCTGACAGTGCAGCACTCCCTCAGTACTGCCCTCTGGCAGTGCAGTGATCCCTCAGTACAGACCCTCCGACAGTGCAGCACTCCCTCAGTACCGACCATCTGACAGTGCAGTGATCCCTCAGTACTGACCATCCGACAGTGCAGCACTCCCTCAGTACTGACCCTGAGACAGTGCAGCACTCACTCAGTACTGACCCTGTGACAGTGCAGCACTCCCTCAGTTCTAATACTCTGACATTGCAGCACTCACTCAGTACTGACCCTGTGACAATGCAGCACTCTCTCAGTACTGACCCTGAGACAGTGCAGCACTCCCTCAGTACTGACCCTCTGACAGTGCAGCACTCCCTCAGTACTGAACCTCTGACAATGCAGCACTCTCACAGTACTGACCCTGAGACAGTGCAGCACTCTCTCAGTACTGACCCTCTGACAGTACAGCACTCCATCAGTACAGCCCCTCTGACAGTGCAGTGATCCCTCAATACAAACCCTTCGACAGTGCAGCACTCCCTCAGTACAGACCCTCTGACAGTGCAGCACTCCCTCAGTACTGAACCTCTGACAATGCAGCACTCCCTCAGTACTGCCCCTCTGACAGTGCAGTGCTCCCTCAGTACAGACCCTTCGACAGTGCAGCACTCCCTCAGTACTTACCCTCTGACAGTGCAGCACTCCCTCAGTAGTGCCCCTCTGACAGTGCAGCACTCCCTCAGTACTGACCCTCTGACAGTGCAGCACTCCCTCAGTACTGACCATCTGACAGTGCATTGCTCCCTCAGTACTGACCCTCTGACAATGCTGCACTCCCTCAGTACTGCCCCTCTGACAGTGCAATGCTCCCTCAGTACAGACACTTCGACAGTGCAGCACTCCCTCAGTACAGACCCTCTGACAGTGCAGCACTCCATCAGTACTGCCCCTCTGACAGTGCAGTGCACCCTCAGTGCTGACCCTCTGACAGTGCAGCACTCCCTCAGTACTGACCCTGAGACAGTGCAGCACTCTCTCAGTCCTGACCCTCTGACAGTGCAGCACTCCCTCAGTACTGCCCCTCTGACAGTGCAGTGATCCCTCAGTACAGAACCTCCGACAGTGCAGCACTCCCTCAGTACTGACCCGCTGACAGTGCATTGCTCCCTCAGTACTGATCCTCTGACAATGCAGCACTCCCTCAGTACTGCCCCTCTGACAGTGCAATGCTCCCTCAGTACAGACACTTCGACAGTGCAGCACTCCATCAGTACAGACCCTCTGACAGTGCAGCACTCCCTCAGTACTGACCCTCTGGCAGTGCAGCAATCCCTCAGTACTGACCCTGTGACAATGCAGCACTCTCTCAGTACTGACCCTGAGACAGTGCAGCACTCTCTCAGTACTGACCATCCGACAGTGCAGCACTCCCTCAGTACTGACCCTGAGACAGTGCAGCACTCCCTCAGTACTGACCCTGTGACAGTGCAGCACTCCCTCAGTTCTGACATTCTGACATTGCAGCACTCCCACAGTACTGACCCTGTGACAATGCATCACTCTCTCAGTACTGACCCTGAGACAGTGCAGCACTCCCTCAGTACTGACCCTCTGACAGTGCAGCACTCCCTCAGTACTGAACCTCTGACAATGCAGCACTCTCACAGTTCTGACCCTGAGACAGTGCAGCACTCTCTCAGTACTGACCCTCTGACAGTGCAGCACTCCCTCAGTACTGAACATCTGACAGTGTCGCACTCCCTCAGTACCGACCCTCAGACAGTGCAGCACTCCCTCAGTACTGCCCCTCTGACAGTGCAATGCTCCCTCAGTACAGACACTTCGACAGTGCAGCACTCCCTCAGTACAGACCCTCTGACAGTGCAGCACTCCCTCAGTACTGACCCTCTGGCAGTGCAGCAATCCCTCAGTACTGACCCTGTGACAATGCAGCACTCTCTCAGTACTGACCCTGAGACAGTGCAGCACTCTCTCAGTACTGACCATCCGACAGTGCAGCACTCCCTCAGTACTGACCCTGAGACAGTGCAGCACTCCCTCAGTACTGAACATCTGACAGTGTCGCACTCCCTCAGTACCGACCCTCAGACAGTGCAGCACTCCCTCAGTACTGCCCCTCTGACAGTGCAATGCTCCCTCAGTACAGACACTTCGACAGTGCAGCACTCCCTCAGTACAGACCCTCTGACAGTGCAGCACTCCCTCAGTACTGACCCTCTGGCAGTGCAGCAATCCCTCAGTACTGACCCTGTGACAATGCAGCACTCTCTCAGTTCTGACCCTGAGACAGTGCAGCACTCTCTCAGTACTGACCATCCGACAGTGCAGCACTGCCTCAGTACTGACCCTGAGACAGTGCAGCACTCCCTCAGTCCTGACCCTGTGACAGTGCAGCACTCCCTCAGTTCTGACATTCTGACATTGCAGCACTCCCACAGTACTGACCCTGTGACAATGCATCACTCTCTCAGTACTGACCCTGAGACAGTGCAGCACTCCCTCAGTACTGACCCTCTGACAGTGCAGCACTCCCTCAGTACTGAACCTCTGACAATGCAGCACTCTCACAGTTCTGACCCTGAGACAGTGCAGCACTCTCCCAGTACTGACCCTCTGACAGTGCAGCACTCCCTCAGTACTGAACATCTGACAGTGTCGCACTCCCTCAGTTCCGACCCTCAGACAGTGCAGCACTCCCTCAGTACAGCCCCTCTGACAGTGCAATGCTCCCTCAGTACAGACTCTTCGACAGTGCAGCACTCCCTCATTAAAGCCCCTCTCACAGTGAAGTGCTCCCTCAGTACTGACCCTTCGACAGAGCAGCACTCCCTCAGTACTGACCCTCTGGCAGTGCAGCAATCCCTCAGTACTGACCCTGTGACAATGCAGCACTCTCTCAGTACTGACCCTGAGACAGTGCAGCACTCTCTCAGTACTGATCCTCTGACAGTGCAGCACTCCCTCAGTACTGCCCTCTGACAGTGCTGTGATCCCTCAGTACAGACCCTCCGACAGTGCAGCACTCCCTCAGTACTGACCATCTGACAGTGCAGTGATCCCTCAGTACTGACCATCCGACAGTGCAGCACTCCCTCAGTACTGACCCTGAGACAGTGCAGCACTCACTCAGTACTGAACCTGTGACAGTGCAGCACTCCCTCAGTTCTAATACTCTGACATTGCAGCACTCACTCAGTACTGACCCTGTGACAATGCAGCACTCTCTCAGTACTGACCCTGAGACAGTGCAGCACTCCCTCAGTACTGACCCTCTGACAGTGCAGCACTCCCTCAGTACTGAACCTCTGACAATGCAGCACTCTCACAGTACTGACCCTGAGACAGTGCAGCACTCTCTCAGTACTGACCCTCTGACAGTGCAGCACTCCCTCAGTACAGCCCCTCTGACAGTGCAGTGATCACTCAGTACAAACCCTTCGACAGTGCAGCACTCCCTCAGTACAGACCCTCTGACAGTGCAGCACTCCCTCAGTACTGAACCTCTGACAATGCAGCACTCCCTCAGTACTGCCCCTCTGACAGTGCAGTGCTCCCTCAGTACAGACCCTTCGACAGTGCAGCACTCCCTCAGTACTTACCCTCTGACAATGCAGCACTCCCTCAGTAGTGCCCCTCTGACAGTGCAGCACTCCCTCAGTACTGACACTTCGACAGTGCAACACTCCATCAGTACAGACCCTCTGACAGTGCAGCACTCCCTCAGTACTGACCCTCTGGCAGTGCAGCAATCCCTCAGTACTGACCCTGTGACAATGCAGCACTCTCTCAGTACTGACCCTGAGACAGTGCAGCACTCTCTCAGTACTGACCATCCGACAGTGCAGCACTCCCTCAGTACTGACCCTGAGACAGTGCAGCACTCCCTCAGTACTGACCCTGTGACAGTGCAGCACTCCCTCAGTTCTGACATTCTGACATTGCAGCACTCCCACAGTACTGACCCTGTGACAATGCATCACTCTCTCAGTACTGACCCTGAGACAGTGCAGCACTCCCTCAGTACTGACCCTCTGACAGTGCAGCACTCCCTCAGTACTGAACCTCTGACAATGCAGCACTCTCACAGTTCTGACCCTGAGACAGTGCAGCACTCTCTCAGTACTGACCCTCTGACAGTGCAGCACTCCCTCAGTACTGAACATCTGACAGTGTCGCACTCCCTCAGTACCGACCCTCAGACAGTGCAGCACTCCCTCAGTACTGCCCCTCTGACAGTGCAATGCTCCCTCAGTACAGACACTTCGACAGTGCAGCACTCCCTCAGTACAGACCCTCTGGCAGTGCAGCAATCCCTCAGTACTGACCCTGTGACAATGCAGCACTCTCTCAGTACTGACCCTGAGACAGTGCAGCACTCTCTCAGTACTGACCATCCGACAGTGCAGCACTCCCTCAGTACTGACCCTGAGACAGTGCAGCACTCCCTCAGTACTGAACATCTGACAGTGTCGCACTCCCTCAGTACCGACCCTCAGACAGTGCAGCACTCCCTCAGTACTGCCCCTCTGACAGTGCAATGCTCCCTCAGTACAGACACTTCGACAGTGCAGCACTCCCTCAGTACAGATCCTCTGACAGTGCAGCACTCCCTCAGTACTGACCCTCTGGCAGTGCAGCAATCCCTCAGTACTGACCCTGTGACAATGCAGCACTCTCTCAGTACTGACCCTGAGACAGTGCAGCACTCCCTCAGTACTGACCCTCTGACAGTGCAGCACTCCCTCAGTACTGAACCTCTGACAATGCAGCACTCTCACAGTTCTGACCCTGAGACAGTGCAGCACTCTCCCAGTACTGACCCTCTGACAGTGCAGCACTCCCTCAGTACAGAACATCTGACAGTGTCACACTCCCTCAGTTCCGACCCTCAGACAGTGCAGCACTCCCTCAGTACTGCCCCTCTGACAGTGCAATGCTCCCTCAGTACAGACTCTTCGACAGTGCAGCACTCCCTCATTAAAGCCCCTCTCACAGTGAAGTGCTCCCTCAGTACTGACCCTTCGACAGAGCAGCACTCCCTCAGTACTGACCCTCTGGCAGTGCAGCAATCCCTCAGTACTGACCCTGTGACAATGCAGCACTCTCTCAGTACTGACCCTGAGACAGTGCAGCACTCTCTCAGTACTGACCCTCTGACAGTGCAGCACTCCCTCAGTACTGCCCTCTGACAGTGCAGTGATCCCTCAGTACAGACCCTCCGACAGTGCAGCACTCCCTCAGTACTGACCATCTGACAGTGCAGTGATCCCTCAGTACTGACCATCCGACAGTGCAGCACTCCCTCAGTACTGACCCTGAGACAGTGCAGCACTCACTCAGTACTGAACCTGTGACAGTGCAGCACTCCCTCAGTTCTAATACTCTGACATTGCAGCACTCACTCAGTACTGACCCTGTGACAATGCAGCACTCTCTCAGTACTGACCCTGAGACAGTGCAGCACTCCCTCAGTACTGACCCTCTGACAGTGCAGCACTCCCTCAGTACTGAACCTCTGACAATGCAGCACTCTCACAGTACTGACCCTGAGACAGTGCAGCACTCTCTCAGTACTGACCCTCTGACAGTGCAGCACTCCCTCAGTACAGCCCCTCTGACAGTGCAGTGATCACTCAGTACAAACCCTTCGACAGTGCAGCACTCCCTCAGTACAGACCCTCTGACAGTGCAGCACTCCCTCAGTACTGAACCTCTGACAATGCAGCACTCCCTCAGTACTGCCCCTCTGACAGTGCAGTGCTCCCTCAGTACAGACCCTTCGACAGTGCAGCACTCCCTCAGTACTTACCCTCTGACAGTGCAGCACTCCCTCAGTAGTGCCCCTCTGACAGTGCAGCACTCCCTCAGTACTGACCCTCTGACAGTGCAGCACTCCCTCAGTACTGACCCTCTGACAGTGCATTATTCCCTCAGTACTGACCCTCTGACAATGCAGCACTCCCTCAGTACTGCCCCTCTGACAGTGCAATGCTCCCTCAGTACAGACACTTCGACAGTGCAGCACTCCCTCAGTACAGACCCTCTGACAGTGCAGCACTCCATCAGTACTGCCCCTCTGACAGTGCAGTGCACCCTCAGTGCTGACCCTCTGACAGTGCAGCACTCCCTCAGTACTGACCCTGAGACAGTGCAGCACTCCCTCAGTACTGACCCGCTGACAGTGCATTGCTCCCTCAGTACTGATCCTCTGACAATGCAGCACTCCCTCAGTACTGCCCCTCTGACAGTGCAATGCTCCCTCAGTACAGACACTTCGACAGTGCAGCACTCCATCAGTACAGACCCTCTGACAGTGCAGCACTCCCTCAGTACTGACCCTCTGGCAGTGCAGCAATCCCTCAGTACTGACCCTGTGACAATGCAGCACTCTCTCAGTACTGACCCTGAGACAGTGCAGCACTCTCTCAGTACTGACCATCCGACAGTGCAGCACTCCCTCAGTACTGACCCTGAGACAGTGCAGCACTCCCTCAGTACTGACCCTGTGACAGTGCAGCACTCCCTCAGTTCTGACATTCTGACATTGCAGCACTCCCACAGTACTGACCCTGTGACAATGCATCACTCTCTCAGTACTGACCCTGAGACAGTGCAGCACTCCCTCAGTACTGACCCTCTGACAGTGCAGCACTCCCTCAGTACTGAACCTCTGACAATGCAGCACTCTCACAGTTCTGACCCTGAGACAGTGCAGCACTCTCTCAGTACTGACCCTCTGACAGTGCAGCACTCCCTCAGTACTGAACATCTGACAGTGTCGCACTCCCTCAGTACCGACCCTCAGACAGTGCAGCACTCCCTCAGTACAGCCCCTCTGACAGTGCAATGCTCCCTCAGTACAGACACTTCGACAGTGCAGCACTCCCTCAGTACAGACCCTCTGGCAGTGCAGCAATCCCTCAGTACTGACCCTGTGACAATGCAGCACTCTCTAAGTACTGACCCTGAGACAGTGCAGCACTCTCTCAGTACTGACCATCCGACAGTGCAGCACTCCCTCAGTACTGACCCTGAGACAGTGCAGCACTCCCTCAGTACTGAACATCTGACAGTGTCGCACTCCCTCAGTACCGACCCTCAGACAGTGCAGCACTCCCTCAGTACTGCCCCTCTGACAGTGCAATGCTCCCTCAGTACAGACACTTCGACAGTGCAGCACTCCCTCAGTACAGACCCTCTGACAGTGCAGCACTCCCTCAGTACTGACCCTCTGGCAGTGCAGCAATCCCTCAGTACTGACCCTGTGACAATGCAGCACTCTCTCAGTACTGACCCTGAGACAGTGCAGCACTCTCTCAGTACTGACCATCCGACAGTGCAGCACTCCCTCAGTCCTGACCCTGAGACAGTGCAGCACTCCCTCAGTCCTGACCCTGTGACAGTGCAGCACTCCCTCAGTTCTGACATTCTGACATTGCAGCACTCCCACAGTACTGACCCTGTGACAATGCATCACTCTCTCAGTACTGACCCTGAGACAGTGCAGCACTCCCTCAGTACTGACCCTCTGACAGTGCAGCACTCCCTCAGTACTGAACCTCTGACAATGCAGCACTCTCACAGTTCTGACCCTGAGACAGTGCAGCACTCTCTCAGTACTGACCCTCTGACAGTGCAGCACTCCCTCAGTACTGAACATCTGACAGTGTCGCACTCCCTCAGTTCCGACCCTCAGACAGTGCAGCACTCCCTCAGTACTGCCCCTCTGACAGTGCAATGCTCCCTCAGTACAGACTCTTCGACAGTGCAGCACTCCCTCATTAAAGCCCCTCTCACAGTGAAGTGCTCCCTCAGTACTGACCGTTCGACAGAGCAGCACTCCCTCAGTACTGCCCCTCTGACATTGCAGCGCTCCCTTAGTACTGACCCTTCGACAGGGCAGCACTCCCTCAGTCCTGACTCTGACAGTGCAGTGATCCCTTACTACTGACTCTTCGACAGTGCAGCACTCCCTCAGTACTGACCCTCTGACAGTGCTGCACTCCCTCAGTACTGACCCTTTGAAAGTTCAGCACTCCCTCAGTACTGCCCCTCTGACAGTGCAGCACTCCCTCAGTACTGCCCCTCTGACAGTGCAGTGCTCCCTCAATACTGACCCTCTGACAGTGCAGCACTCCCTCAGTACTGACGCTCTGACAGTGCAGCACTCCCTCAGTACTGCCCCTCTGACAGTGCAGTGATCCCTCAGTACTGCCCCTCTGACAGTGCAGTGCTCCCTCAGTACTGACCCTCTGACATTGCAGCACTCCCTCAGTACTGACCCTGTGACAATGCAGCACTCCCTCAGTACTGACCCTCTGACAGTGCAGCACTCCCTCAGTACTGACCCTCTAGTAGTGCAGCAATCCCTCAGCACTGACCCTGTGACAATGCAGCACTCTCTCAGTACTGACCCTGAGACAGTGCAGCACTCTCTCAGTACTGACCCTCTGACAGTGCAGCACTCCCTCAGTACTGCCCTCTGACAGTGCAGTGATCCCTCAGTACAGACCCTCCGACAGTGCAGCACTCCCTCTGTACTGACCATCCGACAGTGCAGCACTCCCTCAGTACTGACCCTGAGACAGTGCAGCACTCCCTCAGTACTGACCCGCTGACAGTGCATTGCTCCCTCAGTACTGATCCTCTGACAATGCAGCACTCCCTCAGTACTGCCCCTCTGACAGTGCAATGCTCCCTCAGTACAGACACTTCGACAGTGCAGCACTCCATCAGTACAGACCCTCTGACAGTGCAGCACTCCCTCAGTACTGACCCTCTGGCAGTGCAGCAATCCCTCAGTACTGACCCTGTGACAATGCAGCACTCTCTCAGTACTGACCCTGAGACAGTGCAGCACTCTCTCAGTACTGACCATCCGACAGTGCAGCACTCCCTCAGTACTGACCCTGAGACAGTGCAGCACTCCCTCAGTACTGACCCTGTGACAGTGCAGCACTCCCTCAGTTCTGACATTCTGACATTGCAGCACTCCCACAGTACTGACCCTGTGACAATGCATCACTCTCTCAGTACTGACCCTGAGACAGTGCAGCACTACCTCAGTACTGACCCTCTGACAGTGCAGCACTCCCTCAGTACTGAACCTCTGACAATGCAGCACTCTCACAGTTCTGACCCTGAGACAGTGCAGCACTCTCTCAGTACTGACCCTCTGACAGTGCAGCACTCCCTCAGTACTGAACATCTGACAGTGTCGCACTCCCTCAGTACCGACCCTCAGACAGTGCAGCACTCCCTCAGTACTGCCCCTCTGACAGTGCAATGCTCTCTCAGCACAGACACTTCGACAGTGCAGCACTCCCTCAGTACAGACCCTCTGACAGTGCAGCACTCCCTCAGTACTGACCCTCTGGCAGTGCAGCAATCCCTCAGTACTGACCCTGTGACAATGCAGCACTCTCTCAGTACCGACCCTCAGACAGTGCAGCACTCCCTCAGTACTGCCCCTCTGACAGTGCAATGCTCCCTCAGTACTTACCCTCTGACAGTGCAGCACTCACTCAGTAGTGCCCCTCTGACAGTGCAGCACTCCCTCAGTACTGACCCTCTGACAGTGCAGCACTCCCTCAGTACTGAACCTCTGACAGTGCATTTCTCCCTCAGTACTGACCCTCTGACAATGCAGCACTCCCTCAGTACTGCCCCTCTGACAGTGCAATGCTCCCTCAGTACAGACACTTCGACAGTGCAGCACTCCCTCAGTACTTACCCTCTGACAGTGCAGCACTCCCTCACTACTGCCCCTCTGACAGTGCAGCACTCCCTCAGTACTGACCCTCTGACAGTGCAGCACTCCCTCAGTACTGACGCTCTGACAGTGCATTGCTCCCTCCGTACTGACCCTCTGACAATGCAGCACTCCCTCAGTACTGCCCCTCTGACAGTGCAATGCTCCCTCAGTACAGACACTTAGACAGTGCAGCACTCCCTCAGTACAGACCCTCTGACAGTGCAGCACTCCATCAGTACTGCCCCTCTGACAGTGCAGTGCACCCTCAGTGCTGACCCTCTGACAGTGCAGCACTCCCTCAGTACTGCCCTCTGACAGTGCAGTGATCCCTCAGTACAGACCCTCCGACAGTGCAGCACTCCCTCAGTACTGATCCACTGACAGTGCAGCACTCCCTCAGTACTGACCCTCTGGCAGTGCAGCAATCCCTCAGTACTGACCCTGTGACAATGCAGCACTTTCTCAGTACTGACCCTGAGACAGTGCAGCACTCTCTCAGTACTGACCCTCTGACAGTGCAGCACTCCCTCAGTACAGCCCTCTGACAGTGCAGTGATCCCTCAGTACAGACCCTCCGACAGTGCAGCACTCCCTCAGTACTGACCATCTGACAGTGCAGTGATCCCTCAGTACTGACCATCCGACAGTGCAGCACTCCCTCAGTACTGACCCTGAGACAGTGCAGCATTCACTCAGTACTGACCCTGTGACAGTGCAGCACTCCCTCAGTTCTAACACTCTGACATTGCAGCACTCACTCAGTACAGACCCTGTGACAATGCAGCACTCTCTCAGTACTGACCCTGAGACAGAGCAGCACTGCCTCAGTACTGACCCTCTGACAGTGCAGCACTCCCTCAGTACTGAACCTCTGACAATGCAGCACTCTCACAGTACTGACCCTGAGACAGTGCAGCACTCTCTCAGTACTGACCCTCTGACAGTGCAGCACTCCCTCAGTACAGCCCCTCTGACAGTGCAGTGATCCCTCAGTACAAACCCTTCGACAGTGCAGCACTCCCTCAGTACTGACCATCTGACAGTGCAGCACTCCCTCAGTACTGAACCTCTGACAATGCAGCACTCCCTCAGTACTGCCCCTCTGACAGTGCAGTGCTCCCTCAGTACAGACCCTTCGACAGTGCAGCACTCCCTCAGTACTTACCCTCTGACAGTGCAGCACTCCCTCAGTAGTGCCCCTCTGACAGTGCAGCACTCCCTCAGTACTGACCCTCTGACAGTGCATTGCTCCCTCAGTACTGACCCTCTGACAATGCAGCACTCCCTCAGTACTGCCCCTCTGACAGTGCAATGCTCCCTCAGTACAGACACTTCGACAGTGCAGCACTCCCTCAGTACAGACCCTCTGACAGTGCAGCACTCCATCAGTACTGCCCCTCTGACAGTGCAGTGCACCCTCAGTGCTGACCCTCTGACAGTGCAGCACTCCCTCAGTACTGACCCTGAGACAGTGCAGCACTCTCTCAGTACTGACCCTCTGACAGTGCAGCACTCCCTCAGTACTGCCCTCTGACAGTGCAGTTTTCCCTCAGTACAGACCCTCCGACAGTGCAGCACTCCCTCAGTACTGACCCGCTGACAGTGCATTGCTCCCTCAGTACTGACCCACTGACAATGCAGCACTCCCTCAGTACTGCCCCTCTGACAGTGCAATGCTCCCTCAGTACAGACACTTCGACAGTGCAGCACTCCCTCAGTACAGACCCTCTGACAGTGCAGCACTCCCTCAGTACTGACCCTCTGGCAGTGCAGCAATCCCTCAGTACTGACCCTGTGACAATGCAGCACTCTCTCAGTACTGACCCTGAGACAGTGCAGCACTCTCTCAGTACTGACCCTCTGACAGTGCAGCACTCCCTCAGTACTGCCCTCTGACAGTGCAGTGATCCCTCAGTAAAGAGCCTCCGACAGTGCAGCACTCCCTCAGTACTGACCATCTGACAGTGCAGTGATCCCTCAGTACTGACCATCCGACAGTGCAGCACTCCCTCAGTACTGACCCTGAGACAGTGCAGCACTCCCTCAGTACTGACCCTGTGACAGTGCAGCACACCCTCAGTTCTGACATTCTGACATTGCAGCACTCCCACAGTACTGACCCTGTGACAATGCATCACTCTCTCAGTACTGACCCTGAGACAGTGCAGCACTCCCTCAGTACTGACCCTCTGACAGTGCAGCACTCCCTCAGTACTGAACCTCTGACAATGCAGCACTCTCACAGTTCTGACCCTGAGACAGTGCAGCACTCTCTCAGTCCTGACCCTCTGACAGTGCAGCACTCACTCAGTACTGCCCCTCTGACAGTGCAGTGATCCCTCAGTACTGACCCTTCGACAGTGCAGCACTCCCTCAGTATTGACCCTGAGACAGTGCAGTGATCCCTCAGTACTGACCCTCCGACAGTGCAGCACTCCTTCAGTACTGACCTTGAGACAGCGCAGCACTCCCTCAGTACTGAACCTGTGACAGTGCAGCACTCCCTCAGTACTGACCCTGTGACAGTGCAGCACTCCCTCAGTACTGACCGTCTGACAGTGCAGCACTCCCTCAGTACTGACCCTCTGACAGTGCAGCCCTCCCTCTGTACTGATCCTGTGACAGTGCAGCACTCCCTCAGTACTGACCCTCTGACAGTGCAGCATTCCCTCAACACTGACCCTCTGAGTGTGCAACACTACCTCAGTACTGCCCCTTTGAAAGTTCAGCACTCCCTCAGTACTGACCCTCTGACAGTGCAGCACACCCTCAGTACTGACCCTCTGAAAGTGCAGCACTCCCTCAGTACTGACCGTCTGACAGTGTCGCACTCCCTTAGTACTGCCCCTCTGACAGGGCAGCACTCCCTCAGTACTGACCTTCTGACAGTGTCGCACTCCCTCAGTACTGCCCCTCTGACAGTGCAGCACTCCCTCAATACTAACAGTTTGAAAGTTCAGCTCTCCCTCAGTACTGACCCTTCGACAGTGCAGCACTCCCTCAGTACTGACTCTCTGACAGTGCAGCGCTCCCTCACTCCTGACCATTCGACAGTGCAGCACTCCCTCAGTACTGGCCCTTTGAAAGTTCAGCTCTCCCTCAGTACTGACCCTCTGACAGTGCAGCACTCCCTCAGTACTGACTCTCTGACAGTGGATTGATCCCTCACTACTGACCCTCTGACATTGCAGCACTCCCTCAGTACTGACCCTCTGACAGTGCATTGCTCCCTCAGTACTGACCCTCTGACAATGCAGCACTCCCTCAGTACTGCCCCTCTGACAGTGCAATGCTCCCTCAGTACAGACCCTTCGACAGTGCAGCACTCCCTCAGTAAAGACCCTCTGACAGTGCAGCACTCCATCAGTACTGCCCCTCTGACAGTGCAGCTCTCCCTCAGTACTGACCCTCTGACAGTGCAGTGCTCCCTCAGTACTGACCCTCTGACAGTGCAGCACTCCCTCAGTACTGACCCTCTGACAGTGCATTGCTCCCTCAGTACTGACCCTCTGACAATGCAGCACTCCCTCAGTACTGCCCCTCTGACATGCAGTGCTCCCTCAGTACAGACCCTCTGAAAGTGCAGCACTCCCTCAGTACTGACCCCTTTGACAGTGTCGTACTCCCACAGTACTGACCCACTGACAGTGCAGCACTCCCTCAGTACTGACCCTCTAACAGTGCATTGCTCCATCAGTACTGAACCTCTGACAACGCAGCACTCCCCCAGTACTGCCCCTCTGACAGTGCAGTGCTCCCTCAGTACAGACCCTTCGACAGTGCAGCACTCCCTCAGTACTTACCCTCTGATAGTGCAGCACTCCCTCAGTAGTGCCCCTCTGATAGTGCAGCACTCCCTCAGTACTGACCCTCTGACAGTGCAGCACTCACTCAGTACTGACCCTCTGAAAGTGCATTGCTCCCTCAGTACTGACCCTCTGACAATGCAGCACTCCCTCAGTACTGCCCCTCTGACAGTGCAATGCTCCCTCAGTACAGACACTTCGACAGTGCAGCACTCCCTCACTACTTACCCTCTGACAGTTGCAGCACTCCCTCAGTACTGCCCCTCTGACAGTGCAGCACTCCCTCAGTACTGACCCTCTGACAGTGCAGCACTCCCTCAGTACTGACCCTCTGACAGTGCATTGCTCCCTCCGTACTGACCCTCTGACAATGCAGCACTCCCTCAGTACTGCCCCTCTGACAGTGCAATGCTCCCTTAGTACAGATACTTCGACAGTGCAGCACTCCCTCAGTACAGACCCTCTGACAGTGCGGCACTCCATCAGTACTGCCCCTCTGACAGTGCAGTGCACCCTCAGTGCTGACCCTCTGACAGTGCAGCACTCCCTCAGTACTGCCCTCTGACAGTGCAGTGATCCCTCAGTACAGACCCTCCGACAGTGCAGCACTCCCTCAGTACTGAACCACTGAAGTGCATTGCTCCCTCAGTACTGACCCTCTGACAATGCAGCACTCCCTCAGTACTGCCACTCTGACAGTGCAATGCCTCCTCAGTACAGACACTTCGACAGTGCAGCACTCCCTCAGTACAGACCCTCTGACAGTGCAGCACTCCCTCAGTACTGACCCTCTAGCAGTGCAGAAATCCCTCAGTACTGACCCTGTGACAATGCAGCACTCTCTCAGTACTGACCCTGAGACAGTGCAGCACTCTCTCAGTACTGACCCTCTGACAGTGCAGCACTCCCTCAGTACTGCCCTCTGACAGTGCAGTGATCCCTCAGTACAGACCCTCCGACAGTGCAGCACTCCCTCAGTACTGACCATCTGACAGTGCAGCACTCCCTCAGTACTGAACATCTGACAATGCAGCACTCTCTCAGTACTGACCCTGTGACAGTGCAGCACTCCCTCAGTTCTAACACTCTGACATTGCAGCACTCACTCAGTACTGACGCTGTGACAATGCAGCACTCTCTCAGTACTGACCCTGAGACAGTGCAGCACTCCCTCAGTACTGACCCTCTGACAGTGCAGCACTCCCTCAGTACTGAACATCTGACAATGCAGCACTCTCACAGTACAGACCCTGAGACAGTGCAGCACTCTCTCAGTACTGACCCTCTGACAGTGCAGTGATCCCTCAGTACAAACCCTTCGACAGTGCAGCACTCCCTCAGTACTGACCCTCTGACAGGGCAGCACTCCCTCAGTACTGAACCTCTGACAATGCAGCACTCCCTCAGTACTGCCCCTCTGACAGTGCAGTGCTCCCTCAGTACAGACACTTCGACAGTGCAGCACTCCCTCAGTACTTACCCTCTGACAGTGCAGCACTCCCTCAGTAGTGCCCCTCTGACAGTGCAGCACTCCCTCAGTACTGACCCTCTGACAGTGCAGCACTCCCTCAGTACTGACCCTCTGACAGTGCATTGCTCCCTCAGTACTGACCCTCTGGCAATGCAGCACTCCCTCAGTACTGCCCCTCTGACAGTGCAATGCTCCCTCAGTGCTGACCCTTCGACAGTGCAGCACTCCCTCAGTACTGATCCTGAGACAGTGCAGCACTCTCTCAGTACTGACCCTCCGACAGTGCAGCACTCCCTCAGTACTGACCCACTGACAGTGCATTGCTCCCTCAGTACAGACACTTCGACAGTGCAGCACTCCCTCAGTACAGACCCTCTGACAGTGCAGCACTCCCTCAGTACTGACCCTCTGGCAGTGCAGCAATCCCTCAGTACTGAAACTGTGACAATGCAGCACTCTCTCAGTACTGACCCTTCGACAGTGCAGCACTCCCTCAGTACTGACTCTCTGACAGTGCAGCGCTCCCTCACTCCTGACCATTCGACAGTGCAGCACTCCCTCAGTACTGGCCCTTTGAAAGTTCAGCTCTCCCTCAGTACTGACCCTCTGACAGTGCAGCACTCCCTCAGTACTGACTCTCTGACATTGGATTGATCCCTCACTACTGACCCTCTGACATTGCAGCACTCCCTCAGTACTGAACCTCTGACAGTGCATTGCTCCCACAGTACTGACCATCTGACAATGCAGCACTCCCTCAGTACTGCCCCTCTGACAGTGCAATGCTCCCTCAGTACAGACCCTTCGACAGTGCAGCACTCCCTCAGTACAGACCCTCTGACAGTGCAGCACTCCATCAGTACTGCCCATCTGACAGTGCAGCACTCCCTCAGTACTGACCCTCTGACAGTGCAGTGCTCCCTCAGTACTGACCCTCTGACAGTGCAGCACTCCCTCAGTACTGACCCTCTGACAGTGCATTGCTCCCTCAGTACTGACCCTCTGACAATGCAGCACTCCCTCAGTACTGCCCCTCTGACATGCAGTGCTCCCTCAGTACAGACCCTCTGAAAGTGCAGCACTCCCTCAGTACTGACCCCTCTGACAGTGTCGTACTCCCACAGTACTGACCCACTGACAGTGCAGCACTCCCTCAGTACTGACCCTCTAACAGTGCATTGCTCCCTCAGTACTGAACCTCTGACAACGCAGCACTCCCTCAGTACTGCCCCTCTGACAGTGCAGTGCTCCCTCAGTACAGACCCTTCGACAATGCAGCACTCCCTCAGTACTTACCCTCTGATAGTGCAGCACTCCCTCAGTAGTGCCCCTCTGACAGTGCAGCACTCCCTCAGTACGGACCCTCTGACAGTGCAGCACTCACTCAGTACTGACCCTCTGACAATGCATTGCTACCTCAGTACTGACCCTCTGACAATGCAGCACTCCCTCAGTACTGCCCCTCTGACAGTGCAATGCTCCCTCAGTACAGACACTTCGACAGTGAAGCACTCCCTCAGTACTTACCCTCTGACAGTTGCAGCACTCCCTCAGTACTGCCCCTCTGACAGTGCAGCACTCCCTCAGTACTGACCCTCTGACAGTGCAGCACTCCCTCAGTACTGACCCTCTGACATTGCATTGCTCCCTCCGCACTGACCCTCTGACAATGCAGCACTCCCTCAGTACTGCCCCTCTGACAGTGCAATGCTCCCTTAGTACAGACACTTCGACAGTGCAGCACTCACTCAGTACAGACACTCTGACAGTGCAGCACTCCTTCAGTACTGCCCCTCTGACAGTGCAGTGCACCCTCAGTGCTGACCCTCTGACAGTGCAGCACTCCCTCAGTACTGACCTCTGACAGTGCAGTGATCCCTCAGTACAGACCCTCCGACAGTGCAGCACTCCCTCAGTACTGCCACTCTGACAGTGCAATGCTCCCTCAGTACAGACACTTCGACAGTGCAGCACTCCCTCAGTACGGACCCTCTGACAGTGCAGCACTCCCTCAGTACTGACCCTCTGGCAGTGCAGCAATCCCTCAGTACTGACCCTGTGACAATGCAGCACTCTCTCAGTACTGACCCTGAGACAGTGCAGCACTCTCTCAGTACTGACCCTCTGACAGTGCAGCACTCCCTCAGTACTGCCCTCTGACAGTGCAGTGATCCCTCAGTACAGACCCTCCGACAGTGCAGCACTCCCTCAGTACTGACCATCTGACAGTGCAGTGATTCCTCTGTACTGACCATCCGACAGTGCAGCACTCCCTCAGTACTGACCCTGAGACAGTGCAGCACTCACTCAGTACTGACCCTGTGACAGTGCAGCACTCCCTCAGTTCTAACACTCTGACATTGCAGCACTCACTCAGTACTGACGCTGTGACAATGCAGCACTCTCTCAGTACTGAACCTCTGACAATGCAGCACTCTCACAGTACAGACCCTGAGACAGTGCAGCACTCTCTCATACTGACCCTCTGACAGTGCAGTGATCCCTCAGTACAAACCCTTCGACAGTGCAGCATTCCCTCAGTACTGACCCTCTGACAGTGCAGCACTCCCTCAGTACTGAACCTCTGACAGTGCAGCACTCCCTCAGTACTGACCCTCTGACAGTGCAGCACTCCCTCAGTAATGACCCTCTGACAGTGCATTGCTCCCTCAGTACTGACCCTCTGGCAATGCAGCACTCCCTCAGTACTGCCCCTCTGACAGTGCAATGCTCCCTCAGTACAGACACTTCGACAGTGCAGCACTCCCTCAGTACAGACACTCTGACAGTGCAGCACGCCATCAGTACTGCCCCTCTGACAGTGCAGTGCACCCTCAGTGCTGACCCTTCGACAGTGCAGCACTCCCTCAGTACTGACCCTGCGACAGTGCAGCACTCTCTCAGTACTGACCCTCCGACAGTGCAGCACTCCCTCAGTACTGAACCACTGACAGTGCATTGCTCCCTCAGTACAGACACTTCGAAAGTGCAGCACTCCCTCAGTACAGACCCTCTGACAGTGCAGCACTCCCTCAGTACTGACCCTCTGGCAGTGCAGCAATCCCTCAGTACTGACCCTGTGACAATGCAGCACTCTCTCAGTACTGACCCTGAGACAGTGCAGCACTCCCTCAGTACTGCCCTCTGACAGTGCAGTGATCCCTCAGTACAGACCCTCCGACAGTGCAGCACTCCCTCAGTACTGACCATCTGACAGTGCAGTGATCCCTCAGTACTGACCATCCGACAGTGCAGCACTCCCTCAGTACTGACCCTGAGACAGTGCAGCACACACTCAGTACTGACCCTGTGACAGTGCAGCACTCCCTCAGTTCTAACACTCTGACATTGCAGCACTCACTCAGTACTGACCCTGTGACAATGCAGCACTCTCTCAGTACCTACCCTGAGACAGTGCAGCACTCCCTCAGTACTGACCCTCTGACAATGCAGCACTCTCACAGTACTGACCCTGAGAGTGCAGCACTCTCTCAGTACTGACCCTCTGACAGTGCAGTGATCCCTCAGTACAAACCCTTCGACAGTGCAGCACTCCCTCAGTACTGACACTCTGACAGTGCAGCACACCCTCAGCACTGAACCTCTGACAATGCAGCACTCCCTCAGTACTGCCCCTCTGACAGTGCAGTGCTCCCTCAGTACAGACCCTTCGACATTGCAGCACTCCCTCAGTACTTACCCTCTGACAGTGCAGCACTCCCTCAGTAGTGCCCCTCTGACAGTGCAGCACTCCCTCAGTACTGACCCTCTGACAGTGCAGCACTCCCTCAGTACTGACCCTCTGACAGTGCATTGCTCCCTCAGTACTGACCCTCTGACAATGCAGCTCTCCCTCAGTACTCCCCCTCTGACAGTGCAATGCTCCCTCAGTACAGACACTTCGACAGTGCAGCACTCCCTCAGTACAGACCCTCTGACAGTGCAGCACTCCATCAGTACTGCCCCTCTGACAGTGCAGTGCACCCTCAGTGCTGACCCTCTGACAGTGCAGCACTCCCTCAGTACTGACCCTGAGACAGTGCCGCACTCTCTCAGTACTGACCCTCTGACAGTGCAGCACTCCCTCAGTACTGCCCTCTGACAGTGCAGTGATCCCTCAGTACAGACCCTCCGACATTGCAGCACTCCCTCAGTACTGACCCGCTGACAGTGCATTGCTCCCTCAGTACTGACCCTCTGACAGTGCAGCACTCCCTCAGTACTGACCCTCTGACAGTGCATTGCTCCCTCATTACTGACCCTCTGACAATGCAGCACTCCCTCAGTACTGCCCCTCTGACATGCAGTGCTCCCTCAGTACAGACCCTCTGAAAGTGCAGCACTCCCTCAGTACTGACCCCTCTGACAGTGTCGTACTCCCACAGTACTGACCCACTGACAGTGCAGCACTCCCTCTGTACTGACCCTCTAACAGTGCATTGCTCCATCAGTACTGAACCTCTGACAACGCAGCACTCACTCAGTACTGCCCCTCTGACAGTGCAGTGCTCCCTCAGTACAGACCCTTCGACAGTGCAGCACTCCCTCAGTACTTACCCTCTGATAGTGCAGCACTCCCTCAGTAGTGCCCCTCTGACAGTGCAGCACTCCCTCAGTACTGACCCTCTGACAGTGCAGCACTCACTCAGTACTGACCCTCTGACAGTGCATTGCTCCCTCAGTACTGACCCTCTGACAATGCAGCACTCCCTCAGTACTGCCCCTCTGACAGTGCAATGCTCCCTCAGTACAGACACTTCGACTGTGCAGCACTCCCTCAGTACTTACCCTCTGACAGTTGCAGCACTCCCTCAGTACTGCCCATCTGACAGTGCAGCACTCCCTCAGTACTGACCCTCTGACAGTGCAGCACTCCCTCAGTACTGCCCATCTGACAGTGCAGCACTCCCTCAGTACTGACCCTCTGACAGTGCAGCACTCCCTCAGTACTGCCCCTCTGACAGTGCAATGCTCCCTTAGTACAGACACTTCGACAGTGCAGCACTCCCTCAGTACAGACCCTCTGACAGTGCAGCATTCCATCAGTACTGCCCCTCTGACAGTGCAGTGCACCCTCAGTGCTGACCCTCTGACAGTGCAGCACTCCCTCAGTACTGCCCTCTGACAGTGCAGTGATCCCTCAGTACAGACCCTCCGACAGTGCAGCACTCCCTCAGTACTGAACCACTGACAGTGCATTGCTCCCTCAGTACTGACCCTTTGACAATGCAGCACTCCCTCAGTACTGCCACTCTGACAGTGCAATGCTCCCTCAGTACAGACACTTCGACAGTGCAGCACTCCCTCAGTACAGACCCTCTGACAGTGCAGCACTCCCTCAGTACTGACCATCTGGCAGTGCAGCAATCCCTCAGTACTGACCCTGTGACAATGCAGCACTCTCTCAGTACTGACCCTGAGACAGTGCAGCACTCTCTCAGTACTGACCCTCTGACAGTGCAGCACTCCCTCAGTACTGCCCTCTGACAGTGCAGTGATCCCTCAGTACAGACCCTCCGACAGTGCAGCACTCCCTCAGTACTGACCATCTGACAGTGCAGTGATTCCTCAGTACTGACCATCCGACAGTGCAGCACTCCCTCAGTACTGACCCTGAGACAGTGCAGCACTCACTCAGTACTGACCCTGTGACAGTGCAGCACTCCCTCAGTTCTAACATTCTGACATTGCAGCACTCACTCAGTACTGACGCTGTGACAATGCAGCACTCTCTCAGTACTGACCCTGAGACAGTGCAGCACTCCCTCAGTACTGACCCTCTGACAGTGCAGCACTCCCTCAGTACTGAACCTCTGACAATGCAGCACTCTCATAGTACAGACCCTGAGACAGTGCAGCACTCTCTCAGTACTGACCCTCTGACAGTGCATTGATCCCTCAGTACAAACCCTTCGACAGTGCAGCACTCCCTCAGTACTGACCCTCTGACAGTGCAGCACTCCATCAGTACTGAACCTCTGACAATGCAGCACTCCCTCAGTACTGCCCCTCTGACAGTGCAGTGCTCCCTCAGAACAGACGCTTGGACAGTGCAGCACTCCCTCAGTACTGACCATCTGACAGTGCAGTCATCCCTCAGTACTGACCATCCGACAGTGCAGCACAACCTCAGTACTGACCCTGAGACAGTGCAGCACTCACTCAGTACTGACCCTGTGACAGTGCAGCACTCCCTCAGTTCTAACACTCTGACATTGCAGCACTCACTCAGTACTGACGCTGTGACAATGCAGCACTCTCTCAGTACTGACCCTGAGACAGTGCAGCAATCCCTCAGTACTGACCCTCTGACAGTGCAGCACTCCCTCAGTACTGAACCTCTGACAATGCAGCACTCTCACAGTACAGACCCTGAGACAGTGCAGCACTCTCTCAGTACTGACCCTCTGACAGTGCAGTGATCCCTCAGTACAAACCCTTCGACAGTGCAGCACTCCCTCAGTACTGACCCTCTGACAGTGCAGCACTCCCTCAGTACTGAACCTCTGACAATGCAGCACTCCCTCAGTACTGCCCCTCTGACAGTGCAGTGCTCCCTCAGTACAGACACTTCGACAGTGCAGCACTCCCTCAGTACTTACCCTCTGACATTGCAGCACTCCCTCAGTAGTGCCCCTCTGACAGTGCAGCACTCCCTCAGTACTGACCCTCTGACAGTGCAGCACTCCCTCAGTAATGACCCTCTGACAGTGCATTGCTCCCTCAGTACTGACCCTCTGGCAATGCAGCACTCCCTCAGTACTGCCCCTCTGACAGTGCAATGCTCCCTCAGTACAGACACTTCGACAGTGCAGCACTCCCTCAGTACAGACACTCTGACAGTGCTGCACGCCATCAGTACTGCCCCTCTGGCAGTGCAGTGCACCCTCAGTGCTGACCCTTCGACAGTGCAGCACTCCCTCAGTACTGACCCTGAGACAGTGCAGCACTCTCTCAGTACTGACCATCCGACAGTGCAGCACTCCCTCAGTACTGAACCACTGACATTGCATTGCTCCCTCAGTACAGACACTTCGACAGTGCAGCACTCCCTCAGTACAGACCCTCTGACAGTGCAGCACTCCCTCAGTACTGACCCTCTGGCAGTGCAGCAATCCCTCAGTACTGACCCTGTGACAATGCAGCACTCTCTCACTACTGACCCTGAGACAGTGCAGCACTCTCTCAGTACTGACCCTATGACAGTGCAGCACTCCCTCAGTACTGCCCTCTGACAGTGCAGTGATCCCTCAGTACAGACCCTCCGACAGTGCAGCACTCCCTCAGTACTGACCATCTGACAGTGCAGTGATCCCTCAGTACTGACCATCCGACAGTGCAGCACTCCCTCAGTACTGACCCTGAGACAGTGCAGCACACACTTAGTACTGACCCTGTGACAGTGCAGCACTCCCTCAGTTCTAACACTCTGACATTGCAGCACTCACTCAGTACTGACCCTGTGACAATGCAGCACTCTCTCAGTACTGACCCTGAGACAGTGCAGCACTCCCTCAGTACTGACCCTCTGACAATGCAGCACTCTCACAGTACTGACCCTGAGACAGTGCAGCACTCTCTCAGTACTGACCCTCTGACAGTGCAGCACTCCCTCAGTACAGCCCCTCTGACAGTGCAGTGATCCCTCAGTACAAACCCTTCGACAGTGCAGCACTCCCTCAGTACTGACCCTCTGACAGTGCAGCACTCCCTCAGTACTGAACCTCTGACAATGCAGCACTCCCTCAGTACTGCCCCTCTGACAGTGCAGTGCTCCCTCAGTACATACCCTTCGACAGTGCAGCACTCCCTGAGTACTTACCCTCTGACAGTGCAGCACTCCCTCAGTAGTGCCCCTCTGACAGTGCAGCACTCCCTCAGTACTGACCCTCTGACAGTGCAGCACTCCCTCAGTACTGACCCTCTGACAGTGCATTGCTCCCTCAGTACTGACCCTCTGACAATGCAGCACTCCCTCAGTACTGCCCCTCTGACAGTGCAATGCTCCCTCAGTACAGACACTTCGACAGTGCAGCACTCCCTCAGTACAGACCCTCTGACAGTGCAGCACTCCATCAGTACTGCCCCTCTGACAGTGCAGTGCACCCTCAGTGCTGACCCTCTGACAGTGCAGCACTCCCTCAGTACTGACCCTGAGACAGTGCAGCACTCTCTCAGTACTGACCCTCTGACAGTGCAGCACTCCCTCAGTACTGCCCTCTGACAGTGCAGTGATCCCTTAGTACAGACCCTCCGACATTGCAGCACTCCCTCAGTACTGACCCGCTGACAGTGCATTGCTCCCTCAGTACTGACCCTCTGACAGTGCAGCACTCCCTCAGTACTGACCCTCTGACAGTGCATTGCTCCCTCAGTACTGACCCTCTGACAATGCAGCACTCCCTCAGTACTGCCCCTCTGACATGCAGTGCTCCCTCAGTACAGACCCTCTGAAAGTGCAGCACTCCCTCAGTACTGACCCCTCTGACAGTGTCGTACTCCCACAGTACTGACCCACTGACAGTGCAGCACTCCCTCAGTACTGACCCTCTAACAGTGCATTGCTCCATCAGTACTGAACCTCTGACAACGCAGCACTCCCTCAGTACTGCCCCTCTGACAGTGCAGTGCTCCCTCAGTACAGACCCTTCGACAGTGCAGCACTCCCTCAGTACTTACCCTCTGATAGTGCAGCACTCCCTCAGTAGTGCCCCTCTGACAGTGCAGCACTCCCTCAGTACTGACCCTCTGACAGTGCAGCACTCACTCAGTACTGACCCTCTGACAGTTGCAGCACTCCCTCAATACTGCCCCTCTGACAGTGCAGCACTCCCTCAGTACTGACCCTCTGACAGTGCAGCACTCCCTCAGTACTGACCCTCTGACAGTGCATTGCTCCCTCCGTACTGACCCTCTGACAATGCAGCACTCCCTCAGTACTGCCCCTCTGACAGTGCAATGCTCCCTTAGTACAGACACTTCGACAGTGCAGCACTCCCTCAGTACTGACCCTCTGGCAGTGCAGCAATCCCTCAGTACTGACCCTGTGACAATGCAGCACTCTCTCAGTACTGACCCTGAGACAGTGCAGCACTCTCTCAGTACTGACCCTCTGACAGTGCAGCACTCCCTCAGTACTGCCCTCTGACAGTGCAGTGATCCCTCAGTACAGACCCTCCGACAGTGCAGCACTCCCTCAGTACTGACCATCTGACAGTGCAGTGATTCCTCAGTACTGACCATCCGACAGTGCAGCACTCCCTCAGTACTGACCCTGAGACAGTGCAGCACTCACTCAGTACTGACCCTGTGACAGTGCAGCACTCCCTCAGTTCTAACACTCTGACATTGCAGCACTCACTCAGTACTGACGCTGTGACAATGCAGCACTCTCTCAGTACTGACCCTGAGACAGTGCAGCACTCCCTCAGTACTGACCCTCTGACAGTGCAGCACTCCCTCAGTACTGAACCTCTGACAATGCAGCACTCTCACAGTACAGACCCTGAGACAGTGCAGCACTCTCTCAGTACTGACCCTCTGACAGTGCAGTGATCCCTCAGTACAAACCCTACGACAGTGCAGCACTCCCTCAGTACTGACCCTCTGACAGTGCAGCACTCCATCAGTACTGAACCTCTGACAATGCAGCACTCCCTCAGTACTGCCCCTCTGACAGTGCAGTGCTCCCTCAGTACATACACTTCGACAGTGCAGCACTCCCTCAGTACTTACCCTCTGACAGTGCAGCACTCCCTCAGTAGTGCCCCTCTGACAGTGCAGCACTCCCTCAGTACTGACCCTCTGGCAATGCAGCACTCCCTCAGTACTGCCCCTCTGACAGTGCAATGCTCCCTCAGTACAGACACTTCGACAGTGCAGCACTCCCTCAGTACAGACACTCTGACAGTGCAGCACGCCATCAGTACTGCCCCTCTGACAGTGCAGTGCACCCTCAGTGCTGACCCTTCGACAGTGCAGCACTCCCTCAGTACTGACCCTGAGACAGTGCAGCACTCTCTCAGTAGTGACCCTCCGACAGTGCAGCACTCCCTCAGTACTGACCCACTGACAGTGCATTGCTCCCTCAGTACAGACACTTCGACAGTGCAGCACTCCCTCAGTACAGACCCTCTGACAGTGCAGCACTCCCTCAGTACTGACCCTCTGGCAGTGCAGCAATCCCTCAGTACTGAACCTGTGACAATGCAGCACTCTCTCAGTACTGACCCTTCGACAGTGCAGCACTCCCTCAGTACTGACTCTCTGACAGTGCAGCGCTCCCTCACTCCTGACCATTCGACAGTGCAGCACTCCCTCAGTACTGGCCCTTTGAAAGTTCAGCTCTCCCTCAGTACTGACCCTCTGACAGTGCAGCACTCCCTCAGTACTGACTCTCTGACAGTGGATTGATCCCTCACTACTGACCCTCTGACATTGCAGCACTCCCTCAGTACTGACCCTCTGACAGTGCATTGCTCCCACAGTACTGACCCTCTGACAATGCAGCACTCCCTCAGTACTGCCCCTCTGACAGTGCAATGCTCCCTCAGTACAGACCCTTCGACAGTGCAGCACTCCCTCAGTACAGACCCTCTGACAGTGCAGCACTCCATCAGTACTGCCCCTCTGACAGTGCAGCACTCCCTCAGTACTGACCCTCTGACAGTGCAGTGCTCACTCAGTACTGACCCACTGACAGTGCAGCACTCCCTCAGTACTGACCCTCTGACAGTGCATTGCTCCCTCAGTACTGACCCTCTGACAATGCAGCACTCCCTCAGTACTGCCCCTCTGACATGCAGTGCTCCCTCAGTACAGACCCTCTGAAAGTGCAGCACTCCCTCAGTACTGACCCCTCTGACAGTGTCGTACTCCCACAGTACTGACCCACTGACAGTGCAGCACTCCCTCAGTACTGACCCTCTAACAGTGCATTGCTCCCTCAGTACTGAACCTCTGACAACGCAGCACTCCCTCAGTACTGCCCCTCTGACAGTGCAGTGCTCCCTCAGTACAGACCCTTCGACAGTGCAGCACTCCCTCAGTACTTACCCTCTGATAGTGCAGCACTCCCTCAGTATTGCCCCTCTGACAGTGCAGCACTCCCTCAGTACTGACCCTCTGACAGTGCAGCACTCACTCAGTACTGACCCTCTGACAGTGCATTGCTCCCTCAGTACTGACCCTCTGACAATGCAGCACTCCCTCAGTACTGCCCCTCTGACAGTGCAATGCTCCCTCAGTACAGACACTTCGACAGTGCAGCACTCCCTCTGTACTTACCCTCTGACAGTTGCAGCACTCCCTCAGTACTGCCCCTCTGACAGTGCAGCACTCCCTCAGTACTGACCCTCTGACAGTGCAGCACTCCATCAGTACTGCCCCTCTGACAGTGCAGTGCACCCTCAGTGCTGACCCTCTGACAGTGCAGCACTCCCTCAGTACTGCCCTCTGACAGTGCAATGCTCCCTCAGTACAGACACTTCGACAGTGCAGCACTCCCTCAGTACAGACCCTCTGACAGTGCAGCACTCCCTCAGTACTGACCCTCTGGCAGTGCAGCAATCCCTCAGTACTGACCCTGTGACAATGCAGCACTCTCTCAGTACTGACCCTGAGACAGTGCAGCACTCTCTCACTGCTGACCCTCTGACAGTGCAGCACTCCCTCAGTACTGCCCTCTGACAGTGCAGTGATCCCTCAGTACAGACCCTCCGACAGTGCAGCACTCCCTCAGTACTGACCATCTGACAGTGCAGTGATCCCTCAGTTCTAACACTCTGACATTGCAGCACTCACTCAGTACTGACGCTGTGACAATGCAGCACTCTCTCAGTACTGACCCTGAGACAGTGCAGCACTCCCTCAGTACTGACCCTCTGACAGTGCAACACTCCCTCAGTACTGAACCTCTGACAATGCAGCACTCTCACAGTACAGACCCTGAGACAGTGCAGCACTCTCTCAGTACTGACCCTCTGACAGTGCAGTGATCCCTCAGTACAAACCCTTCGACAGTGCAGCACTCCCACAGTACTGACCCTCTGACAGTGCAGCACTCCCTCAGTACTGAACCTCTGACAATGCAGCACTTCCTCAGTACTGCCCCTCTGACAGTGCAGCACTCCCTCAGTACTGACCCTCTGACAGTGCATTGCTCCCTCAGTACTGACACTCTGACAATGAAGCACTCCCTCAGTACTGCCCCTCTGACAGTGCAGTGCTCCCTCAGTGCAGACCCTTCGACAGTGCAGCACTCCCTCAGTACTGACAATCTGACAGTGCAGCAGTCCCTCAGTACTGCCCCTCTGGCAGTGCAGCACTCCCGCAGTACTGACCCTCTGACAGAGCAGTGCCCCCTTAGTACTGACACTCTGACAGTGCAGCACTCCCTCAGTACTGGCCCTTTGAAAGTTCAGCTCTCCCTCAGTTCTGACCCTCTGACAGTGCAGTGTTCCCTCAGTACTGACCCCTCTGATAGTGCAGCACTCACTCAGTACTGCCCCTCTGACAGTGCAGCACCCCCTCAGTACTAACCCTCTGACAGTGCATTGCTCCCTCAGTACTGACACTCTGACAATGCAGCACTCCCTCAGTACTGCCCCTCTGACAGTGCAGTGCTCCCTCAGTACAGACCCTTCGACAGTGCTGCACTGCCTCAGTACTGACCCTCTGACAGTGCAGCATTCCCTCAGTACTGCCCCTCTGACTGTGCAGCACTCCCTCAGTACTGACCCTCTGACAGAGCAGTGCCCCCTCAGTACTGACCCTCTGACAGTGCAGCACTCCCTCAGTACTGGCCCTTTGAAAGTGCAGCTCCTTCTCAGTACTGACCCTCCAACAGTGCAGCACTCCCTCAGTACTGACCCTCTGACAGTGCAGCACTCCCTCAGTACTGCCCCTCTGACAGTGCAGCACACCCTCAGTACTGACCCTCTGACATTGCAGTGCTCCCTCAGTACTGACCCTCTAACAGTGCTGCACTCCCTCAGTAAAGACCCTTCGACAGTGCAGCGCTCCCTCAGTACTGAACCTTCGACAGTGCAGCACACCCTCAGTACTGACCCTCTGACAGTGCAGCACTCCCTCAGTACTGACCCTCTGACAGTGCAGTGCTCCCTCAGTACTGACCCCTCTGACAGTGTATCACTCCCTCAGTACTGACCCTCTGACAGTGCAGCACTCCCTCAGGACTGACCCTCTGACAGTGCATTGCTCCCTCAGTACTGACCCTCTGAGAATGCAGCACTCCCTCAGTACTGCCCCTCTGACAGTGCAGTGCTCCCTCAGTAGTGACCCTCTGACAGTGCAGCACTCCCTCAGTACTGACCCTCTGACAGTGCAGTGTTCCCTCAGTACTGACCCCTCTGACAGTGTCGCACTCCCTCAGTACTGACCCTCTGACACTGCAGCACTCCCTCAGTACTGACACTCTGACAGTGCATAGCTCCGTCAGTACTGACACTCTGACAATGCAGCACTCCCTCAGTACTGCCCCTCTGACAGTGCAGTGCTCCCTCAGTACAGACCCTCCGACAGTGCAGCACTCCCTCAGTACTGACACTCTGACAGTGCAGCACTCCCTCAGTACTGCCCCTCTGGCAGTGCAGCACTCCCGCAGTACTGACCCTCTGACAGAGCAGTGCCCCCTTAGTACTGACCCTCTGACAGTGCAGCACTCCCTCAGTACTGGCCCTTTGAAAGTTCAGCTCTCCCTCAGTACTGACCCTCCAACAGTGCAGCACTCCCTCAGTACTGGCCCTTTTTAAGTTCAGCTCTCCCTCAGTACTGACCCTCCAACAGTGCAGCACTCCTTCATAACTGACCCTCTGACAGTGCAGCACTCCCTCAGTTCTGACCCTCTGACAGTGCAGTGTTCCCTCAGTACTGACCCATCTGATAGTGTCGCACTCCCTCAGTACTGACCCTCTGACAGTGCAGCACTCCCTCAGTACTGACCCTCTGACAGTGCATTGCTCCCTCAGTACTGACATTCTGACAATGCAGCACTCCCTCAGTACTGCCCCTCTGACAGTGCAGTGCTCCCTCAGTACAGACCCTTCGACAGCGCAGCACTCCCTCAGTACTGACACTCTGACAGTGCAGCAGTCCCTCAGTACTGCCCCTCTGGCAGTGCAGCACACCCGCAGTACTGACCCTCTGACAGAGCAGTGCCCCCTTAGCACTGACCCTCAGACAGTGCAGCACTTCCTCAGTACTGGCCCTTTGAAAGTTCAGCTCTCCCTCAGTACTGCCCCTCTGACAGTGCAGCACTCCCTCAGTACTGACCCTCTGACAGTGCAGCACTCCCTCAGTTCTGTCCATCTGACAGTGCAGTGTTCCCTCAGTACTGACCCCTCTGATAGTGTCGCACTCCCTCAGTACTGACCCTATGACAGTGCAGCACTCCCTCAGTACTGACCCTCTGACAGTGCATTGCTCCCTCAGTACTGACACTCTGACAATGCAGCACTCCCTCAGTACTGCCCCTCTGACAGTGCAGTGCTCCCTCAGTACAGACCCTTCGACAGTGCAGCACTGCCTCAGTACTGACCCTCTGACAGTGCAGCACTCCCTCAGTGCTTCCCCTCTGACTGTGCAGCACTCCCTCAGTCCTGAGCCTCTGACAGAGCAGTGCCCCCTCAGTACTGACCCTCTGACAGTGCAGCACTCCCTCAGTACTGGCCCTTTGAAAGTTCAGCTCTCCCTCAGTACTGACCCTCCGACAGTGCAGCACTCCCTCAGTACTGACCCTCTGACAGTGCAGCTCTCCCTCAGTACTGCCCCTCTGACAGTGCAACACTCACTCAGTACTGACCCTCTGACAGTGCAGTGCTCCCTCAGTACTGACCCTCTGACAGTGCTGCACTCCCTCAGTACTGACCCTTCGACAGTGCAGCGCTCCCTCAGTACTGACACTTCGACAGTGCAGCACTCCCTCAGCACTGACCCTCTGACAGTGCAGCACTCCCTCAGTACTGCCCCTCTGACAGTGCAGTGCTCCCTCAGTACAGACCCTTCGACAGTGCAGCACTGCCTAAGTACTAACCCTCTGACAGTGCAGCACTCTCTCAGTACTGCCCCTCTGACTGTGCAGCACTCCCTCAGTACTGACCCTCTGACAGTGCATTGCTCCCTCAGTACTGACCCTCTGACAGTGCAGCACTTCCTCAGTACTGGCCCTTTGAAAGTTCAGCTCTCCCTCAGTACTGACCCTCCAACAGTGCAGCACTCCCTCAGTACTGACCCTCTGACAGTGCAGCGCTCCCTCAGTTCTGACCCTCTGACAGTGCAGTGTTCCCTCAGTACTGACCCCTCTGATAGTGTCGCACTCCCTCAGTACTGACCCTCTGACAGTGCAACACTCCCTCAGTACTGACCCTCTGACAGTGCATTGCTCCCTCAATACTGACACTCTGTCAATGCAGCACTCCCTCAGTACTGCCCCTCTGACAGTGCAGTGTTCCCTCAGTACAGACCCTTCGACAGTGCAGCACTCCCTCAGTACTGACACTCTGACAGTGCAGCACTCCTCAGTACTGCCCCTCTGGCAGTGCAGCACTCCCGCAGTACTGACCCTCTGACAGAGCAGTGCCCCCATAGTACTGACCCTCTGACAGTGCAGCACTCCCTCAGTACTGGCCCTTTGAAAGTTCAGCTCTCCCTCAGTACTGACCCTCCAACAGTGCAGCACTCCCTCAGTACTGACCCTCTGACAGTGCAGCACCCCCTCAGTTCTGACCCTCTGACAGTGCTGTGTTCCCTCAGTACTGACACCTCTGATAGTGTCGCACTCCCTCAGTACTGACCCTCTGACAGTGCAGCACTCCCTCAGTACTGACCCTCTGACAGTGCATTGCTCCCTCAGTACTGACACTCTGACAATGCAGCACTCCCTCAGTACTGCCCCTCTGACAGCGCAGTGCTCCCTCAGTACAGACCATTCGACAGTGCAGCACTGCCTCAGTACTGACCCTCTAACAGTGCAGCACTCCCTCAGTACTGCCCCTCAGACTGTGCAGCACTCCCTCATTACTGACCCTCTGACAGAGCAGTGCCTCCTCAGTACTGACCCTCTGACAGTGCAGCACTCTCTCAGTACTGGCCCTTTGAAAGTTCAGCTCTCCCTCAGGACTGACCCTCCAACAGTGCAGCACTCTCTCAGTACTGACCCTCTGACAGTGCAGCACTCCCTCAGTACTGCCCCTCTTACAGTGCAGCACTCCCTCAGTACTGACCCTCTGACAGTGCAGCACTCCCTCAGTACTGACCGTCTGACAGTGCATTGCTCCCTCACTACTGCCCCTCTGACAGTGCAGCACTCCCTCAGTACTGACCGTCTGACAGTGTCGCACTCCCACAGTACTGCCCCTCTGACAGTGCAGCACTCCCTCAGTGCTGCCCCTCTGACAGTGCAGCACTCCCTCAATTTTGGCCCTTTGCAAGTTCAGCTCTCCCTCAGTACTGACCCTCTGACAGTGCAGCACTCCCTCAGTACTGACCCTCTGACAGTGCATTGCTCCATCAGTACTGACCCTCTGACAGTGCAGCTCTCCCTCAGTACTGACCCTCTGACATTGCAGCACTCCCTCAGTACTGCACCTCTGACAGTGCCACACTCCCTCAGTACTGCCCCTCTGACATTGCAGCACTCCCTCAGTACTGCACCTCTGACAGTGCAGCACTCCCTCAGTACTGACCCTCTGACAGTGCAGCACTCACTCAGTACTGCCCCTCTGACAGTGCAGCACTCCCTCAGTACTGACCCAATGACAGTGCAGTGCTCCCTCAGTACTGACCCTCTGACAGTGCAGCACTCCCTCAGTACTGAACCTCTGACAGTGCATTGCTCCCTCAGTACTGACCCTCTGACAATGTAGCACTCCCTCAGTACTGACCCTCTGACAGTACAGTGCTCCCTCAGTACTGACCCCTCTAACAGTGCCGCACTCCCTCATTACTGACCCTCTGACAGTGCAGCACTCCCTCAGTACTAACCCTCTGACAGTGCATTGCTCCCTCAGTACTGACCCTCTGACAATGCAGCACTCCCTCAGTACTGCCCCTCTGACAGTACAGTGCTCCCTCAGTAGAGACCCTCTGACAGTGCAGCATTCCCTCAGTACTGACCCTCTGACAGTGCAGTGTTCCCTCAGTACTGACCCCTCTGACAGTGTCGCACTCCCTCAGTACTGACCCTCTGACAGTGCAGCACTCCCTCAGAACTGACCCTCTGACAGTGCGTTGCTCCCTCAGTGCTGACACTCTGACAATGCAGCACTCCCTCAGTACTGCCCCTCTGACAGTGCAGTGCTCCCTCGGTACAGACCCTTCGACAGTGCAGCACTCCCTCAGTACTGAACCTCTGACAGTGCAGCACTCCCTCAGTACTGCCCCTTTGACAGTGCAGCACTCCCTCAGATCTGACCCTCTGACAGAGCAGTGCCCCCACAGTACTGACCCTCTGACAGTGCAGCACTCCCTCAGTACTGGCCCTTTGAAAGTTCAGCTCTCCCTCAGTACTGAACCTCCAACAGTGCAGCACTCCCTCAGCACTGACCCTCTGACAGTGCAGCACTCCCTCAGTACTGCCCCTCTGACAGTGCAGCACTCCCTCAGTACTGACCCTCTGACAGTGCAGTGCTCCCTCAGTACTGACCCTCTGACAGTGCTGCACTCCCTCAGTACTGACACTTCGACAGTGCAGCGCTCCCTCAGTACTGACCGTTCGTCAGTGCAGCACTCCCTCAGTACTGACCCTCTGACAGTGCAGCACTCCCTCAGTACTGACCCTCTGACAGTGCTTTGCTCCCTCAGTACTGACCCTCTGACAGTGTCGCACTCCCTCAGTACTGACCCTCTGACAGTGCAGCACTCCCTCAGTACTGACCCCCTGACAGTGCATTGCTCCCTCAGTACTGACCCTCTGACAATGCAGCACTCCCTCAGTACTGCCCCTCTGACAGTGCAGTGCTCCCTCAGTAGTGACCCTCTGACAGTGCAGCATTCCCTCAGTACTGACCCTCTGACAGTGCAGTGTTCCCTCAGTACTGACCCCTCTGACAGTGTCGCACTCCCTCAGTACTGACCCTCTGACATTGCAGCACTCCCAAGTACTGACCCTCTGACAGTGCATTGCTCCCTCAGTACTGACACTCTGACAATGCAGCACTCCCTCAGTACTGCCCCTCTGACAGTGCAGTGCTCCCATCAGTACAGAACCTTCGGCAGTGCAGCACTCCCTCAGTACTGACCCTCTGACAGTGCAGCACTCCCTCAGTACTGCCCCTCTGACAGGGCAGCACTCCCTCAGTACTGCCACTCTGACAGAGCAGTGCCCCCACAGTACTGACCCCCTGACAGTGCAGCACTCCCTCAGTACTGGCCCTTTGAAAGTTCAGCTCTCCCTCAGTACTGACCCTCCAACAGTGCAGCACTCCCTCAGTACTGACCCTCTGACAGTGCAGCACTCCCTCAGTACTGCCCCTCTGACAGTGCAGCACTTCCTCAGTACTGAACCTCTGACAGTGCAGTGCTACCTCAGTACTGACCCTCTGACAGTGCTGCACTCCCTCAGTACTGACATTTCGACAGTGCAGCGCTCACTCAGTACTGACCCTTCGACACTGCAGCACTCCCTCAGTACTGACCCTCTGACAGTGCAGCACTCCCTCAGTACTGACCATCTGACAGTGCATTGCTCGCTCAGTACTGACCCTCTGACAGTGCAGCACTCCCTCAGTAGTGACCCTCTGACAGTGCAGCACTCCCTCAGCACTGACACTCTGACAGTGCAGTGCTCCCACAGTACTGAACCTCTGACTGTGCATTGCTCCCTCAGTACTGACCCTCTGACAATGCAGCACTCCCTCAGTACTGACCCTCTGACAGTACAGTGCTCCCTCAGTACTGACCCCTCTAACAGTGTCGCACTCCCTCAGTACTGACCCTCTGACAGTGCAGCACTCCCTCAGTACTGACCCTCTGACAGTGCATTGCTCCCTCAGTACTGACCCTCTGACAATGCAGCACTCCCTCAGTACTGCCCCTCTGACAGTACAGTGCTCCGTCAGTAGAGACCCTCTGACAGTGCAGCATTCCCTCAGTACTGACCCTCTGACAGTGCAGTGTTCCCTCAGTACTGACGCCTCTGACAGTGTCGCACTCCCTCAGTACTGACCCTCTGACAGTGCGTTGCTCCCTCAGTACTGACACTCTGACAATGCAGCACTCCCTCAGTACTGCCCCTCTGACAGTGCAGTGCTCCCTCGGTACAGACGCTTCGACAGTGCAGCACTCCCTCAGTACTGACCCTCTGACAGTGCTGCACTCCCTCAGTACTGCCCCTCTGACAGTGCAGCACTCCCTCAGATCTGACCCTCTGACAGAGCAGTGCCCCCTCAGTACTGACCCTCTGACAGTGCAGCACTCCCTCAGTACTGACCCTCTGACAGTGCTTTGCTCCCTCAGTACTGACCCTCTGACAGTGTCGCACTCCCTCAGTACTGACCCTCTGTCAGTGCAGCACTCCCTCAGTACTGACCCTCTGACAGTGCATTGCTCCCTCAGTACTGACCCTCTGACAATGCAGCACTCCCTCAGTACTGCCCCTCTGACAGTGCAGTGCTCCCTCAGTAGTGACCCTCTGACAGTGCAGCATTCTCTCAGTACTGACCCTCTGACAGTGCAGTGTTCCCTCAGTACTGACCCCTCTGACAGTGTCGCACTCCCTCAGTACTGAGCCTCTGACAGTGCAGCACTCCCAAGTACTGACCCTCTGACAGTGCATTGCTCCCTCAGTACTGACACTCTGACAATGCAGCACTCCCTCAGTACTGCCCCTCTGACAGTGCAGTGCTCCCTCCGTACAGACCCTTCGGCAGTGCAGCACTCCCTCAGTACTGACCCTCTGACAGTGCAGCACTCCCTCAGTTCTGCCCCTCTGACAGTGCAGCACTCCCTCAGTACTGCCCCTCTGACAGAGCAGTGCCCCCACAGTACTGACCCTCTGACAGTGCAGCACTCCCTCAGTACTGGCCCTTTGAAAGTTCAGCTCTCCCTCAGTACTGACCCTCCAACAGTGCAGCACTCCCTCAGTACTGACCCTCTGACAGTGCAGCACTCCCTCAGTACTGCCCCTCTGACAGTGCAGCACTCAATCAGTACTGACCCTCTGACAGTGCAGTGCTCCCTCAGTACTGACCCTCTGACAGTGCTGCACTCCCGCAGTACTGACACTTCGACAGTGCAGCGCTCACTCAGTACTGACCCTTCGACAGTGCAGCACTCCCTCAGTACTGACCCTCTGACAGTGCAGCACTCCCTCAGTACTGACCATCTGACAGTGCATTGCTCCCTCAGTACTGACCCTCTGACAGTGCAGCACTCCCTCAGTACTGACCCTCTGACAGTGCAGCACTCCCTCAGTACTGACACTCTGACAGTGCAGTGCTCCCTCAGTACTGAACCTCTGACAGTTCAGCACTCACTCAGTACTGACCCTCTGACAGTGCATTGCTCCCTCAGCACTGGACCTCTGACAATGCAGCACTCCCTCAGTACTGCCCCTCTGACAGTGCATTGCTCCCTCAGCACTGAACCTCTGACAATGCAGCACTCCCTCAGTACTGACCCTCTGACAGTGCAGTGCTCCCTCAGTACTGACCCCTCTGACAGTGTCGCACTCCCTCAGTACTGACCCTCTAACGGTGCAGCACTCCCTCAACACTGACCCTCTGACAGTGCAGCACTCCCTCAGTACTGACCCTCTGACAGAGCAGTGCCCCCACAGTACTGACCCTCTGACAGTGCAGCACTCCCTCAGTACTGGCCCTTTGAAAGTTCAGCTCTCCCTCAGTACTGAACCTCCAAGTGCAGCACTCCCTCAGCTCTGACCCTCTGACAGTGCAGCACTCCCTCAGTACTGCCCCTCTGACAGTGCAGCACTCCCTCTGTACTGACCCTCTGACAGTGCAGTGCTCCCTCAGTACTGACCCTCTGACAGTGCTGCACTCCCTCAGTACTGACACTTCGACAGTGCAGCGCTCCCTCAGTACTGACCCTTCGTCAGTGCAGCACTCCCTCAGTACTGACCCTCTGACAGTGCAGCACTCCCTCAGTACTGACCCTCTGACAGTGCTTTGCTCCCTCAGTACTGACCCTCTGACAGTGTCGCACTCCCTCAGTACTGACCCTCTGTCAGTGCAGCACTCCCTCAGTACTGACCCTCTGACAGTGCATTGCTCCCTCAGTACTGACCCTCTGACAATGCAGCACTCCCTCAGTACTGCCCCTCTGACAGTGCAGTGCTCCCTCAGTAGTGACCCTCTGACAGTGCAGCATTCCCTCAGTACTGACCCTCTGACAGTGCAGTGTTCCCTCAGTACTGACCCCTCTGACAGTGTCGCACTCCCTCAGTACTGACCCTCTGACAGTGCAGCACTCCCAAGTACTGACCGTCTGACAGTGCATTGCTCCCTCAGTACTGACACTCTGACAATGCAGCACTCCCTCAGTACTGCCCCTCTGACAGTGCAGTGCTCCCTCCGTACAGACCCTTCGGCAGTGCAGCACTCCCTCAGTACTGACCCTCTGACAGTGCAGCACTCCCTCAGTTCTGCCCCTCTGACAGTGCAGCACTCCCTCAGTACTGCCCCTCTGACAGAGCAGTGCCCCCACAGTACTGACCCTCTGACAGTGCAGCACTCCCTCAGTACTGGCCCTTTGAAAGTTCAGCTCTCCCTCAGTACTGACCCTCCAACAGTGCAGCACTCCCTCAGTACTGACCCTCTGACAGTGCAGCACTCCCTCAGTACTGCCCCTCTGACAGTGCAGCACTCCCTCAGTACTGACCCTCTGACAGTGCAGTGCTCCCTCAGTACTGACCCTCTGACAGTGCTGCACTCCCGCAGTACTGACACTTCGACAGTGCAGCGCTCACTCAGTACTGACCCTTCGACAGTGCAGCACTCCCTCAGTACTGACCCTCTGACAGTGCAGCACTCCCTCAGTACTGACCATCTGACAGTGCATTGCTCCCTCAGTACTGACCCTCTGACAGTGCAGCACTCCCTCAGTACTGACCCTCTGACAGTGCAGCACTCCCTCAGTACTGACACTCTGACAGTGCAGTGCTCCCTCAGTACTGAACCTCTGACAGTTCAGCACTCACTCAGTACTGACCCTCTGACAGTGCATTGCTCCCTCAGCACTGAACCTCTGACAATGCAGCACTCCCTCATTACTGCCCCTCTGACAGTGCATTGCTCCCTCAGCACTGAACCTCTGACAATGCAGCACTCCCTCAGTACTGACCCTCTGACAGTGCAGTGCTCCCTCAGTACTGACCCCTCTGACAGTGTCGCACTCCCTCAGTACTGACCCTCTAACGGTGCAGCACTCCCTCAACACTGACCCTCTGACAGTGCAGCACTCCCTCAGTACTGACCCTTTGAAAGTTCAGCACTCCCTCAGTACTGACCCTCTGACGTTGCAGCACTCCCTCAGTACTGACCCTTTGAAAGTTCAGCACACCCTCATGACTGACCCTCTGACAGTGCAGCACTCCCTCAGTACTGCCGCTTTGAAAGTTCAGCACTCCCTCAGTACTGAGCCTCTGACAGTGCAGCACTCCCTCAGTACTAACCCTCTGACAGTGCAGCACACCCTCAGTACTGCTGCTCTGACAGTACAGTGCTCCCTCAGTACTGACCCTCTGACAGTACAGTGCTCCCTCAGTACTGACCCCTCTAACAGTGTCGCACTCCCTCAGTACTGACCCTCTGACAGTGCAGCACTCCCTCAGTACTGACCCTCTGACAGTGCATTGCTCCCTCAGTACTGACCCTCTGACAATGCAGCACTCCCTCAGTACTGCCCCTCTGACAGTACAGTGCTCCGTCAGTAGAGACCCTCTGACAGTGCAGCATTCCCTCAGTACTGAACCTCTGACAGTGCAGTGTTCCCTCAGTACTGACGCCTCTGACAGTGTCGCACTCCCTCAGTACTGACCCTCTGACAGTGCAGCACTCCCTCAGTACTGACCCTCTGACAGTGCGTTGCTCCCTCAGTACTGACACTCTGACAATGCAGCACTCCCTCAGTACTGCCCCTCTGACAGTGCAGTGCTCCCTCGGTACAGACCCTTCGACAGTGCAGCACTCCCTCAGTACTGACCCTCTGACAGTGCAGCACTCCCTCAGTAATGCCCCTCTGACAGTGCAGCACTCCCTTAGATCTGACCCTCTGACAGAGCAGTGCCCCCAAAGTACTGACCCTCTGACAGTGCAGCACTCCCTCAGTACTGGCCCTTTGAAAGTTCAGCTCTCCCTCAGTACTGACCCTCCAAGTGCAGCACTCCCTAAGCACTGACCCTCTGACAGTGCAGCACTCCCTCAGTACTGCCCCTCTGACAGTGCAGCACTCCCTCTGTACTGACCCTCTGACAGTGCAGTGCTCCCTCAGTACTGACCCTCTGACAGTGCTGCACTCCCTCAGTACTGACACTTCGACAGTGCAGCGCTCCATCAGTACTGACCCTTCGTCAGTGCAGCACTCCCTCAGTACTGACCCTCTGACAGTGCAGCACTCCCTCAGTACTGACCCTCTGACAGTGCTTTGCTCCCTCAGTACTGACCCTCTGACAGTGTCGCACTCCCTCAGTACTGACCCTCTGTCAGTGCAGCAATCCCTCAGTACTGACCCTCTGACAGTGCATTGCTCCCTCAGTACTGACCCTCTGACAATGCAGCACTCCCTCAGTACTGCCCCTCTGACAGGGCAGTGCTCCCTCAGTAGTGACCCTCTGACAGTGCAGCATTCCCTCAGTACTGACCCTCTGACAGTGCAGTGTTCCCTCAGTACTGACCCCTCTGACAGTGTCGCACTCCCTCAGTACTGACCCTCTGACAGTGCAGCACTCCCTCAGTACTGACCCTCTGACAGTGCATTGCTCCCTCAGTACTGACCCTTTGACAGTGCAGCACTCCCTGAGTACTGACCCTCTGACAGTGCATTGCTCCCTCAGTCCTGACACTCTGACAATGCAGCACTCCCTCAGTACTGCCCCTCTGACAGTGCAGTTCTCCCTCCGTACAGACCCTTCGTCAGTGCAGCACTCCCTCAGTACTGACCCTCTGACAGTGCAGCACTCCCTCAGTTCTGCCCCTCTGACAGTGCAGCACTTCCTCAGTACTGCCCCTCTGACAGAGCAGTGCCCCCACAGTACTGACCCTCTGACAATGCAGCACTCCCTCAGTACTGGCCCTTTGAAAGTTCAGCTCTCCCTCAGTACTGACCCTCCAACAGTGCAGCACTCCCTCAGTACTGCCCCTCTGACAGTGCAGCACTCCCTCAGTACTGACCCTCTGACAGTGCAGCACTCCCTCAGTTCTGCCCCTCTGACAGTGCAGCACTCCCTTAGTACTGACCCTCTGACAGTGCAGTGCTCCCTCAGTACTGACCCTCTGACAGTGCTGCACTCCCGCAGTACTGACACTTCGACAGTGCAGCGCTCACTCAGTACTGACCCTTCGACAGTGCAGCACTCCCTCAGTACAGACCCTCTGACAGTGCAGCACTCCCTCAGTACTGACCATCTGACAGTGCATTGCTCCCTCAGTACTGACCCTCTGACAGTGCAGCACTCCCTCAGTACTGACCCTCTGACAGTGCAGCACTCCCTCAGTACTGACACTCTGACAGTGCAGTGCTCCCTCAGTACTGAACCTCTGACAGTTCAGCACTCACTCAGTACTGACCCTCTGACAGTGCATTGCTCCCTCAGCACTGAACCTCTGACAATGCAGCACTCCCTCAGTACTGCCCCTCTGACAGTGCATTGCTCCCTCAGCACTGAACCTCTGACAATGCAGCACTCCCTCAGTACTGACCCTCTGACAGTGCAGTGCTCCCTCAGTACTGACCCCTCTGACAGTGTCGCACTCCCTCAGTACTGACCCTCTAACGGTGCAGCACTCCCTCAACACTGACCCTCTGACAGTGCAGCACTCCCTCAGTACTGACCCTTTGAAAGTTCAGCACTCCCTCAGTACTGACCCTCTGACGTTGCAGCACTCCCTCAGTACTGACCCTCTGACAGTGCAGCACTCCCTCAGTACTGACCCTCTAACAGTGCAGCACTCCCTCAGTACTGACCCTCTGACAGTGTAGCACTCCCTCAGTACTGACCATCTGACAGTTTAGCACTCCCTCAGTACTGCCCCTCTGACAGTGCAGCTCTCCCTCAGTACTGACCGTCTGACAGTGTCGCACTCCCTTAGTACTGACCCTTTGAAAGTTCAGCTCTCCCTCAGTACTGACCCTTCGACAGAGCAGCGCTCCCTCAGTACTGACCCTCTGACAGTGCAGCACTCCCTCAGTACTGACTCTCTGACAGTGCAGCGCTCCCTAAATACTGCCACTCTGACAGTGCAGCACTCCCTCAGTACTGGCCCTTTGAAAGTTCAGCTCCCCCTCAGTACTGACCCTCTGACAGTGCAGCACTCCCTCAGTACTGACCCTCTGACAGTGCATTGCTCCCTCAGTACTGACCCTTTGACAGTGCAGCACTCCCTGAGTACTGACCCTCTGACAGTGCATTGCTCCCTCAGTACTGACCCTCTGACAATGCAACACTCCCTCAGTACTGCCCCTCTGACAGTGCAGCACTCCCTCAGAACTGCCCCTCTGACAGTGCAGCACTCCCTCAGTACTGGCCCTCTGACAGTGCACCACTCACTCTGTACTGCCCCTCTGACAGTGCAGCACTCCCTCAGTACTGACCCTCTGACATTGCAGTGCTCCCTCAGTACTGACCCTCTGACAGTGCAGCACTCCCTCAGTACTGACCCTCTGACAGTGCATTGCTCCCTCAGTACTGACCCTCTGACAATGCAGCACTCCCTCAGTACTGACCCTCTGACAGTGCAGTGCCCCCTCAGTACTGACCCCTCTGACAGTGCCGCACTCCCTCAGTACTGACCCTCTGACAGTGCAGCACTCCCTCAGTACTGACCCTCTGACAGTGCATTGCTCCCTCAGTACTGACCCTCTGACTATGCAGCACTCCCACAGTACTGCCCCTCTGACAGGGCAGTGCTCCCTCAGTAGCGACCCTCTGACAGTGCAGCACTCCCTCAGTACTGACCCTCTGACAGTGCAGTGTTCCCTCAGTACTGACCCCTCTGACAGTGCATTGCTCCCTCAGTACTGACAATCTGACAATGCAGCACTCCCTCAGTACTGCTCCTCTGACACTGCAGCGCTCCCTCAGTACAGACCCTTCGACAGTGCAGCACTCCCTCAGTACTGACCCTCTGACAGTGCAGCACTCCCTCAGTACTGCCCCTCTGACAGTGCAGCACTCCCTCAGTACTGACACTCTGACAGAGCAGTGCCCCCACAGTACTGACCCTCTGACAGTGCAGCACTCCCTCAGTACTGGCCCTTTTGAAAGTTCAGCTCTCCCTCAGTACTGACCCTCTGACAGTGCAGCACTCCCTCAGTACTGACCCTCTGACAGTGCAGCACTCCCTCAGTACTGCCCCTCTGACAGTGCAGCACTCCCTCAGTACTGACCCTCTGACAGTGCAGTGCTCCCTCAGTACTGACCCTCTGACAGTGCAGCACTCCCTCAGTACTGACCCTCTGACAGTGCATTGCTCCCTCAGTACTGACCCTCTGACAATGCAGCACTCCCTCAGTACTGCCCCTCTGACAGTGCAGTGCTCCCTCAGTACTGACCCTCTGACACTGCAGCACTCACACAGTACTGACCCTCTGACAGTGCAGTGCTCCCTCAGTACTGACCCCTCCGACAGTGTCGCACTCTTTCAGTACTGACCCTCTGACAGTGCAGCACACCCTCAGTACTGACCCTCTGACAGTGCATTGCTCCCTCAATACTGACACTCTGACAATGCAGCACTCCCTCAGTACTGCTCCTCTGACAGTGCAGTGCTCCCTCAGTACAGACCCTTCGACAGTGCAGCACTCCCTCAGTACTGACCCTCTGACAGTGCAGCACTCCCTCAGTACTGTCGCTCTGACAGTGCAGCACTCCCTCAGTACTGACCCTCTGACAGTGCAGTGCTCAGTCAGTACTGACCCTCTGACAGTGCAGCACTCCCTCAGTACTGACCCTTCGACAGTGCAGCGCTCCCTCAGTACTGAACCTTCGACAGTGCAGCACTCCCTCAGTACTGAACCTCTGAACGTGCAGTGCTCCCTCAGTACTGACCCTCTGACAGTGCATCACTCCCTCAATACTGACCCTTCGACAGTGCAGCGCTCCCTCACTACTGACCCTTCGACAGTGCAGCACTCCTCAGTATTGACCCTCTGACAGTGCAGGACTCCCTCAGTACTGACCCTTGGACAGTGCAGCGCTCCCTCAGTACTGACCCTTCGACAGTGCAGCACTCCCTCAGTACTGACTCTCTGATAGTGCAGCGCTCCCTCAGTACTGGCCCTTTGAAAGTTCAGCTCTCCCTCAGTACCGACCCTGAGACAGTGCAGCACTCCCTCATTACTGACCCTCAGACAGTGCAGCAGTCCCTCATTACTGACCCTCTGACAGTGCAGCGCTCCAACAGTACTGGCCCTTTCAAAGTTCAGCTCTCCATCAGTACTGACCCTCTGACAATGCAGCACTCCCTCAGTACTGCCCCTCTGACTGTGCAATGCTCCCTCAGTACAGACCATTCGACAGTGCAATGCTCCCTCAGTACAGACCCTTCGACAGTGCAGCACTCCCTCAGTACTGAGCATCTGACAATGTCGCACTCCCACAGTACTGACCCTCTGACACTGCAGTGGTCCCTCAGTACTGACCCTCTGACAGTGCAGCACTCCCTCAGTCTGACCCTCTGACAGTGCAGTGCTCCCTCAGTACTGACCCCTCTGACAGTGACGCACTCCCTCAGGACTGACCCTCTGACAGTGCAGCACACCCTCAGTACTGACCCTCTGACAGTGCAGTGCTCCCTCAGTACTGACACTCTGACAATGCAGCACTCCCTCACTACTGCCCCTCTGACAGTGCAGTGCTCCCTCAGTACAGACCCTTCGACAGTGCAGCAATGCCTCAGTACTGACCATCTGACAGTGTCGCACTCCCTCAGTACTGACCCTCTGACAGTGCAGCACTCCCTCAGTACTGCCCCTCCGACAGTGCAATCCTCCCTCAGTGCAGACCCATCGAAAGTGCAGCGCTCACTCAGTACTGCCCCTCTGACAGTGCAGTGCTCCCTTAGTAATGACACTTCGATAGTGCAGCGCTCCCTCAGTACTGACCCGCTGACAGTGTAGCACTCCCTCAGTACTGACCCTCTGACAGTGCAGTGCTCCCTTTACTGACCCTTCGACAGTGCAGCACTCCCTCAGTATTGACCCTCTGACAGTGCAGCACTCCCTCAGTACTGCCCCTCTGACAGTGCAGTGCTCCCTTAGTACTGACCCGCTGACAGTGCAGCACTCCCTCAGTACTGCCCCTCTGACAGTGCAGCGCTCCCTCAGTACAGACCCTTCGACAGTGCAGCGCTTCCTCAGTACTGACCCTCTGACAGAGCAGCACTCCCTCAGTACTGGCCCTCTGATAGGGCAGCGCTCCCTTAGTCCTGACCCTTCGACAGTGCAGCGCTCCCTCAGTACTGACCAGCTGACAGTGCAGCACTCCCTCAGTACTGCCCCTCTGACAGTGCAGTGCTCCCTCAGTACTGACCCTTCGACAGTGCAGCACTCCCTCAGTACTGACTCTCTGACAGTGCAGCACTCCGTCCGTACTGCCCCTCTGACAGGGCTGCACTCCCTCAGTACTGCCACTTTGAAAGTTCAGCACTCCCTCAGTACTTCCCCTCTGACAGTGTAGCACTCCCTCAGTACTGACCCTTCGACAGTGCAGCACTCCCTCAGTATTGACCCACCGACAGTTCAGTGCTCCCTCAGTACTGACCCTCTGACAGTGCAGCACTCCCTCAGTACTGACCCTTTGAATGTTCAGCAGTCCTTCAGTACTGCCCCTCTGACTGTGTAGCACTCCCTCAGTACTGCCCCTCTGACAGTGCAGTGCTCCCTCTGTACTGACCCTCTGACAGTGCAGCACTCCCTCAGTACAGCCCCTCTGACAGTGCAGTGCTCCCTCAGTACTGACCCTCTGACAGTGCAGCACTCCCTCAGTACTGCCCCTCTGACAGTGCAGTGCTCCCTCAGTACTGACCCTCTGACATTGCAGCACTCCCTCAGTACTGACCCTGTGACAATGCAGCACTCCCTCAGTACTGACCCTCTGACTGTGCAGCACTCCCTCAGTACTGACCATCTGGCAGTGCAGTGCTCCCTCAGTACTGTCCTTCAGACATTGCAGCACTCCCTCAGTACTGACCCTGTGACAATGCAGCACTCCCTCAGTACTGACCCTCTGACAGTGCAGCAGTCCCTCAGTACTCACCCTCTGGCAGTGCAGCACTCCCTCAGTACTGACCCTGTGACAATGCAGCACTCTCTCAGTACTGACCCTCTGACAGTGCAGCACTCCCTCAGTACTGACCCTCCGACAGTGCAGCACTCCCTCAGTACTGACCCTGAGACAATGCAGTGATCCGTCAGTACTGACCCTCCGAAAGTGCAGCACTCACGCAGTACTGACCCTGAGACAGTACAGCACTCCCTCAGTACTGCCTCTCTGACACTGCAGTGCTTCCTCAGTACTGCCCCTCTGACAGTGTAACACACCCTCATTACTGAACCTCTGACAGTGCAGCACTCCCTCAGTACTGACCCTCTAACTGTGCAGCATTCCCTCAGTACTGACCCTCTGACCGTGGAGCACTCCCTCAGTACTGACCCTCTGACAGAGCAGCACTCCCTCAGTACTGACCCTCTAACTGTGCAGCATTCCCTCAGTCCTGACCCTCTGACCGTGGAGCACTCCCTTAGTACTGACCCGCTGACAGTGCAGCACTCCCTCAGTACTGCCCCCCTGACAGTGCAGCGCTCCCTCAGTACAGACCATTCGACAGTACAGCGCTTCCTCAGTACTGACCCGCCGACAGAGCAGCACTCCCTCAGTACTGACCCTGTGACAGTGGAGCGCTCCCTCAGTACTGCCCCTCTGACAGTGCAGCGCTCCCTTAGTACTGACCCTTCAACAGTGCAGCACTCCCTCAGTACTGAGCCTCTGACAGTGCAGCACTCCCTCAGTACTGCCCCTCTGACAGTGCAGGGCTCCCTCAGTACTGACCCTTCGACAGTGCAGCACTCCCTCCGTACTGCCCCTCTAACAGTGCTGCACTCCGTCAGTACTGCCCATTTGAAAGTTCAGCACTCCCTCAATACTGCCCCTCTGACAGTGTAGCACTCCCTCAGTACAGACCCTCTGACGGTGCTGCACTCCCTCAGTACTGACCCTTTGAAAGTTCAGCAATCCCTCAGTACTGCCCCTCTGACAGTGCAGTGCTCCCTCAGTACTGACCCTCTGACAGTGCAGCATTCCCTCAGTACTGCCCCTCTGACAGTGCAGTGCTCCCTCAGTACTGACCCTCTGACATTGCAGCACTCCCTCAGTACTGACCCTGTGACAATGCAGCACTCCCTCAGTACTGACCCTCTGACTGTGCAGCACTCCCTCAGTACTGACCATCTGGCAGTGCAGTGCTCCCTCAGTACTGTCCTTCAGACATTGCAGCACTCCCTCAGTACTGACCCTGTGACAATGCAGCACTCCCTCAGTACTGACCCTCTGACAGTGCAGCAGTCCCTCAGTACTCACCCTCTGGCAGTGCAGCACTCCCTCAGTACTGACCCTGTGACAATGCAGCACTCTCTCAGTACTGACCCTCTGACAGTGCAGCACTCCCTCAGTACTGACCCTCCGACAGTGCAGCACTCCCTCAGTACTGACACTGAGACAATGCAGTGATCCGTCAGTACTGACCCTCCGAAAGTGCAGCACTCACGCAGTACTGACCCTGAGACAGTACAGCACTCCCTCAGTACTGCCTCTCTGACACTGCAGTGCTTCCTCAGTACTGCCCCTCTGACAGTGTAACACACCCTCATTACTGAACCTCTGACAGTGCAGCACTCCCTCAGTACTGACGCTCTAACTGTGCAGCATTCCCTCAGTACTGACCCTCTGACCGTGGAGCACTCCCTCAGTACTGACCCTCTGACAGTGCAGCACTCCCTCAGTACTGACCCTCTAACTGTGCAGCATTCCCTCAGTCCTGACCCTCTGACCGTGGAGCACTCCCTTAGTACTGACCCGCTGACAGTGCAGCACTCCCTCAGTACTGCCCCCCTGACAGTGCAGCGCTCCCTCAGTACAGACCATTCGACAGTACAGCGCTTCCTCAGTACTGACCCGCTGACAGAGCAGCACTCCCTCAGTACTGACCCTGTGACAGTGGAGCGCTCCCTCAGTACTGCCCCTCTGACAGTGCAGCGCTCCCTTAGTACTGACCCTTCAACAGTGCAGCACTCCCTCAGTACTGAGCCTCTGACAGTGCAGCACTCCCTCAGTACTGCCCCTCTGACAGTGCAGGGCTCCCTCAGTACTGACCCTTCGACAGTGCAGCACTCCCTCAGTACTGACTCTCTGACAGTGCAGCACTCCCTCCGTACTGCCCCTCTAACAGTGCTGCACTCCGTCAGTACTGCCCATTTGAAAGTTCAGCACTCCCTCAATACTGCCCCTCTGACAGTGTAGCACTCCCTCAGTACAGACCCTCTGACAGTGCTGCACTCCCTCAGTACTGACCCTTTGAAAGTTCAGCACTCCCTCAGTACTGCCCCTCTGACAGTGCAGTGCTCCCTCAGTACTGACCCTCTGACAGTGCAGCATTCCCTCAGTACTGCCCCTCTGACAGTGCAGTGCTCCCTCAGTACTGACCCTCTGACATTGCAGCACTCCCTCAGTACTGACCCTGTGACAATGCAGCACTCCCTCAGTACTGACCCTCTGACAGTGCAGCACTCCCTCAGTACTGACCCTCTGGCAGGACAGCACTCCCTCAGTACTGACCCTGTGACAATGCAGCACTCACTCAGTACTGACCCTCTGACAGTGCAGCGCTCCCTCAGTACTGACCCACCGACAGAGCAGCACTCCCTCAGTACTGACCCTGAGACTGTGCAGTGATCCCTCAGTACTGACCCTCCGACAGTGCAGCACTCCCTCAGTACTGCCTCTCTGACACTGCAGTTCTCCCTCAGTACTGCCCCTCTGACAGTGTAGCACACCCTCATTACTGACCCTCTGACAGTGCAGCACTCCCTCAGTACTGACCCTCTAACAGTGCAGCACTCCCTCAGTACTGAACCTCTGACAGTGTAGCACTCCCTCAGTACTGACCCTCTAACGGTGCAGCACTCCCTCAACACTGACCCTCTGACAGTGCAGCACTCCCTCAGAACTGACCCTGAGACAGTGTAGCACTCCCTCAGTACTGCCTCTCTGACACTGCAGTGCTCCCTCAATACTGCCCCTCTGACTGTGTAGCACACCCTCATTACTGACCCTCTGACAGTGCAGCATTCCCTCAGTACTGACCCTCTGACCGTGTAGCACTCCCTCAGTACTGACCCTCTAACGGTGCAGCACTCCCTCAACACTGATCCTCTGACAGTGCAGTGCTCCCTCAGTACTGATACTCTGACAATGCAGTGCTCCCTTAGTACTGACCCGCTGACAGTGCAGCACTCCCTCAGTACTGCCCCTCTGACAGTGCAGCGCTCCCTCAAAACAGACCCTTCGACAGTGCAGCGCTTCCTCAGTACGGACCCTCTGACAGAGCAGCACTCCCTCAGTACTGACACTGTGACAGTGCAGCACTCCCTAAGTACTGCCCCTCTGACAGTGCAGCGCTCCCTTAGTTCTGACCCTTCAACAGTGCAGCGCTCCCTCAGTACTGAGCTTCTGACAGTGCAGCACTCCCTCAGTACTGCCCCTCTGACAGTGCAGTGCTCCGTCAGTACTGACCCTTCGACAGTGCAGCACTCCCTCAGTACTGACTCTCTGACAGTGCAGCACTCTCTCCGTACTGCCCCTCTGACAGTGCTGCACTCCATCAGTACTGCCCCTTTGAAAGTTCAGCACTCCCTCAGTACTGCCCCTCTGACAGTGTAGCACTCCCTCAGTACTGACCCTCTGACAGTGCTGCACTCCCTCAGTACTGACCCTTTGAAAGTTCAGCACTCCCTCAGTACGGCCCCTCTGACAGTGCAGTGCTCCCTCAGTACTGACCCTCTGACAGTGCAGCACTCCCTCAGTACAGCCCCTCTGACAGTGCAGTGCTCCCTCAGTACTGACCCTCTGACATTGCAGCACTCCCTCAGTACTGACCCTGTGACAATGCAGCACTCCCTCAGTACTGCCCCTCTGACAGTACAGCACTCCCTCAGTACTGACCCTCTGGCAGTGCAGCACTCCCTCAGTACTGACCCTGTGACAATGCAGCACTCTCTCAGTACTGACCCTCTGACATTGCAGCACTCCCTCAGTACTGCCCATCTGACAGTGCAGTGATCCCTCAGTACTGACCCTCCGACAGAGCAGCACTCCCTCAGTACTGACCCTCTGACAGTGCAGTGATCCCTCAGTACTGACCCTCCGACAGTGCAGCACTCCCTCAGTACTGACACTGAGACAGTGCAGCACTCCCTCAGTACTGCCTCTCTGACACTGCAGTTCTCCCTCAGTACTGCCCCTCTGACAGTGTAGCACACCCTCATTAATGACCCTCTGACAGTGCAGCGCGCCCTCAGTACTGACCCTCGAACAGTGCAGCACTCCCTCAGTACTGACCCTCTGACAGTGTAGCACTCCCTCAGTACTGACCCTCTAACGGTGCAGCACTCCCTCAACACTGACCCTCTGACAGTGCAGCACTCCCTCAGTACTGACCCTTTGAAAGTTCAGCACTCCCTCAGTACTGACCCTCTGATAGTGCAGCACTCCCTCATTACTGACCCTTTGAAAGTTCAGCACACCCTCATTACGGACCCTGTCACAGTGCAGCACTCCCTCAGTACTGCCCCTCTGACAGTGCAGCACTCCCTCAGTACTGACCCTCTGACAGTGCAGCACTCCCTCAGTACTGCCTCTCTGACACTGCAGTGCTCCCTCAGTACTGCCCCTCTGACAGTGTAGCACTCCCTCAGTATCGACCGTCTGACAGTGCCACTCTCCCTCAGTACTGCCCCTCTGACAGTGCAGCACTCCCTCAGTACTGACCGTCTGACAGTGTCGCACTCCCTCAGTACTGACCCTTTGAAAGTTCAGCTCTCCCTCAGTACTGACACTTCGACAGTGCAGCGCTCCCTCAGTACTGACCCTCTGACAGTGCAGCACTCCCTCAGTACTGACTCTCTGACAGTGCAGCGCTCCCTCAGTACTGCCCCTCTGACAGTGCAGCACTCCCTCAGTACTGGCCCTTTGTAAGTTCAGCTCTCCCTCAGCACTGACCCTCTGACAGTGCAGCATTCCCTCAGTACTGACCCTCTGACAGTGCATTGCTCCCTCAGTACTGACCCTCTGACAATGCAGCACTCCCTCAGTACTTCCCCTCTGACAGTGCAGCACTCCCTCAGTACTGCCCCTCTGACAGTGCAGCACTCCCTCATTACTGACCCTCTGACAGTGCAGCACTCACTCAGTACTGCCCCTCGGACAGTGCAGCACTCCCTCATTACTGACCCTCTGACAGTGCAGTGTTCCCTCAGTACTGACCCCTCTGACAGTGTCGCACTCCCTCAGTACTGACCCTCTGACAGTGCAGCACTCCCTCAGTACTGGCCCTCTGACAGTGCATTGCTCCCTCAGTACTGACCCTCCGACAGTGCAGCACTCCCTCAGTACTGACCCTGAGACAGTGCAGTACTCCCTCAGTACTGCCTCTCTGACACTGCAGTTCTCCCTCAGTACTGCCCCTCTGACAGTGTAGCACACCATCATTACTGACCCTCTGACAGTGCAGCACTCCCTCAGTACTGACCCTGAGACAGTGCAGTGATCCCTCAGTACTGACCCTCCGACAGAGCAGCACTCCCTCAGTACTGACCCTGAGACAGTGCAGTGATCCCTCAGTACTGCCTCTCTGACACTGCAGTACTCCCTCAGTACTGCTCCTCTGACAGTGTAGCACACCCTCATTACTGACCCTCTGACAGTATAGCACTCACTCAGTACTGCCCCTCTGACAGTGCAGCACTCCCTCAGTACTGACCCTCTGACAGTGTCGCACTCCCTCAGTACTGACCCTCTAACGGTGCAGCACTCCCTCAACACTGACCCTCTGACAGTGCAGCACTCCCTCAGTACTGACCCAGAGACAGTGCAGCACTCCCTCAGTACTGCCTCTCTGACACTTCAGTTCTCCCTCAGTACTGCCCCTCTGACAGTGCAGCACACCCTCATTACTGACCCTCTGACAGTGCAGTGCTCCCTCAGTACTGACCCTCCGAAAGTGCAGCACTCGCTCAGTACTGACCCTGAGACAGTGCAGCACTCCCTCAGTACTGCCTCTCTGACACTGCAGTTCTCCCTCAGTACTGCCCCTCTGACAGTGCAGCACACCCTCATTACTGACCCTCTGACAGTGCAGTGCTCCCTCAGTACTGCCCCTCTGACAGTGTAGCACACCCTCATTACTGAACCTCTGACAGTGCAGCACTCCCTCAGTACTGACCCTCAAACAGTGCAGCATTCCCTCAGTACTGACCCTCTGACCGTGTAGCACTCCCTCAGTACTGACACTCTAACGGTGCAACACTCCCTCAACACTGACCCTCTGACAGTACAGTGCTCCCTCAGTGCTGATACTCTGACAATGCAGTGCTCCCTTAGTACTGACCCGCTGACAGTGCAGCACTCCCTCAGTACTGCCCCTCTGACAGTGCAGCGCTCCCTCAGTACAGACCCTTCGAGAGTGCAGCGCTTCCTCAGTACTGACCCTCTGACAGAGCAGCACTCCCTCAGTACTGACCCTGTGACAGTGCAGCATTCCCTCAGTACTGCCCCTTTGACAGTGCAGCGCTCCCTTAGTACTGACCCTTCAACAGTGAAGCGCTCCCTCAGTACTGAGCCTCTGACAGTGCAGCACGCCCTCAGTACTGCCCCTCTGACAGTGCAGTGCTCCCTCAGTACTGACCCTTCGACAGTGCAGCACTCCCTCAGTACTGACTCTCTAACAGTGCAGCACTCTCTCCGTACTGCCCTTCTGACAGTGCTGCACTCCGTCAGTACTGCCCCTTTGAAAGTTCAGCACTCCCTCAGTACTGCCCCTCTGACAGTGTAGCACTCCCTCAGTACTGACCCTCTGACAGTGCTGCACTCCCTCAGTACTGACCCTTTGAATGTTCAGCACTCCCTCAGTACTGCCCCTCTGAAAGTGCAGTGCTCCCTCAGTACTGACCCTCTGACAGTGCAGCACTCCCTCAGTACTGCCCCTCTGACAGTGCAGTGCTCCCTCAGTACTGACCCTCTGACATTGCAGCACTCCCTCATTACTGACCCTGTGACAATGCAGCACTCCCTCAGTACTGACCCTCTGACAGTGCAGCACTCCCTCAGTACTGACCCTCTGGCAGTGCAGCACTCCGTCAGTACTGACCCTGTGACAATGCAGCACTCTCTCATTACTGACGCACTGACAGTGCATCACTCCCTCAGTACTGCCCCTCTGACAGTGCAGTGATCCCTCAGTACTGACCCTCCGACAGAGCAGCACTCCCTCAGTACTGACCCTGAGACAGTGCAGTGATCCCTCAGTACTGACCCTCCGACAGTGCAGCACTCCCTCAGTACTGACACTGAGACAGTGCAGCACTCCCTCAGTACTGCCTCTCTGACACTGCAGTTCTCCCTCAGTACTGCCCCTCTGACAGTGTAGCACATCCTCAGTACTGCCCCTCTGACAGTGCAGCACTCCCTCAGTACTGCTCCTCTGACAGTGCAGCACTCCCTCATTACTGACCCTCTGACAGTGCAGCACTCACTCAGTACTGCCCCTCTGACAGTGCAGCACTCCCTCAGTTTTGACCCTCTGACAGTGCAGTGTTCCCTCAGTACTGACCCCTCTGACAGTGTCGCACTCCCTCAGTACTTACCCTCTGACAGTGCAGCACTCCCTCAGTACTGACCCTCTGACAGTGCATTGCTCCCTCAGTACTGACCCTCCGACAGTGCAGCACTCCCTCAGTACTGACCCTGAGACAGTGCAGTACTCCCTCAGTACTGCCTCTCTGACACTGCAGTTCTCCCTCAGTACAGCCCCTCTGACAGTGTAGCACACCATCATTACTGACCCTCTGACAGTGCAGCACTCCCTCAGTACTGACCCTGAGACAGTGCAGTGATCCCTCAGTACTGACCCTCCGACAGAGCAGCACTCCCTCAGTACTGACCCTGAGACAGTGCAGTGATCCCTCAGTACTGACGCTCCGACAGTGCAGCACTCCCTCAGTACTGACACTGAGACAGTGCAGCACTCCCTCAGTACTGCCTCTCTGACACTGCAGTTCTCCCTCAGTACTGCCCCTCTGACAGTGTAGCACACCCTCATTACTGACCCTCTGACAGGGCAGCACTCCCTCAGTACTGACCCTCTAACAGTGTAGCACTCCCTCAGTACTGACCCTCTGACAGTGTAGCACTCCCTCAGTACTGACCCTCTAACCGTGCAGCACTCCCTCAACACTGACCCTCTGACAGTGCAGCACTCCCTCAGTACTGACCCAGAGACAGTGCAGTGATCCCTCAGTACTGACCCTCTAACGGTGCAGCACTCCCTCAACACTGACCCTCTGACAGTGCAGTGATCCCTCAGTACTGACCCTCCGAAAGTGCAGCACTCGCTCAGTACTGACCCTGAGACAGTGCAGCACTCCCTCAGTACTGCCTCTCTGACACTGCAGTTCTCCCTCAGTACTGCCCCTCTGACAGTGTAGCAGACCCTCATTACTGACCCTCTGACAGTGCAGTGCTCCCTCAGTACTGCCCCACTGACAGTGCAGCACACCCTCATTACTGAACCTCTGACAGTGCAGCACTCCCTCAGTACCGACCCTCTAACAGTGCAGCATTGCCTCAGTACTGACCCTCTGACCGTGTAGCAGTCCCTCAGTACTGACACTCTAACGGTGCACCACTCCCTCAACACTGACCCTCTGACAGTACAGTGCTCCCTCAGTGCTGATACTCTGACAATGCAGTGCTCCCTTAGTACAGACCCGCTGACAGTGCAGCACTCCCTCAGTACTGCCCCTCTGACAGTGCAGCGCTCCCTCAGGACAGACCCTTCGACAGTGCAGCGCTTCCTCAGTACTGACCCTCTGACAGAGCAGCACTCCCTCAGTACTGCCCCTCTGACAGTGCAGCGCTCCCCTAGTACTGACCCTTCAACAGTGAAGCGCTCCCTCAGTACTGAGCCTCTGACAGTGCAGCACTCCCTCAGTACTGCCCCTCTGACAGTGCAGTGCTCCCTCAGTACTGACCCTTCGACAGTGCAGCACTCCCTCAGTACTGACTCTCTGACAGTGCAGCACTCTCTCCGTACTGCCCTTCTGACAGTGCTGCACTCCGTCAGTACTGCCCCTTTGAAAGTTCAGCACTCACTCAGTACTGCCCCTCTGACAGTGTAGCACTCCCTCAGTACTGACCCTCTGACAGTGCTGCACTCCCTCAGTACTGACCCTTTGAAAGTTCAGCACTCCCTCAGTACTGCCCCTCTGAAAGTGCAGTGCTCCCTCAGTACTGACCCTCTGACAGTGCAGCACTCCCTCAGTACTGCCCCTCTGACAGTGCAGTGCTCCCTCAGTACTGACCCTCTGACATTGCAGCACTCCCTCATTACTGACCCTGTGACAATGCAGCACTCCCTCAGTACTGACCCTCTGACAGTGCAGCACTCCCTCAGTACTGACCCTCTGGCAGTGCAGCACTCCCTCAGTACTGACCCTGTGACAATGCAGCACTCTCTCATTACTGACCCTCTGACAGTGCAGTGATCCCTCAGTACTGACCCTCCGACAGAGCAGCACTCCCTCAGTACTGACCCTGAGACAGTGCAGTGATCCCTCAGTACTGACCCTCCGACAGTGCAGCACTCCCTCAGTACTGACAATGAGACAGTGCAGCACTCCCTCAGTACTGCCTCTCTGACAATGCAGTTCTCCCTCAGTACTGCCCCTCTGACAGTGTAGCACATCCTCATTAATGACCCTCTGACAGTGCAGCGCGCCCTCAGTAATGACCCTCCAACAGTGCAGCACTCCCTCAGTACTGACCCTCTGACAGTGTAGCACTCCCTCAGTACTGACCCTCTAACGGTGCAGCAATCTCTCAACACTGACCCTCTGACAGTGCAGCACTCCCTCAGTACTGACCCTTTGAAAGTTCAGCACTCCCTCAGTACTGACCCTCTGATAGTGCAGCACTCCCTCAGCACTGACCCTTTGAAAGTTCAGCACACCCTCATTACGGACCCTCTGACAGTGCAGCACACCCTCAGTACTGCCCCTTTGAAAGTTCAGCACTCCCTCGGTACTGACCCTCTGACAGTGCAGCACTCCCTCAGTACTGACCCTCTGACAGTGCAGCACTCCCTTAGTACTGCCTCTCTGACTCTACAGTGCTCCCTCAGTACTGCCCCTCTGACAGTGTAGCACTCCCTCAGTACTGACCGTCTGACAGTGTCGCTCTCCCTCAGTACTGCCCCTCTGACAGTGCAGCACTCCCTCAGTACTGACCGTCTGACCGTGTCGCACTCCCTCAGTACTGACCCTTTGAAAGTTCAGCTCTCCCTCAGTACTGACACTACGACAGTGCAGTGCTCCCTCAGTAGTGACCATCTGACAGTGCATTGCTCCCTCAGTACTGACCCTCTGACAGTGCAGCACTCCCTCAGTACTGACCCTCTGACAGTGCATTGCTCCCTCAGTACTGACCCTCTGACAATGCAGCACTCCCTCAGTACTGCCCCTCTGACAGTGCAGCACTCCCGCAGTACTGCCCCTCTGACAGTGCAGCACTCCCTCAGTACTGACCCTCTGACAGTGCAGCACTCCCTCAGTACTGCCCCTCTGACAGTGCAGCACTCCCTCAGTACTGACCGTCTGACCGTGTCGCACTCCCTCAGTACTGACCCTTTGAAAGTTCAGCTCTCCCTCAGTACTGACACTACGACAGTGCAGCGCTCCCTCAGTCCTGACCCTCTGACAGTGCAGCACTCCCTCAGTACTGACTCTCTGACAGTGCAGCGCTCCCTCAGTACTGCCCCTCTGACAGTGCAGCACTCCCTCAGTACTGGCCCTTTGTAAGTTCAGCTCTCCCTCAGTACTGACCCTCTGACAGTGCAGCACTCCCTCAGTACTGACCATCTGACAGTGCATTGCTCCCTCAGTACTGACCCTCTGACAGTGCAGCACTCCCTCAGTACTGACCCTCTGACAGTGCATTGCTCCCTCAGTACTGACCCTCTGACAATGCAGCACTCCCTCAGTACTGCCCCTCTGACAGTGCAGCACTCCCGCAGTACTGCCCCTCTGACAGTGCAGCACTCCCTCAGTACTGACCCTCTGACAGTGCAGCACTCACTCAGTACTGCCCCTCTGACAGTGCAGCACTCCATCAGTTCTGACCCTCTGACAGTGCAGTGCAGCCTCAGTACTGACACTCTGACAATGCTGCACTCCCTCAGTACTGCCCCTCTGACAGTGCAGTGCTCCCTCAGTAGTGACCCTCTGACAGTGCAGCTCTCCCTCAGTACTGACCCTCTGACAGTGCAGAGTTCCCTCAGTACTGACCCCTCTGACAGTGTCGCACTCCCTCAGTACTGACCCTCTGACAATGCAGCACTCCCTCAGTACTGACCCTCTGACAGTGCATTGCTCCGTCTGTACTGACCTTCCGACAGTGCAGCACTCCCTCAGTACTGACCCTGAGACAGTGCAGTACTCCCTCAGTACTGCCTGTCTGACAGTGTAGCACTCCCTCAGTACTGACCCTCTAAAGGTGCAGCACTCCCTCAACACTGACCCTCTGACAGTGCAGCACACCCTCAGTACTGACCCTTTGAAAGTTCAGCACTCCCTCAGTACTGACGCTCTGACAGTGCAGCACTCCCTCAGTACTGACCCTTTGAATGTTCAGCACACCTTCATTACTGACCCTTTGACAGTGCAGCACTCCCTCAGTACTGACCCTCTGACAGTGCAGCACTCCCTCAGTGCTGCCTCTCTGACACTACAGTGCACCCTCAGTACTGCCCCACTGACAGTGTAGCACTCCCTCAGTCCTGACCGTCTGACATTATCGCACTCCCTCAGTACTGCCCCTCTGACAGTGCAGCACTACCTCAGTACTGCCCGTCTGACAGTGTCGCTCTCCCTCAGTACTGACCCTTTGAAAGTTCAGCTCTACCTCAGTACTGACCCTTCGACAGTGCAGCGCTCCCTCAGTTCTGACCCTCTGGCAGTGCAGCACTCCCTCAGTACTGACTCTCTGACAGTGCAGCGCTCCCTCAGTACTGCCCCTCTGACAGTGCAGCACTCCCTCAGTACTGGCCCTTTGAAAGTTCTGCTCTCACTCAGTACTGACCCTCTGACAGTGCAGCACTCCCTCAGTACTGACCCTCTGACAGTGCATTGCTCCCTCAGTACTGACCCTCTGACAGTGCAGCACTCCCTCATAACTGACCCTCTGACAGTGCATTGCTCCCTCAGTACTGACCCTCTGACAATGCAGCACTCCCTCAGTACTGCCCCTCTGACAGTGCAGCACTCCCTCAGTACTGACCCTCTGACAGTGCAGCACTCACTCAGTACTGCCCCTCTGACAGTGCAGCACTCCCTCAGTACTGACCCTCTGACAGTGCAGTGCTCCCTCAGTACTGACCCTCTGACAGTGCAGCACTCCCTCAGTACTGACCCTCTGACAGTGCATTGCTCCCTCAGTACTGACCCTCTGACAATGCAGCACTCCCTCATTACTGACCCTCTGACAGTGCAGTGCTCCCTCAGGACTGACCCCTCTGACAGTGTCGCACTCCCTCAGTACTGACCCTCTGACAGTGCAGCACTCCCTCAGTACTGACACTCTGACATTGCATTGCTACCTCAGTACTGACCCACTGACAATGCAGCACTGCCTCAGTACTGCCCCTCTGACAGTGCAGTGCTCCCTCAGTAGTGACCCTCTGACAGTGCAGCACTCCCTCAGTACTGACCCTCTGACAGTGCAGTGTTCCCTCAGTACTGACCCTCTGACAGTGTCGCACTCACTCAGTACTGACCCTCTGACAGTGCAGCGCTCCCTCAGTACTGACCCTCTGACAGTGCATTGCCCCTCAGTACTGACACTCTGAAAATGCAGCACTCCCTCATTACTGCCCCTCTGACAGGGGAGTGCTCCCTCAGTACAGACCCTTCGACAGTGCAGCACTCCCTCAGTACTGAACCTCTGACAGTGCAGCACTCCCTCAGTACTGCCCCTCTGACAGTGCAGCACTCCCTCAGTACTGACCCTCTGACAGTGCAGCACTCCCTCAGTACTGCCCCTTTGAAAGTTCAGCACTCCCTCAGTACTGCGACTCTGACAGTGTAGCACTCCCTCAGTACTGACCCTTCGACAGTGCAGCACTCCCTCAGTATTGACCCACCGACAGTGCAGTGCTCCCTCAGTACAGACACTGTGACAGTTCTACACTCCCTCAGTACTGACCGTTTGAAAGTTCAGCAATCCTTCAGTACTGCCCCTCTGACAGTGTAGCACTCCCTCAGTACTGCCCCTCTGACTGTGCAGTGCTCCCTCAGTACTGACCCTCTGACTGTGCAGCACTCCCTCAGTACTGCCCCTCTGACAGTGCAGTGCTCCCTCAGTACTGACCCTCAGACATTGCAGCACTCCCTCAATACTGACCCTCTGACAGTGCAGTGATCCCTCAGTACTGAACCTCCGGCAGTGCAGCACTCCCTCAGTACTGACCCTGAGACAGTGCAATGCTCCCTCAGTACCGACACTTCGACAGTGCAGTACTCCCTCAGTACTGACACTCTGACAGTGCAGCACTCCCTCAGTACTGACCCACTGACAGAGCAGTGCTCTCTCACAACTGACCCTCTGACAGTGCAGCACTCCCTCAGTACTGACCCTCTGACAGTGCATTGCTCCCTCAGTACTGACCCTCTGACAATGCAGCACTCCCTCAGCACTGACCCTCTGACAGTGCAGTGCTCCCTCAGTACTGACCCCTCTGACAGTGTCGCACTCCCTCAGTTCTGTCCCTCTGACAGTGCAGCACTCCCTCAGTACTGACCCTCTGACAGTGCAGTGCTCCCTCAGGACTGACCCCTCTGACAGTGTTCGCACTCCCTCAGTACTGACCCTCTGACAGTGCAGCACTCCCTCAGTACTGACACTCTGACAGTGCATTGCAACCTCAGTACTGAACCTCTGACAATGCAGCACTGCCTCAGTACTGCCCCTCTGACAGTGCAGTGCTCCCTCAGTAGTGACCCTCTGACAGTGCAGCACTCCCTCAGTACTGACCCTCTGACAGTGCAGTGTTCCCTCAGTACTGACCCTCTGACAGTGTCGCACTCACTCAGTACTGACCCTCTGACAGTGCAGCGCTCCCTCAGTACTGACCCTCTGACAGTGCATTGCCCCCTCAGAACTGACACTCTGACAATGCAGCACTCCCTCATTACTGCCCCTCTGACAGGGGAGTGCTCCCTCAGTACAGACCCTTCGACAGTGCAGCACTCCCTCAGTACTGAACCTCTGACAGTGCAGCACTCCCTCAGTACTGCCCCTCTGACAGTGCAGCACTCCCTCAGTACTGACCCTCTGACAGTGCAGCACTCACTCAGTACTGACCCTCTGACAGTGCAGTCCTCCCTCAATACTGTCCCCTCCGACAGTGTCGCACTCCCTCAGTACTGACCCTCTGACAGTGCAGCACACCCTCAGTACTGACCCTCTGACTGTGCATTGCTCCCTCAGTACTGATACTCTGACAATGCAGCACTCCCTCAGTACTGCCCCTCTGACAGTGCAGTGCTCCCTCAGTACAGTCCCTTCGACAGTGCAGCACTCCCTCAGTACTGACCCTCTGACAGTGCAGCACTCCCTCAGTACTGCCCCTCTGACAGTGCAGTGCTCCCACAGTACAGACCCTCTGACAGTGCAGCACTCACTCAGTACTGACCCTCTGACAGTGCAGTGCTCCCTCAATACTGACCCCTCCGAGAGTGTCGCACTCCCTCAGTACTGACCCTCTGACAGTGCATTGCTCCCTCAGTACTGATACTCTGACAATGCAGCACTCCCTCATTACTACCCCTCTGACAGTGCAGTGCTCCCTCAGTACAGACCCTTCGACAGTGCAGCACTCCCTCAGTACTGACCCTCTGACAGTGCAGCACTCCGTCAGTACTGTCCCTCTGTCAGTGCAGCACTCCCTCAGTACTGACCCTCTGACAGTGCAGTGCTCACTCAGTACTGACTCTCTGACATTGCAGCACTCCCTCAGTGCTGACCATTCGACAGTGCAGCGCTCCCTCAGTACTGACCCTTCGACAGTGCAGCACTCCCTCAGTATTGACCATCTGACAGTGCAGTGCTCCCTCAGTACTGACCCTCTGACAGTGCAGCACTCCCTCAGTACTGACCCTTCGACAGTGCAGCGCTCCCTCAGTACTGACCCTTCGACAGTGCAGCACTCCCTCAGTACTGAACCTCTGACAGTGCAGGACTCCCTCAGTACTGACCCTTGGACTGTGCAGCGCTCCCTCAGTACAGACCCTCTGACAGTGCAGTGCTCCCTCAGTACTGAACCTCTGACAGTATCGCACTCCCTCAGTTCTGTCCCTCTGACAGTGCAGCACTCCCTCAGTACTGACCCTCTGACAGTGCAGTGCTCCCTCAGGACTGACCCCTCTGACAGTGTCGCACTCCCTCAGTACTGACCCTCTGACAGTGCAGCACTCCCTCAGTACTGACACTGACAGTGCATTGCAACCTCAGTACTGACCCTCTGACAATGCAGCACTGCCTCAGTACTGACCCTCTGACAGTGCAGTGTTCCCTCAGTACTGACCCTCTGACATTGTCGCACTCCCTCAGTAGTGACCCTCTGAAGTGCAGCACTCCCTCAGTACTGACCTTCTGACAGTGCAGTGTTCCCTCAGTACTGACCCTCTGACAGTGTCGCACTCACTCAGTACTGACCCTCTGACAGTGCAGCGCTCCCTCAGTACTGACCCTCTGACAGTGCATTGCCCCCTCAGAACTGACACTCTGACAATGCAGCACTCCCTCATTACTGCCCCTCTGACAGGGGAGTGCTCCCTCAGTACAGACCCTTCGACAGTGCAGCACTCCCTCAGTACTGAACCTCTGACAGTGCAGCACTCCCTCAGTACTGCCCCTCTGACAGTGCAGCACTCCCTCAGTACTGACCCTCTGACAGTGCAGCACTCACTCAGTACTGACCCTCTGACAGTGCAGTCCTCCCTCAATACTGACCCCTCCGACAGTGTCGCACTCCCTCAGTACTGACCCTCTGACAGTGCAGCACACCCTCAGTACTGACCCTCTGACTGTGCATTGCTCCCTCAGTACTGATACTCTGACAATGCAGCACTCCCTCAGTACTGCCCCTCTGACAGTGCAGAGCTCCCTCAGTACAGTCCCTTCGACAGTGCAGCACTCCCTCAGTACTGACCCTCTGACAGTGCAGCACTCCCTCAGTACTGCCCCTCTGACAGTGCAGTGCTCCCGCAGTACTGACCCTCTGACAGTGCAGCACTCACTCAGTACTGACCCTCTGACAGTGCAGTGCTCCCTCAATACTGACCCCTCCGAGAGTGTCGCACTCCCTCAGTACTGACCCTCTGACAGTGCATTGCTCCCTCAGTACTGATACTCTGACAATGCAGCACTCCCTCATTACTACCCCTCTGACAGTGCAGTGCTCCCTCAGTACAGACCCTTCGACAGTGCAGCACTCCCTCAGTACTGACCCTCTGACAGTGCAGCACTCCGTCAGTACTGTCCCTTTGTCAGTGCAGCACTCCCTCAGTACTGACCCTCTGACAGTGCAGTGCTCACTCAGTGCTGACTCTCTGACATTGCAGCACTCGCTCAGTGCTGACCATTCGACAGTGCAGCGCTCCCTCAGTACTGACCCTTCGACAGTGCAGCACTCCCTCAGTACTGACCATCTGACAGTGCAGTGCTCCCTCAGTACTGACCCTCTGACAGTGCAGCACTCCCTCAGTACTGACCCTTCGACAGTGCAGCGCTCCCTCAGTACTGACCCTTCGACAGTGCAGCACTCCCTCAGTACTGAACCTCTGACAGTGCAGGACTCCCTCAGTACTGACCCTTGGACAGTGCAGCGCTCCCTCAGTACTGACCCTTCGACAGTGCAGCACTCCCTCAGTACTGACTCTCTGTCAGTGCAGCGCTCCCTCAGTACTGACCCCTCTGACAGTGTCTCAATCCATCAGTACTGGCCCTTTGAAAGTACAGCTCTCCCTCAGTACTGACCCTGAGACAGTGCAGCACTCCCTCAGTACTGACCCTCAGATAGAGCAGCACTCCCTCAGTACTGACCCTCTGACAGTGCAGCGCTCCCTCACTACTGGCCCTTTGAAAGTTCAGCTCTCCCTCAGTAATGACCCTCTGACAATGCAGCACTCCCTCAGTACTGCCCCTCTGACAGTGCAATGCTCCCTCAGTGCAGACCCTTCGACAGTGCAATGCTCCCTCAGTACAGACCCCTCGACAGTGCATCACTCCCACAGTACTGACCATCTGAAAGTGTCGCATTCCATCTGTACTGATCCTCTGACAGTGCAGTGCTCCCTCAGTACTGACCCTCTGACAGTGCAGCACTCCCTCAGTTCTGCCCCTCTGACAGTGCAGCACTCCCTCAGTACTGACCCTCTGACAGTGCAGCACTCACTCAGTACTGCCCCTCTGACAGTGCAGCACTCCCTCAGTACTGACCCTCTGACAGTGCAGTGCTCCCTCAGGACTGACCCCTCTGACAGTGTCGCACTCCCTCAGTACTGACCCTCTGACAGTGCAGCACTCCCTCAGTACTGACACTCTGACAGTGCATTGCTACCTCAGTACTGACCCTCTGACAATGCAGCACTGCCTCAGTACTGCCCCTCTGACAGTGCAGTGCTCCCTCAGTAGTGACCCTCTGACAGTGCAGCACTCCCTCAGTACTGACCCTCTGACAGTGCAGTGTTCCCTCAGTACTGACCCCTCTGACAGTGTCGCACTCACTCAGTACTGACCCTCTGACAGTGCAGCGCTCCCTCAGTACTGACGCTCTGACAGTGCATTGCTCCCTCAGTACAGACCCTTCGACAGTGCAGCACTCCCTCAGTACTGAACCTCTGACAGTGCAGCACTCCCTCAGTACTGCCCCTCTGACAGTGCAGCACTCCCTCAGTACTGACCCTCTGACAGTGCATCATTCCTTCAGTACTGCCCCTATGAAAGTTCAGCACTCCCTCAGTACTGCGACTCTGACAGTGTAGCACTCCCTCAGTACTGACCCTTCGACAGTGCAGCACTCCCTCAGTATTGACCCACCGACAGTGCAGTGCTCCCTCAGTACAGACACTGTGACAGTGCTACACTCCCTCAGTACTGACCGTTTGAAAGTTCAGCAATCCTTCAGTACTGCCCCTCTGACAGTGTAGCACTCCCTCAGTACTGCCCCTCTGACTGTGCAGTGCTCCCTCAGTACTGACCCTCTGACTGTGCAGCACTCCCTCAGTACTGCCCCTCTGACAGTGCAGTGCTCCCTCAGTACAGACCCTCTGACATTGCAGCACTCCCTCAATACTGACCCTGAGACAGTGCAGTGATCCCTCAGTACTGAACCTCCGGCAGTGCAGCACTCCCTCAGTACCGACACTTCGACAGTGCAGTACTCCCTCAGTACTGACACTCTGACAGTGCAGCACTCCCTCAGTACTGACCCACTGACAGAGCAGTGCTCTCTCAGTACTGACCCTCTGACAGTGCAGCACTCCCTCAGTACTGACCCTCTGACAGTGCATTGCTCCCTCAGTACTGACCCTCTGACAATGCAGCACTCCCTCAGCACTGACCCTCTGACAGTGCAGTGCTCCCTCAGTACTGACCCCTCTGACAGTGTCGCACTCCCTCAGTTCTGTCCCTCTGACAGTGCAGCATTCCCTCAGTACTGCCCCTCTGACAGTGCAGTGCTCCCTCAGTACTGACCCTCTGACAGTGCAGCACTCACTCAGTACTGACCCTCTGACAGTGCAGTCCTCCCTCAATACTGACTCCTCCGACAGTGTCGCACTCCCTCAGTACTGACCCTCTGACAGTGCAGCACTCCCTCAGTACTGACCCTCTGACAGTGCATTGCTCCCTCAGTACTGATACTCTGACAATGCAGCACTCCCTCAGTACTGTCCCTCTGACAGTGCAGCACTCCCTCAGTACTGACCCTCTGACTTTGCAGTGATCACTCAGTACTGACTCTCTGACATTGCAGCACTCCCTCAGTACTGACCATTCGACACTGCAGCACTCCCTCAGTACTGGCCCTTCGACAGTGCAGCACTCCCTCAGTACTGACCATCTGACAGTGCAGTGCTCCCTCAGTACTGACCATCTGACAGAAATTCGCACTCCCTCTGTACTGACCCTCTGACAGTGCAGTGCTCCCTCAGTACTGACCCTCTGACAGTGCAGCACTCCCTCAGTACTGACCCTCTGACAGTGCAGTGCTCCCTCAGTACTGACCCCTCTGACAGTGTCGCACTCCCTCAGTACTGACCCTCTGACAGTGCAGCACACCCTCAGTACTGACCCTGAGACACTGCAATGCTCCCTCAGTACAGACACTTCGACAGTGCAGTACTCCCTCAGGACTGACACTCTGACAGTGCAGCACTCCCTCAGTACTGACCCTCTGACAGTGCATTGCTCCCTCAGTACTGACCCTCTGACAGTGCAGTGCTCCCTCAGTACTGTCCCCTCTGACAGTGTCGCACTCCCTCAGTACTGACCCTCTCACAGTGCAGCACTCCCTCAGTACTGACCCTCTGTCAGTGCATTGCTCCCTCAGTATTGACCATCTGACAATGCAGCACTCCCTCAGTACTGCCCCTCTGACAGTGCAGTGCTCCCGCAGTACTGACCCTCTGACAGTGCAGCACTCACTCAGTACTGACCCTCTGACAGTGCAGTGCTCCCTCAATACTGACCCCTCCGAGAGTGTCGCACTCCCTCAGTACTGACCCTGTGACAGTGCATTGCTCCCTCAGTACTGATACTCTGACAATGCAGCACTCCCTCATTACTGCCCCTCTGACAGTGCAGTGCTCCCTCAGTACAGACCCTTCGACAGTGCAGCACTCCCTCAGTACTGACCCTCTGACAGTGCAGCACTCCGTCAGTACTGTCCCTCTGACAGTGCAGCACTCCCTCAGTACTGACCCTCTGACAGTGCAGTGCTCACTCAGTACTGACTCTCTGACATTGCAGCACTCCCTCAGTACTGACCATTCGACAGTGCAGCGCTCCCTCAGTACTGACCCTTCGACAGTGCAGCACTCCCTCAGTACTGACCATCTGACAGTGCAGTGCTCCCTCAGTACTGACACTCTGACAGTGCAGCACTCCCTCAGTACTGACCCTTCGACAGTGCAGCGCTCCCTCAGTACTGACCCTTCGACAGTGCAGCACTCCCTCAGTACTGAACCTCTGACAGTGCAGGACTCCCTCAGTACTGACCCTTGGACAGTGCAGCGCTCCCTCAGTACTGACCCTTCGTCAGTGCAGCACTCCCACAGTACTGACTCTCTGTCAGTGCAGCGCTCCCTCAATACTGACCCCTCTGACAGTGTCTCAATCCATCAGTACTGGCCGTTTGAAAGTACAGCTCTCCATCAGTACTGACCCTGAGACAGTGCAGCACTCCCTCAGTACTGACCCTCAGATAGAGCAGCACTCCCTCAGTACTGACCCTCTGACAGTGCAGCGCTCCCTCACTACTGGCCCTTTGAAAGTTCAGCTCTCCCTCAGTAATGACCCTCTGACAATGCAGCACTCCCTCAGTACTGCCCCTCTGACAGTGCAATGCTCCCTCAGTGCAGACCCTTCGACACTGCAATGCTCCCTCAGTACAGAACCCTCGACAGTGCAGCACTCCCACAGTACTGACCATTTGACAGTGTCGCACTCCATCTGTACTGACCCTCTGACAGTGCAGTGTTCCCTCAGTGCTGACCCTCTGACAGTGCAGCACTCCCTCAGTACTGACCCTCTGACAGTGCAGTGCTCCCTCAGTACTGACACCTCTGAAAGTGTCGCACTCCCTCAGTACTGACCCTCTGACAGTGCAGTGCTCCCTCAGTACTGACACTCTGACAATGCAGCACTCCCTCAGTACTGCCCCTCTGATAGTGCAGTGCTCCCTCAGTACAGACCCTTCGACAGTGCAGCACTCCCTCAGTACTGACCATCTGACAGTGTCGCACTCCCTCAGTACTGACCCTCTGACAGTGCAGCACTCCCTCAGTACTGCCCCTCTGACAGTGCAATGCTCCCTCAGAGCAGACCCATCGACAGTGCAGCGCTCCCTCAGTACTGACTCTCTGACAGTGCAGCACTCCCTCAGTACTGCCCCTCTGACAGTGCAGTGCTCCCTCAGTACTGACCCTTCGACAGTGCAGCGCTCCCTCAGTACTGACCCGCTGACAGTGTAGCACTCCCTCAGTACTGACCCTCTGACAGTGCATTGCTCCCTCAGAACTGACCCTACGACAGTGCAGCACTCCCTCAGTATTGACCCTCTGACAGTGCAGCACTCCCTCAGTACTGCCCCTCTGACAGTGCAGTGCTCCCTTTGTACTGACCCGCTGACAGTGCAGTGCTCCCTTAGTACTGACCCGCTGACAGTGCAGCACTCCCTCAGTACAGACCATTCGACAGTGCAGCGCTTCCTCAGTATTGACCCTCTGACAGTGCAGCGCTCCCTTAGTACTGACCCTTCGACAGTGCAACGCTCCCTCAGGTCTGACCCGCTGACAGTGCAGCACTCCCTCAGTACTGCCCCTCTGACAGTGCAGTGCTCCCTCAGTACTGACCCTTCGACAGTGCAGCACTCCCTCCGTATTGACTCTCTGACAGTGCAGCACTCCCTCCGTACTGCCCCTCTGACAGTGCTGCACTCCCTCAGTACTGCCCCTTTGAAAGTTCAGCACTCCCTCAGTACTGACACTTCGACAGTGCAGCACTCCCTCAGTATTGACCCACCGACAGTGCAGTGCTCCCTCAGTACTGACACTCTCACAGTGCTGCACTCCCTCCGTACTGACCCTTTGAAAGTTCAGCACTCCTTCAGTACTGCCCCTCTGACAGTGCAGTGCTCCCTCAGTACTGACCCTCTGACAGTGCAGCACTCCGTCATTACTGCCCCTCTGACAGTGCAGTTCTCCCTCAGTACTGAACCTCTGACATTGCAGCACTCCCTCAGTACTGACCTTGTGACAATGCAGCACTCCCTCAGTACTGACTCTCTGAGAGTGCAGCACTCCCTCAGTACTGACCCTCTGGCAGTGCAGCACTCCCTCAGTACTTAACCTGTGACAATGAAGCACTCTCTCAGTACTGACCCTGAGACAGTGCAGCACTCTCTCAGTACTGACCCTCTGACAGTGCAGCACTCGCTCAGTACTGCCACTCTGACAGTGCAGTGATCCCTCAGTACTGACCCTCCGACAGTGCAGCACTCCCTCAGTACTGACCCTGAGACAGTGCAGAACTCCCTCAGTACTGACCCTGTGACAGTGCAGCACTCCCACAGTTCTGACCCTCTGACAATGCAGCACTCCCTCAGTACTGACCCTGAGACAGTGCAGAACTCCCTCAGTACTGACCATCTGACAGTGTCGCACTCTCTCAGTACTGACCCTCTGACAGTGCCGCACTCCCTCAGTACTGACACTCTGACAATGCAGCACTCCCTCAGTACTGCCCCTCTGATAGTGCAGTGCTCCCTCAGTACAGACCCTTCGACAGTGCAGCACTCCCTCAGTACTGACCATCTGACAGTGTCGCACTCCCTCAGTACTGACCCTCTGACAGTGCAGCACTCCCTCAGTACTGCCCCTCTGACAGTGCAATGCTCCCTCAGAGCAGACCCATCGACAGTGCAGCGCTCCCTCAGTACTGACTCTCTGACAGTGCAGCACTCCCTCAGTACTGCCCCTCTGACAGTGCAGTGCTCCCTCAGTACTGACCCTTCGACAGTGCAGCGCTCCCTCAGTACTGACCCGCTGACAGTGTAGCACTCCCTCAGTACTGACCCTCTGACAGTGCATTGCTCCCTCAGAACTGACCCTACGACAGTGCAGCACTCCCTCAGTATTGACCCTCTGACAGTGCAGCACTCCCTCAGTACTGCCCCTCTGACAGTGCAGTGCTCCCTTTGTACTGACCCGCTGACAGTGCAGTGCTCCCTTAGTACTGACCCGCTGACAGTGCAGCACTCCCTCAGTAGAGACCATTCGACAGTGCAGCGCTTCCTCAGTATTGACCCTCTGACAGTGCAGCGCTCCCTTAGTACTGACCCTTCGACAGTGCAACGCTCCCTCAGGTCTGACCCGCTGACAGTGCAGCACTCCCTCAGTACTGCCCCTCTGACAGTGCAGTGCTCCCTCAGTACTGACCCTTCGACAGTGCAGCACTCCCTCCGTATTGACTCTCTGACAGTGCAGCACTCCCTCCGTACTGCCCCTCTGACAGTGCTGCACTCCCTCAGTACTGCCCCTTTGAAAGTTCAGCACTCCCTCAGTACTGACACTTCGACAGTGCAGCACTCCCTCAGTATTGACCCACCGACAGTGCAGTGCTCCCTCAGTACTGACACTCTCACAGTGCTGCACTCCCTCCGTACTGACCCTTTGAAAGTTCAGCACTCCTTCAGTACTGCCCCTCTGACAGTGCAGTGCTCCCTCAGTACTGACCCTCTGACAGTGCAGCACTCCGTCATTACTGCCCCTCTGACAGTGCAGTTCTCCCTCAGTACTGAACCTCTGACATTGCAGCACTCCCTCAGTACTGACCTTGTGACAATGCAGCACTCCCTCAGTACTGACTCTCTGAGAGTGCAGCACTCCCTCAGTACTGACCCTCTGGCAGTGCAGCACTCCCTCAGTACTTAACCTGTGACAATGAAGCACTCTCTCAGTACTGACCCTGAGACAGTGCAGCACTCTCTCAGTACTGACCCTCTGACAGTGCAGCACTCGCTCAGTACTGCCACTCTGACAGTGCAGTGATCCCTCAGTACTGACCCTCCGACAGTGCAGCACTCCCTCAGTACTGACCCTGAGACAGTGCAGAACTCCCTCAGTACTGACCCTGTGACAGTGCAGCACTCCCACAGTTCTGACCCTCTGACAATGCAGCACTCCCTCAGTACTGACCCTGAGACAGTGCAGAACTCCCTCAGTACTGACCCTGTGACAGTGCAGCACTCCCACAGTTCTGACCATCTGACAATGCAGCACTCCCTCAGTACTGACCCAGTGACAATGCAGCACTCTCTCAGTACTGACCCTCTGACAGTGCAGCACACCCTCAGTACTGACCCTCTGACAGTGCAGCACTCCCTCAGTACTGACCCTGAGAGAGTGCAGAACTCCCTCAGTACTGACCCTGTGACAGTGCAGCACTCCCACAGTTCTGACCCTCTGACAATGCAGCACTCCCTCAGTACTGACCCAGTGACAATGCAGCACTCTCTCAGTACTGACCCTCTGACAGTGCAGCACACCCTCAGTACTGACCCTCTGACAGTGTCGCACTCCCTCAGAACCTACCCTCTGACAGTGCAGCACACCCTCAGTACTGACCCTCTGACAGTGCATTGCTCCCTCAGTACTGACACACTGACAATGCAGCACTCCATCAGTACTGCCCCTCTGACAGTGCAGTGCTCCCTCAGTACAGACCCTTCGACAGTGCAGCACTCCCTCAGTACTGACCCTCTGACAGTGCAGCACTACCTCAGTACTGCCCCTCTGACAGTGCAGCACTCCCTCAGTGCTGACCCTCTGACAGTGCAGTGCTCACTCAGTACAGACCCTCTGACAGTGCAGCACTCCCTCAGTACTGACCCTTCGACAGTGCAGCGCTCCCTCAGTACTGACCCTTCGACAGTGCAGCACTCCCTCAGTACTGAACCTCTGACAGTGCAGTGCTCCCTCAGTACTGACCCTCTGACAGTGCAGCACTCCCTCAGTACTGACCCTTCGACAGTGCAGCACTCCCTCAGTACTGACCCAGTGACAATGCAGCACTCTCTCAGTACTGACCCTCTGACAGTGCAGCACACCCTCAGTACTGACCCTCTGACAGTGTCGCACTCCCTCAGTACTGACCCTCTGACATTGCAGCACTCCCTCAGTACTGACCTTGTGACAATGCAGCACTCCCTCAGTACTGACTCTCTGAGAGTGCAGCACTCCCTCAGTACTGACCCTCTGGCAGTGCAGCACTCCCTCAGTACTTAACCTGTGACAATGAAGCACTCTCTCAGTACTGACCCTGAGACAGTGCAGCACTCTCTCAGTACTGACCCTCTGACAGTGCAGCACTCGCTCAGTACTGCCACTCTGACAGTGCAGTGATCCCTCAGTACTGACCCTCCGACAGTGCAGCACTCCCTCAGTACTGACCCTGAGACAGTGCAGAACTCCCTCAGTACTGACCCTGTGACAGTGCAGCACTCCCACAGTTCTGACCCTCTGACAATGCAGCACTCCCTCAGTACTGACCCTGAGACAGTGCAGAACTCCCTCAGTACTGACCCTGTGACAGTGCAGCACTCCCACAGTTCTGACCATCTGACAATGCAGCACTCCCTCAGTACTGACCCAGTGACAATGCAGCACTCTCTCAGTACTGACCCTCTGACAGTGCAGCACACCCTCAGTACTGACCCTCTGACAGTGCAGCACTCCCTCATTACTGACCCTGAGACAGTGCAGAACTCCCTCAGTACTGACCCTGTGACAGTGCAGCACTCCCACAGTTCTGACCCTCTGACAATGCAGCACTCCCTCAGTACTGACCCAGTGACAATGCAGCACTCTCTCAGTACTGACCCTCTGACAGTGCAGCACACCCTCAGTACTGACCCTCTGACAGTGTCGCACTCCCTCAGAACCTACCCTCTGACAGTGCAGCACACCCTCAGTACTGACCCTCTGACAGTGCATTGCTCCCTCAGTACTGACACACTGACAATGCAGCACTCCATCAGTACTGCCCCTCTGACAGTGCAGTGCTCCCTCAGTACAGACCCTTCGACAGTGCAGCACTCCCTCAGTACTGACCCTCTGACAGTGCAGCACTACCTCAGTACTGCCCCTCTGACAGTGCAGCACTCCCTCAGTGCTGACCCTCTGACAGTGCAGTGCTCACTCAGTACAGACCCTCTGACAGTGCAGCACTCCCTCAGTACTGACCCTTCGACAGTGCAGCGCTCCCTCAGTACTGACCCTTCGACAGTGCAGCACTCCCTCAGTACTGAACCTCTGACAGTGCAGTGCTCCCTCAGTACTGACCCTCTGACAGTGCAGCACTCCCTCAGTACTGACCCTTCGACAGTGCAGCACTCCCTCAGTACTGACCCAGTGACAATGCAGCACTCTCTCAGTACTGACCCTCTGACAGTGCAGCACACCCTCAGTACTGACCCTCTGACAGTGTCGCACTCCCTCAGTACTGACCCTCTGACAGTGCAGCACACCCTCAGTACTGACCCTCTGACAGTGCATTGCTCCCTCAGTACTGACACACTGACAATGCAGCACTCCGTCAGTACTGCCCCTCTGACAGTGCAGTGCTCCCTCAGTACAGACCCTTCGACAGTGCAGCACTCCCTCAGTACTGACCCTCTGACAGTGCAGCACTACCTCAGTACTGCCCCTCTGACAGTGCAGCACTCCCTCAGTACTGACCCTCTGACAGTGCAGTGCTCACTCTGTACAGACCCTCTGACAGTGCAGCACTCCCTCAGAACTGACCCTTCGACAGTGCAGCGCTCCCTCAGTACTGACCCTTCGACAGTGCAGCACTCCCTCAGTACTGACCCTCTGACAGTGCAGTGCTCCCTCAGTACTGACCCTCTGACAGTGCAGCACTCCCTCAGTACTGACCCTTCGACAGTGCAGCGCTCCCTCAGTCCTGACCCTTCGACAGTGTAGCACTCCCTCAGTACTGACCCTCTGACAGTGCAGCACTTACTCAGTACTGACCCTTAGACAGTGCAGCGCACCCTCAGTACTGACCCTTCGACAGTGCAGCACTCCCTCAGTACTGACTCTCTGACAGTGCAACGCTCCCTCAGTGCTGACCCCACAGACAGTGTCGCACTCCCTCAGTACTGTCCCTTTCAAAGTTCAGCTCTCCCTCAGTACTGACCCTGAGACAGTGCAGCACTCCCTCAGTACTGACCCTCAGACAGTGCAGCAATCCATCAGTACTGACCCTCTGACAGTGCAGGACTCCCTCAGTACTGACCCCAAGACAGTGCAGCACTCCCTCAGTACTGACCCTCTGACAGTGCAGCACTCCCTCAGTACTGACCCTTCGACAGTGCAGCGCTCCCTCAGTACTGACCCTTCGACAGTGCAGCACTCCCTCAGTACTGACCCTCTGACAGTGCAGTGCTCCCTCAGTACTGACCCTCTGACAGTGCAGCACTCCCTCAGTACTGACACTTCGACAGTGCAGCACTCCCTCAGTACTGACCCAGTGACAATGCAGCACTCTCTCAGTACTGACCCTCTGACAGTGCAGCACACCCTCAGTACTGACCCTCTGACAGTGTCGCACTCCCTCAGTACTGACCCTCTGACAGTGCAGCACACCCTCAGTACTGACCCTCTGACAGTGCATTGCTCCCTCAGTACTGACACACTGACAATGCAGCACTCCGTCAGTACTGCCCCTCTGACAGTGCAGTGCTCCCTCAGTACAGACCCTTCGACAGTGCAGCACTCCCTCAGTACTGACCCTCTGACAGTGCAGCACTACCTCAGTACTGCCCCTCTGACAGTGAAGCACTCCCTCAGTGCTGACCCTCTGACAGTGCAGTGCTCACTCAGTACAGACCCCCTGACAGTGCAGCACTCCCTCAGTACTGACCCTTCGACAGTGCAGCGCTCCCTCAGTACTGACCCTTCGACAGTGCAGCACTACCTCAGTACTGACCCTCTGACAGTGCAGTGCTCCCTCAGTACTTACCCTCTGACAGTGCAGCACTCCCTCAGTACTGACCCTTCGACAGTGCAGCGCTCCCTCAGTCCTGACCCTTCGACAGTGTAGCACTCCCTCAGTACTGACCCTCTGACAGTGCAGCACTAACTCAGTACTGACCCTTGGACAGTGCAGCGCACCCTCAGTACTGACCCTTCGACAGTGCAGCACTCCCTCAGTACTGACTCTCTGACAGTGCAACGCTCCCTCAGTGCTCACCCCACAGACAGTGTCGCACTCCCTCAGTACTGTCCCTTTCAATGTTCAGCTCTCCCTCAGTACTGACCCTCTGACAGTGCAGCACTCCCTCAGTACTGACCCTTCGACAGTGCAGCGCTCCCTCAATACTGACCCTTCGACAGTGCAGCACTCCCTCAGTACTGACCCTCTGACAGTGCAGTGCTCCCTCAGTACTTACCCTCTGACAGTGCAGCACTCCCTCAGTACTGACACTTCGACAGTGCAGCACTCCCTCAGTACTGACCCAGTGACAATGCAGCACTCTCTCAGTACTGACCCTCTGACAGTGCAGCACACCCTCAGTACTGACCCTCTGACAGTGTCGCACTCCCTCAGTACTGACCCTCTGACAGTGCAGCACACCCTCAGTACTGACCCTCTGACAGTGCATTGCTCCCTCAGTACTGACACACTGACAATGCAGCACTCCGTCAGTACTGCCCCTCTGACAGTGCAGTGCTCCCTCAGTACAGACCCTTCGACAGTGCAGCACTCCCTCAGTACTGACCCTCTGACAGTGCAGCACTACCTCAGTACTGCCCCTCTGACAGTGAAGCACTCCCTCAGTACTGACCCTCTGACAGTGCAGTGCTCACTCAGTACAGACCCCCTGACAGTGCAGCACTCCCTCAGTACTGACCCTTCGACAGTGCAGCGCTCCCTCAGTACTGACCCTTCGACAGTGCAGCACTACCTCAGTACTGACCCTCTGACAGTGCAGTGCTCCCTCAGTGCTTACCCTCTGACAGTGCAGCACTCCCTCAGTACTGACCCTTCGACAGTGCAGCGCTCCCTCAGTCCTGACCCTTCGACAGTGTAGCACTCCCTCAGTACTGACCCTCTGACAGTGCAGCACTAACTCAGTACTGACCCTTGGACAGTGCAGCGCACCCTCAGTACTGACCCTTCGACAGTGCAGCACTCCCTCAGTACTGACTCTCTGACAGTGCAACGCTCCCTCAGTGCTGACCCCACAGACAGTGTCGCACTCCCTCAGTACTGTCCCTTACAAAGTTCAGCTCTCCCTCAGTACTGACCCTGAGACAGTGCAGCACTCCCTCAGTACTGACCCTCAGACTGTGCAGCAATCCATCAGTACTGACCCTCTGACAGTGCAGGACTCCCTCAGTACTGACCCCAAGACAGTGCAGCACTCCCTCAGTACTGACCCTCTGACAGTGCAGTGCTCCCTCAGTACTGGCCCTTTGAAAGTTCAGCTCTCCCTCAGTACTGACACTCTGACAATGCAGCACTCCCTCAGTACTGCCCCTCTGACAGTGCAATGCTCCCTCAGTGCAGACTCTTCGACAGTGCAATACTCCCTCAGTCCAGACCCTTCGACAGTGCAGCACTCCCTCAGTACCGACCATCTGACAGTGTCGCTCTCCCTCAGTACTGACCCTCCGACAGTGCAGTGCTCCCTCAGTACTGACCCTCTGACATTGCAGCACTCCCTCAGTACTGACCCTCTGACAGTGCAGTGCTCCCTCAGTACTGACCCCTCTGACAGTGTCGCACTCCCTCAGTACTGGCCCTCTGACAGTGCAGCACACCCTCAGTACTGACCCTCTGACAGTGCATTGCTCCCTCAGTACTGACACTCTGACAATGCAGCACTCCCTCAGAACAGACCCTTCGAAAGTGCAGCACTCCCTCAGTACTGAACATCTGACAGTGTCGCACTCCCTCAGTACCGACCCTCTGACAGTGCAGCACTCCCTCAGTACTGCCCCTCTGACAGTGCAATGCTCCCTCAGTACAGACCCTTCGACAGTGCAGCACTCCCTCATTAAAGCCCCTCTCACAGTGCAGTGCTCCCTTAGTACTGACCCTTCGACAGTGCAGCGCTTCCTCAGTACTGACCCTCTGACAGAGCAGCACTCCCTCAGTACTGCCCTTCTGACATTGCAGCGCTCCCTTAGTACTGACCATTCGACAGGGCAGCACTCCCTCAGTACTGACTCTGACAGTGCAGTGATCCCTTACTACTGACTCTTCGACAGTGCAGCACTCCTTCAGTACTGACCATTTGACAGTGCTGCACTCCCTCAGTACTGACCCTTTGAAAATTCAGCACTCCCTCAGTACTGCCCCTCTGACAGTGTAGCACTCCCTCAGTACTGCCCCTCTCACAGTGCAGTGCTCCCTCAGTACTGACCCTCTGACAGTGCAGCACTCCCTCAGTACTGACCCTCTGACAGTGCAGCACTCCCTCAGTACTGCCCCTCTGACAGTGCAGTGATCCCTCAGTACTGCCCCTCTGACAGTGCAGTGCTCCCTCAGTACTGACCCTCTGACATTGCAGCACTCCCTCAGTACTGACCCTCAGACAGTGCAGCACTCCCTCAGTACTGACCCAGTGACAATGCAGCACTCTCTCAGTACTGAACCTCTGACAGTGCAGCACACCCTCAGTACTGACCCTCTGACAGTGTCGCACTCCCTCAGTACTGACCCTCTGACAGTGCAGCACACCCTCAGTACTGACCCTCTGACAGTGCATTGCTCCCTCAGTACTGACACACTGACAATGCAGCATTCCGTCAGTACTGCCCCTCTGACAGTGCAGTGCTCCCTCAGTACAGACCCTTCGACAGTGCAGCACTCCCTCAGTACTGACCCTCTGACAGTGCAGCACTACCTCAGTACTGCCCCTCTGACAGTGCAGCACTCCCTCAGTACTGACCCTCTGACAGTGCAGTGCTCACTCAGTACAGACCCTCTGACAGTGCAGCACTCCCTCAATACTGACGCTTCGACAGTGCAGCGCTCCCTCAGTACTGACCCTTCGACAGTGCAGCACTCCCTCAGTACTGACCCGCTGACAGTGCAGTGCTCCCTCAGTACTGACCCTCTGACAGTGCAGCACTCCCTCAGTGCTGACCCTTCGACAGTGCAGCACTCCCTCAGTACTTACCCAGTGACAATGCAGCACTCTCTCAGTACTGACCCTCTGACAGTGCAGCACACCCTCAGTACTGACCCTCTGGCAGTGTCGCACTCCCTCAGTACTGACCCTCTGACAGTGCAGCACACCCTCAGTACTGACCCTCTGACAGTGCATTGCTCCCTCAGTATTGACACACTGACAATGCAGCACTCCGTCAGTACTGCCGCTCTGACAGTGCAGTGCTCCCTCAGTACAGACCCTTCGACAGTGCAGCACTCCCTCAGTACTGACCCTCTGACAGTGCAGCACTACCTCAGTACTGCCCCTCTGACAGTGCAGCACTCCCTCAGTACTGACCCTCTGACAGTGCAGTGCTCACTCAGTACAGACCCTCTGACAGTGCAGCACTCCCTCAGTACTGACCCTTCGACAGTGCAGCACTCCCTCAGTACTGACACTTCGACAGTGCAGCACTCCCTCAGTAATGACCCTCTGACAGTGCAGTGCTCCCTCAGTACTGACCCTCTGACAGTGCAGCACTCCCTCAGTACTGACCCTTTGACACTGCAGCGCTCCCTCAGTCCTGACCCTTCGACAGTGCAGCACTCCCTCAGTACTGACCCTCTGACAGTGCAGCACTCCCTCAGTACTGACCCTTGGACAGTGCAGCGCTCCCTCAGTACTGACCCTTCGACAGTGCAGCACTCCCTCAGTACTGACTCTCTGACAGTGCAACGCTCCCTCAGTACTGACCCCTCAGACAGTGTCGCACTCCCTCAGTACTGGCCCTTTCAAAGTTCAGCTCTCCCTCAGTACTGACCCTGAGACAGTGCAGCACTCTCTCAGTACTGACCCTCAGACAGTGCAGCAATCCATCAGTACTGACCCTCTGACAGTGCAGGACTCCCTCAGTACTGACCCCAAGACAGTGAGGCACTCCCTCAGTACTGACCCTCTGACAGTGCAGTGCTCCCTCAGTACTGGCCCTTTGAACGTTCAGCTCTCCCTCAGTACTGACCCTATGACAATGCAGCACTCCCTCAGTACTGCCCCTCTGACAGTGCAATGCTCCCTCAGTGCAGACTCTTCGACAGTGCAATACTCCCTCAGTACAGAACCTTCGACAGTGCAGCACTCCCTCAGTACCGACCATCTGACAGTGTCGCACTCCCTCAGTACTGACCCTCCGACAGTGCAGTGCTCCCTCAGTACTGACCCTCTGACATTGCAGCACTCCCTCAGTACTGACCCTCTGACAGTGCAGTGCTCCCTCAGTACTGACCCTCTGACAGTGTCGCACTCCCTCAGTACTGGCCCTCTGACAGTGCAGCACACCCTCAGTACTGACCCTCTGACAGTGCATTGCTCCCTCTGTACAGACACTCTGACAATGCAGCACTCCCTCAGAACAGACCCTTCGACAGTGCAGCACTCCCTCAGTTCTGAACATCTGACAGTGTCGCACTCCCTCAGAACCGACCCTCAGACAGTGCAGCACTCCCTCAGTACTGCCCCTCTGACAGTGCAATGCTCCCTCAGTACAGACCCTTCGACAGTGCAGCACTCCCTCATTAAAGCCCCTCTCACAGTGAAGTGCTCCCTCAGTACTGACCCTTCGACAGTGCAGCGCTTCCTCAGTACTGACCCTCTGACAGAGCAGCACTCCCTCAGTACTGCCCCTCTGACATTGCAGCGCTCCCTTAGTACTGACCCTTCAACAGGGCAGCACTCCCTCAGTACTGACTCTGACAGTGCAGTGATCCCTTACTACTGACTCTTCGACAGTGCAGCACTCCCTCAGTACTGACCCTCGGACAGTGCTGCACTCCCTCAGTACTGACCCTTTGAAAGTTCAGCACTCCCTCAGTACTGCCCCTCTGACAGTGCACCACTCCCTCAGTACTGCCCCTCTGACAGTGCAGTGCTCCCTCAGTACTGACACTCTGACAGTGCAGCACTCCCTCAGTACTGACCCTCTGACAGTGCAGCACTCCCTCAGTACTGCCCCTCTGACAGTGCAGTGATCCCTCAGTACTGCCCCTCTGACAGTGCAGAGCTCCCTCAGTACTGACCCTCTGACATTGCAGCACTCCCTCAGTACTGACCCTGTGACAATGCAGCACTCCCTCAGTACTGACCCTCTGACAGTGCAGCACTCCCTCAGTACTGACCCTCTGGTAGTGCAGTAATCCCTCAGCACTGACCCTGTGACAATGCAGCACTCTCTCAGTACTGACCCTGAGACAGTGCAGCACTCTCTCAGTGCTGACCCTCTGACAGTGCAGCACTCCCTCAGTACTGCCCTCTGACAGTGCAGTGATCCCTCAGTACAGACCCTCCGACAGTGCAGCACTCCCTCTGTACTGACCATCCGACAGTGCAGCACTCCCTCAGTACTGACCCTGACACAGTGCAGCACTCCCTCAGTACTGACCCTGTGACAATGCAGCACTCCCTCAGTTCTGACACTCTGACATTGCAGCACTCCCACAGTACTGACCCTGTGACAATGCATCACTCTCTCAGTACTGACCCTGAGACAGTGCAGCACTCCCTCAGTACTGACCCTCTGACAGTGCAGCACTCCCTCAGTACTGAACCTCTGACAATGCAGCACTCTCACAGTTCTGACCCTGAGACAGTGCAGCACTCTCTCAGTACTGACCCTCTGACAGTGCAGCACTCCCTCAGTACTGCCCCTCTGACAGTGCAGTGATCCCTCAGTACTGACCCTTCGACAGTGCAGCACTCCCTCAGTACTGACCCTGAGACAGTGCAGTGATCCCTCAGTACTGACCCTCCGACAGTGCAGCACTCCCTCAGTACTGACCTTGAGACAGCGCAGCACTCCCTCAGTACTGAACCTGTGACAGTGCAGCACTCCCTCAGTACTGACCCTGTGACAGTGCAGCACTCCCTCAGTACTGACCGTCTGACAGTGCAGCACTCCCTCTGTACTGATCCTGTGACAGTGCAGCACTCCCTCAGTACTGACCCTCTGACAGTGCAGCATTCCCTCAACACTGACCCTCTGAGTGTGCAACACTACCTCAGTACTGCCCCTTTGAAAATTCAGCACTCCCTCAGTACTGATCCTCTGACAGTGCAGCACACCCTCAGTACTGACCCTCTGAAAGTGCAGCACTCCCTCAGTACTGACCGTCTGACAGTGTCGCACTCCCTTAGTACTGCCCCTCTGACAGGGCAGCACTCCCTCAGTACTGACCGTCTGACAGTGTCGCACTCCCTCAGTACTGCCCCTCTGACAGTGCAGCACTCCCTCAATACTGACAGTTTGAAAGTTCAGCTCTCCCTCAGTACTGACCCTTCGACAGTGCAGCACTCGCTCAGTACTGACTCTCTGACAGTGCAGCGCTCCCTCACTCCTGACCATTCGACAGTGCAGCACTACCTCAGTACTGGCCCTTTGAAAGTTCAGCTCTTCCTCAGTACTGACCCTCTGACAGTGCAGCACTCCATCAGTACTGCCCCTCTGACATTGCAGCACTCCCTCAGTACTGACCCTCTGACAGTGCAGTGCTCCCTCAGTACTGACCCTCTGACAGTGCAGCACTCCCTCAGTACTGACCCTCTGACAGTGCATTGCTCCCTCAGTACTGACCCTCTGACAATGCAGCACTCCCTCAGTACTGCCCCTCTGACATGCAGTGCTCCCTCAGTACAGACCCTCTGAAAGTGCAGCACTCCCTCAGTACTGACCCTCTGACAATGCAGTGCTCCCTCAGTACTGACCCCTCTGACAGTGTCGCAATCCCACAGTACTGACCCACTGACAGTGCAGCACTCCCTCAGTACTGACCCTCTGACAATGCAGCACTCTCTCAGTACTGCCCCTCTGAGCGCAGTGCTCCCTCAGTACAGACCCTTCGACAGTGCAGCACTCCCTCAGTACGTACCCTCTGACAGTGCAGCACTCCCTCAGTAGTGCCCCTCTGACAGTGCAGCACTCCCTCAGTACTGCCCCTCTGACAGTGCAATGCTCCCTCAGTACAGACACTTCGACAGTGCAGCACTCCCTCAGTACAGACCCTCTGACGGTGCAGCACTCCATCAGTACTGCCCCTCTGACAGTGCAGTGCACCCTCAGTGCTGACCCTCTGACAGTGCAGCACTCCCTCTGTTCTGCCCTCTGACAGTGCAGTGATCCCTCAGTGCAGACCCTCCGACAGTGCAGCACTCCCTCAGTACTGACCAACTGACAGTGCATTGCTCCCTCAGTACAGACACTTCGACAGTGCAGCACTCCCTCAGTACAGACCCTCTGACAGTGCAGCACTCCCTCAGTACTGACCCTCTGGCAGTGCAGCAATCCCTCAGTACTGACCCTGTGACAATGCAGCACTCTCTCAGTACTGACCCTGAGACAGTGCAGCACTCTCTCAGTACTGACCCTCTGACAGTGCAGCACTCCCTCAGTACTGCCCTCTGACAGTGCAGTGATCCCTCAGTACAGACCCTCCGACAGTGCAGCACTCCCTCAGTACCGACCATCTGACAGTGCAGTGATCCCTCAGTACTGACCATCCGACAGTGCAGCACTCCCTCAGTACTGACCCTGAGACAGTGCAGCACTCACTCAGTACTGACCCTGTGACAGTGCAGCACTCCCTCAGTTCTAATACTCTGACATTGCAGCACTCACTCAGTACTGACCCTGTGACAATGCAGCACTCTCTCAGTACTGACCCTGAGACAGTGCAGCACTCCCTCAGTACTGACCCTCTGACAGTGCAGCACTCCCTCAGTACTGAACCTCTGACAATGCAACACTCTCACAGTACTGACCCTGAGACAGTGCAGCACTCTCTCAGTACTGACCCTCTGACAGTACAGCACTCCATCAGTACAGCCCCTCTGACAGTGCAGTGATCCCTCAATACAAACCCTTCGACAGTGCAGCACTCCCTCAGTACAGACCCTCTGACAGTGCAGCACTCCCTCAGTACTGAACCTCTGACAATGCAGCACTCCCTCAGTACTGCCCCTCTGACAGTGCAGTGCTCCCTCAGTACAGACCCTTCGACAGTGCAGCACTCCCTCAGTACTTACCCTCTGACAGTGCAGCACTCCCTCAGTAGTGCCCCTCTGACAGTGCAGCACTCCCTCAGTACTGACCCTCTGACAGTGCAGCACTCCCTCAGTACTGACCATCTGACAGTGCATTGCTCCCTCAGTACTGACCCTCTGACAATGCTGCACTCCCTCAGTACTGCCCCTCTGACAGTGCAATGCTCCCTCAGTACAGACACTTCGACAGTGCAGCACTCCCTCAGTACAGACCCTCTGACAGTGCAGCACTCCATCAGTACTGCCCCTCTGACAGTGCAGTGCACCCTCAGTGCTGACCCTCTGACAGTGCAGCACTCCCTCAGTACTGACCCTGAGACAGTGCAGCACTCTCTCAGTCCTGACCCTCTGACAGTGCAGCACTCCCTCAGTACTGCCCCTCTGACAGTGCAGTGATCCCTCAGTACAGAACCTCCGACAGTGCAGCACTCCCTCAGTACTGACCCGCTGACAGTGCATTGCTCCCTCAGTACTGATCCTCTGACAATGCAGCACTCCCTCAGTACTGCCCCTCTGACAGTGCAATGCTCCCTCAGTACAGACACTTCGACAGTGCAGCACTCCATCAGTACAGACCCTCTGACAGTGCAGCACTCCCTCAGTACTGACCCTCTGGCAGTGCAGCAATCCCTCAGTACTGACCCTGTGACAATGCAGCACTCTCTCAGTACTGACCCTGAGACAGTGCAGCACTCTCTCAGTACTGACCATCCGACAGTGCAGCACTCCCTCAGTACTGACCCTGAGACAGTGCAGCACTCCCTCAGTACTGACCCTGTGACAGTGCAGCACTCCCTCAGTTCTGACATTCTGACATTGCAGCACTCCCACAGTACTGACCCTGTGACAATGCATCACTCTCTCAGTACTGACCCTGAGACAGTGCAGCACTCCCTCAGTACTGACCCTCTGACAGTGCAGCACTCCCTCAGTACTGAACCTCTGACAATGCAGCACTCTCACAGTTCTGACCCTGAGACAGTGCAGCACTCTCTCAGTACTGACCCTCTGACAGTGCAGCACTCCCTCAGTACTGAACATCTGACAGTGTCGCACTCCCTCAGTACCGACCCTCAGACAGTGCAGCACTCCCTCAGTACTGCCCCTCTGACAGTGCAATGCTCCCTCAGTACAGACACTTCGACAGTGCAGCACTCCCTCAGTACAGACCCTCTGACAGTGCAGCACTCCCTCAGTACTGACCCTCTGGCAGTGCAGCAATCCCTCAGTACTGACCCTGTGACAATGCAGCACTCTCTCAGTACTGACCCTGAGACAGTGCAGCACTCTCTCAGTACTGACCATCCGACAGTGCAGCACTCCCTCAGTACTGACCCTGAGACAGTGCAGCACTCCCTCAGTACTGAACATCTGACAGTGTCGCACTCCCTCAGTACCGACCCTCAGACAGTGCAGCACTCCCTCAGTACTGCCCCTCTGACAGTGCAATGCTCCCTCAGTACAGACACTTCGACAGTGCAGCACTCCCTCAGTACAGACCCTCTGACAGTGCAGCACTCCCTCAGTACTGACCCTCTGGCAGTGCAGCAATCCCTCAGTACTGAACCTGTGACAATGCAGCACTCTCTCAGTTCTGACCCTGAGACAGTGCAGCACTCTCTCAGTACTGACCATCCGACAGTGCAGCACTGCCTCAGTACTGACCCTGAGACAGTGCAGCACTCCCTCAGTCCTGACCCTGTGACAGTGCAGCACTCCCTCAGTTCTGACATTCTGACATTGCAGCACTCCCACAGTACTGACCCTGTGACAATGCATCACTCTCTCAGTACTGACCCTGAGACAGTGCAGCACTCCCTCAGTACTGACCCTCTGACAGTGCAGCACTCCCTCAGTACTGAACCTCTGACAATGCAGCACTCTCACAGTTCTGACCCTGAGACAGTGCAGCACTCTCCCAGTACTGACCCTCTGACAGTGCAGCACTCCCTCAGAACTGAACATCTGACAGTGTCGCACTCCCTCAGTTCCGACCCTCAGACAGTGCAGCACTCCCTCAGTACTGCCCCTCTGACAGTGCAATGCTCCCTCAGTACAGACTCTTCGACAGTGCAGCACTCCCTCATTAAAGCCCCTCTCACAGTGAAGTGCTCCCTCAGTACTGACCCTTCGACAGAGCAGCACTCCCTCAGTACTGACCCTCTGGCAGTGCAGCAATCCCTCAGTACTGACCCTGTGACAATGCAGCACTCTCTCAGTACTGACCCTGAGACAGTGCAGCACTCTCTCAGTACTGATCCTCTGACAGTGCAGCACTCCCTCAGTACTGCCCTCTGACAGTGCAGTGATCCCTCAGTACAGACCCTCCGACAGTGCAGCACTCCCTCAGTACTGACCATCTGACAGTGCAGTGATCCCTCAGTACTGACCATCCGACAGTGCAGCACTCCCTCAGTACTGACCCTGAGACAGTGCAGCACTCACTCAGTACTGAACCTGTGACAGTGCAGCACTCCCTCAGTTCTAATACTCTGACATTGCAGCACTCACTCAGTACTGACCCTGTGACAATGCAGCACTCTCTCAGTACTGACCCTGAGACAGTGCAGCACTCCCTCAGTACTGACCCTCTGACAGTGCAGCACTCCCTCAGTACTGAACCTCTGACAATGCAGCACTCTCACAGTACTGACCCTTCGACAGTGCAGCACTCCCTCAGTACAGACCCTCTGACAGTGCAGCACTCCCTCAGTACTGAACCTCTGACAATGCAGCACTCCCTCAGTACTGCCCCTCTGACAGTGCAGTGCTCCCTCAGTACAGACCCTTCGACAGTGCAGCACTCCCTCAGTACTTACCCTCTGACAATGCAGCACTCCCTCAGTAGTGCCCCTCTGACAGTGCAGCACTCCCTCAGTACTGACCCTCTGACAGTGCAGCACTCCCTCAGTACTGACCATCTGACAGTGCATTGCTCCCTCAGTACTGACCCTCTGACAATGCAGCACTCCCTCAGTACTGCCCCTCTGACAGTGCAATGCTCCCTCAGTACAGACACTTCGACAGTGCAGCACTCCCTCAGTACAGACCCTCTGACAGTGCAGCACTCCATCAGTACTGCCCCTCTGACAGTGCAGTGCACCCTCAGTGCTGACCCTCTGACAGTGCAGCACTCCCTCAGTACTGACCCTGAGACAGTGCAGCACTCCCTCAGTACTGACCCGCTGACAGTGCATTGCTCCCTCAGTACTGATCCTCTGACAATGCAGCACTCCCTCAGTACTGCCCCTCTGACAGTGCAATGCTCCCTCAGTACAGACACTTCGACAGTGCAGCACTCCATCAGTACAGACCCTCTGACAGTGCAGCACTCCCTCAGTACTGACCCTCTGGCAGTGCAGCAATCCCTCAGTACTGACCCTGTGACAATGCAGCACTCTCTCAGTACTGACCCTGAGACAGTGCAGCACTCTCTCAGTACTGACCATCCGACAGTGCAGCACTCCCTCAGTACTGACCCTGAGACAGTGCAGCACTCCCTCAGTACTGACCCTGTGACAGTGCAGCACTCCCTCAGTTCTGACATTCTGACATTGCAGCACTCCCACAGTACTGACCCTGTGACAATGCATCACTCTCTCAGTACTGACCCTGAGACAGTGCAGCACTCCCTCAGTACTGACCCTCTGACAGTGCAGCACTCCCTCAGTACTGAACCTCTGACAATGCAGCACTCTCACAGTTCTGACCCTGAGACAGTGCAGCACTCTCTCAGTACTGACCCTCTGACAGTGCAGCACTCCCTCAGTACTGAACATCTGACAGTGTCGCACTCCCTCAGTACCGACCCTCAGACAGTGCAGCACTCCCTCAGTACTGCCCCTCTGACAGTGCAATGCTCCCTCAGTACAGACACTTCGACAGTGCAGCACTCCCTCAGTACAGACCCTCTGGCAGTGCAGCAATCCCTCAGTACTGACCCTGTGACAATGCAGCACTCTCTCAGTACTGACCCTGAGACAGTGCAGCACTCTCTCAGTACCGACCATCCGACAGTGCAGCACTCCCTCAGTACTGACCCTGAGACAGTGCAGCACTCCCTCAGTACTGAACATCTGACAGTGTCGCACTCCCTCAGTACCGACCCTCAGACAGTGCAGCACTCCCTCAGTACTGCCCCTCTGACAGTGCAATGCTCCCTCAGTACAGACACTTCGACAGTGCAGCACTCCCTCAGTACAGACCCTCTGACAGTGCAGCACTCCCTCAGTACTGACCCTCTGGCAGTGCAGCAATCCCTCAGTACTGACCCTGTGACAATGCATCACTCTCTCAGTACTGACCCTGAGACAGTGCAGCACTCCCTCAGTACTGACCCTCTGACAGTGCAGCACTCCCTCAGTACTGAACCTCTGACAATGCAGCACTCTCACAGTTCTGACCCTGAGACAGTGCAGCACTCTCCCAGTACTGACCCTCTGACAGTGCAGCACTCCCTCAGTACAGAACATCTGACAGTGTCGCACTCCCTCAGTTCCGACCCTCAGACAGTGCAGCACTCCCTCAGTACTGCCCCTCTGACAGTGCAATGCTCCCTCAGTACAGACTCTTCGACAGTGCAGCACTCCCTCATTAAAGCCCCTCTCACAGTGAAGTGCTCCCTCAGTACTGACTCTTCGACAGAGCAGCACTCCCTCAGTACTGACCCTCTGGCAGTGCAGCAATCCCTCAGTACTGACCCTGTGACAATGCAGCACTCTCTCAGTACTGACCCTGAGACAGTGCAGCACTCTCTCAGTACTGACCCTCTGACAGTGCAGCACTCCCTCAGTACTGCCCTCTGACAGTGCAGTGATCCCTCAGTACAGACCCTCCGACAGTGCAGCACTCCCTCAGTACTGACCATCTGACAGTGCAGTGATCCCTCAGTACTGACCATCCGACAGTGCAGCACTCCCTCAGTACTGACCCTGAGACAGTGCAGCACTCACTCAGTACTGAACCTGTGACAGTGCAGCACTCCCTCAGTTCTAATACTCTGACATTGCAGCACTCACTCAGTACTGACCCTGTGACAATGCAGCACTCTCTCAGTACTGACCCTGAGACAGTGCAGCACTCCCTCAGTACTGACCCTCTGACAGTGCAGCACTCCCTCAGTACTGAACCTCTGACAATGCAGCACTCTCACAGTACTGACCCTGAGACAGTGCAGCACTCTCTCAGTACTGACCCTCTGACAGTGCAGCACTCCCTCAGTACAGCCCCTCTGACAGTGCAGTGATCACTCAGTACAAACCCTTCGACAGTGCAGCACTCCCTCAGTACAGACCCTCTGACAGTGCAGCACTCCCTCAGTACTGAACCTCTGACAATGCAGCACTCCCTCAGTACTGCCCCTCTGACAGTGCAGTGCTCCCTCAGTACAGACCCTTCGACAGTGCAGCACTCCCTCAGTACTTACCCTCTGACAGTGCAGCACTCCCTCAGTAGTGCCCCTCTGACAGTGCAGCACTCCCTCAGTACTGACCCTCTGACAGTGCAGCACTCCCTCAGTACTGACCCTCTGACAGTGCATTACTCCCTCAGTACTGACCCTCTGACAATGCAGCACTCCCTCAGTACTGCCCCTCTGACAGTGCAATGCTCCCTCAGTACAGACACTTCGACAGTGCAGCACTCCCTCAGTACAGACCCTCTGACAGTGCAGCACTCCATCAGTACTGCCCCTCTGACAGTGCAGTGCACCCTCAGTGCTGACCCTCTGACAGTGCAGCACTCCCTCAGTACTGACCCTGAGACAGTGCAGCACTCCCTCAGTACTGACCCGCTGACAGTGCATTGCTCCCTCAGTACTGATCCTCTGACAATGCAGCACTCCCTCAGTACTGCCCCTCTGACAGTGCAATGCTCCCTCAGTACAGACACTTCGACAGTGCAGCACTCCATCAGTACAGACCCTCTGACAGTGCAGCACTCCCTCAGTACTGACCCTCTGGCAGTGCAGCAATCCCTCAGTACTGACCCTGTGACAATGCAGCACTCTCTCAGTACTGACCCTGAGACAGTGCAGCACTCTCAGTACTGACCATCCGACAGTGCAGCACTCCCTCAGTACTGACCCTGAGACAGTGCAGCACTCCCTCAGTACTGACCCTGTGACAGTGCAGCACTCCCTCAGTTCTGACATTCTGACATTGCAGCACTCCCACAGTACTGACCCTGTGACAATGCATCACTCTCTCAGTACTGACCCTGAGACAGTGCAGCACTCCCTCAGTACTGACCCTCTGACAGTGCAGCACTCCCTCAGTACTGAACCTCTGACAATGCAGCACTCTCACAGTTCTGACCCTGAGACAGTGCAGCACTCTCTCAGTACTGACCCTCTGACAGTGCAGCACTCCCTCAGTACTGAACATCTGACAGTGTCGCACTCCCTCAGTACCGACCCTCAGACAGTGCAGCACTCCCTCAGTACTGCCCCTCTGACAGTGCAATGCTCCCTCAGTACAGACACTTCGACAGTGCAGCACTCCCTCAGTACAGACCCTCTGGCAGTGCAGCAATCCCTCAGTACTGACCCTGTGACAATGCAGCACTCTCTAAGTACTGACCCTGAGACAGTGCAGCACTCTCTCAGTACTGACCATCCGACAGTGCAGCACTCCCTCAGTACTGACCCTGAGACAGTGCAGCACTCCCTCAGTACTGAACATCTGACAGTGTCGCACTCCCTCAGTACCGACCCTCAGACAGTGCAGCACTCCCTCAGTACTGCCCCTCTGACAGTGCAATGCTCCCTCAGTACAGACACTTCGACAGTGCAGCACTCCCTCAGTACAGACCCTCTGACAGTGCAGCACTCCCTCAGTACTGACCCTCTGGCAGTGCAGCAATCCCTCAGTACTGACCCTGTGACAATGCAGCACTCTCTCAGTACTGACCCTGAGACAGTGCAGCACTCTCTCAGTACTGACCATCCGACAGTGCAGCACTCCCTCAGTACTGACCCTGAGACAGTGCAGCACTCCCTCAGTCCTGACCCTGTGACAGTGCAGCACTCCCTCAGTTCTGACATTCTGACATTGCAGCACTCCCACAGTACTGACCCTGTGACAATGCATCACTCTCTCAGTACTGACCCTGAGACAGTGCAGCACTCCCTCAGTACTGACCCTCTGACAGTGCAGCACTCCCTCAGTACTGAACCTCTGACAATGCAGCACTCTCACAGTTCTGACCCTGAGACAGTGCAGCACTCTCTCAGTACTGACCCTCTGACAGTGCAGCACTCCCTCAGTACTGAACATCTGACAGTGTCGCACTCCCTCAGTTCCGACCCTCAGACAGTGCAGCACTCCCTCAGTACTGCCCCTCTGACAGTGCAATGCTCCCTCAGTACAGACTCTTCGACAGTGCAGCACTCCCTCATTAAAGCCCCTCTCACAGTGAAGTGCTCCCTCAGTACTGACCGTTCGACAGAGCAGCACTCCCTCAGTACTGCCCCTCTGACATTGCAGCGCTCCCTTAGTACTGACCCTTCGACAGGGCAGCACTCCCTCAGTCCTGACTCTGACAGTGCAGTGATCCCTTACTACTGACTCTTCGACAGTGCAGCACTCCCTCAGTACTGACCCTCTGACAGTGCTGCACTCCCTCAGTACTGACCCTTTGAAAGTTCAGCACTCCCTCAGTACTGCCCCTCTGACAGTGCAGCACTCCCTCAGTACTGCCCCTCTGACAGTGCAGTGCTCCCTCAGTACTGACCCTCTGACAGTGCAGCACTCCCTCAGTACTGACGCTCTGACAGTGCAGCACTCCCTCAGTACTGCCCCTCTGACAGTGCAGTGATCCCTCAGTACTGCCCCTCTGACAGTGCAGTGCTCCCTCAGTACTGACCCTCTGACAGTGCAGCACTCCCTCAGTACTGAACCTCTGACAATGCAGCACTCTCACAGTTCTGACCCTGAGACAGTGCAGCACTCTCTCAGTACTGACCCTCTGACAGTGCAGCACTCCCTCAGTACTGAACATCTGACAGTGTCGCACTCCCTCAGTACCGACCCTCAGACAGTGCAGCACTCCCTCAGTACTGCCCCTCTGACAGTGCAATGCTCCCTCAGTACAGACACTTCGACAGTGCAGCACTCCCTCAGTACAGACCCTCTGGCAGTGCAGCAATCCCTCAGTACTGACCCTGTGACAATGCAGCACTCTCTAAGTACTGACCCTGAGACAGTGCAGCACTCTCTCAGTACTGACCATCGGACAGTGCAGCACTCCCTCAGTACTGACCATCCGACAGTGCAGCACTCCCTCAGTACTGACCCTGAGACAGTGCAGCACTCCCTCAGTCCTGACCCTGTGACAGTGCAGCACTCCCTCAGTTCTGACATTCTGACATTGCAGCACTCCCACAGTACTGACCCTGTGACAATGCATCACTCTCTCAGTACTGACCCTGAGACAGTGCAGCACTCCCTCAGTACTGACCCTCTGACAGTGCAGCACTCCCTCAGTACTGAACCTCTGACAATGCAGCACTCTCACAGTTCTGACCCTGAGACAGTGCAGCACTCTCTCAGTACTGACCCTCTGACAGTGCAGCACTCCCTCAGTACTGAACATCTGACAGTGTCGCACTCCCTCAGTTCCGACCCTCAGACAGTGCAGCACTCCCTCAGTACTGCCCCTCTGACAGTGCAATGCTCCCTCAGTACAGACTCTTCGACAGTGCAGCACTCCCTCATTAAAGCCCCTCTCACAGTGAAGTGCTCCCTCAGTACTGACCGTTCGACAGAGCAGCACTCCCTCAGTACTGCCCCTCTGACATTGCAGCGCTCCCTTAGTACTGACCCTTCGACAGGGCAGCACTCCCTCAGTCCTGACTCTGACAGTGCAGTGATCCCTTACTACTGACTCTTCGACAGTGCAGCACTCCCTCAGTACTGACCCTCTGACAGTGCTGCACTCCCTCAGTACTGACCCTTTGAAAGTTCAGCACTCCCTCAGTATTGCCCCTCTGACAGTGCAGCACTCCCTCAGTACTGCCCCTCTGACAGTGCAGTGCTCCCTCAGTACTGACCCTCTGACAGTGCAGCACTCCCTCAGTACTGACGCTCTGACAGTGCAGCACTCCCTCAGTACTGCCCCTCTGACAGTGCAGTGATCCCTCAGTACTGCCCCTCTGACAGTGCAGTGCTCCCTCAGTACTGACCCTCTGACATTGCAGCACTCCCTCAGTACTGACCCTGTGACAATGCAGCACTCCCTCAGTACTGACCCTCTGACAGTGCAGCACTCCCTCAGTACTGACCCTCTAGTAGTGCAGCAATCCCTCAGCACTGACCCTGTGACAATGCAGCACTCTCTCAGTACTGACCCTGAGACAGTGCAGCACTCTCTCAGTACTGACCCTCTGACAGTGCAGCACTCCCTCAGTACTGCCCTCTGACAGTGCAGTGATCCCTCAGTACAGACCCTCCGACAGTGCAGCACTCCCTCTGTACTGACCATCCGACAGTGCAGCACTCCCTCAGTACTGACCCTGAGACAGTGCAGCACTCCCTCAGTACTGACCCGCTGACAGTGCATTGCTCCCTCAGTACTGATCCTCTGACAATGCAGCACTCACTCAGTACTGCCCCTCTGACAGTGCAATGCTCCCTCAGTACAGACACTTCGACAGTGCAGCACTCCATCAGTACAGACCCTCTGACAGTGCAGCACTCCCTCAGTACTGACCCTCTGGCAGTGCAGCAATCCCTCAGTACTGACCCTGTGACAATGCAGCACTCTCTCAGTACTGACCCTGAGACAGTGCAGCACTCTCTCAGTACTGACCATCCGACAGTGCAGCACTCCCTCAGTACTGACCCTGAGACAGTGCAGCACTCCCTCAGTACTGACCCTGTGACAGTGCAGCACTCCCTCAGTTCTGACATTCTGACATTGCAGCACTCCCACAGTACTGACCCTGTGACAATGCATCACTCTCTCAGTACTGACCCTGAGACAGTGCAGCACTACCTCAGTACTGACCCTCTGACAGTGCAGCACTCCCTCAGTACTGAACCTCTGACAATGCAGCACTCTCACAGTTCTGACCCTGAGACAGTACAGCACTCTCTCAGTACTGACCCTCTGACAGTGCAGCACTCCCTCAGTACTGAACATCTGACAGTGTCGCACTCCCTCAGTACCGACCCTCAGACAGTGCAGCACTCCCTCAGTACTGCCCCTCTGACAGTGCAATGCTCCCTCAGCACAGACACTTCGACAGTGCAGCACTCCCTCAGTACAGACCCTCTGACAGTGCAGCACTCCCTCAGTACTGACCCTCTGGCAGTGCAGCAATCCCTCAGTACTGACCCTGTGACAATGCAGCACTCTCTCAGTACCGACCCTCAGACAGTGCAGCACTCCCTCAGTACTGCCCCTCTGACAGTGCAATGCTCCCTCAGTACTTACCCTCTGACAGTGCAGCACTCACTCAGTAGTGCCCCTCTGACAGTGCAGCACTCCCTCAGTACTGACCCTCTGACAGTGCAGCACTCCCTCAGTACTGACCCTCTGACAGTGCATTTCTCCCTCAGTACTGACCCTCTGACAATGCAGCACTCCCTCAGTACTGCCCCTCTGACAGTGCAATGCTCCCTCAGTACAGACACTTCGACAGTGCAGCACTCCCTCAGTACTTACCCTCTGACAGTGCAGCACTCCCTCACTACTGCCCCTCTGACAGTGCAGCACTCCCTCAGTACTGACCCTCTGACAGTGCAGCACTCCCTCAGTACTGACGCTCTGACAGTGCATTGCTCCCTCCGTACTGACCCTCTGACAATGCAGCACTCCCTCAGTACTGCCCCTCTGACAGTGCAATGCTCCCTCAGTACAGACACTTCGACAGTGCAGCACTCCCTCAGTACAGACCCTCTGACAGTGCAGCACTCCATCAGTACTGCCCCTCTGACAGTGCAGTGCACCCTCAGTGCTGACCCTCTGACAGTGCAGCACTCCCTCAGTACTGCCCTCTGACAGTGCAGTGATCCCTCAGTACAGACCCTCCGACAGTGCAGCACTCCCTCAGTACTGATCCACTGACAGTGCAGCACTCCCTCAGTACTGACCCTCTGGCAGTGCAGCAATCCCTCAGTACTGACCCTGTGACAATGCAGCACTTTCTCAGTACTGACCCTGAGACAGTGCAGCACTCTCTCAGTACTGACCCTCTGACAGTGCAGCACTCCCTCAGTACTGCCCTCTGACAGTGCAGTGATCCCTCAGTACAGACCCTCCGACAGTGCAGCACTCCCTCAGTACTGACCATCTGACAGTGCAGTGATCCCTCAGTACTGACCATCCGACAGTGCAGCACTCCCTCAGTACTGACCCTGAGACAGTGCAGCATTCACTCAGTACTGACCCTGTGACAGTGCAGCACTCCCTCAGTTCTAACACTCTGACATTGCAGCACTCACTCAGTACAGACCCTGTGACAATGCAGCACTCTCTCAGTACTGACCCTGAGACAGAGCAGCACTGCCTCAGTACTGACCCTCTGACAGTGCAGCACTCCCTCAGTACTGAACCTCTGACAATGCAGCACTCTCACAGTACTGACCCTGAGACAGTGCAGCACTCTCTCAGTACTGACCCTCTGACAGTGCAGCACTCCCTCAGTACAGCCCCTCTGACAGTGCAGTGATCCCTCAGTACAAACCCTTCGACAGTGCAGCACTCCCTCAGTACTGACCATCTGACAGTGCAGCACTCCCTCAGTACTGAACCTCTGACAATGCAGCACTCCCTCAGTACTGCCCCTCTGACAGTGCAGTGCTCCCTCAGTACAGACCCTTCGACAGTGCAGCACTCCCTCAGTACTTACCCTCTGACAGTGCAGCACTCCCTCAGTAGTGCCCCTCTGACAGTGCAGCACTCCCTCAGTACTGACCCTCTGACAGTGCATTGCTCCCTCAGTACTGACCCTCTGACAATGCAGCACTCCCTCAGTACTGCCCCTCTGACAGTGCAATGCTCCCTCAGTACAGACACTTCGACAGTGCAGCACTCCCTCAGTACAGACCCTCTGACAGTGCAGCACTCCATCAGTACTGCCCCTCTGACAGTGCAGTGCACCCTCAGTGCTGACCCTCTGACAGTGCAGCACTCCCTCAGTACTGACCCTGAGACAGTGCAGCACTCTCTCAGTACTGACCCTCTGACAGTGCAGCACTCCCTCAGTACTGCCCTCTGACAGTGCAGTTTTCCCTCAGTACAGACCCTCCGACAGTGCAGCACTCCCTCAGTACTGACCCGCTGACAGTGCATTGCTCCCTCAGTACTGACCCACTGACAATGCAGCACTCCCTCAGTACTGCCCCTCTGACAGTGCAATGCTCCCTCAGTACAGACACTTCGACAGTGCAGCACTCCCTCAGTACAGACCCTCTGACAGTGCAGCACTCTCTCAGTACTGACCCTCTGGCAGTGCAGCAATCCCTCAGTACTGACCCTGTGACAATGCAGCACTCTCTCAGTACTGACCCTGAGACAGTGCAGCACTCTCTCAGTACTGACCCTCTGACAGTGCAGCACTCCCTCAGTACTGCCCTCTGACAGTGCAGTGATCCCTCAGTAAAGAGCCTCCGACAGTGCAGCACTCCCTCAGTACTGACCATCTGACAGTGCAGTGATCCCTCAGTACTGACCATCCGACAGTGCAGCACTCCCTCAGTACTGACCCTGAGACAGTGCAGCACTCCCTCAGTACTGACCCTGTGACAGTGCAGCACTCCCTCAGTTCTGACATTCTGACATTGCAGCACTCCCACAGTACTGACCCTGTGACAATGCATCACTCTCTCAGTACTGACCCTGAGACAGTGCAGCACTCCCTCAGTACTGACCCTCTGACAGTGCAGCACTCCCTCAGTACTGAACCTCTGACAATGCAGCACTCTCACAGTTCTGACCCTGAGACAGTGCAGCACTCTCTCAGTCCTGACCCTCTGACAGTGCAGCACTCACTCAGTACTGCCCCTCTGACAGTGCAGTGATCCCTCAGTACTGACCCTTCGACAGTGCAGCACTCCCTCAGTATTGAACCTGAGACAGTGCAGTGATCCCTCAGTACTGACCCTCCGACATTGCAGCACTCCTTCAGTACTGACCTTGAGACAGCGCAGCACTCCCTCAGTACTGAACCTGTGACAGTGCAGCACTCCCTCAGTACTGACCCTGTGACAGTGCAGCACTCCCTCAGTACTGACCGTCTGACAGTGCAGCACTCCCTCAGTACTGACCCTCTGACAGTGCAGCCCTCCCTCTGTACTGATCCTGTGACAGTGCAGCACTCCCTCAGTACTGACCCTCTGACAGTGCAGCATTCCCTCAACACTGACCCTCTGAGTGTGCAACACTACCTCAGTACTGCCCCTTTGAAAGTTCAGCACTCCCTCAGTACTGACCCTCTGACAGTGCAGCACACCCTGAGTACTGACCCTCTGAAAGTGCAGCACTCCCTCAGTACTGACCGTCTGACAGTGTCGCACTCCCTTAGTACTGCCCCTCTGACAGGGCAGCACTCCCTCAGTACTGACCTTCTGACAGTGTCGCACTCCCTCAGTACTGCCCCTCTGACAGTGCAGCACTCCCTCAATACTAACAGTTTGAAAGTTCAGCTCTCCCTCAGTACTGACCCTTCGACAGTGCAGCACTCCCTCAGTACTGACTCTCTGACAGTGCAGCGCTCCCTCACTCCTGACCATTCGACAGTGCAGCACTCCCTCAGTACTGGCCCTTTGAAAGTTCAGCTCTCCCTCAGTACTGACCCTCTGACAGTGCAGCACTCCCTCAGTACTGACTCTCTGACAGTGGATTGATCCCTCACTACTGACCCTCTGACATTGCAGCACTCCCTCAGTACTGACCCTCTGACAGTGCATTGCTCCCTCAGTACTGACCCTCTGACAATGCAGCACTCCCTCAGTACTGCCCCTCTGACAGTGCAATGCTCCCTCAGTACAGACCCTTCGACAGTGCAGCACTCCCTCAGTAAAGACCCTCTGACAGTGCAGCACTCCATCAGTACTGCCCCTCTGACAGTGCAGCTCTCCCTCAGTACTGACCCTCTGACAGTGCAGTGCTCCCTCAGTACTGACCCTCTGACAGTGCAGCACTCCCTCAGTACTGACCCTCTGACAGTGCATTGCTCCCTCAGTACTGACCCTCTGACAATGCAGCACTCCCTCAGTACTGCCCCTCTGACATGCAGTGCTCCCTCAGTACAGACCCTCTGAAAGTGCAGCACTCCCTCAGTACTGACCCCTTTGACAGTGTCGTACTCCCACAGTACTGACCCACTGACAGTGCAGCACTCCCTCAGTACTGACCCTCTAACAGTGCATTGCTCCATCAGTACTGAACCTCTGACAACGCAGCACTCCCCCAGTACTGCCCCTCTGACAGTGCAGTGCTCCCTCAGTACAGACCCTTCGACAGTGCAGCACTCCCTCAGTACTTACCCTCTGATAGTGCAGCACTCCCTCAGTAGTGCCCCTCTGATAGTGCAGCACTCCCTCAGTACTGACCCTCTGACAGTGCAGCACTCACTCAGTACTGACCCTCTGAAAGTGCATTGCTCCCTCAGTACTGACCCTCTGACAATGCAGCACTCCCTCAGTACTGCCCCTCTGACAGTGCAATGCTCCCTCAGTACAGACACTTCGACAGTGCAGCACTCCCTCACTACTTACCCTCTGACAGTTGCAGCACTCCCTCAGTACTGCCCCTCTGACAGTGCAGCACTCCCTCAGTACTGACCCTCTGACAGTGCAGCACTACCTCAGTACTGACCCTCTGACAGTGCATTGCTCCCTCCGTACTGACCCTCTGACAATGCAGCACTCCCTCAGTACTGCCCCTCTGACAGTGCAATGCTCCCTTAGTACAGATACTTCGACAGTGCAGCACTCCCTCAGTACAGACCCTCTGACAGTGCGGCACTCCATCAGTACTGCCCCTCTGACAGTGCAGTGCACCCTCAGTGCTGACCCTCTGACAGTGCAGCACTCCCTCAGTACTGCCCTCTGACAGTGCAGTGATCCCTCAGTACAGACCCTCCGACAGTGCAGCACTCCCTCAGTACTGAACCACTGAAGTGCATTGCTCCCTCAGTACTGACCCTCTGACAATGCAGCACTCCCTCAGTACTGCCACTCTGACAGTGCAATGCCTCCTCAGTACAGACACTTCGACAGTGCAGCACTCCCTCAGTACAGACCCTCTGACAGTGCAGCACTCCCTCAGTACTGACCCTCTGGCAGTGCAGCAATCCCTCAGTACTGACCCTGTGACAATGCAGCACTCTCTCAGTACTGACCCTGAGACAGTGCAGCACTCACTCAGTACTGACCCTCTGACAGTGCAGCACTCCCTCAGTACTGCCCTCTGACAGTGCAGTGATCCCTCAGTACAGACCCTCCGACAGTGCAGCACTCCCTCAGTACTGACCATCTGACAGTGCAGCACTCCCTCAGTACTGAACATCTGACAATGCAGCACTCTCTCAGTACTGACCCTGTGACAGTGCAGCACTCCCTCAGTTCTAACACTCTGACATTGCAGCACTCACTCAGTACTGACGCTGTGACAATGCAGCACTCTCTCAGTACTGACCCTGAGACAGTGCAGCACTCCCTCAGTACTGACCCTCTGACAGTGCAGCACTCCCTCAGTACTGAACATCTGACAATGCAGCACTCTCACAGTACAGACCCTGAGACAGTGCAGCACTCTCAGTACTGACCCTCTGACAGTGCAGTGATCCCTCAGTACAAACCCTTCGACAGTGCAGCACTCCCTCAGTACTGACCCTCTGACAGGGCAGCACTCCCTCAGTACTGAACCTCTGACAATGCAGCACTCCCTCAGTACTGCCCCTCTGACAGTGCAGTGCTCCCTCAGTACAGACACTTCGACAGTGCAGCACTCCCTCAGTACATACCCTCTGACAGTGCAGCACTCCCTCAGTAGTGCCCCTCTGACAGTGCAGCACTCCCTCAGTACTGACCCTCTGACAGTGCAGCACTCCCTCAGTACTGACCCTCTGACAGTGCATTGCTCCCTCAGTATTGACCCTCTGGCAATGCAGCACTCCCTCAGTACTGCCCCTCTGACAGTGCAATGCTCCCTCAGTGCTGACCCTTCGACAGTGCAGCACTCCCTCAGTACTGATCCTGAGACAGTGCAGCACTCTCTCAGTACTGACCCTCCGACAGTGCAGCACTCCCTCAGCACTGACCCACTGACAGTGCATTGCTCCCTCAGTACAGACACTTCGACAGTGCAGCACTCCCTCAGTACAGACCCTCTGACAGTGCAGCACTCCCTCAGTACTGACCCTCTGGCAGTGCAGCAATCCCTCAGTACTGAAACTGTGACAATGCAGCACTCTCTCAGTACTGACCCTTCGACAGTGCAGCACTCCCTCAGTACTGACTCTCTGACAGTGCAGCGCTCCCTCACTCCTGACCATTCGACAGTGCAGCACTCCCTCAGTACTGGCCCTTTGAAAGTTCAGCTCTCCCTCAGTACTGACCCTCTGACAGTGCAGCACTCCCTCAGTACTGACTCTCTGACATTGGATTGATCCCTCACTACTGACCCTCTGACATTGCAGCACTCCCTCAGTACTGACCCTCTGACAGTGCATTGCTCCCACAGTACTGACCCTCTGACAATGCAGCACTCCCTCAGTACTGCCCCTCTGACAGTGCAATGCTCCCTCAGTACAGACCCTTCGACAGTGCAGCACTCCCTCAGTACAGACCCTCTGACAGTGCAGCACTCCATCAGTACTGCCCATCTGACAGTGCAGCACTCCCTCAGTACTGACCCTCTGACAGTGCAGTGCTCCCTCAGTACTGACCCTCTGACAGTGCAGCACTCCCTCAGTACTGACCCTCTGACAGTGCATTGCTCCCTCAGTACTGACCCTCTGACAATGCAGCACTCCCTCAGTACTGCCCCTCTGACATGCAGTGCTCCCTCAGTACAGACCCTCTGAAAGTGCAGCACTCCCTTAGTACTGACCCCTCTGACAGTGTCGTACTCCCACAGTACTGACCCACTGACAGTGCAGCACTCCCTCAGTACTGACCCTCTAACAGTGCATTGCTCCCTCAGTACTGAACCTCTGACAACGCAGCACTCCCTCAGTACTGCCCCTCTGACAGTGCAGTGCTCCCTCAGTACAGACCCTTCGACAATGCAGCACTCCCTCAGTACTTACCCTCTGATAGTGCAGCACTCCCTCAGTAGTGCCCCTCTGACAGTGCAGCACTCCCTCTGTACGGACCCTCTGACAGTGCAGCACTCACTCAGTACTGACCCTCTGACAATGCATTGCTCCCTCAGTACTGACCCTCTGACAATGCAGCACTCCCTCAGTACTGCCCCTCTGACAGTGCAATGCTCCCTCAGTACAGACACTTCGACAGTGAAGCACTCCCTCAGTACTTACCCTCTGACAGTTGCAGCACTCCCTCAGTACTGCCCCTCTGACAGTGCAGCACTCCCTCAGTACTGACCCTCTGACAGTGCAGCACTCCCTCAGTACTGACCCTCTGACATTGCATTGCTCCCTCCGCACTGACCCTCTGACAATGCAGCACTCCCTCAGTACTGCCCCTCTGACAGTGCAATGCTCCCTTAGTACAGACACTTCGACAGTGCAGCACTCACTCAGTACAGACACTCTGACAGTGCAGCACTCCTTCAGTACTGCCCCTCTGACAGTGCAGTGCACCCTCAGTGCTGACCCTCTGACAGTGCAGCACTCCCTCAGTACTGCCCTCTGACAGTGCAGTGATCCCTCAGTACAGACCCTCCGACAGTGCAGCACTCCCTCAGTACTGCCACTCTGACAGTGCAATGCTCCCTCAGTACAGACACTTCGACAGTGCAGCACTCCCTCAGTACAGACCCTCTGACAGTGCAGCACTCCCTCAGTACTGACCCTCTGGCAGTGCAGCAATCCCTCAGTACTGACCCTGTGACAATGCAGCACTCTCTCAGTACTGACCCTGAGACAGTGCAGCACTCTCTCAGTACTGACCCTCTGACAGTGCAGCACTCCCTCAGTACTGCCCTCTGACAGTGCAGTGATCCCTCAGTACAGACCCTCCGACAGTGCAGCACTCCCTCAGTACTGACCATCTGACAGTGCAGTGATTCCTCTGTACTGACCATCCGACAGTGCAGCACTCCCTCAGTACTGACCCTGAGACAGTGCAGCACTCACTCAGTACTGACCCTGTGACAGTGCAGCACTCCCTCAGTTCTAACACTCTGACATTGCAGCACTCACTCAGTACTGACGCTGTGACAATGCAGCACTCTCTCAGTACTGACCCTGAGACAGTGCAGCACTCCCTCAGAACTGACCCTCTGACAGTGCAGCACTCCCTCAGTACTGAACCTCTGACAATGCAGCACTCTCACAGTACAGACCCTGAGACAGTGCAGCACTCTCTCATACTGACCCTCTGACAGTGCAGTGATCCCTCAGTACAAACCCTTCGACAGTGCAGCATTCCCTCAGTACTGACCCTCTGACAGTGCAGCACTCCCTCAGTACTGAACCTCTGACAGTGCAGCACTCCCTCAGTACTGGCCCTCTGACAGTGCAGCACTCCCTCAGTAATGACCCTCTGACAGTGCATTGCTCCCTCAGTACTGACCCTCTGGCAATGCAGCACTCCCTCAGTACTGCCCCTCTGACAGTGCAATGCTCCCTCAGTACAGACACTTCGACAGTGCAGCACTCCCTCAGTACAGACACTCTGACAGTGCAGCACGCCATCAGTACTGCCCCTCTGACAGTGCAGTGCACCCTCAGTGCTGACCCTTCGACAGTGCAGCACTCCCTCAGTACTGACCCTGCGACAGTGCAGCACTCTCTCAGTACTGACCCTCCGACAGTGCAGCACTCCCTCAGTACTGAACCACTGACAGTGCATTGCTCCCTCAGTACAGACACTTCGAAAGTGCAGCACTCCCTCAGTACAGACCCTCTGACAGTGCAGCACTCCCTCAGTACTGACCCTCTGGCAGTGCAGCAATCCCTCAGTACTGACCCTGTGACAATGCAGCACTCTCTCAGTACTGACCCTGAGACAGTGCAGCACTCCCTCAGTACTGCCCTCTGACAGTGCAGTGATCCCTCAGTACAGACCCTCCGACAGTGCAGCACTCCCTCAGTACTGACCATCTGACAGTGCAGTGATCCCTCAGTACTGACCATCCGACAGTGCAGCACTCCCTCAGTACTGACCCTGAGACAGTGCAGCACACACTCAGTACTGACCCTGTGACAGTGCAGCACTCCCTCAGTTCTAACACTCTGACATTGCAGCACTCACTCAGTACTGACCCTGTGACAATGCAGCACTCTCTCAGTACTGACCCTGAGACAGTGCAGCACTCCCTCAGTACTGACCCTCTGACAATGCAGCACTCTCACAGTACTGACCCTGAGAGTGCAGCACTCTCTCAGTACTGACCCTCTGACAGTGCAGCACTCCCTCAGTACAGCCCCTCTGACAGTGCAGTGATCCCTCAGTACAAACCCTTCGACAGTGCAGCACTCCCTCAGTACTGACCCTCTGACAGTGCAGCACAACCTCAGCACTGAACCTCTGACAATGCAGCACTCCCTCAGTACTGCCCCTCTGACAGTGCAGTGCTCCCTCAGTACAGACCCTTCGACAGTGCAGCACTCCCTCAGTACTTACCCTCTGACAGTGCAGCACTCCCTCAGTAGTGCCCCTCTGACAGTGCAGCACTCCCTCAGTACTGACCCTCTGACAGTACAGCACTCCCTCAGTACTGACCCTCTGACAGTGCATTGCTCCCTCAGTACTGACCCTCTGACAATGCAGCACTCCCTCAGTACTCCCCCTCTGACAGTGCAATGCTCCCTCAGTACAGACACTTCGACAGTGCAGCACTCCCTCAGTACAGACCCTCTGACAGTGCAGCACTCCATCAGTACTGCCCCTCTGACAGTGCAGTGCACCCTCAGTGCTGACCCTCTGACAGTGCAGCACTCCCTCAGTACTGACCCTGAGACAGTGCAGCACTCTCTCAGTACTGACCCTCTGACAGTGCAGCACTCCCTCAGTACTGCCCTCTGACAGTGCAGTGATCCCTCAGTACAGACCCTCCGACATTGCAGCACTCCCTCAGTACTGACCCGCTGACAGTGCATTGCTCCCTCAGTACTGACCCTCTGACAGTGCAGCACTCCCTCAGTACTGACCCTCTGACAGTGCATTGCTCCCTCATTACTGACCCTCTGACAATGCAGCACTCCCTCAGTACTGCCCCTCTGACATGCAGTGCTCCCTCAGTACAGACCCTCTGAAAGTGCAGCACTCCCTCAGTACTGACCCCTCTGACAGTGTCGTACTCCCACAATACTGACCCACTGACAGTGCAGCACTCCCTCTGTACTGACCCTCTAACAGTGCATTGCTCCATCAGTACTGAACCTCTGACAACGCAGCACTCACTCAGTACTGCCCCTCTGACAGTGCAGTGCTCCCTCAGTACAGACCCTTCGACAGTGCAGCACTCCCTCAGTACTTACCCTCTGATAGTGCAGCACTCCCTCAGTAGTGCCCCTCTGACAGTGCAGCACTCCCTCAGTACTGACCCTCTGACAGTGCAGCACTCACTCAGTACTGACCCTCTGACAGTGCATTGCTCCCTCAGTACTGACCCTCTGACAATGCAGCACTCCCTCAGTACTGCCCCTCTGACAGTGCAATGCTCCCTCAGTACAGACACTTCGACAGTGCAGCACTCCCTCAGTACTTACCCTCTGACAGTTGCAGCACTCCCTCAGTACTGCCCATCTGACAGTGCAGCACTCCCTCAGTACTGACCCTCTGACAGTGCAGCACTCCCTCAGTACTGCCCATCTGACAGTGCAGCACTCCCTCAGTACTGACCCTCTGACAGTGCAGCACTCCCTCAGTACTGCCCCTCTGACAGTGCAATGCTCCCTTAGTACAGACACTTCGACAGTGCAGCACTCCCTCAGTACAGACCCTCTGACAGTGCAGCATTCCATCAGTACTGCCCCTCTGACAGTGCAGTGCACCCTCAGTGCTGACCCTCTGACAGTGCAGCACTCCCTCAGTACTGCCCTCTGACAGTGCAGTGATCCCTCAGTACAGACCCTCCGACAGTGCAGCACTCCCTCAGTACTGAACCACTGACAGTGCATTGCTCCCTCAGTACTGACCCTTTGACAATGCAGCACTCCCTCAGTACTGCCACTCTGACAGTGCAATGCTCCCTCAGTACAGACACTTCGACAGTGCAGCACTCCCTCAGTACAGACCCTCTGACAGTGCAGCACTCCCTCAGTACTGACCATCTGGCAGTGCAGCAATCCCTCAGTACTGACCCTGTGACAATGCAGCACTCTCTCAGTACTGACCCTGAGACAGTGCAGCACTCTCTCAGTACTGACCCTCTGACAGTGCAGCAATCCCTCAGTACTGCCCTCTGACAGTGCAGTGATCCCTCAGTACAGACCCTCCGACAGTGCAGCACTCCCTCAGTACTGACCATCTGACAGTGCAGTGATTCCTCAGTACTGACCATCCGACAGTGCAGCACTCCCTCAGTACTGACCCTGAGACAGTGCAGCACTCACTCAGTACTGACCCTGTGACAGTGCAGCACTCCCTCAGTTCTAACACTCTGACATTGCAGCACTCACTCAGTACTGACGCTGTGACAATGCAGCACTCTCTCAGTACTGACCCTGAGACAGTGCAGCACTCCCTCAGTACTGACCCTCTGACAGTGCAGCACTCCCTCAGTACTGAACCTCTGACAATGCAGCACTCTCATAGTACAGACCCTGAGACAGTGCAGCACTCTCTCAGTACTGACCCTCTGACAGTGCATTGATCCCTCAGTACAAACCCTTCGACAGTGCAGCACTCCCTCAGTACTGACCCTCTGACAGTGCAGCACTCCATCAGTACTGAACCTCTGACAATGCAGCACTCCCTCAGTACTGCCCCTCTGACAGTGCAGTGCTCCCTCAGAACAGACACTTGGACAGTGCAGCACTCCCTCAGTACTGACCATCTGACAGTGCAGTCATCCCTCAGTACTGACCATCCGACAGTGCAGCACAACCTCAGTACTGACCCTGAGACAGTGCAGCACTCACTCAGTACTGACCCTGTGACAGTGCAGCACTCCCTCAGTTCTAACACTCTGACATTGCAGCACTCACTCAGTACTGACGCTGTGACAATGCAGCACTCTCTCAGTACTGACCCTGAGACAGTGCAGCAATCCCTCAGTACTGACCCTCTGACAGTGCAGCACTCCCTCAGTACTGAACCTCTGACAATGCAGCACTCTCACAGTACAGACCCTGAGACAGTGCAGCACTCTCTCAGTACTGACCCTCTGACAGTGCAGTGATCCCTCAGTACAAACCCTTCGACAGTGCAGCATTCCCTCAGTACTGACCCTCTGACAGTGCAGCACTCCCTCAGTACTGAACCTCTGACAATGCAGCACTCCCTCAGTACTGCCCCTCTGACAGTGCAGTGCTCCCTCAGTACAGACACTTCGACAGTGCAGCACTCCCTCAGTACTTACCCTCTGACATTGCAGCACTCCCTCAGTAGTGCCCCTCTGACAGTGCAGCACTCCCTCAGTACTGACCCTCTGACAGTGCAGCACTCCCTCAGTAATGACCCTCTGACAGTGCATTGCTCCCTCAGTACTGACCCTCTGGCAATGCAGCACTCCCTCAGTACTGCCCCTCTGACAGTGCAATGCTCCCTCAGTACAGACACTTCGACAGTGCAGCACTCCCTCAGTACAGACACTCTGACAGTGCTGCACGCCATCAGTACTGCCCCTCTGGCAGTGCAGTGCACCCTCAGTGCTGACCCTTCGACAGTGCAGCACTCCCTCAGTACTGACCCTGAGACAGTGCAGCACTCTCTCAGTACTGACCATCCGACAGTGCAGCACTCCCTCAGTACTGAACCACTGACATTGCATTGCTCCCTCAGTACAGACACTTCGACAGTGCAGCACTCCCTCAGTACAGACCCTCTGACAGTGCAGCACTCCCTCAGTACTGACCCTCTGGCAGTGCAGCAATCCCTCAGTACTGACCCTGTGACAATGCAGCACTCTCTCAGTACTGACCCTGAGACAGTGCAGCACTCTCTCAGTACTGACCCTATGACAGTGCAGCACTCCCTCAGTACTGCCCTCTGACAGTGCAGTGATCCCTCAGTACAGACCCTCCGACAGTGCAGCACTCCCTCAGTACTGACCATCTGACAGTGCAGTGATCCCTCAGTACTGACCATCCGACAGTGCAGCACTCCCTCAGTACTGACCCTGAGACAGTGCAGCACACACTTAGTACTGACCCTGTGACAGTGCAGCACTCCCTCAGTTCTAACACTCTGACATTGCAGCACTCACTCAGTACTGACCCTGTGACAATGCAGCACTCTCTCAGTACTGACCCTGAGACAGTGCAGCACTCCCTCAGTACTGACCCTCTGACAATGCAGCACTCTCACAGTACTGACCCTGAGACAGTGCAGCACTCTCTCAGTACTGACCCTCTGACAGTGCAGCACTCCCTCAGTACAGCCCCTCTGACAGTGCAGTGATCCCTCAGTACAAACCCTTCGACAGTGCAGCACTCCCTCAGTACTGACCCTCTGACAGTGCAGCACTCCCTCAGTACTGAACCTCTGACAATGCAGCACTCCCTCAGTACTGCCCCTCTGACAGTGCAGTGCTCCCTCAGTACATACCCTTCGACAGTGCAGCACTCCCTGAGTACTTACCCTCTGACAGTGCAGCACTCCCTCAGTAGTGCCCCTCTGACAGTGCAGCACTCCCTCAGTACTGACCCTCTGACAGTGCAGCACTCCCTCAGTACTGACCCTCTGACAGTGCATTGCTCCCTCAGTACTGACCCTCTGACAATGCAGCACTCCCTCAGTACTGCCCCTCTGACAGTGCAATGCTCCCTCAGTACAGACACTTCGACAGTGCAGCACTCCCTCAGTACAGACCCTCTGACAGTGCAGCACTCCATCAGTACTGCCCCCTGACAGTGCAGTGCACCCTCAGTGCTGACCCTCTGACAGTGCAGCACTCCCTCAGTACTGACCCTGAGACAGTGCAGCACTCTCTCAGTACTGACCCTCTGACAGTGCAGCACTCCGTCAGTACTGCCCTCTGACAGTGCAGTGATCCCTCAGTACAGACCCTCCGACATTGCAGCACTCCCTCAGTACTGACCCGCTGACAGTGCATTGCTCCCTCAGTACTGACCCTCTGACAGTGCAGCACTCCCTCAGTACTGACCCTCTGACAGTGCATTGCTCCCTCAGTACTGACCCTCTGACAATGCAGCACTCCCTCAGTACTGCCCCTCTGACATGCAGTGCTCCCTCAGTACAGACCCTCTGAAAGTGCAGCACTCCCTCAGTACTGACCCCTCTGACAGTGTCGTACTCCCACAGTACTGACCCACTGACAGTGCAGCACTCCCTCAGTACTGACCCTCTAACAGTGCATTGCTCCATCAGTACTGAACCTCTGACAACGCAGCACTCCCTCAGTACTGCCCCTCTGACAGTGCAGTGCTCCCTCAGTACAGACCCTTCGACAGTGCAGCACTCCCTCAGTACTTACCCTCTGATAGTGCAGCACTCCCTCAGTAGTGCCCCTCTGACAGTGCAGCACTCCCTCAGTACTGACCCTCTGACAGTGCAGCACTCACTCAGTACTGACCCTCTGACAGTTGCAGCACTCCCTCAGTACTGCCCCTCTGACAGTGCAGCACTCCCTCAGTACTGACCCTCTGACAGTGCAGCACTCCCTCAGTACTGACCCTCTGACAGTGCATTGCTCCCTCCGTACTGACCCTCTGACAATGCAGCACTCCCTCAGTACTGACCCTCTGACAGTGCAATGCTCCCTTAGTACAGACACTTCGACAGTGCAGCACTCCCTCAGTACTGACCCTCTGGCAGTGCAGCAATCCCTCAGTACTGACCCTGTGACAATGCAGCACTCTCTCAGTACTGACCCTGAGACAGTGCAGCACTCTCTCAGTACTGACCCTCTGACAGTGCAGCACTCCCTCAGTACTGCCCTCTGACAGTGCAGTGATCCCTCAGTACAGACCCTCCGACAGTGCAGCACTCCCTCAGTACTGACCATCTGACAGTGCAGTGATTCCTCAGTACTGACCATCCGACAGTGCAGCACTCCCTCAGTACTGACCCTGAGACAGTGCAGCACTCACTCAGTACTGACCCTGTGACAGTGCAGCACTCCCTCAGTTCTAACACTCTGACATTGCAGCACTCACTCAGTACTGACGCTGTGACAATGCAGCACTCTCTCAGTACTGACCCTGAGACAGTGCAGCACTCCCTCAGTACTGACCCTCTGACAGTGCAGCACTCCCTCAGTACTGAACCTCTGACAATGCAGCACTCTCACAGTACAGACCCTGAGACAGTGCAGCACTCTCTCAGTACTGACCCTCTGACAGTGCAGCACTCCCTCAGTACTGACCCTCTGACAGTGCATTGCTCCCTCAGTACTGACCCTCTGACAATGCAGCACTCCCTCAGTACTGCCCCTCTGACAGTGCAATGCTCCCTCAGTACAGACACTTCGACAGTGCAGCACTCCCTCAGTACAGACCCTCTGACAGTGCAGCACTCCATCAGTACTGCCCCCTGACAGTGCAGTGCACCCTCAGTGCTGACCCTCTGACAGTGCAGCACTCCCTCAGTACTGACCCTGAGACAGTGCAGCACTCTCTCAGTACTGACCCTCTGACAGTGCAGCACTCCCTCAGTACTGCCCTCTGACAGTGCAGTGATCCCTCAGTACAGACCCTCCGACATTGCAGCACTCCCTCAGTACTGACCCGCTGACAGTGCATTGCTCCCTCAGTACTGACCCTCTGACAGTGCAGCACTCCCTCAGTACTGACCCTCTGACAGTGCATTGCTCCCTCAGTACTGACCCTCTGACAATGCAGCACTCCCTCAGTACTGCCCCTCTGACATGCAGTGCTCCCTCAGTACAGACCCTCTGAAAGTGCAGCACTCCCTCAGTACTGACCCCTCTGACAGTGTCGTACTCCCACAGTACTGACCCACTGACAGTGCAGCACTCCCTCAGTACTGACCCTCTAACAGTGCATTGCTCCATCAGTACTGAACCTCTGACAACGCAGCACTCCCTCAGTACTGCCCCTCTGACAGTGCAGTGCTCCCTCAGTACAGACCCTTCGACAGTGCAGCACTCCCTCAGTACTTACCCTCTGATAGTGCAGCACTCCCTCAGTAGTGCCCCTCTGACAGTGCAGCACTCCCTCAGTACTGACCCTCTGACAGTGCAGCACTCACTCAGTACTGACCCTCTGACAGTTGCAGCACTCCCTCAGTACTGCCCCTCTGACAGTGCAGCACTCCCTCAGTACTGACCCTCTGACAGTGCAGCACTCCCTCAGTACTGACCCTCTGACAGTGCATTGCTCCCTCCGTACTGACCCTCTGACAATGCAGCACTCCCTCAGTACTGACCCTCTGACAGTGCAATGCTCCCTTAGTACAGACACTTCGACAGTGCAGCACTCCCTCAGTACTGACCCTCTGGCAGTGCAGCAATCCCTCAGTACTGACCCTGTGACAATGCAGCACTCTCTCAGTACTGACCCTGAGACAGTGCAGCACTCTCTCAGTACTGACCCTCTGACAGTGCAGCACTCCCTCAGTACTGCCCTCTGACAGTGCAGTGATCCCTCAGTACAGACCCTCCGACAGTGCAGCACTCCCTCAGTACTGACCATCTGACAGTGCAGTGATTCCTCAGTACTGACCATCCGACAGTGCAGCACTCCCTCAGTACTGACCCTGAGACAGTGCAGCACTCACTCAGTACTGACCCTGAGACAGTGCAGCACTCCCTCAGTACTGACCCTCTGACAGTGCAGCACTCCCTCAGTACTGAACCTCTGACAATGCAGCACTCTCACAGTACAGACCCTGAGACAGTGCAGCACTCTCTCAGTACTGACCCTCTGACAGTGCAGTGATCCCTCAGTACAAACCCTACGACAGTGCAGCACTCCCTCAGTACTGACCCTCTGACAGTGCAGCACTCCATCAGTACTGAACCTCTGACAATGCAGCACTCCCTCAGTACTGCCCCTCTGACAGTGCAGTGCTCCCTCAGTACATACACTTCGACAGTGCAGCACTCCCTCAGTACTTACCCTCTGACAGTGCAGCACTCCCTCAGTAGTGCCCCTCTGACAGTGCAGCACTCCCTCAGTACTGACCCTCTGACAGTGCAGCACTCCCTCAGTACTGACCCTCTGACAGTGCATTGCTCCCTCAGTACTGACCCTCTGGCAATGCAGCACTCCCTCAGTACTGCCCCTCTGACAGTGCAATGCTCCCTCAGTACAGACACTTCGACAGTGCAGCACTCCCTCAGTACAGACACTCTGACAGTGCAGCACGCCATCAGTACTGCCCCTCTGACAGTGCAGTGCACCCTCAGTGCTGACCCTTCGACAGTGCAGCACTCCCTCAGTACTGACTCTCTGACAGTGCAGCGCTCCCTCACTCCTGACCATTCGACAGTGCAGCACTCCCTCAGTACTGGCCCTTTGAAAGTTCAGCTCTCCCTCAGTACTGACCCTCTGACAGTGCAGCACTCCCTCAGTACTGACTCTCTGACAGTGGATTGATCCCTCACTACTGACCCTCTGACATTGCAGCACTCCCTCAGTACTGACCCTCTGACAGTGCATTGCTCCCACAGTACTGACCCTCTGACAATGCAGCACTCCCTCAGTACTGCCCCTCTGACAGTGCAATGCTCCCTCAGTACAGACCCTTCGACAGTGCAGCACTCCCTCAGTACAGACCCTCTGACAGTGCAGCACTCCATCAGTACTGCCCCTCTGACAGTGCAGCACTCCCTCAGTACTGACCCTCTGACAGTGCAGTGCTCACTCAGTACTGACCCACTGACAGTGCAGCACTCCCTCAGTACTGACCCTCTGACAGTGCATTGCTCCCTCAGTACTGACCCTCTGACAATGCAGCACTCCCTCAGTACTGCCCCTCTGACATGCAGTGCTCCCTCAGTACAGACCCTCTGAAAGTGCAGCACTCCCTCAGTACTGACCCCTCTGACAGTGTCGTACTCCCACAGTACTGACCCACTGACAGTGCAGCACTCCCTCAGTACTGACCCTCTAACAGTGCATTGCTCCCTCAGTACTGAACCTCTGACAACGCAGCACTCCCTCAGTACTGCCCCTCTGACAGTGCAGTGCTCCCTCAGTACAGACCCTTCGACAGTGCAGCACTCCCTCAGTACTTACCCTCTGATAGTGCAGCACTCCCTCAGTAGTGCCCCTCTGACAGTGCAGCACTCCCTCAGTACTGACCCTCTGACAGTGCAGCACTCACTCAGTACTGACCCTCTGACAGTGCATTGCTCCCTCAGTACTGACCCTCTGACAATGCAGCACTCCCTCAGTACTGCCCCTCTGACAGTGCAATGCTCCCTCAGTACAGACACTTCGACAGTGCAGCACTCCCTCTGTACTTACCCTCTGACAGTTGCAGCACTCCCTCAGTACTGCCCCTCTGACAGTGCAGCACTCCCTCAGTACTGACCCTCTGACAGTGCAGCACTCCATCAGTACTGCCCCTCTGACAGTGCAGTGCACCCTCAGTGCTGACCCTCTGACAGTGCAGCACTCCCTCAGTACTGCCCTCTGACAGTGCAATGCTCCCTCAGTACAGACACTTCGACAGTGCAGCACTCCCTCAGTACAGACCCTCTGACAGTGCAGCACTCCCTCAGTACTGACCCTCTGGCAGTGCAGCAATCCCTCAGTACTGACCCTGTGACAATGCAGCACTCTCTCAGTACTGACCCTGAGACAGTGCAGCACTCTCTCACTACTGACCCTCTGACAGTGCAGCACTCCCTCAGTACTGCCCTCTGACAGTGCAGTGATCCCTCAGTACAGACCCTCCGACAGTGCAGCACTCCCTCAGTACTGACCATCTGACAGTGCAGTGATCCCTCAGTACTGACCATCCGACAGTGCAGCACTCCCTCAGTACTGACCCTGTGACAGTGCAGCACTCCCTCAGTTCTAACACTCTGACATTGCAGCACTCACTCAGTACTGACGCTGTGACAATGCAGCACTCTCTCAGTACTGACCCTGAGACAGTGCAGCACTCCCTCAGTACTGACCCTCTGACAGTGCAGCACTCCCTCAGTACTGAACCTCTGACAATGCAGCACTCTCACAGTACAGACCCTGAGACAGTGCAGCACTCTCTCAGTACTGACCCTCTGACAGTGCAGTGATCCCTCAGTACAAACCCTTCGACAGTGCAGCACTCCCACAGTACTGACCCTCTGACAGTGCAGCACTCCCTCAGTACTGAACCTCTGACAATGCAGCACTTCCTCAGTACTGCCCCTCTGACAGTGCAGTGCTCCCTCAGTACAGACACTTCGACAGTGCAGCACTCCCTCAGTACTTACCCTCTGACAGTGCAGCACTCCCTCAGTAGTGCCCCTCTGACAGTGCAGCACTCCCTCAGTACTGACCCTGTGACAGTGCAGCACTCCCTCAGTACTGACCCTCTGACAGTGCATTGCTCCCTCAGTACTGACCCTCTGGCAATGCAGCACTCCCTCAGTACTGCCCCTCTGACAGTGCAAGGCTCCCTCAGTACAGACACTTCGACAGTGCAGCACTCCCTCAGTACAGACACTCTGACAGTGCAGCACGCCATCAGTACTGCCCCTCTGACAGTGCCGTGCACCCTCAGTGCTGACCCTTCGACAGTGCAGCACTCCCTCAGTACTGACCCTGAGACAGTGCAGCACTCTCTCAGTACTGACCCTCCGACAGTGCAGCACTCCCTCAGTACTGAACCACTGACAGTGCATTGCTCCCTCAGTACAGACACTTCGACAGTGCAGCACTCCCTCAGTACAGACCCTCTGACAGTGCAGCACTCCCTCAGTACTGACCCTCTGGCAGTGCAGCAATCCCTCAGTACTGACCCTGTGACAATGCAGCACTCTCTCAGTACTGACCCTGAGACAGTGCAGCACTCTCTCAGTACTGACCCTATGACAGTGCAGCACTTCCTCAGTACTGCCCTCTGACAGTGCAGTGATCCCTCAGTACAGACCCTCCGACAGTGCAGCACTCCCTCAGTGCTGACCATCTTACAGTGCAGTGATCCCTCAGTACTGACCATCCGACAGTGCAGCACTCCCTCAGTACTGACCCTGAGACAGTGCAGCACACACTCAGTACTGACCCTGTGACAGTGCAGCACTCCCTCAGTTCTAACACTCTGACATTGCAGCACTCACTCAGTACTGACCCTGTGACAATGCAGCACTCTCACAGTACTGACCCTGAGACAGTGCAGCACTCTCTCAGCACTGACCCTTTGACAGTGCAGCACTCCCTCAGTACAGCCCCTCTGACAGTGCAGTGATCCCTCAGTACAAACCCTTCGACAGTGCAGCACTCCCTCAGTACTGACCCTCTGACAATGCAGCACTCCCTCAGTACTGCCCCTCTGACAGTGCAGTGCTCCCTCAGTACAGACCCTTCGACAGTGCAGCACTCCCTCAGTACTTACCCTCTGACAGTGCAGCACTCCCTCAGTAGTGCCCCTCTGACAGTGCAGCACTCCCTCAGTACTGACCCTCTGACAGTGCAGCACTCCCTCAGTACTGACCCTCTGACAGTGCATTGCTCCCTCAGTACTGACCCTCTGACAATGCAGCACTCCCTCAGTACTGCCCCTCTGACAGTGCAATGCTCCCTCAGTACAGACACTTCGACAGTGCAGCACTCCTTCAGTACAGACCCTCTGACAGTGCAGCACTCCATCAGTACTGCCCCTCTGACAGTGCAGTGCACCCTCAGTACTGACCCTCTGACAGTGCAGCACTCCCTCAGTACTGCCCTCTGACAGTGCAGTGATCCCTCAGTACAGACCCTCCGACATTGCAGCACTCCCTCAGTACTGACCCGCTGACAGTGCATTGCTCCCTCAGTACTGACCCTCTGACAATGCAGCACTCCCTCAGTACTGCCCCTCTGACAGTGCAATGCTCCCTCAGTACAGACACTTCGACAGTGCAGCACTCCCTCAGTACAGACCCTCTGACAGTGCAGCACTCCCTCAGTACTGACCCTCTGGCAGTGCAGCAATCCCTCAGTACTGACCCTGTGACAATGCAGCACTCTCTCAGTACTGACCCTGAGACAGTGCAGCACTCTCTCAGTACTGACCCTCTGACAGTGCAGCACTCCCTCAGTACTGACCCTCTGGCAGTGCAGCAATCCCTCAGTACTGACCCTGTGACAATGCAGCACTCTCTCAGTACTGACCCTGAGACAGTGCAGCACTCTCTCACTACTGACCCTCTGACAGTGCAGCACTCCCTCAGTACTGCCCTCTGACAGTGCAGTGATCCCTCAGTACAGACCCTCCGACAGTGCAGCACTCCCTCAGTACTGACCATCTGACAGTGCAGTGATCCCTCAGTACTGACCATCCGACAGTGCAGCACTCCCTCAGTACTGACCCTGTGACAGTGCAGCACTCCCTCAGTTCTAACACTCTGACATTGCAGCACTCACTCAGTACTGACGCTGTGACAATGCAGCACTCTCTCAGTACTGACCCTGAGACAGTGCAGCACTCCCTCAGTACTGACCCTCTGACAGTGCAGCACACCCTCAGTACTGAACCTCTGACAATGCAGCACTCTCACAGTACAGACCCTGAGACAGTGCAGCACTCTCTCAGTACTGACCCTCTGACAGTGCAGTGATCCCTCAGTACAAACCCTTCGACAGTGCAGCACTCCCACAGTACTGACCTTCTGACAGTGCAGCACTCCCTCAGTACTGACCCTCTGACAATGCAGCACTTCCTCAGTACTGCCCCTCTGTCAGTGCAGTGCTCCCTCAGTACAGACACTTCGACAGTGCAGCACTCCCTCAGTACTTACCCTCTGACAGTGCAGCACTCCCTCAGTAGTGCCCCTCTGACAGTGCAGCACTCCCTCAGTACTGACCCTCTGACAGTGCAGCACTCCCTCAGTACTGACCCTCTGACAGTGCATTGCTCCCTCAGTACTGACCCTCTGGCAATGCAGCACTCCCTCAGTACTGCCCCTCTGACAGTGCAATGATCCCTCAGTACAGACACTTCGACAGTGCAGCACTCCCTCAGTACAGACACTCTGACAGTGCAGCACGCCATCAGTACTGCCCCTCTGACAGTGCCGTGCTCCCTCAGTGCTGACCCTTCGACAGTGCAGCACTCCCTCAGTACTGACCCTGAGACAGTCCAGCACTCTCTCAGTACTGACCCTCCGACAGTGCAGCACTCCCTCAGTACTGAACCACTGACAGTGCATTGCTCCCTCAGTACAGACACTTCGACAGTGCAGCACTCCCTCAGTACAGACCCTCTGACAGTGCAGCACTCCCTCAGTACTGACCCTCTGGCAGTGCAGCAATCCCTCAGTACTGACCCTGTGACAATGCAGCACTCTCTCAGTACTGACCCTGAGACAGTGCAGCACTCTCTCAGTACTGACCCTATGACAGTGCAGCACTTCCTCAGTACTGCCCTCTGACAGTGCAGTGATCCCTCAGTACAGACCCTCCGACAGTGCAGCACTCCCTCAGTGCTGACCATCTGACAGTGCAGTGATCCCTCAGTACTGACCATCCGACAGTGCAGCACTCCCTCAGTACTGACCCTGAGACAGTGCAGCACACACTCAGTACTGACCCTGTGACAGTGCAGCACTCCCTCAGTTCTAACACTCTGACATTGCAGCACTCACTCAGTACTGACCCTGTGACAATGCAGCACTCTCTCAGTACTGACCCTGAGACAGTGCAGCACTCCCTCAGTACTGACTCTCTGACAATGCAGCACTCTCACAGTACTGACCCTGAGACAGTGCAGCACTCTCTCAGCACTGAACCTCTGACAGTGCAGCACTCCCTCAGTACAGCCCCTCTGACAGTGCAGTGATCCCTCAGTACAAACCCTTCGACAGTGCAGCACTCCCTCAGTACTGACCCTCTGACAATGCAGCACTCCCTCAGTACTGCCCCTCTGACAGTGCAGTGCTCCCTCAGTACAGACCCTTCGACAGTGCAGCACTCCCTCAGTACTTACCCTCTGACAGTGCAGCACTCCCTCAGTAGTGCCCCTCTGACAGTGCAGCACTCCCTCAGTACTGACCCTCTGACAGTGCAGCACTCCCTCAGTACTGACCCTCTGACAGTGCATTGCTCCCTCAGTACTGACCCTCTGACAATGCAGCACTCCCTCAGTACTGCCCCTCTGACAGTGCAATGCTCCCTCAGTACAGACAATTCGACAGTGCAGCACTCCCTCAGTACAGACCCTCTGACAGTGCAGCACTCCATCAGTACTGCCCCTCTGACAGTGCAGTGCACCCTCAGTACTGACCCTCTGACAGTGCAGCACTCCCTCAGTACTGCCCTCTGACAGTGCAGTGATCCCTCAGTACAGACCCTCCGACATTGCAGCACTCCCTCAGTACTGACCCGCTGACAGTGCATTGCTCCCTCAGTACTGACCCTCTGACAATGCAGCACTCCCTCAGTACTGCCCCTCTGACAGTGCAATGCTCCCTCAGTACAGACACTTCGACAGTGCAGCACTCCCTCAGTACAGACCCTCTGACAGTGCAGCACTCCCTCAGTACTGACCCTCTGGCAGTGCAGCAATCCCTCAGTACTGACCCTGTGACAATGCAGCACTCTCTCAGTACTGACCCTGAGACAGTGCAGCACTCTCTCAGTACTGACCCTCTGACAGTGCAGCACTCCCTCAGTACTGCCCTCTGACAGTGCAGTGATCCCTCAGTACAGAGCCTCCGACAGTGCAGCACTCCCTCAGTACTGACCATCTGACAGTGCAGTGATCCCTCAGTACTGACCATCCGACAGTGCAGCACTCCCTCAGTACTGACCCTGAGACAGTGCAGCACTCCCTCAGTACTGACCCTGTGACAGTGCAGCACTCCCTCAGTTCTAACACTCTGACATTGCAGCACTCACTCAGTACTGACCCTGTGACAATGCAGCACTCTCTCAGTACTGACCCTGAGACAGTGCAGCACTCCCTCAGTACTGACCCTCTGACAATGCAGCACTCCCTCAGTACTGACCCGCTGACAATGCAATGCTCCCTCAGTACAGACACTTCGACAGTGCAGCACTCCCTCAGTACAGACCCTCTGACAGTGCAGCACTCCCTCAGTACTGACCCTCTGGCAGTGCAGCAATCCCTCAGTACTGACCCTGTGACAATGCAGCACTCTCTCAGTACTGACCCTGAGACAGTGCAGCACTCTCTCAGTACTGACCCTCTGACAGTGCAGCACTCCCTCAGTACTGCCCACTGACAGTGCAGTGATCCCTCAGTACTGATCATCCGACAGTGCAGCACTCCCTCAGTACTGACTCTGAGACAGTGCAGCACACACTCAGTACTGACCCTGTGACAGTGCAGCACTCCCTCAGTTCTAACACTCTGACATTGCAGCACTCACTCAGTACTGACCCTGTGACAATGCAGCACTCTCTCAGTACTGACCCTGAGACAGTGCAGCACTCCCTCAGTACTGACCCTCTGACAATGCAGCACTCTCACAGTACTGACCCTGAGACAGTGCAGCACTCTCTCAGCACTGACCCTCTGACAGTGCAGCACTCCCTCAGTACAGCCCCTCTGACAGTGCAGTGATCCCTCAGTACAAACCCTTCGACAGTGCAGCACTCCTTCAGTACTGACCCTCTGACAATGCAGCACTCCCTCAGTACTGCCCCTCTGACAGTGCAGTGCTCCCTCAGTACAGACCCTTCGACAGTGCAGCACTCCCTCAGTACTTACCCTCTGACAGTGCAGCACTCCCTCAGTAGTGCCCCTCTGACAGTGCAGCACTCCCTCAGTACTGACCCTCTGACAGTGCAGCACTCCCTCAGTACTGACCCTCTGACAGTGCATTGCTCCCTCAGTACTGACCCTCTGACAATGCAGCACTCCCTCAGTACTGCCCCTCTGACAGTGCAATGCTCCCTCAGTACAGACACTTCGACAGTGCAGCACTCCCTCAGTACAGACCCTCTGACAGTGCAGCACTCCATCAGTACTGCCCCTCTGACAGTGCAGTGCACCCTCAGTGCTGACCCTCTGACAGTGCAGCACTCTCTCAGTACTGACCCTCTGACAGTGCAGCACTCCCTCAGTACTGCCCTCTGACAGTGCAGTGATCCCTCAGTACAGACCCTCCGACATTGCAGCACTCCCTCAGTACTGACCCGCTGGCAGTGCATTGCTCCCTCAGTACTGACCCTCTGACAATGCAGCACTCCCTCAGTACTGCCCCTCTGACAGTGCAATGCTCCCTCAGTACAGACACTTCGACAGTGCAGCACTCCCTCAGTACAGACCCTCTGACAGTGCAGCACTCCCTCAGTACTGACCCTCTGGCAGTGCAGCAATCCCTCAGTACTGACCCTGTGACAATGCAGCACTCTCTCAGTACTGACCCTGAGACAGTGCAGCACTCTCTCAGTACTGACCCTCTGACAGTGCAGCACTCCCTCAGTACTGCCCTCTGACAGTGCAGTGATCCCTCAGTACAGAGCCTCCGACAGTGCAGCACTCCCTCAGTACTGACCATCTGACAGTGCAGTGATCCCTCAGTACTGACCATCCGACAGTGCAGCACTCCCTCAGTACTGACCCTGAGACAGTGCAGCACTCCCTCAGTACTGACCCTGTGACAGTGCAGCACTCCCTCAGTTCTAACACTCTGACATTGCAGCACTCACTCAGTACTGACCCTGTGACAATGTAGCACTCTCTCAGTACTGACCCTGAGACAGTGCAGCACTCCCTCAGTACTGACCCTCTGACAATGCAGCACTCCCTCAGTACTGACCCGCTGACAATGCAATGCTCCCTCAGTACAGACACTTCGACAGTGCAGCACTCCCTCAGTACAGACCCTGAGACAGTGCAGCACTCCCTCAGTACTGACCCTCTGGCAGTGCAGCAATCCCTCAGTACTGACCCTGTGACAATGCAGCACTCTCTCAGTACTGACCCTGAGACAGTGCAGCACTCTCTCAGTACTGACCCTCTGACAGTGCAGCACTCCCTCAGTACTGCCCTCTGACAGTGCAGTGATCCCTCAGTACTGACCATCCGACAGTGCAGCACTCCCTCAGTACTGACCCTGAGACAGTGCAGCACACACTCAGTACTGACCCTGTGACAGTGCAGCACTCCCTCAGTTCTAACACTCTGACATTGCAGCACTCACTCAGTACTGACCCTGTGACAATGCAGCACTCTCTCAGTACTGACCCTGAGACAGTGCAGCACTCCCTCAGTACTGACCCTCTGACAATGCAGCACTCTCACAGTACTGACCCTGAGACAGTGCAGCACTCTCTCAGCACTGACCCTCTGACAGTGCAGCACTCCCTCAGTACAGCCCCTCTGACAGTGCAGTGATCCCTCAGTACAAACCCTTCGACAGTGCAGCACTCCCTCAGTACTGACCCTCTGACAATGCAGCACTCCCTCAGTACTGCCCCTCTGACAGTGCAGTGCTCCCTCAGTACAGACCCTTCGACAGTGCAGCACTCCCTCAGTACTTACCCTCTGACAGTGCAGCACTCCCTCAGTAGTGCCCCTCTGACAGTGCAGCACTCCCTCAGTACTGACCCTCTGACAGTGCAGCACTCCCTCAGTACTGACCCTCTGACAGTGCATTGCTCCCTCAGTACTGACCCTCTGACAATGCAGCACTCCCTCAGTACTGCCCCTCTGACAGTGCAATGCTCCCTCAGTACAGACACTTCGACAGTGCAGCACTCCCTCAGTACAGACCCTCTGACAGTGCAGCACTCCATCAGTACTGCCCCTCTGACAGTGCAGTGCACCCTCAGTGCTGACCCTCTGACAGTGCAGCACTCCCTCAGTACTGACCCTGAGACAGTGCAGCACTCTCTCAGTACTGACCCTCTGACAGTGCAGCACTCCCTCAGTACTGCCCTCTGACAGTGCAGTGATCCCTCAGTACAGACCCTCCGACATTGCAGCACTCCCTCAGTACTGACCCGCTGACAGTGCATTGCTCCCTCAGTACTGACCCTCTGACAATGCAGCACTCCCTCAGTACTGCCCCTCTGACAGTGCAATGCTCCCTCAGTACAGACACTTCGACAGTGCAGCACTCCCTCAGTACAGACCCTCTGACAGTGCAGCACTCCCTCAGTACTGACCCTCTGGCAGTGCAGCAATCCCTCAGTACTGACCCTGTGACAATGCAGCACTCTCTCAGTACTGACCCTGAGACAGTGCAGCACTCTCTCAGTACTGACCCTCTGACAGTGCAGCACTCCCTCAGTACTGCCCTCTGACAGTGCAGTGATCCCTCAGTACAGAGCCTCCGACAGTGCAGCACTCCCTCAGTACTGACCATCTGACAGTGCAGTGATCCCTCAGTACTGACCATCCGACAGTGCAGCACTCCCTCAGTACTGACCCTGAGACAGTGCAGCACTCCCTCAGTACTGACCCTGTGACAGTGCAGCACTCCCTCAGTTCTGACATTCTGACATTGCAGCACTCCCACAGTACTGACCCTGTGACAATGCATCACTCTCTCAGTACAGACCCTGAGACAGTGCAGCACTCCCTCAGTACTGACCCTCTGACAGTGCAGCACTCCCTCAGTACTGAACCTCTGACAATGCAGCACTCTCACAGTTCTGACCCTGAGACAGTGCAGCACTCTCTCAGTACTGACCCTCTGACAGTGCAGCACTCCCTCAGTACTGCCCCTCTGACAGTGCAGTGATCCCTCAGTACTGACCCTTCGACAGTGCAGCACTCCCTCAGTACTGACCCTGAGACAGTGCAGTGATCCCTCAGTACTGACCCTCCGACAGTGCAGCACTCCCTCAGTACTGACCTTGAGACAGCGCAGCACTCCCTCAGTACTGAACCTGTGACAGTGCAGCACTCCCTCAGTACTGACCCTGTGACAGTGCAGCACTCCCTCAGTACTGACCGTCTGACAGTGCAGCACTCCCTCAGTACTGAGCCTCTGACAGTGCAGCACTCCCTCTGTACTGATCCTGTGACAGTGCAGCACTCCCTCAGTACTGACCCTCTGACAGTGCAGCATTCCCTCAACACTGACACTCTGAGTGTGCAACACTACCTCAGTACTGCCCATTTGAAAGTTCAGCACTCCCTCAGTACTGACCCTCTGACAGTGCAGCACACCCTCAGTACTGACCCTCTGAAAGTGCAGCACTCCCTCAGTACTGACCGTCTGACAGTGTCGCACTCCCTTAGTACTGCCCCTCTGACAGGGCAGCACTCCCTCAGTACTGACCGTCTGACAGTGTCGCACTCCCTCAGTACTGCCCCTCTGACAGTGCAGCACTCCCTCAATACTGACAGTTTGAAAGTTCAGCTCTCCTTCAGTACTGACCCTTCGACAGTGCGGCACTCCCTCAGTACTGACTCTCTGACAGTGCAGCGCTCCCTCACTCCTGACCATTCGACAGTGCAGCACTCCCTCAGTACTGGCCCTTTTAAAGTTCAGCTCTTCCTCAGTACTGACCCTCTGACAGTGCAGCACTCCCTCAGTACTGACTCTCTGACAGTGGATTGATCCCTCACTACTGACCCTCTGACATTGCAGCACTCCCTCAGTACTGACCCTCTGACAGTGCATTGCTCCCTCAGTACTGACCATCTGACAATGCAGCACTCCCTCAGTACTGCCCCTCTGACAGTGCAATGCTCCCTCAGTACAGACCCTTCGACAGTGCAGCACTCCCTCAGTACAGACCCTCTGACAGTGCAGCACTCCATCAGTACTGCCCCTCTGACAGTGCAGCACTCCCTCAGTACTGACCCTCTGACAGTGCAGTGCTCCCTCAGTACTGACCCCCTGACAGTGCAGCACTCCCTCAGTACTGACCCTCTGACAGTGCAGTGATCCCTCAGTACTGACCCTTCGACAGTGCAGCACTCCCTCAGTACTGACCCTGAGACAGTGCAGTGATCCCTCAGTACTGAACCTCCGACAGTGCAGCACTCCCTCAGTACTGACCTTGAGACAGCGCAGCACTCCCTCAGTACTGAACCTGTGACAGTGCAGCACTCCCTCAGTACTGACCCTGTGACAGTGCAGCACTCCCTCAGTACTGACCGTCTGACAGTGCAGCACTCCCTCAGTACTGACCCTCTGACAGTGCAGCACTCCCTCTGTACTGATCCTGTGACAGTGCAGCACTCCCTCAGTACTGACCCTCTGACAGTGCAGCATTCCCTCAACACTGACCCTCTGAGTGTGCAACACTACCTCAGTACTGACCGTCTGACAGTGTCGCACTCCCTTAGTACTGCCCCTCTGACCGGGCAGCACTCCCTCAGTACTGACCGTCTGACAGTGTCGCACTCCCTCAGTACTGCCCCTCTGACAGTGCAGCACTCCCTCAATACTGACAGTTTGAAAGTTCAGCTCTAACTCAGTACTGACCCTTCGACAGTGCGGCACTCCCTCAGTACTGACTCTCTGACAGTGCAGCGCTCCCTCACTCCTGACCATTCGACAGTGCAGCACTCCCTCAGTACTGGCCCTTTGAAAGTTCAGCTCTCCCTCAGTACTGACCATCTGACAGTGCAGCACTCCCTCAGTACTGACTCTCTGACAGTGGATTGATCCCTCACTACTGACCCTCTGACATTGCAGCACTCCCTCAGTACTGACCCTCTGACAGTGCATTGCTCCCTCAGTACTGACCCTCTGACAATGCAGCACTCCCTCAGTACTGCCCCTCTGACAGTGCAATGCTCCCTCAGTACAGACCCTTCGACAGTGCAGCACTCCCTCAGTACTGCCCCTCTGACAGTGCAATGCTCCCTCAGTACAGACCCTTCGACAGTGCAGCACTCCCTCAGTACTGCCCCTCTGACAGTGCAATGCTCCCTCAGTACAGACCCTTCGACAGTGCAGCACTCCCTCAGTACTGCCCCTCTGACAGTGCTGCACTCCCTCAGTACTGACCCTCTGACAGTGCTGTGCTCCCTCAGTACTGACCCTCTGACAGTGCAGCACTCCCTCAGTACTGACCCTCTGACAGTGCATTGCTCCCTCAGTACTGACCCTCTGACAATGCAGCACTCCCTCAGTACTGCCCCTCTGACATGCAGTGCTCCCTCAGTACATACCCTCTGAAAGTGCAGCACTCCCTCAGTACTGACCCCTCTGACAGTGTCGCACTCCCACAGTACTGACCCACTGACAGTGCAGCACTCCCTCAGTACTGACCCTCTAACAGTGCATTGCTCCCTCAGTACTGAACCTCTGACAATGCAGCACTCCCTCAGTACTGCCCCTCTGACAGTGCAGTGCTCCCTCAGTACAGACCCTTCGACAGTGCAGCACTCCCTCGGTACTTACCCTCTGACAGTTGCAGCACTCCCTCAGTACTGCCCCTCTGACAGTGCAGCACTCCCTCAGTACAGACCCTCTGACAGTGCAGCACTCACTCAGTACTGACCCTCTGACAGTGCATTGCTCCCTCAGTACTGACCCTCTGACAATGCAGCACTCCCTCAGTACTGCCCCTCTGACAGTGCAATGCTCCCTCAGTACAGACACTTCGACAGTGCAGCACTCCCTCAGTACTTACCCTCTGACAGTTGCAGCACTCCCTCAGTACTGCCCCTCTGACAGTGCAGCACTCCCTCAGTACTGACCCTCCGACAGTGCAGCACTCCCTCAGTACTGCCCCTCTGACAGTGCAGCACTCCTTCAGTACTGACCCTCTGACAGTGCAGCACTCCCTCAGTACTGACCCTCTGACAGTGCATTGCTCCCTCCGTACTGACCCTCTGACAATGCAGCACTCCCTCAGTACTGCCCCTCTGACAGTGCAATGCTCCCTCAGTACAGACACTTCGACAGTGCAGCACTCCCTCAGTACAGACCCTCTAACAGTGCAGCACTCCAACAGTACTGCCCCTCTGACAGTGCAGTGCACCCTCAGTGCTGACCCTCTGACAGTGCAGCACTCCCTCAGTACTGCCCTCTGACAGTGCAGTGATCCCTCAGTACAGACCCTCCGACAGTGCAGCACTCCCTCAGTACTGAACCACTGACAGTGCATTGCTCCCTCAGTACTGACCCTCTGACAATGCAGCACTCCCTCAGTACTGCCACTCTGACAGTGCAGCACTCCCTCAGTACAGACACTTCGACAGTGCAGCACTCCCTCAGTACAGACCATCTGACAGTGCAGCACTCCCTCAGTACTGACCCTCTGGCAGTGCAGCAATCCCTCAGTACTGACCCTGTGACAATGCAGCACTCTCTCAGTACTGACCCTGAGACAGTGCAGCACTCTCTCAGTACTGACCCTCTGACAGTGCAGCACTCCCTCAGTACTGCCCTCTGACAGTGCAGTGATCCCTCAGTACAGACCCTCCGACAGTGCAGCACTCCCTCAGTACTGACCATCTGACAGTGCAGTCATCCCTCAGTACTGACCATCCGACAGTGCAGCACTCCCTCAGTACTGACCCTGAGACAGTGCAGCACTCACTCAGTACTGACCCTGTGACAGTGCAGCACTCCCTCAGTTCTAACACTCTGACATTGCAGCACTCACTCAGTACTGACGCTGTGACAATGCAGCACTCTCTCAGTACTGACCCTGAGACAGTGCAGCACTCCCTCAGTACTGACCCTCTGACAGTGCAGCACTCCCTCAGTACTGAACCTCTGACAATGCAGCACTCTCACAGTACAGACCCTGAGACAGTGCAGCACTCTCTCAGTACTGACCCTCTGACAGTGCAGCACTCCCTCAGTACTGCCCCTCTGACAGTGCAGTGATCCCTCAGTACAAACCCTTCGACAGTGCAGCACTCCCTCAGTACTGACCCTCTGACAGTGCAGCACTCCCTCAGTACTGAACATCTGACAATGCAGCACTCCCTCAGTACTGCCCCTCTGACAGTGCAGTGCTCCCTCAGTACAGACACTTCGACAGTGCAGCACTCCCTCAGTACTTACCCTCTGACAGTGCAGCACTCCCTCAGTAGTGCCCCTCTGACAGTGCAGCACTCCCTCAGTACTGACCCTCTGACAGTGCATTGCTCCCTCAGTACTGACCCTCTGGCAATGCAGCACTCCCTCAGTACTGCCGCTCTGACAGTGCAATGCTCCCTCAGTACAGACACTTCGACAGTGCAGCACTCCCTCAGTACAGACCCTCTGACAGTGCAGCACTCCATCAGTACTGCCCCTCTGACAGTGCAGTGCACCCTCAGTGCTGACCCTTCGACAGTGCAGCACTCCCTCAGTACTGACCCTGAGACAGTGCAGCACTCTCTCAGTACTGACTCTCTGACAGTGCAGCACTCCCTCAGTACTGCCCTCTGACAGTGCAGTGATCCCTCAGTACAGATCCTCCGACAGTGCAGCACTCCCTCAGTACTGACCCGCTGACAGTGCATTGCTCCCTCAGTACTGACCCTCTGACAATGCAGCACTCCCTCAGTACTGCCCCTCTGACAGTGCAATGCTCCCTCAGTACAGACACTTCGACAGTGCAGCACTCCCTCAGTACAGACCCTCTGACAGTGCAGCACTCCCTCAGTACTGACCCTCTGGCAGTGCAGCAATCCCTCAGTACTGACCCTGTGACAATGCAGCACTCTCTCAGTACTGACCCTGAGACAGTGCAGCACTCTCTCAGTACTGACCCTCAGACAGTGCAGCACTCCCTCAGTACTGCCCTCTGACAGTGCAGTGATCCCTCAGTACAGAGCCTCCGACAGTGCAGCACTCCTTCAATACTGACCATCTGACAGTGCAGTGATCCCTCAGTACTGACCATCCGACAGTGCAGCACTCCCTCAGTACTGACCCTGAGACAGTGCAGCACTCCCTCAGTACTGAACATGTGACAGTGCAGCACTCCCTCAGTTCTGACATTCTGACATTGCAGCACTCCCTCAGTACTGACCCTGTGACAATGCAGCACTCTCTCAGTACTGACCCGGAGACAGTGCAGCACTCCCTCAGTACTGACCCTCTGACAGTGCAGCACTCCCTCAGTACTGAACATCTGACAATGCAGCACTCTCACAGTACTGACCCTGAGACAGTGCAGCACTCTCTCAGTACTGACCCTCTGACAGTGCAGCACTCCCTCAGTACTGCCCCTCTGACAGTGCAGTTATCCCTCAGTACTGTCCCTTCGACAGTGCAGCACTCCCTCAGTAATGACCCTGAGACAGTGCAGTGATCCCTCAGTACTGTAACTCCGACAGTGCAGCACTCCTTCAGTAGTGACCTTGAGACAGCGCAGCACTCCCTCAGTACTGACCCTGTGAAAGTGCAGCACTCCCTCAGTACTGACCCTGTGACAGTGCAGCACTCCCTCAGTACTGACCGTCTGGCAGTGCAGCACTCCCTCAGTACTGACCCTCTGACAGTGCAGCACTCCCTCTGTACTGATCCTGACATTGCAGCACTCCCTCAGTACTGACCCTCTGACAGTGCAGCAATCCCTCAACACTGACACTCTGAGTGTGCAACACTACCTCAGTACTGCCCCTTTGAAAGTTCAGCACTCCCTCGGGACTGACCCTCTGACAGTGCAGCACACCCTCAGTACTGACCCTCTGAAAGTGCAGCACTCCCTCAGTACTGACCGTCTGACAGTGTCGCACTCCCTCAGTACTGCCCCTGTGACGGTGCAGCACTCCCTCAGTCCTGACCGTTTGAAAGTTCAGCTCTCCCTCAGTCCTGACCCTTCGACAGTGCAGCACTCCCTCAGTACTGACTCTCTGACAGTGCAGCGCTCCCTCACTCCTGACCATTCGACAGTGCAGCACTCCCTCAGTACTGGCCCTTTGAAAGTTCAGCTCTCCCTCAGTACTGACCCTCTGACAGTGCAGCACTCCCTCAGTACTGACTCTCTGACAGTGGATTGATCCCTCACTACTGACCCTCTGACATTGCAGCACTCCCTCAGTACTGACCCTCTGACAGTGCATTGCTCCCTCAGTACTGACCCTCTGACAATGCAGCACTCCCTCAGTACTGCCCCTCTGACAGTGCAATGCTCCCTCAGTACAGACCATTCGACATTGCAGCACTCCCTCAGTACAGACCCTCTGACAGTGCAGCACTCCATCAGTACTGCCCCTCTGACAGTGCAGCACTTCCTCAGTACTGACCCTCTGACAGTGCAGTGCTCCCTCAGTTCTGACCCTCTGACAGTGCAGCACTCCCTCAGTACTGACCCTCTGACAGTGCAGCACTCCCTCAGTACTGACCCTCTGACAATGCAGCACTCCCTCAGTACTGCCCCTCTGACAGTGCAGTGCTCCCTCAGTACAGACCCTCTGACAGTGCAGCACTCCCTCAGTACTGACCCTCTGACAGTGTAGTGATCCCTCAGTACAGACCCTCTGACAGTGCAGCACTCCCTCAGTACTGACCATCTGACAGTGCAGTGATCCCTCAGTACTGACCATCCGACAGTGCAGCACTCCCTCAGTACTGACCCTGTGACAGTGCAGCACTCCCTCAGTTCTAACACTCTGACATTGCAGCACTCACTCAGTACTGACGCTGTGACAATGCAGCACTCTCTCAGTACTGACCCTGAGACAGTGCAGCACTCCCTCAGTACTGACCCTCTGACAATGCAGCACTCTCACAGTACTGACCCTGAGACAGTGCAGCACTCTCTCAGTACTGACCCTCCGACAGTGCAGCACTCCCTCAGTACTGAACCTCTGACAATGCAGCACTCTCACAGTACTGACCCTGAGACAGTGCAGCACTCTCTCAGTACTGACCCTCTGACAGTGCAGCACTCCGTCAGTACTGCCCCTCTGACAGTGCAGTGATCCCTCAGTACAAACCCTTCGACAGTGCAGCACTCCCTCAGTACTGACCCTCTGACAGTGCAGCACTCCCTCAGTACTGAACCTCTGACAATGCAGCACTCCCTCAGTACTGCCCCTCTGACAGTGCAGTGCTCCCTCAGTACAGACACTTCGACAGTGCAGCACTCCCTCAGTACTTACCCTCTGACAGTGCAGCACTCCCTCAGTAAAGCCCGTCTGACAGTGCAGCACTCCCTCAGTACTGACCCTCTGACAGTGCAGCACTCCCTCAGTACTGACCCTCTGACAGTGCATTGCTCCCTCAGTACTGATCCTCTGGCAATGCAGCACTCCCTCAGTACTGCCCCTCTGACAGTGCAATGCTCCCTCAGTACAGACACTTCGACAGTGCAGCACTCCCTCAGTACAGACCGTCTGACAGTGCAGCACTCCATCAGTACTGCCCCTCTGACAGTGCAGTGCACCCTCAGTGCTGACCCTTCGACAGTGCAGCACTCCCTCAGTACTGACCCTGAGACAGTGCAGCACTCTCTCAGTACTGACCCTCTGACAGTGCAGCACTCCCTCAGTACTGCCCTCTGACAGTGCAGTGATCCCTCAGTACAGACCCTCCGACAGTGCAGCACTCCCTCAGTACTGACCCGCTGACAGTGCATTGCTCCCTCAGTACTGACCCTCTGACAATGCAGCACTCCCTCAGTACTGCCCCTCTGACAGTGCAATGCTCCCTCAGTACAGACACTTCGACAGTGCAGCACTCCCTCAGTACAGACCCTCTGACAGTGCAGCACTCCTTCAGTACTGACACTCTGGCAGTGCAGCAATCCCTCAGTACTGACCCTGTGACAATGCAGCACTCTCTCAGTACTGACCCTGAGACAGTGCAGCACTCTCTCAGTACTGACCCTCAGACAGTGCAGCACTCCCTCAGTACTGCCCTCTGACAGTGCAGTGATCCCTCAGTACAGAGCCTCCGACAGTGCAGCACTCCCTCAGTACTGACCATCTGACAGTGCAGTGATCCCTCAGTACTGACCATCCGACAGTGCAGCACTCCCTCAGTACTGACCCTGAGACAGTGCAGCACTCCCTCAGTACTGACCCTGTGACAGTGCAGCACTCCCTCAGTTCTGACATTCTGACATTGCAGCACTCCCTCAGTACTGACCCTGTGACAATGCAGCACTCTCTCAGTTCTGACCCTGAGACAGTGAGGCACTCCCTCATTACTGAACCTCTGACAGTGCAGCACTCCCTCAGTACTGACCCTCTGACAGTGCAGTGATCCCTCAGTACTGACCCTTCGACAGTGCAGCACTCCCTCAGTAATGACCCTGAGACAGTGCAGTGATCCCTCAGTACTGTAACTCCGACAGTGCAGCACTCCCTCAGTGCTGACCTTGAGACAGCGCAGCACTCCCTCAGTACTGATGCTGTGACAGTGCAGCACTCCCTCAGTACTGACCCTCTGACAGTGCAGCAATCCCTCAACACTGACCCTCTGAGTGTGCAACACTACCTCAGTACTGCCGCTTTGAAAGTTCAGCACTCCCTCGGTACTGACCCTCTGACAGTGCAGCACACACTCAGTACTGACCCTCTGAAAGTGCAGCACTCCCTTCGTTCTGCCCCTCTGACAGGGCAGCACTCCCTCAGTACTGACCGTCTGACAGTGTCGCACTCCATCAGTACTGCCCCTGTGACGGTGCAGCACTCCCTCAGTACTGACCGTTTGAAAGTTCAGCTCTCCCTCAGTCCTGACCCTTCGACAGTGCAGCACTCCCTCAGTACTGACTCTCTGACAGTGCAGCGCTCCCTCACTCCTGACCATTCGACAGTGCAGCACTCCCTCAGTACTGGCCCTTTGAAAGTTCAGCTCTCCCTCAGTACTGACCCTCTGACAGTGCAGCACTCCCTCAGTACTGACTCTCTGACAGTGGATTGATCCCTCACTACTGACCCTCTGACATTGCAGCACTCCCTCAGTACTGACCCTCTGACAGTGCATTGCTCCCTCAGTACTGACCCTCTGACAATGCAGCACTCCCTCAGTACTGCCCCTCTGACAGTGCAATGCTCCCTCAGTACAGACCATTCGACAGTGCAGCACTCCCTCAGTACAGACCCTCTGACAGTGCAGCACTCCATCAGTACTGCCCCTCTGACAGTGCAGCACTTCCTCAGTACTGACCCTCTGACAGTGCAGTGCTCCCTCAGTTCTGACCCTCTGACAGTGCAGCACTCCCTCAGTACTGACCCTCTGACAGTGCAGCACTCCCTCAGTACTGACCCTCTGACAATGCAGCACTCCCTCAGTACTGCCCCTCTGACAGTGCAGTGCTCCCTCAGTACAGACCCTCTGACAGTGCAGCACTCCCTCAGTACTGACCCTCTGACAGTGTAGTGATCCCTCAGTACAGACCCTCTGACAGTGCAGCACTCCCTCAGTACTGACCATCTGACAGTGCAGTGATCCCTCAGTACTGACCATCCGACAGTGCAGCACTCCCTCAGTACTGACCCTGAGACACTGCAGCACTCACTCAGTACTGACCCTGTGACAGTGCAGCACTCCCTCAGTTCTAACACTCTGACATTGCAGCACTCACTCAGTACTGACGCTGTGACAATGCAGCACTCTCTCAGTACTGACCCTGAGACAGTGCAGCACTCCCTCAGTACTGACCCTCTGACAGTGCAGCACTCCCTCAGTACTGAACCTCTGACAATGCAGCACTCTCACAGTACTGACCCTGAGACAGTGCAGCACTCTCTCAGTACTGACCCTCTGACAGTGCAGCACTCCCTCAGTACTGCCCCTCTGACAGTGCAGTGATCCCTCAGTACAAACCCTTCGACAGTGCAGCACTCCCTCAGTACTGACCCTCTGACAGTGCAGCACTCCCTCAGTACTGAACCTCTGGCAATGCAGCACAGCCTCAGTACTGCCCCTCTGACAGTGCAGTGCTCCCTCAGTACAGACACTTCGACAGTGCAGCACTCCCTCAGTACCTACCCTCTGACAGTGCAGCACTCCCTCAGTAGTGCCCGTCTGACAGTGCAGCACTCCCTCAGTACTGACCCTCTGACAGTGCAGCACTCCCTCAGTACTGACACTCTGACAGTGCATTGCTCCCTCAGTACTGATCCTCTGGCAATGCAGCACTCCCTCAGTACTGCCCCTCTGACAGTGCAATGCTCCCTCAGTACAGACACTTCGACAGTGCAGCACTCCCTCAGTACAGACCCTCTGACAGTGCAGCACTCCATCAGTACTGCCCCTCTGACAGTGCAGTGCACCCTCAGTGCTGACCCTTCGACAGTGCAGCACTCCCTCAGTACTGACCCTGAGACAGTGCAGCACTCTCTCAGTACTGACCCTCTGACAGTGCAGCACTCCCTCAGTACTGCCCTCTGACAGTGCAGTGATCCCTCAGTACAGACCCTCCGACAGTGCAGCACTCCCTCAGTACTGACCCGCTGACAGTGCATTGCTCCCTCAGTACTGACCCTCTGACAATGCAGCACTCCCTCAGTACTGCCCCTCTGACAGTGAAATGCTCCCTCAGTACAGACACTTCGACAGTGCAGCACTCCCACAGTACAGACCCTCTGACAGTGCAGCACTCCCTCAGTACTGACCCTCTGGCAGTGCAGCAATCCCTCAGTACTGACCCTGTGACAATGCAGCACTCTCTCAGTACTGACCCTGAGACAGTGCAGCACTCTCTCAGTACTGACCCTCAGACAGTGCAGCACTCCCTCAGTACTGCCCTCTGACAGTGCAGTGATCCCTCAGTACAGAGCCTCCGACAGTGCAGCACTCCCTCAGTACTGACCATCTGACATTGCAGTGATCCCTCAGTACTGACCATCCGACAGTGCAGCACTCACTCAGTACTGACCCTGAGACAGTGCAGCACTCCCTCAGTACTGACCCTGTGACAGTGCAGCACTCCCTCAGTTCTGACATTCTGACATTGCAGCACTCCCTCAGTACTGACCCTGTGACAATGCAGCACTCTCTCAGTACTGACCCTGAGACAGTGAGGCACTCCCTCAGTACTGACCCTCTGACAGTGCAGCACTCCCTCAGTACTGACCCTCTGACAGTGCAGTGATCCCTCAGTACTGACCCTTCGACAGTGCAGCACTCCCTCAGTAATGACCCTGAGACAGTGCAGTGATCCCTCAGTACTGTAACTCCGACAGTGCAGCACTCCCTCAGTAATGACCTTGAGACAGCGCAGCACTCCCTCAGTACTGACCCTGTGGCAGTGCAGCACTCCCTCAGTACTGACCCTGTGACAGTGCAGCACTCCCTCAGTACTGACCGTCTGACAGTGCAGCACTCCCTCAGTACTGACCCTCAGACAGTGCAGCACTCCCTCTGTACTGATCCTGACATTGCAGCACTCCCTCAGTACTGACCCTCTGACAGTGCAGCAATCCCTCAACACTGACCCTCTGAGTGTGCAACGCTACCTCAGTACTGCCCTTTGAAAGTTCAGCACTCTCTCGGTACTGACCTTCTGACAGTGCAGCACACCCTCAGTACTGACGCTCTGAAAGTGCAGCACTCCCTTCGTACTGCCCCTCTGACAGGGCAGCACGCCCTCAGTACTGACCGTGTGACAGTGCAGCACTCCCTCAGTACTGACCTTGAGACAGCGCAGCACTCCCTCAGTACTGACCCTGTGACAATGCAGCACTCTCTCAGTACTGACCCTGAGACAGTGAGGCACTCCCTCAGTACTGACCCTCTGACAGTGCAGCACTCCCTCAGTACTGACCCTCTGACAGTGCAGTGATCCCTCAGTACTGACCCTTCGACAGTGCAGCACTCCCTCAGTAATGACCCTGAGACAGTGCAGTGATCCCTCAGTACTGTAACTCCGACAGTGCAGCACTCCCTCAGTACTGACCTTGAGACAGCGCAGCACTCCCTCAGTACTGACCCTGTGACAGTGCAGCACTCCCTCAGTACTGACCCTGTGACAGTGCAGCACTCCCTCAGTACTGACCGTCTGACAGTGCAGCACTCCCTCAGTACTGACCCTCTGACAGTGCAGCACTCCCTCTGTACTGATCCTGACATTGCAGCACTCCCTCAGTACTGACCCTCTGACAGTGCAGCAATCCCTCAACACTGACCCTCTGAGTGTGCAACGCTACCTCAGTACTGCCCCTTTGATAGTTCAGCACTCCCTCGGTACTGACCCTCTGACAGTGCAGCACACCCTCAGTACTGACGCTCTGAAAGTGCAGCACTCCCTTCGTACTGCCCCTCTGACAGGGCAGCACTCCCTCAGTACTGACCGTCTGACAGTGTCGCACTCCCTCAGTACTGCCCCTGTGACGGTGCAGCACTCCCCCAGTTCTGACCGTTTGAAAGTTCAGCTCTCCCTCAGTACTGACCCTTCGACAGTGCAGCACTCCCTCAGTACTGACTCTCTGACAGTGCAGCGCTCCCTCACTCCTGACCATTCGACAGTGCAGCACTCCCTCAGTACTGGCCCTTTGAAAGTTCAGTTCTCCCTCAGTACTGACCCTCTGACAGTGCAGCACTCCCTCAGTACTGACTCTCTGACTTTGGATTGATCCCTCACTACTGACCCTCTGACATTGCAGCACTCCCTCAGTACTGACCCTCTGACAGTGCATTGCTCCCTCAGTACAGACCATTCGACAGTGCAGCACTCCCTCAGTACAGACCCTCTGACAGTGCAGCACTCCATCAGTACTGCCCCTCTGACAGTGCAGCACTTCCTCAGTACCGACCCTCTGACAGTGCATTGCTCCCTCAGTACTGACCATCTGACAATGCAGCACTCCCTCAGTACTGCCCCTCTGACAGTGCAGTGCTCCCTCAGTTCTGACCCTCTGACAGTGCAGCACTCCCTCAGTACTGACCCTCTGACAGTGCATTGCTCCCTCAGTACTGACCCTCTGACAATGCAGCACTCCCTCAGTACTGCCCCTCTGACAGTGCAGCACTCCCTCAGTACTGACCCTCTGACAGTGCATTGCTCCCTCAATACTGACCCTCTGACAATGCAGCACTCCCTCAGTACTGCCCCTCTGACTCTGCAGTGCTCCCTCAGTACTGACCCTCTGACAGTGCAGCACTCCCTCAGTACTGACCCTCTGAGTGCACTGCTCCCTCGGTACTGACCCCTCTGACAGTGTTGCACTCCAACAGTACTGACCATCTGACAGTGCAGCACTCCCTCGGTACTGACCCTCTGACAGTGCATTGCTCCCTCAGTAGTGACCCTCTGACAATGCAGCACTTCCTCAGTACTGCCCCTCTGACAGTGCAGTGCTCCCTCAGTACAGACCCTTCGACAGTGCAGCACTCCCTCAGTACTTACCCTCTGACAGTGCAGCACTCCCTCAGTACTGCCCCTCTGACAGTGCAGCACTCCCTCAGTACTGACCCTCTGACAGTGCAGTGCTCCCTCAGTACTGACCCTCTGACAGTGCAGCACTCCCTCAGTATAGGCCCTTTGAAAGTTCAGCTCTCCCTCAGTATTGACCCTCCGACAGTGCAGTGCTCCCTTAGTACTGACCCGCTGACAGTGTCGCACTCCCTCAGTACTGACCCTCTGACAGTGCAGCACTCCCTCAATACTGCCCCTCTGACAGCGCAATGCTCCCTCAGTACAGACCCTTCGACAGTGCAGCACTCCCTCAGTACTGACTCTCTGACAGTGTAGCACTCCCTCAGTATTGACCCTCCGACAGTGCAGTGCTCCCTTAGTACTGACCCGCTGACAGTGCAGCACTCCCTCAGTACTGCCCCATCGACAGTGCAGCGCTCCCTCAGTGCAGACCCTTCGACAGTGCAGCACTCCCTCAGTACTGCCCCTCTGACAGTGCAGTGCTCCCTTAGTACTGGCCCTTCGACAGTGCAACGCTCCCTCAGTACTGCCCCTCTGTAAGTGCAGTGCTCTCTCAGTGCTGACCCTTCGACAGTGCAGCACTCCCTCAGTAATGACTCTCTGACAGTGCAGCACTCCCTCAGTAATGACCCCTCTGACAGTGTCGCAATCCCTCAGTACTGGCCCTTTGAAAGTTCAGCTCTCCCTCAGTACTGTCCCTCTGACAATGCAGCACTCCCTCAGTACTGCTCCTCTGACAGTGCAATGCTCCCTCAGTACAGATCCTTCGACAGTGCAATGCTCCCTCAGTACAGACCCTTCGACAGTGCTGCACTCCCTCAGTACTGAACCTCTGACAATGCAGCACTCTCTCAGTACTGACCCTGAGACAGTGTCGCACTTCCTCAGTACTGACCCTCTGACAGTGCAGTGCTCCCTCAGTACAGACCCTTCGACAGTGCAGCACTCCCTCAGCACTGACCCTTCCACAGTGCAGCGCTCCCTCAGTACTGACCCTTCGACAGTGCAGCACTCCCTCAGTACTGACCCTCTGACAGTGCAGCACTCCCTCAGTACAGACCCTTGGACAGTGCAGCGCTCCCTCAGTACTGACACTTCGACAGTGCAGCACTCCCTCAGTACTGACTCTCTGACAGTGCAGCGCTCCCTCAGTACTGACCCCTCTGACAGTGTCGCACTCCCTCAGTACTGGCCCTCTGAAAGTTCAGCTCTCCCTCAGTACTGATCCTGAGACAGTGCAGCAGTCCCTCAGTACTGACCTTCTGACAGTGCAGTACTCCCTCAGTACAGACCCGAAGACAGTGCAGCACTCCCTCAGTACTGACCCTCTGACAATGCAGCACTCCCTCAGTACTGCCCCTCTGACAGTGCAATGCTCCCTCAGTGCAGACCCTTCGACACTGCAATGCTCCCTGAGTACAGACCCTTCGACAGTGCAGCACTCCGTCAGTACTGACCATCTGACAGTGTCGCACTCCCTCAGTACTGACCCTCTGACACTGCAGTGCTCCCACAGTACTGACCCTCTGACAGTGCATTGCTCCCTCAGTACAGACACTTCGACAGTGCGGCACTCCCTCAGTACAGAATCTCTGACAGTGCAATGCTCCCTCAGTACAGAACCTTCGACAGTGCAGCACTCCCTCAGTACTGACCCTCTGACAGTGCAGCACACCCTCAGTACTGACCCTCTGACAGTGCATTGCTCCCTCAGTACTGACACTCTGGCAATGCAGCACTCCCTCAGTACTGACCCTCTGACAGTGCAGTGCTCCCTCAGTACAGACACTTCGACAGTGCAGCACTCCCTCAGTACTTCTCCTCTGACAGTGCAGCACTCCCTCAGTACTGACCCTCTGACAGTGCAGTGCTCACTCAGTACTGACCCTCTGACAGTGCAGCACTCCCTCAGTACTGACCCTTCGACAGTGCAGCGCTCCCTCAGTACTGACCCGTCGACAGTGCAGCACTTGCTCAGTACTGACCCTCTGACAGTGCAGCACTCCCTCAGTACTGACCCTTCGACAGTGCAGCGCTTCCTCTGTACTGACCCTTCGACAGTGCAGCACTTGCTCAGTACTGACCGTCTGACAGTGTCGCACTCCCTCAGTACTGCCCCTGTGACGGTGCAGCACTCCCTCAGTACTGACCGTTTGAAAGTTCAGCTCTCCCTCAGTACTGAACCTTCGACAGTGCAGCACTCCGTCAGTACTGACTCTCTGACAGTGCAGCGCTCCCTCACTCCTGACCATTCGACAGTGCAGCACTCCCTCAGTACTGGCCCTTTGAAATTTCAGCTCTCCCTCAGTACTGACCCTCTGACAGTGCAGCACTCCCTCAGTACTGCCCCTCTGACAGTGCAGTGCTCCCTCAGTACAGACCCTTCGACAGTGCAGCACTCCCTCAGTACTTACCCTCTGACAGTGCAGCACTCCCTCAGTAGTGCCCCTCTGACAGTGCAGCACTCCCTCAGTACAGACCCTCTGACAGTGCAGCACTCCCTCAGTACTGACCCTCTGACAGTGCATTTCTCCCTCAGTACTGACCCTCTGACAATGCAGCACTCCCTCAGTACTGCCCCTCTGACAGTGCAATGCTCCCTCAGTACAGACACTTCGACAGTGCAGCACACCCTCAGTACTTACCCTCTGACAGTGCAGCACTCCCTCAGTACTGCCCCTCTGACAGTGCAGCGCTCCCTCTGTACTGACCCTCTGACAGTGCTGCACTCCCTCAGTACTGACCCTCTGACAGTGCAATGCTCCCTCAGTACATACACTTCGACAGTGCAGCACTCCCTCAGTACAGACCCTCTGACAGTGCAGCACTCCATTAGTACTGCCCCTCTGACAGTGCAGTGCTCCCTCAGTGCTGACCGTCTGACAGTGCAGCACTCCCTCAGTACTGACCCTCTGACAGTGCATTGCTCCCTCAGTACTGACCCTCTGACAATGCAGCACTCCCTCAGTACTGCCCCTCTGACTCTGCAGTGCTCCCTCAGTCCTGACCCTCTGACAGTGCAGCACTCCCTCAGTACTGACCCTCTGACAGTGCACTGCTCCCTCGGTACTGACCCCTCTGACAGTGTTGCACTCCAACAGTACTGACCATCTGACAGTGCAGCACTCCCTCGGTACTGCCCCTCTGACAGTGCATTGCTCCCTCAGTAGTGACCCTCTGACAATGCAGCACTTCCTCAGTACTGCCCCTCTGACAGTGCAGTGCTCCCTCAGTACAGACCCTTCGACAGTGCAGCACTCCCTCAGTACTTACCCTCTGACAGTGCAGAACTCCCTCAGTACTGCCCCTCTGACAGTGCAGCACTCCCTCAGTACTGACCCTCTGACAGTGCAGTGCTCCCTCAGTATAGGCCCTTTGAAAGTTCAGCTCTCCCTCAGTACTGACCCTCGGAAAGTGTATCACTCCCTCAGTACTGACCCTCTAACAGTGCAGCACTCCCTCAGGACTGCCCCTCTGACAGTGCAGCACTCCCTCAGTACTGACCCTCTGACAGTGCAGTGCTTCCTCTGTACTGACCCTCTGACAGTGCAGCACTCCCTCAGTACTGCCCGTCTGACAGTGCAGCACTCCCGCAGTACTGACCCTCTCACAGTGCAGCACTCCCTCAGTACTGACCCATCGACAGTGCAGCGCTCCCTCAGTACTGACCCTTCGACAGTGCAGCACTCCCTCAGTACTGACCCTCTGACAGTGCAGCACTCCCTCAGTACTGACTCTCTGACAGTGCAGCGCTCCCTCAGTACTGATCCCTCTGACAGTGTCGCACTCCCTCAGTACTGGCCCTTTGAAAGTTCAGCTCTCCCTCAGTACTGGCCCTGAGACAGTGCAGCACTCCCTCAGTACTGACCATCTGACAGTGCAGCACTCCCTCCGAACTGACCCTCTGACAGTGCAGCGTTCCCTCAGTACTGGCCCTTTGAGAGTTCAGCTCTCCCTCAGTACTGACCGTCTGACAATGCAGCAGTCCCTCAGTACTGCCCCTCTGAGAGTGCAATGCTCCCTCAGTACAGGCCCTTCGACAGTGCAGCACTCCCTCAGTACTGACCATCTGACAGTGTCGCACTCCCTCAGTACTGACCCTCTGACAGTGCAGCACTCCCTCAATACTGCCCCTCTGACAGTGCAATGCTCCCTCAGTACAGACCCTTCGACAGTGCAGCACTCCCTCAGTACCTTCTCTCTGACAGTGTAGCACTCCCTCAGTACTGCCCCATCGACAGTGCAGAGCTCCCTCAGTGCAGACCCTTCGACAGTGCAGCACTCCCTCAGTACTGCCCCTCTGACAGTGCAGTGCTCCCTTAGTACTGGCCCTTCGACAGTGCAACGCTCCCTCAGTACTGACCCGCTGACAGTGCAGCACTCCCTCATTACTGCCCCTCTGTAAGTGCAGTGCTCTCTCAGTACTGACCCTTCGAGAGTGCAGCACTCCCTCAGTAATGACTCTCTGACAGTGCAGCACTCCCTCAGTACTGACCCCTCTGACAGTGTCGCAATCCCTCAGTACTGGCCCTTTGAAAGTTCAGCTCTCCCTCAGTACTGACCCTCTGACAATGCAGCACTCCCTCAGTACTGCTCCTCTGACAGTGCAATGCTCCCTCAGTACAGATCCTTCGACAGTGCAATGCTCCCTCAGTACAGACCCTTCGACAGTGCAGCACTCCCTCAGTACTGAACCTCTGACAATGCAGCACTCTCTCAGTACTGACCCTGAGACAGTGTCGCACTTCCTCAGTACTGACCCTCTGACAGTGCAGTGCTCCCTCAGTACAGACCCTTCGACAGTGCAGCACTCCCTCAGTACTGACCCTTCCAAAGTGCAGCGCTCCCTCAGTACTGACCCTTCGACAGTGCAGCACTCCCTCAGTACTGACCCTCTGACAGTGCAGCACTCCCTCAGTCCAGACCCTTGGACAGTGCAGCGCTCCCTCAGTACTGACACTTCGACAGTGCAGCACTCCCTCAGTACTGACCCCTCTGACAGTGTCGCACTCCCTCAGTACTGGCCCTCTGAAAGTTCAGCTCTCCCTCAGTATTGATCCTGAGACAGTGCAACAGTCCCTCAGTACAGACACTTCGACAGTGCGGCACTCCCTCAGTACTGAATCTCTGACGGTGCAATGCTCCCTCAGTACAGACCCTTCGACAGTGCAGCACTCCCACAGTACTGCCCCTCTGACAGTGCAGCACACCCTCAGTACTGACCCTCTGACAGTGCATTGCTCCCTCAGTACTGACACTCTGGCAATGCAGCACTCCCTCAGTACTGACCCTCTGACAGTGCAGTGCTCCCTCAGTACAGACCCTTCGACAGTGCAGCACTCCCTCAGTACTTCTCCTCTGACAGTGCAGCACTCCCTCAGTACTGACCCTTCAGCAGTGCAGCGCTCCCTCAGTATTGACCCTTCGACAGTGCAGCACTTGCTCAGTACTGACCCTCTGACAGTGCAGCACTCCCTCAGTACAGACCCTTGGAGAGTGCAGCGCTCCCTCAGTACTGAGCCACTGACATTGCAGTGCTCCCTCAGTACTTACCCCTCTGACAGAGTCGCACTCCCTCAGTACTGACCGTCTGACAGTGCAGCACACCCTCAGTACTGACCCTCTGACAGTGCAATGCTCCCTCAGTACAGACCCTTCGACAGTGCAGCGCTCCCTCAGTACTGACTCTCGGACAGTGCAGCACTCCCTCAGTAAAGCCGCTCAGACAGTGCAGTGCTCCCTTAGTACTGACCCTTCGACAGTGCAGCGCTCCCTCAGTACTGACCCGCTGACAGTGTAGCACTCCCTCAGTACTGACCCTCTGACAGTGCAGTGCTCCCTCAGTACTGACCCTTCGACAGTGCTGCACTCCCTCAGTATTGATCCTCTGACAGTGCAGCACTCCCTCAGTACTGCCCCTCTGACAGTGCAGTGCTAACTCAGTACTGACCCGCTGACATTGCAGCACTCCCTCAGTACTGCCCCTCTGACAGTGCAGCTCTCCCTCAGTACAGACAATTCGACAGTGCAGCACTCCCTCAGTACTGCCCCTCTGACAGTGCAGCGCTCCCTTAGTACTGACCCTTCGACAGTGCAGCACTCCCTCAGTACTGACTCTCTGACAGTGCAGTGCTCCCTCAGTAATGACCCCTCTGACAGTGTCGCACTCCCTCAGTACTGACCCTCTGACAGTGCAGCACACCCTCAGTACTGACCCTCTGACAGTGCATTGCTCCCTCAGTACAGACCCTTCGACAGTGCAGCACTCCCTCAGTGCTGAATCTCTGACAGTGCAATGCTCCCTCAATACAGACATTTCGACAGTGCAGCACTCCCTCAGTACTGACCCTCTGACGGTGCAGCACACCCTCAGTACAGACCCTCTGACAGTGCATTGCTCCCTCAGTACTGACACTCTGACAATGCAGCACTCCCTCAGTACTGACCCTCTGACAGTGCAGTGCTCCCTCAGTACAGACCCTTCGACAGTGTAGCACTCCCTCGGTACTGCCCCTCTGACAGTGCAGCACTCCCTCAGTACTGACCCTCTGACAGTGCAGTGCTCACTCAGTACTGACCCTCTGACAGTGCAGCACTCCCTCAGTACTGACACTTCGACAGTGCAGCACTCCCTCAGTAATGACCCTTCGACAGTGCAGCACTCCCTCAGTACTGACCCTCTGACAGTGCAGCACTCCCTCAGTACAGACCCTTGGACAGTGCAGCGCTCCCTCAGTACTGACACTTCGACAGTGCAGCGCTCCCTCAGTACTGACACTCTGACAGTGTCGCACTCCCTCAGTGCTGGCCCTTTGAAAGTTCAGCTCTCCCTCAGTACTGACCCTCAGACAGTGCAGCACTCCCTCAGTACTGACACTCTGACAGTGCAGAACTCCCTCAGTACTGACCCCAAGACAGTGCAGCACTCCCTCCGTACTGATTCTCTGACAGTGCAGCGCACCCTCAGTACTGGCCCTTTGAAAGTTCAGCTCTCCCTCAGGACTGACCCTCTGACAATGCAGCACTCCCTCAGTACGGCCCCTCTGACAGTGCAATGCTCCCTCAGTATAGACCCTTCGACAGTGCAATGCTCCCTCAGTATAGACCCTTCGACAGTGCAGCACTCCCTCAGTACTGACCCTCTGACAGTGCAGTGCTCCCTCAGTACTGACCCTCTGACAGTGCAGCACTCCCTCAGTACTGACACATCGACAGTGCAGCGCTCCCTCAGTACTGACCCTTCGACAGTGCAGCACTCCCTCAGTACTGACCCTTCCAAAGTGCAGCGCTCCCTCAGTACTGACCCTTCGACAGTGCAGCACTCCCTCAGTACTGACCCTCTGACAGTGCAGCACTCCCTCAGTACTGCTCCTCTGACAGTGTCGCAATCCCTCAGTACTGGCCCTTTGAAAGTTCAGCTCTCCCTCAGTACTGACCCTCTGACAATGCAGCACTCCCTCAGTACTGCTCCTCTGACAGTGCAATGCTCCCTCAGTACAGATCCTTCGACAGTGCAATGCTCCCTCAGTACAGACCCTTCGACAGTGCAGCACTCCCTCAGTACTGAACCTCTGACAATGCAGCACTCTCTCAGTACTGACCCTGAGACAGTGTCGCACTTCCTCAGTACTGACCCTCTGACAGTGCAGTACTCCCTCAGTACAGACCCTTCGACAGTGCAGCACTCCCTCAGTACTGACCCTTCCACAGTGCAGCGCTCCCTCAGTACTGACCCTTCGACAGTGCAGCACTCCCTCAGTACTGACCCTCTGACAGTGCAGCACTCCCTCAGTCCAGACACTTGGACAGTGCAGCGCTCCCTCAGTACTGACACTTCGACAGTGCAGCTCTCCCTCAGTACTGACTCTCTGACATTGCAGCGCTCCCTCAGTACTGACCCCTCTGACAGTGTCGCACTCCCTCAGTACTGGCCCTCTGAAAGTTCAGCTCTCCCTCAGTATTGATCCTGAGACAGTGCAGCAGTCCCTCAGTACTGACCTTCTGACAGTGCAGCACTCCCTCAGTACAGACCCGAGGACAGTGCAGCACTCCCTCAGTACTGACCCTCTGAACATGCAGCACTCCCTCAGTACTGCCCCTCTGACAGTGCAATGCTCCCTCAGTGCAGACCCTTCGACACTGCAATGCACCCTGACTACAGACCCTTCGACAGTGCAGCACTCCCTCAGTACTGACCATCTGACAGTGTCGCACTCCCTCAGTACTGACCCTCTGACAGTGCAGTGCTCCCTCAGTACTGACCCTCTGACAGTGCATTGCTCCCTCAGTACAGACACTTCGACTGTGCGGAACTCCCTCAGTACTGAATCTCTGACAGTGCAATGCTCCCTCAGTACAGACCCTTCGACAGTGCAGCACTCCCTCAGTACTGACCCTCTGACAGTGCAGCACACCCTCAGTACTGACCCTCTGACAGTGCATTGCTCCCTCAGTACTGACACTCTGGCAATGCAGCACTCCCTCAGTACTGACCCTCTGACAGTGCAGTGCTCCCTCAGTACAGACCCTTCGACAGTGCAGCACTCCCTCAGTACTTCTCCTCTGACAGTGCAGCACTCCCTCAGTACTGACCCTCTGACAGTGCAGTGCTCACTCAGTACTGACCCTCTGACAGTGCAGCACTCCCTCAGTACTGACCCTTCGACAGTGCAGCGCTCCCTCAGTACTGACCCTTCGACAGTGCAGCACTTGCTCTGTACTGACCCTTCTGACAGTGCAGCACTCCCTCAGTACAGACCCTTGGAGAGTGCAGCGCTACCTCAGTACTGAGCCACTGACAGTGCAGTGCTCCCTCAGTACTTACCCCTCTGACAGAGTCGCACTCCCTCAGTACTGACCGTCTGACAGTGCAGCACACCCTCAGTACTGACCCTCTGACAGTGCATTGCTCCCTCAGTACAGACCCTTCGACAGTGCAGCACTCCCTCAGTACTGACTGTCTGACAGTGCAGCACTCCCTCAGTACTGCCCCTCTGACAGTGCAATGCTCCCTCAGTACAGACCCTTCGACAGTGCAGCGCTCCCTCAGTACTGACTCTCGGACAGTGCAGCACTCCCTCAGTAAAGCCGCTCTGACAGTGCAGTGCTCCCTTAGTACTGACCCTTCGACAGTGCAGCGCTCCCTCAGTACTGACCCGCTGACAGTGTAGCACTCCCTCAGTACTGACCCTCTGACAGTGCAGTGCTCCCTCAGTACTGACCCTTCGACAGTGCTGCACTCCCTCAGTATTGATCCTCTGACAGTGCAGCACTCCCTCAGTACCGCCCCTCTGACAGTGCAGTGCTAACTCAGTACTGACCCGCTGACATTGCAGCACTCCCTCAGTACTGCCCCTCTGACAGTGCCGCTCTCCCTCAGTACAGACAATTCGACAGTGCAGCGCTTCCTCAGTACTGACCCTCTGACAGAGCAGCACTCCCTCAGTACTGCCCCTCTGACAGTGCAGCGCTCCCTCAGTACTGACCCTTCGACAGTGCAGCACTCCCTCAGTACTGACCCAGTGACAATGCTGCACTCTCTCAGTACTGACCCTCTGACAGTGCAGCACACCCTCAGTACTGACCCTCTGACAGTGTCGCACTCCCTCAGTACTGACCCTCTGACAGTGCAGCACACCCTCAGTACTGACCCTCTGACAGTGCATTGCTCCCTCAGTACAGACCCTTCGACAGTGCAGCACTCCCTCAGTGCTGAATCTCTGACAGTGCAATGCTCCCTCAGTACAGACATTTCGACAGTGCCGCACTCCCTCAGTACTGACACTCTGACGGTGCAGCACACCCTCAGTACTGACCCTCTGACAGTGCATTGCTCCCTCAGTACTGACACTCTGACAATGCAGCATTCCCTCAGTACTGACCCTCTGACAGTGCAGTGCTCCCTCAGTACAGACCCTTCGACAGTGTAGCACTCCCTCGGTACTGCCCCTCTGACAGTGCAGTGCTCACTCAGTACTGACCCTCTGACAGTGCAGCACTCCCTCAGTACTGGCCCTTCGACAGTGCAGCGCTCCCTCAGTACTGACCCTTCGACAGTGCAGCACTCCCTCAGTACTGACCCTCTGACAGTGCAGTGCTCCCTCAGGACTGACCCTCTGACAGTGCAGCACTCCCTCAGTACTGACACTTCGACAGTGCAGCGGTCCCTCAGTACTGACCCTTCGACAGTGCAGCACTCCCTCAGTACTGACCCTCTGACAGTGCAGCACTCCCTCAGTACAGACCCTCTGACAGTGCAGCACTCCCTCAGTACTGACCCTCTGACAGTGTAGTGCTCCCTCAGTTCTGACCCCTCTGACAGTGTCGCACTCCCACAGTACTGACCCACTGACAGTGCAGCACTCCCTCACTACTGACCCTCTAACAGTGCATTGCTCCCTCAGTACTGAACCTCTGACAATGCAGCACTCCCTCAGTACTGCCCCTCTGACAGTGCAGTGCTCCCTCAGTACAGACCCTTCGACAGTGCAGCACTCCCTCAGTACTTACCCTCTGACAGTGCAGCACTCCCTCAGTAGTGCCCCTCTGACAGTGCAGCACTCCCTCAGTACAGACCCTCTGACAGTGCAGCACTCCCTCAGTACTGACCCTCTGACAGTGCATTGCTCCCTCAGTACTGACCCTCTGACAATGCAGCACTCCCTCAGTACTGCCCCTCTGACAGTGCAATGCTCCCTCAGTACAGACACTTCGACAGTGCAGCACACCCTCAGTACTTACCCTCTGACAGTGCAGCACTCCCTCAGTACTGCCCCTCTGACAGTGCAGCGCTCCCTCTGTACTGACCCTCTGACAGTGCAGCACTCCCTCAGTACTGACCCTCTGACAGTGCAATGCTCCCTCAGTACATACACTTCGACAGTGCAGCACTCCCTCAGTACAGACCCTCTGACAGTGCAGCACTCCATTAGTACTGCCCCTCTGACAGTGCAGTGCTCCCTCAGTGCTGACCGTCTGACAGTGCAGCACTCCCTCAGTACTGACCCTCTGACAGTGCATTGCTCCCTCAGTACTGACCCTCTGACAATGCAGCACTCCCTCAGTACTGCCCCTCTGACTCTGCAGTGCTCCCTCAGTCCTGACCCTCTGACAGTGCAGCACTCCCTCAGTACTGACCCTCTGACAGTGCACTGCTCCCTCGGTACTGACCCCTCTGACAGTGTTGCACTCCAACAGTACTGACCATCTGACAGTGCAGCACTCCCTCGGTACTGCCCCTCTGACAGTGCATTGCTCCCTCAGTAGTGACCCTCTGACAATGCAGCACTTCCTCAGTACTGCCCCTCTGACAGTGCAGTGCTCCCTCAGTACAGACCCTTCGACAGTGCAGCACTCCCTCAGTAATTACCCTCTGACAGTGCAGAACTCCCTCAGTACTGCCCCTCTGACAGTGCAGCACTCCCTCAGTACTGACCCTCTGACAGTGCAGTGCTCCCTCAGTATAGGCCCTTTGAAAGTTCAGCTCTCCCTCAGTACTGACCCTCGGAAAGTGTAGCACTCCCTCAGTACTGACCCTCTAACAGTGCAGCACTCCCTCAGGACTGCCCCTCTGACAGTGCAGCACTCCCTCAGTACTGACCCTCTGACAGTGCAGTGCTTCCTCTGTACTGACCCTCTGACAGTGCAGCACTCCCTCAGTACTGCCCGTCTGACAGTGCAGCACTCCCGCAGTACTGACCCTCTCACAGTGCAGCACTCCCTCAGTACTGACCCATCGACAGTGCAGCGCTCCCTCAGTACTGACCCTTCAACAGTGCAGCACTCCCTCAGTACTGACCCTCTGACAGTGCAGCACTCCCTCAGTACTGACTCTCTGACAGTGCAGCGCTCCCTCAGTACTGATCCCTCTGACAGTGTCGCACTCCCTCAGTACTGGCCCTTTGAAAGTTCAGCTCTCCCTCAGTACTGGCCCTGAGACAGTGCAGCACTCCCTCAGTACTGACCATCTGACAGTGCAGCACTCCCTCAGAACTGACCCTCTGACAGTGCAGCGTTCCCTCAGTACTGGCCCTTTGAGAGTTCAGCTCTCCCTCAGTACTGACCGTCTGACAATGCAGCAGTCCCTCAGTACTGCCCCTCTGAGATTGCAATGCTCCCTCAGTACAGGCCCTTCGACAGTGCAGCACTCCCTCAGTACTGACCATCTGACAGTGTCGCACTCCCTCAGTACTGACCCTCTGACAGTGCAGCACTCCCTCAATACTGCCCCTCTGACAGTGCAATGCTCCCTCAGTACAGACCCTTCGACAGTGCAGCACTCCCTCAGTACCTACTCTCTGACAGTGTAGCACTTACTCAGTACTGCCCCATCGACAGTGCAGAGCTCCCTCAGTGCAGACCCTTCGACAGTGCAGCACTCCCTCAGTACTGCCCCTCTGACAGTGCAGTGCTCCCTTAGTACTGGCCCTTCGACAGTGCAACGCTCCCTCAGTACTGACCCGCTGACAGTGCAGCACTCCCTCATTACTGCCCCTCTGTAAGTGCAGTGCTCTCTCAGTACTGACCCTTCGAGAGTGCAGCACTCCCTCAGTAATGACTCTCTGACAGTGCAGCACTCCCTCAGTACTGACCCCTCTGACAGTGTCGCAATCCCTCAGTACTGGCCCTTTGAAAGTTCAGCTCTCCCTCAGTACTGACCCTCTGACAATGCAGCACTCCCTCAGTACTGCTCCTCTGACAGTGCAATGCTCCCTCAGTACAGATCCTTCGACAGTGCAATGCTCCCTCAGTACAGACCCTTCGACAGTGCAGCACTCCCTCAGTACTGAACCTCTGACAATGCAGCACTCTCTCAGTACTGACCCTGAGACAGTGTCGCACTTCCTCAGTACTGACCCTCTGACAGTGCAGTGCTCCCTCAGTACAGACCCTTCGACAGTGCAGCACTCCCTCAGTACTGACCCTTCCAAAGTGCAGCGCTCCCTCAGTACTGACCCTTCGACAGTGCAGCACTCCCTCAGTACTGACCCTCTGACAGTGCAGCACTCCCTCAGTCCAGACCCTTGGACAGTGCAGCGCTCCCTCAGTACTGACACTTCGACAGTGCAGCACTCCCTCAGTACTGACTCTCTGACAGTGCAGCGCTCCCTCAGTACTGACCCCTCTGACAGTGTCGCACTCCCTCAGTACTGGCCCTCTGAAAGTTCAGCTCTCCCTCAGTATTGATCCTGAGACAGTGCAACAGTCCCTCAGTACAGACACTTCGACAGTGCGGCACTCCCTCAGTACTGAATCTCTGACGGTGCAATGCTCCCTCAGTACAGACCCTTCGACAGTGCAGCACTCCCTCAGTACTGCCCCTCTGACAGTGCAGCACACCCTCAGTACTGACCCTCTGACAGTGCATTGCTCCCTCAGTACTGACACTCTGGCAATGCAGCACTCCCTCAGTACTGACCCTCTGACAGTGCAGTGCTCCCTCAGTACAGACCCTTCGACAGTGCAGCACTCCCTCAGTACTTCTCCTCTGACAGTGCAGCACTCCCTCAGTACTGACCCTTCAGCAGTGCAGCGCTCCCTCAGTATTGACCCTTCGACAGTGCAGCACTTGCTCAGTACTGACCCTCTGACAGTGCAGCACTCCCTCAGTACAGACCCTTGGAGAGTGCAGCGCTCCCTCAGTACTGAGCCACTGACATTGCAGTGCTCCCTCAGTACTTACCCCTCTGACAGAGTCGCACTCCCTCAGTACTGACCGTCTGACAGTGCAGCACACCCTCAGTACTGACCCTCTGACAGTGCAATGCTCCCTCAGTACAGACCCTTCGACAGTGCAGCGCTCCCTCAGTACTGACTCTCGGACAGTGCAGCACTCCCTCAGTAAAGCCGCTCAGACAGTGCAGTGCTCCCTTAGTACTGACCCTTCGACAGTGCAGTGCTCCCTCAGTACTGACCCTTCGACAGTGCTGCACTCCCTCAGTATTGATCCTCTGACAGTGCAGCACTCCCTCAGTACTGCCCCTCTGACAGTGCAGTGCTAACTCAGCACTGACCCGCTGACATTGCAGCACTCCCTCAGTACTGCCCCTCTGACAGTGCAGCTCTCCCTCAGTACAGACAATTCGACAGTGCAGCACTCCCTCAGTACTGCCCCTCTGACAGTGCAGCGCTCCCTTAGTACTGACCATTCGACAGTGCAGCACTCCCTCAGTACTGACTCTCTGACAGTGCAGTGCTCCCTCAGTAATGACCCCTCTGACAGTGTCGCACTCCCTCAGTACTGACCCTCTGACAGTGCAGCACACCCTCAGTACTGACCCTCTGACAGTGCATTGCTCCCTCAGTACAGACCCTTCGACAGTGCAGCACTCCCTCAGTGCTGAATCTCTGACAGTGCAATGCTCCCTCAGTACAGACATTTCGACAGTGCAGCACTCCCTCAGTACTGACCCTCTGACGGTGCAGCACACCCTCAGTACAGACCCTCTGACAGTGCATTGCTCCCTCAGTACTGACACTCTGACAATGCAGCACTCCCTCAGTACTGACCCTCTGACAGTGCAGTGCTCCCTCAGTACAGACCCTTCGACAGTGTAGCACTCCCTCGGTACTGCCCCTCTGACAGTGCAGCACTCCCTCAGTACTGACCCTCTGACAGTGCAGTGCTCACTCAGTACTGACCCTCTGACAGTGCAGCACTCCCTCAGTACTGGCCCTTCGACAGTGCAGCGCTCCCTCAGTACTGACCCTTTGACAGTGCAGCACTCCCTCAGTACTGACCCTCTGACAGTGCAGTGCTCCCTCAGTACTGACCTTCTGACAGTGCAGCACTCCCTCAGTACTGACACTTCGACAGTGCAGCACTCCCTCAGTAATGACCCTTCGACAGTGCAGCACTCCCTCAGTACTGACCCTCTGACAGTGCAGCACTCCCTCAGTACAGACCCTTGGACAGTGCAGCGCTCCCTCAGTACTGACACTTCGACAGTGCAGCGCTCCCTCAGTACTGACACTCTGACAGTGTCGCACTCCCTCAGTGCTGGCCCTTTGAAAGTTCAGCTCTCCCTCAGTACTGACCCTCAGACAGTGCAGCACTCCCTCAGTACTGACACTCTGACAGTGCAGAACTCCCTCAGTACTGACCCCAAGACAGTGCAGCACTCCCTCCGTACTGATCCTCTGACAGTGCATTGCTCCCTCAGTACTGACACTCTGACAATGCAGCACTCCCTCAGTACTGACCCTCTGACAGTGCAGTGCTCCCTCAGGACTGACCCTCTGACAATGCAGCACTCCCTCAGTACGGCCCCTCTGACAGTGCAATGCTCCCTCAGTATAGACCCTTCGACAGTGCAATGCTCCCTCAGTATAGACCCTTCGACAGTGCAGCACTCCCTCAGTACTGACCCTCTGACAGTGCAGTGCTCCCTCAGTACTGACCCTCTGACAGTGCAGCACTCCCTCAGTACTGACCCATCGACAGTGCAGCGCTCCCTCAGTACTGACCCTTCGACAGTGCAGCACTCCCTCAGTACTGACCCTTCCAAAGTGCAGCGCTCCCTCAGTACTGACCCTTCGACAGTGCAGCACTCCCTCAGTACTGACCCTCTGACAGTGCAGCACTCCCTCAGTACTGCTCCTCTGACAGTGTCGCAATCCCTCAGTACTGGCCCTTTGAAAGTTCAGCTCTCCCTCAGTACTGACCCTCTGACAATGCAGCACTCCCTCAGTACTGCTCCTCTGACAGTGCAATGCTCCCTCAGTACAGATCCTTCGACAGTGCAATGCTCCCTCAGTACTGACCCTTCGACAGTGCAGCACTCCCTCAGTACTGAACCTCTGACAATGCAGCACTCTCTCAGTACTGACCCTGAGACAGTGTCGCACTTCCTCAGTACTGACCCTCTGACAGTGCAGTACTCCCTCAGTACAGACCCTTCGACAGTGCAGCACTCCCTCAGTACTGACCCTTCCACAGTGCAGCGCTCCCTCAGTACTGACCCTTCGACAGTGCAGCACTCCCTCAGTACTGACCCTCTGACAGTGCAGCACTCCCTCAGTCCAGACACTTGGACAGTGCAGCGCTCCCTCAGTACTGACACTTCGACAGTGCAGCTCTCCCTCAGTACTGACTCTCTGACAGTGCAGCGCTCCCTCAGTACTGACCCCTCTGACAGTGTCGCACTCCCTCAGTACTGGCCCTCTGAAAGTTCAGCTCTCCCTCAGTATTGATCCTGAGACAGTGCAGCAGTCCCTCAGTACTGACCTTCTGACAGTGCAGCACTCCCTCAGTACAGACCCGAGGACAGTGCAGCACTCCCTCAGTACTGACCCTCTGAACATGCAGCACTCCCTCAGTACTGCCCCTCTGACAGTGCAATGCTCCCTCAGTGCAGACCCTTCGACACTGCAATGCACCCTGACTACAGACCCTTCGACAGTGCAGCACTCCCTCAGTACTGACCATCTGACAGTGTCGCACTCCCTCAGTACTGACCCTCTGACAGTGCAGTGCTCCCTCAGTACTGACCCTCTGACAGTGCATTGCTCCCTCAGTACAGACACTTCGACTGTGCGGAACTCCCTCAGTACTGAATCTCTGACAGTGCAATGCTCCCTCAGTACAGACCATTCGACAGTGCAGCACTCCCTCAGTACTGACCCTCTGACAGTGCAGCACACCCTCAGTACTGACCCTCTGACAGTGCATTGCTCCCTCAGTACTGACACTCTGGCAATGCAGCACTCCCTCAGTACTGACCCTCTGACAGTGCAGTGCTCCCTCAGTACAGACCCTTCGACAGTGCAGCACTCCCTCAGTACTTCTCCTCTGACAGTGCAGCACTCCCTCAGTACTGACCCTCTGACAGTGCAGTGCTCACTCAGTACTGACCCTCTGACAGTGCAGCACTCCCTCAGTACTGACCCTTCGACAGTGCAGCGCTCCATCAGTACTGACCCTTCGACAGTGCAGCACTTGCTCTGTACTGACCCTTCTGACAGTGCAGCACTCCCTCAGTACAGACCCTTGGAGAGTGCAGCGCTACCTCAGTACTGAGCCACTGACAGTGCAGTGCTCCCTCAGTGCTTACCCCTCTGACAGAGTCGCACTCCCTCAGTACTGACCGTCTGACAGTGCAGCACACCCTCAGTACTGACCCTCTGACAGTGCATTGCTCCCTCAGTACAGACCCTTCGACAGTGCAGCACTCCCTCAGTACTGACTCTCTGACAGTGCAGCACTCCCTCAGTACTGCCCCTCTGACAGTGCAATGCTCCCTCAGTACAGACCCTTCGACAGTGCAGCGCTCCCTCAGTACTGACTCTCGGACAGTGCAGCACTCCCTCAGTAAAGCCGCTCTGACAGTGCAGTGCTCCCTTAGTACTGACCCTTCGACAGTGCAGCGCTCCCTCAGTACTGACCCGCTGACAGTGTAGCACTCCCTCAGTACTGACCCTCTGACAGTGCAGTGCTCCCTCAGTACTGACCCTTCGACAGTGCTGCACTCCCTCAGTATTGATCCTCTGACAGTGCAGCACTCCCTCAGTACCGCCCCTCTGACAGTGCAGTGCTAACTCAGTACTGACCCGCTGACATTGCAGCACTCCCTCAGTACTGCCCCTCTGACAGTGCCGCTCTCCCTCAGTACAGACAATTCGACAGTGCAGCGCTTCCTCAGTACTGACCCTCTGACAGAGCAGCACTCCCTCAGTACTGCCCCTCTGACAGTGCAGCGCTCCCTCAGTACTGACCCTTCGACAGTGCAGCACTCCCTCAGTACTGACCCAGTGACAATGCAGCACTCTCTCAGTACTGACCCTCTGACAGTGCAGCACACCCTCAGTACTGACCCTCTGACAGTGTCGCACTCCCTCAGTACTGACCCTCTGACAGTGCAGCACACCCTCAGTACTGACCCTCTGACAGTGCATTGCTCCCTCAGTACAGACCCTTCGACAGTGCAGCACTCCCTCAGTGCTGAATCTCTGACAGTGCAATGCTCCCTCAGTACAGACATTTCGACAGTGCAGCACTCCCTCAGTACTGACACTCTGACGGTGCAGCACACCCTCAGTACTGACCCTCTGACAGTGCATTGCTCCCTCAGTACTGACACTCTGACAATGCAGCACTCCCTCAGTACTGACCCTCTGACAGTGCAGTGCTCCCTCAGTACAGACCCTTCGACAGTGTAGCACTCCCTCGGTACTGCCCCTCTGACAGTGCAGTGCTCACTCAGTACTGACCCTCTGACAGTGCAGCACTCCCTCAGTACTGGCCCTTCGACAGTGCAGCGCTCCCTCAGTACTGACCCTTCGACAGTGCAGCACTCCCTCAGTACTGACCCTCTGACAGTGCAGTGCTCCCTCAGTACTGACCCTCTGACAGTGCAGCACTCCCTCAGTACTGACACTTCGACAGTGCAGCGGTCCCTCAGTACTGACCCTTCGACAGTGCAGCACTCCCTCAGTAATGACCCTCTGACAGTGCAGCACTCCCTCAGTACAGACCCTTGGACAGTGCAGCGCTCCCTCAGTACTGACACTTCGACAGTGCAGCGCTCCCTCAGTACTGACAGTCTGACAGTGTCGCACTCCCTCAGTACTGGCCCTTTGAAAGTTCAGCTCTCCCTCAGTACTGACACTGAGACAGTGCAGCACTCCCTCAGTACTGACCCTCAGACAGTGCAGCACTCCCTCAGTACTGACACTCTGACAGTGCAGAACTCCCTCAGTACTGACCCCAAGACAGTGCAGCACTCCCTCCGTACTGATCCTCTGACAGTGCAGCGCTCCCTCAGTACTGGCCCTTTGAAAGTTCAGCTCTCCCTCAGTACTGACACTGAGACAGTGCAGCACTCCCTCAGTACTGACCCTCAGACAGTGCAGCACTCCCTCAGTACTGACACTCTGACAGTGCAGAACTCCCTCAGTACTGACCCCAAGACAGTGCAGCACTCCCTCCGTACTGATCCTCTGACAGTGCAGCGCTCCCTCAGTACTGGCCCTTTGAAAGTTCAGCTCTCCCTCAGGACTGACCCTCTGACAATGCAGCACTCCCTCAGTACTGCCCCTCTGACAGTGCAATGCTCCCTCAGTATAGACCCTTCGACAGTGCAATGCTCCCTCAGTATAGACCCTTCGACAGTGCAGTACTCCCTCAGTACTGACCATCTGACAGTGTCGCACTCCCTCAGTACTGACCCTCTGACAGTGCAGTGCTCCCTCAGTACTGACCCTCGGACAGTGCAGCACTCCCTCAGTACTGAGCCTCTGACAGTGCAGTGCTCCCTCAGTACTGACCCCTCTGACAGTGTCGCACTCCCTCAGTACTGACCCACTGACAGTGCAGCACACCCTCAGTACTGACCCTCTGACAGTGCATTGCTCCCTCAGTACAGACCCTTCGACAGTGCAGCACTCCCTCAGTACTGACTCTCTGACAGTGCAATGCTCCCTCAGTACAGAAACTTCGACAGTGCAGCGCTTTCTCAGTACTGCCCCTCTGACAGTACAGCACTCCCTCAGTACTGCCCCTCTGACAGTGCAATGCTCCCTCAGTACAGACCCTTCGACAGTGCAGCGCTCCCTCAGTACTGGCTCTCGGACAGTGCAGCACTCCCTCAGTAAAGCCGCTCTGACAGTGCAGTGCTCCCTTAGTACTGACCCTTCGACAGTGCAGCGCTCCCTCAGTACTGACCCGCTGACAGTGTAGCACTCCCTCAGTACTGACCCTCTGACAGTGCAGTGCTCCCTCAGTACTGACCCTTCGACAGTGCTGCACTCCCTCAGTATTGATCCTCTGACAGTGCAGCACTCCCTCAGTACTGCCCCTCTGACAGTGCAGTGCTCCCTCAGTACTGACCCGCTGACATTGCAGCACTCCCTCAGTACTGCCCCTCTGACAGTGCAGCTCACCCTCAGTACAGACAATTCGACAGTGCATCGCTTCCTCAGTACTGACCCTCTGACAGAGCAGCAGACCCTCAGTACTGCCCCTCTGATAGTGCAGCGCTCCCTTAGTACTGACCCTTCGACAGTGCAGCACTCCCTCAGTACTGACTCTCTGACAGTGCAGTGCTGCCTCAGTACTGACCCCTCTGACAGTGTCGCACTCCCTCAGTACTGACCCTCTGACAGTGCAGCACACCCTCAGCACTGACCGTCTGACAGTGCATTGCTCCCTCAGTACAGACCCTTCGACAGTGCAGCACTCCCTCAGTGCTGAATCTCTGACAGTGCAATGCTCCCTCAGTACAGACATTTCGACAGTGCAGCACTCCCTCAGTACTGACCCTCTGACGGTGCAGCACACCCTCAGTACTGACCCTCTGACAGTGCATTGCTCCCTCAGTACTGACACTCTGACAATGCAGCACTCCCTCAGTACTGACCCTCTGACAGTGCAGTGCTCCCTCAGTACAGACCCTTCGACAGTGTAGCACTCCCTCGGTACTGCCCCTCTGACAGTGCAGTGCTCACTCAGTACTGACCCTCTGACAGTGCAGCACTCCCTCAGTACTGGCCCTTCGACAGTGCAGCGCTCCCTCAGTACTGACCCTCTGACAGTGCAGCACTCCCTCAGTGCAGACCCTTGGACAGTGCAGCGCTCCCTCAGTACTGACACTTCGACAGTGCAGCGCTCCCTCAGTACTGACACTCTGACAGTGTCGCACTCCCTCAGTACTGGCCCTTTGAAAGTTCAGCTCTCCCTCAGTACTGACACTGAGACAGTGCAGCACTCACTCAGTACTGACCCTAAGACAGTGTCGCACTCCCTCAGTACTGACCCTCTGACAGTGCAGCACACCCTCAGTACTGACCCTCTGACAGTGCATTGCTCCCTCAGTACAGACCCTTCGACAGTGCAGCACTCCCTCAGTACTGACTCTCTGACAGTGCAATGCTCCCTCAGTACAGAAACTTCGACAGTGCAGCGCTCTCTCAGTACTGCCCCTCTGACAGTACAGCACTCCCTCAGTACTGCCCCTCTGACAGTGCAATGCTCCCTCAGTACAGACCCTTCGACAGTGCAGCGCTCCCTCAGTACTGACTCTCGGACAGTGCAGCACTCCCTCAGTAAAGCCGCTCTGACAGTGCAGTGCTCCCTTAGTACTGACCCTTCGACAGTGCAGCGCTCCCTCAGTACTGACCCGCTGACAGTGTAGCACTCCCTCAGTACTGACCCTCTGACAGTGCAGTGCTCCCTCAGTACTGACCCTTCGACAGTGCTGCACTCCCTCAGTATTGATCCTCTGACAGTGCAGCACTCCCTCAGTACTGCCCCTCTGACAGTGCAGTGCTCCCTCAGTACTGACCCGCTGACATTGCAGCACTCCCTCAGTACTGCCCCTCTGACAGTGCAGCTCTCCCTCAGTACAGACAATTCGACAGTGCATCGCTTCCTCAGTACTGACCCTCTGACAGAGCAGCAGACCCTCAGTACTGCCCCTCTGATAGTGCAGCGCTCCCTTAGTACTGACCCTTCGACAGTGCAGCACTCCCTCAGTACTGACTCTCTGACAGTGCAGTGCTGCCTCAGTACTGACCCCTCTGACAGTGTCGCACTCCCTCAGTACTGACCCTCTGACAGTGCAGCACACCCTCAGTACTGACCGTCTGACAGTGCATTGCTCCCTCAGTACAGACCCTTCGACAGTGCAGCACTCCCTCAGTGCTGAATCTCTGACAGTGCAATGCTCCCTCAGTACAGACATTTCAACAGTGCAGCACTCCCTCAGTACTGACCCTCTGACGGTGCAGCACACCCTCATTACTGACCCTCTGACAGTGCATTGCTCCCTCAGTACTGACACTCTGACAATGCAGCACTCCCTCAGTACTGACCCTCTGACAGTGCAGTGCTCCCTCAGTACAGACCCTTCGACAGTGTAGCACTCCCTCGGTACTGCCCCTCTGACAGTGCAGCACTCCCTCAGTACTGACCCTCTGACAGTGCAGTGCTCACTCAGTACTGACCCTCTGACAGTGCAGCACTCCCTCAGTACTGGCCCTTCGACAGTGCAGCGCTCCCTCAGTACTGACCCTTCGACAGTGCAGCACTCCCTCAGCACTGACCCTCTGACAGTGCAGTGCTCCCTCAGTACTGACCCTCTGACAGTGCAGCACTCCCTCAGTACTGACACTTCGACAGTGCAGCGCTCCCTCAGTACTGACCCTTCGAAAGTGCAGCACTCCCTCAGTACTGACCCTCTGACAGTGCAGCACTCCCTCAGTGCAGACCCTTGGACAGTGCAGCGCTCCCTCAGTACTGACACTTCGACAGTGCAGCGCTCCCTCAGTACTGACACTCTGACAGTGTCGCACTCCCTCAGTACTGGCCCTCTGAAAGTTCAGCTCTCCCTCAGTACTGACACTGAGACAGTGCAGCACTCACTCAGTACTGACCCTAAGACAGTGCAGCACTCCCTCAGTACTGACACTCTGACAGTGCAGAACTCCCTCAGTACTGACCCCAAGACAGTGCAGCACTCCCTCCGTACTGATCCTCTGACAGTGCAGCGCTCCCTCAGTACTGGCCCTTTGAAAGTTCAGCTCTCCCTCAGGACTGACCCTCTGACAATGCAGCACTCCCTCAGTACTGCCCCTCTGACAGTGCAATGCTCCCTCAGTATAGACCCTTCGACAGTACAATGCTCCCTCAGTATAGACCCTTCGACAGTGCAGCACTCCCTCAGTACTGACCATCTGACAGTGTCGCACTCCCTCAGTACTGACCCTCTGACAGTGCAGTGCTCCCTCAGTACTGACCCTCGGACAGTGCAGCACTCCCTCAGTACTGAGCCTCTGACAGTGCAGTGCTCCCTCAGTACTGACCCCTCTGACAGTGCAGCACACCCTCAGTACTGACCCTCTGACAGTGCAGTGCTCCCTCAGTACAGACCCTTCGACAGTGCAGCACTCCCTCAGTACTGACTCTCTGACAGTGCAATGCTCCCTCAGTACAGACCCTTCGACAGTGCAGCACTCCCTCAGTACTGACCATCTAACAGTGTCGCACTCCCTCAGTATTGACCCTCTGACAGTGCAGCACTCCCTCAGTACTGCCCCTCTGACAGTGCAATGCTCCCTCAGTACAGACCCTTCGACAGTGCAGCGCTCCCTCAGTACTGACTCTGACAGTGCAGCACTCCCTCAGTAAAGCCCCTCTGACAGTGCAGTGCTCCCTTAGTACTGACCCTTCCACAGTGCAGCGCTCCCTCAGTACTGACCCGCTGAAAGTGTAGCACTCACTCAGTACTGACCCTCTGACACTGCAGTGCTTCCTCAGTACTGACCGTTCGACAGTGCAGCACTCCCTCAGTATTGACCCTCTGACAGTGCAGCACTCCCTCAGTACTGCCCCTCTGACAGTGCAGTGCTCCCTTAGTACTGACCCGCTGACAGTGCAGCACTCCCTCAGTACTGCCCCTCTGACAGTGCAGTGTTCCCGTAGTACTGACCCACTGACATTGCAGCACTCCCTTAGTACTGCCCCTCTGACAGTGCAGCGCTCCCTCAGTACTGACAATTCGACAGTGCAGCGCTTCCTCAGTACTGACCCTCTGACAGAGCAGCACTCCCTCAGTACTGCCCCTCTGAGAGTGCAGCACTCCCTTAGTACTGACCCTTCGACAGTGCAGCACTCCGTCAGTACTGACTCTCTGACAGTGCAGTGCGCTCTCAGTACTGACCCTTCGACAGTGCAGCAGTCCCTCAGTACTGACTCTCTGACAGTGCAGCCCTCCCTCCGTACTGCACCTCTGACAGTGCTGCACTCCCTCAGTACTGCCCCTTTGAAAGTTTGCACTCCCTCAGTACTACCCCTCTGACAGTGTAGCACTCCCTCAGTACTGACCCTTCGACAGTGCAGCACTCCCTCAGTATTGACCCACCGACAGTGCAGTGCTCCCTCAGTACTGACCCTCTGACAGTGCTGCACTCCCTCAGTACTCACACTTTGAAAGTTCAGCACTCCCTCATTCCTGCCCCTCTGACAGTGTAGCACTCCCTCAGTACTGCCCCTCTGACAGTGCAGTGCTCCCTCTGTACTGCCCCTCTGACAGAGCAGTGCTCCCTCAGTAATGACCCTCTGGCAGTGCAGCACTCTCTCAGTACTGACCCTGTGACAATGCAGCACTCTCTCAGTACTGACCCTGAGACAGTGCAGCACTCTCTCAGTACTGACCATCTGACAGTGCAGCACTCCCTCAGTACTGCCCTTCTGACAGTGCAGTGCTCCCTCAGTACTGACCCTCTGACATTGCAGTACTCCCTCAGTACTGACCCTGTGACAATGCAGCACTCCCTCTGTACTGACCCTCTGACAGTGCAGCACTCCCTTAGTACTGACCCTCTGGCAGTGCAGCACTCCCTCAGTACTGACCCTGTGACAATGCAGCACTCTCTCAGTACTGACCCTGAGACAGTGCAGCACTCTCTCAGTACTGCCCCTCTGACAGTGCAGTGATCCCTCAGTACTGACCCTCCGACAGTGCAGCACTCGCTCAGTACTGACCCTGAGACAGTGCAGCACTCACACAGTACTGACTCAGTGACAGTGCAGCACTCCCTCAGTTCTGACGCTCTGACATTGCAGCACTACCTCAGTCCTGACCCTGTGACAATGCAGCACTCTCTCAGTACTGACCCTGAGACAGTGCAGCACTCCCTCAGTACTGACCCTGAGACAGTGCAGTGATCCCTCAGTACTGAACCTCCGACAGTGCAGCACTACCTCAGTACTGACCTTGAGACTGTGCAGCACTCCCTCAGTACTGACCCTGTGACAGTGCAGCACTCCCTCAGTCCTGAACCTCTGACAGTGCAGCACTCCCTCAGTCCTGACCCTGTGACAGTGCAGCACTCCCTCAGTACTGACCCTCTGACAGTGCAGCACTCCCTCAGTACTGACCCTCTGACAGTGCAGCACTCCCTCAGTACTGAACCTGAGACAGTGCAGTGATCCCTAAGTACTGACCCTCCGACAGTGCAGCACTCCCTCAGTACTGACCCTGAGACAGTGCAGCACTCACACAGTACTGACTCAGTGACAGTGCAGCACTCCCTCAGTTCTGACCCTCTGACATTGCAGCACTCCCTCAGTACTGACCCTGTGACAATGCAGCACTCTCTCAGTACTGACCCTCTGACAGTGCAGCACTCCATCAGTACTGAACCTCTGACAATGCAGCACTCTCTCAGTACTGACCCTGAGACAGTGCAGCACTCTCTCAGTACTGACCCTCTGACAGTGCAGCACTCCCTCAGTACTGCCCCTCTGACAGTGCAGTGATCCCTCAGTACTGACCCTTCGACAGTGCAGCACTCCCTCAGAACTGACCCTGAGACAGTGCAGTGATCCCTCAGTACTGAACCTCCGACAGTGCAGCACTACCTCAGTACTGACCTTGTGACTGTGCAGCACTCCCTCAGTACTGACCCTGTGACAGTGCAGCACTCCCTCAGTCCTGAACCTCTGACAGTGCAGCACTCCCTCAGTCCTGACGCTGTGACAGTGCAGCACTCCCTCAGTACAGACCCTGTGACAGTGCAGCACTCCCTCAGTACTGACCCTCTGACAGTGCAGCACTCCCTCAGTACTGACCCTCTGACAGTGCAGCACTCCCTCAGTACTGATCCTGTGACAGTGCAGCACTCCCTCAGTACTGACCCTCTGACAGTGCAGCACTCCCTCAACACTGACCCTCTGAGTGTGCAGCAATCCCTCAGTACTGCCACTTTGAAAGTTCAGCACTCCCTCAGTACTGACCCTCTGACAGTGCAGCACTCCCTCAGTACTGACCCTCTGACACTACAGTGCTCCCTCAGTACAGCCCCTCTGAAAGTGTAGCACTCCCTCAGTACTGACCGTCTGACAGTGTCGCACTCCCTCAGTACTGCCCCTCTGACAGTGCAGCACTCCCTCAGTACTGTCCCTTTGACAGTGCATTGCTCCTTCAGTACTGACCCTCTGACAATGCAGCACTCCCTCAGTACTGCCCCTCTGACAGTGCAGTGCTCCCTCAGTACTGACCCTTCGACAGTGCAGCGCTCCCTCAGTACTGACTCTCTGACAGTGCAGCACTCCCTCAGTACTGACCCTCTGACAGTGCTGCACTCCCTCAGTACTGCCCCTTTGAATGTTCAGCAGTCCCTCAGTACTGCCCCTCTGACAGTGCAGTGCTCCCTCAGTACTGACCCTCTGACAGTGCAGCACTCTCTCAGTACTGACCCTCTGACATTGCAGCACTCCCTCAGTACTGACCCTGTGACAATGCAGCACTCCCTCAGTACTGACGCTTAGACAGTGCAGCACTCCCTCAGTACTGACCCTATGACAGTGCAGCACTCCCTCAGTACTGACCCTGTGACAATGCAGCACTCTCTCAGTACTGACCATGAGACAGTGCAGCAGTCTCTCAGTACTGACCCTCTGACAGTGCAGCACTCCCTCAGTACAGCCCCTCTGACAGTGCAGTGATCCCTCAGTACTGACCCTCTGACATTGCAGTGATCCCTCAGTACTGACCATTCGACAGTGCAGCACTCCCTCAGTACTGACGATGAGACAGTGCAGTGATCCCTAAGGACTGACCCTCCGACAGTGCAGCACTCCCTCAGTCCTGACCCTGTGACAGTGCAGCACTCCCTCAGTACTGACCCTCTGACAGTGCAGCACTCCCTCAGTACTGACCCTCTGACAGTGCAGCACTCCCTCAGTACTGAACCTGAGACAGTGCAGTGATCCCTAAGTACTGACCCTCCGACAGTGCAGCACTCCCTCAGTACTGACCCTGAGACAGTGCAGCACTCACACAGTACTGACTCAGTGACAGTGCAGCACTCCCTCAGTTCTGACCCTCTGACATTGCAGCACTCCCTCAGTACTGACCCTGTGACAATGCAGCACTCTCTCAGTACTGACCCTCTGACAGTGCAGCACTCCATCAGTACTGAACCTCTGACAATGCAGCACTCTCTCAGTACTGACCCTGAGACAGTGCAGCACTCTCTCAGTACTGACCCTCTGACAGTGCAGCACTCCCTCAGTACTGCCCCTCTGACAGTGCAGTGATCCCTCAGTACTGACCCTTCGACAGTGCAGCACTCCCTCAGAACTGACCGTGAGACAGTGCAGTGATCCCTCAGTACTGAACCTCCGACAGTGCAGCACTACCTCAGTACTGACCTTGTGACTGTGCAGCACTCCCTCAGTACTGACCCTGTGACAGTGCAGCACTCCCTCAGTCCTGAACCTCTGACAGTGCAGCACTCCCTCAGTCCTGACGCTGTGACAGTGCAGCACTCCCTCAGTACAGACCCTGTGACAGTGCAGCACTCCCTCAGTACTGACCCTCTGACAGTGCAGCACTCCCTCAGTACTGACCCTCTGACAGTGCAGCACTCCCTCAGTACTGATCCTGTGACAGTGCAGCACTCCCTCAGTACTGACCCTCTGACAGTGCAGCACTCCCTCAACACTGACCCTCTGAGTGTGCAGCAATCCCTCAGTACTGCCCCTTTGAAAGTTCAGCACTCCCTCAGTACTGACACTCTGACAGTGCAGCACTCCCTCAGTACTGACCCTCTGACACTACAGTGCTCCCTCAGTACAGCCCCTCTGAAAGTGTAGCACTCCCTCAGTACTGACCGTCTGACAGTGTCGCACTCCCTCAGTACTGCCCCTCTGACAGTGCAGCACTCCCTCAGTACTGTCCCTTTGACAGTGCATTGCTCCTTCAGTACTGACCCTCTGACAATGCAGCACTCCCTCAGTACTGCCCCTCTGACAGTGCAGTTCTCCCTCAGTACTGACCCTCTGACAGTGCAGCACTCCCTCAGTACGGACCCTCTGACAGTGCAGTGCTCCCTCAGTACTGACCCTTCGACAGTGCAGCGCTCCCTCAGTACTGACTCTCTGACAGTGCAGCACTCCCTCAGTACTGACCCTCTGACAGTGCTGCACTCCCTCAGTACTGCCCCTTTGAATGTTCAGCAGTCCCTCAGTACTGCCCCTCTGACAGTGCAGTGCTCCCTCAGTACTGACCCTCTGACAGTGCAGCACTCTCTCAGTACTGACCCTCTGACATTGCAGCACTCCCTCAGTACTGACCCTGTGACAATGCAGCACTCCCTCAGTACTGACGCTTAGACAGTGCAGCACTCCCTCAGTACTGACCCTGTGACAATGCAGCACTCTCTCAGTACTGACCATGAGACAGTGCAGCAGTCTCTCAGTACTGACCCTCTGACAGTGCAGCACTCCCTCAGTACTGCCCCTCTGACAGTGCAGTGATCCCTCAGTACTGACCCTCTGACAGTGCAGTGAACCCTAAGGACTGACCCTCCGACAGTGCAGCACTCCCTCAGTACTGACCCTGAGACTGTGCAGCACTCCCTCAGTACTGACCCTGTGACAGTGCAGCACTCCCTCAGTACTGACCCTCTGACATTGCTGCACTCCCTCAGTACTGACCCTGTGACAATGCAGCACTCCCTCAGTACTGACCCTCTGACAGTGCAGCACTCCCTCAGTACTGACCCTATGACAGTGCTGCACTCACTCAGTACTGACCCTGTGACAGTGCAACACTCTCTCAGTACTGACCCTCTGACAGTGCAGCACTCCCTCAGTACTGCCCCTCGGACAGTGCAGTGATCCCTCAGTACTGACCCTTCGACAGTGCAGCACTCCCTCAGTACTGACACTGAGACAGTGCAGCTCTCCCTCAGTACTGACACTGTGACAGTGCAGCACTCCCTCAGTACTGACCCTGTGACAGTGCAGCACTCCCTCAGTAATGACCCTCCGACACTGCAGCACTCCCTCAGTACTGAAACTCTGACAGTGCAGCACTCCCTCAGTACTGACGCTGAGACAGTGCAGCACTCCCTCAGTTCTGACCCTGTGACAGTGCAGCACTCCCAAAGTACTGACCCTCTGACATTGCTGCACTCCCTCAGTACTGACCCTGTGACTGTGCAGCACTCCCTCAGTACTGACCCTGTGATAATTCAGCACTCTCTCAGTGCTGACCCTGAGACAGTGCAACACTCTCTCAGTACTGACCCTCTGACAGCGCAGCACTCCCTCAGTACTGCCCCTCTGACAGTGCACTGATCCCTCTGTACTGACCCTTCGACAGTGCAGCACTCCCTCAGTACTGACCCTGAGACAGTGCAGCACTCCCTCAGTACTGACCCGCTGACAGTGCAGCACTCCCTCAGTACTACCCGTCTGCAAGTGCAGTGCTCCCTCAGTACTGACCATTCGGCAGTGCAGCACTCCCTCAGTACTGACTCTCTGACAGTGCAGCACTCCCTCAGTACTGACCCTCTGACAGTGCTGCACTCCCTCAGTACTGACGCTCTGACAGTGCAGCACTCCCTCAGTACTGACCCTGTGACAATGCAACACTCTCTCAGTACTGACCATGAGACAGTGCAGCAGTCCCTCAGTACTGCCCCTCTGACAGTGCAGTGCTCCCTCAGTACTGACCCTCTGACAGTGCAGCACTCTCTCAGTACTGACCCTGTGACAATGCAGCACTCCCTCAGTACTGACGCTCTGACAGTGCAGCACTCCCTCAGTACTGACCCTATGACTGTGCAGCACTCCCTCAGTACTGACCCTGTGACAATGCAGCACTCTCTCAGTACTGACCATGAGACAGTGCAGCAGTCTCTCAGTACTGACCCTCTGACAGTGCAGCACTCCCTCAGTACTGCTCCTCTGACAGTGCAGTGATCCCTCAGTACTGAACCTCTGACAGTGCAGTGATCCCTCAGTACTGACCCTTCGACAGTGCCGCACTCCCTCAGTACTGACGCTGAGACAGTGCAGTGATCCCTAAGTACTGACCCTCCGACAGTGCAGCACTCCCTCAGTTCTGACCCTGAGACTGTGCAGCACTCCCTCAGTACTGACCCTGTGACAGTGCAGCACTCCCTCAGTACTGACCCTCTGACATTGCTGCACTCCCTCAGTACTGACCCTGTGACAATGCAGCACTCCCTCAGTACTGACCCTCTGACAGTGCAGCACTCCCTCAGTACTGACCCTATGACAGTGCTGCACTCCCTCAGTACTGACCCTGTGACAATGCAGCACTCTCTCAGTACTGACCCTTCGACAGTGCAGCAGTCCCTCAGTACTGACTCTCTGACAGTGCAGCCCTCCCTCCGTACTGCACCTCTGACAGTGCTGCACTCCCTCAGTACTGCCCCTTTGAAAGTTTGCACTCCCTCAGTACTACCCCTCTGACAGTGTAGCACTCCCTCAGTACTGACCCTCGACAGTGCAGCACTCCCTCAGTATTGACCCACCGACAGTGCAGTACTCCCTCAGTACTGACCCTCTGACAGTGCTGCACTCCCTCAGTACTGCCCCTCTGACAGTGCAGTGCTCCCTCTGTACTGCCCCTCTGACAGAGCAGTGCTCCCTCAGTAATGACCCTCTGGCAGTGCAGCACTCTCTCAGTACTGACCCTGTGACAATGCAGCACCCTCTCAGTACTGACCCTGAGACAGTGCAGCACTCACTCAGTACTGACCATCTGACAGTGCAGCACTCCTTCAGTACTGCCCTTCTGACAGTGCAGTGCTCCCTCAGTACTGACCCTCTGACATTGCAGTGCTCCCTCAGTACTGACCCTGTGACAATGCAGCACTCCCTCAGTACTGACCCTCTTACAGTGCAGCACTCCCTCAGTACTGACCCTCTGGCAGTGCAGCACTCCCTCAGTACTGACCCTGTGACAATGCAGCACTCTCTCAGTACTGACCCTGAGACAGTGCAGCACTCTCTCAGTACTGCCCCTCTGACAGTGCAGTGATCCCTCAGTACTGACCCTCCGACAGTGCAGCACTCCCTCAGTACTGACCCTGAGACAGTGCAGCACTCACACAGTACTGACTCAGTGACAGTGCAGCACTCCCTCAGTTCTGACGCTCTGACATTGCAGCACAACCTCAGTACTGACCCTGTGACAAGCAGCACTCTCTCAGTACTGACCCTCTGACAGTGCAGCACTCCATCAGTACTGAACCTCTGACAATGCAGCACTCTCTCAGTACTGACCCTGAGACAGTGCAGCACTCTCTCAGTACTGACCCTCTGACAGTGCAGCACTCCCTCAGTACTGCCCCTCTGACAGTGCAGTGATCCCTCAGTACTGACCCTTCGACAGTGCAGCACTCCCTCAGTACTGACCCTGAGACAGTGCAGTGATCCCTCAGTACTGAACCTCCGACAGTGCAGCACTACCTCAGTACTGACCTTGAGACTGTGCAGCATTCCCTCAGTACTGACCCTGTGACAGTGCAGCACTCCCTCAGTCCTGAACCTCTGACAGTGCAGCACTCCCTCAGTCCTGACCCTGTGACAGTGCAGCACTCCCTCAGTACTGACCCTCTGACAGTGCAGCACTCCCTCAGTACTGACCCTCTGACAGTGCAGCACTCCCTCAGTACTGAACATGAGACAGTGCAGTGATCCCTAAGTACTGACCCTCCGACAGTGCAGCACTCCCTCAGTACTGACCCTGAGACAGTGCAGCACTCACACAGTACTGACTCAGTGACAGTGCAGCACTCCCTCAGTTCTGACCCTCTGACATTGCAGCACTCCCTCAGTACTGACCCTGTGACAATGCAGCACTCTCTCAGTACTGACCCTCTGACAGTGCAGCACTCCATCAGTACTGAACCTCTGACAATGCAGCACTCTCTCAGTACTGACCCTGAGACAGTGCAGCACTCTCTCAGTACTGACCCTCTGACAGTGCAGCACTCCCTCAGTACTGCCCCTCTGACAGTGCAGTGATCCCTCAGTACTAACCCTTCGACAGTGCAGCACTCCCTCAGTACTGACCCTGAGACAGTGCAGTGATCCCTCAGTACTGAACCTCCGACAGTGCAGCACTTCCTCAGTACTGACCTTGAGACTGTGCAGCACTCCCTCAGTACTGACCCTGTGACAGTGCAGCACTCCCTCAGTCCTGAACCTCTGACAGTGCAGCACTCCCTCAGTCCTGACCCTGTGACAGTGCAGCACTCCCTCAGTACTGACCCTGTGACAGTGCAGCACTCCCTCAGTACTGACCCTCTGACAGTGCAGCACTCCCTCAGTACTGACCCTCTGACAGTGCAGCACTCCCTCAGTACTGATCCTGTGACAGTGCAGCACTCCCTCAGTACTGACCCTCTGACAGTGCAGCACTCCCTCAACACTGACCCTCTGAGTGTGCAGCAATCACTCAGTACTGCCCCTTTGAAAGTTCAGCACTCCCTCAGTACTGACCCTCTGACAGTGCAGCACTCCCTCAGTACTGACCCTCTGACACTACAGTGCTCCCTCAGTACAGCCCCTCTGAAAGTGTAGCACTCCCTCAGTACTGACCGTCTGACAGTGTCGCACTCCCTCAGTACTGCCCCTCTGACAGTGCAGCACTCCCTCAGTACTGTCCCTTTGACAGTGCATTGCTCCTTCAGTACTGACCCTCTGACAATGCAGCACTCCCTCAGTACTGCCCCTCTGACAGTGCAGTTCTCCCTCAGTACTGACCCTCTGACAGTGCAACACTCCCTCAGTACGGACCCTCTGACAGTGCAGTGCACCCTCAGTACTGACCCCTCTGACAGTGTCGCACTCCCTCAGTACTGACCCTATGACAATGCATTGCTCCCTCATTACTGACCCTCTGACAATGCAGCACTCCCTCAGTACTGCCCCTCTGACAGTGCAGTGCTCCCTCAGTACAGACCCTTCGACAGTGCTGCACTCCCTCAGTACTTACCCTCTGACAGTGCAGCACTCACTCAGTACTGCCCCTCTGACAGTGCAGCACTCCCTCAGTACTGACCATCTGACACTGCAGTGCTCCCTCAGTACTGACCCTCTCACAGTTCAGCTCTCCCTCAGTACTGACACTCCGACAGTGCAGCACTCCCTCAGTACTGACCCTCTGACAGTGCAGCACTCTCTCAGTACTGCCCCTCTGACAGTGCAGCACTCCCTCAGTACTGACCCTCTGACAGTGCAGTGCTTCCTCAGTACTGACCACCTGACATTGCAGCACTCCCTCAGTACTGCCCCTCTGACAGTGCGGCACTCCCTCAGTACTGACCCTCTGACAGTGCAGCACTCCCTCAGTACTTACCCTTCGACTGTGCAGCTCTCCCTCAGTACTGACGCTTCGACAGTGCAGCACTCCCTCAGTACTGACTCTCTGACACTGCAGCGCTCCCTCAGTACTGACCCCTCTGACAGTGTCGCACTCCCTCAGTCCTGGCCCTTTGAAATTTCAGCTGTCCCTCAGTACTGACCCTGAGACAGTGCAGCACTCCCTCAGTACTGACCATCTGACTGTGTCGCACTCCCTCAGTTCTGACCCTCTGACAGTGCAGCACTCCCTCAGTACTGCCCCTCTGACAGCGCAATGCTCCCTCAGTACAGACCCATCGACAGTGCAGCGCTCCCTCAGTACTGACTCTCTGACAGTGCGGCACTCCCTCAGTATTGACCCTCCGACCGTGCAGTGCTCCCTTAGTACTAACCCGCTGACAGTGCAGCACTCCCTCAGTACTGACCAATCGACAGTGCAGCGCTCCCTCAGTACAGACCCTTCGACAGTGCAGCACTCCCTCAGTACTGCACCTCTGACAGTGCAGTGCTCCCTCAGTACTGACCCTTCGACAGTGCAGCGCTCCCTCAGTACTGACCCGCTGACAGTGCAGCACTCCCTCAGTACTGACCATTAGGCATTGCAGCACTCCCTCAGTACTGACTCTCTGACAGTGCAGCACTCCCTCAGTACTGACCCTCTGACAGTGCTGCACTCCCTCAGTACTGCCCCTTTGAATGTTCAGCAGTCCCTCAGTACTGCCCCTCTGACAGTGCAGTGCTCCCTCAGTACTGACCCTCTGACAGTGCAGCACTCTCTCAGTACTGACCCTCTGACATTGCAGCACTCCCTCAGTACTGACCCTGTGACAATGCAGCACTCCCTCAGTACTGACGCTCTGACAGTGCAGCACTCCCTCAGTACTGACCCTATGACAGTGCAGCACTCCCTCAGTACTGACTCTGTGACAATGCAGCACTCTCTCAGTACTGACCATGAGACAGTGCAGCAGTCTCTCAGTACCGACCCTCTGACAGTGCAGCACTCCCTCAGTACTGCCCCTCTGACAGTGCAGTGATCCCTCAGTACTGACCCTCTGACAGTGCAGTGATCCCTCAGTACTGACCATTCGACAGTGCAGCACTCCCTCAGTACTGACGCTGAGACAGTGCAGTGATCCCTAAGGACTGACCCTCCGACAGTGCAGCACTCCCTCAGTACTGACCCTGAGACTGTGCAGCACTCCCTCAGTACTGACCCTGTGACAGTGCAGCACTCCCTCAGTACTGACCCTCTGACATTGCTGCACTCCCTCAGTACTGACCCTGTGACAATGCAGCACTCCCTCAGTACTGACCCTCTGACAGTGCAGCACTCCCTCAGTACTGACCCTATGACAGTGCTGCACTCACTCAGTACTGACCCTGTGACAGTGCAACACTCTCTCAGTACTGACCCTCTGACAGTGCAGCACTCCCTCAGTACTGCCCCTCGGACAGTGCAGTGATCCCTCAGTACTGACCCTTCGACAGTGCAGCACTCCCTCAGTACAGACACTGAGACAGTGCAGCACTCCCTCAGTACTGACACTGTGACAGTGCAGCACTCCCTCAGTACTGACCCTGTGACAGTGCAGCACTCCCTCAGTAATGACCCTCCGACACTGCAGCACTCCCTCAGTACTGAAACTCTGACAGTGCAGCACTCCCTCAGTACTGACGCTGAGACAGTGCAGCACTCCCTCAGTTCTGACCCTGTGACAGTGCAGCACTCCCAAAGTACTGACCCTCTGACATTGCTGCACTCCCTCAGTACTGACCCTGTGACTGTGCAGCACTCCCTCAGTACTGACCCTGTGATACTTCAGCACTCTCTCAGTACTGACCCTGATACAGTGCAACACTCTCTCAGTACTGACCCTCTGACAGTGCAGCACTCCCTCAGTACTGCCCCTCTGACAGTGCAGTGATCCCTCCGTACTGACCCTTCGACAGTGCAGCACTCCCTCAGTACTGACCCTGAGACAGTGCAGCACTCCCTCAGTACTGACCCTGTGACAGTGCAGCACTCCCTCAGTACTGACACTGTGACAGTGCAGCACTCCCTCAGTACTGACCCTCTGACAGTGCAGCACTCCCTCAGTAATGACCCTCCGATACTGCAGCACTCCCTCAGTACTGACCCTCTGACAGTGCAGCACTCCCTCAGTAATGACCCTGTGACAGTGCAGCACTCCCTCAGTAATGACCCTGTGACAGTGCAGCACTCCCTCAGTACTGACCCTGTGACAGTGCAGCACTCCCTCAGTACTGACCCTCTGACTGCAGCACTCCCTCAGTACTGACCCTCTGACAATGCCGCACTCTCTCAGTACTGACCCTGAGACAGTGCAGCACTCTCTCAGTACTGACCATCTGACAGTGCAGCACTCCCTCAGTATTGCCCCACTGACAGTGCAGTGATCCGTCAGTACTGACCCTCTGACAGTGCAGCACTCCCTCATTACTGCCCCTCTGACAGTGCAGCACTCCCTCAGTACTGCACCTCTGACAGTGCAGTGGTCCCTCAGTACTGACCCTCTGACACTGCAGCACTCCCTCATTACTGACCCTCTGACAGTGCAGCACTCCCTCAGTAATGACCCTGTGACAGTGCAGCACTCCCTCAGTAATGACCCTGTGACAGTGCAGCACTCCCTCAGTACTGACCCTCTGACAGTGCAGCACTCCCTCAGTACTGACCCTCTGACTGCAGCACTCCCTCAGTACTGACCCTCTGACAATGCCGCACTCTCTCAGTACTGACCCTGAGACAGTACAGCACTCTCTCAGTACTGACCATCTGACAGTGCAGCACTCCCTCAGTATTGCCCCTCTGACAGTGCAGTGATCCGTCAGTACTGACCCTCTGACAGTGCAGCACTCCCTCATTACTGCCCCTCTGACAGTGTAGCACTCCCTCAGTACTGCCCCTCTGACAGTGCAGTGCTCCCTCAGTACTGACCCTCTGACAGTGCAGCACTCCCTCAGTGCTGACACTCTGACATTGCAGCACTACCTCAGTACTGACCCTGTGACAATGCAGCACTCCCTCAGTACTGAACCTCTGACAGTGCAGCACTCACTCAGTACTGACCCTGTGACAATGCAGCACTCTCTCAGTACTGACCATGAGACAGTGCAGCACTCTCTCAGTACTGACGCTCTGACAGTGCAGCACTCCCTCAGTACTGCCCCTCTGACAGTGCAGTGATCCCTGAGTACTGACCCTCCGACAGTGCAGCACTCCCTCAGTACTGACCCTTGAGACAGTGCAGCACTCCCTCAGTACTGACCCTGTGACAGTGCAGCACTCCCTCAGTACTGACCCTCTGACATTGCAGCACTCCCTCAGTACTGACCCTGTGACAATGCAGCTTAACATTAGTACTGACCCTCTGACACTGCAGCACTCCCTCAGTACAGACCCTCTGACAGTGCAGCACTCCCTCAGTACTGACCCTGTGACAATGGAGCACTCTCTCAGTACTGACCCAGAGACAGTGCAGTACTCTCTCAGTTCTGACCCTCTGACAGTGCAGCACTCCCTCAGTGCTGCCACTCTGACAGTGCAGTGATCCCTCAGTACTGACCCTTCGACAGTGCAGCACTCCCTCAGTACTGACCGTCTGACAGTGCAGCACACCCTCAGTACTGACCCTTCGACAGTGCAGCGCTCCCGCAGTACTGACCCTTCGACAATGCAGCACTCCCTCAGTACTGACCCTTTGACAGTGCAGCACTCCCTCAGTACTGACCCTTCGACAGTGCAGCGCTCCCTCAGTACTGACTCTCTGACAGTGCAGCGCTCCCTCAGTACTGACCCCTCTGACAGTGTCGCAATCCCTCAGTACTGGCCCTTTGAAAGTTCAGCTCTTGCTCAGTGCTGACCCTGAGACAGTGCAGCACTCCCACAGTACTGACCCTGTGACAGTGCAGCACTCCCTCAGTACTGACCCTGTGACAGTGCAGCACTCCCTCAGTACTGACCCTCTGACTGCAGCACTCCCTCAGTACTGACCCTCTGACAATGCCGCACTCTCTCAGTACTGACCCTGAGACAGTGCAGCACTCTCTCAGTACTGACCATCTGACAGTGCAGCACTCCCTCAGTATTGCCCCACTGACAGTGCAGTGATCCGTCAGTACTGACCCTCTGACAGTGCAGCACTCCCTCATTACTGCCCCTCTGACAGTGCAGCACTCCCTCAGTACTGCACCTCTGACAGTGCAGTGGTCCCTCAGTACTGACCCTCTGACACTGCAGCACTCCCTCATTACTGACCCTCTGACAGTGCAGCACTCCCTCAGTAATGACCCTGTGACAGTGCAGCACTCCCTCAGTAATGACCCTGTGACAGTGCAGCACTCCCTCAGTACTGACCCTCTGACAGTGCAGCACTCCCTCAGTACTGACCCTCTGACTGCAGCACTCCCTCAGTACTGACCCTCTGACAATGCCGCACTCTCTCAGTACTGACCCTGAGACAGTACAGCACTCTCTCAGTACTGACCATCTGACAGTGCAGCACTCCCTCAGTATTGCCCCTCTGACAGTGCAGTGATCCGTCAGTACTGACCCTCTGACAGTGCAGCACTCCCTCATTACTGCCCCTCTGACAGTGTAGCACTCCCTCAGTACTGCCCCTCTGACAGTGCAGTGCTCCCTCAGTACTGACCCTCTGACAGTGCAGCACTCCCTCAGTGCTGACACTCTGACATTGCAGCACTACCTCAGTACTGACCCTGTGACAATGCAGCACTCCCTCAGTACTGAACCTCTGACAGTGCAGCACTCACTCAGTACTGACCCTGTGACAATGCAGCACTCTCTCAGTACTGACCATGAGACAGTGCAGCACTCTCTCAGTACTGACGCTCTGACAGTGCAGCACTCCCTCAGTACTGCCCCTCTGACAGTGCAGTGATCCCTGAGTACTGACCCTCCGACAGTGCAGCACTCCCTCAGTACTGACCCTTGAGACAGTGCAGCACTCCCTCAGTACTGACCCTGTGACAGTGCAGCACTCCCTCAGTACTGACCCTCTGACATTGCAGCACTCCCTCAGTACTGACCCTGTGACAATGCAGCTTAACATTAGTACTGACCCTCTGACACTGCAGCACTCCCTCAGTACAGACCCTCTGACAGTGCAGCACTCCCTCAGTACTGACCCTGTGACAATGGAGCACTCTCTCAGTACTGACCCAGAGACAGTGCAGTACTCTCTCAGTTCTGACCCTCTGACAGTGCAGCACTCCCTCAGTGCTGCCACTCTGACAGTGCAGTGATCCTTCAGTACTGACCCTTCGACAGTGCAGCACTCCCTCAGTACTGACCGTCTGACAGTGCAGCACACCCTCAGTACTGACCCTTCGACAGTGCAGCGCTCCCGCAGTACTGACCCTTCGACAATGCAGCACTCCCTCAGTACTGACCCTTTGACAGTGCAGCACTCCCTCAGTACTGACCCTTCGACAGTGCAGCGCTCCCTCAGTACTGACTCTCTGACAGTGCAGCGCTCCCTCAGTACTGACCCCTCTGACAGTGTCGCAATCCCTCAGTACTGGCCCTTTGAAAGTTCAGCTCTTGCTCAGTGCTGACCCTGAGACAGTGCAGCACTCCCACAGTACTGACCCTCTGACTGAGCAGCACTCCCTCAGAACTGACCCTCTGACAGTGCAGAGCTCCCTCAGTACTGGCCCTTTGAAAGTTCTGCTCTCCCTCAGTACTGACCATCTAACAATGCAGCACTCCCTCAGTACTGCCCCTCTGACAGTGAAATGCTCCCTCAGTACAGACCCTTCGACAGTGCAGCACTCCCTCAGTACTGACCCTCTGACAGTGCCATGCTCCCTCAGTGCAGACCCTTCGACAGTGCAGCACTCCCTCAGTACTGACCATCTGACAGTGTAGCACTCCCTCAGTACTGACCCTCTGACAGTGCAGTGCTCCCTCAGTACTGACCCTCTGAGAGTGCAGCACTCTCTCAGTAGTGACCCTGTGACATTGCAGCACTCCCTCAGTACTGACCCTCTGACATTGCAGCACTCCCTCAGTACTGACCCTGTGACAATGCAGCACTCCCACAGTACTGACCCTCTGACAGTGCAGCACTCCCTCATTACTGACCATCTGACAGTGCAGCACTCGCTCAGTACTGACTCTGTGACAATGCAGCACTCTCTCAGTACTGACCCTGACACAGTGCAGCAGTCTCTCAGTACTGACCCTCTGACAGTGCAGCCCTCCCTCAGTTCTGCCCCTCTGACAGTGCAGTGATCCGTCAGTACTGACCCTCTGACAGTGCAGTGATCCCTCAGTACTGACCCTGCGACAGTGCCGCACTCCCTCAGTACTGACCCTGAGACAGTGCAGTGATCCCTCAGTACTGACCATGAGACCGTGCAGCACTCCCTCAGTACTGACCCTGTGACAGTGCAGCACTACCTCAGTACTGACCCTCTGACATTGCAGCACTCCCTCAGTACTGACCCTGTGACAATGCAGCACTCCCTCATTACTGACCCTGAGACCGTGCAGCACTCCCTCAGTACTGACCCTGTGACAGTGCAGCACTCCCTCAGTACTGACCCTCTGACGTTGCAGCACTCCCTCAGTACTGACCCTCTGAGTGCAGCACTCCCTCAGTACTGACCCTATGACAGTGCAGCACTCCCTCAGTACTGACCCTGTGACAATGCAGCACTCTCTCAGTACTGACCCTGAGATAGTGCAGCACTCTGTCAGTACTGACCCTCTGAGAGTGCAGCACTCCCTCAGTACTGCCCCTCTGACAGTGCAGTGATCCCTCAGTACTGACCCTTCGACAGTGCAGCACTCCCTCAGTACTTACCCTGAGACAATGCAGCACTCCCTCAGTACTGACCCTGTGACAATGCAGCACTCCCACAGTACTGACCCTCTGACAGTGCAGCACTCCCTCATTACTGACCATCTGACAGTGCAGCACTCGCTCAGTACTGACTCTGTGACAATGCAGCACTCTCTCAGTACTGACCCTGACACAGTGCAGCAGTCTGTCAGTACTGACCCTCTGACAGTGCAGCCCTCCCTCAGTTCTGCCCCTCTGACAGTGCAGTGATCCCTCAGTACTGACCCTCTAACAGTGCAGTGATCCCTCAGTACTGACCCTGCGACAGTGCCGCACTCCCTCAGTACTGACCCTGAGACAGTGCAGTGATCCCTCAGTACTGACCATGAGACCGTGCAGCACTCCCTCAGTACTGACCCTGTGACAGTGCAGCACTACCTCAGTACTGACCCTCTGACATTGCAGCACTCCCTCAGTACTGACCCTGTGACAATGCAGCACTCCCTCATTACTGACCCTGAGACCGTGCAGCACTCCCTCAGTACTGACCCTGTGACAGTGCAGCACTCCCTCAGTACTGACCCTCTGATGTTGCAGCACTCCCTCAGTACTGACCCTCTGAGTGCAGCACTCCCTCAGTACTGACCCTATGACAGTGCAGCACTCCCTCAGTACTGACCCTGTGACAATGCAGCACTCTCTCAGTACTGACCCTGAGACAGTGCAGCACTCTGTCAGTACTGACCCTCTGAGAGTGCAGCACTCCCTCAGTACTGCCCCTCTGACAGTGCAGTGATCCCTCAGTACTGACCCTTCGACAGTGCAGCACTCCCTCAGTACTTACCCTGAGACAATGCAGCACTCCCTCAGTACTGACCCTGTGACAGTGCTGCACTGCCTCAGTACTGACCCTTTGACAGTGCAGCACTCCCTCAGTACTGTCCCTTGGACAGTGCAGCGCTCCCTCAGTACTGACCCTTCGACAGTGCAGCGCTCCCTCAGTACTGACTCTCTGACAGTGCAGCGCTCCCTCAGTACTGACCCCTCTGACAGTGTCGCAATCCCTATGTACTGGCCCTTTGAAAGTTCATCTCTTGCTCAGTACTGACCCTGAGACAGTGCAGCACTCCCACAGTACTGACCCTCTGACTGTGCAGCACTCCCTCAGAACTGAACCTCTGACAGTGCAGCGCTCCCTCAGTACTGGCCCTTTGAAGGTTCAGCTCTCCCTCAGTACTGACCATCTAACAATGCAGCACTCCTTCAGTACTGCCCCTCTGACAGTGCAATGCTCCCGCAGTACAGACCCTTCGACAGTGCATCACTCCCTCAGTACTGACCCTCTGACAGTGCCATGCTCCCTCAGTGCAGACCCTTCGACAGTGCAGCACTCCCTCAGTACTGACCATCTGACAGTGTAGCACTCCCTCAGTACGGCCCCTCTGACAGTGCAGTGCTCCCTCAGTACTGACCCTCTGACAGTGCAGCACTCTCTCAGTACTGACCCTGTGACATTGCAGCACTCCCTCAGGACAGACCCTCTGACATTGCAGCACTCCCTCAGTACTGACCCTGTGACAATGCAGCACTCCCACAGTACTGACCCTCTGACAGTGCAGCACTTCCTCATTACTGACCCTCTGACAGTGCAGCACTCGCTCAGTACTGACTCTGTGACAATGCAGCACTCTCTCAGTACTGACCCTGTGACAGTGCAGCCCTCCCTCAGTTCTGCCCCTCTGACAGTGCAGTGATCCCTCAGTACTGACCCTCTGACAGTGCAGTGATCCCTCAGTACTGACCCTTCGACAGTGCCGCACTCCCTCAGTACTATCCCTGAGACAGTGCAGTGATCCCTCAGTACTGACCCTCCGACAGTGCAGCACTCCCTCAGTAGTGACCCTGGGACAGTGCAGCACTCCCTCAGTACTGACCCTGTGACAGTGCAGTACTCCCTCAGTACTGACCCTGTGACAGTGCAGCACTCCCTCAGTAATGACCCTGTGACAGTGCAGCACTCCCTCAGTACTGACCCTGTGACAGTGCAGCAATCCCTCAGTACTGCCCCTGTGACAGTGCAGCACTCCCTCAGAACTGACCCTGTGACAATGCAGCACTCTCTCAGTACTGACCCTGATCCAGTGCAGTGAACCCTCAGTACTGACCCTTCGACAGTGCAGCACTCCCTCATTACTGACCCTGAGACAGTGCAGCACTCCCTCAGTACTGACCCTGTGACAGTGCAGCTGTCCCTCAGTACTGACCCTCTGACAGTGCAGCACTCCCTCAGTAATGACACTGTGACAGTGCACCACTCCCTCAGTAATGACCCTGTGACAGAGCAGCACTCTCTCAGTACTGACCCTCTGACAGTGCAGCACTCCGTCAGTACTGGCCCTGTGACAGTGCAGCACTCCCTCAGTACTGACCCTCTGACAGTGCAGCACTCCCTCAGTACTGACCCTCTGACAGTGCAGCACTCCCTCAGTACTGACCCTCTGACAATGCCGCTCTCTCTCAGTACTGACCCTGAGACAGTGCAACACTCTATCAGTACTGACCCTCTGACAGTGCAGCACTCCCTCAGTACTGCCCCTCGGACAGTGTAGTGTTCCCTCAGTACTGACCCTCTGACAGTGCAGCACTCCCTCAGTACTGCCCCTCTGACTGTGTAGCACTCCCTCAGTACTGCCCCTCTGACAGTGCAGTGCTTCCTCAGTACTGACCCTCTGACAGTGCATTACTACCTCAGTACTGACCCTCTGACATTGCAGCACTCCCTCAGTACTGACCCTGTGACAATGCAGCACTCCCTCAGTACTGACCCTCTGACAGTGCAGCACTCCCTCAGTACTGACCCTCTGACGGTGCAGCACTCCCTCAGTACTGACCCTGTGACAGTGCAGTGCTCCCTCAGTACTGACCCTCTGACAGTGCAGCACTCTCTCAGTACTGACCCTCTGACATTGCAGCACTCCCTCAGTACTGCCCCTGTGACAATGCAGCACTCCCTGAGTACTGACCCTCTGACAGTGCAGCACTCCCTCAGTACTGACCCTCTGACAGTGCAGTGCTCCCTCAGTACTGACCCTCTCACAGTGCAGCACTCTCTCAGTACTGACCCTCTGACATTGCAGCACTCCCTCAGTACTGACCCTGTGACAATGCAGCACTCCCTGAGTACTGACCCTCTGAAAGTGCAGCACTCCCTCAGTACTGACCCTCTGACAGTGCAGCACTCCCTCAGTACTGACCCTCTGACAGTGCAGCACTCCCTCAGTACTGCCCCTCTGACAGCGCAGCGATCCCTCAGTACTGACCCTCTGACAGTGCAGTGATCCCTCAGTACTGACCCTTCGACAGTGCAGCACTCCCTCAGTACTGACGCTGAGACAGTGCAGTGATCCCTCAAAACAGACCGTCCGACAGTGCAGCACTCCCTCAGTACTGACCCTGAGACAGTGCAGCCCTCCCTCAGTACTGACCCTGTGACAGTGCAGCACTCCCTCAGTACTGACCCTCTGACATTGCAGCACTCCCTCAGTACTGACCCTGTGACAATGCAGCACTCCCTCAGTACTGACCCTCTGACAGTGCAGCACCCCCTGAGTACTGACCCTATGACAGTGCAGCACTCCCTCAGTACTGACCTTGTGACAATGCAGCACTCTCTCAGTACTGACCCTGATCCAGTGCAGCAAACTCTCAGTACTGACCCTCTGACAGTGCAGCACTCCCTCAGTACTGCCCCTCTGACAGTGCAGTGATCCCTCAGTACTGACCCTTCGACAGTGCAGCTCTCCCTCAGTACTGACCCTGAGACAGTGCAGCACTCCCTCAGTACTGACCCTGTGACAGTGCAGCACTCCCTCAGTACTGACCCTCTGACAGTGCAGCAATCCCTCAGTAATGACCCTGTGACAGTGCACCACTCCCTCAGTAATGACCATGTGACAGAGCAGCACTCTCTCAGTACTGACCCTCTTACAGTGCAGCACTCCGTCAGTACTGACACTGTGACAGTGCAGCACTCCCTCAGTACTGACCCTCTGACAGTGCAGCACTCCCTCAGTACTGACCCTCTGACAGTGCAGCACTCCCTCAGTACTGACCCTCTGACAATGCCGCTCTCTCTCAGTACTGAGCCTGAGACAGTGCAACACTCTCTCAGTACTGACCCTCTGACAGTGCAGCACTCCCTCAGTAATGACCCTGTGACAGTGCAGCACTCCCTCAGTAATGACCATGTGACAGAGCAGCACCCCCTCAGTCCTGACCCTCTGACAGTGCAGCACTCCCTCAGTACTGCCCCTCGGACAGTGCAGTGATCCCTCAGTACTGACCCTCTGACAGTGCATTACTCCCTCAGTACTGCCCCTCTGACAGTGTAGCACTCCCTCAGTACTGCCCCTCTGACAGTGCAGTGCTCCCTCAGTACTGACCCTCTGACAGTGCAGCACTACCTCAGTACTGACCCTCTGACATTGCAGCACTCCCTCAGTACTGACCCTGTAACAATGCAGCACTCCCTCAGTACTGACCCTCTGACAGTGCAGCACTCCCTCAGTACTGACCCTCTGACGGTGCAGCACTCCCTCAGTACTGACCCTGTGACAATGCAGCACTCTCTCAGTACTGACCCTGAGACAGTGCAGCACTCTGTCAGTACTGACCCTCTGACAGTGCAGTGATCCCTCAGTACTGACCCTCCGACAGTGCAGCACTCCCTCAGTACTGACCCTGAGACAGTGCAGCACTCCCTCAGTACTGACCATCTGACAGTGCAGCACTCCCTCAGTACTGACCCTCTGACATTGCGGCACTCCCTCAGTACTCACCCTGTGACAATGCAGCACTCCCTCAGTACTGACCCTCTGACAGTGCAGCACTCCCTCAGTACTGACCATCTGACAGTGCAGCACTCCCTCAGTACTGTCCCTGTGACAATGCAGCACTCTCTCAGTACTGACCCTGAGACAGTGCAGCACTCTCTCAGTTTTGACCCTCTGACAGTGCAGCACTCCCTCAGTACTGACCCTCTGACAGTGCAGCACTCCCTCAGTACTGACCCTTCGACAGTGCAGCGCTCCCTCAGTACTGACCCTTCGACAGTGCAGCACTCCCTCAGCACTGACCCTGTGACAGTGCAGCACTCCCTCAGTACTGACCCTCTGACATTGCAGCTCTCCCTCAGTACTGAACCTGTGACAATGCAGCACTCCCTCAGTACTGACCCTCTGACTGTGCAGCACTCCCTCAGTAAAGACCCTGTAACAATACAGCACTCTCTCAGTACTGACCCTGAGACAGTGCAGCACTCTCTCAGTACTGACCCTCTGACAGTGCAGCACTCCCTCAGTACTGCCCCTATTACAGTGCAGTGATCCCTCAGTACTGACCCTTCGACAGTGCAGCACTCCCTCAGTACTGACCCTCTGACAGTGCAGCACTCCCTCAGTACTGACCCTTCGACAGTGCAGCGTTCCCTCAGTACTGACCCTTCGACAGTGCAGCACTCCCTCAGTACTGACCCTCTGACGGTGCAGCACTCCCTCAGTACTGACCCTTGGACAGAGCAGCGGTCCCTCAGTACTGACCCTTCGACAGTGCAGCACTCCCTCAGTACTGACTCTCTGACAGTGCAGTGCTCCCTCAATACTGAACCCTCTGACAGTGTCGCAATCCCTCAGTACAGGCCCTTTGAAATTTCAGCTCTTGCTCTGTACTGACCCTGAGACAGTGCAGCACTCCCACAGTACCGACCCTCTGACTGTGCAGCAATCCCTCAGAACTGACCCTCTGACAGTGCAGCGCTCCCTCAGTACTGGCCCTTTGAAATTTCAGCTCTCCCTCAGTACTGACCCTCTGACAATGCAGCACTCCCTCAGTACTGCCCCTCTGACAGTGCAATGCTCCCTCAGTACAGACCCTTCGACAGTGCAGCACTCCCTCAGTACTGACCCGCTGACAGTGCTATGCTCCCTCAGTACAGACCCTTCGACAGTGCAGCACTCCCTCAGTACTAACCCTGAGACAGTGCAGCACTCCCTCAGTACTGACCATGTGACAGTGCAGCACTCCCTCAGTACTGACCCTCTGACAGTGCAGCACTCCCTCAGTAATGACCCTGTGACAGTGCAGCACTCCCTCAGTAATGACCATGTGACAGAGCAGCACTCCCTCAGTCCTGACCCTCTGACAGTGCAGCACTCCCTCAGTACTGACCCTGTGACAGTGCAGCACTCCCTCAGTACTGACCCTCTGACAGTGCAGCACTCCCTCAGTACTGACCCTCAGACAGTGCAGCACTCTCTCAGTACTGACCCTCTGACAGTGCAGCACTCCATCAGTACTGCCCCTCTGACAGTGCAGTGATCCCTCAGTACTGACCCTCTGACAGTGCAGCACTCCCACAGTACTGACCCTCTGACTGTGCAGCACTCCCTCAGTACTGACACTGTGACAGTGCAGCACTCCCTCAGTACTGACCCTCTCACAGTGCAGCACTCCCTCAGTACTGACCCTGTGACAGTGCAGCACTCCCTCAGTACTGACCCTCCGACTGTGCAGCACTCCCTCAGTACTGACCCTGTGACAGTGCAGCACTCCCTCAGTACTGACCCTCTGACAGTGCAGCACTCCCTCAGTAATGACCCTCTGACAGTGCAGTGCTCCCTCAGTACTGACCCTGAGACAGTGCAGCACTCCCTCAGTACTGACCCTCTGACACTGCAGCACTCCCTCTGTACTGACCCTGTGACAGTGCAGCACTCCCTCAGTACTGTCCCTCTGACAGTGCAGCACTCCCTCAGTACTGACCCTCTGACAGTGCAGCAGTCCCTCAGTAATGACCCTCTGACAGTGCAGCACTCCATCATTACTGACCCTCTGACAGTGCAGCACTCCCTCAGTACTGACCCTCTGACAGTGCAGCATTCCCTCAGTACTGACCCTCTGACAGTGCAGCACTCCCTCAGTACTGACCCTGTGACAGTGCAGCACTCCCTCATTACTGACCCTCTGACAGTGCAGCACTCCCTCAGTACTGACCCTCTGACAGTGCAGCACTCCCTCAGTAATGACCCTCTGACAGTGCAGCACTCCCTCATTACTGACCCTCTGACAGTGCAGCACTCCCTCAGTACTGACCCTCTGACAGTGCAGCACTCCCTCAGTACTGACCCTCTGACAGTGCAGCACTCCCTCAGTACTGACCCTCTGACAGTGCAGTGCTCCCTCAGTAATGACCCTGTGACACTTGTACCTGCTATGCCAAATGATAGCTTTTTAAAAATCCAGCAGCTGGAAATCGGAATTAATTTTTTTATAAAGGCAACAAAGAACAGATAAAAGGTGACTTTACTAGCAGCTAAAATGTCTACCGCAGTTTCCATTGAGGTGGAGATGAATCATCTGGCCAGACCCATCCACAATAATGACCTCGGCATCTTTGAGTGAATTACATGTCCTGCCCATGTGAGCTCAAAAAACAGTGAGTTTAAAATAATACCCTGTTACAATAAGACCAGGTGAAGATAGTAACAGACACCTAGACACCTTTCTCACCTGGACGTAATAAATGGAACAGCAATAATAAGCAAACGAATCCCAGGAATGCCCAAGGAATAGTTAATAGGTGCTTCAGGTGTGACTTGATGTATCATTATGTGGTGAACTGCCCAAAGAGGAGAGACAGGGCCCTCAAAATGCCACAGGACAAAGAGATTGCTGAGGAAGACAATAATGATGAATCAGAATGAATTGCACTAGGCATACTGGACTTCTTTAACTGTACAATACTAGATAGTACTTGCACTTGAACTGATTGGTTAAAATGTTATCTTGATTCACTAAGTCGTGACAATTGATGCAAGGTTAAGGAATATAAAGGTTTGAATTGCTTTAGGTTTGGTGATGACAAAACATTGAGGTCATTGAAGAGATTTGTAATTCCATGTAAAATAGCTGAATTAAGCCATTTTATAAGTACTGATGTTATCTCCAGTGAGATACCTATGCTGTTGGGTCAACCTATGGAAAAAGCACAAATGAAACATGGCATAAAGCACTATAAAGTAATTATTTTTAGATAATCAGTTAATCTGCAGTTTATAATGGGGAGCACTTCAGGATGGCTCCTGGGCTGGAAGCTCCCTCGGAAGCTCCCTTGCTGTTCAACTCTATCCACGGCCATCTGCTCCCATCCCTAATGTTTTCTCTCCCAATCTGCCCTCTTAAACTGTTTAAATTCCCCTGGCTTTTTAAATCAGTTCATTTTAGCCCTAACTAAAAGCTAACAGTTAGTTTAGTGTATGTTACCTGGGCCCACTGCCTTCCCCCAGCCACACCTGCTCTTTGTTTTCTCAATGAAATTGATCCGGATGAAACTGACGAGCACAGTTGCCGATTCTTCAATCTCCGATCCTGCTTTCTTCACAGTCCACAGTGTCTGCAGCCACGGCGTGCGGTAAGTCCATTGAGGTGAAGAAGGAGCAACGGGACCCGAGAGAAGTCCTGAGAAAAGGGGCCCCGCACACCCAAAAAATCCACGAACGCCCCCCCCCCCCGCCCGGCCGCAAATTCAAAGCGCCCGCGGGAGATGGCTCGGAGAGCATCTGCAGCGCACTGTCGGCAATGCTGCATGCCTTTATTTAAACCACTGCAACAAAAAAAAACCCTTAGCAAATGTAATCACCTCTAAGTCTGCCAAATGATGCTTCACCTCCTGAAGGACGTGGATGAGCTTTCCGGACGTCGATGGTGGGCACTGAGGAAATGGCTTATTACCTGCACCAGCTTCCCCCCCCTCCACCCCCCTTCCACCCCCCCACCCCCGTCCCCTTCCCTGTTCCACCCTCTCAGCTCACTCCCTCACAATCCCGTCCCAGCCCGCCCCCCTCGCACCATCTTCACCCCGCACCCCCTTCCCCTGCACCCCCCCACCCCCTCCCTCTACCCCTCCCCCTTGCATACCCTCCTCCCACCGGCACCATCCTACACCTGTGTAGGGGCGCCAACAACCCCACTGCCTTGTGGGCGTCTCGGGAGAGACCAAGGCTAAGGGAGTAAACCCTAACAGATAATCCGGAGCGGAACCCCGTAGGCGGACATGTTTCACCTTTGGCATGTTTCCGGCACTTCCTGCAGCCATACCGGTGCCAAACGTCGTGTCCTGCACTCCTTTGGACCCCACCAGACAGGCCGAGAGGGGGGTTTTGACGACTGGGCAACTCTCAACCTCCATAAATTTGCCCAGGAATGCGCCATGGAGAGGTCACTCCATAGTTGCCTCACAGCGACTAAAACAACACGGAAGGCAGCAGTTACGGGTTATAAGTCCAGATAAATTGGCATAGAAACTGGGCGCCACGGGTTGCCTTTGTCGGTGGGAGAGGTCATTGCACCTCACTGGACAGCTACCGCCCGCCTCAAACCGGGCTGCCCCCGGTCAATAAGGTTCTGTCCCGCCACAGTCTGCCTGCTTCAATGGGTGCTTGGAGCTCAGGGTCATTGCCCGCAAGGTGGACTGATACACCGCACCAAACAACATGAAAAAAGGAAAGAAGGTACCAGCCCTTCGCTTTGCAAGCTGGAACGTCAGAACTATGTGTCCTGGCCTGTCGGAAGACCTTACACAAATCAACGATTCTCGGAAGACCGCCATCATTAACAACGAGCTCAGTAGATTCAATGTGGACATTGCAGCACTTCAGGAGACTCACCTCCCCGCGAGTGGCGCTCCAGCAGAGCAAGACTACACCTTCTTCTGGCAGGGCAGGGATCCTGAAGAACCAAGACAGCATGGAGTGGGCTTCGCCATCAGAAACTCCTTGCTCAGCATGATAGAGCCTCCCTCAAATGGCTCAGAACGCATACTGTCCATCTGACTGCACACCACCTCTGGTCCAGTACACCTACTCAGCATCTATGCTCCAACACTCTGCTCCCCACATGAAGCTAAAGACCACTTCTATGAACAACTCCACAACATCATTAGCAGCATCCCCAACACCGAACACCTATCCCTGCTGGGGGACTTTAATGCCAGGGTTGGGGCCGACCATGACTCATGGCCCTCCTGCCTTGGGCGCTATGGCGTTGGAAGGATGAATGAGAATGGACAGAGACTGCTTGAGTTGTGTACCTATCATAACCTCTGCATCACCAACTCGTTCTTTCACACTAAACCCTGTCATCAGGTTTGATGGAGGCACCTAAGATCGCATCGTTGGCACCAGCTAGACCTCATTGTCACAAGGCGAGCCTCCTTAAACAGTGTTCGAATCACACGCAGCTTCCACAGTGCGGACTGCGACACCGACCACTCCCTGGTGTGCAGCAAGGTTAGACTCAGACCAAAGAAGTTGCATCATTCCAAGCAGAAGGGCCACCCGCGCATCAACACGAGCAGAATTTCTCACCCACAGCTGTTACAAAAATTTCTAAATTCACTTGTAACAGCCCTTCAAAACACTCCCACAGGGGATGCTGAGACCAAGTGGGCCCACATCAGAGACGCCATCTATGAGTCAGCTTTGACCACCTACGGCAAAAGTGCGAAGAGAAATGCAGACTGGTTTCAATCTCATAATGAAGAGCTGAAACCTGTCATAGCCGCTAAGCGCATTGCACTGTTGAACTACAAGAAAGCCCCCAGCGAGTTAACATCCGCAGCACTTAAAGCAGCCAGACGTACTGCACAAAGAACAGCTAGGAGTTGCGCAAACGACTACTGGCAACACCTATGCAGTCATATTCAGCTGGCCTCTGACACTGGAAACATCAGAGGAATGTATGATGGCATGAAGAGAGCTCTTGGGCCAACCATCAAGAAGATCGCACCCCTCAAATCTAAATCGGGGGACATAATCACTGACCAACGCAAACAGATGGACCGCTGGGTTGAGCACTAACTAGAACTGTACTCCAGGGAGAATGTTGTCACTGAGACTGCCCTCAATGCAGCCCAGTCTCTACCAGTCATGGATCAGCTGGACATACAGCCAACAAAATCGGAACTCAGTGATGCCATTGATTCTCTAGCCAGCGGAAAAGCCCCTGGGAAGGACAGCATTACCCCTGAAATAATCAAGAGTGCCAAGCCTGCTATACTCTCAGCACTACATGAACTGCTATGCCTGTGCTGGGACGAGGGAGCAGTACCTCAGGACATGCACGATGCCAATATCATCACCCTCTATCAAAACAAAGGTGACCGCGGTGACTGCAACAACTACCATGGAATCTCCCTGCTCAGCATAGTGGGGAAAGTCTTTGCTCGAGTCGCTCTGAACAGGCTCCAGAAGCTGGCCGAGCGCGTCTACCCTGAGGCACAGTGTGGCTTTCGTGCAGAGAGATCGACCGTTGACATGTTGTTCTCCCTTCGTCAGATACAGGAGAAATGACGTGAACAACAGATGCCCCTTTACATTGCTTTCATTAATCTCACCAAAGCCTTTGACCTCGTCAGCAGACGTGGTCTCTTCAGACGACTAGAAAAGATCGGATTTCCACCAAAGCTACTAAGTATCATCACCTCATTCCATGACAATATGAAAGGCACAATTCAACATGGTGGCTCCTTTCCTATCCTGAGTGGTGTGAAACAGGGCTGTGTTCTCGCACCCACACTTTTTGGGGTTTTCTTCTCCCGGCTGCTTTCACATGCGTTCAAATCCTCTGAAGAAGGAATTTTCCTCCACACAAGATCAGGGGGCAGGTTGTTCAACCTTGCCCGTCTAAGAGCGAAGTCCAAAGTACGGAAAGTCCTCATCAGAGAACTCCTCTTTGCTGACGATGCTGCTTTAACATCTCACACTGAAGAGTGCCTGCAGAGTCTCATCGACAGGTTTGCGGCTGCCTGCAATGAATTTGGCCTAACCATCAGCCTCAAGAAAACGAACATCATGGGGCAGGACGTCAGAGTGTGGGAAAATGGCGCACTGACACGGAACACAAAAGTCCGATTGTATCAGGTCTGTGTCCTCAGTACCTTGCTCTATGGCAGCGAGGACTGGACAACGTATGCCAGCCAAGAGCGACGTCTCAATTCATTCCATCTTGGCTGCCTTCGGAGAATACTTGGCATCAGGTGGCAGGACTATATCTCCAACACAGAAGTCCTTGAAGCGGCCAACACCCCCAGCTTATACATACTACTGAGTCAGCGGCGCTTGAGATGGCTTGGCCATGTGAGCCGCATGGAAGATGGCAGGATCCCCAAAGACACATTGCACAGCGAGCTCGCCACTGGTATCAGACCCACCGGCCGTCCCTGTCTCCGCTATAAAGACGTCTGCAAACGCGACATGAAATCCTGTGACATTGATCACAAGTCGTGGGAGTCAGTTGCCAGCATTCGCCAAAGCTGGCGGGCAGCCATAAAGACAGGGCTAAATTGTGGCGAGTCGAAGAGACTTAGTAGTTGGCAGGAAAAAAGACAGAGGCGCAAGGGGAGAGCCAACTGTGTAACAGCCCCGACAAACAAATTTCTCTGCAGCACAAGTGGAAGAGCCTGTCACTCCAGAATTGGCCTTTTTTGCTACTCCAGGCGCGTATCCATTGTCTCTCGAGATAAGGAGGCCCAAAAGAAAAAATGATAATGGGGATCCTGTAGATGTAGTATATCTGGACTTCCAGAAGGCATTTGATAAGGTGCCGCACAAAAGATTAATATAAAAGGTAAGATTACATGGGATTAGGGGCAATTTATTAGCTTGGATAGAGGATTGGCTAACCAACAGAAAACAGAGAGTCGGGATAAATGGGTCTTTTTCTGGCTGGCAAGGTGTAACTAGTGGGGTGCCACAGGGTTCGGTCCTTGGGCCCCAACTATTTACAATCTATATTAATGACTTGGATGCAGGGATAGAAGGGACTAGAGGCAAATTTGCAGATGACACTAAAATAGGTGTGATAGTAAGTTGCAATAAAGAAATAAGAAATTTACAAATGGATATGGATAGGTTAGGTGAATGGGCCAAAATTTGGCAGATGGAGTTTAACGTGGATAAGTGTGAGGTTATCCACTTTGGTCAGAAGAATAGAAAGGCAAATTATTCAGAGTGTTTCAATGCAGAGGGATCTGGGTGTCCTTGTGCATGATTCGCTGAAAACTAGTTTGCAGGTACAGCAGGTGATAAGGAAGGCAAATGGAATTTTGGCATTTACTGCTAAAGTAGGGAAGTGTTGCTGCAACTGTACAAGGCATTAGTGAAACTGCACCTGGAGTATTGCGTACAGTTTTGGTCCCCTTACTTGAGGAGGGATGTAGTTGCATTGGAGGCAGTTCAGAGGAGGTTCACTAGATTGATTCCAGATATGGGGGGCTTGTCTTATGAAGAGAGATTGAGCAGTTTAGGCCTTTACTCTCTGGAGTTTAGAAGAATGAGAGGAGATTTAATTGAGGTATATAAGATGATTAAGGGGATTGACAAAGTAGACGTAGAGAGGATGTTTCCTCTTGTGGGGCAATCTAAAACGAGAGGTCATAGTTTTCGAATCAGGGGTAGCAGATTTAAAACAGAGATGAGGAGAAATTACTATTGTCAAAGGATTGTGAATCTGTGGAATTCACTACCCCAGAGTGCGGTGGATGCCGGGACACTGAGTAAATTTAAGGAGGAGATGGACAGATTTTTATCTAGTAAAGGGTTGAAGGGTTATGGAGAACGGGCAGGAAAGTGGAGTTGAAGCCGAGATGAGATCAGCCATGATCGTATTGAATGGCGGAGCAGGCTCGAGGGGCTGAATTGCCTACTCCTGCTCCTAGTTCTTGTGTTCTTATATTATTATACACCCTTCATAAAACCTGATGTATCTCATCAGAGATTTAAACCAGTATTAATGGAATCAGGTGATAAGAATAAACAAAATTGTCTGAAAGTTACACAGACAATTTGTTCAGCCTCCTTGTCGCAGGTTAAACATCCTGCTGAAAGATGTAGGTGTGATTACCAGGCTAAAAGAGATTAGTGAGAAGTGTGAAATCTGTAAAAAGTTTCAGTGGATAATGCTTCATCCTATTGTAAGCCTTTCATTGGCATTTGACTTTAACAAGGCTGTTGCCATGGATCTAAAGGTATTGGACAAACAGAAATATTTTCATCTGCATTTTGCAGACCTGTTGGCCAGGTTTAGTCTTTATTTTCATTCATTTCATGGGATGTGGGTGTCTCTGGCTAGGCCACCATTTATTGCCCATCCCTCATTGACCTTGAGAAGGTGGTGGTGAGCTGCCTTTGTGAACCGCTGCAGTCCATACTGAGGACAAAAGGGTTATTATAGATAGAATCATGGAGAAATGGATAGGGAGCAGACTTGGGACACCAGCATATTTTCTGACTGATAATGGAGGGGAATTTGACAATGACGAGTTCAGAGACATGTGTGAAAACATGAATATAATGGTCAAGAATATTACAGCTGAAATTCCTTTCAGCAATGGACTCTGTAAAATCTCAGAATCTGAACAGCTGGTAGAAGTAAACGAGGTACCTTGTTCCTCAAATGCTCGTGTGTTTTATGATGAAGGCCCTGAGGAACAGAATACAGTAGATCAAGGGTTGGATAGTGGTAATGTGAGTGATCATTACGCACAGGACAGAGCTATCACATCCACAGGCCAGTTGCCCAGACAGGGTACTTGGATGACGTATATTCCAGAGGGGTCTAATGACTGGAGGGATGTAACAATTGTGGGACATGAAGCAAAGGCAGCTGGCAAGTTGTAATATTGGTTGACTGTTCAGGATAATGTTCAGGAAGTGAGGTCCATGGACAGGCAGAATGGGGTGAAAGAGTGGAGAGTAAGAAAGAGAGTAAAGTACTGATAGTGGGTCTGGAAGTGACTCTTGGATTTAATAATGATCTCAAACAAGAGAAAGAGCCTCTGATAGTGCAAGAGGGAGATCTCACAGTAATAGTCCCGACAGACAGAAAAATACAAGCAGAGACCGGGAGCTTGTATAGATTAGACAATGAAATGCAGGCCATAGAACAGTCTCAGAACAGAACTGGAAGCAGAGGTGCTCATGATTGTGAAGTTTTGGTGGCTGCCAATAAACTGAAGGATAAAATAATGAGGCAAAACCAAGGGAATTGGAGAGTTGGAGAGTTTGGAGTTTATTCTGAGGTATCAGGTAAGGGGAAACCAGCTTTGTCATATAGATGGATTTGTACTGAAAAGGTTCTTGCAGATGGGATGAATCAGACTAAAGTGAGGCTAGTTGTCTGGGTTTTGAGGAGTGACTGGGGAAGACTGATGTTAGAGTGGACTCTCCCACAGCTGGGAAAGTAATCTTGAAAATCTTGCTAGCTCTTCACAGGAGTGCAGATCAATCGACAGAAAAGCTGCATTTCAGAGAAAAGTGTTTCTGAAACACCCCAAAGAAACGGCAGGTGCAGAAGGGAAACTATGGAATCTAAACAAATGCTTCTCTGGCCTGAATGATGCTTCCAGGGTGTAGTTTTTTCTGGTGAGATCTGTTTTGCTGAAAATATGTTGTGTTGAACTAAAAGCAGATCCTGCAATGTTTTATTGGTAGAAAGGAACACTTTCAGGTATCTTAATGATGCTCTTAATGATTTCTTCTGGGGCGGTTCTGTGGAATTTGACAAATGTGTTATTAATAAGATTGGAGTAGAAATTAAAATTGGGAGTCAGGCTTGTGGGGCGTTTATATATATTAATTTGGATATTGAGCAGAGTAGGTCTGGAATAATTTTAAATCAACAATTCTATTTCGAGAGTGTGTCCCTTCACAGAACGATGATATATCTAAAGAAGAGACAGAGCTATTGCAAAGTTTTATTGTCAATTGTCCTGGTTGGTACACAGATTAGACCTGATGTTAATTTTGATGTACTGGGGTTAGGTAATGTGATGAAACACCTGAAAGTCAAGATTGATTTAAGGGCAAATAAAATATTAAAAAATTAAATCTAGATAAACATGCAATTAAGCTACCATCTTCAGGTGACCCAAAGAACATGAAACTATTCATTTTTAGTGATACTTCACATGCTAATCTTCCTGATGGATATTCAAATGCAGCTGGTTTCAGAATGCTTCTTATGGGTGAAAATGGGAAATGGGAAATCCTCACAAGAGGATTTGAGTACAGAAATCGTGAAATCTTGCTTCAATTGTATAGAACCTTGGTTAGACCGCGCTTGGAGTACTGTGTGCAGTTTTGGTCCCCGTACCCTAGGAAGGATATCATTGCCATAGAGGGAGTGCAACAAATGTTCACCAGATTTGTTCCTGGGATGGCGGGACTGTCCGATGAAGAGAGATTGGGGAAACTGGACCTGTATTCTCTAGAGTTTCGAAGAATGAGAGGTGATCTTGTTGAAACCTACACAATACTTAAAGGGATAGAGAGGGTAGATGCAGCTAAGATGTTTCCCCTGGTTGGGGAGTTCAGAACCAGGGGACACAATTTCAAAATAAGGGGGAAGCCACTTCGGACAGAGATGAGGAGAAATTTCTTTACTCAAGGGGTTGTGAATCTTTGGAATTCTCTACCCCAGAGGGCTGTGGAAGCTCAGTCATTGAGTATGTTTAAAGCAGAGATTTAAAGCAGCGATTAGGGCGGCACAGTGGCGCAGTGGTTAGCACCGCAGCCTCACAGCTCCAGGGACCCGGGTTCGATTCTGGGTACTGCTTGTGCGGAATTTGCAAGTTCTCCCTGTGACTGTGTGGGTTTTCGCCGGGTGCTCCGGTTTCCTCCCACAGCCAAAGACTTGCAGGTGATAGGTAAATTGGCTGTTGCAAATTGCCCCTAGTGTAGATAGGTGGCAGGAAATATGGGATTACTGTAGGGTTAGTATGAATGGGTGGTTGTTGGTCGGCACAGACTTGGTGGGCCGAAGGGCCTGTTTCAGTGCTGTATCTCTAAATAAAATAAATAAATATAAAATTGACAGATTTCTAAATACCAATGACATAAAGGGATAGTCTGGGAAAAAGGCATTGAAGTAGATGATCAGCCCTGATCATATTGAATGATGGAGCAGGCTCAATGGGCTAAATGGCCTACTCCTGCTCCTATGTTCTCATAGAGTCACATAGAAACAGGCCCTTCGTCCCACCACGTCCAGGCCGACTATAATGCCTATCTATACTAATCCCATCTGCCTGCATTAATTCCATAATCCTCTATGCCTTGCTCATTCAAGTGCCTGTCCAGATGCCTCTTAAATGTTGCTACTGTTCCTGCCTCCACCACCTCCTCAGGCAGCTCATTCCAGATACCCACTATTCCTTGTGTGCAAAATGTACCCTTTTGATCCCCTTTAAACCTCCTCCGTCTCACCTTAAGTCCATGCCCTCTAGTTTTAGTCACCCCTACCATAGGAAACAGACTCTGGCTATTTACCCGATCTATGCCTCTCATAATTTTATATACCTCTATCATGTTCCCTCTCAGCCTCCTTTACTCTCGGGAAAACAGACCCAGCCTATCCAATCTCTCGTTATAGCTCAAGCCCTCCAAACCAGGCAACATCGTTGTGAATCTTTTCTGCACCCTCTCTAGCTTAATCACATCTTTCCTGTAGTACGGCGACCAGAACTGCACACAGTGCTCCAAATGTGGCCTAACCAATGTCATGTACAACTGTAACATGACGTCCCAACACTTGTACTCAATGCCTCGACCGATGAAGGCAAGCATGCCATACGCCTTCTTCACCACCCTGTCTACCTGTGTTGCCGCTTTCAGGGAACTATATACTTGCACCCCAAGGTCTCTCTGCTCAACAATACTCCCCAGGGCCCTGCCATTCACTGTACATGTCGCCCTGGTTTAACTTCCCAAAATGCATCACTTCGCACTTGACTGCGTTAAATTCCATTTTCCAATCCCTTGCCCACTTTCCCAGTTGATCTATATCCTGTTGTAACTTTAGACAACCTTCTTCACTGTCCACCATACCACCAATTTTGATGTCATCTGCAAAATTACTAATCATGCCCCCGACATTCGCATCCAAGTCATTAATATATATGACAAACAACAGAGGGCCCAGCACCGATCCCTGAGGCACACCACTGGTCACCGGCCTCCAATCTGAAAAACAACCCTCCACTACGGCACAGTGGCGCAGCGGTTAGCACCGCAGCCTCACAGCTCCAGCGACCCGGGTTCAATTCTGGGTACTGCCTGTGTGGAGTTTGTAAGTTCTCCCTGTGTCTGCGTGGGTTTTCTCCGGGTGCTCCGGTTTCCTCCCACAAGCCAAAAGACTTGCAGGTTGGTAGGTAAATTGGCCATTATAAATTGCCACTAGTCTAGGTAGGTGGTCGGGAAATATAGAGACAGGTGGGGATGTGGTAGGAATAAGGGATTAGCGTAGGATTAGTATAAATGGGTGGTTGATGGTCGGCACAGATTCGGTGGGCCGAAGGGCCTGTTTCAGTGCTGTATCTCTGAACAAATATACAAATAAACTACCACCCTCTGCCTCCCATTACCAAGCCAATTTTGTATCCAATTTGCTCGCTCACCCTGGATCCCATGCCTTTGAACCTTCTCGACCAGCCTACCATGTGGGACCTTGACAAAGGCCTCACTAAAGTCTATGTAGACAACGTCCATCGCCCTGCCCTCTTCAATCCTCTTGGTCACCTTCGCGAAAAACTTAATCAAATTTGTGAGACATGATTTCCCATGCACAAAGCCATGCTGCCTATCCCGAATCAGACCTTGACTTTCCAAATGCATACAAATCGTGTCTCTCAGAATCCCTTCCAATAACTTTCTCACCACTGATGTAAGGCTCACCGGCCTGTACTTCCCTGGCTTATCCCTGCTGCCCTTCTTAAATAAAGGCACAACATTAGCTATCCTCCAGTCTTCCGGTACCCCACCCGTGGCTAACGATGATACAAAAATCTCTGCCAGGGTCCCAACAATCTCCTCCCTTGCTTCCCATAGCATCCTAGGATACACCTGGTCAGGCGCTGTGGATTTATTCACCTTAATGCGCTTCAAAACCTCCAACACCTCCTCCTTTGTAATGTTGATCTGCTCCAGGATATCACTGTTCCCTCCTTAGCTTCCATGACCTTCTCCATGGTAAATACAGATGAGAAGTATTAATTTAAGACCTCGCCCATTTCCCGTGACTCCACACATAGATTACCACACTGATCCTTAAGGGGACCTACTCTCTCCCTAGCTACCCTTTTACTCTTAATATACTTATAGAATATTTTAGGATTCTCCTTTATCTTATCTGCCAGGGAAATCTCATGGCCCCTTTTTGCCCTCCTAATTTCCTTCTTAAGTGTACTCCTATATCCCCGATATCTAGGGACTGATCCCAGCTCCCTACACCTGACATATGCCTCCTTCTTTGTCCTGAACAGAGCCTCAATATCCCTCGTCAACCAAGGTTCCCTAAACTTGCCAGCCTTGCCCTTCCATCTAACAGGAACATGCCGGCCTTGAACTCTTTCTATCTCACTTTTAAAATGTGCGCATTTATAATGCGTATCTCTGTAAATAAAAGCTTATAAACTATGGAAAGATTGGCTCCAGTTCTATTCTTCACCACCTGGCTTTCAGCAGTAGAAGAGGGGGAGGTGGTGACAGGGATAGTCTATTCTGAGGATGCTTGCAACAAATTACAAGAAGACATTAATAAAATTGCAGAATGGGCATATATTTGGAAAATTAATTTTAACACAGTTAAGTGTGAGGTAATATATTTTAGTTAAAAAAATGAGGTCACATTACTTGGAAAATAAGAATCTCAATGGGGTAGAGGAACAAAGGGATCGGGGAGTACAACTAAACAAATCATTAAGAGTAGCGATGCAGTTTAATAAGGTCATAAAAAGGGCAAACCAAGTACTGGGTTTATTTCTACAGGAAGAGAATTGAAAAGTAAAGTTATGCTAAACCTGTATCGAACCTTGGTTAGATCACACAAAAGCAAAATACTGCAGATGCTAGAAATGTGAAATAAAAACAGAAAATTCTGGAAATACTCAGCAGATCTGGCAGCATCTGTGGTGAGAGAAACCAAGTTAATGTTTCAGGTCTGTGAACTTTCATTAGTTCGATCATATTAGGAATACTCTGTTGGTAACCATCTCATAAAAAGGATAAAGAGACACTGGAAAGGGTATAAAAAAGATTTACAAGGAAGATACCAGATCTGTGAGGTTCTATTGAAAAGAGAAGACTGAGGAGTGAACTAATAGAAGTATTTAAAATTATGACATTTTGATAGACTAGACACAAAGAGTGTTTCTACTTGTGTGGAAGAGCAAAACTAGAGGGCGTCAATATAGAATAATCACCAAGAAATCCAATAGGGAATTCGGAGAGTGGAGAGAATGTGGAACTCTCTACCACCGGGTGTGGTTGACGTGAACGGTATAGATGCATTTAAGGGAAAGCTAGATTAGCAAATCAAGGAGAAGGGAATAGGGTTATGCTGGGTGAGGAAGGATGGGAGGAGGCACGAGTGGAGCATAAACGCCAGCATGGACTGTTTGGGCCGAATGGACTGAATCTGTGCTGCATAGTTTATATATTTATCTGTAACTGTCATATCACAGACACAGTTGGGGTCAGAGTGTATTCCTTACCATAATCTCAGATACATAGGCTGAGGTACAGAGTAATTAAGCCATAGATTTGTGGGATGAATAAAAAGAAGCTCTGATTAAGGACAGTGACAGGCTCATAAAGTTAATATGAGACAATGATGAGAAAGGTTGTTGTGTAATAAATGCATGATGCTGTCAGTAAATCAGTTCAAAGTTTACTCCAAAAACCAGCTGGCCAATAACAGGCTGTGATAATAGGGAGAGGGAAATCCACCCTGTCAGCACCCCTCAGGATCTTATATGTTTCAGTCAAATCACCTCTTACTCTTCTAAACTCCGTGGGATCATAGAATCATAGAAAGTTTTCAGCACAGCAAGAGACCACTCGGCCCATCGTGTCTGCACTGTCCGCAAGACAAGCCACCCAGTCTAATCCCACCTTCCAGCATTTGGTCCATAGCCCTGCAGATTAAGGCACATGAGGTACATATTCAGACACCTTTTAAATGAGTTGAGGTTTTCTGCTTCGACTACCCTTACAGGGAGAAAGTTCCAGAACCCCACCATCCTCTGGGTGAAAATATGTGTCCTCATCGCCCCTCTAATCTTTCTACCTTACCTATCTTCTTTAACAAACGAATGCTGACTATCCTTGATTAACCTGTGCCTTTCTAAGTGACACTTTATCCTGTCTCTCAGAATAGATTCCAATAATTTCACTACTGAGGTTAGACTGAATGGCCTGTAATTATTCGGTCTATCCCTCGCTCCTTTTTAAACAGAGGTACAACATTAACAGTTCTCCAATCCTCCAGCACCACACCTATATCCAGTGAGGACTGGAAAATGATGGTCAGACGTTCAGCTATTTCCTCTCTGGCTTCTTTTAACAGCCCAGGATACATTTCATCTGGCCTTGGTGATTTATCAACTTTCAAGGATGTTAATCCCATTAATACTTCCTCTCTCCCTATGGTTATCACATCCAATACTTCACACTCCTCCTCCTTAACTACAATATCTGCATCATCCCTCTCTTTGTGAAGACAGACGCAAAGTATTCATCAAGAACCATACCAATATCTTCCACTCCTACACATAGGTTACCTTTTTGGTCTTTTATGGGCCCTACTCTCTCCTTAGTTATCCTCTTACTTTTAATGTATTGATGAAACATCTTTGGGTTCACCTTGATTTTGCTGCCAATATTCTTTCATGCCCTCTCTTTCCTTTCTTAATTTCCTTTTTGATTTCACCCCTCCACTTTCTATACTCCTCTCAGCTTTCTGTAGTATTGAGTTCTCGGTGTCGGACATAAACTTTCCTTTTCTGCCTTATCTTACCCTGTAGGCTCCTTAACATCCATCGGGCTCGAGATTTGGCCACTTCACACTTTTTCTTGGTGGGAACATGTTTACTCTGAACCCCTTGAATCTACCCTTTGAAAGCCTCCCACTGTTCTGACACTGATTTGCCTTCAAGTAGCTGTTTCCAGTCCATTTTCGCTGAATCACTCCTCAGTTTAGTAAAATTGGCCTTGCCCCAATTGAGAACGCTAACTCCTGTTCGATTCTTGTCCTTTTCCATAATTATGTTAAAACTGACTGAATTATGATCACTATCACCAAAATGCTCTCCCACTGCCACTCCTTCCACCTGCCCATCTTCATTTCCTAAAACTAAGTCTAAATCTGCTCCCTCTCTTGTTGGACCTGCTACAGATTGGGCAAGAAAGTTCTCCTGAATGCACCTCAAGAATTCTGCTCCCTCAATTCCTTTCACACTAAAACTATTACAGTTAATATCTGGGTAGTTAAAATCCCCTACTATTATTGCCCTATTGTTCTCGCACTTCTCAGAGATTTGCCTCCATATCTGCTCTTCTATCTCCCTCTGACTGTTTGGGGGTCTATAGTACACTTCCAGCAGTGTGATTGCCCCTTTTCTGTTCCTTAGCTCAATCCATATGGCCTCATTTGATAAACCTTCCAACATATCATCCCTCCTCACAGCTCTAATAATTTCCTTGACAAAAATTGCCACTCCCCCTCCTTTCTTATCCCCCTCCCTATCGGGTCTGAAAACCCTGTAACCAGGAACGTTGAGCTGCCATTCCTGTCCCTCCTTAAGCCATGTTTGTGTAATAGCTATGATATCATACTGCCACATGTCTGTCTGTGCCCTTAGCTCATCTGCTTTATTTGCTATACTCCTTGCATTGAATGAGATACCCTTGAGCACTGCCAAACTCTTTTTTATCTTTTAACCCTCGTTTCCTCTGTCTTCCAGACTCTTCCATTAATTTTCTGCCTTCCATTTTCATTTCTGATTTTGTCCCAGCTGAGTCTACCCTCAGGTCCCCATCCCCCTGTCAAACTAGTTTAAACCCTCCCCAACAGCAAAAGCAAAACGTTCCGCAAGGAACTCAGTCCCGGCTCTGTTCAGGTACAACCCATCTGGCCTGTATAGGTCCCATCTCCACCAGACCCAATGTCCCAGGAATATTTGTCTTATCCTTTTTCTATACTCACTTGTGCGTGGCACTGGGAGTAATCCAGAGATTACTACTTTTGAGGTCCTGCTTGCTAATTTCTTACCTAGCTCCCTAACTTCTGACTGCAAGACCACATCCCTCTTTCTACCTATGTTGTTGGTTCCAATGTGGACCACGATTGCTGGCTGTTCACCCTCCCCCTTCAGGATGCTCTGCAGCCGCTCAGTGACATCCTTGACCCTGACACCAGGGAGGCAGCACACCATCCTGCATTCATGTCTGCAGCCGCAGAAACGCCTGTCTGTTCCCCTATCGAATCTCCTATTACTATCGCTCTTCCAGTCTTCCTTGTACCCCACTGTGCAGCTGAGCCGCCCATGGTGCCATGGACTTGGCTCCCCAGATGAACTATCACCTTCTTCAGTATTTATTACTGAATACCTGTTGCAGAGTGAGATGCACTCAGGCATTTCCTGCACTACCTGCCTGATTCTTTTTGACTGCCTGGTGGTCATCCAATCCCTCTCTCCCTGCATACTCCTAAACTGCGGGGTGACCACACCTATAAACATGATATCCACGTAGCTCTCATCCTCATGAATGCACCACAGTGTCACCAGCTGCTGCTCAAGTTCCAAACCCAGAGCTCAAACTGCTGCAACTGATGACACTTCCTGCACCTAGGGTTATCCAGCACCTGAGAAGCATCCTGGAGTTCCTACATAGCACAGGATGTGCGCTCCAGAGGTTGCAGCAGCCCTGCCATTCCTTTATCTATTAGATAGTAACTTGGTACTAGTACTAAATCCTGCTATGACTAATATTAATAACCCTACCAATAGTAATAAATCTTACCAATACTAATAATAGTTGTACTACTGCTAATACCAAACTTTATCAAAACTAATATACTCTACCACTACTAATATACCCTACCATACTAAAACGTGAACATTAGTAGAAATAACCTCACCAATAGTAATAAACCGCATTTAAAAATCATTTAAAAAATCATTTGATAAAAATTATTTAAACCTTATTTCAAGATAAAAGACAACACCCAGCAGCTATCTACTACCTACTTATTACTTGCTATTAATACTTAATAATTTTAACATTTCAAAAGCCCCAGTTGTTTAGACTGACTTCCAAAGAAGCAACTACTCACCAGCCAATCAACTCACCGCTTTTCTGTGATGTCAAAGTTTGATGATTTTTTTCCTCCACTTCAAACTCCGGCTCCTGAAGAGAGATTCCACTCAGGGTCCTTCTCCGTCACTCCAGATTCTCTCCCCAGTAGATTCCACTCAGGGTCCTGCTCTGTCACTCCAGATTCTCTCCCCAGTAGATTCCACTCAGGGTCCTCCTCCGTCACTCCCGACTCTCTCCCCAGTAGATTCCACTCAGGGTCCTCCTCCAACACGCCCGACTCTCTCCCCAGTAGATTCCACTCAGGGTCCTCCTCCGTCACTCCCGACTCTCTCCCCAGTAGATTCCACTCAGGGTCCTCCTCCGTCACTCCCGACTCTCTCCCCAGTAGATTCCACTCAGGGTCCTCCTCCGTCACTCCAGATTCTCTCCCCAGTAGATTCCACTCAGGGTCCTCCTCCGTCACTCCAGATTCTCTCCCCAGTAGATTCCACTCAGGGTCCTCCTCCGTCACTCCCGACTCTCTCCCCAGTAGATTCCACTCAGGGTCCTCCTCCATCACTCCCGACTCTCTCCCCAGTAGATTCCACTCAGGGTCCTCCTCCGTCACTCCCGACTCTCTCCCCAGTAGATTCCACTCAGGGTCCTCCTCCGTCACTCCCGACTCTCTCCCCAGTAGATTCCACTCAGGGTCCTCCTCCATCACTCCCGACTCTCTCCCCAGTAGATTCCACTCAGGGTCCTCCTCCATCACTCCCGACTCTCTCCCCAGTACATTCCACTCAGGGTCCTCCTCCGTCACTCCTGACTCTCTCCCCAGTAGATTCCACTCAGGGTCCTCCTCCGTCACTCCAGATTCGCTCCCCAGTAGATTCCACTCAGGGTCCTCCTCCGTCACTCCAGATTCGCTCCCCAGTAGATTCCACTCAGGGTCCTCCTCCGTCACTCCAGATTCTCTCCCCAGTAGATTCCACTCAGGGTCCTCCTTCGTCACTCCCGACTCTCTCCCCAGTAGATTCCACTCAGGGTCCTCCTCCATCACTCCCGACTCTCTCCCCAGTAGATTCCACTCAGGGTCCTCCTCCGTCACTCCCGACTCTCTCCCCAGTAGATTCCACTCAGGGTCCTCCTCCGTCACTCCCGACTCTCTCCCCAGTAGATTCCACTCAGGGTCCTCCTCCATCACTCCCGACTCTCTCCCCAGTAGATTCCACTCAGGGTCCTCCTCCATCACTCCCGACTCTCTCCCCAGTACATTCCACTCAGGGTCCTCCTCCGTCACTCCTGACTCTCTCCCCAGTAGATTCCACTCAGGGTCCTCCTCCGTCACTCCAGATTCGCTCCCCAGTAGATTCCACTCAGGGTCCTCCTCCGTCACTCCAGATTCGCTCCCCAGTAGATTCCACTCAGGGTCCTCCTCCGTCACTCCTGACTCTCTCCCCAGTAGATTCCACTCAGGGTCCTCCTCCGTCACTCCCGACTCTCTCCCCAGTAGATTCCACTCAGGGTCCTCCTCCGTCACTCCCGACTCTCTCCCCAGTAGATTCCACTCAGGGTCCTCCTCCGTCACTCCCGACTCTCTCCCCAGTAGATTCCACTCAGGGTCCTCCTCCGTCACTCCCGACTCTCTCCCCAGTAGATTCCACTCAGGGTCCTCCTCCATCACTCCCGACTCTCTCCCCAGTAGATTCCACTCAGGGTCCTCCTCCGTCACTCCCGACTCTCTCCCCAGTAGATTCCACTCAGGGTCCTCCTCCGTCACTCCTGACTCTCTCCCCAGTAGATTCCACTCAGGGTCCTCCTCCGTCACTCCAGATTCGCTCCCCAGTAGATTCCACTCAGGGTCCTCCTCCGTCACTCCTGACTCTCTCCCCAGTAGATTCCACTCAGGGTCCTCCTCCGTCACTCCAGATTCTCTCCCCAGTAGATTCCACTCAGGGTCCTCCTCTGTCACTCCAGATTCTCTCCCCAGTAGATTCCACTCAGGGTCCTCCTCCATCACTCCAGATTCTCTCCCCAGTAGATTCCACTCAGGGTCCTCATCCGTCACTCCTGACTCTCTCCCCAGTAGATTCCACTCAGGGTCCTCCTCCGTCACTCCAGATTCTCTCCCCAGTAGATTCCACTCACGGTCCTCCTCCGTCACTCCAGATTCTCTCCCCAGTAGATTCCACTCAGGGTCCTCCTCCGTCACTCCCGACTCTCTCCCCAGTAGATTCCACTCAGGGTCCTCCTCCGTCACTCCCGACTCTCTCCAGGTAAGTGAAGGCCCGAGCCTGGCTCTGGATTTACTCTCTCCCCAGTAGATTTCATGTAGAGTCCGCCGCTGTCACTCCTGACTCTCTCCAGGTAAGTGAAGGCCCGAGCCTGGGTCTGGATTTACTCTCTCTCCAGTAGGTTCCATGTAGGGTCCACCGCCGTTACACTCGACACTCTCCAGGTAAGTGAAGGCCTGAGCCTGGGTCTGGATTTACTCTCTCTCCAGTAAGTTCCACGCAGGGTACGCTGCTCTCACTCCTGACTCCCATGAGGTGCATGCCTAGCCTGTCCAATATTTCCTCATAAGACAACATGCCCATTCCAGGTATTAGTCCAGTAAACCTTCTCTGTACTGCCTCCAGCGCATTTACATAAATAAGGAGACCAGTACTGTACACAGTACTCCAGATGTGGTCTCACCAATGCCATGTATAATTGAAACATAACCTCCCTACTTTTGTCTAGGACTTTGGTTCGGCCACATTTGGAATACTGCGTGCTGTTCTGGTCGCCACATTACCAAAAGGATGTGGATGCTTTGGAGAGGGTGCAGAGGAGGTTCACCAGGATGTTGCCTGGTATGGAGGGTGCTAGCTATGAAGAGAGGTTGAGCAGATTAGGATTATTTTCATTAGAAAGATGGAGGTTGAGGGGGGACCTGATTGAGGTGTACAAAATCATGAGAGGTATAGACAGGGTGGATGGCAAGAGGCTTTTTCCCAGAGTGGGGGATTCAATTACTAGAGGACACGAGTTCATAGTGAAAGGGAAAAAGTTTAGGGGGGATATGCATGGAAAGTTCTTTACGCAGAGGATGGTGGGTGCCTGGAACGTGTTGCCAGAGGAGGTGGTAGATGCGGGCACGATGGCGTCTTTTGAGATGTATCTAGACAGATACATGAATGGGCAGTAAGAAAAGAGATACAGACCCTTAGAAAATAGGCGACATGTTTAGGTCTGGATCGGCGCAGGCTTGGAGGGCCGAAGGGCCTGTTCATGTGCTGTAATTTTCTTTGTTCTTTGTTCTTTGTTCTTTTGTATTCAATTCCCCTCGCGATAAACAATAACATTCCATTAACTTTCCCAATTACGTGCTGAACCTGCATACTAACCTTTTGTGATTCATGCACTAGGACACCCAGATCCCTCTGCGTCTCTCAGCTCTGCAATCTCTCACCATTTTGATAATATGCTTCTTTTTTATTCTTCCTGCCAAAGTGGACAATTTCACACTTTCCCGCATTATGTACATTTGCCAGATCTTTGCCCACTCACTTAACCTACCTATATCTCTTTGTAACCTCCTTATGTCCTCTTCACAACCTATTTTCCTACCTATCTTTGTGTCATCATCAAATTTAGCAACCATACCTTCGGTCCCTACATCCAAGTCATAGAGAGAATTGTAAATCGTGTGGTTGCTGATGAAGAATGCTGCAGACTGCAGGAAGATATCAATTGATAGGTGGGCCGAAAAGTAGCAAAAGGAGTTCAATCCGGAGAAGTGTGAAGTAATGCATTTGGGGAAGGCAAACAAGGCAAGGGAATACACAATAAATGGTAAGATAGTGAGAAATGTAGAGGAACAGAGGGACCTTGGAGTGCAAGTCCACATCCCTGAAAGTGATTGAACTGGTAGATAAGGTGGTTAAGAAGGCATACGGGATACTGTCCTTTATTGGCTGAGGCACAGAATGTAAGAGCTGGGGGGCTGGGGGTTTATGGCCTTACTGTTAAAATCTAGTTCGGCCACAGTTGGAGCACTGCATATAGTTCAGGTCACCACACTGCAGGAAGGATGATTGCATTAGGGAGGGTAAGGAGCAGATTTATGATGATCCAGTGAAGAATGCATAATTTTAGCCATGAGGAAAGATTGGATAAGTTAGGATTGTTTTCTTTGAAACAGAGGAGGTAAAGGAGAGATTTAATTGGGCTGTATAAATTTATGAGGAGCCCAGATAGATTGGATAAGAGGAACCTGTTTCCCTCTGTAGAGAGATCAATAACCAGGGGGCATAGATTTAAAATGACTGGCAAAACTTTAGAGGGCAGTTGAGTAATTTTTTCACCCAAAGGGTGGTGAGTGTCTGGAACTTACTGCTCGACAGGGTGGAAGAGGCTGAAACCCTCATTCCATTTAAAAACACTTCGATATGCAATGAGATGCCACAACCTGCAGAGCTACAGACAAAGAGATTACAAATGGAATGAGACTGGATTGCTCTATTTTGGCTGGCACAGAGATGATGGGTTTTATATCCTCCTGCAGCTGTAACTTTCTGTTTCATACAGGAGTTTAGTGGGACATCTTCATGTTTTATGAACTGTAATCTCTGTAGTAACACAGAGGCAGCAATGATATCACTGATATCAACAGCTGGATTTACATCCCAACAAATGGAAAGTTCCTCAATGTGGGACTGATAGAGAGAGCAGTACAGGATGAACGGCTGATAGATCAGCTCATTTGAGGTTCTGCACATCCTGAAGTACAGAAAGCTCTAATCGGACAGGACAAGCTCACAATATCACAGGCTGTAGACACTGCCAGAACAGGAAAGCCACGAGCAGACAGATGAAGACACTGACTTTCCAAATGGCTAACTTTCAGTTAAGCCAAGAGACAGGCAGCAGGGTTGATGCAGTGAAACAACAACTAAAGAATGTACATCAGACAGAGAGAACGATGTGCAGGAGCTGTGGACGACCACATGAATTGACCGACAGAAGGAAATGTCTCGCATGTGGATCAATCTGCAGAGCTTGCGGAAAGACCAATCACTGGGCAAAGATGTGCAGAACAAGGCAAGAAGGTTGTGGACGAGTCAGCAGAGCCAGAATAACAGGGCGAAGGAATAGTGAAAGAAACCAAAACATCCATATCCTGGAGGATGGTGCTGGGTTTGAGAGCATGTTAGACATAGGAACCATAGAATTTCATGAAATGTCTGAATGCGACTGTTCCCAGAGAAAAGAAATTCACACAACCATTCAGATCAGGAAGAGGCTGAGAAATAAGCCCACAATGATAAATCTGAAGGTGAAGATTGATACTGGAGTGCAGAGTAACATCATCCTGCTCAGACTATACCAGCAGATCTTTCCTGAAAATTTGGAGAAAATGATTATCCAATGGAAGGTGCTCTGAAACCAAACAACATCATTCTAACAGCATACGGGGGAACTGAGATTCGACAGCGAGGAACAACCCAAATCAGAGGGACACACAAAGGAAAAGACGTTAACTGTATGTTCTACATCACAGAAACAGATGGTCCGGCTATCCTGGGGTTGAGCAGTTCTGAAGAGCTGCAGATTATCTCAGTAAACCCTGAGATGAAGGAGGTGACACTGAGAGGTGAAGATAGTACACCCATTGAAAAGCGCCATCCGATCAGAAACAAAGAACAAAGAACAAGGAACAAAGAAAATTACAGCACAGGAACAGGCCCTTCGGCACTCTAAGCCTGCGCCGATCCAGATCCTCTATCTAAACATGTCGCCTATTTTCTAAGGAGATCTGGTACAAATGTACCCAGAGTGTTTTGATTTGACGGTTGGATGCTTCGAAGATTTTGAGTATCACATCACTATTGACCCAGCGATGAAACCAGTGATTCATCCCCCACGTAAAGTACTAGCAGAACTAAAAGGAAATCTTGAAAGAGAGCTCCATGAAATGGAAGAAAAGGTGATCGCCAGAGTCACAGGGCCTACAGGTTGGGTAAATTCCATTGTGGTGAGAGAGAAGCCAAATGGACGGCTAAGAATTTGCCTGGATCCCAAAGATCTTAACCAAGCAATAAAGAGGGATCACTAATATAATAAAAACAAGAAATGCTGGAATCACTCAGCAGGTCTGGCAACATCTGTGGAAAGAGAAGCAGAGTTAACGTTTCGGGTTAGTGACCCTTCTTCGGAACTTCGGAAGGGTCACTGACCCGAAACGTTAACTCTGTTTCTCTTTCCACAGATGCTGCCAGTCCTGCTGAGTGATTCCAGCATTTCTTGTTTTTATTTCAGATTTCCAGCATCCGCAGTATTTTGCTTTTATATAAGAGGGATCACTACCCTATTCTAACATTGGAAGAAATCACACCAGCACTGACAGGGGCAAATGTTTTCAGCAAGTTTGATGCCAGAAATGGCTACTGGAATGTGAAGCTAGACACAGAATCTTCACTATTGACAACAGTCAACACACCCTTTGGTCGGTACAAATTCCTGCGTCTACCCTTTGGCCTCAAAGTGAGCCAGGATGTGTTCCAACAGAAAGTAGACGAGACAAATAGGGGATGCAAAGGATCAATCGGCATAGCTGGTGATATCCAGATATATGGTGTAGATGGAAAAGATCATGACAACCATCTACATGAAGCCAAGGAGAGAACCATGAAAGCTGGGATTAAGCTAAATACAGACAAATGCATTGTGAAAGTGACAGAATACCTGTTCTTCGGAATGGTGTACACACCTGACGGCGTTAAGCCGAGTCCTGAAAGAATCTCAGCCACCTCGGGGATGGAAGCCCCAAGAGATATGAGAGAGTTTGCAATCCGATGGGAACTAATGAAAGAAGATGTAAAGTACCAGTGGTCAGAGTCACATGACAGGAGTTTCAACAAACTCAAAGAGGTAGTATGCAAGGAGACAAGTCTGTTGTACAATGATAGAAAGAAACCTGTCACTCTGCAAATAGATGTTTCCACAAAAGGACTGGGAGCAGCCCTGGTACAAGAGGGAAAGCCAATAGCATTTACGTCCAAAGCTCCAACATCAGCTGAGAACAGATCTGCCAACATAGAGAGAGAGAGCTTTTTGGCAGTCAACAAAGAACAAAATAAAAAAGAACAGTACAGCACAGGAATAGGCCATTCGGCCCTCCAAGCCTGCGCCGATCTTGATGCCTGCCGAAACTAAAACCTTCTGCACTTCCGGGGTCCGTATCCCTCTCTTCCCATCCTATTCATGTATTTGTCAAGATGCCTCTTAAGCATCTCTATCGTACCTGCTTCCACCACCTCCCCCGGCAACAAGTTCCAGGCACTCACCACCCTCTGTGTAAAGAACTTGCCTCGCACATCCCCTCTAAACTTTGCCCCTCTCACCTTAAGCCTATGTCCCATAGTAACTGACTCTTCCACCCTGGGAAAAAGCTGCTGACTATCCACTCTGTCCATGCCGCTTGTAACTTTGTAAACCTCTATCATGTCGCCCCTCCACCTCCGTCGTTCCAGTGAAAACAATCCGAGTTTAACCAACCTCTCCTCATAGCTAATGCCCAGACCAGGCAACATCCTGGTAAACCTCTTCTGTACCCTCTCCAAAGCCTCCACGTCCTTCTGGTAGTGTGGCGACCAGAATTGCACGCAATATTCTAAGTGTGGCCTAACTAAGGTTCTGTACACCTGCAGCATGACTTGCCAATTTTTCTCCTCTATGCCCCGACCGATGAAGGCAAGCATGCCGTATGCCTTCTTGACTACCTTATCCACCTGCATTGCCACTTTCAGTGACCTGTGGACCTGTATGCCCAGTTCTCTCTGCCTGTCAATACTCCTAAGGGTTCTGCCATTTACTGTATACTTCCCACCTGCATTACACCTTCCAAAATGCATTACCTCACATTTGTCCGGATTAAACTCCATCTGCCATTTCTCCGCCCAAGTCTCCAACCGATCTATATCCTGCTGTATCCTCCGACAATCCTCATCACTGTCCGCAACTCCACCAACCTTTGTGTCGTTCACAAACTTACTAATCAGACCAGCTGCATTTTCCTCCAAATCATTTAGATATACTACAAACAGCAAAAGTCCCAGCACTGATCTCTGTGGAACACCACTAGTCACAGCCCTCCATTCAGAAAAGCACCCTTCCACTGCTACCCTCTGTCTTCTATGACTGAGCCATTTCTGTATCCATCTTGCCAGCTCCCCTCTGATCCCATGTGACTTCACCTTTTGTACCAGTCTGCCATGAGGGACCTTGTCAAAGGCTTTACTAAAGTCCATATAGATAACATCCACTGCCCTTCCTTCATCAATCATCTTCGTCACTTCCTCAAAAAACTCAATCAAATTAGTGAGACACGACCTCCCCTTCACAAAACCATGCTGCCTCTCGCTAATAAAAAGGTGATGTCAGGAGTGGGATGTGAGAAGTTCCACATATATCTCCGAGGGAGAAAGTTCACAGTGGAGAGTGATCATCGTCCACTGGAGCAGATCTACAAGATAAATCTATGTAAAGCATCAGCAAGACTGCAGAGGTTACTCTTGAGGTTTCAGAGTTATGATTTCACTCTGAAATATAAGCCAGTGAGAAAAATGGTGCTGGCAGACACTCTATCTCGGTTGTCACCACAGGAGAAATATGAGATAGAAGATCTCGGCATAAAGATTCATCACCGAGTGAACGTAACACCACCGAAACAGATGCTGTCTCAGAAGTGATCCAGGGATGGCCTGATAAGATACAGCACACGCAACCAGCAATACAGCATTACTGGTCTATCAGAGATGACATCTCACGAGAAGATGGTGTTCTGCTAGCCAGATCCAGCATAATCATTCCCAAAACAATGCAGGAAGAACTTCTCCAAAAGATTCATGAAGGTCACATGAGAATGGAGAAATGTAAGCTCAGAGCCAAATCAGCTGAGTACTGGATTGGCATAGACAAAGATATGGAAAATATGGTGTCGACATGCAATGTATGTCAGAAGTACAGAAACTCACAACAGAAAGAGGTGATGATAGCTACTGAAGTACCACTCAGACCATGGCACACTGTAGGAGTCGATTTATTCACACATAATAATCGCAGACTATTACTTAAAATTCCCTTTTATCCGGAAGGTGACTTGAGAGTCACAACAATAATCTCAGCAGTATGAGTTCTGTTCGCTGAGCAAGGGATTCCTGAAAGGTTAATATGTGACAATGGGACCCAATTTACATCCAGAGAATTGAAGGAATTCACTGACCAGTCCGGTTTCAACACCATCACCTCATCACCACACTACCCACGGGGACACAGATTTATAGAAAGACACATCCAGACGGTCAAAGGAACACTTGTGAAATGCCAGGAGGCGAAGGAAGACCCAAACCTGGCCTTATTGTCACTCCGATCCACACCTCTCAAGGCTGACATGAAATCACCTGCAGAGCTGTTAAATGGAAGAAAATGTAAGACAACTCTGCCAAGCAAAATACATCCTTCAAGTGAGCAGGAGGAAGTGAGATAACAACTCACTGAAGCACAGGTAAGAGGAGAGCAACACTTCAACAAATATGCTAAATCCCTACCCGAACAGTTAAGAGGACAAACTGTAAACGTACAGGATCCAATCATGAAAACCTGGAGCCCACTAAACGTTGTTGGTGAAGTTAAGACTCCAAGGTCATATATCATTGAGACTGAAACCGGTAACCAAATGAAAAGGAACAGAATCCATATTCAACCTACACCTGAGCTGGAACAACAGAAAAGACCATCAACAACACTGGAAACATCACTATCCAGTGAGACAACATTACACACATCACCAGCAAGTGACACAACATCACCTGTACAGTGTGCCAACTCACCACTGAGAGCAACAAATACCAAATCTACAAGATAGAGGCACAACATCTTACTACCCAAGCGATACCGTGAATATGTTTAAAAAAAAAGAATACACGCTACAAATGACTCTACAAAGGGTTCAGATTATTTCCACAAGTCGATCGATAATCTTCTTTAGTTATATTGATATAGGGGCATTATGTTTTAAAGAGGGATGTTATATATTGTTTTCCTATGTGTAAAGTGCAAGGAACTAGTTGTTCTGTGTAAGTGTTCCAGTGGGGCCACATTCACGGCTGCACTGGAGAACGCAGAAGAGCAATAGTTATCGGGGACTCTATAGTCAGGGGCACAGATAGGTGTTGCTGTGGACGTGAACGAGACTCCAGGATGGTATGTTGCCTCCCTGGTGCCATGGTCAATGATGTCTCTGAACGGACAGAGGGCATTCTGAAGGGGGAGGGTGAACATCCAGACGTTGTGGTACACATCGGTACCAACGACATAGGCAGGAAGAGTGATGAGGTCCTGCAGGGGGAGTTCAGGGAGTTGGGTAGTAAGTTAAAAAACAGGACCTCTCGGGTTGTAATCTCGGGATTACTCTCTGTGCCACGTGCCAGTGAGGCTAGAAATAGGAAGATAGTGCAGCTAAACACGTGGCTGAACAGCTGGTGTAGGAGGGAGGGTTCAGATATCTGGATCATTGGGATCTCTTCCGGGACAGGTGGGACCTGTACAGAAGGATGAGTTGCATCTAAACTGGAGGGGCACAAATATCCTGGCTGCGAGGTTTGCTAGCATCACTCGGGAGGGGATAAACGAGTGTGGCAGGGGGGTGGGAACCAGAGCAGTAGGCCAGCTGGTGAAATAACTGAGGGGGAACTAGTAAATAAGGCCAGTAAGACTAAGAGGAAGAGCAGGCAGGGAGATGTTGCTGAGCACAGCGGGACTGGTGGTCTGAAGTGCATTTGTATCAATGCGAGAAGTATAACAGGTAAGGCAGATGAACTTAGAGCTTGGATTAGTCCTTGGAACTATGATGTTGTTGCTATTACATAGACTTGGTTGAGGGAAGGATAGGATTGGCAGCTAAACGTTCCAGGATTTAGATGCTTCAGGCAGGATAGAGGGGGATGTAAAAGGGGTGAGGCAGTTGCATTACTTGTTAAGGAGAATATCACAGTTGTACTGTGGGAGGACACCTCGGAGGGGTCATGCAGCGAGGCAATATGGGTGGAGCTCAGGAATAGGAAGGATGCAGTCACGATGTTGGGTGTTTACTACAGGCCTCCCAACAGCCAGCGGGAGGTAGAGGAGCAAATATGTCGACAGATTTTGGAAAGATGTAAAGGAAACAGGGTTGTAGTAGTGGGTGATTTTAACTTTCACTATATTGACTGGGACTCACTTAGTGCTAGGGGCTTGGATGGGGCAGAATTTGTGAGGAGCATCCAGGAGGGCTTCTTGAAACAATATGTAGGTAGTCCAACTAGGGAAGGGGCCGTACTGGACCTGGTATTGGGGAATGAGCCCGGCCAGGTGGTCGAAGTTTCAGTAGGGGAGCATTTCGGGAACAGTGACCATAATTCTGTAAGTTCTAAGGAACTTGAAGATAAGGATAAGAGTAGTCCTCGGGTGAAGGTGCTAAATTGGGGGAAGGCTAATTATAACAATATTACGCAGGAACTGAAGAATTTAGATTGGGGGCGGCTGTTTGAGGGTAAATCAACATCTGACATGTGGGAGTCTTTCAAACGTCAGTTGATTAGAATCCAGGACCAGCATGTTCCTGTGAGGAAGAAGGATAAATTCTGCAGGTTTTGGGAACCTTGTATAACGAGCCTTGTCAAAAAGAAAAAGGACGCATTTGTAAGGGCTAGAAGGCTAGGAACAGACAAAGCCCTTGAGGAATATAAAGAAAGGAGGAAGGAACTTAAGCAAAGAGTTAGGAGGGCTAAAAGGGGTCATGAAAAGTCATTGGCAAACAGGATTAATGAGAATCCCAAGGCTTTTTATACGTATATAAAGAGCAAGAGGGTAGCCAGGGAAAGGGTTGGCCCACCAAGGACAGAGGAGGGAATCTATGCGTGGAGCCAGAGGAAATGGGCGAGGTACTAAATGAGTACTTTGCATCAGTATTCACCAAAGATAAGGACTTGGTGGATGATGAGTCCAGGGAAGGGAGTGTAGATAGTCTGGGTCATGTCGATATCAAAAAGGAGGAGGTGTTGGGCATCTTGAAAAACATGAAGGTAGACAAGTTCCCAGGGCCTGATGGGATCTACCACAGAATACTGAGGGAGGCAAGGGAGGAAATTGCTGGGGCCTTGACAGAAATCTTTACATCCTCATTGTCTACAGGTGAGGTCCCAGAGGACTGGAGAATAGCCAACGTTGTTCCTTTGTTTAAGAAGGGTAGCAAGGATAATCCAGGAAATTACAGGCCAGAGAGCCTTACATCAGTGGTAGGGAAATTGTTGGAGAGGATTCTTCAGGACAGGATTTACTCCCATTTGAAAACAAATGGACTTATTAGCGAGAGGCAGCATGGTTTTATGAAGCGGAGGTCGTGTCTTGATCGAGTTTTTTGGTGCGAGGGGCAAAGTTTAGAGGGGATGTGTGAGGCAAGTTTTTTACACAGAAATGTGGAGGTTGTATCGGGAGCACTTGCTGCGACTGCTGGATAGATTTGTCCTGACGAGGCAAGGAAGGGATGGTCGGGTGAAGGAACCTTGGATGACAAGAGATGTGGAACAGCCAGTCAAGAGGAAGAAGGAAGCTTACTTAAGGTTGAGGAAGCAAGGATCAGACAGGGCTCTCGAGGGTTACAAGGTAGCCAGGAAGGAACTGAAGAATGGACTTAGGAGAGCTAGAAGGGGACATGAAAAATTCTTGGCGGGTAGGATTAAGGAAAATCCCAAGGCGTTCTACACTTATGTGAGGGTACAAGAGGATGGCCAGAGGAGGGCCGATCAGGGATAGTGGAGGGAACCTGTGCCTGGAGTCGGAGGAGGTAGGGGAGGTCCTAAATGAATACTTTGCTTCAGTATTCACTAGTGAGAGGGACCTGGTCGTTTGTGAGGACAACGTGAAACAGGCTGATATGCTCGAACAGGTTGATGTTAAGAAGGAGGATGTGCTGTAAATTTTGAAAGACATGAAGATAGATAAGTCCCCGGGGCCAGACGGGATATACCCAAGGTTATTTACGGGAAGCGAGGGAAGAGATTGCCGCGCCTTTGGCGATGATCTTTGCGTCCTCACTGTCCACTGGAGAAGTACTAGATGATTGGAGGGTGGCAAATGTTATTCCGTTGTTCAAGAAAGTGAATAGGGATAACCCTGGGAATAACAGACCAGTCAGTCTTACGTCGGTGGTGGGCACATTATTGGAGAGGATTCTGAGAGACTGGATTTATGATTATTTGGAAAAGCATAGTTTGATTAGAGACAGTCAGCATGGCTTTGTGAGGGGCAGTTCATGCCTCACAAGCCTTATTGAAGTCTTTGAAGATGTGACAAAACACATTGATGAAGGAAGAGCAGTGGATGTGAGGCGAGGAATAGGGAGAGAGCACAGCTGAACACGGGGCTGCAGGAATGGTGTAGGAGGGAGGGCTTCCAGTTCTTGGATAATTGGACTGCATTCTGGGGAAGATGGGACCTGTTCAAACAGGACGGGCTGCATCTGAACCAGAGGGGCACCAATATCCTGGGAGGGAGGTTTGCTAGTACTGTTCGGGAGGGTTTAAACTAGTTTGGGAGGGGGATGGGAACCGGACTTGTAATCCAGGGACCAGTGGGTCCACTCAGAAAGACAAAGAGTGTAGTGAGGTATTGGGGAAGGTAGCACTGTCACAGAGGACAGATGGGCACGGAGAAGGGTTAAAGTGCGTATACTTCAACGCAAGAAGCATCAGGAATAAGGTGAGTGAATTGAAGGCGTGGATGGGCACTTGGGACTACGATGTTGTGGCCATCACTGAAACGTGGATAGGTGAGGGGGAGGAATGGTTTTTGGAGGTACCTGGTTATAGATGTTTTCATAAGATTAGGAATGGTGGTAAAAGAGGTGGGGGGGTGGCATTGTTAGTTAGAAATAGTGTAACAACTGCTGAAAGAATTTTCGAGGAGGATCTGCCGACTGAGGCACTGTGGGTTGAGGTCAGGAACAGGAAAGGAGCAGTCACCTTGATGGGAGTTTTCTATAGGCCCCCCAATAGCAGCAGGGAGGTGGAAGAGCAGATTGGGAAACAGATTTTGGAAAGGAGCAGAAGTCACAGGGTAGTAATTATGGGGGATTTCAACTTCCCAAATATTGATTGGCAACTCTTTAGATCGAATAGTTTGGATGGGGTAGTGTTTGTGCAGTATGTCCAGGAAGCTTTTCTGACTCAGTATGTAGACTGCCCGACCAGAGGGGAGGCAATATTGGATTTGGTACTAGGTAATGAACCAGGGCAAGTGATAGAGCTGTTGGTGGGCGAGCACTTTGGAGATAGTGATCACAATTCTGTAGCATTCACTGTGGTAATGGAGAGGGATAGGTATGTGCAACAGGGCAAGGTTTACAATTGGGGGAAGGGTAGATATGATGCTGTCAGGCAGGAACTGAGGAGCATAAGTTGGGAGCATATGCTGGCAGGGAAGGGCACGGTCGAAATGTGGAACTTTTTCAAGGAGCAGATAGTAGGGGCCATTGATAAGCATGTCCCTGTCAGACAGGGAAGGGATGGTCATGTGAGGGAACCGTGGTTGACAAGAGAGGTTGAGAGTCTTGTTAGGAAGAAGAAGGATGCGTATATAAAGTTGAGGAAAAAGGGCACAGGCATAGCTCTGGAGGGATACAAGATGGCCAGGAAGGATCTGAAGAAAGGGATTAGGAGAGCTAAGAGAGGGCATGAAAAATGCTTGGCGGGTAGGATAAAAGAAAACCCCAAGGCCTTTTACGCGTATGTCAGAAATATGAGGATGACTAGGGGGACCATAGGTCCGGTCAAGGACAATAGCGGGAGACTGTGTGTTGAGCCGGAAGAGATAAGTGAGGTTTTGAATGAGTACTTCTCTTCGGTATTTACGAATGAGAAGGGGTGTATTACTGAAGAGGACGGTGTGAAACAGACTGGTAAGCTCGAGGAAGTGCTCGTTAGGAGGGAAGATGTGTTGGGGTTTTTGAATAACTTGAAGATAGACAAGTCTCCCGGGCCTGACGGGGTATATCCAAGGATGTTATGGGAAGCAAGGGATGAAATTGCAGAGCCGCTGGCAATGATCTTTTCATCTTCTCTGCTGACGGGGGTGGTACCAGGTGATTGGAGGGTGGCAAATGTTGTGCCCCTGTTCAAGAAAGGGAATAGGAACAACCCTGGGAATTACAGGCCAGTTAGTCTTACTTCGGTGGTAGGCAAGTTGATGGAAAAGGTGCTGAGGGATAGGATTTCTGAGCATCTGGAAAGACACTGCTTGATTCGGGACAGTCAGCACGGTTTTGTGAGGGGTAGGTCTTGCCTCACAAGCCTGATTGAATTCTTTGAGCAGGTGACCAAGCAAGTGGATGAGGGTAAACCAGTGGATGTGGTGTACATGGATTTTAGTAAGGCATTTGATAAGGTCCCCCATGGTAGACTTATGGAGAAAGTCAGGAGGCATGGGATAGTGGGGAATGTGGCCAGTTGGATTAAGAATTGGCTAACTGATAGAAGGCAGAGAGTGGTCTTAGATGGTAAATACTCAGCCTGGAGCCCAGTTACCAGTGGCGTGCCGCAGGGATCAGTTCTGGGTCCTCTCCTGTTTGTGATTTTTATTAACGACTTGGATGAGGAAGTCGAAGGGTGGGTCAGTAAATTTGCAGATGATACAAAGGTTGGTGGAGTTGTGGATACCGAGGAGGGCTATTGTCGTCTGCAAAGGGACTTGGATAGGTTGCAGTGCTGGGCTGAAAAGTGGCAGATGGAGTTTAACCCTGAAAAGTGTGAGGTCGTCCATTTTGGAAGGACAAACATGAATGCAAAATACTGGGTTAACGGTAGGGTTCTTGGGCATGTGGAGGAGCAGAGAGACCTTGGGGTCTATGTGCATAGATCATTGAAAGTTGCAACTCAAGTGGATAGGGCTGTGAAGAAGGCATATGGGGTGTTAGCGTTCATTAGCAGAGGGATTGAATTTAAGAGCCGTGAGGTGATGATGCAGCTGTACAGGACCTTGGTAAGGCCTCATTTGGAGTACTGTGTGCAGTTCTGGTCGCCTCATTTTAGGAAGGATGTGGAAGCCTTGGAGAGGGTGCAGAGGAGATTTACCAGGATGTTGCCTGGAATGGAGAATAAGTCTTACGAGGAAAGGCTGAACATTCTAGGCCTCTTCTCATTAGAAAGGAGAAGGATGAGGGGTGACATGATAGAGGTTTATAAGATGATCAGGGGAATAGATAGGGTAGACAGTCAGAAACTTTTTCCCCGGGTGGAGCAAAGCGTTACAAGGGGTCATAAATTTAAGGTGAAGGGTGGGAGATATAAGGGGGATGTCAGGGGAAGGTTCTTTACCCAGAGAGTGGTCGAGGCATGGAATGCCTTGCCCGGGGAAGTTGTTGAGTCAGAAACTTTAGGGACTTTCAAAAGGCTTTTGGATAGGTATATGGATAAAGGAGAATGATGGGGTATAGATTAAATTGTCCTTGACAGAGGACAAAGGATCGGCACAACATTGTGGGCCGAAGGGCCTGTTCTGTGCTGTATGTTCTATGTTCTATGTTCTATGATGTGGTGTATATGGATTTTAGCAAGGCGTTTGATAAGGTTCCCCATGGTAGGCTCATTCAGAAAGTAAGGAGGCATGGGATACAGGGAAATTTGGCTGTCTGGATACAGAATTGGCTGGCCCATAGAAGACAGAGGGTGGTAGTAGATGGAAAGTATTCAGCCTGGAGCTCGGTGACCAGTGGTTTTCCGCAGGGATCTGTCCTGGGACCTCTGCTCTTTGTGATTTTTATAAATGACTTGGATGAGGAAGTGGAAGGCTGGGTTAGCAAGTTTGCCGATGACAGGAAGGTTGCTGGAGTTGTGGATAGTGTGGAAGGCTGTTGTAGGTTGCAACGGGACATTGACAGGATGCAGAGCTGTGCTGAGAAGTGGCAGATGGAGTTCAACCTGGAAAAGTGTGAAGTGATTCATTTTGGAAGGTCGAATTTGAATGCAGAATACAGGCTTAAAGACAGGATTCTTGGTAGTGTGGAGGAACAGAGGGATCTTGGGGTCCATTTCCATAGATCGCTCAAAGTTGCCACCCAAGTTGATAGGATTGTTAAGAAGGCGTATGGTGTGTTGGCTTTCATTAACAGGGGGATTGAGTTTAAGAGCCGCGAGGTTATGCTGCAGCTCTACAAAGCCCTGGTTAGACCACACTTGGAATATTGTGTTCAGTTCTGGTAGCCTTATTATAGGAAGGATGTGGACGCTTTAGAGAGGGTGCAGAGGAGATTTACCAGGATGCTGCCTGGACTGGAAGTCATGTCGTACAAAGAAAGGTTGGGGGAGCTAGGGCTTTTCTCACTGGAGCGAAGAAGGATGAGAGGTGACTTGATAGAGGGGTATAAGATGATGAGAGGCATAGAGTGGATAGCCAGAGACTTTTTCCCAGGGCGGAAAGGGCTATCACCAGGGGGCATAATTTTAAGGTGATTGGAGGTAGGTTTCGGGGGGATGTCAGAGGTAGGTTCTTTACACAGAGAGTGGTGGGTGCGTGGAATGCACTGCCAGTGGTGGTAGTAGAAGCAGATACATTTAAGCAACTCTTGGATAGGTACATGGATGACAGTAGAATGAAGGGTATGCAGGTAGTTTGATCTTAGAGTAGGTTAAAGGGTCGGCACAACATCGTGGGCTGAAGGGCCTGCACTGTGCTGTACTGCTCTATGTTCTATGTTCTCGGGTGGTGAGTGCCTGGAACTTGCTGCCAGGGGAGGTGGTGGGAGCTGGTACGATAGCGACGTTTAAGAGGCATCTTGACAAATACATGAATAGGATGGGAATAGAGGGATACGGACCCCGGAAGTGCAGAAGATGTTGGTTTAGACAGGCATCATAATCGGCGCAGGCTTGGAGGGCTGAATGGCCTGTTCCTGTGCTGTACTGTTCTTTGTTCTTTGTTCTTTGACTCGAGGAGGTGAGTTACTTGCTGCAGAATTCCCAGCCTCTGACCTGCTCTTGTAGCCATGGTATTTATGTGGCTGGTCCAGTTCTGTTTCTGGTCAATGGAGACCCCCAGGATGTTGATGGTGGGGGATTCAATGATGGTAATGCTATTGAATGTCAAGTGGAGATGGTCAGACATGGCTGCAAGATGGCCAGGACTGGGAAATAAATATAACAGGTTATCAGGTCTACAGGAAAGACAGGGAAATGGTAGCCTTACATCTTCTTGTTGTTTTCTGGTTCCTAGATGTCAGAAATAAACATACTTTAAACTTGGAAAGGCTTGAGCCTTTATTTATTTATTTGTTCAGCCATCATGCTGCCTGCTTGTGAGAAAACGTGTAGCTCATGGAATAAAAGGGATGGTAGCAACATGGATACAAAATTGGCTGAGTGACAGGAAACAGAGAGCAGTGGTTAATGGATATTTTTTAGGCTGAAGAAAGGTTTGTAGTGTTGGGACCCTTGCTTTTCCTGATATATATTAATGACCTAGACCTTGGTACAGGACACAATTTCAAAATTTTCAGATGATACGATACTTGGAAGCATTGTGAACAGTGAAGAGGATAGTGTAGAACTGCAAAAGGGACATAGAGAAGTTGGTGGAATGGGCAGACAGGTGGCACATGAAGTTCAATGCAGAGAAATGTGAAGTGATTCATTTTGGGAGGAAGAACATATAGGGACAATATAGAATAAAGGGTACATTTCGAAAGAGGCTGCAAGAGCAGAGGGACCTGAGTGTATTGTGCATAACTCATTGAAGGTGGCAGAACAGGTTGAGAGAGCGGTTAATAAAGCATACAGTATCCTGGGCTTTATTAATAGGGACATAGAGTACAAGAGCAAGGAAGTTATGTTGAACTTTCAGAAGACACTAGTTCAGCCTCAGCTGGAGTATTGTGTCCAGCCCTGCACTTTAGGAAAGACATGAGGGCATTGGAGAGAGTACAGAAAAGATTCACAAGAATGGTTTCAGGGATGAGGAATTTCAGTTAAGAAGATAGATTGGAGAAGTTAGGACTGTTTTCCTTGGAGAAGAGAAGGCTGAGAGGTGAGTTGATAGAGGTGTTTAATCATGAGGGTCTGCAGAGAGTAGATAGAGAGAAACTGTTCCCACTCGTGAAAGGATTGAGAACGAGAGGGCACAAATTTAAAGTATTTGGTAAGAGAAGCAAAAGTGACATGAGGAAAAACTTTATCACACAGCGAGTGCTTAAGGTCTGGAATGCACTGCCTGAGAGTGTGGTGGAGGCAGGTTCAATTGAAGCTTTCAAAAGGGAATTAGACAGTTATATGAAAAGGAAGAATGTGCAGGGTTAAGGGGAGAAGGCAGGGGAATTTAACTGAGCGAGTAGCTCTTTCAGAGAGCCAGTGTGGACACAATGGGCTGAATGGCCTCCTTCTGCACTGTAACAATTCTGTGATTCTTTAGGACTGCTGAGGCTGGTTTTCTGTTACATATCACATGACAACAAAGAACAAAGAATAGGACAGCACAGGAACAGGTCATTCGGCCCTCCAAGCCTGCGCCGATCTTGTTGCTTGTCTGAACTAAAACCTTCTGCACTTCCGGGGACCCTATCCCTCTATTCCCATCCTATTCATGTATTTGTCAAGATGCCTCTTAAACGTCGCTATTGTGCCTGCTTCCACCGCCTCCCCCGGCAGCAAGTTACAGGCACTCACCACCCTCTGTGTAAAGAACTTGCCTCGCACATCCCCTCTAAACATTGCCCCTCGCACCTTAAGCCTATGTCCCCCAGTAACTGACTCTTCCACCCTGGGAAAGAGCTTCTGACTATCCACTCTGTCCATGCCACTCATAACTTTGTAAACTTCTATCTATCTTTGGGACAGGATTTACTCCCATTTGGAAACAAACGAACTTATTAGCAAGAGGCAGCATGGTTTTGTGAAGGGGAGGTCGTGTCTTAATAACTTGATTGAGTTTTTTGAGGAAGTGACAAAGATGTTTGATGAAGGAAGGGCAGTGGATGTTATCGATATGGAATTCAGTAAAGCCTTTGACAAAGTCCCTCATGGCAGACTGGTACAAAAGGTGAAGTCAGATGGGATCAGAGGGGAGCTGGCAAGATGGATACAGAACTGGCTCGGTCATAGAAGACAGAGGGTAGCAGTGGAAGGGTGCTTTTCTGAATGGAGGGCTGTGACGAGTGGTGTTCCGCAGGGATCAGTGATGGGACCTTTGCTGTTTGTAGTATATATAAATGATCTGGAGGAAAATGCAGCTGGTCTGATTAGTAAGTTTGCGGACGACACAAAGGTTGGTGGAGTTGCGGATAATGATGAGGATTGTCAGAGGATACAGCAGGATATAGATCGGTTGGAGACTTGGGCGGAGAAATGGCAGATGGAGTTTAATCCGTAAAAATGTGAGGTAATGCATTTTGGAAGATCTAATGCAGGTGGGAGGTATACAGTAAATGGCAGAACCCTTAGGAGTATTGACAGGCAGAGAGAACTGAGCGTACAGGTCCACAGGTCACTGAAAGTGGCAATGCAGGTGGATAAGGTAGTCAAGAAGGCATACGGCATGCTTGCCTTCATCGGTCGGGGCATAGAGGAGAAAAATTGGCAAGTCATGCTGCAGGTGTACAGAACCTTAGTTAGGCCACACTTAGAATATTATGTGCAATTCTGGTCGCCACACTATCAGAAGGACGTGGAAGCTTTGGAGAGGGGACAGAAGAGGTTTACCAGGATGATACCTGGTCTGGAGGGCGTTAGCTATGAGGAGAGGTTGGTTAAACTCGGATTGTTTTCACTGGAACAACAGAGGTGGAGGGGCGACATGATAGAGGTTTACAAAGTTATGAGCGGCATGGACAGAGTGGATAGTCAGAAGCTTTTTCCCAGGAGTGAGTTTCCCAAGAGTGAGTTACTAGGGAACATAGCTTTCAGGTGCGAGGGGCAACGTTTAGAGGGGATGTGCGAGGCAAGTTCTTTACACAGAGGGTGGTGAGTGCCTGGAACTTGTTGCCGGGGCAGGTGGTGGAAGCAGGTACCATAGAGACGTTTAAGAGGCATCTTGACAAATACATGAATAGGATGGGAATAGAGGGATACAGTCCCTGGAAGTGCAGAAGGTTCTAGTTTAGGCAGGCATCAAGATTGGCGCAGGCTTGGAGGGTCGAATGGCCTGTTCCTGTGCTGTAATGTTTTTTGTTCTTTGTTTTTATCATGTCGCCCCACCACCTCCATTGTTCCAGTGAAAACAATCCGAGTTTATCCAACCTTTCATAGAACATAGAACATTACAGCGCAGTACAGGCCCTTCGGCCCTCGATGTTGCGCCGACCTGTGGAACCATCTGACCTACACTATTCCATTTTCATCCATATGTCTATCCAATGCCCACTTAAATGCCCTTAAAGTTGGCGAGTCTACTACTGTTGCAGGCAGGGCGTTCCACGCCCCTACTACTCTTTGAGTAAAGAAACTAGCTCTGACATCTGTCCTATATCTATCACCCCTCAACTTAAAGCTATGTCCCCTCGTGTTTGCCATCACCATCCGAGGAAAAATACTCTCACTATCTACCCTATCTAACCCTCTGATTATCTTATATGTCTCTGTTAAGTCACCTCTCCTCCTCCTTCTCTCTAACGAAAACAACCTCAAGTCCCTCAGCCTTTCCTCGTAAGACCTTCCCTCCATACCAGGCAACATCCTAGTAAATCTCCTCTGCACCCTTTCCATAGCTTCCACATCCTTCCTATAATGCGGTGACCAGAACTGCACGCAATACTCCAGGTGTGGCCTAACTAAGGTTCTGTACAGCTGCAGCATGACTTGCTAATTTTTATACTCGATGCCCCAACCGATGAAGGCAAGCATAGAGTTATACAGCACGAAAACGGTCCCTTCGGCCCATCATGTCCATGCTGGCCATCAAGGACCTATCTACTCTAATCCCATTTTCCAGCACTTGGCCAGTATCCTTGTATGCTATTGCATTTCAGGTGTTCATCTAATTACTTCTTAAATGTTGTGAGGGTTCCTGCCTCTACCACCCCTTCAGGTTTACTCCCCAAAGCCTGTACACCATCCACAAGGCACAAGTCAGGAGTGTTATGGAATACTTTCTACTTGCTTGGATGTATGCAAGTCCAACAACACTCAAGAAGCTTGTCACCATCCAAGACAAAGCAGTCTGCTTGATCAGCATGCCATCCACCAACTTAAACATTCACTCCTTCCAACACTGGCATACAGTGACAGCAGTGTGTACCATCTACAAGATGCACTGCAGCAACTTGCCGAGCCTTCTTCAACAGCACTTTCCAAACCTGTGATTTCTACCCCCTAGAAGAATAGATGTACAAAGGCAGCAGACGCATGGGAACATCACCACCTGCAAGTTCCCCTCCGAGTCACACGCCATCCTGACTTGGAACTATATCACCGTTCCTTCACTGTCGCTGGGTCAAAATCCTGGAACTCCCTTCCTAACAGCACCGTGGGTGTACCTACCCCACATGGACTGCAGCGGTTCAATAGACAGCTCACCACCACCTTCTCAAGAACAGATAGGGATGGGCAATAAATGCTTGCCTAGCCAGCGATGCCCACATCCCATCAATTGAAAAAAACATGTTCTAGTGAGATCCCAGGGATGGACTATAGGTTGGTGCTGGGACCCCATTTGTGTGCTGTGGGTTGAACTGGGATGCTACTCAGGGTGTGGAGGGCAAAGTGTTGGTGAAAGAGTACTTTGTTAACAAAGTGCTGAAGTTGGAGAATTTTTTGGAAATGGGAACTCTCGTAACAATTTCTCAAGATGAAATTTAGTTTAACATTTATAATTTGACTTAGAACTTTAAAAACTGTTAAAAAGAATTGCAAGCCAGTTAAGCTAACTGGTTAACAATTAACATAGAAAGTTTAAGGCACAGAAAGAGGCCACTTGGCCCATCAAAATAAGAGCAGGGAGGTTATGATGGAGTTGTATAAAACGTTAGTTAGGTCACAGCTGGAGTATTGTGCACAGTTCTGGGCACCACACTATAGGAAGGATGTGATTGCACTGGAGAGGGTGCAAAGGAGATTCACCAGGATGTTGCCTGGGCTGGAGCATTTCAGCTATGAGGAGAGACTGGATAGGCTGGGGTTGTTTTCCTGAGAACCGAGAAGGCTGAGGGGGGACATGATTGAGATATCCAAGATTATGAGGGGCATTGATAGGTTAGATAGGAGGAAACTTTTTCCCTTAGCGGAGGGGTCAAGAACCAGGGGGCATAGATTTAGGGTAAGGGGCAGAAGGTTTAGGAGAGATTTGAGGAAACATTTTTTCACCCAGAGGGTGTTTGGAATTTGGAAAGCACTGCCTGAAGAGGTGGTGGAGGCAGGAACCCTCACAACATTTAAGAAGTATTTAGCTGAGCACTTGAAACACCATAGCATACAGGGCTACAGTCTAAGTGCAGGAATATGAGATTAGAATAGTTGGGTGCTGTATGGCCGGCACAGACATGATGGGCCAAAGGTCCTGTTTCTGTACTGTATATGTCTCTATCACTCTCTGTCTGGACCAGCCGAAAAATGATCCACCTATTCTAATCCCATCTTCCAGCATTTGGTTCGTAGCCCTGCAGATTACGGCACTTGAGGTGCATATCCAGACTCCTTTTGAATGAGCTGAGGGTCTCTAACTCAACTACCCTTTCAGGCAGTGAGTTCCAGACCCCCACCACCCTCTGGGTGATAATGTTTTTCCTCATCTCTCCTCTAATTTTACTACCAATCACTTTAAATCTATGCCCCCTCATCACTGACTTTTCTGCTAAGGTGAATAGACCCTTCACCTCCACTCTATCCAGGCCCCTCACAATTTTGGACATTTTAATCAGATCTCCCCTCAGCCTTCTCTGTTCCAAGGAGAACAACCCCAGCCTATCCAATCTTTCATCATAGCTGCATTTTTCCAGTTCTGGCAACATCCTCGTAAATCTCCTGTGTACCCTCTCCAGTGCAATTACATCCTTTCTGTAATGAGGTGACCAGAACTGCACACAGTACTCAAGTTCTGGCCTAACCAATGAGTTCTACAGTTCCAGCATAACCTCCCTGCTCTTATATTCTATACCTTGGCTAATAAAGGAAAGGATTCCATCTGCCTTCTTAACCACTTTATCGACCTGTCCTACCTTCAGGGATCTGTGGACATTCACTCCAAGGTCCCACACTTCCTCTACACTTCTCAGTATTTTCCCATTAATCATTTATTCCTTTTCCTAGTTTGACCTCCCCAAATACATCACCTCACACTCTCCAGGTTGAATTCCATTTGCCACTTTTCTGCCCATTTGACCAGACCATCAATATCTTCCTGCAGCCTACAGCTATCCTCCTCGCTATCTACCACACGGCCAATCTTTGTGTTTTCCGCAAACTTCTTGATCATGCTCCATACATTTACGTCCAAATCGTTAATATGTACCACAAAAAGCAGGGGACCCAGGACGGAGCCCTGCGGAACGCCAGTCGCTATAACAGCCGTCAATAATGAGACTTTGTTTCCTGCCACTGAGCCAATTTTGTATCCACCTTGCTGCATTTCCCTGGATCCCATGGGATTTTATTTTTTTAACCAGTCTGCCATGTGGGACCTTGTCAAAAGCCTTGCTAATATCCATGTAGACCACATCAACTGCACTACCCTCAACTATCTTCTCTGTTACTTCTTCAAAAAATTCATTCAAGTTGGTCAAACAAGATCTTCCCTGAACAAATCCATGCTGACTATACTTGATTAACCTACACCTTTCTCAGTGACAGTTTATCCTGTCTCTCAAAATTGATTCCAATAATTTGCCCACTACTGAGGTTAGACTGACTGGCCTGTAATTATTCGGTCTATCCTTTGCTCCCTTTTTAAACAGGGGTACAATGTTAGCAATTCTCCAATCTTCCAGCACCACACCTGTATCCAGTGAGGACTGGAAAATGATGGTCAGACCTTCTGCTATTTCCTCTCAGGCTTCATTTAACAGCCAGGGGTACATTTCATCTGGTCCTGGTGATTTATCAACTTTCAAGGATGCTAATCCCATTACTACTTCCTCTCTCCCTATGTTTATCACAACCAATACTTCACACTCCTCCTGCTTAACTACAATATCTGCATCATTCCCCGCTTTTGTGAAGACAATATATTCCGCCCCCTACACATATTCCGCCCCCTACACATAGTTTACCTTTTTGGTCTTTTATGGTCCCAACTCTCTCCTTAGTTATCGTCTTACTCATAATGTATTGATAAAACATCTTTGGGTTCACCTTGATTTTGCTTGCCAATATTCTTTCATGCCCTCTATTTGCTTTCCTAATTTCCTTTTTGATTTCACCCCTGCACTTTCTATAGTCCTCTCGGCTTTCTGTAGTATTGAGTTCTCAATGTCGGACAAAAGCGTTTCTTTTCTGCCTTATCTTACCCTGTAAGCCCCTTGACATCCATGGGGCTCTAGATTTGGCCGCCTCATCCTCAGTATAGTAAAATTGGCTTTCGAGTCATAGAGTTATACAGCACAGAAACAGCCCTTAGGCCCATTGTGTTTGTGCCGACCATCAAGCACCAAACTATTCCAATCCCATTTTCCAGCACTTGGCCTGTAGCCTTGTATGCTATGGTGTTTCAAGTGCTCCTCTAAATACTTCTTAAATGTTGTGAGGATTCCTGCCTCTACCACCTCTTACGGAAGTGTGTTCCAGATTCCAACCACCCTCTGGGTGAAAAAATTATTCCTCAAATCCCCTCGAAATCTCCTGTCCCTTATCTTAAATCTATGCCCCCTGGTTATTGACCCCTCCGCTAAGGGAAAAAGTTTGTTCCTATCTAACCTATCAATGTCCCTCATAATTTTGTATACCTCCACATCCCATGTATGATTTTTAAAAAAACAGGATTTGGGTATTAGAGACCAAGGTGGTATCAGGGATAATTAGAAAAAAGTTAAAGGCAGTATATCTGAATGCACGAAGCATGGATTAAACTCCATCTGCCATTTCTCCGCCCAAGTCTCCAACCGATCTATATCCTGCTGTATCATCCGACAATCCTCATCATTATCCGCAACTCCACCAACCTTTGTGTCATCCGCAAACTTACTAATCAGACCAGCTACATTTTCCTCCAAATCATTTATATATACTACAAACAGCAAAGGTCCCAGCACTGATCCCCGCGGAACACCACTAGTCACATCCCTCCATTCAGAAAAGCACCCTTCCACTGCTACACTCTGTCTTCTATGACCGAGCCAGTTCTGTATCCATCTTGCCTGCTCACCTCTGATCCTGTGTGACTTCACCTTTTGTACCAGTCTGCCATGAGGGACCTTGGAAAAGGCTATACTGAATTCCATATAGACAACATCCACTGCCCTTCCTTCACCAATCATCTTTGTCACTTCCTCAAAAAACTCGATCAAGTTAGTGAGGCACGACCTCCCCTTCACAAAACCATGCTGCCTCTTGCTAATGGGTTTGTTTGTTCCCAAATGGGAGTAAATCCTGTCCCGAAGAATCCTGTCTAATAATTTCCAGAATGTTTGTAGATAGGGTGCCAATAAAGCGGGCTGATTTGTCCTGGATGTTGTCGAGCTACTTCAGTGTTGTTGGAGCTGCACCCATCCAGGCAAGTGGAGAGTATTCCATCACACTCCTGACTTGTGCCTTGTAGATGGTGGACAGGTTTTGGGGAGTCAGGAGGTGAGTTACTCGCCTCAGGATTCCTAGCCTCTGACCTGCTCTTGTAGCCACGGTATTTATATGGCTACTCCAGTTCAGTTTCTGGTCAATGGTAGCCGCTAGGATGTTGATAGTGGGGGATTCAGCGATGGCAATGCCGTTGAATGTCAAGGAGAGATGGTTAGATACTCTCTTGTTGGAGATGATCATTGCCTGGCACTTGTGTGGCGTGAATGTTACTTGCCACTTATCAGCCCAAGACTGGATATTGTCCAGGTCTTGCTGCATTTCTACACGGACTGCTTCAGTATCTGAGGAGTCACGAATGGTGCTGAACATTGTGCGAACATCCCCACTTCTGACCTTATGATTGAAGGAAGGTCATTGATGAAGCAGCTGATGATGGTTGGGCCGAGGACACTACCCTGAGGAACTCCTGCAGTGATGTCCTGGAATTCAGACGATTGACCTCCAACAACCACAACCATCATCCTTTGCGCTAGGTATGACTCCAGCCAGCGGATGGTTTTTCCCCTGATTCCCATTGACCTCAGTTTTGCTCGGGCTCCTTGATGCCATACTCAGTCAAATGCTGCCTTGATGTCAAGGGCAGTCACTCTCACCTCACCTCCTGAGTTCAGCTCTTTTGTCCATGTTTGAACCAAGGCTGTAATGAGGTCAGGAGTTGAGTGGCCCTGGCGGAACCAAAACTGAGCGTCACTGAGCAGGTTGTTGCTAAGCAAGTGCCGCTGGATGGCACTGTTGATGACACCTTCCATCACTTTACTGATGATTGAGAGTAGGCTGATGGGGCAGTAATTGGCCGGGTTCGACTTGTCCTGCTTTTTCTGTCCAGGACATACCTGGGCAATTTTCCACATTGCAGGGTAGATGCCAGTGTTGTAGCTGTATTGGAACAGCTTGGTTAGGGGCGCGGCTAGTTCTGGAGCAGAGGTCTTCAGTACTATTGCCGGAATATTGTCAGAGCCCATAGCTTTTGCAGTATCCAGTGCCTTCAGTCATTTCTTGGTATCATGCGGAGTGAATCGAATTGGCTGAGGTCCGGCATCTGTGATGCGGGGGACTTCAGGAGGAGGCCGAGATGGATCATCAACTCGGCACTTCTGGCTGAAGATTGTTGCAAACAGTTTCAGCCTTATCTTTCGCACTCATGTGCTGGACTCTCCCATCATTGAGGATGGGGATATTTGTGGAGCCACCTCCTCCAGTTAGTTGTTTAATTGTCCACCACCATTCTTGACTGGATGTGGCAGGACTGCAGAGCTTAGATCTGATCCGTTGGTTATGGGATCGCTTTGCTCTGTCTATCGCATGCTGCTGATGCAGTTTGGCATGCAAGTAGTCCTGTGTTGTAGCTTCACCAGGTTAATACCTGATTTTGAGGTACGTCTGGTGCTGCTCCTGGCATGCCCTCCTGCACTCTTCATTGAACCAGGGTTGGTCTCCTGGCTTGATGGTAATGGTAGAGTGGGGGATATGCCGGGCCATGAGGTTACAGATTGTGGTTGAGTACAATTCTGCTGCTGCTGATGGCCCACAGCGCCTCATGAATGCCCAGTTTTGCATTGCTAGATCTATTCAAAATCTATCCCATTTAGCACGGTGATAGTGTCACACAACACGATGGACGGTATCCTCAATGTGAAGGTGGGACTTCATCTCCACAAGGACTGTGCGGTGGTCACTCCTACCAATACTGTCATGGACAGAAGCATCTGTGGCAGGCAGATTCATGAGGACGAGGTCAAGTATGTTTTTCCCTCTGTGTTGGTTCCCCCACCACCTGCCGCAGACCCAGTCCAGCAGATATGTCCTTTAGGACTCAGCCAGCTCGGTCAGTAGTGGTGCTACCGAGCCACTCTTGGTGATGAACATTGAAGTCCCCCACCCAGAGTACATTTTGTGCCCTTGTCACACTCAGTGCTTCCTCCAAGTAGTGTTCAACATGGAGGAGTACTGAGTCATCAGCTGAGGGAGGGCGGTAGGTGATAATCAGTATGAGATTACCTTGCCCATGTTTGACCTGATGCCATGAGACTTCATGGGGTCCGGAGTCGATTTTGAGGACTCCCAGGGCAACTCCCTCTCTACTGTATACCACCGCGCCACCACCTCTGCTGGGTCTGTCCTGCCAGTGAACAAAGAACAAAGAACAGTACAGCACAGGAACAGGCCATTCGGCCCTCCAAGCCTGCGCCGATCTTGATGCCTGCCTAAACTAACACCTTATGCACTTCCGTGTGGAGGGCCAATATCCCTCCATTCCCATCCTATTCATATATTTGTCAAGATGTCTCTTAAACATCGCTATCGTATCTGCTTCCACCACCTCCCCTGGCAGCAAGTTCCAGGCACTCACCACCCTCTGTGTAAAAGACTTGCCTCGCACATCCCCTCTAAACTTTGCCCCTCGCACCTTAAACCTATGTCCCCTAGTAACTGACTCTTCCACCCTGGGAAAAAGCTTCTGACTATCCACCCTGTCCATAACTTTGTAAACCTCTATCATGTCGCCCCTCCACCTCCGTCGTTCTAGTGAAAACAATCCGAGTTTTTCCAACCTCTCCTCATAGCTAATGCCCTCCAGACCAGGCAACATCCTGGTAAACCTCTTCTGTACCCTCTCCAAAACCTCCACGTCCTTCTGGTAGTGTGGCGACCAGAATTGCACGCAATATTCTAAGTGTGGCCTAACTAAGGTTCTGTACAGCTGCAGCATGACTTGCCAATTTTTCTCCTCTATGCCCCGACCGATGAAGGCAAGCATGCCGTCGGCCTTCTTGACTACCTTATCCACCTGCGTTGCCACATTCAGTGATCTGTGGACCTGTACACCCAGATCTCTCTGCTTGTCAATGCTCCTAAGGGTTCTGCCATTTACTGTATACCTCCCACGTGCATTAGACCTTCCAAAATGCATTACCTCACATTTGTCCGGATTAAACTCCATCTGCCATTTCTCCGCCCAAGTCTCCAACCGATCTATATCCTGCTGTATCCTCTGACAATCCTCATCATTATCCGCAACTCCACCAACCTTTGTGTCGTCCGCAAACTTACTAATCAGACCTGCTACATTTTCCTCCAAATCATTTATATATACTACAAACAGCAAAGGTCCCAGCACTGATCCCTGCACAACACCACTAGTCACATCCCTCCATTCAGAAAAGCACCCTTCCACTGCTACACTCTGTCTTCTATGACAGAGCCAGTTCTGTATCCATCTTGCCAGCTCACCTCTGATCCCGTGTGACTCCACCTTTTGTACCAGTCTGCCATGAGGGACCTTGTCAAAGGCTTTACTGAATTCCATATAGATAACATCCACTGCCCTTCCTTCATCAATCATCTTTGTCACTTCCTCAAAAAACTCAATCGAATTTATAAGACACGACCTCCCCTTCACAAAACCATGCTGTCTCTCGCTAATAAGTTCGTTTGTTTCCAAAAGGGAGCAAATCCTGTCCCGAAGAATCCTCTCTAATAGTTTCCCTACCACTGATGTAAGGCTCTCCGGCCTATAATTTCCTGGATTATCCTTACCACCCTTCTTAAACAAAGGATCCAGTCCTCTGGGACCTCACCTGTAGCCAATGAGGACAGTGGGACAGGACATAACCGGGGATGGTGATGGCAGTGTCTCAGACATTGTCTGTAAGGTATGATTCCGTGAGTATGACTATGTCAGGCTGTTGTTTGACTAGTCTGTGGGACAGCTCTCCCAACTTTGGCACAAGCCCCCAGATGTTAGGAAGGAGGATATTGCAGGGTCGACAGGGCTGGGTTTGCCGCAGTCATTTCCGGTGCCTAGGTCAATGCCGGGTGGTCCGTCCGGTTTCATTCCTTTTTATTGACTTTGTAGCGGTTAGGTACAACTGAGTGGTTTGCTAGGCCATTTCAGAGGGCATGTAAGAGTTAACCACATTGCTGTGGGTCTGGAGTCACATGTAGGCCAGATCAGGAAAGGACAGCAGATTTCCTTCCCTAAAGGACATTAGTGAACCATATGGGTTTTTACAACAATCGACAATGGATTCATGGCCATCATTAGAATAGCTTTAATTCCAGTTCTGTGTGTATTTGTGTCTGTGTCTGTGTGTTGTGTCTGTGTGTATGCCTGTGTGAGTTTGTGTGTCAGTGGCTGTGTGTGTCTGTGTGTCAGAGTGTCTGTGTCAGTGTGTCTGTGTCTCCATGTCAGTGTCTATGACTGAGTCAGTGCCTGTGTGTGTGTGTGTGTACATCTGTGTGTCAGTGTCTGTGTCAGTGTGTGTGGCTGTGTGTGTTTCTGTGTATCAGTGGCTGTGTGTGTGTCTGTCTGTGTGTCTCTGTGCCAATGTCTGTGTGTGTGTATGTGCGCGTGTATTTGTGTATGTCTGTGTGTGTGTGTGTGTCTGTGTGCCAGTGTCTTTGAGTGTGTCTGTGTGTATTTGTCTGTGTGTCAGTGGCTGTGTGTGTGTCTTTGTCTGTATGTCTGTGAGTGTGTCTGTGTGTATATGTCAGTGTGTCAGTGGCTGTGTGTGTGTCTTTGTCTGTGTGTGTGTGTCTTTGTCTGTGTGTCTGTGAATGTGCCTGTGTGTGTCGATGTTTCACTGTCTGTATGTGTGTCTGTATGTGTGTGTGTATGTCTGTGTGTCTGTGTGTCAGTGTCTGTGTGTCTGTATCTGTATGTGTGTGTCTGTGTGTCAGTGGCTCTGTCTGTGTCTGTGTGTGTGTCTGTGCGTGTGTCTCTGTGTGTCAGTGTCTGTGTGTGTGTGTGTGTGTCTGTGTGTCAGTGTCTGTGTGTCTGTGTGTGTTCCTGTGTGTGTGTATGTTTGTGTGTCAGTGTCTGTGTGTCAGTGTCTGTGTGTCTGTGTGTCAGTGTCTTTGTGTGTGTGTCTGTGTGTCAGTGTCTGTGAGTGTGTCTGTGTGTGTGTATGTTTGTGTGTCAGTGCTTGTGTCAGTGTCTGTGTGTCTGTATCTGTATGTGTGTGTCTGTGTGTCAGTGGCTCTGTGTGTGCCTGTGTGTGTGTCTGTGCGTGTGTCTCTGTGTGTCAGTGTCTGTGTGTGTGTGTGTGTGTCTGTGTGTCAGTGTCTGTGTGTCTGTGTGTGTTCCTGTGTGTGTGTATGTTTGTGTGTCAGTGTCTGTGTGTCAGTGTCTGTGTGTCTGTGTGTCAGTGTCTTTGTGTGTGTGTCTGTGTGTCAGTGTCTGTGAGTGTGTCTGTGTGTGTGTATGTCTGGGTGTCAGTGCTTGTGTCAGTGTCTGTGTTTGTGTGTGTCTGTGTGTCAGTGGCTGTGTGTGTCTGTGTTTGTCTGTGTGTCTGTGTGTGCCTTTGTGTCAGTGGCTGTATGTGTGTGTGTGTTTCTGTGTGTGTCGATGTTTCACTGTCTCTGTTTGTGTCGCTGTGTGTGTATATGTCTGTGTGTAAATGTCGGTGTGTCTGTGTGTCAGTGTCTGTGTGTGTCTCTGTTTATCTGTGCGTGTGTCTTTGTGTGTCAGTGTGTGTGTTTGTGTGTGTCTGTGTGTCAGTGGCTGTGTGTCACAGAATCACAGAATAATACAGCACAGAAGAGGCCCTTTGGCCCATCGAGTCAGCACCCATGCATTAAAGACACCTGGCCTGTCTACCTATTCCCATTTGCCAGCACTTGGCCCATCGCCTTGAATGTTATGACGTGTCAAGTGCTCATCCAGGTACTTTTTAAAGGATGTGAGGCAACCCACCTCTACCACCCTCCCAGGCAGGGCATTCCAGATCATCACCACCCTCTGAGTAAAAAGGTTCTTCCTCAAATCCCCCTTAAACCTCCTGCACCTCACCTTAAACTTGTGCCCCTTCGTAACTGACCCTTCAGCTAAGCGGAACAGCTGCTCCCTATCCACCCTGTCCATGCCCCTCATAATCTTGTACACCTCGATCAGGTGACCCCTCAGTCTTCTCTGCTCCAGTGAAAACAACCCAAGCCTATCCAACCTCTCTTCATAGCTTAAATGTTCCATACCAGGCACCATCCTGGTGAATCGCCTCTGCACCCCCTCCAATGCAATCACATCCTTCCTATAATGTGGTGACCAGAATTGCACACAGTATTCCAGCTGTGGCCTTACCAAAGTTATGTACAACTCCAACATGACCTCCCTGCTTTTGTAATCTATGCCTCGATTGATAAAGGCAAGTGTCCCATATGCCTTTTTCACCACCCTATTAACCTGCCCTTCTGCCTTCAGAGATCTATGGACAAACACGCCAAGGTCCCTTTGTTCCTCGGAACTTCCCAGTGTCAGGTCATTCATTGAATACTTCCATGACACATTACTCCTTCCAAAGTGTATCACCTCACACTTTTCAGGGTTAATTTCCATCTGCCACATTTCTGCCCATTTGACCATCCCGTCTATAACTTCCTGTAACCTAAGACACTCCACCTCACTGTTAACCACTCGGCCAATCTTTGTGTCATCCACAAACTTACTGATCCTACCCCCCACATAGTCATCTATGTCGTTTATATAAATGACAAACAATCGGGGACCCAGCACAGATCCCTGTGGTACGCCACTGGACACTGGCTTCCAGTCACTAAAACAGCCGTCTGTCATCACTCTCTGTCTCCTACAGCTAAGCCAATTTTGACTCCACCTTATCATGTTACCTTGTATCCCATGTGCATTTGCTTTCTTGATAAGTCTCCCATGTGGGACCTTGTCAAAGGCTTTGCTGAAATCCATGTAAACTACATCAACTGCACAACCCTCATCTCCACACCTGGTCACATGCTCAAAAAATTCAATCAAATTTGTTAGTCATGACCTCCATCTGACAAAGCCATGCTGACTATTCCTAATCAAATTTTGCCTCTCCAAGTGGAGATAGATTCTCTCCTTCAGAATTTTCTCCAATAGTTTCCCTCCCACTGACGTGAGACTCACTGGTCTGTAGTTCCCTGGCTTATCTCTACAACCTTTCTTATATAGTGGGACCACATTAGCTGTTCTCCAGTCCTCTGGCACATCCCCGGTGGCCGGAGAGGAATTCAAAATTAGTTTCAGAGCCCCTGCAATCTCCACCCTCGCCTCCCACAGCATCCTGGGACACAAATCGTCCGGACCTGGAGATTTGTCCACTTTTAAGCCTTCCAAAACCTCCAATAACTTGTCACTCCCTATGACAATTTGCTCAAGAACCTCACAGTCTCTCTCTCTGAGTTCCATATCTCTCTTGGGTGAAGACAGATGTGAATTATTCATTCAACACCCTACCAATGTCCTCTGGCTCCACCCACAGATTTCCCCCTTGGTTCCTAATGGGTCCTACTCTTTCCTTGTTTATCCTCTTCCCGTTGATATACTTATGGAATATCTTGGGATTTTCCCTACTTTTACCAGCCAGTGCTTTCTCATGTCCCCTCTTTGCTCTCCTAATTGATTTCTTAAGCTCCATCCTACACTTTCTGTACTCCACTAATGCTTCCATTGATTTGCTCTCCTTGTATTTGCTGAAAGCCTCTCTTTTCCTTCTCATCGTACCCTGAATGTTTCTGGTCATCCATGGTTCTCTGGGCTTGTTGCTCCTAACTATTACCCTCCCCATTTCCTTTTTGAATGCCCTCCACTGCTCTTCTGCAGATTTCCTGACAAGTAACTCTTTCCAGTCTACCTTGGCCAGATCCTGCCTTATTTTACTAAAATTCGCTCTCCCCCAATCCAAAACCCTTTTTTGAAACTTGTCTATTTCTTTCTCCATAACAAGCTTAAATTGTACCATGTTGTGGTCGCTATCACCAAAATGTTCCCCCACCAACACATCAACCACCTGTCCGTTTTCATTCCCCAGAATTAGGTCCAGCACTGCACCCTCCCTTGTTGGATTCTTTACATATTGAGCTAAAAAGTTCTCCTGTATACATTTTAAGAACTCCACTCCATCTAAGCCCTTAACACGATGACTATCCAAATTAATGTTGGGAAAGTTGAAATCACCTAATATAATTATTTTTACACACCTCTGCAAATTGCGCACATATTTGCTCCTCAATTTCCCGCTGACTATCTGGGGGTCGATAATAAACACCTAGCAATGTGGCTGTCCATTTTTTATTCCTAAACCCTACCCATAAAGCTTCATTTGATGCCCCCTCCAAGATATCATCTCTCCTTACTGCAGTAACTAATATTGCAATGCCCCTTCCTCTTTTACCCCCTCCTCTGTCTCGCCTGAAGATTCTATATCCCTGGATCTTGAGCTGCCAATCCTGCTCCTCCCTCAACCATGTCTCCGTGATGGCTACTATATCACAATTCCACGTGTCAATCCTTGCCCTTAACTCGTCTGTTTTACTTGCAATACTCCTGGCATTAAAGTAGAGGCCTTCCATCTTGGTCTTATTCCCTTGAAACTTACTTCTGATGTATTCCCTCTGACTTGTTTGCTTTCCTGTGTTTAGCTGAATCCCTATTCTGCTAGGAGTCTGCATCCCCTCCCCCTGCCAAATTAGTTTAATCTCCTCCCAATAGCCCAAGCAAACCCGCCAGCAAGGATGTTAGTCCCCCTCTTGTTCAGATGTAGACTGTCCCACTTGTACAGATCCCACCTTCCCCAGAAACGCTCCCAGTGGTCCAGGAATCTAAAACCCTCCCTCCTGCACCAACCTTAAGCCACGCATTAATCTCCTATTTCTATACTCGCTAGCAAATGGCACTGGAAGTTATCCAGAGATTATTAACCGAGAGGTCCTGCTTTTTAGTCACCGGCCTTACTCCCTGAATTCTTGATGCAATACCTCATCCCTCTTTCTACCTCTGTCATTGGTACCAACATGAACCATGACCTCTGCCTCATCACCCTCTCCCTTCAGGATGCCCTGCAGCCGTTCAGTGACATCCCAGACCCTGGCACCAGGGAGGCAACACACCATCCTTGAGTCACGTTGACGGCCACAGTAGCACCTATCTGTTCCCCTGACTATAGAATCCCCTATTACTATTGTTCTTCCTCTCTTTCCCCCTTCCTGTGCAGTCAGGCTGCTTATGGTGCCAGAAGCTTGGCTCTGTCCGCGCTCCCTGGAGGAACCGGCCTCATCAGCCTCCAAAATGGAATACCAATTTGCAAGCGGGACCCCAGGGGACTCCTGAACTACCTGCCTGTTTCTCTTGGACTGCCTGGTGGTCACCCATTCCCTTCCTTCCTCAAGTCCCTTCAGCTGCGGTGTGACCACCTCTCTCTACGTGCTATCCACAATGTTCACAGACTCACGGATGCTCCACAGTGTTTCCAGCCGCCGTTCCAGTTCTGAAACCCGAGCTTCCAGGAGCTGCAGCTGGACACACTTCCTTCACACATGCTGGTTCCGGGGACTGGAAATGTTCCCGGATTCCTACATGTAGCAAGAGGAGCAAACCACGGCTTCAAGCTCTCCTGCCATGACTAAACCCTTTAAATTTAAAACTTTAGAAGATTATAATTTTAAAAAATAAATCAACTGAGTCTTGCCAAAACAATGACTTACAATTCAATCCACTTTGAAAAATACCCGCCAGGACTTACTCACCAGTCAGCTGTGCTCTGTGGAAAATCTCGCCTCCCCTCACACTCAGTGTCAGTGTCTGTATGTCAGCATCTGTGTGTGTGTGTCTGTGCTTGTGTCTCTGTGTGTCAGTGCCTGTGGTGTCTGTCTGTGTGTGTGTGTGTCTGTATGTCAGTGTCTGTGTGTGTGTCTGTGTCTGTGCGTGTTTCTCTGTGTGTCTGTATGTGCTGTGTGTGTGCGTCTGTGGCTGTGTGCGTGTCTGCATGTCAGTGCCTGTGTGTGTGTCTGTGTCTGTGCGTGTTTCTCTGTGTGTCAGTGCCTGTGGTGTGAGTGTCTGTGTGTGTCAGTGTGTTTGTGTCTGCCAGTGTCTGTGTCTGTGTGTGTGTCTGTGTGTCAGTGTGTGTATGTCAGTGTCTGTGTGTATGTTGGGTGTGTGTCTGTGTGTCTCTGTGTGTTGTGTCTCTGTGTGTTGTGTCGTTGTGTGTGTGTGTCTGTGTGTTTTTGGGAATGGGGGTGGTGATTAGTTAATACTGAAGAGGGCTGCAACAAATTATGAGAAGACGTTTTACATTTTGGTTAGCAAAATAAGGAGGTCACATGTTACTTGATAGATACGAATCTGAATGGGGGAGAGGAGCAAGGGGATCAGCGGATACAGATACACAAACCAGTAAAAGTAGCCATGCAAGTCAATAAGGTCATAACAAAGCAATGCAAACACTAAGGTTTATTTCAAGAGAGATAACATTGAAAAGTAAATCTTTGTTAAACTTGTACTGAACCTTGGTGAGACCACACTTGGAGAATTGTGTACCATTCTGGTCGTCATATTACAGAAAAGATATAGAGACACTGGAGAGGTTGAAAAAAAGATTTCCAAGGATGATACCAGAAATGCAAGGTTATACCTTGCAGGAACGGATGACCAGGCCGGCTCTCCTATATCTTGAGAATAGAAGGCTGACGGATGACCTAATAAAGGTCTTTCAAATTATGAATGGTTTTCAGAGACACAGAGGCAATGGCTGGATTTTGTTCAGGAAGCGGGGCTCCCAGCACTGGGACGGAAAGGCAGGAGGAGTCCCACCTTTGCATTTCCCAGCCCCTGGAGCAATCCTGCGGTCTTTTGGGGGTCAATGTTTTAGGAGACAGGATCCCCGTCCCTTTAAAGACTTTATAGGGACAGGGATCCCGCCCCCAAAAGCTGTCGGCCAATCAGAGGGTCGACAGCTCAGCAGTATCATCAGCGCCACCAGGAGCAGTGGCCACTGCCGGTACTGCAGAGCCCTCAGACCCAGGCCCACGCAGGAACCCCAGAACATAGATAGGTGAGGCGGGGTCACCAGGACCAGTCCAGAAGGCCCCAATAAGCAAGGTTGGTGGTCGTTCTGTCCGGGGGCTGTTCCGAGGGGTAATATTGTTCCTGGGTGTGGGGGTACCCCGTGTGCCATAAATTGCCCATGAAGGAGGGACACCCCCCCCCTCCCCACCTGCCCCAAGCCCACAAGGAGAGCGCCCAGTTTTGTAAGGCATCCTCCCCGAGCAGCAGAGCCCCTACCCCCTCCCACCACTGGTAAGATTCCAGCAGTGGTGAGAAGAGACCCTTAATTGGCCATTAAAGGGCCTGAAATGGCTTCTGGGGGAAGGTCACCATCGGCCTATCCCACCCCTGGGACGATCAGAATCAGGAATACCAGCATCGGATTCCGTGGTGAGTGGTTCTGCTCCGATTCTCTGGCACCCAACCCGCCATGAAACCTGCCTTCTGGACAAAAACAAGATCCTGCCCAATGTTTCTACTGGTGGGGAAGAGTGAAACTGGAGATCATCAAGATAAGTACGATAGACACCAAGAAATCCAATGGGGAATTGCAAGGAAACTTCTTTACCGAGAGAGTGGTGAGAATGTGGAACTCGCTGCAACCGGGACTGGTTCAGGTGAGCAGTATAGATGCAGTTAACAGGAGGCTAGATTAGCAAATCAGGGAGAAGGGAATAAAGGGTGTGATGGAAACCACACCTGCCAAAATGAGACATATTAATTTTGTCATGTGGAACATTATTTGAACACTTCCTGGACATTGAACATAACTTGTTTTAAAAGACGACAGAACAGTGGCTGAAAACATGGCTGCACATTTGCATTCTAAAAGACAGTGGCATGGAGAGACAATAGGAGCACTCCCGGATTCAATTAGCTAGATGGGTTTTGTCAATAGTGATGATCAAGAGACATTGAGAGTCATTGACTATGTAAGAGCCAGCATTCTATCCACCTTTAATTCTTTCTCCTCCTATGTCTCTATTTGTGTGTGTTTATCGCGTATCAAACTAGTGTGGTCACCTTGTGTATTTTTAGTAGTTTTAACTGAGTCAGAGTTTTAAGGTTAATAAACTTACACCTTTCTTGTTTAAATCTGAGAAAACCTGTCTGGTTGATTTCTTTGCCATTGTAATTAGAGAGCAGTGAACAAGAACTCACTGGGGGGAAGCTAAAAGCACAGTGTTTTAAAAGTTAAACTCTGTTACGGCCAAACCAGGAAATGGCTGGTCGTAACAAGGGTTATGCTGAGAGGGTTAGATGAGAAAGGACAGGGGAGGCACGAGTGGAGCATAAACACCAGCATGGAGTGGTTGTGTTGAATGGTCTGAATCTGTGCTGTATATTTGATATAATTATCTGTAACTGTCACATCACAGACACAGTTTGGGTCAGAGTGTATTCAAAGAACAAAGAACAGTACAGCACAGGAACAGGCCATTCAGCCCTCCAAGCCTGCGCCGATCTTGATGCCTGTCTCAATTAAAAATAATAATAATCATAATCTCAGATACATAGTCTAAGCTACAGAGTAATTAAGCCATAGAGTTGTGGGATGAATAAAAAGAAGCTCTGATCAAGGACAGTGACAGGCTCATAAAGTTAATATGAGACAATGATGAGAAAGGTTGTTGTGTAATAAATGCATGATGCTGTCAGTAAATCAGTTCAAAGTTTGCTCCAAAAACCAGATTTCCAATAACAGGCGTGATAACATGGAGAGGTGCAGCAAGGTCTGTGTGAGGGGAGTGTGACCATTCACACTGCACCCATACTCCAACATCCTGTATGCTCTGAGAACACCTGGGTTACAGCACCTGCTATTTGATTCCCTCCCTCCTCCCTCCTCCGTCCAATGACCTCACCTTTAGAGAAACAGCAGGAAGATTTTCAGTTTCAGAGATTTACTCAAACCTGAAGGTGCTTAATGGCCCATTAACTGTAATCTCAGCAGTAACACAGAGACAGCAATGGGATCACTGAGCTCTTTGTTCAACAGCTGGATTTACATCCCAACAAATGGAAAGTTCCTCAATGTGGGACAGATACAGAGAGCAGTGTCAGTGCTGTCGTCAGGCTCAGTTAATGCCATTCTCTCCAATGTCACTGTCTCTCCAGGTTACTAACTCCTCTGACACTATTACAGAACAATGTGACAATATACCATCTCCCATGTGTTTGTCTTTACTGAATAAACTCCCTCTACACTGAGCCATCAAACACTCGAATCGAGTCTCTGAATCTTCAGGAGAGGAGGGAACGTGAACCTCAGTGAGAGTCTGGGGAGATTTGACAACAGAATTGAGTTCTTTGGAAGGCTGATTGAACTTCAGCCTCACATCAGTGAGTTTAACAGTTAGTTAATGTTTCTGTCCATTTCAAGAACTGAAACTTGATCATTAACATCCCTGAGATCACAGCATCTTGCCCATTACCAAAATGTAATTTCTCAATGAATTCTCCCATTATTCACATCGAAAGCCTGGAATTAGGCAGTGAATTGGCTGATGTTCAGAGTTACAAATTGGGGAGGAGTTAGAGTGTGTTGGGTGGAGCTGGTATACTGCACATTCCTGTAACTATTCCCTGCTCATTGGGAGCTGCAGGAATGTGATTTCAGGGAAACATTCAGGATCAATTTGGAAAGTACAGAGCCAGTGATCAGAAGGCTGAGTGTGGAGAAAGGGATTGACAAGTTCCAGGTAAGGCCTTCTAATCCTGAATTACTCCAGTTTCCCACTTTTCCTCTGCTGATGCTTCCACATTGAGAATTTATAGACTCAAACTTTCTTCTCAAAGGCAACACTTACGAACATAAGAATATACGAATTAGGAGCAGGAGTAGGCCACTCGGTCCCTCAAGCCTGCTAGCTGTTCAATAAGATCATGGCTGAACTGATTGTCACCTCAACTCCACATTCCTGCCTGCCCCGATAACATTTCACCCCCTTGCTTATCAAGAAGCAGCCTTAGAAATATTCAAAGACTCTGTTTCCACTGCCTTTTGAGGAAGAGAATTCCAAAGACGACGACCCTCTGAAACAAAAATATTGCTCCTCATCTCTGTCTTAAATGGGCGACCCCTTATTTTTAAACGGTGACCCCTAGTTCTAGATTCTCCCACAAGGAGAAACATCCTTTCCACATCCACCCTGTCAAGACCCCTCAGGATCTTATATGTTTCAATCAAGTCGCCTCTTACTCTCTTAAACTCCAGCCGATGCAAGTCTAGCCTGTCCAATCTTTCCGTGGAAGACAGCCCGCCCATTCCAGGTATTAGTCCAGTAATCCTTCTCTGTACTGCTTCCAACACATTTAAATTCTTCCTTAAATAAGGATACCAGTACTGTACACAGTACTCCAGATGTGGTCTCACCAATGCTCTGCATTAACCTTCCAATTTTTATATTCAATTCCCCTCGCAATAAACGATAACATTCTATTAGCTTTCGTAATTACTTGCTGTACCTGCATACTAACCTTTTGTGATTCATGCACTCGGACACCCAGATCCCTCTGCATCTCAGAGCTCTGTAATCTCTCACTATTTAGATAATATGCTTCTTTTTTATTCTTCCTGCCAAATAGGACAATTTCACATTTTCCCACAGTTTACACATTTGCCAGGTCACGAAACCTATCTATATCACTTTGTAGCCTCCTTATGTCCTCTTTACAATTAACTTTCCTACCTATCGTTGTGTCATCAGCAAATTTAACAACCATACAAAGAACAAAGAACAAAGAACAGTACAGCACAGGAACAGGCCATTCGACCCTCCAAGCCTGCACCGATCGTGATGCCTGTTTAAACTAAAACTTTCTGCACTTCCGGGGACCGTATCCCTCTATTCCCATCCTATTCATGTATTTATCAAGATGCCTCTTAAACGTCGCTATCGTACCTGCTTCCACCACCTCCCCTGGCAGCAAGTTCCAGGCACTCACCACCCTCTGTGGAAAAAACTTGCCTCGCACATCCCCTCTAAACTTTGCCCCTCGCACCTTAAACCTATGTCCCCAGTAACTGACTCTTCCACCCTGGGAAAAAGCTTCTGACTATCCACTCTGTCCATGCCACTCATAACTTTGTAAACCTCTATCATGTCGCCCCTCCACCTCCGTCGTTCCAGTGAAAACAATCCGAGTTTATCCAACCTCTCCTCATAGCTAATACCCTCCAGACCAGGCAACGTCCTGGTAAACCTCTTCTGTACCCTCTCCAAAGCCTCCACATTCTTCTGGTAGTGTGGCAACCAGAATTGTATGCAATATTCCAGGTGTGGCCTAACTAAGTTTCTGTACAGCTGCAGCATGACTTGCCAATTTTTCTCCTCTATGCCCCGACCGATGAAGGCAAGCATGCCGTCGGCCTTCTTGACTGCCTTATCTAACTGTGTTGCCACTTTCAGTGACCTGTGGACCTTTGATCCCTTCATCCAAAACATTTATATAAATTGTAAAAAGTTGAGGCTCCAGCACAGATCCCTGTGGCATACCACTCATTGCATCTTGCCAACCAGAAAATGACCCATTTATGCCTACTCTCTGTTTCTTGTTAGCTCGCCAATCTTCTATCCATGCCAATATCTTACCCCCTACACCATGAGCTTTTATTTTCTACAATAACCCTCGATGTGGCACCTTATCAAATGCCTTCTGGAAATCTAAGTACAGTACATCCACCGGTTCTGCTTTATCCTCAGCACTGTTACTTCTTCAAAGAACTCCAATAAATTGGTTAAACATGATTTCCCTTTCACAATACCATGTTCACTTTGCCTTATTACTTTGAATTTTTCTAAGTATAGCCTTGCTATAATGTCTTTAACAATAGTTTCTAACATTTTCCCTATGGGCGGCACAGTGGCGCAGCGGTTAGCACCGCAGCCTCACAGCTCCAGCGACCCGGGTTCAATTCTGGATACTGCCTGTGTGGAGTTTGCAAGTTCTCCCTGTGTCTGCATGGTTTTCCTCCGGGTGCTCCGGTTTCCTCCCACATGCCAAAGACTTGCTGGTTGATAGGTAAATTGGCCATTAGCAATTGCCCCAAGTATAGGTAGGTGGTAGGGAAACACAGAGACAGGTGGGGATGTGATCGGAATATGGAATTAGTGTCGGATTAGTATAAATGGGTGATTGATGGTCGGCACAGACTCCGTGGGTCGAAGGGCCTGTTTCAGTGCTGTATCTCTAAAAAAAAAAGATGTTAATCTAATTGGACTGTAGTTTCCTGCTTTCTGTCTCTCTACCTTTTTGAATAAAAGAGCAATTTTCCAGTGGGCTGCATTTGCTGACAACGCAGTCACTAGGTGGCGCTGCACTGGCACAAACGCAAATGCAGCCTGTTCAACCTAAATCTCACAATCAGCGACGTTCAGGCAGCTGCCAGGACTAAAGATGGCGCTGCTCAAATAATCACACAAAGGCAACGTAAACACATGGCCAGACAGATTGGCTGGATGAGGAATGACCGGAGAGAGCAGACAGTGGGGGGATTTGCCAGAGAGAGCGTGCGGGGGGTGGTGAATAGCCGGAAACAGGAGGCAGGAGGAATGGCTGGAGGGATTGTGATGGGGGGAATTGCTGGAGAGAGTGGGCGGGGGCTGGAATGGTCGGAGAGCGGACAGGGGGGGGGATGGGACAGAGAGACTGTGCGGGGGTAGGGTGGGGAATGGCCGGAGGCAGGGGGAATGGCTGGAGAGATTGGGATGGGGGGAATTGCTGGAGATGGCGGGCGGAGGCTGGAATGGTCGGAGAGCGGACAGGGGTGGGGGATGGGACAGAGAGAGTGTGCGGGTGTGGGGTGGGGAATGGCCGGAGGCAGGGAGAATGGCTGGAGAGATTGGGATGGGGGTATTGAAGTTTCAGTAGGGGACTACTTTGGGAATAGTGATCACAATTCCATAAGCTTTAAAATACTCATGGACAAAGATGAGAGTGGTCCTAAAGGAAGAGTGCTAAATTGGGGGAAGGCCAACTATACCAAAATTCGGCAGGAGCTGGGAAATGTATATTGGGAGCAGCTGTTTGAAGGTAAATCCACATGTGATATGTTGGGAGGCTTTTAAAGAGAGGTTGATTAGCGTGCAGGAGAGACATGTTCCTGTGAAAATGAGAGACAGAAATGGCAAGATTCGGGAACCATGGATGACAGGTGAAATTGTGAGACTGGCTAAGAGGAAAAAGGAAGCATACATCAGGTCCAGGTGGCTGAAGAAAGACGAAGCTTTGAAAGAATATCGGGAATCTAGGACCAATCTGAAACGAGGAATTAAGAGGGCTAAAAGGGTTCATGAAATATCTTTAGCAAACAGGGTTAAGGAAAATCCCAAAGCCTTTTATTCATATATAAGGAGCAAGAGGTAACTAGAGAAAGGATTGGCCCACTCAAGGACAAAGGAGGAAAGTTATGCGTGGAGTCAGAGAAAATGGGTGAGATTCTAAACGAGTACTTTGCATCGGTATTCACCGAGGAGAGGGACATGAAGGATGTTGAGGTTAGGAACAGATGTTTGATTACTCTAGGTCAAGTCGGCATAAGGAGGGAGGAAGTATTGGGTATTCTAAAGGGCATTAAGGTGGACAAGTCCCCAGGTCCGGATGGGAACAATCCCAGGTTACTGAGGGAAGTGAGAGAGGAAATAGCTGGGGCCTTAACAGATATCTTTGCAGCATCCTTAAACACGGGTGAGGTCCCGGAGGACTGGAGAATTGCTAATGTTGTCCCCTTGTTTAAGAAGGGTAGCAGGGATAATCCAGGTAATTATAGACCGGTGAACCTGACGTCAGTGGTAGGGAAGCTGCTGGAGAAGATACTGAGGGATAGGATTTATTCCCATTTGGAAGAAAATGGGCTTATCAGTGATAGGCAACATGGTTTTGTGCAGGGAAGGTCATGTCTTACCAACTTAATAGAATTCTTTGAGGAAGTGACAAAGTTGATTGAAGAGGGAAGGGCTGTAGATGTCATATACATGGACTTCAGTAAGGCGTTTGATAAGGTTCCCCATGGTAGGCTGATGGAGAAAGTGAAGGTGCATGGGGTCCAAGGTGTACTAGCTAGATGGATAAAGAACTGGCTGGGCAACAGGAGACAGAGAGTAGCAGTGGAAGCGAGTTTCTCAAAATGGAGATGTGTGACCAGTGGTGTTCCACAGGGATCCGTGCTGGGACCACTGTTGTTTGTGATATACATAAATGATTTAGAGGTAAGTATAGGTGGTCTGATTAGCAAGTTTGCAGACGACACTAAGGTTGGTGGAGTAGCAGATAGTGACTGTGACTGTCAGAGAATACAGCAGAATATAGATAGACTGGAGAGATGGGCAGAGAAATGGCAGATGGAGTTCAATCAAGGCAAATGCGAGGTGATGCATTTTGGAAGATCCAATTCAAGAGTGAACTATACAGTGAATGGAAAAGTCCTGGGGAAAATTGATGTACAGAGAGATTTGGGTGTTCAGGTCCATTGTTCCCTGAAGGTGGCAACGCAGGTCAATAGAGTGGTCAAGAAGGCATACGGCATGCTTTCCTTCATCGGACGGGGTATTGAGTACAAGAGTTGGCAGGTCATGTTACAGTTGTCTAGGACTTTGGTTCGGCCACATTTGGAATACTGCGTGCAGTTCTGGTCGCCACATTACCAAAAGGATGTGGATGCTTTGGAGAGTGTGCAGAGGAGGTTCACCAGGATGTTGCCTGGTATGGAGGGCACTAGCTATGAAGAGAGGTTGAGTAGATTAGGATTATTTTCATTAGAAAGACGGAGGTTGAGGGGGGACCTGATTGAGGTGTACAGAATCATGAGAGGTATAGACAGGGTGGATAGCAAGAAGCTTTTTCCCAGAGTGGGGGATTCAAATACTAGGGGTCACGAGTTCAAAGTGAGAGGGGAAAAGTTTAGGGGGAATATGCGTGGAAAGGTCTTTACGCAAAGGGTGCTGGCTGCCTGGAACGCGTTGCCAGCGGAGGTGGTAGACACGGGCACGATAGCGTCTTTTAAGATGTATCTAGACAGATACATGAATGGGCAGGAAGCAAAGAGATACAGACCCTTAGAAAATAGGCGACATGTTTAGATAGAGGATCTGGATCGGCACAGGCTTGGAGGGCCGAAGGGCCTGTTCCTGTGCTGTAATTTTCTTTGTTTTTTGTTCTTTGTTGTAATAAATCTGGAAGTAAAAGCTAGTCTAATGATGGCCATGAAACCATTGTCGATTGTTGTAAAAACCCATCTGGTTCACTAATGTCCTTTAGGAAAGGAAATCTGCTGTCCTTACCTGGTCTGACCTACATGTGACTCCAGACCCACAGCAATGTGGTTAACTCTTACATGTCCTCTGAAATGGCCTAGCAAGCCACTCAGTTGTACCTACCCACTACGAAGTCACTAAAAAGGAATAAAACCGGACGGACCACCCGGCATCGACCTAGGCACCGGAACTGACAATGGTAAACCCAGCCCTGTCGACCCTGCAAATTCCTCCTGACTAATATCTGGGGGCTTGTGCCAAAGTTGGGAGAGCTGTCCGACAGACTAGTCAAGCAACAGTATGACATAGTCATACGCACGGAATCATACCTTACAAACAATGTCTGAGACACTGCCATCACCATCCCCGGGTATGTCCTGTCCCAGAGGCAGGACAGACCCACCAGAGGTGGTGGCATAGTGGCATACAATAGGGAGGGAGTTGCCCTGGGAGTTGTCAACGTCGACTCCGGACCCCATGAAGTCTCATGGCATCAGGTCAAACACGGGCAAGGTAACCTCCTACTGATTACCAACTACCGCCCTCCCTCAGCTGATGACTCAGTACTCCTCCATGTTGAACAGCACTTGGAGGAAGCACTTAGGGTGGCAAGGGCACAAAATGTACTCTGGGTGGGGGACTTCAATGTCCATCACCAAGAGTGGCTCGGTAGCAACACTACTGACCGAGTTGGCTGAGTCCTAAAGGACATATCTGCTAGACTGGATCTGCGGCAGGTGGTGGGGGAACCAACACAGAGGGAAAAACATACTTGACCTCGTCCTCACCAATCTGCCTGCCGCAGATGCTTCTGTCCATGACAGTATTGGTAGGAGTGACCACCGCACAGTCCTTGTGGAGACGAAGTCCCGCCTTCACATTGAGGATACCGTCCATCGTGTTGTGTGGCACTATCACCGTGCTAAATGAGATAGATTTCAAACAGATCTCGCAATGCAACACTGGGCATCCATGAGGCCCTGTGGGCCATCAGCAGCAGCAGAATTGTACTCAACCACAATCTGTAACCTCATGGCCCGGCATATCCCCCACTCTACCATTACCATCAAGCCATGAAACCAACCCTGGTTCAATGAAGAGTGCAGGAGGGAATGCCAGGAGCAGCACCAGGCATACCTCAAAATCAGGTATTAACCTGGTGAAGCTACAACCCAGGACTACTTGCATGCCAAACTGCGTAAGCAGCATGCGAAAGACAGAGCAAAGCGATCCCATAACCAACGGATCAGATCTAAGCTCTGCAGTCCTGCCACATCCAGCCGTGAATGGTGGTGGACAATTAAACAACTAACTGGCGGAGGTGGCTGCACAAATATTCCCATCCTCACTGATAGGGGAGTCCAGCACATCAGTGCAAAAGATAAGGCTCAAAAAAATTGGATCAATCTTCAGCCAGAAGAGCCGAGTTGATGATCCATCTCAGCCTCCTCCTGAAGTCCCCAGCATCACAGATGCCAGACTTCAGCCAATTCGATTCACTCCACGTGATATCAAGAAATGACTGAAGGCACTGGATACTGCTAAAGCTATGGGCTCTGACAATATTCCGGCAATAGTACGGAAGACCCGTGCTCCAGAACTTGACGCACCCCTAGCCAAGCATTACAGTACAGCTACAACACTGGCATCTACCCTGCAATGTGGAAAATTGTCCAGGTATGTCCTGTGCACAAAAAGCAGGACAAGTCCAACCCGGCCAATTACCGCCCCATCAGCCTACTCTCAATCATCAGTAAAGTGATGGAAGGTGTCATCAACAGTGCCATCCAGCGGCACTTGCTGAGCAATAACCTGCTCAGTGACGCTCAGTTTGGGTTCCGCCAGGGCCACTCAGCTCCTGACCTCATTACAGTCTTGGTTCAAACATGGACAAAAGAGCTGAACTGAAGAGGTGAGGTGAGAGTGACTGCCCTTGACATCAAGGCAGCATTTGACCGAGTATGGCATCAAGGAGCCCCAGCAGAACTGAGGTCAATAGGAATTAGGGGGAAAACCCTCCGCTGGCTGGAGTCATACCTAGTGCAAAGGAAGATTGTTGTGGTTGTTGGACGTCAATCATCTGAGCTCCAGGACATCACTGCAGGAGTTCCTCAGGGTAGTGTCCTCGGCCCAACCATCTTCAGCTGCTTCATCAATGACCGTCCTTCAATCATAAGGTCAGAAGTTTGGATGTTCGCTGATGACTGCACAATGTTCAGCACCATTCGTGACTCCTCAGATACTGAAGCAGTCCGAACTGGCTCAGTCACAGAAGTCAGAGGGTAACAGTGGATGGGTGTTTTTCTGAATGGAGGGATGTGACTCGTGGTGTTCCGCAGGGATCAGTGCTGGGACCTTTGCTGTTTGTAGTATATATAAATGATTTGGAGGAAAATGTAGTAGCTGGTCTGATTAGTAAGTTTGCGGACGACACAAAGGTTGGTCGAGTTGCGGATAATGATGAGGATTGTCAGAGGATACAGCAGGATAAAGATCAGTTGGAGACTTGAGCGGAGAAATGTCAGATGGAGTTTAATCCGGACAAATGTGTGGTAATGCATTTTGGAAGATCTATTGCAGGTGGGAGGTATACAGTAAATGGCAGAACCCTTAGGAGTATTGACAGGCAGAGAGATCTGGGCGTACAGGTCCACAGGTCACTGAAAGTGGCAATGCAGGTGGATAAGGTAGGCAAGAAGGCATACGGCATGCTTGCCTTCATCGGTCGGGGCAGAGAGTATAAAAATTGGCAAGTCATGTTGCAGCTGTACAGAACCTTTATTAGGCCACACTTAGAATATTGCGTGCAATTCTGGTCGCCACACTACCAGAAGGACGTGGAGGCTTTGGAGAGGGTACAGAAGAGGTTTACCAGCATGTTGCCTGGTCTGGAGGGCATTAGCTATGAGGAGAGGTTGGATAAACTCAGATTGTTCTCACTGGAACGACGGAGGTGGAGGGGCGACATGATAGAGGTTTACAAAGTTATAAGCGGCATGGACAGAGTGGATAGTCAGAAGCTTTTTCCCAGGGTGCAAGAGTCAGTTACTAGGGGACATAGGTTTAAGGTGCGAGGGGAAATGTTTAGAGGGGATGTGCGAGGCAAGTGTTTTCCACAGAGGATGGTGAGTGCCTGGAACTTGCTGCCGGGGGAGGTGGTGGAAGCAGGTACAATAGCGACGTTTAAGAGACATCTTGACAAATATATGAATAGGATGGGAATAGAGGGATCTGGGCCTCGGAAGTGCAGAAGGTGTTAGTTTCGGCAGGCATCAAGATCGGCGCAGGCTTGGAGGGCCGAATGGCCTGTTCCTGTGCTGTACTGTTCTTTGTTCTTTGTTCTTTATGTAGAAATGCAGCAAGACCTGGACGATATCCAGGCTTGGGCTGATATGTGGCAAGTAACATTCGCGCCACACAAGTGCCAGGCAATGACCATCTCCAACAAGAGAGAATCTAACCATCTCCCCTTGACATTCAATGGCATTACCATCGCTGAATCCCCCACTATCAACATCCCAGGGGCTACCATTGACCAGAAACTGAACTGGAGTAGCCATATAAATACCGTGGCTACAAGAGCAGGTCAGAGGCCAGGAATCCTGAGGCGAGTAACTCACCTCCTGACTCCCCAAAGCCTGTCCACCATCTACAAGGCACAAGTCAGGAGTGTGATGGAATACTCTCCACTTGCCTGGATGGGTGCAGCTCCAACAACACTCGAGAAGCTCGACACCATCCAGGACAAAGCAGTCCGCTTGATTGGCACCCCATACAAACATTCACCCCCTCCACCACCGACGCACAGTGGCAGTGTGTACCATCTACAAGATGCACTGCAGCAATGCACCAAGGCTCCTTAGACAGCACGTTCCAAACCCGCGACCTCTACCAACTAGAAGGACAAGGGCAGAAAATACATGGGAGCACCACCACCCGCAATTCCCCTCCAAGTCACACACCATCCTGACTTGGAACCATATCGCCGTTCCTTCACTGTCGCTGGGTCAAAATCCTGGAACTCCATTCCGAACAACACTGTGGGTCTACCTACCCCAAATGGACTACAGCGGTTCAAGAAGGCAGAATTTTCCGCACTACGAGCGTCAGGCTGACTGGACTACAATTCCCTGTTTTCTCTCTACCTCCCTTTTTAAATAGTGGGGTTACATTAGCTACCCTCCAATCTGTAGGAACTGTTCCAGAGCACAAACAGCCTTTCTTAGGTTTAAAGAAGACAAGTGAAATTTATTAAAAATTAAACTTAAACTCTAATTCAGTTAACATGCTAGCATGCATACATGATACACGCATGCAGATAGGGACAGAAAAGAGCAGAAGAAAAAATAAAGTCGAGATGTTTGAGACAATATCTGAAGGGTTTCTTGTTACTGTGTTTCGGGTTCACTGCAATCCTTTTAGTTTAGTTTAGTTTAGAGATACAGCACTGAAACAGGCCCTTCGGCCCACCGAGTCTGTGCCAACCATCAACCACCCATTTATACTAATCCTACAGTAAGTCCATATTCCTACCACATCCTCACCTGTCCCTATATTTCCCTACCACCTACCTATACTAGGGGCAATTGCTAATGGCCAATTTACCTATCAACCTGCAAGTCTTTGGCATGTGGGAGGAAACCGGAGCACCCGGTGGAAACCCACGCAGGCACAGGGATAACTTGCAAACTCCACACAGGCAGTACCCAGAATTGAACCCGGGTCGCTGGAGCTGTGAGGCTGCGGTGCGCGCCACTGCGCCACTGTGCCGCCCCTGATAGTAGGTAGTTCTTGCTTGCAGGTAACTCTTGCTTTTTGTTGGGGCCCAGTATTCTTCTTAAATCTTTTCACTGTACAAGACTTTTCTCTCTTGGGGTTCATGTGTCTTCAATGGATTCCAAAGCTGGTGAGAAAGAGATGGAAGAGACAGGAGAGAGATGTTGTCAATTCAGGAGCCTGCAACAAGGAGCTTTCTGAGTTCAAATTCTCTGTGGCCAATTTAAAACTCTCAGTTCAAAACTCTGCAACAGGCTGTTAGTCATGTGACTAAACTGGTCTGACCACACCTTCCGTGTATTGGGAGCAGGGACTGGTTCTTTTGTTCCAACACTGTCTGCCAGTATGCAAAAATGTCTTTCCGGTGAGGGGCCTGGCAATTCATTGTAATAGGCCCTCTTTTCTTCCCAGCAACAATTTGAAGTTTCATGTCCATGTGGTGAAATTAATGTGCCTCATTCTTGGCAGGTGGGGGCCTGCATGACACCTCCATCCCAGGGGAATGAAATGCAATTTGAAAAAAGGCACATTTCATTAACAGGTTTGAGAGAAATATAAGATACAAGATACAGAAAACCATGCATTTCTCTCATTCATTTCCATTCATTCATGAATCCTAAAGCTTATTAAAATTGTCTTTTCTGGGTGCTAGTGCTGCTTTAATTTCCCCTTTTTGGCATCCCAGTAAACATGTGGTTCTTTGGGGAAGTTTTTCTTCAGTTTACCCATTGCCATGACTGCCCAGGCTCTTTGGTTGATGGTTGAGGTCAGTTTTTTCAGAAGAGTTCGTAGTGGGCGGGTCTATCCTGAACATTCTTTCAGTGCTTTGCTGAGTCATGCAAAGGCTTTTGACTTCAGGGGATGGCTGTGGAGGAGGATTCTTTGTTAATCTCCCCTTTGTTCTCTGGGACATTTCTGCCTGCAGGTATTTGTGCAGACCTGACTGGACTCCCCTGTGGCACTTCGACTCGGTGAGGCATCACCCTCACAGTTTATCTGCTCCCCAGATGTCTTTCTTTGTCTCTGCAGGTTCCTGTAAATGCTGTTAGCAACTCTGGTGGGGTGCTTCTCGTGTCTGCATTTACCTAGGAGGATGTGGGGTCTACGTTTTCATATATTTCAGTGTTGGCTGCCCGGACAGTAGGGGTTTTCATCCAGGATTCCTCCTGGACTTCCTTTTACCTGCACTCTTGGTCACTCTTTCCCCTTCTCTTTCTAAACTTTTGCCAGTCATGTACCTGCCTGTCCCCTTTGTTCTCAGCGGGGGTCCTTACAGTTCACCAGCCCTCAGCAGGAGGGTCTGCCTAACACCGGTACAGGACTTAGGGGTACAGATTTCACTGTAGGTGGGGGTTTCAACTCAAACTGGCACATGTGGCAACTCCTGCAGTACTCCACCACATCTTTGTGGAGTTTTGGACTGTCTGTCTTATGCAGGCTTTGGTCTTTTGTATACCGACATGTACAGCCACTGAACTTTTGTGGGCCCTTCTTAATATTTCTCCCCGGTACCTCTGTGCCACCACTAACTGGTGAACTACTGTCCACTCCTTGCTCTCAGGTCTGTGAGGAGAACTCCATTTCCTCATCAGTACCTCATTCTTTAAATAGTAGCAATCAGGGACTCCCTCTGCTTCACTTTCAGACTGGGCAGCCTGTGCCAATTCTCTCAATACTGGGTCAGCTCGCTGAGCCTCAACCAGGGAAAATCCATTTAATTCATTCTCCGGATCTCCTAACTTTCCAAAGAAAGTCTCGGACAGGCAGACCTCATGGTCATCTGCCTGCAGTGCCAATGCAGTCTCCTCTGGGGGAGCTGGTTTGATCATGGCCTGATCCACTACACATTCAGGGAAACTGCAGGAGACCATCTCCTGCCACTGCCCTGTCTCGCTGACCTCCTGCGGTCTCTCTTTCACTACTGGGGGGTGGGGCTACCACCTTCACCCCCGCCAGATCATTACCGAGGAGCAGGTCAGACCCGTCCATAGGCAAACTAGGGACAATCCCTACGGTGACCGGTTCCGAAACTAGATCGCACTCCAGGTGCACCCTTTGTACAGGTACAGACATACACTGCCCTCCAATACCATTCACCACCATTTTGATATTCACTGCACTCTCTGGGGGATAGGTCAGGCCTTTTCCCAGTAAAAGGGATCTAGTGGCCCTGTGTCCCTGAGAATCACTATGGGCTTGCTTGCCCCGCTCGAGGGGTATGGGGTTACTTTCAAATACAAAACCCTGATAAACTTCAGGAATCCTATTAGCTTTTCCTGCACTGGCTGTAGTAAGCTTCCTGGGTTGCACTCTTACTGCAGTTAAAGCCACAGCTTGTTCTGTTGTGCGTTCCATCAGGGTCCCGTCTTCACTAAGTGGGTGTGCCCTGATTAACCCGACAGGTTTTCACTTTAGTTTCCAGCAGTCAGCTTTTAAATGCCCTGCTTTATTACAATGGAAGCACACAGGTCTCCGGGTCTCACTCTTGCTCACAGCACCTTCCTTTTTAGCTGGAGGAAGGGCCCCTGTGTCTCCTGCTTTTCTTACTCTTCCAGGACTGTCTGGGCTGATATCACCTTCCCACCCTTTGTCCTTGGATTTGTGGGGTGACTAGGAAAGGTGCTCCCCTGGGAATAGTGGAAAGTGACTTATAAATTAAAGCAAACTCATCAGCCAGAACGGCTGCTTGCCGTGCTCTCTGAACCCACTGCTCCTCTACATGGGACTTTTTTATTTTGTGATACAGCACTGAAACAGGCCTTTCGGCCCACTGGGTCTGTGCCGACCATCAACCATCCATTTATACTAATCCTACATTAATCCCATTACCCTCTCACATCCCCACCTTCCCTCAATTCCCCTACCTATACTAAGGGCAATTTATAATGGCCAATTTACCTATCAACCTGCAAGTCTTTGGCTGTGGGAAGAAACCAAAGCACCCAGCGAAAACCCATGCGGTCACAGGGAGAACTTGCAAACTCCACACAGGCAGCACCCAGAATCGAACCCGGGTCGCTGGAGCTGTGAGGCTGCTGTGCTAACCACTGCGCCACTGTGCTGCCCTGTACTGAGAGTGGGAGAGAGTTTTTAAATTCCTCTAACAGGATTACTTCCCTAAGAGTCTCATGGCTGAGCTGTACTTTAAGATATCTCAGCCACTGGTCAAAAGCCAGCTGCTTACTTCTTTCAAACTCCAGATAAGTTTGATTCGCTTGCTTCTTGAGGGTTCTAATCTTTTGGCAATAGGCTTTGGGTACTAATTCAAATGACCCGAGGATAGCATTTTTGGTCAGTTCATAATTTGATGAACTCTCATCTGGCAACAAGAAATAAACCTCATGGGCTTTTCCAGTTAGCTTGCTTTGTAGTAAAAGAGACTAGGACTCAGCTGGCCGTTTTAGCTGCCTTGCCCGTTTCTCAAAAGATACAAAAAGTCTTCCACATCTTCCTCATTGAATTTTGGAAATGGTTGAGTGGGTTTTAGCAATTTTGTACCCAGCTCTGAATTATGCTGCTCCATATTGGCCATGCTTTCACTGGGGATATTCTGTCACCCCCTAGATAACTCAAACTGCTTCAACTCTCTCTCTTCACATTCTTTCTGGGATATGTTTTCTCTTTCCCTTCTCTCCTGTTCCTTCTCCTGTCTTTCTTTCTCTCTTCATGTTCCTTCTGGAAGGTTCTCTCTCCCTCTCCTGCATCTCTCTCTCTTTGTCCTATAATTTGAGTTTCTTCTGTTCCAATTGTATCTTTGCTAGCAGTACCCTGTCTGGGTCTGCTTCTAACGCTGCTTCTGCGTCTTCAGATTAAAGGGAAAAATGGTTGGTACGAACCTTCGGAGTTCAGAATTCCTAGCCTTGCTACGTACAGTGATCCCACACTGCTCAGCCATTTTCCTCAACTCCTCCATAGCTTTTAACTATCCCGAATACTTCACCCTGGCTTGGTGAGTTACTAGCTTCAGTTGCAGACATGTTAGTATTCAATCACACACAACCACAAGAAAACCTGTATTAAAAACTTTCTTTTTTTTGATTGGGAACAATTTGGATTCCCCCTTCCAATTTCTCTCATTTGTCTGTGGGTAAAATTCCGGATGCTAGCACCCAAATTTCTGTTACGACCAGGTGAGAAAGGTGTCTAGGGTTTCCTTTCAGCCTTCACCTGGTCTTACTGTAACAGGATTTAATTTTAAACACATTGTGTTCGAGCTCCCCCTTTGGTGAATCCTTGTTTACTGCTTTCCAATTATAAGGCAAAGAACTGAGAACAGACAGGCTTTCTTAGGTTTAAAGAAGAAAAATTAAATTTATTAAAACTTAAACTCTAATTCAGTTAACGCTGACGGATACATGATGTGCCCACACTAGCATGAATACGTGATACGCACATGCAGATAGGGACAGAAAAGAGCAGAAGAAAAAATAAAGTGGAGAGGTTTGAGACAATATCTAAAGAGTTTCTTGTTACTGTGTTTCCAGTTCATCGCAGTCCTTTTGTAAATATTTCTTGCTTGTAGGTAGTTCTTACTTTTTGTTGGGGCCTAGTATTCTTCTTAAACCTTGTTCACTGTAAGGGACATTTCTCTATTGTGGTTGATGTGTCTTCAATGGATTCCAAAGTTGGTGAGCATGAGGTGGAAGCAGACAGGAGAGATATGTTCTCAATCCAAGAGCCAGGAGCTTTCTGAGTTCAAATTCTCTGTGGCCAATTTAAAACTCTCAGTTCAAAACTCTGCAACAGGCTGTTAGTCATGTGATTAAACTGGTCTGACCACATCTTCCGTGTATTGGGAGCAGGGAGCCTTTGTTCCAACACCTGTCAGCTAGTATGCAAAAATGTCTTTCCGGCAAGGGGCTTGGCAATTCCTTGTGATAGGCCCTCTTTTCTTGCCAGCAACAATTTGAAGTTTAATGTCCATGTGGTGAAATTAATGTGCCTTATTCTTGGCAGTTGGGGGCCTGCATAATACATTGCCTAAAATATTCGCAACACCACTCACGCATGCATTCCTCTCACATGCATTCTCAAGAGAAGATAGATCAAAGGTAAAGGGTAAGATTTCAATGTGTGGTATTGTTTGTGGTTATGGTAAACCTGTTAAATCATCTAAGTAGGACAATCTCTTTTAAAGGTGTAGGCTTGGGTTGTTTGTTGTCTTGACTTGGTGAGGTGTTGTAGATTTCTGGTGGTTAATATTTCAGATTGGAGGTGGTGAGCACTTTCAGTTCTCTACTGCAATAGGTTGAAGTGTGGAATTAGCAGCAGGGCTCCTTCCTTCTTTAGGCTGGATCTCTTTCCACAGCCTCTCACTGGACTGCTTTTCTGTCATGTTGCTGTAATCTCCCTCTTTCTCTCTCCAGAGGCTTGCCTTTTATGGTCAAAATCCATCAAATTAGAGTCCTTGTTCGTTGACACATGGCTCTCTCCCCTGGTGTGATCACACAATCGATCAGGATGCAGTTATCCATTAATGTCTGGATGAGTATAATCCTGTTTTGATGTGGCTACTTCACATCTTCTTTGTTTCAGAAGAACCAATTCAATTCAGGAATGGGTGTAATTGGCACCACTGAGTAGATATTCCGTAACTCTCAACAAATATACATATCATTGTGAAAAAAGACTATACGAGAAGTATCCATGGCAGACTGAGGAAGTTAAGGATGATACCAAGTTGAAGTACAAGGTGTACAATGCTGCAAAGAGCAGTTATAGGCCAGAAGATTGGGAACATTTTAGAAACCAGCAAAGGATGGCATAAAAAACAGGGAGAAAATAGATTATGAGAGTAAACAAGCAAGGAATAGAACTTCTACAAATATGTACAAAGGAAGAGAGTAGCTAAAGTAAACATTAATCCCTTTGAGGGCGTGACTGCATAATTACTCATGGGAAATAGGGAAACGGCTGAGATTTAGAACAAGTATTTTGTATCTGTCTTCACTGCTTAATGGCTGGCACAGATACGATAGGCCGAAGGGCCTGTTTCTGTGCTGTATAACTCCATGATTCTATGACAATAGAAGATACTAAAAGTGTCCCAGTAATAGTAGAAAATCAGGGGGAAAAAGAAAAGGAAGAACTTAAAACAATCACAATCACTAGAGAAAAAATTACTAGGAAATCGAATGGGACTAAAGGCTGACAAGTCCCCTGGAGCTGATGGTCTGCATCTCAGGGTTTTAAAAGTAGCAGCTGCAGAGATAGTGGATGTATTGGTTGTAATTTTCCAAAATCCGCCAGATTCTGGAAAGTTCCCAGTGGATTGGAAAACCACAAATGTAATTCCCCTATTGTTCGAATCCCCCTGGAGATCAACAAACCAGACGAACCGAATTTCCAGCACGACCCCTCCAAAAACACAAATGGACAAGATTATACTTTTATAACTTTTAATTTAACCATCAAACCAAAATCAAAATAAATTCAACATCAACTAACAGACAAATTATGGTCTATATAAAATATATATTACAAATTACACATTAACATTCAGAAATAACAAAGATAGAACTCATGGATTTACTGGGCACTTCACTCAGCATATATGACAACAATTACAGCCACAAAATTCTGCAAAGCTCTGAACGTTCTCAGATAGATCTCCAGCTACATTCTTCCAAGATGCAGCCACCCATTCATACCTTTACACACATCCTTATCTATCCCTTTATCCACACCTTTACATACATCCTTATCCATCCCTTTATCCCTACCTTTATCCACACCTTTATGCACAACTTTATCCACACCTTTATCCATCCCTTTATCCACACCTTTATCCACACCTTTATCCATGCCAGGTGCTGCTCCTGGCATGCCCTCCTGCACTGTTCATTGGACCAGGGTTGGTCTCCTGGCTTGATTGGAATGGTAGAATGGGTGATATGCCAGGCCATGAGGTTACAGAAATTGGTTGAGTACAATTCTGCTGCTGCTGATGGCCCACAGTGCTTCATGAATGCCCAGTATTGCATTGCTAGATCTATTCAAAATCTATCCCATTTAGCATGGTGATAGTGCCACAAAACACGAAGGAAGGTATTCTCAATGTGAAGTTTTAGAGATACAGCACTGAAACAGGCCCTTCGGCCCACCGAGTCTGTGCCGACCATCAACCACCCGTTTATACTAATCCTACACTAATCCCATATTCTTACCATATCCCCACCTGTCCCTATATTTTCCCTACCATCTACCTATACTAGCGGCAATTGCTAATGGCCAATTTACCTATCAACCTGCAAGTCTTTGGCTTGTGGGAGGAAACCGGAGCACCCGGATGAAACCCACGCAGACACAGGGAGAACTTGCAAACTCCACACAGGCAGTACCCAGAATCGAACCCGGGTCCCTGGAGCTGTGAGGCTGCGATGCTAACCACTGCGCCGACTGCGTCTACACAAGGAGTGTGCGGTGGTAACTCCTCCCAATACTGTCATGGACAGATGCATCTGGGGCAGGCAGATTGGTGAGGACGAGGTCAAGTATGTTTATCCCTCTTGTTGGCTCCCTCACCACCTGCCACAGACCCAGTCTAGCAGCTATGTCCTTTAGGACTCAGCCAGCTTGGTCAGTAGTGGTGCTACCAAGCCACTCTTAAAGATGGACATTGAAGTCCCCCACCCAGAGTACATTCTGTGCCCTTGCCACCTTCAGTGTTTCCTCCAAGTGGTGTTCAACATGGAGGAGTACTGACTCATCAGTTGAGGGAGGGCGGTAGGTGGTAATCAACAGGAGGTTTCCTTGCCGATGTTTGACCTGATGCCATGAGACTTCATGAGGTTCCAAGTGGATGTTGAGGACTCCCAGGGCAACTCCCTCCCTACTGTATACCACTGTGCCACCACCTCTGCTGGGTCTGTCCTGCCGGTGGGACAGGACATTCCTGGGGCTGGTGATGGCAGTGTCTCGGACATTGTCTGTAAGGTATGATTCTGTGAGTATGACTATGTCAGGCTGTTGCTTGACTAGTCTGTGGGACAACTCTCCCAACTTTGGCACAAGCCCCCAGATGTTAGTAAGGAGGACTTTGCAGGATCGACAGGGCTGGGTTTGCCGTAGTCATTTCCGGTGCCTAGGTCGATGCCGGGTGGTCCGTCCAGTTTCATTCTGTTTTATTGACTTCGTAGAAGTTCGATACAACTGCTAGGGCTTGCTAGGCCATTTCAGAGGGCATATAAGAGTTAACCACATTGCTGTGGATCTGGAGTCACATGTAGGCCAGACCAGGTAAGGACAGCAGATTTCCTTACCTAAACGACATTAGTGAACCAGATGGGTTTTTACAACAATCGACAATGGTTTCACAGCCATCATTAGACTAGCTTTTTAATTGCTGGTTTTTTATTAATTGAATTCAAATTCCACCTTCTGCTGTGGTGGGATTCAAACCCATGTCCCAGAGTAATACCCTGGGTCTCTGGGTTACTAGTCCAGTGACAATACCACTACACCACCGCCTCCCCACTAAACTCTTCAAAAAACTCCAGCGAGTTAGTTCAACACGATTTTTCCTGAACAAATCTATCCTTACTTAACCCATATTTGTCCATGTGACTATTAATTTTATCCCGAAATATTGTTTCTAGAAGTTTCCCTATCACTGAAGCGAAACTGGCTGGCCTGTAGATGCTGAGCTTATCTTTGTACCCTTTTTTGAACAAGAGGTAACATCTGGAATTCTCCAGTCCTCTGACACCACTCCTAAGTCTAAGGAAGACTGAAAAATTATGACCAGATCCTCCGCAATTTCCACTCTCACTTCCCTCAGAATCTTTGGTTCATCTCATCCGGTCCTGGTGCCTTATCAACTTTAAGTATAGACAGCCTACCTAACACCTCCTACTTATCAGTTTTAAATCCTTCTCGTAAATTAATTACCTCCTCTTTCACTGTGGCCTTGGTGGCATCTTCTTCCTTGCTAAAGACAGATGCAACGTATTCATTTATTACCTCAGCTATTTGCCCTGCCTCCATGTGTAAATCTCTCTTTTGGTCCCTAATTGAACCTACCCCACCTTTTACAAACCTTTTACTATTTATGCACCTATCAAAGGCTTTGGGATTCCCTTTTATGTTAGCTGCCAGTTTCTTTTCATACTCTTTTTGTTTCTCTTATTTGCCTTTTCCCTTGCCCTCTGAACCTTCGATATTCAGTTGGTTCTCCATTGTATTATCTACCTGACATCTGTCAAAAGCACATTTCTTTCTTCTTCATCTGAATCTCTATCTCTTTTGTCACCGAGGGAGCTCTGGATTTGTTTGCCCTACCTTTCCACTTTGAGGGAATATACCTTGACTGTGTCCGAACTCTCTCTTCTTTGAAGGAAGCCTGTTGTTCAGCTACCGCTTTTCCTGCCAGCCTTTGATTCCAGTTTATTCGGCCCAGATCCATTCTTACCCCATTAAAGTTTGCTTTCCCCCAGTTAATGATTCTAACTCTAGACTGTTCTTTGCCCTTTCCCATTGCCAACCTAAACCTTATGATACAATGATCGCCATCCCCTAACTGTTCTCCTACTGACACTTGATCCACTTGGCCCACCTCATTCCCAAGACCCAGGTCTAGCAATGCCTCCGTTCTCATTGGACTGGAAACATACTGCTGTAGAAAATTTTCCTGAACAGACTCCAGGAACTTTTTCCCCTCTCTGCCCTTTACACTACTACTATTTTACTATTTTTCCCTAGAAACCTGAAGCTTTAGTTCCCCTTTCGGTTAGGGTCTGTCTAAAAAAAAAACAAGCTTTGAAACCAGGGTCAATGCCCCAAAAAGAACATACGACAAGTCATCTGTTCAGACAACAGCTCGAACATGCTGCCCCACTGGTACCGCAAAACCCTGGATTCCATCACACTGTTCAAAAGGAGGGAGCAGAGAGCAGTTAGCCTAATGTCTGTCACTGGGAAGATGTTGGAATCCAATAAGGAAGTAGCAGCATAACATTGAGAAAATCATAATACAATCAAGTAGAGTTAACATGGTTTTATGAAAGGAAATCATGTTTGAGAAATTTATTAGAGTTCTTTGAAGATGTAACAAGCAGGGTGGATAAAGGGGAACCAGCTGTTGTAGTATATTTGGATTTCCAAAAGATCTTCGATAAGGTGCCACGTAAAAGGTTACTGCACAAGAAAAGAGCTCATGGTGTTGTGGGTAATATATTAGCATTGATAGAGGATTGGCTAACTAACGAAACAGAGAATCAGGATAAATGGGTCATCTTCAGGTTGGCAAACTGTAACTAGTGGGATACCACAGGGATCAGTGCTGGGACCTCAATATCTACAATCTATATTAATGACTTGGAGAAAGGGACAGACTGTATTATAACCAAATTTGCTGATGATATGATGATCGGTGGGAAAGCAAGTTGTGAAGACACAGAATCTGCAAAGGGATATAGATAGGTTAAGTGAATGGGCAAAAATTTGGCAGATGGGCTTTACTGAGAGCAGATATAAGATTATCCACTTTGGTAGGAAGTAGAGTAAAGCAAAATATTATTCAAGTGGAGAAAGACTGCAGAATGCTTTGTTGCGGAGTGGTCTGGGTGTCCTCATATGTGAATCAATAAATGTTGGTATGCAGGTATAGCAAGTAATTAGGAAGCCAAATGGAATGTTGGCCTTTATTGCAAGGAGGATGGAGTATAAAAGTAGGGAAGTCTTGCTACAACTGTACAGGGCATTGGCGAAACCACACCTGGAATACTTGGTCTCCTTATTTAAGGAGGGATATACTTGGATTGGAGGCTTTTTTTTGTTTAGAGATACAGCACTGAAACAGGTCCTTCGGCCCACCGAGTCTGTGCCGACCATCAGCCACCCATTTATACTAATCCTACACTAATTCCATATTCCTACCAGATCCCCACCTGTCCCTATATTTCCCTACCATCCACCTATACTAGGGGCAATTTTTAATTGCCAATTTACCGATCAACCTGCAAATCTTTGGTAGTTCAGAGAAAGTTCACTTGGTTTATTCCTGGGATGAAAGGATTGTCTTCATGAGGGAAGGTGTTGAGAAGAATGAGAAGTGATCTTATTAAAAATTATAAGATTGGGAGGGGGTTTGACAGGGTAGATGCTGAGAGGATGTTTCCCTTCGTGGGGGAATCTAGAACTAGAGGACACAGTTTCAAAATAATGAGTTACCCATTTAAGGTGGAGATGAGGAGGACAGGGTGCCCGGTCAGGAGGGCCACCACCAGCCCACAAAGAGGCCGCCAGGTATTACTGGGTGGCCTCCTCAGGTGCTGAAGTGGCTGGAGGAGGCCTTAAGTGGCAATTAATTGGCTACTGAAGGGACTCAATTGGCCTGCGGTGAGCGAGCCATTTGTTACCTCGTCTGCCGCTGGTAAAATAGCAGCAGGGGCAAGTTGGCGACTGGAATGGCAACCCCCCCCCCCTCTCTCTTCAACTAACCCTGCTTCTGAGCCATAACATTCTGGCCTATATCGCTGTTCCTTGACTGTCGCTGGGTCAAAATCATTTACCTCCCTTCCTAACAGCACTGTGGGTGTACCTACCCCACATGGACTGCAGTGGTTCAAGAAGGCAACTCACCACCACCTTCTCAAGGGCAATTAGGAATGGGCAATAAAAGCTGGTCTTGCCAGCGAGGCCCACATCTGATGAATGAATGAATGAAAAGAAAACTCCCTCATTATTTCTCCTCCGACAGTGCGGCGCTCATAGTCCAAAAACAAGTGTGATCCTGGTATAACTGCCAGGATCCTGGCCCTGGGATTTTCCCACATTCCTTTAGGTAATCCCCATGTACAAACATTTTATGTGAAAGATCTCTGGCAGGGAGATCTCCTCACACTGCCTGTGCTCCTGTATAGTCGACTCCACAGTGACACTGGCAGAGTGTTGGGAAAAGTCACTCCCTGGTTCAGCCAGGGCTCAGGAAGCCCCTAGAGTGGAAAATAATGGGAATGTTAGTGGGATAATGGAACTGCTCACACACTGAGAGGATCCGAGATCCACAATCTGTGCTCAACCACTGGGAATCATGTCAGGTGGGAGTGAGAAGGGAAACTCCGCCCATGTCCCCACTTCCACTCATTATCGCTGACACTCCTGGTCGCTCAACCTGAGGATGGGTCAGCTCCACCGACTGTGCTGACTTTGCCCGTGCCTCTCCCGCTGGCTCTGCCTGTGCCTCTCCTGCTGGCTCTGCCTGTGCCTCTACTGCTGGCTCTGCCTGTGTCTCTCCTGCTGGCTCTGCCTGTGCCTCTCCCGCTGGCTCTGCCTGTGCCTCTCCTGCTGGCTCTGCCTGTGCCTCTCCCGCTGGCTCTGCCTGTGCCTCTCCCGCTGGCTCTGCCTGTGCCTCTCCTGCTGGCTCTGCCTGTGCCTCTCCCAATGGCTCTGCCTGTGCCTCTCCCAATGGCTCTGCCTGTGCCTCTCCTGCTGGCTCTGCCTGTGCCTCTCCCAATGGCTCTGCCTGTGCCTCTCCCGCTGGCTCTGCCTGTGCCTCTCCTGCTGGCTCTGCCTGTGCCTCCCCCAATGGCTCTGCCTGTGCCTCTCCCAATGGCTCTGCCTGTGCCTCTCCTGCTGGCTCTGCCTGTGCCTCTCCCGCTGGCTCTGCCTGTGCCTCTCCCAATGGCTCTGCCTGTGCCTCTCCCGCTGGCTCTGCCTGTGCCTCTCCCAATGGCTCTGCCTGTGCCCCTCCTGCTGGCTCTGCCTGTGCCTCTCCCGCTGGCTCTGCCTGTGCCTCTCCCAATGGCTCTGCCTGTGCCTCTCCCGCTGGCTCTGCCTGTGCCTCTCCCAATGGCTCTGCCTGTGCCCCTCCTGCTGGCTCTGCCTGTGCTTCTCCTGCTTAATAATATGAGACCCATTTTAAAGTGACTGAAAGCTTATTGTAACTGGTTTAGTCTGAACACAGCAGGAGTTGCTGATCCACTTGGTTACAAGTTACGTTTTGAAACACTTTCTCCCTTGTTCCTGATCCAGGTTTTCAGAAATCCTGACAGTTTCCCGAAACCAAAGAGCACCAGATTGCAGATTTGGATTTCCCATCTCCGGTTAGGACAGTTGGAAGGGTGTTGTCATAGCGACAAACGTGACCTCCCGAATGTCCACTCAGCGCCATGAGATTGACCAGATCCTCAAATCGTTCAAACTGAGTGAGCAGCAGCTGTTGATGGTTATGTTCTGGATGAGGAAGGAAATGGAGATGGGGCTGAGGAAAGACACAAACCAGGAAGCTACTGTTACCATGCTGCCGACATTTGTCCGTTCTCTGCCTAATGGGAAAGGTGAGCTGGAGCAGACTTGAGGAACTGGTGAGGGTGACCAGGGGTGGTGGGCACCGGGGCGGGGGTGACAGGGGTGCGGGAGGCACGGGGGCTGTGGGGGGGGCGGTGGAGGGGAGTGACCAGTGGTGGGGGAGTGGAGGGGGGGTGACCAGGGGTGGTGGGCACGGGGTCAGGCGCAATGGTGGGAGTAGTGAGACGGGGGGCTCTGTGGGCCCAGGGTTGGTGAATGTGAGCTGGATAATGACCATGGAGACTGTTTAAGGGAGTGTGTGTGGGTGTCGGGGGGCGAGTGTGTGGGTGTCGGGGGAGTGCGTGTGGGTGTCGGGGGAGTGCGTGTGGGTGTCGGGGAGTGTGTGTGGGTGTCGGGGGAGAGTGTGTGGGTGTCGGGGGTGAATGTGTGGGTGTCGGGGGAGTGCGTGTGGGTGTCGGGGGAGTGTGTGTGGGTGTCGGGGGAGAGTGTGTGGGTGTCGGGGGTGAATGTGTGGGTGTCGGGGGAGAGTATGTGGGTGTCGCGGGTGTGTGTGTGGGTGTCGGGGGGAAAGTGTGTGGGTGTCGGGGGTGAATGTGTGGGTGTTGGGGGTGAATGTGTGGGTGTCGGGGGGAGAGTGTGTGGGTGTCGGGGGAGTGTGTGTGAGTGTCGGGGGAGAGTGGGTGTGTGTCTGGGGTGAGTGGGTGTGTGTCTGGGGAGATTTGGTGTGTGTCGGGGAGAGTGTGTGAGTGTCAGGGGAGAGTGGGTGAGTGTCGGGGAGAGTGGGTGATTGTCGGGGGAGAGTGGGTGTGTGTCTGGGGAGAGTGGGTGTATGTCGGGGGATAGTGAGTGAGTGTCGGGGGAGAGTGGGTGTATGTCGGGGGAGAGTGGGTGAGTGTCGGGTGAGAGTGGGTGTGTGTCTGGGGAGAGTGGGTGTGTGTCGGGGGAGAGTGGGTGTGTGTCGGGGGAGAGTGGGTGCGTGTCGGGAGAGTGGGTGTGTGTCTGGGGTGAGTGGGTGTGTGTCTGGGGAGAATGGGTGTGTGTCGGGGAGAGTGTGTGAGTGTCAGGGGAGAGTGGGTGAGTGTCGGGGAGAGTGGGTGATTGTCTGGGGAGAGTGGGTGTATGTCGGGGGAGAGTGGGTGAGTGTCGGGGGAGAGTAGGTGTGTGTCTGGGGAGAGTGGGTGTGTGTCGGGGAGAGTGGGTGTGTGTCGGGGGAGAGTGGGTGTGTGACGCGGGAGAGTGGGAGTGTGTCTGGGGAGAGTGGGTGTATGTCGGGGGAGAGTGTGTGGGTTTCGGGGGAGAGTGTGTGGGTGTCAGGGGAGTGTGTGTGGGTGTCGGGGGGAGAGTGTGTGGGTGTCGGGGGGAGAGTGTGTGGGTGTTGGGAGAGTGTTTGTTGGTGTCGGGGGGAGAGTGTGTGGGTGTCGGGCGGAGAGTGTGTGGGTGTCGGGCGGAGAGTGTGTGGGTGTCGGGGGAGTGTGTGTGGGTGTTGGGGGGAGAGTGTGTGGGTGTCGGGGGAGTGTGTGTCGGGGGGAGTGTGTGTGGGTGTCGGGGGGAGAGTGTGTGGGTGTCGGGGGGAGAGTGTGTGGGTGTCGGGGGACAGTGTGTGGGTGTCGGGGGAGAGTGTGTGGGTGTCGGGGGAGTGTGTGTGGGTATCGGGGGGAGAGTGTGTGGGCGTCGGGGGGAGAGTGTGTGAGTGTCGGGGGAGAGTGGGTGAGTGTCGGGGGAGAGTGGGTGTGTTTGGGGAGAGTGGGTGTATGTCGGGGCAGAGTGGGTGAGTGTCGGGGGAGAGTGGGTGTGTGTCTGGGGAGAGTGGGTGTATGTCGGGGGAGAGTGAGTGAGTATCGGGGGAGTGTGGGTGAGTGTCGGGGGAGGGTGGGTGTGTGTCAGGGGATAGTGGGTGTGTGTCGGGGAGAGTGGGTGTTTGTCGGGGGAGAGTGGGTGCGTGTCGGGGGAGAGTGGGTGTGTGTCTGGGGAGAGTGGGTGTGTGTCTGGGAAGAATGGGTGTGTGTCGGGGGAGAGTGGGTGAGTGCCGGGGGAGAGTGGGTGTGTGTCTGGGGAGAGTCGGTGTGTGTCGGGGGAGAGTGGGTGAGTGTCGGCCGAGAGTGGGTGTGTGTCTGGGGAGAGTGGGTGTATGTCGGGGGAGTGTGAGTGAGTGTCGGGGGAGAGTGGGTGAGTGTCGGGGGAGGGTGGGTGTGTGTCGGGGGATAGTGGGTGTGTGTCTGGGGAGAGTGGGTGTGTTTCTGGGGAGAATGGGTGTGTGTCTGGGGAGAGTGGGTGTATGTCGGGGAATAGTGGGTGTGTGTCTGGGGAGAATGGGTGTGTGTCGGGGGATAGTGGGTGTGTGTCGGGGAGAGTGTGTGAGTGTCGGGGGAGAGTGGGTGAGTGTCGGAGGAGAGTGGGTGAGTGTCTGGGGAGAGTGGGTGTCTGTCGGGGGAGAGTGGGTAAGTGTCAGGGGAGAGTGGGTGTGTGTCTGGGGAGAGTGGGTGTGTGTCGGGGAGCGTGGATGTGTGTCTGGGGAGAATGGGTGTATGTCGGGGGAGAGTGGGTCTGGGGAGCGTCGGTGGGTGTCGGTGGAGAGTGGGTGAGTGTCGGGGGAGAGTGGGTGTGTGTCTGGGGAGAGTGGGTGTATGTCGGGGGAGTGTGAGTGAGTGTCGGGCGAGAGTGTGTGAGTGTCGGGGGAGGGTGGGTGTGTGTCGAGGGAGAGTGGTTACGTGTCGAGGGAGAGTGGGTGTATGTCTGGGGAGAGTGGGTGTGTGCTGGGGGGAGAGTGGGTGCGTGTCGGGGGGAGAGTGGGTGCGTGGCGGGGGGGAGAGTGGGTGCGTGTCGGGGGAGAGTGGGTGCGTGTCGGGGAGAGTGGGTGTGTGTCGGGGGAGAGTGGGTGCGTGTCGGTGGGGAGAGTGGGTGCGTGTCGGGGGAGAGTGGGTGTGTGTCGGGGGAGAGTGGGTGTGTGTCGGGGAGAGTGGGTGTGTGTCGGGGGGAGAGTGTGTGTGTGTCGGGGAAGAGTGGGTGTGTGTCGGGGAGGAGTGTGGGTGTGTGTCGGGGGAGAGTGGATGCGTGTCGGGTGGGAGAGTGGGTGTGTGTCGGGGAAGAGTGGGTGTGTGTCGGGGGGAGAGTGGGTGTGTGTCGGGGGAGAGTGGATGCGTGTCGGGGGGGAGAGTAGGTGTGTGTCGGGGGAGAGTGGTTGCGTGTCGGGGGGGAGAGTGGGTGTGTGTCGGGGGAGCAGTAACTGGGGACAGTGCTGATTTAAATTTGTTCCTTTTCTCTCCAGAAAAGGGTCGCTTCCTGGCCTTAGACCTTGGTGGGACTAATTTCCGAGTGTTACTGCTGAGGTTTCACCCTCAGCTTGTGGAAAGAGTACAGGTGGTGGATCAGACGTACAGCATCCCACAGGAGGTGACACAGGGCCCCGGAGAGCAGGTATTAAAGAGAACAAAGTCCTGAGTTTCTCCTGTGTACAGGGAGATTGTTACATAAATAAGATACTAATAGACTGGATACGATTGTGGATGGGCAGCTGAGATCCGTTGCTTGCAATTCCTGCACCATGTGGGAATTTCAGGACATTTCATGTGTCTTGTGGTCCAGGTGTTTAGGAAGTGTCTCCAGCTGGTTACGATCCCCATGCAGATCAATAAACCGAAAGAACCAAATTTACCAAATGATCCCAATAAAAAAACAAATGGACAAGATTTCACTTGCATAACTTTTACTCTAACAATGAAACCAAAATCAACGTAAATTAAACATGAATTAACAGAAAAATCACAGTCAATATATATTTCCCAAATTGCACATTAATTGTCAGATCCAACAAAGAAAGATCTCACAGATTTACTGGGCAGACCACTCAGCATTTACAGTTCTGATTACAGCCACAAACTTCTTCAAATCTCAAATTCCTCAGGTATGTCTCCAGATCCCGTCTTCCAAGATGCAACCACTGAGTCTCATCTGACAGCAGTTCCCCTTCAATCCTGAACTCCACAAGTACAGTTTCTAACAAAAATGGCACATTCTCAGGAATTTTCTAAGCTCTGCTCATGACAGCCTTAATGGCATGGATCCACCATTATCCCAAAGTAACTGAAAACAGCTTCAGCTACTCGGATTTGCCAATGGCCAGCTCCCAGATTCAGCTTCCACACCCTGCAGCCTGCCTGCACACACTGCCTGTCGCCTGCTTGAACGCTGCAATCATGTGATCTGTCGCTTATCTGGTTACAACCAATTCTGTCTCCCCGCAATCCTGACTTTTTTGTTTCAGTTTTAGTTAGCAACGCTCTCTCTCAAAAAAAAAGTTTTGAAATTTTGCCCCTGACAGAACATTAAACAAATCATCTATTCAGTCAACAGCTCTCACACGCTCCTCCACCAGTATCATAAACCGGCAGCTGGAATCACTGCATAACATCAAGGAGCAGGAGATTTTCCTGGATTGTTCGTCACCCCAGAGAGAGTTTAGGATAGTGGATGGGAGGCAGAAGTCTTCGGGGTGTGTGCCACTCTCAAACTGGTACTCAGCATTGGAGACTGCTGAGAGTGACGACACCTTGAAAGAGTGTAGTCCAGACCATGGCACCAATGGGCAAGGAACTGCACAGGAGGGAACAGCAAAGAGTAGAACTGCAATCATTATAGGAGATTCCATAGTTAGGGGACAGACAGGCATTTCTGTAACAATTATTGTGAGTCCCACACGGTGTGTTCCCTCGCTGGTGCTAGGGCAAAGGATATCACAGAAAGGGTGCAGAATATTCTGCAGGGGAAAGCGAGTGAGCCAGAAGTTGTAGTGCACGTCAGTATCAAGGGCAGGTATTGAGGTTCTATGGGCAGAATTTCAGGAGCTAGGGAGGAAGTTAAAGAGTAGGACCTTGAGGGTAGTAATCTCCAGTGCCACATGCTATCGAGAGTAGTAACAGGAAGATAGGGAGGATCAATGGTGACTGCATGGTGCAGGAGGGAGGGTTTCAGATTCTCTGGCCATTGAGACCAATTCTGGGGCATCAGCCACCAACTCAAAAGTGATGGCTGTATCTCAACAGGACTGGGAGCAATATCCTCGTGGGGAGGTTCACTAGTGTCGTTAGGGAGGGTGTAAACTGAATTGATGGGGGGATGGGCACAAGCATTTAGAAATAGAAAAGGTGCACAAAGTGAGAGTGTTGGATAGTACGATAGAAAGGAGTAGTACCATATTAGGAGTGGACTAAGGTGGCCAGTGAGGAATAAAAAGACAGAATGCATGTATGAAAATGCACAGAGTATGGTGAATACTATTTGTGAGCTACAAGCATGAATAGAAGTCTGAGAATATGATATAGGGGCAAAAATACAAATGTGGCTTAAAAATGGATACAAAGTGTTCAGAAAAGATAAGGAAGTTAAAAAGGGAGGTGATATGGCAGTGCGGATTAGGGAAGACATTGTTGTGTTGGAAAAAGGAGATGTCCTTGAGGGGCAAAGACAGAATCCACATGTTTAGAGTTGAGAAGAAAAAAGGGTATGATCGCACTACTGGGGCAATTCTATAGGCCTCCAAATAGTGAGGGAGAGAGAGAGAGAGAGTGAGAGACAGAGGAGCAAATCTGCAGGGAAATGACAGAGATGTGCAAGAACTATAGAGTGGTGATATTGGGGGACTTTAATTAACCAGATATTGATTGGGATGATGTGAGAGTAAAGGTTAAGGAAGGGGAGGAATTTCTGAAATGTGTTCAGGAGAACTTCCTAGACCAGTACGTTCTCAGTCCAATCAGGAAGGAGGCAATGCTGGATCTGGTGCTGGGAATGAGGTGGGCCAAGTGGACCAAGTGTCTGTGGAGAAACACTTAAGGGGAGGCAATGGCAGAGTGGTATTGTCACTGGACTAGTAATCCAGAGGCCCAGGCTAATACTCTGGGGACATGAGTTCGAAACCCCCACCACAGCAGATAGTGAAATTTGAATTCAATTAATACATCTGGAATTAAAAGCTAGTCTAATGGTGACCATGAAAACATTGTTTAGTTTTGTAAAAAAAAAACATCTGGTTCACTAATGTCCTCCAGGGATGGAAATCTGCCCCCCTTACCTGGTCTGGCCTACATGTGACTCCAGACCTACAGAAATGTGGTTGACTCTTAAATACCCTCTGAAATGGCCCAGCAAGACACTCAGATGTATCAAACCACTACACAGTCAGGAAGGAATGAAACCGGACGGACCACCGGACATCGACCTAGGCACTGGAAAAGACAACAGCAAACCCAGCCCTGTCGACCCTGCAAAGTCCTTCTTACTAACATCTGGGGACTTGTGCCAAAATTAGGAGAGCTGCCCCAAAGACTAGGCAAGCAACAGCCTGACATAATCATACTCACGGAATCATACCATCCCAGACACCACCATTACCATCCCTGAGTTTATCCTGTCCCATCGGCAGGACAGACCTAGCAGAGGTGGTGGCAAAGTCAGGAGGGAGTTGCCCTGGGAGTCTTCAACATGGATTCCAGACCCATGAAGTCTATGGCATGAGGTCAAACATGGGCAAGGAAACCTCCTGCCAATTAACACCTAGCAGACCCCTTGGGGGATGAATCAATGCTTCTCCATGTTGAAAACCACTTGGAGGAAGCACTGAGGGTGGCAAGGGGACAGAATGTACTCTGGGTGGGTGACTTCAATGTCCATCACCAAGAGTGTCTCAGTAGCACCGGGTCGTAAAGGACAAAGCTGCTAGATTGGGTCTGCAGTAGCTGGTGAGGGAACCAACAAGAAGGAAAAACATACTTGACCTTGTCCTCACCAATCTACCTGTCACAGTTGCATCTGTCCATGATAGTATTGGTAGGAGTGACCACCGCATAGTCCTTGTGGAGATGAAGTCCTACCTTCACATTGAGGAAACCCTCCATCGTGTTGTGTGGCACAACTACCGTGCTGAATGGGATAGATTTCGAACAGATCTAGCAATGCAAAACTGGGCATCCATGAGGCGCTGTGGGCCATCAGCAGCAGCAGAATTGTACTCAACCACAATCTGTGACCTCATGGCCTGGCACATCCCCCACTCTACCATTACCATCAAGGCGGGAGATCCACCCCAATTCAATGAACAGTGCAGGAGGGCATGCCAGGAGCAGCACCAGACATACCTCAAAATGAGGTGACAACCAGGTGAAGCTACAACACAGGACTACTTGCGTGCCAAACTGCGTAAGCAGCATGCAATAGACAGAGCTAAGCGATCCCATAACCAACGGATCAGATCTAAGCTCTGCAGTCCTGCCACATCCAGTCGTGAATAGTGTTGGACAATTAAACAACTAACTGGAGGAGGTGGCTCCACAAATATCCCCATCCTGAATGATGGGGGAGCCCAGCACATCAGTGCGAAAGATAAGGCTGAAACATTTGCAACAATCTTCAGCCAGAAGTGCAGAGTTGATCCATCTCGGCCTCCTCCTGAAGTCCCCAGCATCACAGATTCCAGTCTTCAGCCAATTCAATTCACTTCACGTGATATCAAGAAATGACTGAAGGCACTGGATACTGTAAAGGCTATTAGCCCTGACAACATTCCGGCAATAGTACTGAAGACCTGCTCCAGAACTTGCCGCGCCCCTAGCCAAGCTGTTCCAGTACAGCTACAACACTGGCATCTACACGACAATGTGAAAAATTGCCCAGGGATGTCCTGTATACAAAAAGCAGGATAAATGCAGCCCAGTCAATTACTGCCCCATCAGCCTACTCTCAATCATCAGTAAAGTGATGGAAGGTGTCATCAGCAGTGCTATCAAGCAGCACTTACACAGCAATAACCTGCTCAGTGGCGCTCAGTTTGGATTCCGCCAGGGCCACTCAGCTCCTGACCTCATTACAGTCTTGGTCCAAACATGGACAAAAGAGCTGAACTCAAGAGGTGAGGGGAGTGTGACTGCCCATGACATCATAGAACATAGAACAGTACAGCACAGTACAGGCCCTTCGGCCCACGATGTTGTGCCGAACCTTTAACCTACTCTAAGATCAAACTAACTACCTACCCTTCATTCTACTATCATCCATGTACCTATCCAAGAGTCGCTTAAATGCCCCTAATGTATTTGCTTCTACTACCACCGCTGGCAGCGCATTCCACGCACCCACCACTCTCAAGGCAGCATTTGACCGAGTATGGCATCAAGGAGCCCTAGCAAAACTGGAGACAATGGGAATCAGGGGAAAACTCTCCGCTGGCTGGAGTCAAACCTAGCACAAAGGAAGATGGTCGTGGTTGTTGGAGGTCAATCATTTCAGTCCTAGGACATCACTGCAGGAGTTTCTCAGGGTCGTGTCCTGGGTCCAACCATCTTCAGCTGCTTCATCAATGACCTTCCTTCAATCATTAGGTCAGAAGTGGGGATGTTCGCTGATGATTGCACAATGTTCAGCATCATTTGCACATCTTCAGATACTGAAGCAGTCCGTGTCCATTTGCAGCAATACCTGGGCAACATCCAGGCTTGGGCTAATAAATGGCGCATATCATTTGCCCCAAAGAAGTGCCAGGCAATAACCATCTCCAAGAAGAGAGAATCCAACCATCTCCCTTGACATTCAATGGCATTACCATCACTGAATCCCCCACAATCAACACCCCGGGGGTTACCATTGACCAGAAACTGAACTGGGCTAGCCATATAAATCCAGTGGCTACAAGAGCAGGTCAGAGACGAGGAATTCTGTGGTGAGTAACTCCTCTCTTGACTCCCCAAAGTCTGTCCATCATCTGCAATACACAAGTCAGGAATGTGATGGACATTTGAACATACAAACAAGGAGCAGGAGTAGGCCACTCGGCCCTTCGAGCCTGCTCCACCATTCAATATGTTCATGGCTGAACATTTCCACCTACCCACGATATCCTTTCACCCCCTGACTTATCAAGAATCTATCTACCTCTGCCTTAAAAATATTCAAAGACTCTGCTTCCACCGCCTTTTGAGGAAGAGAATTCCAAAGATTCATGACTCTCTGAAAGAAACATTTCTCCTCATCTCTGTCTTAAATGTACGACCCCTGATTTTTAAATAGTGACCCCTAGTACGAGATTCTGCCACATCCACCCTGTCAAGACGCCTCAGAATCTTATATGTTTCAATTAAGTCGCCTCCTACTCTTCTAAAGTCCAGTGGATACAAGCCTAGCCTGTCCAATCTATCCTCATAAGACAGCCTGCCCATTCTAGATATTAGTCCAGGAAACCTTCTCTGTACGGCCTCCAACGCATTTACATCCTTCCTTAAATAAGGAGACGATTACTGTACACAGTACACCAGATTGGGTCTCACCAACGCCCTGTATTGCTGAAGCATAACCTCCCTACTTTTGTATTCAATTACCCTCGCGATAAACAATAACATTCTATTAACTTTCCTAATGCTGTATCTGCTTACTAACCTTTTGCGATTCATGCACTAGGACACCCAAATCCCTCTACATCTCTCAGCTCTGCAATCTCTCACCTTTTAGATAATATGCTTCTTTTTTATTCTTCCTGCCAAAGTGGACAAGTTCACACTTTCTGAAATTATACTCCATTTGCCAGGTCTTTGCCCATTCACTTAACCTACCTATATCCCTTTGTAGCCTCCTTATGTCCTCTTCACAAGTTACTTTCCTACCTTTGTGTCATCATCAAATTTAACAATCATACCTTCAGTCCCTTCATCTAAGTCATTTATATAAATTGTTAAAAGTCGAGGCCCCAGCACAGATCCCTGTGGCACACCACTTGTTACATCTTGCCAACCAGAAAATGACCCATTTATCTCTGTTTCCTGTTAGCTAGCCAATCTTCTATCCATGCCAATATGTTACCCCCTAAACCATGAGCTTTTATTTTTATTTATTTATTTTATTTAGAGATACAGCACTGAAACAGGCCCTTCGGCCCACTGAGTCTGTGCCGACCAAGAACCGCCCATTTTATACTAACCCTACAGTAATCCCATAATCCCTACCACCTACCTACACTAGGGGCAATTTACAATGGCCAATTGACCTATCAACCTGCAAGTCTTTGACTGTGGGAGGAAACCGTGGGTTTTCGCTGGGTGCTCCGATTTCTGCAATAACCTTTGATGTGGCACCTTATCAAATGCCTTCTGGAAATCTCAGTACAATACACCACTGTTTCCCATTTATCCACAGCACATGTAACACCCTTAAAGAACTCCAAATAATTGGTTAAACATGATTTCCCTTTCACAAAACCATGTTGACTCTTCCTGATTTCCTTGAATTGTTCTTTAATAATAGCTTCTAGCATTTTCCCTTTGACAGATGTTAAGTTAACTGGCCTGTAGTTTCCTGCTTTCTATCTGAAAGGAGTTACATTTGCTATTTTCCAATCTAATGAGACCTTCCCCAAATCTCGGGAATTTTGGAAAATTAAAACTAACGCATCAACTATCTCACTAGCTACTTCTTTGAACAGCCTGGGATGAAATCCATCAGGACCCAGGGACTTGTCAGCCCACAGCTCCAACAATTTGTTGAAGAACCACTTCCCTGGTGATTGTAATTTTCTTGAATTCCTGCCTCTTTTCCATTTCCTGATCACAGCTAATACTGGGATGTTACTTGTATCCTCAATGGTGAAGACCGATGCAAAATACCTGTTCAATTCATCTGCCATCTCCTTATTATCCATTATTAATTCCCAAGACTCACTTTCTGTAGGGCCAATGCTCACTTTGTTAACTCTTTTCTTTTTTAAATACCTATAGAAACTCTTACTGTCTGTCTTTATATCGAATACTCTCCACTTGCCTTGATGGGTGCAGCTCCAACAACACTCAAGAAGCTCAACACCATCCAGGACAAAACAGCCCACTTGATTGGCATCCCATCCACCACTTTCATCATTTACTCCCTTCACCACCGACGCCCAGTGTCAGCAGTGTGTACCATCTACAAGATGCACTGCAGCAACTCACAAGGCTCCTTCGATAGCACCTTCCAAACCCGCGACCTCTGCCACCTAGGAGGACAAGGGCAGATGCATGGGAACACCATCATCTGCAAGTTCCCCTCCAAGTCACACACCATCCTGACTGGGAACTATATCACCGTTCCTTCACTGTCACTGGGTCAATATCCTGGAACCTCCTCCCTAACAGCACTGTGGGTGGATCTGGACCCCGTGGATTGCAGTTGAAGAAGGCAGCTCACCACCACCTTCACAAGGGCAATTAGGGATGGGCAATAAATGCTGGCCTGGCCAGTGACGCCACATCCCGTGAATGAATAAAAAACCTTGGCTAAGTGTGATCGTTGTGTCATAAGGTTTAGATTAGTAAGGGAGAAGAACAAGGGACAATCTGAAGTAGAATTTCGAAAATGGAAATTGAATGAAGTGAGAGGGATCTGATCAGGGTTAAATAGAACAGGAGATTGACAGGATTGTTATGGAACAATCTTTAAAGAGGAATGCTTCAGGTACAAGCTAAGTACATTCCAACAAGGGTGAAAGGTAAGGAACCAAAGGCAGGGCTGCTTCGATGATGAGAGAGAGACAGAATATAATGAAACAAAAAACAAGGATGAAAGATGCATGTCAGGTGAATTCTTCAAGTGAGAATCAGGTCAAATGCAATAAATTGAGATGGGAAGTGAAGAGGAAAATAAGACTGGCAAAGAAAGAATATGAGAATAGAATGGGAGTTAACATTAAAGGGAATCCAAAAATTTTGTACTGGCATGTAAAGAGTAAGCGGGTAGTGAGAGGTGAGGTGGGGCCTACTGGGGACAAAGAGGGTGATATATTCTGAGAGATGCAGTGCAAGGCTGGAATACTTAGTGAGTACTTTGTATCCGTGTTTACGAAGCAAGAAGATGTCAACAAAATATTGGTAGAAGCAGAGATGGTGAAGGTAATGGATGGAGAGGCAGGATGTACTGGAAAGGCTGGCGATGCTTAGAGTGGATAAGTCACCGGGTCCAGATGGCTTGTATTCCAGGTTCATAAAGGAAGTGAAAGTGGGGGTGGAGCGAGTGGAAGGACTTACCATGAACTTCCAATCTTCCCTAGATATGGCGGAGATGTCAAAGGATTAAAGAGTGCGATTGTGATACCCTTATTTAAGAAAGATTGCAAGTGTGTTTAAAAAAAAGGGGTCACCCATTTAAGACAGAGATGAGGAGAAATTTTTTCTCTCAGAGTCTTTGGAATTCTCTTCCGCGAAAGGCGGTGGATGCAGGAGTCTTTGAATATTTTTCAGACAGGAGTAGATAGATTCTTGACCAGCAAGGGGGGTGGGGGGGGGGGGGGGGGGGTGGAAGGTGATCAGGGAAAGGTGCAAATGTGGAGTAATCAGTTCAGTCATGAACTTACTGAATGGTGGAACAGGCCCGAGGGGCCGAGTGGCCTACTCCTGCTCCTAATTCATATGTTCGTATGTTCCTATATAAGGACATTACCAGCAACTACAGGCTGGTTAGTTTAACATCAGTGATGGGTAATGTTTTAGAAACAAGAATCAGGGAAAAAAATCAACAGGCACTTGGATTCTTCGGACAGGATTTACTCCCATTTGGAAACAAATGGACTTATTAGCAAGAGGCAGCATGGTTTTGTGAAGGGGAGGTCGTGTCTCACTAATTTGATCAAGCTCTTTAAGGAAGTGACAAAGATGATTGATGAAGGAAGGGCAGTGGATGCTATCTATATGGAATTCAGTAAAGCCTTTGACAAAGTCCCTCATGGCAGACTGGTACAAAAGGTGAAGTCACACGGGATCAGAGGGGAGTTGGCAAGATGGATACAGAACTGGCTCGGTCATAGAAGACAGAGGGTAGCAGTGGAAGGGTGCTTTTCTGAATGGAGGGCTGTGACTAGCGGTGTTCCGCAGGGATCAGTGCTGGGACATTTGCTGTTTGTAGTATATATAAATGATTTGGAGGAAAATGTAGCTGGTCTGATTAGTAAGTTTGCGGACGACACAAAGGTTGGTAGAGTTGCAGATAGTGATGAGGCTTGTCAGAGGATACAGCAGGATATAGATCGGGTGGAGACTTGGGCGGAGAAATGGCAGATGGAGTTTAATCCGGACAAATGTGAGGTAATGCATTTTGGAAGGTCTAATGCAGGTGGGAAGTATACTGTAAATGGCAGAACCCTTAGGAGTATTGACAGGCAGAGAGATCTGGGCGTATAGGTCCACAGATCACTGAAAGTGGCAACGCAGGTGGATAAGGTAGTCAAGAAGGCATACGGCATGCTTGCCTTCATCGGTCGGGGCATAGAGGAGAAAAAGTGGCAAGTCATGCTGCAGCTGTACAGAACTTTAGTTAGGCCACACTTAGAATATTATGTGCAATTCTGGTCGCCACACTACCAGAAGGACGTGGAGGCTTTGGAGAGGGTACAGAAGAGGTTTACCAGCATGTTGCCTAGTCTGGAGGGCATTAGCTATGAGGAGAGGTTGGTTAAACACGGATTGTTTTCACTGGAACAACAGAGGTGGAGGGGCGACATGATAGAGGTTTACAAAGTTATAAGCGGCATGGACAGAGTGGATAGTCAGAAGCTTTTCCCAGGGTGGAAGAGTCAGTTACTAGGGGACATAGGTTTAAGGTGCGAGGGGCAAAGTTTAGAGGGGATGTGCGAGGCAAGTGTTTTCCACAGAGGATGGTGAGTGCCTGGAACTTGCTGCCGGGGGAGGTGGTGGAAGCAGATACGATAGCGACGTTTAAAAGGCATCTTGACAAATTAGATTAGAGATAGAGCACTGAAACAGGCCCTTCGGCCCAAAGAGTCTGTGCCGAAAATCAACCACCCATTTATACTAATCCTATATTCCTACCAAACATCCCCACCTGTCCCTATATTTCCCTACCACCTACCTATACTAGTGACAATTTATAATGGCCAATTTACCTGTTAACCTGCAAGTCTTTTGGCTTGTGGGAGGAAACCGGAGCACCCGGAGAAAACCCACGCAGACACAGGGAGAACTTGCAAACTCCACACAGGCAGTACCTGGAATCGAACCCGAGTCTCTGGAGCTGTGAGGCAGCAGTGCTAACCACTGCGCCACTGTGCCGCCCAAATGCAAATACATGAATAGGATGGGAATAGAGGGATATGGACGCTGGAAGTGCATTCGGTTTTAGTTTAGACAGGCATCATGATCAGCGCAGGCTTGGAGGGCCGAATGGCCTGTTCCTGTGCTGTACTGTTCTTTGGAGAGGTTCAAGTTAGTTATTGATCGACAGCACAGATTTGTATCAGGCAGATCGTGCTTGACTAATGTAATTGATTTTTTTGATGAAGTAACAGACAAATTTGATGAAGGAATTGCAGTTGATGTTGTCTATATGGATTTGAAGAAAGCATTTGACAAAAATATCATATAACATAAATTTGCCGATGATACCAAACCTGAGGAGTGGCAAACAGTGAGGGTGATACGTATCGACTGCAATACGACATGGACAGGTTAGCAGAATGGGCAGACGTGGCAGATGGCATTTCATAGAGAAATGTAAGATGATGCATTGTAGCAGGAGGATTAGGTGAAGGCAAAATATACTTAATGGCACAGTTCTAAAGAGGGTGCAGGAACAGAGGTACCTGGGGGAGCATGTGGATCGATCTTTGAAGGTGGCAGGACATCATGGTTAGTAAAGTATATGGAAACTTGGGCTTTATAAACAGAGTTCAAAAACAGGGAAGTTATGTTGAACCTTTAGGCCACAACTAGCGTATTGTGTCCAGTTCTGGTCACCACACTTTAGGAAGGATGTGAGGGTTCTTGAGAGGGTGCAGAGGAGATTTACCAGAATGGATCCACAATGTGGGATTTTAGCTACACGTTTAGATTGGTCAAAGAGTCATAGAGTTACACAGCACAGAAACAGGCCCTTCGGCCCATCATGTCTGTGCCGGCCATCAAACACCTAACTATTCTAATCCCATTTTCCAGCTCTTGGCCTGTAGCCTTGCATGCTATGGTGTTGCAAGTGCTCATCTAAATACTTCTTAAATGTTGTGAGGGTTCCTGCCTCTACCACCTCTTCAGGAAGTGTGTTCCAGATTCCAACCACCTTCAGTGAAAAAACTATTCTTCAAACCCCCTCTAAACCTCCTGCCCCTTACCTTAAATCTATGCCCCCTGGTTATTGACCCTTCCGCTAAGGGAAAAAATGTCTTCCTATCTAACCTGTCAATGCCCCTCATAATTTTGTCGACCTCAATCATGTCCCCCCTCAGCCTTCTCTGCACTAAGGAAAACTACCTTTGCCTTTTCAGCCTCTCTTCATTGCTGAAATACTCCAGCCCAGGCAACATCCTGGTGAATCTCCTCTGCACACTCTCCAGTGCAATCACATCCTTCCTGTAGTGTGGTCCCCAGAACTGTACACAATACTCCAACTGTGGCCTAACTAGCGTTTTATACAGCTCCATCGTAACTTCCCTGCCCTTATATTCTATGCCTTGGCTAATAAAGGCAAGTATCCCATATACCTTCCTAACCACCTTATCTACCTGTGCTGCTGCCTTCAGTGATCTATGGACAAGTACACCAAGGTCCCTCTGACCATCTGTACTTCCTAGGGTCCGAGCATCACAGAAAGCAGTTGAGGCCAAATCATTAAATATATTCAATAAAGTTAGATATAGTTATTAGGGCTAAAGGAATCAAGGGATACGGGGAGAAAGCGGGAACAGGTTACTGAGTTTGAACGATCAGCCATGATCGTATTGAATGGCGGTGCATGCTCGAAGGGCCGAATGGCCTACTCCTGCTCATATTTTCTGTTTCTATATTCCCTTGCCTTGTTAGTCCTCCCAAAATGCATCACCTCACACTTCTCAGGATTAAATTCCTTTTGCCACTGCTCTGCCTATCTTACCAGCCCATCTATATCATCCTGTAATCTAAGGCTTTCCTCCTCACTGTTTATGACACCATCAATTTTTGTGTCATCTGTGAACTTACTGATCATACCTCCTATATTCATGTCTAAATCATTAATGTACACTACAAACAGCAAGAGCCCCAGCACCGATCCCTGTGGTACACCGCTGATCACAGGCTTCCACCCACAAAAGCAACCCTCGACCATCATCCTCTGCCTCCTGCCATTCAGCCAATTTTGGATCCAATTTGCCAAATTGCCCTGGATCCCATGGGGACCCTTCTTAACCAATCTCCCAAGTGGGACCTTGTCAAATGCCGGGGTTGCTCTCCTTGGAACAAAGGAGATTGAGGGGAGATTTGACAGAGGTGTGCAAGATTACGACAGGTTTAAATCAGGTAAACAAGGAAAAGTTTTAGTTTAGTTTAGAGATCCAGCACTGAAACAGGCCCTTCGTCCCACCGAGTCTGTGCCCACCATCAACCACCCATTTATACTAATCCGATACTAATCCTACATTCCTACCACTTCCCCACCTGTCCCTATATATTTCCCTACCACCTACCTATACTAGGGGCAATTTATAATGGCCAATTTACCTACCAACCTGCAAGTCTTTTGGCTGTGGGAGGGAACCGGAGCACCTGGAGGAAACCCACGCAGACACAGGGAGAACTTGCAAACTCCACACAGGCAGTATCCAGAATTGAACCTGGGTCGCTGGAGCTGTGAGGCTGCGGTGCTAACCACTGCACCACTGTTCCCATTAGCTGATAGCACAAGAACTAGGGGATACAGATTTAAGGTTTTGGGCAAGAAATAAAGTGGGAATGTGAGGGAGAACTTTCTTATGCAGCAAGTGGAAATGACCTGGAACCCGATGCCTACAAGGGTGGTGGAAACAGAGACCATCAATGATGTCAATGAAATGAGTCACTGAAAGCTGACGTGCAGGTGCAGCAAGTGATTAGGAAGGCAAATGGTATGTTGGCCTTTATTTGAGTACAGGAGTAAAGAAGTCTTGCTGCAATTGTATAGAGCCTTGGTGAGAGCACTCCTGGAGTATTGTGGACAGTTTTGGTCTCCTTACCTAAGGAAGAATATACTTGCCATAGAGGGAGTGCAACGAAGGTTCAACAGACTAATCCTCGGGATGGCGGGATTGTCTTATGAGGAGAGACTGAGGAAACTGAGCTTTTATTCTGTAGAATTTCGAAGAATGAGAGATGATCTCATTGAGGCATGCAAACTTCTTACAGGGCTCGACAAGGTTGATGCAGGAAGGCTGTGGGAGGGGGGTGGAGAAGCAGGGGGGACAGTCTCAGAATAAGGGGCAGGTCATTTAGGACTGATATGAGGAGGAATTTCTTCACTCAGAGGGTGGTGAATCTTTGGAATTCACTACCCCAGAGAGCTGAGGAGGCTCAGTCATTGAGCATGTTCAAGATAGAGATTGATAGATTTCTAGATATTAAAGGCATCAAGGGTATAGTGCTGGAAAATGGCATTGAGGTGGAAGATCAGTCATGATCTAGTCGTATGGTGAGCAGGCTTGAGGGGCTGAAAGGCCTCCTCCTGCTCCTATTTCCGATGTTTCTATGTTCCAAAGGAATTTGGATGGGCAAATGAGGCAACTAAATTTGCAGGGCCACAGGGACAGAGTAGAGGAATGGCACTGACTGGATTGCTCTACGGAGAACCAGCATGGACTCAATGATCTCTGTCTGTGCTGTAATGACTCAATGACTCTTTCACTGTAGTCGACAGGAATCAACTTATTCAACCAGCATTTTTAATACATCATAGGCTGGTCTTGGAGCCAGGATTGCAGTATGGACTGGAATCTCACACAGGGAATGTGGGATGGACTGGGATCTCACACAGGGACTGTGGAATGGACTGGGATCTCACACAGGGAATGTGGGATGGACTGGGATATCACACAGGGAATGGGGGATGGACTGGGATCTCACACAGGCAATGTGGGATGGACTGGGACCTCATACAGGGAATGTGGGATGGACTGGAATCTCACACATGGAATGTGGGATGGATTGGGATATCACACAGAAAATGTCGGATGGACTGGGATCTCACACAGGCAATGTGGGATGGACTGGCACCTCACACAGGGAATGTGGGATGGACGGGGATATCACACAGAAAATGTCGGATGGACTGGGACCTCACAAAGGAAATGTGGGATGGACTGGGACCTCACACAGGGAATGTGGGATGGACTGGGATATCACACAGAAAATGTGGGATGGATTGGGATCTCTCACACACGCAATGTGGGATGGACTGGGACCTCACACAGTGAATGTGGGATGGACTGGGATATCACACAGAAAATGTGGGATGGACTGGGATCTCACACAGGGAATGTGGGATGGACTGGGACCTCACATAGGGAATGTGGGATGGAATGGGATCTCACACAGGGAATTTGGGATGGTCTGGGATCTCACACAGGGAATGTGGGATGGACAGGGTTCTCACTTGTGGACTGTGGGATGGAATAGGATTTCACACAGGGAATGTGGGATATACTGGGATCTCACACAGGGAATGTGGGATGAATGGGGATCTCACACATGGACTGTGGGATGGACTGGGATCTCACACAGGGAATGTGGGATGGATTGAGATCCCACACGTGGACTGTGTAATGGACTGGGATCTCACACAGGATCTGTGGGATGGACTGGGATCTCAGTCATGGACTGTGGGATGGACTGGGATCCCACACGTGGACTGTGAAATGGACTGGGATCTCACACAGGGAATGTGGGAGAGACTGGGATCTCACACAGGGAATGTGGGATGGACTGGGATCTCACACAGGGACTGTGGAATGGACTGGAAACTCACACATGGAATGTGGGAATGACTGGGATATCACACAGAAAATATCGGATGGACTGGGATCTCACACAGGGGCTGTGAAATGGACTGGGATCTCACACAGGGAATGTGGGATGGACTGGGATATCACACAGAAAATGTCGGATGGACTGGGACCTCACACAGGAAATGTGGGATGGACTGGGACCTCACACAGGGAATGTGGGATGGACTGGGATATCACACAGAAAATGTGGGATGGACTGGGATCTCACACAGGCAATGTGGGATGGACTGGGGCCTCACACAGTGAATGTGGGATGGACTGGGATATCACACAGAAAATATGGGATGGACTGGGATCTCACACAGGGAATGTGGGATGGACTGGGACCTCGCATAGGGAATGTGGGATGGACTGGGATCTCACACAGGGAATGTAGGATGGCCTGGGATCTCACACAGGGAATGTGGGATGGACTGGGATATCACAGAGAAAATGTGGGATGGACTGGGATCTCACACAGGCAATGTGGGATGGACTGGCACCTCACACAGTGAATGTGGGATGGACTGGGATATCACACAGAAAATGTGGGATGGACTGGGATCTCACACAGGGAATGTGGGATGGACTGGGACCTCACATAGGGAATGTGGGATGGACTGGGATCTCACACAGGGAATGTGGGATGGTCTGGGATCTCACACAGGGAATGTGGGATGGACAGGGATCTCACTTGTGGACTGTGGGATGGAATAGGATTTCACACAGGGAATGTGGGATAGACTGGGATCTCACACAGGGAATGTGGGATGGATGGGGATCTCACACATGGACTGTGGGATGGACTGGGATCTCACACAGGGAAGGTGGGATGGATTGAGATCCCACACGTGGACTGTGAAATGGACTGGGATCTCACCCAGGGTCTGTGGAATGGACTGGGATCTCAGTCATGGACTGTGGGATGGACTGGGATCCCACACGTGGACTGCAAAATAGACTGGGATCTCACACAGGGAATGTGGGAGAGACTGGGATCTCACACAGGGAATGTGGGATGGACTGGGATCTCACACAGGGACTGTGGAATGGACTGGAAACTCACACAGGGAATGTGGGAATGACTGGGATATCACACAGAAAATATCGGATGGACTGGGATCTCACACAGGGGCTGTGAAATGGACTGGGATCTCACACAGGGAATGTGGGTTGGACTGGGATCTCACACAGGGACTGTGGAATGGACTGGAATCTCACACAGGGAATGTGGGATGGACTGGGATATCACACAGAAAATGTCGGATGGACTGGGATCTCACACAGGCAATGCGGGATGGACTGGGACCTCACACAGGGAATGTGGGATGGACTGGGATATCACACAGAAAATTTGGGATGGACTGGGATATCACACAGGGAATGTGGGATGGACTGGGACCTCACACAGGGAATGTGGGATGGACTGAGATCTCACACAGGGAATGTGGGATGGTCTGGGATCTCACACAGGGAATGTGGGATGGACAGGGATCTCACTTGTGGACTGTGGGATGGAATAGGATTTCACACAGGGAATGTGGGATAGATTGGGATCTCGCACAGGGAATGTGGGATGGATACGGATCTCACACGTGGACTGTGGGATGGACTGGCATCTCACACAGGGAATGTGGGATGGATTGGGATCCCACACGTGGACTGTGAAATGGACTGGGATCTCACACAGGGTCTGTGGGATGGACTGGGATCTCAGTCGTGGACTGTGGGATGGACTGGGATCCCACACGTGGACCGTGAAATGGACTGGGAGCTCACACAGGGAATGTGGGAGAGACTGGAATCTCACACAGGGAATGTGGGATGGACTGGGATCTCACACAGGGACTGTGGAATGAACTGGAATCTCACACAGGGAATCTGGGATGGACTGGGACCTCACACAGAAAATATCGGATGGACTGGGATCTCACACAGGGACTGTGGAATGGACTGGGATCTCACACAGGGAATGTGGGATGGACTGGGATCTCACACAGGGACTGTGGAATGGACTGGAATCTCACACAGGGAATGTGGGATGGACTGGGATATCACACAGAAAATGTCAGATGGACTGGGATCTCACACAGGCAATGTGGGATGGACTGGGACCTCACACAGGGAATGTGGGATGGACTGGGATATCACACAGAAAATTTGGGATGGACTGGGATATCACACAGGGAATGTGGGATGGACTGGGACCTCACACAGGGAATGTGGGATGGACTGGGATCTCACACAGGGAATGTGGGATGGTCTGGGATCTCACACAGGGAATGTGGGATGGACAGGGATCTCACTTGTGGACTGTGGGATGGAATAGGATTTCACACAGGGAATGTGGGATGGACTGGGATATCACACAGAAAATGTCGGATCGACTGGGATCTCACACAGGCAATGTGGGATGGACTGGGACCTCACACAGGGAATGTGGGATGGACTGGGATATCACACAGAAAATTTGGGATGGACTGGGATATCGCACAGGGAATGTGGGATGGACTGGGACCTCACACAGGGGTTGTGGGATGGAATGGGATCTCACACAGGGAATATGGGATAGTCTGGGGTCTCACACAGGGAATGTGGGATGGACTGGGATATCACACAGAAAATTTGGGATGGACTGGGATATCGCACAGGGAATGTGGGATGGACTGGGACCTCACACAGGGGTTGTGGGATGGAATGGGATCTCACACAGGGAATATGGGATAGTCTGGGGTCTCACACAGGGAATGTACGATGGACAGGGATCTCACTTGTGGACTGTGGGATGGACTAGGATTCCACACAGGGAATGTGGGATAGACTGGGATCTCACACAGGGTCTGTGGGATGGACTGGGATCTCATTCGTGGACTGTGGGATGGACTGGGATCTCACACAGGGAATGTGGGATGGACTGGAATTTCACCCATAGCACAGTAAGAAAGAAAAGAAGGAAATTTATATCGTGCCTTTCATGGCCTCATGCTGTCCCCAAGACCCAGACAGCAGGTGAAGGATGTCATTCTAGAATTGACCTTTATAGCCACTCCTGGCGCTGCTCCACACACCACTGACCACCTCCAGGCGCGTACCCATTGTCTCTCGAGATAAGGAGGCCAAAGAGAGTATAAATGGGTGGTTGATGGTCGGCACAGACTTGGTGGGCCGAAGGGCCTGTTTCAGTGCTGTATCTCTAAACTAAACTAAAAACTAAACTAAAATCCCCCATCTCTGGAAACATTCTGGGAAATCTCCTCTGCACATTCTCAAGGACCCTCACATCCTTCCTAAAGTGTGGTGACCAGAACTGGACACAGTACTCCAGTTGGGGCCCAAATAGAGTTTTACAAAGGTTCAGCAGAACTTCCCTGCTTTTGTAATCAATGTTTCTATTTATGAAGCCCAAGATGCAAAACGCTTTGATAATTACTCTCTCAATATGTCCTGCCACCTTCAAATAGCTGGGCACATGCACCCACAGGTTCCTCTGTTCCTCTACAGTCTTTAGAACTGTGTCATTAAGTAAATATTGCCTCTCCCTATTCCTTCTGCCAAAATGCATCACCTCACAATTCTCAGTATTAAATTCCATCTGTCACCTGTCTGCCCATTCTGCTAGCCTATCTATATCCTGTTGTAGTTGATTGACATCATCATTGTCTGCCACATCTCCAAGTTTGGTATAATCGGCAAATTTGAACTTTTACTCTGTATTCCAATATGCAAGTCATTTTTCATCACAAAACAAAAGCAGTGGTTCTAGCACTGACCGTCAGGGAACACCACTATCAGTCTACCATCATCCAGTCTGAAAAACAATTATTTGCCATGACTCGCTGTTTTCTGTACTGAAGACAACTTTTTATCCAAGCTGACACTGACCCTCCTATTCCATGAGCCTCACTTTTGTTGACCATCCTTTTAGGTGGCATTTTGTCAAATGTTTTCTTAAAATCCATATGGACAACATCCACCGCAATCCCTTCATAAACCTTCTCAGTTACTCCATCAAAAAACTCAATTAGATTAGTCAAGTACGTTCTGCCTTTTACAAATCTCCCTTTTACAAGGCACTCCCTAATTAACCCAACCCTCTCCAAGTGCCTGTTGATTTATTTCCCTGATTATTATTTCTAAAACCTTACGCACACTGATGTTAAAGTGACCAGCCTGTAGTTGCTAGCACTGTCCTTATACCCTTTCTTGAATAAGGGTGTCACATTTCCCACTCTCCAATCCTCTACCTCCTCCCAAGTTTCTTGTGAAGATTGGAAGATTATGACAAGCCCTTCCACTATCTCAAATCCCACTTCCTTCAGCAAACTGGAATATCGCCAACCGGACCAGGAGATTTATCCACTCTAAGCATAGCCAGCCTTTCCAGGATGTGCTGCCTCTCAGTTTTCACTCCATCCATTACCTCTACCATCTCCACTTCGATTGATACTTTGTCAACATCCTCTTCTTTAGTAAACACCAATTCAAAGTACTCAAATATTCGAGCCTTGCCCTGCGCCTCTCAGCATATATCACCCTCGTTCTCCCTACTCGCCCCCAACCCGCCTCTTACTACCTGCTTACTATTTACATGCTGGCAGATTTTTGGATTCCCTTTTATGTTAACTGCCATTATATTCTCATATTCTCTCTTTGCCAATCTTATTTTCCTCGTCACATTTCCTCAGCTTATTGTATTTGTCCCAGTCCTTGTTGAAGAATTCATCTGACATGCATCAAACACCCTTTTTTGTGTTTCGTCATATTCTCCCTCGTCATCCAAGGAGCCCTGGTTTTGGTTCCCTTGTTGGAATGTACCTAGCCTGCACCTGAAATATCTCCTCCTTAAAGACCACCCATTGTTCCATGTTACAGTTCATCCTCAATCTTGGGTTCCATTTAACCCTGGATAGATTCCACCCACCGCCCCCCCCCCCCACTGCCACTTCCACTTTAGATGTTCTAGAACAAAGAACAAAGAACAGTACAGCACAGGAACAGGCCATTCGGCCCTCCAAGCCTGCGCCGATCTTGATGCCTGCCGAAACTAAAACCTTCTGCACTTCCGGGGTCCGTATCCCTCTCTTCCCATCCTATTCATGTATTTGTCAAGATGCCTCTTAAGCGTCTCTATCGTACCTGCTTCCCCCGGCAACAAGTTCCAGGCACTCACCACCCTCTGTGTAAAGAACTTGCCTCGCACATCCCCTCTAAACTTTGCCCCTCTCACATTAAACCTATGTCCCATAGTAACTGACTCTTCCACCCTGGGAAAAAGCTTCTGACTATCCACTCTGTCCAAGCCGCTTATAACTTTGCAAACCTCTATCATGTCGCCCCTCAACATCCGTCGTTCCAGTGAAAACAATCCGAATTTATCCACCCTCTCCTCATAGCTAATATCCTCCAGACCAGGCAACATCCTGGCAAACCTCCTCTGTACCCTCTCCAAAACCTCCACATCCTTCTGGTGGTGTGGCGACCAGAATTGCACACAATATTCTAAGTGTGGCCAAACTAAGGTTCTGTACAGCTGCAGCATGACTTGCCAATTTTTATACTCTATGCCCCGACCGATGAAGGCAAGCATGCCGTATGTCTTCTTGACTCCCTTATCCACCTGCGTTGCCAATTTCAGTGACTTGTGGACCTGTACGCCCAGATCTCTCTGCCTGTCAATACTGTTTAGTTTAGAGATACAGCACTGAAACAGGCCCTTCGGCCCACCAAGTCTGTGCCGACCATCAACCACCCATTTATACTAATCCTACACTAATCCCATATTCCTACCACATCCCCACCTGTCCCTATATTTCCCTACCACCTACCTATACTAGGGCCAATTTATAATGGCCAATTTACCTACCAACCTGCAAGTCTTTTGGCATGTGGGAGGAAACCGGAGCACCCGGAGAAAACCCACGCAGACACAAGGAGAACTTGCAATCTCCTAAGGGTTCTGCCATTTACAGTATACTTCCCACCTGTATGAGATCTTCCAAAATGCATTACCTCACATTTGTCCGGATTAAACTCCATCTGCCATTTCTCCGCCCAAGTCTCCGACCGATCTATATCCTGCTGTATCCTCTGACAATCCTCATCACGATACGCCACTCCACCAACCTTTGTGTCATCCGCAAACTTACTAATCAGACCAGCTACATTTTCCTCCAAATCATTTATATATACTACAAACAGCAAAGGTCCCAGCACTGATCCCTGCGGAACACCGCTAGTCACATCCCTCCATTCAGAAAAGCACCCTTCCACTGCTACCCTCTGTCTTCTATGACCGAGCCAGTTCTGTATCCATCTCCCCTCTGATCCCGTGTGACTTCACCTTTTGTATCAGTCTGCCATGAGGGACTTTGTCAAAGGTTTTACTGAACATCCACTGCCCTTCCTTCATCAATCATCTTTGTCACTTCCTCAAAAACTCATTCAAATTAGTGAGACACGACCTCCCCTTCACAAAACCATGCTGCCTCTTGCTAATAAGTCCATTTGTTTCCAAATGGGAATAAATCCTGTCTCAAAGAATCCTCTGTAATAATTTCACTATCACTGACGTAAGGCTCACCAGCCTATAATTTCCTGGATTATCCTTGCTTCTACTTTAGATTGTTCCTTGTTCTTCTCCATTACAAATCTAAACCTTACGATATGTTGATCACTCTTACCCAAGTGCACCCCACAGACACTTGGTCCATTTAATCCACCTCATTTCCCAGCACCTGACCAGCAATGCCTTCTTCCTAGTTGGACCAAGAACATACTGGTCAAGGAAGTTCTCCTGAACACATTTCAGAATTTCCTCCTCTCCTTAATCTTTATTCCAATCTATATTTGAGTAATTAAAGTCCCCCAATATCACCACTCTATAGTTCTTGCACATCTCTGTGATTTTCCAGCAGATATTCTTCTCCAGCTCTCTCTCTGAATTTGGAGGCCTATAGAATATCCCCAGTCGTGCGATCATCGCCTTTTTGCTTCTCAACTCGAAACAAATGGATTCCGGCTTTGCCTCTCCAGGACATCCACCCTTTTCAACTCCACAATATCTTCCTTAAACAGTACAGCCACCTCACCTCCCTTTGTTTCTTTCCCTATCTTTTCTGAACCCTTTATATTCTTCAATATTAAGTACCCAATATTCACCATTTTTCAGCCACTTTTCCATTATTGCAGCTGCATCAGATTCCCACATGTATATCTGTGCTTGTAGCTCACCAACCTTATTTACCACACTTTGTGCATTTGCATACATGCATTCTAAACCTGTCTTTGTATTCTTCGTAGTACTTCTTAGTCAATTTCTGTCTGATGTGGTACTCCTTCCTTCTTTAGTACTATCCAACACTCTCACATGAGAGAGATACAGCACTGAAATGGGCCCTTCGGCCCACTGAGTCTGTGCCGACCATCAACCGCCCATTTATACTAATCCTACATTAATCCCATATTCCCTACTCCATCCCCTCCTTCCCTCAATTCTCCTACCACCGACCTACACTCGGGGCAATTTACAATGGCCAATTTACCTATCAACCTGCAAGTTTTTGGCTGTGGGAGGAAACGAGAGCACCCGGCGGAGAACTTGCAAACTCCGCACAGTCAGTACCCAGAACCGAACCAGGGTCGCTGGAGCTAAAAGGCTGCAGTGCTAACCACCGTGCCACTTTGCCACCCCTCTTATGCACCTTATTCCTCTTTGTTCCTTCTATATGCTGGTGGCCATCCTGTCAATTCAGTTAAAAGCCTCAACCACTTGAGTAAAAGTCTACATGAGGACATTGGTCCGAGTCCTGTTGACATGCATCACATCCCTTTGAATAGGTGGTTCCTGACCCAGAACTGGTTCCAATGCCCCAAGAATCTGAAGCCCTCACTCCTGCACCGTGCTTCAAACTACAAGTCTAGAACTGTCTAAGATCATAGTCTGAGGATAATTGGTCAGTCATTTAGGACTGGCATGAGTAGAAATGTCTTCACTTGTAAGATTGTGAAGCATTGGATTTGTCTATTCCAGAGAGTTGTCAATTCTCATTTATTGAGGATATTCAAGACTGAGATTGATAGATTTTGCAGACTAAGGGAATTAAGGGAGATGGGGATAGTGTGGGAATGTGGAGTTGAGATAGATAATGAGTTATGACCTTATTGACTGTCCTACTCCAGTTCCTATTTGTTATGTTCTTTATGTCCTTTCTTACATGTATGTGTTCTGGACACGTAGACATCAGAAGGGCTCCATCAAATGTTAGTGAGGATGGAGTTGAAATGACATTGAGTTTACAGCTCAGGAACAGGCCATTTGGACTGACAGATCTATAGCAGTGTTTATACTCCAGACAAACCTCAAAAGAACGAAGAAAAGTACAGCACAGGAACAGGCCATTCGGCCCCCCCAAGCCTGCGCCGAACTCCCACCTTACCTCATCTCACACCATTAACATATCCTATTCCTTTCTCCCTCATGTGTTTATCTAGCTTCCGCTTAAATGTATCTATAATATTCACCTCAACCACTCCGTGGTAGTGAGTTCCACATTCTCACCACTCTCTGGGGAAAGACATTTCTCCTGAATTCCCTGTTGGATGTATTTCTATTTATTGCCCCAGTTCTGGATTCCTCACAAGTGGAAACATTTTCTCAACATCAGCCTATCAAATGTCTTCCGAATTTAAAGACCACTTCCTGGTCACCCCTCAGCCTTCTCTTTTCTACAGAAAAGAATCTAGCTGATCTTTCCTCATCGATATAACCTCTCACTTCTGGTGTTGTCATTGTAAATCTATTTTCACCACCTCCAGTGCTTTGCTAATGTTTTCATATATATGGAGAGCAGAACTCGACAGAGTATTCCTGCAAAACACACACATTGCCAGGGCAACGCATTAGTCAGTTATCCCGGAAACAGGGTGATCACTTACCCTGGAAACTGGGCAGTCAGTTACCTCGGAAACAGTGTGATCAGTTACCCTGGAAACTGGGCAGTAAGTTATCCCGGAAACAGGGCGGTCAGTTACCGTGGAAACAGGGCAGTCAGTTACCCTGGAAACAGGGCAGTCAGTTATCCTGGAAACGGGGCGGTTAATTACCCCAGAAAAAGGGCGATCAGATAACCTGGAAACAGGGTGATCAGTTACCCTGGAAACAGGGCAGTCAGTTATTCCGGAAACAGGGTGATCAGTTACCCTGGAAACTGGGCAGTCAGTTACCACGGAAACAGGGTGGTGAGTTACCCTGAAAGCAGGGCAGTCAGTTACCCCGGAAACAGGTTTGTCAGTTACCCTGGAAACAGGGCAGTCAGTTACCCAGGAAAAAGGGTGGTCAGTTACCCTGGAAACAGGGCAGTCAGTTACCTCGGAAACAGTGTGATCATTTACCCTGGAAACTGGGCAGTCAGTTATCCCGGAAACAGGGCAGTCATTTACCGTGGAAACCGGGCAGTCAGTTACCCTGGAAAAAGGGCAGTCAGTTATCCTGGAAACAGGGCAGTCAGTTATCCTAGAAACAGGGAGATCAGTTACACCGGAAATAGGGCGGTTAGTTACCCTGGAAACATGGCAGTCAGTTACCCTGGATACAGGGCAGTCAGTTAAACTGGAAACAGGTCAGTCAGTTATCCTGGAAACGGGGCATTCAGTTATCCTGGAAACAGGGCGGTCAGTTACCCAGGAAGTAGGGCGGTCAGTTACCCCGGAAACAGGGAGATCAGTTACTCCTGAAAAAGGGCAGTCAGTTACCCTGGAAACAGGGCAGTCAGTTATCCTGGAAACAGAGTGGTCAGTTACCCTGGAAACAGGTAGGTCAGTTACCACGGAAACAGGGTGATCAGTTATCCTGGAAACAGGGCGGTCAGTTACCCCGGAAACAGGGCAGTCAGTTACCCCGGAAAAAGGGCGATCAGTAAACCTGGAAACAGATTAGTCAGTTACCCCGGAAACAGGGTGATCAGTTAACCTGGAAACAGGGCAGTCAGTTAGCCTGGAAACAGGGCAATCAGTTATCCCGGAAACAGGGCAGTCAGTTATCCCGGAAACAGGGTGATCAGTTACCCTGGAAACAGGGCAGTCAGTTACCCCGGAATCAGGGCAGTCAGTTATCCCGGAAACAGGGCAGTCAGTTATCCCGGAAACAGGGTGATCAGTTACCCTGGAAACTGGGCAGTCAGTTACCCTGGAAACTGGGCAGTCAGTTAATCTGGAAACAGGGCAGTCAGTTATAACGGAAACAGGGTGATCAGTTACCCTGGAAACAGGGCAGTCAGTTATCCCGGAAACAGGGTGGTCAGTTATCCTGGAAACAGGGAGGTCAGTTACCCCGGAAACAGGGAGATCAGTTACCTCGGAAACAGGGCAGTCAGTTACCGTGGAAACAGGGCAGTCAGTTACCCTGGAAACAGGGCATTCAGTTATCCTGGAAACAGGGCAGTCAATTATCCTGGAAACAGGGTGGTCAGTTATCCCGGATATAGAGCGGACAGTTATCCGGGAAACAGGGCGGTCACTTACCGTGGAAACAGGGAGATCAGTTACCCCGGAAACAGGGCAGTCAGTTATCCAGTAAACTGGGCAGTCAGTGACCCTGGAAACAGGGCGGTCAGTTACCGTGGAAACAGGGCAGTCAGTTACCCTGGAAACAGGGCAGTCAGTTATCCTGGAAACAGGGCAGTAAGTTACCACGGAAATAAGTCCGTCAGTTATCCTGGAAACAGGGCGGTCAGTTAACCCGGATATAGGTCGGTCAGTAATCCTGGATACAGGGCGGTCAGTTACCCTGGAAACTGGGCAGTCAGTTAATCTGGAAACAGGGCAGTCAGTTATAACGGAAACAGGGTGATCAGTTACCCTGGAAACAGGGCAGTCAGTTATCCCGGAAACAGGGTGGTCAGTTATCCTGGAAACAGGGAGGTCAGTTACCCCGGAAACAGGGAGATCAGTTACCTCGGAAACAGGGCAGTCAGTTACCGTGGAAACAGGGCAGTCAGTTACCCTGGAAACAGGGCATTCAGTTATCCTGGAAACAGGGCAGTCAATTATCCTGGAAACAGGGTGGTCAGTTATCCCGGATATAGAGCGGACAGTTATCCGGGAAACAGGGCGGTCACTTACCGTGGAAACAGGGAGATCAGTTACCCCGGAAACAGGGCAGTCAGTTATCCAGTAAACTGGGCAGTCAGTGACCCTGGAAACAGGGCGGTCAGTTACCGTGGAAACAGGGCAGTCAGTTACCCTGGAAACAGGGCAGTCAGTTATCCTGGAAACAGGGCAGTAAGTTACCACGGAAATAAGTCCGTCAGTTATCCTGGAAACAGGGCGGTCAGTTAACCCGGATATAGGTCGGTCAGTAATCCTGGATACAGGGCGGTCAGTTACCCCAGAAACAGGTAGATGAGTTACCCCGGAAACAGGGTGGCCAGTTACCCTGGAAACAGGGCAGTCAGTTACCCCGGAATCAGGGCAGTCAGTTATCCTGGAAACGGGGCATTCAGTTATCCTGGAAACAGGGCGGTCAGTTACCCAGGAAGTAGGGCGGTCAGTTACCCCGGAAACAGGGAGATCAGTTACTCCTGAAAAAGGGCAGTCAGTTACCCTGGAAACAGGGCAGTCAGTTATCCTGGAAACAGAGTGGTCAGTTACCCTGGAAACAGGTTGGTCAGTTACCCCGGAAACAGGGTGATCAGTTATCCTGGAAACAGGGCGGTCAGTTACCCCGGAAACAGGGCAGTCAGTTACCCCGGAAAAAGGGCGGTCAGTAAACCTGGAAACAGATTAGTCAGTTAACCCGGAAACAGGGTGATCAGTTATCCTGGAAACAGGGCAGTCAGTTAGCCTGGAAACAGGGCAATCAGTTATCCCGGAAACAGGGCAGTCAGTTATCCCGGAAACAGGGTGATCAGTTACCCTGGAAACAGGGCAGTCAGTTACCCCGGAATCAGGGCAGTCAGTTATCCCGGAAACAGGGCAGTCAGTTATCCCGGAAACAGGGTGATCAGTTACCCTGGAAACTGGGCAGTCAGTTACCCTGGAAACAGGGCAGTCAGTTACCCTGGAAACTGGGCAGTCAGTTAATCTGGAAACAGGGCAGTCAGTTATAACGGAAACAGGGTGATCAGTTACCCTGGAAACAGGGCAGTCAGTTATCCCGGAAACAGGGCGGTCAGTTATCCTGGAAACAGGGAGGTCAGTTAACCCGGAAACAGGGAGATCAGTTACCTCGGAAACAGGGCAGTCAGTTATCCTGTAAACTGGGCAGTCAGTTACCCCGGAAACAGGGCGGTCATTTACCATGGAAACAGGGCAGTCAGTTACCCTGGAAACAGGGCATTCAGTTATCCTGGAAACAGGGCAGTCAATTATCCTGGAAACAGGGTGGTCAGTTATCCCGGATATAGAGCGGACAGTTATCCGGGAAACAGGGCGGTCACTTACCGTGGAAACAGGGAGATCAGTTACCCCGGAAACAGGGCAGTCAGTTATCCAGTAAACTGGGCAGTCAGTGACCCCGGAAACAGGGCGGTCAGTTACCGTGGAAACAGGGCAGTCAGTTACCCTGGAAACAGGGCAGTCAGTTATCCTGGAAACAGGGCAGTAAGTTACCACGGAAATAGGTCCGTCAGTTATCCTGGAAACAGGGCGGTCAGTTAACCCGGATATAGGTCGGTCAGTAATCCTGGATACAGGGCGGTCAGTTACCCCAGAAACAGGTAGATGAGTTACCCCGGAAACAGGGTGGCCAGTTACCCTGGAAACAGGGCAGTCAGTTACCCCGGAATCAGGGCAGTCAGTTATCCCGGAAACAGTGCAGTCAGTTATCCCGGAAACAGGGTGATCAGTTATCCTGGAAACAGGGCGGTCAGTTACCCCGAAAACAGGGCAGTCAGTTACCCCGGAAACAGGGCGGTCAGTAACCCTGGAAACAGATTAGTCAGTTACCCTGGAAACAGGGCAGTCAGTTATCCCGGAAACAGGGCAGTCAGTTATCCCGGAAACAGGGTGATCAGTTACCTTGGAAACAGGGCAGTCAGTTACCCCGGAAACAGGACGTTCAGTTACCCCGGAAACAGGGCGGTTAATTACCCCAGAAACAGGGCGATCAGTTACCCTGTAAACAGGGTGATCAGTAACCCTGGAAACTGGGCAGTCAGTTATCCTGTAAACTGGGCAGTCAGTTACCCCGGAAACAGGGCGGTCAGTTACCGTGGAAACAGCGCAGTCAGTTAACCTGGAAACAGGGCAGTCAGTTATCCTGGAAACAGGGCAGTCAGTCACCCCGGAAATATTTCGGTCAGTTATCCTGGAAAAAGGGCGGTCAGTTATCCTGGAAGCAGAGCAGTCAGTTACCCTGGAAACAGGGCAGACAGTTATCCTGGAAACAGGGCAGTCAGTTATCCTAGAAACAGGGCGGTCAGTTACCCCGGAAATAGGGCGGTCAGTTATCCTGGAAACAGGGCGGTCAGTTATCCTGGAAACAGGGCAGTCAATTATCCTGGAAACAGGGTGGTCAGTTATCCCGGATATAGAGCGGACAGTTATCCGGGAAACAGGGCGGTCACTTACCGTGGAAACAGGGAGATCAGTTACACCGGAAACAGGGCAGTCAGTTATCCAGTAAACTGGGCAGTCAGTGACCCCGGAAACAGGGCGGTCAGTTACCGTGGAAACAGGGCAGTCAGTTACCCTGGAAACAGGGCAGTCAGTTATCCTGGAAACAGGGCAGTAAGTTACCACGGAAATAGGTCCGTCAGTTATCCTGGAAACAGGGCGGTCAGTTTACCCGGATATAGGTCGGTCAGTAATCCTGGATACAGGGCGGTCAGTTACCCCAGAAACAGGTAGATGAGTTACCCCGGAAACAGGGTGGCCAGTTACCCTGGAAACAGGGCAGTCAGTTACCCCGGAATCAGGGCAGTCAGTTATCCCGGAAACAGGGCAGTCAGTTATCCCGGAAACAGGGTGATCAGTTATCCTGGAAACAGGGCGGTCAGTTACCCCGAAAACAAGGCAGTCAGTTACCCCGGAAAGAGGGCGGTCAGTAACCCTGGAAACAGATTAGTCAGTTACCCTGGAAACAGGGCAGTCAGTTATCCCGGAAACAGGGCAGTCAGTTATCCCGGAAACAGGGTGATCAGTTACCTTGGAGACAGGGCAGTCAGTTACCCCGGAAACAGGACGATCAGTTACACCGGAAACAGGGCGGTTAATTACCCCAGAAACAGGGCGATCAGTTACCCTGGTAACAGGGTGATCAGTAACCCTGGAAACTGGGCAGTCAGTTATCCTGTAAACTGGGCAGTCAGTTACCCCAGAAACAGGGCGGTCAGTTACCGTGGAAACAGCGCAGTCAGTTAACCTGGAAACAGGGCAGTCAGTTATCCTGGAAACAGGGCAGTCAGTCACCCCGGAAATATTTCGGTCAGTTATCCTGGAAAAAGGGCGGTCAGTTATCCTGGAAGCAGAGCAGTCAGTTACCCTGGAAACAGGGCAGACAGTTATCCTGGAAACAGGGCAGTCAGTTATCCTAGAAACAGGGCGGTCAGTTACCCCGGAAATAGGGCGGTCAGTTATCCTGGAAGCAGGGCGGTCAGTTACCCCGGAAACAGGGAGATCAGTTACAACGGAAACAGGGCAGTCAGTTACCCTGGATACAGGGCAGTCAGTTAAACTGGAAACAGGGCAGTCATTTATCCTGGAAACGGGGCTTTCAGTTATCCTGTAAACAGGGCAGTCAGTTACCCAGGAAATGGGGCGGTCAGTTACCCCGGAAACAGGGAGATCAGTTACCCCTGAAACAGGGCAGTCAGTTACCCTGGAAACAGGGCAGTCAGTTATCCTGGAAACAGAGTGGTCAGTTACCCCGGAAACAGGGTGATCATTTATCCTGGAAACAGGGCGGTCAGTTAGCCCGGAAACAGGGCAGTCAGTTACCCCGGAAACAGGGCGCTCAGTAAACCTGGAAACAGATTAGTCAGTTACCCCGGAAACAGGGTGATCATTTATCCTGGAAACAGGGCAGTCAGTTAGCCTGGAAACAGGGCAGTCAGTTATCCCGGAAACAGGGCAGTCAGTTATCCCGGAAACAGGGTGAGTAGTTACCCTGGAAACAGGGCAGTCAGTTACCCCGGAAACAGGGCAGTCAGTTATCCCGGAAACAGGGCAGTCAGTTATCCCGGAAACAGGGTGATCAGTTACCCGGAAACTGGGCAGTCAGTTACCCTGGAAACAGGGCAGTCAGTTACCCTGGAAACTGGGCAGTCAGTTTATCTGGAAACAGGGCAGTCAGTTATCACGGAAACAGGGTGATCAGTTACCCTGGAAATAGGGCAGTCAGTTATCCCGGAAACAGGGCAGTCAGTTATCCCGGAAAAAGGGTGATCAGTTACCCTGGAATCTGGGCTGTCAGTTACCCTGGAAACAGGGCAGTCAGTTACCCCGGAAACAGGGCAGTCAGTTATCCCGGAAACAGGGCAGTCAGTTACCCCTGAAACAGGACGTTCAGTTACCCCGGAAAAAGTGCGATTAATTACCCCAGAAACAGGGCGATCAGTTACCCTGGAAACAGGGTGATCAGTTACCCTGGAAACAGGGCAGTCAGTTACCCCGGAAACAGGGTGATCAGTTACCCTGTAAATAGGGCAGTCAGTTACCCTGGAAACAGGGCAGTCAATTATCCTGGAAACAGGGCGGTCAGTTACCCCGGAAACAGCGAGATCAGTTACACCGGAAACAGGGCGGTTAGTTACCCTGGAAACAGGGCAGTCAGTTAACCTGTATACAGGGCAGTTAGTTATCCTGGGAACAGGGCAGTCAGTTATCCTGGAAACAGCGCATTCAGTTATCCTGGAAACAGGGCGGTCAGTTACCCTGGAAATACGGCGGTCATTTACCCAGGAAACAGGGAGATCAGTTACCCCTGAAACAGGGCAGTCAGTTACCCTGGAAACAGGGCAGTCAGTTATCCTGGAAATAGGGTGGTCAGTTACCCTGGAAACAGGGTGGTCACTTTCCCCGGAAACAGGGCGGTCAGTAACCCTGGAAACAAATTAGTCAATTACCCTGGAAACAGGGCAGTCAGTTATCCCGGAATCAGGGCAGTCAGTTATCCCGGAAACGTGGTGATCAGTTACCTTGGAAACAGGGCAGTCAGTTACCCCGGAAACAGGACGTTCAGTTACCCCGGAAACAGGGCGGTTAATTACCGCAGAAACAGGGCGATCAGTTACCCTGGAAACAGGGTGACCAGTTACGCTGGAAACTGGGCAGTCAGTTATCCTGGAAACAGGGCAGTCAGTTACACCGGAAATAGGTCGATCAGTTATCCTGGAAACAGGGCGGTCAGTTACCCGGGAAATAGGTCGGTCAGTTATTCGGGAAACAGGGTGGTCAGTTACCCCGGAAACAGGGAGATCAGTTACCCCGGAAACAGGGCGGTCAGTTACCCTGGAAACAGGGCAGTCAGTTACCCTGGAAACAGGGCAGTCAGTTAACCTGGAAACAGGGCAGTCAGTTACACTGGAAACAGGGTGATCAGTTATCCTGGAAACAGGGCGGTCAGATACCCCGGAAACAGGGCAGTCAGTTACCCCGGAATCTGGGCGGTCAGTAACCCTGGAAACAGATTAGTCAGTTACCCTGGAAACAGGGCAGTCAGTTATCCCGGAAACAGGGCAGTCAGTTACCCCTGAAACAGGACGTTCAGTTACCCCGGAAAAAGTGCGGTTAATTACCCCAGAAACAGGGCGATCAGTTACCCTGGAAACAGGGTAATCAGTTACCCTGGAAACAGTGCATTCAGTTACCCCGGAAACAGGGTGATCAGTTACCCTGGAAATAGGGCAGTCAGTTCCCCTGGAAACAGGGCAGTCAGTTATCCTGGAAACAGGGTGGTCAGTTACCCCGAAAATAGGGCGGTCAGTTATCCTGGAAACAGGGCGGTCAGTTACCCCGGAAACAGGGAGATCAGTTACACCAGAAACAGGGCGGTTAGTTACCCTGGAAACAGGGCAGTCAGTTAACCTGGATACAGGGCAGTCAGTTATCCTGGGAACAGGGCTGTCAGTTATCCTGGAAACAGCGCATTCAGTTATCCTGGAAACAGGGCGGTCAGTTACCCTGGAAATACGGCGGTCAGTTACCCGGGAAACAGGGAGATCAGTTACCCCTGAAACAGGGCAGTCAGTTACCCTGGAAACAGGGCAGTCAGTTATCCCGGAATCAGGGCAGTCAGTTATCCCGGAAACGTGGTGATCAGTTATCTTGGAAACAGGGCAGACAGTTACCCCGGAAACAGGACGTTCAGTTACCCTGGAAACAGGGCAGTCAGTTATCCTGGAAACAGGGTGATCAGTTAACCTGGAAACAGGGCAGTCAGTTACACTGGAAACAGGGTGATCAGTTATCCTGGAAACAGGTTGGTCAGTTACCCCAGAAACAGGGCAGTCAGTTACCCCGGAAGCAGGGCGGTCAGTAACCCTGGAAACAGATTAGTCAGTTACCATGGAAACAGGGCAGTCAGTTATCCCGGAAACAATGCAGTCAGTTACCCCTGAAACAGGACGTTCAGTTACCCCGGAAAAGTGCGGTTAATGACCCCAGAAACAGGGCGATCAGTTACCCTGGAAACAGGGTGATCAGTTACCCTGGAAACAGGGCTGTCAGTTACCCCGGAAACAGGGTGATCAGTTACCCTGGAAATAGGGCAGTCAGTTACCCTGGAAACAGTGCAGTCAGTTATCCTGGAAACAGGGCGGTCAGTTACCCCGGAAATAGGGCGGTCAGTTATCCTGGAAACAGGGCGGTCAGTTACCCCGGAAACAGGGAGATTAGTTCCACCGGAAACAGGGCGGTTAGTTACCCTGGAAACAGGGCAGTCAGTTAACCTGGATACAGGGCAGTCAGTTATCCTGGGAACAGGGCAGTCAGTTATCCTGGAAACAGCTCATTCAGTTATCCTGGAAACAGGGCGGTCAGTTACCCTGGAAATACGGCGGTCAGTTACCCGGGAAACAGGGAGATCAGTTACCCCTGAAACAGGGCAGTCAGTTACACTGGAAACAGGGCAGTCAGTTATCCTGGAAACAGGGTGGTCAGATACCCTGGAAACAGGGTGGTCACTTACCCCGGAAACAGGGCGGTCAGTAACCCTGGAAACAAATTAGTCAGTTACCCTGGAAACAGGGCAGTCAGTTATCCCGGAATCAGGGCAGTCAGTTATCCTGGAAACGTGGTGATCAGTTATCTTGGAAACAGGGCAGTCAGTTACCCCGGAAACAGGACGTTCAGTTACCTCGGAAACTGGGCAGTTAATTACCGCAGAAACAGGGCGATCAGTTACCCTGGAAACAGGGTGATCAGTTACGCTGAAATCTGGGCAGTCAGTTACCTTGGAAACAGGGCAGTCAGTTATTCCGGAAACAGGGTGATCCGTTACCCTGGAAACTGGGCAGTCAGTTACCCTGGAAACAGCCAGTCAGTTATCCTGGAAAGAGGGATGTCAGTTATCCCGGAAACAGGGTGATCAGTTACACTGGAAACTGGGCAGTCAGTTACCACGGAAACAGGGTGGTCAGTTACCCTGGAATCAGGGCAGTCAGTTACCCAGGAAACAGGGTGGTCAGTTACACTGGAAACAGGGCAGTCAGTTACCTCGGAAACAGTGTGATCAGTTACCCTGGAAACTGGGCAGTCAGTTATCCCGGAAACAGGGCGGTCAGTTACATGGAAACAGGGCAGTCAGTTACCCTGGAAACAGGGCAGTCAGTTATCCTAGAAACAGAGCAGTCAGTTATCCTAGAAACAGGGCGGTCAGTTACCCCGGAAATAGGGCGGTCAGTTATCCTGGAAACAGGGCGGTCAGTTGCCCCGGAAACAGGGAGATCAGTTACACCGGAAACAGGGCGGTTAGTTACCCTGGAAACAGGGCAGTCAGTTAACCTGGATACAGGGCAGTCAGTTAACCTGGAAACAGGGCAGTCAGTTATCCTGGAAACAGGGCACTAAGTTATCCTGGAAACAGGGCGGTCAGTTACCCTGGAAATAGGGCGGTCAGTTACCCGGGAAACAGGGAGATCAGTTACCCCTGAAACAGGGCAGTCAGTTTCCCTGGAAACAGGGCAGTCAGTTATCCTGGAAACAGGCTGGTCAGTTACTCTGGAAACAGGGTGGTCAGTTACCCCGGAAACAGGGTGATCAGTTATCCTGGAAACAGGGCGGTCAGTTACCCCAGAAACAGGGCAGTCAGTTTCCCCGGAAACAGGGCGGTCAGTAACCCTGGAAACATATTAGTCAGTTACGCCGGAAACGGGGTGATCAGTTATCCTGGAAACAGGGCAGTCAGTTACCCTGGAAACAGGGCGGTCAGTTACCCTGGAAACAGGGCGGTCAGTTATCCGGGAAAAAGGGTGATCAGTTACCCTGGAAACTGGGAAGTCAGTTAACCTGGAAACAGGGCAGACAGTTACCCCGGAAACAGGGCAGTCAGTTACCCTGGAAACAGGGCAGACAGTTACCCATGAAACTGGGCAGTCAGTTACACTGGAAACAGGGCAGTCAGTCACCCTGGAAACAGGTTAGTCAGTTACCCCGGAAACAGGGTGATCAGTTACCCTGGAAACAGGGCAGTCAGTTATCCCCGAAACCAGGCAATCAGTTATCCCGGAAACAGGGTGATCAGTTACCCTGGAAACTGGGCAGTCAGTTACCCTGGAAACAGGGCGGTCAGTTACCCTGGAAACAGGGCAGTCAGTTATCCTGGAAACAGGGTGATCAGTTACCCTGGAAACTGGGCAGTCAGTTACCCTGGAAACAGGGCAGTCAGTTACCCTGGAAACAGGGCAGTCAGTTATCCTGGAAACAGGGCAGTCAGTTACCCTGGAAACAGGGCGGTCAGTTACCCTGGAAACAGGGCGGTCAGTTATCCTGGAAACAGGGTGATCAGTTACCCCGGAAACTGGGCAGACAGTAACGCTGGAAACAGGGCGGTCAGTTACCCTGGAAACAGGGCAGTCAGTTATCCTGGAAACAGTGTGATCAGTTACTCTGGAAACTGGGCAGTCAGATACCCTGGAAACAGGGCATTCAGTTATCCTGGAAACAGGGCAGTCAGTTATCCTGGAAACAGGGTGATCAGTTAGCCTGGAAACTGGGCAGTCAGTTACGCTGGAAACAGGGCAGTCAGTTACCCTGGAAACAGGGCAGACAGTTATCCAGGAAACAGGGTGGTCAGTTACCCCGGATATAGGGCGGTCCGGTATCCTGGAAACAGGGCGGTCAGTTACCCCGGAAAAAGGGAGATCAGTTACCACGGAAATAGGGCAGTCAGTTATCCTGTAAACTGGGCAGTCAGTTCCACCGGAAACAGGGCGGTCAGTTACCGTGGAAACAGGGCAGTCAGTTACCCCGGAAACAGGTCGGTCAGTAATCCTGGAAACAGGGCGGTCAGTTATCCCGGAAATAGTTCGGTCAGTTATCCTGGAAACAGGGCGGTCAGTTACCCCGGAAACAGGGAGATCAGTTACCCCGTAAACAGGGTGGTCAGTTATCCTGGAAACAGGGCAGTCAGTTACACTGGAAACAGGGCAGTCAGTTAACCTAGAAACATGGCAATCAGTTACCCTGGAAACAGGGTGATCAGTTACGCTGGAAACTGGGCAGTCAGTTACCCTGGAAGCAGGGCAGTCAGTTATCCTGAAAACAGGATGGTCAGTTACCCTGGAAGCAGGGTGGTCAGTTACGCCGGAAACAGGGTGATCAGTTATCCTGGAAACAGGGCAGTAAGTTAACCCAGAAACAGGGCAGTCAGTTACCCCGGAAACAGGGCGGTCAGTAACCCTGGAAACAGATTAGTCAGTTACCCCGGAAACAGGGTGATCAGTTATCCTGGAAACAGGGCAGTCAGTTAGCCTGGAAGCAGGGCAGTCAGTTATCCCGGAAACAGGGCAGTCAGTTATCCCGGAAACAGGGTGATCAGTTACCCTGGAAACTGGGCATTCAGTTACCCTGGAAACAGGGCAGTCAGTTACCCTGGAAACTGGGCAGTCATTTAATCTGGAAACAGGGCAGTCAGATATCCCGGAAACAGGGCAGTCAGTTATCCCGGAAAAAGGGTGATCAGTTACCCTGGAAACTGGGAAGTCAGTTACCCTGGAAACAGGGCAGTCAGTTACCCCGGAAACAAGGCAGTCAGTTACCCTGGAAACAGGGCAGTCAGTTACCCATGAAACTGGGCAGTCAGTTACACTGGAAACAGGGCAGTCAGTCACCTTGGAAACAGGTTATTCAGTTACCCCGGAAACAGGGTGATCAGTTACCCCGGAAACAGGGCAGTCAGTTACCCTGGAAACAGGGCAGTCAGTTACCCTGGAAACAGGGCAGTCAGTTATCCCCGAAGCCAGGCAATCAGTTATCCCGGAAACAGGGTGATCAGTTACCCTGGAAACTGGGCAGTCAGTTACCCTGGAAATCGGGCGGTCAGTTACCCTGGAAACAGGGCAGTCAGTTATCCTGGAAACAGGGTGATCAGTTACCCTGGAAACTGGGCAGTCAGTTACCCTGGAAACAGGGCAGTCAGTTACCCTGGAAACAGGGCAGTAGTTAGCCTGGAAACAGGGCACTCAGTTACCCTGGAAACAGGGCGGTCAGTTACCCTGGAAACAGGGCAGTCAGTTATCCTGGAAACAGTGTGATCAGTTACCCTGGAAACTGGGCAGTCAGTTACGTTGGAAACAGGGCGGTCAGTTACCCTGCAAACAGGGCAGTCAGTTATCCTGGAAACAGGGTGATCAGTTACTCTGGAAACTGGGCAGTCAGTTATTCCGGAATCAGGGCAGTCAGTTATCCCGGAAACGTGTTGATCAGTTATCTTGGAAACAGGGCAGACAGTTACCCCGGAAACAGGACGTTCAGTTACCCTGGAAACAGGGCAGTCAGTTATCCTGGAAACAGGGTGATCAGTTAACCTGGAAACAGGGCAGTCAGTTACACTGGAAACAGGGTGATCAGTTATCCTGGAAACAGGTTGGTCAGTTACCCCGGAAACAGGGCAGTCAGTTACCCCGGAAGCAGGGCGGTCAGTAACCCTGGAAACAGATTAGTCAGTTACCATAGAAACAGGGCATTCAGTTATCCCGGAAACAATGCAGTCAGTTACCCCTGAAACAGGACGTTCAGTTACCCCGGAAAAGTGCGATTAATGACCCCAGAAACAGGGCGATCAGTTACCCTGGAAACAGGGTGATCAGTTACCCTGGAAACAGGGTGGTCAGTTATCCTGGAAACAGGGCAGTCAGTTACACTGGAAACAGGGCAGTCAGTTAACCTAGAAACATGGCAATCAGTTACCCTGGAAACAGGGTGATCAGTTACGCTGGAAACTGGGCAGTCAGTTACCCTGGAAGCAGGGCAGTCAGTTATCCTGAAAACAGGATGGTCAGTTACCCTGGAAGCAGGGTGGTCAGTTACGCCGGAAACAGGGTGATCAGTTATCCTGGAAACAGGGCAGTAAGTTAACCCAGAAACAGGGCAGTCAGTTACCCCGGAAACAGGGCGGTCAGTAACCCTGGAAACAGATTAGTCAGTTACCCCGGAAACAGGGTGATCAGTTATCCTGGAAACAGGGCAGTCAGTTAGCCTGGAAGCAGGGCAGTCAGTTATCCCGGAAACAGGGCAGTCAGTTATCCCGGAAACAGGGTGATCAGTTACCCTGGAAACTGGGCATTCAGTTACCCTGGAAACAGGGCAGTCAGTTACCCTGGAAACTGGGCAGTCATTTAATCTGGAAACAGGGCAGTCAGATATCCCGGAAACAGGGCAGTCAGTTATCCCGGAAAAAGGGTGATCAGTTACCCTGGAAACTGGGAAGTCAGTTACCCTGGAAACAGGGCAGTCAGTTACCCCGGAAACAAGGCAGTCAGTTACCCTGGAAACAGGGCAGTCAGTTACCCATGAAACTGGGCAGTCAGTTACACTGGAAACAGGGCAGTCAGTCACCTTGGAAACAGGTTATTCAGTTACCCCGGAAACAGGGTGATCAGTTACCCCGGAAACAGGGCAGTCAGTTACCCTGGAAACAGGGCAGTCAGTTACCCTGGAAACAGGGCAGTCAGTTATCCCCGAAGCCAGGCAATCAGTTATCCCAGAAACAGGGTGATCAGTTACCCTGGAAACTGGGCAGTCAGTTACCCTGGAAATCGGGCGGTCAGTTACCCTGGAAACAGGGCAGTCAGTTATCCTGGAAACAGGGTGATCAGTTACCCTGGAAACTGGGCAGTCAGTTACCCTGGAAACAGGGCAGTCAGTTACCCTGGAAACAGGGCAGTAGTTAGCCTGGAAACAGGGCACTCAGTTACCCTGGAAACAGGGCGGTCAGTTACCCTGGAAACAGGGCAGTCAGTTATCCTGGAAACAGTGTGATCAGTTACCCTGGAAACTGGGCAGTCAGTTACGTTGGAAACAGGGCGGTCAGTTACCCTGCAAACAGGGCAGTCAGTTATCCTGGAAACAGGGTGATCAGTTACTCTGGAAACTGGGCAGTCAGTTATTCCGGAATCAGGGCAGTCAGTTATCCCGGAAACGTGTTGATCAGTTATCTTGGAAACAGGGCAGACAGTTACCCCGGAAACAGGACGTTCAGTTACCCTGGAAACAGGGCAGTCAGTTATCCTGGAAACAGGGTGATCAGTTAACCTGGAAACAGGGCAGTCAGTTACACTGGAAACAGCGTGATCAGTTATCCTGGAAACAGGTTGGTCAGTTACCCCGGAAACAGGGCAGTCAGTTACCCCGGAAGCAGGGCGGTCAGTAACCCTGGAAACAGATTAGTCAGTTACCATAGAAACAGGGCATTCAGTTATCCCGGAAACAATGCAGTCAGTTACCCCTGAAACAGGACGTTCAGTTACCCCGGAAAAGTGCGATTAATGACCCCAGAAACAGGGCGATCAGTTACCCTGGAAACAGGGTGATCAGTTACCCTGGAAACAGGGCAGTCAGTTACCCCGGAAACAGGGTGATCAGTTACCCTGGAAATAGGGCAGTCAGTTACCCTGGAAACAGGGCAGTCAGTTATCCTGGAAACAGGGCGGTCAGTTACCCCGGAAATAGGGCGGTCAGTTATCCTGGAAACAGGGCGCTCAGTTACCCCGGAAACAAGGAGATCAGTTACACCGGAAACAGGGCGGTTAGTTACCCTGGAAACAGGGCAGTCAGTTAACCTGGATACAGGGCAGTCAGTTATCCTGGGAACAGGGCAGTTAGTTATCCTGGAAACAGCGCATTCAGTTATCCTGGAAACTGGGCGGTCAGTTACCCTGGAAATACGGCGGTCAGTTACCCGGGAAACAGGGAGATCAGTTACCCGTGAAACAGGGCAGTCAGTTACCCTGGAAACAGGGCAGTCAGTTATCCTGGAAACAGGGTGGTCAGTTACCCTGGAAACAGGGTGGTCACTTACCCCGGAAACAGGGCGGTCAGTAACCCTGGAAACAAATTAGTCAGTTACCCTGGAAACAGGTCAGTCAGTTATCCCAGAAACAGGGCAGTCAGTTACTCCGGAAACAGGGTGATCAGTTACCCTGGAAATAGGGCAGTCAGTTACCCTGGAAACAGGGCAGTCAGTTATCCTGGAAACAGGGCGGTCAGTTACCCCGGAAATAGGGCGGTCAGTTATCCTGGAAACAGGGCGGTCAGTTACCCCGGAAACAGGGAGATCAGTTACACCGGAAACAGGGCGGTTAGTTACCCTGGAAACAGGGCAGTCAGTTAACCTGGATACAGGGCAGTCAGTTATCCTGGGAACAGGGCAGTTAGTTATCCTGGAAACAGCGCATTCAGTTATCCTGGAAACAGGGCACTCAGTTACCCTGGAAATACGGCGGTCAGTTACCCGGGAAACAGGCAGATCAGTTACCCGTGAAACAGGGCAGTCAGTTACCCTGGAAACAGGGCAGTCAGTTATCCTGGAAACAGGGTGGTCAGTTACCCTGGAAACAGGGTGGTCACTTACCCCGGAAACAGGGCGGTCAGTAACCCTGGAAACAAATTAGTCAGTTACCCTGGAAACAGGGCAGTCAGTTATCCCCGAATCAGGGCAGTCAGTTATCCCGGAAACGTGGTGATCAGTTATCTTGGAAACAGGGCAGACAGTTACCCCGGAAACAGGACGTTCAGTTGCCCTGGAAACAGGGCAGTCAGTTATCCTGGAAACAGCGTGATCAGTTAACCTGGAAACAGGGCAGTCAGTTACACTGGAAACAGGGTGATCTGTTATCCTGGAAACAGGTTGGTCAGTTACCCCGGAAACAGGGCAGTCAGTTACCCCGGAAGCAGGGCGGTCAGTAACCCTGGAAACAGATTAGTCAGTTACCATGGAAACAGGGCAGTCAGTTATCCCGGAAACAGGGCAGTCAGTTACCCCTGAAACAGGACGTTCAGTTACCCCGGAAAAGTGCGGTTAATGACCCCAGAAACAGGGCGATCAGTTACCCTGGAAACAGGGTGATCAGTTATCCTGGAAACAGGGCTGTCAGTTTCCCCGGAAACAGGGTGATCAGTTACCCTGGAAATAGGGCAGTCAGTTACCCTGGAAACAGTGCAGTCAGTTATCCTGGAAACAGGGCGGTCAGTTACCCCGGAAATAGTTCGGTCAGTTATCCTGGAAACAGGGCGGTCAGTTACCCCGGAAACAGGGAGATCAGTTACCCCGTAAACAGGGTGGTCAGTTATCCTGGAAACAGGCGGGTCAGTTACACTGGAAACAGGGCAGTCAGTTAACCTAGAAACATGGCAATCAGATACCCTGGAAACAGGGTGATCAGTTACGCTGGAAACTGGGCAGTCAGTTACCCTGGAAGCAGGGCAGTCAGTTATCCTGAAAACAGGATGGTCAGTTACCCTGGAAGCAGGGTGGTCAGTTACGCCGGAAACAGGGTGATCAGTTATCCTGGAAACAGGGCAGTAAGTTAACCCAGAAACAGGGCAGTCAGTTACCCCGGAAACAGGGCGGTCAGTAACCCTGGAAACAGATTAGTCAGTTACCCCGGAAACAGGGTGATCAGTTATCCTGGAAACAGGGCAGTCAGTTAGCCTGGAAGCAGGGCAGTCAGTTATCCCGGAAACAGGGCAGTCAGTTATCCCGGAAACAGGGTGATCAGTTACCCTGGAAACTGGGCATTCAGTTACCCTGGAAACAGGGCAGTCAGTTACCCTGGAAACTGGGCAGTCATTTAATCTGGAAACAGGGCAGTCAGATATCCCGGAAACAGGGCAGTCAGTTATCCCGGAAAAAGGGTGATCAGTTACCCTGGAAACTGGGAAGTCAGTTACCCTGGAAACAGGGCAGTCAGTTACCCCGGAAACAAGGCAGTCAGTTACCCTGGAAACAGGGCAGTCAGTTACCCATGAAACTGGGCAGTCAGTTACACTGGAAACAGGGCAGTCAGTCACCTTGGAAACAGGTTATTCAGTTACCCCGGAAACAGGGTGATCAGTTACCCCGGAAACAGGGCAGTCAGTTACCCTGGAAACAGGGCAGTCAGTTACCCTGGAAACAGTGCAGTCAGTTATCCCCGAAGCCAGGCAATCAGTTATCCCGGAAACAGGGTGATCAGTTACCCTGGAAACTGGGCAGTCAGTTACCCTGGAAATCGGGCGGTCAGTTACCCTGGAAACAGGGCAGTCAGTTATCCTGGAAACAGGGTGATCAGTTACCCTGGAAACTGGGCAGTCAGTTACCCTGGAAACAGGGCAGTCAGTTACCCTGGAAACAGGGCAGTAGTTAGCCTGGAAACAGGGCACTCAGTTACCCTGGAAACAGGGCGGTCAGTTACCCTGGAAACAGGGCAGTCAGTTATCCTGGAAACAGTGTGATCAGTTACCCTGGAAACTGGGCAGTCAGTTACGTTGGAAACAGGGCGGTCAGTTACCCTGCAAACAGGGCAGTCAGTTCTCCTGGAAACAGGGTGATCAGTTACTCTGGAAACTGGGCAGTCAGTTATTCCGGAATCAGGGCAGTCAGTTATCCCGGAAACGTGTTGATCAGTTATCTTGGAAACAGGGCAGACAGTTACCCCGGAAACAGGACGTTCAGTTACCCTGGAAACAGGGCAGTCAGTTATCCTGGAAACAGGGTGATCAGTTAACCTGGAAACAGGGCAGTCAGTTCCACTGGAAACAGGGTGATCAGTTATCTTGGAAACAGGTTGGTCAGTTACCCCGGAAACAGGGCAGTCAGTTACCCCGGAAGCAGGGCGGTCAGTAACCCTGGAAACAGATTAGTCAGTTACCATGGAAACAGGGCAGTCAGTTATCCCGGAAACAATGCAGTCAGTTACCCCTGAAACAGGACGTTCAGTTACCCCGGAAAAGTGCGATTAATGACCCCAGAAACAGGGCGATCAGTTACCCTGGAAACAGGGTGATCAGTTACCCTGGAAACAGGGCAGTCAGTTACCCCGGAAACAGGGTGATCAGTTACCCTGGAAATAGGGCAGTCAGTTACCCTGGAAACAGGGCAGTCAGTTATCCTGGAAACAGGGCGGTCAGTTACCCCGGAAATAGGGCGGTCAGTTATCCTGGAAACAGGGCGCTCAGTTACCCCGGAAACAAGGAGATCAGTTACACCGGAAACAGGGCGGTTAGTTACCCTGGAAACAGGGCAGTCAGTTAACCTGGATACAGGGCAGTCAGTTATCCTGGGAACAGGGCAGTTAGTTATCCTGGAAACAGCGCATTCAGTTATCCTGGAAACAGGGCGGTCAGTTACCCTGGAAATACGGCGGTCAGTTACCCGGGAAACAGGGAGATCAGTTACCCGTGAAACAGGGCAGTCAGTTACCCTGGAAACAGGGCAGTCAGTTATCCTGGAAACAGGGTGGTCAGTTACCCTGGAAACAGGGTGGTCACTTACCCCGGAAACAGGGCGGTCAGTAACCCTGGAAACAAATTAGTCAGTTACCCTGGAAACAGGTCAGTCAGTTATCCCAGAAACAGGGCAGTCAGTTACTCCGGAAACAGGGTGATCAGTTACCCTGGAAATAGGGCAGTCAGTTACCCTGGAAACAGGGCAGTCAGTTATCCTGGAAACAGGGCGGTCAGTTACCCCGGAAATAGGGCGGTCAGTTATCCTGGAAACAGGGCGGTCAGTTACCCCGGAAACAGGGAGATCAGTTACACCGGAAACAGGGCGGTTAGTTACCCTGGAAACAGGGCAGTCAGTTAACCTGGATACAGGGCAGTCAGTTATCCTGGGAACAGGGCAGTTAGTTATCCTGGAAACAGCGCATTCAGTTATCCTGGAAACAGGGCACTCAGTTACCCTGGAAATACGGCGGTCAGTTACCCGTGAAACAGGGCAGTCAGTTACCCTGGAAACAGGGCAGTCAGTTATCCTGGAAACAGGGTGGTCAGTTACCCTGGAAACAGGGTGGTCACTTACCCCGGAAACAGGGCGGTCAGTAACCCTGGAAACAAATTAGTCAGTTACCCTGGAAACAGGGCAGTCAGTTATCCCGGAATCAGGGCAGTCAGTTATCCCGGAAACGTGGTGATCAGTTATCTTGGAAACAGGGCAGACAGTTACCCCGGAAACAGGACGTTCAGTTACCCTGGAAACAGGGCAGTCAGTTATCCTGGAAACAGCGTGATCAGTTAACCTGGAAACAGGGCAGTCAGTTACACTGGAAACAGGGTGATCTGTTATCCTGGAAACAGGTTGGTCAGTTACCCCGGAAACAGGGCAGTCAGTTACCCCGGAAGCAGGGCGGTCAGTAACCCTGGAAACAGATTAGTCAGTTACCATGGAAACAGGGCAGTCAGTTATCCCGGAAACAGGGCAGTCAGTTACCCCTGAAACAGGACGTTCAGTTACCCCGGAAAAGTGCGGTTAATGACCCCAGAAACAGGGCGATCAGTTACCCTGGAAACAGGGTGATCAGTTATCCTGGAAACAGGGCTGTCAGTTACCCCGGAAACAGGGTGATCAGTTACCCTGGAAATAGGGCAGTCAGTTACCCTGGAAACAGTGCAGTCAGTTATCCTGGAAACAGGGCGGTCAGTTACCCCGGAAATAGTTCGGTCAGTTATCCTGGAAACAGGGCGGTCAGTTACCCCGGAAACAGGGAGATCAGTTCCACCGGAAACAGGGCGGTTAGTTACCCTGGAAACAGGGCAGTCAGTTAACCTGGATACAGGGCAGTCAGTTATCCTGGGAACAGGGCAGTCAGTTATCCTGGAAACAGCGCATTCAGTTATCCTGGAAACAGGGCGGTCAGTTACCCTGGAAATACGGCGGTCAGTTACCCGGGAAACAGGGAGATCAGTTACCCCTGAAACAGGGCAGTCAGTTACACTGGAAACAGGGCAGTCAGTTATCCTGGAAACAGGGTGGTCAGATACCCTGGAAACAGGGTGGTCACTTACCCCGGAAACAGGGCGGTCTGTAACCCTGGAAACAAATTAGTCAGTTACCCTGGAAACAGGGCAGTCAGTTATCCCGGAATCAGGGCAGTCAGTTATCCCGGAAACGTGGTGATCAGTTATCTTGGAAACAGGGCAGACAGTTACCCCGGAAACAGGACGTTCAGTTACCCTGGAAACAGGGCAGTCAGTTATCCTGGAAACAGGGTGGTCAGTTACCCTGGAAACAGGGTGGTCACTTACCCCGGAAACAGGGCGGTCAGTAACCCTGGAAACAAATTAGTCAGTTACCCTGGAAACAGGGCAGTCAGTTATCCCGGAATCAGGGCAGTCAGTTATCCCGGAAACGTGGTGATCAGTTATCTTGGAAACAGGGCAGACAGTTACCCCGGAAACAGGACGTTCAGTTGCCCTGGAAACAGGGCAGTCAGTTATCCTGGAAACAGCGTGATCAGTTAACCTGGAAACAGGGCAGTCAGTTACACTGGAAACAGGGTGATCAGTTATCCTGGAAACAGGTTGGTCAGTTACCCCGGAAACAGGGCAGTCAGTTACCCCGGAAGCAGGGCGGTCAGTAACCCTGGAAACAGATTAGTCAGTTACCATGGAAACAGGGCAGTCAGTTACCCCTGAAACAGGACGTTCAGTTACCCCGGAAAAGTGCGGTTAATGACCCCAGAAACAGGGCGATCAGTTACCCTGGAAACAGGGTGATCAGTTATCCTGAAAACAGGGCTGTCAGTTACCCCGGAAACAGGGTGATCAGTTACCCTGGAAATAGGGCAGTCAGTTACCCTGGAAACAGTGCAGTCAGTTATCCTGGAAACAGGGCGGTCAGTTACCCCGGAAATAGGGCGGTCAGTTATCCTGGAAACAGGGCGGTCAGTTACCCCGGAAACAGGGAGATCAGTTACAACGGAAACAGGGCGGTTAGTTACCCTGGAAACAGGGCAGTCAGTTAACCTGGATACAGGGCAGTCAGTTATCCTGGGAACAGGGCAGTCAGTTATCCTGGAAACAGCGCATTCAGTTATCCTGGAAACAGGGCGGTCAGTTACCCTGGAAATACGGCGGTCAGTTACCCGGGAAACAGGGAGATCAGTTACCCCTGAAACAGGGCAGTCAGTTACACTGGAAACAGGGCAGTCAGTTATCCTGGAAACAGGGTGGTCAGATACCCTGGAAACAGGGTGGTCACTTACCCCGGAAACAGGGCGGTCTGTAACCCTGGAAACAAATTAGTCAGTTACCCTGGAAACAGGGCAGTCAGTTATCCCGGAATCAGGGCAGTCAGTTATCCCAGAAACGTGGTGATCAGTTATCTTGGAAACAGGGCAGTCAGTTACCCCGGAAACAGGACGTTCAGTTACCCCGGAAACTGGGCAGTTAATTACCGCAGAAACAGGGCGATCAGTTACCCTGGAAACAGGGTGATCAGTTACGCTGAAATCTGGGCAGTCAGTTACCTTGGAAACAGGGCAGTCAGTTATTCCGGAAACAGGGTGATCCGTTACACTGGAAACTGGGCAGTCAGTTACCCTGGAAACAGCCAGTCAGTTATCCTGGAAAGAGGGATGTCAGTTATCCCGGAAACAGGGTGATCAGTTACACTGGAAACTGGGCAGTCAGTTACCACGGAAACAGGGTGGTCAGTTACCCTGGAATCAGGGCAGTCAGTTACCCAGGAAACAGGGTGGTCAGTTACACTGGAAACAGGGCAGTCAGTTACCTCGGAAACAGTGTGATCAGTTACCCTGGAAACTGGGCAGTCAGTTATCCCGGAAACAGGGCGGTCAGTTACATGGAAACAGGGCAGTCAGTTACCCTGGAAACAGGGCAGTCAGTTATCCTAGAAACAGAGCAGTCAGTTATCCTAGAAACAGGGCGGTCAGTTACCCCGGAAATAGGGCGGTCAGTTATCCTGGAAACAGGGCGGTCAGTTGCCCCGGAAACAGGGAGATCAGTTACACCGGAAACAGGGCGGTTAGTTACCCTGGAAACAGGGCAGTCAGTTAACCTGGATACAGGGCAGTCAGTTAACCTGGAAACAGGGCAGTCAGTTATGCTGGAAACAGGGCATTAAGTTATCCTGGAAACAGGGCGGTCAGTTACCCTGGAAATAGGGCGGTCAGTTACCCGGGGAACAGGGAGATCAGTTACCCCTGAAACAGGGCAGTCAGTTTCCCTGGAAACAGGGCAGTCAGTTATCCTGGAAACAGGCTGGTCAGTTACTCTGGAAACAGGGTGGTCAGTCACCCCGGAAACAGGGTGATCAGTTATCCTGGAAACAGGGCGGTCAGTTACCCCAGAAACAGGGCAGTCAGTTACCCCGGAAACAGGGCGGTCAGTAACCCTGGAAACATATTAGTCAGTTACCCCGGAAACGGGGTGATCAGTTATCCTGGAAACAGGGCAGTCAGTTACCCTGGAAACAGGGCGGTCAGTTACCCTGGAAACAGGGCGGTCAGTTATCCGGGAAAAAGGGTGATCAGTTACCCTGGAAACTGGGAAGTCAGTTAACCTGGAAACAGGGCAGACAGTTATCCCGGAAACAGGGCAGTCAGTTACACTGGAAACCGGGCAGACAGTTACCCATGAAACTGGGCAGTCAGTTACACTGGAAACAGGGCAGTCAGTCACCCTGGAAACAGGTTAGTCAGTTACCCCGGAAACAGGGTGATCAGTTACCCTGGAAACAGGGCAGTCAGTTATCCCCGAAACCAGGCAATCAGTTATCCCGGAAACAGGGTGATCAGTTACCCTGGAAACTGGGCAGTCAGTTACCCTGGAAACAGGGCGTTCAGTTACCCTGGAAACAGGGCAGTCAGTTATCCTGGAAACAGGGTGATCAGTTACCCTGGAAACTGGGCAGTCAGTTACCCTGGAAACAGGGCAGTCAGTTACCCTGGAAACAGGGCAGTCAGTTATCCTGGAAACAGGGCAGTCAGTTACCCTGGAAACAGGGCGGTCAGTTACCCTGGAAACAGGGCGGTCAGTTATCCTGGAAACAGGGCGGTCAGTTACCCCGGAAACTGGGCAGTCAGTTATCCTGGAACCAGTGTGATCAGTTACTCTGGAAACTGGGCAGTCAGATACCCTGGAAACAGGGCATTCAGTTATCCTGGAAACAGGGCAGTCAGTTATCCTGGAAACAGGGTGATCAGTTAGCCTGGAAACTGGGCAGTCAGTTACGCTGGAAACAGGGCAGTCAGTTACCCTGGAAACAGGGCAGACAGTTATCCAGGAAACAGGGTGGTCAGTTACCCCGGATATAGGGCGGTCCGGTATCCTGGAAACAGGGCGGTCAGTTACCCCGGAAACAGGGAGATCAGTTACCACGGAAATAGGGCAGTCAGTTATCCTGTAAACTGGGCAGTCAGTTCCACCGGAAACAGGGCGGTCAGTTACCGTGGAAACAGGGCAGTCAGTTATCCTGGAAACAGGGCAGTCAGTTACCCCGGAAACAGGTCGGTCTGTAATCCTGGAAACAGGGCGGTCAGTTATCCCGGAAATAGTTCGGTCAGTTATCCTGGAAACAGGGCGGTCAGTTACCCCGGAAACAGGGAGATCAGTTACCCCGTAAACAGGGTGGTCAGTTATCCTGGAAACAGGGCAGTCAGTTACACTGGAAACAGGGCAGTCAGTTAACCTAGAAACATGGCAATCAGTTACCCTGGAAACAGGGTGATCAGTTACGCTGGAAACTGGGCAGTCAGTTACCCTGGAAGCAGGGCAGTCAGTTATCCTGAAAACAGGATGGTCAGTTACCCTGGAAGCAGGGTGGTCAGTTACGCCGGAAACAGGGTGATCAGTTATCCTGGAAACAGGGCAGTCAGTTAACCCAGAAACAGGGCAGCCAGTTACCCCGGAAACAGGGCGGTCAGTAACCCTGGAAACAGATTAGTCAGTTACCCCGGAAACAGGGTGATCAGTTATCCTGGAAACAGGGCAGTCAGTTAGCCTGGAAGCAGGGCAGTCAGTTATCCCGGAAACAGGGCAGTCAGTTATCCCGGAAACAGGGTGATCAGTTACCCTGGAAACTGGGCATTCAGTTACCCTGGAAACAGGGCAGTCAGTTACCCTGGAAACTGGGCAGTCAGTTAATCTGGAAACAGGGCAGTCAGATATCCCGGAAACAGGGCAGTCAGTTATCCCGGAAAAAGGGTGATCAGTTACCCTGGAAACTGGGAAGTCAGTTACCCTGGAAACAGGGCAGTCAGTTACCCCGGAAACAGGGCAGTCAGTTACCCTGGAAACAGGGCAGTCAGTTACCCATGAAACTGGGCAGTCAGTTACACTGGAAACAGGGCAGTCAGTCACCTTGGAAACAGGTTATTCATTTACCCCGGAAACAGGGTGATCAGTTACCCCGGAAACAGGGCAGTCAGTTACCCTGGAAACAGGGCAGTCAGTTACCCTGGAAACAGGGCAGTCAGTTATCCCCGAAGCCAGGCAATCAGTTATCCCGGAAACAGGGTGATCAGTTACCCTGGAAACTGGGCAGTCAGTTACCCTGGAAATCGGGCGGTCAGTTACCCTGGAAACAGGGGAGTCAGTTACCCTGGAAACAGGGTGATCAGTTACCCTGGAAACTGGGCAGTCAGTTACCCTGGAAACAGGGCAGTCAGTTACCCTGCAAACAGGGCAGTAGTTAGCCTGGAAACAGGGCACTCAGTTACCCTGGAAACAGGGCGGTCAGTTACCCTGGAAACAGGGCAGTCAGTTATCCTGGAAACAGTGTGATCAGTTACCCTGGAAACTGGGCAGTCAGTTACGTTGGAAACAGGGCGGTCAGTTACCCTGCAAACAGGGCAGTCAGTTATCCTGGAAACAGGGTGATCAGTTACTCTGGAAACTGGGCAGTCAGTTATTCCGGAATCAGGGCAGTCAGTTATCCCGGAAACGTGTTGATCAGTTATCTTGGAAACAGGGCAGACAGTTACCCCGGAAACAGGACGTTCAGTTACCCTGGAAACAGGGCAGTCAGTTATCCTGGAAACAGGGTGATCAGTTAACCTGGAAACAGGGCAGTCAGTTACACTGGAAACAGGGTGATCAGTTATCCTGGAAACAGGTTGGTCAGTTACCCCGGAAACAGGGCAGTCAGTTACCCCGGAAGCAGGGCGGTCAGTAACCCTGGAAACAGATTAGTGAGTTACCATGGAAACAGGGCAGTCAGTTATCCCGGAAACAATGCAGTCAGTTACCCCTGAAACAGGACGTTCAGTTACCCCGGAAAAGTGCGGTTAATGACCCCAGAAACAGGGCGATCAGTTACCCTGGAAACAGGGTGATCAGTTACCCTGGAAACAGGGCAGTCAGTTACCCCGGAAACAGGGTGATCAGTTACCCTGGAAATAGAGCAGTCAGTTAACCTGGATACAGGGCAGTCAGTTAACCTGGAAACAGGGCATTAAGTTATCCTGGAAACAGGGCGGTCAGTTACCCTGGAAATAGGGCGGTCAGTTACCCGGGAAACAGGGAGATCAGTTACCCCTGAAACAGGGCAGTCAGTTTCCCTGGAAACAGGGCAGTCAGTTATCCTGGAAACAGGCTGGTCAGTTACTCTGGAAACAGGGTGGTCAGTTAACCCGGAAACAGGGTGATCAGTTATCCTGGAAACAGGGCGGTCAGTTACCCCAGAAACAGGGCAGTCAGTTACCCCGGAAACAGGGCTGTCAGTAACCCTGGAAACATATTAGTCAGTTACCCCGGAAACGGGGTGATCAGTTATCCTGGAAACAGGGCAGTCAGTTACCCTGGAAACAGGGCGGTCAGTTACCCTGGAAACAGGGCGGTCAGTTATCCGGGAAAAAGGGTGATCAGTTACCCTGGAAACTGGGACGTCAGTTAACCTGGAAACAGGGCAGACAGTTACCCCGGAAACAGGGCAGTCAGTTACGCTGGAAACCAGGCACACAGTTACCCATGAAACTGGGCAGTCAGTTACACTGGAAACAGGGCAGTCAGTCACCCTGGAAACAGGTTAGTCAGTTACCCCGGAAACAGGGAGATCAGTTACCCTGGAAACAGGGCAGTCAGTTATCCCCGAAACCAGGCAATCAGTTATCCCGGAAACAGGGTGATCAGTTACCCTGGAAACTGGGCAGTCAGTTACCCTGGAAACAGGGCGGTCAGTTACCCTGGAAACAGGGCAGTCAGTTATCCTGGAAACAGGGTGATCAGTTACCCTGGAAACTGGGCAGTCAGTTACCCTGGAAACAGGGCAGTCAGTTACCCTGGAAACAGGGCAGTCAGTTATCCTGGAAACAGGGCAGTCAGTTACCCTGGAAACAGGGCGGTCAGTTACCCTGGAAACAGGGCGGTCAGTTATCCTGGAAACAGGGTGATCAGTTACCCCGGAAACTGGGCAGACAGTAACGCTGGAAACAGGGCGGTCAGTTACCCTGGAAACAGGGCAGTCAGTTATCCTGGAAACAGTGTGATCAGTTACTCTGGAAACTGGGCAGTCAGATACCCTGGAAACAGGGCATTCAGTTATCCTGGAAACAGGGCAGTCAGTTATCCTGGAAACAGGGTGATCAGTTAGCCTGGAAACTGGGCAGTCAGTTACGCTGGAAACAGGGCAGTCAGTTACCCTGGAAACAGGGCAGACAGTTATCCAGGAAACAGGGTGGTCAGTTACCCCGGATATAGGGCGGTCCGGTATCCTGGAATCAGGGCGGTCAGTTACCCCGGAAACAGGGAGATCAGTTACCACGGAAATAGGGCAGTCAGTTATCCTGTAAACTGGGCAGTCAGTTCCACCGGAAACAGGGCGGTCAGTTACCGTGGAAACAGGGCAGTCAGTTATCCCGGAAACAGGGCAGTCAGTTACCCCGGAAAAAGGTCGGTCTGTAATCCAGGAAACAGGGCGGTCAGTTATCCCGGAAATAGTTCGGTCAGTTATCCTGGAAACAGGGCGGTCAGTTACCCCGGAAACAGGGAGATCAGTTACCCCGGAAACAGGGCGGTCAGTAACCCTGGAAACAGATTAGTCAGTTACCCCGGAAACAGGGTGATCAGTTATCCTGGAAACAGGGCAGTCAGTTAGCCTGGAAGCAGGGCAGTCAGTTATCCCGGAAACAGGGCAGTCAGTTATCCCGGAAACAGGGTGATCAGTTACACTGGAAACTGGGCATTCAGTTACCCTGGAAACAGGGCAGTCAGTTACCCTGGAAACTGGGCAGTCAGTTAATCTGGAAACAGGGCAGTCAGATATCCCGGAAACAGGGCAGTCAGTTATCCCGGAAAAAGGGTGATCAGTTACCCTGGAAACTGGGAAGTCAGTTACCCTGGAAACAGGGCAGTCAGTTACCCCGGAAACAAGGCAGTCAGTTACCCTGGAAACAGGGCAGTCAGTTACCCATGAAACTGGGCAGTCAGTTACACTGGAAACAGGGCAGTCAGTCACCTTGGAAACAAGTTATTCAGTTACCCCGGAAACAGGGTGATCAGTTACCCCGGAAACAGGGCAGTCAGTTACCCTGGAAACAGGGCAGTCGGTTACCCTGGAAACAGGGCAGTCAGTTATCCCCGAAGCCAGGCAATCAGTTATCCCGGAAACAGGGTGATCAGTTACCCTGGAAACTGGGCAGTCAGTTACCCTGGAAATCGGGCGGTCAGTTACCCTGGAAACAGGGCAGTCAGTTATCCTGGAAACAGGGTGATCAGTTAGCCTGGAAACTGGGCAGTCAGTTACCCTGGAAACAGGGCAGTCAGTTACCCTGGAAACAGGGCAGTAGTTAGCCTGGAAACAGGGCACTCAGTTACCCTGGAAACAGGGCGGTCAGTTACACTGGAAACAGGGCAGTCAGTTATCCTGGAAACAGTGTGATCAGTTACCCTGGAAACTGGGCAGTCAGTTACGTTGGAAACAGGGCGGTCAGTTACCCTGCAAACAGGGCAGTCAGTTATCCTGGAAACAGGGTGATCAGTTACTCTGGAAACTGGGCAGTCAGATACCCTGGAAACAGGGCAGTCAGTTATCCTGGAAACAGGGCAGTCAGGTATCCTGGAAACAGGGTGATCAGTTAGCCTGGAAACAGGGCGGTCAGTTACCCTGGAAACAGGGCAGTCAGTTATCCTGGAAACAGTGTGATCAGTTACCCTGGAAACTGGGCAGTCAGTTACGTTGGAAACAGGGCGGTCAGTTACCCTGCAAACAGGGCAGTCAGTTATCCTGGAAACTGGGCAGTCAGATACCCTGGAAACAGGGCAGTCAGTTATCCTGGAAACAGGGCAGTCAGGTATCCTGGAAACAGGGTGATCAGTTAGCCTGGAAACTGGGCGGTCAGTTACCCTGGAAATAGGGCGGTCCGTTACCCCGGAAACAGGGAGATCAGTTACCCCGGAAACAGGGCAGTCAGTTACCCTGGAAGCAGGGCAATCAGTTATCCTGGAAACAGGGTGGTCAGTTACCCTGTAAACAGGGTGGTCAGTTACCCCGGAAACAGGGTGATCAGTTATCCTGGAAACAGGGCGGTCAGTTAACCCAGAAACAGGGCAGTCAGTAACCCCGGAAACAGGGCGGTCAGTCACCCTGGAAACAGATTAGTCAGTTACCCCGGAAACAGGGTGATCAGTTATCCTGGAAACAGGGCAGTCAGTTAGCCTGGAAGCAGGGCAGTCAGTTATCCCGGAAACAGGGCAGTCAGTTATCCCGGAAACAGGGTGATCAGTTACCCTGGAAACTGGGCATTCAGTTACCCTGGAAACAGGGCAGTCAGTTACCCTGGAAACTGGGCAGTCAGTTAATCTGGAAACAGGGCAGTCAGTTATCCCGGAAACAGGGCAGTCAGTTATCACGGAAAAAGGGTGATCAATTTCACTGGAAACTGGGAAGTCAGTTACCCTGGAAACAGGGCAGTCAGTTACCCCGGAAACAAGGCAGTCAGTTACCCTGGAAACAGGGCAGTCAGTTACCCATGAAACTGGGCAGTCAGTTACACTGGAAACAGGGCAGTCAGTCACCCTGGAAACAGGTTATTCAGTTACCCCGGAAACAGGGTGATCAGTTACCCCGGAAACAGGGCAGTCAGTTACCCTGGAAACAGGGCAGTCAGTTACCCTGGAAACAGGGCAGTCAGTTACCCATGAAACTGGGCAGTCAGTTACACTGGAAACAGGGCAGTCAGTCACCTTGGAAACAAGTTATTCAGTTACCCCGGAAACAGGGTGATCAGTTACCCCGGAAACAGGGCAGTCAGTTACCCTGGAAACAGGGCAGTCAGTTACCCTGGAAACAGGGCAGTCAGTTATCCCCGAAGCCAGGCAATCAGTTATCCCGGAAACAGGGTGATCAGTTACCCTGGAAACTGGGCAGTCAGTTATCCTGGAAACAGGGTGATCAGTTACCCTGGAAATCGGGCGGTCAGTTACCCTGGAAACAGGGCAGTCAGTTATCCTGGAAACAGGGTGATCAGTTACCCTGGAAACTGGGCAGTCAGTTACCCTGGAAACAGGGCAGTCAGTTTCCCTGGAAACAGGGCAGTAGTTAGCCTGGAAACAGGGCACTCAGTTACCCTGGAAACAGGGCGGTCAGTTACACTGGAAACAGGGCAGTCAGTTATCCTGGAAACAGTGTGATCAGTTACCCTGGAAACTGGGCAGTCAGTTACGTTGGAAACAGGGCGGTCAGTTACCCTGCAAACAGGGCAGTCAGTTATCCTGGAAACAGGGTGATCAGTTACTCTGGAAACTGGGCAGTCAGATACCCTGGAAACAGGGCAGTCAGTTATCCTGGAAACAGGGCAGTCAGGTATCCTGGAAACAGGGTGATCAGTTAGCCTGGAAACAGGGCGGTCAGTTACCCTGGAAACAGGGCAGTCAGTTATCCTGGAAACAGTGTGATCAGTTACCCTGGAAACTGGGCAGTCAGTTACGTTGGAAACAGGGCGGTCAGTTACCCTGCAAACAGGGCAGTCAGTTATCCTGGAAACTGGGCAGTCAGATACCCTGGAAACAGGGCAGTCAGTTATCCTGGAAACAGGGCAGTCAGGTATCCTGGAAACAGGGTGATCAGTTAGCCTGGAAACTGGGCGGTCAGTTACCCTGGAAATAGGGCGGTCCGTTACCCCGGAAACAGGGAGATCAGTTACCCCGGAAACAGGGCAGTCAGTTACCCTGGAAGCAGGGCAATCAGTTATCCTGGAAACAGGGTGGTCAGTTACCCTGTAAACAGGGTGGTCAGTTACCCCGGAAACAGGGTGATCAGTTATCCTGGAAACAGGGCGGTCAGTTAACCCAGAAACAGGGCAGTCAGTTACCCCGGAAACAGGGCGGTCAGTCACCCTGGAAACAGATTAGTCAGTTACCCCGGAAACAGGGTGATCAGTTATCCTGGAAACAGGGCAGTCAGTTAGCCTGGAAACAGGGCAGTCAGTTATCCCGGAAACAGGGCAGTCAGTTATCCCGGAAACAGGGTGATCAGTTACCCTGGAAACTGGGCATTCAGTTACCCTGGAAACAGGGCAGTCAGTTACCCTGGAAACTGGGCAGTCAGTTAATCTGGAAACAGGGCAGTCAGTTATCCCGGAAACAGGGCAGTCAGTTATCACGGAAAAAGGGTGATCAATTTCACTGGAAACTGGGAAGTCAGTTACCCTGGAAACAGGGCAGTCAGTTACCCCGGAAACAAGGCAGTCAGTTACCCTGGAAACAGGGCAGTCAGTTACCCATGAAACTGGGCAGTCAGTTACACTGGAAACAGGGCAGTCAGTCACCCTGGAAACAGGTTATTCAGTTACCCCGGAAACAGGGTGATCAGTTACCCCGGAAACAGGGCAGTCAGTTACCCTGGAAACAGGGCAGTCAGTTACCCTGGAAACAGGGCAGTCAGTTATCCCCGAAACCAGGCAATCAGTTATCCCGGAAAAAGGGTGATCAGTTACCCTGGAAACTGGGCAGACAGTTATCCTGGAAACAGGGCGGTCAGTTACCCTGGAAACAGGGCAGTCAGTTATCCTGGAAACAGGGTGATCAGTTACCCTGGAAACAGGGCAGTCAGTTACCCTGGAAACAGGGCAGTCAGTTACCCTGGAAACAGGGCAGTCAGTTATCCTGGAAACAGGGCACTCAGTTACCCTGGAAACAGGGCGGTCAGTTACCCTGGAAACAGGGCAGTCAGTTATCCTGGAAACAGGGTGATCAGTTGCCCTGGAAACTGGGCAGTCAGTTACGTTGGAAACAGGGCGGTCAGTTACCCTGCAAACAGGGCAGTCAGTTATCCTGGAAACAGGGTGATCAGTTACTCTGGAAACTGGGCAGTCAGATACCCTGGAAACAGGGCAGTCAGTTATCCTGGAAACAGGGCAGTCAGTTATCCTGGAAACAGGGTGATCAGTTAGCCTGGAAACTGGGCAGTCAGTTTCGATGGAAACAGGGCAGTCAGTTACCCTGGAAACAGGGCAGTCAGTTATCCTGGAAACAGGGAGACAGTTATCCAGGAAAAAGGGTGGTCTGTTACCCCGGATATAGGGCGGTCAGTTATCCTGGAAACAGGGCGGTCAGTTACCCCGGAAACAGGGAGTCAGTTACCCCTGAAACAGGGCAGTCAGTTATCCTGTAAACTGGGCAGTCAGTTACCCCGGAAACAGGGCGGTCAGTAACCCTGGAAACAGATCAGTCAGTTACACCGGAAACAGGGTGATCAGTTATCCTGGAAACAGGGCAGTCAGTTAGCCTAGAAACAGGGCAGTCAGTTATCCCGGAAACAGGGCAGTCAGTTATCCCGGAAACAGGGTGATCAGTTACCCTGGAAACTGGGCATTCAGTTACCCTGGAAACAGGGCAGTCAGTTACCCTGGAAACAGCCAGTCAGTTATCCTGGAAAGAGGGATGTCAGTTATCCCGGAAACAGGGTGATCAGTTACACTGGAAACTGGGCAGTCAGTTACCACGGAAACAGGGTGGTCAGTTACCCTGGAATCAGGGCAGTCAGTTACCCAGGAAACAGGGTGGTCAGTTACACTGGAAACAGGGCAGTCAGTTACCTCGGAAACAGTGTGATCAGTTACCCTGGAAACTGGGCAGTCAGTTATCCCGGAAACAGGGCGGTCAGTTACATGGAAACAGGGCAGTCAGTTACCCTGGAAACAGGGCAGTCAGTTATCCTAGAAACAGAGCAGTCAGTTATCCTAGAAACAGGGCGGTCAGTTACCCCGGAAATAGGGCGGTCAGTTATCCTGGAAACAGGGCGGTCAGTTGCCCCGGAAACAGGGAGATCAGTTACACCGGAAACAGGGCGGTTAGTTACCCTGGAAACAGGGCAGTCAGTTAACCTGGATACAGGGCAGTCAGTTAACCTGGAAACAGGGCAGTCAGTTATCCTGGAAACAGGGCATTAAGTTATCCTGGAAACAGGGCGGTCAGTTACCCTGGAAATAGGGCGGTCAGTTACCCGGGGAACAGGGAGATCAGTTACCCCTGAAACAGGGCAGTCAGTTTCCCTGGAAACAGGGCAGTCAGTTATCCTGGAAACAGGCTGGTCAGTTACTCTGGAAACAGGGTGGTCAGTCACCCCGGAAACAGGGTGATCAGTTATCCTGGAAACAGGGCGGTCAGTTACCCCAGAAACAGGGCAGTCAGTTACCCCGGAAACAGGGCGGTCAGTAACCCTGGAAACATATTAGTCAGTTACCCCGGAAACGGGGTGATCAGTTATCCTGGAAACAGGGCAGTCAGTTACCCTGGAAACAGGGCGGTCAGTTACCCTGGAAACAGGGCGGTCAGTTATCCGGGAAAAAGGGTGATCAGTTACCCTGGAAACTGGGAAGTCAGTTAACCTGGAAACAGGGCAGACAGTTACCCCGGAAACAGGGCAGTCAGTTACACTGGAAACCGGGCAGACAGTTACCCATGAAACTGGGCAGTCAGTTACACTGGAAACAGGGCAGTCAGTCACCCTGGAAACAGGTTAGTCAGTTACCCCGGAAACAGGGTGATCAGTTACCCTGGAAACAGGGCAGTCAGTTATCCCCGAAACCAGGCAATCAGTTATCCCGGAAACAGGGTGATCAGTTACCCTGGAAACTGGGCAGTCAGTTACCCTGGAAACAGGGCGTTCAGTTACCCTGGAAACAGGGCAGTCAGTTATCCTGGAAACAGGGTGATCAGTTACCCTGGAAACTGGGCAGTCAGTTACCCTGGAAACAGGGCAGTCAGTTACCCTGGAAACAGGGCAGTCAGTTATCCTGGAAACAGGGCAGTCAGTTACCCTGGAAACAGGGCGGTCAGTTACCCTGGAAACAGGGCGGTCAGTTATCCTGGAAACAGGGCGGTCAGTTACCCCGGAAACTGGGCAGTCAGTTATCCTGGAACCAGTGTGATCAGTTACTCTGGAAACTGGGCAGTCAGATACCCTGGAAACAGGGCATTCAGTTATCCTGGAAACAGGGCAGTCAGTTATCCTGGAAACAGGGTGATCAGTTAGCCTGGAAACTGGGCAGTCAGTTACGCTGGAAACAGGGCAGTCAGTTACCCTGGAAACAGGGCAGACAGTTATCCAGGAAACAGGGTGGTCAGTTACCCCGGATATAGGGCGGTCCGGTATCCTGGAAACAGGGCGGTCAGTTACCCCGGAAACAGGGAGATCAGTTACCACGGAAATAGGGCAGTCAGTTATCCTGTAAACTGGGCAGTCAGTTCCACCGGAAACAGGGCGGTCAGTTACCGTGGAAACAGGGCAGTCAGTTATCCTGGAAACAGGGCAGTCAGTTACCCCGGAAACAGGTCGGTCTGTAATCCTGGAAACAGGGCGGTCAGTTATCCCGGAAATAGTTCGGTCAGTTATCCTGGAAACAGGGCGGTCAGTTACCCCGGAAACAGGGAGATCAGTTACCCCGTAAACAGGGTGGTCAGTTATCCTGGAAACAGGGCAGTCAGTTACACTGGAAACAGGGCAGTCAGTTAACCTAGAAACATGGCAATCAGTTACCCTGGAAACAGGGTGATCAGTTACGCTGGAAACTGGGCAGTCAGTTACCCTGGAAGCAGGGCAGTCAGTTATCCTGAAAACAGGATGGTCAGTTACCCTGGAAGCAGGGTGGTCAGTTACGCCGGAAACAGGGTGATCAGTTATCCTGGAAACAGGGCAGTCAGTTAACCCAGAAACAGGGCAGCCAGTTACCCCGGAAACAGGGCGGTCAGTAACCCTGGAAACAGATTAGTCAGTTACCCCGGAAACAGGGTGATCAGTTATCCTGGAAACAGGGCAGTCAGTTAGCCTGGAAGCAGGGCAGTCAGTTATCCCGGAAACAGGGCAGTCAGTTATCCCGGAAACAGGGTGATCAGTTACCCTGGAAACTGGGCATTCAGTTACCCTGGAAACAGGGCAGTCAGTTACCCTGGAAACTGGGCAGTCAGTTAATCTGGAAACAGGGCAGTCAGATATCCCGGAAACAGGGCAGTCAGTTATCCCGGAAAAAGGGTGATCAGTTACCCTGGAAACTGGGAAGTCAGTTACCCTGGAAACAGGGCAGTCAGTTACCCCGGAAACAGGGCAGTCAGTTACCCTGGAAACAGGGCAGTCAGTTACCCATGAAACTGGGCAGTCAGTTACACTGGAAACAGGGCAGTCAGTCACCTTGGAAACAGGTTATTCATTTACCCCGGAAACAGGGTGATCAGTTACCCCGGAAACAGGGCAGTCAGTTACCCTGGAAACAGGGCAGTCAGTTACCCTGGAAACAGGGCAGTCAGTTATCCCCGAAGCCAGGCAATCAGTTATCCCGGAAACAGGGTGATCAGTTACCCTGGAAACTGGGCAGTCAGTTACCCTGGAAATCGGGCGGTCAGTTACCCTGGAAACAGGGGAGTCAGTTACCCTGGAAACAGGGTGATCAGTTACCCTGGAAACAGGGCAGTCAGTTACCCTGGAAACAGGGCAGTCAGTTACCCTGCAAACAGGGCAGTAGTTAGCCTGGAAACAGGGCACTCAGTTACCCTGGAAACAGGGCGGTCAGTTACCCTGGAAACAGGGCAGTCAGTTATCCTGGAAACAGTGTGATCAGTTACCCTGGAAACTGGGCAGTCAGTTACGTTGGAAACAGGGCGGTCAGTTACCCTGCAAACAGGGCAGTCAGTTATCCTGGAAACAGGGTGATCAGTTACTCTGGAAACTGGGCAGTCAGATACCCTGGAAACAGGGCAGTCAGTTATCCCGGAAACGTGTTGATCAGTTATCTTGGAAACAGGGCAGACAGTTACCCCGGAAACAGGACGTTCAGTTACCCTGGAAACAGGGCAGTCAGTTATCCTGGAAACAGGGTGATCAGTTAACCTGGAAACAGGGCAGTCAGTTACACTGGAAACAGGGTGATCAGTTATCCTGGAAACAGGTTGGTCAGTTACCCCGGAAACAGGGCAGTCAGTTACCCCGGAAGCAGGGCGGTCAGTAACCCTGGAAACAGATTAGTGAGTTACCATGGAAACAGGGCAGTCAGTTATCCCGGAAACAATGCAGTCAGTTACCCCTGAAACAGGACGTTCAGTTACCCCGGAAAAGTGCGGTTAATGACCCCAGAAACAGGGCGATCAGTTACCCTGGAAACAGGGTGATCAGTTACCCTGGAAACAGGGCAGTCAGTTACCCCGGAAACAGGGTGATCAGTTACCCTGGAAATAGAGCAGTCAGTTAACCTGGATACAGGGCAGTCAGTTAACCTGGAAACAGGGCATTAAGTTATCCTGGAAACAGGGCGGTCAGTTACCCTGGAAATAGGGCGGTCAGTTACCCGGGAAACAGGGAGATCAGTTACCCCTGAAACAGGGCAGTCAGTTTCCCTGGAAACAGGGCAGTCAGTTATCCTGGAAACAGGCTGGTCAGTTACTCTGGAAACAGGGTGGTCAGTTAACCCGGAAACAGGGTGATCAGTTATCCTGGAAACAGGGCGGTCAGTTACCCCAGAAACAGGGCAGTCAGTTACCCCGGAAACAGGGCTGTCAGTAACCCTGGAAACATATTAGTCAGTTACCCCGGAAACGGGGTGATCAGTTATCCTGGAAACAGGGCAGTCAGTTACCCTGGAAACAGGGCGGTCAGTTACCCTGGAAACAGGGCGGTCAGTTATCCGGGAAAAAGGGTGATCAGTTACCCTGGAAACTGGGACGTCAGTTAACCTGGAAACAGGGCAGACAGTTACCCCGGAAACAGGGCAGTCAGTTACGCTGGAAACCAGGCACACAGTTACCCATGAAACTGGGCAGTCAGTTACACTGGAAACAGGGCAGTCAGTCACCCTGGAAACAGGTTAGTCAGTTACCCCGGAAACAGGGAGATCAGTTACCCTGGAAACAGGGCAGTCAGTTATCCCCGAAACCAGGCAATCAGTTATCCCGGAAACAGGGTGATCAGTTACCCTGGAAACTGGGCAGTCAGTTACCCTGGAAACAGGGCGGTCAGTTACCCTGGAAACAGGGCAGTCAGTTATCCTGGAAACAGGGTGATCAGTTACCCTGGAAACTGGGCAGTCAGTTACCCTGGAAACAGGGCAGTCAGTTACCCTGGAAACAGGGCAGTCAGTTATCCTGGAAACAGGGCAGTCAGTTACCCTGGAAACAGGGCGGTCAGTTACCCTGGAAACAGGGCGGTCAGTTATCCTGGAAACAGGGTGATCAGTTACCCCGGAAACTGGGCAGACAGTAACGCTGGAAACAGGGCGGTCAGTTACCCTGGAAACAGGGCAGTCAGTTATCCTGGAAACAGTGTGATCAGTTACTCTGGAAACTGGGCAGTCAGATACCCTGGAAACAGGGCATTCAGTTATCCTGGAAACAGGGCAGTCAGTTATCCTGGAAACAGGGTGATCAGTTAGCCTGGAAACTGGGCAGTCAGTTACGCTGGAAACAGGGCAGTCAGTTACCCTGGAAACAGGGCAGACAGTTATCCAGGAAACAGGGTGGTCAGTTACCCCGGATATAGGGCGGTCCGGTATCCTGGAATCAGGGCGGTCAGTTACCCCGGAAACAGGGAGATCAGTTACCACGGAAATAGGGCAGTCAGTTATCCTGTAAACTGGGCAGTCAGTTCCACCGGAAACAGGGCGGTCAGTTACCGTGGAAACAGGGCAGTCAGTTATCCCGGAAACAGGGCAGTCAGTTACCCCGGAAAAAGGTCGGTCTGTAATCCAGGAAACAGGGCGGTCAGTTATCCCGGAAATAGTTCGGTCAGTTATCCTGGAAACAGGGCGGTCAGTTACCCCGGAAACAGGGAGATCAGTTACCCCGGAAACAGGGCGGTCAGTAACCCTGGAAACAGATTAGTCAGTTACCCCGGAAACAGGGTGATCAGTTATCCTGGAAACAGGGCAGTCAGTTAGCCTGGAAGCAGGGCAGTCAGTTATCCCGGAAACAGGGCAGTCAGTTATCCCGGAAACAGGGTGATCAGTTACCCTGGAAACTGGGCATTCAGTTACCCTGGAAACAGGGCAGTCAGTTACCCTGGAAACTGGGCAGTCAGTTAATCTGGAAACAGGGCAGTCAGATATCCCGGAAACAGGGCAGTCAGTTATCCCGGAAAAAGGGTGATCAGTTACCCTGGAAACTGGGAAGTCAGTTACCCTGGAAACAGGGCAGTCAGTTACCCCGGAAACAAGGCAGTCAGTTACCCTGGAAACAGGGCAGTCAGTTACCCATGAAACTGGGCAGTCAGTTACACTGGAAACAGGGCAGTCAGTCACCTTGGAAACAAGTTATTCAGTTACCCCGGAAACAGGGTGATCAGTTACCCCGGAAACAGGGCAGTCAGTTACCCTGGAAACAGGGCAGTCGGTTACCCTGGAAACAGGGCAGTCAGTTATCCCCGAAGCCAGGCAATCAGTTATCCCGGAAACAGGGTGATCAGTTACCCTGGAAACTGGGCAGTCAGTTACCCTGGAAATCGGGCGGTCAGTTACCCTGGAAACAGGGCAGTCAGTTATCCTGGAAACAGGGTGATCAGTTACCCTGGAAACTGGGCAGTCAGTTACCCTGGAAACAGGGCAGTCAGTTACCCTGGAAACAGGGCAGTAGTTAGCCTGGAAACAGGGCACTCAGTTACCCTGGAAACAGGGCGGTCAGTTACACTGGAAACAGGGCAGTCAGTTATCCTGGAAACAGTGTGATCAGTTACCCTGGAAACTGGGCAGTCAGTTACGTTGGAAACAGGGCGGTCAGTTACCCTGCAAACAGGGCAGTCAGTTATCCTGGAAACAGGGTGATCAGTTACTCTGGAAACTGGGCAGTCAGATACCCTGGAAACAGGGCAGTCAGTTATCCTGGAAACAGGGCAGTCAGGTATCCTGGAAACAGGGTGATCAGTTAGCCTGGAAACAGGGCGGTCAGTTACCCTGGAAACAGGGCAGTCAGTTATCCTGGAAACAGTGTGATCAGTTACCCTGGAAACTGGGCAGTCAGTTACGTTGGAAACAGGGCGGTCAGTTACCCTGCAAACAGGGCAGTCAGTTATCCTGGAAACTGGGCAGTCAGATACCCTGGAAACAGGGCAGTCAGTTATCCTGGAAACAGGGCAGTCAGGTATCCTGGAAACAGGGTGATCAGTTAGCCTGGAAACTGGGCGGTCAGTTACCCTGGAAATAGGGCGGTCCGTTACCCCGGAAACAGGGAGATCAGTTACCCCGGAAACAGGGCAGTCAGTTACCCTGGAAGCAGGGCAATCAGTTATCCTGGAAACAGGGTGGTCAGTTACCCTGTAAACAGGGTGGTCAGTTACCCCGGAAACAGGGTGATCAGTTATCCTGGAAACAGGGCGGTCAGTTAACCCAGAAACAGGGCAGTCAGTAACCCCGGAAACAGGGCGGTCAGTCACCCTGGAAACAGATTAGTCAGTTACCCCGGAAACAGGGTGATCAGTTATCCTGGAAACAGGGCAGTCAGTTAGCCTGGAAGCAGGGCAGTCAGTTATCCCGGAAACAGGGCAGTCAGTTATCCCGGAAACAGGGTGATCAGTTACCCTGGAAACTGGGCATTCAGTTACCCTGGAAACAGGGCAGTCAGTTACCCTGGAAACTGGGCAGTCAGTTAATCTGGAAACAGGGCAGTCAGTTATCCCGGAAACAGGGCAGTCAGTTATCACGGAAAAAGGGTGATCAATTTCACTGGAAACTGGGAAGTCAGTTACCCTGGAAACAGGGCAGTCAGTTACCCCGGAAACAAGGCAGTCAGTTACCCTGGAAACAGGGCAGTCAGTTACCCATGAAACTGGGCAGTCAGTTACACTGGAAACAGGGCAGTCAGTCACCCTGGAAACAGGTTATTCAGTTACCCCGGAAACAGGGTGATCAGTTACCCCGGAAACAGGGCAGTCAGTTACCCTGGAAACAGGGCAGTCAGTTACCCTGGAAACAGGGCAGTCAGTTACCCATGAAACTGGGCAGTCAGTTACACTGGAAACAGGGCAGTCAGTCACCTTGGAAACAAGTTATTCAGTTACCCCGGAAACAGGGTGATCAGTTACCCCGGAAACAGGGCAGTCAGTTACCCTGGAAACAGGGCAGTCAGTTACCCTGGAAACAGGGCAGTCAGTTATCCCCGAAGCCAGGCAATCAGTTATCCCGGAAACAGGGTGATCAGTTACCCTGGAAACTGGGCAGTCAGTTACCCTGGAAATCGGGCGGTCAGTTACCCTGGAAACAGGGCAGTCAGTTATCCTGGAAACAGGGTGATCAGTTACCCTGGAAACTGGGCAGTCAGTTACCCTGGAAACAGGGCAGTCAGTTTCCCTGGAAACAGGGCAGTAGTTAGCCTGGAAACAGGGCACTCAGTTACCCTGGAAACAGGGCGGTCAGTTACACTGGAAACAGGGCAGTCAGTTATCCTGGAAACAGTGTGATCAGTTACCCTGGAAACTGGGCAGTCAGTTACGTTGGAAACAGGGCGGTCAGTTACCCTGCAAACAGGGCAGTCAGTTATCCTGGAAACAGGGTGATCAGTTACTCTGGAAACTGGGCAGTCAGATACCCTGGAAACAGGGCAGTCAGTTATCCTGGAAACAGGGCAGTCAGGTATCCTGGAAACAGGGTGATCAGTTAGCCTGGAAACAGGGCGGTCAGTTACCCTGGAAACAGGGCAGTCAGTTATCCTGGAAACAGTGTGATCAGTTACCCTGGAAACTGGGCAGTCAGTTACGTTGGAAACAGGGCGGTCAGTTACCCTGCAAACAGGGCAGTCAGTTATCCTGGAAACTGGGCAGTCAGATACCCTGGAAACAGGGCAGTCAGTTATCCTGGAAACAGGGCAGTCAGGTATCCTGGAAACAGGGTGATCAGTTAGCCTGGAAACTGGGCGGTCAGTTACCCTGGAAATAGGGCGGTCCGTTACCCCGGAAACAGGGAGATCAGTTACCCCGGAAACAGGGCAGTCAGTTACCCTGGAAGCAGGGCAATCAGTTATCCTGGAAACAGGGTGGTCAGTTACCCTGTAAACAGGGTGGTCAGTTACCCCGGAAACAGGGTGATCAGTTATCCTGGAAACAGGGCGGTCAGTTAACCCAGAAACAGGGCAGTCAGTTACCCCGGAAACAGGGCGGTCAGTCACCCTGGAAACAGATTAGTCAGTTACCCCGGAAACAGGGTGATCAGTTATCCTGGAAACAGGGCAGTCAGTTAGCCTGGAAACAGGGCAGTCAGTTATCCCGGAAACAGGGCAGTCAGTTATCCCGGAAACAGGGTGATCAGTTACCCTGGAAACTGGGCATTCAGTTACCCTGGAAACAGGGCAGTCAGTTACCCTGGAAACTGGGCAGTCAGTTAATCTGGAAACAGGGCAGTCAGTTATCCCGGAAACAGGGCAGTCAGTTATCACGGAAAAAGGGTGATCAATTTCACTGGAAACTGGGAAGTCAGTTACCCTGGAAACAGGGCAGTCAGTTACCCCGGAAACAAGGCAGTCAGTTACCCTGGAAACAGGGCAGTCAGTTACCCATGAAACTGGGCAGTCAGTTACACTGGAAACAGGGCAGTCAGTCACCCTGGAAACAGGTTATTCAGTTACCCCGGAAACAGGGTGATCAGTTACCCCGGAAACAGGGCAGTCAGTTACCCTGGAAACAGGGCAGTCAGTTACCCTGGAAACAGGGCAGTCAGTTATCCCCGAAACCAGGCAATCAGTTATCCCGGAAAAAGGGTGATCAGTTACCCTGGAAACTGGGCAGACAGTTATCCTGGAAACAGGGCGGTCAGTTACCCTGGAAACAGGGCAGTCAGTTATCCTGGAAACAGGGTGATCAGTTACCCTGGAAACTGGGCAGTCAGTTACCCTGGAAACAGGGCAGTCAGTTACCCTGGAAACAGGGCAGTCAGTTATCCTGGAAACAGGGCACTCAGTTACCCTGGAAACAGGGCGGTCAGTTACCCTGGAAACAGGGCAGTCAGTTATCCTGGAAACAGGGTGATCAGTTGCCCTGGAAACTGGGCAGTCAGTTACGTTGGAAACAGGGCGGTCAGTTACCCTGCAAACAGGGCAGTCAGTTATCCTGGAAACAGGGTGATCAGTTACTCTGGAAACTGGGCAGTCAGATACCCTGGAAACAGGGCAGTCAGTTATCCTGGAAACAGGGCAGTCAGTTATCCTGGAAACAGGGTGATCAGTTAGCCTGGAAACTGGGCAGTCAGTTTCGATGGAAACAGGGCAGTCAGTTACCCTGGAAACAGGGCAGTCAGTTATCCTGGAAACAGGGAGACAGTTATCCAGGAAAAAGGGTGGTCTGTTACCCCGGATATAGGGCGGTCAGTTATCACTGGAAACAGGGCGGTCAGTTACCCCGGAAACAGGGAGTCAGTTACCCCTGAAACAGGGCAGTCAGTTATCCTGTAAACTGGGCAGTCAGTTACCCCGGAAACAGGGCGGTCAGTAACCCTGGAAACAGATCAGTCAGTTACACCGGAAACAGGGTGATCAGTTATCCTGGAAACAGGGCAGTCAGTTAGCCTAGAAACAGGGCAGTCAGTTATCCCGGAAACAGGGCAGTCAGTTATCCCGGAAACAGGGTGATCAGTTACCCTGGAAACTGGGCATTCAGTTACCCTGGAAACAGGGCAGTCAGTTACCCTGGAAACTGGGCAGTCAGTTAATCTGGAAACAGGGCAGTCAGTTATCCCGCAAACAGGGCAGTCAGTTATCCCGGAAAAAGAGTGATCAGTTACCCTGGAAACTGGGAAGTCAGTTACCCTGGAAACAGGGCAGTCAGTTACCCCGGAAACAAGGCAGTCAGTTACCCTGGAAACAGGGCAGTCAGTTACCCATGAAACTGGGCAGTCAGTTACACTGGAAACAGGGCAGTCAGTCACCCTGGAAACAGGTTAGTCAGTTACCCCGGAAACAGGGTGATCAGTTACCCCGGAAACAGGGCAGTCAGTTACCCTGGAAACAGGGCAGTCAGTTACCCAGGAAACAGGGCAGTCAGTTATCCCCGAAACCAGGCAATCAGTCATCCCGGAAACAGGGTGATCAGTTACCCTGGAAACAGGGCAGTCTGTTACCCTGGAAACAGGGCGGTCAGTTACCCTGGAAACAGGGCATTCAGTTACCTCGGAAACAGTGTGATCAGTTACCCTGGAAACTGGGCAGTCAGTTATCCTGGAAACAGGGCGGTCAGTTACCGTGGAAACAGGGCAGTCAGTTCCCCTGGAAACAGGGCAGTCAGTTATCCTGGAAACAGGGCACTCAGTTATCCTGGAGACAGGGCGGTCAGTTACCCCGGAAATAGGGCGGCTAGTTATCCTGGAAACAGGGCGGTCAGTTACCCCGGAAACAGGGAGATCAGTTACCCCGGAAACAGGGCGGTTAGTTACCATGGAAACAGGCAGTCAGTTACCCTGGATACAGGGCAGTCAGTTAACCTGGAAACAGGGCAGTCAGTTATCCTGGAAACAGGGCATTCAGTTATACTGGAAACAGGGCGGTCAGTTACCCAGGAAATAGGGCGGTCAGTTACCCTGGAAACAGGGTGATCAGTTACCCTGGAAACTGGGCAGTCAGTTACCCTGGAAACAGGGCAGTCAGTTACCCTGGAAACAGGGCAGTCAGTTACCCATGAAACTGGGCAGTCAGTTACACTGGAAACAGGGCAGTCAGTCACCCTGGAAACAGGTTATTCAGTTACCCCGGAAACAGGGTGATCAGTTACCCCGGAAACAGGGCAGTCAGTTACCCTGGAAACAGGGCAGTCAGTTACCCTGGAAACAGGGCAGTCAGTTACCCATGAAACTGGGCAGTCAGTTACACTGGAAACAGGGCAGTCAGTCACCTTGGAAACAAGTTATTCAGTTACCCCGGAAACAGGGTGATCAGTTACCCCGGAAACAGGGCAGTCAGTTACCCTGGAAACAGGGCAGTCAGTTACCCTGGAAACAGGGCAGTCAGTTATCCCCGAAGCCAGGCAATCAGTTATCCCGGAAACAGGGTGATCAGTTACCCTGGAAACTGGGCAGTCAGTTACCCTGGAAATCGGGCGGTCAGTTACCCTGGAAACAGGGCAGTCAGTTATCCTGGAAACAGGGTGATCAGTTACCCTGGAAACTGGGCAGTCAGTTACCCTGGAAACAGGGCAGTCAGTTTCCCTGGAAACAGGGCAGTAGTTAGCCTGGAAACAGGGCACTCAGTTACCCTGGAAACAGGGCGGTCAGTTACACTGGAAACAGGGCAGTCAGTTATCCTGGAAACAGTGTGATCAGTTACCCTGGAAACTGGGCAGTCAGTTACGTTGGAAACAGGGCGGTCAGTTACCCTGCAAACAGGGCAGTCAGTTATCCTGGAAACAGGGTGATCAGTTACTCTGGAAACTGGGCAGTCAGATACCCTGGAAACAGGGCAGTCAGTTATCCTGGAAACAGGGCAGTCAGGTATCCTGGAAACAGGGTGATCAGTTAGCCTGGAAACAGGGCGGTCAGTTACCCTGGAAACAGGGCAGTCAGTTATCCTGGAAACAGTGTGATCAGTTACCCTGGAAACTGGGCAGTCAGTTACGTTGGAAACAGGGCGGTCAGTTACCCTGCAAACAGGGCAGTCAGTTATCCTGGAAACTGGGCAGTCAGATACCCTGGAAACAGGGCAGTCAGTTATCCTGGAAACAGGGCAGTCAGGTATCCTGGAAACAGGGTGATCAGTTAGCCTGGAAACTGGGCGGTCAGTTACCCTGGAAATAGGGCGGTCCGTTACCCCGGAAACAGGGAGATCAGTTACCCCGGAAACAGGGCAGTCAGTTACCCTGGAAGCAGGGCAATCAGTTATCCTGGAAACAGGGTGGTCAGTTACCCTGTAAACAGGGTGGTCAGTTACCCCGGAAACAGGGTGATCAGTTATCCTGGAAACAGGGCGGTCAGTTAACCCAGAAACAGGGCAGTCAGTTACCCCGGAAACAGGGCGGTCAGTCACCCTGGAAACAGATTAGTCAGTTACCCCGGAAACAGGGTGATCAGTTATCCTGGAAACAGGGCAGTCAGTTAGCCTGGAAACAGGGCAGTCAGTTATCCCGGAAACAGGGCAGTCAGTTATCCCGGAAACAGGGTGATCAGTTACCCTGGAAACTGGGCATTCAGTTACCCTGGAAACAGGGCAGTCAGTTACCCTGGAAACTGGGCAGTCAGTTAATCTGGAAACAGGGCAGTCAGTTATCCCGGAAACAGGGCAGTCAGTTATCACGGAAAAAGGGTGATCAATTTCACTGGAAACTGGGAAGTCAGTTACCCTGGAAACAGGGCAGTCAGTTACCCCGGAAACAAGGCAGTCAGTTACCCTGGAAACAGGGCAGTCAGTTACCCATGAAACTGGGCAGTCAGTTACACTGGAAACAGGGCAGTCAGTCACCCTGGAAACAGGTTATTCAGTTACCCCGGAAACAGGGTGATCAGTTACCCCGGAAACAGGGCAGTCAGTTACCCTGGAAACAGGGCAGTCAGTTACCCTGGAAACAGGGCAGTCAGTTATCCCCGAAACCAGGCAATCAGTTATCCCGGAAAAAGGGTGATCAGTTACCCTGGAAACTGGGCAGACAGTTATCCTGGAAACAGGGCGGTCAGTTACCCTGGAAACAGGGCAGTCAGTTATCCTGGAAACAGGGTGATCAGTTACCCTGGAAACTGGGCAGTCAGTTACCCTGGAAACAGGGCAGTCAGTTACCCTGGAAACAGGGCAGTCAGTTATCCTGGAAACAGGGCACTCAGTTACCCTGGAAACAGGGCGGTCAGTTACCCTGGAAACAGGGCAGTCAGTTATCCTGGAAACAGGGTGATCAGTTGCCCTGGAAACTGGGCAGTCAGTTACGTTGGAAACAGGGCGGTCAGTTACCCTGCAAACAGGGCAGTCAGTTATCCTGGAAACAGGGTGATCAGTTACCCTGGAAACTGGGCATTCAGTTACCCTGGAAACAGGGCAGTCAGTTACCCTGGAAACTGGGCAGTCAGTTAATCTGGAAACAGGGCAGTCAGTTATCCCGCAAACAGGGCAGTCAGTTATCCCGGAAAAAGAGTGATCAGTTACCCTGGAAACTGGGAAGTCAGTTACCCTGGAAACAGGGCAGTCAGTTACCCCGGAAACAAGGCAGTCAGTTACCCTGGAAACAGGGCAGTCAGTTACCCATGAAACTGGGCAGTCAGTTACACTGGAAACAGGGCAGTCAGTCACCCTGGAAACAGGTTAGTCAGTTACCCCGGAAACAGGGTGATCAGTTACCCCGGAAACAGGGCAGTCAGTTACCCTGGAAACAGGGCAGTCAGTTACCCAGGAAACAGGGCAGTCAGTTATCCCCGAAACCAGGCAATCAGTCATCCCGGAAACAGGGTGATCAGTTACCCTGGAAACAGGGCAGTCTGTTACCCTGGAAACAGGGCGGTCAGTTACCCTGGAAACAGGGCATTCAGTTACCTCGGAAACAGTGTGATCAGTTACCCTGGAAACTGGGCAGTCAGTTATCCTGGAAACAGGGCGGTCAGTTACCGTGGAAACAGGGCAGTCAGTTCCCCTGGAAACAGGGCAGTCAGTTATCCTGGAAACAGGGCACTCAGTTATCCTGGAGACAGGGCGGTCAGTTACCCCGGAAATAGGGCGGCTAGTTATCCTGGAAACAGGGCGGTCAGTTACCCCGGAAACAGGGAGATCAGTTACCCCGGAAACAGGGCGGTTAGTTACCATGGAAACAGGCAGTCAGTTACCCTGGATACAGGGCAGTCAGTTAACCTGGAAACAGGGCAGTCAGTTATCCTGGAAACAGGGCATTCAGTTATACTGGAAACAGGGCGGTCAGTTACCCAGGAAATAGGGCGGTCAGTTACCCTGGAAACAGGGTGATCAGTTACCCTGGAAACTGGGCAGTCAGTTACCCTGGAAACAGGGCAGTCAGTTATCCTGGAAACAGGGCACTCAGTTACCCTGGAAACAGGGCGGTCAGTTAGCCTGGAAACAGGGCAGTCAGTTATCCTGGAAACAGGGTGAGCAGTTACCCTGGAAACTGGGCAGTCAGTTACGTTGGAAACAGGGCGGTCAGTTACCCTGCAAACAGGGCAGTCAGTTATCCTGGAAACAGGGTGATCAGTTACTCTGGAAACTGGGCAGTCAGATGCCCTGGAAACAGGGCAGTCAGTTATCCTGGAAACAGGGCAGTCAGTTATCCTGGAAACAGGGTGATCAGTTAGCCTGGAAACTGGGCAGTCAGTTACGCTGGAAACAGGGCAGTCAGTTACCCTGGAAACAGGGCAGTCAGTTATCCTGGAAACAGGGCAGACAGTTATCCAGGAAACAGGGTGGTCTGTTACCCGGGATATAGGGCGGTCAGTTATCCTTGAAACAGGGCGGTCAGTTACCCCGGAAACAGGGAGATCAGTTACCCCGGAAACAGGGCGGTCAGTTACCGTGGAAACAGGGCAGTCAGTTACCCTGGAAACAGGGCAGTCAGTTATCATGGAAACAGGACTGTCAGTTACCCGGAAATAGGTCTGTCAGTTATCCTGGAAACAGGGCGGTCAGTTACCCCGGAAATAGTTCGGTCAGTTATCCTGGAAACAGGGCAGTCAGTTACCCCGGAAACAAGGCTGTCAGTTACCCCGGAAACAGGGCAGTCAGTTACCCATGTAACTGGGCAGTCAGTTACACTGGATACAGGGCAGTCAGTCACCCTGGAAACAGGTTAGTCAATTACCCCGGAAACAGGGTGATCAGTTACCCCGGAAACAGGGCAGTCAGTTACCCTGGAAACAGGGCGTTCAGTTACCCAGGAAACGGGGCAGTCAGTTATCCCCGAAACCAGGCAATCAGTTATCCCGGAAACAGGGTGATCAGTTACCCTGGAAACTGGACAGTCAGTTACCCTGGAAACAGGGCAGTCAGTTATCCTGGAAACAGGGTGATCAGTTACCCTGGAAACTGGGCAGTCAGTTACCCTGGAAACAGGGCAGTCGGTTACCCTGGAAACAGAGCACTCAGTTATCCTGGAAACAGGGCACTCAGTTACCCTGGAAACAGGGCGGTCAGTTACCCTGGAAACAGGGCAGTCAGTTACGTTGGAAACAGGGCGGTCAGTTAGCCTGCAAACAGGGCAGTCAGTTATCCTGGAAACAGGGTGATCAGTTACTCTGGAAACTGGTCAGTCAGATACCATGGAAACAGGGCAGTCAGTTATCCTGGAAACAGGGCAGTCAGTTATCCTGGAAACAGGGTGATCAGTTAGCCTGGAAACTGGGCAGTCAGTTACGTGGAAACAGGGCAGTCAGTTACCCTGGAAACAGGGCATTCAGTTATCCTGGAAACAGGGCAGACTGTTATCCAGGAAACAGGGCACTCAGTTACCCTGGAAACAGGGCGGTCAGTTACCCTGGAAACAGGGCAGTCAGTTATCCTGGAAACAGGGTGATCAGTTACCCTGGAAACTGGGCAGTCAGTAACGTTGGAAACAGGGCGGTCAGTTACCCTGCAAACAGGGCAGTCATTTATCCTGGAAACAGGGTGATCAGTTACTCTGGAAACTGGGCAGTCAGATACCATGGAAACAGGGCAGTCAGTTATCCTGGAAACAGGGCAGTCAGTTATCCTGGAAACAGGGTATCAGTTAGCCTGGAAACTGGGCAGTCAGTTACGCTGGAAACAGGGCAGTCAGTTACCCTGGAAACAGGGCAGTCAGTTATCCTGTAAACTGGGCAGTCAGTTACCCCGGAAACAGGGCGGTCAGTAACCCTGGAAACAGATCAGTCAGTTACACCGGAAACAGGGTGATCAGTTATCCTGGAAACAGGGCAGTCAGTTAGCCTAGAAACAGGGCAGTCAGTTATCCCGGAAACAGGGCAGTCAGTTATCCCGGAAACAGGGTGATCAGTTACCCTGGAAACTGGGCATTCAGTTACCCTGGAAACAGGGCAGTCAGTTACCCTGGAAACTGGGCAGTCAGTTAATCTGGAAACAGGGCAGTCAGTTATCCCGCAAACAGGGCAGTCAGTTATCCCGGAAAAAGAGTGATCAGTTACCCTGGAAACTGGGAAGTCAGTTACCCTGGAAACAGGGCAGTCAGTTACCCCGGAAACAAGGCAGTCAGTTACCCTGGAAACAGGGCAGTCAGTTACCCATGAAACTGGGCAGTCAGTTACACTGGAAACAGGGCAGTCAGTCACCCTGGAAACAGGTTAGTCAGTTACCCCGGAAACAGGGTGATCAGTTACCCCGGAAACAGGGCAGTCAGTTACCCTGGAAACAGGGCAGTCAGTTACCCAGGAAACAGGGCAGTCAGTTATCCCCGAAACCAGGCAATCAGTCATCCCGGAAACAGGGTGATCAGTTACCCTGGAAACAGGGCAGTCTGTTACCCTGGAAACAGGGCGGTCAGTTACCCTGGAAACAGGGCATTCAGTTACCTCGGAAACAGTGTGATCAGTTACCCTGGAAACTGGGCAGTCAGTTATCCTGGAAACAGGGCGGTCAGTTACCGTGGAAACAGGGCAGTCAGTTCCCCTGGAAACAGGGCAGTCAGTTATCCTGGAAACAGGGCACTCAGTTATCCTGGAGACAGGGCGGTCAGTTACCCCGGAAATAGGGCGGCTAGTTATCCTGGAAACAGGGCGGTCAGTTACCCCGGAAACAGGGAGATCAGTTACCCCGGAAACAGGGCGGTTAGTTACCATGGAAACAGGCAGTCAGTTACCCTGGATACAGGGCAGTCAGTTAACCTAGAAACAGGGCAGTCAGTTATCCCGGAAACAGGGCAGTCAGTTATCCCGGAAACAGGGTGATCAGTTACCCTGGAAACTGGGCATTCAGTTACCCTGGAAACAGGGTGATCAGTTATCCTGGAAACAGGGCAGTCAGTTAGCCTAGAAACAGGGCAGTCAGTTATCCCGGAAACAGGGCAGTCAGTTATCCCGGAAACAGGGTGATCAGTTACCCTGGAAACTGGGCATTCAGTTACCCTGGAAACAGGGCAGTCAGTTACCCTGGAAACTGGGCATTCAGTTAGCCTGCAAACAGGGCAGTCAGTTATCCTGGAAACAGGGTGATCAGTTACTCTGGAAACTGGTCAGTCAGATACCATGGAAACAGGGCAGTCAGTTATCCTGGAAACAGGGCAGTCAGTTATCCTGGAAACAGGGTGATCAGTTAGCCTGGAAACTGGGCAGTCAGTTACGTGGAAACAGGGCAGTCAGTTACCCTGGAAACAGGGCATTCAGTTATCCTGGAAACAGGGCAGACTGTTATCCAGGAAACAGGGCACTCAGTTACCCTGGAAACAGGGCGGTCAGTTACCCTGGAAACAGGGCAGTCAGTTATCCTGGAAACAGGGTGATCAGTTACCCTGGAAACTGGGCAGTCAGTAACGTTGGAAACAGGGCGGTCAGTTACCCTGCAAACAGGGCAGTCAGTTATCCTGGAAACAGGGTGATCAGTTACTCTGGAAACTGGGCAGTCAGATACCATGGAAACAGGGCAGTCAGTTATCCTGGAAACAGGGCAGTCAGTTATCCTGGAAACAGGGTATCAGTTAGCCTGGAAACTGGGCAGTCAGTTACGCTGGAAACAGGGCAGTCAGTTACCCTGGAAACAGGGCAGTCAGTTATCCTGGAAACATGGCAGACAGTTATCCAGGAAACAGGGTGGTCTGTTACCCCGGATATAGGGCGGTCAGTTATCGTTGAAACAGGGCGGTCACTTACCCCGGAAACAGGGAGATCAGTTACCCCGGAAACAGGGCAGTCAGTTATCCTGGAAACAGGGCAGTTAGTTATCCTGGAAACAGGGTGGTCTGTTACCCCGGATATAGGGCGGTCAGTTATCCTTGAAACAGGGCGGTCAGTTACCCCGGAAACAGGGAGATCAGTTACCCCGGAAGCAGGGCAGTCAGTTATCCTGTAAACAGGGTAGTCAGTTACCCTGGAAACAGGGCAGTCAGTTATCATGGAAACAGGACTGTCAGTTACCCGGAAATAGGTCGGTCAGTTATACTGGAAACAGGGCAGTCAGTTACCCCGGAAACAAGGCAGTCAGTTACCCATGAAACTGGGCAGCCAGTTACACTGGATACAGGGCAGTCAGTCACCCTGGAAACAGGTTAGTCAATTACCCCGGAAACAGGGTGATCTGTTACCCCGGAAACAGGGCAGTCAGTTACCCTGGAAACAGGGCAGTCAGTTACCCAGGAAACAGGGCATTCAGTTATCCCCTAAACCAGGCAATCAGTTATCCCGGAAACAGGGTGATCAGTTACCCTGGAAACTGGACGGTCAGTTACCCTGGAAACAGGGCAGTCAGTTATCCTGGAAACAGGGTGATCAGTTTCCCTGGAAACTTGGCAGTCAGTTACCCTGGAAACAGGGCAGTCGGTTACCCTGGAAACAGAGCTGTCAGTTATCCTGGAAACAGGGCACTCAGTTACCCTGGAAAAAGGGCGGTCAGTTACCCTGGAAACAGGGCAGTCAGTTATCCTGGAAACAGGGTGATCAGTTACCCTGGAAACTGGGCAGTCAGTTACGTTGGAAACAGGGCGGTCAGTTACCCTGCAAACAGGGCAGTCAGTTATCCTGGAAACAGGGTGATCAGTTACTGTGGAAACTGGTCAGTCAGATACCATGGAAACAGGGTAGTCAGTTATCCTGGAAACATGGCAGTCAGTTATCCTGGAAACAGGGTGATCAGTTAGCCTGGAAACTGGGCAGTCAGTTACGCTGGAAACAGGGCAGTCAGTTACCCTGGAAACAGGGCAGTCAGTTATCCTGGAAACAGGGCAGACTGTTATCCAAGAAACAGGGCACTCAGTTACCCTGGAAACAGGGCGGTCAGTTACCCTGGAAACAGGGCAGTCAGTTATCCTGGAAACAGGGTGATCAGTTACCCTGGAAACTGGGCAGTCAGTAACGTTGGAAACAGGGCGGTCAGTTACCCTGCAAAGAGGGCAGTCAGTTATCCTGGAAACAGGGTGATCAGTTACTCTGGAAACTGGGCAGTCAGATACCATGGAAACAGGGCAGTCAGTTATCCTGGAATCAGGGCAGTCAGTTATCCTGGAAACAGGGTGATCAGTTAGCCTGGAAACTGGGCAGTCAGTTACGCTGGAAACAGGGCAGTCAGTTACCCTGGAAACAGGGCAGTCAGTTATCCTGGAAACAGGGCAGACAGTTATCCAGGAAACAGGGTGGTCTGTTACCCCGGATATAGGGCGGTCAGTTATCGTTGAAACAGGACGGTCAGTTACCCCGGAAACAGGGAGATCAGTTACCCCGGAAACAGGGCAGTCAGTTATCCTGTAAACTGGGCAGTCAGTAACCCCGGAAACAGGGCCGTCAGTTACCGTGGAAACAGGGCAGTCAGTTACCCTGGAAACAGGGCAGTTAGTTATCCTGGAAACAGGACAGTCAGTTACCCCGGAAATAGGTCGGTCAGTTATCCTGGAAACAGGGCGATCAGTTACCCCGGAAATAGTTCGGTCAGTTATCCTGGAAACAGGGCGGTCAGTTACCCCGGAAACAGGGAGATCAGTTACCCCTTAAAGAGGGTGGTCAGTTACCCTGGAAACAGGGCATTCAGTTACCCTGGAAACAGGGCAGTCAGTTAACCTGGAAACAGGGCAGTCAGTTACCCTGGAAACAGGGTGATCAGCTATCCTGGAAACAGGGCGGTCAGTTACCCCAGAAACAGGGCCGTCAGTTACCCCAGAAATAGGGCGGTCAGTAACCCTGGAAACAGATTAGTCAGTTACCCTGGAAACAGGGCAGTCAGTTATCCTGGAAACAGGGCAGTCAGTTATCCTGGAAACAGGGTGATCAGTTAGCCTGGAAACTGGGCAGTCAGTTACGATGGAAACAGGGCAGTCAGTTACCCTGGAAGCAGGGCAGTCAGTTATCCTGGAAACAGGGCAGACAGTTATCCTGGAAACAGGGTGTTCTGTTACCCCGGATATAGGGCGGTCAGTTATCCTGGAAACAGGGCGGTCAGTTACCCCGGAAACAGGGAGAGCAGTTACCCCGGAAACAGGGCAGTCAGTTATCCTGTAAACTGGGCAGTCTGTTACCCCGGAAACAGGGCGGTCAGTAACCCTGGAAACAGATTAGTCAGTTTCCCCGGAAACAGGGTGATCAGTTATCCTGGAAACAGGGCAGTCAGTTAGCCTGGAAACAGGGCAGTCAGTTATCCCGGAAACAGAGCAGTCAGTTATCCCGGAAACAGGGTGATCAGTTACCCTGGAAACTGGGCATTCAGTTACCCTGGAAACAGGGCAGTCAGTTACGCTGGAAACTGGGCAGTCAGTTAATCTGGAAACAGGGCAGTCAGTTATCCCGGAAACAGGGCAGTCAGTTATCCCGGAAAATGGGTGATCAGTTACCCTGGAAACTGGGAAGTCAGTTACCCTGGAAACAGGGCAGTCAGTTACCCCGGAAACAAGGCAGTCAGTTACCCTGGAAACAGGGCAGTCAGTTACCCATGAAACTGGGCAGTCAGTTACACTGGAAACAGGGCAGTTAGTCACCCTGGAAACAGGTTAGTCAGTTACCCCGGAAACAGGGTGATCAGTTACCCCGGAAACAGGGCAGTCACTTACCCTGGAAACAGGGCAGTCAGTTACCCTGGAAACAGGGCAGTCAGTTATCCCCGAAACCAGGCAATCAGTTATCCCGGAAACAGGGTGATCAGTTACCCTGGAAACTGGGCAGTCAGTTACCCTGGAAACAGGGCGGTCAGTTACCCTGGATACAGGGCAGTCAGTTATCCTGGAAACAGGGTGATCAGTTACCCTGGAAACTGGGCAGTCAGTTACCCTGGAAACAGGACAGTCGGTTACCCTGGAAACAGGGCAGTCAGTTATCCTGGAAACAGGGCACTCAGTTACCCTGGAAACAGGGCGGTCAGTTACCCTGGAAACAGGGCAGTCAGTTATCCTGGAAACAGGGTGATCAGTTACCCTGCAAACAGGGCAGTCAGTTATCCTGGAAACAGGGTGATCAGTTACTCTGGAAACTGGGCAGTCAGATACCCTGGAAACAGGACAGTCAGTTACGCTGGAAACAGGGCAGTCAGTTAACCTGGAAACAGGGCAGTCAGTTATCCTGGAAACAGGGCAGACAGTTATCCAGGAAACAGGGTGGTCTGTTACCCCGGATATCGGGCGGTCAGTTATCCTTGAAACAGGGCGATCAGTTACCCCGGAAACAGGGAGATCAGTTACCCCAGAAACAGGGCAGTCAGTTATCCTGTAAACTGGGCAGTCAGTTACCCCGGAAACAGGGCAGTCAGTTACCTGGAAACAGGGCAGTCAGTTATCGTGGAAACAGGACAGTCAGTTACCCCGGAAATAGGTCGGTCAGTTATCCTGGAAACAGGGCGGTCAGTTACCCCGGAAATAGTTCGGTCAGTTATCCTGGAAACAGGGCGGTCAGTTACCCCGGAAACAGCGAGATCAGTTACCCCGTTACCAGGGTGGTCAGTTACCCTGGAAACAGGGCAGTCAGTTACCCTGGAAACAGGGCAGTCAGTTAACCTGGAAACAGGGCAGTCAGTTACCCTGGAAACAGGGTGATCAGCTATCCTGGAAACAGGGCGGTCAGTTACCCCAGAAACAGGGCAGTCAGTTACCCCGGAAATAGGGCGGTCAGTAACCCTGGAAACAGATTAGTCAGTTACCCTGGAAACAGAACAGTCAGTTATCCCGGAAACAGGGCAGTCAGTTATCCCGGAAACAGAGTGATCAGTTACGTTTGAAACAGGGCAGCCAGTTACCCCGGAAACAGGACGTTCAGTTACCCCGGAAACAGTGCGGTTAATTACCCCAGATACAGGGCGATCAGTTACCCTGGAAATAGGGTGATCAGTTACCCTGGAAACAGGGCAGTCAGTTATTCCGGAAACAGTCTGATCAGTTACCCTGGAAACTGGGCAGTCAGTTACCCTGGAAACAGCCAGTCAGTTACCCTGGAAAGAGTGACGTCAGTTATCCCGGAAACAGGGTGATCAGTTACCCTGGAAACTGGGCAGTCAGTTACCACGGAAACAGGGTGGTTACTTACCCTGGAAACAGGGCAGTCAGTTACCCCGTAAACAGGGTGGCCAGTTACCCTGGAAACAGGGCAGTCAGTTACCCAGGAAAAAGGGTGGTCAGTTACCCTGGAAACAGGGCATTCAGTTACCTCGGAAACAGTGTGATCAGTTACCCTGGAAACTGGGCAGTCAGTTATCCCGGAAACAGGGCGGTCAGTTACTGTGGAAACAGGGCAGTCAGTTACCCTGGAAACAGTGCAGTCAGTTATCCTGGAAACAGGGCAGTCAGTTATCCTGGAAACAGGGCGGTCAGTTACCCCGGAAATAGGGCGGTCAGTTATCCTGGAAACAGGGCGGTCAGTTACCCCGGAAACAGGGAGATCAGTTACCCCGCAAACAGGGCGGTTAGTTACCCTGGAAACAGTGCAGTCAGTTACCCTGGATACAGGGCAGTCAGTTAACCTGGAAACAGGGCAGTCAGTTATCCTGGAAAGAGGGCATTCAGTTATCCTGGAAACAGGGCGGTCAGTTACCCAGGAAATAGGGCGCTCAGTTATCCTGGAAACAGGGCGGTTAGTTACCCTGGAAACAGGGCAGTCAGTTACCCTGGATACAGGGCAGTCAGTTACCACGGAAACAGGGTGGTCACTTACCCTGGAAACAGGGCAGTCAGTTACCCCGTAAACAGGGTGGCCAGTTACCCTGGAAACAGTGCAGTCAGTGACCCAGGAAAAAGGGTGGTCAGTTACCCTGGAAACAGGGCATTCAGTTACCTCGGAAACAGTGTGATCAGTTACCCTGGAAACTGGGCAGTCAGTTATCCCGGAAACAGGGCGGTCAGTTATCCTGGAAACAGGGTGATCAGTTACCCTGGAAACTGGGCAGTCAGATACCCTGGAAACAGGGCAGTCAGTTATCCTGGAAACAGGGCAGTCAGTTATCCTGGAAACAGGGTGATCAGTTAGCCTGGAAACTGGGCAGTCAGTTACGCTGGAAACAGGGCAGTCAGTTACCCTGGAAACAGGGCAGTCAGTTGTCCTGGAAACAGCGCAGACAGTTATCCAGGAAACAGGGTGGTCTTTTACCCCTGATATAGGGCGGTCAGTTATCCTTGAAACAGGGCGGTCACTTACCGCGGAAACAGGGAGATCAGATACCCCGGAAACAGGGCAGTCAGTTATCCTGTAAACTGGGCAGTCAGTTACCCCGGAAACAGGGCGGTCAGTTACCGTGGTAACAGGGCAGTCAGTTACCCCGGAAATAGTTCGGTCAGTTATCCTGGAAACAAGGCGGTCAGTTACCCCGGAAATAGTTCGGTCAGTTATCCTGGAAATAGTTCGGTCAGTTATCCTGGAAACAGGGCGGTCAGTTACCCCGGAAACAGGCAGATCAGTTACCCCGTAAACAGGGCAGTCAGTTACCCTGGAAACAGGGCAGTCAGTTACCCTGGAAACAGGGTGATCAGCTATCCTGGAAACAGGGCGGTCAGTTACCCCAGAAACAGGGCAGTCAGTTACCCCGGAAATAGGGTGATCAGTTATCCTGGAAACAGGGCAGTCAGTTAGCCTGGAAACAGGGCAGTCAGTTATCCCGGAAACAGAGCAGTCAGTTATCCCGGAAACAGGGTGATCAGTTACCCTGGAAACTGGGCATTCAGTTACCCTGGAAACAGGGCAGTCAGTTACGCTGGAAACTGGGCAGTCAGTTAATCTGGAAACAGGGCAGTCAGTTATCCCGGAAACAGGGCAGTCAGTTATCCCGGAAAATGGGTGATCAGTTACCCTGGAAACTGGGAAGTCAGTTACCCTGGAAACAGGGCAGTCAGTTACCCCGGAAACAAGGCAGTCAGTTACCCTGGAAACAGGGCAGTCAGTTACCCATGAAACTGGGCAGTCAGTTACACTGGAAACAGGGCAGTCAGTCACCCTGGAAACAGGTTAGTCAGTTACCCCGGAAACAGGGTGATCAGTTACCCCGGAAACAGGGCAGTCACTTACCCTGGAAACAGGGCAGTCAGTTACCCTGGAAACAGGGCAGTCAGTTATCCCCGAAACCAGGCAATCAGTTATCCCGGAAACAGGGTGATCAGTTACCCTGGAAACTGGGCAGTCAGTTACCCTGGAAACAGGGCGGTCAGTTACCCTGGATACAGGGCAGTCAGTTATCCTGGAAACAGGGTGATCAGTTACCCTGGAAACTGGGCAGTCAGTTACCCTGGAAACAGGACAGTCGGTTACCCTGGAAACAGGGCAGTCAGTTATCCTGGAAACAGGGCACTCAGTTACCCTGGAAACAGGGCGGTCAGTTACCCTGGAAACAGGGCAGTCAGTTATCCTGGAAACAGGGTGATCAGTTACCCTGCAAACAGGGCAGTCAGTTATCCTGGAAACAGGGTGATCAGTTACTCTGGAAACTGGGCAGTCAGATACCCTGGAAACAGGACAGTCAGTTACGCTGGAAACAGGGCAGTCAGTTAACCTGGAAACAGGGCAGTCAGTTATCCTGGAAACAGGGCAGACAGTTATCCAGGAAACAGTGTGGTCTGTTACCCCGGATATCGGGCGGTCAGTTATCCTTGAAACAGGGCGATCAGTTACCCCGGAAACAGGGAGATCAGTTACCCCAGAAACAGGGCAGTCAGTTATCCTGTAAACTGGGCAGTCAGTTACCCCGGAAACAGGGCAGTCAGTTACCTGGAAACAGGGCAGTCAGTTATCGTGGAAACAGGACAGTCAGTTACCCCGGAAATAGGTCGGTCAGTTATCCTGGAAACAGGGCGGTCAGTTACCCCGGAAATAGTTCGGTCAGTTATCCTGGAAACAGGGCGGTCAGTTACCCCGGAAACAGCGAGATCAGTTACCCCGTTACCAGGGTGGTCAGTTACCCTGGAAACAGGGCAGTCAGTTACCCTGGAAACAGGGCAGTCAGTTAACCTGGAAACAGGGCAGTCAGTTACCCTGGAAACAGGGTGATCAGCTATCCTGGAAACAGGGCGGTCAGTTACCCCAGAAACAGGGCAGTCAGTTACCCCGGAAATAGGGCGGTCAGTAACCCTGGAAACAGATTAGTCAGTTACCCTGGAAACAGAACAGTCAGTTATCCCGGAAACAGGGCAGTCAGTTATCCCGGAAACAGAGTGATCAGTTACGTTTGAAACAGGGCAGCCAGTTACCCCGGAAACAGGACGTTCAGTTACCCCGGAAACAGTGCGGTTAATTACCCCAGATACAGGGCGATCAGTTACCCTGGAAATAGGGTGATCAGTTACCCTGGAAACAGGGCAGTCAGTTATTCCGGAAACAGTCTGATCAGTTACCCTGGAAACTGGGCAGTCAGTTACCCTGGAAACAGCCAGTCAGTTACCCTGGAAAGAGTGACGTCAGTTATCCCGGAAACAGGGTGATCAGTTACCCTGGAAACTGGGCAGTCAGTTACCACGGAAACAGGGTGGTTACTTACCCTGGAAACAGGGTGGTCAGTTACCCCGTAAACAGGGTGGCCAGTTACCCTGGAAACAGGGCAGTCAGTTACCCAGGAAAAAGGGTGGTCAGTTACCCTGGAAACAGGGCATTCAGTTACCTCGGAAACAGTGTGATCAGTTACCCTGGAAACTGGGCAGTCAGTTATCCCGGAAACAGGGCGGTCAGTTACTGTGGAAACAGGGCAGTCAGTTACCCTGGAAACAGTGCAGTCAGTTATCCTGGAAACAGGGCAGTCAGTTATCCTGGAAACAGGGCGGTCAGTTACCCCGGAAATAGGGCGGTCAGTTATCCTGGAAACAGGGCGGTCAGTTACCCCGGAAACAGGGAGATCAGTTACCCCGCAAACAGGGCGGTTAGTTACCCTGGAAACAGTGCAGTCAGTTACCCTGGATACAGGGCAGTCAGTTAACCTGGAAACAGGGCAGTCAGTTATCCTGGAAAGAGGGCATTCAGTTATCCTGGAAACAGGGCGGTCAGTTACCCAGGAAATAGGGCGCTCAGTTATCCTGGAAACAGGGCGGTTAGTTACCCTGGAAACAGGGCAGTCAGTTACCCTGGATACAGGGCAGTCAGTTACCACGGAAACAGGGTGGTCACTTACCCTGGAAACAGGGCAGTCAGTTACCCCGTAAACAGGGTGGCCAGTTACCCTGGAAACAGTGCAGTCAGTGACCCAGGAAAAAGGGTGGTCAGTTACCCTGGAAACAGGGCATTCAGTTACCTCGGAAACAGTGTGATCAGTTACCCTGGAAACTGGGCAGTCAGTTATCCCGGAAACAGGGCGGTCAGTTATCCTGGAAACAGGGTGATCAGTTACCCTGGAAACTGGGCAGTCAGATACCCTGGAAACAGGGCAGTCAGTTATCCTGGAAACAGGGCAGTCAGTTATCCTGGAAACAGGGTGATCAGTTAGCCTGGAAACTGGGCAGTCAGTTACGCTGGAAACAGGGCAGTCAGTTACCCTGGAAACAGGGCAGTCAGTTGTCCTGGAAACAGCGCAGACAGTTATCCAGGAAACAGGGTGGTCTTTTACCCCTGATATAGGGCGGTCAGTTATCCTTGAAACAGGGCGGTCACTTACCGCGGAAACAGGGAGATCAGATACCCCGGAAACAGGGCAGTCAGTTATCCTGTAAACTGGGCAGTCAGTTACCCCGGAAACAGGGCGGTCAGTTACCGTGGTAACAGGGCAGTCAGTTACCCCGGAAATAGTTCGGTCAGTTATCCTGGAAACAAGGCGGTCAGTTACCCCGGAAATAGTTCGGTCAGTTATCCTGGAAATAGTTCGGTCAGTTATCCTGGAAACAGGGCGGTCAGTTACCCCGGAAACAGGCAGATCAGTTACCCCGTAAACAGGGCAGTCAGTTACCCTGGAAACAGGGCAGTCAGTTACCCTGGAAACAGGGTGATCAGCTATCCTGGAAACAGGGCGGTCAGTTACCCCAGAAACAGGGCAGTCAGTTACCCCGGAAATAGGGCGGTCAGTAACCCTGGAAATAGGTTAGTCAGTTACCCTGGAAACCGGGCAGTCAGTTATCCCGGAAACAGGGCAGTCAGTTATCCCGGAAACAGGGTGATCAGTTACCTTGGAAACAGGGCAGCCAGTTACCCCGGAAACAGGACGTTCAGTTACCCCGGAAACAGGGCGGTTAATTACCCCAGAAACAGGGCGATCAGTTACCCTGGAAACAGGGTGATCAGTTACCCTGGAAAATGGGCAGTCAGTTACCCCGGAAACAGGGCAGTCAGTTACCTGGAAACAGGGCAGTCAGTTATCGTGGAAACCGGACAGTCAGTTACCCCGGAAATAGGTCGGTCAGTTATCCTGGAAACAGGTCGGTCAGTTACCCCGGAAATAGTTCGGTCAGTTATCCTGGAAACAGGGCGGTCAGTTACCCCGGAAACAGCGAGATCAGTTACCCCGTTACCAGGGTGGTCAGTTACCCTGGAAACAGGGCAGTCAGTTACCCTGGAAACAGGGCAGTCAGTTAACCTGGAAACAGGGCAGTCAGTTACCCTGGAAACAGGGTGATCAGCTATCCTGGAAACAGGGCGGTCAGTTACCCCAGAAACAGGGCAGTCAGTTACCCCGGAAATAGGGCGGTCAGTAACCCTGGAAACAGATTAGTCAGTTACCCTGGAAACAGAACAGTCAGTTATCCCGGAAACAGGGTAGTCAGTTATCCCGGAAACAGGGTGATCAGTTACGTTGGAAACAGGGCAGCCAGTTACCCCGGAAACAGGACGTTCAGTTACCCCGGAAACAGAGCGGTTAATTACGCCAGATACAGGGCGATCAGTTACCCTGGAAACAGGGTGATCAGTTACCCTGGAAACAGGGCAGTCAGTTATTCCGGAAAGAGTCTGATCAGTTACCCTGGAAACTGGGCAGTCAGTTACCCTGGAAACAGCCAGTCAGTTACCCTGGAAAGAGTGACGTCAGTTATCCCGGAAACAGGGTGATCAGTTACCCTGGAAACTGGGCAGTCAGTTACCACGGAAACAGGGTGGTCACTTACCCTGGAAACAGGGCAGTCAGTTACCCCGTAAACAGGGTGGCCAGTTACCCTGGAAACAGGGCAGTCAGTTACCCAGGAAAAAGGGTGGTCGGTTACCCTGGAAACAGGGCATTCAGTTACCTCGGAAACAGTGTGATCAGTTACCCTGGAAACTGGGCAGTCAGTTATCCCGGAAACAGGGCGGTCAGTTACTGTGGAAACAGGGCAGTCAGTTACCCTGGAAACAGTGCAGTCAGTTATCCTGGAAACAGGGCAGTCAGTTATCCTGGAAACAGGGCGGTCAGTTACCCCGGAAATAGGGCGGTCAGTTATCCTGGAAACAGGGCGGTCAGTTACCCCGGAAAGAGGGAGATCAGTTACCCCGCAAACAGCGCGATTAGTTACCCTGGAAACAGTGCAGTCAGTTACCCTGGATACAGGGCCGTCAGTTAACCTGGAAACAGGGCAGTCAGTTATCCTGGAAACAGGGCATTCAGTTATCCTGGAAACAGGGCGGTCAGTTACCCAGGAAATAGGGCGGTCAGTTATCCTGGAAACAGGGCGGTTAGTTACCCTGGAAACAGGGCAGTCAGTTACCCTGGATACAGGGCAGTCAGTTACCACGGAAACAGGGTGGTCACTTACCCTGGAAACAGGGCAGTCAGTTACCCCGTAAACAGGGTGGCCAGTTACCCTGGAAACAGTGCTGTCAGTGACCCAGGAAAAAGGGTGCTCAGTTACCCTGTAAACAGGGCATTCAGTTACCTCGGAAACAGTGTGATCAGTTACCCTGGAAACTGGGCAGTCAGTTATCCCGGAAACAGGGCGGTCAGTTACCGTGGAAACAGGGCAGTCAGTTACCCTGGAAACAGGGCAGTCAGTTATCCTGGAAACAGGGCAGTCAGTTATTCTGGAAACAGGGCGGTCAGTTACCCCGGAAATAGGGCGGTCAGTTATCCTGGAAACAGGGCGGTCAGTTACCCCGGAAACAGGGAGATCAGTTACCCCGGAAACAGGGCGGTTAGTTACCCTGGAAACAGGGCAGTCAGTTACCCTGGATACAGGGCAGTCAGTTAACCTGGAAGCAGGGCTGTCAGTTATCCTGGAAAAAGGGCATTCAGTTATCCTGGAAACAGGGCGGTCAGTTCCCCAGGACATAGGGCGGTCAGTTATCCTGGAAACAGGGTGATCAGTTACCCTGGAAACTGGGCAGTCAGATACCCTGGAAACAGGGCAGTCAGTTATCCTGGAAACAGGGCAGTCAGTTATCCTGGAAACAGGGTGATCAGTTAGCCTGGAAACTGGGCAGTCAGTTACGCTGGAAACAGGGCAGTCAGTTACCCTGGAAACAGGGCAGTCAGTTGTCCTGGAAACAGCGCAGACAGTTATCCAGGAAACAGGGTGGTCTGTTACCCCTGATATAGGGCGGTCAGTTATCCTTGAAACAGGGCGGTCACTTACCGCGGAAACAGGGAGATCAGATACCCCAGAAACAGGGCAGTCAGTTATCCTGTAAACTGGGCAGTCAGTTACCCCGGAAACAGGGCGGTCAGTTACCGTGGTAACAGGGCAGTCACTTACCCCGGAAATAGTTCGGTCAGTTATCCTGGAAACAAGGCGGTCAGTTACCCCGGAAATAGTTCGGTCAGTTATCCTGGAAATAGTTCGGTCAGTTATCCTGGAAACAGGGCGGTCAGTTACCCCGGAAACAGGGAGATCAGTTACCCCGTAAACAGGGCAGTCAGTTACCCTGGAAACAGGGCAGCCAGTTACACCGGAAACAGGACGTTCAGTTACCCTGGAAACAGGGTGATCAGTTACCCTGGAAAATGGGCAGTCAGTTAACTTGGAAACAGGGCAGTCAGTTATTCCGGAAACAGTGTGATCAGTTACCCTGGAAACAGCCAGTCAGTTACCCTGGAAAGAGTGACGTCAGTTATCCCGGAAACAGGCTGATCAGTTACCCTGGAAACTGGGCAGTCAGTTACCCTGGAAACAGGGCAGTCAGTTACCCCGTAAACAGGGTGGCCAGTTACCCTGGAAACAGGGCAGTCAATTACCCAGGAAAAAGGGCGGTCAGTTACCCTGGAAACAGGGCATTCAGTTACCTCGGAAACAGTGTGATCAGTTACCCTGGAAACTGGGCAGTCAGTTATCCCGGAAACAGGGCGGTCAGTTACCGTGGAAACAGGGCAGTCAGTTACCCTGGAAACAGGGCAGTCAGTTATCCTGGAAATAGGGCAGTCAGTTATCCTAGAAACAGGGCGGTCAGTTACCCCGGAAATAGGGCGGTCAGTTATCCTGGAAACAGGGCGGTCAGTTACCCCGGAAACAGGGAGATCAGTTACCCCGGAAACAGGGCGGTTAGTTACCCTGGAAACAGGGCAGTCAGTTACCCTGGAAACAGGGCAGTCAGTTAAGCTGGAAACAGGGCAGTCAGTTATCCTGGAAACAGGGCATTCAGTTATCCTGGAAACAGGGCGGTCAGTTACCCAGGAAATAGGGTGGTCAGTTACCCCGGAAGCAGGGAGCTCAGTTACCCATGAAACAGGGCAGTCAGTTACCCTAGATACAGGGCAGTCAGTTATCCTGGAAACAGGGTGGTCAGTTACCCTGAAACAAGGTGGTCAGTTACCCCGGAAACAGGGTGATCAGTTATCCTGGGAACAGGGCGGTCAGTTATACCTGGAAACAGAGCAGTCAGTTACCCCAGAAACAGGGCGGTCAGTAACCCTGGAAACAGATTAGTCAGTTACCCCGGAAACAGGGTGATCAGTTATCCTGGAAACAGGGCAGTCAGTTACCCCGGAAACAGGGCAGACAGTTATCCCGGAAACAGGGCAGTCAGTTATCCCGGAAACAGGGTGATCATTTACCCTGGAAACTGGGCAGTCAGTTACCCTGGAAAAAGGGCAGTCAGTTGCCCCGGAAACAGGGCAGTCAGTTACCCTGGAAACTGGGCATTCAGTTAATCTGGAAACAGGGCAGTCAGTTATCCCGGAAACAGGGTGATCAATTACCCTGGAAACAGGGCAGTCAGTTACCCTGGAAACAGGGCAGTCAGTTATCTAGGAAACAGGGCAGACATTTATCCTGGAAACAGGGTGGTCAGTTACCCCGGATTTTGGGCGGTCAGTTATCCAGGATATATGGCGGTCAGTTACCCCGGAAACAGGGAGATCAGTTACCCCGGAAACAGGGCAATCAGTTATCCTGTAAACTGGGCAGTCAGTTACCCCGGAAACAGGGCGGTCAGTTACCCTGGAAACAGGGTGATCAGTTACCGTGGAAACAGGGCAGTCAGTTACCCTGGGAACAGGGCAGTCAGGTACCCTGGAAACAGGGCAGTCAGTCACCCTGGAAACAGGTTAGTCAGTTACCCCGGAAACTGGGTGTTCAGTTACCCCGTAAACGGGGCAGTCAGTTCCCCTGGAAACAGGGTAGTCAGTTACCCTGGAAACAGGGCAGTCAGTAATCCCCGAAACCGGGCAGTCAGTTATCCCGGAAACAGGTGATCAGTTACCCTGGAAACAGGGCAGTCAGTTACGCTGGAAACAGGGCAGTCAGTTATCCTGGAAACAGGGCAGACAGTTATCCTGGAAACAGGGTGGTTAGTTACCCCTGATATTGGGCGGTCAGTTAGCCTGGAAACATGGCGGTCAGTTACCCCTGAAACAGGGAGATCAGTTACTTCGGAAACAGGGCAATCAGTTATCCTGTAAACTGGGCAGTCAGTTACCACGGAAAAAGGGCGGTCAGTTACCCTGGAAACAGGGTGATCAGTTACCGTGGAAACAGGGCAGTCAGTTACCCTGGGAACAGGGCAGTCAGTTACCCTGGAACCAGGGCAGTCAGTTACCTGGAAACAGGGTGATCAGTTACCCCGGAAACAGGGCAGTCAGTTCCCCTGGAAGCAGGGCAGTCAGTTAACCTGGAAACAGGGCAGTCAGTTATCCTGGAAACAGGGCATTCACTTATCATGGAAACAGGGTGGTCAGTTATCCCGGATACAGAGCGGACAGTTATCCTGGAAACAGGGTGGTCACTTACCGCGGAAACAGGGAGATCAGTTACCCCGGAAACAGGGCAGTCAGTTATCCAGTAAACTGGGCAGTCAGTTACCCCGGAAACAGGGCGGTCAGTTACCGTGGAAGCAGGGCAGTCAGTTATCCTGGAAACAGGGCAGTCAATTACCACGGAAATAGGTCGGTCAGTTATCCTGGAAACAGGGCGGTCAGTTACCCGGGAAATAGGTCGGTCAGTTATCCCGGAAACAGGGAGATCAGTTACCCCGGAAACAGGGCGGTCAGTTACCCTGGAAACAGGGCAGTCAGTGAACCTGGAAACAGGGCGGTCAGTTCTCCTGGAGACAGGGTGATCAGTTACCTTGGAAACAGGGCAGTCAGTTACCCCGGAAACAGGACGTTCAGTTATCCCGGTAAAAGGGTGGTTAATTACCCCAAAAACAGGGTGATCAGTTACCCTGGAAACAGGGTGATCAGTTACCCTGGAAACAGGGTAGTCAGTTACACCGGAAACAGGGTGATCAGTTACCCTGGAGATAGGGCTGTCAGTTATCCTGGAAACAGGGCGTTCAGTTACCCTGGAAATAGGGCGGTCAGTTATCCTGGAAACAGGGCGGTCAGTTACCCCGGAAACAGTGAGATCAGTTACACCGGAAAGATGGCGGTTAGTTACCCTGGAAAAAGGGCAGTCAGTTAACCTGGATACAGGGCAGTCAGTGAACCTGCAAACAGGGCAGTCAGTTATGCTGGAAACAGCGTATTCAATTATCCTGGAAACAGGGCGGTCAGTTACCCTGGAAATAGGGCGGTCAGTTCCCCGTGAAACAGGGAGATCAGTTACCCCTGAAACAGGGCAGTCAGTTACCCTGGAGACAGGGCAGTCAGTTATCCTCGAAACAGGGTGGTCAGTTACCCTGGAAACAGGGTGGTCAGTTAACCCGGAAACAGGGCGGTCAGTAACCCTGGAATCAAATTCGTCAGTTACCCTGGAAACAGGGCAGTCAGTTATCCCGGAAACAGGGCAGTCAGTTATCCCGGAAACGTGGTGATCAGTTACCTTGGAAACAGGGAAGTCAGTTACCCCGGAAACAGGACGTTCAGTTACACCGGAAACAGGGCGGTTAATTACCCCAGAAACAGGGCAATCACTTACTCTGGAAACAAGGTGATCAGTTACCCTGGAAACTGGGCAGTCAGTTAGCCTGTAAACAGGGCAGTCAGTTATTCCGGAAACAGGCTGATCAGTTACCCTGGAAGCTGGGCAGTCAGTTAACCTGGAAACAGCCAGTCAGTTATCCTGGAAAGAGGGACGTCAGTTATCCCGGAAACAGGGTGATCAGTTACCCTGGAAACTGGGCAGTCAGTTACCACGGAAACAGGGTGGTCAGTTACCCTGGAAACAGGGCAGTCAATTACCCCGGAAACAGTGTGTTCAGTTACCCTGGAAACTGGGCAGTCAGTTATCCCGGAAACAGGGCGGTCAGTTACTGTGGAAACAGGGCAGTCAGTTACCCTGGAAACAGGGCAGTCAGTTATCCTAGAAACAGGGCAGTCAGTTATCCTAGAAACAGGGCGGTCAGTTACCCCGGAAATAGGGCGGTCAGTTATCCTGGAAACAGGGCGGTCAGTTACCCCGGAAACAGGGAGATCAGTTACACCGGAAACAGGGTGGTTAGTTACCCTGGAAGCAGGGCAGTCAGTTAACCTAGATACAGGGCAGTCAGTTAACCTGGAAACAGGGCAGTCAGTTATCCTGGAAACAGGGCATTCAGTTATCCTAGATACAGGGCGGTCAGTTACCCTGGAAATAGGGCGAACAGATACCAGGGAAACAGGGAGATCAGTTACCGCTGAAACAGGGCAGTCAGTTACCCTGGAAAAAGGGCAGTCAGTTATCCTGGAAACAGGGTGGTCAGTTACCCTGGAAACAGGGTGGTCAGTTACACCGGAAACAGGGTGATCAGTTATCCTGGAAACAGGCGGTCAGTTACCCCGGAAACAGGGCAGTCAGTTACGCCGGAAACAGGGCGGTCAGTAACCCTGGAAACAGATTAGTCAGTTACCCCGGAAACAGGGTGATCAGTTATCCTGGAAACAGGGCAGTCAGTTAGCCTGGAAACAGGGCAGTCAGTTATCCCGGAAACAGGGAGATCAGTTACCCCGGAAACAGGGCGGTTAGTTACCCTGGAAATAGGGCAGTCAGTTACCCTGGATACAGGGCAGTCAGTTAAGCTGGAAACAGGGCAGTCAGTTATCCTGGAAACAGAGCATTCAGTTATCCTGGAAACAGGGCGGTCAGTTACCCCGGAAATAGGGCGGTCACTTATCCTGGAAACAGGGCGGTCAGTTACCCCGGAAACAGTGAGATCAGTTACACCGGAAACAGGACGGTTAGTTACCCTGGAAACAGGGCAGTCAGTTAACCTGGATACATGGCAGTCAGTGAACCTGGAAACAGGGCAGTCAGTTATCCTGGAAACAGCGCATTCAGTTATCCTGTAAACAGGGCGGTCAGTTACCCTGGAAATAGGGCTGTCAGTTCCCCGGGAAACAGGGAGATCAGTTACCCCTGAAACAGGGCAGGCAGTTACCCTGGAAACAGGGCAGTCAGTTATCCTGGAAACAGGGTGGTCAGTTACCCTGGAAACAGGGCATTCAATTATCATGGAAACAGGGTGGTCAGTTATCCCGGATATAGAGCGGACAGTTATCCTGGAAACAGGGCGGTCACTTACCGCGGAAACAGGGAGATCAGTTACCCCGGAAACAGGGCAGTCAGTTATCCAGTAAACTGGGCAGTCAGTTACCCCGGAAACAGGGCGGTCAGTTACCGTGGAAACAGGGCAGTCAGTTATCCTGGAAACAGGGCAGTCAATTACCACGGAAATAGGTCGGTCAGTTATCCTGGAAACAGGGCGGTCAGTTACCCGGGAAATAGGTCGGTCAGTTACCCCGGAAACAGGACGTTCAGTTACCTCGGAAAAAGGGCGGTTAATTACCCCAGAAACAGGGTGATCAGTTACCCTGGAAACAGGGCAGTCAGTTATCCTCGAAACAGGGTGGTCAGTTACCCTGGAAACAGGGTGGTCAGTTAACCCGGAAACAGGGCGGTCAGTAACCCTGGAATCAAATTAGTCAGTTACCCTGGAAACAGGGCAGTCAGTTATCCCGGAAACAGGGCAGTCAGTTATCCCGGAAACGTGGTGATCAGTTACCTTGGAAACAGGGAAGTCAGTTACCCCGGAAACAGGACGTTCAGTTACACCGGAAACAGGGCGGTTAATTACCCCAGAAACAGGGCAATCACTTACTCTGGAAACAAGGTGATCAGTTACCCTGGAAACTGGGCAGTCAGTTAGCCTGTAAACAGGGCAGTCAGTTATTCCGGAAACAGGCTGATCAGTTACCCTGGAAGCTGGGCAGTCAGTTAACCTGGAAACAGCCAGTCAGTTATCCTGGAAAGAGGGACGTCAGTTATCCCGGAAACAGGGTGATCAGTTACCCTGGAAACTGGGCAGTCAGTTACCACGGAAACAGGGTGGTCAGTTACCCCGGAAACAATGTGTTCAGTTACCCTGGAAACTGGGCAGTCAGTTATCCCGGAAACAGGGCGGTCAGTTACTGTGTAAACAGGGCAGTCAGTTACCCTGGAAACAGGGCAGTCAGTTATCCTGGAAACAGGGCAGTCAGTTATCCTAGAAACAGGGCGGTCAGTTACCCCGGAAATAGGGCGGTCAGTTATCCTGGAAACAGGGCGGTCAGTTACCCCGGAAACAGGGAGATCAGTTACACCGGAAACAGGGTGGTTAGTTACCCTGGAAGCAGGGCAGTCAGTTAACCTAGATACAGGGCGGTCAGTTACCCTGGAAATAGGGCGAACAGATACCAGGGAAACAGGGAGATCAGTTACCGCTGAAACAGGGCAGTCAGTTACCCTGGAAAAAGGGCAGTCAGTTATCCTGGAAACAGGGCAGTCAGTTATCCTGGAAACAGGGTGGTCAGTTCCCCTGGAAACAGGGCAGTCAGTGAACCTGGAAACAGGGCGGTCAGTTCTCCTGGAGACAGGGTGATCAGTTACCTTGGAAACAGGGCAGTCAGTTACCCCGGAAACAGGACGTTCAGTTACCCCGGTAAAAGGGTGGTTAATTACCCCAAAAACAGGGTGATCAGTTACCCTGGAAACAGGGTGATCAGTTACCCTGGAAACAGGGTAGTCAGTTACACCGGAAACAGGGTGATCAGTTACCCTGGAGATAGGGCTGTCAATTACCCTGGAAACAGGGCAGTCAGTTATCCTGGAAACAGGGCGTTCAGTTACCCTGGAAATAGGGCGGTCAGTTATCCTGGAAACAGGGCGGTCAGTTACCCCGGAAACAGTGAGATCAGTTACACCGGAAAGATGGCGGTTAGTTACCCTGGAAAAAGGGCAGTCAGTTAACCTGGATACAGGGCAGTCAGTGAACCTGCAAACAGGGCAGTCAGTTCTGCTGGAAACAGCGTATTCAATTATCCTGGAAACAGGGCGGTCAGTTACCCTGGAAATAGGGCGGTCAGTTCCCCGTGAAACAGGGAGATCAGTTACCCCTGAAACAGGGCAGTCAGTTACCCTGGAAACAGGGCAGTCAGTTATCCTCGAAACAGGGTGGTCAGTTACCCTGGAAACAGGGTGGTCAGTTAACCCGGAAACAGGGCGGTCAGTAACCCTGGAATCAAATTCGTCAGTTACCCTGGAAACAGGGCAGTCAGTTATCCCGGAAACAGGGCAGTCAGTTATCCCGGAAACGTGGTGATCAGTTACCTTGGAAACAGGGAAGTCAGTTACCCCGGAAACAGGACGTTCAGTTACACCGGAAACAGGGCGGTTAATTACCCCAGAAACAGGGCAATCACTTACTCTGGAAACAAGGTGATCAGTTACCCTGGAAACTGGGCAGTCAGTTAGCCTGTAAACAGGGCAGTCAGTTATTCCGGAAACAGGCTGATCAGTTACCCTGGAAGCTGGGCAGTCAGTTAACCTGGAAACAGCCAGTCAGTTATCCTGGAAAGAGGGACGTCAGTTATCCCGGAAACAGGGTGATCAGTTACCCTGGAAACTGGGCAGTCAGTTACCACGGAAACAGGGTGGTCAGTTACCCTGGAAACAGGGCAGTCAATTACCCCGGAAACAGTGTGTTCAGTTACCCTGGAAACTGGGCAGTCAGTTATCCCGGAAACAGGGCGGTCAGTTACTGTGGAAACAGGGCAGTCAGTTACCCTGGAAACAGGGCAGTCAGTTATCCTGGAAACAGGGCAGTCAGTTATCCTAGAAACAGGGCGGTCAGTTACCCCGGAAATAGGGCGGTCAGTTATCCTGGAAACAGGGCGGTCAGTTACCCCGGAAACAGGGAGATCAGTTACACCGGAAACAGGGTGGTTAGTTACCCTGGAAGCAGGGCAGTCAGTTAACCTAGATACAGGGCAGTCAGTTAACCTGGAAACAGGGCGGTCAGTTACCCTGGAAATAGGGCGAACAGATACCAGGGAAACAGGGAGATCAGTTACCGCTGAAACAGGGCAGTCAGTTACCCTGGAAAAAGGGCAGTCAGTTATCCTGGAAACAGGGTGGTCAGTTACCCTGGAAACAGGGTGGTCAGTTACACCGGAAACAGGGTGATCAGTTATCCTGGAAACAGGCGGTCAGTTACCCCGGAAACAGGGCAGTCAGTTACGCCGGAAACAGGGTGGTCAGTTACCCTGGAAACAGGGCAGTCAATTACCCCGGAAACAGTGTGTTCAGTTACCCTGGAAACTGGGCAGTCAGTTATCCCGGAAACAGGGCGGTCAGTTACTGTGGAAACAGGGCAGTCAGTTACCCTGGAAACAGGGCAGTCAGTTATCCTGGAAACAGGGCAGTCAGTTATCCTAGAAACAGGGCGGTCAGTTACCCCGGAAATAGGGCGGTCAGTTATCCTGGAAACAGGGCGGTCAGTTACCCCGGAAACAGGGAGATCAGTTACACCGGAAACAGGGTGGTTAGTTACCCTGGAAGCAGGGCAGTCAGTTAACCTAGATACAGGGCAGTCAGTTACCCCGGAAACAGGGCGGTCAGTTACCGTGGAAACAGGGCAGTCAGTTATCCTGGAAACAGGGCAGTCAATTACCACGGAAATAGGTCGGTCAGTTATCCTGGAAACAGGGCGGTCAGTTACCCGGGAAATAGGTCGGTCAGTTACCCCGGAAACAGGACGTTCAGTTACCTCGGAAAAAGGGCGGTTAATTACCCCAGAAACAGGGTGATCAGTTACCCTGGAAACAGGGCAGTCAGTTATCCTCGAAACAGGGTGGTCAGTTACCCTGGAAACAGGGTGGTCAGTTAACCCGGAAACAGGGCGGTCAGTAACCCTGGAATCAAATTAGTCAGTTACCCTGGAAACAGGGCAGTCAGTTATCCCGGAAACAGGGCAGTCAGTTATCCCGGAAACGTGGTGATCAGTTACCTTGGAAACAGGGAAGTCAGTTACCCCGGAAACAGGACGTTCAGTTACACCGGAAACAGGGCGGTTAATTACCCCAGAAACAGGGCAATCACTTACTCTGGAAACAAGGTGATCAGTTACCCTGGAAACTGGGCAGTCAGTTAGCCTGTAAACAGGGCAGTCAGTTATTCCGGAAACAGGCTGATCAGTTACCCTGGAAGCTGGGCAGTCAGTTAACCTGGAAACAGCCAGTCAGTTATCCTGGAAAGAGGGACGTCAGTTATCCCGGAAACAGGGTGATCAGTTACCCTGGAAACTGGGCAGTCAGTTACCACGGAAACAGGGTGGTCAGTTACCCCGGAAACAATGTGTTCAGTTACCCTGGAAACTGGGCAGTCAGTTATCCCGGAAACAGGGCGGTCAGTTACTGTGTAAACAGGGCAGTCAGTTACCCTGGAAACAGGGCAGTCAGTTATCCTGGAAACAGGGCAGTCAGTTATCCTAGAAACAGGGCGGTCAGTTACCCCGGAAATAGGGCGGTCAGTTATCCTGGAAACAGGGCGGTCAGTTACCCCGGAAACAGGGAGATCAGTTACACCGGAAACAGGGTGGTTAGTTACCCTGGAAGCAGGGCAGTCAGTTAACCTAGATACAGGGCGGTCAGTTACCCTGGAAATAGGGCGAACAGATACCAGGGAAACAGGGAGATCAGTTACCGCTGAAACAGGGCAGTCAGTTACCCTGGAAAAAGGGCAGTCAGTTATCCTGGAAACAGGGCAGTCAGTTATCCTGGAAACAGGGTGGTCAGTTCCCCTGGAAACAGGGCAGTCAGTGAACCTGGAAACAGGGCGGTCAGTTCTCCTGGAGACAGGGTGATCAGTTACCTTGGAAACAGGGCAGTCAGTTACCCCGGAAACAGGACGTTCAGTTACCCCGGTAAAAGGGTGGTTAATTACCCCAAAAACAGGGTGATCAGTTACCCTGGAAACAGGGTGATCAGTTACCCTGGAAACAGGGTAGTCAGTTACACCGGAAACAGGGTGATCAGTTACCCTGGAGATAGGGCTGTCAATTACCCTGGAAACAGGGCAGTCAGTTATCCTGGAAACAGGGCGTTCAGTTACCCTGGAAATAGGGCGGTCAGTTATCCTGGAAACAGGGCGGTCAGTTACCCCGGAAACAGTGAGATCAGTTACACCGGAAATATGGCGGTTAGTTACCCTGGAAAAAGGGCAGTCAGTTAACCTGGATACAGGGCAGTCAGTGAACCTGCAAACAGGGCAGTCAGTTCTGCTGGAAACAGCGTATTCAATTATCCTGGAAACAGGGCGGTCAGTTACCCTGGAAATAGGGCGGTCAGTTCCCCGTGAAACAGGGAGATCAGTTACCCCTGAAACAGGGCAGTCAGTTACCCTGGAAACAGGGCAGTCAGTTATCCTCGAAACAGGGTGGTCAGTTACCCTGGAAACAGGGTGGTCAGTTAACCCGGAAACAGGGCGGTCAGTAACCCTGGAATCAAATTCGTCAGTTACCCTGGAAACAGGGCAGTCAGTTATCCCGGAAACAGGGCAGTCAGTTATCCCGGAAACGTGGTGATCAGTTACCTTGGAAACAGGGAAGTCAGTTACCCCGGAAACAGGACGTTCAGTTACACCGGAAACAGGGCGGTTAATTACCCCAGAAACAGGGCAATCACTTACTCTGGAAACAAGGTGATCAGTTACCCTGGAAACTGGGCAGTCAGTTAGCCTGTAAACAGGGCAGTCAGTTATTCCGGAAACAGGCTGATCAGTTACCCTGGAAGCTGGGCAGTCAGTTAACCTGGAAACAGCCAGTCAGTTATCCTGGAAAGAGGGACGTCAGTTATCCCGGAAACAGGGTGATCAGTTACCCTGGAAACTGGGCAGTCAGTTACCACGGAAACAGGGTGGTCAGTTACCCTGGAAACAGGGCAGTCAATTACCCCGGAAACAGTGTGTTCAGTTACCCTGGAAACTGGGCAGTCAGTTATCCCGGAAACAGGGCGGTCAGTTACTGTGGAAACAGGGCAGTCAGTTACCCTGGAAACAGGGCAGTCAGTTATCCTGGAAACAGGGCAGTCAGTTATCCTAGAAACAGGGCGGTCAGTTACCCCGGAAATAGGGCGGTCAGTTATCCTGGAAACAGGGCGGTCAGTTACCCCGGAAACAGGGAGATCAGTTACACCGGAAACAGGGTGGTTAGTTACCCTGGAAGCAGGGCAGTCAGTTAACCTAGATACAGGGCAGTCAGTTAACCTGGAAACAGGGCGGTCAGTTACCCTGGAAATAGGGCGAACAGATACCAGGGAAACAGGGAGATCAGTTACCGCTGAAACAGGGCAGTCAGTTACCCTGGAAAAAGGGCAGTCAGTTATCCTGGAAACAGGGTGGTCAGTTACCCTGGAAACAGGGTGGTCAGTTACACCGGAAACAGGGTGATCAGTTATCCTGGAAACAGGCGGTCAGTTACCCCGGAAACAGGGCAGTCAGTTACGCCGGAAACAGGGTGGTCAGTTACCCTGGAAACAGGGCAGTCAATTACCCCGGAAACAGTGTGTTCAGTTACCCTGGAAACTGGGCAGTCAGTTATCCCGGAAACAGGGCGGTCAGTTACTGTGGAAACAGGGCAGTCAGTTACCCTGGAAACAGGGCAGTCAGTTATCCTGGAAACAGGGCAGTCAGTTATCCTAGAAACAGGGCGGTCAGTTACCCCGGAAATAGGGCGGTCAGTTATCCTGGAAACAGGGCGGTCAGTTACCCCGGAAACAGGGAGATCAGTTACACCGGAAACAGGGTGGTTAGTTACCCTGGAAGCAGGGCAGTCAGTTAACCTAGATACAGGGCAGTCAGTTAACCTGGAAACAGGGCGGTCAGTTACCCTGGAAATAGGGCGAACAGATACCAGGGAAACAGGGAGATCAGTTACCGCTGAAACAGGGCAGTCAGTTACCCTGGAAAAAGGGCAGTCAGTTATCCTGGAAACAGGGTGGTCAGTTACCCTGGAAACAGGGTGGTCAGTTACACCGGAAACAGGGTGATCAGTTATCCTGGAAACAGGCGGTCAGTTACCCCGGAAACAGGGCAGTCAGTTACGCCGGAAACAGGGCGGTCAGTAACCCTGGAAACACATTAGTCAGTTACCCCGGAAACAGGGTGATCAGTTATCCTGGAAACAGGGCAGTCAGTTAGCCTGGAAACAGGGCAGTCAGTTATCCCGGAAACAGGGAGATCAGTTACCCCGGAAACAGGGCGGTTAGTTACCCTGGAAATAGGGCAGTCAGTTACCCTGGATACAGGGCAGTCAGTTAAGCTGGAAACAGGGCAGTCAGTTATCCTGGAAACAGGGCATTCAGTTATCCTGGAAACAGGGCGGTCAGTTACCCCGGAAATAGGGCGGTCAGTAACCCTGGAATCAAATTAGTCAGTTACCCTGGAAACAGGGCAGTCAGTTATCCTGGAAAGAGGGCATTCAGTTATCCCGGAACCGTGGTGATCAGTTACCCCGGAAACAGGGCAGTCAGTTCCCCTGGAAGCAGGGCAGTCAGTTAACCTGGAAACAGGGCAGTCAGTTATCCTGGAAACAGGGCATTCAATTATCATGGAAACAGGGTGGTCAGTTATCCCGGATATAGAGCGGACAGTTATCCTGGAAACAGGGCGGTCACTTACCGCGGAAACAGGGAGATCAGTTACCCCGGAAACAGGGCAGTCAGTTATCCAGTAAACTGGGCAGTCAGTTACCCCGGAAACAGGGCGGTCAGTTACCGTGGAAACAGGGCAGTCAGTTATCCTGGAAACAGGGCAGTCAATTACCACGGAAATAGGTCGGTCAGTTATCCTGGAAACAGGGCGGTCAGTTACCCGGGAAATAGGTCGGTCAGTTACCCCGGAAACAGGACGTTCAGTTACCTCGGAAAAAGGGCGGTTAATTACCCCAGAAACAGGGTGATCAGTTACCCTGGAAGCAGGGCAGTCAGTTATCCTCGAAACAGGGTGGTCAGTTACCCTGGAAACAGGGTGGTCAGTTAACCCGGAAACAGGGCGGTCAGTAACCCTGGAATCAAATTAGTCAGTTACCCTGGAAACAGGGCAGTCAGTTATCCCGGAAACAGGGCAGTCAGTTATCCCGGAAACGTGGTGATCAGTTACCTTGGAAACAGGGACGTCAGTTACCCCGGAAACAGGACGTTCAGTTACACCGGAAACAGGGCGGTTAATTACCCCAGAAACAGGGCAATCACTTACTCTGGAAACAAGGTGATCAGTTACCCTGGAAACTGGGCAGTCAGTTAGCCTGTAAACAGGGCAGTCAGTTATTCCGGAAACAGGCTGATCAGTTACCCTGGAAGCTGGGCAGTCAGTTAACCTGGAAACAGCCAGTCAGTTATCCTGGAAAGAGGGACGTCAGTTATCCCGGAAACAGGGTGATCAGTTACCCTGGAAACTGGGCAGTCAGTTACCACGGAAACAGGGTGGTCAGTTACCCCGGAAACAGTGTGTTCAGTTACCCTGGAAACTGGGCAGTCAGTTATCCCGGAAACAGGGCGGTCAGTTACTGTGTAAACAGGGCAGTCAGTTACCCTGGAAACAGGGCAGTCAGTTATCCTGGAAACAGGGCAGTCAGTTATCCTAGAAACAGGGCGGTCAGTTACCCCGGAAATAGGGCGGTCAGTTATCCTGGAAACAGGGCGGTCAGTTACCCCGGAAACAGGGAGATCAGTTACACCGGAAACAGGGTGGTTAGTTACCCTGGAAGCAGGGCAGTCAGTTAACCTAGATACAGGGCGGTAAGTTACCCTGGAAATAGGGCGAACAGATACCAGGGAAACAGGGAGATCAGTTACCGCTGAAACAGGGCAGTCAGTTACCCTGGAAAAAGGGCAGTCAGTTATCCTGGAAACAGGGTGGTCAGTTACCCTGGAAACAGGGTGGTCAGTTACACCGGAAACAGGGTGAACTGTTATCCTGGAAACAGGCGGTCAGTTACCCCGGAAACAGGGCAGTCAGTTACCCCGGAAACAGGGCGGTCAGTAACCCTGGAAACAGATTAGTCAGTTACCCCGGAAACAGGGTGATCAGTTATCCTGGAAACAGGGCAGTCAGTTAGCCTGGAAACAGGGCAGTCAGTTATCCCGGAAACAGGGAGATCAGTTACCCCGGAAACAGGGCGGTTAGTTACCCTGGAAATAGGGCAGTCAGTTACCCTGGATACAGGGCAGTCAGTTAAGCTGGAAACAGGGCAGTCAGTTATCCTGGAAACAGGGCATTCAGTTATCCTGGAAACAGGGCGGTCAGTTACCCCGGAAACAGTGAGAACAGTTACCCCGGAAACAGGGCGGTTAGTTACCCTGGAAATAGGGCAGTCAGTTACCCTGGATATAGGGCAGTCAGTTAAGCTGGAAACAGGGCAGTCAGTTACCCCGGAAATAGGGCGGTCACTTATCCTGGAAACAGGGCGGTCAGTTACCCCGGAAACAGTGAGAACAGTTACACCGGAAACAGGACGGTTAGTTACCCTGGAAACAGGGCAGTCAGTTAACCTGGATACATGGCAGTCAGTGAACCTGGAAACAGGGCAGTCAGTTATCCTGGAAACAGCGCATTCAGTTATCCTGGAAACAGGGCGGTCAGTTACCCTGTAAATAGGGCGGTCAGTTCCCCGGGAAACAGGGAGATCAGTTACCCCTGAAACAGGGCAGGCAGTTACCCTGGAAACAGGGCAGTCAGTTATCCTGGAAACAGGGTGGTCAGTTACCCTGGAAACAGGGTGGTCAGTTAACCCGGAAACAGGGCGGTCAGTAACCCTGGAATCAAATTAGTCAGTTACCCTGGAAACAGGGCAGTCAGTTATCCCGGAAAGAGGGCATTCAGTTATCCCGGAACCGTGGTGATCAGTTACCTTGGAAACAGGGCAGTCAGTTACCCCGGAAAAAGGACGTTCAGTTACCCCGGAAACAGGGCGGTTAATTACCCCAGAAACAGGGCGATCAGTTACCCTGGAAACAGGGTGAACAGTTACCCTGGAATCTGGGCAGTCAGTTATCCTGGAAACAGGGCGGTCAGTTACCCCGGAAACAGGGAGATCAGTTACCCCGGAAACAGGGCGGTCAGTTACCCTGGAAACAGGGCAGTCTGTTAACCTGGAAACAGGGCGGTCAGTTATCCTGGAAACAGGGTGATCAGTTACCTTAGAAACAGGGCAGTCAGTTACCCCGGAAACAGGACGTTCAGTTACCCCGGTAAAAGGGCGGTTAATTACCGCAGAAACAGGGTGATCAGTTACCCTGGAAACAGGGTGATCAGTTACCCTGGAAACAGGGTAGTCAGTTACCCCGGAAACAGGGTGATCAGTTACCCTGGAGATAGGGCAGTCAGTTACCCTGGAAATAGGACAGTCAGTTATCCTGGAAACAGGGCGGTCAGTTACACCGGAAATAGGGCGGTCAGTTATCCTGGAAAGAGGGCGGTCAGTTACCCCGGAAACAGTGAGATCAGTTACACCGGAAACAGGGCGGTTAGTTACCCTGGAAAAAGGGCAGTCAGTTAACCTGGATACAGGGCAGTCAGTGAACCTGCAAACAGGGCAGTCAGTTATCCTGGAAACAGCGCATTCAGTTATCCTGGAAACAGGGCGGTCAGTTACCCTGGAAATAGGGCGGTCAGTTCCCCGGGAAACAGGGAGATCAGTTACCCCTGAAACAGGGCAGTCAGTTACCCTGGAAACAGGGCAGTCAGTTATCCTCGAAACAGGGTGGTCAGTTACCCTGGAAACAGGGTGGTCAGTTAACCCGGAAACAGGGCGGTCAGTAACCCTGGAATCAAATTAGTCAGTTACCCTGGAAACAGGGCAGTCAGTTATCCCGGAAACAGGGCAGTCGGTTACTCTGGAAACAAGGTGATCAGTTACCCTGGAAACTGGGCAGTCAGTTAGCCTGGAAACAGGGCGGTTAATTACCCCAGAAACAGGACAATCAGTTACTCTGGAAACAAGGTGATCAGTTACCCTGGAAAATGGGCAGTCAGTTAGCCTGGAAACAGGGCAGTCAGTTATTCCGGAAACAGGCTGATCAGTTACCCTGGAAGCTGGGCAGTCAGTTAACCTGGAAACAGCCAGTCATTTATCCTGGAAAGAGGGACGTCAGTTATCCCGGAAACAGGGTGATCAGTTACCCTGGAAACTGGGCAGTCAGTTACCACGGAAACAGGGTGGTCAGTTATCCTGGAAACAGGGTGGTCAGTTACCCCGGAAACAGGGAGATCAGTTACCCCGGAAACAGGGCGGTTAGTTACCCTGGAAACAGGGCAGTCAGTTACCCTGGATACAGGGCAGTCAGTTAACCTGGAAACAGGGCACTCACTTACCCTGGAAACAGGGCAGTCAGTTATCCTGGAAACAGGGTGGTCAGTTACCCTGGAAACAGGGTGGTCAGTTACACCGGAAACAGGGTGATCAGTTATCCTGGAAACATGGCGGTCAGTTACCCCGGAAACAGGGCAGTCAGTTACCCCGGAAACAGGGCGGTCAGTAACCCTGGAAACAGATTAGTCAGTTACCCCAGAAACAGGGTGATCATTTATCCTGGAAAAAGGGCAGTCAGTTATCCCGGAAACAGGGCAGTCAGTTATCCCGGTAACAGGGTGATCAGTTACCCTGGAAACTGGGCAGTCAGTTACCCTGGAAAGAGGGCAGTCAGTTACCCCGGAAACAGGGTAGTCAGTTACCCTGCAAACTGGGCAGTCAGTTAATCTGGAAACAGGGTAGTCAGTTATCCCGGAAACTGGGTGATCAGTTACCCTGGAAACAGGGCAGTCAGTTATCCCGGAAACAGGGCAGTCAGTTATCCCGGAAAAATAGTGATCGGTTACCCTGGAAACTGGGCAGTCAGTTACCCTGGAAACAGGGCAGTCAGTTACCCCGGAAACAGGGCAGTCAGTTACCCTGGAAACAGGGCAGTCAGTTACCCATGAAACTGGGCAGTCAGTTACCCTGGAAACAGGGCAGTCAGTCACCCTGGAAACAGGTAAGTCAGTTACCCCGGAAACAGGGTGATCAGTTACCCCGAAACAGGGCAGTCAGTTCTCCTGGAAACAGGGCAGTCAGTTACCCTGGGAACAGGGTGATCAGTTACCCTGGAAACAGGGCAGTCAGTTATCCCAGAAACAGGGTGATCAGTTACCCTGGAAACAGGGCAGTCAGTTATCCTGGAAACAGGGCAGACAGTTATCCTGGAAACAGGGTGGTCAGTCACCCCGGATATTGGGCGGTCACTTTTCCTGGAAACAGGGCGGTCAGTTACCCCAGAAACAGGGAGATCAGGTACCCCGGAAACAGGGCAATCAGTTATCCTGTAAACGGGGCAGTCAGTTACACCGGAAACAGGGCGGTCAGTTACCCTGGAAACAGGGTGATCAGTTACCGTGGAAACAGGGCAGTCAGTTACCCTGGGAACAGGGCAGTCAGTTACATTGGAAACAGGGCAGTCAGTTATCCCGGAAACAGGGTGATCAGTTACCCCGGAAACTGGGCAGTCAGTTCCCCTGGAAGCAGGGCAGTCAGTTAAACTGGTAACAGGGCAGTCAGTTATCCCGGAAACAGGGTGATCAGTTACCGTGGAAACAGGGCAGTCAGTTACCCTGGTAACAGGGCAGTCAGTTATCCCGGAAACAGGGTGTTCAGTTACCCCGAAACAGGGCAGTCAGTTAACCTGGAAACAGGGCAGTCAGTTATCTTGGAAACAGCGCAGTCAGTTATCATGGAAACAGGGAGATCTGTTACCCCGGAAATAGGGAGGTCAGTTATCTTGGAAACAAGGCGGTCAGTTACCCCAGAAACAGGGAGATCTGTTACCCCGGAAATAGGGAGGTCAGTTATCTTGGAAACAAGGCGGTCAGTTATCCCGGAAACAGGGCAGTCAGTTACCCTGGAAACAGGGCAGTCAGTTATCCTGGAGACAGTGTGGTCAGTGACCCTGCAAACAGGGTGGACAGTTACCCCGGAAACAAGGCAGTCAGTTACCCCGGAAACAGGGTGATCAGTTATCCTGGAAACAGGGCAGTCAGTTAACCTGGAAACAGTGCAGTCAGTTATCTTGGAAACAAGGCGGTCAGTTACCCCGGAAACAGGGAGAACTGTTACCCCGGAAACTGGGCAGTCAGTTACCCTGGAAACAGGGCAGTCAGTTACCTCGGAAACAGGGCAGTCAGTTACCCTGGAAACAGGGTGATCAGTTATCCTGGAAACAGGGCAGTCAGTTACACAGGAAACAGGCCAGTCAGTTACCCCGGATACAGGGCAGTCAGTTACCCTGGAAACAGGGCAGTCAGTAATCCCTAAACAGGGCAGTCAGTTATCCCGGAAACAGGGTGATCAGTTACCCTGGAAACTGTGCAGTCAGTTATCCTGGAAACAGGGCAGTCAGTTATCCTGGAAACAGGATGATCAGTTACCCTGGAAACAGGGCAGTCAGTTATCCCGGAAACAGGGCAGTCAGTTATCCCGGAAAAAGGATGATCAGTTACCCTGGAAACTGGGCAGTCAGTTACCCTTGAAACAGGGCAGTAAGTTAGACCAGAAGCAGGGCAGTCAGTTACCTTGGAAACAGGGCAGTCAGTTACTCCGGAAACTGGCAGTCAGTTACCCTGGAAACAGGTTAGTCAGTTACCCCGGAAACAGGGTGATCAGATACCCCGGAAACAGGGCAGTCAGTTCCCCTGGAAACAGGGTAGTCAGTTACCCTGGAAACAGGGCAGTCAGTTATCCCGGAAACAGGGCACTCAGTTATCCCGGTTAACAGGGTGATCAGTTATCCTGGAAACTGGGCAGTCAGTTACTCTGGAAACAGTGCGGTCCGTTACCCTGGAAACAGGGCAGTCAGTTATCCTGGAAACAGGGTGATCAGTTATCCTGGAAAGTGTTCAGTCAGTTACCCTGGAAACAGGCAGTCAGTTACCCTCGGGCAGGGCAGTCAATTATCCCGGAAACAGGGCAGACAGCTATCCTGGTAATAGGGCGTTCAGTTACCCCGGAAATAGGGCGGTCAGTTGTCCTGGAAACAGGGAGATCAGTTACCCCGGAAACAGGGCGGTCTGTTACCCTGGAAACAGGGCAGTCAGTTTCCCTGGAAACAGGGCACTGAGTGAACCTGGAAACAGGGCGGTCAGTTATCCAGGAAACAGGGAGATTAGTTACCCCGGAAATAGGGCAGTCAGTTATCCTGGAAACAGGGCGGTCAGTTACCCCGGAAACAGGGAGATCAGTTACCCCGGAAACAGGTCAGTCAGTTAGCCTGGAAACAGGGCAGTCAGTTATCCTGGAAACAGGGTGGTCAGTTACCCTGGAAACAGGGTGGTCAGTTACACCTGAAACAGGGCGGTCAGTAACCCTGGAAACAGATTAGTCAGTTACCCCGGAAACAGGGTGATCAGTTATACTGGAAACAGGGCAGTCAGTTACCCTAGAAACAGGGCAGTCAGTTACCCCGGAAACAGGGCGGTCAGTTACCCCGGAAACAGGGAGATCAGTTACCCCGGAAACAGGTCAGTCAGTTAGCCTGGAAACAGGGCAGTCAGTTATCCTGGAAACAGGGTGGTCAGTTACCCTGGAAACAGGGTGGTCAGTTACACCTGAAACAGGGCGGTCAGTAACCCTGGAAACAGATTAGTCAGTTACCCCGGAAACAGGGTGATCAGTTATACTGGAAACAGGGCAGTCAGTTACCCTAGAAACAGGGCAGTCAGTTACCCCGGAAACAGGCAGTCAGTTACCCTGGAAAAAGGGCAGTCAGTTATCCCGGAAACAGGGCAGTCAGTTATCCCGGAAACAGGGTGATCAGTTACCCTGGAAACAGGGCAGTCAGTTACCCCGGAAACAGGGCAGTCTGTTACCCTGGAAACAGGGCAGTCAGTTATCCCGGAAACAGGGCAGTCAGTTATCCCGGAAACAGGGTGATCAGTTACCCTGGAAACTGGGCAGTCAGTTACCCCGGAAACAGGGCAGCCTGTTACCCTGGAAACTGGGCAGTCAGTTACCCTTGAAACAGGGGAGTCAGTTATCCGGAAACAGGGTGATCAGTTACCCTGGAAACTGGGCAGTTAGTTACCCTGGAAACAGGGCAGTCAGTTACCCCAGAAACAGAGTGATCAGTTACCCTGGAAACTGGGCAGTCAGTTACCCTGGAAACAGGGCGGTCAGTAACCCTGGAAACAGATTACTCAGTAATCCGGACCAGGGTGATCAGTTACCCTGGAAACAGGGCAGTCAGTTATCCTGGAAACAGGGCGGTGAGTTACCCCGGAAACAGGGCGGTCAGTTAAACTGGAAACAGGTTAGTCAGTTACCCAAGAAACAGCGAGATGAGTTACCCTGGAATCTGGGCAGTCAGTTACCACGGAAACAGGGCGGTAAGTTATCCCGGAAAAAGGGTGATCAGTTACCCAGGAAACTTGGCAGTCAGTTAACCTGGAAACAGGGCAGTCAGGTATCCCCGAAAAAGGGTGATCAGTTACCCAGGAAACTTGGCAGTCAGTTACCCTGGAAACAGGGCAGTCAGTTACCCCAGAAACAGAGTGATCAGTTACCCTGGAAACTGGGCAGTCAGTTACCCTGGAAACAGGGCGGTCAGTAACCCTGGAAACAGATTACTCAGTAATCCGGACCAGGGTGATCAGTTACCCTGGAAACAGGGCAGTCAGTTATCCTGGAAACAGGGCGGTGAGTTACCCCGGAAACAGGGCGGTCAGTTAAACTGGAAACAGGTTAGTCAGTTACCCAAGAAACAGCGAGATGAGTTACCCTGGAATCTGGGCAGTCAGTTACCACGGAAACAGGGCGGTAAGTTATCCCGGAAAAAGGGTGATCAGTTACCCAGGAAACTTGGCAGTCAGTTAACCTGGAAACAGGGCAGTCAGGTATCCCCGAAAAAGGGTGATCAGTTACCCAGGAAACTTGGCAGTCAGTTACCCTGGAAACAGGGCAGTCAGTTTCCCCGGAAACAGGGCAGTCAGTTACCCTGGAAACAGCGCAGTCAGTTTCCCCGGTAACTGGGCAGTCAGTTACCCTGGAAACAGGGCATTCAGTTATCCCGGAAACAGGGCAGTCAGTTATCCCGGAAAAAGGGTGATCAGTTACCCTGGAAACTGGGCAGTCAGTTACCCTGGAAACAGGGCAGTCAGTTTCCCCGGAAACTGGGCAGACAGTTACCCTGGAAACAGGGCAGTCAGTTACCCCGGAAACTGGGCAGTCAGTTACCCTGGAAACAGGACAGTCAGTCACCCTGGAAACAGGGCAGTGAGCAATCCCGGAAACAGGGCAGTCAGTTATCCCGGAAACAGGGTGAACAGTTACCCTGGAAACTGGGCAGCCAGTTACCCTGGAAACAGGGCAGTCAGTTACCCTGGAAACAGGGTGATTAGTTATCAGTTTCCCTGTAAACTGGGCAGTCAGTTAACCTGGAAACAGGGTGATCAGGTACCCTGGAAACTGGGCAGTCAGTTACCCTGGAAAGAGGGCAGTCAGTTATCCTGGAAACAGGGCAGTCAGTAGTCCTGGAAACAGGGCGGTCAGTTACCCCGGAAATAGGGCGGTCATTTATCCTGGAAACAGGGCGGTCAGTTACCCCGGAAAAAGGGTGATCAGTTACCCTGGAAAATGGGCAGTCAGTTACCCTGGAAACAGGGCAGTCAGTTATCCTGGAAACAGGGCAGTCAGCAATCCTGGAAACAGGGAGATCAGTTACCCCGGAAACAGGGCGGTCAGTTACCCTGGAAACAGGGCAGTCAGTTACCCTGGAAACAGGGCAGTCAGTTAACCTGGAAACAGGGCAGTCAGTTATCCTGGAAACAGGGCTTTCAGTTATCTAGGAAACAGGGCGGTCAGTTACCCCTGAAATAGGGAGGTCAGTTATCCTGGAAACAGGGCGGTCAGTTACCCCGGAAACAGGGAGATCAGTTAACCCGGATACAGGGCAGTCAGTCACCCTGGAAACAGGGCAGTCAGTTATCCCGGAAACAGGGCAGTCAGTTACCCCGGAAACAGGGCAGTGAGTTACACTGGAAACAGGGCAGTCAGTTATCCCGGAAACAGGGCATTCAGTTATCCCGGAAACAGGGTGATCAGTTACCCTGGAAACAGGGCAGTCAGTTACCCCGGATACAGGGCAGTCAGTCACCCTGGAAACAGGGCAGTCAGTTATCCTGGAAACAGGGTGGTCAGTGACCCCGGAAAAAGGGTGATCAGTTACCCTGGAAAATGGGCAGTCAGTTACCCTGGAAACAGGGCAGTCAGTTATACTGGAAAAAGGGCAGTCAGCAATCCTGGAAACAGGGAGATCAGTTACCCCGGAAACAGGGCGGTCAGTTACCCTGGAAACAGGGCAGTCAGTTACCCTGGAAACAGGGCAGTCAGTTATCCAGGAAACAGGGCGGTCAGTTACGCCTGAAATAGGGAGGTCAGTTATCCTGGAAACAGGGCGGTCAGTTACCCCGGAAACAGGGAGATCAGTTAACCCGGATACAGGGCAGTCAGTCACCCTGGAAACAGGGCAGTCAGTTATCCCGGAAACAGGGTGATCAGTTACCCTGGAAACAGGGCAGTCAGTTACCTCGGAAACAGGGCTGTCAGTTACCCTGGAAACAGGGCAGTCAGTTATGCCGGAAACAGGGCAGTCAGTTATCCCGGAAAAAGGGTGATCAGTTACCCTGGAAACTGGGCAGTCAGTTACCCTGGAAACAGAGCCGTCAGTTACCCCGGAAGCAGGGCAGTCAGTTACCCTGGAAACAGGGCAGTCAGTTACCCCGGAAAAAGGGTGTTCAGTTCCCCTGAAAACTGGGCAGTCAGTTAACCTGGAAACAGGGCAGTCAGGTATCCCCGAAAAAGGGTGATCAGTTACCCAGGAAACTTGGCAGTCAGTTACCCTGGAAACAGGGCAGTCAGTTTCCCCGGAAACAGGGCAGTCAGTTACCCTGGAAACAGCGCAGTCAGTTTCCCCGGTAACTGGGCAGTCAGTTACCCTGGAAACAGGGCATTCAGTTATCCCGGAAACAGGGCAGTCAGTTATCCCGGAAAAAGGGTGATCAGTTACCCTGGAAACTGGGCAGTCAGTTACCCTGGAAACAGGGCAGTCAGTTTCCCCGGAAACTGGGCAGACAGTTACCCTGGAAACAGGGCAGTCAGTTACCCCGGAAACTGGGCAGTCAGTTACCCTGGAAACAGGACAGTCAGTCACCCTGGAAACAGGGCAGTGAGCAATCCCGGAAACAGGGCAGTCAGTTATCCCGGAAACAGGGTGAACAGTTACCCTGGAAACTGGGCAGCCAGTTACCCTGGAAACAGGGCAGTCAGTTACCCTGGAAACAGGGTGATTAGTTATCAGTTTCCCTGTAAACTGGGCAGTCAGTTAACCTGGAAACAGGGTGATCAGGTACCCTGGAAACTGGGCAGTCAGTTACCCTGGAAAGAGGGCAGTCAGTTATCCTGGAAACAGGGCAGTCAGTAGTCCTGGAAACAGGGCGGTCAGTTACCCCGGAAATAGGGCGGTCATTTATCCTGGAAACAGGGCGGTCAGTTACCCCGGAAAAAGGGTGATCAGTTACCCTGGAAAATGGGCAGTCAGTTACCCTGGAAACAGGGCAGTCAGTTATCCTGGAAACAGGGCAGTCAGCAATCCTGGAAACAGGGAGATCAGTTACCCCGGAAACAGGGCGGTCAGTTACCCTGGAAACAGGGCAGTCAGTTACCCTGGAAACAGGGCAGTCAGTTAACCTGGAAACAGGGCAGTCAGTTATCCTGGAAACAGGGCTTTCAGTTATCTAGGAAACAGGGCGGTCAGTTACCCCTGAAATAGGGAGGTCAGTTATCCTGGAAACAGGGCGGTCAGTTACCCCGGAAACAGGGAGATCAGTTAACCCGGATACAGGGCAGTCAGTCACCCTGGAAACAGGGCAGTCAGTTATCCCGGAAACAGGGCAGTCAGTTACCCCGGAAACAGGGCAGTGAGTTACACTGGAAACAGGGCAGTCAGTTATCCCGGAAACAGGGCATTCAGTTATCCCGGAAACAGGGTGATCAGTTACCCTGGAAACAGGGCAGTCAGTTACCCCGGATACAGGGCAGTCAGTCACCCTGGAAACAGGGCAGTCAGTTATCCTGGAAACAGGGTGGTCAGTGACCCCGGAAAAAGGGTGATCAGTTACCCTGGAAAATGGGCAGTCAGTTACCCTGGAAACAGGGCAGTCAGTTATACTGGAAAAAGGGCAGTCAGCAATCCTGGAAACAGGGAGATCAGTTACCCCGGAAACAGGGCGGTCAGTTACCCTGGAAACAGGGCAGTCAGTTACCCTGGAAACAGGGCAGTCAGTTATCCAGGAAACAGGGCGGTCAGTTACGCCTGAAATAGGGAGGTCAGTTATCCTGGAAACAGGGCGGTCAGTTACCCCGGAAACAGGGAGATCAGTTAACCCGGATACAGGGCAGTCAGTCACCCTGGAAACAGGGCAGTCAGTTATCCCGGAAACAGGGTGATCAGTTACCCTGGAAACAGGGCAGTCAGTTACCTCGGAAACAGGGCTGTCAGTTACCCTGGAAACAGGGCAGTCAGTTATGCCGGAAACAGGGCAGTCAGTTATCCCGGAAAAAGGGTGATCAGTTACCCTGGAAACTGGGCAGTCAGTTACCCTGGAAACAGAGCCGTCAGTTACCCCGGAAGCAGGGCAGTCAGTTACCCTGGAAACAGGGCAGTCAGTTACCCCGGAAAAAGGGTGTTCAGTTCCCCTGAAAACTGGGCAGTCAGTTACCCTGGAAACAGGGCAGTCAGTTTCCCCGGAAACAGGGCAGTCAGATACCCCGGAAACAGGGCAGTCAGTTACCCTGGAAACAGGGCAGTCAGTTATCCCGGAAACAGGGCAGTCAGTTATCCCGGAAACAGGGTGATCAGTTACCCTGGAAACACGGCATTCAGTTACCCCGGAAACAGGGCAGTCAGTTACCCCGGAAACAGGGCAGTCAGTTATGCCGGAAACAGGGCAGTCAGTTATCCCGGAAACTGGGTGATCAGTCACCCTGGAAACTGGGCAGTCAGTTACCCTGGAAACAGGGCAGTCAGTTACCCCAGAAACAGGGCAGTCAGTTATCCCGGAAACAGGGTGATCAGTTACCCCGGAAACAGGGCAGTCAGTTCCCCTGGAAGCAGGGCAGTCAGTTAACCTGGTAACAGGGCAGTCAGTTATCCCGGAAACAGGGTGATCAGTTACCGTGGAAACAGGGCAGTCAGTTACCATGGAAACAGGGCAGTCAGTTATCCCGGAAACAGGGTGATCAGTAACCCCGAAACAGGGCAGTCAGTTAACCTGGAAACAGGGCAGTCAGTTATCTTGGAAACAGCGCAGTCAGTTATCCTGGAAACAGGGAGATCTGTTACCCCGGAAATAGGGAGGTCAGTTATCTTGGAAACAAGGCGGTCAGTTACCCCAGAAACAGGGAGATCTGTTACCCCGGAAATAGGGAGGTCAGTTATCTGGGAAACAAGGCGGTCAGTTACCCCGGAAACAGGGCAGTCAGTTACCCTGGAAACAGGGCAGTCAGTTATCCTGGAAACAGTGTGGTCAGTGTCCCTGCAAACAGGGTGGTCAGTTAACCTGGAAACAGGGCAGTCAGTTATCTTGGAAACAGGGCGGTCAGTTATCCTGGAAACAGGGAGATCTGTTACCCCGGAAATAGGGAGGTCAGTTATCTTGGAAACAAGGCGGTCAGTTACCCCAGAAAAAGGGAGAACTGTAACCCCGGAAACAGGGCAGTCAGTTACCCTGGACACAGGGTGATTAGTTACCCTGGAAACAGGGCAGTCAGTTATCCTGGAAACAGGGCAGTCAGTTACCCGGGAAATAGGTCGGTCAGTTATCCTGGAAACAGGGCGGTCAGTTACCCCGGAAATAGGTCGCTTAGTGAATCTGGAAACAGGGCGGTCGGTTACCCCGGAAACAGGGAGATCAGTTACCCCGGAAAGAGGGTGGTCAGTTACCCTGGAAACAGGGCAGTCAGTTACCCTGGAAACAGGGCAGTCAGTTAACCTGGAAACAGGGCAGTCAGTTACCCTGGACACAGGGTGATCAGTTACCCTGGAAACAGGGCAGTCAGTTATCCTGGAAACAGGGCAGTCAGTTACCCGGGAAATAGGTCGGTCAGTTATCCTGGAAACAGGGCGGTCAGTTACCCCGGAAATAGGTCGCTTAGTTAATCTGGAAACAGGGCGTTCGGTTACCCCGGAAACAGGGAGATCAGTTACCCCGGAAACAGGGTGGTCAGTTACCCTGGACACAGGGCAGTCAGTTACCCTGGAAACAGGGCAGTCAGTTAACCTGGAAACAGGGCAGTCAGTTACCCTGGAAACAGGGTGATCAGTTATCCTGGAAACAGGGCGGTCAGTTACCTCGGAAACAGGGCAGTCAGTTACCCCGGAGACAGGGCAGCCAGTAATCCTGGAAACAGATTAGTCAGTTACCCTGGAAACTGGGCAGTCAGTTATCCCAGAAACAGGGCAGTCAGTTAACCTGGAAACAGGGCAGTCAGTTACCCTGGAAACAAGGTGATCAGTTACCCTGGAAACAGGGCAGTCAGTTTCCCCGGAAACAGGGCAGTCAGTTACCCTGGAAACAGCGCAGTCAGTTTCCCCGGTAACTGGGCAGTCAGTTACCCTGGAAACAGGGCATTCAGTTATCCCGGAAACAGGGCAGTCAGTTATCCCGGAAAAAGGGTGATCAGTTACCCTGGAAACTGGGCAGTCAGTTACCCTGGAAACAGGGCAGTCAGTTTCCCCGGAAACTGGGCAGACAGTTACCCTGGAAACAGGGCAGTCAGTTACCCCGGAAACTGGGCAGTCAGTTACCATGGAAACAGGACAGTCAGTCACCCTGGAAACAGGGCAGTGAGCAATCCCGGAAACAGGGCAGTCAGTTATCCCGGAAACAGGGTGAACAGTTACCCTGGAAACTGGGCAGCCAGTTACCCTGGAAACAGGGCAGTCAGTTACCCTGGAAACAGGGTGATCAGTTATCAGTTACCCTGTAAACTGGGCAGTCAGTTAACCTGGAAACAGGGTGATCAGGTACCCTGGAAACTGGGCAGTCAGTTACCCTGGAAAGAGGGCAGTCAGTTATCCTGGAAACAGGGCAGTCAGTAGTCCTGGAAACAGGGCGGTCAGTTACCCCGGAAATAGGGCGGTCATTTATCCTGGAAACAGGGCGGTCAGTTACCCCGGAAAAAGGGTGAGCAGTTACCCTGGAAAATGGGCAGTCAGTTACCCTGGAAACAGTGCAGTCAGTTATCCTGGAAACAGGGCAGTCAGCAATCCTGGAAACAGGGAGATCAGTTACCCCGGAAACAGGGCGGTCAGTGTCCCTGCAAACAGGGTGGTCAGTTAACCTGGAAACAGGGCAGTCAGTTATCTTGGAAACAGGGCGGTCAGTTATCCTGGAAACAGGGAGATCTGTTACCCCGGAAATAGGGAGGTCAGTTATCTTGGAAACAAGGCGGTCAGTTACCCCAGAAAAAGGGAGAACTGTAACCCCGGAAACAGGGCAGTCAGTTACCCTGGACACAGGGTGATTAGTTACCCTGGAAACAGGGCAGTCAGTTATCCTGGAAACAGGGCAGTCAGTTACCCGGGAAATAGGTCGGTCAGTTATCCTGGAAACAGGGCGGTCAGTTACCCCGGAAATAGGTCGCTTAGTTAATCTGGAAACAGGGCGTTCGGTTACCCCGGAAACAGGGAGATCAGTTACCCCGGAAACAGGGTGGTCAGTTACCCTGGACACAGGGCAGTCAGTTACCCTGGAAACAGGGCAGTCAGTTAACCTGGAAACAGGGCAGTCAGTTACCCTGGAAACAGGGTGATCAGTTATCCTGGAAACAGGGCGGTCAGTTACCTCGGAAACAGGGCAGTCAGTTACCCCGGAGACAGGGCAGCCAGTAATCCTGGAAACAGATTAGTCAGTTACCCTGGAAACTGGGCAGTCAGTTATCCCAGAAACAGGGCAGTCAGTTAACCTGGAAACAGGGCAGTCAGTTACCCTGGAAACAAGGTGATCAGTTACCCTGGAAACAGGGCAGTCAGTTTCCCCGGAAACAGGGCAGTCAGTTACCCTGGAAACAGCGCAGTCAGTTTCCCCGGTAACTGGGCAGTCAGTTACCCTGGAAACAGGGCATTCAGTTATCCCGGAAACAGGGCAGTCAGTTATCCCGGAAAAAGGGTGATCAGTTACCCTGGAAACTGGGCAGTCAGTTACCCTGGAAACAGGGCAGTCAGTTTCCCGGAAACTGGGCAGACAGTTACCCTGGAAACAGGGCAGTCAGTTACCCCGGAAACTGGGCAGTCAGTTACCATGGAAACAGGACAGTCAGTCACCCTGGAAACAGGGCAGTGAGCAATCCCGGAAACAGGGCAGTCAGTTATCCCGGAAACAGGGTGAACAGTTACCCTGGAAACTGGGCAGCCAGTTACCCTGGAAACAGGGCAGTCAGTTACCCTGGAAACAGGGTGATCAGTTATCAGTTACCCTGTAAACTGGGCAGTCAGTTAACCTGGAAACAGGGTGATCATGTACCCTGGAAACTGGGCAGTCAGTTACCCTGGAAAGAGGGCAGTCAGTTATCCTGGAAACAGGGCAGTCAGTAGTCCTGGAAACAGGGCGGTCAGTTACCCCGGAAATAGGGCGGTCATTTATCCTGGAAACAGGGCGGTCAGTTACCCCGGAAAAAGGGTGAGCAGTTACCCTGGAAAATGGGCAGTCAGTTACCCTGGAAACAGTGCAGTCAGTTATCCTGGAAACAGGGCAGTCAGCAATCCTGGAAACAGGGAGATCAGTTACCCCGGAAACAGGGCGGTCAGTTACCCTGGAAACAGGGCAGTCAGTTACCCTGGAAACAGGGCAGTCAGTTAACCTGGAAACAGGGCAGTCAGTTATCCTGGAAACAGGGCTGTCAGTTATCTAGGAAACAGGGCGGTCAGTTACCCCTGAAATAGGGAGGTCAGTTATCCTGGAAACAGGGCGGTCAGTTACGCCGGAAACAGGGAGATCAGTTAACCCGGATACAGGGCAGTCAGTCACCCTGGAAACAGGGCAGTCAGTTATCCCGGAAACAGGGCAGTCAGTTACCCCGGAAACAGGGCAGTGAGTTACACTGGAAACAGGGCAGTCAGTTATCCCGGAAACAGGGCATTCAGTTATCCCGGAAACAGGGTGATCAGTTACCCTGGAAACAGGGCAGTCAGTTACCCCGGATACAGGGCAGTCAGTCACCCTGGAAACAGGGCAGTCAGTTATCCTGGAAACAGGGTGGTCAGTGACCCCGGAAAAAGGGTGATCAGTTACCCTGGAAAATGGGCAGTCAGTTACCCTGGAAACAGGGCAGTCAGTTATCCTGGAAACAGGGCAGTCAGCAATTCTGGAAACAGGGAGATCAGTTACCCCGGAAACAGGGCGGTCAGTTACCCTGGAAACAGGGCAGTCAGTTACCCTGGAAACAGGGCAGTCAGTTATCCAGGAAACAGGGCGGTCAGTTACCCCTGAAATAGGGAGGTCAGTTATCCTGGAAACAGGGCGGTCAGTTACCCCGGAAACAGGGAGATCAGTTAACCCGGATACAGGGCAGTCAGTCACCCTGGAAACAGGGCAGTCAGTTATCCCGGAAACAGGGTGATCAGTTACCCTGGAAACAGTGCAGTCAGTTACCTCGGAAACAGGGCAGTCAGTTACCCTGGAAACAGGGCAGTCAGTTATGCCGGAAACAGGGCAGTCAGTTATCCCGGAAAAAGGGTGATCAGTTACCCTGGAAACTGGGCAGTCAGTTACCCTGGAAACAGAGCCGTCAGTTACCCCGGAAGCAGGGCAGTCAGTTACCCTGGAAACAGGGCAGTCAGTTACCCCGGAAAAAGGGTGTTCAGTTCCCCTGAAAACTGGGCAGTCAGTTACCCTGGAAACAGGGCAGTCAGTTTCCCCGGAAACAGGGCAGTCAGATACCCCGGAAACAGGGCAGTCAGTTACCCTGGAAACAGGGCAGTCAGTTATCCCGGAAACAGGGCAGTCAGTTATCCCGGAAACAGGGTGATCAGTTACCCTGGAAACACGGCATTCAGTTACCCCGGAAACAGGGCAGTCAGATACCCCGGAAACAGGGCAGTCAGTTATGCCGGAAACAGGGCAGTCAGTTATCCCGGAAACTGGGTGATCAGTCACCCTGGAAACTGGGCAGTCAGTTACCCTGGAAACAGGGCAGTCAGTTACCCCGGAAACAGGGCAGTCAGTTATCCCGGAAACAGGGTGATCAGTTACCCCGGAAACAGGGCAGTCAGTTCCCCTGGAAGCAGGGCAGTCAGTTAACCTGGTAACAGGGCAGTCAGTTATCCCGGAAACAGGGTGATCAGTTACCGTGGAAACAGGGCAGTCAGTTACCATGGAAACAGGGCAGTCAGTTATCCCTGAAACAGGGTGATCAGTTACCCCGAAACAGGGCAGTTAGTTAACCTGGAAACAGGGCAGTCAGTTATCTTGGAAACAGCGCAGTCAGTTATCCTGGAAACAGGGAGATCTGTTACCCCGGAAATAGGGAGGTCAGTTATCTTGGAAACAAGGCGGTCAGTTACCCCAGAAACAGGGAGATCTGTTACCCCGGAAATAGGGAGGTCAGTTATCTGGGAAACAAGGCGGTCAGTTACCCCGGAAACAGGGCAGTCAGTTACCCTGGAAACAGGGCAGTCAGTTATCCTGGAAACAGTGTGGTCAGTGACCCTGCAAACAGGGTGGTCAGTTAACCTGGAAACAGGGCAGTCAGTTATCTTGGAAACAGGGCGGTCAGTTATCCTGGAAACAGGGAGATCTGTTACCCCGGAAATAGGGAGGTCAGTTATCTTGGAAACAAGGCGGTCAGTTACCCCAGAAAAAGGGAGAACTGTAACCCCGGAAACAGGGCAGTCAGTTACCCTGGACACAGGGTGATCAGTTACCCTGGAAACAGGGCAGTCAGTTATCCTGGAAACAGGGCAGTCAGTTACCCGGGAAATAGGTCGGTCAGTTATCCTGGAAACAGGGCGGTCAGTTACCCCGGAAATAGGTCGCTTAGTTAATCTGGAAACAGGGCGGTCGGTTACCCCAGAAACAGGGAGATCATTTACCCCAGAAACAGGGTGGTCAGTTACCCTGGAAACAGGGCAGTCAGTTACCCTGGAAACAGGGCAGTCAGTTAACCTGGAAACAGGGCAGTCAGTTACCCTGGACACAGGGTGATCAGTTACCCTGGAAACAGGGCAGTCAGTTATCCTGGAAACAGGGCATTCAGTTACCCGGGAAATAGGTCGGTCAGTTATCCTGGAAACAGGGCGGTCAGTTACCCCGGAAATAGGTCGCTTAGTTAATCTGGAAACAGGGCGGTCGGTTACCCCGGAAACAGGGAGATCAGTTACCCCGGAAACAGGGTGGTCAGTTACCCTGGAAACAGGGCAGTCAGTTACCCTGGAAACAGGGCAGTCAGTTAACCTGGAAACAGGGCAGTCAGTTACCCTGGAAACAGGGTGATCAGTTATCCTGGAAACAGGGCGGTCAGTTACCTCGGAAACAGGGCAGTCAGTTACCCCGGAGACAGGGCAGCCAGTAACCCTGGAAACAGATTAGTCAGTTACCCTGGAAACTGGGCAGTCAGTTATCCCAGAAACAGGGCAGTCAGTTATCCCGGAAACAGGGTGATCAGTTACCTTGGAAACAGGGCAATCAGTTACCCTGGAAACAGGACGTTCAGTTACCCCGGAAACAGGGCGGTTAATTACCCCAGAAACAGGGCGATCAGTTACCCTGGTAACAGGGTGATCAGTTACCCTGAAAAATGGGCAGTCAGTTACCCTGGAAACAGGGCAGTCAGTTATTCCGGAAACAGTGTGATCAGTTACCTTGGAATCTGGGTAGTCAGTTACCCTGGAAACAGCCAGTCAGTTACCTTGGAAAGAGGGACGTCAGTTATCCCGGAAACAGGGTGATCAGTTACCCTGGAAACTGGGCAGTCAGTTACCACGGAAACAGGGTGGTCAGTTACCCTGGAAACAGGGCAGTCAGTTACCCCGTAAACAGGGTGGCCAGTTACCCTGGAAACAGGGCAGTCATTTACCCCGGAAAAAGGGTGGTAAGGTACCCTGGAAACAGGGCAGTCAGTTACCTCGCAAACAGGGCAGTCAGTTACCCAGGAAACAGGGAAGTCAGTTATCCTGGAAACAGAGCAGTCAGTTATCCTAGAAACAGGGCGGTCAGTTAGCCCGGAAATAGGGCGGTCAGTTATCCTGGAAACAGGGTGGTCAGTTACCCCGGAAACAGGGAGATCAGTTACCCCGGAAACAGGGTGGTTAGTTACCCTGGAAACAGGGCAGTCAGTTACCCTGGATACAGGGCAGTCAGTTAACCTGGAAACAGGGCAGTCACTTACCCTGGAAACAGGGCAGTCAGTTATCCTGGAAACAGGGTGGCCAGTTACCCTGGAAACAGGGTGGTCAGTTACACCAGAAACAGGGAGATCAGTTATCCTGGAAACATGGCGGTCAGTTACCCCGGAAACAGGGCAGTCAGTTACCCCGGAAACAGGGCGGTCAGTAACCCTGGAAACAGATTAGTCAGTTACCCCGGAAACAGGGTGATCAGTTATCCTGGAAAAAGGGCAGTCAGTAATCCCAGAAACAGGGCAGTCAGTTATCCCGGTAACAGGGTGATCAGTTACCCTGGAAACTGGGCAGTCAGTTACCCTGGAAAGAGGGCAGTCAGTTACCCCGGAAACAGGTTAGTCAGTAATCCTGGAAACAGGGCGGTCAGTTACCCCGGAAATAGGGCGGTCATTTATCCTGGAAACAGGGCGGTCAGTTACCCCGGAAAAGGGGTGATCAGTTACCCTGGAAAATGGGCAGTCAGTTACCCTGGAAACAGGGCAGTCAGTTATCCTGGAAACAGGACAGTCAGCAATCCTGGAAACAGGGAGATCAGTTACCCCGGAAACAGGGCGGTCAGTTACCCTGGAAACAGGGCAGTCAGTTACCCTGGAAACAGGGCAGTCAGTTAACCTGGAAACAGGGCAGTCAGTTATCCTGGAAACAGGGCTGTTAGTTATCCAGGAAACAGGGCGGTCAGTTACCCCTGAAATAGGGTGGTCAGTTATCCTGGAAACAGTGCGGTCAGTTACCCCGGAAACAGGGAGATCAGTTAACCCGGATACAGGGCAGTCAGTCACCCTGGAAACAGGGCAGTCAGTTATCCTGGAAAAAGGGCGGTCAGTGACCCCGGAAACAGGGTGATCAGTTATCCTGGAAACAGGGCGGTCAGTTACCCCGGAAACAGGGCAGTCAGTAACCCCGGAAACAGGGCGATCAGTTATCCTGGAAACAGGGCAGTCAGTTATCCCGGAAACAGGGCAGTCAGTTACCCCGGAAACAGGGCAGTGAGTTACCCTGGAAACAGTGCAGTCAGTTATCCCGGAAACAGGGCATTCAGTTACCCCGGAAACAGGGTGATCAGTTACCCCGGAAACAGGGCAGTCAGTTCCCCTGGAAGCAGGGCAGTCAGTTATCCTTGAAACTGGGCAGTCAGTTACCCTGGAAACAGAGCCGTCAGTTACCCAGGAAGCAGGGAAGTCAGTTACCCTGGAAACAGGGCAGTCAGTTACCCCGGAAAAAGGGTGTTCAGTTACCCTGAAAACTGGGCAGTCAGTTACCCTGGAAACAGGGCAGTCAGTTTCCCCGGAAACAGGGCAGTCAGATAGCCCGGAAACAGGGCAGTCAGTTATCCCGGAAGCAGGGTGATCAGTTACCCTGGAAACACGACATTCAGTTACCCCAGAAACAGGGCAGTCAGTTACCCCGGAAACAGGGCAGTCAGTTATGCCGGAAACAGGGCAGTCAGTTATCCCGGAAACTGGGTGATCAGTCACCCTGGAAACTGGGCAGTCAGTTACCCTGGAAACAGGGCGGTCAGTTACCCCGGAAACAGGGCAGTCAGTAACCCCGGAAACAGGGCGATCAGTTATCCTGGAAACAGGGCAGTCAGTTATCCCGGAAACAGGGCAGTCAGTTACCCCGGAAACAGGGCAGTGAGTTACCCTGGAAACAGTGCAGTCAGTTATCCCGGAAACAGGGCATTCAGTTACCCCGGAAACAGGGTGATCAGTTGCCCCGGAAACAGGGCAGTCAGTTCCCCTGGAAGCAGGGCAGTCAGTTACCCTGGAAACTGGGCAGTCAGTTACCCTGGAAACAGAGCCGTCAGTTACCCCGGAAGCAGGGCAGTCAGTTACCCTGGAAACAGGGCAGTCAGTTACCCCGGAAAAAGGGTGTTCAGTTACCCTGAAAACTGGGCAGTCAGTTACCCTGGAAACAGGGCAGTCAGTTTCCCCGGAAACAGGGCAGTCAGATAGCCCGGAAACAGGGCAGTCAGTTATCCCGGAAGCAGGGTGATCAGTTACCCTGGAAACACGACATTCAGTTACCCCAGAAACAGGGCAGTCAGTTACCCCGGAAACAGGGCAGTCAGTTATGCCGGAAACAGGGCAGTCAGTTATCCCGGAAACTGGGTGATCAGTCACCCTGGAAACTGGGCAGTCAGTTACCCTGGAAACAGGGCAGTCAGTTACCCCGGAAACAGGGCAGTCAGTTATCCCGGAAACAGGGTGATCAGTTACCCCGGAAACAGGGCAGTCAGTTCCCCTGGAAGCAGGGCAGTCAGTTAACCTGGTAACAGGGCAGTCAGTTATCCCGGAAACAGGGTGATCAGTTACCGTGGAAACAGGGCAGTCAGTTACCATGGAAACAGGGCAGTCAGTTATCCCGGAAACAGGGTGATCAGTTACCCCGAAACAGGGCAGTCAGTTAACCTGGAAACAGGGCAGTCAGTTATCTTGGAAACAGCGCAGTCAGTTATCCTGGAGACAGGGAGATCTGTTACCCCGGAAATAGGGAGATCAGTTATCTTGGAAACAAGGCGGTCAGTTACCCCGGAAACAGGGAGATCTGTTACCCCGGAAATAGGGAGGTCAGTTATCTGGGAAACAAGGCGGTCAGTTACCCCGGAAACAGGGCAGTCAGTTACCCTGGAAACAGGGCAGTCACTTATCCTGGAAACAGTGTGGTCAGTGACCCTGCAAACAGGGTGGTCAGTTAACCTGGAAACAGGGCAGTCAGTTACCCCGGAAACAGGGCAGTCAGTTACCCTGGAAACAGGGTGATCAGTTATCCTGGAAACAGGGCAGTCAGTTACACAGGAAACAGGGCAGTCAGTTACCCCGGAAACAGGGCAGTCAGTTACCCTGGAAACAGGGCAGTCAGTAATCCCAAACAGGGCAGTCTGTTATCCCAGAAACAGGGTGATGAGTTACCCTGGAAACTGGGCAGTCAGTTATCCTGGAAACAGGGCAGTCAGTTATCCCGGAAACAGGATGATCAGTTACCCTGGAAACAGGGCAGTCAGTTATCCCGGAAACAGGGCAGTCAGTTATCCCGGAAAAAGGGTGATCAGTTACCCTGTAAACTGGGCAGTCAGTTACCCTGGAAACAGGGCAGTAAGTTACACCAGAAGCAGGGCAGTCAGTTACCCTGGAAACAGGGCAGTCAGTTACCCCGGAAACTGGGCAGTCAGTTCCCCTTGAAACAGGGTAATCAGTTACCTTGGAAACAGGGCAGTCAGTTATCCCGGAAACAGGATGATCAGTTACCCTGGAAACAGGGCAGTCAGTTATCCCGGAAACAGGGCAGTCAGTTATCCCGGAAAAAGGGTGATCAGTTACCCTGTAAACTGGGCAGTCAGTTACCCTGGAAACAGGGCAGTAAGTTACACCAGAAGCAGGGCAGTCAGTTACCCTGGAAACAGGGTGATCAGATACCCCGGAAACAGGGCAGTCAGTTCCCCTTGAAACAGGGTAATCAGTTACCTTGGAAACAGGGCAGTCAGTTATCCCGGAAACAGGGCACTCAGTTATCCCGGTTAACAGGGTGATCAGTTATCCTGGAAACTGTGCAGTCAGTTAGCCTGGAAACAGTGCGGTCCGTTACCATGGAAACAGGGCAGTCAGTTATCCTGGAAACAGGGTGATCAGTTACCCTGGAAAGTGTTCAGTCAGTTACCCTGGAAACAGGCAGTCAGTTACCCTCGGGCAGGGCAGTCAGATATCCTGGAAACAGGGCAGACAGTTATCCTGGTAATAGGGCGTTCAGTTACCCCGGAAATAGGGCGGTCAGTTGTCCCGGAAACAGGGCAGTCAGTTACCCTGGAAACAGGGCAGTCAGTTATCCCGGAAACAGGGCAGTCAGTTATCCCGGAAACAGGGTGATCAGTTACCCTGGAAACACGGCATTCAGTTACACCGGAAACAGGGCAGTCAGTTATCCCGGAAACAGGGTGATCAGTTACCCCGGAAACAGGGCAGTCAGTTCCCCTGGAAGCAGGGCAGTCAGTTAACCTGGTAACAGGGCAGTCAGTTATCCCGGAAACAGGGTGATCACTTACCGTGGAAACAGGGCAGTCAGTTACCCTGGAAACAGCGCAGTCAGTTACCCCGGAAACAGGGTGATCAGTTACCCCGAAACAGGGCAGTCAGTTAACCTGGAAACAGGGCAGTCAGTTATCCTGGAAACAGCGCAGTCAGTTATCCTGGAAACAAGGAGATCTGTTACCCCGGAAATAGGCAGGTCAGTTATCTTGGAAACAAGGCGGTCAGTTACCCCGGAAACAGGGAGATCTGTTACCCCGGAAATAGGGAGTTCAGTTATCTGGGAAACAAGACGGTCAGTTACCCCAGAAATAGGGCAGTCAGTTACCCTGGAAACAGGGCAGTCAGTTATCCTGGAAAGAGTGTGGTCAGTGACCCTGCAAACAGGGTGGTCTGTTACCCCGGAAACAAGGCAGCCAGTTACCCCGGAAACAGGGTGATCAGTTATCCTGGAAACAGGGCAGTCAGTTAACCTGGAAACAGGGCAGTCAGTTATCTTGGAAACAGGGCAGTCAGTTATCCTGGAAACAGGGAGGTCTGTTACCCCGGAAATAGGGAGGTCAGTTATCTTGGAAACAAGGCGGTCAGTTACCCCGGAAACAGGGAGATCTGTTACCCCGGAAACAGGGCAGTCAGTTACCCTGGACACAGGGTGATCAGTTACCCTGGAAACAGGGCAGTCAGTTACCCCGGAAACAGGGCAGTCAGTTACCCTGGAAACAGGGTGATCAGTTATCCTGGAAAGAGGGCAGTCAGTTACACAGGAAACAGGGCAGTCAGTTACCCCGGAAACAGGGCAGTCATTTACCCTGGAAACAGGGCAGTCAGTAATCCCTAAACAGGGCAGACAGTTATCCCGGAAACAGGGTGATCAGTTACCCTGGAAACTGGGCAGTCAGTTATCCTGGAAACAGGGCAGTCTGTTATCCCGGAAACAGGAAGATCAGTTACCCTGGAAACAGGGCAGTCAGTTATCCTGGAAACAGGGCAGTCAGTTATCCCGGAAAAAGGTTGATCAGTTACCCTGGAAACTGGGCAGTCAGTTACCCTGGAAACAGGGCAGTAAGTTACACCAGAAGCAGGGCAGTCAGTTACCCTGGAAAAAGGGCAGTCAGTTACCCGGGAAACTGGGCAGTCAGTTACCCTGGAACCAGGGCAGTCAGTCACCCTGGAAACAGGTTAGTCAGTTACCCCGGAAACAGGGTGATCAGATACCCCGGAAACAGGGCACTCAGTTATCCCGGTTGACAGGGTGATCAGTTATCCTGGAAACTGGGCAGTCAGTTACCCTGGAAACAGTGCGGTCCGTTACCCTGGAAACAGGGCAGCCAGTTATCCTGGAAACAGGGTGATCAGTTACCCTGGAAAGTGTTCAGTCAGTTACCCTGGAAACAGGCAGTCAGTTACCCTCGGGCAGGGCAGTCAGTTGTCCTGGAAACAGGGCAGACAGTTATCCTGGTAATAGGGCGTTCAGTTACCCCGGAAATAGGGCGGTCAGTTGTCCTGGAAACAGGGCGTTCAGTTACCCCGGAAACAGGGAGATCAGTTACCCCGGAAACAGGGCGGACTGTTACCCTGGAAACAGGGCAGTCAGTTTCCCTGGAAACAGGGCACAGAGTTAACCTGGAAACAGGGCGGTCCGTTATCCAGGAAACAGGGAGATCAGTTGTCCTGGAAACAGGGCAGTCAGTTATCCTGGAAACAGGGAGATCAGTTACCCCGGAAATAGGGCGGTCAGTTATCCTGGAAACAGGGCGGTCAGTTACCCCGGAAACAGGGAGATCAGTTACCCCGGAAACAGGTCAGTCAGTTACCCTGGAAACAGGGCAGTCAGTTATCCTGGAAACAGGGTGGTCAGTTACCCTGGAAACAGGGTGGTCAGTTACCCCAGAAACAGGGCGGTCAGTAACACTGGAAACAGATTAGTCAGTTACCCCGGAAACAGGGTGATCCGTTATCCTGGAAACAGGGCAGTCAGTTACCCTGGAAACAGGGCAGTCAGTTACCCCGGAAACAGGTAGTCAGTTACCCTGGAAACAGGGCAGTCAGTTATCCCGGAAACAGTGCAGTCAGTTATCCCGGAAACAGGGTGATCAGTTACCCTGGAAACAGGTCAGTCAGTTACCCCGGAAACAGTGCAGCCAGTTAACCTGGAAACAGGGCAGTCAGTTAACCCGGAAACAGGGCAGTCAGTTATCCCGGAAACAGGGTGATCAGTTACCCTGGAATCTGGGCAGTCCGTCACCCCGGAAACAGGGCAGTCTGTTACCCTGGAAACTGGGAAGTCAGTTACCCTTGAAGCAGGGGAGTCAGTTATCCCGGAAACAGGGTGATCAGTTACCCTGGAAACTGGGCAGTCAGTTACCCTGGAAACAGGGCAGTCAGTTACCCCAGAAACAGGGTGATCAGTTACCCTGGAAACTGGGCAGTCAGTTACCCAGGAAACAGGGCAGTCAGTTACCCCGGAAACAGGGCGGTCAGTAACCCTGGAAACAGATTACTCAGTAATCCGGACCAGGGTGATCAGTTACCCTGGAAACAGGGCTGTCAGTAATCCTGGAAACAGGGCGGTGAGTTACCCCGGAAACAGGGCGGTCAGTTAAACTGGAAACAGTTTAGTCAGTTACCCCAGAAACAGCGAGATCAGTTACCCTGGAAACTGGGCAGTCAGTTACCACGGAAACAGGGCGGTCAGTTATCCCGGAAACAGGGTGATCAGTTACCCTGGAAACAGGGCAGTCAGTAACCCCGGAAACAGGGTGATCAGTTACCTTGGAAACAGGGTGATCAGTTACCCTGGAAACAGTGCAGACAGTTACCCCGGTAACAGGGCAGTCAGTTATCCTGGAAACAGGGTGATCAGTTACCCTGGAAACAGGGCAGTCTGTTATCCCGGAAACAGGGTGATCAAAAACCCTGGAAAAAGGGCAGTCAGTTATCCTGGAAACAGGGCAGTCAGTTTTACCTGGAAACAGGGCGGTTCGTTAACCTGGAAACAGGGCAGTCAGTTATCCCGGAAAAAGGGAGATCAGTTACCCAGGAAACTTTGCAGTCAGTTGTTCCGGAAACAGGGCAGTCAGTTTCCCCGGAAACAGGGCAGTCAGTTACCCTGGAAACAGGGCAGTCAGTTACCCCGGTAACTGGGAAGTCAGTTACCCTGGAAACAGGGCATTCAGTTATCCCGGAAACAGGGCAGTCAGTTATCCCGGAAAAAGGGTGATCAGTTACCCTGGAAAGTGTTCAGTCAGTTACCCTGGAAACAGGCAGTCAGTTACCCTCGGGCAGGGCAGTCAGTTGTCCTGGAAACAGGGCAGACAGTTATCCTGGTAATAGGGCGTTCAGTTACCCGGGAAATAGGGCGGTCAGTTGTCCTGGAAACAGGGCGTTCAGTTACCCCGGAAACAGGGAGATCAGTTACCCCGGAAACAGGGCGGACTGTTACCCTGGAAACAGGGCGGACTGTTACCCTGGAAACAGGGTAGTCAGTTTCCCTGGAAACAGGGCACAGAGTTAACCCGGAAACAGGTCAGTCAGTTACCCTGGAAACAGGGCAGTCAGTTATCCTGGAAACAGGGTGGTCAGTTACCCTGGAAACAGGGTGGTCAGTTACCCCAGAAACAGGGCGGTCAGTAACACTGGAAACAGATTAGTCAGTTACCCCGGAAACAGGGTGATCCGTTATCCTGGAAACAGGGCAGTCAGTTACCCTGGAAACAGGGCAGTCAGTTACCCCGGAAACAGGTAGTCAGTTACCCTGGAAACAGGGCAGTCAGTTATCCCGGAAACAGTGCAGTCAGTTATCCCGGAAACAGGGTGATCAGTTACCCTGGAAACAGGTCAGTCAGTTACCCCGGAAACAGTGCAGCCAGTTAACCTGGAAACAGGGCAGTCAGTTAACCCGGAAACAGGGCAGTCAGTTATCCCGGAAACAGGGTGATCAGTTACCCTGGAATCTGGGCAGTCCGTCACCCCGGAAACAGGGCAGTCTGTTACCCTGGAAACTGGGCAGTCAGTTACCCTTGAAGCAGGGGAGTCAGTTATCCCGGAAACAGGGTGATCAGTTACCCTGGAAACTGGGCAGTCAGTTACCCTGGAAACAGGGCAGTCAGTTACGGCAGAAACAGGGTGATCAGTTACCCTGGAAACTGGGCAGTCAGTTACCCAGGAAACAGGGCAGTCAGTTACCCCGGAAACAGGGCGGTCAGTAACCCTGGAAACAGATTACTCAGTAATCCGGACCAGGGTGATCAGTTACCCTGGAAACAGGGCTGTCAGTTATCCTGGAAACAGGGCGGTGAGTTACCCCGGAAACAGGGCGGTCAGTTAAACTGGAAACAGTTTAGTCAGTTACCCCAGAAACAGCGAGATCAGTTACCCTGGAAACTGGGCAGTCAGTTACCACGGAAACAGGGCGGTCAGTTATCCCGGAAACAGGGTGATCAGTTACCCTGGAAACAGGGCAGTCAGTAACCCCGGAAACAGGGTGATCAGTTACCTTGGAAACAGGGTGATCAGTTACCCTGGAAACAGTGCAGACAGTTACCCCGGTAACAGGGCAGTCAGTTATCCTGGAAACAGGGTGATCAGTTACCCTGGAAACAGGGCAGTCTGTTATCCCGGAAACAGGGTGATCAAAAACCCTGGAAAAAGGGCAGTCAGTTATCCTGGAAACAGGGCAGTCAGTTTTACCTGGAAACAGGGCGGTTCGTTAACCTGGAAACAGGGCAGTCAGTTATCCCGGAAAAAGGGTGATCAGTTACCCAGGAAACTTTGCAGTCAGTTGTTCCGGAAACAGGGCAGTCAGTTTCCCCGGAAACAGGGCAGTCAGTTACCCTGGAAACAGGGCAGTCAGTTACCCCGGTAACTGGGAAGTCAGTTACCCTGGAAACAGGGCATTCAGTTATCCCGGAAACAGGGCAGTCAGTTATCCCGGAAAAAGGGTGATCAGTTACCCTGGAAACTGGGCAGTCAGTTACCCTGTAAACAGGGAAGTCAGTTTCCCCGGAAACTGGGCAGACAGTTAGCCTGGAAACAGGGCAGTCAGTTACCCCGGAAACTTGGCAGTCAGTTACCCTGGAAACAGGGCAGTCAGTCACCCTGGAAACAGGGCAGTGAGCAATCCCGGAAAGAGGGCAGTCAGTTATCCCGGAAACAGGGTGAACAGTTACCCTGGAAACTGGGCAGTCAGTTACCCTGGAAACAGGGCAGTCAGTTACCCTGGAAACAGGGTGATCAGTTACCCTGGAAACTGGGCAGTCAGTTACCCTGGAAACAGGGTGATCAGTTACCCTGGAAACTGGGCAGTCAGTTACCCTGGAAGCAGGGCAGTCAGTTATCCTGGAAACAGGGCAGTCAGTATTCCTGGAAACAGGGCGGTCAGTTACCCCGGAAATAGGGCGGTCAGTTATCCTGGAAACAGGGCAGTCAGTTACCCCGGTAACAGGGAGATCAGTTACCCCGGAAACAGGGCGGTGAGTTACCCTGGAAACAGGGCAGTCAGTTACCCTGGAAACAGGGCAGTCAGTTATCCTGGAAACAGGGCAGTCAGTTATCCTGGAAACAGGGCTGTCTGTTATCCAGGAAACAGGGCGGTCAGTTACCCCGGAAATAGGGAGGTCAGTTATCCTGGAAACAGGGCGGTCAGTTACCCCGGAAACAGGGAGATTAGTTAACCCGGATACAGGGCAGTCAGTCACCCTGGAAACAGGGCAGTCAGTTATCCTGGAAACAGGGTGGTCAGTGACCCCGGAAACAGGGTGATCAGTTATCCTGGAAACAGGGCGGTCAGTTACCCCGGAAACAGGCCAGTCAGTTATCCCGGAAACAGGGTGGTCAGTTATTTTGGAAACAGGGCAGTCAGTTATCCCGGAAACAGGGCAGTCAGTTACCCCGGAAACAGGGCAGTGAGTTACCCTGGAATCAGGGCAGTCAGTTATCACGGAAACATGGCATTCAGTTATCCCGGAAACAGGGTGATCAGTTACTCTGGAAACAGGGCAGTCAGTTACCCCGGAAACATGGCAGTCAGTTACCCTGTAAACAGGGCAGTCAGTTACCCTGGAAACAGGGCAGTTAGTTACCCTGGAAACTGGGCAGTCAGTTACCCTGGAAACAGGGCAGTCAGTTATCCCGGAAAAAGGGTGATCAGTTACCCTGGAAACTGGGCTGTCAGTTACCCAGGAAACAGGGCAGTCAGTTTCCCCGGAAACAGGGCAGTCAGTTACCCCGGAAACAGGGCAGTCATTTACCCTGCAAACAGGGCAGCCAGTTATCCCAGAAACAGGGCAGTCAGTTATCCCGGAAACAGGGTGATCAGTTACCCTGGAAACACGGCATTCAGTTACCCCGGCAACAAGGCAGTCAGTTACCCCAAAAACAGGGCAGTCAGTTATGCCGGAAACAGGGCAGTCAGTTATCCCGGAAACTGGGTGATCAGTTACCCTGGAAACTGGGCAGTCATTTACCCTGGAAACAGGGCAGTCAGTTACCCCAGAAACAGGGCAGTCAGTTACCCTGGAAACTGGGCATTCAGTTACCCTGGAAACAGGGCAGTCAGTTTCCCTGGAAACAGGGCAGACAGTTATCCTGGAAAAAGGGCGATCAGTTACCCTGGAAACAGGGCAGTCAGTTATCCCGGAAACAGGGCAGTCAGTTATCCCGGAAAAAGGGTGATCAGTTACCCTGGAAACTGGGCAGTCAGTTACCCTGGAAACAGAGCAGTCAGTTTCCCCGGAAGCAGGGCAGTCAGTTACCATGGAAACAGGGCAGTCAGTTACCCCGGAAACTGGGCAGTCAGTTACCCTGGAAACAGGGCAGTCAGTCACACTGGAAACAGTTTAGTCAGTTACCCCGGAAACATGGTGATCAGTTACCCCGGAAACTGGGCAGTCAGTTGCCCTGGAAACAGGGCCGTCAGTTACCCTGGAAACAGGGCAGTCAGTTAACCTGGAAAAAGGGCAGTCAGTTATCCTGGAAACAGGGCTGTCAGTTATCCTGGAAACAGGGCGGTTAGTTACCCCAGAAACAGGGAGGTCTGTTATCCTGGAAACAGGGCGGTCAGTTACCCCGGAAACAGGGTGATCAGTCACCCCGGAAACAGGGCAGTCAGTTACCCTGGAAACAGGGCAGTCAGTTATCCTGGAAACAGTGTGGTCAGTGACCCTGGAAACCGGGTGGTCAGTTACCCCAGAAACAGGGCAGTCAGTTACCCCAGAAACAGTGTGATCAGTTATCCTGGAAACAGGGCAGTCAGTTAGCCTTGAAACAGGGCCGTCAGTTACCCTGGAAACAGGGCAGTCAGTTAACCTGGAAACAGGGCTGTCAGTTATCCTGGAAACAGGGCCGTTAGTTACCCCAGAAACAGGGAGGTCAGTTATCCTGGAAACTGGGCAGTCAGTTACCCTGGAAACAGGGCAGTCAGTTATTCCGGAAACATGGTGATCAGTTACCCTGGAAGCTGGGCAGTCAGTTACCCTGGAAACAGCCAGTTAGTTATCCTGGAAAGAGGGACGTCAGTTATCCCGGTAACAGGGTGATCAGTTACCCTGGAAACTGGGCAGTCAGTTACCACGGAAACAGGGTGGTCAGTTACCCTGGAAAGGAGGCAGTCAGTTACCCCGGAAACAGGGTGGTCAGTTACCCTGGAAACAGGACAGTCAGTTACCTCGGAAACAGTGTGTTCAGTTACCCTGGAAACTGGGCAGTCAGTTTACCCGGAAACAGGGCAGTCAGTTACCGTGGAAACAGGACAGTCAGTTACCCCGGAAACAGGGCAGTCAGTTATCCTGGAAACAGGGCAATCAGTTATCCTAGAAACAGGGCGGTCAGTTACCCCAGAAATAGGGCGGTTAATTATCCTGGAAACAGGGCGGTCACTTACCCCGGAAACAGGGAGATCATTTACACCGGAAACAGGGCAGTCAGTTACCCTGTAAACAGGGCAGTCAGTTATCCTGGTAACAGTGTGGTCATGACCCTGGAAACAGGGTGGTCAGTTACCCCAGAAACAGGGCAGTCAGTTACCCCGGAAACAGTGTGATCAGTTATCCTGGAAACAGGGCAGTCAGTTAGCCTGGAAACAGGGCAGTCAGTTATCCTGGAAACAGGTTGATCAGTTACCCCGGAAACAGGTCAGTCAGTTACCCTGGAAACATGGCAGTCAGTTACCCTGGAAACAGAGCAGTCAGTTACCCCGGAAACTGGGCAGTCAGTTACCCTGGAAACAGGGAAGTCAGTCACCCTGGAAACAGTTTAGTCAGTTACCCCGGAAACATGGTGATCAGTTACCCCGGAAACAGGGCAGTCAGTTCCCCTTGAAACAGGGCCGTCAGTTACCCTGGAAACAGGGCAGTCAGTTAACCTTGAAAAAGGGCAGTCAGTTATCCTGGAAACAGGGCTGTCAGTTATCCTGGAAACAGGGCGGTTAGTTACCCCAGAAACAGGGAGGTCAGTTATCCTGGAAACTGGGCAGTCAGTTACCCTGGAAACTGGGCAGTCAGTTATTCCGGAAACAGGGTGATCAGTTACCCTGGAAGCTGGGCAGTCGGTTACCCTGGAAACAGCCAGTTAGTTATCCTGGAAAGAGGGACGTTAGTTATCCCGGTAACAGGGTGATCAGTTACCCTGGAAACTGGGCAGTCAGTTACCACGGAAACAGGGTGGTCAGTTACCCTGGAAACTGGGCAGTCAGTTTACCCGGAAACAGGGCAGTCAGTTACCGTGGAAACAGGAAAGTCAGTTACCCCGGAAACAGGGCAGTCAGTTATCCTGGAAACAGGGCAATCAGTTATCCTAGAAACAGGGCGGTCAGTTACCCCGGAAATAGGGCGGTTAGTTATCCTGGAAACAGGGCGGTCAGTTACCCCGGAAACAGGGAGATCAGTTACACCGGAAACAGGGCGGTTAGTTACCCTGGAAACAGGGCAGTCAGTTAACCTGGATATCGGGCAGTCAGTTAACCTGGAAACAGGGCAGTCAGTTATCCTGGAAACAGGGCATTCAGTTATCCTGGAAACAGGGCGGTCAGTTACCCTGGAAATAGGGCGGTCAGTTACCCGGGAAACAGGGAGATCAGTTACCCCTGAAACAGGGCAGTCAGTTACCCTGGAAACAGGGCAGTCAGTTATCCTGGAAACAGGGTGGTCAGTTACCCTGGAAAAAGGGTGGTCAGTTACCCCGGAAACAGGGTGATCAGTTATCCTGAAAACAGGGCGGTCAGTTACCCCGGAATCTGGGCAGTCAGTTACCCCGGAAACAGGGCGGTCAGTAACCTTGGAAACAGATTAGTCAGTTACCCCGGAAACAGGGTGATCAGTTATCCTGGAAACAGGGCAGTCAGTTAGCCTGGAAACAGGGCAGTCAGTTATCCCGTAAACAGGGCAGTAAGTTATCCCGGAAACAGGGTGATCAGTTACCCTGGAAACTGGGTAGTCGGTTACCCTGGAATCAGGGCAGTCAGTTACCCTGGAAACTGGGCAGTCAGTTAATCTGGAAACAGGGCAGTCAGTTATCCCGGAAACAGGGCATTCATTTATCCCGGAAAAAGGGTGATCAATTACCCTGGAAACTGGGAACGCAGTTACCCTGGAAACAGGGCAGTCATTTATTCCGGAAACAGGGTGATCAGTTACCCTGGAAGCTGGGCAGTCAGTTACCATGGAAACAGGGCATTCAGTTATCCTGGAAACAGGGTGATCAGTTACTCCGGAAACAGGGCAGTCAGTTCCCCTGGAAGCAGGGCAGTCAGTTAACCTGGTAACAGGGCAGTCAGTTATCCCGGAAACAGGGTGATCAGTTACCGTGGAAACAGGGCAGTCAGTTACCATGGAAACAGGGCAGTCAGTTATCCCGGAAACAGGGCAGTCAGTTACCCCGGAAACAGGGAGATCAGTTACCCCGGAAGCAGGTCAGTCAGTTAGCCTGGAAACAGGGCAGTTAGTTATCCTGGAAACAGGGTGGTCAGTTACCCTGGAAACAGGGTGGTCAGTTACACCTGAAACAGGGCGGTCAGTAACCCTGGAAACAGATTAGTCAGTTACCCCGGAAACAGGGTGATCAGTTATCCTGGAAACAGGGCAGTGAGTTACCCCAGAAACAGGGCAGTCAGTTACCCCGGAAACAGGCAGTCAGTTACCCTGGAAAAAGGGCAGTCAGTTATCCCGGAAACAGGGCAGTCAGTTATCCCGGAAACAGGGTGATCAGTTACCCTGGAAACAGGGCAGTCAGTTACCCCGGAATCAGGGCAGTCAGTTACCCTGGAAACAGGGCAGTCAGTTATCCCGGAAACAGGGCAGTCAGTTATCCCGGAAACAGGGTGATCAGTTACCCTGGAAACTGGGCAGTCAGTTACCCCGGAAACAGGGCAGCCTGTTACCCTGGAAACTGGGCAGTCAGTTACCCTTGAAACAGGGGAGTCAGTTATCCGGAAACAGGGTGATCAGTTACCCTGGAAACTGGGCAGTCAGTTAACCAGGAAACAGGGCAGTCAGTTACCCCGGAAACTGGGCGGTCAGTAACCCGGGAAACAGATTACTCAGTAATCCGGACCTGGGTGATCAGTTACCCTGGAAACAGGGCAGTCAGTTATCCTGGAAACAGGGCGGTGAGTTACCCCGGAAACATGGCGGTCAGTTAAACTGGAAACAGGTTAGTCAGTTACCCCAGAAACAGCGAGATTAGTTACCCTGGAAGCTGGGCAGTCACTTACCATGGAAACAGGGCGGTAAATTATCCCGGAAACAGGGTGATCAGTTACACTGGAAACAGGGCAGTCAGTAACCCCGGAAACAGGGTGATCAGTTACCCTGGAAACAGGGCAGACAGTTACCCCGGAAACAGGGCAGTCAGTTATCCTGGAAACAGGGTGATCAGTTCCCCTGGAAACAGGGCAGTCAGTTATCCCGGAATCAGGGTGATCAGTTACCCTGGAAACAGGGCAGTCAGTTATCCTGGAAACAGGGCAGTCAGTTTTACCAGGAAACAGGGCGGTTAGTTAACCTGGAAACAGGGCCGTCAGGTATCCCGGAAAAAGGGTGATCAGTTACCCAGGAAACCTGGCAGTCAGTTACCCTGGAAACAGGGCAGTCAGTTATGCCGGAAACAGGGCAGTCAGTTATCCCGGAAAAAGGGTGATCAGTTACCCTGGAAACTGGGCAGTCAGTTACCCTGGAAACAGAGCCGTCAGTTACCCCGGAAGCAGGGCAGTCAGTTACCCTGGAAACAGGGCAGTCAGTTACCCCGGAAAAAGGGTGTTCAGTTACCCTGAAAACTGGGCAGACAGTTACCCTGGAAACAGGGCAGTCAGTTTCCCCGGAAACAGGGCAGTCAGTTATCCCGGTAACAGGGCAGTCAGTTACCCTGGAAACAGGGCAGTCAGTTATCCCGGAAACAGGGCAGTCAGTTATCCCGGAAACAGGGTGATCAGTTACCCTGGAAACACGGCATTCAGTTACCCCGGAAACAGGCAGTCAGTTACCCCGGAAACAGGGCAGTCAGTTATGCCGGAAACAGGGCAGTCAGTTATCCCGGAAACTGGGTGATCAGTCACCCTGGAAACTGGGCAGTCAGTTACCTTGGAAACTGGGCAGTCAGTTACCCCGGAAACAGGGCAGTCAGTTATCCCGGAAACAGGGTGATCAGTTACCCCGGAAACAGGGCAGTCAGTTCCCCTGGAAGCAGGGCAGTCAGTTAACCTGGTAACAGGGCAGTCAGTTATCCCGGAAACAGGGTGATCAGTTACCGTGGAAACAGGGCAGTCAGTTACCATGGAAACAGGGCAGTCAGTTATCCCGGAAACAGGGTGATCAGTTACCCCGAAACAGGGCAGTCAGTTAACCTGGAAACAGGGCAGTCAGTTATCTTGGAAACAGCGCAGTCAGTTATCCTGGAAACAGGGAGATCTGTTACCCCGGAAATAGGGAGGTCAGTTATCTTGGAAACAAGGCGGTCAGTTACCCCGGAAACAGGGAGATCTGTTACCCCGGAAATAGGGAGGTCAGTTATCTGGGAAACAAGGCGGTCAGTTACCCCGGAAACAGGGCAGTCAGTTACCCTGGAAACAGGGCAGTCAGTTATCCTGGAAACAGTGTGGTCAGTGACCCTGCAAACAGGGTGGTCAGTTAACCTGGAAACAGGGCAGTCACTTATCTTGGAAACAGGGCGGTCAGTTATCCTGGAAACAGGGAGATCTGTTACCCCAGAAATAGGGAGGTCAGTTATCTTGGAAACAAGGCGGTCAGTTACCCCAGAAAAAAGGGAGATCTGTTACCCCGGAAACAGGGCAGTCAGTTATCCTGGAAACAGGGCAGTCAGTTACCCCGGAAATAGGTTGGTCAGTTACCCTGGAAACAGGGCGGTCAGTTACCCCGGAAATAGGTCGCTTAGTTAATCTGGAAACAGGGCGGTCGGTTACCCCGGAAACAGGGAGATCAGTTACCCCGGAAACAGGGTGTTCAGTTACCCTGGAAACATGGCAGTCAGTTACCCTGGAAACAGGGCAGTCAGTTACCCCGGAAACTGGGCAGTCAGTTACCCCGGAAACAGGGAAGTCAGTCACCCTGGAAACAGTTTAGTCAGTTACCCTGGAAACATGGTGATCAGTTACCCCGGAAACAGGGCAGTCAGTTCCCCTTGAAACAGGGCCGTCAGTTACCCTGGAAACATGGCAGTCAGTTAACCTTGAAAAAGGGCAGTCAGTTATCCTGGAAACAGGGCTGTCAGTTATCCTGGAAACAGGGCGGTTAGTTACCCCAGAAACAGGGAGGTCAGTTATCCTGGAAACTGGGCAGTCAGTTACCCTGGAAACTGGGCAGTCAGTTATTCCGGAAACAGGGTGATCAGTTACCCTGGAAGCTGGGCAGTCAGTTACCCTGGAAACAGCCAGTTAGTTATCCTGGAAAGAGGGACGTTAGTTATCCCGGTAACAGGGTGATCAGTTACCCTGGAAACTGGGCAGTCAGTTACCACGGAAACAGGGTGGTCAGTTACCCTGGAAACTGGGCAGTCAGTTTACCCGGAAACAGGGCAGTCAGTTACCGTGGAAACAGGAAAGTCAGTTACCCCGGAAACAGGGCAGACAGTTATCCTGGAAACAGGGCAATCAGTTATCCTAGAAACAGGGCGGTCAGTTACCCCGGAAATAGGGCGGTTAGTTATCCTGGAAACAGGGCGGTCAGTTACCCCGGAAACAGGGAGATCAGTTACACCGGAAACAGGGCGGTTAGTTACCCTGGAAACAGGGCAGTCAGTTAACCTGGATATCGGGCAGTCAGTTAACCTGGAAACAGGGCAGTCAGTTATCCTGGAAACAGGGCATTCAGTTATCCTGGAAACAGGGCGGTCAGTTACCCTGGAAATAGGGCGGTCATTTACCCGGGAAACAGGGAGATCAGTTACCCCTGAAACAGGGCAGTCAGTTACCCTGGAAACAGGGCAGTCAGTTATCCTGGAAACAGGGTGGTCAGTTACCCTGGAAAAAGGGTGGTCAGTTACCCCGGAAACAGGGTGATCAGTTATCCTGAAAACAGGGCGGTCAGTTACCCCGGAAACTGGGCAGTCAGTTACCCCGGAAACAGGGCGGTCAGTAACCTTGGAAACAGATTAGTCAGTTACCCCGGAAACAGGGTGATCAGTTATCCTGAAAACAGGGCGGTCAGTTACCCTGGAAACAGGGCAGTCAGTTAGCCTGGAAACAGGGCAGTCAGTTATCCCGTAAACAGGGCAGTAAGTTATCCCGGAAACAGGGTGATCAGTTACCCTGGAAACTGGGTAGTCGGTTACCCTGGAATCAGGGCAGTCAGTTACCCTGGAAACTGGGCAGTCAGTTAATCTGGAAACAGGGCAGTCAGTTATCCCGGAAACAGGGCATTCATTTATCCCGGAAAAACGGTGATCAATTACCCTGGAAACTGGGAACTCAGTTACCCTGGAAACAGGGCAGTCATTTATTCCGGAAACAGGGTGATCAGTTACCCTGGAAGCTGCGCAGTCAGTTACCATGGAAACAGGGCATTCAGTTATCCTGGAAACAGGGTGATCAGTTACTCCGGAAACAGGGCAGTCAGTTCCCCTGGAAGCAGGGCAGTCAGTTAACCTGGTAACAGGGCAGTCAGTTATCCCGGAAACAGGGTGATCAGTTACCGTGGAAACAGGGCAGTCAGTTACCATGGAAACAGGGCAGTCAGTTATCCCGGAAACAGGGCAGTCAGTTACCCCGGAAACAGGGAGATCAGTTACCCCGGAAGCAGGTCAGTCAGTTAGCCTGGAAACAGGGCAGTCAGTTATCCTGGAAACAGGGTGGTCAGTTACCCTGGAAACAGGGTGGTCAGTTACACCTGAAACAGGGCGGTCAGTAACCCTGGAAACAGATTAGTCAGTTACCCCGGAAACAGGGTGATCAGTTATCCTGGAAACAGGGCAGTGAGTTACCCCAGAAACAGGGCAGTCAGTTACCCCGGAAACAGGCAGTCAGTTACCCTGGAAAAAGGGCAGTCAGTTATCCCGGAAACAGGGCAGTCAGTTATCCCGGAAACAGGGTGATCAGTTACCCTGGAAACAGGGCAGTCAGTTACCCCGGAATCAGGGCAGTCAGTTACCCTGGAAACAGGGCAGTCAGTTATCCCGGAAACAGGGCAGTCAGTTATCCCAGAAACAGGGTGATCAGTTACCCTGGAAACTGGGCAGTCAGTTACCCCGGAAACAGGGCAGCCTGTTGCCCTGGAAACTGGGCAGTCAGTTACCCTTGAAACAGGGGAGTCAGTTATCCGGAAACAGGGTGATCAGTTACCCTGGAAACTGGGCAGTCAGTTAACCAGGAAACAGGGCAGTCAGTTACCCCGGAAACTGGGCGGTCAGTAACCCGGGAAACAGATTACTCAGTAATCCGGACCTGGGTGATCAGTTACCCTGGAAACAGGGCAGTCAGTTATCCTGGAAACAGGGCGGTGAGTTACCCCGGAAACATGGCGGTCAGTTAAACTGGAAACAGGTTAGTCAGTTACCCCAGAAACAGCGAGATTAGTTACCCTGGAAGCTGGGCAGTCACTTACCATGGAAACAGGGCGGTAAATTATCCCGGAAACAGGGTGATCAGTTACACTGGAAACAGGGCAGTCAGTAACCCCGGAAACAGGGTGATCAGTTACCCTGGAAACAGGGCAGACAGTTACCCCGGAAACAGGGCAGTCAGTTATCCTGGAAACAGGGTGATCAGTTCCCCTGGAAACAGGGCAGTCAGTTATCCCGGAATCAGGGTGATCAGTTACCCTGGAAACAGGGCAGTCAGTTATCCTGGAAACAGGGCAGTCAGTTTTACCAGGAAACAGGGCGGTTAGTTAACCTGGAAACAGGGCCGTCAGGTATCCCGGAAAAAGGGTGATCAGTTACCCAGGAAACCTGGCAGTCAGTTACCCTGGAAACAGGGCAGTCAGTTATGCCGGAAACAGGGCAGTCAGTTATCCCGGAAAAAGGGTGATCAGTTACCCTGGAAACTGGGCAGTCAGTTACCCTGGAAACAGAGCCGTCAGTTACCCCGGAAGCAGGGCAGTCAGTTACCCTGGAAACAGGGCAGTCAGTTACCCCGGAAAAAGGGTGTTCAGTTAACCTGAAAACTGGGCAGACAGTTACCCTGGAAACAGGGCAGTCAGTTTCCCCGGAAACAGGGCAGTCAGTTATCCCGGAAACAGGGCAGTCAGTTATCCCGGAAACAGGGTGATCAGTTACCCTGGAAACACGGCATTCAGTTACCCCGGAAACAGGCAGTCAGTTACCCCGGAAACAGGGCAGTCAGTTATGCCGGAAACAGGGCAGTCAGTTATCCCGGAAACTGGGTGATCAGTCACCCTGGAAACTGGGCAGTCAGTTACCTTGGAAACAGGGCAGTCAGTAACCCCGGAAACAGGGCAGTCAGTTCCCCTGGAAGCAGGGCAGTCAGTTAACCTGGTAACAGGGCAGTCAGTTATCCCGGAAACAGGGTGATCAGTTACCGTGGAAACAGGGCAGTCAGTTACCATGGAAACAGGGCAGTCAGTTATCCCGGAAACAGGGTGATCAGTTACCCCGAAACAGGGCAGTCAGTTAACCTGGAAACAGGGCAGTCAGTTATCTTGGAAACAGCGCAGTCAGTTATCCTGGAAACAGGGAGATCTGTTACCCCGGAAATAGGGAGGTCAGTTATCTTGGAAACAAGGCGGTCAGTTACCCCGGAAACAGGGAGATCTGTTACCCCGGAAATAGGGAGGTCAGTTATCTGGGAAACAAGGCGGTCAGTTACCCCGGAAACAGGGCAGTCAGTTACCCTGGGAACAGGGCAGTCAGTTATCCTGGAAACAGTGTGGTCAGTGACCCTGCAAACAGGGTGGTCAGTTAACCTGGAAACAGGGCAGTCAGTTATCTTGGAAACAGGGCGGTCAGTTATCCTGGAAACAGGGAGATCTGTTACCCCAGAAATAGGGAGGTCAGTTATCTTGGAAACAAGGCGGTCAGTTACCCCAGAAAAAGGGAGATCTGTTACCCCGGAAACAGGGCTGTCAGTTACCCTGGACAGAGGGTGATCAGTTACCCTGGAAACAGGGCAGTCAGTTATCCTGGAAACAGGGCAGTCAGTTACCCCGGAAATAGGTCGGTCAGTTACCCTGGAAACAGGGCGGTCAGTTAACCCGGAAATAGGTCGCTTAGTTAATCTGGAAACAGGGCGGTCGGTTACCCCGGAAACAGGGTGGTCAGTTACCCTGGAAACATGGCAGTCAGTTACCCTGGAAACAGGGCAGTCAGTTACCCCGGAAACTGGGCAGTCAGTTACCCTGGAAACAGGGAAGTCAGTCACCCTGGAAACAGTTTAGTCAGTTACCCCGGAAACATGGTGATCAGTTACCCCGGAAACAGGGCAGTCAGTTCCCCTTGAAACAGGGCCGTCAGTTACCCTGGAAACAGGGCAGTCAGTTAACCTTGAAAAAGGGCAGTCAGTTATCCTGGAAACAGGGCTGTCAGTTATCCTGGAAACAGGGCGGTTAGTTACCCCAGAAACAGGGAGGTCAGTTATCCTGGAAACTGGGCAGTCAGTTACCCTGGAAACTGGGCAGTCAGTTATTCCGGAAACAGGGTGATCAGTTACCCTGGAAGCTGGGCAGTCAGTTACCCTGGAAACAGCCAGTTAGTTATCCTGGAAAGAGGGACGTTAGTTATCCCGGTAACAGGGTGATCAGTTACCCTGGAAACTGGGCAGTCAGTTACCACGGAAACAGGGTGGTCAGTTACCCTGGAAACTGGGCAGTCAGTTTACCCGGAAACAGGGCAGTCAGTTACCGTGGAAACAGGAAAGTCAGTTACCCCGGAAACAGGGCAGTCAGTTATCCTGGAAACAGGGCAATCAGTTATCCTAGAAACAGGGCGGTCAGTTACCCCGGAAATAGGGCGGTTAGTTATCCTGGAAACAGGGCGGTCAGTTACCCCGGAAACAGGGAGATCAGTTACACCGGAAACAGGGCGGTTAGTTACCCTGGAAACAGGGCAGTCAGTTAACCTGGATATCGGGCAGTCAGTTAACCTGGAAACAGGGCAGTCAGTTATCCTGGAAACAGGGCATTCAGTTATCCTGGAAACAGGGCAGTCAGTTATCTTGGAAACAGCGCAGTCAGTTATCCTGGAAACAGGGAGATCTGTTACCCCGGAAATAGGGAGGTCAGTTATCTTGGAAACAAGGCGGTCAGTTACCCCGGAAACAGGGAGATCTGTTACCCCGGAAATAGGGAGGTCAGTTATCTGGGAAACAAGGCGGTCAGTTACCCCGGAAACAGGGCAGTCAGTTACCCTGGAAACAGGGCAGTCAGTTATCCTGGAAACAGTGTGGTCAGTGACCCTGCAAACAGGGTGGTCAGTTAACCTGGAAACAGGGCAGTCAGTTATCTTGGAAACAGGGCGGTCAGTTATCCTGGAAACAGGGAGATCTGTTACCCCAGAAATAGGGAGGTCAGTTATCTTGGAAACAAGGCGGTCAGTTACCCCAGAAAAAGGGAGATCTGTTACCCCGGAAACAGGGCTGTCAGTTACCCTGGACAGAGGGTGATCAGTTACCCTGGAAACAGGGCAGTCAGTTATCCTGGAAACAGGGCAGTCAGTTACCCCGGAAATAGGTCGGTCAGTTACCCTGGAAACAGGGCGGTCAGTTACCCCGGAAATAGGTCGCTTAGTTAATCTGGAAACAGGGCGGTCGGTTACCCCGGAAACAGGGAGATCAGTTACCCCGGAAACAGGGTGGTCAGTTACCCTGGAAACATGGCAGTCAGTTACCCTGGAAACAGGGCAGTCAGTTACCCCGGAAACTGGGCAGTCAGTTACCCTGGAAACAGGGAAGTCAGTCACCCTGGAAACAGTTTAGTCAGTTACCCCGGAAACATGGTGATCAGTTACCCCGGAAACAGGGCAGTCAGTTCCCCTTGAAACAGGGCCGTCAGTTACCCTGGAAACAGGGCAGTCAGTTAACCTTGAAAAAGGGCAGTCAGTTATCCTGGAAACAGGGCTGTCAGTTATCCTGGAAACAGGGCGGTTAGTTACCCCAGAAACAGGGAGGTCAGTTATCCTGGAAACAGGGCAGTCAGTTACCCTGGAAACTGGGCAGTCAGTTATTCCGGAAACAGGGTGATCAGTTACCCTGGAAGCTGGGCAGTCAGTTACCCTGGAAACAGCCAGTTAGTTATCCTGGAAAGAGGGACGTTAGTTATCCCGGTAACAGGGTGATCAGTTACCCTGGAAACTGGGCAGTCAGTTAACCTGGATATCGGGCATTCAGTTATCCTGGAAACAGGGCGGTCAGTTACCCTGGAAATAGGGCGGTCAGTTACCCGGGAAACAGGGAGATCAGTTACCCCTGAAACAGGGCAGTCAGTTACCCTGGAAACAGGGCAGTCAGTTATCCTGGAAACAGGGTGGTCAGTTACCCTGGAAAAAGGGTGGTCAGTTACCCCGGAAACAGGGTGATCAGTTATCCTGAAAACAGGGCGGTCAGTTACCCCGGAAACTGGGCAGTCAGTTACCCCGGAAACAGGGCGGTCAGTAACCTTGGAAACAGATTAGTCAGTTACCCCGGAAACAGGGTGATCAGTTATCCTGGAAACAGGGCAGTCAGTTAGCCTGGAAACAGGGCAGTCAGTTATCCCGTAAACAGGGCAGTAAGTTATCCCGGAAACAGGGTGATCAGTTACCCTGGAAACTGGGTAGTCGGTTACCCTGGAATCAGGGCAGTCAGTTACCCTGGAAACTGGGCAGTCAGTTAATCTGGAAACAGGGCAGTCAGTTATCCCGGAAACAGGGCATTCATTTATCCCGGAAAAAGGGTGATCAATTACCCTGGAAACTGGGAACTCAGTTACCCTGGAAACAGGGCAGTCATTTATTCCGGAAACAGGGTGATCAGTTACCCTGGAAGCTGGGCAGTCAGTTACCATGGAAACAGGGCATTCAGTTATCCTGGAAACAGGGTGATCAGTTACTCCGGAAACAGGGCAGTCAGTTCCCCTGGAAGCAGGGCAGTCAGTTAACCTGGTAACAGGGCAGTCAGTTATCCCAGAAACAGGGTGATCAGTTACCGTGGAAACAGGGCAGTCAGTTACCATGGAAACAGGGCAGTCAGTTATCCCGGAAACAGGGCAGTCAGTTACCCCGGAAACAGGGAGATCAGTTACCCCGGAAGCAGGTCAGTCAGTTAGCCTGGAAACAGGGCAGTCAGTTATCCTGGAAACAGGGTGGTCAGTTACCCTGGAAACAGGGTGGTCAGTTACACCTGAAACAGGGCGGTCAGTAACCCTGGAAACAGATTAGTCAGTTACCCCGGAAACAGGGTGATCAGTTATCCTGTAAACAGGGCAGTGAGTTACCCCAGAAACAGGGCAGTCAGTTACCCCGGAAACAGGCAGTCAGTTACCCTGGAAAAAGGGCAGTCAGTTATCCCGGAAACAGGGCAGTCAGTTATCCCGGAAACAGGGCGATGAGTTACCCCGTAAACATGGCGGTCAGTTAAACTGGAAACAGGTTAGTCAGTTACCCCAGAAACAGCGAGATTAGTTACCCTGGAAGCTGGGCAGTCACTTACCATGGAAACAGGGCGGTAAATTATCCCGGAAACAGGGTGATCAGTTACACTGGAAACAGGGCAGTCAGTAACCCCGGAAACAGGGTGATCAGTTACCCTGGAAACAGGGCAGACAGTTACCCCGGAAACAGGGCAGTCAGCTATCCTGGAAACAGGGTGATCAGTTCCCCTGGAAACAGGGCAGTCAGTTATCCCGGAATCAGGGTGATCAGTTACCCTGGAAACAGGGCAGTCAGTTATCCTGGAAACAGGGCAGTCAGTTTTACCAGGAAACAGGGCGGTTAGTTAACCTGGAAACAGGGCCGTCAGGTATCCCGGAAAAAGGGTGATCAGTTACCCAGGAAACTTGGCAGTCAGTTACCCTGGAAACAGGGCAGTCAGTTAGGCCGGAAACAGGGCAGTCAGTTATCCCGGAAAAAGGGTGATCAGTTACCCTGGAAACTGGGCAGTCAGTTACCCTGGAAACAGAGCCGTCAGTTACCCCGGAAGCAGGGCAGTCAGTTACCCTGGAAACAGGGCAGTCAGTTACCCCGGAAAAAGGGTGTTCAGTTACCCTGAAAACTGGGCAGACAGTTACCCTGGAAACAGGGCAGTCAGATTCCCCGGAAACAGGGCAGTCAGATACCCCGGAAACAGGGCAGTCAGTTACCCTGGAAACAGGGCAGTCAGTTATCCCGGAAACAGGGCAGTCAGTTATCCCGGAAACAGGGTGATCAGTTACCCTGTAAACACGGCATTCAGTTACCCCGGAAACAGGCAGTCAGTTACCCCGGAAACAGGGCAGTCAGTTATGCCGGAAACAGGGCAGTCAGTTATCCCGGAAACTGGGTGATCAGTCACCCTGGAAACTGGGCAGTCAGTTACCTTGGAAACAGGGCAGTCAGTTACCCCGGAAACAGGGCAGTCAGTTATCCCGGAAACAGGGTGATCAGTTACCCCGGAAACAGGGCAGTCAGTTCCCCTGGAAGCAGGGCAGTCAGTTAACCTGGTAACAGGGCAGTCAGTTATCCCGGAAACATGGTGATCTGTTACCGTGGAAATAGGGCAGTCAGTTACCATGGAAACAGGGCAGTCAGTTATCCCGGAAACAGGGTGATCAGTTATCCCGAAACAGGGCAGTCAGTTAACCTGGAAACAGGGCAGTCAGTTATCTTGGAAACAGCGCAGTCAGTTATCCTGGAAACAGGGAGATCTGTTACCCCGGAAATAGGGAGGTCAGTTATCTTGGAAACAAGGCGGTCAGTTACCCCGGAAACAGGGAGATCTGTTACCCCGGAAATAGGGAGGTCAGTTATCTGGGAAACAAGGCGGTCAGTTACCCCGGAAACAGGGCAGTCAGTTACCCTGGAAACAGGGCAGTCAGTTATCCTGGAAACAGTGTGGTCAGTGACCCTGCAAACAGGGTGGTCAGTTAACCTGGAAACAGGGCAGTCAGTTATCTTGGAAACAGGGCGGTCAGTTATCCTGGAAACAGGGAGATCTGTTACCCCAGAAATAGGGAGGTCAGTTATCTTGGAAACAAGGCGGTCAGTTACCCCAGAAAAAGGGAGATCTGTTACCCCGGAAACAGGGCTGTCAGTTACCCTGGACAGAGGGTGATCAGTTACCCTGGAAACAGGGCAGTCAGTTATCCTGGAAACAGGGCAGTCAGTTACCCCAGAAATAGGTCGGTCAGTTACCCTGGAAACAGGGCGGTCAGTTACCCCGGAAATAGGTCGCTTAGTTAATCTGGAAACAGGGCGGTCGGTTACCCCGGAAACAGGGAGATCAGTTACCCCGGAAACAGGGTGGTCAGTTACCCTGGAAACATGGCAGTCAGTTACCCTGGAAACAGGGCAGTCAGTTACCCCGGAAACTGGGCAGTCAGTTACCCTGGAAACAGGGAAGTCAGTCACCCTGGAAACAGTTTAGTCAGTTACCCCGGAAACATGGTGATCAGTTACCCCGGAAACAGGGCAGTCAGTTCCCCTTGAAACAGGGCCGTCAGTTACCCTGGAAACAGGGCAGTCAGTTAACCTTGAAAAAGGGCAGTCAGGTATCCTGGAAACAGGGCTGTCAGTTATCCTGGAAACAGGGCGGTTAGTTACCCCAGAAACAGGGAGGTCAGTTATCCTGGAAACTGGGCAGTCAGTTACCCTGGAAACTGGGCAGTCAGTTATTCCGGAAACAGGGTGATCAGTTACCCTGGAAGCTGGGCAGTCAGTTACCCTGGAAACAGCCAGTTAGTTATCCTGGAAAGAGGGACGTTAGTTATCCCGGTAACAGGGTGAACAGTTACCCTGGAAACTGGGCAGTCAGTTACCACGGAAACAGGGTGGTCAGTTACCCTGGAAACTGGGCAGTCAGTTTACCCGGAAACAGGGCAGTCAGTTACCGTGGAAACAGGAAAGTCAGTTACCCCGGAAACAGGGCAGTCAGTTATCCTGGAAACAGGGCAATCAGTTATCCTAGAAACAGGGCGGTCAGTTACCCCGGAAATAGGGCGGTTAGTTATCCTGGAAACAGGGCGGTCAGTTACCCCGGAAACAGGGAGATCAGTTACACCGGAAACAGGGCGGTTAGTTACCCTGGAAACAGGGCAGTCAGTTAACCTGGATATCGGGCAGTCAGTTAACCTGGAAACAGGGCAGTCAGTTATCCTGGAAACAGGGCATTCAGTTATCCTGGAAACAGGGCAGTCAGTTATCTTGCAAACAGCGCAGTCAGTTATCCTGGAAACAGGGAGATCTGTTACCCCGGAAATAGGGAGGACAGTTATCTTGGAAACAAGGCGGTCAGTTACCCCGGAAACAGGGAGATCTGTTACCCCGGAAATAGGGAGGTCAGTTATCTGGGAAACAAGGCGGTCAGTTACCCCGGAAACAGGGCAGTCAGTTACCCTGGAAACAGGGCAGTCAGTTATCCTGGAAACAGTGTGGTCAGTGACCCTGCAAACAGGGTGGTCAGTTACCCTGGAAAAAGGGTGGTCAGTTACCCCGGAAACAGGGTGATCAGTTATCCTGAAAACAGGGCGGTCAGTTACCCCGGAAACTGGGCAGTCAGTTACCCCGGAAACAGGGCGGTCAGTAACCTTGGAAACAGATTAGTCAGTTACCCCGGAAACAGGGTGATCAGTTATCCTGGAAACAGGGCAGTCAGTTAGCCTGGAAACAGGGCAGTCAGTTATCCCGTAAACAGGGCAGTAAGTTATCCCGGAAACAGGGTGATCAGTTACCCTGGAAACTGGGTAGTCGGTTACCCTGGAATCAGGGCAGTCAGTTACCCTGGAAACTGGGCAGTCAGTTAATCTGGAAACAGGGCAGTCAGTTATCCCGGAAACAGGGCATTCATTTATCCCGGAAAAAGGGTGATCAATTACCCTGGAAACTGGGAACTCAGTTACCCTGGAAACAGGGCAGTCATTTATTCCGGAAACAGGGTGATCAGTTACCCTGGAAGCTGGGCAGTCAGTTACCATGGAAACAGGGCATTCAGTTATCCTGGAAACAGGGTGATCAGTTACTCCGGAAACAGGGCAGTCAGTTCCCCTGGAAGCAGGGCAGTCAGTTAACCTGGTAACAGGGCAGTCAGTTATCCCGGAAGCAGGGTGATCAGTTACCGTGGAAACAGGGCAGTCAGTTACCATGGAAACAGGGCAGTCAGTTATCCCGGAAACAGGGCAGTCAGTTACCCCGGAAACAGGGAGATCAGTTACCCCGGAAGCAGGTCAGTCAGTTAGCCTGGAAACAGGGCAGTCAGTTATCCTGGAAACAGGGTGGTCAGTTACCCTGGAAACAGGGTGGTCAGTTACACCTGAAACAGGGCGGTCAGTAACCCTGGAAACAGATTAGTCAGTTACCCCGGAAACAGGGTGATCAGTTATCCTGGAAACAGGGCAGTGAGTTACCCCAGAAACAGGGCAGTCAGTTACCCCGGAAACAGGCAGTCAGTTACCCTGGAAAAAGGGCAGTCAGTTATCCCGGAAACAGGGCAGTCAGTTATCCCGGAAATAGGGTGATCAGTTACCCTGGAAACAGGGCAGTCAGTTACCCCGGAATCAGGGCAGTCAGTTACCCTGGAAACAGGGCAGTCAGTTATCCCGGAAACAGGGCAGTCAGTTATCCCGGAAACAGGGTGATCAGTTACCCTGGAAACTGGGCAGTCAGTTACCCCGGAAACAGGGCAGCCTGTTACCCTGGAAACTGGGCAGTCAGTTACCCTTGAAACAGGGGAGTCAGTTATCCGGAAACAGGGTGATCAGTTACCCTGGAAACTGGGCAGTTAGTTACCCTGGAAACAGGGCAGTCAGTTACCCAAGAAACAGGGTGATCAGTTACCCTGGAAACTGGGCAGTCAGTTAACCAGGAAACAGGGCAGTCAGTTACCCCGGAAACTGGGCGGTCAGTAACCCGGGAAACAGATTACTCAGTAATCCGGACCTGGGTGATCAGTTACCCTGGAAACAGGGCAGTCAGTTATCCTGGAAACAGGGCGGTGAGTTACCCCGGAAACATGGCGGTCAGTTAAACTGGAAACAGGTTAGTCAGTTACCCCAGAAACAGCGAGATTAGTTACCCTGGAAGCTGGGCAGTCACTTACCATGGAAACAGGGCGTAAATTATCCCGGAAACAGGGTGATCAGTTACACTGGAAACAGGGCAGTCAGTAACCCCGGAAACAGGGTGATCAGTTACCCTGGAAACAGGGCAGACAGTTACCCCGGAAACAGGGCAGTCAGTTATCCTGGAAACAGGGTGATCAGTTCCCCTGGAAACAGGGCAGTCAGTTATCCCGGAATCAGGGTGATCAGTTACCCTGGAAACAGGGCAGTCAGTTATCCTGGAAACAGGGCAGTCAGTTTTACCAGGAAACAGGGCGGTTAGTTAACCTGGAAACAGGGCCGTCAGGTATCCCGGAAAAAGGGTGATCAGTTACCCAGGAAACTTGGCAGTCAGTTACCCTGGAAACAGGGCAGTCAGTTATGCCGGAAACAGGGCAGTCAGTTATCCCGGAAAAAGGGTGATCAGTTACCCAAGAAACTGGGCAGTCAGTTACCCTGGAAACAGAGCCGTCAGTTACCCCGGAAGCAGGGCAGTCAGTTACCCTGGAAACAGGGCAGTCAGTTACCCCGGAAAAAGGGTGTTCAGTTACCCTGAAAACTGGGCAGACAGTTACCCTGGAAACAGGGCTGTCAGTTTCCCCGGAAACAGGGCAGTCAGATACCCCGGAAACAGGGCAGTCAGTTACCCTGGAAACAGGGCAGTCAGTTATCCCGGAAACAGGGCAGTCAGTTATCCCGGAAACAGGGTGATCAGTTACCCTGGAAACACGGCATTCAGTTACCCCGGAAACAGGCAGTCAGTTACCCCGGAAACAGGGCAGTCAGTTATGCTGGAAACAGGGCAGTCAGTTATCCCGGAAACTGGGTGATCAGTCACCCTGGAAACTGGGCAGTCAGTTACCTTGGAAACAGGGCAGTCAGTTTCCCCCGGAAACAGGGCAGTCAGTTATCCCGGAAACAGGGTGATCAGTTACCCCGGAAACAGGGCAGTCAGTTCCCCTGGAAGCAGGGCAGTCAGTTAACCTGGTAACAGGGCAGTCAGTTATCCCGGAAACAGGGTGATCAGTTACCGTGGAAACAGGGCAGTCAGTTACCATGGAAACAGGGCAGTCAGTTATCCCGGAAACAGGGTGATCAGTTACCCCGAAACAGGGCAGTCAGTTAACCTGGAAAAAGGGCAGTCAGTTATCTTGGAAACAGCGCAGTCAGTTATCCTGGAAACAGGGAGATCTGTTACCCCGGAAATAGGGAGGTCAGTTATCTTGGAAACAAGGCGGTCAGTTACCCCGGAAACAGGTTGATCTGTTACCCCGGAAATAGGGTGGTCAGTTATCTGGGAAACAAGGCGGTCAGTTACCCCGGAAACAGGGCAGTCAGTTACCCTGGAAACAGGGCAGTCAGTTATCCTGGAAACAGTGTGGTCAGTGACCCTGCAAACAGGGTGGTCAGTTAACCTGGAAACAGGGCAGTCAGTTATCTTGGAAACAGGGCGGACAGTTATCCTGGAAACAGGGAGATCTGTTACCCCAGAAATAGGGAGGTCAGTTATCTTGGAAACAAGGCGGTCAGTTACCCCAGAAAAAGGGAGATCTGTTACCCCGGAAACAGGGCTGTCAGTTACCCTGGACAGAGGGTGATCAGTTACCCTGGAAACAGGGCAGTCAGTTATCCTGGAAACAGGGCAGTCAGTTACCCCGGAAATAGGTCGGTCAGTTACCCTGGAAACAGGGCGGTCAGTTACCCCGGAAATAGGTCGCTTAGTTAATCTGGAAACAGGGCGGTCGGTTACCCCGGAAACAGGGAGATCAGTTACCCCGGAAACAGGGTGGTCAGTTACCCTGGAAACAGGGCAGTCAGTTACCCTGGAAACAGGGCAGTCAGTTACCCTGGAAACAGGGTGATCAGTTATCCTGGAAACAGGGCGGTCAGTTACCTCGGAAACAGGGCAGTCAGTTACCCCGGAGACAGGGCAGCCAGTAACCCTGGAAACAGATTAGTCAGTTACCCTGGAAACTGGGCAGTCAGTTATCCCGGAAACAGGGCAGTCAGTTATCCCGGAAACAGGGTGATCAGTTACCTTGGAAACAGGGCAATCAGTTACCCTGGAAACAGGACGTTCAGTTACCCCGGAAATAGGGCGGTTAATTACCCCAGAAACAGGGTGATCAGTTACCCTGAAAAATGGGCAGTCAGTTACCCTGGAAACAGGGCAGTCAGTTATTCCGGAAACAGTGTGATCAGTTACCTTGGAATCTGGGTAGTCAGTTACCCTGGAAACAGCCAGTCAGTTGCCTTGGAAAGAGGGACGTCTGTTATCCCGGAATAAAGGGTGATCAGTTTCCCTGGAAACTGGGCAGTCAGTTACCACGGAAACAGGGTGGTCAGTTACCCTGGAAACAGGGCAGTCAGTTACCCCGTAAACAGGGTGGCCAGGTACCCTGGAAACAGGGCAGTCATTTACCCCGGAAAAAGGGTGGTAAGTTACCCTGGAAACAGGGCAGTCAGTTACCTCGCAAACAGGGCAGTCAGTTACCCTGGAAACAGGGCAGTCAGTTATCCTGGAAACAGAGCAGTCAGTTATCCTAGAAACAGGGCGGTCAGTTAGCCCGGAAATAGGGCGGTCAGTTATCCTGGAAACAGGGTGGTCAGTTACCCCGGAAACAGGGAGATCAGTTACCCCGGAAACAGGGCGGTTAGTTACCCTGGATACAGGGCAGTCAGTTAACCTGGAAACAGGGCAGTCACTTACCCTGGAAACAGGGCAGTCAGTTATCCTGGAAACAGGGTGGTCAGTTACCCTGGAAACAGGGTGGTCAGATACACCGGAAACAGGGTGATCAGTTATCCTGGAAACATGGCGGTCAGTTACCCCGGAAACAGGGCAGTCAGTTACCCTGGAAACAGGGCGGTCAGTAACCCTTGAAACAGATTAGTCAGTTACCCCGGGAACAGGGTGATCAGTTAACCTGGAAAAAGAGCAGTCAGTTATCCCGGAAACAGGGTGATCAGTTACCCCGAAACAGGGCAGTCAGTTAACCTGGAAACAGGGCAGTCAGTTGTCTTGGAAACAGCGCAGTCAGTTATCCTGGAAACAGGGAGATCTGTTACCCCGGAAATAGGGAGGTCCGTTATCTTGGAAACAAGGCGGTCAGTTACCCCGGAAACAGGGAGATCTGTTACCCCGGAAATAGGGAGGTCAGTTATCTGGGAAACAAGGCGGTCAGTTACCCCGGAAACAGGGCAGTCAGTTACCCTGGAAACAGGGCAGTCAGTTATCCTGGAAACAGTGTGGTCAGTGACCCTGCAAACAGGGTGGTCAGTTAACCTGGAAACAGGGCAGTCAGTTATCTTGGAAACAGGGCGGTCAGTTATCCTGGAAACAGGGAGATCTGTTACCCCGGAAATAGGGAGGTCAGTTTTCTTGGAAACAAGGCGGTCAGTTACCCCAGAAAAAGGGAGATCTGTTACCCTTGGAAACAAGGCAGTCAGTTACCCTGGACAGAGGGTGATCAGTTACCCTGGAAACAGGGCAGTCAGTTAACCTGGTAACAGGGCAGTCAGTTATCCCGGAAACAGGGTGATCAGTTACCGTGGAAACAGGGCAGTCAGTTACCATGGAAACAGGGCAGTCAGTTATCCCGGAAACATTGTGATCAGTTACCCCGAAACAGGGCAGTCAGTTAACCTGGAAAAAGGGCAGTCAGTTATCTTGGAAACAGCGCAGTCAGTTATCCTGGAAACAGGGAGATCTGTTACCCCGGAAATAGGGAGGTCAGTTATCTTGGAAACAAGGCGGTCAGTTACCCCGGAAACAGGTTGATCTGTTACCCCGGAAATAGGGTGGTCAGTTATCTGGGAAACAAGGCGGTCAGTTACCCCGGAAACAGGGCAGTCAGTTACCCTGGAAACAGGGCAGTCAGTTATCCTGGAAACAGTGTGGTCAGTGACCCTGCAAACAGGGTGGTCAGTTAACCTGGAAACAGGGCAGTCAGTTATCTTGGAAACAGGGCGGACAGTTATCCTGGAAACAGGGAGATCTGTTACCCCAGAAATAGGGAGGTCAGTTATCTTGGAAACAAGGCGGTCAGTTACCCCAGAAAAAGGGAGATCTGTTACCCCGGAAACAGGGCTGTCAGTTACCCTGGACAGAGGGTGATCAGTTACCCTGGAAACAGGGCAGTCAGTTATCCTGGAAACAGGGCAGTCAGTTACCCCGGAAATAGGTCGGTCAGTTACCCTGGAAACAGGGCGGTCAGTTACCCCGGAAATAGGTCGCTTAGTTAATCTGGAAACAGGGCGGTCGGTTACCCCGGAAACAGGGAGATCAGTTACCCCGGAAACAGGGTGGTCAGTTACCCTGGAAACAGGGCAGTCAGTTACCCTGGAAACAGGGCAGTCAGTTAACCTGGAAAAAGGGCAGTCAGTTACCCTGGAAACAGGGTGATCAGTTATCCTGGAAACAGGGCGGTCAGTTACCTCGGAAACAGGGCAGTCAGTTACCCCGGAGACAGGGCAGCCAGTAACCCTGGAAACAGATTAGTCAGTTACCCCGGAAACTGGGCAGTCAGTTATCCCGGAAACAGGGCAGTCAGTTATCCCGGAAACAGGGTGATCAGTTACCTTGGAAACAGGGCAATCAGTTACCCTGGAAACAGGACGTTCAGTTACCCCGGAAATAGGGCGGTTAATTACCCCAGAAACAGGGCGATTAGTTACCCTGGAAACAGGGTGATCAGTTACCCTGAAAAATGGGCAGTCAGTTACCCTGGAAACAGGGCAGTCAGTTATTCCGGAAACAGTGTGATCAGTTACCTTGGAATCTGGGTAGTCAGTTACCCTGGAAACAGCCAGTCAGTTACCTTGGAAAGAGGGACGGCAGTTATCCCGGAAACAGGGTGATCAGTTTCCCTGGAAACTGGGCAGTCAGTTACCACGGAAACAGGGTGGTCAGTTACCCTGGAAACAGGGCAGTCATTTACCCCGTAAACAGGGTGGCCAGGTACCCTGGAAACAGGGCAGTCATTTACCCCGGAAAAAGGGTGGTAAGTTACCCTGGAAACAGGGCAGTCAGTTACCTCGCAAACAGGGCAGTCAGTTACCCTGGAAACAGGGCAGTCAGTTATCCTGGAAACAGGGCAGTCAGTTATCCTAGAAACAGGGCGGTCAGTTAGCCCGGAAATAGGGCGGTCAGTTATCCTGGAAACAGGGTGGTCAGTTACCCCGGAAACAGGGAGATCAGTTACCCCGGAAACAGGGCGGTTAGTTACCCTGGAAACAGGGCAGTCAGTTACCCTGGATACAGGGCAGTCAGTTAACCTGGAAACAGGGCAGTCACTTACCCTGGAAACAGGTCAGTCAGTTATCCTGGAAACAGGGTGGTCAGTTACCCTGGAAACAGGGTGGTCAGATACACCAGAAACAGGGTGATCAGTTATCCTGGAAACATGGCGGTCAGTTACCCCGGAAACAGGGCAGTCAGTTACCCTGGAAACAGGGCGGTCATTAACCCTGGAAACAGATTAGTCAGTTACCCCGGAAACAGGGTGATCAGTTATCCTGGAAAAAGAGCAGTCAGTTATCCCGGAAACAGGGCAGTCAGTTATCCCGGTAACAGGGTGATCAGTTACCCTGGAAACTGGGCAGTCAGTTACCCTGGAAAGAGGGCAGTCAGTTACCCCGGAAACAGGGTAGTCAGTAATCCTGGAAACAGGGCGGTCAGTTACCCCGGAAATAGGGCGGTCATTTATCCTGGAAACAGGGCGGTCAGTTACCCTGGAAAAAGGGTGATCAGTTACCCTGGAAAATGGGCAGTCAGTTACCCTGGAAACAGGGCAGTCAGTTATCCTGGAAACAGGACAGTCAGCAATCCTGGAAATAGGGAGATCAGTTACCCCGGAAACAGGGTGGTCAGTTACCCTGGAAACAGGGCAGTCAGTTACCCTGGAAACAGGGCAGTCAGTTAACCTGGAAACAGGGCAGTCAGTTATCCTGGAAACAGGGCTGTCAGGTATCCAGGAAACAGGGCGGTCAGTTACCCCTGAAATAGGGAGGTCAGTTATCCTGGAAACAGGGCGGTCAGTTACCCCGGAAACAGGGAGATCAGTTAACCCGGATACAGGGCAGTCAGTCACCCTGGAAACAGGGCAGTCAGTTATCCTGGAAACAGGGTGGTCAGTGACCCCGGAAACAGATTAGTCAGTTACCCTGGAAACTGGGCAGTCAGTTATCCCGGAAACAGGGCAGTCAGTTATCCCAGAAACAGGGTGATCAGTTACCTTGGAAACAAGGCAATCAGTTACCCTGGAAACAGGACGTTCAGTTACCCCGGAAATAGGGCGGTTAATTACCCCAGAAACAGGGCGATCAGTTACCCTGGAAACAGGGTGATCAGTTACCCTGAAAAATGGGCAGTCAGTTACCCTGGAAACAGGGCAGTCAGTTATTCCGGAAACAGTGTGATCAGTTACCTTGGAATCTGGGTAGTCAGTTACCCTGGAAACAGCCAGTCAGTTACCTTGGAAAGAGGGACGTCAGTTATCCCGGAAACAGGGTGATCAGTTTCCCTGGAAACTGGGCAGTCAGTTACCACGGAAACAGGGTGGTCAGTTACCCTGGAAACAGGGCAGTCAGTTACCCCGTAAACAGGGTGGCCAGGTACCCTGGAAACAGGGCAGTCATTTACCCCGGAAAAAGGGTGGTAAGTTACCCTGGAAACAGGGCAGTCAGTTACCTCGCAAACAGGGCAGTCAGTTACCCTGGAAACAGGGCAGTCAGTTATCCTGGAAACAGAGCAGTCAGTTATCCTAGAAACAGGGCGGTCAGTTAGCCCGGAAATAGGGCGGTCAGTTATCCTGGAAACAGGGTGGTCAGTTACCCCGGAAACAGGGAGATCAGTTACCCCGGAAACTGGGCGGTTAGTTACCCTGGAAACAGGGCAGTCAGTTACCCTGGATACAGGGCAGTCAGTTAACCTGGAAACAGGGCAGTCACTTACGCTGGAAACAGGTCAGTCAGTTATCTTGGAAACAGGGTGGTCAGTGACCCCGGAAACAGATTAGTCAGTTACCCTGGAAACTGGGCAGTCAGTTATCCCGGAAACAGGGCAGTCAGTTATCCCAGAAACAGGGTGATCAGTTACCTTGGAAACAGGGCAATCAGTTACCCTGGAAACAGGACGTTCAGTTACCCCGGAAATAGGGCGGTTAATTACCCCAGAAACAGGGCGATCAGTTACCCTGGAAACAGGGTGATCAGTTACCCTGAAAAATGGGCAGTCAGTTACCCTGGAAACAGGGCAGTCAGTTATTCCGGAAACAGTGTGATCAGTTACCTTGGAATCTGGGTAGTCAGTTACCCTGGAAACAGCCAGTCAGTTACCTTGGAAAGAGGGACGTCAGTTATCCCGGAAACAGGGTGATCAGTTTCCCTGGAAACTGGGCAGTCAGTTACCACGGAAACAGGGTGGTCAGTTACCCTGGAAACAGGGCAGTCAGTTACCCCGTAAACAGGGTGGCCAGGTACCCTGGAAACAGGGCAGTCATTTACCCCGGAAAAAGGGTGGTAAGTTACCCTGGAAACAGGGCAGTCAGTTACCTCGCAAACAGGGCAGTCAGTTACCCTGGAAACAGGGCAGTCAGTTATCCTGGAAACAGAGCAGTCAGTTATCCTAGTAACAGGGCGGTCAGTTAGCCCGGAAATAGGGCGGTCAGTTATCCTGGAAACAGGGTGGTCAGTTACCCCGGAAACAGGGAGATCAGTTACCCCGGAAACTGGGCGGTTAGTTACCCTGGAAACAGGGCAGTCAGTTACCCTGGATACAGGGCAGTCAGTTAACCTGGAAACAGGGCAGTCACTTACCCTGGAAACAGGTCAGTCAGTTATCCTGGAAACAGGGTGGTCAGTTACCCTGGAAACAGGGTGGTCAGATACACCGGAAACAGGGTGATCAGTTATCCTGGAAACATGGCGGTCAGTTACCCCGGAAACAGGGCAGTCAGTTACCCTGGAAACAGGGCGGTCAGTAACCCTGGAAACAGATTAGTCAGTTACCCCGGAAACAGGGTGATCAGTTATCCTGGAAAAAGAGCAGTCAGTTATCCCGGAAACAGGGCAGTCAGTTATCCCGGTAACAGGGTGATCAGTTACCCTGGAAACTGGGCAGTCAGTACCCTGGAAAGAGGGCAGTCAGTTACCCCGGAAACAGGGTAGTCAGTAATCCTGGAAACAGGGCGGTCAGTTACCCCGGAAATAGGGCGGTCATTTATCCTGGAAACAGGGCGGTCAGTTACCCTGGAAAAAGGGTGATCAGTTACCCTGGAAAATGGGCAGTCAGTTACCCTGGAAACAGGGCAGTCAGTTATGCTGGAAACAGGACAGTCAGCAATCCTGGAAACAGGGAGATCAGTTACCCCGGAAACAGGGTGGTCAGTTACCCTGGAAACAGAGCCGTCAGTTACCCCGGAAACAGGGCAGTCAGTTACCCTGGAAACAGGGCCGTCAGTTATGCCGGAAACAGGGCAGTCAGTTATCCCGGAAAAAGGGTGATCAGTTACCCTGGAAACTGGGCAGTCAGTTACCCTGGAAACAGAGCCGTCAGTTACCCCGGAAGCAGGGCAGTCAGTTACCCTGGAAACAGGGCAGTCAGTTACCCCGGAAAAAGGGTGTTCAGTTACCCTGAAAACTGGGCAGTCAGTTACCCTGGAAACAGGGCAGTCAGTTTCCCCGGAAACAGGGCAGTCAGATACCCCGGAAACAGGGCAGTCAGTTACCCTGGAAACAGGGCAGTCAGTTATCCCGGAAACAGGGCAGTCAGTTATCCCGGAAACAGGGTGATCAGTTACCCTGGAAACACGGCATTCAGTTACCCCGGAAACAGGGCAGTCAGTTACCCCGGAAACAGGGCAGTCAGTTATCCCGGAAACAGGGTGATCAGTTACCCCGGAAACAGGGCAGTCAGTTCCCCTGGAAGCAGGGCAGTCAGTTAACCTGTTAACAGGGCAGTCAGTTATCCCGGAAACAGGGTGGTCAGTTAACCTGGAAACAGGGCAGTCAGTTATCCCGGAAACAGGGTGATCAGTTACCCCGGAAACAGGGCAGTCAGTTCCCCTGGAAGCAGGGCAGTCAGTTAACCTGTTAACAGGGCAGTCAGTTATCCCGGAAACAGGGTGGTCAGTTAACCTGGAAACAGGGCAGTCAGTTATCTTGGAAACAGCGCAGTCAGTTATCCTGGATACAGGGCGGTCAGTTACCCCGGAAACAGGGAGATCTGTTACCCCGGAAATAGGGAGGTCAGTTATCTGGGAAACAAGGCGGTCAGTTACCCCGGAAACAGGGCAGTCAGTTACCCTGGAAACAGGGCAGTCAGTTATCCTGGAAACAGTGTGGTCAGTGACGCTGCAAACAGGGTGGTCAGTTAACCTGGAAACAGGGCAGTCAGTTATCCCGGAAACAGGGTGATCAGTTACCCCGAAACAGGGCAGTCAGTTAACCTGGAAACAGGGCAGTCAGTTATCTTGGAAACAGCGCAGTCAGTTATCCTGTAAACAGGGCGGTCAGTTACCCCGGAAACAGGGAGATCTGTTACCCCGGAAATAGGGAGGTCAGTTATCTGGGAAACAAGGCGGTCAGTTACCCCGGAAACAGGGCAGTCAGTTACCCTGGAAACAGGGCAGTCAGTTATCCTGGAAACAGTGTGGTCAGTGACGCTGCAAACAGGGTGGTCAGTTAACCTGGAAACAGGGCAGTCAGTTATCTTGGAAACAGGGCGGTCAGTTATCCTGGAAACAGGGAGATCTGTTACCCCGGAAATAGGGCGGTCAGTTACCCCGGAAACAGGGCAGTCAGTTACCCCGGAAACAGGGTGATCAGTTATCCTGGAAACAGGGCAGTCAGTTATCCCGGAAACAGGGCAGTCAGTTACCCCGGAAACAGGGCAGTGAGTTACCCTGGAAACAGGGCAGTCAGTTATCCCGGAAACAGGGCATTCAGTTATCCCGGAAACAGCGTGATCAGTTACCCTGGAAACAGGGCAGTCAGTTACCCCGGAAACAGGGCAGTCAGTTACCCTGGAAACAGGGCAGTCAGTTATGCCGGAAACAGGGCAGTCAGTTATCCCAGAAAAAGGGTGATCAGTTACCCTGGAAACTGGGCAGTCAGTTACCCTGGAAACAAAGCCGTCAGTTACCCCGGAAGCAGGGCAGTCAGTTACCCTGGAAACAGGGCAGTCAGTTACCCCGGAAAAAGGGTGTTCAGTTAGTCTGAAAACTGGGCAGTTAGTTACCCTGGAAACAGGGCAGTCAGTTTCCCCGGAAACAGGGCAGTCAGATACCCCGGAAACAGGGCAGTCAGTTACCCTGGAAACAAGGCAGTCAGTTATCCCAGAAACAGGGCAGTCAGTTATCCCGGAAACAGGGTGATCAGTTACCCTGGAAACACGGCATTCAGTTACCCCGGAAACAGGGCAGTCAGTTACCCCGGAAACAGGGCAGTCAGTTATCCCGGAAACAGGGTGATCAGTTACCCCGGAAACAGGGCAGTCAGTTCCCCTGGAAGCAGGGCAGTCAGTTAACCTGGTAACAGGGCAGTCAGTTATCCCGGAAACAGGGTGGTCAGTTAACCTGGAAACAGGGCAGTCAGTTATCCCGGAAACAGGGTGATCAGTTACCCCGAAACAGGGCAGTCATTTAACCTGGAAACAGGGCAGTCAGTTATCTTGGAAACAGCGCAGTCAGTTATCCTGGAAACAGGGCGGTCAGTTACCCCGGAAACAGGGAGATCTGTTACCCCGGAAACTGGGCAGTCAGTTACCCTGGAAACAGAGCCGTCAGTTACCCAGGAAGCAGGGCAGTCAGTTACCCTGGAAACAGGGCAGTCAGTTACCCCGGTAAAAGGGTGTTCAGTTACCCTGAAAACTGGGCAGTCAGTTACCCTGGAAACAGGGCAGTCAGTTTCCCCGGAAACAGGGCAGTCAGTTACCCTGGAAACAGGGCAGTCAGTTATCCCGGAAACAGGGCAGTCAGTTATCCCGGAAACAGGGTGATCAGTTACCCTGGAAACACGGCATTCAGTTACCCCGGAAACAGGGCAGTCAGTTACCCCGGAAACAGGGCAGTCAGTTATCCCGGAAACAGGGTAATCAGTTACCCCGGAAACAGGGCAGTCAGTTCCCCTGGAAGCAGGGCAGTCAGTTAACCTGGTAATAGGGCAGTCAGTTATCCCGGAAACAGGGTGGTCAGTTAACCTGGAAACAGGGCAGTCAGTTATCCCGGAAACAGGGTGATCAGTTACCCCGAAACAGGGCAGTCAGTTAACCTGGAAACAGGGCAGTCAGTTATCTTGGAAACAGCGCAGTCAGTTATCCTGGAAACAGGGCGGTCAGTTACCCCGGAAACAGGGAGATCTGTTCCCCGGAAATAGGGAGGTCCGTTATCTGGGAAACAAGGCGGTCAGTTACCCCGGAAACAGGGCAGTCAGTTACCCTGGAAACAGGGCAGTCAGTTATCCTGGAAACAGTGTGGTCAGTGACGCTGCAAACAGGGTGGTCAGTTAACCTGGAAACAGGGCAGTCAGTTATCCCGGAAACAGGGTGATCAGTTACCCCGAAACAGGGCAGTCAGTTAACCTGGAAACAGGGCAGTCAGTTATCTTGGAAACAGCGCAGTCAGTTATCCTGGAAACAGGGCGGTCAGTTACCCCAGAAACAGGGAGATCTGTTACCCCGGAAATAGGGAGGTCAGTTATCTGGGAAACAAGGCGGTCAGTTACCCCAGAAACAGGGCAGTCAGTTACCCTGGAAACAGGGCAGTCAGTTATCCTGGAAACAGTGTGGTCAGTGACGCTGCAAACAGGGTGGTCAGTTAACCTGGAAACAGGGCAGTCAGTTATCTTGGAAACAGGGCGGTCAGTTATCCTGGAAACAGGGAGATCTGTTACCCCGGAAATAGGGAGGTCAGTTATCTTGGAAACAAGGCGGTCAGTTACCCCAGAAAAAGGGAGATCTGTTACCCCGGAAACAGGGCAGTCAGTTACCCTGGACACAGGGTGATCAGTTACCCTGGAAACAGTGCAGTCAGTTACCCCGGAAACAGGGCAGTCAGTTACCCTGGAAACAGGGTGATCAGTTATCCTGGAAACAGGGCAGTCAGTTACACAGGAAACAGGGCAGTCAGTTACCCCGGAAACAGGGCAGTCAGTTACCCTGGAAACAGGGCAGTCAGTAATCCCTAAACAGGGCAGTCAGTTATCCCGGAAACAGGGTGATGAGTTACCCTGGAAACTGGGCAGTCAGTTATCCTGGAAACAGGGCAGTCAGTTATCCCGGAAACAGGATGATCAGTTACCCTGGAAACAGGGCAGTCAGTTATCCCGGAAACAGGGCAGTCAGTTATCCCGGAAAAAGGGTGATCAGTTACCCTGTAAACTGGGCAGTCAGTTACCCAGGAAACAGGGCAGTAAGTTACACCAGAAGCAGGGCAGTCAGTTACCCTGGAAACAGGGCAGTCAGTTACCCCGGAAACTGGGCAGTCAGTTACCCTGGAAACAGGGCAGTCAGTCACCCTGGAAACAGGTTAGTCAGTTACCCCGGAAACAGGGTGATCAGATACCCCGGAAACAGGGCAGTCAGTTCCCCTTGAAACAGGGTAGTCAGTTACCCTGGAAACAGGGCAGTCAGTTATCCCGGAAACAGGGCACCCAGTTATCCCGGTTAACAGGGTGATCAGTTATCCTGGAAACTGTGCAGTCAGTTACCCTGGAAACAGTGCGGTCCGTTACCATGGAAACAGGGCAGTCAGTTATCCTGGAAACAGGGTGATCAGTTACCCTGGAAAGTGTTCAGTCAGGTACCCTGGAAACAGGCAGTCAGTTACCCTCGGGCAGGGCAGTCAGTTATCCTGGAAACAGGGCAGACAGTTATCCTGGTAATAGGGCGTTCAGTTACCCCGGAAATAGGGCGGTCAGTTGTCCAGGAAACAGGGCAGTCAGTTACCCTGGAAACAGGGCAGTCAGTTATCCCGGAAACAGGGCTGTCAGTTATCTCGGAAACAGGGTGATCAGTTACCCTGGAAACACGGCATTCAGTTACCCCGGAAACAGGGCAGTCAGTTGCCCTGGAAACAGGGCAGTCAGTTATGCCGGACACAGGGCAGTCAGTTATCCCGGAAACTGGGTGATCAGTCTCCCTGGAAACTGGGCAGTCAGTTACCCTGGAAACAGGGCAGTCAGTTACCCCGGAAACAGGGCAGTCAGTTATCCCGGAAACAGGGTGATCAGTTACCCCGGAAACAGGGCAGTCAGTTCCCCTGGAAGCAGGGCAGTCAGTTAACCTGGTAACAGGGCAGTCAGTTATCCTGGAAACAGCGCAGTCAGTTATCCTGGAAACAGGGAGATCTGTTACCCCGGAAATTGGGAGGGCAGTTATCTTGAAAACAAGGCGGTCAGTTTCCCCGGAAACAGGGAGATCTGTTTCCCCGGAAATAGGGAGGTCAGTTACCCCGGAAACAGGGTGATGAGTTACCCTGGAAACTGGGCAGTCAGTTATCCTGGAAACAGGGCAGTCAGTTACCCTGGAAACAGGGCTGTCAGTTATCCCGGAAACAGGGCAGTCAGTTATCCCGGAAACAGGGTGATCAGTTACCCTGGATACAGGTCAGTCAGTTACCCCGGAAACAGTGCAGCCAGTTAACCTGGAAACAGGGCAGTCAGTTATCCCGGAAACAGGGCAGTCAGTTATCCCGGAAACAGGGTGATCAGTTACCCTGGAAACTGGGCAGTCCGTCACCCGGAAACAGGGCAGTCTGTTACCCTGGAAACTGGGCAGTCAGTTACCCTTGAAACAGGGGAGTCAGTTATCCCGGAAACAGGGTGATCAGTTACCTTGGAAACTGGGCAGTCAGTTACCCTGGAAGCACGGCAGTCAGTTACCCCAGAAACAGGGTGATCAGATACCCTGGAAACTGGGCAGTCAGTTACCCAGGAAACAGGGCAGTCAGTTACCCCGGAAACAGGGCGGTCAGTAACCCTGGAAACAGATTACTCAGTAATCCGGGCCAGGGTGATCAGTTACCCTGGAAACAGGACAGTCAGTTATCCTGGAAACAGGGCGGTGAGTTACCCCAGAAACAGGGCGGTCAGTTAAACTGGAAACAGTTTAGTCAGTTACCCCAGAAACAGCGAGATCAGTTACCCTGGAAACTGGGCAGTCAGTTACCACGGAAACAGGGCGGTCAGTTATCCCGGAAACAGGGTGATCAGTTACCCTGGAAACAGGGCAGTCAGTCACCCCGGAAACAGGGTGATCAGTTACCTTGGAAACAGGGTGATCAGTTACCCTGGAAACAGTGCAGACATTTACCCCGTTAACAGGGCAGTCAGTTATCCTGGAAACAGGGTGATCAGTTACCCTGGAAACAGGGCAGTCTGTTATCCCGGAAACAGGGTGATCAAAAACCCTGGAAAAAGGGCAGTCAGTTATCCTGGAAACAGGGCAGTCAGTTTTACCTGGAAACAGGGCGGTTAGTTAACCTGGAAACAGGGCAGTCAGTTATCCCTGAAAAAGTGTGATCAGTTACCCAGGAAACTTTGCTGTCAGTTACCCTGGAAACAGGGCAGTCAGTTTCCCCGGAAACAGGGCAGTCAGTTACCCTGGAAACAGGGCAGTCAGTTACCCCGGTAACTGGGAAGTCAGTTACCCTGGAAACAGGGCATTCAGTTATCCCGGAAACAGGGCAGTCAGTTTTCCCGGAAAAAGGGTGATCAGTTACCCTGGAAACTGGGCAGTCAGTTACCCTGGAAACAGGGAAGTCAGTTTCCCCGGAAACTGGGCAGACAGTTAGCCTGGAAACAGGGCAGTCAGTTACCCCGGAAACTTGGCAGTCAGTTACCCTGGAAACAGGGCAGTCAGTCACCGTGGAAACAGGGCAGTGAGCAATCCCGGAAAGAGGGCAGTCAGTTATCCCCGAAACAGCGTGAACAGTTACCCTGGAAACTGGGCAGTCAGTTACCCTGGAAGCAGGGCAGTCAGTTACCCTGGAAACAGGGTGATCAGTTACCCTGGAAACTGGGCAGTCAGTTAACCTGGAAGCAGGGCAGTCAGTTATCCTGGAAACAGGGCAGTCAGTAATCCTGCAAACAGGGCGGTCAGTTACCCCGGAAATAGGGCGGTCAGTTATCCTGGAAACAGGGCGGTCAGTTACCCCGGAAACAGGGAGATCAGTTACCCCGGAAACAGGGCGGTCAGTTACCCTGGAAACAGGGCAGTCAGTTACCCTGGAAACAGGGCAGTCAGTTAACCTGGAAACAGGGCAGTCAGTTATCCTGGAAACAGGGCTGTCTGTTATCCAGGAAACAGGGCAGTCAGTTACCCCGGAAATAGGGAGGTCAGTTATCCTGGAAACAGGGCGGTCAGTTACCCCGGAAACAGGGAGATCAGTTAACCCAGATACATGGCAGTCAGTCACCCTGGAAACAGGGCCGTCAGTTATCCTGGAAACATGGTGGTCAGTGACCCCGGAAACAGGGTGATCAGTTATCCTGGAAACAGGGCGGTCAGTTACCCCGGAAACAGGGCAGTCAGTTATCCCGGAAACAGGGTGGTCAGTTATCCTGGAAACAGGGCAGTCAGTTATCCCGGAAACAGGGCAGTCAGTTACCCCGGAAACAGGGCAGTGAGTTACCCTGGAATCAGGGCAGTCAGTTATCACGGAAACAGGGCATTCAGTTATCCCGGAAACAGGGTGATCAGTTACTCTGGAAACAGGGCAGTCAGTTACCCCGGAAGCAGGGCAGTCAGTTACCCTGTAAACAGGGCAGTCAGTTATGCCAGAAACAGGGCAGTCAGTTATCCCGGAAAAAGGGTGATCAGTTACCCTGGAAACTGGGCAGTCAGTTACCCTGGAAACAGGGCAGTCAGTTTCCCCGGAAACAGGGCAGTCAGTTACCCCGGAAACAGGGCAGTCAGTTACCCTGGAAACAGGGCAGTCAGTTATCCTGGAAACAGGGAGGTCTGATACCCCGGAAATAGGGAGGTCAGTTATCTTGGAAACAAGGCGGTCAGTTACCCCGGAAACAGGGTGATCTGTTACCCCGGAAACAGGGCAGTCAGTTACCCTGGACACAGGGTGATCAGTTACCCTGGAAACAGGGCAGTCAGTTACCCCGGAAACAGGGCAGTCAGTTACCCTGGAAACAGGATGATCAGTTATCCTGGAAACAGGGCAGTCAGTTACACAGGAAACAGGGCAGTCAGTTACCCCGGAAACAGGGCAGTCATTTACCCTGTAAACAGGGCAGTCAGTTATCCCTAAACAGGGCAGTCAGCTATCCCGGAAACAGGGTGATCAGTTACCCTGGAAACTGGGCAGTCAGTTATCCTGGAAACAGGGCAGTCTGTTATCCCAGAAACAGGAAGATCAGTTACCCTGGAAACAGGGCAGTCAGTTATCCTGGAAACAGGGCAGTCAGTTATCCCGGAAAAAGGGTGATCAGTTACCCTGGAAACTGGGCAGTCAGTTACACTGGAAACAGGGCAGTAAGTTACACCAGAAGCAGGGCAGTCAGTTACCCTGGAAAAAGGGCAGTCAGTTACCCGGGAAACTGGGCAGTCAGTTACCCTGGAACCAGGGCAGTCAGTCACCCTGGAAACAGGTCAGTCAGTTACCCCGGAAACAGGGTGATCAGATACCCCGGAAACAGGGCAGTCAGTTCCCCTGGAAATAGGGTAGTCAGTTACCCTGGAAACAGGGCAGTCAGTTATCCCGGAAACAGGGCACTCAGTTATCCCGGTTAACAGGGTGATCAGTTATCCTGGAAACTGGGCAGTCAGTTACCCTGGAAACAGTGCGGTCCGTTACCCTGGAAACAGGGCAGCCAGTTATCCTGGAAACAGGGTGATCAGTTACCCTGGAAAGTGTTCAGTCAGTTACCCTGGAAACAGGCAGTCAGTTACCCTCGGGCAGGGCAGTCAGTTGTCCTGGAAACAGGGCAGACAGTTATCCTGGTAATAGGGCGTTCAGTTACCCCGGAAATAGGGCGTTCAGTTGTCCTGGAAACAGGGCGTTCAGTTACCCCGGAAACAGGGAGATCAGTTACCCCGGAAACAGGGCGGACTGTTACCCTGGAAACAGGGCAGTCAGTTTCCCTGGAAACAGGGCACAGAGTTAACCTGGAAACAGGGCGGTCCGTTATCCAGGAAACAGGGAGATCAGTTGTCCTGGAAACAGGGCAGTCAGTTATCCTGGAAACAGGGAGATCAGTTACCCCGGAAATAGGGCAGTCAGTTATCCTGGAAACAGGGCGGTCAGTTACCCCGGAAACAAGGAGATCAGTTACCCCGGAAACAGGTCAGTCAGTTACCCTGGAAACAGGGCAGTCAGTTATCCTGGAAACAGGGTGGTCAGTTACCCTGGAAACAGGGTGGTCAGTTACCCTAGAAACAGGGCGGTCAGTAACCCTGGACACAGATTAGTCAGTTACCCCGGAAACAGGGTGATCCGTTATCCTGGAAACAGGGCAGTCAGTTACCATGGAAACAGGGCAGTCAGTTACCCCGGAAACAGGCAGTCAGTTACCCTGGAAACAGGGCAGTCAGTTATCCCGGAAACAGGGCAGTCAGTTATCCCGGAAACAGGGTGATCAGTTACCCTGGAAACAGGTCAGTCAGTTACCCCGGAAACAGTGCAGCCAGTTAACCTGGAAACAGGGCAGTCAGTTATCCCGGAAACAGGGCAGTCAGTTACCCCAGAAACAGGGTGATCAGTTACCCTGGAAACTGGGCAGTCAGTTACCCAGGAAACAGGGCAGTCAGTTACCCCGGAAACAGGGCGGTCAGTAACCCTGGAAACAGATTACTCAGTAATCCGGACCAGGTTGATCAGTTACCCTGGAAACAGGGCAGTCAGTTATCCTGGAAACAGGGCGGTGAGTTACTCCGGAAACAGGGAGGTCAGTTAAACTGGAAACAGTTTCGTCAGTTACCCCAGAAACAGCGAGATCAGTTACCCTGGAAACTGGGCAGTCAGTTACCACGGAAACAGGGCAGTCAGTAACCCCGGAAACAGGGTGATCAGTTACCTTGGAAACAGGGTGATCAGTTACCCTGGAAACAGTGCAGACAGTTACCCCGGTAACAGGGTAGTCAGTTATCCTGGAAACAGGGTGATCAGTTACCCTGGAAACAGGGCAGTCTGTTATCCCGGAAACAGGGTGATCAAAAACCCTGGAAAAAGGGCAGTCAGTTATCCTGGAAACAGGGCAGTCAGTTTTACCTGGAAACAGGGCGGTTAGTTAACCTGGAAACAGGGCAGTCAGTTATCCCGGAAAAAGGGTGATCAGTTACCCAGGAAACTTTGCAGTCAGTTACCCTGGAAACAGGGCAGTCAGTTTCCCCGGAAACAAGGCAGTCAGTTACCCTGGAAACAGGGCAGTCAGTTACCCCGGTAACTGGGAAGTCAGTTACCCTGGAAACAGGGCATTCAGTTATCCCGGAAACAGGGCAGTCAGTTATCCCGGAAAAAGGGTGATCAGTTACCCTGGAAACTGGGCAGTCAGTTAACCTGGAAACAGGGAAGTCAGTTTCCCCGGAAACTGGGCGGACAGTTAGCCTGGAAACAGGGCAGTCAGTTACCCCGGAAACAGGGCAGTCAGTAACCCTGGAAACAGATTACTCAGTAATCCGGACCAGGGTGATCAGTTACCCTGGAAACAGGGCAGTCAGTTATCCTGGAAACAGGGCGGTGAGTTACCCCGGAAACAGGGCGGTCAGTTAAACTGGAAACAGTTTAGTCAGTTACCCCAGAAACAGCGAGATCAGTTACCCTGGAAAATGGGCAGTCAGTTACCACGGAAACAGGGCGGTCAGTTATCCCGGAAACAGGGTGATCAGTTACCCTGGAAACAGGGCAGTCAGTAACCCCGGAAACAGGGTGATCAGTTACCTTGGAAACAGGGTGATCAGTTACCCTGGAAACAGTGCAGACAGTTACCCCGGTAACAGGGTAGTCAGTTATCCTGGAAACAGGGTGATCAGTTACCCTGGAAACAGGGCAGTCTGTTATCCCGGAAACAGGGTGATCAAAAACCCGGGAAAAAGGGCAGTCGATTATCCTGGAAACAGGGCAGTCAGTTTTACCTGGAAACAGGGCGGTTCGTTAACCTGGAAACAGGGCAGTCAGTTATCCCGGAAAAAGGGGGATCAGTTACCCAGGAAACTTTGCAGTCAGTTACCCTGGAAACAGGGCAGTCAGTTTCCCCGGAAACAGGGCAGTCAGTTACCCTGGAAACAGGGCAGTCAGTTACCCCGGTAACTGGGAAGTCAGTTACCCTGGAAACAGGGCATTCAGTTATCCCGGAAACAGGGCAGTCAGTTATCCCGGAAAAAGGGTGATCAGTTACGCTGGAAACAGGGCAGTCTGTTATCCTGGAAAGAGGGCAGTCAGCTATCCCGGAAACAGGGTGAACAGTTACCCTGGAAACTGGGCAGTCAGTTACCCTGGAAACAGGGCAGTCAGTTACCCTGGAAACAGGGTGATCAGTTACCCTGGAAACTGGGCAGTCAGTTACCCTGGAAACAGGGTGATCAGTTACCCTGGAAACTGGGCAGTCAGTTACCCTGGAAGAAGGGCAGTCAGTTATCCTGGAAACAGGGCAGTCAGTAATCCTGGAAACAGGGCGGTCAGTTACCCCGGAAACTGGGCGGACAGTTACCCCGGAAACAGGGCAGTCAGTAACCCTGGAAACAGATTACTCAGTAATCCGGACCAGGGTGATCAGTTACCCTGGAAACAGGGCAGTCAGTTATCCTGGAAACAGGGCGGTGAGTTACCCCGGAAACAGGGCGGTCAGTTAAACTGGAAACAGTTTAGTCAGTTACCCCAGAAACAGCGAGATCAGTTACCCTGGAAAATGGGCAGTCAGTTACGACGGAAACAGGGCGGTCAGTTATCCCGGAAACAGGGTGATCAGTTACCCTGGAAACAGGGCAGTCAGTAACCCCGGAAACAGGGTGATCAGTTACCTTGGAAACAGGGTGATCAGTTACCCTGGAAACAGGGCAGTCAGTAACCCCGGAAACAGGGTGATCAGTTACCTTGGAAACAGGGTGATCAGTTACCCTGGAAACAGTGCAGACAGTTACCCCGGTAACAGGGTAGTCAGTTATCCTGGAAACAGGGTGATCAGTTACCCTGGAAACAGGGCAGTCTGTTATCCCGGAAATAGGGCGGTCAGTTATCCTGGAAACAGGGCGGTCAGTTACCCCGGAAACAGGGAGATCAGTTACCCCGGAAACAGGGCGGTCAGTTACCCTGGAAACAGGGCAGTCAGTTACCCTGGAAACAGGGCAGTCAGTTAACCTGGAAACAGGGCAGTCAGTTATCCTGGAAACAGGGCTGTCTGTTATCCAGGAAACAGGGCGGTCAGTTGCCCCGGAAATCGGGAGGTCAGTTATCCTGGAAACATGGCGGTCAGTTACCCCGGAAACAGGGAGATCAGTTAACCCGGATACAGGGCAGTCAGTCACCCTGGAAACAGGGAAGTCAGTTATCCTGGAAACAGGGCGGTCAGTTACCCCGGAAACAGGGTGGTCAGTTACCCTGGAAACAGGGTGGTCAGTTACCCCAGAAACAGGGCGGTCAGTTACCCTGGAAACTGGGCAGTCAGTTACCACGGAAACAGGGCGGTCAGTTATCCCGGAAACAGGGTGATCAGTTACCCTGGAAACAGGGCAGTCAGTAACCCCGGAAACAGGGTGATCAGTTACCTTGGAAACAGGGTGATCAGTTACCCTGGAAACAGTGCAGACAGTTACCCCGGTAACAGGGTAGTCAGTTATCCTGGAAACAGGGTGATCAGTTACCCTGGAAACAGGGCAGTCTGTTATCCCGGAAACAGAGTGATCAAAAACCCTGGAAAAAGAGCAGTCAGTTATCCTGGAAACAGGGCAGTCAGTTTTACCTGGAAACAGGGCGGTTAGTTAACCTGGAAACAGGGCAGTCAGTTATCCCGGAAAAAGGGTGATCAGTTACCCAGGAAACTTTGCAGTCAGTTACCCTGGAAACAGGGCAGTCAGTTTCCCCGGAAACAGGGCAGTCAGTTACCCTGGAAACAGGGCAGTCAGTTACCCCGGTAACTGGGAAGTCAGTTACCCTGGAAACAGGGCATTCAGTTATCCCGTAAACAGGGCAGTCAGTTATCCCGGAAAAAGGGTGATCAGTTACCCTGGAAACTGGGCAGTCAGTTACCCTGGAAACAGGGAAGTCAGTTTCCCCGGAAACTGGGCGGACAGTTAGCCTGGAAACAGGGCAGTCAGTTACCCCGGAAACAGGGCGGTCAGTAACCCTGGAAACAGATTACTCAGTAATCCGGACCAGGGTGATCAGTTTCCCTGGAAACAGGGCAGTCAGTTATCCTGGAAACAGGGCGGTGAGTTACACCGGAAACAGGGCGGTCAGTTAAACTGGAAACAGTTTAGTCAGTTACCCCAGAAACAGCGAGATCAGTTACCCTGGAAACTGGGCAGTCAGTTACCAGGGAAACAGGGCGGTCAGTTATCCCGGAAACAGGGTGATCAGTTACCCTGGAAACAGGGCAGTCAGTAACCCCGGAAACAGGGTGATCAGTTACCTTGGAAACAGGGTGATCAGTTACCCTGGAAACAGTGCAGACAGTTACCCCGGTAACAGGGTAGTCAGTTATCCTGGAAACAGGGTGATCAGTTACCCTGGAAACAGGGCAGTCTGTTATCCCGGAAACAGGGTGATCAAAAACCCTGGAAAAAGGGCAGTCAGTTATCCTGGAAACAGGGCAGTCAGTTTTACCTGGAAACAGGGCGGTTAGTTAACCTGGAAACAGGGCAGTCAGTTATCCCGGAAAAAGGGTGATCAGTTACCCAGGAAACGTTGCAGTCAGTTACCCTGGAAACAGGGCAGTCAGTTTCCCCGGAAACAGGGCAGTCAGTTACCCTGGAAACAGGGCAGTCAGTTACCCCGGTAACTGGGAGGTCAGTTACCCTGGAAACAGGGCATTCAGTTGTCCCGGAAACAGGGCAGTCAGTTATCCCGGAAAAAGGGTGATCAGTTACCCTGGAAACTGGGCAGTCAGTTACCCTGGAAACAGGGAAGTCAGTTTCCCCGGAAACTGGGCGGACATTTAGCCTGGAAACAGGGCGGTCAGTTACCCCGGAAACTTGGCAGTGAGTAACCCTGGAAACAGAGCAGTCAGTCACCCTGGAAACAGGGCAGTGAGCAATCCCGGAAAGAGGGCAGTCAGTTATCCCGGAAACAGGGTGAACAGTTACCCTGGAAACTGGGCAGTCAGTTACCCTGGAAACAGGGCAGTCAGTTACCCTGGAAACAGGGTGATCAGTTACCCTGGAAACTGGGCAGTCAGTTACCCTGGAAACAGGGTGATCAGTTACCCTGGAAACTGGGCAGTCAGTTACCCTGGAAGCAGGGCAGTCAGTTATCCTGGAAACAGGGCAGTCAGTAATCCGGGCAACAGGGCGGTCAGTTACCCCGGAAATAGGGCGGTCAGTTATCCTGGAAACAGGGCGGTCAGTTTTACCTGGAAACAGGGCGGTTAGTTAACCTGGAAACAGGGCAGTCAGTTATCCCGGAAAAAGGGTGATCAGTTACCCTGGAAACAGGGCAGTCTGTTATCCCGGAAACAGAGTGATCAAAAACCCTGGAAAAAGAGCAGTCAGTTATCCTGGAAACAGGGCAGTCAGTTTTACCTGGAAACAGGGCGGTTAGTTAACCTGGAAACAGGGCAGTCAGTTATCCCGGAAAAAGTGTGATCAGTTACCCAGGAAACTTTGCAGTCAGTTACCCTGGAAACAGGGCAGTCAGTTATCCCGGAAAAAGGGTGATCAGTTACCCAGGAAACTTTGCAGTCAGTTACCCTGGAAACAGGGCAGTCAGTTTCCCCGGAAACAGGGCAGTCAGTTACCCTGTAAACTGGGCAGTCAGTTACCAGGGAAACAGGGCGGTCAGTTATCCCGGAAACAGGGTGATCAGTTACCCTGGAAACAGGGCAGTCAGTAACCCCGGAAACAGGGTGATCAGTTTTACCTGGAAACAGGGCGGTTAGTTAACCTGGAAACAGGGCAGTCAGTTATCCCGGAAAAAGGGTGATCAGTTACCCAGGAAACTTTGCAGTCAGTTACCCTGGAAACAGGGCAGTCAGTTTCCCCGGAAACAGGGCAGTCAGTTACCCTGGAAACAGGGCAGTCAGTTACCCCGGTATCTGGGAAGTCAGTTACCCTGGAAACAGGGCATTCAGTTATCCCGTAAACAGGGCAGTCAGTTATCCCGGAAAAAGGGTGATCAGTTACCCTGGAAACTGGGCAGTCAGTTACCCTGGAAACAGGGAAGTCAGTTTCCCCGGAAACTGGGCGGACAGTTAGCCTGGAAACAGGGCAGTCAGTTACCCCGGAAACAGGGCGGTCAGTAACCCTGGAAACAGATTACTCAGTAATCCGGACCAGGGTGATCAGTTTCCCTGGAAACAGGGCAGTCAGTTATCCTGGAAACAGGGCGGTGAGTTACACCGGAAACAGGGCGGTCAGTTAAACTGGCAACAGTTTAGTCAGTTACCCCAGAAACAGCGAGATCAGTTACCCTGGAAACTGGGCAGTCAGTTGCCAGGGAAACAGGGCGGTCAGTTATCCCGGAAACAGGGTGATCAGTTACCCTGGAAACAGGGCAGTCAGTAACCCCGGAAACAGGGTGATCAGTTTTACCTGGAAACAGGGCGGTTAGTTAACCTGGAAACAGGGCAGTCAGTTATCCCGGAAAAAGGGTGATCAGTTACCCAGGAAACTTTGCAGTCAGTTACCCTGGAAACAGGGCAGTCAGTTTCCCCGGAAACAGGGCAGTCAGTTACCCTGGAAACAGGGCAGTCAGTTACCCCGGTAACTGGGAAGTCAGTTACCCTGGAAACAGGGCATTCAGTTATCCCGTAAACAGGGCAGTCAGTTATCCCGGAAAAAGGGTGATCAGTTACCCTGGAAACTGGGCAGTCAGTTACCCTGGAAACAGGGAAGTCAGTTTCCCCGGAAACTGGGCGGACAGTTAGCCTGGAAACAGGGCAGTCAGTTACCCCGGAAACAGGGCGGTCAGTAACCCTGGAAACAGATTACTCAGTAATCCGGACCAGGGTGATCAGTTTCCCTGGAAACAGGGCAGTCAGTTATCCTGGAAACAGGGCGGTGAGTTACACCGGAAACAGGGCGGTCAGTTAAACTGGAAACAGTTTAGTCAGTTACCCCAGAAACAGCGAGATCAGTTACCCTGGAAACTGGGCAGTCAGTTACCAGGGAAACAGGGCGGTCAGTTATCCCGGAAACAGGGTGATCAGTTACCCTGGAAACAGGGCAGTCAGTAACCCCGGAAACAGGGTGATCAGTTACCTTGGAAACAGGGTGATCAGTTACCCTGGAAACAGTGCAGACAGTTACCCCGGTAACAGGGTAGTCAGTTATCCTGGAAACAGGGTGATCAGTTACCCTGGAAACAGGGCAGTCTGTTATCCCGGAAACAGGGTGATCAAAAACCCTGGAAAAAGGGCAGTCAGTTATCCTGGAAACAGGGCAGTCAGTTTTACCTGGAAACAGGGCGGTTAGTTAACCTGGAAACAGGGCATTCAGTTATCCCGGAAAAAGGGTGATCAGTTACCCAGGAAACTTTGCAGTCAGTTACCCTGGAAACAGGGCAGTCAGTTTCCCCGGAAACAGGGCAGTCAGTTACCCTGGAAACAGGGCAGTCAGTAACCCCGGTAACTGGGAAGTCAGTTACCCTGGAAACAGGGCATTCAGTTATCCCGGAAACAGGGCAGTCAGTTATCCCGGAAAAAGGGTGATCAGTTACCCTGGAAACTGGGCAGTCAGTTACCCTGGAAACAGGGAAGTCAGTTTCCCCGGAAACTGGGCGGACAGTTAGACTGGAAACAGGGCAGTCAGTTACCCCGGAAACAGGGCGGTCAGTAACCCTGGAAACAGATTACTCAGTAATCCGGACCAGGGTGATCAGTTACCCTGGAAACAGGGCAGTCAGTTATCCTGGAAACAGGGCGGTGAGTTACACCGGAAACAGGGCGGTCAGTTAAACTGGAAACAGTTTAGTCAGTTACCCCAGAAACAGCGAGATCAGTTACCCTGGAAACTGGGCAGTCAGTTACCAGGGAAACAGGGCGGTCAGTTATCCCGGAAACAGGGTGATCAGTTACCCTGGAAACAGGGCAGTCAGTAACCCCGGAAACAGGGTGATCAGTTACCTTGGAAACAGGGTGATCAGTTACCCTGGAAACAGTGCAGACAGTTACCCCGGTAACAGGGTAGTCAGTTATCCTGGAAACAGGGTGATCAGTTACCCTGGAAACAGGGCAGTCTGTTATCCCGGAAACAGGGTGATCAAAAACCCTGGAAAAAGGGCAGTCAGTTATCCTGGAAACAGGGCAGTCAGTTTTACCTGGAAACAGGGCGGTTAGTTAACCTGGAAACAGGGCAGTCAGTTATCCCGGAAAAAGGGTGATCAGTTACCCAGGAAACTTTGCAGTCAGTTACCCTGGAAACAGGGCAGTCAGTTTCCCCGGAAACAGGGCAGTCAGTTACCCTGGAAACAGGGCAGTCAGTTACCCCGGTAACTGGGAGGTCAGTTACATTGGAAACAGGGCATTCAGTTATCCCGGAAACAGGGCAGTCAGTTATCCCGGAAAAAGGGTGATCAGTTACCCTGGAAACTGGACAGTCAGTTACCCTGGAAACAGGGAAGTCAGTTTCCCCGGAAACTGGGCGGACATTTAGCCTGGAAACAGGGCGGTCAGTTACCCCGGAAACTTGGCAGTGAGTTACCCTGGAAACAGAGCAGTCAGTCACCCTGGAAACAGGGCAGTGAGCAATCCCGGAAAGAGGGCAGTCAGTTATCCCGGAAACAGGGTGAACAGTTACCCTGGAAACTGGGCAGTCAGTTAACCTGGAAACAGGGCAGTCAGTTACCCTGGAAACAGGGTGATCAGTTACCCTGGAAACTGGGAAGTCAGTTACCCTGGAAACAGGGTGATCAGTAACCCTGGAAACTGGGCAGTCAGTTACCCTGGAAGCAGGGCAGTCAGTTATCCTGGAAACAGGGCAGTCAGTAATCCGGGCAACAGGGCGGTCAGTTACCCCGGAAATAGGGCGGTCAGTTATCCTGGAAACAGGGCGGTCAGTTACCCCGGAAACAGGGAGATCAGTTACCCCGGAAACAGGGCGGTCAGTTACCCTGGAAACAGGGCAGTCAGTTACCCCGGAAACAGGGCAGTCAGTTAACCTGGAAACAGGGCAGTTAGTTATCCTGGAAACAGGGCTGTCTGTTATCCAGGAAACAGGGCGGTCAGTTAACCCGGAAATAGGGAGGTCAGTTATCCTGGAAACAGGGCGGTCAGTTACCCCGGAAACAGGGAGATCAGTTAACCCGGATACAGGGCAGTCAGTCACCCTGGAAACAGGGCAGTCAGTTATCCTGGAAACAGGGTGGTCAGTGACCCCGGAAACAGGGTGATCAGTTATCCTGGAAACAGGGCGGTCAGTTACCCCGGAAACAGGGCAGTCAGTTATCCCGGAAACAGTGTGGTCAGTTATCCTGGAAGCAGGGCAGTCAGTTACCCCGGAAACAGGGCAGTGAGTTACCCTGGAATCAGGGCAGTCAGTTATCACGGAAACAGGGCATTCAGTTATCCTGGAAACAGGGTGATCAGTTACTCTGGAATCAGGGCAGTCAGTTACCCCGGAAACAGGGCAGTCAGTTACCCTGTAAACAGGGCAGTCAGTTATGCCGGAAACAGGGCAGTCAGTTATCCCAGAAAAAGGGTGATCAGTTACCCTGGAAACTGGGCAGTCAGTTACCCTGGAAACAGGGCAGTCAGTTTCCCCGGAAACAGGGCAGTCAGTTACCCCGGAAACAGGGCAGTCAGTTACCCTGGAAACAGGGCAGTCAGTTATCCCGGAAACAGGGCAGTCAGTTATCCCGGAAACAGGGTGATCAGTTACCCTGGAAACACGGCATTCAGTTACCTCGGCAACAGGGCAGTCAGTTACCCCGGAAACAGGGCAGTCAGTTATGCCGGAAACAGGGCAGTCTGTTATCCCGGAAACTGGGTGATCAGTTACCCTGGAAACTGGGCAGTCAGTTACCCTGGAAACAGGGCAGTCAGTTACCCCAGAAACAGGGCAGTCAGTTACCCTGGAAACTGGGCAGTCTGTTTCCCTGGAAACAGGGCAGTCAGTTTCCCTGGAAACAGGGCAGACAGTTATCCTGGAAAAAGGGTGATCAGTTACCCTGGAAACAGGGCAGTCAGTTATCCCGGAAACAGGGCAGTCAGTTATCCCGGAAAAAGTGTGATCAGTTACCCTGGAAACTGGGCAGTCAGTTACCCTGGAAACAGAGCAGTCAGTTTCCCCGGAAGCAGGGCAGTCAGTTACCCTGGAAACAGGGCAGTCAGTTACCCCGGAAACTGGGCAGTCAGTTACCGTGGAAACAGGGCAGTCAGTCACCCTGGAAACAGTTTAGTCAGTTACCCCGGAAACATGGTGATCAGTTACCCCGGAAACTGGGCAGTCAGTTCCCCTGGAAACAGGGCCGTCAGTTACCCTGGAAACAGGGCAGTCAGTTAACCTGGATGAAGGGCAGTCAGTTATCCTGGAAACAGGGCTGTCAGTTATCCTGGAAACAGGGCGGTTAGTTACCCCAGAAACAGGGAGGTCAGTTATCCTGGAAACAGGGCGGTCAGTTACCCCGGAAACAGGGTGATCAGTTACCCCGGAAACAGGGCAGTCAGTTACCCTGGAAACAGGGCAGTCAGTTATCCTGTAAACAGTGTGGTCAGTGACCCTGGAAACAGGGTGGTCAGTTACCCCAGAAACAGGGCAGTCAGTTACCCCGGAAACAGTGTGATCAGTTATCCTGGAAACAGGGCAGTCAGTTAGCCTGGAAACAGGGCAGTCAGTTATCCTGGAAACAGGGTGATCAGTTACCCCGGAAACAGGTCAGTCAGTTACCCTGGAAACAGGGCAGTCAGTTACCCCGGAAACTGGGCAGTCAGTTACCCTGGAAACAGGGCAGTCAGTCACCTTGGAAACAGTTTAGTCAGTTACCCCGGAAACATGGTGATCAGTTACCCCGGAAACAGGGCAGTCAGTTCCCCTTGAAACAGGGCCGTCAGTTACCCTGGAAACAGGGCAGTCAGTTAACCTGGAAAAAGGGCAGTCAGTTATCCTGGAAACAGGGCTGTCAGTTATCCTGGAAACAGGGCTGTCAGTTATCCCGGAAACAGGGCAGTCAGTTATCCCGGAAACAGGGTGATCAGTTACCCTGGAAACACGGCATTCAGTTACCTCGGCAACAGGGCAGTCAGTTACCCCGGAAACAGGGCAGTCAGTTATGCCGGAAACAGGGCAGTCAGTTATCCCGGAAACTGGGTGTTCAGTTACCCTGGAAACTGGGCAGTCAGTTACCCTGGAAACAGGGCAGTCAGTTACCCCAGAAACAGGGCAGTCAGTTACCCTGGAAACTGGGCAGTCTGTTACCCTGGAAACAGGGCAGTCAGTTTCCCTGGAAACAGGGCAGACAGTTATCCTGGAGAAAGGGTGATCAGTTACCCTGGAAACAGGGCAGTCAGTTATCCCGGAAAAAGGGTGATCAGTTACCCTGGAAACTGGGCAGTCAGTTACCCTGGAAACAGAGCAGTCAGTATCCCCGGAAGCAGGGCAGTCAGTTACCCTGGAAACAGGGCAGTCAGTTACCCCGGAAACTGGGCAGTCAGTTACCCTGGAAACAGGGCAGTCAGTTACCCCGGAAACTGGGCAGTCAGTTACCCTGGAAACAGGGCAGTCAGTCACCTTGGAAACAGTTTAGTCAGTTACCCCGGAAACATGGTGATCAGTTACCCCGGAAACAGGGCAGTCAGTTCCCCTTGAAACAGGGCCGTCAGTTACCCTGGAAACAGGGCAGTCAGTTAACCTGGAAAAAGGGCAGTCAGTTATCCTGGAAACAGGGCTGTCAGTTATCCTGGAAACAGGGCTGTCAGTTATCCCGGAAACAGGGCAGTCAGTTATCCCGGAAACAGGGTGATCAGTTACCCTGGAAACACGGCATTCAGTTACCTCGGCAACAGGGCAGTCAGTTACCCCGGAAACAGGGCAGTCAGTTATGCCGGAAACAGGGCAGTCAGTTATCCCGGAAACTGGGTGTTCAGTTACCCTGGAAACTGGGCAGTCAGTTACCCTGGAAACAGGGCAGTCAGTTACCCCAGAAACAGGGCAGTCAGTTACCCTGGAAACTGGGCAGTCTGTTACCCTGGAAACAGGGCAGTCAGTTTCCCTGGAAACAGGGCAGACAGTTATCCTGGAGAAAGGGTGATCAGTTACCCTGGAAACAGGGCAGTCAGTTATCCCGGAAAAAGGGTGATCAGTTACCCTGGAAACTGGGCAGTCAGTTACCCTGGAAACAGAGCAGTCAGTATCCCCGGAAGCAGGGCAGTCAGTTACCCTGGAAACAGGGCAGTCAGTTACCCCGGAAACTGGGCAGTCAGTTACCCTGGAAACAGGGCAGTCAGTCACCCTGGAAACAGTTTAGTCAGTTACCCCGGAAACATGGTGATCAGTTACCCCGGAAACTGGGCAGTCAGTTCCCCTGGAAACAGGGCCGTCAGTTACCCTGGAAACAGGGCAGTCAGTTAACCTGGAAGAAGGGCAGTCAGTTATCCTGGAAACAGGGCTGTCAGTTATCCTGGAAACAGGGCGGTTAGTTACCCCAGAAACAGGGAGGTCAGTTATCCTGGAAACAGGGCGGTCAGTTACCCCGGAAACAGGGTGATCAGTTACCCCGGAAACAGGGCAGTCAGTTACCCTGGAAACAGGGCAGTCAGTTATCCTGGAAACAGTGTGGTCAGTGACCCTGGAAACAGGGTGGTCAGTTACCCCAGAAACAGGGCAGTCAGTTACCCCGGAAACAGTGTGATCAGTTATCCTGGAAACAGGGCAGTCAGTTAGCCTGGAAACAGGGCAGTCAGTTATCCTGGAAACAGGGTGATCAGTTACCCCGGAAACAGGTCAGTCAGTTACCCTGGAAACAGGGCAGTCAGTTACCCCGGAAACTGGGCAGTCAGTTACCCTGGAAACAGGGCAGTCAGTCACCTTGGAAACAGTTTAGTCAGTTACCCCGGAAACATGGTGATCAGTTACCCCGGAAACAGGGCAGTCAGTTCCCCTTGAAACAGGGCCGTCAGTTACCCCGGAAACTGGGCAGTCAGTTACCCTGGAAACAGGGAAGTCAGTCACCTTGGAAACAGTTTAGTCAGTTACCCCGGAAACATGGTGATCAGTTACCCCGGAAACAGGGCAGTCAGTTCCCCTTGAAACAGGGCCGTCAGTTATCCTGGAAACAGTGTGGTCAGTGACCCTGGAAACAGGGTGGTCAGTTACCCCAGAAACAGGGCAGTCAGTTACCCCGGAAACAGTGTGATCAGTTATCCTGGAAACAGGGCAGTCAGTTAGCCTGGAAACAGGGCAGTCAGTTACCCCGGAAACAGGGTGATCAGTTACCCTGGAAACATGGTAGTCAGTTACCCTGGAAACAGGGCAGTCAGTTACCCCGGAAACTGGGCAGTCAGTTACCCTGGAAACAGGGAAGTCAGTCACCTTGGAAACAGTTTGGTCAGTTACCCCGGAAACATGGTGATCAGTTACCCCGGAAACAGGGCAGTCAGTTCCCCTTGAAACAGGGCCGTCAGTTACCCTGGAAACAGGGCAGTCAGTTAACCTGGATAAAGGGCAGTCAGTTATCCTGGAAACAGGGCTGTCAGTTATCCTGGAAACAGGGCGGTTAGTTACCCCAGAAACAGGGAGGTCAGTTATCCTGGAAACTGGGCAGTCAGTTACCCTGGAAACAGGGCTGTCAGTTATTCCGGAAACAGGGTGATCAGTTACCCTGGAAGCTGGGCAGTCAGTTACCCTGGAAACAGCCAGTTAGTTATCCTGGAAAGAGGGACGTCAGTTATCCCGGTAACAGGGTGATCAGTTACCCTGGAAACTGGGCAGACAGTTACCACGGAAACAGGGTGGTCAGTTACCCTGGAAAGAAGGCAGTCAGTTACCCCGGAAACAGGGTGGTCAGTTACCCTGGAAACAGGGCAGTCAGTTACCTCGGAAACAGTGTGTTCAGTTACCCTGGAAACTGGGCAGTCAGTTTACCCGGAAACAGGGCAGTCAGTTACCGTGGAAACAGGACAGTCAGTTACCCCGGAAACAGGGCAGTCAGTTATCCTGGAAACAGTGCAATCAGTTATCCTAGAAACAGGGCGGTCAGTTACCCCGGAAATAGGGCGGTTAGTTATCCTGGAAACAGGGCGGTCAGTTACCCCGGAAACACGGAGATCAGTTACCCTGGAAACAGGGCAGTCAGTTATCCTGGACACAGTGTGGTCAGTGACCCTGGAAACAGGGTGGTCAGTTACCCCAGAAACAGGGCAGTCAGTTACCCCGGAAACAGTGTGATCAGTTATCCTGGAAACAGGGCAGTCAGTTAGCCTGGAAACAGGGCAGTCAGTTATCCTGGAAACAGGGTGATCAGTTACCCCGGAAACAGGTCAGTCAGTTACCCTGGAAACATGGCAGTCAGTTACCCTGGAAACAGGGCAGTCAGTTACCCCGGAAACTGGGCAGTCAGTTACCCTGGAAACAGGGCAGTCAGTCACCCTGGAAACAGTTTAGTCAGTTACCCCGGAAACATGGTGATCAGTTACCCCGGAAACAGGGCAGTCAGTTCCCCTTGAAACAGGGCCGTCAGTTACCCTGGAAACAGGGCAGTCAGTTAACCTGGAAAAAGGGCAGTCAGTTATCCTGGAAACAGGGCTGTCAGTTATCCTGGAAACAGGGCGGTTAGTTACCCCAGAAACAGGTAGGTCAGTTATCCTGGAAACTGGGCAGTCAGTTACCCTGGAAACAGGGCAGTCAGTTATTCCGGAAACAGGCTGATCAGTTACCCTGGAAGCTGGGCAGTCAGTTACCCTGGAAACAGCCAGTTAGTTATCCTGTAAAGAGGGACGTCACTTATCCCGGTAACAGGGTGATCAGTTACCCTGGAAACTGGGCAGTCAGTTACCACGGAAACAGGGTGGTCAGTTACCCTGGAAACAGGGCAGTCAGTTACCTCGGAAACAGTGTGTTCAGTTACCCTGGAAACTGGGCAGTCAGTTTACCCGGAAACAGGGCAGTCAGTTACCGTGGAAACAGGACAGTCAGTTACCCCGGAAACAGGGCAGTCAGTTATCCTGGAAACAGGGCACTCAGTTATCCTAGAAACAGGGCGGTCAGTTACCCCGGAAATAGGGCGGTTAGTTATCCTGGAAACAGGGCGGTCAGTTACCCCGGAAACAGGGAGATCAGTTACACCGGAAACAGGGCGGTTAGTTACCCTGGAAACAGGGCAGTCAGTTAACCTGGATATCGGGCAGTCAGTTAACCTGGAAACAGGGCAGTCAGTTATCCTGGAAACAGGGCATTCAGTTATCCTGGAAACAGGGCGGTCAGTTACCCTGGAAATCGGGCGGTCAGTTACCTGGGAAACAGGGAGATCAGTTACCCCTGAAACAGGGCCGTCAGTTACCCTAGAAATAGGGCAGTCAGTTATCCTGGAAACAGGGTGGTCAGTTACCCTGGAAACAGGGTGGTCAGTTACCCCGGAAACTGGGCAGTCAGTTACCCCGGAAACAGGTCGGTCAGTAACCTTGGAAACAGATTAGTCAGTTACCCCGGAAACAGGGTGATCAGTTATCCTGGAAACAGGGCAGTCAGTTAGCCTGGAAACAGGGCAGTCAGTTATCCCGTAAACAGGGCAGTCAGTTATCCCGGAAACAGGGTGATCAGTTACCCTGGAAACTGGGTAGTCGGTTAGCCTGGAAACAGGGCAGTCAGTTACCCTGGAAACTGGGCAGTCAGTTAATCTGGAAACAGGGCAGTCAGATATCCCGGAAACAGGGCATTCATTTATCCCGGAAAAAGGGTGATCAATTACCCTGGAAACTGGGAACTCAGTTCCCCTGGAAACAGGGCAGTCATTTATTCCGGAAACAGGGTGATCAGTTACCCTGGAAGCTGGGCAGTCAGTTACCATGGAAACAGCCAGTTAGTTATCCTGGAAAGAGGGACGTCAGTTATCCCGGAAACAGGGTGATCAGTTACCCTGGAAACTGGGCAGTCAGTTACCACGGAAACAGGGTGGTCAGTTACCCTGGAAACAGGTAGTCAGTTACCCCGGAAAGAGGGTGGTCAGTTACCCTGGAAACAGGGCAGTCAGTTACCTCGGAAACAGTGTGTTCAGTTACCCTGGAAACTGGGCAGTCAGTTAACCCGGAAACAGGGCAGTCAGTTACCGTGGAAACAGAGCAGTCAGTTGCCCTGGAAACATTTTAGTCAGTTACCCCGGAAACATGGTGATCAGTTACCCCGGAAACAGGGCAGTCAGTTCCCCTGGAAACAGGGCCGTCAGTTACCCTGGAAACAGGGCAGTCAGTTAACCTGGAAAAAGGGCAGTCAGTTATCCTGGAAACAGGGCTGTCAGTTATCCTGGAAACAGGGCGGTAAGTTACCCCAGAAACAGGGAGGTCAGTTATCCTGGAAACTGGGCAGTCAGTTACCCTGGAAACAGGGCAGTCAGTTATTCAGGAAACAGGGTGATCAGTTACCCTGGAAGCTGGGCAGTCAGTTACCCTGGAAGCAGCCAGTTAGTTATCCTGGAAAGAGGGACGTCAGTTATCCCGGTAACAGGGTGATCAGTTACCCTGGAAACTGGGCAGTCAGTTACCACGGAAACAGGGTGGTCAGTTACCCTGGAAACTGGGCAGTCAGTTACCCCGGAAACAGGGTGGTCAGTTACCCTGGAAACAGGGCAGTCAGTTACCTCGGAAACAGTGTGTTCAGTTACCCTGGAAACTGGGCAGTCAGTTTACCCGGAAACAGGGCAGTCAGTTACCGTGGAAACAGGGCAGTCAGTTACCCTGGAAACAGGGCAGTCAGTTATCCCGGAAACAGGGCAGTCAGTTATCCTAGAAACAGTGCGGTCAGTTACCCCGGAAATAGGGCGGTTAGTTATCCAGGAAACAGGGCGGTCAGTTACCCCGGAAACAGGGAGATCATTTACACCGGAAACAGGGCGGTTAGTTACCCTGGAAACAGGGCAGTCAGTTAACCTGGATATCGGGCAGTCAGTTAACCTGGAAACAGGGCAGTCAGATATCCTGGAAACAGGGCATTCAGTTATCCTGGAAACAGGGCGGTCAGTTACCCTGGAAATAGGGCGATCAGTTACCCGGGAAACAGGGAGATCAGTTACCCCTGAAACAGGGCAGTCAGTTACCCTGGAAACAGGGCAGTCAGTTATCCTGGAAACAGGGTGGTCAGTTACCCTGGAAACAGGGTGGTCAGTTACCCCGGAAACAGGGTGATCAGTTATCCTGGAAACAGGGCGGTCAGTTACCCCGGAAACTGGGCAGTCAGTTACCCCGGAAACAGGGCGGTCAGTAACCCTGGAAACAGATTAGTCAGTTACCCCGGAAACAGGGTGATCAGTTATCCTGGAAACAGGGCAGTCAGTTATCCTGGAAACAGGGCAGTCAGTTATCCCGTAAACAGGGCAGTCAGTTATCCCGGAAACAGGGTGATCAGTTACCCTGGAAACTGGGTAGTCAGTTACCCTGGAAACAGGGCAGTCAGTTACCCTGGAAACTGGGCAGTCAGTTAATCTGGAAACAGGGCAGTCAGTTATCCCGGAGACAGGGCATTCATTTATCCCGGAAAAAGGGTGATCAATTACCCTGGAAACTGGGAAGTCAGTTACCCTGGAAACAGGGCTGTCAGTTATCCTGGAAACAGGGCGGTTAGTTACCCCAGAAACAGGGAGGTCAGTTATCCTGGAAACTGGGCAGTCAGTTACCCTGGAAACAGGGCAGTCAGTTATTCCGGAAACAGGGTGATCAGTTACCCTGGAAGCTGGGCAGTCAGTTAGCCTGGAAAGAGGGACGTCAGTTATCCCGGTAACAGGGTGATCAGTTACCCTGGAAACTGGGCAGTCAGTTAACACGGAAACAGGGTGGTCAGTTACCCTGGAAACAGGGCAGTCAGTTACCTCGGAAACAGTGTGTTCAGTTACCCTGGAAACTGGGCAGTCAGTTTACCCGGAAACAGGGCAGTCAGTTACCGTGGAAACAGGACAGTCAGTTACCCCAGAAACAGGGCAGTCAGTTATCCTGGAAAAAGGGAAATCAGTTATCCTAGAAACAGGGCGGTCAGTTACCCCGGAAACAGGGAGATCAGTTACACCGGAAACAGGGCGGTTAGTTACCCTGGAAACAGGGCAGTCAGTTAACCTGGATATCGGGCAGTCAGTTAACCTGGAAACAGGGCAGTCAGTTATCCTGGAAACAGGGCATTCAGTTATCCTGGAAACAGGGCAGTCAGTTATCCCGTAAAAAGGGTAGTCAGTTACCCTGGAAACAGGGCAGTCAGTTACCCTGGAAACTGGGCAGTCAGTTAATCCGGAAACAGGGCAGTCAGTTATCCCGGAAACAGGGCATTCATTTATCCCGGAAAAAGGGTGATCAATTACCCTGGAAACTGGGAAGTCAGTTACCCTGGAAACAGGGCGGTTAGTTACCCCAGAAACAGGGAGGTCAGTTATCCTGGAAACTGGGCAGTCAGTTACCCTGGAAACAGGGCAGTCAGTTATTCCGGAAACAGGGTGATCAGTTACCCTGGAAGCTGGGCAGTCAGTTACCCTGGAAACAGCCAGTTAATTATCCTGGAAAGAGGGACGTCAGTTATCCCGGTAACAGGGTGATCAGTTACCCTGGAAACTGGGCAGTCAGTTACCACGGAAACAGGGTGGTCAGTTACCCTGGAAAGAAGGCAGTCAGTTACCCCGGAAACAGGGTGGTCAGTTACCCTGGAAACAGGGCAGTCAGTTACGTCGGAAACAGTGTGTTCAGTTACCCTGGAAACTGGGCAGTCAGTTTACCCGGAAACAGGGCAGTCAGTTACCGTGGAAACAGGACAGTCAGTTACCCCGGAAACAGGGCAGTCAGTTATCCTGGAAACAGGGCAATCAGTTATCCTAGAAACAGGGCGGTCAGTTACCCCGGAAATACGGCGGTTAGTTATCCTGGAAACAGGGCGGTCAATTACCCCGGAAACAGGGAGATCAGTTACACCGGAAACAGGGCGGTTAGTTACCCTGGAAACAGGGCAGTCAGTTAACCTGGATATCGGGCAGTCAGTTAACCTGGAAACAGGGCAGTCAGTTATCCTGAAACAGGGCATTCAGTTATCCTGGAAACAGGGCGGTCATTTACCCTGGAAATAGGGCGGTCAGTTACCCGGGAAACAGGGAGATCAGTTACCCCTGAAACAGGGCAGTCAGTTTCCCTGGAAACAGGGCAGTCAGTTATCCTGGAAACAGGGTGGTCAGTTACCCTGGAAACAGGGTGGTCAGTTACCCCGGAAACAGGGTGATCAGTTATCCTGAAAACAGGGCGGTCAGTTACCCCGGAAACTGGGCAGTCAGTTACCCCGGAAACAGGGCGGTCAGTAACCTTGGAAACAGATTTGTCAGTTACCCCGGAAACAGGGTGATCAGTTATCCTGGAAACAGGGCAGTCAGTTAGCCTGGAAACAGGGCAGTCAGTTATCCCGTAAACAGGGCAGTCAGTTATCCCAGAAACAGGGTGATCAGTTACCCTGGAAACTGGGTAGTCGGTTACCCTGGAAACAGGGCTGTCAGTTACCCTGGAAACTGGGCAGTCAGTTAATCTGGAAACAGGGCAGTCAGTTATCCCGGAAACAGGGCATTCATTTATCCCGGAAAAAGGGTGATCAATTACCCTGGAAACTGGGAACTCAGTTACCCTGGAAACAGGGCAGTCATTTATTCCGGAAACAGGGTGATCAGTTACCCTGGAAGCTGGGCAGTCAGTTACCATGGAAACAGCCAGTTAGTTATCCTGGAAAGAGGGACGTCAGTAATCCCGGAAACAGGGTGATCAGTTACCCTGGAAACTGGGCAGTCAGTTACCACGGAAACAGGGTGGTCAGTTACCCTGGAAACAGGTAGTCAGTTACCCCGGAAAGAGGGTGGTCAGTTACCCTGGAAACAGGGCAGTCAGTTACCTCGGAAACAGTGTGTTCAGTTACCCTGGAAACTGGGCAGTCAGTTAACCCAGAAACAGGGCAGTCAGTTACCGTGGAAACTGGGCAGTCAGTTGCCCTGGAAACAGTTTAGTCAGTTACCCCGTAAACATGGTGATCAGTTACCCCGGAAACAGGGCAGTCAGTCCCCTGGAAACAGGGCCGTCAGTTACCCTGGAAACAGGGCAGTCAGTTAACCTGGAAAAAGGGCAGTCAGTTATCCTGGAAACAGGGCTATCAGTTATCCTGGAAACAGGGCGGTTAGTTACCCCAGAAACAGGGAGGTCAGTTATCCTGGAAACTGGGCAGTCAGTTACCCTGGAAACAGGGCAGTCAGTTATTCAGGAAACAGGGTGATCAGTTACCCTGGAAACAGGGCAGTCAGTTATCCCGGTAACAGGGTGATCAGTTACCCTGGAAACTGGGCAGTCAGTTACCACGGAAACAGGGTGGTCAGTTACCCTGGAAAGAAGGCAGTCAGTTACCCCGGAAACAGGGTGGTCAGTTACCCTGGAAACAGGGCAGTCAGTTACCTCGGAAACAGTGTGTTCAGTTACCCTGGAAACTGGGCAGTCAGTTTACCCGGAAACAGGGCAGTCAGTTACCGTGGAAACAGGGCAGTCAGTTACCCTGGAAACAGGGCAGTCAGTTATCCTGGAAACAGGGCAGTCAGTTATCCTAGAAACAGGGCGGTCAGTTACCCCGGAAATATGGCGGTTAGTTATCCTGGAAACAGGGCGGTCAGTTACCCCGGAAACAGGGAGATCATTCACACCGTAAACAGGGCGGTTAGTTACCCTGGAAACAGGGCAGTCAGTTAACCTGGATTTCAGGCAGTCAGTTAACCTGGAAACAGGGCAGTCAGTTATCCTGGAAACAGGGCATTCAGTTATCCTGGAAACAGGGCGGTCAGTTACACTGGAAATAGGGCGGTCAGTTACCCGGGAAACAGGGAGATCAGTTACCCCTGAAACAGGGCAGTCAGTTACCCTGGAAACAGGGCAGTCAGTTATCCTGGAAACAGGGTGGTCAGTTACCCTGGAAACAGGGTGGTCAGTTACCCCGGAAACAGGGTGATCAGTTATCCTGGAAACAGGGCGGTCAGTTACCCCGGAAACTGGGCAGTCAGTTACCCCGGAAACAGGGCGGTCAGTAACCCTGGAAACAGATTAGTCAGTTACCCCGGAAACAGGGTGATCAGTTATCCTGGAAACAGGGCAGTCAGTTAGCCTGGAAACAGGGCAGTCAGTTATCCTGTAAACAGGGCAGTCAGTTATCCCGGAAACAGAGTGATCAGTTACCCTGGAAACTGGGTAGTCAGTTACCCTGGAAACAGGGCAGTCAGTTACCCTGGAAACTGGGCAGTCAGTTAATCTGGAAACAGGGCAGTCAGTTATCCCGGAAACAGGGCATTCATTTATCCCGGACAAAGGGTGATCAATTACCCTGGAAACTGGGAACTCAGTTACCCTGGAAACAGGGCAGTCATTTATTCCGGAAACAGGGTGATCAGTTACCCTGGAAGCTGGGCAGTCAGTTACCATGGAAACAGGGCATTCAGTTATCCTGGAAACAGTGCGGTCAGTTACCCTGGAAACAGGGCAGTCAGTTATCCTGGAAACAGGGTGGTCAGTTACCCTGGAAACAGGGTGGTCAGTTACCCCGGAAACAGGGTGATCAGTTATCCTGGAAACAGGGCGGTCAGTTACCCCGGAAACTGGGCAGTCAGTTACCCCGGAAACAGGGCGGTCAGTAACCCTGGAAACAGATTAGTCAGTTACCCCGGAAACAGGGTGATCAGTTATCCTGGAAACAGGGCAGTCAGTTAGCCTGGAAACAGGGCAGTCAGTTATCCCGTAAACAGGGCAGTCAGTTATCCATGAAACAGGGTGATCAGTTACCCTGGAAACTGGGTCGTCAGTTACCCTGGAAACAGGGCGGTTAGTTACCCCAGAAACAGGGAGGTCAGTTATCCTGGAAACTGGGCAGTCAGTTACCCTGGAAACAGGGCAGTCAGTTATTCAGGAAACAGGGTGATCAGTTACCCTGGAAACAGGGCAGTCAGTTATCCCGGTAACAGGGTGATCAGTTACCCTGGAAACTGGGCAGTCAGTTACCACGGAAACAGGGTGGTCAGTTACCCTGGAAAGAAGGCAGTCAGTTACCCCGGAAACAGGGTGGTCAGTTACACTGGAAACAGGGCAGTCAGTTACCTCGGAAACAGTGTGTTCAGTTACCCTGGAAACTGGGCAATCAGTTTACCCGGAAACAGGGCAGTCAGTTACCGTGGAAACAGGGCAGTCAGTTACCCTGGAAAAAGGGCAGTCAGTTATCCTGGAAACAGGGCAGTCAGTTATCCTAGAAACAGGGCGGTCAGTTACCCCGGAAATAGGGCGGTTAGTTATCCTGGAAACAGGGTGGTCAGTTACCCCGGAAACAGGGAGATCATTCACACCGTAAACAGGGCGGTTAGTTACCCTGGAAACAGGGCAGTCAGTTAACCTGGATATCAGGCAGTCAGTTAACCTGGAAACAGGGCAGTCAGTTATCCTGGAAACAGGGCATTCAGTTATCCTGGAAACAGGGCGGTCAGTTACCCTGGAAATAGGGCGGTCAGTTACCCGGGAAACAGGGAGATCAGTTACCCCTGAAACAGGGCAGTCAGTTACCCTGGAAACAGGGCAGTCAGTTATCCTGGAAACAGGGTGGTCTGTTACCCTGGAAACAGGGTGGTCAGTTACCCCGGAAACAGGGTGATCAGTTATCCTGGAAACAGGGCGGTCAGTTACCCCGGAAACTGGGCAGTCAGTGACCCCGGAAACAGGGCGGTCAGTAACCCTGGAAACAGATTAGTCAGTTACCCCGGAAACAGGGTGATCAGTTATCCTGGAAACAGGGCAGTCAGTTAGCCTGGAAACAGGGCAGTCAGTTATCCTGTAAACAGGGCAGTCAGTTATCCCGGAAACAGGGTGATCAGTTACCCTGGAAACTGGGTAGTCAGTTACCCTGGAAACAGGGCAGTCAGTTACCCTGGAAACTGGGCAGTCAGTTAATCTGGAAACAGGGCAGTCAGTTATCCCGGAAACAGGGCATTCATTTATCCCGGACAAAGGGTGATCAATTACCCTGGAAACTGGGAACTCAGTTACCCTGGAAACAGGGCAGTCATTTATTCCGGAAACAGGGTGATCAGTTACCCTGGAAGCTGGGCAGTCAGTTACCATGGAAACAGGGCATTCAGTTATCCTGGAAACAGGGCGGTCAGTTACCCTGGAAACAGGGCAGTCAGTTATCCTGGAAACAGGGTGGTCAGTTACCCTGGAAACAGGGTGGTCAGTTACCCCGGAAACAGGGTGATCAGTTATCCTGGAAACAGGGCGGTCAGTTACCCCGGAAACTGGGCAGTCAGTTACCCCGGAAACAGGGCGGTCAGTAACCCTGGAAACAGATTAGTCAGTTACCCCGGAAACAGGGTGATCAGTTATCCTGGAAACAGGGCAGTCAGTTAGCCTGGAAACAGGGCAGTCAGTTATCCCGGACAAAGGGTGATCAATTACCCTGGAAACTGTGAACTCAGTTACCCTGGAAACAGGGCAGTCATTTATTCCGGAAACAGGGTGATCAGTTACCCTCGAAGCTGGGCAGTCAGTTACCATGGAAACAGGGCATTCAGTTATCCTGGAAACAGGGCGGTCAGTTACCCTGGAAACAGGGCAGTCAGTTATCCTGGAAACAGGGTGGTCAGTTACCCTGGAAACAGGGTGGTCAGTTACCCCGGAAACAGGGTGATCAGTTATCCTGGAAACAGGGCGGTCAGTTACCCCGGAAACTGGGCAGTCAGTTACCCCGGAAACAGGGCGGTCAGTAACCCTGGAAACAGATTAGTCAGTTACCCCGGAAACAGGGTGATCAGTTATCCTGGAAACAGGGCAGTCAGTTAGCCTGGAAACAGGGCAGTCAGTTATCCCGTAAACAGGGCAGTCAGTTATCCATGAAACAGGGTGATCAGTTACCCTGGAAACTGGGTCGTCAGTTACCCTGGAAACAGGGCGGTTAGTTACCCCAGAAACAGGGAGGTCAGTTATCCTGGAAACTGGGCAGTCAGTTACCCTGGAAACAGGGCAGTCAGTTATTCAGGAAACAGGGTGATCAGTTACCCTGGAAACAGGGCAGTCAGTTATCCCGGTAACAGGGTGATCAGTTACCCTGGAAACTGGGCAGTCAGTTACCACGGAAACAGGGTGGTCAGTTACCCTGGAAAGAAGGCAGTCAGTTACCCCGGAAACAGGGTGGTCAGTTACCCTGGAAACAGGGCAGTCAGTTACCTCGGAAACAGTGTGTTCAGTTACCCTGGAAACTGGGCAGTCAGTTTACCCGGAAACAGGGCAGTCAGTTACCGTGGAAACAGGGCAGTCAGTTACCCTGGAAACAGGGCAGTCAGTTATCCTGGAAACAGGGCAGTCAGTTATCGTAGAAACAGGGCGGTCAGTTACCCCGGAAATAGGGCGGTTAGTTATCCCGGAAACAGGGCGGTCAGTTACCCCGGAAACAGGGAGATCATTCACACCGTAAACAGGGCGGTTAGTTACCCTGGAAACAGGGCAGTCAGTTAACCTGGATATCAGGCAGTCAGTTAACCTGGAAACAGGGCAGTCAGTTATCCTGGAAACAGGGCATTCAGTTATCCTGGAAACAGGGCGGTCAGTTACCCTGGAAATAGGGCGGTCAGTTACCCGGGAAACAGGGAGATCAGTTACCCCTGAAACAGGGCAGTCAGTTACCCTGGAAACAGGGCAGTCAGTTATCCTGGAAACAGGGTGGTCAGTTACCCTGGAAACAGGGTGGTCAGTTACCCCGGAAACAGGGTGATCAGTTATCCTGGAAACAGGGCGGTCAGTTACCCCGGAAACTGGGCAGTCAGTTACCCCGGAAACAGGGCGGTCAGTAACCCTGGAAACAGATTAGTCAGTTACCCCGGAAACAGGGTGATCAGTTATCCTGGAAACAGGGCAGTCAGTTAGCCTGGAAACAGGGCAGTCAGTTATCCTGTAAACAGGGCAGTCAGTTATCCCGGAAACAGGGTGATCAGTTACCCTGGAAACTGGGTAGTCAGTTACCCTGGAAACAGGGCAGTCAGTTACCCTGGAAACTGGGCAGTCAGTTAATCTGGAAACAGGGCAGTCAGTTATCCCGGAAACAGGGCATTCATTTATCCCGGACAAAGGGTGATCAATTACCCTGGAAACTGGGAACTCAGTTACCCTGGAAACAGGGCAGTCATTTATTCCGGAAACAGGGTGATCAGTTACCCTGGAAGCTGGGCAGTCAGTTACCATGGAAACAGGGCATTCAGTTATCCTGGAAACAGGGCGGTCAGTTACCCTGGAAACAGGGCAGTCAGTTATCCTGGAAACAGGGTGGTCAGTTACCCTGGAAACAGGGTGGTCAGTTACCCCGGAAACAGGGTGATCAGTTATCCTGGAAACAGGGCGGTCAGTTACCCCGGAAACTGGGCAGTCAGTTACCCCGGAAACAGGGCGGTCAGTAACCCTGGAAACAGATTAGTCAGTTACCCCGGAAACAGGGTGATCAGTTATCCTGGAAACAGGGCAGTCAGTTAGCCTGGAAACAGGGCATTCAGTTATCCCGTAAACAGGGCAGTCAGTTATCCATGAAACAGGGTGATCAGTTACCCTGGAAACTGGGTCGTCAGTTACCCTGGAAACAGGGCAGTCAGTTACCCTGGAAGCTGGGCAGTCAGTTAATCTGGAAACAGGGCAGTCAGTTATCCCGGAAACAGGGCATTCATTTATCCCGGAAAAAGGGTGATCAATTACCCTGGAAACTGGGAACTCAGTTACTCTGGAAACAGGGCAGACATTTATTCCGGAAACAGGGTGATCAGTTACCCTGGAAGCTGGGCAGTCAGTTACCACGGAAACAGGGTGGTCAGTTACCCTGGAAATAGGTAGTCAGTTACCCCGGAAAGAGAGTGGTCAGTTACCCTGGAAACAGGGCAGTCAGTTACCTCGGAAACAGCCAGTTAGTTATCCTGGAAAGAGGGACGTCAGTTATCCCGGAAACAGGGTGATCAGTTACCCTGGAAACTGGGCAGTCAGTTACCACGGAAACAGGGTGGTCAGTTACCCTGGAAACAGGTAGTCAGTTACCCCAGAAAGAGAGTGGTCAGTTACCCTGGAAACAGGGCAGTCAGTTACCTCGGAAACAGTGTGTTCAGTTACCCTGGAAACTGGGCAGTCAGTTAACCCGGAAACAGGGCAGTCAGTTACCGTGGAAACAGGGCAGTCAGTTACCTTGGAAACAGTTTAGTCAGTTACCCCGGAAACATGGTGATCAGTAACCCCAGAAACAGGGCAGTCAGTTCCCCTGGAAACAGGGCCGTCAGTTACCCTGCAAACAGGGCAGTCAGTTAACCTGGAAAAAGTGCAGTCAGTTATCCTGGAAACAGGGCAGTCAGTTATCCTGGAAACAGTGTGGTCAATGACCCTGGAAACAGGGTGGTCAGTTACCCCAGAAACAGGGCAGTCAGTTACCCCGGAAACAGGGTGATCAGTTATCCTGGAAACAGGGCAGTCAGTTAGCCTCGAAACAGGGCAGTCAGTAATCCTGGAAACAGGGTGATCAGTTACCCCGGAAACAGAGCAGTCAGTTACCCTGGAAACAGGGGAGTCAGTTACCCCGGAAACAGGGCAGTCAGTTACCCTGGTAACAGGGCACTCAGTTACCCAGGAAACAGGCAGTCAGTTACCCTGGAAACAGGGCAGTCAGTTATCCCGGAAACAGGGCAGTCAGTTATCGCGGAAACAGGGGGATCAGTTACCCTGGAAACTGGGCAGTCAGTACCCTGGAAACAGGGCAGTCAGTTACCCCGGAAACAGGGCAGTCAGTTACCCTGGAAACCGGGCAGTCAGTTACCCTGGAAACAGAGCAGTCAGTTTCCCCGGAAGCAGGGCAGTCAGTTACCCTGGAAACAGGGCAGTCAGTTACCCCGGAAACTGGGCAGTCAGTTACCCTGGAAACAGGGCAGTCAGTCACCCTGGAAACAGTTTAGTCAGTTACCCCGGAAACATGGTGAGCAGTTACCCTGGAAACAGGGCAGTCAGTTCCCCTGGAAACAGGGCCGTCAGTTACCCTGGAAAAAGGGCGGTTAGTTAACCTGGAAAAAGGGCAGTCAGTTATCCAGGAAACAGGGCTGTCAGTTATCCTGGAAACAGGGCGGTTAGTTACCCCAGAAACAGGGAGGTCAGTTATCCTGGAAACAGGGCGGTCAGTTACACCGGAAACAGGGTGATCAGTTACCGCGGAAACAGGGCAGTCAGTTACCCTGCAAACAGGGCAGTCAGTTATCCTGGAAACAGTGTGGTCAGTGACCCTGGAAACAGGGTGGTCAGTTACCCCAGAAACAGGGCAGTCAGGTACCCCGGAAACATGGTGATCAGTTATCCTGGAAACAGTGCAGTCAGTTAGCCTGGAAACAGGGCGGTCAGTTATCCTGGAAACAGGGTGATCAGTTACCCCGGAAACAGGGCAGTCAGTTACCCTGGAAACAGGGCAGTCAGTTAACCTGGAAAAAGGGCAGTCAGTTATCCTGGAAACAGGGCTGTCAGTTATCCTGGAAACAGGGCGGTTAGTTACCCCAGAAACAGGGAGGTCAGTTATCCTGGAAACTGGGCAGTCAGTTACCCTGGAAACAGGGCAGTCAGTTATTCCGGAAACAGGGTGATCAGTTACCCTGGAAGCTGGGCAGTCAGTTACCCTGGAAACAGCCAGTTAGTTATCCTAGAAAGAGGGACGTCAGTTATCCCGGTAACAGGGTGATCAGTTACCCTGGAAACTGGGCAGTCAGTTACCACGGAAACAGGGTGGTCAGTTACCCTGGAAAGAAGGCAGTCAGTTACCCCGGAAACAGGGTGGTCAGTTACCCTGGAAACAGGGCAGTCAGTTACCTCGGAAACAGTGTGTTCAGAGACCCTGGAAACTGGGCAGTCAGTTTACCCGGAAACAGGGCAGTCAGTTACCGTGGAAACAGGGCAGTCTGTTACCCTGGAAACAGGGCAGTCAGTTATCCTGGAAACAGGGCAGTCAGTTATCCTAGAAACAGGGCGGTCAGTTACCCAGGAAATAGGGCGGTTAGTTATCCTGGAAACAGGGCGGTCAGTTACCCCGGAAACAGGGAGATTAGTTACACCGTAAACAGGGCGGTTAGTTACCCTGGAAACAGGGCAATCAGTTAACCTGGATATCGGGCAGTCAGTTAACCTGGAAACAGGGCAGTCAGTTATCCTGGAAACAGGGCATTCAGTTACCCTGGAAACAGGGCGGTCAGTTACCCTGGAAATAGGGCGGTCAGTTACCCGGGAAACAGGGAGATCAGTTACCCCTGAAACAGGGCAGTCAGTTACCCTGGAAACAGGGCAGTCAGTTATCCTGGAAACAGGGTGGTCAGTTACCCTGGAAGCAGGGTGGTCAGTTACCCCGGAAACAGGGTGATCAGTTATCCTGGAAACAAGGCGGTCAGTTACCCCGGAAACTGGGCAGTCAGTTACCCCGGAAACAGGGCGGTCAGTAACCCTGGAAACAGATTAGTCAGTTACCCCGGAAACAGGGTGATCAGTTATCCTGGAAACAGGGCAGTCAGTTAGCCTGGAAACAGGGCAGTCAGTTATCCCGTAAACAGGGCAGTCAGTTATCCCGGAAACAGGGTGATCAGTTACCCTGGAAACTTGGTAGTCAGTTACCCTGGAAACAGGGCAGTCAGTTACCCTGGAAACTGGGCAGTCTGTTAATCTGGAAACAGGGCAGTCAGTTATCCCGGAAACAGGGCATTCATTTATCCCGGAAAAAGGATGATCAATTACCCTGGAAACTGGGAACTCAGTTACCCTGGAAACAGGGCAGTCATTTATTCCGGAAACAGGGTGATCAGTTAACCTGGAAGCTGGGCAGTCAGTTAGCATGGAAACAGCCAGTTAGTTATCCTGGAAAGAGGGACGTCTGTTATCCCGGAAACAGGGTGATCAGTTACCCTGGAAACTGGGCAGTCAGTTAACACGGAAACAGGGTGGTCAGTTACCCTGGAAACAGGTAGTCAGTTACCCCGGAAAGAGGGTGGTCAGTTACCCTGGAAACAGGGCAGTCAGTTACCTCGGAAACAGTGTGTTCAGTTACCCTGGAAACTGGGCAGTCAGTTAACCCGGAAACAGGGCAGTCAGTTACCGTGGAAACAGGTCAGTCAGTTACCCTGGAAACAGTTTAGTCAGTTACCCCGGAAACATGGTGATCAGTTACCCCGGAAACAGGGCAGTCAGTTCCCCTGGAAACAGGGCCGTCAGTTACCCTGGAAACAGGGCAGTCAGTTAACCTGGAAAAAGGGCAGTCAGTTATCCTGGAAACAGGGCTGTCAGTTATCCTGGAAACAGGGCGGTTAGCTACCCCAGAAACAGGGAGGTCAGTTATCCTGTAAACAGGGCGGTCAGTTACCCCGGAAACAGGGTGATCAGTTACACCGGAAACAGGGCAGTCAGTTACCCTGGAAAGAGGGCAGTCAGTTATCCTGGAAACAGTGTGGTCAGTGACCCTGGAAACAGGGTGGTCAGTTACCCCAGAAACAGGGCAGTCAGTTACCCCGGAAACAGGGTGATCAGTTATCCTGGAAACAGGGCAGTCAGTTAGCCTCGAAAAAGGGCAGTCAGTTATCCTGGAAACAGGGTGATCAGTTACCCCGGAAACAGGGCAGTCAGTTACCCTGGAAACAGGGCAGTCAGTTTCCCCGGAAACAGGGCAGTCAGTTACCCTGGTAACAGGGCAGTCAGTTACCCAGGAAACAGGCAGTCAGTTACCCTGGAAACAGGGCAGTCAGTTATCCCGGAAACAGGGCAGTCAGTTATCCCGGAAACAGGGTGATCAGTTACCCTGGAAACTGGGCAGTCAGTTACCCTGGAAACAGGGCAGTCAGTTACCCCGGAAACAGGGCAGTCAGTTACCCTGGAAACCGGGCAGTCAGTTACCCTGGAAACAGAGCAGTCAGTTTCCCCGGAAGCAGGGCAGTCAGTTACCCTGGAAACAGGGCAGTCAGTTACCCCGGAAACTGGGCAGTCAGTTACCCTGGAAACAGGGCAGTCAGTCACCCTGGAAACAGTTTAGTCAGTTACCCCGGAAACATGGTGATCAGTTACCCTGGAAACAGGGCAGTCAGTTCCCCTGGAAACAGGGCCGTCAGTTACCCTGGAAAAAGGGCGGTCAGTTAACCTGGAAAAAGGGCAGTCAGTTATCCTGGAAACAGGGCTGTCAGTTATCCTGGAAACAGGGCGGTTAGTTACCCCAGAAACAGGGAGGTCAGTTATACTGGAAACAGGGCGGTCAGTTACCCTGGAAACAGGGTGATCAGTTACTGCAGAAACAGGGCAGTCAGTTACCCTGGAAACAGGGCAGTCAGTTATCCTGGAAACAGTGTGGTCAGTGACCCTGGAAACAGGGTGGTCAGTTACCCCAGAAACAGGGCAGTCAGTTACCCCGGAAACAGGGTGATCAGTTATCCTGGAAACAGGGCAGTCAGTCAGCCTGGAAACAGGGCAGTCAGTTATCCTGGAAACAGGGTGATCAGTTACCCCGGAAACAGGGCAGTGAGTTACCCTGGAAACAGGGCAGTCAGTTACCCCGGAAACAGGTCAGTCAGTTACCCTGGTAACAGGGCAGTCAGTTACCCAGGAAACAGGCAGTCAGTTACCCTGGAAACAGGGCAGTCAGTTATCCCGGAAACAGGGTGATCAGTTACCCTGGAAACTGGGCAGTCAGTTACCCTGGAAACAGGGCAGTCAGTTATCCTGGAAACCGGACAGTCAGTTACCCTGGAAACAGGGCAGACAGTTATCCCGGAAACAGGGTGATCAGTTGCCCTGGAAACAGGGCAGTCAGTTATCCCGGAAACAGGGCAGTCAGTTATACCTGAAAAAGGGTGATCAGTTACCCCGGAAACAGGGTGGTCAGTTACCCTGGAAACAGGGCAGTCAGTTACCTCGGAAACAGTGTGGTCAGTTACCCTGGAAACTGGGCAGTCAGTTAACTCGGAAACAGGGCAGTCAGTTACCGTGGAAACAGGGCAGTCAGTTACCCTGGAAACAGTTTTGTCAGTTACCCCGGAAACATGGTGATCAGTTACCCCGGAAACAGGGCAGTCAGTTCCCCTGGAAACAGGGCCGTCAGTTACCCTGGAAACAGGGCAGTCAGTTAACCTGGAAAAAGGGCAGTCAGTTATCCTGGAAACAGGGCTGTCAGTTATCCTGGAAACAGTGTGGCCAGTGACCCTGCAAAAAGGGTGGTCAGTTTCCCCAGAAACAGGGCAGTCAGTTACCCCGGAAACAGGGTGATCAGTTATCCTGGAAACAGGGCAGTCAGTTAGCCTGGAAACAGTGCAGTCAGTTATCCTGGAAACAGGGTGATCAGTTACCCCGGAAACAGGGCAGTCAGTTAGCCTTGAAACAGGGCAGTCAGTTACCCCGGAAACAGGGCAGTCAGTTACCCTGGTAACAGGGCAGTCAGTTACCCAGGAAACAGGCAGTCAGTTACCCTGGAAACAGGGCAGTCAGTTATCCCGGAAACAGGGCAGTCAGTTATCCCGGAAACAGGGTGATCAGTTACCCTGGAAAATGGGCAGTCAGTTACCCTGGAAACAGGGCAGTCAGTTACCCCGGAAACAGGGCAGTCAGTTACCCTGGAAACCGGGCAGTCAGTTACCCTGGAAACAGAGCAGTCAGTTACCTACGAAACAGTGTGTTCAGTTACCCTGGAAACTGGGCAGTCAGTTAACCCGGAAACAGGGCAGTCAGTTACCGTGGAAACAGGGCAGTCAGTTACCCTGGAAACAGCTTAGTCAGTTACCCCGGAAACATGGTGATCAGTTACCCCGGAAACAGGGCCGTCAGTTCCCCTGGAAACAGGGCCGTCAGTTACCCTGGAAACAGGGCAGTCAGTTAACCTGGAAAAAGGGCAGTCAGTTATCCTGGAAACAGGCCTGTCAGTTATCCTGGAAACAGTGTGGTCAGTGACCCTGGAAACAGGGTGGTCAGTTACCCCAGAAACAGGGCAGTCAGTTACCCCGGAAACAGGGTGATCAGTTATCCTGGAAACAGGGCAGTCAGTCAGCCTGGAAACAGGGCAGTCAGTTATCCTGGAAACAGGGTGATCAGTTACCCCGGAAACAGGGCAGTCAGTTAGCCTGGAAACAGGGCAGTCAGTTACCCTGGAAACAGGGCTGTCAGTTACCCAGGAAACAGGCAGACAGTTACCCTGGAAACAGGGCAGTCAGTTATCACGGAAACAGGGCAGTCAGTTATCCCGGAAACAGAGTGATCAGTTACCCTGGAAACTGGGCAGTCAGTTACCCTGGAAACAGGGCAGTCTGTTACCCCGGAAACAGGGCAGTCAGTTATCACGGAAACAGGGCAGTCAGTTATCCCAGAAACAGAGTGATCAGTTACCCTGGAAACTGGGCAGTCAGTTACCCTGGAAACAGGGCAGTCAGTTACCCTGGAAATAGGGCAGACAGTTATCCCGGAAACAGGGTGATCAGTTACCCTGGAAACAGGGCAGTCAGTTATCCCGGAAACAGGGCAGTCAGTTATACCTGAAAAAGGGTGATCAGTTACTCCGGAAACAGGGTGGTCAGTTACCCTGGAAACAGGGCAGTCAGTTACCTCGGAAACAGTGTGGTCAGTTACCCTGGAAACTGGGCAGTCAGTTAACCCGGAAACAGGGCAGTCAGTTACCGTGGAAACAGGGCAGTCAGTTACCCTGGAAACAGTTTAGTCAGTTACCCCGGAAACATGGTGATCATTTACCACGGAAACAGGGCAGTCAGTTCCCCTGGAAACAGGGCCGTCAGTTACCCTGGAAACAGGGCAGTCAGTTAACCTGGAAAAAGGGCAGTCAGTTATCCTGGAAACAGGGCTGTCAGTTATCCTGGAAACAGTGTGGTCAGTGACCCTGGAAACAGGGTGGTCAGTTACCCCAGAAACAGGGCAGTCAGTTACCCCGGAAACAGGGTGATCAGTTATCCTGGAAACAGGGCAGTCAGTTAGCCTGGAAACAGGGCAGTCAGTTATCCTGGAAACAGGGTGATCAGTTACCCTGGAAACAGGGCAGTCAGTTACCCTGGAAACAGGGCAGTCAGTTATCCCGGAAACAGGGCAGTCAGTTATCCCGGAAACAGGGTGATCAGTTACCCTGGAAACTGGGCAGTCAGTTACCCTGGAAACAGGGCAGTCAGTTACCCCGGAAACAGGGCAGTCAGTTACCCTGGAAACAGGGCAGTCAGTTACCCTGGAAACAGAGCAGTCAGTTACCTCGGAAACAGTGTGGTCAGTGACCCTGGAAACAGGGTGGTCAGTTACCCCAGAAACAGGGCAGTCAGTTACCCCGGAAACAGGGTGATCAGTTATCCTGGAAACAGGGCAGTCAGTTAGCCTGGAAACAGGGCAGTCAGTTATCCTGGAAACAGGGTGATCAGTTACCCTGGAAACAGGGCAGTCAGTTACCCTGGAAACAGGGCAGTCAGTTATCCCGGAAACAGGGCAGTCAGTTATCCCGGAAACAGGGTGATCAGTTACCCTGGAAACTGGGCAGTCAGTTACCCTGGAAACAGGGCAGTCAGTTACCCCGGAAACAGGGCAGTCAGTTACCCTGGAAACAGGGCAGTCAGTTACCCTGGAAACAGAGCAGTCAGTTACCTCGGAAACAGTGTGTTCAGTTACCCTGGAAACTGGGCAGTCACTTAACCCGGAAACAGGGCAGTCAGTTACCGTGGAAACAGGGCAGTCAGTTACCCTGGAAACAGTTTAGTCAGTTACCCCGGAAACATGGTGATCAGTTACCCCGGAAACAGTGCCGTCAGTTCCCCTGGAAACAGGGCCGTCAGTTACCCTGGAAACAGGGCAGTCAGTTAACCTGGAAAAAGGGCAGTCAGTTATCCTGGAAACAGGGCTGTCAGTTATCCTGGAAACAGTGTGGTAAGTGACCCTGGAAACAGGGTGGTCAGTTACCCCAGAAACAGGGCAGTCAGTTACCCCGGAAACAGGGTGATCAGTTATCCTGGAAACAGGGCAGTCAGTCAGCCTGGAAACAGGGCAGTCAGTTATCCTGGAAACAGGGTGATCAGTTACCCCGGAAACAGGGCAGTCAGTTAGCCTGGAAACAGGGCAGTCAGTTACCCCGGAAACAGGGCAGTCAGTTACCCTGGTAACAGGGCTGTCAGTTACCCAGGAAACAGGCAGACAGTTACCCTGGAAACAGAGCAGTCAGTTATCACGGAAACAGGGTGATCAGTTACCCTGGAAACTGGGCAGTCAGTTACCCTGGAAACAGGGCAGTCAGTTACCCCGGAAACAGGGCAGTCAGTTACCCTGGAAACAGGGCAGTCAGTTACCCCGGAAACTGGGCAGTCAGTTACCCTGGAAACAGGGCAGTCAGTCACCCTGGAAACAGGGCCGTCAGTTACCCCAGAAACATGGTGATCAGTTACCCTGGAAACAGGGCAGTCAGTTCCCCTGGAAAGAGGGCCGTCAGTTACCCTGGAAACAGTGCAGTCAGTTAACCAGGAAAAAGGGCAGTCAGTTATCCTGGAAACAGGGCTGTCAGTTATCCTGGAAACAGGGCGGTTAGTTACTCCAGAAACAGGGAGGTCAGTTATCCTGGAAACAGGGCGGTCAGTTACCCCGGAAACAGGGTGATCAGTTACCGCGGAAACAGGGCAGTCAGTTACCCTGGAAACAGGGCAGTCAGTTATCCTGGAAACAGTGAGGTCAGTGACCCTGGAAACAGGGTGGTCAGTTACCCCAGAAACAGGGCAGTCAGTTACCCCGGAAACAGGGAGATCAGTTATCCTGGAAACAGGGCAATCAGTTAGCCTGGAAACAGGGCAGTCAGTTATCCTGGAAACAGGGTGATCAGTTACCCCGGAAACAGGGCAGTCAGTTACCCTGGAAACAGGGCAGTCAGTTACCCCGGAAACAGGGCAGTCAGTTACCCTGGTAACAGGGCAGTCAGTTCCACAGGAAACGGGCAGTCAGTTACCCTGGAAACAGGGCAGTCAGTTATCCCGGAAACAGGGCAGACAGTTATCCCGGAAACAGGGTGATCAGTTACCCTGGAAACAGGGCAGTCAGTTATCCCGGATACAGGGCAGTCAGTTATCCCTGAAAAAGGGTGATCAGTTACCCCGGAAACAGGGCAGTCAGTTACCTTGGAAACAGGGCAGTCAGTTACCCCGGAAACAGGGCAGTCAGTTACCCTTTTAACAGGGCAGTCAGTTACCCAGGAAACAGGCAGTCAGTTACCCTGGAAACAGGGCAGTCAGTTATCCCGGAAACAGGGCAGACAGTTATCCCGGAAACAGGGTGATCAGTTACCCTGGAAACTGGGCAGTCAGTTTTTGCCTGGAAACAGGGCAGTCAGTTTCCCCGGAAACAGGGCAGTCAGTTACCCTGGAAACAGGGCAGTCAGTTATCCCGGAAACAGGGCAGTCAGTTATCCCGGAAACAGGGTGATCAGTTATCCTGGAAACACGGCATTCAGTTACCCCGGAAACAGGGCAGTCAGTTACCCCGTAAACAGGGCAGTCAGTTATGCCGGAAACAGGGCAGTCAGTTATCCCGGAAACTGGGTGATGAGTTACCCTGGAAACTGGGCAGTCAGTTACCCTGGAAACAGGGCAGTCAGTTACCCCGGAAACAGGGCAGTCAGTTACCCTGGAAACTGGGCAGTCAGTTACCCTGGAAACAGGGCAGTCAGTTACCCTGCAAACAGGGCAGACAGTTATCCCGGAAAAAGGGTGATCAGTTACTCTGGAAACAGGGCAGTCAGTTACCCCGGAAACTGGGCAGTCAGTTACCCTGGAAACAGGGCAGTCAGTCACCCTGGAAACAGTTTAGTCAGTTACCCCGGAAACATGGTGATCAGTTACCCCGGAAGCAGGGCAGTCAGTTCCCCTGGAAACAGGGCCGTCAGTTGCCCTGGAAACAGGGCAGTCAGTTAACCTGGAAAAAGGGCAGTCAGTTATCCTGGAAACAGGGCAGTCAGTTATCCTGGAAACAGGTCGGTTAGTTACCCCGGAAACAGGGAGGTCAGTTATCCCGGAAACAGGGTGATCAGTTACCCTGGAAACTGGGCAGTCAGTTACCCTGGAAACAGGGCAGTCAGTTACCCCCGAAACAGGGCAGTCAGTTACCCTGGAAACAGGGCAGTCAGTTATCCTGGAAACAGGGCAGACAGTTATCCTGGAAACAGGGTGGTCAGTTACCCCGGATATAGGGCGGTCAGTTATCCTGGAAACAGGGCGCTCAGTTATCCCGGAAACAGGGAGATCAGTTACTCCGGAAACAGGGCAGTCAGTTACCCCGGAAACAGGGTGATCAGTTACCCTGGAAAAAGGGCAGTCAGTTACCCTGGAAACAGGGCACTCAGTTATCCTGGAAACAGGGCGGTCAGTTACCCCGGAAATAGGGCGGTCAGTTACCCCGGAAACAGGGAGATCAGTTACACTGGAAACAGGTCGGTTAGTTACCCAGGAAACAGGGCAGTCAGTTAACCTGGATACAGGGCAGTCAGTTAACCTGGAAACAGGGCAGTCAGTTATCCTGGAAACAGCGCATTCAGTTATCCTGGAAACAGGGCGGTCAGTTAGCCTGGAAATAGTTCGGTCAGTTACCCGGGAAACAGGAAGATCAGTTACCCCTGAAACAGGGCAGTCAGTTACCCTGGAAACCGGGCAGTCAGTTATCCTGGAAACAGGGTGGTCAGTTACCCTGGAAACAGGGTGGTCAGTTACCCCGGAAACAGGGCGGTCAGTAACCCTGGAAACAAATTAGTCAGTTACCCTGGAAACAGGGCAGTCAGTTATCCCGGAAATAGGGCAGTCAGTTATCCCGGAAACGTGGTGATCAGTTACCTTGGAAACAGGGCAGTCAGTTACCCCAGAAACAGGACGTTAAGTTACCCCGGAAACAGGGCGGTTAATTACCCCAGAAACAGGGCACTGAGTTAACCTGGTAACAGGGTGATCAGTTACCCTGGAAACTGGGCAGTCAGTTACCCTGGAAACTGGGCAGTCAGTTATTCCGGAAACAGGGTGATCAGTTACCCTGGGCGCTGGGCAGTCAGTTACCCTGGAAACAGCCAGTTTGTTAACCTGGAAAGAGGGACGTCAGTTATCCCGGAAACAGGGTGATCAGTTACCCTGGAAACTGGGCAGTCAGTTACCACGGAAACAGGGTGGTCAGTTACCCTGGAAAGAAGGCAGTCAGTTACCCCGGAAACAGGGTGGTCAGTTACCCTGGAAACAGGGCAGTCAGTTACCTCGGAAACAGTGTGTTCAGTTACCCTGGAAACTGGGCAGTCAGTTATCCTGGAAACAGGGCAGTCAGTTACCCTGGAAACAGGGCAGTCAGTTATCCTGGAAACAGAGCAGTCAGTTATCCTAGAAACAGGGCGGTCAGTTACCCCGGAAATAGGGCGGTTAGTTATCCTGGAAACAGGGCGGTCAGTTACCCCGGAAACAGGGAGATCAGTTACACCGGAAACAGGGCGGTTAGTTACCCTGGAAACAGGGCAGTCAGTTAACCTGGATATCGGGCAGTCAGTTAACCTGGAAACAGGGCAGTCAGTTATCCTGGAAACAGGGCATTCAGTTATCCTGGAAACTGGGCGGTCAGTTACCCTGGAAATAGGGCGGTCAGTTACCCGGGAAACAGGGAGATCAGTTACCCCTGAAACAGGGCAGTCAGTTACCCTGGAAACAGGGCAGTCAGTTATCCTGGAAACAGGGTGGTCAGTTACCCTGGAAACAGGGTGGACAGTTACCCCGGAAACAGGGTGATCAGTTATCCTGGAAACAGGGCGGTCAGTTACCACGGAAACAGGGAGATCAGTTACTCCGGAAACAGGGCAGTCAGTTACCCCGGAAACAGGGTGATCAGTTACCCTGGAAATAGGGCAGTCAGTTACCCTGGAAACAGGGCACTCAGTTATCCTGGAAACAGGGCGGTCAGTTACCCCGGAAATAGGGCGGTCAGTTACCCCGGAAACAGGGAGATCAGTTACACTGGAAACAGGTCGGTTAGTTACCCTGGAAACAGGGCAGTCAGTTAACCTGGATACAGGGCAGTCAGTTAACCTGGAAACAGGGCAGTCAGTTATCCTGGAAACAGCGCATTCAGTTATCCTGGAAACAGGGCGGTCAGTTAGCCTGGAAATAGTTCGGTCAGTTACCCGGGAAACAGGAAGATCAGTTACCCCTGAAACAGGGCAGTCAGTTACCCTGGAAACAGGGCAGTCAGTTATCCTGGAAACAGGGTGGTCAGTTACCCTGGAAACAGGGTGGTCAGTTACCCCGGAAACAGGGCGGTCAGTAAGCCTGGAAACAAATTAGTCAGTTACCCTGGAAACAGGGCAGTCAGTTATCCCGGAAATAGGGCAGTCAGTTATCCCGGAAACGTGGTGATCAGTTACCTTGGAAACAGGGCAGTCAGTTACCCCAGAAACAGGACGTTAAGTTACCCCGGAAACAGGGCGGTTAATTACCCCAGAAACAGGGCACTGAGTTAACCTGGTAACAGGGTGATCAGTTAACCTGGAAACTGGGCAGTCAGTTACCCTGGAAACTGGGCAGTCAGTTATTCCGGAAACAGGGTGATCAGTTACCCTGGGCGCTGGGCAGTCAGTTACCCTGGAAACAGCCAGTTTGTTAACCTGGAAAGAGGGACGTCAGTTATCCCGGAAACAGGGTGATCAGTTACCCTGGAAACTGGGCAGTCAGTTACCACGGAAACAGGGTGGTCAGTTACCCTGGAAAGAAGGCAGTCAGTTACCCCGGAAACAGGGTGGTCAGTTACCCTGGAAACAGGGCAGTCAGTTACCTCGGAAACAGTGTGTTCAGTTACCCTGGAAACTGGGCAGTCAGTTTACCCGGAAACAGGGCAGTCAGTTACCGTGGAAACAGGGCAGTCAGTTACCCTGGAAACAGGGCAGTCAGTTATCCTGGAAACAGAGCAGTCAGTTATCCTAGAAACAGGGCGGTCAGTTACCCCGGAAATAGGGCGGTTAGTTATCCTGGAAACAGGGCGGTCAGTTACCCCGGAAACAGGGAGATCAGTTACACCGGAAACAGGGCGGTTAGTTACCCTGGAAACAGGGCAGTCAGTTAACCTGGATATCGGGCAGTCAGTTAACCTGGAAACAGGGCAGTCAGTTATCCTGGAAACAGGGCATTCAGTTATCCTGGAAACTGGGCGGTCAGTTACCCTGGAAATAGGGCGGTCAGTTACCCGGGAAACAGGGAGATCAGTTACCCCTGAAACAGGGCAGTCAGTTACCCTGGAAACAGGGCAGTCAGTTATCCTGGAAACAGGGTGGTCAGTTACCCTGGAAACAGGGTGGACAGTTACCCCGGAAACAGGGTGATCAGTTATCCTGGAAACATGGCGGTCAGTTACCACGGAAACTGGGCAGTCAGTAACCCCAGAATCAGGGCTGTCAGTAACCCTGGAAACAGATTAGTCAGTTACCCCGGAAACAGGGTGATCAGTTATCCTGGAAACAGGGCAGTCAGTTCGCCTGGAAACAGGGCAGTCAGTTATCCCGTAAACAGGGCAGTCAGTTATCCCGGAAACAGGGTGATCAGTTACCCTGGAAACTGGGCAGTCAGTTACACTGGAAACAGGGCAGTCAGTTACCCCGGAAACTGGGCAGTCACTTACCTTGGAAACAGGGCAGTCAGTTACCCTGGAAACAGGGCAGACAGTTATCCCAGAAAAAGGGTGATCAGTTACTCTGGAAACAGGGCAGTCAGTTACCCCGGAAACTGGGCAGTCAGTTAACCTGGAAACAGGGCAGTCAGTCACCCTGGAAACAGTTTAGTCAGTTACCCCGGAAACATGGTGATCAGTTACCCCGGAAGCAGGGCAGTCAGTTCCCCTGGAAACAGGGCAGTCAGTTACCCTGGAAACAGGGCAGTCAGTTAACCTGGAAAAAGGGCAGTCAGTTATCCTGGAAACAGGGCAGTCAGTTATCCTGGAAACAGGGCGGTTAGTTACCCCGGCAACAGGGAGGTCAGTTATCCCGGAAACAGGGTGATCAGTTACCCTGGAAACTGGGCAGTCAGTTACCCTGGAAACAGGGCAGTCAGTTATCCCGAAACAGGGCAGACAGTTATCCCGGAAACAGGCTGATCAGTTACCCTGGAAACTGGGCAGTCTGTTACCCTGGAAACAGGGCAGTAAGTTACACCAGAAGCAGGGCAGTCAGTTATCCTGGAAACAGGGCAGTCAGTTTTTGCCTGGAAACAGGGCAGTCAGTTTCCCCGGAAACAGGGCAGTCAGTTACCCTGGAAACAGGGCAGTCAGTTATCCCGGAAAAAGGGCAGTCAGTTATCCCGGAAACAGGGTGATCAGTTACCCTGGAAAGACGGCATTCAGTTACCCCGGAAACAGGGCTGTCAGTTATACTGGAAACAGGGCGGTTAGTTACCCCAGAAACAGGGAGGTCAGTTATCCTGGAAACAGGGCGGTCAGTTACCCCGGAAACAGGGTGATCAGTTACCGCGGAAACAGGGCAGTCAGTTACCCTGGAAACAGGGCAGTCAGTTATCCTGGAAACAGTGTGGTCAGTGACCCTGGAAACAGGGTGGTCAGTTACCCCAGAAACAGGGCAGTCAGTTACCCCGGAAACAGGGTGATCAGTTATCCTGGAAACAGGGCAATCAGTTAGCCTGGAAACAGGGCAGTCAGTTATCCTGGAAACAGGGTGATCAGTTACCCCGGAAACAGGGCAGTCAGTTACCCTGGAAACAGGGCAGTCAGTTACCCCGGAAACAGGGCAGTCAGTTACCCTGGTAACAGGGCAGTCAGTTCCCCAGGAAACAGGCAGTCAGTTACCCTGGAAACAGGGCAGTCAGTTATCCCGGAAACAGGGCAGACAGTTATCCCGGAAACAGGGTGATCAGCTACCCTGGAAACAGGGCAGACAGTTATCCCGGAAACAGGGCAGTCAGTTATCCCTGAAAAAGGGTGATCAGTTACCCCGGAAACAGGGCAGTCAGTTACCCTGGAAACAGGGCAGTCAGTTACCCCGGAAACAGGGCAGTCAGTTACCCTGGTAACAGGGCAGTCAGTTACCCAGGAAACAGGCAGTCAGTTACACTGGAAACAGGGCAGTCAGTTATCCCGGAAACAGGGCAGACAGTTATCCCGGAATCAGGGTGATCAGTTACCCTGGAAACTGGGCAGTCAGTTACCCTGGAAACAGGGCAGTAAGTTACACCCGAAGCAGGGCAGTCAGTGATCCTGGAAACAGGGCAGTCAGTTTTTGCCTGGAAACAGGGCAGTCAGTTTCCCCGGAAACAGGGCAGTCAGTTACCCTGGAAACAGGGCTGTCAGTTATCCCGGAAACAGGGCAGTCAGTTATCCCGGAAACAGGGTGATCAGTTACCCTGGAAACACGGCATTCAGTTATCCCGGAAACAGGGCAGTCAGTTACCCCGGAAACAGGGCAGTCAGTTATGCCGGAAACAGGGCAGTCAGTTATCCCGGAAACTGGGAGATGAGTTACCCTAGAAACTGGGCAGTCATTTACCCTGGAAACAGGGCAGTCAGTTACCCCGGAAACAGGGCAGTCAGTTACCCTGGAAACTGGGCAGTCAGTTACCCTGGAAACAGGGCAGTCAGTTACCCTGCAAACAGGGCAGACAGTTATCCCGGAAAAAGGGTGATCAGTTACTCTGGCAACAGGGCAGTCAGTTACCCCGGAAACTGGGCAGTCAGTTACCCTGGAAACAGGGCAGTCAGTCACCCTGGAAACAGTTTAGTCAGTTACCCCGGAAACATGGTGATCAGTTACCCTGGAAGCAGGGCAGTCAGATCCCCTGGAAACAGGGCCGTCAGTTGCCCTGGAAACAGGGCAGTCAGTTAACCTGGAAAAAGGGCAGTCAGTTATCCTGGAAACAGGGCAGTCAGTTATCCTGGAAACAGGGTGGTTAGTTACCCCGGAAACAGGGAGGTCAGTTATCCCAGAAACAGGGTGATCAGTTACCCTGGAAACTGGGCAGTAAGTTACCCTGGAAACAGGGCAGTCAGTTACCCCCGAAACAGGGCAGTCAGTTACCCTGGAAACAGGGCAGTCAGTTATCCTGGAAACAGGGCAGACAGTTATCCTGGAAACAGGGTGGTCACTTACCCCGGATATAGGGCGGTCAGTTATCCTGGAAATAGGGCGCTCAGTTACCCCGGAAACACGGAGATCAGTTACTCCGGAAACAGGGCAGTCAGTTATCCTGGAAACAGGGCGGTCAGTTACCCCGGAAATAGGGCGGTCATTTTCCCCGGAAACAGGGAGATCAGTTACACTGGAAACAGGTCGGTTCGTTACCCTGGAAACAGGGCAGTCAGTTAACCTGGATACAGGGCAGTCAGTTAACCTGGAAACAGGGCAGTCAGTTACCCTGGAAACAGGGCAGTTAGTTATCCTGGAAACAGGGTGGTCAGTTACCCTGGAAACAGGGTGGTCAGTTACCCCGGAAACAGGGCGGTCATTAACCCTGGAAGCAAATTAGTCAGTTACCCTGGAAACAGGGCAGTCAGTTATCCCGGAAATAGTGCAGTCAGTTATCCCGGAAACAGGACGTTAAGTTACCCCGGAAACAGGGCGGTTAATTACCCCAGAAACAGGGCACTGAGTTAACCTGGTAACAGGGTGATCAGTTACCCTGGAAACTGGGCAGTCAGTTACCCTGGAAACAGGGCAGTCAGTTATTCCGGAAACAGGGTGATCAGTTACCCTGGGAGCTGGGCAGTCAGTTACCCTGGAAACAGCCAGTTAGTTAACCTGGAAAGAGGGACGTCAGTTATCCCGGAAACAGGGTGATCAGTTACCCTGGAAACTGGGCAGTCAGTTACCACGGAAACAGGGTGGTCAGTTACCCTGGAAAGAAGGCAGTCAGTTACCCCGGAAACAGGGTGGTCAGTTACCCTGGAAACAGGGCAGTCAGTTACCTCGGAAACAGTGTGTTCAGTTACCCTGGAAACTGGGCAGTCAGTTTAACCGGAAACATGGCAGTCAGTTACCGTGGAAACAGGGCAGTCAGTTACCCTGGAAACAGGGCAGTCAGTTATCCTGGAAACAGAGCAGTCAGTTATCCTAGAAACAGGGCGGTCAGTTACCCCGGAAATAGGGCGGTTAGTTATCCTGGAAACAGGGCGGTCAGTTACCCCGGAAACAGGGCGATCAGTTACACCGGAAACAGGGTGGTGAGTTACCCTGGATATCGGGCAGTCAGTTAACCTGGAAACAGGGCAGTCAGTTATCCTGGAAACAGGGCATTCAGTTATCCTGGAAACTGGGCGGTCAGTTACCCTGGAAACAGGGCAGTCAGTTATCATGGAAACAGGGTGGTCAGTTACCCTGGAAACAGGGTGGACAGTTACCCCGGAAACAGGGTGATCAGTTATCCTGGAAACAGGGCGGTCAGTTACCCCGGAAACTGGGCAGTCAGTTACCCCAGAAACAGGGCGGTCAGTAACCCTGGAAACAGATTAGTCAGTTACCCCGGAAACAGGGTGATCAGTTATCCTGGAAACAGGGCAGTCAGTTAGCCTGGAAACAGGGCAGTCAGTTATCCCGTAAACAGGGCAGTCAGTTATCCCGGAAACAGGGTGATCAGTTACCCTGGAAACTGGGCAGTCAGTTACCCTGGAAACAGGGCAGTCAGTTACCCCGGAAACTGGGCAGTCACTTACCTTGGAAACAGGGCAGTCAGTTACCCTGGAAACAGGGCAGACAGTTATCCCGGAAAAAGGGTGATCAGTTACCCCGGAAGCAGGGCAGTCAGTTCCCCTGGAAACAGGGCCGTCAGTTACCCTGGAAACAGGGCAGTCAGTTAACCTGGAAAAAGGGCAGTCAGTTATCCTGGAAGCAGGGCAGTCAGTTATCCTGGAAACAGGGCGGTTAGTTACCCCGGCAACAGGGAGGTCAGTTATCCCGGAAACAGGGTGATCAGTTACCCTGGAAACTGGGCAGTCAGTTACCCTGGAAACAGGGCAGTCAGTTATCCCGGAAACAGGGCAGACAGTTATCCCGGAAACAGGGTGATCAGTTACCCTGGAAACTGGGCAGTCAGTTACCCTGGAAACAGGGCAGTAAGTTACACCAGAAGCAGGGCAGTCAGTTATCCTGGAAACAGGGCAGTCAGTTTTTGCCTGGAAACAGGGCAGTCAGTTTCCCCGGAAACAGGGCAGTCAGTTAACCTGGAAACAGGGCAGTCAGTTATCCCGGAAACAGGGCAGTCAGTTATCCCGGAAACAGGGTGATCAGTTACCCTGGAAACACGGCATTCAGTTACCCCGGAAATAGGGCAGTCAGTTACCCCGGAAACAGGGCAGTCAGTTATGCCGGAAACAGGGCAGTCAGTTATCCCGGAAACTGGGTGATGAGTTACCCTGGAAACTGGGCAGTCAGTTACCCTGGAAACAGGGCAGTCAGTTACCCCGGAAACAGGGCAGTCAGTTACCCTGGAAACTGGGCAGTCAGTTACCCTGGAAACAGGGCAGTCAGTTACCTTGGAAACAGGGCAGACAGTTATCCCGGAAAAAGGGTGATCAGTGACTCTGGAAACAGGGCAGTCAGTTACCCTGGAAACTGGGCAGTCAGTTACCCTGGAAACTGGGCAGTCAGTCACCCTGGAAACAGTTTAGTCAGTTACCCCGGAAACATGGTGATCAGTTACCCCGGAAGCAGGGCAGTCAGTTAACCTGGAAAAAGGGCAGTCAGTTATCCTGGAAACAGGGCAGTCAGTTATCCTGGTAACAGGGCGGTTAGTTACCCCGGAAACAGGGAGGTCAGTTATCCCGGAAACAGGGTGATTAGTTACCCTGGAAACTGGGCAGTCAGTTACCCTGGAAACAGGGCAGTCAGTTACCCCGGAAACAGGGCAGTCAGTTACCCTGGAAACAGGGCAGTCAGTTATCCTGGAAACAGGGCAGACAGTTATCCTGGAAACAGGGTGGTCAGTTACCCCGGATATAGGGCGGTCAGTTATCCTGGAAACAGGGCGCTCAGTTACCCCGGAAACAGGGAGATCAGTTACTCCGGAAACAGGGCAGTCAGTTACCCCGGAAACAGGGTGATCAGTTACCCTGGAAATAGGGCAGTCAGTTACGCTGGAAACAGGGCAGTCAGTTATCCTGGAAACAGGGCGGTCAGTTACCCCGGAAATAGGGCGGTCAGTTACCCCGGAAACAGGGAGATCAGTTACACTGGAAACAGGTCGAATAGTTACCCTGGAAACAGGGCAGTCAGTTAACCTGGATAAAGGGCAGTCAGTTAACCTGGAAACAGGGCGGTCAGTTACCCTGGAAACAGGGCAGTCAGTTACCCTGGAAACAGGGTGGTCAGTTACCCCGGAAACAGGGCGGTCAGTAACCCTGGAAACAAATTAGTCAGTTACCCTGGAAACAGGGCAGTCAGTTATCCCGGAAATAGGGCAGTCAGTTATCCCGGAAACGTGGTGATCAGTTACCTTGGAAACAGGGCAGTCAGTTCCCCCTCAAACAGGACGTTCAGTTACCCCGGAAACAGGGCGGTTAATTACCCCAGAAACAGGGCACTGAGTTAACCTGGTAACAGGGTGATCAGTTACCCTGGAAACTGGGCAGTCAGTTACCCTGGAAACCGGGCAGTCAGTGATTCCGGAAACAGAGTGATCAGTTACCCTGGGAGCTGGGCAGTCAGTTACCCTGGAAACAGCCAGTTAGTTATCCTGGAAAGAGGGACGTCAGTTATCCCGGAAACAGGGTGATCAGTAACCCTGGAAACTGGGCAGTCAGTTACCATGGAAACAGGGTGGTCAGTTACCCTGGAAAGAAGGCAGTCAGTTACCCCGGAAACGGGGTGGTCAGTTACCCTGGAAACAGGGCAGTCAGTTACCTCGGAAACAGTGTGTTCAGTTACCCTTGAAACTGGGCAGTCAGTTTACCCGGAAACAGGGCAGTCAGATACCATGGAAACAGGGCAGTCAGTTATCCTGGAAACAGAGCAGTCAGTTATCCTAGAAACAGGGCGGTCAGTTACCCCGGAAATAGGGCGGTTAGTTATCCTGGAAACAGGGCGGTCAGTTACCCCGGAAACAGGGAGATCAGTTACGCCGGAAACAGGGCGGTTAGTTACCCTGGAAACAGGGCAGTCATTTAACCTGGATATCGGGCAGTCAGTTAACCTGGAAACAGGGCAGTCAGTTATCCTGGAAACAGGGCATTCAGTTATCCTGGAAACAGGGCGGTCAGTTACCCTGGAAATAGGGCGGTCAGGTACCCGGGAAACAGGGAGATCAGTTACCCCTGAAACAGGGCAGTCAGTTACCCTGGAAACAGGGCAGTCAGTTATCCTGGAAACAGGGTGGTCAGTTACCCTGGAAACAGGGTGGACAGTTACCCCGGAAACAGGGTGATCAGTTATCCTGGAAACAGGGCGGTCAGTTACCCTGGAAACAGGGCAGTCAGTTAACCTGGAAAAAGGGCAGTCAGTTATCCTGGAAACAGGGCAGTCAGTTATCCTGGAAACAGGGCGGTTAGTTACCCCGGCAACAGGGAGGTCAGTTATCCCGGAAACAGGGTGATCAGTTACCCTGGAAACTGGGCAGTCAGTTACCCTGGAAACAGGGCAGTCAGTTACCCCCGAAACAGGGCAGTCAGTTACCCTGGAAACAGGGCAGTCAGTTATCCTGGAAACAGGGCAGACAGTTATCCTGGAAACAGGGTGGTCAGTTACCCCGGATATAGGGCGGTCAGTTATCCTGGAAACAGGGCGCTCAGTTACCCCGGAAACAGGGAGATCAGTTACTCCGGAAACAGGGCAGTCAGTTACCCCGGAAACAGGGTGATCAGTTACCCTGGAAATAGGGCAGTCAGTTACCCTGGAAACAGGGAAGTCAGTTACCCTGGAAACAGGGCGGTCAGTCACCCCGGAAATAGGGCGGTCAGTTACCCCGGAAACAGGGAGATCAGTTACACTGGAAACAGGTCGGTTAGTTACCCTGGAAACAGGGCAGTCAGTTAACCTGGATACAGGGCAGTCAGTTAAGCTGGAAACAGGGCGGTCAGTTACCCTGGAAACAGGGCGGTCAGTTACCCTGGAAATAGTTCGGTCAGTTACCCGGGAAACAGGAAGATCAGTTACCCCTGAAACAGGGCAGTCAGTTACCCTGGAAACAGGGCAGTCAGTTATCCTGGAAACAGGGTGGTCAGTTACCCTGGAAACAGGGTGGTCAGTTACCCCGGAAACAGGGCGGTCAGTAACCCTGGAAACAAATTAGGCAGTTACCCTGGAAACAGGCAGTCAGTTATCCCGGAAATAGGGCAGTCAGTTATCCCGGAAACGTGGTGATCAGTTACCTTGGAAACAGGGCAGTCAGTTACCCCAGAAACAGGGCACTGAGTTAACCTGGTAACAGGGTGATCAGTTACCCTGGTAACTGGGCAGTCAGTTACCCTGGAAACAGGGCAGTCAGTTATTCCGGAAACAGGGTAATCAGTTACCCCGGGAGCTGGGCAGTCAGTTACCCTGGAAACAGCCAGTTAGTTATCCTGGAAAGAGGGACGTCAGTTATCCCGGAAACAGGGTGATCAGTTACCCTGGAAACTGGGCAGTCAGTTACCACGGAAACAGGGTGGTCAGTTACCCTGGAAAGAAGGCAGTCATTTACCCCGGAAACAGGGTGGTCAGTTACCCTGGAAACAGGGCAGTCAGTTACCTCGGAAACAGTGTGTTCAGTTACCCTGGAAACTGGGCAGTCAGTTTACCCGGAAACAGGGCAGTCAGTTACCGTGGAAACAGGGCAGTCAGTTACCCTGGAAACAGGGCAGTCAGTTATCCTGGAAACAGAGCAGTCAGTTATCCTAGAAACAGGGCGGTCAGTTACCCCGGAAATAGGGCGGTTAGTTATCCTGGAAACAGGGCGGTCAGTTACCCCGGAAACAGGGAGATCAGTTACACCGGAAACAGGGCGGTTAGTTACCCTGGAAACAGGGCAGTCAGTTAACCTGGATATAGGGCAGTCAGTTAACCTGGAAACAGGGCAGTCAGTTATCCCGGAAACAGGGCATTCAGTTACCCGGGAAACAGGGAGATCAGTTACCCCTGAAACAGGGCTGTCAGTTACCCTGGAAACAGGGCAGTCAGTTATCATGGAAACAGGGTGGTCAGTTACCCTGGAAACAGGGTGGACAGTTACCCCGGAAACAGGGTGATCAGTTATCCTGGAAACAGGGCGGTCAGTTACCCCGGAAACTGGGCAGTCAGTTACCCCAGAAACAGGGCGGTCAGTAACCCTGGAAACAGATTAGTCAGTTACCCTGGAAACAGGGTGATCAGTTATCCTGGAAACAGGGCAGTCATTTAGCCTGGAAACAGGGCAGTCAGTTATCCCGTAAACAGGGCAGTCAGTTATCCCGGAAACAGGGTGATCAGTTACCCTGGAAACTGGGCAGTCAGTTACCCTGGAAACAGGGCAGTCATTTACCCTGGAAACTGGGCAGTCAGTTAATCTGGAAACAGGGCAGTCAGTTATCCCGGAAACAGGGCATTCAGTTATACCGGAAAAAGGGTGATCAGTTACCCTGGAAACTGGGAAGTCAGTTCCCCTGGAAACAGGGCAGTCAGTTGTTCCGGAAACAGGTTGATCAGTTACCCTGGAAGCTGGGCAGTCAGTTACCATGGAAACAGCCAGTTCGTTATCCTGGAAAGAGGGACGTCAATTATCCCGGAAACAGGGTGATAAGCGACCCTGGAAACTGGGCAGTCAGTTACCACGGAAATAGGGCCGTCAGTTACCGTGGAAACAGGGCAGTCAGTTACCCTGGAAACAGGGCCGTCAGTTACCCTGGAAACAGGGCAGTCAGTTAACCTGGAAAAAGGGCAGTCAGTTATCCTGGAAACAGGGCAGTCAGTTATCCTGGAAACAGGGCGGTTAGTTACCCCGGCAACAGGGAGGTCAGTTATCCCGGAAACAGGGTGATCAGTTACCCTGGAAACTGGGCAGTCAGTTACCCTGGAAACAGGGCAGTCAGTTATCCCGGAAACAGGGCAGACAGTTATCCCGGAAACAGGGTGATCAGTTACCCTGGAAACTGGGCAGTCAGTTACCCTGGAAACAGGGCAGTAAGTTACACCAGAAGCAGGGCAGTCAGTTATCCTGGAAACAGGGCAGTCAGTTTTTGCCTGGAAACAGGGCAGTCAGTTTCCCCGGAAACAGGGCAGTCAGTTAACCTGGAAACAGGGCAGTCAGTTATCCCGGAAACAGGGCAGTCAGTTATCCCGGAAACAGGGTGATCAGTTACCCTGGAAACACGGCATTCAGTTGCCCCGGAAACAGGGCAGTCAGTTACCCCGGAAACAGGGCAGTCAGTTATGCCGGAAACAGGGCAGTCAGTTATCCCGGAAACTGGGTGATGAGTTACCCTGGAAACTGGGCAGTCAGTTACACTGGAAACAGGGCAGTCAGTTACCCCGGAAACAGGGCAGTCAGTTACCCTGGAAACTGGGCAGTCAGTTACCCTGGAAACAGGGCAGTCAGTTACCTTGGAAACAGGGCAGACAGTTATCCCGGAAAAAGGGTGATCAGTGACTCTGGAAACAGGGCAGTCAGTTACCCCGGAAACTGGGCAGTCAGTTACCCTGGAAACAGGGCAGTCAGTCACCCTGGAAACAGTTTAGTCAGTTACCCCGGAAACATGGTGATCAGTTACCCCGGAAACTGGGCAGTCAGTTACCCTGGAAACAGGGCAGTCAGTCACCCTGGAAACAGTTTAGTCATTTACCCCGGAAACATGGTGATCAGTTACCCCGGAAACAGGGCAGTCAGTTATCCTGTTAACAGGGCGGTTAGTTACCCCGGAAACAGGGAGGTCAGTTATCCCGGAAAAGGGGTGATCAGTTACCCTGGAAACTGGGCAGTCTGTTACCCTGGAAATAGGGCAGTCAGTTACCCCCGAAACAGGGCAGTCAGTTACCCTGGAAACAGGGCAGTCAGTTATCCTGGAAACAGGGCAGACAGTTATCCTGGAAACAGGGTGGTCAGTTACCCCGGATATAGGGCGGTCAGTTTTCCTGGAAACAGGGCGCTCAGTTACCCCGGAAACAGGGAGATCAGTTACTCTGGAAACAGGGCAGTCAGTTACCCCGGAAACAGGGTGATCAGTTACCCTGGAAATAGGGCAGTCAGTTACGCTGGAAACAGGGCAGTCAGTTATCCTGGAAACAGGGCGGTCAGTTACCCCGGAAATAGTGCGGTCAGTTACCCCGGAAACAGGGAGATCAGTTACACTGGAAACAGGTCGGTTAGTTACCCTGGAAACAGGGCAGTCAGTTAACCTGGATACAGGGCAGCCAGTTAACCTGGAAACAGGGCGGTCAGTTACCCTGGAAATAGTTCGGTCAGTTACCCGGGAAACAGGAAGATCAGTTACCCCTGAAACAGGGCAGTCAGTTACCCTGGAAACAGGGCAGTCAGTTACCCTGGAAACAGGGTGGTCAGTTACCCCGGAAACAGGGCGGTCAGTAACCCTGGAAACAAATTAGTCAGTTACCCTGGAAACAGGGCAGTCAGTTATCCCGGAAATAGGGCAGTCAGTTATCCCGGAAACGTGGTGATCAGTTACCTTGGAAACAGGGCAGTCAGTTCCCCCTCAAACAGGACGTTCAGTTACCCCGGAAACAGGTCGGTTAATTACCCCAGAAACAGGGCACTGAGTTAACCTGGTAACAGGGTGATCAGTTACCCTGGAAACTGGGCAGTCAGTTACCCTGGAAACAGGGCAGTCAGTTATTCCGGAAACAGGGTGATCAGTTACCCTGGGAGCTGGGCAGTCAGTTACCCTGGAAACAGCCAGTTAGTTATCCTGGAAAGAGGGACGTCAGTTATCCCGGAAACAGGGTGATCAGTTACCCTGGAAACTGGGCAGTCAGTTACCATGGAAACAGGGTGGTCAGTTACCCTGGAAAGAAGGCAGTCAGTTACCCCGGAAACAGGGTGGTCAGTTACCCTGGAAACAGGGCAGTCAGTTACCCTGGAAACAGTGTGTTCAGTTACCCTGGAAACTGGGCAGTCAGTTTACCCGGAAACAGGGCAGTCAGTTACCGTGGAAACAGGGCAGTCAGTTATCCTGGAAACAGAGCAGTCAGTTATCCTAGAAACAGGGCGGTCAGTTACCCCGGAAATAGGGCGGTTAGTTATCCTGGAAAAAGGGCGGTCAGTTACCCCGGAAACAGGGAGATCAGTTACACCGGAAACAAGGCGGTTAGTTACCCTGGAAACAGGGCAGTCAGTTAACCTGGATATCGGGCAGTCAGTTAACCTGGAAACAGGGCAGTCAGTTATCCTGGAAACAGGGCATTCAGTTATCCTGGAAACAGGGCGGTCAGTTACCCTGGAAATAGGGCGGTCAGGTACCCGGGAAACAGGGAGATCAGTTACCCCTGAAACAGGGCAGTCAGTTACCCTGGAAACAGGGCAGTCAGTTATCCTGGAAACAGGGTGGTCAGTTACCCTGGAAACAGGGTGGACAGTTACCCCGGAAACAGGGTGATCAGTTATCCTGGAAACAGGGCGGTCAGTTACCCCGGAAACTGGGCAGTCAGTTACCCCGGAAACAGGGCGGTCAGTAACCCTGGAAACAGATTAGTCAGTTACCCCGGAAACAGGGTGATCAGTTATCCTGGAAACAGGGCAGTCAGTTAGCCTGGAAACAGGGCAGTCAGTTACCCCGGAAACAGGGCAGTCAGTTACCCTGGAAACTGGGCAGTCACTTAACCTGGAAACAGGGCAGTCAGTTACCCTGGAAACAGGGCAGACAGTTAACCCAGAAAAAGGGTGATCAGTTACTCTGGAAACAGGGCAGTCAGTTACCCCGGAAACTGGGCAGTCAGTTACCCTGGAAACAGGGCAGTCAGTTATCCCGTAAACAGGGCAGTCAGTTACCACGGAAACAGGGCAGTCAGTTACCCTGGAAACTGGGCATTCACTTTTCCTGGAAACACGGCAGTCAGTTACCCTGGAAACAGGGCAGACAGTTATCCCGGAAACAGGGTGATCAGTAACCCTGGAAACTGGGCAGTCAGTTACCCTGGAAACAGGGCAGTCCGTTACCCCCGAAACAGGGCAGTCAGTTACCCTGGAAACAGTGCAGTCAGTTATCCTGGAAACAGGGCGGTCAGTTATCCTGGAAACAGGGCGCTCAGTTACCCCGGAAACAGGGAGATCAGTTACTCCGGAAACAGGGCAGTCAGTTACCCCGGAAACAGGGTGATCAGTTACCCTGGAAATATGGCAGTCAGTTACCCTGGAAACAGGGCAGTCAGTTACCCTGGAAACAGGGCGGTCAGTTACCCCGGAAATAGGGCGGTCAGTTACCCCGGAAACAGGGAGATCAGTTACACTGGAAACAGGTCGGTTAGTTACCCTGGAAACAGGGCAGTCAGTTAACCTGGATACAGGGCAGACAGTTAAGCTGGAAACAGGGCAGTCAGTTATCCTGGAAACAGCGCATTCAGTTATCCTGGAAACACGGCGGTCAGTTACCCTGGAAATAGTTCGGTCAGTTACCCGGGAAACAGGAAGATCAGTTACCCCTGAAACAGGGCAGTCACTTACCCTGGAAACAGGGCAGTCAGTTATCCTGGAAACAGGGTGGTCAGTTACCCTGGAAACAGGGTGGTCAGTTACCCCGGAAACAGGGCGGTCAGTAACCCTGGAAACAAATTCGGCAGTTACCCTGGAAACAGGGCAGTCAGTTATCCCGGAAATAGGGCAGTCAGTTATCCCGGAAACGTGGTGATCAGTTACCTTGGAAACAGGGCAGTCAGTTACCCCAGAAGCAGGGTACTGAGTTAACCTGGTAACAGGGTGATCAGTTACCCTGGTAACTGGGCAGTCAGTTACCCTGGAAACAGGGCAGTCAGTTATTCCGGAAACAGGGTAATCAGTTACCCAGGGAGCTGGGCAGTCAGTTACCCTGGAAACAGCCAGTTAGTTATCCTGGAAAGAGGGACGTCAGTTATCCCGGAAACAGGGTGATCAGTTACCCTGGAAACTGGGCAGTCAGTTACCACGGAAACAGGGTGGTCAGTTACCCTGGAAAGAAGGCAGTCATTTACCCCGGAAACAGGGTGGTCAGTTACCCTGGAAACAGGGCAGTCAGTTACCTCGGAAACAGTGTGTTCAGTTACCCTGGAAAATGGGCAGTCAGTTTACCCGGAAGCAGGGCAGTCAGTTACCGTGGAAACAGGGCAGTCAGTTACCCTGGAAACAGGGCAGTCAGTTATCCTGGAAACAGAGCAGTCAGTTATCCTAGAAACAGGGCGGTCAGTTACCCCGGAAATAGGGCGGTTAGTTATCCTGGAAACAGGGCGGTCAGTTACCCCGGAAACAGGGAGATCAGTTACACCGGAAACAGGGAGGTTAGTTACCCTGGAAACAGGGCAGTCAGTTAACCTGGATATAGGGCAGTCAGTTAACCTGGAAACAGGGCAGTCAGTTATTGCGGAAACAGGGCATTCAGTTACCCGGGAAACAGGGAGATCAGTTACCCCTGAAACAGGGCTGTCAGTTACCCTGGAAACAGGGCAGTCAGTTATCCTGGAAACAGGGTGGTCAGTTACCCTGGAAACAGGGTGGACAGTTACCCCGGAAACAGGGTGATCAGTTATCCTGGAAACAGGGCGGTCAGTTACCCCAGAAACAGGGCGGTCAGTAACCCTGGAAACAGATTAGTCAGTTACCCTGGAAACAGGGTGATCAGTTATCCTGGAAACAGGGCAGTCAGTTAGCCTGGAAACAGGGCAGTCAGTTATCCCGGAAACAGGGTGATCAGTTACCCTGGAAACTGGGCAGTTAGTTACCCTGGAAACAGGGCAGTCAGTTACCCTGGAAACTGGGCAGTCAGTTAATCTGGAAACAGGGCAGTCAGTTATCCCGGAAACAGGGCAGTCAGTTATCCCGGAAACAGGGTGATCAGCTACCCTGGAAACTGGGCAGTCAGTTACCACGGAAATAGGGCCGTCAGTTACCGTGGAAACAGGGCAGTCAGTTACCCTGGAAACAGGGCAGTCAGTTATCGTGGAAACAGGGCAGTCAGTTATCCTAGAAACAGGGCGGTCAGTTACCCCGGAAATAGGGCGGTCAGTTATCCTGGAAACAGGGCGCTCAGTTACCCCGGAAACAGGGAGATCAGTTACCCGGGAAACAGGGTGGTCAGTTACCCTGTAAACAGGGCAGTCAGTTACCTCGGAAACAGTGTTTTCAGTTACCCTGGAAACTGGGCAGTCAGTTAACCCGGAAACAGGGCGGTCAGTTACCGTGGAAACAGGGCAGTCAGTTACCCTGGAAACAGGGCAGTCAGTTATCCTGGAAACAGGGCAGTCAGTTATCCTAGAAACAGGGCGGTCAGTTACCCCGGAAATAGGGTGGTCAGTTATCCTGGAAACAGGGCGGTCAGTTACCCCGGAAACAGGGAGATCAGTTACACCGGAAACAGGGTGGTGAGTTACCCTGGAAAAAGGGCAGTCAGTTAACCTGGATACAGGGCATTCAGTTAACCTGGAAACAGGGCAGTCAGTTATCCTGGAAACAGGGTATTCAGTTATCCTGGAAACAGGGCGGACAGTTACCCTGGAAATAGGGCGGTCAGTTACCCCGGAAACAGGGCGGTCAGTAACCGCAGAAACAGGTCAGTCAGTTATCCTGGAAACAGGGTGGTCAGTTACCCTGGAAACAGGGTGGTCAGTTACCCCGGAAACAGGGTGATCAGTTATCCTGGAAACAGGGCGGTCAGTTACCCCGGAAACAGAGCAGTCAGTTACCCCGGAAACAGGGCGGTCAGTAACCCTGGAAACAGATTAGTCAGTTGGCCTGGAAACAGGGCAGTCAGTTATCCCGGAAACAGGGCAGTCAGTTATCCCGGAAACAGGGTGATCAGTTACCCTGGAAACTGGGCAGTAGGTTACCCTTGAAACTGGGCAGTCAGTTAATCTGGAAACAGGGCAGTAAGTTATCCCGGAAACAGGGCAGTCAGTTATCCCGGAAAAAGGGTGATCAGTTATCCTGGAAACTGGGAGGTCAGTTACCCTGGAAACAGGGCAGTCAGTTACCCCAGAACAGGGCATTCAGTTACTCATGAAACTGGGCAGTCAGTTACCCTAGAAACAGGGCAGTCAGTCACCCAGGAAACAGGTTAGTCAGTTACCCTGGAAACAGGGTGATCAGTTACCCCGGAAACAGGGCAGTCAGTTACCCTGGAAACAGGGCAGTCAGTTACCCTGGAAACAGGGCAGTCAGTTATCCCCGCAACCGGGCAATCAGTTATCCCGGAAACAGGTGATCAGTTACCCTGGAAACTGGGCAGTCAGTTACCCTGGAAACAGGGCGGTCAGTTACCCTGGAAACAGGGCAGTCAGTTACCCCGGAAATAGGTCGGTCAGTTATCCTGGAAACAGGGCAGTCAGTTATCCTGGAAACAGGGCAGTCAGCTACCCTGGAAATAGGTCGGTCAGTTATCCTGGAACCAGGGCGGTCAGTTACCCCGGAAATAGGTCGGTTAGTTATCCTGGAAACAGGGCGGTCAGTTACCCCGGAAACAGGGAGATCAGTTACCCCGGAAACAGGGTGGTCAGTTACACTGGAAACAGGGCAGTCAGTTACCCTGGAAACAGGGCAGTGAGTTAACCTGGAAACAGGGCAGTCAGTTACCTTGGAAACAGGGTGATCAGTTATCCCGTAAACAGGGCAGTCAGTTATCCCGGAAACAGGGTGATCAGTTACCCTGGAAACTGGGCAGTCAGTCACCCTGGAAACTGGGCAGTCAGTTACCCTTGAAACTGGGCAGTCAGTTAATCTGGAAACAGGGCAGTAAGTAATCCCGGAAATAGGGCAGTCAGTTATCCCGGAAAAAGGGTGATCAGTTACCCTGGAAACTGGGAAGTCAGTTACCCTGGAAACAGGGCAGTCAGTTACCCCAGAAACAGGGCAGTCAGTTACCCATGAAACTGGGCAGTCAGTTACCCTGGAAACAGGGCAGTCAGTCACCCAGGAAACAGGTTAGTCAGTTACCCTGGAAACAGGGTGATCAGTTACCCCGGAAACAGGGCAGTCAGTTACCCTGGAAACAGGGCAGTCAGTTACCCTGGAAACAGGGCAGTCAGTTATCCCCGAAACCGGGCAGTCAGTTATCCCGGAAACAGGGTGATCAGTTACCCTGGAAACTGGGCAGTCAGTTACCCTGGAAACAGGGCGGTCAGTTACCCTGGAAACTGGGCAGTTAGTTACCCTGGAAACAGGGCAGTCAGTTACCCTGGAAACTGGGCAGTCAGTTAATCTGGAAACAGGGAAGTCAGTTATCCCGGAAACAGGGCATTGAGTTATCCCGGAAAAAGGGTGATCAGTTACCCTGGAAACTGTGAAGTCAGTTACCCTGGAAACAGGGCAGTCAGTTGTTCCGGAAACAGGTTGATCAGTTACCCTGGAAGCTGGGCAGTCAGTTACCATGGAAACATCCGGTTAGTTATCCTGGAAAGAGGGACGTCAGTTATCCCGGAAACAGGGTGATCAGCTACCCTGGAAACTGGGCAGTCAGTTACCACGGAAATAGGGCCGTCAGTTACCGTGGAAACAGGGCAGTCAGTTACCCTGGAAACAGGGCAGTCAGTCACCCAGGAAACAGGTTAGTCAGTTACCCTGGAAACAGGGTGATCAGTTACCCCGGAAACAGGGCAGTCAGTTACCCTGGAAACAGGGCAGTCAGTTACCCTGGAAACAGGGCAGTCAGTTATCCCCGAAACCGGGCAGTCAGTTATCCCGGAAACAGGGTGATCAGTTACCCTGGAAACTGGGCAGTCAGTTACCCTGGAAACAGGGCGGTCAGTTACCCTGGAAACTGGGCAGTTAGTTACCCTGGAAACAGGGCAGTCAGTTACCCTGGAAACTGGGCAGTCAGTTAATCTGGAAACAGGGAAGTCAGTTATCCCGGAAACAGGGCATTGAGTTATCCCGGAAAAAGGGTGATCAGTTACCCTGGAAACTGTGGAGTCAGTTACCCTGGAAACAGGGCAGTCAGTTGTTCCGGAAACAGGTTGATCAGTTACCCTGGAAGCTGGGCAGTCAGTTACCATGGAAACATCCGGTTAGTTATCCTGGAAAGAGGGACGTCAGTTATCCCGGAAACAGGGTGATCAGCTACCCTGGAAACTGGGCAGTCAGTTACCACGGAAATAGGGCCGTCAGTTACCGTGGAAACAGGGCAGTCAGTTACCCTGGAAACAGGGCAGTCAGTTATCCTGGAAACAGGGCAGTCAGTTATCCTAGAAACAGGGCGGTCAGTTACCCCGGAAATAGGGCGGTCAGTTATCCTGGAAACAGGGCGCTCAGTTACCCCGGAAACAGGGAGATCAGTTACCCGGGAAACAGGGTGGTCAGTTACCCTGTAAACAGGGCAGTCAGTTACCTCGGAAACAGTGTTTTCAGTTACCCTGGAAACTGGGCAGTCAGTTAACCCGGAAACAGGGCAGTCAGTTATCCTGGAAACAGGGCAGTCAGTTATCATAGAAACAGGGCGGTCAGTTACCCCGGAAATAGTGCGGTCAGTTATCCTGGAAACAGGGCGGTAAGTTACCCCGGAAACAGGGAGATCAGTTACACCGGAAACAGGGTGGTGAGTTACCCTGGAAAAAGGGCAGTCAGTTAACCTGGATACAGGGCATTCAGTTAACCAGGAAACAGGGCGGACAGTTACCCTGGAAATAGGGCGGTCAGTTACCCCGGAAACAGGGCGGTCAGTAACCCCAGAAACAGGTCAGTCAGTTATCCTGGAAACAGGGTGGTCAGTTACCCTGGAAACAGGCTGGTCAGTTACCCCGGAAACATAGTGATCAGTTATCCTGGAAACAGGGCGGTCAGTTACCTCGGAAACAGAGCAGTCAGTTACCCCGGAAACAGGGCGGTCAGTAACCCTGGAAACAGAATAGTCAGTTGGCCTGGAAACAGGGCAGTCAGTTATCCCTGAAACAGGGCAGTCAGTTATCCCGGAAACAGGGTGATCAGTTACCCTGGAGACTGGGCAGTCAGTTACCCTTGAAACTGGGCAGTCAGTTAATCTGGAAACAGGGCAGTAAGTTATCCCGGAAACAGGGCAGTCAGTTATCCCGGAAAAAGGGTGATCGGTTATCCTGGAAACTGGGAGGTCAGTTACCCTGGAAACAGGGCAGTCAGTTACCCCAGAACAGGGCATTCAGTTACTCATGAAACTGGGCAGTCAGTTACCCTGGAAACAGGGCAGTCAGTCACCCAGGAAACAGGTTTTTCAGTTACCCTGGAAACAGGGTGATCAGTTACCCCGGAAACAGGGCAGTCAGTTACCCTGGAAACAGGGCAGTCAGTTACCCTGGAAACAGGGCAGTCAGTTATCCCCGCAACCGGGCAGTCAGTTATCCCGGAAACAGGTGATCAGTTACCCTGGAAACTGGGCAGTCAGTTACCTTGGAAACAGGGCGGTCAGTTACCCTGGAAACAGGGCAGTCAGTTACCCCGGAAATAGGTCGGTCAGTTATCCTGGAAACAGGGCAGTCAGTTATCCTGGAAACAGGGCAGTCAGCTACCCTGGAAATAGGTCGGTCAGTTATCCTGGAAACAGGGCGGTCAGTTACCCCGGAAATAGGTCGGTTAGTTATCCTGGAAACAGGGCGGTCAGTTACCCCGGAAACAGGGAGATCAGTTACCCCGGAAACAGGGTGGTCAGTTACACTGGAAACAGGGCAGTCAGTTACCCTGGAAACAGGGCAGTGAGTTAACCTGGAAACAGGGCAGTCAGTTACCCTGGAAACAGGGTGATCAGTTATCCCGTAAACAGGGCAGTCAGTTATCCCGGAAACAGGGTGATCAGTTACCCTGGAAACTGGGCAGTCAGTCACCCTGGAAACTGGGCAGTCAGTTACCCTTGAAACTGGGCAGTCAGTTAATCTGGAAACAGGGCAGTAAGTTATCCCGGAAACAGGGCAGTCAGTTATCCCGGAAAAAGGGTGATCAGTTACCCTGGAAACTGGGAAGTCAGTTACCCTGGAAACAGGGCAGTCAGTTACCCCAGAAACAGGGCAGTCAGTTACCCATGAAACTGGGCAGTCAGTTACGCTGGAAACAGGGCAGTCAGTCACCCAGGAAACAGGTTAGTCAGTTACCCTGGAAACAGGGTGATCAGTTACCCCGGAAACAGGGCAGTCAGTTACCCTGGAAACAGGGCAGTCAGTTATCCCCGAAACCGGGCAGTCAGTTATCCCGGAAACAGGGTGATCAGTTACCCTGGAAACTGGGCAGTCAGTTACCCTGGAAACAGGGCGGTCAGTTACCCTGGAAACAGGGCAGTCAGTTACCCCGGAAATAGGTCGGTCAGTTATCCTGGAAACAGGGCAGTCAGTTATCCTGGAAACAGGGCAGTCAGTTACCCCGGAAATAGGTCGGTCAGTTTTCCTGGAAACAGGGCGGTCAGTTACCCCGGAAATAGGTCGGTTAGTTATCCTGGAAACAGGGCGGTCAGTTACCCCGGAAACAGGGAGATCAGTTACCCCGGAAACAGGGTGGTCAGTTACCCTGGAAACAGGGCAGTCAGTTACCCTGGAAACAGGGCAGTGAGTTAACCTGGAAACAGGGCAGTCAGTTACCCTGGAAACAGGATGATCAGTTATCCTGGAAACAGGGCGATCAGTTACCCCGGAAACAGGGCAGTCAGTTACCCCGGAAACAGGGCAGTCAGTTATCCCGGAAACAGGGCAGTCAGTTATCCCGGAAACAGGGTGATCAGTTACCTTGGAAACAGGGCAGTCAGTTACCCCGGAAACAGGACGTTCAGTTACCCCGGAAACAGGGCGGTTAATTACACCAGAAACAGGGCGATCAGTTACCCTGGACACAGGGTGAAAAGTTACCCTGGAAAATGGGCAGTCAGTTACCCTGGAAACAGGGCATTCAGTTACCCCATAAATAGGGCGGTTAGTTATCCTGGAAACAGGGCGGTCAGTTAAGTCGGAAACAGGGAGATCAGTTACACCGGAAACAGGGCGGTTAGTTTCCCTGGAAACAGGGCAGTCAGTTACCCTGGATACAGGGCACTCAGTTAACCCGGAAACAGGGCAGTCAGTGATCCTGGAAACAGGGCATTCAGTTATCCTGGAAACAGGGCGGTCAGTTACCATGGAAATAGGGCGGTCAGTTAACCGGGAAACAGGGAGATCAGTTACCCCTGAAACAGGGCAGTCAGTTACCCTGGAAACAGGGCAGTCAGTTATCCTGGAAACAGGGTGGTCAGTTACCATGGAAATAGGGTGGTCAGTTACCCTGGAAAAAGGGTGATCAGTTATCCTGGAAACAGGGCGGTCAGTTACCCCGGAAACTGGGCAGTCAGTTACCCCGGAAACAGGGCGGACAGTAAACCTGGAAACAGATTAGTCAGTTACCCCGGAAACAGGGTGATCAGTTATCCTGGAAACAGGGCAGTCAGTTATCCCGTAAAGAGGGCAGTCAGTTATCCCGGAAACAGGGTGATCAGTTACCCTGGAAACTGGGAAGTCAGTTACCCTGGAAACAGGGCATTCAGTTACCCTGGAAACTGGGCAGTCAGTTCATCTGGAAACAGGGCAGTCAGTTATCCCGGAAACAGGGCAGTCAGTTATCCCGGAAAAAGGGTGATCAGTTCCCCTGGAAACTGGGAAGTCAGTTACCCTGGAAACAGGGCAGTCAGTTATTCCGGAAACAGGGTGATCAGTTACCCTGGAAGCTGGGCAGTCAGTTACCATGGAAACAGCCAGTTAGTTATCCTGGAAAGAGGGACGTCAGTTATCCCGGAAACAGGGTGATCAGTTACCCTGGAAACTGGGCAGTCAGTTACAACGGAAACAGGGTGGTCAGTTACATTGGAAACAGGTCGTCAGTTACCCCGGAAACAGGGTGGTCAGTTACCCTGGAAACAGGGCACTCAGTTACCTCGGAAACAGGGTGATCAGTTATCCTGGAAACAGGGCGGTCAGTTACCCCGGAAACAGGGCAGTCAGTTACCGTGGAAACAGGGCAGTCAGTTACCCTGGAAAAAGGGCAGTCAGTTATCCTGGAAACAGGGCTGTCAGTTATCCTAGAAACAGGGCGGTCAGTTACCCCGGAAATAGGGCGGTCAGTTATCCTGGAAACAGGGTGGTCAGTTACCCCGGAAACAGGGAGATCAGTTACACCGTAAACAGGGTGGTTAGTTACCCTGGAAACAGGGCAGTCAGTTAACCTGGATACAGGGCAGTGAGTTAACCTGGAAACAGGGCAGTCAGTTACCCTGGAAACAGGGTGATCAGTTATCCCGTAAACAGGGCAGTCAGTTATCCCGGAAACAGGGTGATCAGTTACCCTGGAAACTGGGCAGTCAGTCACCCTGGAAACTGGGCAGTCAGTTACCCTTGAAACTGGGCAGTCAGTTAATCTGGAAACAGGGCAGTAAGTTATCCCGGAAACAGGGCAGTCAGTTATCCCGGAAAAAGGGTGATCAGTTACCCTGGAAACTGGGAAGTCAGTTACCCTGGAAACAGGGCAGTCAGTTACCCCAGAAACAGGGCAGTCAGTTACCCATGAAACTGGGCAGTCAGTTACGCTGGAAACAGGGCAGTCAGTCACCCAGGAAACAGGTTAGTCAGTTACCCTGGAAACAGGGTGATCAGTTACCCCGGAAACAGGGCAGTCATTTACCCTGGAAACAGGGCAGTCAGTTACCCTGGAAACAGGGCAGTCAGTTATCCCCGAAACCGGGCAGTCAGTTATCCCGGAAACAGGGTGATCGGTTACCCTGGAAACTGGGCAGTCAGTTACCCTGGAAACAGGGCGGTCAGTTACCCTGGAAACAGGGCAGTCAGTTACCCCGGAAATAGGTCGGTCAGTTATCCTGGAAACAGGGCAGTCAGTTATCCTGGAAACAGGGCAGTCAGTTACCCCGGAAATAGGTCGGTCAGTTTTCCTGGAAACAGGGCGGTCAGTTACCCCGGAAATAGGTCGGTTAGTTATCCTGGAAACAGGGCGGTCAGTTACCCCGGAAACAGGGAGATCAGTTACCCCGGAAACAGGTTGGTCAGTTACCCTGGAAACAGGGCAGTCAGTTACCCTGGAAACAGGGCAGTGAGTTAACCTGGAAACAGGGCAGTCAGTTACCCTGGAAACAGGATGATCAGTTATCCTGGAAACAGGGCGATCAGTTACCCCGGAAACAGGGCAGTCAGTTACCCAGGAAACAGGGCAGTCAGTTATCCCGGAAACAGGGCAGTCAGTTATCCCGGAAACAGGGTGATCAGTTACCTTGGAAACAGGGCAGTCAGTTACCCCGGAAACAGGACGTTCAGTTACCCCGGAAACAGGGCGGTTAATTACACCAGAAACAGGGCGATCAGTTACCCTGGACACAGGGTGAAAAGTTACCCTGGAAAATGGGCAGTCAGTTACCCTGGAAACAGGGCATTCAGTTACCCCGGAAATAGGGCGGTTAGTTATCCTGGAAACAGGGCGGTCAGTTAAGTCGGAAACAGGGAGATCAGTTACACCAGAAACAGGGCGGTTAGTTACCCTGGAAACAGGGCAGTCAGTTACCCTGGATACAGGGCACTCAGTTAACCTGGAAACAGGGCAATCAGTGATCCTGGAAACAGGGCATTCAGTTATCCTGGAAACAGGGCGGTCAGTTACCATGGAAATAGGGCGGTCAGTTACCCGGGAAACAGGGAGATCAGTTACCCCTGAAACAGGGCAGTCAGTTACCCTGGAAACAGGGCAGTCAGTTATCCTGGAAACAGGGTGGTCAGTTACCATGGAAACAGGGTGGTCAGTTACCCTGGAAAAAGGGTGATCAGTTATCCTGGAAACAGGGCGGTCAGTTACCCCGGAAACTGGGCAGTCAGTTACCCCGGAAACAGGGCGGTCAGTAAACCTGGAAACAGATTAGTCAGTTACCCCGGAAACAGGGTGATCAGTTATCCTGGAAACAGGGCAGTCAGTTATCCCGTAAAGAGGGCAGTCAGTTATCCCGGAAACAGGGTGATCAGTTACCCTGGAAACTGGGAAGTCAGTTACCCTGGAAACAGGGCATTCAGTTACCCTGGAAACTGGGCAGTCAGTTCATCTGGAAACAGGGCAGTCAGTTATCCCGGAAACAGGGCAGTCAGTTATCCCGGAAAAAGGGTGATCAGTTACCCTGGAAACTGGGAAGTCAGTTACCCTGGAAACTGGGCAGTCAGTTATTCCGGAAACAGGGTGATCAGTTACCCTGGAAGCTGGGCAGTCAGTTACCATGGAAACAGCCAGTTAGTTATCCTGGAAAGAGGGACGTCAGTTATCCCGGAAACAGGGTGATCAGTTACCCTGGAAACTGGGCAGTCAGTTACAACGGAAACAGGGTGGTCAGTTACATTGGAAACAGGTCGTCAGTTACCCCGGAAACAGGGTGGTCAGTTACCCTGGAAACAGGGCACTCAGTTACCTCGGAAACAGGGTGATCAGTTATCCTGGAAACAGGGCGGTCAGTTACCCCGGAAACAGGGCAGTCAGTTACCGTGGAAACAGGGCAGTCAGTTACCCTGGAAAAAGGGCAGTCAGTTATCCTGGAAACAGGGCTGTCAGTTATCCTAGAAACAGGGCGGTCAGTTACCCCGGAAATAGGGCGGTCAGTTATCCTGGAAACAGGGCGGTCAGTTACCCCGGAAACAGGGAGATCAGTTACACCGTAAACAGGGTGGTTAGTTACCCTGGAAACAGGGCAGTCAGTTAACCTGGATACAGGGCATTCAGTTAACCTGGAAACAGGTCAGTCAATTATCCTGGAAACAGGGCATTCAGTTATCCTGGAAACAGGGCGGACAGTTACCCTGGAAATAGGGCGGTCAGTTACCCGGGAAACAGGGAGATCAGTTACCCCTGAAACAGGGCAGTCAGTTACCCCGGAAACAGGTCAGTCAGTTATCCTGGAAACAGGGTGGTCAGTTACCCCGGAAACAGGGTGATCAGTTATCCTGGAAACAGGGCGGTCATTTACCCCGGAAACAGGGCAGTCAGTTACCCCGGAAACAGGGCGGTCAGTAACCTTTTTATACAGATTAGTCAGTTACCCCGGAAACAGGGTGATCAGTTATCCTGGAGACAGGGCAGTCAGTTAGCCTGGAAACAGGGCAGTCAGTTATCCCGTAAACCGGGCAGTCAGTTATCCCGGAAGCAGGGTGATCAGTTACCCTGGAAACTGGGCAGTCAGTTACCCTGGAAACTGGGCAGTCAGTTACCCTTGAAACTGGGCAGTCAGTTAATCTGGAAACAGGGCAGTAAGTTATCCCGGAAACAGGGCAGTCAGTTATCCCGGAAAAAGGGTGATCAGTTACCCTGGAAACTGGGAAGTCAGTTACCCTGGAAACAGGGCAGTCAGTTAACCCTTAAACAGGGCAGTCAGTTACCCATGAAACTGGGCAGTCAGTTACCCTGGAAACAGGGCAGTCAGTCACCCAGGAAACAGGTTAGTCAGTTACCCTGGAAACAGGGTGATCAGTTACCCCGGAAACAGGGCAGTCAGTTACCCTGGAAAAAGGGCAGTCAGTTACCCTGGAAACAGGGCAGTCAGTTATCCCCGAAACCGGGCAGTCAGTTATCCCGGAAACAGGGAGATCAGTTACCCTGGAAACTGGGCAGTCAGTTACCCTGGAAACAGGGCGGTCAGTTACCCTGGAAACAGGGCAGTCAGTTACCCCGGAAATAGGTCGGTCAGTTATCCTGGATACAGGGCAGTCAGTTATCCTGGAAACAGGGCAGTCAGTTACCCCAGAAATAGGTCGGTCAGTTATCATGGAAACAGGGCGGTCAGTTACCCCGGAAATAGGTCGGTTAGTTATCCTGGAAACAGGGCGGTCAGTTACCCCGGAAACAGGGAGATCAGTTACTCCGGAAACAGGGTGGTCAGTTACCCTGGAAACAGGGCAGTCAGTTACCCTGGAAACAGGGCAGTGAGTTAACCTGGAAACAGGGCAGTCAGTTACCCTGGAAACAGGGTGATCAGTTATCCTGGAAACAGGGCGATCAGTTACCCCGGAAACAGGGCAGTCAGTTACCCAGGAAACAGGACAATCAGTTATCCCGGAAACAGGGCAGTCAGTTATCCCGGAAACAGGGTGATCAGTTACCTTGGAAACAGGGCAGTCAGTTACCCCGGAAACAGGACGTTCAGTTACCCCGGAAACAGGGCGGTTAATTACCCCAGAAACAGGGCGATCAGTTACCCTGGAAACAGGGTGAAAAGTTACCCTGGAAAATGGGCAGTCAGTTACCCTGGAAACAGGGCATTCAGTTACCCCGAAAATAGGGCGGTTAGTTATCCTGGAAACAGGGCGGTCAGTTAACCCGGAAACAGGGAGATCAGTTACACCGGAAACAGGGCGGTTAGTTACCCTGGAAACAGGGCAGTTAGTTATCCTGGATACAGGGCACTCAGTTAACCTGGAAACAGGGCAGTCAGTTATCCTGGAAACAGGGCATTCAGTTATCCTGGAAACAGGGCGGTCAGTTACCCTGGAAATAGGGCGGTCAGTTACCCGGGAAACCCGGAGATCAGTTACCCCTGAAACAGGGCAGTCAGTTACCCTGGAAACAGGGCAGTCAGTTATCCTGGAAACAGGGTGGTCTGTTACCATGGAAACAGGGTGGTCAGTTACCCCGGAAACAGGGTGATCAGTTATCCTGGAAACAGGGCGGTCAGTTACCCCGGAAACTGGGCAGTCAGTTACCCCGGAAACATGGCGGACAGTAACCCTGGAAACAGATTAGTCAGTTACCCCGGAAACAGGGTGATCAGTTATCCCGTAAACAGGGCAGTCAGTTATCCCGGAAACAGGGTGATAAGTTACCCTGGAAACTGAGAAGTCAGTTACCCTGGAAACAGGGCATTCAGTTACCCTGGAAACTGGGCAGTCAGTTCATCTGGAAACAGGGCAGTCAGTTATCCCGGAAACAGGGCAGTCAGTTATCCCGGAAAAAGGGTGATCAGTTACCCTGGAAACTGGGAAGTCAGTTACCCTGGAAACAGGGCAGTCAGTTATTCCGGAAATAGGGTGATCAGTTACCCTGGAAGCTGGGCAGTCAGTTACCATGGAGACAGCCAGTTAGTTATCCTGGAAATAGGGACGTCAGTTATCCCGGAAACAGGGTGATCAGTTAACCTGGAAACTGGGCAGTCAGTTACCACGGAAACAGGGTGGTCAGTTACCCTGGAAACAGGTCGTCAGTTACCCCGGAAACATGGTGGTCAGTTACCCTGGAAACAGGGCAGTCAGTTACCTCGGAAACAGGGTGATCAGTTATCCTGGAAACAGGGCGGTCAGTTGCCCCGGAAACAGGGCAGTCAGTTACCCCGGAAACAGGGCGGTCAGTAACCCTGGAAACAGATTAGTCAGTTACCCCGGAAACAGGGTGATCAGTTATCCTGGAAACAGGGCAGTCAGTTATCCCGTAAACAGGGCAGTCAGTTATCCCGGAAACAGGGAGATCAGTTACCCTGGAAACTGGGCAGTCAGTTACCCTGGAAACTGGGCAGTCAGTTACCCTTGAAACTGGGCAGTCAGTTAATCTGGAAACAGGGCAGTAAGTTATCCCGGAAACAGGGCAGTCAGTTATCCCGGAAAAAGGGTGATCAGTTACCCTGGAAACTGGGAAGTCAGTTACCCTGGAAACAGGGCAGTCAGTTACCCCAGAAACAGGGCAGTCAGTTACCCATGAAACTGGGCAGTCAGTTACCCTGGAAACAGGGCAGTCAGTCACCCAGGAAACAGGTTAGTCAGTTACGCTGGAAACAGGGTGATCAGTTACCCCGGAAACAGGGCAGTCAGTTACCCTGGAAACAGGGCAGTCAGTTACCCTGGAAACAGGGCAGTCAGTTATCCCCGAAACCGGGCAGTCAGTTATCCCGGAAACAGGGTGATCAGTTACCCTGGAAACTGGGCAGTCTGTTACCCTGGAAACAGGGCGGTCAGTTACCCTGGAAAAAGGGCAGTCAGTTACCCCGGAAATAGGTCGGTCAGTTATCCTGGAAACAGGGCAGTCAGTTATCCTGGAAACAGCGCAGTCAGTTACCCCGGAAATAGGTCGGTCAGTTATCCTGGAAACAGGGCGGTCAGTTACCCCGGAAATAGGTCGGTTAGGTATCCTGGAAACAGGGCGGTCAGTTACCCCGGAAACAGGGAGATCAGTTACCCCGGAAACAGGGTGGTCAGTTACCCTGGAAACAGGGCAGTCAGTTACCCTGGAAACAGGGCAGTCAGTTAACCTGGAAACAGAGCAGTCAGTTACCCTGGAAACAGGGTGATCTGTTATCCTGGAAACAGGGCGATCAGTTACCCCGGAAACAGGGCAGTCAGTTACCCAGGAAACAGGGCAGTCAGTTATCCCGGAAACAGGGCAGTCAGTTATCCCGGAAACAGGGTGATCAGTTACCTTGGAAACAGGGCAGTCAGTTACCCCAGAAACAGGACGTTCAGTTACCCCGGAAACAGGGCGGTTAATTACCCCAGAAACAGGGCGATCAGTTACCCTGGAAACAGGGTGAAAAGTTACCCTGGAAAATGGGCAGTCAGTTACCCTGGAAACAGGGCATTCAGTTACCCCGGAAATAGGGCGGTTAGTTATCCTGGAAACAGGGCGGTCAGTTAACCCGGAAACAGGGAGATCAGTTACACCGGGAACAGGGCGGTTAGTTACCCTGGAAACAGGGCAGTCAGTTATCCTGGATACAGGGCACTCAGTTAACCTAGAAACAGGGCAGTCAGTGATCCTGGAAACAGGGCTGTCAGTTATCCTGGAAACAGGGCGGTCAGTTACCCTGGAAATAGGGCGGTCAGTTACCCGGGAAACAGGGAGATCAGTTACCCCTGAAACAGGGCAGTCAGTTACCCTGGAAACAGGGCAGTCAGTTATCCTGGAAACAGGGTGGTCTGTTAACATGGAATCAGGGTGGTCAGTTACCCCGGAAACAGGGTGATCAGTTATCCTGGAAACAGGGCGGTCAGTTACCCCGGAAACTGGGCAGTCAGTTACCCCGGAAACAGGGCGGTCAGTAACCCTGGAAACAGATTAGTCAGTTACCCCGGAAACAGGGTGATCAGTTATCCTGGAAACAGGGCAGTCAGTTAGCCTGGAAACAGGGCAGTCAGTTATCCCGTAAAGAGGGCAGTCAGTTATCCTGGAAACAGGGTGATCAGTTACCCTGGAAACTGGAAGTCTGTTACCCTGGAAACAGGGCATTAAGTTACCCTGAAAACTGGGCAGTCAGTTCATCTGGAAACAGGGCAGTCAGTTATCCCGGAAACAGGGCAGTCAGTTATCCCAGAAAAAGGGTGATCAGTTACCCTGGAAACTGGGAAGTCAGTTACCCTGGAAACAGGGCAGTCAGTTATTCCGGAAACAGGGTGATCAGTTACCCTGGAAGCTGGGCAGTCAGTTACCACGGAAACAGGGTGGTCAGTTGCCCTGGAAACAGGTCGTCAGTTACCCCGGAAACAGGGTGGTCAGTTACCCTGGAAACAGGGCAGTCAGTTACCTCGGAAACAGGGTGATCAGTTATCCTGGAAACAGGGCGGTCAGTTACCCCGGAAACAGGGCAGTCAGTTACCCCGGAAACAGGGCGGTCAGTAACCCTGGAAACAGATGAGTCAGTTACTCCGGAAACAGGGTGATCAGTTATCTGGAAACAGGGCAGTCAGTTAGCCTGGAAATAGGGCAGTCAGTTATCCCGTAAACAGGGCAGTCAGTTATCCCGGAAACAGGGTGATCAGTTACCCTGGAAACTGGGCAGTCAGTTACCCTGGAAACTGGGCAGTCAGTTACCCTTGAAACTGGGCAGTCAGTTAATCTGGAAACAGGGCAGTAAGTTATCCCGGAAACAGGGCAGTCAGTTATCCCGGAAAAAGGGTGATCAGTTACCCTGGAAACTGGGAAGTCAGTTACCCTGGAAACAGGGCAGTCAGTTACCCCAGAAACAGGGCAGTCAGTTACCCATGAAACTGGGCAGTCAGTTACCCTGGAAACAGGGCAGTCAGTCACCCAGGAAACAGGTTAGTCAGTTACCCTGGAAACAGTGTGATCAGTTACCCCGGAAACAGGGCAGTCAGTTACCCTGGAAACAGGGCAGTCAGTTATCCCCGAAACTGGGCAGTCAGTTATCCTGGAAACAGGGTGATCAGTTACCCTGGAAACTGGGCAGTCAGTTACCCTGGAAACAGGGCGGTCAGTTACCCTGGAAACAGGGCAGTCAGTTATCCTGGAAACAGGGTGATCAGTTACCCTGGAAACTGGGCAGTCAGTTACGCTGGAAACAGGGCAGTCAGTTACCCTGGAAACAGGGCAGTCAGTTATCCTGGAAACAGGGTGGTCTGTTACCATGGAAACAGGGTGGTCAGTTACCCCGGAAACAGGGTGATCAGTTATCCTGGAAACAGGGCGGTCAGTTACCCCGGAAACTGGGCAGTCAGTTACCCCGGAAACATGGCGGACAGTAACCCTGGAAACAGATTAGTCAGTTACCCCGGAAACAGGGTGATCAGTTATCCCGTAAACAGGGCAGTCAGTTATCCCGGAAACAGGGTGATAAGTTACCCTGGAAACTGAGAAGTCAGTTACCCTGGAAACAGGGCATTCAGTTACCCTGGAAACTGGGCAGTCAGTTCATCTGGAAACAGGGCAGTCAGTTATCCCGGAAACAGGGCAGTCAGTTATCCCGGAAAAAGGGTGATCAGTTACCCTGGAAACTGGGAAGTCAGTTACCCTGGAAACAGGGCAGTCAGTTATTCCGGAAATAGGGTGATCAGTTACCCTGGAAGCTGGGCAGTCAGTTACCATGGAGACAGCCAGTTAGTTATCCTGGAAATAGGGACGTCAGTTATCCCGGAAACAGGGTGATCAGTTAACCTGGAAACTGGGCAGTCAGTTACCACGGAAACAGGGTGGTCAGTTACCCTGGAAACAGGTCGTCAGTTACCCCGGAAACATGGTGGTCAGTTACCCTGGAAACAGGGCAGTCAGTTACCTCGGAAACAGGGTGATCAGTTATCCTGGAAACAGGGCGGTCAGTTGCCCCGGAAACAGGGCAGTCAGTTACCCCGGAAACAGGGCGGTCAGTAACCCTGGAAACAGATTAGTCAGTTACCCCGGAAACAGGGTGATCAGTTATCCTGGAAACAGGGCAGTCAGTTATCCCGTAAACAGGGCAGTCAGTTATCCCGGAAACAGGGAGATCAGTTACCCTGGAAACTGGGCAGTCAGTTACCCTGGAAACTGGGCAGTCAGTTACCCTTGAAACTGGGCAGTCAGTTAATCTGGAAACAGGGCAGTAAGTTATCCCGGAAACAGGGCAGTCAGTTATCCCGGAAAAAGGGTGATCAGTTACCCTGGAAACTGGGAAGTCAGTTACCCTGGAAACAGGGCAGTCAGTTACCCCAGAAACAGGGCAGTCAGTTACCCATGAAACTGGGCAGTCAGTTACCCTGGAAACAGGGCAGTCAGTCACCCAGGAAACAGGTTAGTCAGTTACGCTGGAAACAGGGTGATCAGTTACCCCGGAAACAGGGCAGTCAGTTACCCTGGAAACAGGGCAGTCAGTTACCCTGGAAACAGGGCAGTCAGTTATCCCCGAAACCGGGCAGTCAGTTATCCCGGAAACAGGGTGATCAGTTACCCTGGAAACTGGGCAGTCTGTTACCCTGGAAACAGGGCGGTCAGTTACCCTGGAAAAAGGGCAGTCAGTTACCCCGGAAATAGGTCGGTCAGTTATCCTGGAAACAGGGCAGTCAGTTATCCTGGAAACAGCGCAGTCAGTTACCCCGGAAATAGGTCGGTCAGTTATCCTGGAAACAGGGCGGTCAGTTACCCCGGAAATAGGTCGGTTAGGTATCCTGGAAACAGGGCGGTCAGTTACCCCGGAAACAGGGAGATCAGTTACCCCGGAAACAGGGTGGTCAGTTACCCTGGAAACAGGGCAGTCAGTTACCCTGGAAACAGGGCAGTCAGTTAACCTGGAAACAGAGCAGTCAGTTACCCTGGAAACAGGGTGATCTGTTATCCTGGAAACAGGGCGATCAGTTACCCCGGAAACAGGGCAGTCAGTTACCCAGGAAACAGGGCAGTCAGTTATCCCGGAAACAGGGCAGTCAGTTATCCCGGAAACAGGGTGATCAGTTACCTTGGAAACAGGGCAGTCAGTTACCCCAGAAACAGGACGTTCAGTTACCCCGGAAACAGGGCGGTTAATTACCCCAGAAACAGGGCGATCAGTTACCCTGGAAACAGGGCATTCAGTTACCCCGGAAATAGGGCGGTTAGTTATCCTGGAAACAGGGCGGTCAGTTAACCCGGAAACAGGGAGATCAGTTACACCGGGAACAGGGCGGTTAGTTACCCTGGAAACAGGGCAGTCAGTTATCCTGGATACAGGGCACTCAGTTAACCTAGAAACAGGGCAGTCAGTGATCCTGGAAACAGGGCTGTCAGTTATCCTGGAAACAGGGCGGTCAGTTACCCTGGAAATAGGGCAGTCAGTTACCCGGGAAACAGGGAGATCAGTTACCCCTGAAACAGGGCAGTCAGTTACCCTGGAAACAGGGCAGTCAGTTATCCTGGAAACAGGGTGGTCTGTTAACATGGAATCAGGGTGGTCAGTTACCCCGGAAACAGGGTGATCAGTTATCCTGGAAACAGGGCGGTCAGTTACCCCGGAAACTGGGCAGTCAGTTACCCCGGAAACAGGGCGGTCAGTAACCCTGGAAACAGATTAGTCAGTTACCCCGGAAACAGGGTGATCAGTTATCCTGGAAACAGGGCAGTCAGTTAGCCTGGAAACAGGGCAGTCAGTTATCCCGTAAAGAGGGCAGTCAGTTATCCTGGAAACAGGGTGATCAGTTACCCTGGAAACTGGAAGTCTGTTACCCTGGAAACAGGGCATTAAGTTACCCTGAAAACTGGGCAGTCAGTTCATCTGGAAACAGGGCAGTCAGTTATCCCGGAAACAGGGCAGTCAGTTATCCCAGAAAAAGGGTGATCAGTTACCCTGGAAACTGGGAAGTCAGTTACCCTGGAAACAGGGCAGTCAGTTATTCCGGAAACAGGGTGATCAGTTACCCTGGAAGCTGGGCAGTCAGTTACCACGGAAACAGGGTGGTCAGTTGCCCTGGAAACAGGTCGTCAGTTACCCCGGAAACAGGGTGGTCAGTTACCCTGGAAACAGGGCAGTCAGTTACCTCGGAAACAGGGTGATCAGTTATCCTGGAAACAGGGCGGTCAGTTACCCCGGAAACAGGGCAGTCAGTTACCCCGGAAACAGGGCGGTCAGTAACCCTGGAAACAGATGAGTCAGTTACTCCGGAAACAGGGTGATCAGTTATCTGGAAACAGGGCAGTCAGTTAGCCTGGAAATAGGGCAGTCAGTTATCCCGTAAACAGGGCAGTCAGTTATCCCGGAAACAGGGTGATCAGTTACCCTGGAAACTGGGCAGTCAGTTACCCTGGAAACTGGGCAGTCAGTTACCCTTGAAACTGGGCAGTCAGTTAATCTGGAAACAGGGCAGTAAGTTATCCCGGAAACAGGGCAGTCAGTTATCCCGGAAAAAGGGTGATCAGTTACCCTGGAAACTGGGAAGTCAGTTACCCTGGAAACAGGGCAGTCAGTTACCCCAGAAACAGGGCAGTCAGTTACCCATGAAACTGGGCAGTCAGTTACCCTGGAAACAGGGCAGTCAGTCACCCAGGAAACAGGTTAGTCAGTTACCCTGGAAACAGTGTGATCAGTTACCCCGGAAACAGGGCAGTCAGTTACCCAGGAAACAGGTTAGTCAGTTACCCTGGAAACAGTGTGATCAGTTACCCCGGAAACAGGGCAGTCAGTTACCCTGGAAACAGGGCAGTCAGTTATCCCCGAAACTGGGCAGTCAGTTATCCTGGAAACAGGGTGATCAGTTACCCTGGAAACTGGGCAGTCAGTTACCCTGGAAACAGGGCGGTCAGTTACCCTGGAAACAGGGCAGTCAGTTATCCTGGAAACAGGGTGATCAGTTACCCTGGAAACTGGGCAGTCAGTTACGCTGGAAACAGGGCAGTCAGTTACCCTGGAAACTGGGCAGTCAGTTCATCTGGAAACAGGGCAGTCAGTTATCCCGGAAACAGGGCAGTCAGTTATCCCAAAAAAAGGGTGATCAGTTACCCTGGAAACTGGGAAGTCAGTTACCCTGGAAACAGGGCAGTCAGTTATTCCGGAAAAAGGGTGATCAGTTACCCTGGAAACTGGGCAGTCAGTTACCACGGAAACAGGGTGGTCAGTTGCCCTGGAAACAGGTCGTCAGTTACCCCAGAAACAGGGTGGTCAGTTACGCAGGAAACAGGGCAGTCAGTTACCTCGGAAACAGGGTGATCAGTTATCCTGGAAACAGGGCGGTCAGTTACCCCGGAAACAGGGCAGTGAGTTACCCCGGAAACAGGGCGGTCAGTAACCCTGGAAACAGATGAGTCAGTTACTCCGGAAACAGGGTGATCAGTTATCTGGAAACAGGGCAGTCAGTTAGCCTGGAAATAGGGCAGTCAGTTATCCCGTAAACAGGGCAGTCAGTTATCCCGGAAACAGGGTGATCAGTTACCCTGGAAACGGGGCAGTCAGTTACCCTGGAAACTGGGCAGTCAGTTACCCTTGAAACTGGGCAGTCAGTTAATCTGGAAACAGGGCAGTAAGTTATCCCGGAAACAGGGCAGTCAGTTATCCCGGAAAAAGGGTGATCAGTTACCCTGGAAACTGGGAAGTCAGTTACCCTGGAAACAGGGCAGTCAGTTACCCCAGAAAGAGGGCAGTCAGTTACCCATGAAACTGGGCAGTCAGTTACCCTGGAAACAGGGCAGTCAGTCACCCAGGAAACAGGTTAGTCAGTTACCCTGGAAACAGTGTGATCAGTTACCCCGGAAACAGGGCAGTCAGTTACCCTGGAAACAGGGCAGTCAGTTACCCTGGAAACAGGGCAGTCAGTTATCCGCGAAACCGGGCAGTCAGTTATCCCGGAAACAGGGTGATCAGTTACCCTGGAAACTGGGCAGTCAGTTACCCTGGAAACAGGGCGGTCAGTTACCCTGGAAACAGGGCTGTCAGTTATCCTGGAAACAGGGTGATCAGTTACCCTGGAAACTGGGCAGTCAGTTACGCTGGAAACAGGGCAGTCAGTTACCCTGGAAACAGGGCAGTCAGTTATCCTGGAAACAAGGCAGACAGTTATCCTGGAAACAGTGTGGTCAGTTACCCCGGATATAGGGCCGTCAGTTATCCTGGAAACAGGGCGGTCAGTTACCCCGGAAACAGGGAGATCAGTTACCCCGGAAACAGGGCAGTCAGTTATCCTGTAAACTGGGCAGTCAGTTACCCCGGAAACAGGGCGGTCAGATATCCTGGAAACAGGGCCGTCAGTTACCCTGGAAACAGGGCAGTCAGTTATCCTGGAAACAGGGCAGTCAGTTACCCCGGAAATAGGTCGGTTAGTTATGCTGGAAACAGGGCGGTCAGTTACCCCGGAAAAAGGGAGATCAGTTACCCCGGAAATAGGGTGGTCAGTTACCCTGGAAACAGGGCAGTCAGTTACCCTGGATGCAGGGCAGTGAGTTAACCTGGAAGCAGGGCAGTCAGTTACCCTGGAAGCAGGGTGATCAGTTACCCTGGAAACAGGGCGATCAGTTACCCCGGAAACAGGGCAGTCAGTTACCCAGGAAACAGGACGTTCAGTTACACCGGAAACAGGGCGGTTAATTACCCCAGAAACAGGGCGATCATTTACCCTGGAAACAGGGTGATCAGTTACCTTGGAAACAGGGCAGTCAGTTACCCCGGAAACAGGACGTTCAGTTACCCCGGAAACAGGGCGGTTAATTACCCCAGAAACAGGGCGATCATTTACCCTGGAAACAGGGTGAAATGTTACCCGGGAAAATGGCGGTCAGTTACCCTGGAAACAGGGCATTCAGTTACCCCGGAAATAGGGCGGTTAGTTATCCTGGAAACAAAGCGGTCAGTTAACCCGGAAACAGGGAGATCAGTTACACCGGAAACAGGGCGGTTAGTTCCCCTGGAAACAGGGCAGTCAGTTATCCTGGAAACAGCGCATTCAGTTATCCTGGAAACAGGGCGGTCAGTTACCCTGGAAATAGGGCGGTCAGTTACCCGGGAAACAGGGAGATCAGTTACCCCTGAAACAGGGCAGTCAGTTACCCTGGAAACAGGGCAGTCAGTTATCCTGGAAACAGGGTGGTCAGTTACCATGGAAACAGGGTGATCAGTTACCCCGGAAACAGAGTGATCAGTTATCCTGGAAACAGGGCGGTCAGTTACCCCGGAAACTGGGCAGTCAGTTACCCCGGAAACAGGGCGGTCAGTAACCCTGGAAACAGATTAGTCAGTTACCCCGGAAACAGGGTGATCAGATATCCTGGAAACAGGGCAGTCAGTTAGCCTGGAAACAGGGCAGTCAGTTATCCCGTCAAAAGGGAAGTCAGTTATCCCGGAAACAGGGTGATCACTTACCCTGGAAACTGGGCAGTCAGTTACCCTGGAAACAGGGCATTCAGTTACCCTGGAAACTGGGCAGTCAGTTCATCTGGAAACAGGGCAGTCAGTTATCCTGGAAACAGGGCAGTCAGTTATCCCGGAAAAAGGGTGATCAGTTACCCTGGAAACTGGGAAGTCAGTTACCCTGGAAACAGGGCAGTCAGTTATTCCGGAAACAGGGTGATCAGTTACCCTGGAAGCTGGGCAGTCAGTTACCATGGAAACAGCCAGTTAGTTATCCTGAATAGAGGGACCTCAGTTATCCCGGAAACAGGGTGATCAGTTACCCTGGAAACTGGGCAGTCAGTTACCACGGAAACAGGGTGGTCAGTTACCCTGGAAACAGGTAGTCAGTTACCCCCGAAACAGGGTGGACAGTTACCCGGGAAACAGGGCAGTCTGTTACCTCGGAAACAGTGTGTTCAGTTACCCTGGAAACTGGGCAGTCAGTTAACCCGGAAACAGGACAGTCAGTTACCGTGGAAACAGGGCAGTCAGTTATCCTGGAAACAGGGCAGTCAGTTATCCTAGAAACAGGGCGGTCAGTTACCCCGGAAATAGGGCGGTCAGTTATCCTGGAAACAGGGTGGTCAGTTACCCCGGAAACAGGTAGATCAGTTACAACGGAAACAGGGTGGTTAGTTACCCTGGAAACAGGGCATTCAGTTATCCTGGAAACAGGGCGGACAGTTACCCTGGAAATAGGGCGGTCAGTTACCCGGGAAACAGGGAGATCAGTAACCCCTGAAACAGAGCAGTCAGTTACCCTGGAAACAGGTCAGTCAGTTATCCTGGAAACAGGGTGGTCAGTTACCCTGGAAACAGGGTGGTCAGTTACCCCGGAAACAGGGTGATCAGTTATCCTGGAAGCAGGGCGGTCAGTTACCCCGGAAACAGGGCAGTCAGTTACCCCGGAAACAGGGCGGTCAGTAACCCTGGAAACAGATTAGTCAGTTACCCCGGAAACAGGGTGATCAGTTTTCCTGGAAACAGGGCAGTCAGTTAGCCTGGAAACAGGGCAGTCAGTTATCCCGTAAACAGGGCAGTCAGTTATCCCGGAAACAGGGTGATCCGTTACCCTAGAAACTGGGCAGTCAGTTACCCTGGAAACTGGGCAGTCAGTTACCCTGGCAACTGGGCAGTCAGTTAATCTGGAAACAGGGCAGTAAGTTATACCGGAAACAGGGCAGGCAGTTATCCCGGAAAAAGGGTGATCAGTTACCCTGGAAACTGGGAAGTCAGTCACCCAGGAAACAGGGCAGTCAGTTATCCCGGAAACAGGGTGATCAGTTACCCTGGAAACTGGGCAGTCAGTTACCCTGGAAACTGGGCAGTCAGTTACCCTTGAAACTGGGCAGTCATTTAATCTGGAAACAGGGCAGTAAGTTATCCCGGAAACAGGGCAGTCAGCTATCCCGGAAAAAGGGTGATCAGTTACTCTGGAAACTGGGAAGTCAGTTACCCTGGAAACAGGGCAGTCAGTTACCCCAGAAACAGGGCAGTCAGTTATCCCCGAAACCGGGCAGTCAGTTATCCCGGAAACAGGGTGATCAGTTACCCTGGAAACTTGGCAGTCAGTCACCCTGGAAACAGGTTAGTCAGTTACCCTGGAAACAGGGTGATCAGTTACCCCAGAAACAGGGCAGTCAGTTACCCTGGAAACAGGGCAGTCAGTTACCCTGGAAACAGGGCAGTCAGTTATCCCCAAAACCGGGCAGTCAGTTATCCCGGAAACAGGGTGATCAGTTACCCTGGAAACTGGGCAGTCAGTTACCCTGGAAACAGGGCGGTCAGTTACCCTGGAAACAGGGCAGTCAGTTATCCTGGAAACAGGGTGATCAGTTGCCCTGGAAACTGGGCAGTCAGTTACGCTGGATACAGGGCAGTCAGTTACCCTGGAAACAGGGCAGTCAGTTATCCTGGAAACATGGCAGACAGTTATCCTGGAAACAGTGTGGTCAGTTACCCCGGATATAGGGCGGTCAGTTATCCTGGAAACAGGGCGGTCAGTTACCCCGGAAACAGGGAGATCAGTTACCCCGGAAACAGGGCGGTCAGATATCCTGGAAACAGGGCGGTCAGTTACCCTGGAAACAGGGCAGTCAGTTATCCTGGAAACAGGGCTGTCAGTTACCCCGGAAATAGGTCGGTCAGTTATCCTGGAAACAGGGCGGTCAGTTACCCCGGAAATAGGTCGGTTAGTTATCCTGGAAACAGGTCAGTCAGTTACCCCGGGAACAGGGAGATCAGTTACCCCGGAAACAGGGTGGTCAGTTACCCTGGAAACAGGGCAGTCAGTTACCCTGGAAACAGGGCAGTGAGTTAACCTGGAAACAGGGCAGTCAGTTACCCTGGAAGCAGGGTGATCAGTTACCCTGGAAACAGGGCGATCAGTTACCCCGGAAACAGGGCAGTCAGTTACCCAGGAAAAAGGGCAGTCAGTTATCCCGGAGACAGGGCAGTAAGTTATCCCGGAAACAGGGTGATCAGTTACCTTGGAAACAGGGCAGTCAGTTACCCCGGAAACAGGACGTTCAGTTACCCCAGAAACAGGGCGGTTAATTACCCCAGAAACAGGGCGATCATTTACCCTGGAAACAGGGTGAAAAGTTACTCTGGAAAATGGGCAGTCAGTTACCCTGGAAACAGGGCATTCAGTTACCCCGGAAATAGGGCGGTTAGTTATCCTGGAAACAGGGCGGTCAGTTAACCCGGAAACAGGGAGATCAGTTACTCCGGAAACAGGGCGGTTAGTTACCCTGGAAACAGGGCAGTCAGTTATCCTGGAAACAGGGCATTCAGTTATCCTGGAAACAGGGCGGTCAGTTACCCTGGAAATAGGGCGGTCAGTTACCCGGGAAACAGGGAGATCAGTTACCCCTGAAACAGGGCAGTCAGTTACCCTGGAAACAGGGCAGTCAGTTATCCTGGAAACAGGGTGGTCAGTTACCATGGAAACAGTGTGGTCAGTTACACTGGAAACAGGGTGATCAGTTATCCTGGAAACAGGGCGGTCAGTTACCCCGGAAACTGGGCAGTCAGTTACCCCGGAAACAGGGCGGTCAGTAACCCTGGAAACAGATTAGTCAGTTACCCCGGAAACAGGGTGATCAGTTATCCTGGAAACAGGGCAGTCAGTTAGCCTGGAAACAGGGCAGTCAGTTATCCCGTCAACAGGGCAGTCAGTTATCCCGGAAACAGGGTGATCAGTTACCCTGGAAACCGGGCAGTCAGTTACCCTGGAAACAGGGCATTCAGTTACCCTGGAAACTGGGCAGTCAGTTAATCTGGAAACAGGGCAGTCAGTTATCCCGGAAACAGGGCAGTCAGTTATCCCGGAAAAAGGGTGATCAGTTACCCTGGAAACTGGGAAGTCAGTTACCCTGGAAACAGGGCAGTCAGTTATTCCGGAAACAGGGTGATCAGTTACCCTGGAAGCTGGGCAGTCAGTTACCATGGAAACAGCCAGTTAGTTATCCTGGAAAGAGGGACCTCAGTTATCCCGGAAACAGGGTGATCAGTTACCCTGGAAACTCGGCAGTCAGTTACCACGGAAACAGGGTGGTCAGTTACCCTGGAAACAGGTAGTCAGTTACCCCGGAAACAGGGTGGACAGTTACCCTGGAAACAGGGCAGTCAGTTACCTCGGAAACAGTGTGTTCAGTTACCCTGGAAACTGGGCAGTCAGTTAACCCGGAAACAGGGCAGTCAGTTACCGTGGAAACAGGGCAGTCAGTTACCCTGGAAACAGGGCAGTCAGTTATCCTAGAAACAGGGCGGACAGTTACCCCGGAAATAGGGCGGTCAGTTATCCTGGAAACAGGGCGGTCAGTTACCCCGGAAACAGGGAGATCAGTTACACCGGAAACAGGGTGGTTAGTTACCCTGGAAACAGGGCATTCAGTTATCCTGGAAACAGGGCGGACAGTTACCCTGGAAATAGGGCAGTTAGTTACCCGGGAAACAGGGAGATCAGTTACCCCTGAAACAGAGCAGTCAGTTACCCTGGAAACAGGTCAGTCAGTTATCCTGGAAACAGGGTGGTCAGTTACCCTGGAAACAGGGTGGTCAGTTACCCCGGAAACAGGGTGATCAGTTAACCTGGAAACAGGGCAGTCAGTTATCCTGGAAACAGGGTATTCAGTTATCCTGGAAACAGGGCAGTCAGTTACCCCGGAAACAGGGCAGTCAGTTACCCCGGAAACAGGGCGGTCAGTAACCCTGGAAACAGATTAGTCAGTTACCCCGGAAACAGGGTGATCAGTTTTCCTGGAAACAGGGCAGTCAGTTAGCCTGGAAACAGGGCAGTCAGTTATCCCGGAAACAGGGTGAACCGTTACCCTAGAAAATTGGCAGTCAGTTACCCTGGAAACTGGGCAGTCAGTTACCCTGGAAACTGGGCAGTCAGTTAATCTGGAAACAGGGCAGTAAGTTATACCGGAAACAGGGCAGTCAGTTATCCCGGAAACAGGGTGATCAGTTACCCTGGAAACCGGGCAGTCAGTTACCCTGGAAACAGGGCATTCAGTTACCCTGGAAACTGGGCAGTCAGTTAATCTGGAAACAGGGCAGTCAGTTATCCCGGAAACAGGGCAGTCAGTTATCCCGGAAAAAGGGTGATCAGTTACCCTGGAAACTGGGAAGTCAGTTACCCTGGAAACAGGGCAGTCAGTTATTCCGGAAACAGGGTGATCAGTTACCCCAGAAACAGGGCTGTCAGTTACCCTGGAAACAGGGCAGTCAGTTACCCTGGAAACAGGGCAGTCAGTTATCCCTGAAACCGGGCAGTCAGTTATCCCGGAAACAGGGTGATCAGTTACCCTGGAAACTGGGCAGTCAGTTACCCTGGAAACAGGGCGGTCAGTTACCCTGGAAACAGGGCAGTCAGTTATCCTGGAAACAGGGTGATCAGTTGCCCTGGAAACTGGGCAGTCAGTTACGCTGGATACAGGGCAGTCAGTTACCCTGGAAACAGGGCAGTCAGTTATCCTGGAAACATGGCAGACAGTTATCCTGGAAACAGTGTGGTCAGTTACCCCTGATATAGGGCGGTCAGTTATCCTGGAAACAGGGCGGTCAGTTACCCCGGAAACAGGGAGATCAGTTACCCCGGAAACAGGGCGGTCAGATATCCTGGAAACAGGGCGGTCAGTTACCCTGGAAACAGGGCAGTCAGTTATCCTGGAAACAGGGCTGTCAGTTACCCCGGAAATAGGTCGGTCAGTTATCCTGGAAACAGGGCGGTCAGTTACCCCGGAAATAGGTCGGTTAGTTATCCTGGAAACAGGGCGGTCAGTTACCCCGGAAACAGGGAGATCAGTTACCCCGGAAACAGGGTGGTCAGTTACCCTGGAAACAGGGCAGTCAGTTACCCTGGAAACAGGGCAGTGAGTTAACCTGGAAACAGGGCAGTCAGTTACTCTGGAAGCAGGGTGATCAGTTACCCTGGAAACAGGGCGATCAGTTACCCCGGAAACAGGGCAGTCAGTTACCCAGGAAAAAGGGCAGTCAGTTATCCCGGAGACAGGGCAGTAAGTTATCCCGGAAACAGGGTGATCAGTTACCTTGGAAACAGGGCAGTCAGTTACCCCGGAAACAGGACGTTCAGTTACCCCGGAAACAGGGCGGTTAATTACCCCAGAAACAGGGCGATTATTTACCCTGGAAACAGGGTGAAAAGCTACTCTGGAAAATGGGCAGTCAGTTACCCTGGAAACAGGGCATTCAGTTACCCCGGAAATAGGGCGGTTAGTTATCCTGGAAACAGGGCGGTCAGTTAACCCGGAAACAGGGAGATCAGTTACACCGGAAACAAAGCGGTTAGTTACCCTGGAAACAGGGCCGTCAGTTATCCTGGAAACAGGGCATTCAGTTATCCTGGAAACAGGGCGGTCAGTTACCATGGAAATAGGGCGGTCAGTTACCCGGGAAACAGGGAGATCAGTTACCCCTGAAACAGGGCAGTCAGTTACCCTGGAAACAGGGCAGTCAGTTATCCTGGAAAAAGGGTGGTCAGTTACCATGGAAACAGGGTGGTCAGTTACCCTGGAAAAAGGGTGATCAGTTATCCTGGAAACAGGGCGGTCAGTTACCCCGGAAACTGGGCAGTCAGTTACCCCGGAAACAGGGCGGTCAGTAACCCTGGAAACAGATTAGTCAGTTACCCCGGAAACAGGGTGATCAGTTATCCTGGAAACAGGGCAGTCAGTTAGCCTGGAAACAGGGCAGTCAGTTATCCCGTCAACAGGGCAGTCAGTTATCCCGGAAACAGGGTGATCAGTTACCCTGGAAACCGGGCAGTCAGTTACCCTGGAAACAGGGCATTCAGTTACCCTGGAAACTGGGCAGTCAGTTAATCTGGAAACAGGGCAGTCAGTTATCCCGGAAACAGGGCAGTCAGTTATCCCGGAAAAAGGGTGATCAGTTACCCTGGAAACTGGGAAGTCAGTTACCCTGGAAACAGGGCAGTCAGTTATTCCGGAAACAGGGTGATCAGTTACCCTGGAAGCTGGGCAGTCAGTTACCATGGAAACAGCCAGTTAGTTATCCTGGAAAGAGGGACCTCAGTTATCCCGGAAACAGGGTGATCAGTTACCCTGGAAACTGGGCAGTCAGTTACCACGGAAACAGGGTGGTCAGTTACCCTGGAAACAGGCAGTCAGTTACCCCGGAAACAGGGTGGACAGTTACCCTGGAAACAGGGCAGTCAGTTACCTCGGAAACAGTGTGTTCAGTTACCCTGGAAACTGGGCAGTCAGTTAACCCGGAAACAGGGCAGTCAGTTACCGTGGAAACAGGGCAGTCAGTTACCCTGGAAACAGGGCAGTCAGTTATCCTGGAAACAGGGCAGTCAGTTATCCTAGAAACAGGGCGGACAGTTACCCCGGAAATAGGGCGGTCAGTTATCCTGGAAACAGGGCGGTCAGTTACCCCGGAAACAGGGAGATCAGTTACACCGGAAACAGGGTGGTTAGTTACCCTGGAAACAGGGCATTCAGTTATCCTGGAAACAGGGCGGACAGTTACCCTGGAAATAGGGCAGTTAGTTACCCGGGAAACAGGGAGATCAGTTACCCCTGAAACAGAGCAGTCAGTTACCCTGGAAACAGGTCAGTCAGTTATCCTGGAAACAGGGTGGTCAGTTACCCTGGAAACAGGGTGGTCAGTTACCCCGGAAACTGGGTGATCAGTTAACCTGGAAACAGGGCAGTCAGTTATCCTGGAAACAGGGTATTCAGTTATCCTGGAAACAGGGCAGTCAGTTACCCCGGAAACAGGGCAGTCAGTTACCCCGGAAACAGGGCGGTCAGTAACCCTGGAAACAGATTAGTCAGTTACCCCGGAAACAGGGTGATCAGTTTTCCTGGAAACAGGGCAGTCAGTTAGCCTGGAAACAGGGCAGTCAGTTATCCCGGAAACAGGGTGAACCGTTACCCTAGAAACTGGGCAGTCAGTTACCCTGGAAACTGGGCAGTCAGTTAATCTGGAAACAGGGCAGTAAGTTATACCGGAAACAGGGCAGTCAGTTATCCCGGAAACAGGGTGATCAGTTACCCTGGAAACCGGGCAGTCAGTTACCCTGGAAACAGGGCATTCAGTTACCCTGGAAACTGGGCAGTCAGTTAATCTGGAAACAGGGCAGTCAGTTATCCCGGAAACAGGGCAGTCAGTTATCCCGGAAAAAGGGTGATCAGTTACCCTGGAAACTGGAAAGTCAGTTACCCTGGAAACAGGGCAGTCAGTTATTCCGGAAACAGGGTGATCAGTTACCCTGGAAGCTGGGCAGTCAGTTACCCTGGAAACAGCCAGTTAGTTATCCTGGAAAGAGGGACCTCAGTTATCCAGGAAACAGGGTGATCAGTTACCCTGGAAACTGGGCAGTCAGTTACCACGGAAACAGGGTGGTCGGTTACCCTGGAAACAGGTAGTCAGTTACCCCGGAAACAGGGTGGACAGTTACCCTGGAAACAGGGCAGTCAGTTACCTCGGAAACAGTGTGTTCAGTTACCCTGGAAACTGGGCAGTCAGTTAACCCGGAAACAGGGCAGTCAGTTACCGTGGAAACAGGGCAGTCAGTTACCCTGGAAACAGGGCAGTCAGTTATCCTGGAAACAGGGCAGTCAGTTATCCTAGAAACAGGGCGGACAGTTACCCCGGAAATAGGGCGGTCAGTTATCCTGGAAACAGGGCGGTCAGTTACCCCGGAAACAGGGAGATCAGTTACACCGGAAACAGGGTGGTTAGTTACCCTGGAAACAGGGCATTCAGTTAAGCTGGAAACAGGGCGGACAGTTACCCTGGAAATAGGGCAGTTAGTTACCCGGGAAACAGGGAGATCAGTTACCCCTGAAAGAGAGCAGTCAGTTACCCTGGAAACAGGTCAGTCAGTTATCCTGGAAACAGGGTGGTCAGTTACCCTGGAAACAGGGTGGTCAGTTACCCCGGAAACAGGGTGATCAGTTAACCTGGAAACAGGGCAGTCAGTTATCCTGGAAACAGGGTATTCAGTTATCCTGGAAACAGGGCAGTCAGTTACCCCGGAAACAGGGCAGTCAGTTACCCCGGAAACAGGGCGGTCAGTAACCCTGGAAACAGATTAGTCAGTTACCCCGGAAACAGGGTGATCAGTTTTCCTGGAAGCAGGGCAGTCAGTTAGCCTGGAAACAGGGCAGTCAGTTATCCCGGAAACAGGGTGATCCGTTACCCTAGAAACTGGGCAGTCAGTTACCCTGGAAACTGGGCAGTCAGTTACCCTGGAAACTGGGCAGTCAGTTAATCTGGAAACAGGGCAGTAAGTTATACCGGAAACAGGGCAGTCAGTTATCCCGGAAAAAGGGTGATCAGTTACCCTGGAAACTGGGAAGTCAGTCACCCAGGAAACAGGGCAGTCAGTTATCCCGGAAACAGGGTGATCAGTTACCCTGGAAGCTGGGCAGTCAGTTACCCTGGAAACTGGGCAGTCAGTTACCCTTGAAACTGGGCAGTCAGTTAATCTGGAAACAGGGCAGTAAGTTATCCCGGAAACAGGGCAGTCAGTTATCCCGGAAAAAGGGTGATCAGTTACTCTGGAAACTGGGAAGTCAGTTACCTTGGAAGCAGGGCAGTCAGTTACCCCAGAAACAGGGCAGTCAGTTACCCATGAAACTGGGCAGTCAGTTACCCTGCAAACAGGGCAGTCAGTCACCCAGGAAACAGGTTAGTCAGTTACCCTGGAAACAGGGTGATCAGTTGCCCCGGAAACAGGGCAGTCAGTTACCCTGGAAACAGGGCAGTCAGTTATCACCGAAACCGGGCAGTCAGTTATCCCGGAAACAGGGTGATCAGTTACCCTGGAAACTGGGCAGTCAGTTACCCTGGATACAGGGCGGTCAGTTACCCTGGAAACAGGGTGATCAGTTACCCTGGAAACTGGGCAGTCAGTTACGCTGGAAACAGGGCAGTCAGTTACCCTGGAAACAGGGCAGTCAGTTATCCTGGAAACAAGGCAGACAGTTATCCTGGAAACAGTGTGGTCAGTTACCCCGGATATAGGGCGGTCAGTTATCCTGGAAACAGGGCGGTCAGTTACCCCGGAAACAGGGAGATCAGTTACCCCGGAAACAGGGCAGTCAGTTATCCTGTAAACTGGGCAGTCAGTTACCCCGGAAACAGGGCGGTCAGATGTCCTGGAAACAGGGCGGTCTGTTACCATGGAAACAGGGCCGTCAGTTATCCTGGAAACAGGGATGTCAGTTACCACGGAAATAGGTCGGTCAGTTATCCTGGAAACAGGGCGGTCAGTTACCCCGGAAATAGGTCGGTTAGTTATCCTGGAAACAGGGCGGTCAGTTACCCCGGAAACAGGGAGATCAGTTACCCCGGAAACAGGGTGGTCAGTTACCCTGGAAACAGGGCAGTCAGTTACCCTGGAAACAGGGCAGTGAGTTAACCTGGAAACAGGGCAGTCAGTTACCCTGGAAGCAGGGTGATCAGTTACCCTGGAAACAGGGCGATCAGTTACCCCGGAAACAGGGCAGTCATTTACCCAGGAAACAGGGCAGTCAGTTATCCCGGAAACAGGGTGATCAGTTAACCTGGAAACAGGGCAGTCAGTTACCCCGGAAACAGGACGTTCAGTTACCCCGGAAACAGTGCGGTTAATTACCCCAGAAACAGGGCGATCATTTACCCTGGAAACAGGGTGAAAAGTTACCCTGGAAAATGGGCAGTCAGTTACCCAGGAAACAGGGCATTCAGTTACCCCGGAAATAGGGCGGTTAGTTATCCTGGAAACAGGGCGGTCAGTTAACCCGGAAACAGGGAGATCTGTTACACCGGAAACAGGGCAGTCAGTTACCCTGGAAACAGGGCAGTCAGTTATTCTGGAAACAGGGTGGTCAGTTACCATGGAAACAGGGTGGTCAGTTACCCCGGAAACAGTGTGATCAGTTATCCTGGAAACAGGGCGGTCAGTTACCCCGAAAACTGGGCAGTCAGTTACCCAGGAAACAGGGTGGTCAGTTACCATGGAAACAGGGTGGTTAGTTACCCCGGAAACAGGGTGATCAGTTATCCTGGAAACAGGGCGGTCAGTTACCCCGGAAACTGGGCAGTCAGTTACCCCGGAAACAGGGTGGTCAGTTACCATGGAAACAGGGTGGTCAGTTACCCCGGAAACAGGGTGATCAGTTATCCTGGAAACAGGGCGGTCAGTTACCCCGGAAACTGGGCAGTCAGTTACCCCGGAAACAGGGCGGTCAGTAACCCTGGAAACAGATTAGTCAGTTACCCCTGGAAACAGGGTGATCAGTTATCCTGGAAACAGGGCAGTCAGTTACCCTGGAAACAGGGCAGTCAGTTATCCTGGAAGCATGGTGGTCAGTTACCCTGGAAACAGTGTGGTCAGTTACCCCGGAAACAGGGTGATCAGTTATCCTGGAAACAGTGCGGTCAGTGACCCCGGAAACAGGGCAGGCAGTTACCCCGGAAACAGGGCGGTCAGTAACCCTGGAAACAGATTAGTCAGTTACCCCGGAAACAGTGCAGACAGTTATCCCGGAAACAGGGCAGTCAGTTACCCCGTAAACAGTGCAGACAGTTATCCCGGAAACAGGGCAGTCAGTTATCCCGGTAACAGGGTGATCAGTTACCCTGGAAACTGGGCAGTCAGTTACCCTGGAAACAGGGCAGTCAGTTACCCCGGAAAAAGGGCAGTCAGTTACCCTGGAAACTGGGCAGTCAGTTAATCTGGAAAAAGGGTAGTCAGTTTTCCTGGAAACAGTGTGATCAGTTACCCTGGAAACCGGGCAGTCAGTTATCCCAGAAACAGGGCAGTCAGTTATCCCGGAAAAAGGGTGATCAGTTACACTGGAAACTGGGCAGTCAGTTACACTGGAAACAGGGCAGTCAGTTACCACGGACACAGGGCAGTCAGTTACCCTGGAAACAGGGCAGTCTTTTTCCCATGAAACTGGGCAGTCAGTTACCCTGGAAACAGGGCAGTCAGTCGCCCTGGAAACAGGTTACTCAGTTACCCCGGAGACAGGGTGATCAGTTACCCCGGAAACAGGGCAGTCAGTTCCCCTGGAAACAGGGCAGTCAGTTACCCTGGAAACAGGGCAGTCAGTTATCCCCGAAACCGGGCAGTCAGTTATCCTGGAAACAGGGCAGACAGTTATCCTGGAAACAGGGTGGCCAGTTACACTGGAAACAGGGCAGTCAGTTATCCTGGAAACAGGGCAGACAGTTATCCTGGAAACAGGGTGGTCAGTTACCCCGGATATTGGGCGGTCAGTTATCCTGGAAACAGGGCGGTCAGTTACCCCGGAAACACGGAGATCAGGTACCCCGGAAACAGGGCAATCAGTTATCCTGTAAACTGGGCAGTCAGTTACCCCGGAAACAGGGGGGTCAGTTACCCTGGGAACAGGGCAGTCAGTTACCCTGGAAACAGGGCAGTCAGTTATCCCGGGAACAGGGTGATCAGTTACCCCGGAAACAGGGCAGTCAGTTCCCCTGGAAGCAGGGCAGTCAGTTAACCTGGTAACAGGGCAGTTAGTTATCCCGGAAACAGGGTGATCAGTTACCGTGGAAACAGGGCAGTCAGTTACCCTGGAAACAGGGCAGTCAGTTATCCTGGAAACAGGGTGATCAGTTACCCCGAAACAGGGCAGTCAGTTAACCTGGAAACAGGGCAGTCAGTTATCTTGGAAACAGCGCAGTCAGTTATCCTGGAAACAGGGAGATCTGTTACCCTGGAAATAGGGAGGTCAGTTATATTGGAAACAAGGCGGTCAGTTACCCCGGAAACAGGGAGATCTGTTACCCCGGAAATAGGGACGTCAGTTATCTTGGAAACAAGGCGGTCAGTTACCCCGGAAACAGGGCAGTCAGTAACCCTGGAAACCGGGCAGTCTGTTATCCTGGAAACAGTGTTGTCAGTGACCCTGCAAACAGGGTGGTCAGTTACCCCGCAAACAAGGCAGTCAGTTACCCTGGAAACAGGGTGATCAGTTAACCTGGAAACAGGGCAGTCAGTTAACCTGGAAACAGGGCAGTCAGTTATCTTGGAAACAGGGCAGTCAGTTATCCTGAAAACAGGGAGATCTGTTACCCCGGAAATAGGGAGGTCAGTTATCTTGGAAACAAGGCGGTCAGTTACCCGGAAACAGGGAGATCTGTTACACCGGAAACAGGGCAGTCAGTTACCCTGGACACAGGGTGATCAGTTACCCTGGAAACAGAGCAGTCAGTTACCCCGGAAACAAGGCAGTCAGTTACCCTGGAAACAGTGTGATCAGTTATCCTGGAAACAGGGCAGTCAGTTACACAGGAAACAGGGCAGTCAGTTACCCCGGAAATAGGGCAGTCAGTTACCCTGGAAACAGGGCACTCAGTAATCCCTAAACAGGGCAGTCAGTTATCCCGGAAACAGGGTGATCAGTTACCCTGGAAACTGGGCAGTCAGTTATCCTGGAAACAGGGCAGTCAGTTATCCCGGAAACAGGATGATCAGTTACCCTGGAAACAGGGCAGTCAGTAATCCCGGAAACAGGGCAGTCAGTTATCCCGTTAAAAGGGTGATCAGTTACCCTGGAAACTGGGCAGTCAGTTACCCTGGAAACAGGGCAGTAAGTTACAACAGATGCAGTGCAGTCAGTTACCCTGGAAACAGGGCAGTCAGTTACCCCGGAAACTGGGCCGTCAGTTACCCTGGAAACAGCGCAGTCAGTCACCCTGGAAACAGGTTAGTCGGTTACCACGGAAACAGGGTGATCAGATACCCCGGAAACAGGGCAGTCAGTTCCCCTGGAAACAGGGTAGTCAGTTTCCCTGGAAACAGGGCAGTCAGTTATCCCGGAAACAGGGCAGTCAGTTATCGCGGTTAACAGGGTGATCAGTTATCCTGGAAACTGGGCAGTCAGTTACCCCGGAAACAGGGGGGTCAGTTACCCTGGGAACAGGGCAGTCAGTTACCCTGGAAACAGGGCAGTCAGTTATCCCGGGAACAGGGTGATCAGTTACCCCGGAAACAGGGCAGTCAGTTCCCCTGGAAGCAGGGCAGTCAGTTAACCTGGTAACAGGGCAGTTAGTTATCCCGGAAACAGGGTGATCAGTTACCGTGGAAACAGGGCAGTCAGTTACCCTGGAAACAGGGCAGTCAGTTATCCTGGAAACAGGGTGATCAGTTACCCCGAAACAGGGCAGTCAGTTAACCTGGAAACAGGGCAGTCAGTTATCTTGGAAACAGCGCAGTCAGTTATCCTGGAAACAGGGAGATCTGTTACCCTGGAAATAGGGAGGTCAGTTATATTGGAAACAAGGCGGTCAGTTACCCCGGAAACAGGGAGATCTGTTACCCCGGAAATAGGGACGTCAGTTATCTTGGAAACAACGCGGTCAGTTACCCCGGAAACAGGGCAGTCAGTAACCCTGGAAACCGGGCAGTCTGTTATCCTGGAAACAGTGTTGTCAGTGACCCTGCAAACAGGGTGGTCAGTTACCCCGCAAACAAGGCAGTCAGTTACCCTGGAAACAGGGTGATCAGTTAACCTGGAAACAGGGCAGTCAGTTAACCTGGAAACAGGGCAGTCAGTTATCTTGGAAACAGGGCAGTCAGTTATCCTGAAAACAGGGAGATCTGTTACCCCGGAAATAGGGAGGTCAGTTATCTTGGAAACAAGGCGGTCAGTTACCCGGAAACAGGGAGATCTGTTACACCGGAAACAGGGCAGTCAGTTACCCTGGACACAGGGTGATCAGTTACCCTGGAAACAGAGCAGTCAGTTACCCCGGAAACAAGGCAGTCAGTTACCCTGGAAACAGTGTGATCAGTTATCCTGGAAACAGGGCAGTCAGTTACACAGGAAACAGGGCAGTCAGTTACCCCGGAAATAGGGCAGTCAGTTACCCTGGAAACAGGGCACTCAGTAATCCCTAAACAGGGCAGTCAGTTATCCCGGAAACAGGGTGATCAGTTACCCTGGAAACTGGGCAGTCAGTTATCCTGGAAACAGGGCAGTCAGTTATCCCGGAAACAGGATGATCAGTTACCCTGGAAACAGGGCAGTCAGTAATCCCGGAAACAGGGCAGTCAGTTATCCCGTTAAAAGGGTGATCAGTTACCCTGGAAACTGGGCAGTCAGTTACCCTGGAAACAGGGCAGTAAGTTACACCAGATGCAGTGCAGTCAGTTACCCTGGAAACAGGGCAGTCAGTTACCCCGGAAACTGGGCCGTCAGTTACCCTGGAAACAGGGCAGTCAGTCACCCTGGAAACAGGTTAGTCGGTTACCACGGAAACAGGGTGATCAGATACCCCGGAAACAGGGCAGTCAGTTTCCCTGGAAACAGGGCAGTCAGTTATCCCGGAAACAGGGCAGTCAGTTATCGCGGTTAACAGGGTGATCAGTTATCCTGGAAACTGGGCAGTCAGTTACCCTGGAAACAGTGCGGTCCATTACCCTGGAAACAGGGCAGTCTGTTATCCTGGAAACAGGGTGATCAGTTACCCTGGAAAGTGTTCAGTCAGTTACCCTGGAAACAGGCAGTCAGTTACCCTCGAAACAGGGCAGTCAGTTATGCTGGAAACAGGGCAGATAGTTATCCTGGTAATAGGGCGTTCAGTTACCCCGGAAATAGGGCGGTCAGTTGTACTGGAAACAGGGCGGTCAGTTACCCTGGAAACAGGGAGATCAGTTACCCCGGAAACAGGGCGGTCAGTTACCCTGGAAACAGGGTGATCAGATACCCCGGAAACAGGGCAGTCAGTTACCCTGGAATCAGGGCTGTCAGTTATCCTGGAAACAAGCCAGACAGTTATCCTGGAAACAGGGTAGTCAGTTACCCTGGAAACAGGGAGATCAGTTACCCCGGAAACGGGGCGGTCAGTTATCCAGTAAACTGGGCAGTCAGTTACCCCGGAAACAGGGCTGTCAGTTATCCTGGAAACTGGGCAGTCAGTTACCCTGGAAACAGGGCAGTCAGTTATCCTGGAAACAGGGCAGTCAGTTACCCCGGAAATAGGTCGGTCAGTTATCCTGGAATCAGGGCGGTCAGTTACCCCGGAAATAGGTCGGTTAGTTATCCTGGAAACAGGGCGGTCAGTTACCCCGGAAACAGGGAGATCAGTTACCCCGGAAACAGGGTGGTCAGTTACCCTGGAAACAGGGCAGTCAGTTACCCTGGAAACAGGGCAGTGAGTTAACCTGGAAACAGGGCAGTCAGTTACACTGGAAACAGGGTGATCAGTTATCCTGGAAACAGGGCGATCAGTTACCCCGGAAACAGGGCAGTCAGTTATCGAGGAAACAGGGCGGTCAGTAACCATGGAAACAGATTAGTCAGTTACCCTGGAAACAGGGCAGTCAGTTATCCCGGAAACAGGGCAGTCAGTTATCCCGGAAACAGGGTGATCAGTTACCTTGGAAACAGGGCAGTCAGTTACCCTGGAAACAGCCAGTCAGTTACCCTGGAAAGAGGGACGTCAGTTATCCCGGAAACAGGGTGATCAGTTACCCTGGAAACTGGGCAGTCAGTTACCACGGAAACAGGGCGGTTAATTACCCCAGAAACAGGGCGATCAGTTACCCTGGAAACAGGGTGATCAGTTACCCTGGAAACAGGGCAGTCAGTTGCCCTGGAAACAGGGCAGTCAGTTATTCCGGAAACAGTGTGATCAGTTACCCTGGAAACTGGGCCGTCAGTTACCCTGGAAACAGCCAGTCAGTTACCCTGGAAAGAGGGACGTCAGTTATCCCGGAAACAGGGTGATCAGTTACCCTGGAAACTGGGCAGTCAGTTACCACGGAAACAGGGTGGTCAGTTACCCTGGAAACAGGGCAGTCAGTTACCCCGGAAACAGGGTGGCCAGTTACCCTGGAAACAGGGCAGTCAGTTACCCTGGAAAAAAGGTGGTCAGTTACCCTGGAAACAGGGCAGTCAGTTACCTCGGAAACAGGGCAGTCAGTTACCCTGGAAACAGGGCAGTCAGTTATCCTGGAAACAGGGCAGTCAGTTATCCGAGAAACAGGGCGGTCAGTTAGCCCGGAAATAGGGCGGACAGTTATCCTGGAAACAGGGCGGTCAGTTACCCCGGAAACAGGGAGATCAGTTACCCCGGAAACAGGGCGGTTAGTTACCCTGGAAACAGGGCAGTCAGTTACCCTGGATACAGGGCAGTCAGTTAACCTGGAAACAGGGCAGTCAGTTATCCTGGAAACAGGGCATTCAGTTATCCTGGAAACAGGGCGGTCAGTTACCCAGGAAATAGGGCGGTCAGTTACCCCGGAAACAGGGAGATCACTTACCCCTCAAACAGGGCAGTCAGTTACCCTGGAAACAGGGCAGTCAGTTATCCTGGAAGCATGGTGGTCAGTTACCCTGGAAACAGGGTGGTCAGTTACCCCGGAAACAGGGTGATCAGTTATCCTGGAAACAGTGCGGTCAGTGACCCCGGAAACAGGGCAGGCAGTTACCCCGGAAACAGGGCGGTCAGTAACCCTGGAAACAGATTAGTCAGTTACCCCGGAAACAGTGCAGACAGTTATCCCGGAAACAGGGCAGTCAGTTACCCCGTAAACAGTGCAGACAGTTATCCCGGAAACAGGGCAGTCAGTTATCCCAGTAACAGGGTGATCAGTTACCCTGGAAACTGGGCAGTCAGTTACCCTGGAAACAGGGCAGTCAGTTACCCCGGAAAAAGGGCAGTCAGTTACCCTGGAAACTGAGCATTCAGTTAATCTGGAAAAAGGGTAGTCAGTTTTCCTGGAAACAGTGTGATCAGTTACCCTGGAAACAGGGCAGTCAGTTATCCCAGAAACAGGGCAGTCAGTTATCCCGGAAAAAGGGTGATCAGTTACCCTGGAAACTGGGCAGTCAGTTACACTGGAAACAGGGCAGTCAGTTACCCCGGACACAGGGCAGTCAGTTACCCTGGAAACAGGGCAGTCTTTTTCCCATGAAACTGGGCAGTCAGTTACCCTGGAAACAGGGCAGTCAGTCGCCCTGGAAACAGGTTACTCAGTTACCCCGGAGACAGGGTGATCAGTTAACCCGGAAACAGGGCAGTCAGTTCCCCTGGAAACAGGGCAGTCAGTTACCCTGGAAACAGGGTGATCAGTTACCGTGGAAACAGGGCAGTCAGTTACCCTGGAAACAGGGCAGTCAGTTATCCTGGAAACAGGGTGATCAGTTACCCCGAAACAGGGCAGTCAGTTAACCTGGAAACAGGACAGTCAGTTATCTTGGAAACAGCGCAGTCAGTTATCCTGGAAACAGGGAGATCTGTTACCCTGGAAATAGGGAGGTCAGTTATCTTGGAAACAAGGCGGTCAGTTACCCCGGAAACAGGGAGATCTGTTACCCCGGAAATAGGGACGTCAGTTATCTTGGAAACAAGGCGGTCAGTTACCCCGGAAACAGGGCAGTCAGTAACCCTGGAAACCGGGCAGTCTGTTATCCTGGAAACAGTGTTGTCAGTGACCCTGCAAACAGGGTGGTCAGTTACCCCGCAAACAAGGCAGTCAGTTACCCTGGAAACAGGGTGATCAGTTAACCTGGAAACAGGGCAGTCAGTTAACCTGGAAACAGGGCAGTCAGTTATCTTGGAAACAGGGCAGTCAGTTATCCTGAAAACAGGGAGATCTGTTACCCCGGAAATAGGGAGGTCAGTTATCTTGGAAACAAGGCGGTCAGTTACCCGGAAACAGGGAGATCTGTTACACCGGAAACAGGGCAGTCAGTTACCCTGGACACAGGGTGATCAGTTACCCTGGAAACAGAGCAGTCAGTTACCCCGGAAACAAGGCAGTCAGTTACCCTGGAAACAGTGTGATCAGTTATCCTGGAAACAGGGCAGTCAGTTACACAGGAAACAGGGCAGTCAGTTACCCCGGAAACAGGGCAGTCAGTTACCCTGGAAACAGGGCACTCAGTAATCCCTAAACAGGGCAGTCAGTTATCCCGGAAACAGGGTGATCAGTTACCCTGGAAACTGGGCAGTCAGTTATCCTGGAAACAGGGCAGTCAGTTATCCCGGAAACAGGATGATCAGTTACCCTGGAAACAGGGCAGTCAGTAATCCCGGAAACAGGGCAGTCAGTTATCCCGGAAAAAGGGTGATCAGTTACCCTGGAAACTGGGCAGTCAGTTACCCTGGAAACAGGGCAGTAAGTTACACCAGATGCAGTGCAGTCAGTTACCCTGGAAACAGGGCAGTCAGTTACCCCGGAAACTGGGCCGTCAGTTACCCTGGAAACAGGGCAGTCAGTCACCCTGGAAACAGGTTAGTCGGTTACCACGGAAACAGGGTGATCAGATACCCCGGAAACAGGGCAGTCAGTTCCCCTGGAAACAGGGTAGTCAGTTACCCTGGAAACAGGGCAGTCAGTTATCCCGGAAACAGGGCAGTCAGTTATCGCGGTTAACAGGGTGATCAGTTATCCTGGAAACTGGGCAGTCAGTTACCCTGGAAACAGTGCGGTCCATTACCCTGGAAACAGGGCAGTCTGTTATCCTGGAAACAGGGCAGATAGTTATCCTGGTAATAGGGCGTTCAGTTACCCCGGAAATAGGGCGGTCAGTTGTACTGGAAACAGGGCGGTCAGTTACCCTGGAAACAGGGAGATCAGTTACCCCGGAAACAGGGCGGTCAGTTACCCTGGAAACAGGGCGGTCAGTTACCCTGGATACAGGGTGATCAGTTACCCTGGAAACAGGGCGTGTCAGTTACCCCGGAAACACGGCAGTCAGTTACCCTGGAAACAGTGTGATCAGTTATCCTGGAAACAGGGCAGTCAGTTACACAGGAAACAGGGCAGTCAGTTACCCCGGAAACAGGGCAGTCAGTTACCCTGGAAACAGGGCACTCAGTAATCCCTACACAGGGCAGTCAGTTATCCCGGAAACAGGGTGATCAGTTACCCTGGAAACTGGGCAGTCAGTTATCCTGGAAACAGGGCAGTCAGTTATCCCGGAAACAGGATGATCAGTTACCCTGGAAACAGGGCAGTCAGTAATCCCGGAAACAGGGCAGTCAGTTATCCCGGAAAAAGGGTGATCAGTTACCCTGGAAACTGGGCAGTCAGTTACCCCGGAAACAGGGCAGTAAGTTACACCAGATGCAGTGCAGTCACTTACCCTGGTAACAGGGCAGTCAGTTACCCCGGAAAATGGGCCGTCAGTTTCCCTGGAAACAGGGCAGTCAGTCACCCTGGAAACAGGTTAGTCGGTTACCACGGAAACAGGGTGATCAGATACCCCGGAAACAGGGCAGTCAGTTCCCCTGGAAACAGGGTAGTCAGTTGCCCTGGAAACAGGGCAGTCAGTTATCCCGGAAACAGGGCAGTCAGTTATCGCGGTTAACAGGGTGATCAGTTATCCTGGAAACTGGGCAGTCAGTTACCCCGGAAACAGTGCGGTCCGTTACCCTGGAAACAGGGCAGTCTGTTATCCTGGAAACAGGGCAGACAGTTACCCCGGAAACAGGGCAGTCAGTTATCCTGGAAACAGGGTGATCAGTTACCCTGGAAACTGGGCAGTCAGTTATCCCGGAAACAGGGTGATCAGTTACCCTGGAAACAGGGCAGTCAGTTATCCTGGAAACAGGGCAGTCAGTTTTACCTGGAAAAAGGGCGGTTAGTTAACCTGGAAACAGGGCAGTCAGTTATCCCGGAAAAAGGGTGATCAGTTACCCAGGAAACTTGGCAGTCAGTTACCCTGGAAACAGGGCAGTCAGTTACCCCAGAAGCAGGGTGATCAGTTACCCTGGAAAATGGGCAGTCAGTTACCCTGGAAACTGGGCAGTCAGTTACCCCGGAAACAGGGCGGTCAGTAACCCTGGAAACAGATTACTCAGTAATCCGGACCAGGGTGATCAGTTACCCTGGAAACAGGGCAGTCAGTTATCCTGGAAACAGGGCGGTGAGTTACCCCGGAAACAGGTTAGTCAGTTACCCCAGAAACAGCGAGATCAGTTACCCTGGAAACAGGGCAGTCAGTTACCACGGAAACAGGGCGGTCAGTTATCTCGGAAACAGGGTGATCAGTTACCCTGGAAACAGGGCAGTCCATAACCCCGGAAACAGGGTGATCAGTTACCCTGGAAACAGGGTGATCAGTTACCGTGGAAACAGGGCAGACAGTTACCCCGGAAACAGGGCAGTCAGTTATCCTGGAAACAGGGTGATCAGTTACCCTGGAAAGAGGGCAGTCAGTTATCCCAGAAACAGGGTGATCATTTACCCTGGAAACATTGCAGTCAGTTATCCTGGAAACAGGGCAGTCAGTTTTACCTGGAAACAGGGCGGTTAGTTAACCTGGAAACAGGGCAGTCAGTTATCCCGGAAAAAGGGCAGTCAGTTTCCCCGGAAACAGGGCAGTCAGTTAACCTGGAAACAGGGCAGTCAGTTACCCCGGCAACTGGGCAGTCAGTTACCCTGGAAACAGGGCATTCAGTTATCCCGGAAACAGGGCAGTCAGATATCCCGGAAAAAGGGTGATCAGTTACCTGGAAACTTGGCAGTCAGTTACCCTGGAAACAGGGCAGTCAGTTTCCCCAGAAACAGGGCAGTCAGTTATCCCGGAAAAAGGGTGATCAGTTACCCTGGAAACTGGGCAGTCAGTTACCCTGGAAACAGGGCAGTCAGTTAACCCGGACACAGGGCAGTCAGTTACCCTGGAAACAGAGCAGTCTTTTACCCATGAAACTGGGCAGTCAGTTACCCTGGAAACAGGGCAGTCAGTCGCCCTAGAAAGAGGTTAGTCAGTTACACCGGAAACAGGGTGATCAGTTACCCCGGAAACAGGGCAGCCAGTTCCCCTGGAAACAGGGCAGACTGTTATCCTGGAAACAGGGTGGTCAGTTACCCTGGAAACAGGGCAGTCAGTTATCCTGGAAACAGGGCAGACAGTTATCCTGGAAACAGGGTGGTCAGTTACCCCGGATATTGGGTGATCAGTTATCCTGGAAACTGGGCAATCAGTTACCCTGGAAACAGTGCGGTCCGTTACCCTGGAAACAGGGCAGTCTGTTATCCTGGAAACAGGGCAGACAGTTATCCTGGAAACAGGGTGATCAGTTACCCTGGAAACTGGGCAGTCAGTTATCCCGGAAACAGGGTGATCAGTTACCCTGGAAACAGGGCAGTCAGTTATCCTGGAAACAGGGCAGTCAGTTTTACCTGGAAAAAGGGCGGTTAGTTAACCTGGAAACAGGGCAGTCAGTTATCCCGGAAAAAGTGTGATCAGTTACCCAGGAAACTTGGCAGTCAGTTACCCTGGAAACGGGGAAGTCAGTTACCCCAGAAACAGGGTGATCAGTTACCCTGGAAAATGGGCAGTCAGTTACCCTGGAAACTGGGCAGTCAGTTACCCCGGAAACAGGGCGGTCAGTAACCCTGGAAACAGATTACTCAGTAATCCGGACCAGGGTGATCAGTTACCCTGGAAACAGGGCAGTCAGTTATCCTGGAAACAGGGCGGTGAGTTACCCCGGAAACAGGTTAGTCAGTTACCCCAGAAACAGCGAGATCAGTTACCCTGGAAACAGGGCAGTCAGTTACCACGGAAACAGGGCGGTCAGTTATCTCGGAAACAGGGTGATCAGTTACCCTGGAAACAGGGCAGTCAATAACCCCGGAAACAGGGTGATCAGTTACCCTGGAAACAGGGTGATCAGTTACCATGGAAACAGGGCAGACAGTTACCCCGGAAACAGGGCAGTCAGTTATCCTGGAAACAGGGTGATCAGTTACCCTGGAAAGAGGACAGTCAGTTATCCCAGAAACAGGGTGATCATTTACCCTGGAAACATTGCAGTCAGCTATCCTGGAAACAGGGCAGTCAGTTTTACCTGGAAACAGGGCGGTTAGTTAACCTGGAAACAGGGCAGTCAGTTACCCCGGCAACTGGGCAGTCAGTTACCCTGGAAACAGGGCATTCAGTTATCCCGGAAACAGGGCAGTCAGATACCCCGGAAAAAGGGTGATCAGTTACCTGGAAACTGGGCAGTCAGTTACCCTGGAAACAGGGCAGTCAGTTTCCCCAGAAACAGGGCTGTCAGTTATCCCGGAAAAAGGGTGATCAGTTACCCTGGAAACTGGGCAGTCAGTTACCCTGGAAACAGGGCAGTCAGTTAACCCGGACACAGGGCAGTCAGTTACCCTGGAAACAGAGCAGTCTTTTACCCATGAAACTGGGCAGTCAGTTACCCTGGAAACAGGGCAGTCAGTCGCCCTTGAAAGAGGTTAGTCAGTTACACCGGAAACAGGGTGATCAGTTACCCCGGAAACAGGGCAGTCAGTTCCCCTGGAAACAGGGCAGACTGTTATCCTGGAAACAGGGTGGTCAGTTACCCTGGAAACAGGGCAGTCAGTTATCCTGGAAACAGGGCAGACAGTTATCCTGGAAACAGGGTGGTCAGTTACCCCGGATATTGGGCGGTCAGTTATCCTGGAAACAGGGCGGTCAGTTACCCCGGAAACAGGGAGATCAGGTAACCCGGAAACAGGGCAATCAGTTATCCTGTAAACTGGGCAGTCAGTTACCCCGGAAACAGGGCGGTCAGTTACCCTGGGAACAGGGCAGTCAGTTACCCTGGAAACAGGGCAGTCAGTTATCCCGGAAAAAGGGTGATCAGTTACCCTGGAAACTGGGCTGTCAGTTACCCTGGAAACAGGGCAGTCAGTTACCCCGGACACAGGGCAGTCAGTTACCCTGGAAATAGGGCAGTCTTTTTCCCATGAAACTGGGCAGTCAGTTACCCTGGAAACAGGGCAGTCAGTCGCCCTGGAAACAGGTTACTCAGTTACCCCGGAAACAGGGTGATCAGTTACCCCGGAAACAGGGCAGTCAGTTCCCCTGGAAACAGGGCAGTCAGTTACCCTGGAAACAGGGCAGTCAGTTATCCCCGAAACCGGGCAGTCAGTTATCCTGCAAACAGGGCAGACAGTTATCCTGGAAACAGGGTGGCCAGTTACACTAGAAACAGGGCAGTCTGTTATCCTGGAAACAGGGCAGACAGTTATCCTGGAAACAGGGTGGTCAGTTACCCCGGAAACACGGAGATCAGGTACCCCGGAAACAGGGCAATCAGTTATCCTGTAAACAGGGCAGTCAGTTACCCCAGAAACAGGGGGGTCAGTTACCCTGGGAACAGGGCAGTCAGTTACCCTGGAAACAGGGCAGTCAGTTATCCCGGGAACAGGGTGATCAGTTACCCCGGAAACAGGGCAGTCAGTTCCCCTGGAAGCAGGGCAGTCAGTTAACCTGGTAACAGGGCAGTTAGTTATCCCGGAAACAGGGTGATCAGTTACCGTGGAAACAGGGCAGTCAGTTACCCTGGAAACAGGGCAGTCAGTTATCCTGGAAACAGGGTGATCAGTTACCGTGGAAACAGGGCAGTCAGTTAACCTGGAAACAGGGCAGTCAGTTATTTGGAAACAGCGCAGTCAGTTATCCTGGAAACAGGGAGATCTGTTACCCTGGAAATAGGGAGGTCAGTTACCTTGGAAACAAGGTGGTCAGTTACCCCGGAAACAGGGAGATCTGTTACCCCGGAAATAGGGAGGTCAGTTATCTTGGAAACAAGGCGGTCAGCTACCCCAGAAACAGGGCAGTCAGTTACCCTGGAAACCGGGCAGTCTGTTATCCTGGAAACAGTGTGGTCAGTGACCCTGCAAACAGGGTGGTCAGTTATCTTGGAAACAGGGCAGTCAGTTATCCTGAAAACAGGGAGATCTGTTACCCCGGAAATAGGGAGGTCAGTTATCTTGGAAACAAGGCGGTCAGTTACCCGGAAACAGGGAGATCTGTTACACCGGAAACAGGGCAGTCAGTTACCCTGGACACAGGGTGATCAGTTACCCTGGAAACAGGGCAGTCAGTTACCCCGGAAACAGGGCAGTCAGTTACCCTGGAAACAGTGTGGTCAGTGACCCAGCAAACAGGGTGGTCAGTTACCCCGGAAACAAGGCAGTCAGTTACCCTGGAAACAGGGTGATCAGTTAACCTGGAAACAGGGCAGTCAGTTAAACTGGAAACAGGGCAGTCAGTTATCTTGGAAACAGGGCAGTCAGTTATCCTGAAAACAGGGAGATCTGTTACCCCGGAAATAGGGAGGTCAGTTATCTTGGAAACAAGGCGGTCAGTTACCCGGAAACAGGGAGATCTGTTACACCGGAAACAGGGCAGTCAGTTACCCTGGACACAGGGTGATCAGTTACCCTGGAAACAGGGCAGTCAGTTACCCCGGAAACAGGGCAGTCAGTTACCCTGGAAACAGGGTGATCAGTTATCCTGGAAACATGGCAGTCAGTTACACAGGAAACAGGGCAGTCAGTTACCCCGGAAACAGGGCAGTCAGTTACCCTGGAAACAGGGCACTCAGTAATCCCTAAACAGGGCAGTCAGTTATCCCGGAAACAGGGTGATCAGTTACCCTGGAAACTGGGCAGTCAGTTATCCTGGAAACAGGGCAGTCAGTTATCCCGGAAACAGGATGATCAGTTACCCTGGAAACAGGGCAGTCAGTAATCCCGGAAACAGGGCAGTCAGTTATCCCGGAAAAGGGGTGATCAGTTACCCTGGAAACTGGGCAGTCAGTTACCCTGGAAACAGGGCAGTAAGTTACACCAGATGCAGTGCAGTCAGTTACCCTGGAAAAAGGGCAGTCAGTTACCCCAGAAACAGGGCAGTCAGTTACCCCGGAAACTGGGCCGTCAGTTACCCTGGAGACAGGGCAGTCAGTCACCCTGGAAACAGGTTAGTCAGTTACCACGGAAACAGGGCGATCTGATACCCCGGAAACAGGACAGTCAGTTCCCCTGGAAACAGGGTAGTCAGTTACCCTGGAAACAGGGCAGTCAGTTATCCCGGAAACAGGGCAGTCAGTTATCGCGGTTAACAGGGTGATCAGTTATCCTGGAAACTGGGCAGTCAGTTACCCTGGAAACAGTGCGGTCCGTTACCCTGGAAACAGGGCAGTCTGTTATCCTGGAAACAGGGTGATCAGTTACCCTGGAATGTGTTCAGTCAGTTACCCTGGAAACAGGCAGTCAGTTACCCTCGAAACAGGGCAGTCAGTTATGCTGGAAACAGGGCAGATAGTTAACCTGGTAATAGGGCGTTCAGTTACCCCGGAAATAGGGCGGTCAGTTGTCCTGGAAACAGGGCGGTCAGTTACCCTGGAAACAGGGAGATCAGTTACCCCGGAAACAGGGCGGTCAGTTACCCTGGAAACAGGGCGGTCAGTTTCCCTGGAAACAGGGCACTGAGTTAACCTGGAAAGAGGGCGTGTCAGTTATCCAGGAAGCAGGTAGATCAGTTGTCCTGGAAACAGGGCAGTCAGTTATCCTGGAAACAGGGAGATCAGTTACCCCGGAAATAGGGCGGTCAGTTATCCTGGAAACAGAGCGGTCAGTTACCCCGGAAACAGGGAGATCAGTTACCCCGGAAACAGGTCAGTCAGTTACCCTGGAAACAGGGCAGTCAGCTATCCTGGAAACAGGGTGGTCAGTTACCCTGGAAACAGGGTGGTCAGTTACCCCACAAACAGGGCGGTCAGTAACCCTGGAAACAGATTAGTCAGTTACCCTGGAAACAGGGTGACCAGTTATCCTGGAAACAGGGCAGTCAGTTACCCTGGAAACAGGGCAGTCAGTTACCCCGGAAACAGGGCAGTCAGTTACCCTGGAAACAGGGCAGTCAGTTATCCTGGAAAAAAGGGTGATCAGTTTCCCAGGAATCTTGGCAGTCAGTTACCCTGGAAACAGGGCAGTCAGTTACCCCAGAAACAGGGTGATCAGTTACCCTGGAAAATGGGCAGTCAGTTACCCTGGAAACTGGGCAGTCAGTTACCCCGGAAACAGGGCGGTCAGTAACCCTGGAAACAGATTACTCAGTAATCCGGACCAGGGTGATCAGTTACCCAGGAAACAGGGCAGTCAGTTATCCTGGAAACAGGGCGGTGAGTTACCCCGGAAACAGGTTAGTCAGTTACCCCAGAAACAGCGAGATCAGTTACCCTGGAAACTGGGCAGTCAGTTACCACGGAAACAGGGCGGTCAGTTATCTCGGAAACAGGGTGATCAGTTACCCTGGAAACAGGGCAGTCAATAACCCAGGAAACAGGGTGATCAGTTACAATGGAAACAGGGTGATCAGTTACCGTGGAAACAGGGCAGACAGTTACCCCGGAAACAGGGCAGTCAGTTATCCTGGAAACAGGGTGATCAGTTACCCTGGAATCAGGGCAGTCAGTTATCCCGGAAACAGGGTGATCAGTTACCCTGGAAACTGGGCAGTCAGTTACCCTGGAAACAGGGCAGTAAGTTACACCAGATGCAGTGCAGTCAGTTACCCTGGAAAAAGGGCAGTCAGTTACCCCGGAAACAGGGCAGTCAGTTACCCCGGAACTGGGCCGTCAGTTACCCTGGAGACAGGGCAGTCAGTCACCCTGGAAACAGGTTAGTCGGTTACCACGGAAACAGGGCGATCTGATACCCCGGAAACAGGGCAGTCAGTTCCCCTGGAAACAGGGTAGTCAGTTACCCTGGAAACAGGGCAGTCAGTTATCCCGGAAACACGGCAGTCAGTTATCGTGGTTAACAGGGTGATCAGTTATCCTGGAAACTGGGCAGTCAGTTACCCTGGAAACAGTGCGGTCCGTTACCCTGGAAACAGGGAAGTCTGTTATCCTGGAAACAGGGTGATCAGTTACCCTGGCAAGTGTTCAGTCAGTTACCCTGGAAACAGGCAGTCAGTTACACTCGAAACAGGGCAGTCAGTTATGCTGGAAACAGGGCAGATAGTTATCCTGGTAATAGGGCGTTCAGTTACCCCGGAAATAGGGCGGTCAGTTGTCCTGGAAACAGGGCGGTCAGTTACCCTGGAAACAGGAAGATCAGTTACCCCGGAAACAGGGCGGTCAGTTACCCTGGAAACAGGGCGGTCAGTTTCCCTGGAAACAGGGCACTGAGTTAACCTGGAAACAGGGCGTGTCAGTTATCCAGGAAGCAGGTAGATCAGTTGTCCTGGAAACAGGGCAGTCAGTTATCCTGGAAACAGGGAGATCAGTTACCCCGGAAATAGGGCGGTCAGTTATCCTGGAAACAGAGCGGTCAGTTACCCCGGAAACAGGGAGATCAGTTACCCCGGAAACAGGTCAGTCAGTTACCCTGGAAACAGGGCAGTCAGCTATCCTGGAAACAGGGTGGTCAGTTACCCTGGAAACAGGGTGGTCAGTTACCCCACAAACAGGGCGGTCAGTAACCCTGGAAACAGATTAGTCAGTTACCCTGGAAACAGGGTGACCAGTTATCCTGGAAACAGGGCAGTCAGTTACCCTGGAAACAGGGCAGTCAGTTACCCCGGAAACAGGGCAGTCAGTTACCCTGGAAACAGGGCAGTCAGTTATCCCGGAAAAAGGGTGATCAGTTTCCCAGGAATCTTGGCAGTCAGTTACCCTGGAAACAGGGCAGTCAGTTACCCCAGAAACAGGGTGATCAGTTACCCTGGAAAATGGGCAGTCAGTTACCCTGGAAACTGGGCAGTCAGTTACCCCGGAAACAGGGCGGTCAGTAACCCTGGAAACAGATTACTCAGTAATCCGGACCAGGGTGATCAGTTACCCATGAAACAGGGCAGTCAGTTATCCTGGAAACAGGGCGGTGAGTTACCCCGAAAACAGGTTAGTCAGTTACCCCAGAAACAGCGAGATCAGTTACCCTGGAAACTGGGCAGTCAGTTACCACGGAAACAGGGCGGTCAGTTATCTCGGAAACAGGGTGATCAGTTACCCTGGAAACAGGGCAGTCAATAACCCAGGAAACAGGGTGATCAGTTACAATGGAAACAGGGTGATCAGTTACCGTGGAAACAGGGCAGACAGTTACCCCGGAAACAGGGCAGTCAGTTATCCTGGAAACAGGGTGATCAGTTACCCTGGAAACAGGGCAGTCAGTTATCCCGGAAACAGGGTGATCAGTTACCCTGGAAACAGGGCAGTCAGTTATCCTGGAAACAGGGCAGACAGTTTTACATGGAAACAGGGCGGTTAGTTATCCTGGAAACAGGGCAGTCAGTTATCCCGGAAAAAGGGTGAACAGTTACCCAGGAAACTTGGCAGTCAGTTACCCTGGAAACAAGGCAGTCAGTTTCCCCGGAAACAGGGCAGTCAGTTAACCTGGAAACAGGGCAGTCAGTTACCCCGGCAACTGGGCAGTCAGTTACCCTGGAAACAGGGCATTCAGTTATCCCGGAAACAGGGCAGTCAGTTATCCCGGAAAAAGGGTGATCAGTTACCTGGAAACTGGGCAGTCAGTTACCCTGGAAACAGGGCAGTCAGTTTCCCCAGAAACAGGGCAGTCAGTTATCCCGGAAAAAGGGTGATCAGTTACCCTGGAAACTGTGCAGTCAGTTACCCTGGAAACAGGGCAGTCAGTTAACCCGGACACAGGGCAGTCAGTTACCCTGGAAACAGAGCAGTCTTTTACCCATGAAACTGGGCAGTCAGTTACCCTGGAAACAGGGCAGTCAGTCGCCCTTGAAACAGGTTAGTCAGTTACACCGGAAACAGGGTGATCAGTTACCCCGGAAACAGGGCAGTCAGTTCCCCTGGAAACAGGGCAGACAGTTATCCTGGAAACAGGGTGGTCAGTTACCCTGGAAACAGGGCAGTCAGTTATCCTGGAAACAGGGCAGACAGTTATCCTGGAAACAGGGTGGTCAGTTACCCCGGATATTGGGCGGTCAGTTATCCTGGAAACAGGCAGTCAGTTACCCTCGAAACAGGGCAGTCAGTTATGCTGGAAACAGGGCAGTCAGTTGTCTTGGAAACAGGGCAGTCAGTTATCCTGAAAACAGGGAGATCTGTTACCCCGGAAACAGGTCAGTCAGTTACCCTGGAAACAGGGCAGTCAGCTATCCTGGAAACAGGGTGGTCAGTTACCCTGGAAACAGGGTGGTCAGTTACCCCACAAACAGGGCGATCAGTAACCCTGGAAACAGATTAGTCAGTTACCCTGGAAACAGGGTGACCAGTTATCCTGGAAACAGGGCAGTCAGTTACCCTGGAAACAGGGCAGTCAGTTACCCCGGAAACAGGGCAGTCAGTTACCCTGGAAACAGGGCAGTCAGTTATCCCGGAAACAGGGCTGTCAGTTATCCCGGAAACAGGGTGATCAGTTACCCTGGAAACTGGGCAGTCAGTTACCCCGGAAACAGAGCAGTCTGTTACCCTGGAAACTGGGCAGTCAGTTACCCTTGAAACAGGGGAGTCAGTTATCCCGGAAATTGGGTGATCAGTTACCCAGGAAACTGGGCAGTCAGTTACCCCGGAAACAGGGTGATCAGTTACCCTGGAAACAGGGCAGTCAGTTACCCTGGAAACTGGGCAGTCAGTTACCCCGGAAACAGGGTGGTCAGTAACCCTGGAAACAGATTACTCAGTAATCCGGACCAGGGTGATCAGTTAACCTGGAAACAGGGCAGACAGTTACCCCGGAAACAGGGCAGTCATTTATCCTGGAAACAGGGTGATCAGTTACCCTGGAAACAGGGCAGTCAGTTATCCCGGAAACAGGGTGATCAGTTACCCTGGAAACAGGGCTGTCAGTTATCCTGGAAACAGGGCAGTCAGTTTTACCTGGAAAAAGGGCGGTTCGTTAACCTGGAAACAGGGCAGTCAGTTATCCCGGAAAAAGGGTGATCAGTTACCCAGGAAACTTGGCAGTCAGTTACCCTGGAAACAGGGCAGTCAGTTACCCCAGAAACAGGGTGATCAGTTACCCTGGAAAATGGGCAGTCAGTTACCCTGGAAACTGGGCAGTCAGTTACCCCGGAAACAGGGCGGTCAGTAACCCTGGAAACAGATTACTCAGTAATCCGGACCAGGGTGATCAGTTACCCTGGAAACAGGGCAGTCAGTTATCCTGGAAACAGGGCGGTGAGTTACCCCGGAAACAGGTTAGTCAGTTACCCCAGAAACAGCGAGATCAGTTACCCTGGAAACTGGGCAGTCAGTTACCACGGAAACAGGGCGGTCAGTTATCTCGGAAACAGGGTGATCAGTTACCCTGGAAACAGGACAGTCAATAACCCCAGAAACAGGGTGATCAGTTACCCTGGAAACAGGGTGATCAGTTACCGTGGAAACAGGGCAGACAGTTACCCCGGAAACAGGGCAGTCAGTTATCCTGGAAACAGGGTGATCAGTTCCCCTGGAAACAGGGCAGTCATTTATCCTGGAAACAGGGCAGTCAGTTTTACCTGGAAACAGGGCGGTTAGTTAACCTGGAAACAGGGCAGTCAGTTATCCCGGAAAAAGGGTGAACAGTTACCCAGGAAACTTGGCAGTCAGTTACCCTGGAAACAGGGCAGTCAGTTTCCCCGGAAACAGGGCAGTCAGTTAACCTGGAAACAGGGCAGTCAGTTACCCCGGCAACTGGGCAGTCAGTTACCCTGGAAACAGGGCATTCTGTTATCCCGGAAACAGGGCAGTCAGTTATCCCGGAAAAAGGGTGATCAGTTACCTGGAAACTGGGCAGTCAGTTACCCTGGAAACAGGGCAGTCAGTTTCCCCAGAAACAGGGCAGTCAGTTATCCCGGAAAAAGGGTGATCAGTTACCCTGGAAACTGGGCAGTCAGTTACCCTGGAAACAGGGCAGTCAGTTAACCCGGACACAGGGCAGTCAGTTACCCTGGAAACAGAGCAGTCTTTTACCCATGAAACTGGGCAGTCAGTTACCCTGGAAACAGGGCAGTCAGTCGCCCTTGAAACAGGTTAGTCAGTTACACCGGAAACAGGGTGATCTGTTACCCAAGAAACAGGGCAGTCAGTTCCCCTGGAAACAGGGCAGACAGTTATCCTGGAAACAGGGTGGTCAGTTACCCTGGAAACAGGGCAGTCAGTTATCCTGGAAACAGGGCAGACAGTTATCCTGGAAACAGGGTGGTCAGTTACCCCGGATATTGGGCGGTCTGTTATCCTGGAAACAGGTCGGTCAGTTACCCCGGAAACAGGGAGATCAGGTACCCCGGAAACAGGGCAATCAGTTATCCTGTAAACTGGGCAGTCAGTTACCCCGGAAACAGGGCGGTCAGTTACCCTGGGAACAGGGCAGTCAGTTACCCTGGAAACAGGGCAGTCAGTTATCCCGTAAACAGGGTGATCAGTTACCCCGGAAACAGGGCAGTCAGTTCCCCTGGAAGCAGGTCAGTCATTTTACCTGGCAACAGGGCAGTCAGTTATCCCGGAAACAGTGTGATCAGTTACCGTGGAAAGAGGGCAGTCAGTTACCCTGGAAACAGGGCAGTCAGTTATCCCGGAAACAGGGTGTTCAGTTACCCCGAAACAGGGCAGTCAATTAACCTGGAAACAGGGCAGTCAGTTATCTTGGAAACAGCGCAGTCAGTTATCCTGGAAACAGGGAGATCTGTTACCCTGGAAATAGGGAGGTCAGTTATCTTGGAAACAAGTCGGTCAGTTACCCCGGAAACAGGGCAGTCAGTTACCCTGGAAACCGGGCAGTCTGTTATCCTGGAAACAGTGTGGTCAGTGACCCTGCAAACAGGGTGGTCAGTTACCCCGGAAACAAGGCAGTCAGTTACCCTGGAAACAGGCAGTCAGTTACCCTCGAAACAGGGCAGTCAGTTATGCTGGAAACAGGGCAGTCAGTTGTCTTGGAAACAGGGCAGTCAGTTATCCTGGAAACAGGGTGGTCAGTTACCCTGGAAACAGGGCAGTCAGTTATCCTGGAAACAGGGCAGACAGTTATCCTGGAAACAGGGTGGTCAGTTACCCCGGATATTGGGCGGTCTGTTATCCTGGAAACAGGTCGGTCAGTTACCCCGGAAACAGGGAGATCAGGTACCCGGAAACAGGGCAATCAGTTATCCTGTAAACTGGGCAGTCAGTTACCCCGGAAACAGGGCGGTCAGTTACCCTGGGAACAGGGCAGTCAGTTACCCTGGAAACAGGGCAGTCAGTTATCCCGTAAACAGGGTGATCAGTTACCCCGGAAACAGGGCAGTCAGTTCCCCTGGAAGCAGGTCAGTCATTTTACCTGGCAACAGGGCAGTCAGTTATCCCGGAAACAGTGTGATCAGTTACCGTGGAAAGAGGGCAGTCAGTTACCCTGGAAACAGGGCAGTCAGTTATCCCGGAAACAGGGTGTTCAGTTACCCCGAAACAGGGCAGTCACTTAACCTGGAAACAGGGCAGTCAGTTATCTTGGAAACAGCGCAGTCAGTTATCCTGGAAACAGGGAGATCTGTTACCCTGGAAATAGGGAGGTCAGTTATCTTGGAAACAAGTCGGTCAGTTACCCCGGAAACAGGGCAGTCAGTTACCCTGGAAACCGGGCAGTCTGTTATCCTGGAAACAGTGTGGTCAGTGACCCTGCAAACAGGGTGGTCAGTTACCCCGGAAACAAGGCAGTCAGTTACCCTGGAAACAGGCAGTCAGTTACCCTCGAAACAGGGCAGTCAGTTATGCTGGAAACAGGGCAGTCAGTTGTCTTGGAAACAGGGCAGTCAGTTATCCTGAAAACAGGGAGATCTGTTACCCCGGAAATAGGGAGGTCAGTTATCTTGGAAACAAGGCGGTCAGTTACCTGGAAACAGGGAGATCTGTTACACCGGAAACAGGACAGTCAGTTACCCTGGACACAGGGTAATCAGTTACCCTGGAAACAGGGCAGTCAGTTATCCCGGAAACAGGACAGTCAGTTACCCTGGAAACAGAGTGATCAGTTATCCTGGAAACAGGGCAGTCAGTTACACAGGAAACAGGGCAGTCAGTTACCCCGGAAACAGGGCAGTCAGTTACCCTGGAAACAGGGCAGTCAGTTATCCCGGAAACAGGATAGTCAGTTACCCTGGAAATAGGGCAGTCAGTTATGCCGGAAACAGGGCAGTCAGTTATCCCAGAAAAAGGGTGATCAGTTACCCTGGAAACTGGGCTGTCAGTTACCCTGGAAACAGGGCAGTCAGTTACCCCGGAAACTGGGCCGTCAGTTACCCTGGAAACAGGGCAGTCAGTCACCCTGGAAACAGGTTAGTCAGTTACCCCGGAAACAGGGTAATCAGATACCCCAGAAAAAGGGCAGTCAGTTCCTGGAAACAGGGTAGTCAGTTACCCTGGAAACAGGGCAGTCAGTTATCCCGGAAACACGGCAGTCAGTTATCGCGGTTAACAGGGTGATCAGTTATCCTGGAAACTGGGCAGTCAGTTACCCTGGAAATAGTGCGATCCGTTACCCTGGAAACAGGGCAGTCAGTTATCCTGGAAACAGGGTGATCAGTTACCCTGGAAAGTGTTCAGTCTGTTACCCTGGAAACAGGCAGTCAGTTACCCTCGAAACAGGGCAGTCAGTTATCCTGGAAACAGGGCAGACAGTTATCCTGGAAACAGGGCGGTCAGTTTCCCTGGAAACAGGGCACTGAGTTAACCTGGAAACAGGGCGGTCAGTTACCCCGGAAACAGGGAGATCAGTTACCCCGTAAACAGGTCAGTCAGTTACCCTGGAAACAGGGCAGTCAGTTACCCTGGAAAAAGGGTGATCAGTTTCCCAGGAAACTTGGCAGTCAGTTACCCTGGAAACAGGGCAGTCAGTTACCCCAGAAACAGGGTGATCAGTTACCCTGGAAACTGGGCAGTCATTTACCCTGGAAACTGGGCAGTCAGTTACCCCGGAAACAGGGCGGTCAGTTACCCTGGAAACAGGTTAGTCAGTTACCCCAGAAACAGCGAGATCAGTTACCCTGGAAACTGGGCAGTAAGTTACCACGGAAACAGGGCGGTCAGTTATCCCGGAAACAGGGTGATCAGTTACCGTGGAAACTGGGCAGACAGTTACCCCGGAAACAGGGCAGTCAGTTATCCTGGAAACAGTGTGATCAGTTACCCTGGAAACAGGGCAGTCAGTTATCCCGGAAACAGGGTGATCAGTTACCCAGGAAACAGAGCAGTCAGTTATCCTGGAAGCAGGGCAGTCAGTTACCCTGGAAACAGGGCTGTCAGTTACCCCGGTAACTGGGCAGTCAGTTACCCTGGAAACAGGGCATTCAGTTATCCCGGAAACAGGGCAGTCAGTTATCCCGGAAAAAGGGTGATCAGTTACCTGGAAACTGGGCAGTCATTTACCCTGGAAACAGAGCAGTCAGCTTCCCCAGAAACTGGGCAGTCAGTTACCCTGGAAACAGGGCAGTCCGTTACCCCGGAATCAGGGCAGTCAGTTACCTTGGAAACAGGGCAGTCAGTCACCCTGGAAACAGTGCAGTCAGCAATCCCGGAAACAGGGCAGTCAGTAATCCCGGAAGCAGGGTGAACAGTTACCCTGGAAACTGAGCAGTCAGTTACCCTGGAAACCGGGCAGTCAGTTACCCTGGAAAAAGGGTGATCAGTTACCCTGGAAACTGGGCAGTCAGTTACCCTGGAAACAGTGTGATCAGTTACACTGGAAACTGGGCAGTCAGTTACCCAGGAAACAGGGCAGTCAGTTATCCTGGAAACAGGGCAGTCAGTAATCCTGGAAACAGGTCGGTCAGTTACCCCGGAAATAGGGCGGTCAGTTATCCTGGAAAAAGGGCGGTCAGTTACCCCGGAAACAGGGAGATCAGTTACCCCGGAAACAGGGTGGTCAGTTACCCTGGAAACAGGGCCGTCAGTTAACCTGGAAACAGGGCAGTCAGTTAACCTGGAAACAGGGCAGTCAGTTATCCTGGAAATAGGGCTGTCAGTTATCCTGGAAACAGGGCGCTCAGTTACCCCGGAAATAGGGAGGTCAGTTATCCGGGAAACAGGGCGGTGAGTAACCCCAGAAACAGGGAGATCAGTTAACCCGGATACAGGGCAGTCAGTCACCCTGGAAACAGGGCAGTCAGTTATCCTGGAAACAGGGTGGTCAGTGACCCCGGAAAAAGTGTGATCAGTTATCCTGGAAACAGGGCGGTCAGTTACCCCGGAAACAGGGCAGTCAGTTACCCCAGAAACAGGGTGATCAGTTATCCTGGAAACAGGGCAGTCAGTTATCCCGGAAACAGGGCAGTCAGTTACCCCGGAAACAGGGCAGTCAGTTCCCCTGGAAACAGGGCAGTCAGTTATCCCGGAAACAGGGCATTCAGTTATCCCGGAAACAGGGTGATCAGTTACCCTGGAAACAGGGCAGTCAGTTACACCGGAAACAGGGCAGTCAGTTAACCTGGAAACAGGGCAGTCAGTTATCCTGGAAACAGGGCTGTCAGTTATACTGGAAACAGGGCGGTCAGTTACCCCGGAAATAGGCAGGTCAGTTATCCTGGAAACAGGGCGGTCAGTTACCCCGGAAACAGGGAGATCAGTTAACCCAGATACAGGGCAGTCAGTCACCCTGGAAACAGGGCAGTCAGTTATCCTGGAAACAGGGTGGTCAGTGACCCCGGAAACAGGGTGATCAGTTATCCTGGAAACAGGGCGGTCAGTTACCCCGGAAACAGGGCAGTCAGTTATCCCGGAAACAGGGCAGTCAGTTAACCCGGAAACAGGGCTGTCAGTTACCCTGGAAACAGGGCAGTCAGTTATCCCGATAACAGGGCATTCAGTTATCCCGGAAACAGGGTGATCAGTTACCCTGGAAACAGGGCACTCAGTTACCCTGGAAACTGGGCAGTCAGTTACCCTGCAAACAGGGCAGTCAGTCACCCTGGAAACAGGTTAGACAGTTACCCCGGAAACAGGGTGATCAGATACCCCGGAAACAGGGCAGTCAGTTCCCCTGGAAACAGGGTAGTCAGTTACCCTGGAAACAGGTTAGTCAGTTATCCCGGAAACAGGGCAGTCAGTTATCCCGGTTAACAGGGTGAACAGTTACCCTGGAAACAGGGCAGTCAGTTACACCGGAAACAGGGCAGTCAGTTAACCTGGAAACAGGGCAGTCAGTTATCCTGGAAACAGGGCTGTCAGTTATTTTGGAAACAGGGCGGTCAGTTACCCCGGAAATAGGCAGGTCAGTTATCCTGGAAACAGGGCGGTCAGTTACCCCGGAAACAGGGAGATCAGTTAACCCAGATACAGGGCAGTCAGTCACCCTGGAAACAGGGCAGTCAGTTATCCTGGAAACAGGGTGGTCAGTGACCCCGGAAACAGGGTGATCAGTTATCCTGGAAACAGGGCGGTCAGTTACCCCGGAAACAGGGCAGTCAGTTATCCCGGAAACAGGGTAGTCAGTTAACCCGGAAACAGGGCTGTCAGTTACCCTGGAAACAGGGCAGTCAGTTATCCCGAAAACAGGGCATTCAGTTATCCCGGAAACAGGGTGATCAGTTACCCTGGAAACAGGGCACTCAGTTACCCCGGAAACTGGGCAGTCAGTTACCCTGCAAACAGGGCAGTCAGTCACCCTGGAAACAGGTTAGACAGTTACCCCGGAAACAGGGTGATCAGATACCCCGGAAACAGGGCAGTCAGTTCCCCTGGAAACAGGGTAGTCAGTTACCCTGGAAACAGGGCAGTCAGTTATCCCGGAAACAGGGCAGTCAGTTATCCCGGTTAACAGGGTGAACAGTTATCCTGGAAACAGGGTGATCAGTTACCGTGGAAACAGGGCAGACAGTTACCCCGGAAACAGGGCAGTCATTTATCCTGGAAACAGGGTGATCAGTTACCCTGGAAACAGTGCAGTCAGTTATCCCGGAAACAGGGTGATCAGGTACCCTGGAAACAGGGCCGTCAGTTATCCTGGAAACAGGGCAGTCAGTTTTACCTGGAAACAGGGCGGTTAGTTAAACTGGAAACATTGCAGTCAGTTATCCCGGAAAAAGGGTGATCAGTTACCCAGGAAACTTGGCAGTCAGTTACCCTGGAAACAGGGCAGTCAGTTTCCCCAGAAACAGGGCAGTCAGTTACCCTGGAAACAGGGCAGTCAGTTACCCCGGTAACTGGGCAGTCAGTTATCCCCGAAACCGGGCAGTCAGTTATCCCGGAAAAAGGGTGATCAGTTACCCTGGAAACTAGGCAGTCAGTTACCCTGCAAACAGGGCAGTCAGATTGCCCAGATACTGGGCAGTCAGTTACCCTGGAAACAGGGCAGTCAGTTACCCCAGAAACAGGGCAGTCAGTTACCCTGGAAACAGAGCAGTCAGTCACCCTGGAAACAGGGCAGTAAGCAATCCCGGAAACAGGGCAGTCAGTTATCCCGGAAACAAGGTGAACAGTTACCCTGGAAACTGGTCAGTCAGTTACCCTGGAAACAGGGCAGTCAGTTACCCTGGAAAAAGGGTGATCAGTTACCCTGGAAACTGGGCAGACAGTTACCCTGGAAACAGGGTGATCAGTTACACTGGAAACTGGGCAGTCAGTTACCCTGGAAACAGGGCAGTCAGTTATCCTTGAAACAGGGCAGTCAGTAATGCTGGAAACAGGTCGGTCAGTTACCCCGGAAATAGGGCGGTCAGTTACCCTGGAAACAGGCCGGTCAGTTACCCCGGAAACAGGGTGAGCAGTTACCCCGGAAACAGGGCGGTCAGTTACCCTGGAAACAGGGCAGTCAGTTAACCTGGAAACAGGGCAGTCAGTTAACCTGGAAACAGGGCAGTCAGTTATCCTAGGCATAGCGCGGTCAGTTATCCTGGAAACAGGGCGGTCAGTTACCCCGGAAACAGGGAGATCAGTTAACCCGGATACAGGGCAGTCAGTCACCCTGCAAACAGGGCAGTCAGTTATCCTGGAAACAGTGTGGTCAGTGACCCAGGAAACAGGGTGATCAGTTATCCTGGAAACAGGGCGGTCTTTTACCCCGGAAACAGGGCAGTCAGTTACCCCGGAAACAGGGTGATCAGTTATCCTGGAAACAGCGCAGTCAGTTATCCCAGAAACAGGGCAGTCAGTTACCCCGGAAACAGGGCATTCAGTTATCCCGGAAAAAGGGCATTCAGTTATCCCGGAAACGGGGTGATCAGTTACCCTGGAAACAGGGCAGTCAGTTACCCCGGAAACAGGGCAGTCAGTTAACCTGGAAACAGGGCAGCCAGTTATCCCGGAAAAAGGGCATTCAGTTATCCCGGAAACGGGGTGATCAGTTACCCTGGAAACAGGGCAGTCAGTTACCCCGGAAACAGGGCAGTCAGTTAACCTGGAAACAGGGCAGTCAGTTATCCTGGAAACAGGGCTGTCAGTTATCCTGGAAACAGGGCGGTCAGTTACCCCGGAAATAGGGAGGTCAGTTATCCTGGAAACAGGGCGGTCAGTTACCCCGGAAACAGGGAGATCAGTTAACCCAGATACAGGGCAGTCAGTCACCCTGGAAACAGGGCAGTCAGTTATCCTGGAAACAGGGTGGTCAGTGACCCCAGAAACAGGGTGATCAGTTATCCTGGCAACAGGGCGGTCAGTTACCCCGGAAACAGGGCAGTCAGTTACCCCGGAAACAGGGTGATCAGTTATCCTGGAAACAGGGCAGTCAGTTATCCCGGAAACAGGGCAGTTCGTTACCCCGGAAACAGGGCAGTCAGTTACCCTGGAAACAGGGCAGTCATTTATCCCGGAAACAGGGTATTCAGTTATCCCGGAAACAGGGTGATCAGTTACCCTGGAAACAGGGCAGTCAGTTACCCCGGAAACTGGGCAGTCAGTTACCCTGGAAACAGGGCAGTCAGTCACCCTGGAAACAGGTTAGTCAGTTACCCCGGAAACAGGGTGATCAGATGCCCCGGAAACAGGGCAGTCAGTTCCCCTGGAAACAGGGTAGTCAGTTACCCTGGAAACATGGCAGTCAGTTATCCCGGAAACAGGGCAGTCAGTTATCCCGGTTAACAGGGTGATCATTTATCCTGGAAACTGGGCAGTCAGTTACCCTGGAAACAGTGCGGTCCGTTACCCTGGAAACAGGGCAGTCAGTTATCCTGGAAACAGGGTGATCAGTTACCCTGGAAAGTGTTCAGTCAGTTACCCTGGAAACAGGCAGTCAGTTACCCTCGAAACAGGGCAGTCAGTTATCCTGGAAACAGGGAAGACAGTTATCCTGGTAATAGGGCGTTCAGTTACCCCGGAAATAGGGCGGTCAGTTGTCCTGGAAACAGGGCGGTCAGTTACCCCGGAAACAGGGAGATCAGTTACCCCGGAAACAGGGCGGTCAGTTACCCTGGAAATAGGGCAGTCAGTTTCCCTGGAAACAGGGCACTGAGTTAAACTGGAAACAGGGTGGACAGTTATCCAGGAAACAGGGAGATCAGTTGTCCTGGAAACAGGGCAGTCAGTTATCCTGGAAACAGGGAGATTAGTGACCCCGGAAATAGGGCGGTCAGTTATCCTGGAAACAGGGCGATCAGTTACCCCGGAAACAGGGAGATCAGTTACCCCGGAAACAGGTCAGTCAGTTACCCTAGAAACAGGGCAGTCAGTTATCCTGGAAACAGGGTGGTCAGTTACCCTGGAAACAGGGTGGTCAGTTACCCCGGAAACAGGGTGGTCAGTAACCCTGGAAACAGATTAGTCAATTACCCCGGAAACAGGGTGAACAGTTATCCTGGAAACAGGGCGGTCAGTTACCCTGGAAACAGGGCAGTCAGTTACCCCGGAAACAGGGCAGTCAGTTACCCTGGAAACAGGGCAGTCAGTTATCCCGGAAACAGGGCAGTCAGTTATCCCGGAAGCAGAGTGATCAGTTACCCTGGAAACTGGGCAGTCAGTTACCCCGGAAACAGGGCAGTCTGTTACCCTGGAAACTGGGCAGTCAGTTACCCTGGAGACAGGGCAGTCAGTTTCCCCGGAAACTGGGCAGTCAGTTACTCTGGAAACAGGGCAGTCAGTTACCCCGGAAACTGGGCAGTCAGTTATCCTGGAAACAGGGCAGTCAGTAATCCTGGAAGCAGGGCGGTCAGTTACCCCGGAAATATGACGGTCAGTTACCCTGGAAACAGGGCGGTCAGTTACCCCGCAAACAGGGCTATCAGTTACCCTGGAAACAGGGCAGTCAGTTACGCTGGAAACAGGGCAGTCAGTTAACCTGGAAACAGGGCAGTCAGTTAACCTGGAAACAGGGCTGTCAGTTATCCTGGAAACAGGGTGGTCAGTTACCCCGGAAATAGGGAGGTCAGTTATCCTGGAAACAGGGCGGTCAGTTACCCCGGAAACAGGGAGATCAGTTAACCCGGATACAGGGCAGACAGTCACCCTGGAAACAGGGCAGTCAGTTATCCAGGGAACAGGGTGGTCAGTGACCCCGGAAACAGGGTGATCAGTTATCCTGGAAATAGGGCGGTCAGTTACCCTGCAAACAGGGCAGTCAGTTACGCCGGAAACAGGGTGATCAGTTATCCTGGAAACAGGGCAGTCAGTTATCCCGGAAACAGGGCAGTCAGTTACCCCGGAAACAGGGCAGTCAATTACCCTGGAAACAGGGCAGTCAGTTATCCCGGAAACAGGGCATTCAGTAATCCCGGAAACAGGGTGATCAGTTACCCTGGAAACAGGGCAGTCGGTTACCCCGGAAACAGGGCAGTCAGTTACCCTGGAAACAGGGCAGTCAGTTATGCCGGAAACAGGGCAGTCAGTTATCCCGGAAAAAGGGTGATCAGTTACCCTGGAAACTGGGCAGTCAGTTGCACTGGAAACAGAGCAGTCAGTTACCCCGGAAGCAGGGCAGTCAGTTACCCTGGAAACAGGGCAGTCAGTTACCCCGGAAAAAGGGTGATCAGTTACCCTGAAAACTGGGCAGTCAGTTACACTGGAAACAGGGCAGTCAGTTTCCCCGGAAACAGGGCAGTTAGTTACCCCGGAAACAGGGCAGTCAGTTACCCTGGAAACAGGGCAGTCAGTTATCCCGGAAACAGGGCAGTCAGTTATCCCGGAAACTGGGTGATCAGTTACCCTGGAAACACGGCATTCAGTTACCCCGGAAACAGGGCAGTCAGTTACCCCGGAAACAGGGCAGTCACTTATCCCGGAAACAGGGTGATCAGTTACCCCGAAACAGGGCAGTCAGTTAACCTGGTTTCAGGGCAGTCAGTTATCTTGGAAACAGCGCAGTCAGTTATCCTGGAAACAGGGAGATCTGTTACCCCGGAAATAGGGAGGTCAGTTATCTTGGATGCCAGGCGGTCAGTTACCCCGGAAACAGGGAGATCTGTTACCCCGGAAATAGGGAGGTCAGTTATCTTGGAAACAAGGCGGTCAGTTACCCCGGAAACAGGGCAGTCAGTTACCCTGGAAACAGGGCAGTCAGTTATCCTGGAAACAGTGCGGTCAGTGACACTGCAAACAGGGTGGTCAATTACCCCGGAAACAAGGCAATCAGATACCCCAGAAACAGGGTGATCAGTTATCCTGGAAACAGGGCAGTCAGTTAACCTGGAAACAGGGCAGTCAGTTATCTTGGAAACAGGGCAGTCAGTTATCCTGGAAACAGGGAGATCTGTTACCCCGGAAATAGGGAGGTCAGTTATCCCGGAAACAAGGCGGTCAGTTACCCCGGAAACAGGGAGATCTGTTACACCGGAAACAGGGCAGTCAGTTACCCTGGACACAGGGTGATCAGTTACCCTGGAAACAGGGCAGTCAGTTATCCTGGAAACAGGGCAGTCAGTAATCCTGGAAGCAGGGCGGTCAGTTACCCCGGAAATATGACGGTCAGTTATCCTGGAAACAGGGCGGTCAGTTACCCCGGAAACAGGGAGATCAGTTACCCCGGAAACAGGGCAGTCAGTTACCCTGGAAACAGGGCAGTCAGTTACCCCGGAAACAGGGCAGTCAGTTATGCCGGAAACAGGGCAGTCAGTTATCCCGGAAACTGGGTGATCAGTTACCCTGGAAATTGGGCAGTCAGTTAACCTGGAAAAAGGGCAGTCAGTTGCCCTGGAAACAGGGCAGTCACTTATCCCGGAAACAGTGTGATCAGTTACCCCGAAACATGGCAGTCAGTTAACCTGGTAACAGGGCAGTCAGTTATCTTGGAAACAGCGCAGTCAGTTATCCTGGAAACAGGGAGATCTGTTACCCCGGAAATAGGGAGGTCAGTTATCTTGGATGCCAGGCGGTTAGTTACCCCGGAAACAGGGAGATCTGTTACCCCGGAAATAGGGAGGTCAGTTATCTTGGAAACAAGGCGGTCAGTTACCCCGGAAACAGGGCAGTCAGTTACCCTGGAAACAGGGCAGTCAGTTATCTTGGAAACAGCGCAGTCAGTTATCCTGGAAACGGAGATCTGTTACCCCGGAAATAGGGAGGTCAGTTATCTTGGATGCCAGGCGGTCAGTTACCCCGGAAACAGGGAGATCTGTTACCCCGGAAATAGGGAGGTCAGTTATCTTGGAAACAAGGCGGTCAGTTACCCCGGAAACAGGGCAGTCAGTTACCCTGGAAACAGGGCAGTCAGTTATCCTGGAAACAGTGCGGTCAGTGACACTGCAAACAGGGTGGTCAATTACCCCGGAAACAAGGCAATCAGATACCCCAGAAACAGGGTGATCAGTTATCCTGGAAACAGGGCAGTCAGTTAACCTGGAAACAGGGCAGTCAGTTATCTTGGAAACATGGCAGTCAGTTATCCTGGAAACAGGGAGATCTGTTACCCCGGAAATAGGGAGGTCAGTTATACCGGAAACAAGGCGGTCAGTTACCCCGGAAACAGGGAGATCTGTTACACCGGAAACAGGGCAGTCAGATACCCTGGACACAGGGTGATCAGTTACCCTGGAAACAGGGCAGTCAGTTATCCTGGAAACAGGGCAGTCAGTAATCCTGGAAGCAGGGCGGTCAGTTACCCCGGAAATATGACGGTCAGTTATCCTGGAAACAGGGCGGTCAGTTACCCCGGAAACAGGGAGATCAGTTACCCCGGAAATAGGGCAGTCAGTTACCCTGGAAACAGGGCAGTCAGTTACCCCGGAAACAGGGCAGTCAGTTATGCCGGAAACAGGGCAGTCAGTTATCCCGTAAACTGGGTGATCAGTTACCCTGGAAATTGGGCAGTCAGTTAACCTGGAAAAAGGGCAGTCAGTTACCCTGGAAACAGGGCAGTCACTTATCCCGGAAACAGTGTGATCAGTTACCCCGAAACATGGCAGTCAGTTAACCTGGTAAAAGGGCAGTCAGTTATCTTGGAAACAGCGCAGTCAGTTATCCTGGAAACAGGGAGATCTGTTACCTCGGAAATAGGGAGGTCAGTTATCTTGGATGCCAGGCGGTCAGTTACCCCGGAAACAGGGAGATCTGTTACCCCGGAAATAGGGAGGTCAGTTATCTTGGAAACAAGGCGGTCAGTTACCCCGGAAACAGGGCAGTCAGTTACCCTGGAAACAGGGCAGTCAGTTATCCTGGAAACAGTGTGGTCAGTGACACTGCAAACAGGGTGGTCAATTACCCCGGAAACAAGGCAATCAGATACCCCAGAAACAGGGTGATCAGTTATCCTGGAAACAGGGCAGTCAGTTAACCTGGAAACAGGGCAGTCAGTTATCTTGGAAACAGGGCAGTCAGTTATCCTGGAAACAGGGAGATCTGTTACCCCGGAAATAGGGAGGTCAGTTATCCCGGAAACAAGGCGGTCAGTTACCCCGGAAACAGGGAGATCTGTTACACCGGAAACAGGGCAGTCAGTTACCCTGGACACAGGGTGATCAGTTACCCTGGAAACAGGGCAGTCAGTTAACCTGGAAACAGGGCAGTCAGTAATCCTGGAAGCAGGGCGGTCAGTTACCCCGGAAATATGACGGTCAGTTATCCTGGAAACAGGGCGGTCAGTTACCCCGGAAACAGGGAGATCAGTTACCCCGGAAACAGGGCGGTCAGTTACCCTGGAAACAGGGCAGTCAGTTACCCTCGAAACAGGGCAGTCAGTTAACCTGGAAACAGGGCAGTCAGTTACCCCAGAAACAGGGTGATCAGTTACCCCGGAAACAGGGTGATCAGTTACCCTGAAAACTGGGCAGTCAGTTATCCCGGAAACAGGGTGATCAGTTACCCTGGAAACTGGGCAGTCAGTTACCCCAGAAACAGGGTGATCAGTTACCCTGGAAACTGAGCAGTCAGTTACCCTGGAAACTGGGCAGTCAGTTACCCCGGAAACAGGACCGTCAGTAACCCTGGAAACAGATTTTTCAGTAATCCGGACCAGGGTGATCAGTTACCCTGGAAACAGGGCAGTCAGTTATCCTGGAAATAGGGCGGTGAGTTACCCCGGAAACAGGGCGGTCAGTTACCCTGGAAACAGGTTAGTCAGTTACCCCAGAAACAGCGAGATCAGTTACCCTGGAAACTGGGCAGTCAGTTACCACGGAAAAAGGGGGGTCAGTTATCCCGGGAACAGGGTGATCAGTTACCCTGGAAACAGGGCAGTCAGTAACCCCGGAAACAGGGTGATCAGTTACCCTGGAAACAGGATGATCAGTTACCGTGGAAACAGGGCAGACAGTTACCCTGGAAGCAGGGCAGTCAGTTATCCTGGAAACAGGGCAGTCAGTAATCCTGGAAGCAGGGCGGTCAGTTACCCCGGAAATATGACGGTCAGTTATCCTGGAAACAGGGCGGTCAGTTACCCCGGAAACAGGGAGATCAGTTACCCCACAAACAGGGCGATCAGTTACCCTGGAAACAGGGCAGTCAGTTACCCTGGAAACAGGGCAGTCAGTTAACCTGGAAACAGGGCAGTCAGTTAACATGGAAACAGGGCTGTCAGTTATCCTGGAAACAGGGCGGTCAGTTACCCCGGAAATAGGGAGGTCAGTTATCCTGGAAACAGGGCGGTCAGTTACCCCGCAACAGGGAGATCAGTTAACCCGGATACAGGGCAGACAGTCACCCTGGAAACAGGGCAGTCAGTTATCCTGGAAACAGGGTGGTCAGTGACCCCGGAAACAGGGTGATCAGTTATCCTGGAAATAGGGCGGTCAGTTACCCCGGAAACAGGGCAGTCAGTTACCCCGGAAACAGGGTGATCAGTTATCCTGGAAACAGGGCAGTCAGTTACCCCGGAAACAGGGCAGTCAATTACCCTGGAAACAGGGCAGTCAGTTATCCCGGAAACAGGGCATTCAGTAATCCCGGAAACAGGGTGATCAGTTACCCTGGAAACAGGGCAGTCGGTTACCCCGGAAACAGGGCAGTCAGTTACCCTGGAAACAGGGCAGTCAGTTATGCCGGAAACAGGGCAGTCAGTTATCCCGGAAAAAGGGTGATCAGTTACCCTGGAAACTGGGCAGTCAGTTACACTGGAAACAGAGCAGTCAGTTACCCCGGAAGCAGGGCAGTCAGTTACCCTGGAAACAGGGCAGTCAGTTACCCCGGAAAAAGGTTGATCAGTTACCCTGAAAACTGGGCAGTCAGTTACACTGGAAACAGGGCAGTCAGTTTCCCCGGAAACAGGGCAGTCAGTTACCCCGGAAACAGGGCAGTCAGTTACCCTGGAAACAGGGCAGTCAGTTATCCCGGAAACAGGGCAGTCAGTTATCCCGGAAACTGGGTGATCAGTTACCCTGGAAACACGGCATTCAGTTACCCCGGAAACAGGGCAGTCAGTTACCCCGGAAACAGGGCAGTCAGTTATCCCGGAAACTGGGTGATCAGTTACCCTGGAAATTGGGCAGTCAGTTAACCTGGAAAAAGTGCAGTCAGTTACCCTGGAAACAGGGCAGTCAGTTATCCCGGAAACAGAGTGATCAGTTACCCCGAAACAGGGCAGTCAGTTAACCTGGTAACAGGGCAGTCAGTTATCTTGGAAACAGCGCAGTCAGTTATCCTGGAAACAGGGAGATCTGTTACCCCGGAAATAGGGAGGTCAGTTATCTTGGATGCCAGGCGGTCAGTTACCCCGGAAACAGGGAGATCTGTTACCCCGGAAATAGGGAGGTCAGTTATCTTGGAAACAAGGCGATCAGTTACCCCGGAAACAGGGCAGTCAGTTACCCTGGAAACAGGGCAGTCAGTTATCCTGGAAACAGTGCGGTCAGTGACACTGCAAACAGGGTGGTCAATTACCCCGGAAACAAGGCAATCAGATACCCCAGAAACAGGGTGATCAGTTATCCTGGAAACAGGGCAGTCAGTTAACCTGGAAACAGGGCAGTCAGTTATCTTGGAAACAGGGCAGTCAGTTATCCTGGAAACAGGGAGATCTGTTACCCCGGAAATAGGGAGGTCAGTTATCCCGGAAACAAGGCGGTCAGTTACCCCGGAAACAGGGAGATCTGTTACACCGGAAACAGGGCAGTCAGTTACCCTGGACACAGGGTGATCAGTTACCCTGGAAACAGGGCAGTCAGTTATCCTGGAAACAGGGCAGTCAGTAATCCTGGAAGCAGGGCGGTCAGTTACCCCGGAAATATGACGGTCAGTTATCCTGGAAACAGGGCGGTCAGTTACCCCGGAAACAGGGAGAGCAGTTACCCCGGAAACAGGGCGGTCAGTTACCCTGGAAACAGGGCAGTCAGTTACCCTCGAAACAGGGCAGTCAGTTAACCTGGAAACAGGGCAGTCAGTTACCCCAGAAACAGGGTGATTAGTTATCCCGGAAACAGGGTGATCAGTTACCCTGGAAACTGGGCAGTCAGTTACCCCAGAAACAGGGTGATCAGTTACCCTGGAAACTGAGCTGTCAGTTACCCTGGAAACTGGGCAGTCAGTTACCCCGGAAACAGGACGGTCAGTAACCCTGGAAACAGATTTTTCAGTAATCCGGACCAGGGTGATCAGTTACCCTGGAAACAGGGCAGTCAGTTATCCTGGAAATAGGGCGGTGAGTTACCCCGGAAACAGGGCGGTCAGTTACCCTGGAAACAGGTTAGTCAGTTACCCCAGAAACAGCGAGATCAGTTACCCTGGAAACTGGGCAGTCAGTTACCACGGAAAAAGGGGGGTCAGTTATCCCGGGAACAGGGAGATCAGTTACCCTGGAAACAGGGCAGTCAGTAACCCCGGAAACAGGGTGATCAGTTACCCTGGAAACAGGATGATCAGTTACCGTGGAAACAGGGCAGACAGTTACCCTGGAAGCAGGGCAGTCAGGTATCCTGGAAACAGGGCAGTCAGTAATCCTGGAAGCAGGGCGGTCAGTTACCCCTGAAATATGACGGTCAGTTATCCTGGAAACAGGGCGGTCAGTTACCCCGGAAACAGGGAGATCAGTTACCCCACAAACCGGGCGATCAGTTACCCTGGAAACAGGGCAGTCAGTTACCCTGGAAACAGGGCAGTCAGTTAACCTGGAAACAGGGCAGTCAGTTAACATGGAAACAGGGCTGTCAGTTATCCTGGAAACAGGGCGGTCAGTTACCCCGGAAATAGGGAGGTCAGTTATCCTGGAAACAGGGCGGTCAGTTACCCCGCAACAGGGAGATCAGTTAACCCGGATACAGGGCAGACAGTCACCCTGGAAACAGGGCAGTCAGTTATCCTGGAAACAGGGTGGTCAGTGACCCCAGAAACAGGGTGATCAGTTATCCTGGAAATAGGGCGGTCAGTTACCCCGGAAACAGGGCAGTCAGTTACCCCGGAAACAGGGTGATCAGTTATCCTGGAAACAGGGCAGTCAGTTACCCCGGAAACAGGGCAGTCAATTACCCTGGAAACAGGGCAGTCAGTTATCCCGGAAACAGGGCATTCAGTAATCCCGGAAACAGGGTGATCAGTTACCCTGGAAACAGGGCAGTCGGTTACCCCGGAAACAGGGCAGTCAGTTACCCTGGAAACAGGGCAGTCAGTTATGCCGGAAACAGGGCAGTCAGTTATCCCGGAAAAAGGGTGATCAGTTACCCTGGAAACTGGGCAGTCAGTTACACTGGAAACAGAGCAGTCAGTTACCCCGGAAGCAGGGCAGTCAGTTACCCTGGAAACAGGGCAGTCAGTTACCCCGGAAAAAGGTTGATCAGTTACCCTGAAAACTGGGCAGTCAGTTACACTGGAAACAGGGCAGTCAGTTTCCCCGGAAACAGGGCAGTCAGTTACCCCGGAAACAGGGCAGTCAGTTACCCTGGAAACAGGGCAGTCAGTTATCCCGGAAACAGGGCAGTCAGTTATCCCGGAAACTGGGTGATCAGTTACCCTGGAAACACGGCATTCCGTTACCCCGGAAACAGGGCAGTCAGTTACCCCGGAAACAGGGCAGTCAGTTATCCCGGAAACTGGGTGATCAGTTACCCTGGAAATTGGGCAGTCAGTTAACCTGGAAAAAGTGCAGTCAGTTACCCTGGAAACAGGGCAGTCAGTTATCCCGGAAACAGAGTGATCAGTTACCCCGAAACAGGTCAGTCAGTTAACCTGGTAACAGGGCAGTCAGTTATCTTGGAAACAGCGCAGTCAGTTATCCTGGAAACAGGGAGATCTGTTACCCCGGAAATAGGGAGGTCAGTTATCTTGGATGCCAGGCGGTCAGTTACCCCGGAAACAGGGAGATCTGTTACCCCGGAAATAGGGAGATCAGTTATCTTGGAAACAAGGCGATCAGTTACCCCGGAAACAGGGCAGTCAGTTACCCTGGAAACAGGGCAGTCAGTTATCCTGCAAACAGTGCGGTCAGTGACACTGCAAACAGGGTGGTCAATTACGCCGGAAACAAGGCAATCAAATACCCCAGAAACAGGGTGATCAGTTATCCTGGAAACAGGGCAGTCAGTTAACCTGGAAACAGGGCAGTCAGTTATCTTGGAAACAGGGCAGTCAGTTATCCTGGAAACAGGGAGATCTGTTACCCCGGAAATAGGGTTGTCAGTTACCCCGGAAACAGGGAGATCTGTTACACCGGAAACAGGGCAGTCAGTTACCCTGGACACAGGGTGATCAGTTACCCTGGAAACAGGGCAGTCAGTTATCCTGGAAACAGGGCAGTCAGTAATCCTGGAAGCAGGGCGGTCAGTTACCCCGGAAATATGACGGTCAGTTATCCTGGAAACAGGGCGGTCAGTTACCCCGGAGTCAGGGAGATCAGTTACCCCGGAAACAGGGCGGTCAGTTACCCTGGAAACAGGGCAGTCAGTTACCCTCGAAACAGGGCAGTCAGTTAACCTGGAAACAGGGCAGTCAGTTACCCCAGAAACAGGGTGATCAGTTACCCCGGAAACAGGGTGATCAGTTACCCTGAAAACTGGGCAGTCAGTTATCCCGGAAACAGGGTGATCAGTTACCCTGGAAACTGAGCAGTCTGTTACCCTGGAAACTGGGCAGTCAGTTACCCCGGAAACAGGACGGTCAGTAACCCTGGAAACAGATTTTTCAGTAATCCGGACCAGGGTGATCAGTTACCCTGGAAACAGGGCAGTCAGTTATCCTGGAAACAGGTTAGTCAGTTACCCCAGAAACAGCGAGATCAGTTACCCTGGAAACTGGGCAGTCAGTTACCACGGAAAAAGGGGGGTCAGTTATCCCGGGAACAGGGTGATCAGTTACCCTGGAAACAGGGCAGTCAGTAACCCCGGAAACAGGGTGATCAGTTACCCTGGAAACAGGATGATCAGTTACCGTGGAAACAGGGCAGACAGTTACCCCGGAAACAGGGCAGTCAGTTACCTTGGAAACAGGGCAGTCAGTTATCCTGGAAACAGTGCGGTCAGTGACACTGCAAACAGGGTGGTCAATTAACCCGGAGACAAGGCAATCAGATACCCCAGAAACAGGGTGATCAGTTATCCTGGAAACAGGGCAGTCAGTTAACCTGGAAACAGGGCAGTCAGTTATCTTGGAAACAGGGCAGTCAGTTATCCTGGAAACAGGGCATTCAGTAATCCCGGAAACAGGGTGATCAGTTACCCTGGAAACAGGGCAGTCGGTTACCCCGGAAACAGGGCAGTCAGTTACCCTGGAAACAGGGCAGTCAGTTACACTGGAAACAGGGCACTCAGTTTCCCCGGAAACAGGGCAGTCAGTTACCCTGGAAACAGGGCAGTCAGTTACACCGGAAAAAGGGTGATCAGTTACCCTGGAAACTGGGCAGTCAGTTACCCCGGAAAAAGGGTGATCAGTTACCCTGAAAACTGGGCAGTCAGTTACACTGGAAACAGGGCAGTCAGTTTCCCCGGAAACAGGGCAGTCAGTTACCCCGGAAACAGGGCAGTCAGTTACCCTGGAAACAGGGCAGTCAGTTATCCCGGAAACAGGGCAGTCAGTTATCCCGGAAACTGGGTGATCAGTTACCCTGGAAACACGGCATTCAGTTACCCCGGAAACATGGCAGTCATTTACCCCGGAAACAGGGCAGTCAGTTATGCCGGAAACAGGGCAGTCAGTTATCCCGGAAACTGGGTGATCAGTTACCCTGGAAATTGGGCAGTCAGTTAACCTGGAAAAAGGGCAGTCAGTTACCCTGGAAACAGGGCAGTCACTTATCCCGGAAACAGGGTGATCAGTTACCCCGAAACAGGGCAGTCAGTTAACCTGGTAACAGGGCAGTCAGTTATCTTGGAAACAGCGCAGTCAGTTATCCTGGAAACAGGGAGATCTGTTACCCCGGAAATAGGGAGGTCAGTTATCTTGGATGCCAGGCGGTCAGTTACCCCGGAAACAGGGAGATCTGTTACCCCGGAAATTGGGAGGTCAGTTATCTTGGAAACAAGGCGGTCAGTTACCCCGGAAACAGGGCAGTCAGTTACCCTGGAAACAGGGCAGTCAGTTATCCTGGAAACAGTGCGGTCAGTGACACTGCAAACAGGGTGGTCAATTACCCCGGAAACAAGGCAATCAGATACCCCAGAAACAGGGTGATCAGTTATCCTGGAAACAGGGCAGTCAGTTAACCTGGAAACAGGGCAGTCAGTTATCTTGGAAACAGGGCAGTCAGTTATCCTGGAAACAGGGAGATCTGTTACCCCGGAAATAGGGAGGACAGTTATCCCGGAAACAAGGCGGTCAGTTACCCCGGAAACAGGGAGATCTGTTACACCGGAAACAGGGCAGTCAGTTACCCTGGACACAGGGTGATCAGTTACCCTGGAAACAGGGCAGTCAGTTATCCTGGAAACAGGGCAGTCAGTAATCCTGGAAGCAGGGCGGTCAGTTACCCCGGAAATATGACGGTCAGTTATCCTGGAAACAGGGCGGTCAGTTACCCCGGAAACAGGGAGATCAGTTACCCCGGAAACAGGGCAGTCAGTTACCCTGGAAACAGGGCAGTCAGTTACCCCGGAAACAGGGCAGTCAGTTATGCCGGAAACAGGGCAGTCAGTTATCCCGGAAACTGGGTGATCAGTTACCCTGGAAATTGGGCAGTCAGTTAACCTGGAAAAAGGGCAGTCAGTTACCCTGGAAACAGGGCAGTCACTTATCCCGGAAACAGTGTGATCAGTTACCCCGAAACATGGCAGTCAGTTAACCTGGTAACAGGGCAGTCAGTTATCTTGGAAACAGCGCAGTCAGTTATCCTGGAAACAGGGCGATCTGTTACCCCGGAAATAGGGAGGTCAGTTATCTTGGATGCCAGGCGGTCAGTTACCCCGGAAACAGGGAGATCTGTTACCCCGGAAATTGGGAGGTCAGTTATCTTGGAAACAAGGCGGTCAGTTACCCCGGAAACAGGGCAGTCAGTTACCCTCGAAACAGGGCAGTCAGTTATCCTGGAAACAGTGCGGTCAGTGACACTGCAAACAGGGTGGTCAATTACCCCGGAAACAAGGCAATCAGATACCCCAGAAACAGGGTGATCAGTTATCCTGGAAACAGGGCAGTCAGTTAACCTGGAAACAGGGCAGTCAGTTATCTTGGAAACAGGGCAGTCAGTTATCCTGGAAACAGGGAGATCTGTTACCCCGGAAATAGGGAGGTCAGTTATCCCGGAAACAAGGCGGTCAGTTACCCCGGAAACAGGGAGATCTGTTACACCGGAAACAGGGCAGTCAGTTACCCTGGACACAGGGTGATCAGTTACCCTGGAAACAGGGCAGTCAGCTATCCTGGAAACAGGGCAGTCAGTAATCCTGGAAGCAGGGCGGTCAGTTACCCCGGAAATATGACGGTCAGTTATCCTGGAAACAGGGCGGTCAGTTACCCCGGAAACAGGGAGAGCAGTTACCCCGGAAACAGGGCGGTCAGTTACCCTGGAAACAGGGCTGTCAGTTACCCTCGAAACAGGGCAGTCAGTTAACCTGGAAACAGGGCAGTCAGTTACCCCAGAAACAGGGTGATCAGTTTCCCCGGAAACAGGGTGATCAGTTACCCTGAAAACTGGGCAGTCAGTTATCCCGGAAACAGGGTGATCAGTTACCCTGGAAACTGGGCAGTCAGTTACCCCAGAAACAGGGTGATCAGTTACCCTGGAAACAGCGCAGTCAGTTACCCTGGAAACTGGGCAGTCAGTTACCCCGGAAAAAGGACGGTCAGTAACCCTGGAAACAGATTTTTCAGTAATCCGGACCAGGGTGATCAGTTATCCTGGAAATAGGGCGGTGAGTTACCCCGGAAACAGGGCGGTCAGTTACCCTGGAAACAGGTTAGTCAGTTACCCCAGAAACAGCGAGATCAGTTACCCTGGAAACTGGGCAGTCAGTTACCACGGAAAAACGGGGGTCAGTTATCCCGGGAACAGGGAGATCAGTTACCCTGGAAACAGGGCAGTCAGTAACCCCGGAAACAGGGTGATCAGTTACCCTGGAAACAGGATGATCAGTTACCGTGGAAACAGGGCAGACAGTTACACTGGAAGCAGGGCAGTCAGTTATCCTGGAAACAGGGCAGTCAGTAATCCTGGAAGCAGGGCGGTCAGTTACCCCGGAAATATGACGGTCAGTTATCCAGGAAACAGGGCGGTCAGTTACCCCGGAAACAGGGAGATCAGTTACCCCACAAACAGGGCGATCAGTTACCCTGGAAACAGGGCAGTCAGTTACCCTGGAAACAGGGCAGTCAGTTAACCTGGAAACAGGGCAGTCAGTTAACATGGAAACAGGGCTGTCAGTTATCCTGGAAACAGGGCGGTCAGTTACCCCGGAAATAGGGAGGTCAGTTATCCTGGAAACAGGGTGGTCAGTGACCCCGGAAACAGGGTGATCAGTTATCCTGGAAATAGGGCGGTCAGTTACCCCGGAAACAGGGCAGTCAGTTACCCCGGAAACAGGGTGATCAGTTATCCTGGAAACAGGGCAGTCAGTTACCCCGGAAACAGGGCAGTCAATTACCCTGGAAACAGGGCAGTCAGTTATCCCGGAAACAGGGCATTCAGTAATCCCGGAAACAGGGTGATCAGTTACCCTGGAAACAGGGCAGTCGGTTACCCCGGAAACAGGGCAGTCAGTTACCCTGGAAACAGGGCAGTCAGTTATGCCGGAAACAGGGCAGTCAGTTATCCCGGAAAAAGGGTGATCAGTTACCCTGGAAACTGGGCAGTCAGTTACACTGGAAACAGAGCAGTCAGTTACCCCGGAAGCAGGGCAGTCAGTTACCCTGGAAACAGGGCAGTCAGTTACCCCGGAAAAAGGGTGATCAGTTACCCTGAAAACTGGGCAGTCAGTTACACTGGAAACAGGGCAGTCAGTTTCCCCAGAAACAGGGCAGTCAGTTACCCCGGAAACAGGGCAGTCAGTTACCCTGGAAACAGGGCAGTCAGTTATCCCGGAAACAGGGCAGTCAGTTATCCCGGAAACTGGGTGATCAGTTACCCTGGAAACACGGCATTCAGTTACCCCGGAAACAGGGCAGTCAGTTACCCCGGAAACAGGGCAGTCAGTTATCCCGGAAACTGGGTGATCAGTTACCCTGGAAATTGGGCAGTCAGTTAACCTGGAAAAAGTGCAGTCAGTTACCCTGGAAACAGGGCAGTCAGTTATCCCGGAAACAGAGTGATCAGTTACCCCGAAACAGGGCAGTCAGTTAACCTGGTAACAGGGCAGTCAGTTATCTTGGAAACAGCGCAGTCAGTTATCCTGGAAACAGGGAGATCTGTTACCCCGGAAATAGGGAGGTCAGTTATCTTGGATGCCAGGCGGTCAGTTACCCCGGAAACAGGGAGATCTGTTACCCCGGAAATAGGGAGGTCAGTTATCTTGGAAACAAGGCGATCAGTTACCCTGGAAACAGGGCAGTCAGTTACCCTGGAAACAGGGCAGTCAGTTATCCTGGAAACAGTGCGGTCAGTGACACTGCAAACAGGGTGGTCAATTACGCCGGAAACAAGGCAATCAAATACCCCAGAAACAGGGTGATCAGTTATCCTGGAAACAGGGCAGTCAGTTAACCTGGAAACAGGGCAGTCAGTTATCTTGGAAACAGGGCAGTCAGTTATCCTGGAAACAGGGAGATCTGTTACCCCGGAAATAGGGAGGTCAGTTACCCCGGAAACAGGGAGATCTGTTACACCGGAAACAGGGCAGTCAGTTACCCTGGACACAGGGTGATCAGTTACCCTGGAAACAGGGCAGTCAGTTATCCTGGAAACAGGGCAGTCAGTAATCCTGGAAGCAGGGCGGTCAGTTACCCCGGAAATATGACGGTCAGTTATCCTGGAAACAGGGCGGTCAGTTACCCCGGAAACAGGGAGATCAGTTACCCCGGAAACAGGGCAGTCAGTTACCCTGGAAACAGGGCAGCCAGTTACCCTCGAAACAGGGCAGTCAGTTAACCTGGAAACAGGGCAGTCAGTTATCCTGGAAACAGTGCGGTCAGTGACACTGCAAACAGGGTGGTCAATTACGCCGGAAACAAGGCAATCAAATACCCCAGAAACAGGGTGATCAGTTATCCTGGAAACAGGGCAGTCAGTTAACCTGGAAACAGGGCAGTCAGTTATCTTGGAAACAGGGCAGTCAGTTATCCTGGAAACAGGGAGATCTGTTACCCCGGAAATAGGGAGGTCAGTTACCCCGGAAACAGGGAGATCTGTTACACCGGAAACAGGGCAGTCAGTTACCCTGGACACAGGGTGATCAGTTACCCTGGAAACAGGGCAGTCAGTTATCCTGGAAACAGGGCAGTCAGTAATCCTGGAAGCAGGGCGGTCAGTTACCCCGGAAATATGACGGTCAGTTATCCTGGAAACAGGGCGGTCAGTTACCCCGGAAACAGGGAGATCAGTTACCCCGGAAACAGGGCAGTCAGTTACCCTGGAAACAGGGCAGCCAGTTACCCTCGAAACAGGGCAGTCAGTTAACCTGGAAACAGGGCAGTCAGTTACCCCAGAAACAGGGTGATCAGTTACCCCGGAAACAGGGTGATCAGTTACCCTGAAAACTGGGCAGTCAGTTATCCCGGAAACAGGGTGATCAGTTACCCTGGAAACTGGGCAGTCAGTTACCCCAGAAACAGGGTGATCAGTTACCCTGGAAACTGAGCAGTCAGTTACCCTGGAAACTGGGCAGTCAGTTACCCCGGAAACAGGACGTTCAGTAACCCTGGAAACAGATTTTTCAGTAATCCGGACCAGGGTGATCAGTTACCCTGGAAACAGGGCAGTCAGTTATCCTGGAAACAGGTTAGTCAGTTACCCCAGAAACAGCGAGATCAGTTACCCTGGAAACTGGGCAGTCAGTTACCACGGAAAAAGGGGGGTCAGTTATCCCGGGAACAGGGTGATCAGTTACCCTGGAAACAGGGCAGTCAGTAACCCCGGAAACAGGGTGATCAGTTACCCTGGAAACAGGATGATCAGTTACCGTGGAAACAGGGCAGACAGTTACCCCGGAAACAGGGCAGTCAGTTACCCTGGAAACAGGGCAGTCAGTTATCCTGGAAACAGTGCGGTCAGTGACACTGCAAACAGGGTGGTCAATTAACCCGGAGACAAGGCAATCAGATACCCCAGAAACAGGGTGATCAGTTATCCTGGAAACAGGGCAGTCAGTTAACCTGGAAACAGGGCAGTCAGTTATCTTGGAAACAGGGCAGTCAGTTATCCTGGAAACAGGGAGATCTGTTACCCCGGAAATAGGGAGGTCAGTTATCCCGGAAACAAGGCGGTCAGTTACCCCGGAAACAGGGAGATCTGTTACACCGGAAACAGGGCAGTCAGTTACCCTGGACACAGGGTGATCAGTTACCCTGGAAACAGGGCAGTCAGTTATCCTGGAAACAGGGCAGTCAGTAATCCTGGAAGCAGGGCGGTCAGTTACCCCGGAAATATGACGGTCAGTTATCCTGGAAACAGGGCGGTCAGTTACCCTGGAAACAGGGCAGTCAGTTACCCTCGAAACAGGGCAGTCAGTTAACCTGGAAACAGGGCAGTCAGTTACCCCAGAAACAGGGAGATCAGTTTCCCCGGAAACAGGGTGATCAGTTACCCTGAAAACTGGGCAGTCAGTTATCCCGGAAACAGGGTGATCAGTTACCCTGGAAACTGGGCAGTCAGTTACCCCAGAAACAGGGTGATCAGTTACCCTGGAAACTGAGCAGTCAGTTACCCTGGAAACTGGGCAGTCAGTTACCCCGGAAACAGGACGGTCAGTCACCCTGGAAACAGATTTTTCAGTAATCCGGACCAGGGCGATCAGTTACCCTGGAAACAGGGCAGTCAGTTATCCTGGAAATAGGGCGTTGAGTTACCCCGGAAACAGGGCGGTCAGTTACCCTGGAAACAGGTTAGTCAGTTACCCCAGAAACAGCGAGATCAGTTACCCTGGAAACTGGGCAGTCAGTAACCACGGAAAAAGGGGGGTCAGTTATCCCGGGAACAGGGTGATCAGTTACCCTGGAAAAAGGGCAGTCAGTAACCCCGGAAACAGGGTGATCAGTTAACCCGGATACAGGGCAGACAGTCACCCTGGAAACAGGGCAGTCAGTTATCCTGGAAACAGGGTGGTCAGTTATCCTGGAAATAGGGCGGTCAGTTACCCCGGAAACAGGGCAGTCAGTTACCCCGGAAACAGGGTGATCAGTTATCCTGGAAACAGGGCAGTCAGTTACCCCGGAAACAGGGCAGTCAATTTCCCTGGAAACAGGGCAGTCAGTTATCCCGGAAACAGGGCATTCAGTAATCCCGGAAACAGGGTGATCAGTTACCCTGGAAACAGGGCAGTCGGTTACCCCGGAAACAGGGCAGTCAGTTACCCTGGAAACAGGGCAGTCAGTTATGCCGGAAACAGGGCAGTCAGTTATCCCGGAAAAAGGGTGATCAGTTACCCTGGAAACTGGGCAGTCTGTTACACTGGAAACAGAGCAGTCAGTTACCCCGGAAGCAGGGCAGTCAGTTACCCTGGAAACAGGGCAGTCAGTTACCCCGGAAAAAGGGTGATCAGTTACCCTGAAAACTGGGCAGTCAGTTACACTGGAAACAGGGCAGTCAGTTTCCCCAGAAACAGGGCAGTCAGTTACCCCGGAAACAGGGCAGTCAGTTACCCTGGAAACAGGGCAGTCAGTTATCCCGGAAACAGGGCAGTCAGTTATCCCGGAAACTGGGTGATCAGTTACCCTGGAAACACGGCATTCAGTTACCCCGGAAACAGGGCAGTCAGTTACCCCGGAAACAGGGCAGTCAGTTATCCCGGAAACTGGGTGATCAGTTACCCTGGAAATTGGGCAGTCAGTTAACCTGGAAAAAGGGCAGTCAGTTACCCTGGAAACAGGGCAGTCAGTTATCCCGGAAACAGAGTGATCAGTTACCCCGAAACAGGGCAGTCAGTTAACCTGGTAACAGGGCAGTCAGTTATCTTGGAAACAGCGCAGTCAGTTATCCTGGAAACAGGGAGATCTGTTACCCCGGAAATAGGGAGGTCAGTTATCTTGGATGCCAGGCGGTCAGTTACCCCGGAAACAGGGAGATCTGTTACCCCGGAAATAGGGAGGTCAGTTATCTTGGAAACAAGGCGGTCAGTTACCCCGGAAACAGGGCAGTCAGTTACCCTGGAAACAGGGCAGTCAGTTATCCTGGAAACAGTGCGGTCAGTGACACTGCAAACAGGGTGGTCAATTACGCCAGAAACAAGGCAATCAAATACCCCAGAAACAGGGTGATCAGTTATCCTGGAAACAGGGCAGTCAGTTAACCTGGAAACAGGGCAGTCAGTTATCTTGGAAACAGGGCAGTCAGTTATCCTGGAAACAGGGAGATCTGTTACCCCGGAAATAGGGAGGTCAGTTATCCCGGAAACAAGGCGGTCAGTTATCCCGGAAACAGGGAGATCTGTTACACCGGAAACAGGGCAGTCAGTTACCCTGGACACAGGGTGATCAGTTACCCTGGAAACAGGGCAGTCAGTAATCCTGGAAGCAGGGCGGTCAGTTACCCCGGAGATATGACGGTCAGTTATCCTGGAAACAGGGCGGTCAGTTACCCCGGAAACAGGGCAGTCAGTTAACCCGGAAACTGGGCAGTCAGTTACCCCAGAAACAGGGTGATCAGTTTCCCCGGAAACAGGGTGATCAGTTACCCTGAAAACTGGGCAGTCAGTTATCCCGGAAACAGGGTGATCAGTTACCCTGGAAACTGGGCAGTCAGTTACCCCAGAAACAGGGTGATCAGTTACCCTGGAAACTGAGCAGTCAGTTACCCTGGAAACTGGGCAGTCAGTTACCCCGGAAACAGGACGGTCAGTAACCCTGGAAACAGATTTTTCAGTAATCCGGACCAGGGTGATCAGTTACCCTGGAAACAGGGCAGTCAGTTATCCTGGAAACAGGTTAGTCAGTTACCCCAGAAACAGCGAGATCAGTTACCCTGGAAACTGGGCAGTCAGTTACCACGGAAAAAGGGTGATCAGTTACCCTGGAAACAGGATGATCAGTTACCGTGGAAACAGGGCAGACAGTTACCCCGGAAACAGGGCAGTCAGTTACCCTGGAAACAGGGCAGTCAGTTATCCTGGAAACAGTGCGGTCAGTGACACTGCAAACAGGGTGGTCAATTAACCCGGAGACAAGGCAATCAGATACCCCAGAAACAGGGTGATCAGTTATCCTGGAAACAGGGCAGTCAGTTAACCTGGAAACAGGGCAGTCAGTTATCTTGGAAACAGGGCAGTCAGTTATCCTGGATACAGGGAGATCTGTTACCCCGGAAATAGGGAGGTCAGTTATCCCGGAAACAAGGCGGTCAGTTACCCCGGAAACAGGGAGATCTGTTACACCGGAAACAGGGCAGTCAGTTACCCTGGACACAGGGTGATCAGTTACCCTGGAAACAGGGCAGTCAGTTATCCTGGAAACAGGGCAGTCACTAATCCTGGAAGCAGGGCGGTCAGTTACCCCGGAAATATGACGGTCAGTTATCCTGGAAACAGGGCGGTCAGTTACCCCGGAAACAGGGAGATCAGTTACCCCGGAAACAGGGCGTTCAGTTACCCTGGAAACAGGGCAGTCAGTTACCCTCGAAACTGAGCAGTCAGTTACCCTGGAAACTGGGCAGTCAGTTACCCCGGAAACAGGACGGTCAGTAACCCTGGAAACAGATTTTTCAGTAATTCGGACCAGGGCGATCAGTTACCCTGGAAACAGGGCAGTCAGTTATCCTGGAAATAGGGCGGTGAGTTACCCCGGAAACAGGGCGGTCAGTTACCCTGGAAACAGGTTAGTCAGTTACCCCAGAAACAGCGAGATCAGTTACCCTGGAAACTGGGCAGTCAGTTACCACGGAAAAAGGGGGGTCAGTTATCCCAGGAACAGGGTGATCAGTTACCCTGGAAACAGGGCAGTCAGTAACCCCGGAAACAGGGTGATCAGTTACCCTGGAAACAGGATGATCAGTTACCGTGGAAATAGGGCAGACAGTTACCCCGGAAACAGGGCAGTCATTTATCCTGGAAACAGGGTGATCAGTTACACTGGAAACAGGGCAGTCAGTTATCCCGGAAACAGGGTGATCAGTTACCCTGGAAACAGTGCTGTCAGTTATCCTGGAAACAGGGCAGTCAGTTTTACCTGGAAACAGGGCGGTTAGTTAACCTGGAAACAGGGCAGTCAGTTAACCCGGAAAAAGGGTGATCAGTTACCCAGGAAACTTGGCAGTCAGTTACCCTGGAAACAGGGCAGTCAGTTTCCCCAGAAACAGGGCAGTCAGTTACCCTGGAAACCGGGCAGTCAGTTACCCCGGTAACTGGGCAGTCAGTTGCCCTGGAAACAGGGCATTCAGTTATCCCGGAAACAGGGCAGTCAGTTATCCCGGAATAAGGGTGATCAGTTACCCTGGAAACTGGGCAGTCAGTTACCCTGGAAACAGGGCAGTCAGTTTCCCCGAAACTAGGCAGTCAGTTACCCTGGAAACAGGGTGATCAGTTACCCTGGAAACAGGGTGATCAGTTACCCTGAAAACTGGGCAGTCAGTTATCCCGGAAGCAGGGTGATCAGTTACCCTGGAAACTGGGCAGTCAGTTACCCCAGAAACAGGGTGATCAGTTACCCTGGAAACTGAGCAGTCAGTTACCCTGGAAACTGGGCAGTCAGTTACCCCGGAAGCAGGACGGTCAGTAACCCTGGAAACAGATTTTTCAGTAATCCGGACCAGGGTGATCAGTTACCCTGGAAACAGGGCAGTCAGTTATCCTGGAAATAGGGCGGTGAGTTACCCCGGAAACAGGGCGGTCAGTTACCCTGGAAACAGGTTAGTCAGTTACCCCAGAAACAGCGAGATCAGTTACCCTGGAAACTAGGCAGTCAGTTACCACGCAAAAAGGGGGGTCAGTTATCCCGGGAACGGGGTGATCAGTTAACCTGGAAACAGGGCAGTCAGTAACCCCGGAAACAGGGTGATCAGTTACCCTGGAAACAGGATGATCAGTTACCGTGGAAACAGGGCAGACAGTTACCCCGGAAACAGAGCAGTCCGTTACCCTGGAAACAGGGCAGTCAGTTATCCTGGAAACAGTGCGGTCAGTGACACTGCAAACAGGGTGGTCAATTACCCCGGAAACAAGGCAATCAGATACCCCAGAAACAGGGTGATCAGTTATCCTGGAAACAGGGCAGTCAGTTAACCTGGAAACAGGGCAGTCAGTTATCTTGGAAACAGGGCAGTCAGTTATCCTGGAAACAGGGAGATCTGTTACCCCGGAAATAGGGAGGTCAGTTATCCCGGAAACAAGGCGGTCAGTTACCCCGGAAACAGGGAGATCTGTTACACCGGAAACAGGGCAGTCAGTTACCCTGGACACAGGGTGATCAGTTACCCTGGAAACAGGGCAGTCAGTAATCCTGGAAGCAGGGCGGTCAGTTACCCCGGAAATATGACGGTCAGTTATCCTGGAAACAGGGCGGTCAGTTACCCCGGAAACAGGGAGATCAGTTACCCCGGAAACAGGGCGGTCAGTTACCCTGGAAACAGGGCAGTCAGTTACCCTCGAAACAGGGCAGTCAGTTAACCTGGAAACAGGGCAGTCAGTTACCCCAGAAACAGGGTGATCAGTTTCCCCGGAAACAGGGTGATCAGTTACACTGAAAACTGGGCAGTCAGTTATCCCGGAAACAGGGTGATCAGTTACCCTGGAAACTGGGCAGTCAGTTACCCCAGAAACAGGGTGATCAGTTACCCTGGAAACTGAGCAGTCAGTTACCCTGGAAACTGGGCAGTCAGTTACCCCGGAAACAGGACGGTCAGTAACCCTGGAAACAGATTTTTCAGTAATCCAGACCAGGGTGATCAGTTGCCCTGGAAACAGGGCAGTCAGTTATCCTGGCAATAGGGCGGTGAGTTACCCCGGAAACAGGGCGGTCAGTTACCCTGGAAACAGGTTAGTCAGTTACCCCAGAAACAGCGAGATCAGTTACCCTGGAAACTGGGCAGTCAGTTACCACGGAAAAAGGGGGGTCAGTTATCCCAGGAACAGGGTGATCAGTTACCCTGGAAACAGGGCAGTCAGTAACCCCGGAAACAGGGTGATCAGTTACCCTGGAAACAGGATGATCAGTTACCGTGGAAATAGGGCAGACAGTTACCCCGGAAACAGGGCAGTCAGTTATCCTGGAAACAGGGTGATCAGTTACACTGGAAACAGGGCAGTCAGTTATCCCGGAAACAGGGTGATCAGTTACCCTGGAAACAGTGCTGTCAGTTATCCTGGAAACAGGGCAGTCAGTTTTACCTGGAAACAGGGCGGTTAGTTAACCTGGAAACAGGGCAGTCAGTTATCCCGGAAAAAGGGTGATCAGTTACCCAGGAAACTTGGCAGTCAGTTACCCTGGAAACAGGGCAGTCAGTTTCCCCAGAAACAGAGCAGTCAGTTACCCTGGAAACCGGGCAGTCAGTTACCCCGGTAACTGGGCAGTCAGTTGCCCTGGAAACAGGGCATTCAGTTATCCCGGAAACAGGGCAGTCAGTTATCCCGGAATAAGGGTGATCAGTTACCCTGGAAACTGGGCAGTCAGTTACCCTGGAAACAGGGCAGTCAGTTTCCCCGGAAACTAGGCAGTCAGTTACCCTGGAAACAGGGTGATCAGTTACCCCGGAAACAGGGTGATCAGTTACCCTGAAAACTGGGCAGTCAGTTATCCCGGAAGCAGGGTGATCAGTTACCCTGGAAACTGGGCAGTCAGTTACCCCAGAAACAGGGTGATCAGTTACCCTGGAAACTGAGCAGTCAGTTACCCTGGAAACTGGGCAGTCAGTTACCCCGGAAGCAGGACGGTCAGTAACCCTGGAAACAGATTTTTCAGTAATCCGGACCAGGGTGATCAGTTACCCTGGAAACAGGGCAGTCAGTTATCCTGGAAATAGGGCGGTGAGTTACCCCGGAAACAGGGCGGTCAGTTACCCTGGAAACAGGTTAGTCAGTTACCCCAGAAACAGCGAGATCAGTTACCCTGGAAACTAGGCAGTCAGTTACCACGCAAAAAGGGGGGTCAGTTATCCCGGGAACGGGGTGATCAGTTAACCTGGAAACAGGGCAGTCAGTAACCACGGAAACAGGGTGATCAGTTACCCTGGAAACAGGATGATCAGTTACCGTGGAAACAGGGCAGACAGTTACCCCGGAAACAGAGCAGTCCGTTACCCTGGAAACAGGGCAGTCAGTTATCCTGGAAACAGTGCGGTCAGTGACACTGCAAACAGGGTGGTCAATTACCCCGGAAACAAGGCAATCAGATACCCCAGAAACAGGGTGATCAGTTATCCTGGAAACAGGGCAGTCAGTTAACCTGGAAACAGGGCAGTCAGTTATCTTGGAAACAGGGCAGTCAGTTATCCTGGAAACAGGGAGATCTGTTACCCCGGAAATAGGGAGGTCAGTTATCCCGGAAACAAGGCGGTCAGTTACCCCGGAAACAGGGAGATCTGTTACACCGGAAACAGGGCAGTCAGTTACCCTGGACACAGGGTGATCAGTTACCCTGGAAACAGGGCAGTCAGTAATCCTGGAAGCAGGGCGGTCAGTTACCCCGGAAATATGACGGTCAGTTATCCTGGAAACAGGGCGGTCAGTTACCCCGGAAACAGGGAGATCAGTTACCCCGGAAACAGGGCGGTCAGTTACCCTGGAAACAGGGCAGTCAGTTACCCTCGAAACAGGGCAGTCAGTTAACCTGGAAACAGGGCAGTCAGTTACCCCAGAAACAGGGTGATCAGTTTCCCCGGAAACAGGGTGATCAGTTACACTGAAAACTGGGCAGTCAGTTATCCCGGAAAGAGGGTGATCAGTTACCCTGGAAACTGGGCAGTCAGTTACCCCAGAAACAGGGTGATCAGTTACCCTGGAAACTGAGCAGTCAGTTACCCTGGAAACTGGGCAGTCAGTTACCCCGGAAACAGGACGGTCAGTAACCCTGGAAACAGATTTTTCAGTAATCCAGACCAGGGTGATCAGTTGCCCTGGAAACAGGGCAGTCAGTTATCCTGGAAATAGGGCGGTGAGTTACCCCGGAAACAGGGCGGTCAGTTACCCTGGAAACAGGTTAGTCAGTTACCCCAGAAACAGCGAGATCAGTTACCCTGGAAACTGGGCAGTCAGTTACCACGGAAAAAGGGGGGTCAGTTCTCCCGGGAACAGGGTGATCAGTTACCCTGGAAACAGGGCAGTCAGTAACCCCGGAAACAGGGTGATCAGTTACCCTGGAAACAGGATGATCAGTTACCCTGGAAACAGGGCAGACAGTTACCCCGGAAACAGGGCAGTCAGTTATCCTGGAAACAGGGTGATCAGTTACACTGGAAACAGGGCAGTCAGTTATCCCGGAAACAGGGTGATCAGTTACCCTGGAAACAGGGCTGTCAGTTATCCTGGAAACAGGGCAGTCAGTTTTACCTGGAAACAGGGCGGTTAGTTAACCTGGAAACAGGGCAGTCAGTTATCCCGGAAAAAGGGTGATCAGTTACCCAGGAAACTTGGCAGTCAGTTACCCTGGAAACAGGGCAGTCAGTTTCCCCAGAAACAGGGCAGTCAGTTACCCTGGAAACAGGGCAGTCAGTTACCCCGGTAACTGGGCAGTCAGTTGCCCTGGAAACAGGGCATTCAGTTATCCCGGAAACAGGGCAGTCAGTTATCCCGGAATAAGGGTGATCAGTTACCCTGGAAACTGGGCAGTCAGTTACCCTGGAAACAGGGCAGTCAGTTTGCCCGGAAACTAGGCAGTCAGTTACCCTGGAAACAGGGCAGTCATGTACCCCGGAAACTGGGCAGTCCGTTACCCTGGAAACAGGTCAGTCAGTCACCCTGGAAACAGGGCAGTGAGCAATCCCGGAAACAGGGCAGTCAGTTCTCCCGGAAACAGGGTGAACAGTTACCCTGGAAACTGGGCAGTCAGTTACCCTGGAAACAGGGCTTTCAGTTACCCTGGAAACAGGGTGATCAGTTACCCTGGAAACTGGGCAGTCAGTTACCCTGGAAACAGGGTGATCAGTTACCCTGGAAACTGGGCAGTCTGTTACCCTGGAAACAGGGCAGTCAGTTATCCTGGAAACAAGGCAGTCAGTAATCCTGGAAACAGGGCGGTCAGTTACCCCGGAAATAGGGCGGTCAGTTATCCTGGAAACAGGGCGGTCAGTTACCCCGGAAACAGGGAGATCAGTTACCCCGGAAACAGGGCGGTCAGTTACCCTGGAAACAGGGCAGTCAGTTACCCTGTAAACAGGGCAGTCAGTTAACCTGGAAACAGGGCAGTCAGTTAACCTGGAAACAGGGCTGTCAGTTATCCTGGAAACAGGGCGGTCAGTTACCCCGGAAATAGGGAGGTCAGTTATCCTGGAAACAGGGCGGTCAGTTACCCTGGAAACAGGGAGATCAGTTAACCCGGATACAGGGCAGCCAGTCACCCTGTAAACAGGGCAGTCAGTTATCCTGGAAACAGGGCGGTCAGTGACCCCGGAAACAGTGTGATCAGTTATCTTGGAAACAGGGCGGTCAGTTACCCCGGAAACAGGGCAGTCAGTTACCCCGGAAACAGGGCAGTCTGTTACCCTGGAAACAGGGCAGTCAGTTATGCCGGAAACAGGGCAGTCAGTTATCCCGGAAAAATGGTGATCAGTTACCCTAGAAACTGGGCAGTCAGTTATCCTGGAAACAGAGCAGTCATTTACCCCGGAAGCAGGGCAGTCAGTTACCCTGGAAACAGGGCAGTCAGTTACCCCGGAAAAAGGGTGATCAGTTACCCTGAAAACTGGGCAGTCAGTTACCCTGGAAACAGGGCAGTCAGTTTCCCCGGAAAGAGGGCAGTCAGTTACCCCGGAAACAGGGCAGACAGTTACCCTGGAAACAGGGCACTCAGTTATCCCGGATACAGGGCAGTCAGTTACCCCGGAAACAGGGCAGTCAGTTATGCCGGAAACAGGGCAGTCAGTTATCCAGGAAACTGTTGATCAGTTACCCTGGAAACTGGGCAGTCAGTTAACCTGGAAAAAGGGCAGTCAGTTACCCTGGAAACAGGGCAGTCAGTTATCCCGGAAACAGAGTGATCAGTTACCCCGAAACAGGGCAGTCAGTTAACCTGGTAACAGGGCAGTCAGTTATCTTGGAAACAGCGCAGTCAGTAATCCTGGAAACAGGGAGATCTGTTACCCCGGAAATAGGGAGGTCAGTTATCTTGGATGCCAGGCGGTCAGTTACCCCGGAAACAGGGAGATCTGTTACCCCGGAAATAGGGAGGTCAGTTATCTTGGAAACAAGGCGGTCAGTTACCCCGGAAACAGGGCAGTCAGTTACCCTGGAAACAGGGCAGTCAGTTATCCTGGAAACAGTGCGGTCAGTGACACTGCAAACAGGGTGGTCAATTACGCCAGAAACAAGGCAATCAAATACCCCAGAAACAGGGTGATCAGTTATCCTGGAAACAGGGCAGTCAGTTAACCTGGAAACAGGGCAGTCAGTTATCTTGGAAACAGGGCAGTCAGTTATCCTGGAAACAGGGAGATCTGTTACCCCGGAAATAGGGAGGACAGTTATCCCGAAAACAAGGCGGTCAGTTACCCCGGAAACAGGGAGATCTGTTACACCGGAAACAGGGCAGTCAGTTACCCTGGACACAGGGTGATCAGTTACCCTGGAAACAGCGCAGTCAGTAATCCTGGAAGCAGGGCGGTCAGTTACCCCGGAAATATGACGGTCAGTTATCCTGGAAACAGGGCGGTCAGTTACCCCGGAAACAGGGAGATCAGTTACCCCGGAAACAGGGCGGTCAGTTACCCTGGAAACAGGGCAGTCAGTTACCCTCGAAACAGGGCAGTCAGTTAACCTGGAAACAGGGCAGTCAGTTACCCCAGAAACAGGGTGATCAGTTACCCCGGAAACAGGGTGATCAGTTACCCTGAAAACTGGGCAGTCAGTTATCCCGGAAACAGGGTGATCAGTTACCCTGGAAACTGGGCAGTCAGTTACCCCAGAAACAGGGTGATCAGTTACCCTGGAAACTGAGCAGTCAGTTACCCTGGAAACTGGGCAGTCAGTTACCCCGGAAACAGGACGGTCAGTAACCCTGGAAACAGATTTTTCAGTAATCCGGACCAGGGTGATCAGTTACCCTGGAAACAGGGCAGTCAGTTATCCTGGAAACAGGTTAGTCAGTTACCCCAGAAACAGCGAGATCAGTTACCCTGGAAACTGGGCAGTCAGTTACCACGGAAAAAGGGGGGTCAGTTATCCCGGGAACAGGGTGATCAGTTACCCTGGAAACAGGGCAGTCAGTAACTCCGGAAACAGGGTGATCAGTTACCCTGGAAACAGGATGATCAGTTACCGTGGAAACAGGGCAGACAGTTACCCCGGAAACAGGGCAGTCAGTTACCCTGGAAACAGGGCAGTCAGTTATCCTGGAAACAGTGCGGTCAGTGACACTGCAAACAGGGTGGTCAATTAACCCGGAGACAAGGCAATCAGATTCCCCAGAAACAGGGTGATCAGTTATCCTGGAAACAGGGCAGTCAGTTAACCTGGAAACAGGGCAGTCAGTTATCTTGGAAACAGGGCAGTCAGTTATCCTGGAAACAGGGAGATCTGTTACCCCGGAAATAGGGAGGTCAGTTATCCCGGAAACAAGGCGGTCAGTTGCCCCGGAAACAGGGAGATCTGTTACACCGGAAACAGGGCAGTCAGTTACCCTGGACACAGGGTGATCAGTTACCCTGGAAACAGGGCAGTCAGTTATCCTGGAAACAGGGCAGTCAGTAATCCTGGAAGCAGGGCGGTCAGTTACCCCGGAAATATGACGGTCATTTATCCTGGAAACAGGGCGGTCAGTTACCCCGGAAACAGGGAGATCAGTTACCCCGGAAACAGGGCGTTCAGTTACCCTGGAAACAGGGCAGTCAGTTACCCTCGAAACAGGGCAGTCAGTTAACCTGGAAACAGGGCAGTCAGTTACCCCAGAAACAGGGTGATCAGTTTCCCCGGAAACAGGGTGATCAGTTACCCTGAAAACTGGGCAGTCAGTTATCCCGGAAACAGGGTGATCAGTTACCCTGGAAACTGGGCAGTCAGTTACCCCAGAAACAGGGTGATCAGTTACCCTGGAAACTGAGCAGTCAGTTACCCTGGAAACTGGGCAGTCAGTTACCCCGGAAACAGGACGGTCAGTAACCCTGGAAACAGATTTTTCAGTAATCCGGACCACGGCGATCAGTTACCCTGGAAACAGGGCAGTCAGTTATCCTGGAAATAGGGCGGTGAGTTACCCCGGAAACAGGGCGGTCAGTTACCCTGGAAACAGGTTAGTCAGTTACCCCAGAAACAGCGAGATCAGTTACCCTGGAAACTGGGCAGTCAGTTACCACGGAAAAAGGGGGGTCAGTTATCCCAGGAACAGGGTGATCAGTTACCCTGGAAACAGGGCAGTCAGTAACCCCGGAAACAGGGTGATCAGTTACCCTGGAAACAGGATGATCAGTTACCGTGGAAATAGGGCAGACAGTTACCCCGGAAACAGGGCAGTCAGTTATCCTGGAAACAGGGTGATCAGTTACACTGGAAACAGGGCAGTCAGTTATCCCGGAAACAGGGTGATCAGTTACCCTGGAAACAGTGCTGTCAGTTATCCTGGAAACAGGGCAGTCAGTTTTACCTGGAAACAGGGCGGTTAGTTAACCTGGAAACAGGGCAGTCAGTTATCCCGGAAAAAGGGTGATCAGTTACCCTGGAAACTGGGCAGTCAGTTACCCTGGAAACAGGGCAGTCAGTTTCCCCAGAAACAGGGCAGTCAGTTACCCTGGAAACCGGGCAGTCAGTTACCCCGGTAACTGGGCAGTCAGTTGCCCTGGAAACAGGGCATTCAGTTATCCCGGAAACAGGGCAGTCAGTTATCCCGGAATAAGGGTGATCAGTTACCCTGGAAACTGGGCAGTCAGTTACCCTGGAAACAGGGCAGTCAGTTTCCCCGGAAACTAGGCAGTCAGTTACCCTGGAAACAGGGTGATCAGTTACCCCGGAAACAGGGTGATCAGTTACCCTGAAAACTGGGCAGTCAGTTATCCCGGAAGCAGGGTGATCAGTTACCCTGGAAACTGGGCAGTCAGTTACCCCAGAAACAGGGTGATCAGTTACCCTGGAAACTGAGCAGTCAGTTACCCTGGAAACTGGGCAGTCAGTTACCCCGGAAGCAGGACGGTCAGTAACCCTGGAAACAGATTTTTCAGTAATCCGGACCAGGGTGATCAGTTACCCTGGAAACAGGGCAGTCAGTTATCCTGGAAATAGGGCGGTGAGTTACCCCGGAAACAGGGCGGTCAGTTACCCTGGAAACAGGTTAGTCAGTTACCCCAGAAACAGCGAGATCAGTTACCCTGGAAACTAGGCAGTCAGTTACCACGCAAAAAGGGGGGTCAGTTATCCCGGGAACGGGGTGATCAGTTAACCTGGAAACAGGGCAGTCAGTAACCCCGGAAACAGGGTGATCAGTTACCCTGGAAACAGGATGATCAGTTACCGTGGAAACAGGGCAGACAGTTACCCCGGAAACAGAGCAGTCCGTTACCCTGGAAACAGGGCAGTCAGTTATCCTGGAAACAGTGCGGTCAGTGACACTGCAAACAGGGTGGTCAATTACCCCGGAAACAAGGCAATCAGATACCCCAGAAACAGGGTGATCAGTTATCCTGGAAACAGGGCAGTCAGTTAACCTGGAAACAGGGCAGTCAGTTATCTTGGAAACAGGGCAGTCAGTTATCCTGGAAACAGGGAGATCTGTTACCCCGGAAATAGGGAGGTCAGTTATCCCGGAAACAAGGCGGTCAGTTACCCCGGAAACAGGGAGATCTGTTACACCGGAAACAGGGCAGTCAGTTACCCTGGACACAGGGTGATCAGTTACCCTGGAAACAGGGCAGTCAGTAATCCTGGAAGCAGGGCGGTCAGTTACCCCGGAAATATGACGGTCAGTTATCCTGGAAACAGGGCGGTCTGTTACCCCGGAAACAGGGAGATCCGTTACCCAGGAAACAGGGCGGTCAGTTACCCTGGAAACAGGGCAGTCAGTTACCCTCGAAACAGGGCAGTCAGTTAACCTGGAAACAGGGCAGTCAGTTACCCCAGAAACAGGGTGATCAGTTTCCCCGGAAACAGGGTGATCAGTTACACTGAAAATTGGGCAGTCAGTTATCCCGGAAACAGGGTGATCAGTTACCCTGGAAACTGGGCAGTCAGTTACCCCAGAAACAGGGTGATCAGTTACCCTGGAAACTGAGCAGTCAGTTACCCTGGAAACAGAGCAGTCAGTTACCCCGGAAACAGGACGGTCAGTAACCCTGGAAACAGATTTTTCAGTAATCCGGACCAGGGTGATCAGTTGCCCTGGAAACAGGGCAGTCAGTTATCCTGGAAATAGGGCGGTGAGTTACCCCGGAATCAGGGCGGTCAGTTACCCTGGAAACAGGTTAGTCAGTTACCCCAGAAACAGCGAGATCAGTTACCCTGGAAACTGGGCAGTCAGTTACCACGGAAAAAGGGGGGGTCAGTTCTCCCGGGAACAGGGTGATCAGTTACCCTGGAAACAGGGCAGTCAGTAACCCCGGAAACAGGGTGATCAGTTACCCTGGAAACAGGATGATCAGTTACAGTGGAAACAGGGCAGACAGTTACCCCGGAAACAGGGCAGTCAGTTATCCTGGAAACAGGGTGATCAGTTACACTGGAAACAGGGCAGTCAGTTATCCCGGAAACAGGGTGATCAGTTACCCTGGAAACAGGGCTGTCAGTTATCCTGGAAACAGGGCAGTCAGTTTTACCTGGAAACAGGGCGGTTAGTTAACCTGGAAACAGGGCAGTCAGTTATCCCGGAAAAAGGGTGATCAGTTACCCAGGAAACTTGGCAGTCAGTTACCCTGGAAACAGGGCAGTCAGTTTCCCCAGAAACAGGGCAGTCAGTTACCCTGGAAACAGGGCAGTCAGTTACCCCGGTAACTGGGCAGTCAGTTGCCCTGGAAACAGGGCATTCAGTTATCCCGGAAACAGGGCAGTCAGTTATCCCGGAATAAGGGTGATCAGTTACCCTGGAAACTGGGCAGTCAGTTACCCTGGAAACAGGGCAGTCAGTTTGCCCGGAAACTAGGCAGTCAGTTACCCTAGAAACAGGGCAGTCATGTACCCCGGAAACTGGGCAGTCCGTTACCCTGGAAACAGTTCAGTCAGTCACCCTGGAAACAGGGCAGTGAGCAATCCCGGAAACAGGGCAGTCAGTTCTCCCGGAAATAGGGTGAACAGTTACCCTGGAAACTGGGCAGTCAGTTACCCTGGAAACAGGGCAGTCAGTTACCCTGGAAACAGGGTGATCAGTTACCCTGGAAACTGGGCAGTCAGTTACCCTGGAAACAGGGTGATCAGTTACCCTGGAAACTGGGCAGTCTGTTACCCTGGAAACAGGGCAGTCAGTTATCCTGGAAACAAGGCAGTCAGTAATCCTGGAAACAGGGCGTTCAGTTACCCCGGAAATAGGGCGGTCAGTTATCCTGGAAACAGGGCGGTCAGTTACCCCGGAAACAGGGAGATCAGTTACCCCGGAAACAGGGCGGTCAGTTACCCTGGAAACAGGGCAGTCAGTTACCCTGTAAACAGGGCAGTCAGTTAACCTGGAAACAGGGCAGTCAGTTAACCTGGAAACAGGGCTGTCAGTTATCCTGGAAACAGGGCGGTCAGTTACCCCGGAAATAGGGAGGTCAGTTATCCTGGAAACAGGGCGGTCAGTTACCCTGGAAACAGGGAGATCAGTTAACCCGGATACAGGGCAGCCAGTCACCCTGGAAACAGGGCAGTCAGTTATCCTGGAAACAGGGCGGTCAGTGACCCCGGAAACAGTGTGATCAGTTATCTTGGAAACAGGGCGGTCAGTTACCCCGGAAACAGGGCAGTCAGTTACCCCGGAAACAGGGCAGTCTGTTACCCTGGAAACAGGGCAGTCAGTTATGCCGGAAACAGGGCAGTCAGTTATCCCGGAAAAATGGTGATCAGTTACCCTGGAAACTGGGCAGTCAGTTACCCTGGAAACAGAGCAGTCATTTACCCCGGAAGCAGGGCAGTCAGTTACCCTGGAAACAGGGCAGTCAGTTACCCCGGAAAAAGGGTGATCTGTTACCCTGAAAACTGGGCAGTCAGTTACCCTGGAAACAGGGCAGTCAGTTTCCCCGGAAAGAGGGCAGTCAGTTACCCCGGAAACAGGGCAGTCAGTTACCCTGGAAACAGGGCACTCAGTTATCCCGGATACAGGGCAGTCAGTTATCCCGGAAACAGGGTGATCAGTTACCCTGGAAAAACGGCATTCAGTTACCCCGGAAACAGGGCAGTCAGTTACCCCGGAAACAGGGCAGTCAGTTATGCCGGAAACAGGGCAGTCAGTTATCCCGGAAACTGGTGATCAGTTACCCTGGAAACTGGGCAGTCAGTTAACCTGGAAAAAGGGCAGTCAGTTACCCTGGAAACAGGGCAGTCAGTTATCCCGGAAACAGGGTGTTCAGTTACCCCGAACAGGGCAGTCAGTTAACCTGGAAACAGGGCAGTCAGTTATCTTGAAAACAGCGCAGTCAGTTATCCTGGAAACAGGAGAGATCTGTTACCCCAGAAAAAGGGAGGTCAGTTATCTTGGAAACAATGCAGTCAGTTACCCCGGAAACAGGGAGATCTGTTAGCCCGGAAATAGGGAGGTCAGTTATCTTGGAAACAAGGCGGTCAGTTATCCTGGAGCAGTGCGGTCAGTGACCCTGCAAACAGGGTGGTCAATTACCCCGGAAACAAGGCAATCAGTTATCCCGGAAACAGGGTGATCAGTTATCCTGGAAACAGGGCAGTCAGTTAACCTGGAAACAGGGCAGTCAGTTATCTTGGAAACAGGGCAGTCAGTTATCCTGGAAACAGGGAGATCTGTTACCCAGGAAATAGGGAGGTCAGTTATCTTGGAAACAAGGCGGTCAGTTACCCCGGAAACAGGGCGATCTTTTACACCGGTAACAGGGCAGTCAGTTACCCTGGAAACAGTGTGATCAGTTACCCTTGAAACAGGGCAGTCAGTTACTCCGGAAACAGTGCAGTCAGTTACCCTGGAAACAGGGTGATCAGTTATCCTGGAAACAGGGCAGTCAGTTACACAGGAAACAGGGCAGTCAGTTACCCCGGAAACAGGGCGGTCAGTTACCCTGGAAACAGGGCAGTCAGTAATCCCTAAACAGGGAAGTCAGTTATCCCGGAAACAGGGTATTCAGTTACCCTGGATATAGGGAGGTCAGTTATCTTGGATGCCAGGCGGTCAGTTACCCCGGAAACAGGGAGATCTGTTACCCCAGAAATAGGGAGGTCAGTTATCTTGGAAACAAGGCGGTCAGTTACCCCGGAAACAGGGCAGTCAGTTACCCTGGAAACAGGGCAGTCAGTTATCCTGGAAACAGTGCGGTCAGTGACACTGCAAACAGGGTGGTCAATTACCCCGGAAACAAGGCAATCAGATACCCCAGAAACAGGGTGATCAGTTATCCTGGAAACAGGGCAGTCAGTTAACCTGGAAACAGGGCAGTCAGTTATCTTGGAAACAGGGCAGTCAGTTATCCTGGAAACAGGGAGATCTGTTACCCCGGAAATAGGGAGGTCAGTTATCCCGGAAACAAGGCGGTCAGTTACCCCGGAAACAGGGAGATCTGTTACACCGGAAACAGGGCAGTCAGTTACCCTGGACACAGGGTGATCAGTTACCCTGGAAACAGGGCAGTCAGTTATCCTGGAAACAGGGCTGTCAGTAATCCTGGAAGCAGTGCGGTCAGTTACCCCAGAAATATGACGGTCAGTTATCCTGGAAACAGGGCGGTCAGTTACCCCGGAAACAGGGAGATCAGTTACCCCGGAAACAGGGCGGTCAGTTACCCTGGAAACAGGGCAGTCAGTTAACCTGGAAACAGGGCAGTCAGTTACCCCAGAAACAGGGTGATCAGTTACCCCGGAAACAGGGTGATCAGTTACCCTGAAAACTGGGCAGTCAGTTATCCCGGAAACAGGGTGAACAGTTACCCTGGAAATTGGGCAGTTAGTTACACCAGAAACAGGGTGATCAGTTACCCTGGAAACTGGGCTGTCAGTTACACTGGAAACAGAGCAGTCAGTTACCCCGGAAGCAGGGCAGTCAGTTACCCTGGAAACAGGGCCGTCAGTTATCCCGGAAAAAGGGTGATCTGTTACCCTGAAAACTGGGCAGTCAGTTACCCCGGAAACAGGGCAGTCAGTTTCCCCGGAAACAGGGCAGTCAGTTACCCCGGAAACAGGGCAGTCAGTTACCCTGGAAACAGGGCAGTCAGTTATCCCGGAAACAGGGCAGTCAGTTATCCCGGAAACTGGGTGATCAGTTACCCTGGAAACACGGCATTCAGTTACCCCGGAAACAGGGCAGTCAGTTACCCCGGAAACAGGGCAGTCAGTTATGCCGGAAACAGGGCAGTCAGTTATCCCGGAAACTGGGTGATCAGTTACCCTGGAAATTGGGCAGTCAGTTAACCTGGAAAAAGGGCAGTCAGTTACCCTGGAAACAGGGCAGTCAGTTATCCCGGAAACAGGGTGATCAGTTACCCCGAAACAGGGCAGTCAGTTAACCTGGTAACAGGGCAGTCAGTTATCTTGGAAACAGCGCAGTCAGTTATCCTGGAAACAGGGAGATCTGTTACCCCGGAAATAGGGAGGTCAGTTATCTTGGATGCCAGGCGGTCAGTTACCCCGGAAACAGGGAGATCTGTTACCCCGGAAATAGGGAGGTCAGTTATCTTGGAAACAAGGCGGTCAGTTACCCCGGAAACAGGGCAGTCAGTTACCCTGGAAACAGGGCAGTCAGTTATCCTGGAAACAGTGCGGTCAGTGACACTGCAAACAGGGTGGTCAATTACCCCGGAAACAAGGCAATCAGATACCCCAGAAACAGGGTGATCAGTTATCCTGGAAACAGGGCAGTCAGTTAACCTGGAAACAGGGCAGTCAGTTACCTTGGAAACAGGGCAGTCAGTTACCCTGGAAACTGGGCAGTCAGTTACACTGGATACAGGGCAGTCAGTTATCCCGGAAACAGGGTGATCAGTTACCCTGGAAGCAGGGCAGTCAGTTATCCCCGGAACAGGGCAGTCAGTTATCCCGGAAAAAAGGTGATCAGTTACCCTGGAAACTGGGCAGTCAGTTACCCTGGAAACTGGGCAGTCATTCACCCTGGAAACAGGTTAGTCAGTTACCCGGAAACAGGGTGATCAGTTACCCCGGAAACAGGGCAGTCAGTTCCCCTGGAAACAGGGCAGTCAGTTACCCTGCAAACAGGGCAGTCAGTTATTCCGGAAAAAGGGCAGTCAGTTATACCGGAAACAGGGTGATCAGTTACCCTGGAAACAGGGCAGTCTGTTACCCTGGAAACAGGGCGGTCAGTTACCCTGGAAACAGGGATGTCAGTTATCCTGGAAACAGGGTGATCAGTTACCCTGGAAACAGGTTGGTCAGTTACCCTGGAAACAGGGTGGTCAGTTACCCCGGGTACAGGGTGATCAGTTATCCTGGAAACAGGGCGGTCAGTTACCCCGGAAACAGGGCATTCAGTTATCCCGGAAACAGGGTGATCAGTTACCCTGGAAACAGGGCAGTCAGTTATCCTGGAAACAGGGCAGTCAGTTACCTGGAAACAGGGCTGTTAGTTAACCTGGAAACAGGGCAGTCAGTTATCCCGGAAACAGGGCAGTCAGTTATCCCGGAAACAGGGTGATCAGTTACCCTGGAAACAGGGCAGTCAGTTATCCTGGAAACAGGGCAGTCAGTTACCCTGGAGCAGGACGGTTAGTTAACCTGGAATCAGGGCAGTCAGTTATCCCGGAAACAGGGTGGTCAGTTACCCTGGAAACAGGGCAGTCAGTTATCCCGGAATCAGGGTGATCAGTTACCCTGGAATCAGGAGAGTCAGTTATCCCGGATAAAGGGTGATCATTTACCCAGGAAACAGGGCAGTCAGTTATCCTGGAAACAGGGCTGTCAGTTACCCTGGAAACAGGGCGGTTAGTTAACCTGGAAACAGGGCAGTCAGTTATCCCGGAAACAGGGTGATCAGTTACCCTGGAAACAGGGCAGTCAGTTATCCTGGAAACTGGGCAGTCAGTTAATCTGGAAACAGGGCGGTCAGTTACCCCGGAAACAGGGCAGTCAGTTATCCCGGAAACAGGGTGATCAGTTACCCTGGAAACAGGGCAGTCATTTATCCCGGTAACAGGGTGATCAGTTACCCTGGAAACAGGGCAGTCAGTTATCCTGGAAACAGGGCAGTCAGTAACCCTGGAAACAGGGCAGTCAGTTACCCCGGAAACAGGGTGATCAGTTACCCTGGAAACAGGGCGGTCAGTTATCCCAGAAACAGGGTGATCAGTTACCCTGGAAACAGGGCGGTCAGTTACCCTGGAAACATGGCAGTCAGTTATCCCTGAAACAGGACAGTCAGTTATCCCGGAAACAGGGTGATCAGTTACCCTGGAAACTGGGCAGTCAGTTACCCTGGAAAAAGGGCAGTCAGTTACCCCGGAAACAGGGCAGTCAGTTACCCTGGAAACTGGGCAGTCAGTTACACTGGATACAGGGCAGTCAGTTATCCCGGAAACAGGGTGATCAGTTACCCTGGAAGCAGGGCAGTCAGTTATCCCCGGAACAGGGCAGTCAGTTATCCCGGAAAAAAGGTGATCAGTTCCCCTGGAAACTGGGCAGTCAGTTACCCTGGAAACAGGGCGGTCAGTTACCCTGGAAACAGGGCTGTCAGTTATCCTGGAAACAGGGTGATCAGTTACCCTGGAAACAGGTTGGTCAGTTACCCTGGAAACAGGGTGGTCAGTTACCCCGGGTACAGGGTGATCAGTTATCCTGGAAACAGGGCGGTCAGTTACCCCGGAAACAGGGCATTCAGTTATCCCGGAAACAGGGTGATCAGTTACCCTGGAAACAGGGCAGTCAGTTATCCTGGAAACAGGGCAGTCAGTTACCTGGAAACAGAGCGGTTAGTTAACCTGGAAACAGGGCAGTCAGTTATCCCGGAAACAGGGCAGTCAGTTATCCCGGAAACAGGGTGATCAGTTACCCTGGAAACAGGGCAGTCAGTTATCCTGGAAACAGGGCAGTCAGTTACCCTGGAGCAGGACGGTTAGTTAACCTGGAATCAGGGCAGTCAGTTATCCCGGAAACAGGGTGGTCAGTTACCCTGGAAACAGGGCAGTCAGTTATCCCGGAATCAGGGTGATCAGTTATCCTGGAAACAGGGCAGTCAGTTATCCTGGAAACTGGGCAGTCAGTTAATCTGGAAACAGGGCGGTCAGTTACCCCGGAAACAGGGCAGTCAGTTATCCCGGAAACAGGGTGATCAGTTACCCTGGAAACAGGGCAGTCATTTATCCCGGTAACAGGGTGATCAGTTACCCTGGAAACAGGGCAGTCAGTTATCCTGGAAACAGGGCAGTCAGTAACCCTGGAAACAGGGCAGTCAGTTACCCCGGAAACAGGGTGATCAGTTACCCTGGAAACAGGGCGGTCAGTTATCCCAGAAACAGGGTGATCAGTTACCCTGGAAACAGGGCGGTCAGTTACCCTGGAAACATGGCAGTCAGTTATCCCTGAAACAGGACAGTCAGTTATCCCGGAAACAGGGTGATCAGTTACCCTGGAAACTGGGCAGTCAGTTACCCTGGAAAAAGGGCAGTCAGTTACCCCGGAAACAGGGCAGTCAGTTACCCTGGAAACTGGGCAGTCAGTTACACTGGATACAGGGCAGTCAGTTATCCCGGAAACAGGGTGATCAGTTACCCTGGAAGCAGGGCAGTCAGTTATCCCCGGAACAGGGCAGTCAGTTATCCCGGAAAAAAGGTGATCAGTTCCCCTGGAAACTGGGCAGTCAGTTACCCTGGAAACAGGGCGGTCAGTTACCCTGGAAACTGGGCAGTCATTCACCCTGGAAACAGGTTAGTCAGTTACCCCGGAAACAGGGTGATCAGTTACCGCGGAAACAGGGCAGTCAGTTCCCCTGGAAACAGGGCAGTCAGTTACCCTGCAAACAGGGCAGTCAGTTATTCCGGAAACAGGGCAGTCAGTTCTCCCGGAAACAGGGTGATCAGTTACCCTGGAAACTGGGCAGTCTGTTACCCTGGAAACAGGGCGGTCAGTTACCCTGGAAGCAGGGCAGTCAGTTATCCTGGAAACAGGGTGATCAGTTACCCCGGGTACAGGGTGATCAGTTATCCTGGAAACAGGGCGGTCAGTTACCCCGGAAACAGGGCATTCAGTTATCCCGGAAACAGGGTGATCAGTTACCCTGGAAACAGGGCAGTCAGTTATCCTGGAAACAGGGAAGTCAGTTACCTGGAAACAGGGCGGTTAGTTAACCTGGAAACAGGGCAGTCAGTTATCCCGGAAACAGGGCAGTCAGTTATCCCGGAAACAGGGTGATCAGTTACCCTGGAAACAGGGCAGTCAGTTATCCTGGAAACAGGGCAGTCAGTTACCCTGGAGCAGGGCGGTTAGTTAATCTGGAATCAGGGCAGTCAGTTATCCCGGAAACAGGGTGGTCAGTTACCCTGGAAACAGGGCAGTCAGTTATCCCGGAATCAGGGTGATCAGTTACCCTGGAAGCAGGAGAGTCAGTTATCCCGGATAAAGGGTGTTCAGTTACCCAGGAAACAGGGCAGTCAGTTATCCTGGAAACAGGGCTGTCAGTTACCCTGGAAACAGGGCGGTTAGTTAACCTGGAAACAGGGCAGTCAGTTATCCCGGAAACAGGGTGATCAGTTACCCTGGAAACAGGGCAGTCAGTTATCCTGGAAACTGGGCAGTCAGTTAATCTGGAAAGAGGGCGGTCAGTTACCCCGTAAACAGGGCAGTCAGTTTTCCCGGAAACAGGGTGATCAGTTACCCTGGAAACAGGGCAGTCATTTATCCTGGTAACAGGGTGATCAGTTACCCTGGAAACAGGGCAGTCAGTTATCCTGGAAACAGGGCAGTCAGTAACGCTGGAAACAGGGCAGTCAGTTACCCCGGAAACAGGGTGATCAGTTACCCTGGAAACAGGGCGGTCAGTTATCCCAGAAACAGGGTGATCAGTTACCCTGGAAACAGGGCGGTCAGTTACCCTGGAAACATGGCAGTCAGTTATCCCGGAAACAGGGCAGTCAGTTATCCCGGAAACAGGGTGATCAGTTACCCTGGAAACTGGGCAGTCAGTTACCCTGGAAACAGGGCAGTCAGTTACCCCGGAAACAGGGCAGTCAGTTACCCTGGAAACTGGCAGTCAGTTACACTGGATACAGGGCAGTCAGTTATCCCAGAAACAGGGTGATCAGTTACCCTGGAAGCAGGGCAGTCAGTTATCCCCGGAACAGGGCAGTCAGTTATCCCGGAAAAAAGGTGATCAGTTACCCTGGAAACTGGGCAGTCAGTTACCCTGGAAACAGGGCGGTCAGTTACCCTGGAAACTGTTCAGTCATTCACCCTGGAAACAGGTTAGTCAATTACCCCGGAAACAGGGTGATCAGTTACCCCGGAAACAGGGCAGTCAGTTCCCCTGGAAACAGGGCAGTCAGTTACCCTGCAAACAGGGCAGTCAGTTATTCCGGAAACAGGGCAGTCAGTTATCCCAGAAACAGGGTGATCAGTTACCCTGGAAACTGGGCAGTCTGTTACCCTGGAAACAGGGCGGTCAGTTACCCTGGAAACAGGGCAGTCAGTTATCCTGGAAACAGGGTGATCAGTTACCTTGGAAACAGGTTGGTCAGTTACCCTGGAAACAGGGTGGTCAGTTACCCCGGATACAGGGTGATCAGTTATCCTGGAAACAGGGCGGTCAGTTACCCCAGAAACAGGGCAGTCAGTTACCCTGGAGCAGGGCTGTTAGTTAACCTGGAATCAGGGCAGTCAGTTATCCCGGAAACAGGGTGGTCAGTTACCCTGGAAACAGGGCAGTCAGTTATCCCGTAATCAGGGTGATCAGTTACCCTGGAAGCAGGAGAGTCAGTTATCCCGGATAAAGGGTGATCAGTTACCCAGGAAACAGGGCAGTCAGTTATCCTGGAAACAGGGCTGTCAGTTACCCTGGAAACAGGGCGGTTAGTTAACCTGGAAACAGGGCAGTCAGTTATCCCGGAAACAGGGTGATCAGTTACCCTGGAAACAGGGAAGTCAGTTATCCTGGAAACTGGGCAGTCAGTTAATCTGGAAACAGGGCGGTCAGTTACCCCGGAAACAGGGCAGTCAGTTATCCCGGAAACAGGGTGATCAGTTACCCTGGAAACAGGGCAGTCATTTATCCCGGTAACAGGGTGATCAGTTACCCTGGAAACAGGGCAGTCAGTTATCCTGGAAACAGGGCAGTCAGTAACCCTGGAAACAGGGCAGTCAGTTACCCCGGAAACAGGGTGATCAGTTACCCTGGAAACAGGGCGGTCAGTTATCCCAGAAACAGGGTGATCAGTTACCCTGGAAACAGGGCGGTCAGTTACCCTGGAAACATGGCAGTCAGTTATCCCGGAAACAGGGTGATCAGTTATTTTGGTAACAGGGCAGTCAGTTATCCCAGAAACAGGGTGATCAGTTACCCTGGAAACAGGACGGTCAGTTACCCTGGAAACAGGGCAGTCAGTTAGCCCGGAAACAGGGTGATCAGTTATTTGGAAACAGGGCAGTCAGTTACCCCGGAAACAGGGTGATCAGTTACCCCGGAAACAGAGCGATTAGTTTCCCCGGAAGCAGGGTGATCAGTTACCCGGAAACAGGGCGATCCGTTTTCCCGGAAACAGGGAGGTCAGTTACCCTGGAAACAGGGCAGTCAGTGACAACAGAAAAAGGACGTACAGTTACCCCGGAAACAGGGCGGTCAGTTACCCCAGAAACAGGACGTTCAGTTACCCCAGAAACAGGGCGAACAGTTACCCTGGAAGCAGGGTGATTAGTTACCCTGGAAACTGGGCAGTCAGTTACCACGGAAACAAGGTGGTCAGTTACCCTGGAAACAGGGCAGTCAATTACCCCGGAAACAGGGAGGTCAGTTACCCTGGACACATGGCAGTCAGTTACCCCGGAAACAGGGTGGTCAGTTACCCTGGAAACAGGGCAGTCAGTTACCCTGGAAACAGGGTGATCAGTTAACCTGGAAACAGGGCTTTCAGTTATCCTGGAAACAGGGCGGTCAGTTACCCCGGAAATAGGGCCGTCAGTTATCCTGGAAACAGGGCGGTGAGTTACCCCGGAAACAGGGCAGTCAGTTATCCTGGATACAGGGCAGTCAGTTACCCTGGAGCAGGGCGGTTAGTTAATCTGGAATCAGGGCAGTCAGTTATCCCGGAAACAGGGTGGTCAGTTACCCTGGAAACAGGGCAGTCAGTTATCCCGGAATCAGGGTGATCAGTTACCCTGGAAGCAGGAGAGTCAGTTATCCCGGATAAAGGGTGATCAGTTACCCAGGAAACAGGGCAGTCAGTTATCCTGGAAACAGGGCTGTCAGTTACCCTGGAAACAGGGCGGTTAGTTAACCAGGAAACAGGGCAGTCAGTTATCCCGGAAACAGGGTGATCATTTACCCTGGAAACAGGGCAGTCAGTTATCCTGGAAACTGGGCAGTTAGTTAATCTGGAAACAGGGCGGTCAGTTACCCCGGAAACAGGGCAGTCAGTTATCCCGGAAACAGGGTGATCAGTTACCCTGGAAACAGGGCAGTCATTTATCCCGGTAACAGGGTGATCAGTTACCCTGGAAACAGGGCAGTCAGTTATCCTGGAAACAGGGCAGTCAGTAACGCTGGAAACAGGGCAGTCAGTTACCCCGGAAACAGGGTGATCAGTTACCCTGGAAACAGGGCGGTCAGTTATCCCAGAAACAGGGTGATCAGTTACCCTGGAAACAGGGCGGTCAGTTACCCTGGAAACATGGCAGTCAGTTATCCCGGAAACAGGGCAGTCAGTTATCCCGGAAACAGGGTGATCAGTTACCCTGGAAACTGGGCAGTCAGTTACCCTGGAAACAGGGCAGTCAGTTACCCCGGAAACAGGGCAGTCAGTTACCCTGGAAACTGGCAGTCAGTAACACTGGATACAGGGCAGTCAGTTATCCCGGAAACAGGGTGATCAGTTACCCTGGAAGCAGGGCAGTCAGTTATCCCCGGAACAGGGCAGTCAGTTATCCCGGAAAAAAGGTGATCAGTTACCCTGGAAACTGGGCAGTCAGTTACCCTGGAAACAGGGCGGTCAGTTACCCTGGAAACTGTTCAGTCATTCACCCTGGAAACAGGTTAGTCAATTACCCCGGAAACAGGGTGATCAGTTACCCCGGAAACAGGGCAGTCAGTTCCCCTGGAAAAAGGGCAGTCAGTTACCCTGCAAACAGGGCAGTCAGTTATTCCGGAAACAGGGCAGTCAGTTATCCCAGAAACAGGGTGATCAGTTACCCTGGAAACTGGGCAGTCTGTTACCCTGGAAACAGGGCGGTCAGTTACCCTGGAAACAGGGCAGTCAGTTATCCTGGAAACAGGGTGATCAGTTACCCTGGAAACAGGTTGGTCAGTTACCCTGGAAACAGGGTGGTCAGTTACCCCGGATACAGGGTGATCAGTTATCCTGGAAACAGGGCGGTCAGTTACCCCGGAAACAGGGCAGTCAGTTACCCTGGAGCAGGGCTGTTAGTTAACCTGGAATCAGGGCAGTCAGTTATCCCGGAAACAGGGTGGTCAGTTACCCTGGAAACAGGGCAGTCAGTTATCCCGTAATCAGGGTGATCAGTTACCCTGGAAGCAGGAGAGTCAGTTATCCCGGATAAAGGGTGATCAGTTACCCAGGAAACAGGGCAGTCAGTTATCCTGGAAACAGGGCTGTCAGTTACCCTGGAAACAGGGCGGTTAGTTAACCTGGAAACAGGGCAGTCAGTTATCCCGGAAACAGGGTGATCAGTTACCCTGGAAACAGGGAAGTCAGTTATCCTGGAAACTGGGCAGTCAGTTAATCTGGAAACAGGGCGGTCAGTTACCCCGGAAACAGGGCAGTCAGTTATCCCGGAAACAGGGTGATCAGTTACCCTGGAAACAGGGCAGTCATTTATCCCGGTAACAGGGTGATCAGTTACCCTGGAAACAGGGCAGTCAGTTATCCTGGAAACAGGGCAGTCAGTAAACCTGGAAACAGGGCAGTCAGTTACCCCGGAAACAGGGTGATCAGTTACCCTGGAAACAGGGCGGTCAGTTATCCCAGAAACAGGGTGATCAGTTACCCTGGAAACAGGGCGGTCAGTTACCCTGGAAACATGGCAGTCAGTTATCCCGGAAACAGGGTGATCAGTTATTTTGGTAACAGGGCAGTCAGTTATCCCAGAAACAGGGTGATCAGTTACCCTGGAAACAGGACGGTCAGTTACCCTGGAAACAGGGCAGTCAGTTAGCCCGGAAACAGGGTGATCAGTTATTTGGAAACAGGGCAGTCAGTTACCCCGGAAACAGGGTGATCAGTTACCCCGGAAACAGAGCGATTAGTTTCCCCGGAAGCAGGGTGATCAGTTACCCGGAAACAGGGCGATCCGTTTTCCCGGAAACAGGGAGGTCAGTTACCCTGGAAACAGGGCAGTCAGTGACAACAGAAAAAGGACGTACAGTTACCCCGGAAACAGGGCGGTCAGTTACCCCAGAAACAGGACGTTCAGTTACCCCAGAAACAGGGCGAACAGTTACCCTGGAAGCAGGGTGATTAGTTACCCTGGAAACTGGGCAGTCAGTTACCACGGAAACAAGGTGGTCAGTTACCCTGGAAACAGGGCAGTCAATTACCCCGGAAACAGGGAGGTCAGTTACCCTGGACACATGGCAGTCAGTTACCCCGGAAACAGGGTGGTCAGTTACCCTGGAAACAGGGCAGTCAGTTACCCTGGAAACAGGGTGATCAGTTAACCTGGAAACAGGGCTTTCAGTTATCCTGGAAACAGGGCGGTCAGTTACCCCGGAAATAGGGCCGTCAGTTATCCTGGAAACAGGGCGGTGAGTTACCCCGGAAACAGGGCAGTCAGTTATCCTGGATACAGGGCAGTCAGTTACCCTGGAGCAGGGCGGTTAGTTAATCTGGAATCAGGGCAGTCAGTTATCCCGGAAACAGGGTGGTCAGTTACCCTGGAAACAGGGCAGTCAGTTATCCCGGAATCAGGGTGATCAGTTACCTGGAAACAGGGCGGTTAGTTAACCTGGAAACAGGGCAGTCAGTTATCCCGGAAACAGGGCAGTCAGTTATCCCGGAAACAGGGTGATCAGTTACCCTGGAAACAGGGCAGTCAGTTATCCTGGAAACAGGGCAGTCAGTTACCCTGGAGCAGGGCGGTTAGTTAATCTGGAATCAGGGCAGTCAGTTATCCCGGAAACAGGGTGGTCAGTTACCCTGGAAACAGGGCAGTCAGTTATCCCGGAATCAGGGTGATCAGTTACCCTGGAAGCAGGAGAGTCAGTTATCCCGGATAAAGGGTGATCAGTTACCCAGGAAACAGGGCAGTCAGTTATCCTGGAAACAGGGCTGTCAGTTACCCTGGAAACAGGGCGGTTAGTTAACCAGGAAACAGGGCAGTCAGTTATCCCGGAAACAGGGTGATCAGTTACCCTGGAAACAGGGCAGTCAGTTATCCTGCAAACTGGGCAGTCAGTTAATCTGGAAACAGGGCGGTCAGTTACCCCGGAAACAGGGCAGTCAGTTATCCCGGAAACAGGGTGATCAGTTACCCTGGAAACAGGGCAGTCATTTATCCCGGTAACAGGGTGATCAGTTACCCTGGAAACAGGGCAGTCAGTTATCCTGGAAACAGGGCAGTCAGTAACCCTGGAAACAGGGCAGTCAGTTACCCCGGAAACAGGGTGATCAGTTACCCTGGAAACAGGGCGGTCAGTTATCCCAGAAACAGGGTGATCAGTTAACCTGGAAACAGGGCGGTCAGTTACCCTGGAAACATGGCAGTCTGTTATCCCGGAAACAGGGCAGTCAGTTATCCCGGAAACAGGGTGATCAGTTACCCTGGAAACTGGACAGTCAGTTACACTGGATACAGGGCAGTCAGTTATCCCGGAAACAGGGTGATCAGTTACCCTGGAAGCAGGGCAGTCAGTTATCCCCGGAACAGGGCAGTCAGTTATCCCGGAAAAAGGGTGATCAGTTACCCTGGAAACTGGGCAGTCAGTTACCCTGGAAACAGGGCGGTCAGTTACCCTGGAAACTGGGCAGTCATTCACCCTGGAAACAGGTTAGTCAATTACTTCGGAAACAGTGTGATCAGTTACCCCGGAAAAAGGGCAGTCAGTTCCCCTGGAAACAGGGCAGTCAGTTACCCTGCAAACAGGGCAGTCAGTTATTCCGGAAACAGGGCAGTCAGTTATCCCAGAAACAGGGTGATCAGTTACCCTGGAAACTGGGCAGTCTGTTACCCTGGAAACAGGGCGGTCAGTTACCCTGGAAACAGGGCAGTCAGTTATCCTGGAAACAGGGTGATCAGTTACCCTGGAAACAGGTTGGTCAGTTACCCTGGAAACAGGGTGGTCCGTTACCCCGGATACAGGGTGATCAGTTATCCTGGAAACAGGGCGGTCAGTTACCCCGGAAACAGGGCAGTCAGTTACCCTGGAGCAGGGCTGTTAGATAACCTGGAATCAGGGCAGTCAGTTATCCCGGAAACAGGGTGGTCAGTTACCCTGGAAACAGGGCAGTCAGTTATCCCGTAATCAGGGTGATCAGTTACCCTGGAAGCAGGAGAGTCAGTTATCCCGGATAAAGGGTGATCAGTTACCCAGGAAACAGGGCAGTCAGTTATCCTGGAAACAGGGCTGTCAGTTACCCTGGAAACAGGGCGGTTAGTTAACCTGGAAACAGGGCAGTCAGTTATCCCGGAAACAGGGTGATCAGTTACCCTGGAAACAGGGCAGTCAGTTATCCTGGAAACTGGGCAGTCAGTTAATCTGGAAACAGGGCGGTCAGTTACCCCGGAAACAGGGCAGTCAGTTATCCCGGAAACAGGGTGATCAGTTACCCTGGAAACAGGGCAGTCATTTATCCCGGTAACAGGGTGATCAGTTACCCTGGAAACAGGGCAGTCAGTTATCCTGGAAACAGGGCAGTCAGTAACCCTGGAAACAGGGCAGTCAGTTACCCCGGAAACAGGGTGATCAGTTACCCTGGAAATAGGGCGGTCAGTTATCCCAGAAACAGGGTGATCAGTTACCCTGGAAACAGGGCGGTCAGTTACCCTGGAAACATGGCAGTCAGTTATCCCGGAAACAGGGTGTTCAGTTATTTTGGTAACAGGGCAGTCAGTTATCCCAGAAACAGGGTGATCAGTTACCCTGGAAACAGGACGGTCAGTTACCCTGGAAACAGGGCAGTCAGTTAGCCCGGAAACAGGGTGATCATTTCCCGGCGGAGCAGCAGGAGAAGGTACCCTCCTCCTCTAACCAAAAAGGACTGAGCAGGTAAGCTATTTACTGTTTTTGTTAATATCTATAGTTGTACTTAACTAAGGGGTAATTGAATAAAAGAAATGGCAGCCAGTGTAGTGTATTGCTCCTCCTGCAGAATGTTCGAGGTGAGGGAAACCTCCGGTGGCCCTGCCGACTTCACCTGCTGGAAGTGCATCCGTCTCCAGCTCCTATCAGACCGTGTTAGGGAATTGGAGCTGGAGCTGGATGAACTGAGGATCATTCGGGAAGCTGAGGGGTTGATAGATAGAAGCTACACGGAGGTCGCTACTCCACAAATCAAAGGCAGCTGGGTAACAGTTAGAGGTGGGAAGAGGTCAGTGCAGGGATCTCCTGTGGTCGTTCCCCTCAACAACAAGTATACAGTTTTAGATACTGTTGGGGGGGACCGCCTATCGGGGGCAGGCTGCAGTGACCGGGCCTCTGGCACGGGGTCCTGCACTGTGGCTCAGAAGGGAAGGAGGGAGAATGGGAGAGCACTAGTCATCGGGGACTCGATGGTGAGGAGTACGGACAGGCGGTTCTGTGGGCGCAGGCGAGACGCACGGATGGTTTGTTGCCTCCCTGGTGCCAGGGTCCGTGATGTTTGTGATCGCGTCTTCAGGATCCTTAAAGGGGAGGGGGAGCAGCCAGAGGTCGTGGTGCACATTGGCACCAACGACGTAGGAAGGAAGGGTGGCACAGATGTTAGAAGTGAGTTTAGGGAGTTAGGCTGGAAGCTGAAAGCTCGGACGGACAGAGTTGTTATCTCTGGTTTGTTGCCGGCGCCACGTGATAGTGAGGCTAGGAATAGGGAGAGAGCACAGCTGAACACGTGGCTGCAGGAATGGTGTAGGAGGGAGGGCTTCCAGTTCTTGGATAATTGGACTGCATTCTGGGGAAGATGGGACCTGTTCAAACAGGACGGGCTGCATCTGATCCAGAGGGGCACCAATATCCTGGGAGGGAGGTTTGCTAGTACTGTTCGGGAGGGTTTAAACTAGTTTGGGAGGGGGATGGGAACCGGACTTGTAATCCAGGGACCAGTGGGTCCACTCAGAAAGACAAAGAGTGTAGTGAGGTATTGGGGAAGGTAGCACTGTCGCAGAGGACAGATGGGCACGGAGAAGGGTTAAAGTGCGTATACTTCAACGCAAGAAGCATCAGGAATAAGGTGAGTGAATTGAAGGCGTGGATGGGCACTTGGGACTACGATGTTGTGGCCATCACTGAAACGTGGATAGGTGAGGGGGAGGAATGGTTTTTGGAGGTACCTGGTTATAGATGTTTTCATAAGATTAGGAATGGTGGTAAAAGAGGTGGGGGGGTGGCATTGTTAGTTAGAAATAGTGTAACAACTGCTGAAAGAATTTTCGAGGAGGATCTGCCGACTGAGGCACTGTGGGTTGAGGTCAGGAACAGGAAAGGAGCCGTCACCTTGATGGGAGTTTTCTATAGGCCCCCCAATAGCAGCAGGGAGGTGGAAGAGCAGATTGGGAAACAGATTTTGGAAAGGAGCAGAAGTCACAGGGTAGTAATTATGGGGGATTTCAACTTCCCAAATATTGATTGGCAACTCTTTAGATCGAATAGTTTGGATGGGGTAGTGTTTGTGCAGTATGTCCAGGAAGCTTTTCTGACTCAGTATGTAGACTGCCCGACCAGAGGGGAGGCAATATTGGATTTGGTACTAGGTAATGAACCAGGGCAAGTGATAGAGCTGTTGGTGGGCGAGCACTTTGGAGATAGTGATCACAATTCTGTAGCATTCACTGTGGTAATGGAGAGGGATAGGTATGTGCAACAGGGCAAGGTTTACAATTGGGGGAAGGGTAGATATGATGCTGTCAGGCAGGAACTGAGGAGCATAAGTTGGGAGCATATGCTGGCAGGGAAGGGCACGGTCGAAATGTGGAACTTTTTCAAGGAGCAGATAGTAGGGGCCATTGATAAGCATGTCCCTGTCAGACAGGGAAGGGATGGTCATGTGAGGGAACCGTGGTTGACAAGAGAGGTTGAGAGTCTTGTAAGGAAGAAGAAGGATGCGTATATAAAGTTGAGGAAAAAGGGCACAGGCATAGCTCTGGAGGGATACAAGATGGCCAGGAAGGATCTGAAGAAAGGGATTAGGAGAGCTAAGAGAGGGCATGAAAAATGCTTGGCGGGTAGGATAACAGAAAACCCCAAGGCCTTTTACGCGTATGTCAGAAATATGAGGATGACTAGGGGGACCGTAGGTCCGGTCAAGGACAATAGCGGGAGACTGTGTGTTGAGCCGGAAGAGATAAGTGAGGTTTTGAATGAGTACTTCTCTTCGGTATTTACGAATGAGAAGGGGTGTATTACTGAAGAGGACGGTGGGAAGCAGACTGGTAAGCTCGAGGAAGTGCTCGTTAGGAGGGAAGATGTGTTGGGGTTTTTGAATAACTTGAAGATAGACAAGTCTCCCGGGCCTGACGGGGTATATCCAAGGATGTTATGGGAAGCAAGGGATGAAATTGCAGAGCCGCTGGCAATGATCTTTTCATCTTCTCTGCTGACGGGGGTGGTACCAGGTGATTGGAGGGTGGCAAATGTTGTACCCCTGTTCAAGAAAGGGAATAGGAACAACCCTGGGAATTACAGGCCAGTTAGTCTTACTTCGGTGGTAGGCAAGTTGATGGAAAAGGTGCTGAGGGATAGGATTTCTGAGCATCTGGAAAGACACTGCTTGATTCGGGACAGTCAGCACGGTTTTGTGAGGGGTAGGTCTTGCCTCACAAGCCTGATTGAATTCTTTGAGCAGGTGACCAAGCAAGTGGATGAGGGTAAACCAGTGGATGTGGTGTACATGGATTTTAGTAAGGCATTTGATAAGGTCCCCCATGGTAGACTTATGGAGAAAGTCAGGAGGCATGGGATAGTGGGGAATGTGGCCAGTTGGATTAAGAATTGGCTAACTGATAGAAGGCAGAGAGTGGTCTTAGATGGTAAATACTCAGCCTGGAGCCCAGTTACCAGTGGCGTGCCGCAGGGATCAGTTCTGGGTCCTCTCCTGTTTGTGATTTTTATTAACGACTTGGATGAGGAAGTCGAAGGGTGGGTCAGTAAATTTGCAGATGATACAAAGGTTGGTGGAGTTGTGGATACCGAGGAGGGCTATTGTCGTCTGCAAAGGGACTTGGATAGGTTGCAGTGCTGGGCTGAAAAGTGGCAGATGGAGTTTAACCCTGAAAAGTGTGAGGTCGTCCATTTTGGAAGGACAAACATGAATGCAAAATACTGGGTTAACGGTAGGGTTCTTGGGCATGTGGAGGAGCAGAGAGACCTTGGGGTCTATGTGCATAGATCATTGAAAGTTGCAACTCAAGTGGATAGGGCTGTGAAGAAGGCATATGGGGTGTTAGCGTTCATTAGCAGAGGGATTGAATTTAAGAGCCGTGAGGTGATGATGCAGCTGTACAGGACCTTGGTAAGGCCTCATTTGGAGTACTGTGTGCAGTTCTGGTCGCCTCATTTTAGGAAGGATGTGGAAGCCTTGGAGAGGGTGCAGAGGAGATTTACCAGGATGTTGCCTGGAATGGAGAATAAGTCTTACGAGGAAAGGCTGAACATTCTAGGCCTCTTCTCATTAGAACGGAGAAGGATGAGGGGTGACATGATAGAGGTTTATAAGATGATCAGGGGAATAGATAGGGTAGACAGTCAGAAACTTTTTCCCCGGGTGGAGCAAAGCGTTACAAGGGGTCATAAATTTAAGGTGAAGGGTGGGAGATATAAGGGGGATGTCAGGGGAAGGTTCTTTACCCAGAGAGTGGTCGAGGCATGGAATGCCTTGCCCGGGGAAGTTGTTGAGTCAGAAACTTTAGGGACTTTCAAAAGGCTTTTGGATAGGTATATGGATAAAGGAGAATGATGGGGTATAGATTAAATTGTCCTTGACAGAGGACAAAGGATCGGCACAACATTGTGGGCCGAAGGGCCTGTTCTGTGCTGTATGTTCTATGTTCTATGTTCTATATGTTCTATGTTCTATGTTATTTGGAAACAGGGCAGTCAGTTACCCCGGAAACAGGGTGATCAGTTACCCCGGAAACAGAGCGATTAGTTTCCCCGGAAGCAGGGTGAACAGTTACCCGGAAACAGGGCGATCCGTTTTCCCGGAAACAGGGAGGTCAGTTACCCTGGAAACAGGGCAGTCAGTGACAACAGAAAAAGGACGTACAGTTACCCCGGAAACAGGGCGGTCAGTTACCCCAGAAACAGGACGTTCAGTTACCCCAGAAACAGGGCGAACAGTTACCCTGGAAGCAGGGTGATTAGTTACCCTGGAAACTGGGCAGTCAGTTACCACGGAAACAAGGTGGTCAGTTACCCTGGAAACAGGGCAGTCAATTACCCCGGAAACAGGGAGGTCAGTTACCCTGGACACAGGGCAGTCAGTTACCCCGGAAACAGGGTGGTTAGTTACCCTGGAAACAGGGCAGTCAGTTACCCTGGAAACAGGGTGATCAGTTAACCTGGAAACAGGGCTTTCAGTTATCCTGGAAACAGGGCGGTCAGTTACCCCGGAAATAGGGCCGTCAGTTATCCTGGAAACAGGGCGGTCAGTTACCCCGGAAACAGGGAGATCAGTTACCCCGGATACAGGGCAGTCAGTTAGCCTGGAAACAGGGCAGTCAGTTATCCTTGAAACAGGGTGGTCAGTTAAAATGGAAACAGGGCAGTCAGTTACCCCGGAAACAGGGTGATCAGTTAACCTGGAAACAGGGCGGTCAGTTATCCCGGAAACAGGGGAGTCAGTTACCCCGGAAACAGGGCGGTCAGTAACCATGGAAACAGATTAGTCAGTTACCCCGGAAACAGGGTGATCAGTTATCCTGGAAACAGGGCGGTCAGTTATCCCGGAAACAGGGAGATCTGTTACCCCGGAAACAGGGCAGTCAGTTACCCTGGAAACAGGGCAGTCAGTTATCCTTGAAACAGGGTGGTCAGTTAAACTGGAAACAGGGCAGTCAGTTATCCCGGAAACAGGGTGATCAGTTATCCTGGAAACAGGGCGGTCAGTAACCCCGGAAACAGGGGAGTCAGTTACCCCGGAAACAGGGCGGTCAGTAACCATGGACAACAGATTCGTCAGTTACCCCAGAAACAGGGCAGTCAGTTATCCCGGAAACAGCGCAGTCAGTTATCCCGGAAACAGGGTGATCAGTTACCCTGCAAACAGGGCAGTCAGTTTCCCCTTGGCAACAGGGCAGTCAGTTACCCTGGAAACAGAGTGATCAATTAACCTGGAAACAGGGTGATCAGTTACCCTGGAAACAGGGTGGTCAGTTACCCCGGAAACAGGGCAGTCAGTTATCCCGGAAACAGGGTGATCAGCTACCCTGGAAACAGGGCAGTCAGTTATCCCGGAAACAGGGTGGTCGGTTACCCTGGAAACTGGGCGGTCAGTTACCCCGGAAACAGGGAGATCAGTTACCCCGGAAACAGGGCGGTCAGATACCCTGGAAACAGGGCAGTCAGTTTCCCCCAAAACAGGGCAGTCAGTTAACCTGGAAACAGGGCTTTCAGTTATCCTGGAAACTGGGCGGTCAGTTACCCTGGAAATAGGGCCATCAGTTATCCTGGAAACAGGGCGGTCAATTACCCCGGAAACAGGGAGATCAGTTACCCTGGAAACAGGGCAGTCAGTTACCCAGGAAACAGGGCAGTCAGTTATCCTTGAAACAGGGTGGTCAGTTAAACTGGAAACTGGGCAGTCAGTTACCCCGGAAACAGGGTGATCAGTTATCCTGGAAACAGGGCGGTCAGATACCCCGAAACAGGGGAGTCAGTTACCCCGGAAACAGGGCGGTCAGTAACCATGGAAACAGATTAGTCAGTTACCCCGGAAACAGGGTGATCAGTTATCCTGGAAACAGGGCAGTCAGTTAGCCTGGAAACAGGGCAGTCAGTTATCCCGGAAACAGGTCAGTCAGTTATCCCGGAAACAGGGTGATCAGTTACCCTGGAAACAGGGCAGTCAGTTTCCCCTGGCAACAGTGCAGTCAGTTACCCTGGAAACAGAGTGGTCAGTTAAACTGGAAACTGGGCAGTCAGTTACCCCGGAAACAGGGTGATCAGTTACCCTGGAAACTGGGCAGTCAGTTACAACGGAAACAGGGTGATCAGTTACCCTGGAAACAGGGCAGTCAGTTACCCCGGAAACAGGGCGGTCAGATACCCTGGAAACAGGGCAGTCAGTTTCCCCCAAAACAGGGCAGTCAGTTAACCTGGAAACAGGGCTTTCAGTTATCCTGGAAACAGGGCGGTCAGTTACCCTGGAAATAGGGCCATCAGTTATCCTGGAAACAGGGCGGTCAATTACCCCGGAAACAGGGAGATCAGTTACCCTGGAAACAGGGCAGTCAGTTACCCAGGAAACAGGGCAGTCAGTTATCCTTGAAACAGGGTGGTCAGTTAAACTGGAAACTGGGCAGTCAGTTACCCCGGAAACAGGGTGATCAGTTATCCTGGAAACAGGGCGGTCAGATACCCCGAAACAGGGGAGTCAGTTACCCCGGAAACAGGGCGGTCAGTAACCATGGAAACAGATTAGTCAGTTACCCCGGAAACAGGGTGATCAGTTATCCTGGAAACAGGGCAGTCAGTTAGCCTGGAAACAGGGCAGTCAGTTATCCCGGAAACAGGTCAGTCAGTTATCCCGGAAACAGGGTGATCAGTTACCCTGGAAACAGGGCAGTCAGTTTCCCCTGGCAACAGTGCAGTCAGTTACCCTGGAAACAGAGTGATCAATTACCCTGGAAACAGGGCGGTCAGTTACCCCGGAAACAGTGCAGTCAGTTATCCCGGAAACAGGGTGATCAGTTACCCTGGAAACAGGGCAGTCAGTGATCCCGGAAACAGGGTGATCAGTTACCCTGGAAACAGAGCAGTCAGTTATCCTGGAAACCGCGCAGTCAGTTACCCTGGAAACAGGGCAGTCAGCTACCCGGAAACAGGGTGATCAGTTAGCCCGGAAACAGGGAGATCAGTTACCCTGGAAACAGGGCAGTCAGTCATCCTGGAAACAGTGCGGTCAGTTACCCCGGAAACAGGGCGGTCAGTTACCCTGGAAACAGGGCAGTCAGTTATCCCGGAAACAGGGCGGTCAGTTACCACGGAAACAGGGCGGTCAGTTATCGAGGAAACAGGGTGATCAGTTAACCTGAAAACAGGGCAGTCAGTTATCCTGGGAACAGGGCGGTCAGTTACCCCAGAAACAGGGCGGTCAGTTACCCTGGAAACAGTTTGGTCAGATAACTCAGAAACAGGGAGATCAGTTACCGTGGAAACTGGGCAGTCAGTTAGACGGAAACAGGGCGGTCATTTATCCCGGAAACAGGGTGATCAGTTACGCTGGAAACAGGGCAGTCAGTTACCCCGGAAACAGGGTTATCAGCTACCCTGGAAACAGGGTGATCAGTTACCCTGGAAACAGGGCGGTCAGTTACCCCGGAAACAGGGCAGTCAGTTATCCCGGAAACAGGGTGATCAGTTACCCTGGAAACAGGGCAGTCAGTTATCACAGAAACAGGGTGATCAGTTACCCTGGAAACAGGGCGGTCAGTTATCTTGGAAACAGGGCAGTCAGTTACCCTGGAATCAGGGCCGTTAGTTAACCTGGAAACAGGGCAGTCAGTTATCCCGGAAACAGGGCAGTCATTTATCCCGGAAACAGGGTGATCAGCTACCCTGGAAACAGGGCAGTCAGTTATCCCGGAAGCAGGGCAGTCAGTTATCCCGGAAACAGGGTGATCAGTTTCCCTGGAAACTGGGCAGTCAGTTACCCTGGAAACAGGGCAGTCAGTTACCCCGGATACAGGGCTGTCAGTTACCTCGGAAAAAGGGTGATCAGTTACCCTGGAAACTGGGCAGTCAGTTACCCTGGAAACAGGGCAGTCAGTTACCCCGGAAACAGGGCAGTCAGTTACCCTGGAAACAGGGCACAGTCAGTTACCCCAGAAACTGGGCAGTCAGTTACCCTGGAAACAGGGCAGTCAGTCACCCTGGAAACAGGTTAGTCAGTTACCCCGGAACAGGGTGATCAGTTACCGCGGAAACAGGACAGTCAGTTCCCCTGGAAACAGGGCAGTCAGTTACCCCGGAAACAGGGCGGTCAGTAACCCTGCAAACAGATTAGTCAGTTGCACCGGAAACAGGGTGACCAGCTACCCTTGAAACAGGGCAGTCAGTTACACTGGAAACAGGGCAGTCAGTTATCCCATAAAAAGGGCAGTCAGTTATACCGGAAACAGGGTGATCAGTTACCCTGGAAACTGGGCAGTCAGTTACCCTCGAAACAGGGTGATCAGTTATCCTGGAAACAGGGCGGCCAGTTACCCCGGAAACAGGACGTTCAGTTACCCCGGAAACAGGGCGGTTTATTACCCCAGAAACAGGGCGATCAGTTACCCTGGAAACAGGGCAGTCAGATACCCTGGAAAGAGGGCAGTCATTTATTCCGGAAACAGGGTGATCAGTTACACTGGAAACAGGGCAGTCAGTTATTCCGGAAACAGGGTGGTCAGTTACCCTGGAAAAAGGGCGGTCAGTTACCACGGAAACAGGGAGATCAATTGCCCCAGAAACAGGGCGGTTAGTTACCCTGGAAACAGGGCAGTTAGTTAACCTGTAAACAGGGCAGTCAGTTATCCTGGAAACAGGGCATTCAGTTATCCTGGAAACAGGGCGATCAGTTACCCTGGAAGCAGGGTGATCAGTTACCCTGGAAACTGGGCAGTCAGTTACAACGGAAACAGGGTGATCAGTTACCCTGGAAACAGGGCAGTCAGTTACCCGGGAAACAGGGTGATCAGTTACCCTGGAAACAGGGCAGTCAGTCATCCTGGAAACAGTGCGGTCAGTTACCCCGGAAACAGGGCGGTCAGTTACCCTGGAAACAGTGCAGAATGTTATCCCAGAAACAGGGCGGCCAGTTACCCCAGAAACAGGGCGGTCTGTTATCCCGGAAACAGGGTGATCAGTTAACCTGAAAACAGGGCAGTCAGTTATCCTGGGAACAGGGCGGTCAGTTACCCCAGAAACAGGGCGGTCAGTTACCCTGGAAACAGTTTGGTCAGATACCTCAGAAACAGGGAGATCAGTTACCCTGGAAACTGGGCAGTCAGTTACCACGGAAACAGGGCGGTCATTTATCCCGGAAACAGGGTGATCAGTTAGCCTGGAAACAGGGCAGTCAGTTACCCCGGAAACAGGGTGATCAGCTACCCTGGAAACAGGGTGATCTGTTACCCTGGAAACAGGGCGGTCAGTTACCCCGGAAACAGGGCAGTCAGTTATCCCGGAAACAGGGTGATCAGTTACCCTGGAAACAGGGCAGTCAGTTATCCCGGAAACAGGGTGATCAGTTACCCTGGAAACAGGGCGGTTAGTTATCTTGGAAACAGGGCAGTCAGTTATCCCGGAAACAGGGTGATCAGTTTCCCTGGAAACTGGGCAGTCAGTTACCCTGGAAACAGGGCAGTCAGTTACCCCGGAAACAGGGCAGTCAGTTACCCTGCAAACTGGGCAGTCAGTTACCCTGGAAACAGGGCAGTCAGGTATCCCGGAAACAGTGTGATCAGTTACCCTGGAAACAGGGCAGTCAGTTATCCCGGAAACAGGACAGTCAGTTATCCCGGAAAAAGAGTGATCAGTTACCCTGGAAACTGGGCAGTCAGCACCCTGGAAACAGGGCAGCCAGTTACCCCGGAAACAGGGCAGGCAGTTACCCTGGAAACAGGGCAGTCAGTTACCCTGGAAACTGGGCAGTCAGTTACCCTGGAAACAGGGCAGTCAGTCACCCTGGAAACAGCTTAGTCAGTTACCCCGGAAACAGGGTGATCAGTTACCCCGGAAACAGTACAGTCAGTTCCCCTGGAAGCAGGGCAGTCAGCTACACCGGAAACAGGGTGGTCAGTAACCCTGGAAACAGATTCGTCAGTTACCCCGGAAACAGGGTGATCAGCTACCCTTGAAACAGGGCAGTCAGTTACCCTGGAAACAGGGCAGTCAGTTATCCCGGAAACAGTGCAGTCAGCTATCCTGGAAAAAGGATGATCAGTTACCCTGGAAACTGGGCAGTCAGTTACCCTCGAAACAGGGTGATCAGTTATCCTGGAAACAGGGCTGCCAGTTACCCCGGAAAAAGGACGTTCAGTTACCCCGGAAACAGGGCGGTTAATTACCCCAGAAAAAGGGCGATCAGTTACCCTGGAAACAGGGCAGTCAGTTATTCCGGCAACAGGGTGACCAGTTTCCCTGGAAACAGGGCGGTCAGTTACCACGGAAACAGGGAGATCAGTTGCCCCGGAAACAGGGCGGCTAGTTACTCTGGAAACAGGGCAGTTAGTTAACCTGGAAACAGCGCAGTCAGTTACCCCGGAAACAGGACGTTCAGTTACCCCAGAAACAGGGCGATCAGTTACCCTGGAAGCAGGGTGATCAGTTACCCTGGAAACAGGGCAGTCAGTTACCACGGAAACAGGGTGTTCAGTTACCCTGGAAACAGGGCAGTCAGTTACCACGGAAACAGGGTGATCAGTTACCCTGGAAACAGGGCACTCAGTTATCCGGGAAACAGGGCGGTCAGTTACCATGGAAACACGGCAGTCAGTTACCCTGGAAACAGGGCAGTCAGTTATCCCGGAAACAGGGTGATCAGTTACCCTGGAAACTGGGCAGTCAGTTACCCTGGAAACAGGGCAGTCAGTTACCCCGGAAGCAGGGCAGTCAGTTACCCTGGAAACAGGGCACAGTCAGTTACCCCGGAAACTGGGCAGTCAGTTACCCTGGAAACAGGGCAGTCAGTCACCCTGGAAACAGCTTAGTCAGTTACCCCGGAAACAGGGTGATCAGATACCGCGGAAACAGGACAGTCAGTTCCCATGGAAACAGGGCAGTCAGTTACCCCAGAAACAGGGCGGTCAGTAACCCTGGAAACAGATTAGTCAGTTACCCCGGAAACAGGGTGACCAGCTACCCTTGAAACAGGGCAGTCAGTTACCCTGGAAACAGGGCAGTCAGTTATCCCGGAAACAGGGTGATCAGTTACCCTGGAAACTGGGCAGTCAGTTACCCTCGAAACAGGGTGATCAGTTATCCTGGAAACAGGGCGGCCAGTTACCCCGGAAAAAGGACGTTCAGTAACCCCGGAAACAGGGCGGTTTATTACACCAGAAACAGGGCGATCAGTTACCCTGGAAACAGGGCAGTCAGATACCCTGGAAACAGGGCTGTCATTTATTCTGGAAACAGGGTGATCAGTTACACTGGAAACAGGGCAGTCAGTTATTCCGGAAACAGGGTGATCAGTTGCCCTGGAAACAGGGCGGTTAGTTACCCTGGAAACAGGGCAGTTAGTTAACCTGTAAACAGGGCAGTCAGTTGTCCTGGAAACAGGGCATTCAGTTATCCTGGAAACAGGGCGGTCAGTTACCCCGGAAATCGGTCGGTCAGTTACCCCGGAAACAGGACGTTCAGTTACCCCAGAAACAGGGTGATCAGTTACCCTGGAAACTGGGCAGTCAGTTACCACGGAAACAGGGTGATCAGTTACCCTGGAAACAGGGCAGTCAGTTATCCCGGAAACAGGGTGATCAGTTACCCTGGAAACAGGGCGGTCAGTTATCTTGGAAACAGGGCAGTCAGTTACCCTGGAATCAGGGCGGTTAGTTAACCTGGAAACAGGGCAGTCAGTTACCTCGGAAAAAGGGCAGTCAGTTACGCTGGAAACAGGGCTGTCAGTTATCCCGGAAACAGCGCAGTCAGTTATCCCGGAAACAGGGTGATCAGTTTACCTGGAAACTGGGCAGTCAGTTACCCTGGAAACAGGGCAGTCAGTTACCCCGGAAAAAGGGCAGTCAGTTACCCTGCAAACTGGGCAGTCAGTTACCCTGGAAACAGGGCAGTCAAGTATCCCGGAAACAGTGTGATCAGTTACCCTGGAAACAGGGCAGTCAGTTATCCCGGAAACAGGGCAGTCAGTTATCCCGGAAAAAGTGTGATCAGTTACCCTGGAAACTGGGCAGTCAGCTCCCTGGAAACAGGGCTGTCAGTTACCCTGGAAACAGGGCAGGCAGTTACCCTGGAAACAGGGCAGTCAGTTACCCCGGAAACTGGGCAGTCAGTTACCCTGGAAACAGGGCAGTCAGTCACCATGGAAACAGCTTAGTCAGTTACCCCGGAAACAGGGTGATCAGTTATCCCGGAAACCGTACAGTCAGTTCCCCTGGAAACAGGGCAGTCAGCTACCCCGGAAACAGGGCGGTCAGTAACCCTGGAAAAAGATTAGTCAGTTACCCCGGAAACAGGGTGATCAGCTACCCTTGAAACAGGGCAGTCAGTTACCCTGGAAACAGGGCAGTCAGTTATCCCGGAAACAGTGCAGTCAGTTATCCCGGAAAAAGGGTGATCAGTTACCCTGGAAACTGGGCAGTCAGTTACCCTCGAAACAGGGTGATCAGTTATCCTGGAAACAGGGCGGCCAGTTACCCCGGAAAAAGGACGTTTTGTTACCCCGGAAACAGGGCGGTTAATTACCCCAGAAACAGGGTGATCAGTTACTCTGGAAACAGGGCAGTCAGATACCCTGGAAACAGAGCAGTCATTTGTTCCGGAAACAGGGTGATCAGTTACCCTGGAAACAGGGCAGTCAGTTATTCCGGAAACAGGGTGATCAGTTACCCTGGAAACAGGGCGGTCAGTTACCACGGAAACAGGGAGATCAGTTGCCCCGGAAACAGGGCGGCTAGTTACCCTGGAAGCAGGGCAGTTAGTTAACCTGGAAACAGGGCAGTCAGTTATCCTGGAAACAGGGCATTCAGTTATCCTGGAAACAGGGCGGTCAATTAACCCGGAAATAGGTCGGTCAGTTACCCCGGAAACAGGACGTTCAGTTACCCCAGAAACAGGGCGATCAGTTACCCTGGAAGCAGGGTGATCAGTTACCCTGGAAACTGGGCAGTCAGTAACCACGGAATCAGGGTGGTCAGTTACCCTGGAAACAGGGCAGACAGTTACCCCGGAAACAGGGTGATCAGTTACCCTGGAAACAGGGCACTCAGTTATCCGGGAAACAGGGCAGTCAGTTATCCTGGAAACAGGGCAGTCAGTTATCCTGGAATGAGGGCGGTCAGTTATCCCGGAAACAGGGTGATCAGCTACCCTGGAAACAAGGCAGTCAGTTACCCCGGAAAAAAGGTGATCAGTTACCTTGGAAACTGGGCAGTCAGTTACCCTGGAAACAGGGCGGTCAGTTTCCCCTGGAAACTGGTCAGTCAGTTACCATGGAAACAGGCCGGTCAGTCACCCTGGAAACAGGTTAGTCAGTTTCCCCGGAAACAGGGTGATCAGTTACCCCGGAAACAGGACAGTCAGTTCCCCTGGAAACAGGGCAGTCAGTTACCCTGGAAACAGGGCAGTCAGTTATTCCGGAAACAGGGCACTCAGTTATCCGGGAAACATGGCGGTCAGTTACCGTGGAAACAGGGCAGTCAGTTACCCTGGAAACAGGGCAGTCAGTTATCCTGGAAACAGGGCAGTCAGTTATCCTGGAATGAGGGCGGTCAGTTATCCCGGAAACAGGGTGATCAGCTACCCTGGAAACAAGGCAGTCAGTTACCCCGAAAACAGGGCAGTCAGTTACCATGGAAACAGGGCAGTCAGTTATCCTGGAAACAGGGCAGTCAGTTATCCCGGAAACAGGGTGATCAGTTACCCTGGAAACTGGGCAGTCAGCTACCCCGGAAACAGGGCAGTCAGTTACCCTGCAAACTGGGCACACAGTTACCCTGGATACAGGGCAGTCAGTTATCCCGGAAACAGGGTGATCAGTTACCCTGGAAACAGGGCAGTCAGTTATCCCCGAAACAGGGCAGTCAGTTATCCCGGAAAAAAGGTGATCAGTTACCTTGGAAACTGGGCAGTCAGTTACCCTGGAAACAGGGCGGTCAGTTACCCTGGAAACTGGGCAGTCAGTTAACCTGGAGACAGGGCAGTCAGTCACCCTGGAAACAGGTTAGTTAGTTTCCCCGGAAACAGGGTGATCAGTTACCCCGGAAACAGGACAGTCAGTTCCCCTGGAAACAGGGCAGACAGTTACCCTGGAAACAGGGCAGTCAGTTATTCCGGAAACAGGGCATTCAGTTATCCCGGAAACAGGGTGATCAGTTACCCTGGAAACTGGGCAGTCTGTTACCCTGGAAACAGGGCAGTCAGTTACTCTGGAAACAGGGCAGTCAGTTATCCTGGAATACAGTGTGATCAGTTACCCAGGAAACAGGGTGATCAGTTATCCTGGGTACAGGGCGGTCAGTTACCCCGGAAACAGGGCAGTCAGTTACCCCGGTATCAGGGCGGTCAGTAACCCTGGAAACAGATTAGTCAGTTACCCTGGAAACAGGGTGATCAGTTATCCTGGAAACAGCGCAGTCAGTTATCCCGGAAACAGGGCAGTCAGCTATCCCGGAAACAGGGTGATCAGTTACCCTGGAAACAGGGCAGTCAGTTACCCCGGAAACAGGGCAGTCATTTACCCTGGAAACTGGGCAGTCAGTTACCATGGAAACAGGGCAGTCAGTTATCCCGGAAACAGGGTGATCAGTTACCCTGGAAACAGGGCAGTCAGTTATCCCGGAAACAGGGCAGTCATTTATCCCGGAAAAAGGGTGATCAGTTACCCTGGAAACTGGGCAGTCATTTACCATGGAAACAGGGCAGTCAGTTACCCCGGAAACAGGGCAGTCAGTTACCCTGGAAACAGGGCAGTCAGTTACCCCGTTAACTTGGGCGTCAGTTACCCTGGAAACAGGGCAGTCAGTCCCCCTGGAAACAGGTTAGTCAGTTACCCTGGAAAAAGGGTGATCAGTTATCCCGGAAACAGGCTGATCAGTTACCCTGGAAACTGGGCAGTCTGTTACACTGGAAACAGGGCGGTCAGTTACCCTGGAAACAGGGCAGTCAGTTATCCTGGAAACAGGGTGATCAGTTACCCTGGAAACAGGGTGGTCAGTTATCGCGGAAACAGTGCAGTCAGTTATCCCGGAAAAAGGGTGATTAGTTACCCTGGAAACAGGGCAGTCAGTTACCCCGGAAACAGGGCAGTCATTTACCCTGGAAACTGGGCAGTCAGTTACCCTGGAAACAGGGCAGTCAGTTATCCCGGAAACAGGGTGATCAGTTATCCTGGAAACAGGGCAGTCAGTTATCGCGGAAACAGTGCAGTCAGTTATCCCGGAAAAAGGGTGATCAGTTACCCTGGAAACTGGGCAGTTAGTTACTCTGGAAACAGGGCAGTCAGTTTCCCCCGAAACAGGGCAGTCAGTTGAGCAGGAAACAGGGCAGTCTGTTATCCTGGAAACAGGGCATTCAGTTACCCCGGAAACAGGGAGATCAGTTACCCTGGAAACAGGGTGGTCAGTTACCACGGAAACAGGGTGATCAGTTATCCTGGAAACAGGGCGGTCAGTTACCCTGGAAACAGGGCAGTCAGTTTCCCCCGAAACAGGGCAGTCAGTTGAGCAGGAAACAGGGCAGTCTGTTATCCTGGAAACAGGGCATTCAGTTACCCCGGAAACAGGGAGATCAGTTACCCCAGAAACAGGGCAGTCAGTTACCCTGGAAACAGGGCAGTCAGTTATCCTGGAAACAGGGCAGTCAGTTATCCCGGAAACAGGGCGGTCAGTTATCCCGGAAACAGGGTGATCAGTTCACCTGGAAACAGGGCAGTCAGATATCCTGGAAATAGGGCGGTTAGTTACCCCAGAAACAGGGCGGTCAGTTAGCCTGGAAACAGTTTAATCAGTTACCTCAGAAACAGGGAGATCAGTTACCCTGGAAACTGGGCAGTCAGTTACCCTGGAAACAGGGCAGTCAGTTACCCCGGAAACGGGGTGATCAGCTACCCTAGAAACAGGGTGATCAGTTACCCCTGAAACAGGGCAGTCAGTTATCCCGGAAACAGGGTGATCAGTTACCCTGGAAACAGGGCAGTCAGTTTTCCCGGAAACAGGGTGATCAGTTACCCTGGAAACAGGGCAGTCAGTTATCCTGGCAACAGGGCAGTCAGTTACCCTGGTAACAGGGCAGTCAGTTACCCCGGAAACAGGGCAGTCAGTTACCCTGGAAACAGGGCGGTCAGTTACCCTGGAAAAAGGTTAGTCAGTTACCCCGGAAACAGGGTGATCAGTTACCCCAGAAACAGGGCTGTCAGTTCCCCTGGAAACAGGGCCGTCAGTTACCCTGGAAACAGGGCAGACAGTTATCCCGGAAACAAGGCAGTCAGTTATCCCGGAAACAGAGTGATCAGTTACCCTGGAAACAGGGCAGTCTGTTACCCTGGAAACAGGGCGGTCAGATACCCTGGAAACAGGGCAGTCAGTTATCCTGGAAACAGGGTGATCAGTTACCCTGGAAACAGGGTGATCAGTTATCCCGGAAACAAGGCAGTCAGTTATCCCGGAAACAGAGTGATCAGTTACCCTGGAAACAGGGCAGTCTGTTACCCTGGAAACAGGGCGGTCAGATACCCTGGAAACAGGGCAGTCAGTTACCCTGGAAACAGGGCGGTCAGTTACCCTGGAAACTGGGCAGTCAGTTACCATGGAAACAGGGCGGTCAGTCACCCTGGAAACAGGTTAGTCAGTTTCCCCGGAAACAGGGTGATCAGTTACCCCGGAAACAGGACAGTCAGTTCCCCTGGAAACAGGGCAGTCAGTTACCCTGGAAACAGGGCAGTCAGTTATCCGGGAAACATGGCGGTCAGTTACCGTGGAAACAGGGCAGTCAGTTACCCTGGAAACAGGGCAGTCAGTTATCCTGGAAACAGGGCAGTCAGTTATCCTGGAATGAGGGCGGTCAGTTATCCCGGAAACAGGGTGATCAGCTACCCTGGAAACAAGGCAGTCAGTTACCCCGGAAACAGGGCAGTCATTTACCCTGGAAACTGGGCAGTCAGTTACCCTGGAAACAGGGCAGTCAGTTATCCCGGAAACAGGGTGATCAGTTACCCTGGAAACAGGGCAGTCAGTTATCGCGGAAACAGTGCAGTCAGTTATCCCGGAAAAAGGGTGATCAGTTACCCTGGAAACTGGGCAGTTAGTTACTCTGGAAACAGGGCAGTCAGTTTCCCCCGAAACAGGGCAGTCAGTTGAGCAGGAAACAGGGCAGTCTGTTATCCTGGAAACAGGGCATTCAGTTACCCCGGAAACAGGGAGATCAGTTACCCTGGAAACAGGGTGGTCAGTTACCACGGAAACAGGGTGATCAGTTATCCTGGAAACAGGGCGGTCAGTTACCCTGGAAACAGGGCAGTCAGTTTCCCCCGAAACAGGGCAGTCAGTTGAGCAGGAAACAGGGCAGTCTGTTATCCTGGAAACAGGGCATTCAGTTACCCCGGAAACAGGGAGATCAGTTACCCCAGAAACAGGGCAGTCAGTTACCCTGGAAACAGGGCAGTCAGTTATCCTGGAAACAGGGCAGTCAGTTATCCCGGAAACAGGGCGGTCAGTTATCCCGGAAACAGGGTGATCAGTTCACCTGGAAACAGGGCAGTCAGATATCCTGGAAATAGGGCGGTCAGTTACCCCAGAAACAGGGCGGTCAGTTAGCCTGGAAACAGTTTAATCAGTTACCTCAGAAACAGGGAGATCAGTTACCCTGGAAACTGGGCAGTCAGTTACCCTGGAAACAGGGCAGTCAGTTACCCCGGAAACGGGGTGATCAGCTACCCTGGAAACAGGGTGATCAGTTACCCCTGAAACAGGGCAGTCAGTTATCCCGGAAACAGGGTGATCAGTTACCCTGGAAACAGGGCAGTCAGTTTTCCCGGAAACAGGGTGATCAGTTACCCTGGAAACAGGGCAGTCAGTTATCCTGGCAACAGGGCAGTCAGTTACCCTGGTAACAGGGCAGTCAGTTACCCCGGAAACAGGGCAGTCAGTTACCCTGGAAACAGGGCGGTCAGTTACCCTGGAAAAAGGTTAGTCAGTTACCCCGGAAACAGGGTGATCAGTTACCCCGGAAACAGGGCTGTCAGTTCCCCTGGAAACAGGGCCGTCAGTTACCCTGGAAACAGGGCAGACAGTTATCCCGGAAACAAGGCAGTCAGTTATCCCGGAAACAGAGTGATCAGTTACCCTGGAAACAGGGCAGTCTGTTACCCTGGAAACAGGGCGGTCAGATACCCTGGAAACAGGGCAGTCAGTTATCCTGGAAACAGGGTGATCAGTTACCCTGGAAACAGGGTGATCAGTTATCCCGGAAACAAGGCAGTCAGTTATCCCGGAAACAGAGTGATCAGTTACCCTGGAAACAGGGCAGTCTGTTACCCTGAAAACAGGGCGGTCAGATACCCTGGAAACAGGGCAGTCAGTTACCCTGGAAACAGGGCGGTCAGTTACCCTGGAAACTGGGCAGTCAGTTACCATGGAAACAGGGCGGTCAGTCACCCTGGAAACAGGTTAGTCAGTTTCCCCGGAAACAGGGTGATCAGTTACCCCGGAAACAGGACAGTCAGTTCCCCTGGAAACAGGGCAGTCAGTTACCCTGGAAACAGGGCAGTCAGTTATCCGGGAAACATGGCGGTCAGTTACCGTGGAAACAGGGCAGTCAGTTACCCTGGAAACAGGGCAGTCAGTTATCCTGGAAACAGGGCAGTCAGTTATCCTGGAATGAGGGCGGTCAGTTATCCCGGAAACAGGGTGATCAGCTACCCTGGAAACAAGGCAGTCAGTTACCCCGGAAACAGGGCAGTCATTTACCCTGGAAACTGGGCAGTCAGTTACCCTGGAAACAGGGCAGTCAGTTATCCCGGAAACAGGGTGATCAGTTACCCTGGAAACAGGGCAGTCAGTTATCGCGGAAACAGGGCAGTCAGTTATCCCGGAAAAAGGGTGATCAGTTACCCTGGAAACTGGGCAGTTAGTTACTCTGGAAACAGGGCAGTCAGTTTCCCCCGAAACAGGGCAGTCAGTTGAGCAGGAAACAGGGCAGTCTGTTATCCTGGAAACAGGGCATTCAGTTACCCCGGAAACAGGGAGATCAGTTACCCTGGAAACAGGGTGGTCTGTTACCACGGAAACAGGGTGATCAGTTATCCTGGAAACAGGGCGGTCAGTTACCCTGGAAACAGGGCAGTCAGTTTCCCCCGAAACAGGGCAGTCAGTTGAGCAGGAAACAGGGCAGTCTGTTATCCTGGAAACAGGGCATTCAGTTACCCCGGAAACAGGGAGATCAGTTACCCCAGAAACAGGGCAGTCAGTTACCCTGGAAACAGGGCAGTCAGTTATCCTGGAAACAGGGCAGTCAGTTATCCCGGAAACAGGGCGGTCAGTTATCCCGGAAACAGGGTGATCAGTTCACCTGGAAACAGGGCAGTCAGATATCCTGGAAATAGGGCGGTTAGTTACCCCAGAAACAGGGCGGTCAGTTAGCCTGGAAACAGTTTAATCAGTTACCTCAGAAACAGGGAGATCAGTTACCCTGGAAACTGGGCAGTCAGTTACCCTGGAAACAGGGCAGTCAGTTACCCCGGAAACGGGGTGATCAGCTACCCTGGAAACAGGGTGATCAGTTACCCCTGAAACAGGGCAGACAGTTATCCCGGAAACAGGGTGATCAGTTACCCTGGAAACAGGGCAGTCAGTTTTCCCGGAAACAGGGTGATCAGTTACCCTGGAAACAGGGCAGTCAGTTATCCTGGCAACAGGGCAGTCAGTTACCCTGGTAACAGGGCAGTCAGTTACCCCGGAAACAGGGCAGTCAGTTACCCTGGAAACAGGGCGGTCAGTTACCCTGGAAAATGGTTAGTCAGTTACCCCGGAAACAGGGTGACCAGTTACCCCGGAAACAGGGCTGTCAGTTCCCCTGGAAACAGGGCCGTCAGTTACCCTGGAAACAGGGCAGACAGTTATCCCGGAAACAAGGCAGTCAGTTATCCCGGAAACAGAGTGATCAGTTACCCTGGAAACAGGGCAGTCTGTTACCCTGGAAACAGGGCGGTCAGATACCCTGGAAACAGGGCAGTCAGTTATCCTGGAAACAGGGTGATCAGTTACCCTGGAAACAGGGTGATCAGTTATCCCGGAAACAAGGCAGTCAGTTATCCCGGAAACAGAGTGATCAGTTACCCTGGAAACAGGGCAGTCTGTTACCCTGGAAACAGGGCGGTCAGATACCCTGGAAACAGGGCAGTCAGTTACCCTGGAAACAGGGCGGTCAGTTACCCTGGAAACTGGGCAGTCAGTTACCATGGAAACAGGGCGGTCAGTCACCCTGGAAACAGGTTAGTCAGTTTCCCCGGAAACAGGGTGATCAGTTACCCCGGAAACAGGACAGTCAGTTCCCCTGGAAACAGGGCACTCAGTTATCCGGGAAACATGGCGGTCAGTTACCGTGGAAACAGGGCAGTCAGTTACCCTGGAAACAGGGCAGTCAGTTATCCTGGAAACAGGGCAGTCAGTTATCCTGGAATGAGGGCGGTCAGTTATCCCGGAAACAGGGTGATCAGCTACCCTGGAAACAAGGCAGTCAGTTACCCCGAAAACAGGGCAGTCAGTTACCCTGGAAACAGGGCAGTCAGTTATCCCGGAAACAGGGCAGTCAGTTATCCCGGAAACAGGGTGATCAGTTACCCTGGAAACTGGGCAGTCAGTTACCCCGGAAACAGGGCAGTCAGTTACCCTGCAAACTGGGCACACAGTTACCCTGGATACAGGGCAGTCAGTTATCCCGGAAACAGGGTGATCAGTTACCCTGGAAACAGGGCAGTCAGTTATCCCCGAAACAGGGCAGTCAGTTATCCCGGAAAAAAGGTGATCAGTTACCTTGGAAACTGGGCAGTCAGTTACCCTGGAAACAGGGGGGTCAGTTACCCTGGAAACTGGGCAGTCAGTTAACCTGGAGACAGGGCAGTCAGTCACCCTGGAAACAGGTTAGTCAGTTTCCCCGGAAACAGGGTGATCAGTTACCCCGGAAACAGGACAGTCAGTTCCCCTGGAAACAGGGCAGTCAGTTCCCCTGGAAACAGGGCAGTCAGTTATTCCGGAAACAGGGCATTCAGTTATCCCGGAAACAGGGTGATCAGTTACCCTGGAAACTGGGCAGTCTGTTACCCTGGAAACAGGGCGGTCAGTTACCCTGGAAACAGGGCAGTCAGTTATCCTGGAAACAGGGTGATCAGTTACCCAGGAAACAGGGTGATCAGTTATCCTGGGTACAGGGCGGTCAGTTACCCCGGAAACAGGGCAGTCAGTTACCCCGGAATCAGGGCGGTCAGTAACCCTGGAAACAGATTAGTCAGTTACCCTGGAAACAGGGTGATCAGTTATCCTGGAAACAGCGCAGTCAGTTATCCCGGAAACAGGGCAGTCAGCTATCCCGGAAACAGGGTGATCAGTTACCCTGGAAACAGGGCAGTCAGTTACCCCGGAAACAGGGCCGTCATTTACCCTGGAAACTGGGCAGTCAGTTACCATGGAAACAGGGCAGTCAGTTATCCCGGAAACAGGGTGATCAGTTACCCTGGAAACAGGGCAGTCAGTTATCCCGGAAACAGGGCAGTCAGTTATCCCGGAAAAAGGGTGATCAGTTACCCTGGAAACTGGGCAGTCAGTTACCCTGGAAACAGGGCAGTCAGTTACCCCGTTAACTTGGGCGTCAGTTACCCTGGAAACAGGGCAGTCAGTCCCCCTGGAAACAGGTTAGTCAGTTACCCTGGAAAAAGGGTGATCAGTTATCCCGGAAACAGGCTGATCAGTTACCCTGGAAACTGGGCAGTCTGTTACACTGGAAACAGGGCGGTCAGTTACCCTGGAAACAGGGCAGTCAGTTATCCTGGAAACAGGGTGATCAGTTACCCTGGAAACAGGGTGGTCAGTTATCGCGGAAACAGTGCAGTCAGTTATCCCGGAAAAAGGGTGATTAGTTACCCTGGAAACAGGGCAGTCAGTTACCCCGGAAACAGGGCAGTCATTTACCCTGGAAACTGGGCAGTCAGTTACCCTGGAAACAGGGCAGTCAGTTATCCCGGAAACAGGGTGATCAGTTACCCTGGAAACAGGGCAGTCAGTTATCGCGGAAACAGTGCAGTCAGTTATCCCGGAAAAAGGGTGATCAGTTACCCTGGAAACTGGGCAGTTAGTTACTCTGGAAACAGGGCAGTCAGTTTCCCCCGAAACAGGGCAGTCAGTTGAGCAGGAAACAGGGCAGTCTGTTATCCTGGAAACAGGGCATTCAGTTACCCCGGAAACAGGGAGATCAGTTACCCTGGAAACAGGGTGGTCAGTTACCACGGAAACAGGGTGATCAGTTATCCTGGAAACAGGGCGGTCAGTTACCCTGGAAACAGGGCAGTCAGTTTCCCCCGAAACAGGGCAGTCAGTTGAGCAGGAAACAGGGCAGTCTGTTATCCTGGAAACAGGGCATTCAGTTACCCCGGAAACAGGGAGATCAGTTACCCCAGAAACAGGGCAGTCAGTTACCCTGGAAACAGGGCAGTCAGTTATCCTGGAAACAGGGCAGTCAGTTATCCCGGAAACAGGGCGGTCAGTTATCCCGGAAACAGGGTGATCAGTTCACCTGGAAACAGGGCAGTCAGATATCCTGGAAATAGGGCGGTCAGTTACCCCAGAAACAGGGCGGTCAGTTAGCCTGGAAACAGTTTAATCAGTTACCTCAGAAACAGGGAGATCAGATACCCTGGAAACTGGGCAGTCAGTTACCCTGGAAACAGGGCAGTCAGTTACCCCGGAAACGGGGTGATCAGCTAACCTGGAAACAGGGTGATCAGTTACCCCTGAAACAGGGCAGTCAGTTATCCCGGAAACAGGGTGATCAGTTACCCTGGAAACAGGGCAGTCAGTTTTCCCGGAAACAGGGTGATCAGTTACCCTGGAAACAGGGCAGTCAGTTATCCTGGCAACAGGGCAGTCAGTTACCCTGGTAACAGGGCAGTCAGTTACCCCGGAAACAGGGCAGTCAGTTACCCTGGAAACAGGGCGGTCAGTTACCCTGGAAAAAGGTTAGTCAGTTACCCCGGAAACAGGGTGATCAGTTACCCCGGAAACAGGGCTGTCAGTTCCCCTGGAAATAGGGCCGTCAGTTACCCTGGAAACAGGGCAGTCAGTTATCCTGGAAACAGGGTGATCAGTTACCCTGGAAACAGGGTGATCAGTTCCCCTGGAAATAGGGCTGTCAGTTCCCCTGGAAGCAGGGCAGTCAGTTACCCTGGAAACAGGGCAGTCAGTTACCCCGTTAACGTGGGCGTCAGTTACCCTGGAAACAGGGCAGTCAGTCCCCCTGGAAACAGGTTAGTCAGTTACCCTGGAAAAAGGGTGATCAGTTATCCCGGAAACAGGCTGATCAGTTACCCTGGAAACTGGGCAGTCTGTTACACTGGAAACAGGGCGGTCAGTTACCCTGGAAACAGGGCAGTCAGTTATCCTGGAAACAGGGTGATCAGTTACCCTGGAAACAGGGTGGTCAGTTATCGCGGAAACAGTGCAGTCAGTTATCCCGGAAAAAGGGTGATTAGTTACCCTGGAAACAGGGCAGTCAGTTACCCCGGAAACAGGGCAGTCATTTACCCTGGAAACTGGGCAGTCAGTTACCCTGGAAACAGGGCAGTCAGTTATCCCGGAAACAGGGTGATCAGTTACCCTGGAAACAGGGCAGTCAGTTATAGCGGAAACAGTGCAGTCAGTTATCCCGGAAAAAGGGTGATCAGTTACCCTGGAAACTGGGCAGTTAGTTACTCTGGAAACAGGGCAGTCAGTTTCCCCCGAAACAGGGCAGTCAGTTGAGCAGGAAACAGGGCAGTCTGTTATCCTGGAAACAGGGCATTCAGTTACCCCGGAAACAGGGAGATCAGTTACCCTGGAAACAGGGTGGTCAGTTACCACGGAAACAGGGTGATCAGTTATCCTGGAAACAGGGCGGTCAGTTACCCTGGAAACAGGGCAGTCAGTTTCCCCCGAAACAGGGCAGTCAGTTGAGCAGGAAACAGGGCAGTCTGTTATCCTGGAAACAGGGCATTCAGTTACCCCGGAAACAGGGAGATCAGTTACCCCAGAAACAGGGCAGTCAGTTACCCTGGAAACAGGGCAGTCAGTTATCCTGGAAACAGGGCAGTCAGTTATCCCGGAAACAGGGCGGTCAGTTATCCCGGAAACAGGGTGATCAGTTCACCTGGAAACAGGGCAGTCAGATATCCTGGAAATAGGGCGGTCAGTTACCCCAGAAACAGGGCGGTCAGTTAGCCTGGAAACAGTTTAATCAGTTACCTCAGAAACAGGGAGATCAGATACCCTGGAAACTGGGCAGTCAGTTACCCTGGAAACAGGGCAGTCAGTTACCCCGGAAACGGGGTGATCAGCTACCCTGGAAACAGGGTGATCAGTTACCCCTGAAACAGGGCAGTCAGTTATCCCGGAAACAGGGTGATCAGTTACCCTGGAAACAGGGCAGTCAGTTTTCCCGGAAACAGGGTGATCAGTTACCCTGGAAACAGGGCAGTCAGTTATCCTGGCAACAGGGCAGTCAGTTACCCTGGTAACAGGGCAGTCAGTTACCCCGGAAACAGGGCAGTCAGTTACCCTGGAAACAGGGCGGTCAGTTACCCTGGAAAAAGGTTAGTCAGTTACCCCGGAAACAGGGTGATCAGTTACCCCGGAAACAGGGCTGTCAGTTCCCCTGGAAATAGGGCCGTCAGTTACCCTGGAAACAGGGCAGTCAGTTATCCTGGAAACAGGGTGATCAGTTACCCTGGAAACAGGGTGATCAGTTCCCCTGGAAATAGGGCTGTCAGTTCCCCTGGAAACAGGGCCGTCAGTTACCCTGGAAACAGGGCAGACAGTTATCCCGGAAACAAGGCAGTCAGTTATCCCGGAAACAGAGTGATCAGTTACCCTGGAAACAGGGCAGTCTGTTACCCTGGAAACAGGGCGGTCAGATACCCTGGAAACAGGGCAGTCAGTTACCCTGGAAACAGGGCGGTCAGTTACCCTGGACACTGGGCAGACAGTTACCATGGAAATACGGCGGTCAGTCACCCTGGAAACAGGTTAGTCAGTTTCCCCGGAAACAGGGTGATCACTTACCCCGGAAACAGGACAGTCAGTTCCCCTGGAAACAGGGCAGTCAGTTACCCTGGAAACAGGGCAGTCAGTTATTCCGGAAACAGGGCACTCAGTTATCCGGGAAACATGGCGGTCAGTTACCGTGGAAACAGGGCAGTCAGTTTCCCTGGAAACAGGGCAGTCAGTTATGCTGGAAACAGGGCAGTCAGTTATCCTGGAATGAGGGCGGTCAGTTATCCCGGAAACAGGGTGATCAGCTACCCTGGAAACAAGGCAGTCAGTTACCCCGAAAACAGGGCAGTCAGTTACCCTGGAAACAGGGCAGTCAGTTATCCCGGAAACAGGGCAGTCAGTTATCCCGGAAACAGGGTGATCAGTTACCCTGGAAACTGGGCAGTCAGTTACCCCGGAAACAGGGCAGTCAGTTACCCTGCAAACTGGGCACACAGTTACCCTGGATACAGGGCAGTCAGTTATCCCGGAAACAGGGTGATCAGTTACCCTGGAAACAGGGCAGTCAGTTATCCCCGAAACAGGGCAGTCAGTTATCCCGGAAAAAAGGTGATCAGTTACCTTGGAAACTGGGCAGTCAGTTACCCTGGAAACAGGGCGGTCAGTTACCCAGGAAACTGGGCAGTCAGTTAACCTGGAGACAGGGCAGTCAGTCACCCTGGAAACAGGTTAGTCAGTTTCCCCGGAAACAGGGTGATCAGTTACCCCGGAAACAGGACAGTCAGTTCCCTGGAAACAGGGCAGTCAGTTACCCTGGAAACAGGGCAGTCAGCTATTCCGGAAACAGGGCATTCAGTTATCCCGGAAACAGGGTGATCAGTTACCCTGGAAACTGGGCAGTCTGTTACCCTGGAAACAGGGTGATCAGTTACCTAGGAAACAGGGTGATCAGTTATCCTGGGTACAGGGCGGTCAGTTACCCCGGAAACAGGGCAGTCAGTTACCCCGGAATCAGGGCGGTCAGTAACCCTGGAAACAGATTAGTCAGTTACCCTGGAAACAGGGTGATCAGTTATCCTGGAAACAGCGCAGTCAGTTATCCCGGAAACAGGGCAGTCAGCTATCCCGGAAACAGGGTGATCAGTTACCCTGGAAACAGGGCAGTCAGTTACCCCGGAAACAGGGCAGTCATTTACCCTGGAAACTGGGCAGTCAGTTACCATGGAAACAGGGCAGTCAGTTATCCCGGAAACAGGGTGATCAGTTACCCTGGAAACAGGGCAGTCAGTTATCCCGGAAACAGGGCAGTCAGTTATCCCGGAAAAAGGGTGATCAGTTACCCTGGAAACTGGGCAGTCATTTACCATGGAAACAGGGCAGTCAGTTACCCCGGAAACAGGGCAGTCAGTTACCCTGGAAACAGGGCAGTCAGTTACCCCGTTAACTTGGGCGTCAGTTACCCTGGAAACAGGGCAGTCAGTCCCCCTGGAAACAGGTTAGTCAGTTACCCTGGAAAAAGGGTGATCAGTTCTCCCGGAAACAGGCTGATCAGTTACCCTGGAAACTGGGCAGTCTGTTACACTGGAAACAGGGCGGTCAGTTACCCTGGAAACAGGGCAGTCAGTTATCCTGGAAACAGGGTGATCAGTTACCCTGGAAACAGGGTGGTCAGTTATCGCGGAAACAGTGCAGTCAGTTATCCCGGAAAAAGGGTGATTAGTTACCCTGGAAACAGGGCAGTCAGTTACCCCGGAAACAGGGCAGTCATTTACCCTGGAAACTGGGCAGTCAGTTACCCTGGAAACAGCCAGTCAGTTATCCCGGAAACAGGGTGATCAGTTACCCTGGAAACAGGGCAGTCAGTTATCGCGGAAACAGTGCAGTCAGTTATCCCGGAAAAAGGTTGATCAGTTACCCTGGAAACTGGGCAGTTAGTTACTCTGGAAACAGGGCAGTCAGTTTCCCCCGAAACAGGGCAGTCAGTTGAGCAGGAAACAGGGCAGTCTGTTATCCTGGAAACAGGGCATTCAGTTACCCCGGAAACAGGGAGATCAGTTACCCTGGAAACAGGGTGGTCAGTTACCACGGAAACAGGGTGATCAGTTATCCTGGAAACAGGGCGGTCAGTTACCCTGGAAACAGGGCAGTCAGTTTCCCCCGAAACAGGGCAGTCAGTTGAGCAGGAAACAGGGCAGTCTGTTATCCTGGAAACAGGGCATTCAGTTACCCCGGAAACAGGGAGATCAGTTACCCCAGAAACAGGGCAGTCAGTTACCCTGGAAACAGGGCAGTCAGTTATCCTGGAAACAGGGCAGTCAGTTATCCCGGAAACAGGGCGGTCAGTTATCCCGGAAACAGGGTGATCAGTTCACCTGGAAACAGGGCAGTCAGATATCCTGGAAATAGGGCGGTCAGTTACCCCAGAAACAGAGCGGTCAGTTAGCCTGGAAACAGTTTAATCAGTTACCTCAGAAACAGGGAGATCAGTTACCCTGGAAACTGGGCAGTCAGTTACCCTGGAAACAGGGCAGTCAGTTACCCTGGAAACGGGGTGATCAGCTACCCTGGAAACAGGGTGATCAGTTACCCCTGAAACAGGGCAGTCAGTTATCCCGGAAACAGGGTGATCAGTTACCCTGGAAACAGGGCAGTCAGTTTTCCCGGAAACAGGGTGATCAGTTACCCTGGAAACAGGGCAGTCAGTTATCCTGGCAACAGGGCAGTCAGTTACCCTGGTAACAGGGCAGTCAGTTACCCCGGAAACAGGGCAGTCAGTTACCCTGGAAACAGGGCGGTCAGTTACCCTGGAAAAAGGTTAGTCAGTTACCCCGGAAACAGGGTGATCAGTTACCCCGGAAACAGGGCTGTCAGTTCCCCTGGAAACAGGGCCGTCAGTTACCCTGGAAACAGGGCAGACAGTTATCCCGGAAACAAGGCAGTCAGTTATCCCGGAAACAGAGTGATCAGTTACCCTGGAAACAGGGCAGTCTGTTACCCTGGAAACAGGGCGGTCAGATACCCTGGAAACAGGGCAGTCAGTTATCCTGGAAACAGGGTGATCAGTTACCCTGGAAACAGGGTGATCAGTTATCCTGGAAACTGGGTAGTCAGTTATCCCGGAAACAGGGCAGTCAGTTATCCCGGAAACAGGGTGATTAGTTACCCTGGAAACAGGGCAGTCAGTTACCCCGGAAACAGGGCAGTCATTTACCCTGGAAACTGGGCAGTCAGTTACCCTGGAAACAGGGCAGTCAGTTATCCAGGAAACAGGGTGATCAGTTACCCTGGAAACAGGGCAGTCAGTTATCACGGAAACAGTGCAGTCAGTTATCCCGGAAAAAGGGTGATCAGTTACCCTGGAAACTGGGCAGTTAGTTACCCTGGAAACAGGGCAGTCAGTTACCCCGGAAACAGGGCAGTCAGTTACCCTGGAAACAGGGCAGTCAGTAACCCCGGAATCTGGGCAGTCAGTTACTCTGGAAACAGGGCAGTCATTCCCCCTGGAAACAGGTTAGTCAGTTACCCCGGAAACAGGGTGTTCAGTTACCCCGGAAACAGGGCAGTCAGTTCCCCTGGAAACAGGGCAGTCAGTTACACTAGAAACAGGGCAGTCTGTTACCCCTGAAACAGGGCAGTCAGTTATCCCGGAAACAGGGTGATCAGTTACCCTGGAAAAAGGGCAGTCAGATATCCCGGAAACAGGGTGATCAGTTACCCTGGAAAAGGGGCAGTCAGTTATCCTGGAAAAAGGGCAGTCATTTACCCTGGAAACAGGGAGGTTAGTTAACCTGGAAACAGGGCAGTCAGTTATCCCGGAAACAGGGCAGTCAGTTATCCCGGAAACAGGGTGATCAGCTACCCTGGAACCAAGGCAGTCAGTTACCCCGGAAACAGGGCAGACAGTTACCCTGGAAACAGGGCAGTCAGTTATACCGGAAACAGGGCAGTCAGTTATCCCGGAAACAGGGTGATCAGTTACCCTGGAGACTGGACTGTCAGTTACCCTGGAAACAGGGCAGTCAGTTACCCCTGAAACAGGGTGATCAGTTACCCTGGAAACTGGGCAGTCAGTTACCCTGGAAACAGGGCAGTCAGTTATCCCGGAAACAGGGTGATCAGTTACCCTGGAAACTGGGCAGTCAGTTACCCCGGAAACAGGGCAGTCAGTTACCCAGCAAACTGGGCACACAGTTACCCTGGATACAGGACAGTCAGTTATCCCGGAAACAGGGTGATCAGTTACCCTGGAAACAGGGCAGTCAGTTATCTCCGAAACAGGGCAGTCAGTTATCCCGGAAAAAAGGTGATCAGTTACCTTGGAAACTGGGCAGTCAGTTACCCTGGAAACAGGGCGGTCAGTTACCCTGGAAACTGGGCAGTCAGTTAACCTGGAGACAGGGCAGTCAGTCACCCTGGAAACAGGTTAGTCAGTTTCCCCGGAAACAGGGTGATCATTTACCCCGGAAACAGGACATTCAGTTCCCCTGGAAACAGGGCAGTCAGTTACCCTGGAAACAGGGCAGTCAGTTATTCCGGAAACAGGGCATTCAGTTATCCCGGAAACAGGGTGAACAGTTACCCTGGAAACTGGGCAGTCTGTTACCCTGGAAACAGGGCGGTCAGTTACCCTGCAAACAGGGCAGTCAGTTATCCTGGAAACAGGGTGATCAGTTACCCAGGAAACAGGGTGATCAGTTATCCTGGGTACAGGGCGGTCAGTTACCCCGGAAACAGGGCAGTCAGTTACCCCGGAATCAGGGCGGTCAGTAACCCTGGAAACAGATTAGTCAGTTACCCTGGAAACAGGGTGATCAGTTATCCTGGAAACAGCGCAGTCAGTTATCCCGGAAACAGGGCAGTCAGCTATCCCGGAAACAGGGTGATCAGTTACCCTGGAAACAGGGCAGTCAGTTACCCCGGAAACAGGGCAGTCATTTACCCTGGAAACTGGGCAGTCAGTTACCATGGAAACAGGGCAGTCAGTTATCCCGGAAACAGGGTGATCAGTTACCCTGGAAACAGGGCAGTCAGTTATCCCGGAAACAGGGCAGTCAGTTATCCCGGAAAAAGGGTGATCAGTTACCCTGGAAACTGGGCAGTCATTTACCATGGAAACAGGGCAGTCAGTTACCCCGGAAACAGGGCAGTCAGTTACCCTGGAAACAGGGCAGTCAGTTACCCCGTTAACTTGGGCGTCAGTTACCCTGGAAACAGGGCAGTCAATCCCCCTGGAAACAGGTTAGTCAGTTACCCTGGAAAAAGGGTGATCAGTTATCCCGGAAACAGGCTGATCAGTTACCCTGGAAACTGGGCAGTCTGTTACACTGGAAACAGGGCGGTCAGTTACCCTGGAAACAGGGCAGTCAGTTATCCTGGAAACAGGGTGATCAGTTACCCTGGAAACAGGGTGGTCAGTTATCGCGGAAACAGTGCAGTCAGTTATCCCGGAAAAAGGGTGATTAGTTACCCTGGAAACAGGGCAGTCAGTTACCCCGGAAACAGGGCAGTCATTTACCCTGGAAACTGGGCAGTCAGTTACCCTGGAAACAGGGCAGTCAGTTATCCCGGAAACAGGGTGATCAGTTACCCTGGAAACAGGGCAGTCAGTTATCGCGGAAACAGTGCAGTCAGTTATCCCGGAAAAAGGGTGATCAGTTACCCTGGAAACTGGGCAGTTAGTTACTCTGGAAACAGGGCAGTCAGTTTCCCCCGAAACAGGGAAGTCAGTTGAGCAGGAAACAGGGCAGTCTGTTATCCTGGAAACAGGGCATTCAGTTACCCCGGAAACAGGGAGATCAGTTACCCTGGAAACAGGGTGGTCAGTTACCACGGAAAAAGGGTGATCAGTTATCCTGGAAACAGGGCGGTCAGTTACCCTGGAAACAGGGCAGTCAGTTTCCCCCGAAACAGGGCAGTCAGTTGAGCAGGAAACAGGGCAGTCTGTTATCCTGGAAACAGGGCATTCAGTTACCCCGGAAACAGGGAGATCAGTTACCCCAGAAACAGGGCAGTCAGTTACCCTGGAAACAGGGCAGTCAGTTATCCTGGAAACAGGGCAGTCAGTTATCCCGGAAACAGGGCGGTCAGTTATCCCGGAAACAGGGTGATCAGTTCACCTGGAAACAGGGCAGTCAGATATCCTGGAAATAGGGCGGTCAGTTACCCCAGAAACAGGGCGGTCAGTTAGCCTGGAAACAGTTTAATCAGTTACCTCAGAAACAGGGAGATCAGTTACCCTGGAAACTGGGCAGTCAGTTACCCTGGAAACAGGGCAGTCAGTTACCCCGGAAACAGGGTGATCAGTTACCCTGGAAACAGGGCAGTCAGTTTTCCCTGGAAACAGGGTGATCAGTTACCCTGGAAACAGGGCAGTCAGTTATCCTGGCAACAGGGCAGTCAGTTACCCTGGTAACAGGGCAGTCAGTTACCCCGGAAACAGGGCAGTCAGTTACCCTGGAAACAGGGCGGTCAGTTACCCTGGAAAAAGGTTAGTCAGTTACCCCGGAAACAGGGTGATCAGTTACCCCGGAAACAGGGCTGTCAGTTCCCCTGGAAACAGGGCCGTCAGTTACCCTGGAAACAGGGCAGACAGTTATCCCGGAAACAAGGCAGTCAGTTATCCCGGAAACAGAGTGATCAGTTACCCTGGAAACAGGGCAGTCTGTTACCCTGGAAACAGGGCGGTCAGATACCCTGGAAACAGGGCAGTCAGTTATCCTGGAAACAGGGTGATCAGTTACCCTGGAAACAGGGTGATCAGTTATCCTGGAAACTGGGTAGTCAGTTATCCCGGAAACAGTGCAGTCAGTTATCCCGGAAACAGGGTGATTAGTTACCCTGGAAACAGGGCAGTCAGTTACCCCGGAAACAGGGCAGTCATTTACCCTGGAAACTGGGCAGTCAGTTACCCTGGAAACAGGGCAGTCAGTTATCCCGGAAACAGGGTGATCAGTTACCCTGGAAACAGGGCAGTCAGTTATCGCGGAAACAGTGCAGTCAGTTATCCCGGAAAAAGGGTGATCAGTTACCCTAGAAACTGTGCAGTTAATTACCCTGGAAACAGGGCAGTCAGTTACCCCGGAAACAGGGCAGTCAGTGACCCTGGAAACAGGGCAGTCAGTAACCCCGGAATCTGGGCAGTCAGTTACTCTGGAAACAGGGCAGTCATTCCCCCTGGAAACAGGTTAGTCAGTTACCCCTGAAACAGGGTGTTCAGTTACCCCGGAAACAGTGCAGTCAGTTCCCCTGGAAACAGGGCAGTCAGTTACACTAGAAACAGGGCAGTCTGTTACCCCTGAAACAGGGCAGTCAGTTATCCCGGAAACAGGGTGATCAGTTACCCTGGAAAAAGGGCAGTCAGTTATCCCGGAAACAGGGTGATCAGTTACCCTGGAAAAGGGGCAGTCAGTTATCCTGGAAAAAGGGCAGTCATTTACCCTGGAAACAGGGAGGTTAGTTAACCTGGAAACAGGGCAGTCAGTTATCCCGGAAACAGGGCAGTCAGTTATCCCGGAAACAGGGTGATCAGCTACCCTGGAAACAAGGCAGTCAGTTACCCCGGAAACAGGGCAGACAGTTACCCTGGAAACAGGGCAGTCAGTTATCCCGGAAACAGGGCAGTCAGTTATCCCGGAAACAGGGTGATCAGTTACCCTGGAAACTGGACTGTCAGTTACCCTGGAAACAGGGCAGTCAGTTACCCCTGAAACAGGGTGATCAGTTACCCTGGAAACTGGGCAGTCAGTTACCATGGAAACAGGACAGTCAGTTATCCCGGAAACAGGGTGATCAGTTACCCTGGAAACAGGGCAGTCAGTTATCCCCGAAACAGGGCAGTCAGTTATCCCGGAAAAAGGGTGATCAGTTACCCAAGAAACTGGGCAGTCAGTTACACTGGAAACAGGGCAGTCAGTTACCCCAGAAACAGGGCAGTCAGTTACCCCGGAAACAGGGCGGTCAGTTACCCCGGAAAGTGGGCAGTCAGTTACCCTGGAAACAGGGCAGTCAGTCACCCTGGAAACAGGTTAGTCAGTTATCCCGGAAACAGGCTGATCAGTTACCCCGGAAACAGGGCAGTCCGTTCCCCTGGAAACAGGGCAGTCAGTTACCCTGGAAACCGGGCAGACAGTTATCCCGGAAACAAGGCTGTCAGTTATCCCGGAAACAGAGTGATCAGTTACCCTGGAAACAGGGCAGTCTGTTACCCTGGAAACAGGGCGGTCAGATACCCTGGACACAGGGCAGTCAGTTATCCTGGAAAGAGGGTGATCAGTTACCCTGGAAAAAGGATGATCAGTTACCCTGGAAAATGGGCAGTTAGTTACCCTGGAAACAGGGCAGTCAGTTACCCCGGAAACAGGGCAGTCAGTTACCCTGGAAACAGGGCAGTCAGTTACCCTGGAAACTGGGCAGTCAGTTACCCTGGAAACAGGGCAGTCAGTCCCCCTGAACACAGGTTAGTCTGTCACCCCTGAAACAGGGCAGTCAGTTATCCCGGAAACAGGGTGATCAGTTACCCTGGAAAAAGGGCAGTCAGTTATCCCGGAAACAGGGTGATCAGTTACCCTGGAAAAGGGGCAGTCAGTTATCCTGGTAACAGGGCAGTCCGTTATCCAGGAAACAGGGCAGTCAGTTATCCCGGAAACAGGGTGATCAGTTACCCTGGAAACTGGGCAGTCAGTTACCCTGGAAACAGGGCACTCAGTTACCGCGGAAACAGGGTGATCAGTTACCCTGGAAACTGGGCAGTCAGTTACCCTGGAAACAGGGCAGTCAGTTACCCCGGAAACAGGGTGATCAGTTACCCTGGAAACAGAGCAGTCAGTTATCCCCGAAACAGGGCAGTCCGTTATCCCGGAAAAAGGGTGATCAGTTACCCAGGAAACTGGGCAGTCAGTTAAACCGGAAACAGGGCAGTCAGTTACCCCAGAAACAGGGCGGTCAGTTACCCCGGAAACTGGGCAGTCAGTTACCCTGGAAACAGTGCAGTCAGTCACCCTGGAAACAGGTTAGTCAGTTATCCCGGAAACAGGCTGATCAGTTATCCCGGAAACAGGGCAGTCAGTTCCCCTGGAAACAGGGCAGTCAGTTACCCGGGAAACCGGGCAGACAGTTATCCCGGAAACAAGGCATTCAGTTATCACGGAAACAGAGTGATCAGTTACCCTGGAAACAGGGCAGTCTGTTACCCTGGAAACAGGGCGGTCAGATACCCTGGAAACAGGGCAGTCAGTTATCCTGGAAACAGGGTGATCAGTTACCCTGGAAACAGGGTGATCAGTTACCCTGGAAACAGGGCAGTCAGTTACCCCGGAAACAGGGCTGTCATTTACCCTGGAAACTGGGCATTCAGTTACCCTGGAAACAGGGCAGTCAGTTATCCTGGAAACAGGGTGATCAGTTACCCTGGAAACAGGGCAGTCAGTTATCGCGGAAACAGTGCAGTCAGTTATCCCGGAAAAAGGGTGATCAGTTACCCTGGAAACTGGGCAGTTAGTTACCCTGGAAACAGGGCAGTCAGTTACCCCGGAAACAGGGCAGTCAGTTACCCTGGAAACAGGGCAGTCAGTTACCCCGTAAACTGGGCAGTCTGTTACCTTGGAAACAGGGCAGTCAGTCCCCCTGGAAACAGGTTAGTCAGTTACCACGGAAACAGGGTGATCAGTTATCCTGGAAACAGGGCGGTCAGTTACCCTGGAAACAGGGCAGTCAGTTTCCCCCGAAACAGGACAGTCAGTTGAGCAGCAAACAGGGCAGTCTGTTATCCTGGAAACAGGGCATTCAGTTACCCCGGAAACAGGGAGATCAGTTACCCCAGAAACAGGGCAGTCAGTTACCCTGGAAACAGGGCAATCAGTTATCCTGGAAACAGGGCAGTCAGTTATCCCGGAAACAGGGCGGTCAGTTATCCCGGAAACAGGGTGATCAGTTCACCTGGAAACAGGGCAGTCAGTTATCCTGGAAATAGGGCGGTCAGTTACCCCAGAAACAGGGCGGTCAGTTAGCCTGGAAACAGTCTAATCAGTTACCTCAGAAACAGGGAGATCAGTTACCCTGGAAACTGGGCAGTCAGTTACCACGGAAACAGGGCGGTCAGTTATCCCGGAAACAGGGTGATCAGTTACCCTGGAAACAGGGCATTCAGTTACCCCGGAAACGGGGTGATCAGCTACCCTGGAAACAGGGTGATCAGTTACCCCTGAAACAGGGCAGTCAGTTATCCCGGATACAGGGTGATCAGTTACCCTGGAAACAGGGCAGTCAGTTTTCCCGGAAACAGGGTGATCAGTTACCCTGGAAACAGGGCAGTCAGTTATCCTGGCAACAGGGCAGTCAGTTACCCTGGAAACAGGGCAGTCAGTTACCCCGGAAACAGGGCAGTTAGTTACCCTGGAAACAGGGCGGTCAGTTACCCTGGAAAAAGGTTAGACAGTTACCCCGGAAACAGGGTGATCAGTTACCCCGGAAACAGGGCTGTCAGTTCCCCTGGAAACAGGGCCGTCAGTTACCCTGGAAACAGGGCAGACAGTTATCCCGGAAACAAGGCAGTCAGTTATCCCGGAAACAGAGTGATCAGTTACCCTGGAAACAGGGCAGTCTGTTACCCTGGAAACAGGGCGGTCAGATACCCTGGAAACAGGGCAGTCAGTTATCCTGGAAACAGGGTGATCAGTTACCCTGGAAACAGGGTGATCAGTTATCCTGGAAACAGGGTATTCAGTTATCCCGGAAACAGGGCAGTCAGTTATCCCGGAAACAGGGTGATTAGTTACCAGGGAAACAGGGCTGTCAGTTACCCCGGAAACAGGGCAGTAATTTACCCTGGAAACTGGGCAGTCAGTTACCCTGGAAACAGGTCAGTCAGTTATCCCGGAAACAGGGTGATCAGTTACCCTGGAAACAGGGCAGTCAGATATCCCGGAAAAAGGGTGATCAGTTACCCTGGAAACTGGGCAGTTAGTTACCCTGGAAACAGGGCAGTCAGTTACCCCGGAAACAGGGCAGTCAGTTACCCTGGAAACAGGGCAGTCAGTAACCCCGGAATCTGGGCAGTCAGTTACTCTTGAAACAGGGCAGTCATTCCCCCTGGAAACAGGTTAGTCAGTTACCCCGGAAACAGGGTGTTCATTTAACCCGGAAACAGGGCAGTCAGTTCCCCTGGAAACAGGGCAGTCAGTTACACTAGAAACAGGGCAGTCTGTTACCCCTGAAACAGGGCAGTCAGTTATCCCGGAAACAGGGTGATCAGTTACCCTGGAAAAAGGGCAGTCAGTTATCCCGGAAACAGGGTGATCAGTTACCCTGGAAAAGGGGCAGTCAGTTATCCTGGAAAAAGGGCAGTCAGTTACCCTGGAAAAAGGGAGGTTAGATAACCTGGAAACAGGGCAGTCAGTTATCCCGGAAACATGGCAGGCAGTTATCCCGGAAACAGGGTGATCAGCTACCCTGGAAACAAGGCAGTCAGTTACCCCGGAAACAGGGCAGACAGTTACCCTGGAAACAGGGCAGTCAGTTATCCCGGAAACAGGGCAGTCAGTTATCCCGGAAACAGGGTGATCAGTTACCCTGGAAACTGGACAGTCAGTTACCCTGGAAACAGGGCAGTCAGTTATCCCGGAAACAGGGTGATCAGTTACCCTGGAAACTGGGCAGTCAGTTACCCTGGAAACAGGGCAGTCAGTTATCCCGGAAACAGGGTGATCAGTTACCCTGGAAACAGGGCAGTCAGTTATCCCCGAAACAGGGCAGTCAGTTATCCCGGAAAAAGGGTGATCAGTTACCCAAGAAACTGGGCAGTCAGTTACACTGGAAACAGGGCAGTCAGTTACCCCAGAAACAGGGCAGTCAGTTACCCCGGAAACAGGGCGGTCAGTTACCCCGGAAAGTGGGCAGTCAGTTACCCTGGAAACAGGGCAGTCAGTCACCCTGGAAACAGGTTAGTCAGTTATCCCGGAAACAGGCTGATCAGTTACCCCGGAAACAGGGCAGTCCGTTCCCCTGGAAACAGGGCAGTCAGTTACCCTGGAAACAGGGCAGTCAGTTACCCCGGAAACAGGGCAGTCAGTTACCCTGGAAACAGGGCAGTCAGTTACCCCGGAAACTGGGCAGTCAGTTCCCCTGGAAACAGGGCAGTCAGTCCCCCTGAACACAGGTTAGTCTGTTACCCCTGAAACAGGGCAGTCAGTTATCCCGGAAACAGGGTGATCAGTTACCCTGGAAAAAGGGCAGTCAGTTATCCTGGAAACAGGGTGATCAGTTACCCTGGAAAAGGGGCAGTCAGTTGTCCTGGTAACAGGGCAGTCAGTTACCCTGGAAACAGGGCGGTTAGTTAACCTGGAAACAGGGCAGTCAGCTATCCCGGAAACAGGGCAGTCAGTTATCCCGGAAACAGGGTGATCAGCTACCCTGGAAACAAGGCAGTCAGTTACCCCGGAAACAGGGCAGACAGTTACCCTGGAAACCGGGCAGTCAGTTATCCCGGAAAAAGGGCAGTCAGTTATCCCGGAAACAGGGTGCTCAGTTACCCTGGAAACTGGGCAGTCAGTTACCCTGGAAACAGGGCAGTCAGTTACCGCGGAAACAGGGTGATCGGTTACCCTGGAAACTGGGCAGTCAGTTACCCTGGAAACAGGGCAGTCAGTTACCCCGGAAACAGGGTGATCAGTTACCCTGGAAACAGAGCAGTCAGTTATCCCCGAAACAGGGCAGTCCGTTATCCCGGAAAAAGGGTGATCAGTTACCCAGGAAACTGGGCAGTCAGTTACCCCGGAAACAGGGCAGTCAGTTACCCCAGAAACAGGGCGGTCAGTTACCCCGGAAACTGGGCAGTCAGTTACCCTGGAAACAGTGCAGTCAGTCACCCTGGAAACAGGTTAGTCAGTTATCCCGGAAACAGGCTGATCAGTTATCCCGGAAACAGGGCAGTCAGTTATCACGGAAACAGAGTGATCAGTTACCCTGGAAACAGGGCAGTCTGTTACCCTGGAAACAGGGCGGTCAGATACCCTGGAAACAGGGCAGTCAGTTATCCTGGAAACAGGGTGATCAGTTACCCTGGAAACAGGGTGATCAGTTACCCTGGAAACAGGGCAGTCAGTTACCCCGGAAACAGGGCTGTCATTTACCCTGGAAACTGGGCATTCAGTTACCCTGGAAACAGGGCAGTCAGTTATCCTGGAAACAGGGTGATCAGTTACCCTGGAAACAGGGCAGTCAGTTATCGCGGAAACAGTGCAGTCAGTTATCCCGGAAAAAGGGTGATCAGTTACCCTGGAAACTGGGCAGTTAGTTACCCTGGAAACAGGGCAGTCAGTTACCCCGGAAACAGGGTAGTCAGTTACCCTGGACACAGGGCAGTCAGTTACCCCGGAAACTGAGCAGTCTGTTACCTTGGAAACAGGGCAGTCATTCCCCCTGGAAACAGGTTAGTCAGTTACCCCGGAAAGAGGGTGATCAGTTGCCCCGGAAACAGGGCAGTCAGTTCCCCTGGAAACAGGGCAGTGAGTTACCCTGGAAATAGGGCAGTCTGTTATCCCAGAAACAGGGCAGTCAGTTATCCCGGAAACAGGGTGATCAGTTACCCTGGAAACTGGGCAGTCTGTTACACTGGAAACAGGGCGGTCAGTTACCCCGGAAACAGGGCGGTTAATTACCCAGAAACAGGGCGATCAGTTACCCTGGAAACATGGCGGTCAGTTACCCGGAAACAGGGCGGTTAATTACCCCAGAATCAGGGCGATCAATTACCCTGGAAACAGGGTGATTAGTTACACTGGAAACTGGGCAGTCAGTTACCCTGGAAACAGGGCAGTCAGATACCCTGGAAACAGGGCAGTCAGTTATTCCGGAAACAGGGTGATCAGTTACCCTGGAAACAGGGCAGTCTGTTATTCCGGAAACAGGGTGATCAGTTACCCTGGAATCAGGGCGGTCAGTTACCCCGGAAACAGGGAGATCATTTACCCCGGAAACAGGGCGGTTAGTTACCCTGGAAGCAGGGCAGTCAGTTACCCTGGAAAAAGGCCTGTTAGTTAACCTGGAAAGAGGGCAGTCAGTTATCCTGGAAACAGGGCATTCAGTTATCCTGGAAACAGGTCCGTCAGTTACCCCGGAAATAGGGCGGTCAGTTACCACAGAAACAGGACGTTCAGTTACATCAGAAACAGGGCGATCAGTTCCCCTGGAATCTGGGCAGTCAGTTGCCATGGAAACAGGGTGGTCAGCTACTCTTGAAACAGGGCAGTCAGTTACCCCGTAAACAGGGTGGTCAGTTACCCTGGAAACAGGGCAGTCAGTTACCCCGAAAACAGGGTGGTCAGTTACCCTGGAAACAGGGCAGTAAGTTACCCTGGAAACAGGGTGATCAGTTACCCTGGAAACAGGGCAGTCAGTTATCCCGGAAACAGGGCGGTCAGTTACCCTGGAAACAGGGCAGTCAGTTATCCTGGAAGCAGGGCAGTCAGTTATCCTGGAATCAGGGCGGTCAGTTACCCCAGAAATATGGCGGTCAGTTATCCTGGAAACAGGGCGGTCAGTTACCCCGGAAACAGGGCGATCAGTTACCCTGGAAGCAGGGTGATCAGTTCCCCTGGAAACTGGGCAGTCAGTTACCACGGAAACAGGGTGGTCAGCTACTCTTGAAACAGGGCAGTCAGTTACCCCGTAAACAGGGTGGTCAGTTACCCTGGAAACAGGGCAGTCAGTTACCCCGAAAACAGGGTGGTCGGTTACCCTGGAAACAGGGCAGTCAGTTACCCCGGAAACACTGTGATCAGTTACCCTGGAAACAGGGCAGTCAGTTATCCCGGAAACAGGGCAGTCAGTTACCCTGGAAACAGGGCAGTCAGTTATCCTGGAAACAGGGCAGTCAGTTATCCTGGAATCAGGGCGGTCAGTTACCCCAGAAATATGGCGGTCAGTTATCCTGGAAACAGGGCGGTCAGTTACCCCGGAAACAGGGAGATCAGTTACCCCGGAAACAGGGCGGTCAGTTACCCTGCAAACAGGGCAGTCAGTTTCCTCCGAAACACGGCAGTCAGTTAACCTGGAAACAGGGCAGTCAGTTATCCTGGAAACAGGGCATTCAGTTATCCTGGAAACAGGGCGGTCAGTTACCCCTGAAATAGGGCCGTCAGTTATCCTGGAAACAGGGCGGTCAGTTACCCCGGAAACTGGGAGATCAGTTACCCCGGAAACAGGGCAGTCAGTTACCGTGGAAACAGGGCAGTCAGCTACCCTGGAAACAGGGCAGTCAGTTACCCCGGAAACAGGGTGATCAGTTATCCTGGAAACAGGGCGGTCAGTTACCCTGGAAACAGGGGAGTCATTTACCCCGGAAACAGGGCGGTCAGTAACCATGGAAACAGATTAGTCAGATACCCCAGAAACAGGGTGATCAGTTATCCCGGAGACAGGGTGATCAGTTACCCTGGTAACAGGGCAGTCAGTTTCCCCTGGAAACAGGGCAGTCAGTTACCCTGGAAACAGGGTGATCAGTTACCCAGGAAACAGGGTGATCAGTTACCCTGGAAACAGGGCTGTCAGTTACCCCGGAAACAGGGCAGTCAGTTATCCCGGAAACAGGGTGATCAGTTCCCCTGGAAACAGGGCAGTCAGTTGCCCTGGAAACAGGGCAGTCTGTTATCCCAGAAACAGGGCAGTCAGTTATCCCGGAAACAGGGTGATCAGTTACCCTGGAAACTGGGCAGTCTGTTACACTGGAAACAGGGCGGTCAGTTACCCCGGAAACAGGGCGGTTAAATACCCCAGAAACAGGGCGATCAGTAACCCTGGAAACAGGGCGGTCAGTTACCCCGGAGCAGGGCGGTTAATTACCCCAGATTCAGGGTGATCAATTACCCTGGAAACAGGGTGATCAGTTACCCTGGAAACTGGGCAGTCAGTTACCCTTTAAACAGGGCAGTCAGATACCCTGGAAACAGGGCAGTCAGTTATTCCGGGAACAGGGTGATCAGTTACCCTAGAAACAGGGCAGTCAGTTACCCCGGAAACAGGGAGATCATTTACCCCGGAAACAGGGCGGTTAGTTACCCTGGAAGCAGGGCAGTCAGTTACCATGGAAACAGGGCAGTTAGTTAACCAGGAAAGAGGGCAGTCAGTTATCCTGGAAACAGGGCATTCAGTTATCCTGGAAACAGGGCGGTCGGTTACCCAGGAAATAGGGCAGTCAGTTACCACGGAAACAGGTTGGTCAGCTACCCTGGAAACAGGGCAGTCAGTTACCTCGGAAACAGGGTGGTCAGTTACCCTGGAAACAGGGCAGTCAGTTACCCCGAAAACAGGGTGGTCGGTTACCCTGGAAACAGGGCAGTCAGTTACCCCGGAAACACGGTGATCAGTTACCCTGGAAACAGGGCAGTCAGTTATCCCGGAAACAGGGCGGTGAGTTACCCTGGATTCAGGGCAGTCTGTTACCCTGGAAACAGGGCAGTCATTTATCCTGGAAACAGGGCAGTCAGGTATCCTGGAATCAGGGCGGTCAGTTACCCCGGAAACAGGGCGGTCAGTTACCCTGGAAACAGGGCAGTCAGTTTCCTCCGAAACAGGGCAGTCAGTTAACCTGGAAAAAGGCCAGTCAGTTATATTGGAAACAGGGCATTCAGTTATCCTAGAAACAGGGCGTTCATTTACCCCTGAAATAGGGCCGTCAGTTATCCTGGAAACAGGGCGGTCAGTTACCCCGGAAACAGGGAGAACAGTTACCCCGGAAACAGGGCAGTCAGTTAACCTGGAAACAGGGCAGTCAGTTATCCTGGAAACAGGGCAGTCAGTTACCCCGGAAACAGGGTGATCAGTTATCCTGGAAACAGGGCAGTCAGTTACACCGGAAACAGGGGAGTCAGTTACCCTGGAAACAGGGCAGTCAGTGACCCCGGAAACAGGGTGATCAGTTATCCTGGAAACAGGGCGGTCAGTTACACCGGACACAGGGGAGTCAGTTACCCCGGAAACAGGGCGGTCAGTAACCATGGAAACAGATTCGTCAGTTACCCCTGAAAAAGAGTGATCAGTTATCCCGGAAACAGGGTGATCAGTTACCCTGGAAACAGGGCAGTCAGTTTCCCCTGGAAACAGGGCAGTCAGTTACCCTGGACACAGGGTGATCAGTTACCCTGGAAACAGGGTGATCAGTTACCCTGGAAACAGGGCTGTCAGTTACCCCGGAAACATGGCAATCAGTTATCCCGGAAACAGGGTGATCAGTTAACCTGGAAACAGGGCAGTCAGTTATCCCGGAAATAGGGTGATCAGTTACCCTGGAAACAGGGCAGTCAGTTATCCTGGAAACAGGGCAGTCAGTTACCCTGGAAAAAGGGCAGTCAGTTATCCGGAAACAGGGTGATCAGTTAGCCCGGAAACAGGGAGATCATTTACCCTGGAAACAGAGCAGTCAGTTATCCTGGAAACAGTGCGGTCAGTTACCCCGGAAACAGGGCGGTCAGTTACCCTGGAAACAGGGCAGCCAGTTATCCCGGAAACAGGGCAGTCAGTTACCCCGGAAACAGGGCGGTCAGTTATCCCGGAAACAGGGTGATCAGTTAACCTGGAAACAGAGCAGTCAGTTATCCTGGAAACAGGGCGGTCAGTTACCCCAGAAACAGGGCCGTCAGTTACCCTGGAAACAGGGCTGTCAGTTACCCCGGAAACAGGGTGATCAGCTACACTGGAAACAGGGTGATCAGTTACCCTGGAAATGGGGCGGTCAGTTACCCCTGAAACAGGGCAGTCAGTTACCCTGGAAACAGGGTGATCAGTTACCCCAGAAATATGGCGGTCAGTTATCCTGGAAACAGGGCGGTCAGTTACCCCGGAAACAGGGAGATCAGTTACCCCGGAAACAGGGCGGTCAGTTACCCTGGAAACAGGGCAGTCAGTTTCCTCCGAAACAGGGCAGTCAGTTAACCTGGAAACAGGGCAGTCAGTTATTCTGGAAACAGGGCATTCAGTTATCCTGGAAACAGGGTGGTCAGTTACCCCTGAAATAGGGCCGTCAGTTATCCTGGAAGCAGGGCGGTCAGTTACCCCGGAAACTGTTAGATCAGTTACCCCGGAAACAGGGTGATCAGTTATCCTGGAAACAGGGCAGCCAGTTACACCGGAAACAGGGGAGTCAGCTGCTCTGGAAACAGGGCAGTCAGTTACCCCGGAAACAGGGTGATCAGTTATCCTGGAAACAGGGCGGTCAGTTACCCCGGAAACAGGGGAGTCAGTTACCCCGGAAACAGGGCGGTCAGTAACCATGGAAACAGATTAGTCAGATACCCCGGAAACAGGGTGATCAGTTATCCCGGAAACAGGGTGATCAGTTACCCTGGAAACAGGGCAGTCAGTTTCCGCTGGAAACAGGGCAGTCAGTTACCCTGGAAACAGGGTGATCAGTTACCCAGGAAACAGGGTGATCAGTTACCCTGGATACAGGGCTGTCAGTTACCCCGGAAACAGGGCAGTCAGTTATCCCGGAAACAGGGTGATCAGTTCCCCTGGAAACAGGGCAGTCAGTTGCCCTGGAAACAGGGCAGTCTGTTATCCCAGAAACAGGGCAGTCAGTTATCCCGGAAACAGGGTGATCAGTTACCCTGGAAACTGGGTGATCAGTTATCCTGGAAACAGGGCGGTCAGTTACCCCAGAAACAGGGCGGTTAATTACCCCAGGAACAGGGCGATCAGTTACCCTGGAAACAGGGCGGTCAGTTACCCCGGAGCAGGGCGGTTAAGTACCCCAGATTCAGGGTGATCAATTACCCTGGAAACAGGGTAATCAGTTACCCTGGAAACTGCGCAGTCAGTTACCCTGGAAACAGGGCAGTCAGATACCCTGGAAACAGGGCAGTCAGTTATTCCGGGAACAGGGTGATCAGTTACCCTAGAAACAGGGCAGTCTGTTATTCCGGAAACAGGGCGATCAGTTACCCTGGAAACAGGGCGGTCAGTTACCCCGGAAACAGGGAGATCATTTACCCCGGAAACAGGGCGGTTAGTTACCCTGGAAGCAGGGCAGTCAGTTACCATGGAAACAGGGCAGTTAGTTAACCTGGAAAGAGGGCAGTCAGTTATCCTGGAAACAGGGCATTCAGTTATCCTGGAAACAGGGCGCTCAGTTACCCCGGAAATAGGGCGGTCAGTTACCACGGAAACAGGACGTTCAGTTACCCCAGAAACAGGGCGATCAGTTACCCTGGAAGCAGATTGATCAGTTCCCCTGGACCTGGGCAGTCAGTTACCACGGAAACAGGTTGGTCAGCTACCCTGGAAACAGGGCAGTCAGTTACCCCGGAAACAGTGTGGTCAGTTACCCTGGAAACAGGGCAGTCAGTTACCCTGAAAACGGGGTGGTCGGTTACCCTGGAAACAGGGCAGACAGTTACCCCGGAAACACGGTGATCAGTTACCCTGGAAACAGGGCAGTCAGTTATCCCGGAAACAGGGCGGTCAGTTACCCTGGAAACAGGGCAGTCTGTTACCCTGGAAACAGGGCAGTCAGTTATGCTGGAAACAGGGCAGTCAGGTATCCTGGAATCAGGGCGGTCAGTTACCCCGGAAATATGGTGGTCAGTTATCCTGGAAACAGGGCGGTCAGTTACCCCGGAAACAGGGAGATCAGTTACCCCGGAACCAGGGCGGTCAGTTACCCTGGAAACAGGGCAGTCAGTTTCCTCCGAAAAAGGGCAGTCAGTTAACCTGGAAACAGGGCAGTCAGTTATCCTGGAAACAGGGTGATCAGTTACCCTGGAAACGGGGCGGTCAGTTACACCTGAAACAGGGCAGTCAGTTACCCTGGAAACAGGGTGAACAGTTACCCTGGAAAAAGGGCAGTCAGTTATCCCGGAAACAGGGTGATCAGTTACCCTGGAAACAGGGCAGTCAGTTATCCTGGAAACAGGGCAGTCAGTTACCCTGGAAACAGGGCTGTTAGTTAATCTGGAAACAGGGCAGTCAGTTATCCCGGAAACAGGTAAGTCAGTTATCCCGGAAACAGGGCGATCAGTTACCCTGGAAACAGGGCACTCAGTAACCCCGGAAACAGGGCAGTCAGTTACCCTGGAAACAGGGCTGTCAGTTATCCCGGAAACAGGGCAGTCATTTATCCCGGAAACAGGGTGATCTGTTACCCTGGAAACTGGGCAGTCAGTTACCCTGGAAACAGGGCAGTCAGTTACCCCGGAAACAGGGCAGTCCGTTATCCTGGAAACACAGCAGTCAGTTATCCCGGAAACAGGGTGATCAGTTACCCTGGAAACAGAGCAGTCAGTTATCCCCGAAACAGGGCAGTCAGTTATCCCGGAAAAAGGTTGATCAGTTACCCTGGAAACTGGGCAGTCAGTTACCATGGAAACAGGGCAGTCAGTCACCCTGGAAACAAGTTAGTCAGTTAGCCCGGAAACAGGGTGATCAGTTACACCGGAAACAGGGCAGTCAGTTCCCCCGGAAACAGGGCAGTCAGTTACCCTGGAAACTGGGCAGTCAGTTATCCTGGAAACAGGGCAGTCAATTACCCCGGAAACAGGGTGATCAGTTATCCTGGAAACAGGGCAGTCAGTTACACCGGAAACAGGGGAGTCAGTTACCCTGGAAACAGGGCAGTCAGTGAACCCGGAAACAGGGTGATCAGTTATCCTGGAAACAGGGCGGTCAGTTACACCGGAAACAGGGGAGTCAGTTACCCTGGAAAGAGGGCGGTCAGTAACCATGGAAACAGATTAGTCAGTTACCCCGGAAAAAGGGTGATCAGTTATCCCGGAAACAGGGTGATCAGTTACCCTGGAAACAGGGCAGTCAGTTTCCCCTAGAAACAGGGCAGTCAGTTACCCTGGAAACAGGGTGATCAGTTACCCTGGAAACAGGGTGATCAGTTACCCTGGAAACAGGGCTGTCAGTTACCCCGGAAACATGGCAATCAGTTATCCCGGAAACAGGGTGATCAGTTACCCTGGAAACAGGGCAGTCAGTTATCCCGGAAATAGGGTGATCAGTTACCCTGGAAACAGGGCAGTCAGTTATCCCGGAAATAGGGTGATCAGTTATCCCGGAAACAGGGCAGTCATTTATCCCGGAAACAGGGTGATCTGTTACCCTGGAAACTGGGCAGTCAGTTACCCTGGAAACAGGGCAGTCAGTTACCCCGGAAACAGGGCAATCCGTTATCCTGGAAACACAGCAGTCAGTTATCCCGGAAACAGGGTGATCAGTTACCCTGGAAACAGAGCAGTCAGTTATCCCCGAAACAGGGCAGTCAGTTACCCTGGAAACAGGGCAGTCAGTTACCCCGGAAACAGGGTGATCAGCTACACTGGAAACAGGGTGATCAGTTACCCTGGAAACGGGGCGGTCAGTTACCCCTGAAACAGGGCAGTCAGTTACCCTGGAAACAGGGTGATCAGTTACCCAGGAAAAAGGGCAGTCAGTTATCCCGGAAACAGGGTGATCAGTTACCCTGGAAACAGGGCAGTCAGTTATCCTGGAAACAGGGCAGTCAGTTACCCTGGAAACAGGGCTGTTAGTTAACCTGGAAACAGGGCAGTCAGTTATCCCGGAAACAGGTAAGTCAGTTATCCCGGAAACAGGGCGATCAGTTACCCTGGAAACAGGGCAGTCAGTAACCCCGGAAACAGGGCAGTCAGTTACCCTGGAAACAGGGCTGTCAGTTATCCCGGAAACAGGGCAGTCAGTTATCCCGGAAACAGGGTGATCTGTTACCCTGGAAACTGGGCAGTCAGTTATCCCGGAAACAGGGTGATCAGTTACCCTGGAAACAGGGCAGTCAGTTATCCTGGAAACAGGGCAGTCAGTTACCCTGGAAACAGGGCTGTTAGTTAACCTGGAAACAGGGCAGTCAGTTATCCCGGAAACAGGTAAGTCAGTTATCCCGGAAACAGGGCGATCAGTTACCCTGGAAACAGGGCAGTCAGTAACCCCGGAAACAGGGCAGTCAGTTACCCTGGAAACAGGGCTGTCAGTTATCCCGGAAACAGGGCATTCATTTATCCCGGAAACAGGGTGATCTGTTACCCTGGAAACTGGGCAGTCAGTTACCCTGGAAACAGGGCAGTCAGTTACCCCGGAAACAGGGCAGTCCGTTATCCTGGAAACACAGCAGTCAGTTATCCCGGAAACAGGGTGATCAGTTACCCTGGAAACAGAGCAGTCAGTTATCCCCGAAACAGGGCAGTCAGTTATCCCGGAAATAGGTTGATCAGTTACCCTGGAAACTGGGCAGTCAGTTACCCTGGAAACAGTGCGGTCAGTTATCCCGGAAACAGGGCGGTCAGTTACCCCAGAAACAGGGCCGTCAGTTACCCTTGAAACAGGGCAGTCAGTTACCCCGGAAACAGGGTGATCAGCTACACTGGAAACAGGGTGATCAGTTACCCTGGAAACGGGGCGGTCAGTTACCCCTGAAACAGGGCAGTCAGTTACCCTGGAAACAGGGTGATCAGTTACCCTGGAAAAAGGGCAGTCAGTTATCCCGGAAACAGGGTGATCAGTTACCCTGGAAACAGGGCAGTCAGTTATCCTGGAAACAGGGCAGTCAGTTACCCTGGAAACAGGGCTGTTAGTTAACCTGGAAACAGGGCAGTCAGTTATCCCGGAAACAGGTAAGTCAGTTATCCCGGAAACAGGGCGATCAGTTACCCTGGAAACAGGGCAGTCAGTAACCCCGGAAACAGGGCAGTCAGTTACCCTGGAAACAGGGCTGTCAGTTATCCCGGAAACAGGGCAGTCAGTTATCCCGGAAACAGGGTGATCTGTTACCCTGGAAACTGGGCAGTCAGTTATCCCGGAAACAGGGTGATCAGTTATCCTGGAAACAGGGCAGTCAGTTATCCTGGAAACAGGGCAGTCCGTTACCCTGGAAACAGGGCTGTTAGTTAACCTGGAAACAGGGCAGTCAGTTATCCCGGAAACAGGGCGATCAGTTACCCTGGAAACAGGGCAGTCAGTAACCCCGGAAACAGGGCAGTCAGTTACCCTGGAAACAGGGCTGTCAGTTATCCCGGAAACAGGGCAGTCATTTATCCCGGAAACAGGGTGATCTGTTACCCTGGAAACTGGGCAGTCAGTTACCCTGGAAACAGGGCAGTCAGTTACCCCGGAAACAGGGCAGTCCGTTATCCTGGAAACACAGCAGTCAGTTATCCCGGAAACAGGGTGATCAGTTACCCTGGAAACAGAGCAGTCAGATATCCCCGAAACAGGGCAGTCAGTTATCCCGGAAATAGGTTGATCAGTTACCCTGGAAACTGGGCAGTCAGTTACCCTGGAAACAGGGCAGTCAGTCACCCTGGAAACAGGTTAGTCAGTTAGCCCGGAAACAGGGTGATCAGTTACCCCGGAAACAGGGCAGTCAGTTCCCCTGGAAACAGGGCAGTCAGTTATCCCGGGAACAATAGTGATCAGTTACCCTGGAAACTGGGCAGTCTGTTACCCTGGAAACAGGGGAGCCAGTTATCCTCGAAACAGGGAGATCAGTTACCCTGGAAACAGGGTGGTCAGTTACCCTGGAAACAGTGTGGTCAGTTACCCAGGATACAGGGTGATCAGTTATCCTGGAAACAGGGCGGTCAGTTACCCCGGAACAGGGCAGTCAGTTACCCCGGAAACAGGGTGATCAGTTATCCCGGAAACAGGGTGATCAGTTACCCTGGAAACAGGGCAGTCAGTTTCCCCTGGAAACAGGGCAGTCAGTTACCCTGGAAATAGGGTGATCAGTTATCCCGGAAACAGGGTGATCAGTTACCCTGGAAACAGGGTGATCAGTTAGCCCGGAAACAGGTAGATCAGTTACCCTGGAAACAGGGCAGTCAGTTATCCTGCAAACATTGCGGTCAGTTACCCCGGAAACAGGGTGGTCAGTTACCCTGGAAACAGGGCAGCCAGTTATCCCGGAATCATGGCGGTCAGTTACCCCGGAAACAGGGCGGTCAGTTATCCCAGAAACAGGGTGATCAGTTAACCTGGACACAGGGCAGTCGTTTATCCTGGAAACAGGACGGTCAATTACCCCAGAAACAGGGCCGTCAGTTACCCTGGAAACAGTTTAGTCAGTAACCTCAGAAACAGGGAGATCAGTTACCCTGGAAAATGGGCAGTCAGTTACCACGGAAACAGGGCGGTCAGTTATCCGGGAAACAGGGTGATCAGTTACCCTGGAAACAGGGCAGTCAGTTACCCCGCAAACAGGGTGATCAGTTACCCTGGAAACAGGGCAGTCTGTTATTCCGGAAAAAGGGTGATCAGTTTCCCTGGAAACAGGGCGGTCAGTTACCCCGGAAACAGGGAGATCATTTACCCTGGAAACAGGGCGGTTAGCTACCCTGGAAGCAGGGCAGTCAGTTACCATGGAAACAGGGCAGTTAGTTAACCTGGAAAGAGGGCAGTCAGTTATCCTGGAAACAGGGCATTCAGTTATCCTGGAAACAGGGTGGTCAGTTACCCCGGAAATAGGGCGGTCAGTTACCACGGAAACACGACGTTCCGTTACCCCAGAAACAGGGCGATCAGTTACCCTGGAAGCAGGGTGATCAGTTCCCCTGGAAACTGGGCAGTCAGTTACCACAGAAACAGGTTGGTCAGCTACCCTGGAAACAGGGCAGTCAGTTACCTCGGAAACAGGGTGGTCAGTTACCCTGGAAACAGGGCAGTCAGTTACCCCGAAAACAGGGTGGTCGGTTACCCTGGAAACAGGGCAGTCAGTTACCCCGGAAACACGGTGATCAGTTACCCTGGAAACAGGGCAGTCAGTTATCCCGGAAACAGGGCGGTCAGTTACCCTGGAAACAGGGCAGTCAGTGATCCTGGAAACAGGGCAGTCAGGTATCCTAGAATCAGGGCGGTCAGTTACCCCGGAAATATGGCGGTCAGTTATCCTAGAAACAGGGCGGTCAGTTACCCCGGAAACAGGGAGATCAGTTACCCCGGAAACAGGGCGGTCAGTTACCCTGGAAACAGGGCAGTCAGTTTCCTCCGAAACAGATCAGTCAGTTAACCTGGAAACAGGGCAGTCAGTTATCCTGGAAACAGGGCATTCAGTTATCCTGGAAACAGGGCGGTCAGTTACCCCTGAAATAGGGCCGTCAGTTATCCTGGAAACAGGGCGGTCAGTTACCCCGGAAACAGGGAGATCAGTTACCCCGGAAACAGGGCAGTCAGTTACCCAGGAAACAGGGCAGTCAGTTATCCTCGAAACAGGGCAGTCAGTTACCTCGGAATCAGGGTGATCAGTTATCCTGGAAACAGGGCAGTCAGTTACACCGGAAACAGGGGAGTCAGTTACCCTGGAAACAGGGCAGTCAGTGAAGCCGGAAACAGGGTGATCAGTTATCCTGGAAGCAGGGCGGTCAGTTACACCGGAAACAGGGGAGTCAGTTACCCCAGAAACAGGGCGGTCAGTAACCATGGAAACAGATTAGTCAGTTACCCCGGAAAAAGGGTGATCAGTTATCCCGGAAACAGGGTGATCAGTTACCCTGGAAACAGGGCAGTCAGTTTCCCCTGGAAACAGGGCAGTCAGTTACCCTGGAAACAGGGTGATCATTTACCCTGGAAACAGGGTGATCAGTTACCCTGGAAACAGGGCTGTCAGTTACCCCGGAAACAGGGCAATCAGTTATCCCGTAAACAGGGTGATCAGTTACCCTGGAAACAGGGCAGTCAGTTATCCCGGAAATAGGGTGATCAGTTACCCTGGAAACAGGGCAGTCAGTTATCCTGGAAACAGGGCAGTCAGTTACCCTGGAAACAGGGCAGTCAGTTACCCGGAAACAGGGTGATCAGTTAGCCCGGAAACAGGGAGATCATTTACCCTGGAAACAGGGCAGTCAGTTATCCTGGAAACAGTGCGGTCAGTTACCCTGGAAACAGGGCGGTCAGTTACCCTGGAAACAGGGCAGCCAATTATCCCGGAAACAGGGCAGTCAGTTACCCCGGAAACAGGGCGGTCAGTTATCCCGGAAACAGGGTGATCAGTCAACCTGGAAACAGAGCAGTCAGTTATCCTGGAAACAGGGCGGTCAGTTACCCCAGAAACAGGGCCGTCAGTTACCCTGGAAACAGTTTAGTCAGTAACCTCAGAAACAGGGAGATCAGTTAACCTGGAAACTGGGCAGTCAGTTACCACGGAAACAGGGCGGTCAGCTTTCCCGGAAACAGGGTGATCAGTTCCCCTGGAAACAGTTTAGTCAGTTAGCCCGGAAACAGGGTGATCAGTTACCCTGGAAACAGGGCAGTCAGTTCCCCTGGAAACAGGGCAGTCAGTTATCCCGGGAACAATAGTGATCAGTTACCCTGGAAACTGGGCAGTCTGTTACCCTGGAAACAGGGCGGTCAGCTACCCTGGAAACAGGGGAGTCAGTTATCCTGGAAACAGGGTGATCAGTTACCCTGGAAACAGGGTGGTCAGTTACCCAGGATACAGGGTGATCAGTTATCCTGGAAACAGGGCCGTCAGTTACCCCGGAAACAGGGCAGTCACATACCCCGGAAACAGGGTGATCAGTTATCCCGGATACAGGTTGATCAGTTACCCTGTAAACAGGGCAGTCAGTTTCCCCTGGAAACAGGGCATTCAGTTACCCTGGAAATAGGGTGATCAGTTATCCCGGAAACAGGGTGATCAGTTACCCTGGAAACAGGGCAGTCAGTGATCCCGGAAACAGGGTGATCAGTTACCCTGGAAACAGGGCAGTCAGTTATCCTGGAAACAGGGCAGTCAGTTGCCCTGGAAACAGGGCAGTCAGTTACCCGGAAACAGGGTGATCAGTCAGCCCGGAAACAGGGAGATCAGTTACCCTGGAAACAGGGCAGTCAGTTATCCTGGAAACAGTGCGGTCAGTTACCCCGGAAACAGGGTGGTCATTTACCCTGGAAACAGGGCAGCCAGTTATCCCGGAATCATGGCGGTCAGTTACCCCGGAAACAGGGCGGTCAGTTATCCCGGAAACAGGGTGATCAGTTAACCTGGAAACAGGGCAGTCGGTTATCCTGGAAACAGGACGGTCAGTTACCCCAGAAACAGGGCCGTCAGTTACCCTGGAAACAGTTTAGTCAGTGACCTCAGAAACAGGGAGATCAGTTACCCTGGAAACTGGGCAGTCAGTTACCACGGAAATGGGCGGTCAGTTATCCGGGAAACAGGGTGATCAGCTACCCTGGAAACAGGGTGATCAGTTACCCTGGAAACGGGGCAGTCAGTTACCCCTGAAACAGGGCAGTCAGTTATCCCGGAAACAGGGTGATCAGTTACCCTGGAAACAGGGCAGTCAGTTATCCTGGAAACAGGTCAGTCAGTTATCCCGGAAACAGGGTGATCAGTTACCCTGGAAACAGGGCAGTCAGTTACCCTGGAAACAGGGCGGTTAGTTAACCTGGAAACAGGGCAGTCAGTTATCCCGGAAACAGATCAGTCAGTTATCCCGGAAACAGGGTGATCAGTTACCCTGGAAACAGGGCAGTCAGTAACCCCGAAAACAGGGCAGTCAGTTACCCTGGAAACAGGGCAGTCAGTTATCCAGGGAACAGGGCAGTCAGTTATCCCGGAAACCGGTTGATCAGTTAACCTGGAAACTGGGCAGTCAGTTACCCCGGAAACAGGGTGATCAGCTACCCTGGAAACAGGGTGATCAGTTACCCTGGAAACGGGGCAGTTAGTTACCCCTGAAACAGGGCAGTCATTTACCCCTGAAACAGGGCAGTCAGTTATCCCGGAAACAGGGTGATCAGTTACCCTGGAAACTGGGCAGTCAGTTACCCCGGAAACAGGGCATTAAGTTACCCTGGAAACACGGCAGTCAGTTATCCCGGAAGCAGGGTGATCAGTTACCCTGGAAACAGGGCAGTCAGTTATCCCCGAAACAGTGCAGTCAGTTATCCCGGAAAAAGGTTGATCAGTTACCCTGGAAACTGGGCAGACAGTTACCCTGGAAACAGGGCAGTCAGTCACCCTGGAAACAGGTTAGTCATTTACCCCGGAAACAGGGTGATCAGTTACCCTGGAAACAGGGCAGTCAGTTCCCCTGGAAACAGGGCAGTCAGTTGCCATGGAAACATGACAGTCAGTTATGGCAGAAACAGGGCAGTCAGTTATCCTGGAAACAGGGTGATCAGTGACCCTGGAAACTGGGCAGTCTGTTACCCTGGAAACAGGGCGGTCAGTTACCCTGGAAACAGGGCAGTCAGTTATCTTGGAAACAGGGTGATCAGTTACCCTGGAAACAGGGTGGTCAGTTACCCTGGAAACAGGGTGGTCAGTTACCCCGGAAACAGGGTGATCAGTTATCCTGGAAACAGGGCGGTCAGTTACCCCGGAAACACTGCAGTCAGTTACCCCGGAATCAAGGCGGTCAGTAACCCTGGAAACAGATTAGTCAGTTACCCCGGAAACAGGGTTATCAGTTATCATGGAAACAGGGCAGTCAGTTATCCCGGAATCAGGCAGTCAGTTATCCCGGAAACAGGGTGATCAGTTACCCTGGAAACAGGGCATTCAGTTACCCCGGAAACAGGGCAGTCAGTTACCCTGGAAACTGGGCAGTCAGTTACCCTGGAAACAGGGCAGTCAGTTATCCCGGAAACAGGCTGATCAGTTACCCTAGAAACAGGGCAGTCAGTTATCCCGGAAACAGGGCAGTCAGTTATCTCGGAAAAAGTGTGATCAGTTACCCCGGAAACAGGGCAGTCAGTTACCCTGGAAACAGGGCAGTCAGTTACCCCGGAAACTGGGCAGTCAGTTACCCTGGAAACAGGGCAGTCAGTCCCCCGGGAAACAGGTTAGTCAGTTTTCCCGGAAACAGGGTGATCAGTTACCCCGGAAACAGGGCAGTCAGTTCCCCTGGAAACAGGGCAGTCTGTTATCCCAGAAACAGGGCAGTCATTTATCCCGGAAACAGGGTGATCAGTTACCATGGAAACAGGGTGTTCAATTACCCTGGAAACAGGGTGATCAGTTACCCTGGAAACTGCGCAGTCAGTTACCCTGGAAACAGGGCAGTCAGATACCCTGGAAACAGGGCAGTCAGTTATTCCGGGAACAGGCTGATCAGTTACCCTAGAAACAGGGCAGTCTGTTATTCCGGAAACAGGGCGATCAGTTACCCTGGAAACATGGCGGTCAGTTACCCCGGAAACAGGGAGATCATTTAACCCGGAAACAGGGCGGTTAGTTACCCTGGAAGCAGGGCAGTCAGTTACCATGGAAACAGGGCAGTTAGTTAACCTGGAAAGAGGGCAGTCAGTTGTCCTGGAAACAGGGCATTCAGTTATCCTGAAAACAGGGCGGTCAGTTACCCCGGAAATAGGGCGGTCAGTTACCACGGAAACAGGACGTTCAGTTACCCCAGAAACAGGGCAATCAGTTACCCTGGAAGCAGGGTGATCAGTTCACCTGGACCTGGGCAGTCAGTTACCACGGAAACAGGTTGGTCAGCTACCCTGGAAACAGGGCAGTCAGTTACCCTGGAAACAGGGCAGTCAGTTAGCCCGAAAACGGGGTGGTCGGTTACCCTGGAAACAGGGCAGTCAGTTACCCCGGAAACACGGTGATCAGTTACCCTGGAAACAGGGCAGTCAGTTATCCCGGAAACAGGGTGGTCAGTTACCCTGGAAACAGGGCAGTCTGTTACCCTGGAAACAGGGCAGTCAGTTATCCTGGAAACAGGGCAGTCAGGTATCCTGGAATCAGGGCGGTCAGTTACCCCGGAAATATGGCGGTCAGTTATCCTGGAAACAGGGCGGTCAGTTACCCCGGAAACAGGGAGATCAGTTACCCCGGAAACAGGGCGGTCAGTTACCCTGGAAACAGGGCAGTCAGTTTCCTCCGAAACAGGGCAGTCAGTTAACCTGGAAACAGGGCAGTCAGTTATCCTGGAAACAGGGCATTCAGTTATCCTAGAAACAGGGCGGTCAGTTACCCCTGAAATAGGGCCGTCAGTTATCCTGGAAACAGGGCGGTCAGTTACCCCGGAAACAGGGAGATCAGTTACCCCGGAAACAGGGCAGTCAGTTACCCTGGAAACAGGGCAGTCAGTTATCCTGGAAACAGGGCAGTCAGTTACCCCGGAAACAGGGTGATCAGTTATCCTGGAAACAAGGCAGTCAGTTACACCGGAAACAGGGGATTCAGTTACCCTGGAATCAGGGCAGTCAGTTATTCCGGGAACAGGGTGATCAGTTACCCTAGAAACAGGGCAGTCTGTTACCCTGGAAACAGGGCAGTCAGTTATCCTGGAAACAGGGCAGTCAGGTATCCTGGAATCAGGGCGGTCAGTTACCCCGGAAATATGGCGGTCAGTTATCCTGGAAACAGGGCGGTCAGTTACCCCGGAAACAGGGTGATCATTTACCCTGGAAACAGGGCAGTCAGTTATCCCGGAAACAGGGCGGTCAGTTACCCTGGAAACAGGGCAGTCTGTTACCCTGGAAACAGGGCAGTCAGTTATCCTGGAAACAGGGCAGTCAGGTATCCTGGAATCAGGGCGGTCAGTTACCCCGGAAATATGGCGGTCAGTTATCCTGGAAACAGGGCGGTCAGTTACCCCGGAAACAGGGAGATCAGTTACCCCGGAAACAGGGAGGTCAGTTACCCTGGAAACAGGGCAGTCAGTTTCCTCCGAAACAGGGCAGTCAGTTAACCTGGAAACAGGGCAGTCAGTTACCCTGGAAACAGGGCATTCAGTTATCCTAGAAACAGGGCGGTCAGTTACCCCTGAAATAGGGCCGTCAGTTATCCTGGAAACAGGGCGGTCAGTTACCCCGGAAACAGGGAGCTCAGTTACCCCGGGAACAGGGCAGTCAGTTACCCTGGAAACAGGGCAGTAAGTTATCCTGGAAACAGGGCAGTCAGTTACCCCGGAAACAGGGTGATCAGTTATCCTGGAAACATGGCAGTCAGTTACACCGGAAACAGGGGAGTCAGTTACCCTGGAAACAGGGCAGTCTGTTACCCTGAAAACAGGGCAGTCAGTTATCCTGGAAACAGGGCAGTCAGGTATCCTGGAATCAGGGCGGTCAGTTACCCCGGAAATATGGCGGTCAGTTATCCTGGAAACAGGGCGGTCAGTTACCCCGGAAACAGGGAGATCAGTTACCCCGGAAACAGGGAGGTCAGTTACCCTGGAAACAGGGCAGTCAGTTTCCTCCGAAACAGTGCAGTCAGTTAACCTGGAAACAGGGCAGTCAGTTACCCTGGAAACAGGGCATTCAGTTATCCTAGAAACAGGGCGGTCAGTTACCCCTGAAATAGGGCCGTCAGTTATCCTGGAAACAGGGCGGTCAGTTACCCCGGAAACAGGGAGCTCAGTTACCCCGGAAACAGGGCAGTCAGTTACCCTGGAAACAGGGCAGTCAGTTATCCTGGAAACAGGGCAGTCAGTTACACCGGAAACAGGGGAGTCAGTTACCCTGGAAACAGGGCAGTCAGTGACCCCGGAAACAGGGTGATCAGTTATCCTGGAAACAGGGCGGTCAGTTACACCGGAAACAGGGGAGTCAGTTACCCCGGAAAGAGGGCGGTCAGTAACCATAGAAACAGATTAGTCAGTTACCCCGGAAAAAGGGTGATCAGTTATCCCGGAAACAGGGTGATCAGTTACCCTGGAAACAGGGCAGTCAGTTTCCCCTGGAAACAGGGCAGTCAGTTACCCTGGAAACAGGGTGATCAGTTACCCTGGAAACAGGGTGATCAGTTACCCTGGAAACGTGGCAATCAGTTATCCCGGAAACAGGGTGATCAGTTACCCTGGAAACAGGGCAGTCAGTTATCCCGGAAATAGGGTGATCAGTTACCCTGGAAACAGGGCAGTCAGTTATCCTGGAAACAGGGCAGTCAGTTACCCTGGAAACAGGGCAGTCAGTTACCCGGAAACAGGGTGATCAGTTAGCCCGGAAACAGGGAGATCATTTACCCTGGAAACAGGGCAGTCAGTTATCCTGGAAACAGTGCGGTCAGTTACCCCGGAAACAGGGCGGTCAGTTATCCCGGAAACAGGGTGATCAGTTAACCTGGATACAGAGCAGTCAGTTATCCTGGAAACAGGGCGGTCAGTTACCCCAGAAACAGGGCCGTCCGTTACCCTGGAAACAGGGCAGTCAGTTACCCCAGAAACAGGGTGATCAGCTACACTGGAAATAGGGTGATCAGTTACCCTGGAAACGGGGCGGTCAGTTACCCCTGAAACAGGGCAGTCAGTTACCCTGGAAACAGGGTGATCAGTTCCCCTGGAAGCAGGGCAGTCAGTTATCCTGGAAACATGGCAGTCAGTTACCCTGGAAACAGGGCTGTTAGTTAACCTGGAAACAGGGCAGTCAGTCACCCTGGAAACAGGTTAGTCAGTTAGCCCGGAAACAGGGTGATCATTTACCCCGGAAACAGGGCAGTCAGTTATCCCGGAAAAAGGTTGCTCAGTTACCCTGGAAAATGGGCAGTCAGTTACCCTGGAAACAGGGCAGTCAGTCACCCTGGAAACAGGTTAGTCAGTTAGCCCGGAAACAGGGTGATCATTTACCCCGGAAACAGGGCAGTCAGTTCCACTGGAAACAGGGCAGTCAGTTATCCCGGGAACAATAGTGATCAGCTACCCTGGAAACTGGGCAGTCAGTTACACTGGAAACAGGGCGGTCAGTTACCCTGGAAACAGGGGAGTCAGTTATCCTGGAAACAGGGTGTTCAGTTACCCTGGAAACAGGGTGGTCAGTTACCCTGGAAACAGCGTGGTCAGTTACCCAGGATACAGGGTGATCAGTTATCCTGGAAACAGAGCGGTCAGTTACCCCGGAAACAGGGCAGTCAGTTACCCCGGAAACTGGGTGATCAGTTATCCCGGAAACAGGGTGATCAGTTACCCTGGAAACAGGGCAGTCAGTTTCCCCTGGAAACAGGGCAGTCAGTTACCCTGGAAATAGGGTGATCAGTTATCCCGGAAACAGGGTGATCAGTTACCCTGGAAACAGGGTGGTCAGTGATCCCGGAAACAGGGTGATCAGTTACCCTGGAAACAGGGCAGTCAGTTATCCTGGAAACAGGGCAGTCAGTTACCCTGGAAACAGGGCAGTCAGTTACCCGGAAACAGGGTGATCAGTTAGCCCGGAAACAGGGAGATCAGTTACCCTGGAAACAGGGCAGTCAGTTATCCTGCAAACATTGCGGTCAGTTACCCCGGAAACAGGGTGGTCAGTTACCCTGGAAACAGGGCAGCCAGTTATCCCAGAATCATGGCGGTCAGTTACCCCGGAAACAGGGCGGTCAGTTATCCCGGAAACAGGGTGATCAGTTAACCTGGACACAGGGCAGTCGGTTATCCTGGAAACAGGACGGTCAATTACCCCAGAAACAGGGCCGTCAGTTACCCTGGAAACAGTTTAGTCAGTAACCTCAGAAACAGGGAGATCAGTTACCCTGGAAACTGGGCAGTCAGTTACCACGGAAACAGGGCGTTCAGTTATCCGGGAAACAGGGTGATCAGTTACCCTGGAAACAGGGCAGTCTGTTATTCCGGAAACAGGGTGATCAGTTACCCTGGAAACAGGGCGGTCAGTTACCCCGGAAACAGGGAGATCATTTACCCCGGAAACAGGGCGGTTAGTTACCCTGGAAGCAGGGCAGTCAGTTACCATGGAAACAGGGCAGTTAGTTAACCTGGAAAGAGGACAGTCAGTTATCCTGGAAACAGGGCATTCAGTTATCCTGGAAACAGGGCGGTCAGTTACTCCGGAAATAGGGCGGTCAGTTACCACGGAAACAGGACGTTCCGTTACCCCAGAAACAGGGCGATCAGTTACCCTGGAAGCAGGGTGATCAGTTCCCCTGGAAACTGGGCAGTCAGTTAAAACAGAAACAGGTTGGTCAGCTACCCTGGAAACAGGGCAGTCAGTTACCTCGGAAACAGGGTGGTCAGTTACCCTGGAAACAGGGCAGTCAGTTACCCCGAAAACAGGGTGGTCGGTTACCCTGGAGACAGGGCAGTCAGTTACCCCGGAAACACGGTGATCAGTTACCCTGGAAACAGGGCAGTCAGTTATCCCGGAAACAGGGCGGTCAGTTACCCTGGAAACAGGGCAGTCTGTTACCCTGGAAACAGGGCAGTCAGTTATCCTGGAAACAGGGCAGTCAGGTATCCTGGAATCAGGGCGGTCATTTACCCCGGAAATATGGCGGTCAGTTATCCTGGAAACAGGGCGGTCAGTTACCCCGGAAACAGGGAGATCAGTTACCCCGGAAACAGGGAGATCAGTTACCCTGGAAACAGGGCAGTCAGTTTCCTCCGAAACAGGGCAGTCAGTTAACCTGGAAACAGGGTAGTCAGTTATCCTGGAAACAGGGCATTCAGTTATCCTGGAAACAGGGCGGTCAGTTACCCCGGAAACAGGGAGATCAGTCACCCCGGAAACAGGGCAGTCAGTTACCCAGGAAACAGGGCAGTCAGTTATCCTGGAAACAGGGCAGTCAGTTACCCCGGAATCAGGGTGATCAGTTATCCTGGAAACAGGGCAGTCAGTTACACCAGAAACAGGGCATTCAGTTATCCTGGAAACAGGGCGGTCAGTTACTCCGGAAATAGGGCGGTCAGTTACCACGGACACAGGACGTTCCGTTACCCCAGAAACAGGGCGATCAGTTACCCTGGAAGCAGGTTGATCAGTTCCCCTGGAAACTGGGCAGTCAGTTACCACAGAAACAGGTTGGTCAGCTAACCTGGAAACAGGGCAGTCAGTTACCTCGGAAACAGGGTGGTCAGTTACCCTGGAAACAAGGCAGTCAGTTACCCCGAAAACAGGGTGGTTGGTTACCCTGGAAACAGGGCAGTCAGTTACCCCGGAAACACGGTGATCAGTTACCCTGGAAACAGGGCAGTCAGTTATCCCGGAAACAGGGCGGTCAGTTACCCTGGAAACAGGGCAGTCTGTTACCCTGGAAACAGGGCAGTCAGTTATCCTGGAAACAGGGCAGTCAGGTATCCTGGAATCAGGGCGGTCAGTTACCCCGGAAATATGGCGGTCAGTTATCCTGGAACAGGGCGGTCAGTTACCCCGGAAACAGGGAGATCAGTTACCCCGGAAACAGGGCGGTCAGTTACCCTGGAAACAGGGCAGTCAGTTTCCTCCGAAACAGGGCAGTCAGTTAACCTGGAAACAGGGCAGTCAGTTATCCTGGAAACAGGGCATTCAGTTATCCTGGAAACAGGGCGGTCAGTTACCCCTGAAATAGGGCAGTCAGTTATCCTGGAAACAGGGCGGTCAGTTACCCCGGAAACAGGGAGATCAGTTACCCCGGAAACAGGGCAGTCAGTTACCCAGGAAACAGGGCAGTCAGTTATCCTGGAAACAGGGCAGTCAGTTACCCCGGAAACATGGTGATCAGTTATCCTGGAAACAGGGCAGTCAGTTACACCGGAAACAGGGGAGTCAGTTACCCTGGAAACAGGGTAGTCAGTGAACCCGGAAACCGGGTGATCAGTTATCCTGGAAACAGGGCGGTCAGTTACACCGGAAACAGGGAGAGTCAGTTACCCCGGAAACAGGGCGGTCAGTAACCATGGAAACAGATTAGTCAGTTACCCCGGAAAAAGGGTGATCAGTTATCCCGGAAACAGGGTGATCAGTTACCCTGGAAACAGGGCAGTCAGGTTCCCCTGTAAACAGGGCAGTCAGTTACCCTGGAAACAGGGTGATCAGTTACCCTGGAAACAGGGTGATCAGTTACCCTGGAAACAGGGCTGTCAGTTACCCCGGAAACATGGCAATCAGTTATCCCGGAAACAGGGTGATCAGTTACCCTGGAAACAGGGCAGTCAGTTATCCCGGAAATAGGGTGATCAGTTACCCTGGAAACAGGGCAGTCAGTTATCCCGGAAACAGGGCGGTCAGTTACCCTGGAAACAGGGCAGTCTGTTACCCTGGAAACACGGCAGTCAGTTATCCTGGAAACAGGGCAGTCAGGTATCCTGGAATCAGGGCGGTCATTTACCCCGGAAATATGGCGGTCAGTTATCCTGGAAACAGGGCGGTCAGTTACCCCGGAAACAGGGAGATCAGTTACCCCGGAAACAGGGAGATCAGTTACCCTGGAAACAGGGCAGTCAGTTTCCTCCGAAACAGGGCAGTCAGTTAACCTGGAAACAGGGTAGTCAGTTATCCTGGAAACAGGGCATTCAGTTATCCTGGAAACAGGGCGGTCAGTTACCCCGGAAACAGGGAGATCAGTCACCCCGGAAACAGGGCAGTCAGTTACCCAGGAAACAGGGCAGTCAGTTATCCTGGAAACAGGGCAGTCAGTTACCCCGGAATCAGGGTGATCAGTTATCCTGGAAACAGGGCAGTCAGTTACACCAGAAACAGGGCATTCAGTTATCCTGGAAACAGGGCGGTCAGTTACTCCGGAAATAGGGCGGTCAGTTACCACGGACACAGGACGTTCCGTTACCCCAGAAACAGGGCGATCAGTTACCCTGGAAGCAGGTTGATCAGTTCCCCTGGAAACTGGGCAGTCAGTTACCACAGAAACAGGTTGGTCAGCTAACCTGGAAACAGGGCAGTCAGTTACCTCGGAAACAGGGTGGTCAGTTACCCTGGAAACAAGGCAGTCAGTTACCCCGAAAACAGGGTGGTTGGTTACCCTGGAAACAGGGCAGTCAGTTACCCCGGAAACACGGTGATCAGTTACCCTGGAAACAGGGCAGTCAGTTATCCCGGAAACAGGGCGGTCAGTTACCCTGGAAACAGGGCAGTCTGTTACCCTGGAAACAGGGCAGTCAGTTATCCTGGAAACAGGGCAGTCAGGTATCCTGGAATCAGGGCGGTCAGTTACCCCGGAAATATGGCGGTCAGTTATCCTGGAACAGGGCGGTCAGTTACCCCGGAAACAGGGAGATCAGTTACCCCGGAAACAGGGCGGTCAGTTACCCTGGAAACAGGGCAGTCAGTTTCCTCCGAAACAGGGCAGTCAGTTAACCTGGAAACAGGGCAGTCAGTTATCCTGGAAACAGGGCATTCAGTTATCCTGGAAACAGGGCGGTCAGTTACCCCTGAAATAGGGCAGTCAGTTATCCTGGAAACAGGGCGGTCAGTTACCCCGGAAACAGGGAGATCAGTTACCCCGGAAACAGGGCAGTCAGTTACCCAGGAAACAGGGCAGTCAGTTATCCTGGAAACAGGGCAGTCAGTTACCCCGGAAACATGGTGATCAGTTATCCTGGAAACAGGGCAGTCAGTTACACCGGAAACAGGGGAGTCAGTTACCCTGGAAACAGGGCAGTCAGTGAACCCGGAAACCGGGTGATCAGTTATCCTGGAAACAGGGCGGTCAGTTACACCGGAAACAGGGAGAGTCAGTTACCCCGGAAACAGGGCGGTCAGTAACCATGGAAACAGATTAGTCAGTTACCCCGGAAAAAGGGTGATCAGTTATCCCGGAAACAGGGTGATCAGTTACCCTGGAAACAGGGCAGTCAGGTTCCCCTGTAAACAGGGCAGTCAGTTACCCTGGAAACAGGGTGATCAGTTACCCTGGAAACAGGGTGATCAGTTACCCTGGAAACAGGGCTGTCAGTTACCCCGGAAACATGGCAATCAGTTATCCCGGAAACAGGGTGATCAGTTACCCTGGAAACAGGGCAGTCAGTTATCCCGGAAATAGGGTGATCAGTTACCCTGGAAACAGGGCAGTCAGTTACCCTGGAAACAGGGCAGTCAGTTACCCGGAAACAGGGTGATCAGTTAGCCCGGAAACAGGGAGATCATTTACCCTGGAAACAGGGCAGTCACTTATCCTGGAAACAGTGCAGTCAGTTACCCCGGAAACAGGGCGGTCAGTTACCCTGGAAACAGGGCAGCCAGTTATCCCGGAAACAGGGCAGTCAGTTACCCCGGAAACAGGGCGGTCAGTTATCCCGGAAACAGGGTGATCAGTTAACCTGGATACAGAGCAGTCAGTTATCCTGGAAACAGGGCGGTCAGTTACCCCAGAAACAGGGCCGTCAGTTACCCTGGAAACAGGGCAGTCAGTTACCCCGGAAACAGGGTGATCAGCTACACTGGAAACAGGGTGATCAGTTACCCTGGAAACGGGGCGGTCAGTTACCCCTGAAACAGGGCAGTCAGTTACCCTGGAAACAGGGCTGTCAGTTACCCCGGAAACATGGCAATCAGTTATCCCGGAAACAGGGTGATCAGTTACCCTGGAAACAGGGCAGTCAGTTATCCCGGAAATAGGGTAATCAGTTACCCTGGAAACAGGGCAGTCAGTTATCCTGGAAACAGGGCAGTCAGTTACCCTGGAAACAGGGCAGTCAGTTACCCGGAAACAGGGTGATCAGTTAGCCCGGAAACAGGGTGGTCAGTTACCCTGGAAACAGGGCAGCCAGTTATCCCAGAATCATGGCGGTCAGTTACCCCGGAAGCAGGGCGGTCAGTTATCCCGGAAACAGGGTGATCAGTTAACCTGCACACAGGGCAGTCGGTTATCCTGGAAACAGGACGGTCAATTACCCCAGAAACAGGGCCGTCAGTTACCCTGGAAACAGTTTAGTCAGTAACCTCAGAAACAGGGAGATCAGTTACCCTGGAAACTGGGCAGTCAGTTACCACGGAAACAGGGCGTTCAGTTATCCGGGAAACAGGGTGATCAGTTACCCTGGAAACAGGGCAGTCTGTTATTCCGGAAACAGGGTGATCAGTTACCCTGGAAACAGGGCGGTCAGTTACCCCGGAAACAGGGAGATCATTTACCCCGGAAACAGGGCGGTTAGTTACCCTGGAAGCAGGGCAGTCAGTTACCATGGAAACAGGGCAGTTAGTTAACCTGGAAAGAGGACAGTCAGTTATCCTGGAAACAGAGCATTCAGTTATCCTGGAAACAGGGCGGTCAGTTACTCCGGAAAAAGGGCGGTCAGTTACCACGGAAACAGGACGTTCCGTTACCCCAGAAACAGGGCGATCAGTTACCCTGGAAGCAGGGTGATCAGTTCCCCTGGAAACTGGGCAGTCAGTTAAAACAGAAACAGGTTGGTCAGCTACCCTGGAAACAGGGCAGTCAGTTACCTCGGAAACAGGGTGGTCAGTTACCCTGGAAACAGGGCAGTCAGTTACCCCGAAAACAGGGTGGTCGGTTACCCTGGAAACAGGGCAGTCAGTTACCCCGGAAACACGGTGATCAGTTACCCTGGAAACAGGGCAGTCAGTTATCCCGGAAACAGGGCGGTCAGTTACCCTGGAAACAGGGCAGTCTGTTACCCTGGAAACAGGGCAGTCAGTTATCCTGGAAACAGGGCAGTCAGGTATCCTGGAATCAGGGCGGTCATTTACCCCGGAAATATGGCGGTCAGTTATCCTGGAAACAGGGCGGTCAGTTACCCCGGAAACAGGGAGATCAGTTACCCCGGAAACAGGGAGATCAGTTACCCTGGAAACAGGGCAGTCAGTTTCCTCCGAAACAGGGCAGTCAGTTAACCTGGAAACAGGGCAGTCAGTTATCCTGGAAACAGGGCATTCAGTTATCCTGGAAACAGGGCGGTCAGTTACCCCTGAAATAGGGCCGTCAGTTATCCTGGAAACAGGGCGGTCAGTTACCCCGGAAACAGGGAGATCAGTTACCCCGGAAACAGGGCAGTCAGTTACCCAGGAAACAGGGCAGTCAGTTATCCTGGAAACAGGGCAGTCAGTTACCCCGGAATCAGGGTGATCAGTTATCCTGGAAACAGGGCAGTCAGTTACACCGGAAACAGGGCATTCAGTTATCCTGGAAACAGGGCGGTCAGTTACTCCGGAAATAGGGCGGTCAGTTACCACGGAAACAGGACGTTCCGTTACCCCAGAAACAGGGCGATCAGTTACCCTGGAAGCAGGGTGATCAGTTCCCCTGGAAACTGGGCAGTCAGTTACCACAGAAACAGATTGGTCAGCTACCCTGGAAACAGGGCAGTCAGTTAACTCGGAAACAGGGTGGTCAGTTACCCTGGAAACAGGGCAGTCAGTTACCCCGAAAACAGGGTGGTTGGTTACCCTGGAAACAGGGCAGTCAGTTACCCCGGAAACACGGTGATCAGTTACCCTGGAAACAGGGCAGTCAGTTATCCCGGAAACAGGGCGGTCAGTTACCCTGGAAACAGGGCAGTCTGTTACCCTGGAAACAGGGCAGTCAGTTATCCTGGAAACAGGGCAGTCAGGTATCCTGGAATCAGGGCGGTCAGTTACCCCGGAAATATGGCGGTCAGTTATCCTGGAAACAGGGCGGTCAGTTACCCCGGAAACAGGGAGATCAGTTACCCCGGAAACAGGGCGGTCAGTTACCCTGGAAACAGGGCAGTCAGTTTCCTCCGAAACAGGGCAGTCAGTTAACCTGGAAACAGGGCAGTCAGTTATCCTGGAAACAGGGCATTCAGTTCTCCTGGAAACAGGGCGGTCAGTTACCCCTGAAACAGGGCAGTCAGTTATCCTGGAAACAGGGCGGTCAGTTACCCCGGAAACAGGGAGATCAGTTACCCCGGAAACAGGGCAGTCAGTTACCCAGGAAACAGGGCAGTCAGTTATCCTGGAAACAGGGCAGTCAGTTACCCCGGAAACAGGGTGATCAGTTATCCTGGAAACAGGGCAGTCAGTTACACCGGAAACAGGGGAGTCAGTTACCCTGGAAACAGGGCAGTCAGTGAACCCGGAAACAGGGTGATCAGTTATCCTGGAAACAGGGCGGTCAGTTACACCGGAAACAGGGGAGTCAGTTACCCCGGAAACAGGGCGGTCAGTAACCATGGGAACAGATTAGTCAGTTACCCCGGAAAAAGGGTGATCAGTTATCCCGGAAACAGTGTGATCAGTTACCCTGGAAACAGGGCAGTCAGGTTCCCCTGTAAACAGGGCAGTCAGTTACCCTGGAAACAGGGTGATCAGTTACCCTGGAAACAGGGCTGTCAGTTACCCCGGAAACATGGCAATCAGTTATCCCGGAAACAGGGTGATCAGTTACCCTGGAAATAGGGCAGTCAGTTATCCCGGAAATAGGGTGATCAGTCACCCTGGAAACAGGGCAGTCAGTTATCCTGGAAACAGGGCAGTCAGTTACCCTGGAAACAGGGCAGTCAGTTACCCGGAAACAGGGTGATCAGTTAGCCCGGAAACAGGGAGATCATTTACCCTGGAAACAGGGCAGTCACTTATCCTGGAAACAGTGCAGTCAGTTACCCCGGAAACAGGGCGGTCAGTTACCCTGGAAACAGGGCAGCCAGTTATCCCGGAAACAGGGCAGTCAGTTACCCCGGAAACAGGGCGGTCAGTTATCCCGGAAACAGGGTGATCAGTTAACCTGGATACAGAGCAGTCAGTTATCCTGGAAACAGGGCGGTCAGTTACCCCAGAAACAGGGCCGTCAGTTACCCTGGAAACAGGGCAGTCAGTTACCCCGGAAACAGGGTGATCAGCTACACTGGAAACAGGGTGATCAGTTACCCTGGAAACGGGGCGGTCAGTTACCCCTGAAACAGGGCAGTCAGTTACCCTGGAAACAGAGCTGTCAGTTACCCCGGAAACATGGCAATCAGTTATCCCGGAAACAGGGTGATCAGTTACCCTGGAAACAGGGCAGTCAGTTATCCCGGAAATAGGGTGATCAGTTACCCTGGAAACAGGGCAGTCAGTTATCCTGGAAACAGGGCAGTCAGTTACCCTGGAAACAGGGCAGTCAGTTACCCGGAAACAGGGTGATCAGTTAGCCCGGAAACAGGGAGATCATTTACCCTGGAAACAGGGCAGTCAGTTATCCTGGAAACAGGGCAGTCAGTTATCCTGGAAACAGGGCAGTCAGTTACCCCGGAAACAGGGTGATCAGTTATCCTGGAAACAGGGCAGTCAGTTACACCGGAAACAGGGGAGTCAGTTACCCTGGAAACAGGGCAGTCAGTGAACCCGGAAACAGGGTGATCAGTTATCCTGGAAACAGGGCGGTCAGTTACACCGGAAACAGGGGAGTCAGTTACCCCGGAAACAGGGCGGTCAGTAACCATGGAAACAGATTAGTCAGTTACCCCGGAAAAAGGGTGATCAGTTATCCCGGAAACAGGGTGATCAGTTACCCTGGAAACAGGGCAGTCAGGTTCCCCTGTAAACAGGGCAGTCAGTTACCCTGGAAACAGGGTGATCAGTTACCCTGGAAACAGGGTGATCAGTTACCCTGGAAACAGGGCTGTCAGTTACCCCGGAAACATGGCAATCAGTTATCCCGGAAACAGGGTGATCAGTTACCCTGGAAACAGGGCAGTCAGTTATCCCGGAAATAGGGTGATCAGTTACCCTGGAAACAGGGCAGTCAGTTATCCTGGAAACAGGGAAGTCAGTTACCCTGGAAACAGGGCAGTCAGTTACCCGGAAACAGGGTGATCAGTTAGCCCGGAAACAGGGAGATCATTTACCCTGGAAACAGGGCAGTCACTTATCCTGGAAACAGTGCAGTCAGTTACCCCGGAAACAGGGCGGTCAGTTACCCTGGAAACAGGGCAGCCAGTTATCCCGGAAACAGGGCAGTCAGTTACCCCGGAAACAGGGCGGTCAGTTATCCCGGAAACAGGGTGATCAGTTAACCTGGATACAGAGCAGTCAGTTATCCTGGAAACAGGGCGGTCAGTTACCCCAGAAACAGGGCCGTCAGTTACCCTGGAAACAGGGCAGTCAGTTACCCCGGAAACAGGGTGATCAGCTACACTGGAAACAGGGTGATCAGTTACCCTGGAAACGGGGCGGTCAGTTACCCCTGAAACAGGGCAGTCAGTTACCCTGGAAACAGGGCTGTCAGTTACCCCGGAAACATAGCAATCAGTTATCCCGGAAACAGGGTGATCAGTTACCCTGGAAACAGGGCAGTCAGTTATCCCGGAAATAGGGTGATCAGTTACCCTGGAAACAGGGCAGTCAGTTATCCTGGAAACAGGGCAGTCAGTTACCCGGAAACAGGGTGATCAGTTAGCCCGGAAACAGGGAGATCATTTACCCTGGAAACATGGCAGTCAGTTATCCTGGAAACAGTGCAGCCAGTTATCCCGGAAACAGGGCAGTCAGTTACCCCGGAAACAGGGCGGTCAGTTATCCCGGAAACAGGGTGATCAGTTAACCTGGAAACAGGGCAGTCAGTTATCCTGGAAACAGGGCGGTCAGTTACCCCAGAAACAGGGCCGTCAGTTACCCTGGAAACAGGGCAGTCAGTTTCCCCGGAAACAGGGTGATCAGCTACACTGGAAACAGGGTGATCAGTTACCCTGGAAACGGGGCGGTCAGTTACCCCTGAAACAGGGCAGTCAGTTACCCTGGAAACAGGGTGATCAGTTACCCTGGAAAAAGGGCAGTCAGTTATCCCGGAAACAGGGTGATCAATTACCCTGGAAACAGGGCAGTCAGTTATCCTGGAAACAGGGCAGTCAGTTACCCTGGAAACAGGGCTGTTAGTTAACCTGGAAACAGGGCAGTCAGTTATCCCGGAAACAGGTAAGTCAGTTATCCCGGAAACAGGGCGATCAGTTACCCTGGAAACAGGGCAGTCAGTAACCCCGGAAACAGGGCAGTCAGTTACCCTGGCAACAGGGCTGTCAGTTATCCCGGAAACAGGGCAGTCATTTATCCCGGAAACAGGGTGATCTGTTACCCTGGAAACTGGGCAGTCAGTTACCCTGGAAACAGGGCAGTCAGTTACCCCGGAAACAGGGCAGTCCGTTATCCTGGAAACACAGCAGTCAGTTATCCCGGAAACAGGGTGATCAGTTACCCTGGAAACAGAGCAGTCAGTTATCCCCGAAACAGGGCAGTCAGTTATCCCGGAAAAAGGTTGATCAGTTATCCTGGAAACTGGGCAGTCAGTTATCCTGGAAACAGGGCAGTCAGTCACCCTGGAAACAGGTTAGTCAGTTATCCCGGGAACAATAGTGATCAGTTACCCTGGAAACTGGGCAGTCTGTTACCCTGGAAACAGGGCGGTCAGTTACCCTGGAAACAGGGGAGTCAGTTATCCTGGAAACAGGGTGATCAGTTACCCTGGAAACAGGGTGGTCAGTTACCCTGGAAACAGGGTGGTCAGTTACCCAGGATAGAGGGTGATCAGTTACCCTGGAAACAGTTTAGTCAGTAACCTCAGAAACAGGGTGATCAGTTACCCTGGAAACAGGGCAGTCAGTTACCCTGGAAACAGGGTGATCAGCTACCCTGGAAACAGGGTGATCAGTTACCCTGGAAACGGGGCAGTCAGTTACCCCTGAAACAGGGCAGTCAGTTATCCCGGAAACAGGGTGATCAGTTACCCTGGAAACAGGGCAGTCAGTCACCCTGGAAACAGGTTAGTCAGTTAGCCCGGAAACAGGGTGATCAGTTACCCCGGAAACAGGGCAGTCAGTTCCCCTGGAAACAGGGCAGTCAGTTATGCCGGGAACAATAGTGATCAGTTACCCTGGAAACTGGGCAGTCTGTTACCCTGGAAACAGGGCGGTCAGTTACCCTGGAAACAGGGGAGTCAGTTATCCTGGAAACAGGGTGATCAGTTACCCTGGAAACAGGGTGGTCAGTTACCCAGGATACAGGGTGATCAGTTATCCTGGAAACAGGGCGGTCAGTTACCCCGGAAACAGGGCGATCAGTTACCCTGGAAACAGGGCAGTCAGTAACCCCGGAAACAGGGCAGTCAGTTACCCTGGAAACAGGGCTGTTAGTTAACCTGGAAACAGGGCAGTCAGTTATCCCGGAAGCAGGTAAGTCAGTTATCCCGGAAACAGGGCGATCAGTTACCCTGGAAACAGGGCAGTCAGTAACCCCGGAAACAGGGCAGTCAGTTACCCTGGAAACAGGGCTGTCAGTTATCCCGGAAACAGGGCAGTCATTTATCCCGGAAACAGGGTGATCTGTTACCCTGGAAACACAGCCGTCAGTTATCCCCGAAACAGTGCAGTCAGTTATCCCGGAAAAAGGTTGATCAGTTATCCTGGAAACTGGGCAGTCAGTTACCCTGGAAACAGGGCAGTCAGTCACCCTGGAAACAGGTTAGTCAGTTAGCCCGGAAACAGGGTGATCAGTTACCCCGGAAACAGGGCAGTCAATTCCCCTGGATACAGGGCAGTCAGTTATCCCGGGAACAATAGTGATCAGTTACCCTGGAAACTGGGCAGTCTGTTACCCTGGAAACAGGGCGGTCAGTTACCCTGGAAACAGGGGAGTCAGTTATCCTGGAAACAGGGTGATCAGTTACCCTGGAAACAGGGTGGTCAGTTACCCTGGAAACAGGGTGGTCAGTTACCCAGGATACAGGGTGATCAGTTACCCTGGAAACAGTTTAGTCAGTAACCTCAGAAACAGGGAGATCAGTTACCCTGGAAACTGGGCAGTCAGTTACCACGGAAACAGGGCGGTCAGTTATCCGGGAAACAGGGTGATCAGTTACCCTGGAAACAGGGCAGTCAGTTACCCTGGAAACAGGGTGATCAGCTACCCTGGAAACAGGGTGATCAGTTACCCTGGCAACGGGGCAGTCAGTTACCCCTGAAACAGGGCAGTCAGTTATCCCGGAAACAGGGTGATCAGTTACCCTGGAAACAGGGCAGTCAGTCACCCTGGAAACAGGTTAGTCAGTTAGCCCGGAAACAGGGTGATCAGTTACCCCGGAAACAGGGCAGTCAGTTCCCCTGGAAACAGGGCAGTCAGTTATGCCGGGAACAATAGTGATCAGTTACCCTGGAAACTGGGCAGTCTGTTACCCTGGAAACAGGGCGGTCAGTTACCCTGGAAACAGGGGAGTCAGTTATCCTGGAAACAGGGTGATCAGTTACCCTGGAAACAGGGTGGTCAGTTACCCAGGATACAGGGTGATCAGTTATCCTGGAAACAGGGCGGTCAGTTACCCCGGAAACAGGGCAGTCACATACCCCGGAAACAGGGTGATCAGTTATCCCGGAAACAGGTTGATCAGTTACCCTGTAAACAGGGCAGTCAGTTTCCCCCGGAAACAGGGCGATCAGTTACCCTGGAAACAGGGCAGTCAGTAACACCGGAAACAGGGCAGTCAGTTACCCTGGAAACAGGGCTGTTAGTTAACCTGGAAACAGGGCAGTCAGTTATCCCGGAAACAGGTAAGTCAGTTATCCCGGAAACAGGGCGATCTGTTACCCTGGAAACAGGGCAGTCAGTAACCCCGGAAACAGGGCAGTCAGTTACCCTGGAAACAGGGCTGTCAGTTATCCCGGAAACAGGGCAGTCATTTATCCCGGAAACAGGGTGATCTGTTACCCTGGAAACTGGGCAGTCAGTTACCCTGGAAACAGGGCAGTCAGTTACCCCGGAAACAGGGCAGTCCGTTATCCTGGAAACACAGCAGTCAGTTATCCCGGAAACAGGTTGATCAGTTACCCTGGAAACAGAGCAGTCAGTTATCCCCGAAACAGGGCAGTCAGTTATCCCGGAAAAAGGTTGATCAGTTATCCTGGAAACTGGGCAGTCAGTGACCCTGGAAACAGGGCAGTCAGTCACCCTGGAAACAGGTTAGTCAGTTAGCCCGGAAACAGGGTGATCAGTTACCCCGGAAACAGGGCAGTCAGTTCCCCTGGAAACAGGGCAGTCAGTTATGCCGGGAACAATGGTGATCAGTTACCCTGGAAACTGGGCAGTCTGTTACCCTGGAAACAGGGCGGTCAGTTACCCTGGAAACAGGGGAGTCAGTTATCCTGGAAACAGGGTGATCAGTTACCCTGGAAACAGGGTGGTCAGTTACCCTGGAAACAGGGTGGTCAGTTACCCAGGATAGAGGGTGATCAGTTACCCTGGAAACAGTTTAGTCAGTAACCTCAGAAACAGGGAGATCAGTTACCCTGGAAACTGGGCAGTCAGTTACCACGGAAACAGGGCGGTCAGTTATCCGGGAAACAGGGTGATCAGTTACCCTGGAAACAGGGCAGTCAGTTACCCTGGAAACAGGGTGATCAGCTACCCTGGAAACAGGGTGATCAGTTACCCTGGAAACGGGGCAGTCAGTTACCCCTGAAACAGGGCAGTCAGTTATCCCGGAAACAGGGTGATCAGTTACCCTGGAAACAGGGCAGTCAGTCACCCTGGAAACAGGTTAGTCAGTTAGCCCGGAAACAGGGTGATCAGTTACCCCGGAAACAGGGCAGTCCGTTCCCCTGGAAACAGGGCAGTCAGTTATGCCGGGAACAATAGTGATCAGTTACCCTGGAAACTGGGCAGTCTGTTACCCTGGAAACAGGGCGGTCAGTTACCCTGGAAACAGGGGAGTCAGTTATCCTGGAAACAGGGTGATCAGTTACCCTGGAAACAGGGTGGTCAGTTACCCAGGATACAGGGTGATCAGTTATCCTGGAAACAGGGCGGTCAGTTACCCCGGAAACAGGGCAGTCACATACCCCGGAAACAGGGTGATCAGTTATCCCGGAAACAGGTTGATCAGTTACCCTGTAAACAGGGCAGTCAGTTTCCCCTGGAAACAGGGCAGTCAGTTACCCTGGAAATAGGGTGATCAGTTATCCCGGAAACAGGGTGATCAGTTACCCTGGAAACAGGGCAGTCAGTGATCCCGGAAACAGGGTGATCAGTTACCCTGGAAACAGGGCAGTCAGTTATCCTGGAAACAGGGCAGTCAGTTACCCTGGAAACAGGGCAGTCAGTTACGCGGAAACAGGGTGATCAGTCAGCCCGGAAACAGGGAGATCAGTTACCCTGGAAACAGGGCAGTCAGCTATCCTGGAAACAGTGCGGTCAGTTACCCCGGAAACAGGGTGGTCAGTTACCCTGGAAACAGGGCAGTCAGTTACCCTGGAAACAGGGTGATCACCTACCCTGGAAACAGGGTGATCAGTTACCCTGGAAACGGGGCAGGCAGTTACCCCTGAAACAGGGCAGTCAGTTATCCCGGAAACAGGGTGATCAGTTACCCTGGAAACAGGGCAGTCAGTCACCCTGGAAACAGGTTAGTCAGTTAGCCCGGAAACAGGGTGATCAGTTACCCCGGAAACAGCGCAGTCAGTTCCCCTGGAAACAGGGCAGTCAGTTATGCCGGGAACAATAGTGATCAGTTACCCTGGAAACTGGGCAGTCTGTTACCCTGGAAACAGGGCGGTCAGTTACCCTGGAAACAGGGGAGTCAGTTATCCTGGAAACAGGGTGATCTGTTACCCTGGAAACAGGGTGGTCAGTTACCCAGGATACAGGGTGATCAGTTATCCTGGAAACAGGGCGGTCAGTTACCCCGGAAACAGGGCGATCAGTTACCCTGGAAACAGGGCAGTCAGTAACCCCGGAAACAGGGCAGTCAGTTACCCTGGAAACAGGGCTGTTAGTTAACCTGGAAACAGGGCAGTCAGTTATCCCGGAAACAGGTAAGTCAGTTATCCCGGAAACAGGGCGATCAGTTACCCTGGAAACAGGGCAGTCAGTATCCCCGGAAACAGGGCAGTCAGTTACCCTGGAAACAGGGCTGTCAGTTATCCCGGAAACAGGGCAGTCATTTATCCCGGAAACAGGGTGATCTGTTACCCTGGAAACTGGGCAGTCAGTTACCCTGGAAACAGGGCAGTCAGTTACCCCGGAAACAGGGCAGTCCGTTATCCTGGAAACACAGCAGTCAGTTATCCCGGAAACAGGGTGATCAGTTACCCTGGAAACAGAGCAGTCAGTTATCCTGGAAACAGGGCAGTCAGTTATCCCGGAAAAAGGTTGATCAGTTATCCTGGAAACTGGGCAGTCAGTTACCCTGGAAACAGGGCAGTCAGTCACCCTGGAAACAGGTTAGTCAGTTAGCCCGGAAACAGGGTGATCAGTTACCCCGGAAACAGCGCAGACAGTTCCCCTGGAAACAGGGCAGTCAGTTATGCCGGGAACAATGGTGATCAGTTACCCTGGAAACTGGGCAGTCTGTTACCCTGGAAACAGGGCGGTCAGTTACCCTGGAAACAGGGGAGTCAGTTATCCTGGAAACAGGGTGATCAGTTACCCTGGAAACAGGGTGGTCAGTTACCCAGGATACCGGGTGATCAGTTATCCTGGAAACAGGGCGGTCAGTTACCCCGGAAACAGGGCGATCAGTTACCCTGGAAACAGGGCAGTCAGTAACCCCGGAAACAGGGCAGTCAGTTACCCTGGAAACAGGGCTGTTAGTTAACCTGGAAACAGGGCAGTCAGTTATCCCGGAAACAGGTAAGTCAGTTATCCCGGAAACAGGGCGATCAGTTACCCTGGAAACAGGGCAGTCAGTAACCCCGGAAACAGGGCAGTCAGTTACCCTGGAAACAGGGCAGTCCGTTATCCTGCAAACACAGCAGTCAGTTATCCCGGAAACAGGGTGATCAGTTACCCTGGAAACAGAGCAGTCAGTTATCCTGGAAACAGGGCAGTCAGTTATCCCGGAAAAAGGTTGATCAGTTATCCTGGAAACTGGGCAGTCAGTTACCCTGGAAACAGGGCAGTCAGTCACCCTGGAAACAGGTTAGTCAGTTAGCCCGGAAACAGGGTGATCAGTTACCCCGGAAACAGCGCAGTCAGTTCCCCTGGAAACAGGGCAGTCAGTTATCCCGGGAACAATAGTGATCAGTTACCCTGGAAACTGGGCAGTCTGTTACCCTGGAAACAGGGCGGTCAGTTACCCTGGAAACAGGGGAGTCAGTTATCCTGGAAACAGGGTGATCAGTTACCCTGGAAACAGGGTGGTCAGTTACCCTGGAAACAGGGTGGTCAGTTACCCAGGATAGAGGGTGATCAGTTACCCTGGAAACAGTTTAGTCAGTAACCTCAGAAACAGGGAGATCAGTTACCCTGGAAACTGGGCAGTCAGTTACCACGGAAACAGGGCGGTCAGTTATCCGGGAAACAGGGTGATCAGTTACCCTGGAAACAGGGCAGTCAGTTACCCTGGAAACAGGGTGATCAGCTACCCTGGAAACAGGGTGATCAGTTACCCTGGAAACGGGGCAGTCAGTTACCCCTGAAACAGGGCAGTCAGTTATCCCGGAAACAGGGTGATCAGTTACCCTGGAAACAGGGCAGTCAGTCACCCTGGAAACAGGTTAGTCAGTTAGCCCGGAAACAGGGTGATCAGTTACCCCGGAAACAGGGCAGTCAGTTCCCCTGGAAACAGGGCAGTCAGTTATGCCGGGAACAATAGTGATCAGTTACCCTGGAAACTGGGCAGTCTGTTACCCTGGAAACAGGGCGGCCAGTTACCCTGGAAACAGGGGAGTCAGTTATCCTGGAAACAGGGTGATCAGTTACCCTGGAAACAGGGTGGTCAGTTACCCAGGATACAGGGTGATCAGTTATCCTGGAAACAGGGCGGTCAGTTACCCCGGAAACAGGGCAGTCACATACCCCGGAAACAGGGTGATCAGTTATCCCGGAAACAGGTTGATCAGTTACCCTGTAAACAGGGCAGTCAGTTTCCCCTGGAAACAGGGCAGTCAGTTACCCTGGAAATAGGGTGATCAGTTATCCCGGAAACAGGGTGATCAGTTACCCTGGAAACAGGGCAGTCAGTGATCCCGGAAACAGGGTGATCAGTTACCCTGGAAACAGGGCAGTCAGTTATCCTGGAAACAGGGCAGTCAGTTACCCTGGAAACAGGGCAGTCAGTTACGCGGAAACAGGGTGATCAGTCAGCCCGGAAACAGGGAGATCAGTTACCTTGGTAACAGGGCAGTCAGTTCCCCTGGAAACAGTGCGGTCAGTTACCCCGGAAACAGGGTGGTCAGTTACCCTGGAAACAGGGCAGCCAGTTATCCCGGAATCATGGCTGTCAGTTACCCCGGAAACAGGGCGGTCAGTTATCCCGGAAACAGGGTGATCAGTTAACCTGGAAACAGGGCAGTCGGTTATCCTGGAAACAGGACGGTCAGTTACCCCAGAAACAGGGCCGTCAGTTACCCTGGAAACAGTTTAGTCAGTAACCTCAGAAACAGGGAGATCAGTTACCCTGGAAACTGGGCAGTCAGTTACCACGGAAACAGGGCGGTCAGTTATCCGTGAAACAGGGTGATCAGTTACCCTGGAAACAGGGTAGTCAGTTACCCTGGAAACAGGGTGATCAGCTACCCTGGAAACAGGGTGATCAGTTACCCTGGAAACGGGGCAGTCAGTTACCCCTGAAACAGGGCAGTCAGTTATCCCGGAAACAGGGTGATCAATTACCCTGGAAACAGGGCAGTCAGTTATCCCGGAAACAGGTCAGTCAGTTATCCCGGAAACAGGGTGATCAGTTACCCTGGAAACAGGGCAGTCAGTTACCCTGGAAACAGGGCGGTTAGTTAACCTGGAAACAGGGCAGTCAGTTATCCCGGAAACAGATCAGTCAGTTATCCCGGAAACAGGGTGATCAGTTACCCTGGAAACAGGGCAGTCAGTAACCCCGAAAACAGGGCAGTCAGTTACCCTGGAAACAGGGCAGTCAGTTATCCCGGGAACAGGGCAGTCAGTTATCCCGGAAACCGGGTGATCAGTTAACCTGGAAACTGGGCAGTCAGTTACACCGGAAACAGGGTGATCAGCTACCCTGGAAACAGGGTGATCAGTTACCCTGGAAACGGGGCAGTCAGTTACCCCTGAAACAGGGCAGTCAGTTACCCCTGAAACAGGACAGTCAGTTATCCCGGAAACAGGGTGATCAGTTACCCTGGAAACAGGGTGGTCAGTTACCCTGGAAACAGGGTGGTCAGTTACCCAGGATAGAGGGTGATCAGTTACCCTGGAAATAGTTTAGTCAGTAACCTCAGAAACAGGGAGATCAGTTACCCTGGAAACTGGGCAGTCAGTTACCACGGAAACAGGGCAGTCAGTTATCCGGGAAACAGGGTGATCAGTTACCCTGGAAACAGGGCAGTCAGTTACCCTGGAAACAGGGTGATCAGCTACCCTGGAAACAGGGTGATCAGTTACCCTGGAAACGGGGCAGTCAGTTACCCCTGAAACAGGGCAGTCAGTTATCCCGGAAACAGGGTGATCAGTTACCCTGGAAACAGGGCAGTCAGTCACCCTGGAAACAGGTGAGTCAGTTAGCCCGGAAACAGGGTGATCAGTTACCCCGGAAACAGGGCAGTCAGTTCCCCTGGAAACAGGGCAGTCAGTTATGCCGGGAACAATAGTGATCAGTTACCCTGGAAACTGGGCAGTCTGTTACCCTGGAAACAGGGCGGTCAGTTACCCTGGAAACAGGGGAGTCAGTTATCCTGGAAACAGGGTGATCAGTTACCCTGGAAACAGGGTGGTCAGTTACCCAGGATACAGGGTGATCAGTTATCCTGGAGACAGGGCGGTCAGTTACCCCGGAAACAGGGCGATCAGTTACCCTGGAAACAGGGCAGTCAGTAACCCCGAAACAGGGCAGTCAGTTACCCTGGAAACAGGGCTGTTAGTTAACCTGGAAACAGGGCAGTCAGTTATCCCGGAAACAGGTAAGTCAGTTATCCCGGAAACAGGGCGATCAGTTACCCTGGAAACAGGGCAGTCAGTAACCCCGGAAACAGGGCAGTCAGTTACCCTGGAAACAGGGCTGTCAGTTATCCCGGAAACAGGGCAGTCATTTATCCCGGAAACAGGGTGATCTGTTACCCTGGAAACTGGGCAGTCAGTTACCCTGGAAACAGGGCAGTCAGTTATCCCGGAAACAGGGTGATCAGTTACCCTGGAAACAGAGCAGTCAGTTATCCTGGAAACAGGGCAGTCAGTTATCCCGGAAAAAGGTTGATCAGTTATCCTGGAAACTGGGCAGTCAGTTACCCTGGAAACAGGGCAGTCAGTCACCCTGGAAACAGGTTAGTCAGTTAGCCCGGAAACAGGGTGATCAGTTACCCCGGAAACAGCGCAGTCAGTTCCCCTGGAAACAGGGCAGTCAGTTATCCCGGGAACAATAGTGATCAGTTACCCTGGAAACTGGGCAGTCTGTTACCCTGGAAACAGGGCGGTCAGTTACCCTGGAAACAGGGGAGTCAGTTATCCTGGAAACAGGGTGATCAGTTACCCTGGAAACAGGGTGGTCAGTTACCCTGGAAACAGGGTGGTCAGTTACCCAGGATAGAGGGTGATCAGTTACCCTGGAAACAGTTTAGTCAGTAACCTCAGAAACAGGGAGATCAGTTACCCTGGAAACTGGGCAGTCAGTTACCACGGAAACAGGGCGGTCAGTTATCCGGGAAACAGGGTGATCAGTTACCCTGGAAACAGGGCAGTCAGTTACCCTGGAAACAGGGTGATCAGCTACCCTGGAAACAGGGTGATCAGTTACCCTGGAAACGGGGCAGTCAGTTACCCCTGAAACAGGGCAGTCAGTTATCCCGGAAACAGGGTGATCAGTTACCCTGGAAACAGGGCAGTCAGTCACCCTGGAAACAGGTTAGTCAGTTAGCCCGGAAACAGGGTGATCAGTTACCCCGGAAACAGGGCAGTCAGTTCCCCTGGAAACAGGGCAGTCAGTTATGCCGGGAACAATAGTGATCAGTTACCCTGGAAACTGGGCAGTCTGTTACCCTGGAAACAGGGCGGTCAGTTACCCTGGAAACAGGGGAGTCAGTTATCCTGGAAACAGGGTGATCAGTTACCCTGGAAACAGGGTGGTCAGTTACCCAGGATACAGGGTGATCAGTTATCCTGGAAACAGGGCGGTCAGTTACCCCGGAAACAGGGCAGTCACATACCCCGGAAACAGGGTGATCAGTTATCCCGGAAACAGGTTGATCAGTTACCCTGTAAACAGGGCAGTCAGTTTCCCCTGGAAACAGGGCAGTCAGTTACCCTGGAAATAGGGTGATCAGTTATCCCGGAAACAGGGTGATCAGTTACCCTGGAAACAGGGCAGTCAGTGATCCCGGAAGCAGGGTGATCAGTTACCCTGGAAACAGGGCAGTCAGTTATCCTGGAAACAGGGCAGTCAGTTACCCTGGAAACAGGGCAGTCAGTTACGCGGAAACAGGGTGATCAGTCAGCCCGGAAACAGGGAGATCAGTTACCCTGGAAACAGGGCAGTCAGTTATCCTGGAAACAGTGCGGTCAGTTACCCCGGAAACAGGGTGGTCAGTTACCCTGGAAACAGGGCAGCCAGTTATCCCGGAATCATGGCGGTCAGTTACCCCGGAAACAGGGCGGTCAGTTATCCCGGAAACAGGGTGATCAGTTAACCTGGAAACAGGGCAGTCGGTTATCCTGGAAACAGGACGGTCAGTTACCCCAGAAACAGGGCCGTCAGTTACCCTGGAAACAGTTTAGTCAGTAACCTCAGAAACAGGGAGATCAGTTACCCTGGAAACTGGGCACTCAGTTACCACGGAAACAGGGCGGTCAGTTATCCGGGAAACAGGGTGATCAGTTACCCTGGAAGCAGGGCAGTCAGTTACCCTGGAAACAGGGCAGTCAGTTACCCCGGAAACAGGGCAGTCCGTTATCCTGCAAACACAGCAGTCAGTTATCCCGGAAACAGGGTGATCAGTTACCCTGGAAACAGAGCAGTCAGTTATCCTGGAAACAGGGCAGTCAGTTATCCCGGAAAAAGGTTGATCAGTTATCCTGGAAACTGGGCAGTCAGTTACCCTGGAAACAGGGCAGTCAGTCACCCTGGAAACAGGTTAGTCAGTTAGCCCGGAAACAGGGTGATCAGTTACCCCGGAAACAGCGCAGTCAGTTCCCCTGGAAACAGGGCAGTCAGTTATCCCGGGAACAATAGTGATCAGTTACCCTGGAAACTGGGCAGTCTGTTACCCTGGAAACAGGGCGGTCAGTTACCCTGGAAACAGGGGAGTCAGTTATCCTGGAAACAGGGTGATCAGTTACCCTGGAAACAGGGTGGTCAGTTACCCTGGAAACAGGGTGGTCAGTTACCCAGGATAGAGGGTGATCAGTTACCCTGGAAACAGTTTAGTCAGTAACCTCAGAAACAGGGAGATCAGTTACCCTGGAAACTGGGCAGTCAGTTACCACGGAAACAGGGCGGTCAGTTATCCGGGAAACAGGGTGATCAGTTACCCTGGAAACAGGGCAGTCAGTTACCCTGGAAACAGGGTGATCAGCTACCCTGGAAACAGGGTGATCAGTTACCCTGGAAACGGGGCAGTCAGTTACCCCTGAAACAGGGCAGTCAGTTATCCCGGAAACAGGGTGATCAGTTACCCTGGAAACAGGGCAGTCAGTCACCCTGGAAACAGGTTAGTCAGTTAGCCCGGAAACAGGGTGATCAGTTACCCCGGAAACAGGGCAGTCAGTTCCCCTGGAAACAGGGCAGTCAGTTATGCCGGGAACAATAGTGATCAGTTACCCTGGAAACTGGGCAGTCTGTTACCCTGGAAACAGGGCGGTCAGTTACCCTGGAAACAGGGGAGTCAGTTATCCTGGAAACAGGGTGATCAGTTACCCTGGAAACAGGGTGGTCAGTTACCCAGGATACAGGGTGATCAGTTATCCTGGAAACAGGGCGGTCAGTTACCCCGGAAACAGGGCAGTCACATACCCCGGAAACAGGGTGATCAGTTATCCCGGAAACAGGTTGATCAGTTACCCTGTAAACAGGGCAGTCAGTTTCCCCTGGAAACAGGGCAGTCAGTTACCCTGGAAATAGGGTGATCAGTTATCCCGGAAACAGGGTGATCAGTTACCCTGGAAACAGGGCAGTCAGTGATCCCGGAAGCAGGGTGATCAGTTACCCTGGAAACAGGGCAGTCAGTTATCCTGGAAACAGGGCAGTCAGTTACCCTGGAAACAGGGCAGTCAGTTACGCGGAAACAGGGTGATCAGTCAGCCCGGAAACAGGGAGATCAGTTACCCTGGAAACAGGGCAGTCAGTTATCCTGGAAACAGTGCGGTCAGTTACCCCGGAAACAGGGTGGTCAGTTACCCTGGAAACAGGGCAGCCAGTTATCCCGGAATCATGGCGGTCAGTTACCCCGGAAACAGGGCGGTCAGTTATCCCGGAAACAGGGTGATCAGTTAACCTGGAAACAGGGCAGTCGGTTATCCTGGAAACAGGACGGTCAGTTACCCCAGAAACAGGGCCGTCAGTTACCCTGGAAACAGTTTAGTCAGTAACCTCAGAAACAGGGAGATCAGTTACCCTGGAAACTGGGCACTCAGTTACCACGGAAACAGGGCGGTCAGTTATCCGGGAAACAGGGTGATCAGTTACCCTGGAAGCAGGGCAGTCAGTTACCCTGGAAACAGGGTGATCAGCTACCCTGGAAACAGGGTGATCAGTTACCCTGGAAACGGGGCAGTCAGTTACCCCTGAAACAGGGCAGTCAGTTATCCCGGAAACAGGGTGATCAGTTACCCTGGAAACAGGGCAGTCAGTTATCCCGGAAACAGGTCAGTCAGTTATCCCGGAAACAGGGTGATCAGTTACCCTGGAAACAGGGCAGTCAGTTACCCTGGAAACAGGGCGGTTAGATAACCTGGAAACAGGGCAGTCAGTTATCCCGGAAACAGATCAGTCAGTTATCCCGGAAACAGGGTGATCAGTTACCCTGGAAACAGGGCAGTCAGTAACCCCGAAAACAGGGCAGTCAGTTACCCTGGAAACAGGGCAGTCAGTTATCCCGGGAACAGGGCAGTCAGTTATCCCGGAAACCGGGTGATCAGTTAACCTGGAAACTGGGCAGTCAGTTACCCTGGAAACAGGGTGATCAGCTACCCTGGAAACAGGGTGATCAGTTACCCTGGAAACGGGGCAGTCAGTTACCCCTGAAACGGGGCAGTCAGTTACCCCTGAAACAGGACAGTCAGTTATCCCGGAAACAGGGTGATCAGTTACCCTGGAAACTGGGCAGTCAGTTACCCCGGAAACAGGGCAGTAAGTTACCCTGGAAACACGGCAGTCAGTTATCCCGGAAACAGGGTGATCAGTTACCCTGAAAACAGGGCAGTCAGTTATCCCCGAAACAGGGCAGTCAGTTATCCCGGAAAAAGGTTGATCAGTTACCCTGGAAACTGGGCAGACAGTTACCCTGGAAACAGGGCAGTCAGTCACCCTGGAAACAGGTTAGTCATTTACCCCGGAAACAGGGTGATCAGTTACCCCGGAAACAGGGCAGTCAGTTCCCCTGGAAACAGGGCAGTCAGTTGCCATGGAAACAGGGCAGTCAGTTATCCCGGAAACAGGGCAGTCAGTTATCCCGGAAACAGGGTGATCAGTGACCCTGGAAACAGCGTGATCAGTTACCCTGGAAACGGGGCAGTCAGTTACCCCTGAAACAGGGCAGTCAGTTATCCCGGAAACAGGGTGATCAGTTACCCTGGAAACAGGGCAGTCAGTTATCCCGGAAACAGGTCAGTCAGTTATCCCGGAAACAGGGTGATCAGTTACCCTGGAAACAGGGCAGTCAGTTACCCTGGAAACAGGGCGTTTAGTTAACCTGGAAACAGGGCAGTCAGTTATCCCGGAAACAGATCAGTCAGTTATCCCGGAAACAGGGTGATCAGTGACCCTGGAAACAGCGTGATCAGTTACCCTGGAAACGGGGCAGTCAGTTACCCCTGAAACAGGGCAGTCAGTTATCCCGGAAACAGGGTGATCAGTTACCCTGGAAACAGGGCAGTCAGTTATCCCGGAAACAGGTCAGTCAGTTATCCCGGAAACAGGGTGATCAGTTACCCTGGAAACAGGGCAGTCAGTTACCCTGGAAACAGGGCGTTTAGTTAACCTGGAAACAGGGCAGTCAGTTATCCCGGAAACAGATCAGTCAGTTATCCCGGAAACAGGGTGATCAGTTACCCTGGAAACAGGGCAGTCAGTAACCCCGAAAACAGGGCAGTCAGTTACCCTGGAAACAGGGCAGTCAGTTATCCCGGGAACAGGGCAGTCAGTTATCCCGGAAACCGGGTGATCAGTTAACCTGGAAACTGGGCAGTCAGTTACCCCGGAAACAGGGTGATCAGCTACCCTGGAAACAGTGTGATCACTTACCCTGGAAACGGGGCAGTCAGTTACCCCTGAAACAGGGCAGTCAGTTACCCCTGAAACAGGGCAGTCAGTTATCCCGGAAACAGGGTGATCAGTTACCCTGGAAACTGGGCAGTCAGTTACCCCGGAAACAGGGCAGTAAGTTACCCTGGAAACACGGCAGTCAGTTATCCCGGAAGCAGGGTGATCAGTTACTCTGGAAACAGGGCAGTCAGTTATCCCCGAAACAGGGCAGTCAGTTATCCCGGAAAAAGGTTGATCAGTTACCCTGGAAACTGGGCAGACAGTCACCCTGGAAACAGGTTAGTCATTTACCCCGGAAACAGGGTGATCAGTTACCCCGGAAACAGGGCAGTCAGTTCCCCTGGAAACAGGGCAGTCAGTTGCCATGGAAACTGGGCAGTCAGCTATCCCGGAAACAGGGCAGTCAGTTATCCCGGAAACAGGGTGATCAGTGACCCTGGAAACTGGGCAGTCTGTTACCCTGGAAAAAGGGAGGTCAGTTACCCTGGAAACAGGGCAGTCAGTTATCCTGGAAACAGGGTGATCAGTTACCCTGGAAACAGGGCGGTCAGTTACCCCGGAAACAGGGCGGTCAGTTACCCCGGAAACAGGGCGGTCAGTTACCCCGGAATCAGGGCGGTCAGTAACCCTGGAAACAGATTAGTCAGTTACCCCGGAAACAGGGTTATCAGTTATCATGGAAACAGGGCAGTCAGTTATCCCGGAATCAGGCAGTCAGTTATCCGGGAAACAGGGTGATCAGTTACTCTGGAAACAGGGCATTCAGTTACCCCGGAAACAGGGCAGTCAGTTACCCTGGAAACTGGGCAGTCAGTTACCCTGGAAACAGGGCAGTCAGTTATCCAGGAAACAGGCTGACCAGTTATCCTGGAAACAGGGTGATCAGTTACCCCGGAAACAGGGCAGTCAGTTCCCCTTGAAACAGGGCAGTCTGTTATCCCAGAAACAGGGCAGTCATTTACGCCGGAAACAGGGTGATCAGTTACCCTGGAAACAGGGTGGCCAGTTACCCTGGAAACAGGGTGGTCAGTTACCCCGGAAACAGGGTGATCAGTTATCCCGGAAACTGGGCAGTCAGTTACGCTGGAAACAGGGCAGTCAGTCCCCCTGGAAACAGGTTAGCCAGTTACCCCGGAAACAGGGTGATCAGTTACCCCGGAAACAGGGCAGTCAGTTCCCCTTGAAACAGGGCAGTCTGTTATCCCAGAAACAGGGCAGTCATTTACCCCGGAAACAGGGTGATCAGTTACCCTGGAAACAGGGTGGACAGTTACCCTGGAAACAGGGTGGTCAGTTACCCCGGAAACAGGGTGATCAGTTATCCTGGAAACAGGGCGGTCAGTTACCCCGGAAACAGGGCGGTTCATTACCCCAGAAACAGGGCGATCAGTTACCCTGGAAACAGGGTGATGAGTTACCCTGGAAACTGGGCAGTCAGTTGCCCTGGAAACAGGGCAGTCCGATACACTTGAAACAGGGCAGTCAGTTATTCCGGAAACAGGGTGATCAGTTATCCTGGAAACAGGGCAGTCTGTTATTCCGGAAACAGGGTGATCAGTTACCCTGGAAACAGGGCGGTTAGTTACCCCGGAAACAGGGAGATCAGTTACCCCGGGAACATGGCGGTTAGTTACCCTGGAAACAGGGCAGTCAGTTACCCTGGAAACAGGGCAGTTAGTTAACCTGGAAAGAGGGCAGTCAGTTATCCTGGAAACAGGGCATTCAGTTAACCTGGAAACAGGGCGGTCAGTTACCCCGGAAATAGGGCGGTCATTTACCCCGGAAACAGGACGTTCAGTTACCCCAGAAACAGGTCGATCAGTTACCCTGGAAGCAGGGTGATCAGTTACCACGGAAACAGGGTGGTCAGTTATCCTGGAAACAGGGCAGTCAGTTACCTCGGAAACAGGGTGGTCAGTTACCCTGGAAACAGGGCAGTCAGTTACCCCAGAAACAGGGTGGTCAGTTACCCTGGAAACAGGGCTGTCAGTTACCCCAGAAACAGGGTGATCAGTTACCCTGGAAACAGGGCAGTCAGTGATCCCGGAAACAGGGCGGTCAGTTCCCGTGGAAACAGGGCAGTCAGTTACCCTGGAAACAGGGCGGTCAGTCATCCTGGAAACAGGGCAGTCAGTTATCCTGTGATCAGGGCGGTCAGTTACCCCGGAAATATGGCGGTCAGTTATCCAGGAAACAGGGCGGTCAGTTACCCTGGAAACAGGGCAGCCAGTTATCCCGGAATCATGGCGGTCAGTTACCCCGGAAACAGGGCGGTCAGTTATCCCGGAAACAGGGTGATCAGTTAACCTGGACACAGGGCAGTCGGTTATCCTGGAAACAGGACGGTCAATTACCCCAGAAACAGGGCCGTCAGTTACCCTGGAAACAGTTTAGTCAGTTACCCCGGAAACAGGGTGATCAGTTATCCCGGAAACTGGGCAGTCAGTTACGCTGGAAACAGGGCAGTCAGTCCCCCTGGAAACAGGTTAGCCAGTTACCCCGGAAACAGGGTGATCAGTTACCCCGGAAACAGGGCAGTCAGTTCCCCTTGAAACAGGGCAGTCTGTTATCCCAGAAACAGGGCAGTCATTTACCCCGGAAACAGGGTGATCAGTTACCCTGGAAACAGGGTGGACAGTTACCCTGGAAACAGGGTGGTCAGTTACCCCGGAAACAGGGTGATCAGTTATCCTGGAAACAGGGCGGTCAGTTACCCCGGAAACAGGGCGGTTCATTACCCCAGAAACAGGGCGATCAGTTACCCTGGAAACAGGGTGATGAGTTACCCTGGAAACTGGGCAGTCAGTTGCCCTGGAAACAGGGCAGTCCGATACACTTGAAACAGGGCAGTCAGTTATTCCGGAAACAGGGTGATCAGTTATCCTGGAAACAGGGCAGTCTGTTATTCCGGAAACAGGGTGATCAGTTACCCTGGAAACAGGGCGGTTAGTTACCCCGGAAACAGGGAGATCAGTTACCCCGGGAACATGGCGGTTAGTTACCCTGGAAACAGGGCAGTCAGTTACCCTGGAAACAGGGCAGTTAGTTAACCTGGAAAGAGGGCAGTCAGTTATCCTGGAAACAGGGCATTCAGTTAACCTGGAAACAGGGCGGTCAGTTACCCCGGAAATAGGGCGGTCATTTACCCCGGAAACAGGACGTTCAGTTACCCCAGAAACAGGTCGATCAGTTACCCTGGAAGCAGGGTGATCAGTTACCACGGAAACAGGGTGGTCAGTTATCCTGGAAACAGGGCAGTCAGTTACCTCGGAAACAGGGTGGTCAGTTACCCTGGAAACAGGGCAGTCAGTTACCCCAGAAACAGGGTGGTCAGTTACCCTGGAAACAGGGCTGTCAGTTACCCCAGAAACAGGGTGATCAGTTACCCTGGAAACAGGGCAGTCAGTGATCCCGGAAACAGGGCGGTCAGTTCCCGTGGAAACAGGGCAGTCAGTTACCCTGGAAACAGGGCGGTCAGTCATCCTGGAAACAGGGCAGTCAGTTATCCTGTGATCAGGGCGGTCAGTTACCCCGGAAATATGGCGGTCAGTTATCCAGGAAACAGGGCGGTCAGTTACCCTGGAAACAGGGCAGCCAGTTATCCCGGAATCATGGCGGTCAGTTACCCCGGAAACAGGGCGGTCAGTTATCCCGGAAACAGGGTGATCAGTTAACCTGGACACAGGGCAGTCGGTTATCCTGGAAACAGGACGGTCAATTACCCCAGAAACAGGGCCGTCAGTTACCCTGGAAACAGTTTAGTCAGTAACCTCAGAAACAGGGAGATCAGTTACCCCGGAAACAGGGAAGTCAGTTACCCTATAAACAGGGCAGTCAGTTATCCTGGAAACAGGGTGATCAGTTACCCTGGAAACAGGGCAGTCAGTTACCCCGGAAACAGGGTGATCAGTTATCCTGGAAAAAGGGCGGTCAGTTACCCCGGAAACAGGGGAGTCAGTTACCCCGGAAACAGGGCGGTCAGTAACCATGGAAACAGACTAGTCAGTTACCCCGGAAACAGGGTGATCAGTTATCCTGGAAACAGGGCTGTCAGTTAGCCTGGAAACAGGGCAGTCAGTTATCCCGGAAACAGTGCATTCAGCTATCCCGGAAACAGGGTGATCAGTTACCCTGGAAACAGGGCAGTCAGTTTCCCCTGGAAACAGGGCAGTCAGTTACCCTGGAAACAGGGTGATCTGTTTGCAGGGAAACAGGGTGATCAGTTACCCTGGAAACAGGGCGGTCAGTTACCCCAGAAATAGTGCAGTCAGTTATCCGGGAAACAGGGTGATCAGTTGCCCTGGAAAAAGGGCAGTCAGTTATCCTGGAAAAAGGGCAGTCAGTTACCCTGGAAACAGGGCAGTGAGTTACCCGGATACAGGGTGATCAGTTAGCCCGGAAACAGGGAGATCAGTTACCCTGGAAACGGGGCAGTCTGTTACACTGGAAACAGGGCAGTCAGTTACACTGGAAACAGGGCAGTCAGTTATCCTAGAAACAGGGTGATCAGTTACCCTGGAAACAGGGTGGTCAGTTACCCTGGAAACAGGGTGGTCAGTTACCCCGGAAACAGGTTGATCAGTTATCCTGGAAACAGGGCGGTCAGTTACCCCGGAAACAGGGCCGTTAATTACCCCAGAAACAGGGCGATCAGTTACCCTGGAAACAGGGTGATCAGTTACCCTGGAAAGTGGGCAGTCAGTAACCCTGGAAACAGGGCAGTCAGATGCCCTGGAAACAGGGCAGTCAGTTATTCCGGAAACAGGGTGATCAGTTATCCTGGAAACAGGGCAGTCTGTTATTCCGGAAACAGGCTGATCAGTTACCCTGGAAACAGGGCGGTCAGTTACCCCGGAAACAGGGAGATCAGTTACCCCGGAAACAGGGCGGTTAGTTACCCTGGAAACAGGGCAGTCAGTTACCCTGGAAACAGGGCAGCTAGTTAACCTGGAAAGGGGGCAGTCAGTTATCTTGGAAACAGGGCATTCAGTTATCCTGGAAACAGGGCGGTCAGTTACCCCGGAAATAGGGCGGTCACTTTCCCCGGAAACAGGACGTTCAGTTACCCCAGAAACACGGCGATCAGTTACCCTGGAAGCCGAGTGATTAGTTACCCTGGAAACTGGGCAGTCAGTTACCACGGAAACAGGGTGGTCAGTTAACCTGGAAACAGGGCAGTCAGTTACCTCGGAAACAGGGTGGTCAGTTACCCTGGAAACAGGGCTGTCAGTTACCCCGGAAAAAGGGTGGTCAGTTACCCTGGAAACAGGGCAGTCAGTTACCCCAGAAACAGGGTGATCAGTTACCCTGGAAACAGGGCAGTCAGTTATCCCGGAAACAGGGAGGTCAGTTACCGTGGAAACAGGGCAGTCAGTTACCCTGGAAACAGGGCAGTCAGTTATCCTGGAATCAGGGCGGTCAGTTACCCCGGAAATATGGCGGTCAGTTATCCTGGAAACTGGGCGGTCAGTTTCCCCGGAAACAGGGAGATCAGTTACCCCGGAAATAGGGCGGTCAGTTACACTGGAAACAGGGCAGTCAGTTTCCCCCAAAACAGGGCAGTCAGTTAACCTGGAAACAGGGCATTCAGTTATCCTGGAAACAGGGCATTCAGTTATCCTGGAAACAGGGCGGTCAGTTACACCTGAAATAGGGCCGTCAGTTATACTGGAAACAGGGCGGTCAGTTACCCCGGAAACAGGGAGATCAGTTACCCCGGAAACAGGGCAGTTAGTTACCCTGGAAACAGGGCAGTCAGTTAACCTGGAAACAGTCTGGGCAGTTACCCTGGAAACAGGGCAGTCAGTTACCCCGGAAACAGGATGATCAGTTATCCTGGAAAAAGGGCAGTCAGTTACCCCGGAAAAAGGGGAGTCAGTTACCCCGGAAACTGGGCGGTCAGTAACCATGGTAACAGATTAGTCAGTTACCCCGGAAAAAGGGTGATCAGTTATCCTGGAAACAGGGCAGTCTGTTAGCCTGGAAACAGGGCAGTCATTTATCCCGGAAACAGGGCAGTCAGCTATCCCGGAAACAAGGTGATCAGTTACCCTGGAAACAGGGCAGTCAGTTTCCCCTGCAAACAGGGCAGTCAGTTACCCTGGAAACAGGGCGGTCAGTTACCCCTGAAACAGGGCAGTCAGTTATCCCGGAAACAGGGTGATCAGTTACCCTGGAAACAGGGCAGTCAGTTATCCCGGAAAAAGGGTGATCAGTTACCCAGGAAACAGGGCAGTCAGTTATCCTGGAAACAGGGCAGTCAGTTACCCTGGAAACAGGGCAGTCAGTTACCCGGATACATGGTGATCAGTTAGCCCGGAAACAGGGAGATCAGTTACCCTGGAAACAGGGCAGCCAGTTATCCTGGAAACAGTGCGGTCAGTTACCCCGGAAACTGGGCGGTCAGTTATCCCGGAAACAGGGTGATCGGTTAACCTGGAAACAGGGCAGTCAGTTATCCTGGAAACAGGGCCGTCAGTTACCCCAGAAACAGGGCCGTCAGTTACCCTGGAAACAGTTTAGTCAGTAACCTCAGAAACAGGGAGATCAGTTACCCTGGAAACTGGGCAGTCAGTTACCCCGGAAACAGGGTGATCAGCTACCCTGGAAACAGGGTGATCAGTTACCCTGGAAACAGGGCAGTCAGTTATCCCGGAAACAGGGCGGTCTGTTACCGTGGAAACAGGGCAGTCAGTTACCCTGGAAACAGGGCAGTCAGTCATCCTGGAAACAGGGCATTCAGTTATCCTGGAATCAGGGCGGTCAGTTACCCCGGAAATATTGCGGTCAGTTATCCTGGAAACAGGGCGGTCAGTTACCTCGGAAACAGGGATATCAGTTACCCCGGAAACAGGGCGGTCAGTTACCCTGGAAACAGGGCAGTCAGTTTCCCCTGAAACAGAACAGTCAGTTAACCTGGAAACAGGGCATTCAGTTACCCTGGAAACAGGGCATTCAGTTATCCTGGAAACAGGGCGATCAGTTACTCCTGAAATAGGGCCGTCAGTTATCCTGGAAACAGGGCGATCAGTTACCCCGGAAACAGGGAGGTCAGTTACCCCAGAAACAGGGCAGTCAGTTACCCTATAAACAGGGCAGTCAGTTATCCTGGAAACAGGGTGGTCAGTTACCATAGAAACAGGGCAGTCAGTTACCCCGGAAACAGGGTGATCAGTTATCCTGGAAAAAGGGCGGTCAGTTACCCCGGAAACAGGGGAGTCAGTTACCCCGGAAACAGGGCGGCCAGTAACCATGGAAACAGATTAGTCAGTTACCCTGGAAACAGGGTGAGCAGTTATCCTGGAAACAGGGCAGTCAGTTATCCCGGAAACAGGGCAGTCAGCTATCCCGGAAACAGGGTGATCAGTTACCCTGGAAACAGGGCAGTCAGTTTCCCCTGGAAACAGGGCAGTCAGTTACCCTGGAAACAGGGTGATCTGTTTGCAGGGAAACAGGGTGATCAGTTACCCAGGAAACAGGGCGGTCATTTACCCCGGAAACAGGGCAGTCAGTTATCCCGGAAACAGGGTGATCAGTTACCCTGGAAACAGGGCAGTCAGTTATCCCGGAAAAAGGGTGATCAGTTACCCTGGAAACAGGGCAGTCAGTTATCCTGGAAACAGGGCAGTCAGTTACCCTGGAAACAGGGCAGTCAGTTACCCGGAAACAGGATGATCAGTTAGCCCGGAAACAGGGCGATCATTTACCCTGGAAACAGGGCAGTCAGTTATCCTGGAAACAGTGCGGTCAGTTACCCCGGAAACAGGGCGGTCAGTTACCCTGGAAACAGGGCAGCCAGTTATCCCGGAAACAGGGCAGTCAGTTACCCCGGAAACAGGGCGGTCAGTTATCCCGGAAACAGGGTGAACAGTTAACCTGGAAACAGAGCAGTCAGTTATCCTGGAAACAGGGCGGTCAGTTACCCCAGAAACAGGGCCGTCAGTTACCCTGGAAACAGTTTAGTCAGTAACCTCAGAAACAGGGAGATCAGTTAACCTGGAAACTGGGCAGTCAGTTACCACGGAAACAGGGCGGTCAGCTTTCCCGGAAACAGGGTGATCAGTTACCCTGGAAACAGGGCAGTCAGTTACCCCGGAAACAGTGTGATCAGCTACACTGGAAACAGGGTGATCAGTTACCCTGGAAACGGGGCGGTCAGTTACCCCTGAAACAGGGCAGTCAGTTACCCTGGAAACAGGGTGATCAGTTACCCTGGAAACAGGGCAGTCAGTTATCCCGGAAACAGGGTGATCAGTTACCCTGGAAACAGGGCAGTCAGTTATCCCAGAAACAGGGCATTCATTTATCCCAGAAACCGGGTGATCAGTTACCCTGGAAACTGGGCAGTCAGTTACCCTGGAAACAGGGCAGTCATTTACCCCGGAAACAGGGCAGTCAGTTACCCTGGAAACAAGGCATACAGTTATCCTGGAAACAGAACAGTCAGTTACCCTGGAAACAGGGCGGTTAGTTAACCTGGAAACAGGGCAGTCAGTTATCCCGGAAACAGGTCAGTCAGTTATCCCAGAAACAGGGTGATCAGTTACCCTGGAAACAGGGCAGTCAGTAACCCCGAAAACAGGGCAGTCAGTTACCCTGGAAACAGGGCAGTCAGTTATCCCGGGAACAGGACAGTCAGTTATCCGGGAAACCGGGTGATCATTTAACCTGGAAACTGGGCAGTCAGTTACCCCGGAAACAGGGTGATCAACTACCCTGGAAACAGGGTGATCAGTTACACTGGAAACGGGGCAGTCAGTTACCCCTGAAACAGGGCAGTCAGTTATCCCGGAAACAGGGTGATCAGTTACCCTTGAAACAGGGCAGTCAGTTATCCCGGAAAAAGGGTGATCAGTTACCCTGGAAACAAGGCAGACAGTTATCCTGGAAACAGGGCAGTCAGTTACCCTGGAAACAGGGCGGTTAGTTAACCTGGAAACAGGGCAGTCAGTTATCCCGGAAACAGGTCAGTCAGTTATCCCGGAAACAGGGTGATCAGTTACCCTGGAAACTGGGCAGTCAGTAACCCCGGAAACAGGGCAATCAGTTACCCTGGAAACACGGCAGTCAGTTATCCCGGAAACAGGGTGATCAGTTACCCTGGAAACAGGGCAGTCAGTTATCCCCGAAACAGGGCAGTCAGTTATCCCGGAAAAAGGTTGATCAGTTACCCTGGAAACAGGGCAGTCAGTTACCCTGGAAACAGGGCAGTCAGTCACCCTGGAAACAGGATAGTCATTTACCCCGGAAACAGGGTGATAAGTTACCCCGGAAACAGGGCAGTCAGTTCCCCTGGAAACAGGGCAGTCAGTTACCCTGGAAACAGTGCAGTCAGTTATCCCGGAAACAGGGGAGTCAGTTATCCCGGAAACAGGGTGATCAGTGACCCTGGAAACTGGGCAGACTGTTACCCTGGAAACAGGGCGGTCAGTTACCCTGGAAACAGGGCAGTCAGTTATCCTGGAAACAGGGTGATCAGTTACCCTGGAAACAGGGTGGTCAGTTACCCTGGAAACAGGGTGGTCAGTTACCCCGGAAACAGGGTGATCAGCTATCCTGGAAACAGGGCGGTCAGTTACCCCGGAAATGGCGCATTCAGTTACCCCGGTATCAGGGCGGTCAGTAACCCTGGAAACAGATTAGTAAGTTACCCCGGAAACAGGGTGATCAGTTATCCTGGAAACAGGGCAGTCAGTTATACCGGAATCAGGCAGTCAGTTATCCCGGAAACAGGGTGATCAGTTACCCTGGAAACAGGGCATTCAGTTACCCCGGAAAAAGGGCAGTCAGTTACCCTGGAAAATGGGCAGTCAGTTACCCTGGAAACAGGGCAGTCAATTATCCCGGAAACAGGGTGATCAGTTACCCTGGAAACAGGGCAGTCAGTTATCCCGGAAACAGGGCAGTCAGTTATCTCGGAAAAAGTGTGATCAGTTACCCTGGAAACTGGGCATTCAGTTACCCTGGAAACAGGGCAGTCATTTACCTCGGAAACAGGGCAGTCAGTTACCCCGGAAGCTGGTCGGTCAGTTACCCTGGAAACAGGGCAGTCAGTCCCCCTGGAAACAGGTTAGTCAGTTACCCCGGAAACAGGGTGATCAGTTACCCCGGAAACAGGGCAGTCAGTTCCCCTGGAAACAGGGCAGTTAGTTACCCTGGAAACAGGGCAGTCTGTTATCCCAGAAACAGGGCAGTCAGTTATCCCGGAAACAGGGTGATCAGTTACCCTGGAAACAGGGTGGTCAGTTACCCTGGAAACAGGGTGGTCAGTTACCCCGGAAACAGGGTGATCAGTTATCCTGGAAACAGGGCGGTCAGTTACCCCGGAAACTGGGCAGTCAGTTGCCCTGGAAACAGGGCAGACAGATACACTGGAAACAGGGCAGTCAGTTATTCCGGAAACAGGGTGATCAGTTATCCTGGAAACAGGGCAGTCTGTTATTCCGGAAACAGGGTGATCCGTTACCCTGGAAACAGGTTAGTCTGTTACCCCGGAAACAGGGTGATCAGTTACCCCTGAAACAGTGCAGTCAGTTCCCCGGAAACAGGGCAGTTAGTTACCCTGGAAACAGGGCAGTCTGTTATCCCAGAAACAGGGCAGTCAGTTATCCCGGAAACAGGGTGATCAGTTACCCTGGAAACAGGGTGGTCAGTTACCCTGGAAACAGGGTGACAGTTACCCCGGAAACAGGGTGCTCAGTTATCCTGGAAACAGGGCGGTCAGTTACCCCGGAAACAGGGCGGTTCATTACCCCAGAAACAGGGCGATCAGTTACCCTGGAAACAGGGTGATGAGTTACCCTGGAAACTGGGCAGTCAGTTGCCCCGGAAACAGGGTGATCAGTTATCCAGGAAAAAGGGCGGTCAGTTACCCCGGAAACAGGGGAGTCAGTTACCCCGGAAACAGGGCGGTCAGTAACCATGGAAACAGATTAGTCAGTTACCCCGGAAACAGGGTGATCAGTTATCCTGGAAACAGGGCAGTCAGTTATCCTGGAAACAGGGCAGTCAGTTATCCCGGAAACAGGGCAGTCAGCTATCCCGGAAACAGGGTGATCAGTTACCCTGGAAACAGGGAAGTCAGTTTCCCCTGGAAACAGGGCAGTCAGTTACCCTGGAAACAGGGTGATCTGTTTGCAGGGAAACAGGGTGATCAGTTACCCTGGAAACATGGCGGTCAGTTACCCCGGAAACAGGGCAGTCAGTTATCCCGGAAACAGGGTGATCAGTTACCCTGGAAACAGGGCAGTCAGTTATCCCGGAAAAAGAGTGATCAGTTACCCTGGAAACAGGGCAGTCAGTTATCCTGGAAACAGGGCAGTCAGTTACCCTGGAAACAGGGCAGTCAGTTACCCGGATACAGGGTGATCAGTTAGCCCGGAAACAGGGAGATCAGTTACCCTGGAAACGGGGCAGTCTGTTACACTGGAAACAGGGCGGTCAGTTACCCTGGAAACAGGGCAGTCAGTTATCCTGGAAACAGGGTGATCAGTTACCCTGGAAACAGGGTGGCCAGTTACCCTGGAAACAGGGTGGTCAGTTACCCCGGAAACAGGTTGATCAGTTATCCTGGAAACAGGGCGGTCAGTTACCCCGGAAACAGGGCGGTTAATTACCCCAGAAACAGGGCGATCAGTTACCCTGGAAACAGGGTGAGCAGTTACCCTGGAAAGTGGGCAGTCAGTTACCCTGGAAACAGGGCAGTCAGATGCCCTGGAAACAGGGCAGTCAGTTATTCCGGAAACAGGGTGATCAGTTATCCTGGAAACAGGGCTGTCTGTTATTCCGGAAACAGGGTGATCAGTTACCCTGGAAACAGGGCGGTCAGTTACCCCGGAAACAGGGAGATCAGTTACCCCGGAAACAGGGCGGTTAGTTACCCTGGAAACAGGGCAGTCAGTTACCCTGTAAACAGGGCAGCTAGTTAACCTGGGAAGAGGGCAGTCAGTTATCCTGGAAAAAGGTCATTCAGTTATCCTGGAAACAGGGCGGTCAGTTACCCCGGAAATAGGGAGATCAGTTACCCCGGAAACAGGGCAGTCAGTTACCCTGGAAGCAGGGTGATTAGTTACCCTGTAAACTGGGCAGTCAGTTACCACGGAAACAGGGTGGTCAGTTACCCTGGAAACAGGGCAGTCAGTTACCTCGGAAAAAGGGTGGTCAGTTACCCTGGAAACAGGGCAGTCAGTTACCCCGGAAAAAGGGTGGTCAGTTACCCTGGAAACAGGGCAGTCAGTTACCCCAGAAACAGGGTGATCAGTTACCCTGGAAACAGGGCAGTCAGTTATCCCGGAAACAGGGCGGTCAGTTACCGTGGAAACAGGGCAGTCAGTTACCCTGGAAACAGGGCAGTCAGTTATCCTGGAAACAGGGCACTCAGATATCCTGGAATCAGGGCGGTCAGTTACCCCGGAAATATGGCGGTCAGTTATCATGGAAACAGGGCATTCAGTTATCCTGGAAACAGGGCATTCAGTTACCCCGGAAACAGGGAGATCAGTTTCCCCCGAAACAGGGCAGTCATTTAACCTGGAAACAGGGCATTCAGTTATCCTGGAAACAGGGCATTCAGTTATCCTGGAAACAGGGCGGTCATTTACCCCTGAAATAGGGCCGTCAGTTATCCTGGAAACAGGGCGGTCAGTTACCCCGGAAACAGGGAGATCAGTTACCCCGGAAACAGGGCAGTCAGTTACCCTGGAAACAGGGCAGTCAGTTATCCTGGAAACAGGGTGGTCAGTTACCCTGGAAACAGGGCAGTCAGTTACCCCGGAAACAGGATGATCAGTTATCCTGGAAAAAGGGCGGTCAGTTACCCCGGAAAAAGGGGAGTCTGTTACCCCGAAAACAGGGCTGTCAGTAACGATGGAAACAGATTAGTCAGTTACCCTGGAAAAAGGGCGGTCAGTTACCCCGGAAACAGGGCAGTCAGTTATCCCGGAAACAGGGTGATCAGTTACCCTGGAAAAAGGGCAGTCAGTTATCCCGGAAACAGGGCAGTCAGTTACCCTGGAAACAGGGCAGTCAGTTACCCGGATACAGGGTGATCAGTTAGCCCGGAAACAGGGAGATCAGTTACCCTGGAAACAGGGCAGCCAGTTATCCTGGAAACAGTGCGTTCAGTTACCCCAGAAGCTGGGCGGTCAGTTATCCCGGAAACAGGGTGATCAGTTAACCTGGAAACAGTGCAGTCAGTTATCCCGGAAACAGGGCGGTCAGTTACCCCAGAAACAGGGCCGTCAGTTACCCTGGAAACAGCTTAGTCAGTTACCTCAGAAACAGGGAGATCAGTTACCCTGGAAACTGGGCAGTCAGTTACCACGGAAACAGGGCGTTCAGTTATCCCGGAAACAGGGTGATCTGTTACCCTGGAAACAGGGCAGTCAGTTACCCCGGAAACAGGGTGATCAGCTACCCTGGAAACAGGGTGATCAGTTACCCTGGAAACAGGGCAGTCAGTTATCCTGGAAGCAGGGCGGTCAGTTACCGTGGAAACAGGGCAGTCAGTTACCCTGGAAACAGAGCAGTCAGTCATCCTGGAAACAGGGCAGTCAGTTATCCTGTAATCAGGGCGGTCAGTTACCCCGGAAATATGGCTGTCAGTTATCCTGGAAACAGGGCGGAAGTTACCCCGGAAACAGGGAGATCAGTTACCCCGGAAACAGGGCGGTCAGTTACCCTGGAAACAGGGCAGTCAGTTTCCCCTGAAACAGGGCAGTCAGTTAACCTGGAAACAGGGCATTCAGTTATCCTGGAAACAGGGCATTCAGTTATCCTGGAAACAGGGCGGTCAGTTACTCCTGAAATAGGGCCGTCAGTTATCCTGGAAACAGGGCGATCAGTTACCCCGGAAACAGGGAGATCAGTTACCCCGGAAACAGGGCAGTCAGTTACCCTATAAACAGGGCAGTCAGTTATCCTGGAAACAGTGTGGTCAGTTACCCTGGAAACAGGGCGGTCAGTTACCCCGGAAAAAGGGGAGTCAGTTACCCCGGAAACAGGGCGGTCAGTAACCATGGAAACAGATTAGTCAGTTATCCCGGAAAAAGGGAGATCAGTTATCCTGGAAACAGGGCAGTCAGTTAGCCTGGAAACAGGGCAGTCAGATATCCCGGAAACAGGGCAGTCAGCTATCCCGGAAACAAGGTGATCAGTTACCCTGGAAAAAGGGCAGTCAGTTTCCCCTGGTAACAGGGCAGTCAGTTACCCTGGAAACAGGGTGATCAGTTACCCTGGAAACAGGGTGATCAGTTACCCTGGAAACAGGGCGGTCAGTTACCGCGGAAACAGGGCAGTCAGTTATCCCGGAAACAGGGTGATCAGTTACCCTGGAAACAGGGCAGTCAGTTATCCCGGAAAAAGGGTGATCAGTTACCCTGGAAACAGGGCAGTCAGTTATCCTGGAAACAGGGCAGTCAGTTACCCTGGAAACAGGGCAGTCAGTTACCCGGATACAGGGTAATCAGTTACCCTGGAAACAGGGTGATCAGTTACCCTGGAAACAGGGCGGTCAGTTACCGCGGAAACAGGGCAGTCAGTTATCCCGGAAACAGGGTGATCAGTTACCCTGGAAAAAGGGCAGCCAGTTATCCTGGAAACAATGCGGTCAGTTACCCCGGAAACTGGGCGGTCAGTTATCCCGGAAACAGGGTGATCAGTTAACCTGGAAACAGGGCAGTCAGTTATACTGGAAACAGGGCAGTCAGTTACCCTGGAAACAGTGCAGTCAGTTACCCAGATACAGGGTGATCAGTTAGCCCGGAAACAGGGAGATCAGTTACCCTGGAAAAGGGGCAGTCTGTTACACTGGAAGCAGGGCGGTCAGTTACCCTGGAAACAGGGCAGTCAGTTATCCTGGAAACAGGGTGATCAGTGACCCTGGAAACAGTGTGGCCAGTTACCCTGGAAACAGGGTGGTCAGTTACCCCGGAAACAGGTTGATCAGTTATCCTGGAAACAGGACGGCCAGTTACCCCGGAAACAGGGCGGTCAATTACCCCAGAAACAGGGCGATCAGTTACCCTGGAAACAGGGAGATCAGTTACCCTGGAAAGTGGGCAGTCAGTTACCCTGCAAACAGGGCAGTCAGATGCCCTGGAAACAGGGCAGTCAGTTATTCCGGAAACAGGGTGATCAGTTATCCTGGAAACAGGGCAGTCTGTTATTCTGGAAACAGGGTGATCAGTTACCCTGGAAACAGGGCGGTCAGTTACTCCGAAAACAGGGAGATCAGTTACCCCGGAAACAGGGCGGTTACTTACCCTGGAAACAGGGCAGTGAGTTACCCTGGAAACAGGGCAGCTAGTTAACCTGGAAAGAGGGCAGTCAGTTATCCTGGAAACAGGGCATTCAGTTATCCTGGAAACAGGGCTGTCAGTTACCCCGGAAATAGGGCGGTCAGTTACCCCGGAAACAGGACGTTCAGTTACCCCAGAAACAGGGCGATCAGTTACCCTGGAAGCAGAGTGATTAGTTACCCTGGGAACAGGGCAGTCAGTTACCACGGAAACAGGGTGGTCAGTTACCCTGGAAAAAGGGCAGTCAGTTACCTCGGAAACAGGGTGGTCAGTTACCCTGGAAACAGGGCAGTCAGTTACCCCGGAAAAAGGGTGGTCAGTTACCCTGGAAACAGGGCAGTCAGTTACCCCAGAAACAGGGTGATCAGTTACCCTGGAAACAGGGCAGTCAGTTATCCCGGAAACAGGGCGGTCAGTTACCGTGGAAACAGGGCAGTCAGTTACCCTGGAAACAGGCTGTCAGTTATCCTGGAAACAGGGCAGTCAGTTATCCTGGAATCAGGGCGGTCAGTTACCCCGGAAATATGGCGGTCAGTTATCCTGGAAACAGGCGGGTCAGTTACCCCGGGAACAGGGAGATCAGTTACCCTGGAAACAGGGCGGTCAGTTACCCTGGAAACAGGGCAGTCAGTTTCCCACGAAACAGGGCAATCAGTTAACCTGGAAACAGGGCATTCAGTTATCCTGGAAACAGGGCATTCAGTTGTCCTGGAAACAGGGCGGTCAGTTACCCCTGAAATTGGGCCGTCAGTTATCCTGGAAACAGGGCGGTCAGTTACCCCGGAAACAGTCAGATCAGTTACCCCGGAAACAGGGCAGTGAGTTACCCTGGAAACAGGGCAGTCAATTACCCTGGAAACAGGATGATCAGTTATCCTGGAAAAAGGGCGGTCAGTTACCCCGGAAAAAGGGGAGTCAGTTACCCCGGAAACAGGGCGGTCAGTAACCATGGAAACAGATTAGTCAGTTATCCCGGAAAAAGGGTGATCAGTTATCCTGGAAACAGGGCAGTCAGTTAGCCTGGAAACAGGGCAGTCTGATATCCCGGAAACAGGGCAGTCAGCTATCCCGGAAACAAGTTGATCAGTTACCCTGGAAACAGGGCAGTCAGTTTCCCCTGGAAACAGGGCAGTCAGTTACCCTGGAAACAGGGTGATCAGTTACCCTGGAAACAGGGTGATCAGTTACCCTGCAAACAGGGCGGTCAGTTACCCCAGAAACAGGGCAGTCAGTTATCCCGGAAACAGGGTGATCAGTTACCCTGGAAACAGGGCAGTCAGTTATCCTGGAAAAAGGGTGATCAGTTACCCTGGAAACAGGGCAGTCAGTTATCCTGGAAACAGGGCAGTCAGTTATCCTGGAAACAGGGCAGTCAGTTACCCGGATACAGGGTGATCAGTTAGCCCGGAAACAGGGAGATCAGTTACCCTGGAAACGGAACAGTCTTTTACACTGGAAACAGGGCGGTCAGTTACCCTGGAAACAGGGCAGTCAGTTATCCTGGAAACAGGTTGATCAGTTACCCTGGAAACAGGGTGGTCAGTTACCCTGGAAACAGGGTGGTCAGTTACCCCGGAAACAGGTTGATCAGTTATCCTGGAAACAGGGCGGTTAATTACCCCAGAAACAGGGCGATCAGTTACCCTGGAAACAGGGTGATCAGTTATCCTGGAAACAGGGCAGTCTGTTATTCTGGAAACAGGGTGATCAGTTACCCTGGAAACAGGGCGGTCAGTTTCCCCGGAAACAGGGAGATCAGTTACCCCAGAAACAGGGCGGTTAGTTACCCTGGCAACAGGGCAGTCAGTTACCCTGGAAACAGGGCAGTTAGTTAACCTGGAATGAGGGCAGTCAGTTATCCTGGAAACAGGGCATTCAGTTATCCTGGAAACAGGGCGGTCAGTTACCCCGGAAATGGGGCGGTCAGTTACCCCGGAAGCAGGACGTTCAGTTACCCCAGAAACAGGGCGATCAGTTACCCTGGAAGCAGGGTGATTAGTTACCCTGGAAACAGGGCAGTCAGTTACCACGGAAACAGGGTGGTCAGTTACCCTGGAAACAGGGCAGTCAGTTACCTCGGAAACAGGGTGGTCAGTTACCCTGGAAACAGGGCAGTCAGTTACCCCGGAAAAAGTGTGGTCAGTTACCCTGGAAACAGGGCAGTCAGTTACCCCAGAAACAGGGTGATCAGTTACCCTGGAAACAGGGCAGTCAGTTTCCCCCGAAAGAGGGCAATCAGTTAACCTGGAAACAGGGAATTCAGTTATCCTGGAAGCAGGGCATTCAGTTATCCTGGAAACAGGGCGGTCAGTTCCCCTGAAATAGGGCCGTCAGTTATCCTGGAAACAGGGCCGTCAGTTACCCCGGAAACAGGGAGATCAGTTACCCCGGAAACAGGGCAGGCAGTTACCCTGGAAACAGGGCAGTCAGTTATCCTGGAAACAGGGTGGTCAGTTGCCCTGGAAACAGGGCAGTCAGTTACCCCGGAAACAGGATGATCAGTTATCCTGGAAAAAGGGCGGTCAGTTACCCCGGAAAAAGGGGAGTCAAATACCCCGGAAACAGGGCGGTCAGTAACCATGGAAACAGATTAGTCAGTTATCCCGGAAAAAGGGTGATCAGTTATCCTGGAAACAGGGCAGTCAGTTAGCCTGGAAACAGGGCAGTCAGATATCCCGGAAGCAGGGCAGTCAGCTATCCCGGAAACAAGGTGATCAGTTACCCTGGAAAGAGGGCAGTCAGTTTCCCCTGGAAACAGGGCAGTCAGTTACCTCTGAGACAGGGCAGTCAGTTATCCCGGAAACAGGGTGATCAGTTACCCTGGAAACAGGGCAGTCAGTTATCCCGTAAACAGGGTGATCAGTTACCCTGGAAACAGGGCAGTCAGTTATCCCGGAAACAGGGCAGTCAGTTATCCCGGAAAGAGGATGATCAGTTACCCTGGAATCAGGGCTGTCAGTAACCCAGGAAACAGGGCAGTCAGTTACCCTGGAAACAGGGCAGTCAGTTATCCCGGAAACAGGGCAGCCAGTTATCCCGTAAACAGGGTGATCAGTTACCCTGGAAACTGGGCAGTCAGTTATCCTGGAAAAAGGGTGATCAGTTACCCTGGAAACAGGGCAGTCAGTTATCCTGGAAACAGGGCAGTCAGTTACCCTGGAAACAGGGCAATCAGTTACCCGGATACAGGGTGATCAGTTAGCCCGGAAACAGGGAGATCAGTTACCCTGGAAACGGAACAGTCTTTTACACTGGAAACAGGGCGGTCAGTTACCCTGGAAACAGGGCAGTCAGTTATCCTGGAAACAGGTTGATCAGTTACCCTGGAAACAGGGTGGTCAGTTACCCTGGAAACAGGGTGGTCAGTTACCCCGGAAACAGGTTGATCAGTTATCCTGGAAACAGGGCGGTTAATTACCCCAGAAACAGGGCGATCAGTTACCCTGGAAACAGGGTGATCAGTTACCCTGGAAAGTGGGCAGTCAGTTACCCTGGAAACAGGGCAGTCAGATGCCCTGGAAACAGGGCAGTCAGTTATTCCGGAAACAGGGTGATCAGTTATCCTGGAAACAGGGCAGTCTGTTATTCCGGAAACAGGGTGATCAGTTCCCCTGGAAACAGGGCGGTCAGTTACCCCGGAAACAGGGAGATCAGTTACCCCGGAAACAGGCGGTTAGTTACCCTGGAAACAGGGCAGTGAGTTACCCTGGAAACAGGGCAGTTAGTTAACCTGGAAAGATAGCTGTCAGTTATCCTGGAAACAGGGCATTCAGTTATCCTGGAAACAGGGCGGTCAGTTACCCCGGAAATGGGGCGGACAGTTACCCCGGAAGCAGGACGTTCATTTACCCCAGAAACAGGGCGATCAGTTACCCTGGAAGCAGGGTGATTAGTTACCCTGGAAACTGGGCAGTCAGTTACCTCGGAAACAGGGTGGTCAGTTACCCTGGAAACAGGGCAGTCAGTTACCCCGGAAAAAGGGTGGTCAGTTACCCTGGAAACAGGGCAGTCAGTTACCCCAAAAACAGGGTGATCAGTTACCCTGGAAACAGGGCAGTCTGTTATCCCAGAAACAGGGTGGTCAGTAACCATGGAACCAGGGCAGTCAGTTACCCTGGAAACAGGGCAGTCAGTTATCCTGGAAACAGGGCAGTCAGTTATCCTGGAATCAGGGCGGTCAGTTACCCCGGAAAAATGGCGGTCAGTTATCCTGGAAACAGGGCGGTCAGTTACCCCGGAAACAGGGAGATCAGTTACCCCGGAAACAGGGCGGTCAGTTACCCTGGAAACAGGGCAGTCAGTTTCCCCCGAAACAGGACAGTTAGTTAACCTGGAAAGAGGGCAGTCAGTTATCCTGGAAACAGGGCATTCAGTTATCCTGGAAACAGGGCGGTCAGCTACCCTGGAAACAGGGTGATCAGTTACCCTGGAAACAGGGCGGTCAGCTACCTCTGAAACAGGGCAGTCAGTTATCCCGGAAACAGGGTGATCAGTTACCCTGGAAACAGGGCAGTCAGTTATCCCGTAAACAGGGTGATCAGTTACACTGGAAACAGGGCAGTCAGTTATCTTGGAAACAGGGCAGTCAGTTACACTGGAAACAGGGCAGTGAGTTAACCTGGAAACAGGGCAGTCAGTTATCCCAGAAGCAGGGCAGTCAGTTATCCCGGAAAGAGGATGATCAGTTACCCTGGAAACAGGGCAGTCAGTAACCCAGGAAACAGGCAGTCAGTTACCCTGGAAAAAGGGCAGTCAGTTATCCCGGAAACAGGGCATGCAGTTATCCCGGAAACAGGGTGATCAGTTACCCTGGAAACTGGGCAGTCAGTTATCCCGGAAAAAGGGTGATCAGTTACCCTGGAAACAGGGCAGTCAGTTACCCGGATACAGGGTGATCAGTTAGCCCGGAAACAGGGAGATCAGTTACCCTGGAAACGGGGCAGTCTGTTTCAATGGAAACAGGGCGGTCAGTTACCCTAGAAACAGAGCAGTCAGTTATACTGGAAACAGGGTGGTCAGTTACCCTGGAAACAGGGTGGTCAGTTACCCCGGAAACAGGTTGATCAGTTATCCTGGAAACAGGGCGGTCAGTTACCCCGGAAACAGGGCGGTTAATTACCCCAGAAACAGGGCGATCAGTTACCCTGGAAACAGGGTGATCAGTTACCCAGGAAAGTGGGCAGTCAGTTACCCTGGAAACAGGGCAGTCAGAAGCCCTGGAAACAGGGCAGTCAGTTATTCCGAAAACAGGGTGATCAGTTATCCTGGAAACAGGGCAGTTTGTTATTACGGAAACAGGGAGATCAGTTACCCCGGAAACAGGGCGGTAAGTTACACTGGAAACAGGGCAGTCAGATTCCCCCGAAACAGGGCAGTCAGTTAACCTGGAAACAGGGCATTCAGTTATGCTGGAAACAGGGCATTCAGTTCTCCTGGAAACAGGGCGGTCAGTTACCCCTGAAATAGGGCGGTCAGTTATCCTGGAAACAGGGCGGTCAGTTACCCCGGAAACAGGGAGATCAGTTACCCCGGAAATATGGCGGTCAGTTATCCTGGAAACAGGGCGGTCAGTTACCCCGGAAACAGGGAGATCAGTTACCCCGGAAACAGGGCGGTCAGTTACACTGGAAACAGGGCAGTCAGATTCCCCCGAAACAGGGCAGTCAGTTAACCTGGAAACAGGGCATTCAGTTATGCTGGAAACAGGGCATTCAGTTCTCCTGGAAACAGGGCGGTCAGTTACCCCTGAAATAGGGCGGTCAGTTATCTGGAAACAGGGCGGTCAGTTACCCCGGAAACAGGGAGATCAGTTACCCCGGAAACAGGGCTGTCAGTTACCCTGGAAACAGGGCAGTCAGTTATCCTGGAAACAGGGTGGTCAGTTACCCTGGAAACAGGGCAGTCAGTTACCCCGGAAACAGGGTGATCAGTTATCCTGGAAAAAGGGCGATCAGTTAACCCGGAAAAAGGGGAGTCAGTTACCCCGGAAACAGGGCGGTCAGTAACCATGGAAACAGATTAGTCAGTTACCCCGGAAAAAGGGTGATCAGTTATCCTGGAAACATGGCAGTCAGTTAGCCTGGAAACAGGGCAGTCAGTTTTCCCGGAAACAGGGCAGTCAGCTATCCCGGAAACAAGGTGATCAGTTACCCTGGAAACAGGTCAGTCAGTTTCCCCTGGAAACAGGTCAGTCAGTTACCCTGGAAACAGGGTGATCAGTTACCCTGGAAACAGGGTGATCAGTTACCCTGGAAACAGGGCGGTCAGTTACCCCGGAAACAGGGCAGTCAGTTATCCCGGAAAAAGGGTGATCAGTTACCCTGGAAACAGGGCAGTCAGTTACCCTGGAAACAGGGCAGTCAGTTACGTCGGATACAGGCTGATCAGTTAGCCCGGAAATAGGGAGATCAGTTACCCTGGAAACAGGGCGGTCAGTTACCTGGAAACAGGGCAGCCAGTTATCCCGGAAACAGGGCCGTCAGTTACCCCGGAAACAGGGCGGTCAGTTATCCCGGAAACAGGGTGATCAGTTAACCTGGAAACAGGGCAGTCATTTATCCTGGAAACAGCGCGGTCAGTTACCCCAGAAACAGGGCCGTCAATTACCCTGGAAACAGTTTAGTCAGTTACCTCAGAAACAGGGAGATCAGTTACCCTGGAAACTGGGCAGTCAGTTACCACGGAAACAGTGCGGTCACTTATCCCGGAAACAGGGTGATAAGCTACCATGGAAACAGGGTGATCAGCTACCCTGGAAACAGGGTGATCAGTTACCCTGGAAACAGGGCGGTCAGTTACCTCTGAAACGGGGCAGTCAGTTATCCCGGAAAAAGGGTGATCAGTTACCCTGGAAACAGGGCAGTCAGTTATCCCGGAAACAGGGTGATCAGTTACCCTGGAAACAGGGCAGTCAGTTATCCTGGAAACAGGGCAGTCAGTTACACTGGAAACAGGGCGGTGAGTTAACCTGGAAACAGGGCAGTCAGTTATCCCGGAAACAGGGCAGTCAGTTATCCCGGAAACAGGATGATCAGTTACCCTGGAAACAGGGCAGTCAGTAACCCCGGAAACAGGGCAGTCAGTTACCATGGAAACAGGGCTGTCAGTTATCCCGGAAACAGGGCAGTCAGTTATCCCGGAAAAAGGGTGATCTGTTACCCTGGAAACAGGGCAGTCAGTTATCCTGGAAACAGGGCAGTCAGTTACCCTGGAAACAGGGCAGTCAGTTACCCGGACACAGGGTGATCAGTTAGCCCGGAAACAGGGAGATCATTTACCCTGGAAACGGGGCAGTCTGTTTCAATGGAAACAGGGCGGTCAGTTACCCTGGAAACAGGGCAGTCAGTTATACTGGAAACAGGGTGGTCATTTACCCTGGAAACAGGGTGGTCAGTTACCCTGGAAACAGGGCGGTCAGTTACCCCGGAAACAGGGCGGTTAATTACCCCAGAAACAGGGCGATCAGTTACCCTGGAAACAGGGTGATCAGTTACCCTGGAAAGTGGGCAGTCAGTTACCCTGGAAACAGGGCAGTCAGAAGCCCGGGAAACAGGGCAGTCAGTTATTCCGGAAACAGAGTGATCAGTTATCCTGGAAACAGGGCAGTTTGTTATTCCGGAAACAGGGTGATCAGTTACCCTGGAAACAGGGCGGTCAGTTACCCCGGAAACAGGGAGATCAGTTACCCCGGAAACAGGGCGGTTAGTTACCCTGGAAACAGGGCAGTCAGTTACCCTGGAAACAGGGCAGTTAGTTAACCTGGAAAGAGGGCAGTCAGTTATCCTGGAAACAGGGCATTCAGTTATCCTGGAAACAGGGCGGTCAGTTATCCCGGAAACAGGACGTTCAGTTACCCCAGAAACAGGGCGGTCAGTTCCCTGGAAGCAGGGTGATTAGTTACCCTGGAAACTGGGCAGTCAGTTATCCTGGAAACAGTGTGGTCAGTTACCCTGGAAACAGGGCAGTCAGTTACCTCGGAAACAGGGTGGTCAGTTACCCCAGAAACAGGGTGATCAGTTACCCTGGAAAAAGGGCAGTCAGTTATCCCGGAAACAGGGCGGTCAGTTACCGTGGAAACAGGGCAGTCAGTTACCCTGGAAACAGGGCAGTCAGTTATCCTGGAAACAGGGCAGTCAGTTATCCTGGAATCCGGGCGGTCAGTTACCCCGGAAATATGGCGGTCAGTTATCCTGGAAACAGGGCGGTCAGTTACCCCGGAAACAGGGAGATCAGTTACCCCGGAAACAGGGCGGTCAGTTACCCTGGAAACAGGGCAGTCAGATTCCCCCGAAACAGGGCAGTCAGTTAACCTGGAAACAGGGCATTCAGTTATCCTGGAAACAGGGCATTCAGTTCTCCTGGAAACAGGGCGGTCAGTTACCCCTGAAATAGGGCGGTCAGTTATCCTGGAAACAGGGCGGTCAGTTACCCCGGAAACAGGGAGATCAGTTACCCCGGAAACAGGGCTGTCAGTTACCCTGGAAACAGGGCAGTCAGTTATCCTGGAAACAGGGTGGTCAGTTACCCCGGAAACAGGGCAGTCAGTTATCCCGGAAACAGGGCAGTCAGTTATCCCGGGAACAGGGCAGTCAGTTACCCTGAAACACGGCAGTCAGTTACCCTGGAAACAGGGCAGTCAGTTATCCCGGAAACAGGGTGATCAGTTACCCTGAAAACTGGGCAGTCAGTTACCCTGTAAACAGGGCTGTCAGTTACCCCGGAAACAGGGTGATGAGTTACCCTGGAAACAGGGCAGTCAGTTACGTCGGATACAGGCTGATCAGTTAGCCCGGAAACAGGGAGATCAGTTACCCTGGAAACAGGGCAGTCAGTTATCCTGTAAACAGTGCAGTCAGTTACCCCGGAAACAGGGCGGTCAGTTACCCTGGAAACAGGGCAGCCAGTTATCCCGGAAACAGGGCGGTCAGTTACCCCGGAAACAGGGTGGTCAGTTATCCCGGAAACAGGGTGATCAGTTAACCTGGAAACAGGGCAGTCAGTTATCCTGGAAACAGCGCGGTCAGTTACCCCAGAAACAGGGCCGTCAGTTACCCTGGAAACAGTTTAGTCAGTTACCTCAGAAACAGGGAGATCAGTTACCCTGGAAACTGGGCAGTCAGTTACCACGGAAACAGGGCGGTCAGTTATCCCGGAAACAGAGTGATCAGCTACCCTGGAAACAGGGTGATCAGCTACCCTGGAAACAGGGTGATCAGTTACCCTGGAAACAGGGCAGTCAGTTATCCCGGAAAAAGGGTGATCAGTTACCCTGGAAACAGGGCAGTCAGTTATCCCGGAAACAGGGTGATCAGTTACGCTGGAAACAGGGCAGTCAGTTATCCTGGAAACAGGGCAGTCAGTTACACTGGAAACAGGGCGGTGAGTTAACCTGGAAACAGGGCAGACAGTTATCCCGGAAACAGGGCAGTCAGTTATCCCGGTAACAGGATGATCAGTTACCCTGGAAACAGTGCAGTCAGTAACCCAGGAAACAGGGCAGTCAGTTACCATGGAAACAGGGCAGTCAGTTATCCCGGAAACAGGGCAGTCAGTTATCCCGGAAACAAGGTGATCAGTTACCCTGGAAACTGGGCAGTCAGATACCCCGGAAACAGGGCAGTCAGTAACCCAGGAAACAGGGCAGTCAGTTACCATGGAAACAGGGCCGTCAGTTATCCCGGAAACAGGGCAGTCAGTTATCCCGAAAAAAGGGTGATCAGTTACCCTGGAAACAGGGCAGTCAGTTATCCTGGAAACAGGGCAGTCAGTTACCCTGGAAACAGGGCAGTCAGTTACCCGGACACAGGGTGATCAGTTAGCCCGGAAACAGGGAGATCAGTTACCCTGGAAACGGGGCAGTCTGTTTCAATGGAAACAGGGCGGTCAGTTACCCTGGAAACAGGGCAGTCTGTTATACTGGAAACAGGGTGGTCAGTTACCCTGGAAACAGGGTGGTCAGTTACCCCGGAAACAGGTTGATCAGTTATCCTGGAAACAGGGCGGTCAGTTACCCCGGAAACAGGGCGGTTAATTACCCCAGAAACAGGGCGATCAGTTACCCTGGAAACAGGGTGATCAGTTACCCTGGAAAGTGGGCAGTCAGTTACCCTGGAAACAGGGCAGTCAGAAGCCCTGGAAACAGGGCAGTCAGTTATTCCGGAAACAGGGTGATCAGTTATCCTGGAAACAGGGCAGTTTGTTATTCCGGAAACAGGGTGATCAGTTACCCTGGAAACAGGGCGGTCAGTTACCCCGGAAACAGGGAGATCAGTTACCCCGGAAACAGGGCGGTTAGTTACCCTGGAAACAGGGCAGTCAGTTACCCTGGAAACAGGGCAGTTAGTTAACCTGGAAAGAGGGCAGTCAGTTATCCTGGAAACAGGGCATTCAGTTATCCTGGAAACAGGGCGGTCAGTTATCCCGGAAATGGGGCGGTCAGTTACCCCGGAAACAGGACGTTCAGTTACCCCAGAAACAGGGCGGTCAGTTCCCTGGAAGCAGGGTGATTAGTTACCCTGGAAACTGGGCAGTCAGTTATCCTGGAAACAGTGTGGTCAGTTACCCTGGAAACAGGGCAGTCAGTTACCTCGGAAACAGGGTGGTCAGTTACCCTGGAAACAGGGCAGTCAGTTACCCCAGAAACAGGGTGATCAGTTACCCTGGAAAAAGGGCAGTCAGTTATCCCGGAAACAGGGCGGTCAGTTACCGTGGAAACAGGGCAGTCAGTTACCCTGGAAACAGGGCAGTCAGTTATCCTGGAAACAGGGCAGTCAGTTATCCTGGAATCCGGGCGGTCAGTTACCCCGGAAATATGGCGGTCATTTATCCTGGAAACAGGGCGGTCAGTTACCCCGGAAACAGGGATATCAGTTACCCCGGAAACAGGGCGGTCAGTTACCCTGGAAACAGGGCAGTCAGATTCCCCCGAAACAGGGCAGTCAGTTAACCTGGAAACAGGGCATTCAGTTATCCTGGAAACAGGGCATTCAGTTCTCCTGGAAACAGGGCGGTCAGTTACCCCTGAAATAGGGCGATCAGTTACACCGGAAACAGGGCTGTCAGTTACCCTGGAAACAGGGCAGTCAGTTATCCTGGAAACAGGGCGGTCAGTTACCCCGGAAACAGGGAGATCAGTTACCCCGGAAACAGGGCTGTCAGTTACCCTGGAAACAGGGCAGTCAGTTATCCTGGAAACAGGGCGGTCAGATACCCTGGAAACAGGTCAGTCAGTTACCCCTGAAACAGGGAGATCAATTATCCTGGAAAAAGGGCGATCAGTTAACCCGGAAAAAGGGGAGTCAGTTACCCCGGAAACAGGGCGGTCAGTAACCATGGAAACAGATTAGTCAGTTACCCCGGAAAAAGGGTGATCAGTTATCCTGGAAACAGGGCAGTCAGTTATCCCGGAAACAGGGCAGTCAGCTATCCCGGAAACAAGGTGATCAGCTCCCTGGAAACAGGGCAGTCAGTTTCCCCTGGAAACATGGCAGTCAGTTACCCTGGAAGCAGGGTGATCAGTTACCCTGGAAACAGGGTGATCGGTTACCCTGGAAACAGGGCGGTCAGTTACCCCGGAAACAGGGCAGTCAGTTATCCCGGAAACAGGGCAGTCAGTTAACCTGGAAACAGAGCAGTCAGTTATCCTGGAAACAGGGCGGTCAGTTACCCCGGAAACAGGATGATCAGTTATCCTGGAAAAAGGGCGGTCAGTTACCCCGGAAAAAGGGGAGTCAAATACCCCGGAAACAGGGCGGTCAGTAACCATGGAAACAGATTAGTCAGTTATCCCGGAAAAAGGGTGATCAGTTATCCTGGAAACAGGGCAGTCAGTTAGCCTGGAAACAGGGCAGTCAGATATCCCGGAAGCAGGGCAGTCAGCTATCCCGGAAACAAGGTGATCAGTTACCCTGGAAAGAGGGCAGTCAGTTTCCCCTGGAAACAGGGCAGTCAGTTACCTCTGAGACAGGGCAGTCAGTTATCCCGGAAACAGGGTGATCAGTTACCCTGGAAACAGGGCAGTCAGTTATCCCGTAAACAGGGTGATCAGTTACCCTGGAAACAGGGCAGTCAGTTATCCCGGAAACAGGGCAGTCAGTTATCCCGGAAAGAGGATGATCAGTTACCCTGGAATCAGGGCTGTCAGTAACCCAGGAAACAGGGCAGTCAGTTACCCTGGAAACAGGGCAGTCAGTTATCCCGGAAACAGGGCAGCCAGTTATCCCGTAAACAGGGTGATCAGTTACCCTGGAAACTGGGCAGTCAGTTATCCTGGAAAAAGGGTGATCAGTTACCCTGGAAACAGGGCAGTCAGTTATCCTGGAAACAGGGCAGTCAGTTACCCTGGAAACAGGGCAATCAGTTACCCGGATACAGGGTGATCAGTTAGCCCGGAAACAGGGAGATCAGTTACCCTGGAAACGGAACAGTCTTTTACACTGGAAACAGGGCGGTCAGTTACCCTGGAAACAGGGCAGTCAGTTATCCTGGAAACAGGTTGATCAGTTACCCTGGAAACAGGGTGGTCAGTTACCCTGGAAACAGGGTGGTCAGTTACCCCGGAAACAGGTTGATCAGTTATCCTGGAAACAGGGCGGTTAATTACCCCAGAAACAGGGCGATCAGTTACCCTGGAAACAGGGTGATCAGTTACCCTGGAAAGTGGGCAGTCAGTTACCCTGGAAACAGGGCAGTCAGATGCCCTGGAAACAGGGCAGTCAGTTATTCCGGAAACAGGGTGATCAGTTATCCTGGAAACAGGGCAGTCTGTTATTCCGGAAACAGGGTGATCAGTTCCCCTGGAAACAGGGCGGTCAGTTACCCCGGAAACAGGGAGATCAGTTACCCCGGAAACAGGCGGTTAGTTACCCTGGAAACAGGGCAGTGAGTTACCCTGGAAACAGGGCAGTTAGTTAACCTGGAAAGATAGCTGTCAGTTATCCTGGAAACAGGGCATTCAGCTATCCTGGAAACAGGGCGGTCAGTTACCCCGGAAATGGGGCGGACAGTTACCCCGGAAGCAGGACGTTCATTTACCCCAGAAACAGGGCGATCAGTTACCCTGGAAGCAGGGTGATTAGTTACCCTGGAAACTGGGCAGTCAGTTACCTCGGAAACAGGGTGGTCAGTTACCCTGGAAACAGGGCAGTCAGTTACCCCGGAAAAAGGGTGGTCAGTTACCCTGGAAACAGGGCAGTCAGTTACCCCAAAAACAGGGTGATCAGTTACCCTGGAAACAGGGCAGTCTGTTATCCCAGAAACAGGGTGGTCAGTAACCATGGAACCAGGGCAGTCAGTTACCCTGGAAACAGGGCAGTCAGTTATCCTGGAAACAGGGCAGTCAGTTATCCTGGAATCAGGGCGGTCAGTTACCCCGGAAAAATGGCGGTCAGTTATCCTGGAAACAGGGCGGTCAGTTACCCCGGAAACAGGGAGATCAGTTACCCCGGAAACAGGGCGGTCAGTTACCCTGGAAACAGGGCAGTCAGTTTCCCCCGAAACAGGACAGTTAGTTAACCTGGAAAGAGGGCAGTCAGTTATCCTGGAAACAGGGCATTCAGTTATCCTGGAAACAGGGCGGTCAGCTACCCTGGAAACAGGGTGATCAGTTACCCTGGAAACAGGGCGGTCAGCTACCTCTGAAACAGGGCAGTCAGTTATCCCGGAAACAGGGTGATCAGTTACCCTGGAAACAGGGCAGTCAGTTATCCCGTAAACAGGGTGATCAGTTACACTGGAAACAGGGCAGTCAGTTATCTTGGAAACAGGGCAGTCAGTTACACTGGAAACAGGGCAGTGAGTTAACCTGGAAACAGGGCAGTCAGTTATCCCAGAAGCAGGGCAGTCAGTTATCCCGGAAAGAGGATGATCAGTTACCCTGGAAACAGGGCAGTCAGTAACCCAGGAAACAGGCAGTCAGTTACCCTGGAAAAAGGGCAGTCAGTTATCCCGGAAACAGGGCATGCAGTTATCCCGGAAACAGGGTGATCAGTTACCCTGGAAACTGGGCAGTCAGTTATCCCGGAAAAAGGGTGATCAGTTACCCTGGAAACAGGGCAGTCAGTTACCCGGATACAGGGTGATCAGTTAGCCCGGAAACAGGGAGATCAGTTACCCTGGAAACGGGGCAGTCTGTTTCAATGGAAACAGGGCGGTCAGTTACCCTAGAAACAGAGCAGTCAGTTATACTGGAAACAGGGTGGTCAGTTACCCTGGAAACAGGGTGGTCAGTTACCCCGGAAACAGGTTGATCAGTTATCCTGGAAACAGGGCGGTCAGTTACCCCGGAAACAGGGCGGTTAATTACCCCAGAAACAGGGCGATCAGTTACCCTGGAAACAGGGTGATCAGTTACCCAGGAAAGTGGGCAGTCAGTTACCCTGGAAACAGGGCAGTCAGAAGCCCTGGAAACAGGGCAGTCAGTTATTCCGAAAACAGGGTGATCAGTTATCCTGGAAACAGGGCAGTTTGTTATTACGGAAACAGGGAGATCAGTTACCCCGGAAACAGGGCGGTAAGTTACACTGGAAACAGGGCAGTCAGATTCCCCCGAAACAGGGCAGTCAGTTAACCTGGAAACAGGGCATTCAGTTATGCTGGAAACAGGGCATTCAGTTCTCCTGGAAACAGGGCGGTCAGTTACCCCTGAAATAGGGCGGTCAGTTATCCTGGAAACAGGGCGGTCAGTTACCCCGGAAACAGGGAGATCAGTTACCCCGGAAATATGGCGGTCAGTTATCCTGGAAACAGGGCGGTCAGTTACCCCGGAAACAGGGAGATCAGTTACCCCGGAAACAGGGCGGTCAGTTACACTGGAAACAGGGCAGTCAGATTCCCCCGAAACAGGGCAGTCAGTTAACCTGGAAACAGGGCATTCAGTTATGCTGGAAACAGGGCATTCAGTTCTCCTGGAAACAGGGCGGTCAGTTACCCCTGAAATAGGGCGGTCAGTTATCTGGAAACAGGGCGGTCAGTTACCCCGGAAACAGGGAGATCAGTTACCCCGGAAACAGGGCTGTCAGTTACCCTGGAAACAGGGCAGTCAGTTATCCTGGAAACAGGGTGGTCAGTTACCCTGGAAACAGGGCAGTCAGTTACCCCGGAAACAGGGTGATCAGTTATCCTGGAAAAAGGGCGATCAGTTAACCCGGAAAAAGGGGAGTCAGTTACCCCGGAAACAGGGCGGTCAGTAACCATGGAAACAGATTAGTCAGTTACCCCGGAAAAAGGGTGATCAGTTATCCTGGAAACATGGCAGTCAGTTAGCCTGGAAACAGGGCAGTCAGTTTTCCCGGAAACAGGGCAGTCAGCTATCCCGGAAACAAGGTGATCAGTTACCCTGGAAACAGGTCAGTCAGTTTCCCCTGGAAACAGGTCAGTCAGTTACCCTGGAAACAGGGTGATCAGTTACCCTGGAAACAGGGTGATCAGTTACCCTGGAAACAGGGCGGTCAGTTACCCCGGAAACAGGGCAGTCAGTTATCCCGGAAAAAGGGTGATCAGTTACCCTGGAAACAGGGCAGTCAGTTACCCTGGAAACAGGGCAGTCAGTTACCTGGAAACAGGGCAGCCAGTTATCCCGGAAACAGGGCCGTCAGTTACCCCGGAAACAGGGCGGTCAGTTATCCCGGAAACAGGGTGATCAGTTAACCTGGAAACAGGGCAGTCATTTATCCTGGAAACAGCGCGGTCAGTTACCCCAGAAACAGGGCCGTCAATTACCCTGGAAACAGTTTAGTCAGTTACCTCAGAAACAGGGAGATCAGTTACCCTGGAAACTGGGCAGTCAGTTACCACGGAAACAGTGCGGTCACTTATCCCGGAAACAGGGTGATAAGCTACCATGGAAACAGGGTGATCAGCTACCCTGGAAACAGGGTGATCAGTTACCCTGGAAACAGGGCGGTCAGTTACCTCTGAAACGGGGCAGTCAGTTATCCCGGAAAAAGGGTGATCAGTTACCCTGGAAACAGGGCAGTCAGTTATCCCGGAAACAGGGTGATCAGTTACCCTGGAAACAGGGCAGTCAGTTATCCTGGAAACAGGGCAGTCAGTTACACTGGAAACAGGGCGGTGAGTTAACCTGGAAACAGGGCAGTCAGTTATCCCGGAAACAGGGCAGTCAGTTATCCCGGAAACAGGATGATCAGTTACCCTGGAAACAGGGCAGTCAGTAACCCCGGAAACAGGGCAGTCAGTTACCATGGAAACAGGGCTGTCAGTTATCCCGGAAACAGGGCAGTCAGTTATCCCGGAAAAAGGGTGATCTGTTACCCTGGAAACAGGGCAGTCAGTTATCCTGGAAACAGGGCAGTCAGTTACCCTGGAAACAGGGCAGTCAGTTACCCGGACACAGGGTGATCAGTTAGCCCGGAAACAGGGAGATCATTTACCCTGGAAACGGGGCAGTCTGTTTCAATGGAAACAGGGCGGTCAGTTACCCTGGAAACAGGGCAGTCAGTTATACTGGAAACAGGGTGGTCATTTACCCTGGAAACAGGGTGGTCAGTTACCCTGGAAACAGGGCGGTCAGTTACCCCGGAAACAGGGCGGTTAATTACCCCAGAAACAGGGCGATCAGTTACCCTGGAAACAGGGTGATCAGTTACCCTGGAAAGTGGGCAGTCAGTTACCCTGGAAACAGGGCAGTCAGAAGCCCGGGAAACAGGGCAGTCAGTTATTCCGGAAACAGAGTGATCAGTTATCCTGGAAACAGGGCAGTTTGTTATTCCGGAAACAGGGTGATCAGTTACCCTGGAAACAGGGCGGTCAGTTACCCCGGAAACAGGGAGATCAGTTACCCCGGAAACAGGGCGGTTAGTTACCCTGGAAACAGGGCAGTCAGTTACCCTGGAAACAGGGCAGTTAGTTAACCTGGAAAGAGGGCAGTCAGTTATCCTGGAAACAGGGCATTCAGTTATCCTGGAAACAGGGCGGTCAGTTATCCCGGAAACAGGACGTTCAGTTACCCCAGAAACAGGGCGGTCAGTTCCCTGGAAGCAGGGTGATTAGTTACCCTGGAAACTGGGCAGTCAGTTATCCTGGAAACAGTGTGGTCAGTTACCCTGGAAACAGGGCAGTCAGTTACCTCGGAAACAGGGTGGTCAGTTACCCCAGAAACAGGGTGATCAGTTACCCTGGAAAAAGGGCAGTCAGTTATCCCGGAAACAGGGCGGTCAGTTACCGTGGAAACAGGGCAGTCAGTTACCCTGGAAACAGGGCAGTCAGTTATCCTGGAAACAGGGCAGTCAGTTATCCTGGAATCCGGGCGGTCAGTTACCCCGGAAATATGGCGGTCAGTTATCCTGGAAACAGGGCGGTCAGTTACCCCGGAAACAGGGAGATCAGTTACCCCGGAAACAGGGCGGTCAGTTACCCTGGAAACAGGGCAGTCAGATTCCCCCGAAACAGGGCAGTCAGTTAACCTGGAAACAGGGCATTCAGTTATCCTGGAAACAGGGCATTCAGTTCTCCTGGAAACAGGGCGGTCAGTTACCCCTGAAATAGGGCGGTCAGTTATCCTGGAAACAGGGCGGTCAGTTACCCCGGAAACAGGGAGATCAGTTACCCCGGAAACAGGGCTGTCAGTTACCCTGGAAACAGGGCAGTCAGTTATCCTGGAAACAGGGTGGTCAGTTACCCCGGAAACAGGGCAGTCAGTTATCCCGGAAACAGGGCAGTCAGTTATCCCGGGAACAGGGCAGTCAGTTACCCTGAAACACGGCAGTCAGTTACCCTGGAAACAGGGCAGTCAGTTATCCCGGAAACAGGGTGATCAGTTACCCTGAAAACTGGGCAGTCAGTTACCCTGTAAACAGGGCTGTCAGTTACCCCGGAAACAGGGTGATGAGTTACCCTGGAAACAGGGCAGTCAGTTACGTCGGATACAGGCTGATCAGTTAGCCCGGAAACAGGGAGATCAGTTACCCTGGAAACAGGGCAGTCAGTTATCCTGTAAACAGTGCAGTCAGTTACCCCGGAAACAGGGCGGTCAGTTACCCTGGAAACAGGGCAGCCAGTTATCCCGGAAACAGGGCGGTCAGTTACCCCGGAAACAGGGTGGTCAGTTATCCCGGAAACAGGGTGATCAGTTAACCTGGAAACAGGGCAGTCAGTTATCCTGGAAACAGCGCGGTCAGTTACCCCAGAAACAGGGCCGTCAGTTACCCTGGAAACAGTTTAGTCAGTTACCTCAGAAACAGGGAGATCAGTTACCCTGGAAACTGGGCAGTCAGTTACCACGGAAACAGGGCGGTCAGTTATCCCGGAAACAGAGTGATCAGCTACCCTGGAAACAGGGTGATCAGCTACCCTGGAAACAGGGTGATCAGTTACCCTGGAAACAGGGCAGTCAGTTATCCCGGAAAAAGGGTGATCAGTTACCCTGGAAACAGGGCAGTCAGTTATCCCGGAAACAGGGTGATCAGTTACGCTGGAAACAGGGCAGTCAGTTATCCTGGAAACAGGGCAGTCAGTTACACTGGAAACAGGGCGGTGAGTTAACCTGGAAACAGGGCAGACAGTTATCCCGGAAACAGGGCAGTCAGTTATCCCGGTAACAGGATGATCAGTTACCCTGGAAACAGTGCAGTCAGTAACCCAGGAAACAGGGCAGTCAGTTACCATGGAAACAGGGCAGTCAGTTATCCCGGAAACAGGGCAGTCAGTTATCCCGGAAACAAGGTGATCAGTTACCCTGGAAACTGGGCAGTCAGATACCCCGGAAGCAGGGCAGTCAGTAACCCAGGAAACAGGGCAGTCAGTTACCATGGAAACAGGGCCGTCAGTTATCCCGGAAACAGGGCAGTCAGTTATCCCGAAAAAAGGGTGATCAGTTACCCTGGAAACAGGGCAGTCAGTTATCCTGGAAACAGGGCAGTCAGTTACCCTGGAAACAGGGCAGTCAGTTACCCGGACACAGGGTGATCAGTTAGCCCGGAAACAGGGAGATCAGTTACCCTGGAAACGGGGCAGTCTGTTTCAATGGAAACAGGGCGGTCAGTTACCCTGGAAACAGGGCAGTCTGTTATACTGGAAACAGGGTGGTCAGTTACCCTGGAAACAGGGTGGTCAGTTACCCCGGAAACAGGTTGATCAGTTATCCTGGAAACAGGGCGGTCAGTTACCCCGGAAACAGGGCGGTTAATTACCCCAGAAACAGGGCGATCAGTTACCCTGGAAACAGGGTGATCAGTTACCCTGGAAAGTGGGCAGTCAGTTACCCTGGAAACAGGGCAGTCAGAAGCCCTGGAAACAGGGCAGTCAGTTATTCCGGAAACAGGGTGATCAGTTATCCTGGAAACAGGGCAGTTTGTTATTCCGGAAACAGGGTGATCAGTTACCCTGGAAACAGGGCGGTCAGTTACCCCGGAAACAGGGAGATCAGTTACCCCGGAAACAGGGCGGTTAGTTACCCTGGAAACAGGGCAGTCAGTTACCCTGGAAACAGGGCAGTTAGTTAACCTGGAAAGAGGGCAGTCAGTTATCCTGGAAACAGGGCATTCAGTTATCCTGGAAACAGGGCGGTCAGTTATCCCGGAAATGGGGCGGTCAGTTACCCCGGAAACAGGACGTTCAGTTACCCCAGAAACAGGGCGGTCAGTTCCCTGGAAGCAGGGTGATTAGTTACCCTGGAAACTGGGCAGTCAGTTATCCTGGAAACAGTGTGGTCAGTTACCCTGGAAACAGGGCAGTCAGTTACCTCGGAAACAGGGTGGTCAGTTACCCTGGAAACAGGGCAGTCAGTTACCCCAGAAACAGGGTGATCAGTTACCCTGGAAAAAGGGCAGTCAGTTATCCCGGAAACAGGGCGGTCAGTTACCGTGGAAACAGGGCAGTCAGTTACCCTGGAAACAGGGCAGTCAGTTATCCTGGAAACAGGGCAGTCAGTTATCCTGGAATCCGGGCGGTCAGTTACCCCGGAAATATGGCGGTCATTTATCCTGGAAACAGGGCGGTCAGTTACCCCGGAAACAGGGATATCAGTTACCCCGGAAACAGGGCGGTCAGTTACCCTGGAAACAGGGCAGTCAGATTCCCCCGAAACAGGGCAGTCAGTTAACCTGGAAACAGGGCATTCAGTTATCCTGGAAACAGGGCATTCAGTTCTCCTGGAAACAGGGCGGTCAGTTACCCCTGAAATAGGGCGATCAGTTACACCGGAAACAGGGCTGTCAGTTACCCTGGAAACAGGGCAGTCAGTTATCCTGGAAACAGGGCGGTCAGTTACCCCGGAAACAGGGAGATCAGTTACCCCGGAAACAGGGCTGTCAGTTACCCTGGAAACAGGGCAGTCAGTTATCCTGGAAACAGGGCGGTCAGATACCCTGGAAACAGGTCAGTCAGTTACCCCTGAAACAGGGAGATCAATTATCCTGGAAAAAGGGCGATCAGTTAACCCGGAAAAAGGGGAGTCAGTTACCCCGGAAACAGGGCGGTCAGTAACCATGGAAACAGATTAGTCAGTTACCCCGGAAAAAGGGTGATCAGTTATCCTGGAAACAGGGCAGTCAGTTATCCCGGAAACAGGGCAGTCAGCTATCCCGGAAACAAGGTGATCAGCTCCCTGGAAACAGGGCAGTCAGTTTCCCCTGGAAACATGGCAGTCAGTTACCCTGGAAGCAGGGTGATCAGTTACCCTGGAAACAGGGTGATCGGTTACCCTGGAAACAGGGCGGTCAGTTACCCCGGAAACAGGGCAGTCAGTTATCCCGGAAACAGGGCAGTCAGTTAACCTGGAAACAGAGCAGTCAGTTATCCTGGAAACAGGGCGGTCAGTTACCCCAGAAACAGGGCCGTCAGTTACCCTGGAAACAGGGCAGTCAGTTACCCCGGAAACAGGGTGATCAGCTACACTGGAAACAGGGTGATCAGTTACCCTGGAAACGGGGCGGTCAGTTACCCCTGAAACAGGGCAGTCAGTTACCCTGGAAACAGGGTGATCAGTTACCCTGGAAATAGGGCAGTCAGTTATCCCGGAAACAGGGTGATCAGTTACCCTGAAAACTGGGCAGTCAGTTACCCTGTAAACAGGGCAGTCAGTTACCCCGGAAACAGGGCATTCAGTTACCCTGGAAACAGAGCAGTCAGTTACCCCGGCAACTGGGCAGTCAGTTACCCTGGAAACAGGGCAGTCAGTCACGCTTGAAACAGGTTAGTCAGTTACCCCGGAAACTGGGTGATCAGTTACCCTGGAAACAGGGCAGTCAGTTATCCCCGAAACAGGGCAGTCAGTTATCCCGGAAAAAGGGTGATCAGTTACCCTGGAAACAGGGCAGTCAGTTACGTCGGATACAGGCTGATCAGTTAGCCCGGAAACAGGGAGATCAGTTACCCTGGAAACAGGGCAGTCAGTTATCCTGGAAACAGTGCAGTCAGTTACCCCGGAAACAGGGCGGTCAGTTACCCTGGAAACAGGGCAGCCAGTTATCCCGGAAACAGGGCGGTCAGTTACCCCGGAAACAGGGCGGTCAGTTATCCCGGAAACAGGGTGATCTGTTAACCTGGAAACAGGGCAGTCAGTTATCCTGGAAACAGCGCGGTCAGTTCCCCCAGAAACAGGGCCGTCAGTTACCCTGGAAACAGTTTAGTCAGTTACCTCAGAAACAGGGAGATCAGTTACCCTGGAAACTGGGCAGTCAGTTACCACGGAAACAGGGCGGTCAGTTATCCCGGAAACAGGGTGATCTGCTACCCTGGAAACAGGGTGATCAGCTATGCTGGAAACAGGGTGATCAGTTACCCTGGAAACAGGGCAGTCAGTTATCCCGGAAAAAGGGTGATCAGTTACCCTGGAAACAGGGCAGTCAGTTATCCCGGAAACAGGGTGATCAGTTACGCTGGTAACAGGGCAGTCAGTTATCCTGGAAACAGGGCAGTCAGTTACACTGGAAACAGGCCGCTGAGTTAACCTGGAAACAGGGCAGACAGTTATCCCGGAAACAGGGCAGTCAGTTATCCCGGTAACAGGATGATCAGTTACCCTGGAAACAGGGCAGTCAGTAACCCAGGAAACAGGGCAGTCAGTTACCATGGAAACAGGGCAGTCAGTTATCCCGGAAACAGGGCAGTCAGTTATCCCGGAAACAGGGTGATCAGTTACCCTGGAAACTGGGCAGTCAGTTACCCCGGAAACAGGGCAGTCAGTAACCCAGGAAACAGGGCAGTCAGTTACCATGGAAACAGGGCCGTCAGTTATCCCGGAAACAGGGCAGTCAGATATCCCGAAAAAAGGGTGATCAGTTACCCTGGAAACAGGGCACTCAGTTATCCTGGAAACAGGGCAGTCAGTTACCCTGGAAACAGGGCAGTCAGTTACCCGGACACAGGGTGATCAGTTAGCCCGGAAACAGGGAGATCAGTTACCCTGGAAACGGGGCAGTCAGTTTCAATGGAAACAGGGCGGTCAGTTACCCTGGAAACAGGGCAGTCTGTTCTACTGGAAACAGGGTGGTCAGTTACCCTGGAAACAGGGGTGGTCAGTTACCCCGGAAACAGGTTGATCAGTTATCCTGGAAACAGGGCAGTCAGTTACACTGGAAACAGGGCGGTGTTTTAACCTGGAAACAGGGCAGACAGTTATCCCGGAAACAGGGCAGTCAGTTATCCCGGTAACAGGATGATCAGTTACCCTGGAAACAGGGCAGTCAGTAACCCAGGAAACAGGGCAGTCAGTTACCATGGAAACAGGGCAGTCAGTTATCCCGGAAACAGGGCAGTCAGTTATCCCGGAAACAGGGTGATCAGTTACCCTGGAAACTGGGCAGTCAGTTACCCCGGAAACAGGGCAGTCAGTAACCCAGGAAACAGGGCAGTCAGTTACCATGGAAACAGGGCCGTCAGTTATCCCGGAAACAGGGCAGTCAGTTATCCCAAAAAAAGGGTGATCAGTTACCCTGGAAACAGGGCAGTCAGTTATCCTGGAAACAGGGCAGTCAGTTACCCGGACACAGGGTGATCAGTTAGCCCAGAAACAGGGAGATCAGTTACCCTGGAAACGGGGCAGTCTGTTTCAATGGAAACAGGGCGGTCAGTTACCCTGGAAACAGGGCAGTCTGTTATACTGGAAACAGGGTGGTCAGTTACCCTGGAAACAGGGTGGTCAGTTACCCCGGAAACAGGTTGATCAGTTATCCTGGAAACAGGGCGGTCAGTTACCCCGGAAACAGGGCGGTTAATTACCCCAGAAACAGGGCGATCAGTTACCCTGGAAACAGGGTGATCAGTTACCCTGGAAAGTGGGCAGTCAGTTACCCTGGAAACAGGGCAGTCAGAAGCCCTGGAAACAGGGCAGTCAGTTATTCCGGAAACAGGGTGATCAGTTATCCTGGAAACAGGGCAGTTTGTTATTCCGGAAACAGGGTGATCAGTTACCCTGGAAACAGGGCGGTCAGTTACCCCGGAAACAGGGAGATCAGTTACCCCGGAAACAGGGCGGTTAGTTACCCTGGAAACAGGGCAGTCAGTTACCCTGGAAACAGGGCAGTTAGTTAACCTGGAAAGAGGGCAGTCAGTTATCCTGGAAACAGGGCATTCAGTTATCCTGGAAACAGGGCGGTCAGTTATCCCGGAAATGGGGCGGTCAGTTACCCCGGAAACAGGACGTTCAGTTACCCCAGAAACAGGGCGGTCAGTTCCCTGGAAGCAGGGTGATTAGTTACCCTGGAAACTGGGCAGTCAGTTATCCTGGAAACAGTGTGGTCAGTTACCCTGGAAACAGGGCAGTCAGTTACCTCGGAAACAGGGTGGTCAGTTACCCTGGAAACAGGGCAGTCAGTTACCCCAGAAACAGGGTGATCAGTTACCCTGGAAAAAGGGCAGTCAGTTATCCCGGAAACAGGGCGGTCAGTTACCGTGGAAACAGGGCAGTCAGTTACCCTGGAAACAGGGCAGTCAGTTATCTTGGAAACAGGGCAGTCAGTTATCCTGGAATCCGGGCGGTCAGTTACCCCGGAAATATGGCGATCAGTTACCCCGGAAACAGGGCGGTCAGTTACCCTGGAAACAGGGCAGTCAGATTCCCCCGAAACAGGGCAGTCAGTTAACCTGGAAACAGGGCATTCAGTTATCCTGGAAACAGGGCATTCAGTTCTCCTGGAAACAGATCGGTCAGTTACCCCTGAAATAGGGCGATCAGTTACCCCGGAAACAGGGCTGTCAGTTACCCTGGAAACAGGGCATTCAGTTATCCTGGAAACAGGGCGGTCAGTTACCCCGGAAACAGGGAGATCAGTTACCCCGGAAACAGGGCTGTCAGTTACCCTGGAAACAGGGCAGTCAGTTATCCTGGAAACAGGGCGGTCAGATACCCTGGAAACAGGGCAGTCAGTTACCCCGGAAACAGGGAGATCAGTTATCCTGGAAAAAGGGCGATCAGTTAACCCGGAAAAAGGGTGATCAGTTATCCTGGAATCAGGGCAGTCAGTTAGCTTGGAAACAGGGCAGTCAGTTATCCCGGAAACAGGGCAGTCAGCTATCCCGGAAACAAGGTGATCAGTTACCCTGGAAACAGGGCAGCCAGTTTCCCCTGGAAACATGGCAGTCAGTTACCCTGGAAACAGGGTGATCAGTTACCCTGGAAACAGGGTGATCGGTTACCCTGGAAACAGGGAGGTCAGTTACCCCGGAAACAGGGCAGTCAGTTATCCCGGAAACAGGGCAGTCAGTTAACCTGGAAACAGAGCAGTCAGTTATCCTGGAAACAGGGCGGTCAGTTACCCCAGAAACAGGGCCGTCAGTTACCCTGGAAACAGGGCAGTCAGTTACCCCGGAAACAGGGTGATCAGCTACACTGGAAACAGGGTGATCAGTTACCCTGGAAACGGGGCGGTCAGTTACCCCTGAAACAGGGCAGTCAGTTACCCTGGAAACAGGGTGATCAGTTACCCTGGAAACAGGGCAGTCAGTTATCCCGGAAACAGGGTGATCAGTTACCCTGAAAACTGGGCAGTCAGTTACCCTGTAAACAGGGCAGTCAGTTACCCCGGAAACAGGGCATTCAGTTACCCTGGAAACAGAGCAGTCAGTTACGCCGGCAACTGGGCAATCAGTTACCCTGGAAACAAGGCAGTCAGTCACGCTGGAAACAGGTTAGTCAGTTACCCCGGAAACAGGGTGATCAGTTACCCTGGAAACAGGGCAGTCAGTTATCCCCGAAACAGGGCAGTCAGTTATCCCGGAAAAAGGGTGATCAGTTACCCTGGAAACAGGGCAGTCAGTTATCCTGGAAACAGGGCAGTCAGTTACCCTGGAAACAGGGCAGTCAGTTACCCGGACACAGGGTGATCAGTTAGCCCGGAAACAGGGAGATCAGTTACCCTGGAAACGGGGCAGTCTGTTTCAATGGAAACAGGGCGGTCAGTTACCCTGGAAACAGGGCAGTCTGTTATACTGGAAACAGGGTGGTCAGTTACCCCGGAAACAGGTTGATCAGTTATCCTGGAAACAGGGCGGTCAGTTACCCCGGAAACAGGGCGGTTAATTACCCCAGAAACAGGGCGATCAGTTACCCTGGAAACAGGGTGATCAGTTACCCTGGAAAGTGGGCAGTCAGTTACCCTGGAAACAGGGCAGTCAGAAGCCCTGGAAACAGGGCAGTCAGTTATTCCGGAAACAGGGTGATCAGTTATCCTGTAAACAGGGCAGTTTGTTATTCCGGAAACAGGGTGATCAGTTACACTGGAAACAGGGCGGTCAGTTACCCCGGAAACAGGGAGATCAGTTACCCCGGAAACAGGGCGGTTAATTACCCTGGAAACAGGGCAGTCAGTTACCCTGGAAACAGGGCAGTTAGTTAACCTGGAAAGAGGGCAGTCAGTTATCCTGGAAACAGGGCATTCAGTTATCCTGGAAACAGGGCGGTCAGTTATCCCGGAAATGGGGCGGTTAGTTACCCCGGAAACAGGACGTTCAGTTACCCCAGAAACAGGGCGGTCAGTTCCCTGGAAGCAGGGTGATTAGTTACCCTGGAAACTGGGCAGTCAGTTATCCTGGAAACAGTGTGGTCAGTTACCCTGGAAACAGGGCAGTCAGTTACCTCGGAAACAGGGTGGTCAGTTACCCTGGAAACAGGGCAGTCAGTTACCCCAGAAACAGGGTGATCAGTTACCCTGGAAAAAGGGCAGTCAGTTATCCCGGAAACAGGGCGGTCAGTTACCGTGGAAACAGGGCAGTCAGTTACCCTGGAAACAGGGCAGTCAGTTATCCTGGAATCCGGGCGGTCAGTTACCCCGGAAATATGGCGGTCAGTTATCCTGGAAACAGGGCGGTCAGTTACCCCGGAAACAGGGAGATCAGTTACCCCGGAAACAGCGCGGTCAGTTACCCTGGAAACAGGGCAGTCAGATTCCCCCGAAACAGGGCAGTCAGTTAACCTGGAAACAGGGCATTCAGTTATCCTGGAAACAGGGCATTCATTTCTCCTGGAAACAGGGCATTCATTTCTCCTGGAAACAGGGCGGTCAGTTACCCCTGAAATAGGGCGATCAGTTACCCTGGAAACAGGGCAGTCAGTTATCCTGGAAACAGGGCGGTCAGTTACTCCGGAAACAGGGAGATCAGTTACCCCGGAAACAGGGCTGTCAGTTACCCTGGAAACAGGGCAGTCAGTTATCCTGGAAACAGGGCGGTCAGATACCCTGGAAACAGGGCAGTCAGTTACCCCGGAAACAGGGAGATCAGTTATCCTGGAAAAAGGGCGATCAGTTAACCCGGAAAAAGGGGAGTCAGTTACCCCGGAAACAGGGCGGTCAGTAACCATGGAAACAGATTAGTCAGTTACCCCGGAAAAAGGGTGATCAGTTATCCTGGAAACAGGGCAGTCAGTTAGCCTGGAAACAGGGCAGTCAGTTATCCCGGAAACAGGGCAGTCAGCTATCCCGGAAACAAGGTGATCAGTTACCCTGGAAACAGGGCAGTCAGTTTCCCCTGGAAACATGGCAGTCAGTTACCCTGGAAACAGGGTGATCAGTTACCCTGGAAACAGGGTGATCGGTTACCCTGGAAACAGGGCGGTCAGTTACCCCGTAAACAGGGCAGTCAGTTATCCCGGAAACAGGGCAGTCAGTTAACCTGGAAACAGAGCAGTCAGTTATCCTGGAAACAGGGCGGTCAGTTACCCCAGAAACAGGGCCGTCAGTTACCCTGGAAACAGGGCAGTCAGTTACCCCGGAAACAGGGTGATGAGCTACACTGGAAACAGGGTGATCAGTTACCCTGGAAACGGGGCGGTCAGTTACCCCTGAAACAGGGCAGTCAGTTACCCTGGAAACAGGGTGATCATTTACCCTGGAAACAGGGCAGTCAGTTATCCCGGAAACAGGGTGATCAGTTACCCTGAAAACTGGGCAGTCAGTTACCCTGTAAACAGGGCAGTCAGTTACCCCGGAAACAGGGCATTCAGTTACCCTGGAAACAGAGCAGTCAGTTACCCCGGCAAATGGGCAGTCAGTTACCCTGGAAACAGGGCAGTCAGTCACGCTCGAAACAGGTTAGTCAGTTACCCCGGAAACAGGGTGATCAGTTACCCTGGAAACAGGGCAGTCAGTTATCCCCGAAACAGGGCAGTCAGTTATCCCGGAAAAAGGGTGATCAGTTACCCTGGAAACAGGGCAGTCAGTTACGTCGGATACAGGCTGATCAGTTAGCCCGGAAACAGGGTGATCAGTTACCCTGGAAACAGGGCAGTCAGTTATCCTGGAAACAGTGCAGTCAGTTACCCCGGAAACAGGGCGGTCAGTTACCCTGGAAACAGGGCAGCCAGTTATCCCGGAAACTGGGCGGTCAGTTACCCCGGAAACAGGGCGGTCCGTTATCCCGGAAACAGGGTGATCAGTTAACCTGGAAACAGGGCAGTCAGTTATCCTGGAAACAGCGCGGTCAGTTACCCCAGAAACAGGGCCGTCAGTTACCCTGGAAACAGTTTAGTCAGTTACCTCAGAAACAGGGAGATCAGTTACCCTGGAAACTGGGCAGTCAGTTACCACGGAAACAGGGCGGTCAGTTATCCCGGAAAAATGGTGATCAGCTACCCTGGAAACAGGGTGATCAGCTACCCTGGAAACAGGGTGATCAGTTACCCTGGAAACAGGGCAGTCAGTTATCCCGGAAAAAGGGTGATCAGTTACCCTGGAAACAGGGCAGTCAGTTATCCCAGAAACAGGGTGATCAGTTACGCTGGAAACAGGGCAGTCAGTTATCCTGGAAACAGGGCAGTCAGTTACACTGGAAACAGGGCGGTGGGTTAACCTGGAAACAGGGCAGACAGTTATCCCGGAAACAGGGCAGTCAGTTATCCCGGTAACAGGATGATCAGTTACCCTGGAAACAGGGCAGTCAGTAACCCAGGAAACAGGGCAGTCAGTTACCATGGAAACAGGGCAGTCAGTTATCCCGGAAACACGGCAGTCAGTTATCCCGGAAACAGGGTGATCAGTTACCCTGGAAACTGGGCAGTCAGTTACCCCGGAAACAGGGCAGTCAGTAACCCAGGAAACAGGGCAGTCAGTTACCAAGGAAACAGGGTCGTCAGTTATCCCGGAAACAGGGCAGTCAGTTATCCCGAAAAAAGGGTGATCAGTTACCCTGGAAACAGGGCAGTCAGTTATCCTGGAAACAGGGCAGTCAGTTACCCTGGAAACAGGGCAGTCAGTTACCCGGACACAGGGTGATCAGTTAGCCCGGAAACAGGGAGATCAGTTACCCTGGAAACGGGGCAGTCTGTTTCAATGGAAACAGGGCGGTCAGTTACCCTGGAAACAGGGCAGTCTGTTATACTGGAAACAGGGTGGTCAGTTACCCTGGAAACAGGGTGGTCAGTTACCCCGGAAACAGGTTGATCAGTTATCCTGGAAACAGGGCGGTCAGTTACCCCGGAAACAGGGCGGTTAATTACCCCAGAAACAGGGCGATCAGTTACCCTGGAAACAGGGTGATCAGTTACCCTGGAAAGTGGGCAGTCAGTTACCCTGGAAACAGGGCAGTCAGAAGCCCTGGAAACAGGGCAGTCAGTTATTCCGGAAACAGGGTGATCAGTTATCCTGGAAACAGGGCAGTTTGTTATTCCGGAAACAGGGTGATCAGTTACCCTGGAAACAGGGCGGTCAGTTACCCCGGAAACAGGGAGATCAGTTACCCCGGAAACAGGGCGGTTAGTCACCCTGGAAACAGGGCAGTCAGTTACCCTGGAAACAGGGCAGTTAGTTAACCTGGAAAGAGGGCAGTCAGTTATCCTGGAAACAGGGCATTCAGTTATCCTGGAAACAGGGCGGTCAGTTATCCCGGAAATGGGGCGGTCAGTTACCCCGAAAACAGGACGTTCAGTTACCCCAGAAACAGGGCGGTCAGTTCCCTGGAAGCAGGGTGATCAGTTACCCTGGAAACTGGGCAGTCAGTTATCCTGGAAACAGTGTGGTCAGTTACCCTGGAAACAGGGCAGTCAGTTACCTCGGAAACAGGGTGGTCAGTTTCCCTGGAAACAGGGCAGTCAGTTACCGTGGAAACAGGGTGATCAGTTACCCTGGAAACAGGGCAGTCAGTTATCCTGGAAACAGGGCAGTCAGTTATCCTGGAATCCGGGCGGTCAGTTACCCCGGAAATAGGGCGGTCAGTTATCCTGGAAACAGGGCGGTCAGTTACCCCGGAAACAGGGAGATCAGTTACCCCGGAAACAGGGCGGTCAGTTACCCTGGAAACAGGGCAGTCAGATTCCCCCGAAACCGGGCAGTCAGTTAACCTGGAAACAGGGCATTCAGTTATCCTGGAAACAGGGCATTCAGTTCTCCTGGAAACAGGGCGGTCAGTTACCCCTGAAATAGGGCGGTCAGTTATCCTGGAAACAGGGCGGTCAGTTACCCCGGAAACAGGGAGATCAGTTACCCCGGAAACAGGGCTGTCAGTTACCCTGGAAACAGGGCAGTCAGTTATCCTGGAAACAGGGCGGTCAGTTACCCCGGAAACAGGGAGATCAGTTACCCCGGAAACAGGGCGGTCGGTTACCCTGGAAACAGGGCAGTCAGTTATCCTGGAAACAGGGCGGTCAGATACCCTGGAAACAGGGCAGTCAGTTACCCCGGAAACAGGGAGATCAGTTATCCTGGAAAAAGGGCGATCAGTTAACCCGGAAAAAGGGGAATCAGTTACCCCGGAAACAGGGCGGTCAGTAACCATGGAAACAGATTAGTCAGTTACCCCGGAAAAAGGGTGATCAGTTATCCTGGAAACAGGGCAATCAGTTAGCCTGGAAACAGGGCAGTCAGTTATCCCGGAAACAGGGCAGTCAGCTATCCCGGAAACAAGGTGATCAGTTACCCTGGAAACAGGGCAGTCAGTTTCCCCTGGAAACATGGCAGTCAGTTACCCTGGAAACAGGGTGAACAGTTACCCTGGAAACAGGGTGATCGGTTACCCTGGAAACAGGGCGGTCAGTTACCCCGGAAACAGGGCAGTCAGTTATCCCGGAAACAGGGCGATCAGTTACCCTGTAAACAGGGCAGTCAGTAATCCCGGAAAAAGGGTGATCAGTTACCCTGGAAACAGGGCAGTCAGTTATCCTGGAAACAGGGCAGTCAGTTACCCTGGAAACAGGGCAGTCAGTTACGTAGGATACAGGCTGATCAGTTAGCCCGGAAACAGGGAGATCAGTTACCCTGGAAACAGGGCAGTCAGTTATCCTGGAAACAGTGCAGTCAGTTACCCCGGAAACAGGGCGGTCAGTTACCCTGGAAACAGGGCAGCCAGTTATCCCGGAAACAGGGCGGTCAGTTACCCCGGAAACAGGGCGGTCAGTTATCCCGGAAACAGGGTGATCAGTTAACCTGGAAACAGGGCAGTCAGATATCCTGGAAACAGCGCGGTCAGTTACCCCAGAAACAGGGCCGTCAGTTACCCTGGAAACAGTTTAGTCAGTTACCTCAGAAACAGGGAGATCAGTTACCCTGGAAACTGGGCAGTCAGTTACCACGGAAACAGGGCCGTCAGTTATCCCGGAAACAGGGCAGTCAGATATCCCGAAAAAAGGGTGATCAGTTACCCTGGAAACAGGGCACTCAGTTATCCTGGAAACAGGGCAGTCAGTTACCCTGGAAACAGGGCAGTCAGTTACCCGGACACAGGGTGATCAGTTAGCCCGGAAACAGGGAGATCAGTTACCCTGGAAACGGGGCAGTCAGTTTCAATGGAAACAGGGCGGTCAGTTACCCTGGAAACAGGGCAGTCTGTTCTACTGGAAACAGGGTGGTCAGTTACCCTGGAAACAGGGGTGGTCAGTTACCCCGGAAACAGGTTGATCAGTTATCCTGGAAACAGGGCAGTCAGTTACACTGGAAACAGGGCGGTGTTTTAACCTGGAAACAGGGCAGACAGTTATCCCGGAAACAGGGCAGTCAGTTATCCCGGTAACAGGATGATCAGTTACCCTGGAAACAGGGCAGTCAGTAACCCAGGAAACAGGGCAGTCAGTTACCATGGAAACAGGGCAGTCAGTTATCCCGGAAACAGGGCAGTCAGTTATCCCGGAAACAGGGTGATCAGTTACCCTGGAAACTGGGCAGTCAGTTACCCCGGAAACAGGGCAGTCAGTAACCCAGGAAACAGGGCAGTCAGTTACCATGGAAACAGGGCCGTCAGTTATCCCGGAAACAGGGCAGTCAGTTATCCCAAAAAAAGGGTGATCAGTTACCCTGGAAACAGGGCAGTCAGTTATCCTGGAAACAGGGCAGTCAGTTACCCGGACACAGGGTGATCAGTTAGCCCAGAAACAGGGAGATCAGTTACCCTGGAAACGGGGCAGTCTGTTTCAATGGAAACAGGGCGGTCAGTTACCCTGGAAACAGGGCAGTCTGTTATACTGGAAACAGGGTGGTCAGTTACCCTGGAAACAGGGTGGTCAGTTACCCCGGAAACAGGTTGATCAGTTATCCTGGAAACAGGGCGGTCAGTTACCCCGGAAACAGGGCGGTTAATTACCCCAGAAACAGGGCGATCAGTTACCCTGGAAACAGGGTGATCAGTTACCCTGGAAAGTGGGCAGTCAGTTACCCTGGAAACAGGGCAGTCAGAAGCCCTGGAAACAGGGCAGTCAGTTATTCCGGAAACAGGGTGATCAGTTATCCTGGAAACAGGGCAGTTTGTTATTCCGGAAACAGGGTGATCAGTTACCCTGGAAACAGGGCGGTCAGTTACCCCGGAAACAGGGAGATCAGTTACCCCGGAAACAGGGCGGTTAGTTACCCTGGAAACAGGGCAGTCAGTTACCCTGGAAACAGGGCAGTTAGTTAACCTGGAAAGAGGGCAGTCAGTTATCCTGGAAACAGGGCATTCAGTTATCCTGGAAACAGGGCGGTCAGTTATCCCGGAAATGGGGCGGTCAGTTACCCCGGAAACAGGACGTTCAGTTACCCCAGAAACAGGGCGGTCAGTTCCCTGGAAGCAGGGTGATTAGTTACCCTGGAAACTGGGCAGTCAGTTATCCTGGAAACAGTGTGGTCAGTTACCCTGGAAACAGGGCAGTCAGTTACCTCGGAAACAGGGTGGTCAGTTACCCTGGAAACAGGGCAGTCAGTTACCCCAGAAACAGGGTGATCAGTTACCCTGGAAAAAGGGCAGTCAGTTATCCCGGAAACAGGGCGGTCAGTTACCGTGGAAACAGGGCAGTCAGTTACCCTGGAAACAGGGCAGTCAGTTATCTTGGAAACAGGGCAGTCAGTTATCCTGGAATCCGGGCGGTCAGTTACCCCGGAAATATGGCGATCAGTTACCCCGGAAACAGGGCGGTCAGTTACCCTGGAAACAGGGCAGTCAGATTCCCCCGAAACAGGGCAGTCAGTTAACCTGGAAACAGGGCATTCAGTTATCCTGGAAACAGGGCATTCAGTTCTCCTGGAAACAGATCGGTCAGTTACCCCTGAAATAGGGCGATCAGTTACCCCGGAAACAGGGCTGTCAGTTACCCTGGAAACAGGGCATTCAGTTATCCTGGAAACAGGGCGGTCAGTTACCCCGGAAACAGGGAGATCAGTTACCCCGGAAACAGGGCTGTCAGTTACCCTGGAAACAGGGCAGTCAGTTATCCTGGAAACAGGGCGGTCAGATACCCTGGAAACAGGGCAGTCAGTTACCCCGGAAACAGGGAGATCAGTTATCCTGGAAAAAGGGCGATCAGTTAACCCGGAAAAAGGGTGATCAGTTATCCTGGAAACAGGGCAGTCAGTTAGCTTGGAAACAGGGCAGTCAGTTATCCCGGAAACAGGGCAGTCAGCTATCCCGGAAACAAGGTGATCAGTTACCCTGGAAACAGGGCAGCCAGTTTCCCCTGGAAACATGGCAGTCAGTTACCCTGGAAACAGGGTGATCAGTTACCCTGGAAACAGGGTGATCGGTTACCCTGGAAACAGGGAGGTCAGTTACCCCGGAAACAGGGCAGTCAGTTATCCCGGAAACAGGGCAGTCAGTTAACCTGGAAACAGAGCAGTCAGTTATCCTGGAAACAGGGCGGTCAGTTACCCCAGAAACAGGGCCGTCAGTTACCCTGGAAACAGGGCAGTCAGTTACCCCGGAAACAGGGTGATCAGCTACACTGGAAACAGGGTGATCAGTTACCCTGGAAACGGGGCGGTCAGTTACCCCTGAAACAGGGCAGTCAGTTACCCTGGAAACAGGGTGATCAGTTACCCTGGAAACAGGGCAGTCAGTTATCCCGGAAACAGGGTGATCAGTTACCCTGAAAACTGGGCAGTCAGTTACCCTGTAAACAGGGCAGTCAGTTACCCCGGAAACAGGGCATTCAGTTACCCTGGAAACAGAGCAGTCAGTTACGCCGGCAACTGGGCAATCAGTTACCCTGGAAACAAGGCAGTCAGTCACGCTGGAAACAGGTTAGTCAGTTACCCCGGAAACAGGGTGATCAGTTACCCTGGAAACAGGGCAGTCAGTTATCCCCGAAACAGGGCAGTCAGTTATCCCGGAAAAAGGGTGATCAGTTACCCTGGAAACAGGGCAGTCAGTTATCCTGGAAACAGGGCAGTCAGTTACCCTGGAAACAGGGCAGTCAGTTACCCGGACACAGGGTGATCAGTTAGCCCGGAAACAGGGAGATCAGTTACCCTGGAAACGGGGCAGTCTGTTTCAATGGAAACAGGGCGGTCAGTTACCCTGGAAACAGGGCAGTCTGTTATACTGGAAACAGGGTGGTCAGTTACCCCGGAAACAGGTTGATCAGTTATCCTGGAAACAGGGCGGTCAGTTACCCCGGAAACAGGGCGGTTAATTACCCCAGAAACAGGGCGATCAGTTACCCTGGAAACAGGGTGATCAGTTACCCTGGAAAGTGGGCAGTCAGTTACCCTGGAAACAGGGCAGTCAGAAGCCCTGGAAACAGGGCAGTCAGTTATTCCGGAAACAGGGTGATCAGTTATCCTGTAAACAGGGCAGTTTGTTATTCCGGAAACAGGGTGATCAGTTACACTGGAAACAGGGCGGTCAGTTACCCCGGAAACAGGGAGATCAGTTACCCCGGAAACAGGGCGGTTAATTACCCTGGAAACAGGGCAGTCAGTTACCCTGGAAACAGGGCAGTTAGTTAACCTGGAAAGAGGGCAGTCAGTTATCCTGGAAACAGGGCATTCAGTTATCCTGGAAACAGGGCGGTCAGTTATCCCGGAAATGGGGCGGTTAGTTACCCCGGAAACAGGACGTTCAGTTACCCCAGAAACAGGGCGGTCAGTTCCCTGGAAGCAGGGTGATTAGTTACCCTGGAAACTGGGCAGTCAGTTATCCTGGAAACAGTGTGGTCAGTTACCCTGGAAACAGGGCAGTCAGTTACCTCGGAAACAGGGTGGTCAGTTACCCTGGAAACAGGGCAGTCAGTTACCCCAGAAACAGGGTGATCAGTTACCCTGGAAAAAGGGCAGTCAGTTATCCCGGAAACAGGGCGGTCAGTTACCGTGGAAACAGGGCAGTCAGTTACCCTGGAAACAGGGCAGTCAGTTATCCTGGAATCCGGGCGGTCAGTTACCCCGGAAATATGGCGGTCAGTTATCCTGGAAACAGGGCGGTCAGTTACCCCGGAAACAGGGAGATCAGTTACCCCGGAAACAGCGCGGTCAGTTACCCTGGAAACAGGGCAGTCAGATTCCCCCGAAACAGGGCAGTCAGTTAACCTGGAAACAGGGCATTCAGTTATCCTGGAAACAGGGCATTCATTTCTCCTGGAAACAGGGCATTCATTTCTCCTGGAAACAGGGCGGTCAGTTACCCCTGAAATAGGGCGATCAGTTACCCTGGAAACAGGGCAGTCAGTTATCCTGGAAACAGGGCGGTCAGTTACTCCGGAAACAGGGAGATCAGTTACCCCGGAAACAGGGCTGTCAGTTACCCTGGAAACAGGGCAGTCAGTTATCCTGGAAACAGGGCGGTCAGATACCCTGGAAACAGGGCAGTCAGTTACCCCGGAAACAGGGAGATCAGTTATCCTGGAAAAAGGGCGATCAGTTAACCCGGAAAAAGGGGAGTCAGTTACCCCGGAAACAGGGCGGTCAGTAACCATGGAAACAGATTAGTCAGTTACCCCGGAAAAAGGGTGATCAGTTATCCTGGAAACAGGGCAGTCAGTTAGCCTGGAAACAGGGCAGTCAGTTATCCCGGAAACAGGGCAGTCAGCTATCCCGGAAACAAGGTGATCAGTTACCCTGGAAACAGGGCAGTCAGTTTCCCCTGGAAACATGGCAGTCAGTTACCCTGGAAACAGGGTGATCAGTTACCCTGGAAACAGGGTGATCGGTTACCCTGGAAACAGGGCGGTCAGTTACCCCGTAAACAGGGCAGTCAGTTATCCCGGAAACAGGGCAGTCAGTTAACCTGGAAACAGAGCAGTCAGTTATCCTGGAAACAGGGCGGTCAGTTACCCCAGAAACAGGGCCGTCAGTTACCCTGGAAACAGGGCAGTCAGTTACCCCGGAAACAGGGTGATGAGCTACACTGGAAACAGGGTGATCAGTTACCCTGGAAACGGGGCGGTCAGTTACCCCTGAAACAGGGCAGTCAGTTACCCTGGAAACAGGGTGATCATTTACCCTGGAAACAGGGCAGTCAGTTATCCCGGAAACAGGGTGATCAGTTACCCTGAAAACTGGGCAGTCAGTTACCCTGTAAACAGGGCAGTCAGTTACCCCGGAAACAGGGCATTCAGTTACCCTGGAAACAGAGCAGTCAGTTACCCCGGCAAATGGGCAGTCAGTTACCCTGGAAACAGGGCAGTCAGTCACGCTCGAAACAGGTTAGTCAGTTACCCCGGAAACAGGGTGATCAGTTACCCTGGAAACAGGGCAGTCAGTTATCCCCGAAACAGGGCAGTCAGTTATCCCGGAAAAAGGGTGATCAGTTACCCTGGAAACAGGGCAGTCAGTTACGTCGGATACAGGCTGATCAGTTAGCCCGGAAACAGGGTGATCAGTTACCCTGGAAACAGGGCAGTCAGTTATCCTGGAAACAGTGCAGTCAGTTACCCCGGAAACAGGGCGGTCAGTTACCCTGGAAACAGGGCAGCCAGTTATCCCGGAAACTGGGCGGTCAGTTACCCCGGAAACAGGGCGGTCCGTTATCCCGGAAACAGGGTGATCAGTTAACCTGGAAACAGGGCAGTCAGTTATCCTGGAAACAGCGCGGTCAGTTACCCCAGAAACAGGGCCGTCAGTTACCCTGGAAACAGTTTAGTCAGTTACCTCAGAAACAGGGAGATCAGTTACCCTGGAAACTGGGCAGTCATTTACCACGGAAACAGGGCGGTCAGTTATCCCGGAAAAATGGTGATCAGCTACCCTGGAAACAGGGTGATCAGCTACCCTGGAAACAGGGTGATCAGTTACCCTGGAAACAGGGCAGTCAGTTATCCCGGAAAAAGGGTGATCAGTTACCCTGGAAACAGGGCAGTCAGTTATCCCAGAAACAGGGTGATCAGTTACGCTGGAAACAGGGCAGTCAGTTATCCTGGAAACAGGGCAGTCAGTTACACTGGAAACAGGGCGGTGGGTTAACCTGGAAACAGGGCAGACAGTTATCCCGGAAACAGGGCAGTCAGTTATCCCGGTAACAGGATGATCAGTTACCCTGGAAACAGGGCAGTCAGTAACCCAGGAAACAGGGCAGTCAGTTACCATGGAAACAGGGCAGTCAGTTATCCCGGAAACACGGCAGTCAGTTATCCCGGAAACAGGGTGATCAGTTACCCTGGAAACTGGGCAGTCAGTTACCCCGGAAACAGGGCAGTCAGTAACCCAGGAAACAGGGCAGTCAGTTACCAAGGAAACAGGGTCGTCAGTTATCCCGGAAACAGGGCAGTCAGTTATCCCGAAAAAAGGGTGATCAGTTACCCTGGAAACAGGGCAGTCAGTTATCCTGGAAACAGGGCAGTCAGTTACCCTGGAAACAGGGCAGTCAGTTACCCGGACACAGGGTGATCAGTTAGCCCGGAAACAGGGAGATCAGTTACCCTGGAAACGGGGCAGTCTGTTTCAATGGAAACAGGGCGGTCAGTTACCCTGGAAACAGGGCAGTCTGTTATACTGGAAACAGGGTGGTCAGTTACCCTGGAAACAGGGTGGTCAGTTACCCCGGAAACAGGTTGATCAGTTATCCTGGAAACAGGGCGGTCAGTTACCCCGGAAACAGGGCGGTTAATTACCCCAGAAACAGGGCGATCAGTTACCCTGGAAACAGGGTGATCAGTTACCCTGGAAAGTGGGCAGTCAGTTACCCTGGAAACAGGGCAGTCAGAAGCCCTGGAAACAGGGCAGTCAGTTATTCCGGAAACAGGGTGATCAGTTATCCTGGAAACAGGGCAGTTTGTTATTCCGGAAACAGGGTGATCAGTTACCCTGGAAACAGGGCGGTCAGTTACCCCGGAAACAGGGAGATCAGTTACCCCGGAAACAGGGCGGTTAGTCACCCTGGAAACAGGGCAGTCAGTTACCCTGGAAACAGGGCAGTTAGTTAACCTGGAAAGAGGGCAGTCAGTTATCCTGGAAACAGGGCATTCAGTTATCCTGGAAACAGGGCGGTCAGTTATCCCGGAAATGGGGCGGTCAGTTACCCCGAAAACAGGACGTTCAGTTACCCCAGAAACAGGGCGGTCAGTTCCCTGGAAGCAGGGTGATCAGTTACCCTGGAAACTGGGCAGTCAGTTATCCTGGAAACAGTGTGGTCAGTTACCCTGGAAACAGGGCAGTCAGTTACCTCGGAAACAGGGTGGTCAGTTTCCCTGGAAACAGGGCAGTCAGTTACCGTGGAAACAGGGTGATCAGTTACCCTGGAAACAGGGCAGTCAGTTATCCTGGAAACAGGGCAGTCAGTTATCCTGGAATCCGGGCGGTCAGTTACCCCGGAAATAGGGCGGTCAGTTATCCTGGAAACAGGGCGGTCAGTTACCCCGGAAACAGGGAGATCAGTTACCCCGGAAACAGGGCGGTCAGTTACCCTGGAAACAGGGCAGTCAGATTCCCCCGAAACCGGGCAGTCAGTTAACCTGGAAACAGGGCATTCAGTTATCCTGGAAACAGGGCATTCAGTTCTCCTGGAAACAGGACGGTCAGTTACCCCTGAAATAGGGCGGTCAGTTATCCTGGAAACAGGGCGGTCAGTTACCCCGGAAACAGGGAGATCAGTTACCCCGGAAACAGGGCTGTCAGTTACCCTGGAAACAGGGCAGTCAGTTATCCTGGAAACAGGGCGGTCAGTTACCCCGGAAACAGGGAGATCAGTTACCCCGGAAACAGGGCGGTCGGTTACCCTGGAAACAGGGCAGTCAGTTATCCTGGAAACAGGGCGGTCAGATACCCTGGAAACAGGGCAGTCAGTTACCCCGGAAACAGGGAGATCAGTTATCCTGGAAAAAGGGCGATCAGTTAACCCGGAAAAAGGGGAATCAGTTACCCCGGAAACAGGGCGGTCAGTAACCATGGAAACAGATTAGTCAGTTACCCCGGAAAAAGGGTGATCAGTTATCCTGGAAACAGGGCAATCAGTTAGCCTGGAAACAGGGCAGTCAGTTATCCCGGAAACAGGGCAGTCAGCTATCCCGGAAACAAGGTGATCAGTTACCCTGGAAACAGGGCAGTCAGTTTCCCCTGGAAACATGGCAGTCAGTTACCCTGGAAACAGGGTGAACAGTTACCCTGGAAACAGGGTGATCGGTTACCCTGGAAACAGGGCGGTCAGTTACCCCGGAAACAGGGCAGTCAGTTATCCCGGAAACAGGGCGATCAGTTACCCTGTAAACAGGGCAGTCAGTAATCCCGGAAAAAGGGTGATCAGTTACCCTGGAAACAGGGCAGTCAGTTATCCTGGAAACAGGGCAGTCAGTTACCCTGGAAACAGGGCAGTCAGTTACGTAGGATACAGGCTGATCAGTTAGCCCGGAAACAGGGAGATCAGTTACCCTGGAAACAGGGCAGTCAGTTATCCTGGAAACAGTGCAGTCAGTTACCCCGGAAACAGGGCGGTCAGTTACCCTGGAAACAGGGCAGCCAGTTATCCCGGAAACAGGGCGGTCAGTTACCCCGGAAACAGGGCGGTCAGTTATCCCGGAAACAGGGTGATCAGTTAACCTGGAAACAGGGCAGTCAGATATCCTGGAAACAGCGCGGTCAGTTACCCCAGAAACAGGGCCGTCAGTTACCCTGGAAACAGTTTAGTCAGTTACCTCAGAAACAGGGAGATCAGTTACCCTGGAAACTGGGCAGTCAGTTACCACGGAAACAGGGCGGTCAGTTATCCCGGAAACAGGGTGATAAGCTACCCTGGAAACAGGGTGATCAGCTACCCTGGAAACAGGGTGATCAGTTACCCTGGAAACAGGGCGGTCAGTTACCTCTGAAACAGGGCAGTCAGTTATCCCGGAAAAAGGGTGATCAGTTACCCTGGAAACAGGGCAGTCAGTTATCCCGGAAACAGGGTGATCAGTTACCCTGGAAACAGGGCAGTCAGTTACCCTGGAAACAGGGCAGTCAGTTACACTGGAAACAGGGCGGTGAGTTAACCTGGAAACAGGGCAGTCAGTTATCCCGGAAACAGGGCAGTCAGTTATCCCGGAAACAGAATGATCAGTTACCCTGGAAACAGGGCAGTCAGTAACCAAGGAAACAGGGCAGTCAGTTACCATGGAAACAGGGCAGTCAGTTATCCCGGAAACAGGGCAGTCAGTTATCCCGGAAACAGGGTGATCAGTTACCCTGCAAACTGGGCAGTCAGTTACCCCGGGAACAGGGCAGTCAGTTACCCTGGAAACACGGCAGACAGTTAACCTGGAAACAGGGCAGTCAGTTATCCCGGAAACAGGGTGATCAGTTACCCTGAAAACTGGGCAGTCAGTTACCCTGTAAACAGGGCAGTCAGTTACCCCGGAAACAGGGCATTCAGTTACCCTGGAAACAGAGCAGTCAGTTACCCCGGCAACTGGGCAGTCAGTTACCCTGGAAACAGGGCTGTCAGTCACGCTGGAAACAGGTTAGTCAGTTACCCCGGAAACAGGGTGATCAGTTACCCTGGAAACAGGGCAGTCAGTTATCCCCAAAACAGGGCAGTCAGTTATCCCGGAAAAAGGGTGATCTGTTACCCTGGAAACAGGGCAGTCAGTTACGTCGGATACAGGCTGATCAGTTAGCCCGGAAACAGGGAGATCAGTTACCCTGGAAACAGGGCAGTCAGTTATCCTGGAAACAGTGCAGTCAGTTACCCCGGAAACAGGGCGGTCAGTTACCCTGGAAACAGGGCAGCCAGTTATCCCGGAAACAGGGCGGTCAGTTACCCCGGAAACAGGGTGGTCAGTTATCCCGGAAACAGGGTGATCAGTTAACCTGGAAACAGGGCAGTCAGTTATCCTGGAAACAGCGCGGTCAGTTACCCCAGAAACAGGGCCGTCAGTTACCCTGGAAACAGTTTAGTCAGTTACCTCAGAAACAGGGAGATCAGTTACCCTGGAAACTGGGCAGTCAGTTACCACGGAAACAGGGCGGTCAGTTATCCCGGAAACAGGGTCATAAGCTACCCTGGAAACAGGGTGATCAGCTACCCTGGAAACAGGGTGATCAGTTACCCTGGAAACAGGGCAGTCAGTTATCCCGGAAAAAGGGTGATCAGTTACCCTGGAAACAGGGCAGTCAGTTATCCCGGAAACAGGGCAGTCAGTTACACTGGAAACAGGGCGGTGAGTTAACCTGGAAACAGGGCAGACAGTTATCCCGGAAACAGGGCAGTCAGTTATCCCGGTAACAGGATGATCAGTTACCCTGGAAACAGGGCAGTCAGTAACCCAGGAAACAGGGCAGTCAGTTACCCTGGAAACACGGCAGTCAGTTACCCCGGAAACAGGGCAGTCAGTTACCCTGGAAACACGGCTGTCAGTTACCCCGGAAACAGGGCAGTCAGTTATCCCGGAAACAGGGTGATCAGTTACCCTGAAAACTGGGCAGTCAGTTACCCTGGAAAGAGAGCAGTCAGTTACCCCGGCAACTGGGCAGTCAGTTACCCTGGAAACAGGGCAGTCAGTCACCCTGGAAACAGGATAGTCAGTTACCCCGGAAACAGGGTGATCAGTTACCCTGGAAACAGGGCAGTCAGTTATCCCCGAAACAGGGCAGTCAGTTATCCCGGAAAAAGGGTGATCAAATACACTGGAAACTGGGCAGTCAGTTACCCCGGAAACAGGGCAGTCAGTTACCCTGGAAACAGGGCGGTTAATTACCCCAGAAACAGGGCGATCAGTTACCCTGGAAACAGGGTGATCAGTTACCCTGGAAAGTGGTCAGTCAGTTACCCTGGAAACAGGGCAGTCAGAAGCCCTGGAAACAGGGCAGTCAGTTATTCCGGAAACAGGGTGATCAGTTATCCTGGAAACAGGGCAGTTTGTTATTCCGGAAACAGGGTGATCAGTTACCCAGGAAACAGGGCGGTCAGTTACCCCGGAAACAGGGAGATCAGTTACCCCGGAAACAGGGCTGTCAGTTACCCTGGAAACAGGGCATTCAGTTATCCTGGAAACAGGGCGGTCAGTTATCCCGGAAATGGGGCGGTCAGTTACCCCGGAAACAGGACGTTCAGTTATCCCAGAAACAGGGCGGTCAGTTCCCTGAAAGCAGGGTGATTAGTTACCCTGGAAACTGGGCAGTCAGTTATCCTGGAAACAGTGTGGTCAGTTACCCTGGAAACAGGGCAGTCAGTTACCTCGGAAACAGGGTGGTCAGTTACCCTGGAAACAGGGCAGTCAGTTACCCCAGAAACAGGGTGATCAGTTACCCTGGAAAAAGGGCAGTCAGTTATCCCGGAAACAGGGCGGTCAGTTACCGTGGAAACAGGGCAGTCAGTTACCCTGGAAACAGGGCAGTCAGTTATCCTGGAAACAGGGCAGTCAGTTATCCTGGAATCCGGGCGGTCAGTTACCCCGGAAATATGGCGGTCAGTTATCCTGGAAACAGGGCGGTCAGTTACCCCGGAAACAGGGAGATCAGTTACCCCGGAAACAGGGCGGTCAGTTACCCTGGAAACAGGGCAGTCAGATTCCCCCGAAACAGGGCAGTCAGTTAACCTGGAAACAGGGCATTCAGTTATCCTGGAAACAGGGCATTCAGTTCTCCTGGAAACAGGTCGGTCAGTTACCCCTGAAATAGGGCGGTCAGTTATCCTGGAAACAGGGCGGTCAGTTACCCCGGAAACAGGGAGATCAGTTACCCCGGAAACAGGGCTGTCAGTTACCCTGGAAACAGGGCAGTCAGTTATCCTGGAAACAGGGCGGTCAGTTACCCTGGAAACAGGGCAGTCAGTTTCCCCGGAAACAGGGTGATCAGTTATCCTGGAAAAAGGGCGATCAGTTAACCTGGAAAAAGGGGAGACAGTTACCCCGGAAACAGGGCGGTCAGTAACCATGGAAACTGATTAGTCAGTTACCCCGGAAAAAGGGTGATCAGTTATCCTGGAAACAGGGCAGTCAGTTAGCCTGGAAACAGGGCAGTCAGTTATCCCGGAAACAGGGCAGTCAGCTATCCCGGAAACAAGGTGATCAGTTACCCTGGAAACAGGGCAGTCAGTTTCCCCTGGAAACATGGCAGTCAGTTACCCTGGAAACAGGGTGATCAGTTACCCTGGAAACAGGGCGGTCAGTTACCCCGGAAACAGGGCAGTCAGTTATCCCGGAAACAGGGTGATCAGTTACCCTGGAAACAGGGCAGTCAGTTATCCCGGAAAAAGGGTGATCAGTTACCCTTGGAACAGGGCAGTCAGTTATCCTGGAAACAGGGCAGTCAGTTACCCTGGAAACAGGGCAGTCAGTTATGTCGGATACAGGCTGATCAGTTAGCCCGGAAACAGGGAGATCAGTTACCCTGGAAACAGGGCAGTCAGTTATCCTGTAAACAGTGCAGTCAGTTACCCCGGAAACAGGGCGGTCAGTTACCCTGGAAACAGGGCAGCCAGTTATCCCGGAAACAGGGCGGTCAGTTACCCCGGAAACAGGGCGGTCAGTTATCCCGGAAACAGGGTGATCAGTTACCCTGGAAAAAGGGCAGTCAGTTATCCCGGAAACAGGGCGGTCAGTTACCGTGGAAACAGGGCAGTCAGTTACCCTGGAAAAAGGGTGATCAGTTATCCTGGAAACAGGGCAGTCAGTTAGCCTGGAAACAGGGCAGTCAGTTATCCCGGAAACAGGGCAGTCAGCTATCCCGGAAACAAGGTGATCAGTTACCCTGGAAACAGGGCAGTCAGTTTCCCCTGGAAACATGGCAGTCAGTTACCCTGGAAACAGGGTGATCAGTTACCCTGGAAACAGGGCGGTCAGTTACCCCGGAAACAGGGCAGTCAGTTATCCCGGAAACAGGGTGATCAGTTACCCTGGAAACAGGGCAGTCAGTTATCCCGGAAAAAGGGTGATCAGTTACCCTTGGAACAGGGCAGTCAGTTATCCTGGAAACAGGGCAGTCAGTTACCCTGGAAACAGGGCAGTCAGTTACGTCGGATACAGGCTGATCAGTTAGCCCGGAAACAGGGAGATCAGTTACCCTGGAAACAGGGCAGTCAGTTATCCTGTAAACAGTGCAGTCAGTTACCCCGGAAACAGGGCGGTCAGTTACCCTGGAAACAGGGCAGCCAGTTATCCCGGAAACAGGGCGGTCAGTTACCCCGGAAACAGGGCGGTCAGTTATCCCGGAAACAGGGTGATCAGTTACCCTGGAAAAAGGGCAGTCAGTTATCCCGGAAACAGGGCGGTCAGTTACCGTGGAAACAGGGCAGTCAGTTACCCTGGAAACAGGGCAGTCAGTTATCCTGGAAACAGGGCAGTCAGTTATCCTGGAATCCGGGCGGTCAGTTACCCCGGAAAAATGGCGGTCAGTTATCATGGAAACAGGGCGGTCAGTTACCCCGGAAACAGGGAGATCAGTTACCCCGGAAACAGGGCGGTCAGTTACCCTGGAAACAGGGCAGTCAGATTCCCCCGAAACAGGGCAGTCAGTTAACCTGGAAACAGGGCATTCAGTTATCCTGGAAACAGGGCATTCAGTTCTCCTGGAAACAGGGCGGTCAGTTACCCCTGAAATAGGGCGGTCAGTTATCCTGGAAACAGGGCGGTCAGTTACCCCGGAAACAGGGAGATCAGTTACCCCGGAAACAGGGCTGTCAGTTACCCTGGAAACAGGGCAGTCAGTTATCCTGGAAACAGGGCGGTCAGTTACCCTGGAAACAGGGCAGTCAGTTACCCCGGAAACAGGGTGATCAGTTATCCTGGAAAAAGGGCGATCAGTTAACCCGGAAAAAGGGGAGACAGTTACCCCGGAAACAGGGCGGTCAGTAACCATGGAAACTGATTACTCAGTTACCCCGGAAAAAGGGTGATCAGTTATCCTGGAAACAGGGCAGTCAGTTAGCCTGGAAACAGGGCAGTCAGTTATCCCGGAAACAGGGCAGTCAGCTATCCCGGAAACAAGGTGATCAGTTACCCTGGAAACAGGGCAGTCAGTTTCCCCTGGAAACATGGCAGTCAGTTACCCTGGAAACAGGGTGATCAGTTACCCTGGAAACAGGGCGGTCAGTTACCCCGGAATCAGGGCAGTCAGTTATCCCGGAAACAGGGTGATCAGTTACCCTGGAAACAGGGCAGTCAGTTATCCCGGAAAAAGGGTGATCAGTTACCCTGGAAACAGGGCAGTCAGTTATCCTGGAAACAGGGCAGTCAGTTACCCTGGAAACAGGGCAGTCAGTTACGTCGGATACAGGCTGATCAGTTAGCCCGGAAACAGGGAGATCAGTTACCCTGGAAACAGGGCAGTCAGTTATCCTGTAAACAGTGCAGTCAGTTACCCCGGAAACAGGGCGGTCAGTTACCCTGGAAACAGGGCAGCCAGTTATCCCGGAAACAGGGCGGTCAGTTACCCCGGAAACAGGGCGGTCAGTTATCCCGGAAACAGGGTGATCAGTTAACCTGGAAACAGGGCAGTCAGTTATCCTGGAAACAGCGCGGTCAGTTACCCCAGAAACAGGGCCGTCAGTTACCCTGGAAACAGTTTAGTCAGTTACCTCAGAAACAGGGAGATCAGTTACCCTGGAAACTGGGCAGTCAGTTACCACGGAAACAGGGCGGTCAGTTATCCCGGAAACAGGGTGATAAGCTACCCTGGAAACAGGGTGATAAGCTACCCTGGAAACAGGGTGATCAGCTACCCTGGAAACAGGGTGATCAGGTACCCTTTAAACAGGGCGGTCAGTTACCTCTGAAACAGGGCAGACAGTTATCCCGGAAAAAGGGTGATCAGTTATCCTGGAAACAGGGCAGTCAGTTACACTGGAAACAGGGCGGTGAGTTAACCTGGAAACAGGGCAGTCAGTTATCCCGGAAACAGGGCAGTCAGTTATCCCGGAAACAGGATGATCAGTTACCCTGGAAACAGGGCAGTCAGTAACCCAGGAAACAGGGCAGTCAGTTACCATGGAAACAGGGCAGTCAGTTATCCCGGAAACAGGGCAGTCAGTTATCCTGGAAACAGGGTGATCAGTTACCCTGGAAACTGGGCAGTCAGTTACCCCGGGAACAGGGCAGTCAGTTACCCTGGAAACACGGCAGTCAGTTACCCTGGAAACAGGGCAGTCAGTTATCCCGGAAACAGGGTGATCAGTTACCCTGAAAACTGGGCAGTCAGTTACCCTGTAAAGAGGGCAGTGAGTTACCCCGGAAACAGGTCATTCAGTTACCCTGGAAACAGAGCAGTCAGCTACCCCGGCAACTGGGCAGTCAGTTACCCTGGAAACAGGGCAGTCAGTCACGCTGGAAACAGGTTAGTCAGTTACCCCGGAAACAGGGTGATCAGTTACCCTGGAAACAGGGCAGTCAGTTATCCCCGAAACAGGGCAGTCAGTTATACCGGAAAAAGGGTGATCAGTTACCCTGGAAACAGGGCAGTCAGTTACGTCGGATACAGGCTGATCAGTTAGCCCGGAAACAGGGAGATCAGTTACCCTGGAAACAGGGTAGTCAGTTATCCTGGAAACAGTGCAGTCAGTTACCCCGGAAACAGGGCGGTCAGTTACCCTGGAAACAGGGCAGCCAGTTATCCCGGAAACAGGGCGGTCAGTTACCCCGGAAACAGGGCGGTCAGTTATCCCGGAAACAGGGTGATCAGTTAACCTGGAAACAGGGCAGTCAGTTATCCTGGAAACAGCGCGGTCAGTTACCCCAGAAACAGGGCCGTCAGTTACCCTGGAAACAGTTTAGTCAGTTACCTCAGAAACAGGGAGATCAGTTACCCTGGAAACTGAGCAGTCAGTTACCACGGAAACAGGGCGGTCAGTTATCCCGGAAACAGGGTGATCAGCTACCCTGGAAACAGGGTGATCCGCTACCCTGGAAACAGGGTGATCAGTTACCCTGGAAACGGGGCAGTCAGTTATCCCGGAAAAAGGGTGATCAGTTACCCTGGAAACAGGGCAGTCAGTTATCCCGGAAACAGGGTGATCAGTTACGCTGGAAACAGGGCAGTCAGTTTTCCTGGAAACAGGGCAGTCAGTTCCACTGGAAACAGGGCGGTGAGTTAACCTGGAAACAGGGCAGACAGTTATCCCGGAAACAGGGCAGTCAGTTATCCCGGTAACAGGATGATCAGTTACCCTGGAAACAGGGCAGTCAGTAACCCAGGAAACAGGGCAGTCAGTTACCATGGAAACAGGGCAGTCAGTTATCCCGGAAACAGGGCAGTCAGTTATCCCGGAAACAGGGTGATCAGTTACCCTGGAAACTGGGCAGTCAGTTACCCCGGAAACAGGGCAGTCAGTTACCCTGGAAACACGGCAGTCAGTTACCCTGGAAACAGGGCAGTCAGTTATCCCGGAAAAAGGGTGATCAGTTACCCTGAAAACTGGGCAGTCAGTTACCCTGGAAAGAGAGCAGTCAGTTACCCCGGCAACTGGGCAGTCAGTTACCCTGGAAACAGGGCAGTCAGTCACCCTGGAAACAGGATAGTCAGTTACCCCGGAAACAGGGTGATCAGTTACCCTGGAAACAGGGCAGTCAGTTATCCCCGTAACAGGGCAGTCAGTTATCCCGGAAAAAGGGTGATCAGTTACCCTGGAAACTGGGCAGTCAGTTACCCCGGAAACAGGGCAGTCAGTTACCCTGGAAACAGGGCAGTCAGTTACCCCAGAAACTGTGCAGTCAGTTACCCTGGAAACAGGGCAGTCAGTCAACCTGGAAACAGGTCAGTCAGTTACCCCGGAAACAGGGTGATCAGTTACCCCGGAAACAGGGCAGTCAGTTCCCCTGGAAACAGGGCAGTCAGTTACCCAGGAAACAGGGCAGTCAGGTATCCCGGAAACAGGGCAGTCAGTTATCCCGGAAACAGGGTGATCAGTTACCCTGGAAACTGGGCAGTCTGTTACCCTGGAAAGAGGGCGGTTAGTAACCCTGGAAACAGATTAATCAGTTACCCCGGAAGCAGGGTGATCAGTTATCCTGGAAATAGGGCAGTCAGTTAGCCTGGAAACAGGGCAGTCAGTTACCCCGGAAACTGGGCAGTCTGTTACCCTGGAAACAGGGCGGTCAGTTACCCTGGAAACAGGGCAGTCAGTTATCCTGGAAACAGGGTGATCAGTTACCCTGGAAACAGGGTGGTCAGTTACCTTGGAAACATGGCAGTCAGTCACCCTGGAAACTGGTTAGTCAGTTACCCCGGAAACAGGTTGATCAGTTACCCTGGAAACAGGGCAGTCAGTTCTCCTGCAAACAGGGCAGCCAGTTAACCTGGAAATAGGGCAGTCAGTTACCCTGGAAATAGGGCAGTCAGTTACCCTGGAAACAGGGCAGTCAGTTACCCCGGAAACTGTGCAGTCAGTTATCCCGGAAACAGGGCAGTCAGTTATCCCGGAAACATGGTGATCAGTTACCCTGGAAACAGGGCGGTCAGTTAACCCGGAAATAGGGCGGTCAGTTATCCTGGAAACAGGGCGGTCAGTTACCCCGGAAACAGGCATATCAGTTACCCCGGAAACAGGGCAGTCAGTTACCCTGGAATCAGGGCAGTCAGTTATCCTGGAAACACGGTGGTCAGTTTCCCTGGAAACAGGGTGGTCAGTTACCCCGGAAACTGGGTGATCAGTTATCCTGGAAACAGGGCGGTCAGTTACCCCGGAAATAGGGCAGTCAGTTACCTCGGAAACAGTGCGGTCAGTAACCCTGGAAACAGATTAGTCAGTTACCCCGGAAACAGGGCGATTAGTTACCCTTGAAACAGGGCATTCAGTTATCCCGGAAACTGGGCAGTCAGTTACCCTCGAAACAGGGTGATCAGTTATCCTGGAAACAGGGCGATCAGTTACCCTGGAAACAGGGTGATCAGTTACCCTGGAAAGTGGGCAGTCAGTTACCCTGGAAACAGGGCGGTCAGATACCCTGGAAACAGGGCAGTCGGTTATTCCGGAAACAGGGTGATCAGTTACCCTGGAAACAGGGCAGTCAGTTATTCCGAAACAGGGTGATCAGTTACCCTGGAAACAGGGCGGTCAGTTACCCCAGAAACAGGGAGATCAGTTACCCCGGAAACAGGGCGGTTAGTTACCCTGGAAACAGGGCAGTCAGTTACACTGGAAACAGGGCAGTTAGTTAACCTGGAAACAGGGCAGTCAGTTATCCTGGAAACAGGGCATTCAGTTATCCTGGAAACAGGGCGGTCAGCTTCCCGGAAATAGGTCGGTAAGTTATCCTGGAAACAGGGCGGTCAGTTTCCCCGGAAACAGGGAGATCAGTTACCCCAGAAGCAGGGCAGTCAGTTACCCTGGAAATAGGGCGGTCAGTCATCCTGGAAACAGGGTGGTCAGTTACCCCGGAAACAGGGCAGTCAGTTAGCCCGGAAACAGGGCGGTCAGTAACCCTGGAAACAGATTAGTCATGTACCCCGGAAACAGGGTGATCAGTTAGCCTGGAAACAGGGCAGTCAGTTCCTCTGGAAACAGGGCAGTAAGTTACCCTGGAAACAGGGCAGTGATTTATCCCGGAAACAGGGCAGTCAGTTATCCCGGAAACAGGGTGATCAGTTACCCTGGAAACAGGGCAGTCAGTTACCCCGGAAACAGGGCAGTCAGTTATCCCGGAAACAGGGTGATCAGTTACCCTGGAAACTGGGAAGTCAGTTACCCAGGAAACAGGGCAGTCAGTTACCCCGGAAACAGGGCAGTCAGTTACCCTGGAAACTGGGCAGTCAGTTACCCTGGAAACAGGGCAGACAGTTATCCCGGAAACAGGGTGATCAGTTATCCCGGAAACAGGGCAGTCAGTTACCCCGGAAAATGGGCAGTCAGTTACCCTGAAAACAGGGCAGTCAGTCACCCTGGAAACAGGTTAGTCAGTTACCCCGGAAACAGGGTGATCAGTTACCGCAGAAACAGGGCAGTCAGTTCCCCTGGAAACAGGGCAATCTGTTATCCCCATAACCTGGCAGTCAGTTATCCTCGAAACAGGGTGATCAGTTACTCTGGAAACTGGGCACAGTTACCATGGAAACAGTGCACTCAGTTATCCCGGAAACAGGGTGATCAGTTACGCTGGAAACAGGGCAGTCAGTTTTCCTGGAAACAGGGCAGTCAGTTACACTGGAAACAGGGCTGTGAGTTAACCTGGAAACAGGGCAGACAGTTATCCCGGAAACAGGGCAGTCAGTTATCCCGGTAACAGGATGATCAGTTACCCTGGAAACAGGGCAGTCAGTAACCCAGGAAACAGGGCAGTCAGTTACCATGGAAACAGGGCAGTCAGTTATCCCGGAAACAGGGCAGTCAGTTATCCCGGAAACAGGGTGATCAGTTACCCTGGAAACTGGGCAGTCAGTTACCCCGGAAACAGGGCAGTCAGTTACCCTGGAAACACGGCAGTCAGTTACCCTGGAAACAGGGCAGTCAGTTATCCCGGAAACAGGGTGATCAGTTACCCTGGAAACAGGGCAGTCAGTCACCCTGGAAACAGGATAGTCAGTTACCCCGGAAACAGGGTGATCAGTTACCCTGGAAACAGGGCAGTCAGATATCCCTGTAACAGGGCAGTCAGTTATCCCGGAAAAAGGGTGATCAGTTACCCTGGAAACTGGGCAGTCAGTTACCCCGGAAACAGGGCAGTCAGTTCTCCTGCAAACAGGGCAGCCAGTTAACCTGGAAATAGGGCAGTCAGTTACCCTGGAAATAGGGCAGTCAGTTACCCTGGAAACAGGGCAGTCAGTTACCCCGGAAACTGTGCAGTCAGTTATCCCGGAAACAGGGCAGTCAGTTATCCCGGAAACAGGGTGATCAGTTACCCTGGAAACAGGGCGGTCAGTTAACCCGGAAATAGGGCGGTCAGTTATCCTGGAAACAGGGCGGTCAGTTACCCCGGAAACAGGCATATCAGTTACCCCGGAAACAGGGCAGTCAGTTACCCTGGAAACACGGCAGTCAGTTACCCTGGAAACAGGGCAGTCAGTTATCCCGGAAACAGGGTGATCAGTTACCCTGGAAACAGGGCAGTCAGTCACCCTGGAAACAGGATAGTCAGTTACCCCGGAAACAGGGTGATCAGTTACCCTGGAAACAGGGCAGTCAGATATCCCCGTAACAGGGCAGTCAGTTATCCCGGAAAAAGGGTGATCAGTTACCCTGGAAACTGGGCAGTCAGTTACCCCGGAAACAGGGCAGTCAGTTCTCCTGCAAACAGGGCAGCCAGTTAACCTGGAAATAGGGCAGTCAGTTACCCTGGAAATAGGGCAGTCAGTTACCCTGGAAACAGGGCAGTCAGTTACCCCGGAAACTGTGCAGTCAGTTATCCCGGAAACAGGGCAGTCAGTTATCCCGGAAACAGGGTGATCAGTTACCCTGGAAACAGGGCGGTCAGTTAACCCGGAAATAGGGCGGTCAGTTATCCTGGAAACAGGGCGGTCAGTTACCCGGGAAACAGGCATATCAGTTACCCCGGAAACAGGGCAGTCAGTTACCCTGGAATCAGGGCAGTCAGTTATCCTGGAAACACGGTGGTCAGTTTCCCTGGAAACAGGGTGGTCAGTTACCCCGGAAACTGGGTGATCAGTTACCCTGGAAACTGGGCAGTCAGTTACCCCGGAAACAGGGCAGTCAGTTCTCCTGCAAACAGGGCAGCCAGTTAACCTGGAAATAGGGCAGTCAGTTACCCTGGAAATAGGGCAGTCAGTTACCCTGGAAACAGGGCAGTCAGTTACCCCGGAAACTGTGCAGTCAGTTATCCCGGAAACAGGGCAGTCAGTTATCCCGGAAACAGGGTGATCAGTTACCCTGGAAACAGGGCGGTCAGTTAACCCGGAAATAGGGCGGTCAGTTATCCTGGAAACAGGGCGGTCAGTTACCCCGGAAACAGGCATATCAGTTACCCCGGAAACAGGGCAGTCAGTTACCCTGGAAACACGGCAGTCAGTTACCCTGGAAACAGGGCAGTCAGTTATCCCGGAAACAGGGTGATCAGTTACCCTGGAAACAGGGCAGTCAGTCACCCTGGAAACAGGATAGTCAGTTACCCCGGAAACAGGGTGATCAGTTACCCTGGAAACAGGGCAGTCAGATATCCCCGTAACAGGGCAGTCAGTTATCCCGGAAAAAGGGTGATCAGTTACCCTGGAAACTGGGCAGTCAGTTACCCCGGAAACAGGGCAGTCAGTTCTCCTGCAAACAGGGCAGCCAGTTAACCTGGAAATAGGGCAGTCAGTTACCCTGGAAATAGGGCAGTCAGTTACCCTGGAAACAGGGCAGTCAGTTACCCCGGAAACTGTGCAGTCAGTTATCCCGGAAACAGGGCAGTCAGTTATCCCGGAAACAGGGTGATCAGTTACCCTGGAAACAGGGCGGTCAGTTAACCCGGAAATAGGGCGGTCAGTTATCCTGGAAACAGGGCGGTCAGTTACCCCGGAAACAGGCATATCAGTTACCCCGGAAACAGGGCAGTCAGTTACCCTGGAATCAGGGCAGTCAGTTATCCTGGAAACACGGTGGTCAGTTTCCCTGGAAACAGGGTGGTCAGTTACCCCGGAAACTGGGTGATCAGTTATCCTGGAAACAGGGCGGTCAGTTACCCCGGAAATAGGGCAGTCAGTTACCTCGGAAACAGTGCGGTCAGTAACCCTGGAAACAGATTAGTCAGTTACCCCGGAAACAGGGCGATCAGTTACCCTTGAAACAGGGCATTCAGTTATCCCGGAAACTGGGCAGTCAGTTACCCTCGAAACAGGGTGATCAGTTATCCTGGAAACAGGGCGATCAGTTACCCTGGAAACAGGGTGATCAGTTACCCTGGAATGTGGGCAGTCAGTTACCCTGGAAACAGGGCATTCAGATACCCTGGAAACAGGGCAGTCGGTTATTCCGGAAACAGGGTGATCAGTTACCCTGGAAACAGGGCAGTCAGTTATTCCGGAAACAGGGTGATCAGTTACCCTGGAAACAGGGCGGTCAGTTACCCCAGAAACAGGGAGATCAGTTACCCCGGAAACAGGGCGGTTAGTTACCCTGGAAACAGGGCAGTCAGTTACACTGGAAACAGGGCAGTTAGTTAACCTGGAAACAGGGCAGTCAGTTATCCTGGAAACAGGGCATTCAGTTATCCTGGAAACAGGGCGGTCAGCTTCCCGGAAATAGGTCGGTAAGTTATCCTGGAAACAGGGCGGTCAGTTTCCCCAGAAACAGGGAGATCAGTTACCCCGGAAGCAGGGCAGTCAGTTACCCTGGAAATAGGCCGGTCAGTCATCCTGGAAACAGGGTGGTCAGTTACCCCGGAAACAGGGCAGTCAGTTAGCCCGGAAACAGGGCGGTCAGTAACCCTGGAAACAGATTAGTCATGTACCCCGGAAACAGGGTGATCAGTTAGCCTGGAAACAGGGCAGTCAGTTCCTCTGGAAACAGGGCAGTAAGTTACCCTGGAAACAGGGCAGTGATTTATCCCGGAAACAGGGCAGTCAGTTATCCCGGAAACAGGGTGATCAGTTACCCTGGAAACAGGGCAGTAAGTTACCCTGGAAACAGGGCAGTGATTTATCCCGGAAACAGGGCAGTCAGTTATCCCGGAAACAGGGTGATCAGTTACCCTGGAAACAGGGCAGTCAGTTACCCCGGAAACAGGGCAGTCAGTTATCCCGGAAACAGGGTGATCAGTTACCCTGGAAACTGGGAAGTCAGTTACCCAGGAAACAGGGCAGTCAGTTACCCCGGAAACAGGGCAGTCAGTTACCCTGGAAACTGGGCAGTCAGTTACCCTGGAAACAGGGCAGACAGTTATCCCGGAAACAGGGTGATCAGTTATCCCGGAAACAGGGCAGTCAGTTACCCCGGAAAATGGGCAGTCAGTTACCCTGAAAACAGGGCAGTCAGTCACCCTGGAAACAGGTTAGTCAGTTACCCCGGAAACAGGGTGATCAGTTACCGCAGAAACAGGGCAGTCAGTTCCCCTGGAAACAGGGCAATCTGTTATCCCCATAACCTGGCAGTCAGTTATCCTCGAAACAGGGTGATCAGTTACTCTGGAAACTGGGCAGTCAGTTACCATGGAAACAGGGCACTCAGTTATCCTGGAAACAGGGTGATCAGTTACCCTGGAAACTGGGCAGTCAGTTAGCCTGGAAACAGGGCAGTCAGTTATCCTGGAAACAGGGCAGACAGTTATCCTGGAAACAGGGTGATCAGTTACCCCGGATATAGGGCGGTCTGTTATACTGGAAACAGGGCGGTCAGTTACCCTGGAAACAGGGAGATCAGTTACACCGGAAACAGGGCGGTCAGCTACTCCGGAAACAGGTCAGTCAGTTATCCCGTAAAAAGGGTGATCTGTTACCCTGGAAACTGAGCATTCGGTTTGCCTGCAAACAGGGCAGTCAGTTTCCCCGGAAATAGGGAAGTCAGTTACCCTGGAAACAGAGCAGTCAGTTAACCTGGAAACAGGGCAGTCAGTTATCCTGGAAACAGGGCATTCAGTTATCCTGGAAACAGGGCGGTCAGTTAACCCGGAAAAAGGGCGGTCAGTTATCCTGGAAACAGGGCGGTCAGTTACCCCTGAAACAGGTAAATCAGTTACCCTGGAAACTGGGCAGTCAGTTATCCGGGAAACAGTTTGGTCAGTTACCCTGGAAACAGGGTGGTCAGTGACCCCAGAAACTGGGTGATCAGTTATCCTGGAAACAGGGCGGTCAGTTACCCTGGAAACAGGGCAGTCAGTTACCCCGGAAACAGGGCAGTCAGTTATCCCGGAAACAGGGTGATCAGTTACCCTGGAAACAGGGCAGTCAGTTACCCCGGAAACAGGGCAGTCAGTTATCCCGGAAACAGGGTGATCAGTTACCCTGGAAACTGTGCAGACAGTTATCGCGGAAACAGGGTGATCAGTTATCCCGGAAACAGGGCAGTCAGTTACCCCGGAAACTGGGCAGTCAGTTACCCTGGAAACAGGGCAGTCAGTCACCCTGGAAACAGGTTAGTCAGTTACCCCGGAAACAGGGTGATCAGTTACCGCAGAAACAGGGCAGTCAGTTCCCCTGGAAACAGGGCAGTCTGTTATCCCCAAAACCTGGCAGTCAGTTATCCTGGAAACAGGGTGATCAGTTTCTCTGGAAACTGGGCAGTCAGTTCGCATGGAAACAGGGCACTCAGTTATCCTGGAAACAGGGTGATCAGTTTCTCTGGAAACTGGGCAGTCAGTTACCCTGGAAACAGGGCAATCAGTTATCCTGGAAACAGGGCAGACAGTTATCCTGGAAACAGGGCAGTCAGTTACCCCGGATATAGGGCGGTCAGTTATCCTGGAAACAGGGCGGTCAGTTACCCTGGAAACAGGGAGATCAGTTACACCGGAAACAGGGCGGTCAGCTACTCCGGAAACAGATCAGTCAGTTATCCCGGAAAAAGGGTGATCTGTTACCCTGGAAACTGGGCAGTCAGTTTGCCTGCAAACAGGGCAGTCAGTTTCCCCGGAAATAGGGCACTCAGTTAGCCTGGAAACAGAGCAGTCAGTTAACCTGGAAACAGGGCAGTCAGTTATCCTGGAAACAGGGCATTCAGTTATCCTGGAAACAGGGCGGTCAGTTAACCCGGAAATAGGGCGGTCAGTTATCCTGGAAACAGGGCGGTCAGTTACCCCGGAAACAGGTAAATCAGTTACCCTGGAAACAGGGCAGTCAGTTATCCGGGAAACAGTTTGGTCAGTTACCCTGGAAACAGGGTGGTCAGTGACCCCAGAAACAGGGTGATCAGTTACCGCAGAAACAGGGCAGTCAGTTCCCCTGGAAACAGGGCAGTCTGTTATCCCCAAAACCTGGCAGTCAGTTATCCTCGAAACAGGGTGATCAGTTACTCTGGAAACTGGGCAGTCAGTTACCATGGAAACCGGGCACTCAGTTATCCTGGAAACAGGGTGATAAGTTACCCTGGAAACTGGGCAGTCAGTTACCCTGGAAACAGGGCAGTCAGTTATCCTGGAAACAGGGCAGACAGTTATCCTGGAAACAGGGTGATCAGTTACCCCGGATATAGGGCGGTCAGTTACCCTGGAAACAGGGAGATCAGTTACACCGGAAACAGGGCGGTCAGCTACTCCGGAAACAGGTCAGTCAGTTATCCCGGAAAAAGGGTGATCTGTTACCCTGGAAACTGGGCAGTCAGTTTGCCTGCAAACAGGGCAGTCAGTTTCCCCGGGAATAGGGCAGTCAGTTACCCTGGAAACAGAGCAGTCTGTTAACCTGGAAACAGGGCAGTCAGTTATCCTGGAAACAGGGCATTCAGTTATCCTGGAAACAGGGCGGTCAGTTAACCCGGAAATAGGGCGGTCAGTTATCCTGGAAACAGGGCGGTCAGTTACCCCTGAAACAGGTAAATCAGTTACCCTGGAAACAGGGCAGTCAGTTATCCGGGAAACAGTTTGGTCAGTTACCCTGGAAACAGGGTGGTCAGTGACCCCAGAAACTGGGTGATCAGTTATCCTGGAAACAGGGCAGTCAGTTACCCCGGAAACAGGGCAGTCAGTTATCCCGGAAACAGGGTGATCAGTTACCCTGGAAACAGGGCAGTCAGTTACCCCGGAAACAGGGCAGTCAGTTATCCCGGAAACAGGGTGATCAGTTACCCTGGAAACTGGGCAGTCAGTTACCCAGGAAACAGGGCAGTCAGTTACCCCGGAAACAGGGCAGTCAGTTACCCTGGAAACTGTGCAGTCAGTTACCCTGGAAACAGGGCAGACAGTTATCCCGGAAACAGGGTGATCAGTTATCCCAGAAACAGGGCAGTCAGTTACCCCGGAAACTGGGCAGTCAGTTACCCTGGAAACAGGGCAGTCAGTCACCCTGGAAACAGGTTAGTCAGTAACCCCGGAAACAGGGTGATCAGTTACCGCAGAAACAGGGCAGTCTGTTATCCCCAAAACCTGGCAGTCAGTTATCCTGGAAACAGGGTGATCAGTTACTCTGGAAACTGGGCAGTCAGTTACCATGGAAACAGGGCACTCAGCTATCCTGGAAACAGGGTGATCAGTTACCCTGGAAACTGGGCAGTCAGTTACCCTGGAAACAGGGCAGTCAGTTATCCTGGAAACAGGGCAGACAGTTATCCTGGAAACAGGGCAGTCAGTTACCCCGGATATAGGGCGTTCAGTTATCCTGGAAACAGGGCGGTCAGTTACCCTGGAAACAGGGAGATCAGTTACACCGGAAACAGGGCGGTCAGCTACTCCGGAAACAGGTCAGTCAGTTATCCCGGAAAAAGGGTGATCTGTTACCCTGGAAACTGGGCAGTCAGTTTGCCTGCAAACAGGGCAGTCAGTTTCCCCGGAAATAGGGCAGTCAGTTACCCTGGAAACAGAGCAGTCAGTTATCCTGGAAACAGGGCATTCAGTAATCCTGGAAACAGGGCGGTCAGTTAACCCGGAAATAGGGCGGTCAGTTATCCTGGAAACAGGGCGGTCAGTTACCCCGGAAACAGGTAAATCAGTTACCCTGGAAACAGGGCAGTCAGTTATCCGGGAAACAGTTTGGTCAGTTACCCTGGAAACAGGGTGGTCAGTGACGCCAGAAACTGGGTGATCAGTTATCCTGGAAACAGGGCGGTCAGTTACCCTGGAAACAGGGCAGCCAGTTACCCCGGAAACAGTGCGGTCAGTAACCCTGGAAACAGATTAGTCAGTTACCCCGGAAACAGGGTGATCAGTTACCCTTGAAACAGGGCAGTCAGTTACCCCGGAAACAGGGCAGCAAGTTACCCTGGAAACAGGGCAGTCAGTTACCCTGGAAACAGGGTGATTAGTTACCCCGGATATAGGGCGGTCTGTTATCCTGGAAACAGGGCGGTCAGTTACCCTGGAAACAGGGAGATCAGTTACACCGGAAACAGGGCGGTCAGCTACTCCGGAAACAGGTCAGTCAGTTATCCCGGAAAAATTGTGATCTGTTACCCTGGAAACTGGGCAGTCAGTTTGCCTGCAAACAGGGCAGTCAGTTTCCCCGGGAATAGGGCAGTCAGTTACCCTGGAAACAGAGCAGTCAGTTAACCTGGAAACAGGGCAGTCAGTTATCCTGGAAACAGGGCATTCAGTTATCCTGGAAACAGGGCGGTCAGTTAACCCGGAAATAGGGCGGTCAGTTATCCTGGAAACAGGGCGGTCAGTTACACCTGAAACAGGTAAATCAGTTACCCTGGAAACAGGGCAGTCAGTCATCCGGGAAACAGTTTGGTCAGTTACCCTGGAAACAGGGTGGTCAGTGACCCCAGAAACTGGGTGATCAGTTATCCTGGAAACAGGGCAGTCAGTTACGCCGGAAACAGGGCAGTCAGTTATCACGGAAACAGGGTGATCAGTTACCCTGGAAACAGGGCAGTCAGTTACCCCGGAAACAGGGCAGTCAGTTATTCCGGAAACAGGGTGATCAGTTACCCTGGAAACTGGGCAGTCAGTTACCCAGGAAACAGGGCAGACAGTTACCCCGGAAACAGGGCAGTCAGTTACCCTGGAAACTGTGCAGTCAGTTACCCTGGAAACAGGGCAGACAGTTATCCCGGAAACAGGGTGATCAGTTATCCCAGAAACAGGGCAGTCAGTTACCCCGGAAACTGGGCAGTCAGTTACCCTGGAAACAGGGCAGTCAGTCACCCTGGAAACAGGTTAGTCAGTTACCCCGGAAACAGGGTGATCAGTTACCGCAGAAACAGGGCAGTCTGTTATCCCCAAAACCTGGCAGTCAGTTATCCTGGAAACAGGGTGATCAGTTACTCTGGAAACTGGGCAGTCAGTTACCCTGGAAACAGGGCAGTCAGTTATCCTGGAAACAGGGCAGACAGTTATCCTGGAAACAGGGCAGTCAGTTACCCCGGATATAGGGCGGTCAGTTATCCTGGAAACAGGGCGGTCAGTTACCCTGGAAACAGGGAGATCAGTTACACCGGAAACAGGGCGGTCAGCTACTCCGGAAACAGGTCAGTCAGTTATCCCGGAAAAAGGGTGATCTGTTACCCTGGAAACTGGGCAGTCAGTTTGCCTGCAAACAGGGCAGTCAGTTTCCCCGGAAATAGGGCAGTCAGTTACCCTGGAAACAGAGCAGTCAGTTATCCTGGAAACAGGGCATTCAGTAATCCTGGAAACAGGGCGGTCAGTTAACCCGGAAATAGGGCGGTCAGTTATCCTGGAAACAGGGCGGTCAGTTACCCCGGAAACAGGTAAATCAGTTACCCTGGAAACAGGGCAGTCAGTTATCCGGGAAACAGTTTGGTCAGTTACCCTGGAAACAGGGTGATCAGTGACCCCAGAAACTGGGTGATCAGTTATCCTGGAAACAGGGCGGTCAGTTACCCTGGAAACAGGGCAGCCAGTTACCCCGGAAACAGTGCGGTCAGTAACCCTGGAAACAGATTAGTCAGTTACCTCGGAAACAGGGTGATCAGTTACCCTTGATACAGGGCAGTCAGTTACCCCGGAAACAGGGCAGCAAGTTACCCTGGAAACAGGGCAGTCAGTTACCCTGGAAACAGGGTGATCAGTTATCCCGGAAACAGGGCAGTCATTTATCCCGGAAACAGGGTGATCAGTTACCCTGGAAACTGGGCAGTCAGTTCCCTTCGAAACAGGGTGATCAGTTATCCTGGAAACCGGGCGGTCAGTTACCCCGGAAACAGGACGTTCACTTACCCTGGAAGCAGGGCGGTTAATTACCCCAGAAACAGGGCGATCAGTTACCCTGGAAACAGTGTGATCAGTTACCCTGGAAAGTGGGCAGTCAGTTACCCTGGAAACAGGGCAGTCAGATACCCTGGAAACAGGGCACTCAGTTATTCCGGAAACAGGGTGAACAGTTACCCTGGAAACAGGGCAGTCAGTTATTCTGGAAACAGGGTGATCAGTTACCCCGGAAACAGGGCGGTTAGTTACCCTGGAAACAGATCAGTCAGTTACCCTGGAAACAGGGCAGTTAGTTAACCTGGAAACAGGGCAGTCAGTTATCCTGTAAACAGGGTGGTCAGTTACCCCGGAAATAGGGCGGTAAGTTATCCTTGAAACAGGGCGGTCAGTTACCCCGGGAACAGGGAGATCAGTTACCCCTGAAACAGGTCAGTCAGTTACCCCGGATACAGGGCAACCAGTTACCCATTAAACAGGGCGGTCAGTAACCCTGGAAACAGGGCAGTTAGTTAACCTGGAAACAGGGTGATCAGTTACCCTGGAAACTGGGCAGTCAGTTACCCTGGAAGCAGGGCAGTCAGTTATCCTGGAAACAGGGCAGACAGTTATCCTGGAAACAGGGCAGTCAGTTACCCCGGATATAGGGCGGTCAGTAACCCTGGAAACAGGGCAGTCAGTTACCCTGGAAACAGGGTGGTGAGTTACCCGGGGAACAGGGCAGTCAGTTACCCCAGAAACTGGGCAGTCAGTTACCCTGGAAACAGGGCAGTCAGTCACCCTGGAAACAGGTTAGTCAGTTACCCCGGAAACAGGGTGATCAGTTACCACGGAATCAGGGCAGTCAGTTCCCCTGGAAACAGGGCCGTCAGTTACCCTGGAAACAGGGCAGTTAGTTATAGCGGAAACCGGGCAGTCAGTTAACCCCGAAACAGGGTGATCAGTTACCCTGGAAACTGGGCAGTCAGTTATCCCAGAAACAGGACGTTCAGTTACCCCGAAAACATGGGCGGTTAATTACCCTGGAAACAGGTTGATCAGTTACCCTGGAAACTGGGCAGTCAGTTACCCTGGAAACAGGGCAGTCAGTTATCCTGGAAACAGGGCAGACTGTTATCCTGGAAACAGGGTGATCAGTTACCCTGGAAACTGGGCAGTCAGTTACCCTGGAAACAGGGCAGACAGTTATCCTGGAAACAGGGCAGTCAGTTACCCCGGATATAGGGCGGTCAGTAACCCTGGAAACAGGGCAGTCAGTTACCCCGCAAACAGGGTGGTGAGTTACCCGGGGAACAGGGCAGTCAGTTACCCCAGAAACTGGGCAGTCAGTTATCCCGGAAACAGGACGTTCAGTTACCCCGAAAACATGGGCGGTTAATTACCCTGGAAACAGGTTGATCAGTTACCCTGGAAACTGGGCAGTCAGTTACCCTGGAAACAGGGCAGTCAGTTATCCTGGAAACAGGGCAGACTGTTATCCTGGAAACAGGGTGATCAGTTACCCTGGAAACTGGGCAGTCAGTTACCCTGGAAACAGGGCAGTCATTTATCCTGGAAACAGGGCGGTCAGTTACCCCGGAAACAGGGCGGTCAATTATCCCGGAAACAGGGTGATCAGTTACCCTGGAAACTGGGCAGTCAGTTATCCCGGAAACAGGGCGGTCAGTTACCCCGGAAACAGGGCGGTCAATTACCCCGGAAACAGGGTGATCAGTTACCCTGGAAACAGGGCAGTCTGTTATCCTGGAAACAGGGCGGTCAGTTACCCCAAAAACAGAGCGGTCAGTTTCCCTGGAAACAGGGCAGTCAGTTATCCCGGAAACAGGGCGGTCAGTAACCCCGGATACAGGGCGGTCAGTTATCCTCGTAACAGGGCGGTCAGTTACCCCCTAAGCAGGGAGATCTGTTACCCCGGAAACAGGGCGGTCAGTTACCCTGGAAACAGGGCAGTCAGTTATCCTGGAAGCAGGGCGGACAGTTACCTCGGAAACAGGGCAGTCAGTTGTCCCGGTAAAAGTGTGATCATTTACCCTGGAAACTGGGCAGTCAGTTACCCTGGAACCAGGGCAGTCAGTTTCCCCGGAAACAGGGCAGTCAGTTACCCTGGAAACAGGGTGATCAGTTACCCTGGAAACAGGACAGTCAGTTACCCTGGAAACAGGGCAGTCAGTTATCCCGGAAAAAGAGGTATCAGTTACCCTGGAAACAGGGCAGTCAGTTATCCCGGAAAAAGGGGTATCAGTTACCCTGGAAACAGGGCAGTCAGTTAGCCTGGAAACTGGGCAGTCAGTTACCCTGGAAACAGGGCAATCAGATACCCCGGAAACTGCTCAGTCAGTTACCCTGGAAACAGGGCAGTCAGTCACCCTGGAAACAGGTTAGTCAGTTACCCTGGAAACAGGTTGATCAGTTACCCCGGAAAAAGGGCAGTCAGTTCCCCTGGAAAAAGGGCAGTCAGTTACCCTGGAAACAGGGCAGTCAGTTATCCCCGAAACCGGGCAGTCAGTTATCCCGGAAAAAGGGTGATCAGTTACCCTGGAAACTGGGCAGTCAGTTACCCTGGAAACAGGGCAGTCAGTTATCCTGGAAACAGGGCAGTCAGTTATCCTGGAAACAGGGTGATCAGTTACCCTGGAAACAGGACAGTCAGTTACCCTGGAAACAGGGCGGTCAGTTATCCAGGAAACAGGGTGATCAGTTACCCTGGAAACAGGACAGTCAGTTACCCTGGAAACAGGGCAGTCAGTTACCCCAGATACAGGGCAGTCAGTTATCCTGGAAACAGGGTGATCAGTTACCCTGGAAACAGGACAGTCAGTTACCCTGGAAACAGGGCAGTCAGTTACCCTGGAAACAGGGCAGTCAGTTATCCTGGAAACAGGGCAGGCATTTATCCTGGAAACAGGGCGGTCAGTTACCCCGGATATAGGGCGGTCAGTTATCCTCGTAACAGGGCGGTCAGTTACCCCCTAAGCAGGGAGATCAGTTACCCCGGAAACAGGGCGGTCAGTTACCCTGGAAACAGGGCAGTCAGTTATCCTGGAAACAGGGCGGTCAGTTACCTCGGAAACAGGGCAGTCAGTTATCCCGGTAAAAGTGTGATCAGTTACCCTGGAAACTGGGCAGTCAGTTACCCTGGAACCAGGGCAATCAGTTTCCCCGGAAACAGGGCAGTCAGTTACCCTGGAAACAGGGCAGTCAGTTACCCCGGAAACTGGGCAGTCAGTTACCCTTGAAACAGGGCATTCAGTTATCCCGGAAACAGGGCAGTCCGTTATCCCGGAAAAAGTGTGATCAGTTACCGTGCAAACTGGGCAGTCAGTTACCCTGGAAACAGGGCAGTCAGTTTCCCCGGAAACAGAGCAGGCAGTTTCAATGGAAACAGGTTAGTCAGTTTCCCCAGAAACAGGGCAGTCAGTTATCCCGGAAACAGGGCAGTCTGTTATCCTGGAAAAAGTGTGATCTGTTACCGTGGAAACAGGGCAGTCGGTTATCCTGGAAACAGGGCAGTCAGTTTCCCCGGAAACAGGGCAGTCAATTACCCTGGAAACAGGGCAGTGAGCTATCCCGGAAACAGGGCAGTCAGTTATCCCGGAAACAGGGTGATCAGTTACCCTGGAAACAGGGCAGTCAGTTACCACGGAAACAGGGCAGTCAGTTACCCTGGAAACTAGGCAGTCAGTTACCCTGGAAACAGGGCAGTCTGTTACCCCGGAAACTGGGCAGTCAGTTACCCTGGAAACAGGGCAGTCAGTCACCCTGGAAACAGGTTAGTCAATTACCACGGAAACAGGGTGATTAGTTACCCCGGAAATAGGGCGGTCAGTTATCCTGGAAACAGGGCGGTCAGTTACCCTGGAAACAGGGCAGTCAGTTATCCCCGAAACCGGGCAGTCAGTTATCCCGGAAAAAGGGTGATCAGTTACCCTGGAAACTGGGCAGTCAGTTACCCTGGAAACAGGGCAGTCAGTTATCCTGGAAACAGGGCAGTCAGTTATCCTGGAAACAGGGTGATCAGTTACCCTGGAAACAGGACAGTCAGTTACCCTGGAAACAGGGCGGTCAGTTATCCAGGAAACAGGGTGATCAGTTACCCTGGAAACAGGACAGTCAGTTACCCTGGAAACAGGGCGGTCAGTTATCCAGGAAACAGGGTGATCAGTTACCCTGGAAACAGGACAGTCAGTTACCCTGGAAACAGGGCAGTCAGTTACCCCAGAAACAGGGCAGTCAGTTATCCTGGAAACAGGGTGATCAGTTACCCTGGAAACAGGACAGTCAGTTACCCTGGAAACAGGGCAGTCAGTTACCCTGGAAACAGGGCAGTCAGTTATCCTGGAAACAGGGCAGGCATTTATCCTGGAAACAGGGCGGTCAGTTACCCCGGATATAGGGCGGTCAGTTATCCTCGTAACAGGGCGGTCAGTTACCCCCTAAGCAGGGAGATCAGTTACCCCGGAAACAGGGCGGTCAGTTACCCTGGAAACAGGGCAGTCAGTTATCCTGGAAACAGGGCGGTCAGTTACCTCGGAAACAGGGCAGTCAGTTATCCCGGTAAAAGTGTGATCAGTTACCCTGGAAACTGGGCAGTCAGTTACCCTGGAACCAGGGCAATCAGTTTCCCCGGAAACAGGGCAGTCAGTTACCCTGGAAACAGGGCAGTCAGTTACCCCGGAAACTGGGCAGTCAGTTACCCTTGAAACAGGGCATTCAGTTATCCCGGAAACAGGGCAGTCCGTTATCCCGGAAAAAGTGTGATCAGTTACCGTGCAAACTGGGCAGTCAGTTACCCTGGAAACAGGGCAGTCAGTTTCCCCGGAAACAGAGCAGGCAGTTTCCCTGGAAACAGGTCAGTCAGTTTCCCCAGAAACAGGGCAGTCAGTTATCCCGGAAACAGGGCAGTCTGTTATCCTGGAAAAAGTGTGATCTGTTACGGTGGAAACAGGGCAGTCAGTTATCCTGGAAACAGGGCAGTCAGTTTCCCCGGAAACAGGGCAGTCAATTACCCTGGAAACAGGGCAGTGAGCTATCCTGGAAACAGGGCAGTCAGTTATCCCGGAAACAGGGTGATCAGTTACCCTGGAAACAGGGCAGTCAGTTACCACGGAAACAGGGCAGTCAGTTACCCTGGAACAGGGCAGTCAGTTATCCCGGAAACAGGGCATTGAGTTATCCTGGAAACAGGGCAGTCAGTTATCCCGGGAAAAGGTGATCAGTTACCCTGGAAACAGGGTAGTCAGTTACCCTGGAAACTAGGCAGTCAGTTACCCTGGAAACAGGGCAGTCTGTTACCCCGGAAACTGGGCAGTCAGTTACCGTGGAAACAGGGCAGTCAGTCACCCTGGAAACAGGTTAGTCAATTACCCCGGAAACAGGGTGATTAGTTACCCCGGTAAAAGGGGAGTCAGTTCCCCTGGAAATAGGGCAGTCAGTTACCCTGGAAACAGGGCAGTCAGATACCCCGAAAGCGGGCAGTCAGTTATCCCGGAAAAAGGGTGATCAGTTACCCTGGAAACTGGGCAGTCAGTTACCCTGGAAACAGGGCAGTCCGTTACCCTGGAAACAGTGCAGTCAGTTATCCTGGAAACAGGGTGATCAGTTACCCTGGAAACAGGACAGTCAGTTACCCTGGAAACAGGGCAGTCAGTTATCCCGGAAAAAGGGGTATCAGTTACCCTGGAAACTGGGCAGTCAGTTACCCTGGAAACAGGGCAGTCTGTTAGCCTGGAAACTGGGCAGTCAGTTACCCTGGAAACAGAGCAATCAGTTACCCCGGAAACTGGGCAGTCAGTTACCCTGGAAACAGGGCAGTCAGTCACCCAGGAAACAGGTTAGTCAGTTACCCCGGAAACAGGTTGATCAGTTACCCCGGAAAAAGGGCAGTCAGTTCCCCTGGAAAAAGGGCAGTCAGTTACCCTGGAAACAGGGCAGTCAGTTATCCCCGAAACCGGGCAGTCAGTTATCCCGGAAGCAGGGCAGTCAGTTATCCCGGAAAAAGGTGATCATTTACCCTGGAAACTGGGCAGTCAGTTACCCTGGAAACAGGGCTGTCAGTTACCCTGGAAACTAGGCAGTCAGTTACCCTGGAAACAGGGCAGTCTGTTACCCCGGAAACTGGGCAGTCAGTTACCCTGGAAACAGGGCAGTCAGTCACCCTGGAAACAGGTTAGTCAATTACCCCGGAAACAGGGTGATTAGTTACCCCGGTAAAAGGGGAGTCAGTTCCCCTGGAAACAGGGCAGTCAGTTACCCTGGAAACAGGGCAGTCAGATACCCCGAAAGCGGGCAGTCAGTTATCCCGGAAAAAGGGTGATCAGTTACCCTGGAAACTGGGCAGTCAGTTACCCTGGAAACAGGGCAGTCCGTTACCCTGGAAACAGTGCAGTCAGTTATCCCGGAAAAAGGGGTATCAGTTACCCTGGAAACTGGGCAGTCAGTTACCCTGGAAACAGGGCAGTCAGTCACCCAGGAAACAGGTTAGTCAGTTACCCCGGAAACAGGTTGATCAGTTACCCCGGAAAAAGGGCAGTCAGTTCCCCTGGAAAAAGGGCAGTCAGTTACCCTGGAAACAGGGCAGTCAGTTATCCCCGAAACCGGGCAGTCAGTTATCCCGGAAAAAGGGTGATCAGTTACCCTGGAAACTGGGCAGTCAGTTACACTGGAAACAGGGCAGTCAGTTATCCTGGAAACAGGGTGATCAGTTACCCTGTAAACAGGACAGTCAGTTACCCTGGAAACAGGGCAGTCAGTTATCCTGGAAACAGGGTGATCAGTTACCATGGAAACTGGACAGTCAGTTACCCTGGAAACAGGGCAGTCAGTTATCCTGGAAACAGGGTGATCAGTTACCCTGGAAACAGGACAGTCAGTTACCCTGGAAACAGGGCAGTCAGTTATCCTGGAAACAGGACAGTCAGTTACCCTGGAAACAGGGCGGTCAGTTATCCAGGAAACAGGGTGATCATTTACCCTGGAAACAGGACAGTCAGTTACCCTGGAAACAGGGCAGTCAGTTACCCTGGAAACAGGGCAGTCAGTTATCCTGGAAACAGGGTGATCAGTTACCCTGGAAACAGGACAGTCAGTTACCCTGGAAACAGGGCAGTCAGTTACCCTGGAAACAGGGCAGTCAGTTATCCTGGAAACAGGGCAGGCATTTATCCTGGAAACAGGGCGGTCAGTTACCCCGGATATAGGGCGGTCAGTTATCCTCGTAACAGGGCGGTCAGTTACCCCCTAAGCAGGGAGATCAGTTACCCCGGAAACAGGGCGGTCAGTTACCCTGGAAACAGGGCAGTCAGTTATCCTGGAAACAGGGCGGTCAGTTACCTCGGAAACAGGGCAGTCAGTTATCCCGGTAAAAGTGTGATCAGTTACCCTGGAAACTGGGCAGTCAGTTACCCTGGAACCAGGGCAATCAGTTTCCCCGGAAACAGGGCAGTCAGTTACCCTGGAAACAGGGCAGTCAGTTACCCCGGAAACTGGGCAGTCAGTTACCCTTGAAACAGGGCATTCAGTTATCCCGGAAACAGGGCAGTCCGTTATCCCGGAAAAAGTGTGATGAGTTACCGTGCAAACTGGGCAGTCAGTTACCCTGGAAACAGGGCAGTCAGTTTCCCCGGAAACAGAGCAGGCAGTTTCCCTGGAAACAGGTTAGTCAGTTTCCCCAGAAACAGGGCAGTCAGTTATCCCGGAAACAGGGCAGTCTGTTATCCCGGAAAAAGTGTGATCTGTTACCGTGGAAACAGGGCAGTCAGTTATCCTGGAAACAGGGCAGTCAGTTTCCCCGGAAACAGGGCAGTCAATTACCCTGGAAACAGGGCAGTGAGCTATCCCGGAAACAGGGCAGTCAGTTATCCCGGAAAAAGGGTGATCAGTTACCCTGGAAAAAGGGCAGTCAGTTACCACAGAAACAGGGCAGTCAGTTACCCTGGAACAGGGCAGTCAGTTATCCCGGAAACAGGGCAGTCAGTTATCATGGAAACAGGGTGATCAGTTACCCTGGCAAACAGTGCAGTCAGTTATCCCGGTAACAGGGCAGTGAGTTATCCTGGAAACAGGGCAGTCAGTTATCCCGGAAAAAGGTGATCAGTTACCCTGGAAACAGGGCAGTCAGTTACCCTGGAAACTAGGCAGTCAGTTACCCTGGAAACAGGGCAGTCTGTTACCCCGGAAACTGGGCAGTCAGTTACCGTGGAAACAGGGCAGTCAGTCACCCTGGAAACAGGTTAGTCAATTACCCCGGAAACAGGGTGATTAGTTACCCCGGTAAAAGGGGAGTCAGTTCCCCTGGAAACAGGGCAGTCAGTTACCCTGGAAACAGGGCAGTCAGATACCCCGAAAGCGGGCAGTCAGTTATCCCGGAAAAAGGGTGATCAGTTACCCTGGAAACTGGGCAGTCAGTTACCCTGGAAACAGGGCAGTCAGTTACCCTGGAAACAGTGCTGTCAGTTATCCTGGAAACAGGGTGATCAGTTACCCGGAAACAGGACAGTCAGTTACCCTGGAAACAGGGCAGTCAGTTATCCCAGATAAAGGGGTATCAGTTACCCTGGAAACTGGGCAGTCAGTTACCCTGGAAACAGGGCAGTCTGTTAGCCTGGAAACTGGGCAGTCAGTTACCCTGGAAACAGGGCAATCAGTTACCCCGGAAACTGGGCAGTCAGTTACCCTGGAAACAGGGCAGTCAGTCACCCTGGAAACAGGTTAGTCAGTTACCCCGGAAACAGGTTGATCAGTTACCCCGGAAAAAGGGCAGTCAGTTCCCCTGGAAAAAGGGCAGTCAGTTACCCTGGAAACAGGGCAGTCAGTTATCCCCGAAACCGGGCAGTCAGTTATCCCGGAAAAAGGGTGATCAGTTACCCTGGAAACTGGGCAGTCAGTTACACTGGAAACAGGGCAGTCAGTTATCCTGGAAACAGGGTGATCAGTTACCCTGGAAACAGGACAGTCAGTTACCCTGGAAACAGGGCAGTCAGTTATCCTGGAAACAGGGTGATCAGTTACCCTGGAAACTGTACAGTCAGTTACCCTGGAAACAGGGCAGTCAGTTATCTTGGAAATAGGGTGATCAGTTACCCTGGAAACAGGACAGTCAGTTACCCTGGAAACAGGGCAGTCAGTTACCCTGGAAACTGGGCAGTCAGTTTTCCTGGAAACAGGGCAGGCAGTTATCCTGGAAACAGGGCGGTCAGTTACCCCGGATATAGGGCGGTCAGTTATCCTCGGAACTGGGCGGTCAGTTACCCCCTAAGCAGGGAGATCAGTTACCTCGGAAACAGGGCGGTCAGTTACCCTGGAAACAGGGCAGTCAGTTATCCTGGAAACAAGGTGATTAGTTACCCCGGAAATAGGGCGGTCAGTTATCCTGGAAACAGGGCGGTCAGTTACCTCGGAAACAGGGCAGTCAGTTATCCCGGTAAAAGTGTGATCAGTTACCCTGGAAACTGGGCAGTCAGTTACCCTGGAACCAGGGCAGTCAGTTTCCCCGGAAACAGGGCAGTCAGTTACCCTGGAAACAGGGTAGTCAGTTACCCCGGAAACTGGGCAGTCAGTTACCCTTGAAACAGGGCATTCCGTTATCCCGGAAAAAGTGTGATCAGTTAATGTGCAAACTGGGCAGTCAGTTACCCTGGAAACAGGGCAGTCAGTTTCCCCGGAAACAGAGCAGGCAGTTACCCTGGAAACAGGGCAGTCAGTTACCCGGAAACTGGGCTGTCAGTTTCCCTGGAAACAGGTTAGTCAGTTTCCCCAGAAACAGGGCAGTCAGTTATACCGGAAACAGGGCAGTCTGTTATCCCGGAAAAAGTGTGATCTGTTACCGTGGAAACACGGCAGTCAGTTACCCTGGAAACAGGGCAGTCAGCTTCCCCGGAAACAGGGCAGTCAATTACCCTGGAAACAGGGCAGTGAGCTATCCCGGAAACAGGGCAGTCAGTTATCCCGGAAACAGGGTGATCAGTTACCCTGGAAACAGGGCAGTCAGTTACCACGGAAACAGGGCAGTCAGTTACCCTGGAAACAGGGCAGTCAGTTATCCCAGAAACAGGGCAGTCAGTTATCATGGAAACAGGGTGATCTGTTACCCTGGAAACTGGGCAGTCAGTTACCCTGGAAACAGGGCATTCATTTACCCCGGAAACAGGGAAGTCAGTTATCCCGGAAACAGGGTGATCAGTTACCCTGGAAACAGGGCAGTCAGTTACGCCGGAAACAGGGCAGTCAGTTACCCTGGAAACAGGGCAGTCAGTTATCCCGGAAACAGGGCAGTCAGTTAATCCGGAAACAGGGCAGTCAGTTAGCCGGGAAACAGGGCAGTCAGTTATCCCGGAAACAGGGTGATCAGTTACCCTGGAAACAGGGCAGCCAGTTACCCCGGAAACAGGGCAGTCAGTTACCCTGGAATCAGGGCAGTCAGTAATCCCGGAAACAGGGCAGTCAGTTATCCCGGAAACAGGGTGATCAGTTACCCTGGAAACTGGGCAGTCAGTTACCCTGGAAACAGGGCAGTCATTTCCCCCGGAAACAGGGCAGTCAGTTACCCTGGAAACTGGGCAGTCAGTTACCTTGGAAACAGGACAGTCAGTTATTCCGGTAACAGGGTGATCAGTTAACCTGGCAAACAGTGCAGTCAGTTATCCCGGTAACAGGGCAGTCAGTTATCCCGGAAGCAGGGCAGTCAGTTATCCCGGAAAAAGGTGATCATTTACCCTGGAAACTGGGCAGTCAGTTACCCTGGAAACAGGGCTGTCAGTTACCCTGGAAACTAGGCAGTCAGTTACCCTGGAAACAGGGCAGTCTTTTACCCCGGAAACTGGGCAGTCAGTTACCCTGGAAACAGGGCAGTCAGTCACCCTGGAAACAGGTTAGTCAATTACCACGGAAACAGGGTGATTAGTTACCCCGGAATTAGGGCGGTCAGTTATCCTGGAAACAGGGCGGTCAGTTACCTCGGAAACAGGGCAGTCAGTTATCCCGGTAAAAGTGTGATCAGTTACCCTGGAAACTGGGCAGTCAGTTACCCTGGAACCAGGGCAGTCAGTTTCCCCGGAAACAGGGCAGTCAGTTACCCTGGAAACAGGGTAGTCAGTTACCCCGGAAACTGGGCAGTCAGTTACCCTTGAAACAGGGCATTCCGTTATCCCGGAAAAAGTGTGATCAGTTAACGTGCAAACTGGGCAGTCAGTTACCCTGGAAACAGGGTAGTCAGTTTCCCCGGAAACAGAGCAGGCAGTTACCCTGGAAACAGGGCAGTCAGTTACCCGGAAACTGGGCAGTCGGTTTCCCTGGAAACAGGTTAGTCAGTTTCCGCAGAAACAGGGCAGTCAGTTATACCGGAAACAGGGCAGTCTGTTATCCCGGAAAAAGTGTGATCTGTTACCGTGGAAACAGGGCAGTCAGTTACCCTGGAAACAGGGCAGTCAGTTTCCCCGGAAACAGGGCGGTCAATTACCCTGGAAACAGGGCAGTGAGCTATCCCGGAAACAGGGCAGTCAGTTATCCCGGAAACAGGGTGATCAGTTACCCTGGAAACAGGGCAGTCAGTTACCACGGAAACAGGGCAGTCAGTTACCCTGGAAACAGGGCAGTCAGTTATCCCAGAAACAGGGCAGTCAGTTATCATGGAAACAGGGTGATCTGTTACCCTGGAAACTGGGCAGTCAGTTACCCTGGAAACAGGGCATTCATTTACCCCGGAAACAGGGAAGTCAGTTATCCCGGAAACAGGGTGATCAGTTACCCTGGAAACAGAGCAGTCAGTTACGCCGGAAACAGGGCAGTCAGTTACCCTGGAAACAGGGCAGTCAGTTATCCCGGAAACAGGGCAGTCAGTTAATCCGGAAACAGGGCAGTCAGTTAGCCCGGAAACAGGGCAGTCAGTTATCCCAGAAACAGGGTGATCAGTTACCCTGGAAACAGGGCAGCCAGTTACCCCGGAAACAGGGCAGTCAGTTACCCTGGAATCAGGGCAGTCTGTAATCCCGGAAACAGGGCAGTCAGTTATCCCGGAAACAAGGTGATCAGTTACCCTGGAAACTGGGCAGTCAGTTACCCTTGAAACAGGGCAGTCATTTACCCCGGAAACAGGGCAGTCAGTTACCCTGGAAACTGGGCAGTCAGTTACCTTGGAAACAGGACAGTCAGTTATTCCGGTAACAGGGTGATCAGTTAACCTGGCAAACAGTGCAGTCAGTTATCCCGGTAACAGGGCAGTCAGTTATCCCGGAAGCAGGGCAGTCAGTTATCCCGGGAAAAGGTGATCATTTACCCTGGAAACTGGGCAGTCAGTTACCCTGGAAACAGGGCTGTCAGTTACCCTGGAAACTAGGCAGTCAGTTACCCTGGAAACAGGGCAGTCTGTTACCCCGGAAACTGGGCAGACAGTTACCCTGGAAACAGGGCAGTCAGTCACCCTGGAAACAGGTTAGTCAATTACCACGGAAACAGGGTGATTAGTTACCCCGGAAATAGGGCGGTCAGTTATCCTGGAAACAGGGCGGTCAGTTACCTCGGAAACAGGGCAGTCAGTTATCCCGGTAAAAGTGTGATCAGTTACCCTGGAAACTGGGCAGTCAGTTACCCTGGAACCAGGGCAGTCAGTTTCCCCGGAAACAGGGCAGTCAGTTACCCTGGAAACAGGGTAGTCAGTTACCCCGGAAACTGGGCAGTCAGTTACCCTTGAAACAGGGCATTCCGTTATCCCGGAAAAAGTGTGATCAGTTAACGTGCAAACTGGGCAGTCAGTTACCCTGGAAACAGGGCAGTCAGTTTCCCCGGAAACAGAGCAGGCAGTTACCCTGGAAACAGGGCAGTCAGTTACTCGGAAACTGGGCAGTCAGTTTCCCTGGAAACAGGTTAGCCAGTTTCCGCAGAAACAGGGCAGTCAGTTATACCGGAAACAGGGCAGTCTGTTATCCCGGAAAAAGTGTGATCTGTTACCGTGGAAACAGGGCAGTCAGTTACCCTGGAAACAGGGCAGTCAGTTTCCCCGAAAACAGGGCGGTCAATTACCCTGGAAACAGGGCAGTGAGCTATCCCGGAAACAGGGCAGTCAGTTATCCCGGAAACAGGGTGATCAGTTACCCTGGAAACAGGGCAGTCAGTTACCACGGAAACAGGGCAGTCAGTTACCCTGGAAACAGGGCAGTCAGTTATCCCAGAAACAGGGCAGTCAGTTATCATGGAAACAGGGTGATCTGTTACCCTGGAAACTGGGCAGTCTGTTACCCTGGAAACAGGGCATTCATTTACCCCGGAAACAGGGAAGTCAGTTATCCCGGAAACAGGGTGATCAGTTACCCTGGAAACAGGGCAGTCAGTTACGCCGGAAACAGGGCAGTCAGTTACCCTGGAAACAGGGCAGTCAGTTATCCCGGAAACAGGGCAGTCAGTTAATCCGGAAACAGGGCAGTCAGTTAGCCCGGAAACAGGGCAGTCAGTTATCCCGGAAACAGGGTGATCAGTTACCCTGGAAACAGGGCAGCCAGTTACCCCGGAAACAGGGCAGTCAGTTACCCTGGAATCAGGGCAGTCTGTAATCCCGGAAACAGGGCAGTCAGTTATCCCGGAAACAGGGTGATCAGTTACCCTGGAAACTGGGCAGTCAGTTACCCTGGAAACAGGGCAGTCATTTACCCCGGAAACAGGGCAGTCAGTTACCCTGGAAACTGGGCAGTCAGTTACCTTGGAAACAGGACAGTCAGTTATTCCGGTAACAGGGTGATCAGTTAACCTGGCAAACAGTGCAGTCAGTTATCCCGGTAACAGGGCAGTCAGTTATCCCGGAAGCAGGGCAGTCAGTTATCCCGGAAAAAGGTGATCATTTACCCTGGAAACTGGGCGGTCAGTTACCCTGGAAACAGGGCTGTCAGTTACCCTGGAAACTAGGCAGTCAGTTACCCTGGAAACAGGGCAGTCTGTTACCCCGGAAACTGGGCAGTCAGTTACCCTGGAAACAGGGCAGTCAGTCACCCTGGAAACAGGTTAGTCAATTACCACGGAAACAGGGTGATTAGTTACCCCGGTAAAAAGGCAGTCAGTTCCCCTGGAAACAGGGCAGTCAGTTACCCTGGAAACAGGGCTGTCAGATACCCCGAAAGCGGGCAGTCAGATATCCCGGAAAAAGGGTGATCAGTTACCCTGGAAACTGGGCAGTCAGTTACCCTGGAAACAGGGCAGTCAGTTACCCTGGAAACAGGGCAGTCAGTTATCCTGGAAACAGGGTGATCAGTTACCCTGGAAACAGGACAGTCAGTTACCCTGGAAACAGGGCAGTCAGTTATCCCGGAAAAAGGGGGATCAGTTACCCTGGAAACTGGGCAGTCAGTTACCCTGGAAACAGGGCAGTCAGTTAGCCTGGAAACTCGGCAGTCAGTTTCCCTGGAAACAGGGCAATCAGTTACCCCGGAAACTGGGCTGTCAGTTACCCTGGAAACAGGGCAGTCAGTTACCCTGGAAACAGGGCAGTCAGTTACCCCGGAAACAGGGCAGTCAGTTATCCTGGAAACAGGGTGATCAGTTACCCTGGAAACAGGACAGTCAGTTACCCTGGAAACAGGGCAGTCAGTTATCCCCGAAACCGGGCAGTCAGTTATCCCGGAAAAAGGGTGATCAGTTACCCTGGAAACTGGGCAGTCAGTTACCCTGGAAACAGGGCAGTCAGTTATCCTGGAAACAGGGTGATCAGTTACCCTGGAAACAGGGCAGTCAGTTACCCTGGAAACAGGGCAGTCAATAATCCTGGAAACAGGGTGATCAGTTACCCTGGAAACTGGACAGTCAGTTACCCTGGAAACAGGGCAGTCAGTTATCCTGGAAACAGGGTGATCAATTACCCTGGAAACAGGACAGTCAGTTACCCTGGAAACAGGGCAGTCAGTTACCCTGGAAACAGGGCATTCAGTTATCCTGGAAACAGGGCAGGCAGTTATCCTGGAAACAGGGCGGTCAGTTACCCCGGATATAGGGCGGTCAGTCATCCTCGGAACAGGGCGGTCAGTTACCCCCTAAGCAGGGAGATCAGTTACCCCGGAAACAGGGCAGTCATTTACCCCGGAAACAGGGCAGTCAGTTACCCTGGAAACTGGGCAGTCAGTTACCTTGGAAACAGGACAGTCAGTTATTCCGGTAACAGGGTGATCAGTTAACCTGGCAAACAGTGCAGTCAGTTATCCCGGTAACAGGGCAGTCTGTTATCCCGGAAGCAGGGCAGTCAGTTATCCCGGAAAAAGGTGATCATTTACCCTGGAAACTGGGCGGTCAGTTACCCTGGAAACAGGGCTGTCAGTTACCCTGGAAACTAGGCAGTCAGTTACCCTGGAAACAGGGCAGTCTGTTACCCCGGAAACTGGGCAGTCAGTTACCCTGGAAACAGGGCAGTCAGTCACCCTGGAAACAGGTTAGTCAATTACCACGGAAACAGGGTGATTAGTTACCCCGGTAAAAAGGCAGTCAGTTCCCCTGGAAACAGGGCAGTCAGTTACCCTGGAAACAGGGCTGTCAGATACCCCGAAAGCGGGCAGTCAGATATCCCGGAAAAAGGGTGATCAGTTACCCTGGAAACTGGGCAGTCAGTTACCCTGGAAACAGGGCAGTCAGTTACCCTGGAAACAGGGCAGTCAGTTATCCTGGAAACAGGGTGATCAGTTACCCTGGAAACAGGACAGTCAGTTACCCTGGAAACAGGGCAGTCAGTTATCCCGGAAAAAGGGGGATCAGTTACCCTGGAAACTGGGCAGTCAGTTACCCTGGAAACAGGGCAGTCAGTTAGCCTGGAAACTCGGCAGTCAGTTTCCCTGGAAACAGGGCAATCAGTTACCCCGGAAACTGGGCTGTCAGTTACCCTGGAAACAGGGCAGTCAGTTACCCTGGAAACAGGGCAGTCAGTTACCCCGGAAACAGGGCAGTCAGTTATCCTGGAAACAGGGTGATCAGTTACCCTGGAAACAGGACAGTCAGTTACCCTGGAAACAGGGCAGTCAGTTATCCCCGAAACCGGGCAGTCAGTTATCCCGGAAAAAGGGTGATCAGTTACCCTGGAAACTGGGCAGTCAGTTACCCTGGAAACAGGGCAGTCAGTTATCCTGGAAACAGGGTGATCAGTTACCCTGGAAACAGGGCAGTCAGTTACCCTGGAAACAGGGCAGTCAATAATCCTGGAAACAGGGTGATCAGTTACCCTGGAAACTGGACAGTCAGTTACCCTGGAAACAGGGCAGTCAGTTATCCTGGAAACAGGGTGATCAATTACCCTGGAAACAGGACAGTCAGTTACCCTGGAAACAGGGCAGTCAGTTACCCTGGAAACAGGGCATTCAGTTATCCTGGAAACAGGGCAGGCAGTTATCCTGGAAACAGGGCGGTCAGTTACCCCGGATATAGGGCGGTCAGTCATCCTCGGAACAGGGCGGTCAGTTACCCCCTAAGCAGGGAGATCAGTTACCCCGGAAACAGGGCGGTCAGTTACCCTGGAAACAGGGCAGTCAGTTATCCTGGAAACAAGGTGATTAGTTACCCCGGAAATAGGGCGGTCAGTTATCCTTGAAACAGGGCGGTCAGTTACCTCGGAAACAGGGCAGTCAGTTATCCCGGTAAAAGTGTGATCAGTTACCCTGGAAACTGGGCAGTCAGTTACCCTGGAACCAGGGCAGTCAGTTTCCCCGGAAACAGGGCAGTCAGTTACCCTGGAAACAGGGTAGTCAGTTACCCCGGAAACTGGGCAGTCAGTTACCCTGGAAACAGGGCAATCAGTTACCCCGGAAACTGGGCAGTCAGTTACCCTGGAAACAGGGCAGTCAGTCACCCTGGAAACAGGTTAGTCAGTTACCCCGGAAACAGGTTGATCAGTTACCCCGGAAAAAGGGCAGTCAGTTCCCCTGGAAAAAGGGCAGTCAGTTACCCTGGAAACAGGGCAGTCAGTTATCCCCGAAACCGGGCAGTCAGTTATCCTGGAAAAAGGGTGATCAGTTACCCTGGAAACTGGGCAGTCAGTTACCCTGGAAACATGGCAGTCAGTTATCCTGGAAACAGGGTGATCAGTTACCCTGGAAACAGGACAGTCAGTTACCCTGGCAACAGGGCAGTCAGTTATCCTGGAAACAGGGTGATCAGTTACCCTGGAAACTGGACAGTCAGTTATCCTGGAAACAGGGTGATCAGTTACCCTGGAAACAGGACAGTCAGTTACCCTGGAAACAGGGCAGTCAGTTACCCTGGAAACAGGGCTGTCAGTTATCCTGGAAACAGGGCAGGCAGTTATCCTGGAAACAGGGCGGTCAGTTACCCCTGATATAGGGCGGTCAGTTATCCTCGGAACAGGGCGGTCAGTTACCCCCTAAGCAGGGAGATCAGTTACCCCGGAAACAGGGCGGTCAGTTACCCTGGAAACAGGGCAGTCAGTTATCCTGGAAACAAGGTGATTAGTTACCCCGGAAATAGGGCGGTCAGTTATCCTGGAAACAGGGCGGTCAGTTACCTCGGAAACAGGGCAGTCAGTTATCCCGGTAAAAGTCTGATCAGTTACCCTGGAAACTGGGCTGTCAGTTACCCTGGAACCAGGGCAGTCAGTTTCCCCGGAAACAGGGCTGTCAGTTACCCTGGAAACAGGGTAGTCAGTTACCCCGGAAACTGGGCAGTCAGTTACCCTTGAAACAGGGCATTCAGTTTTCCCGGAAACAGGGCAGTCCGTTATCCCGGAAAAAGTGTGATCAGTTAACGTGCAAACTGGGCAGTCAGTTACCCTGGAAACAGGGCAGTCAGTTTCCCCGGAAACAGAGCAGGCAGTTATCCTGGAAACAGGGCAGTCAGTTACCCGGAAACTGGGCAGTCAGTTTCCCTGGAAACAGGTTAGTCAGTTTCCCCAGAAACAGGGCAGTCAGTTATACTGGAAACAGGGCAGTCTGTTATCCCGGAAAAAGTGTGATCTGTTACCGTGGAAACAGAGCAGTCAGTTACCCTGGAAACAGGGCAGTCAGTTTCCCCGGAAACAGGGCGGTCAATTACCCTGGAAACAGGGCAGTGAGCTATCCCGGAAACAGGGCGGTCAGTTATCCCGGAAACAGGGTGATCAGTTACCCTGGAAACAGGGCAGTCAGTTACCACGGAAACTGGGCAGTCAGTTACCCTGGAAACAGGGCAGTCAGTTATCCCGGAAACAGGGCAGTCAGTTATCATGGAAACAGGGTGATCAGTTACCCTGGAAACTGGGCAGTCAGTTACCCCGGAAACAGGGAAGTCAGTTATCCCGGAAACAGGGTGATCAGTTACCCTGGAAACAGGGCAGTCAGTTACGCCAGAAACAGGGCAGTCAGTTACCCTGGAAACAGGGCAGTCAGTTATCCCGGAAACAGGGCAGTCAGTTAATCCGGAAACAGGGCAGTCAGTTAGCCCGGAAACAGGGCAGTCAGTTATCCCGGAAACAGGGTGATCAGTTACCCTGGAAACAGGGCAGCCAGTTACCCCGGAAACAGGGCAGTCAGTTACCCTGGAATCAGGGCAGTCAGTAATCCCCGAAACAGGGCAGTCAGTTATCCCGGAAACAGGGTGATCAGTTACCCTGGAAACTGGGCAGTCAGTTACCCTGGAAACAGGGCAGTCATTTAACCCGGAAACAGGGCAGTCAGTTACCCTGGAATCTGGGCAGTCAGTTACCTTGGAAACAGGACAGTCAGTTATTCCGGCAACAGGGTGATCAGTTAACCTGGCAAACAGTGCAGTCAGTTATCCCGGTAACAGGGCAGTCAGTTATCCCGGAAGCAGGGCAGTCAGTTATCCCGGAAAAAGGTGATCAGTTACCCTGGAAACTGGGCAGTCAGTTACCCTGTAAGCAGGGCAGTCTGTTACCCTGGAAACTAGGCAGTCAGTTACCCTGGAAGCAGGGCAGTCTGCTACCCCGGAAACTGGGCAGTCAGTTACCCTGGAAACAGGGCAGTCAGTCACCCTGGAAACAGGTTAGTCAATTACCACGGAAACAGGGTGATTAGTTACCCCGGTAAAAAGGCAGTCAGTTCCCCTGGAAACAGGGCAGTCAGTTACCCTGGAAACAGGGCAGTCAGATACCCCGAATGCGGGCAGTCAGATATCCCGGAAAAATGGTGAACAGTTACCCTGGAAACTGGGCAGTCAGTTACCCTGGAAACTGGGCAGTCAGTTACCCTGGAAACAGGGCAGTCAGTTAGCCTGGAAACTGGGCAGTCAGTTACCCTGGAAACAGGGCAATCAGTTACCCCGGAAACTGGGCAGTCAGTTACCCTGGAAACAGGGCAGTCACTCACCCTGGAAACAGATTAGTCAGTTACCCCGGAAACAGGTTGATCAGTTACCCCGGAAAAAGGGCAGTCAGTTCACCTGGAAAAAGGGCAGTCAGTTACCCTGGAAACAGGGCAGTCAGTTATCCCCGAAACCGGGCAGTCAGTTATCCCGGAAAAAGGGTGATCAGTTACCCTGGAAACTGGGCAGTCAGTTACCCTGGAAACAGGGCAGTCAGTTATCCTGGAAACAGGGTGATCAGTTACCCTGGAAACAGGACAGTCAGTTACCCTGGAAACAGGGCAGTCAGTTATCCTGGAAACAGGGTGATCAGTTACCCTGGAAACTGGACAGTCAGTTACCCTGGAAACAGGGCAGTCAGTTATCCTGGAAACAGGGTGATCAGTTACCCTGGAAACAGGACAGTCAGTTACCCTGGAAACAGGGCAGTCAGTTACCCTGGAAACAGGGCTGTCAGTTATCCTGGAAACAGGGCAGGCAGTTATCCTGGAAACAGGGCGGTCAGTTACCCCGGATATAGGGCGGTCAGTTATCCTCGGAACAGGGCGGTCAGTTACCCCCTAAGCAGGGAGATCAGTTACCCCGGAAACAGGGCGGTCAGTTACCCTGGAAACAGGGCAGTCAGTTATCCTGGAAACAAGGTGATTAGTTACCCCGGAAATAGGGCGGTCAGTTATCCTGGAAACAGGGCGGTCAGTTACCTCGGAAACAGGGCAGTCAGTTATCCCGGTAAAAGTGTGATCAGTTACCATGGAAACTGGGCAGTCAGTTACCCTGGAACCAGGGCAGTCAGTTTCCCCGTAAACAGGGCAGTCAGTTACCCTGGAAACAGGGTAGTCAGTTACCCCGGAAACTGGGCAGTCAGTTACCCTGGAAACAGGGCAATCAGTTACCCCGGAAACTGGGCAGTCAGTTACCCTGGAAACAGGGCAGTCAGTCACCCTGGAAACAGGTTAGTCAGTTACCCCGGAAACAGGTTGATCAGTTACCCCGGAAAAAGGGCAGTCAGTTCCCCTGGAAAAAGGGCAGTCAGTTACCCTGGAAACAGGGCAGTCAGTTATCCCCGAAACCGGGCAGTCAGTTATCCCGGAAAAAGGGTGATCAGTTACCCTGGAAACTGGGCAGTCAGTTACCCTGGAAACAGGGCAGTCAGTTATCCTGGAAACAGGGTGATCAGTTACCCTGGAAACAGGACAGTCAGTTACCCTGGAAACAGGGCAGTCAGTTATCCTGGAAACAGGGTGATCAGTTACCCTGGAAACTGGACAGTCAGTTACCCTGGAAACAGGGCAGTCAGTTATCCTGGAAACAGGGTGATCAGTTACCCTGGAAACAGGACAGTCAGTTACCCCGGAAACTGGGCAGTCAGTTACCCTGGAAACAGGGCAGTCAGTCACCCTGGAAACAGGTTAGTCAGTTACCCCGGAAACAGGTTGATCAGTTACCCCGGAAAAAGGGCAGTCAGTTCCCCTGGAAAAAGGGCAGTCAGTTACCCTGGAAACAGGGCAGTCAGTTATCCCCGAAACCGGGCAGACAGTTATCCTGGAAAAAGGGTGATCAGTTACCCTGGAAACTGGGCAGTCAGTTACCCTGGAAACATGGCAGTCAGTTATCCTGGAAACAGGGTGATCAGTTACCCTGGAAACAGGACAGTCAGTTACCCTGGCAACAGGGCAGTCAGTTATCCTGGAAACAGGGTGATCAGTTACCCTGGAAACTGGACAGTCAGTTATCCTGGAAACAGGGTGATCAGTTACCCTGGAAACAGGACAGTCAGTTACCCTGGAAACAGGGCAGTCAGTTACCCTGGAAACAGGGCAGTCAGTTATCCTGGAAACAGGGCAGGCAGTTATCCTGGAAACAGGGCGGTCAGTTACCCCGGATATAGGGCGGTCAGTTATCCTCGGAACAGGGCGGTCAGTTACCCCCTAAGCAGGGAGATCAGTTACCCCGGAAACAGGGCGGTCAGTTACCCTGGAAACAGGGCAGTCAGTTATCCTGGAAACAAGGTGATTAGTTACCCCGGAAATAGGGCGGTCAGTTATCCTGGAAACAGGGCGGTCAGTTACCTCGGAAACAGGGCAGTCAGTTATCCCGGTAAAAGTCTGATCAGTTACCCTGGAAACTGGGCTGTCAGTTACCCTGGAACCAGGGCAGTCAGTTTCCCCGGAAACAGGGCTGTCAGTTACCCTGGAAACAGGGTAGTCAGTTACCCCGGAAACTGGGCAGTCAGTTACCCTTGAAACAGGGCATTCAGTTTTCCCGGAAACAGGGCAGTCCGTTATCCTGGAAAAAGTGTGATCAGTTAACGTGCAAACTGGGCAGTCAGTTACCCTGGAAACAGGGCAGTCAGTTTCCCCGGAAACAGAGCAGGCAGTTATCCTGGAAACAGGGCAGTCAGTTACCCGGAAACTGGGCAGTCAGTTTCCCTGGAAACAGGTTAGTCAGTTTCCCCAGAAACAGGGCAGTCAGTTATACTGGAAACAGGGCAGTCTGTTATCCCGGAAAAAGTGTGATCTGTTACCGTGGAAACAGAGCAGTCAGTTACCCTGGAAACAGGGCAGTCAGTTTCCCCGGAAACAGGGCGGTCAATTACCCTGGAAACAGGGCAGTGAGCTATCCCGGAAACAGGGCGGTCAGTTATCCCGGAAACAGGGTGATCAGTTACCCTGGAAACAGGGCAGTCAGTTACCACGGAAACTGGGCAGTCAGTTACCCTGGAAACAGGGCAGTCAGTTATCCCGGAAACAGGGCAGTCAGTTATCATGGAAACAGGGTGATCAGTTACCCTGGAAACTGGGCAGTCAGTTACCCCGGAAACAGGGAAGTCAGTTATCCCGGAAACAGGGTGATCAGTTACCCTGGAAACAGGGCAGTCAGTTACGCCAGAAACAGGGCAGTCAGTTACCCTGGAAACAGGGCAGTCAGTTATCCCGGAAACAGGGCAGTCAGTTAATCCGGAAACAGGGCAGTCAGTTAGCCCGGAAACAGGGCAGTCAGTTATCCCGGAAACAGGGTGATCAGTTACCCTGGAAACAGGGCAGCCAGTTACCCCGGAAACAGGGCAGTCAGTTACCCTGGAATCAGGGCAGTCAGTAATCCCCGAAACAGGGCAGTCAGTTATCCCGGAAACAGGGTGATCAGTTACCCTGGAAACTGGGCAGTCAGTTACCCTGGAAACAGGGCAGTCATTTACCCCGGAAACAGGGCAGTCAGTTACCCTGGAATCTGGGCAGTCAGTTACCTTGGAAACAGGACAGTCAGTTATTCCGGCAACAGGGTGATCAGTTAACCTGGCAAACAGTGCAATCAGTTATCCCGGTAACAGGGCAGTCAGTTATCCCGGAAGCAGGGCAGTCAGTTATCCCGGAAAAAGGTGATCAGTTACCCTGGAAACTGGGCAGTCAGTTACCCTGTAAGCAGGGCAGTCTGTTACCCTGGAAACTAGGCAGTCAGTTACCCTGGAAGCAGGGCAGTCTGCTACCCCGGAAACTGGGCAGTCAGTTACCCTGGAAACAGGGCAGTCAGTCACCCTGGAAACAGGTTAGTCAATTACCACGGAAACAGGGTGATTAGTTACCCCGGTAAAAAGGCAGTCAGTTCCCCTGGAAACAGGGCAGTCAGTTACCCTGGAAACAGGGCAGTCAGATAACCCGAATGCGGGCAGTCAGATATCCCGGAAAAATGGTGAACAGTTACCCTGGAAACTGGGCAGTCAGTTACCCTGGAAACTGGGCAGTCAGTTACCCTGGAAACAGGGCAGTCAGTTAGCCTGGAAACTGGGCAGTCAGTTACCCTGGAAACAGGGCAATCAGTTACCCCGGAAACTGGGCAGTCAGTTACCCTGGAAACAGGGCAGTCACTCACCCTGGAAACAGATTAGTCAGTTACCCCGGAAACAGGTTGATCAGTTACCCCGGAAAAAGGGCAGTCAGTTCACCTGGAAAAAGGGCAGTCAGTTACCCTGGAAACAGGGCAGTCAGTTATCCCCGAAACCGGGCAGTCAGTTATCCCGGAAAAAGGGTGATCAGTTACCCTGGAAACTGGGCAGTCAGTTACCCTGGAAACAGGGCAGTCAGTTATCCTGGAAACAGGGTGATCAGTTACCCTGGAAACAGGACAGTCAGTTACCCTGGAAACAGGGCAGTCAGTTATCCTGGAAACAGGGTGATCAGTTACCCTGGAAACTGGACAGTCAGTTACCCTGGAAACAGGGCAGTCAGTTATCCTGGAAACAGGGTGATCAGTTACCCTGGAAACAGGACAGTCAGTTACCCTGGAAACAGGGCAGTCAGTTACCCTGGAAACAGGGCTGTCAGTTATCCTGGAAACAGGGCAGGCAGTTATCCTGGAAACAGGGCGGTCAGTTACCCCGGATATAGGGCGGTCAGTTATCCTCGGAACAGGGCGGTCATTTACCCCCTAAGCAGGGAGATCAGTTACCCCGGAAACAGGGCGGTCAGTTACCCTGGAAACAGGGCAGTCAGTTATCCTGGAAACAAGGTGATTAGTTACCCCGGAAATAGGGCGGTCAGTTATCCTGGAAACAGGGCGGTCAGTTACCTCGGAAACAGGGCAGTCAGTTATCCCGGTAAAAGTGTGATCAGTTACCATGGAAAATGGGCAGTCAGTTACCCTGGAACCAGGGCAGTCAGTTTCCCCGTAAACAGGGCAGTCAGTTACCCTGGAAACAGGATAGTCAGTTACCCCGGAAACTGGGCAGTCAGTTACCCTGGAAACAGGGCAATCAGTTACCCCGGAAACTGGGCAGTCAGTTACCCTGGAAACAGGGCAGTCAGTCACCCTGGAAACAGGTTAGTCAGTTACCCCGGAAACAGGTTGATCAGTTACCCCGGAAAAAGGGCAGTCAGTTCCCCTGGAAAAAGGGCAGTCAGTTACCCTGGAAACAGGGCAGTCAGTTATCCCCGAAACCGGGCAGTCAGTTATCCCGGAAAAAGGGTGATCAGTTACCCTGGAAACTGGGCAGTCAGTTACCCTGGAAACAGGGCAGTCAGTTATCCTGGAAACAGGGTGATCAGTTACCCTGGAAACAGGACAGTCAGTTACCCTGGAAACAGGGCAGTCAGTTATCCTGGAAACAGGGTGATCAGTTACCCTGGAAACTGGACAGTCAGTTACCCTGGAAACAGGGCAGTCAGTTATCCTGGAAACAGGGTGATCAGTTACCCTGGAAACAGGACAGTCAGTTACCCTGGAAACAGGGCAGTCAGTTACCCTGGAAACAGGGCAGTCAGTTATCCTGGAAACAGGGCAGTCAGTTATCCTGGAAACAGGGCGGTCAGTTACCCCGGATATAGGGCGGTCAGTTATCCTCGGAAAAGGGCGGTCAGTTACCCCCTAAGCAGGGAGATCAGTTACCCCGGAAACAGGGCGGTCAGTTACCCTGGAAACAGGGCAGACAGTTATCCTGGAAACAAGGTGATTAGTTACCCCGGAAATAGGGCGGTCAGTTACCTCGGAAACAGGGCAGTCAGTTATCCCGGTAAAAGTGTGATCAGTTACCCTGGAAACTGGGCAGTCAGTTACCCTGGAACCAGGGCAGTCAGGTACCCCGGAAACAGGGCAGTCAGTTACCCTGGAAACAGGGTAGTCAGTTACCCCGGAAACTGGGCAGTCAGTTACCCTTGAAACAGGGCATTCAGTTATTCCGGAAACAGGGCAGTCCGTTATCCCGGAAAAAGTGTGATCAGTTAACGTGCAAACTGGGCAGTCAGTTACCCTGGAAACAGGGCAGTCAGTTTCCCCGGAAACAGAGCAGGCAGTTACCCTGGAAACAGGGCAGTCAGTTACCCGGAAACTGGGCAGTCAGTTTCCCTGGAAACAGGTTAGTCAGTTTCCCCAGAAACAGGGCAGTCAGTTATACCGGAAACAGGGCAGTCTGTTATCCCGGAAAAAGTGTGATCTGTTACCGTGGAAACAGAGCAGTCAGTTACCCTGGAAACAGGGCAGTCAGTTTCCCCGGAAACAGGGCGGTCAATTACCCTGGAAACAGGGCAGTGAGCTATCCCGGAAACAGGGCAGTCAGTTATCCCGGAAACAGGGTGATCAGTTACCCTGGAAACAGGGCAGTCAGTTACCACGGAAACAGGGCAGTCAGTTACCCTGGAAACAGGGCAGTCAGTTATCCCGGAAACAGGGCAGTCAGTTAATCCGGAAAGAGGGCAGTCAGTTAGCCCGGAAACAGGGCAGTCAGTTATCCCGGAAACAGGGTGATCAGTTACCCTGGAAACAGGGCAGCCAGTTACCCCGGAAACAGGGCAGTCAGTTACCCTGGAATCAGGGCATTCAGTAATCCCGGAAACAGGGCAGTCAGTTATCCCGGAAACAGGGTGATCAGTTACCCTGGAAACTGGGCAGTCAGTTACCCTGGAAACAGGGCAGTCATTTACCCCGGAAACAGGGCAGTCAGTTACCCTGGAAACTGGGCAGTCAGTAACCTTGGAAACAGGACAGTCCGTTATTCCGGCAACAGGGTGATCAGTTAACCTGGCAAATAGTGCAGTCAGTTATCCCGGTAACAGGGCAGTCAGTTATCCCGGAAGCAGGGCAGTCAGTTATCCCGGAAAAAGGTGATCAGTTACCCTGGAAACTGGGCAGTCAGTTACCCTGGAAACAGGGCAGTCAGTTACCCTGGAAACTAGGCAGTCAGTTACCCAGGAAACAGGGCAGTCTGTTACCCCGGAAACTGGGCAGTCAGTTACCCTGGAAACAGGGCAGTCAGTCACCCTGGAAACAGGTTAGTCAATTACCACGGAAACAGGGTGATTAGTTACCCCGGTAAAAAGATAGTCAGTTCCCCTGGAAACAGGGCAGTCAGTTACCCTGGAAACAGGGCAGTCAGATACCCCGAAAGCGGGCAGTCAGATATCCCGGAAAAAGGGTGATCAGTTACCCTGGAAACTGGGCAGTCAGTTACCCTGTAAACAGGGCAGTCAGTTACCCTGGAAACAGGGCAGTCAGTTATCCTGGAAACAGGGTGATCAGTTACCCTGGAAACAGGACAGTCAGTTACCCTGGAAACAGGGCAGTCAGTTATCCCGGAAAAGGGGGTATCAGTTACCCTGGAAACTGGGCAGTCAGTTACCCTGGAAACAGGGCAGTCAGTTAGCCTGGAAACTGGGCAGTCAGTTACCCTGGAAACAGGGCAATCAGTTACCCCGGAAACTGGGCAGTCAGTTACCCTTGAAACAGGGCTTTCAGTCACCCTGGAAACAGGTTAGTCAGTTACCCCGGAAACAGGTTGATCAGTTACCCCGGAAAAAGGGCAGTCAGTTCCCCTGGAAAAAGGGCAGTCAGTTACCCTGGAAACAGGGCAGTCAGTTATCCCCGAAACCGGGCAGTCAGTTATCCTGGAAAAAGGGTGATCAGTTACCCTGGAAACTGGGCAGTCAGTTACCCTGGACACAGGGCAGTCAGTTATCCTGGAAACAGGGTGATCAGTTACCCTGGAAACAGGACAGTCAGTTACCCTGGAAACAGGGCAGTCAGTTATCCTGGAAACAGGGTGATCAGTTACCCTGGAAACAGGACAGTCAGTTACCCTGGAAACAGGGCAGTCAGTAATCCAGGAAACAGGGTGATCAGTTACCCTGGAAACAGGACCGTCAGTTACCCTGGAAACAGGGCAGTCAGTTACCCTGGAAACAGGGCAGTAAGTTACCCCGGATATTGGGCAGCCAGTTATCCTCATAACAGTGCGGTCAGTTACCCCCTAAGCAGGGAGATCAGTTACCCCGGAAACATGGCGGTCAGTTACCCTGGAAACAGGGCAGTCAGTTATCCTGGAAACAAGGTGATTAGTTACCCCGGAAATAGGGCGGTCAGTTATCCTGGAAACAGGGCGGTCAGTTACCTCGGAAACAGGGCAGTCAGTTATCCCGGTAAAAGTGTGATCAGTTACCCTGGAAACTGGGCAGTCAGTTACCCTGGAACCAGGGCAGTCAGTTTCCCCGGAAACAGGGCAGTCAGTTACCCTGGAAACAGGGCAGTCAGTTACCCCGGAAACTGGGCAGTCAGTTACCCTTAAAACAGGTCATTCAGTTATCCCGGAAACAGGGCAGTCCGTTATCCCGGAAAAAGTGTGATCAGTTCCCGTGCAAACTGGGCAGTCAGTTACCCTGTTAACAGGGCAGTCAGTTTCCCCGGAAACATGGCAGGCAGTTACCCTGGAAACAGGGCAGTCAGTTACCCGGAAACTGGGCAGTCAGTTTCCCTGGAAACAGGTTAGTCAGTTAATCCGGAAAGAGGGCAGTCAGTTAGCCCGGAAACAGGGCAGTCAGTTATCCCGGAAACAGGGTGATCAGTTACCCTGGAAACAGGGCAGCCAGTTACCCCGGAAACAGGGCAGTCAGTTACCCTGGAATCAGGGCATTCAGTAATCCCGGAAACAGGGCAGTCAGTTATCCCGGAAACAGGGTGATCAGTTACCCTGGAAACTGGGCAGTCAGTTACCCTGGAAACAGGGCAGTCATTTACCCCGGAAACAGGGCAGTCAGTTACCCTGGAAACTGGGCAGTCAGTAACCTTGGAAACAGGACAGTCCGTTATTCCGGCAACAGGGTGATCAGTTAACCTGGCAAATAGTGCAGTCAGTTATCCCGGTAACAGGGCAGTCAGTTATCCCGGAAGCAGGGCAGTCAGTTATCCCGGAAAAAGGTGATCAGTTACCCTGGAAACTGGGCAGTCAGTTACCCTGGAAACAGGGCAGTCAGTTACCCTGGAAACTAGGCAGTCAGTTACCCAGGAAACAGGGCAGTCTGTTACCCCGGAAACTGGGCAGTCAGTTACCCTGGAAACAGGGCAGTCAGTCACCCTGGAAACAGGTTAGTCAATTACCACGGAAACAGGGTGATTAGTTACCCCGGTAAAAAGATAGTCAGTTCCCCTGGAAACAGGGCAGTCAGTTACCCTGGAAACAGGGCAGTCAGATACCCCGAAAGCGGGCAGTCAGATATCCCGGAAAAAGGGTGATCAGTTACCCTGGAAACTGGGCAGTCAGTTACCCTGTAAACAGGGCAGTCAGTTACCCTGGAAACAGGGCAGTCAGTTATCCTGGAAACAGGGTGATCAGTTACCCTGGAAACAGGACAGTCAGTTACCCTGGAAACAGGGCAGTCAGTTATCCCGGAAAAGGGGGTATCAGTTACCCTGGAAACTGGGCAGTCAGTTACCCTGGAAAAAGGGCAGTCAGTTAGCCTGGAAACTGGGCAGTCAGTTACCCTGGAAACAGGGCAATCAGTTACCCCGGAAACTGGGCAGTCAGTTACCCTTGAAACAGGGCTTTCAGTCACCCTGGAAACAGGTTAGTCAGTTACCCCGGAAACAGGTTGATCAGTTACCCCGGAAAAAGGGCAGTCAGTTCCCCTGGAAAAAGGGCAGTCAGTTACCCTGGAAACAGGGCAGTCAGTTATCCCCGAAACCGGGCAGTCAGTTATCCTGGAAAAAGGGTGATCAGTTACCCTGGAAACTGGGCAGTCAGTTACCCTGGACACAGGGCAGTCAGTTATCCTGGAAACAGGGTGATCAGTTACCCTGGAAACAGGACAGTCAGTTACCCTGGAAACAGGGCAGTCAGTTATCCTGGAAACAGGGTGATCAGTTACCCTGGAAACAGGACAGTCAGTTACCCTGGAAACAGGGCAGTCAGTAATCCAGGAAACAGGGTGATCAGTTACCCTGGAAACAGGACCGTCAGTTACCCTGGAAACAGGGCAGTCAGTTACCCTGGAAACAGGGCAGTAAGTTACCCCGGATATTGGGCAGCCAGTTATCCTCATAACAGTGCGGTCAGTTACCCCCTAAGCAGGGAGATCAGTTACCCCGGAAACAGGGCGGTCAGTTACCCTGGAAACAGGGCAGTCAGTTATCCTGGAAACAAGGTGATTAGTTACCCCGGAAATAGGGCGGTCAGTTATCCTGGAAACAGGGCGGTCAGTTACCTCGGAAACAGGGCAGTCAGTTATCCCGGTAAAAGTGTGATCAGTTACCCTGGAAACTGGGCAGTCAGTTACCCTGGAACCAGGGCAGTCAGTTTCCCCGGAAACAGGGCAGTCAGTTACCCTGGAAACAGGGCAGTCAGTTACCCCGGAAACTGGGCAGTCAGTTACCCTTAAAACAGGTCATTCAGTTATCCCGGAAACAGGGCAGTCCGTTATCCCGGAAAAAGTGTGATCAGTTCCCGTGCAAACTGGGCAGTCAGTTACCCTGTTAACAGGGCAGTCAGTTGCCCCGGAAACATGGCAGGCAGTTACCCTGGAAACAGGGCAGTCAGTTACCCGGAAACTGGGCAGTCAGTTTCCCTGGAAACAGGTTAGTCAGTTTCCCCAGAAACAGGGCAGTCAGTTATCCCGGAAACAGGGCAGTCTGTTATCCCGGAAAAAGTGTGATCTGTTACCGTGGAAACAGGGCAGTCAGTTACCCTGGAAACAGGGCAGTCAGTTTTCCCGGAAACAGGGCAGTCAGTTATCCCGGAAACAGGGTGAACAGTTACCCCGGAAACTGGGCTGTCAGTTACCCTGGAAACAGGGCAGTCAGTTACCCTGGAAACAGGGCAGTCAGTTATCCCGGAAACAGGGTGATCAGTTACCCTGGAAACTGGGCAGTCAGTTACCCCGGAAACAGGGCAGTCAGTTACCCCGGAGACAGGGCAGTCAGTTATCCCGGAAACAGGTTGATCAGTTACCCTGGAAACTGGGCAGTCAGTTACCCTGGAAACAGGGCAGTCAGTTATCCTGGAAACAGGGCAGGCAGTTATCCTGGAAACAGGGCGGTCAGTTACCCCGGATATAGGGCGGTCAGTTATCCTCGTAAAAGGGCGGTCAGTTACCCCCTAAGCAGGGAGATCAGTTACCCCGGAAACAGGGCGGTCAGTTACCCTGGAAACAGGGCAGTCAGTTATCCCGGAAACAGGGTGATCAGTTACCCTGGAAACTGGGCAGTCAGTTACCCTGGAAACTGGGCAGTCAGTTACCCTGGAAACAGGGCAATCAGTTACCCCGGAAACTGGGCAGTCAGTTACCCTGGAAACAGGGCAGTCAGTCACCCTGGAAACAGGTTAGTCAGTTACCCCGGAAACAGGTTGATCAGTTACCCCGGAAAAAGGGCAGTCAGTTCCCCTTTAAAAAGGGCAGTCAGTTACCCTGGAAACAGGGCAGTCAGTTATCCCCGGAAACAGGGCAGTCAGATATCCCGGAAAAAGGGTGATCAGTTACCCTGGATACTGGGCAGTCAGTTACCCTGGAAAAAGGGCAGTCAGTCATCCTGGAAACAGGGTGATCAGTTACCCTGGAAACTGGACAGTCAGTTACCCTGGAAACAGGGTGATCAGTTACCCTGGAAAGAGGACAGTCAGTTACCCTGGAAACAGGGCAGTCAGTTACCCGGAAACTGGGCAGTCAGTTTCCCTGGAAACAGGTTAGTCAGTTTCCCCTGAAACAGGGCAGTCAGTTATCCCGGAAACAGGGCAGACTGTTATCCCGGAAAAAGTGTGATCTGTTACCGTGGAAACAGGGCAGTCAGTTACCCTGGAAACAGGGCAGTCAGTTTTCCCGGAAACAGGGCAGTCAGTTATCCCGGAAACAGGGTGAACAGTTACCCCGGAAACTGGGCTGTCAGTTACCCTGGAAACAGGGCAGTCAGTTACCCTGGAAACAGGGCAGTCAGTTATCCCGGAAACAGGGTGATCAGTTACCCTGGAAACTGGGCAGTCAGTTACCCCGGAAACAGGGCAGTCAGTTACCCCGGAAACAGGGCAGTCAGTTATCCCGGAAACAGGGTGATCAGTTACCCTGGAAACTGGGCAGTCAGTTACCCTGGAAACTGGGCAGTCAGTTACCCTGGTAGCAGGGCAATCAGTTACCCCGGAAACTGGGCAGTCAGTTACCCTGGAAACAGGGCAATCAGTCACCCTGGAAACAGGTTAGTCAGTTACCCCGGAAACAGGTTGATCAGTTACCCCGGAAAAAGGGCAGTCAGTTCCCCTTTAAAAAGGGCAGTCAGTTACCCTGGAAACAGGGCAGTCAGTTATCCCCGAAACCGGGCAGTCAGATATCCCGGAAAAAGGGTGATCAGTTACCCTGGAAACTGGGCAGTCAGTTACCCTGGAAACAGGGCAGTCAGTCATCCTGGAAACAGGGTGATCAGTTACCCTGGAAACTGGACAGTCAGTTACCCTGGAAACAGGGCAGTCAGTTATCATGGAAACAGGGTGATCAGTTACCCTGGAAACAGGACATTCAGTTACCCTGGAAACAGGGCAGTCAGTTACCCGGAAACTGGGCAGTCAGTTTCCCTGGAAACAGGTTAGTCAGTTTCCCCAGAAACAGGGCAGTCAGTTATCCCGGAAACAGGGCAGTCTGTTATCCCGGAAAAAGTGTGATCTGTTACCGTGGAAACAGGGCAGTCAGTTACCCTGGAAACAGGGCAGTCAGTTTTCCCGGAAACAGGGCAGTCAGTTATCCCGGAAACAGGGTGAACAGTTACCCCGGAAACTGGGCTGTCAGTTACCCTGGAAACAGGGCAGTCAGTTACCCTGGAAACAGGGCAGTCAGTTATCCCGGAAACAGGGTGATCAGTTACCCTGGAAACTGGGCAGTCAGTTACCCCGGAAACAGGGCAGTCAGTTACCCCGGAAACAGGGCAGTCAGTTATCCCGGAAACAGGGTGATCAGTTACCCTGGAAACTGGGCAGTCAGTTACCCTGGAAACAGGGCAGTCAGTTATCCTGGAAACAGGGCAGGCAGTTATCCTGGAAACAGGGCGGTCAGTTACCCCGGATATAGGGCGGTCAGTTATCCTCGTAACAGGGCGGTCAGTTACCCCCTAAGCAGGGAGATCAGTTTCCCCGCAAACAGGGCGGTCAGTTACCCTGGAAACAGGGCAGTCAGTTATCCCGGAAACAGGGTGATCAGTTACCCTGGAAACTGGGCATTCAGTTACCCTGGAAACTGGGCAGTCAGTTACCCTGGAAACAGGGCAATCATTTACCCCGGAAACTGGGCAGTCAGTTACCCTGGAAACAGGGCAGTCAGTCACCCTGGAAACAGGTTAGTCAGTTACCCCGGAAACAGGTTGATCAGTTACCCCGGAAAAAGGGCAGTCAGTTCCCCTTTAAAAAGGGCAGTCAGTTACCCTGGAAACAGGGCAGTCAGTTATCCCCGAAACCGGGCAGTCAGATATCACGGAAAAAGGGTGATCAGTTACCCTGGAAACTGGGCAGTCAGTTACCCTGGAAACAGGGCAGTCAGTCATCCTGGAAACAGGGTGATCAGTTACCCTGGAAACTGGACAGTCAGTTACCCTGGAAACAGGGCAGTCAGTTATCCTGGAAACAGGGTGATCAGTTACCCTGGAAACAGGACAGTCAGTTACCCTGGAAACAGGGCAGTCAGTTACCCTGGAAACAGGGCAGTCAGTTGTCCTGGAAACAGGGCAGGCAGTTATCCTGGAAACAGGGCGGTCAGTTACCCCGGATATAGGGCGGTCAGTTATCCTCGCAACAGGGCAGTCAGTTATCCCGGTAAAAGTGTGATCAGTTACCCTGGAAACTGGGCAGTCAGTTACCCTGGAACCAGGGCAGACAGTTTCCTCGGAAACAGGGCAGTCAGTTACCCTGGAAACAGGGCAGTCAGTTACCCTGGAAACTGGGCAGTCAGTTACCCTTGAAACAGGGCATTCAGTTATCCCGGAAACAGGGCAGTCCGTTATCCCGGAAAAAATGTGATCAGTTACCGTGCAAACTGGGCAGTCAGTTACCCTGGAAACAAGGCAGTCAGTTTCCCCGGAAGCAGAGCAGGCAGTTACCCTGGAAACAGGGCAGTCAGTTACCCGGAAACTGGGCAGTCAGTTTCCCTGGAAACAGGTCAGTCAGTTTCCCCAGAAACAGGGCAGTCAGTTATCCCGGAAACAGGGCAGTCTGTTATCCCAGAAAAAGTGTGATCTGTTACCGTGGAAACAGGGCAGTCAGTTACCCTGGAAACAGGGCAGTCAGTTTCCCCAGAAACAGGGCAGTCAATTACCCTGGAAACAGGGCAGTGAGCTATCCCGGAAACAGGGCAGTCAGTTATCCCGGAAACAGGGTGATCAGTTACCCTGGAAACAGGGCAGTCAGTTACCACGGAAACAGGGCAGTCAGTTACCCTGGAAACAGGGCAGTCAGTTGTCCCGGAAAGAGGGCAGACAGTTATCATGGAAACAGGGTGATCAGTTACCCTGGAAACTGGGCAGTCAGTTACCCTGGAAACAGGGCATTCATTTACCCCGGAAACAGGGAAGTCAGTTATCCCGGAAACAGGGTGATCAGTTACCCTGGAAACAGGGCAGTCAGTTACCCTGGAAACAGGGCAGTCAGTTATCCCGGAAACAGGGCAGTCAGTTAATCAGGAAACAGGGTGATCAGTTACCCTGGAAACTGGGCAGTCAGTTACCCTGGAAACAGGGCAGTCAGTTACCCCGGAAACAGGGCAGTCAGTTATCCCGGAAACAGGGTGATCAGTTACCCTGGAAAAGGGCAGCCAGTTACCCCGGAAACAGGGCAGTCAGTTACCCTGGAAACAGGGCAGTCAGTAATCCCGGAAACAGGGCAGTCAGTTATCCTGGAAACAGAGTGATCAGTTACCCTGGAAACTGGGCAGTCAGTTACCCTGGAAACAGGGCAGTCATTTACCCCGGAAACAGGGCAGTCAGTTACCCTGGAAACTGGGCAGTCAGTTACCTTGGAAACAGGACAGTCAGTTATTCCGGTAACAGGGTGATCAGTTAACCTGGCAAACAGTGCAGTCAGTTATCCCGGTAACAGGGCAGTCAGTTATCCCGGAAACAGGGCAGTCAGTCACCCTGGAAACAGGTTTGTCAATTACCCCGGAAACAGGGTGATTAGCTACCCCGGTAAAAGGGCAGTCAGTTCCCCTGGAAGCAGGGCAGTCAGTTACCCTGGAAACAGGGCAGTCAGATACCCCGAAAGCGGGCAGTCAGTTATCCCGGAAAAAGGGTGATCAGTTATCCTGGAAACTGGGCAGTCAGTTACCCTGGAAACAGGGCAGTCAGTTATCCTGGAAACAGGGTGATCAGTTACCCTGGAAACAGGACAGTCAGTTACCATGGAAACAGGGCAGTCAGTTATCCCGGAAAAAGGGTATCAGTTACCCTGGAAACTGGGCAGTCAGTTACCCTGGAAACAGGGCAGTCAGTTATCCTGGAAACTGGGCAGTCAGTTACCCTGGAAACAGGGCAATCAGTTACCCCGGAAACTGGGCAGTCAGTTACCCTGGAAACAGGGCAGTCAGTCACCCTGGAAACAGGTTAGTCAGTTACCCCGGAAACAGGTTGATCAGTTACCCCGGAAAAAGGGCAGTCAGTTCCCCTGGAAAAAGGGCAGTCAGTTACCCTGGAAACAGGGCAGTCAGTTATCCCCGAAACCGGGCAGTCAGTTATCCCGGAAAAAGGGTGATCAGTTACCCTGGAAACTGGGCAGTCAGTTACCCTGGAAACAGGACAGTCAGTTATCCTGGAAACAGGGTGATCAGTTACCCTGGAAACAGGACAGTCAGTTACCCTGGAAACAGGGCAGTCAGTTATCCTGGAAACAGGGTGATCAGTTAACCTGGAAACAGGACAGTCAGTTACCCTGGAAACAGGGCGGTCAGTTATCCAGGAAAAAGGGTGATCAGTTACCCTTGAAACAGGACAGTCAGTTACCCTGGAAACTGGGCAGTCAGTTACCCTGGAAACAGGGCAGTCAGTTATCCTGGAAACAGGGTGATCAGTTACCCTGTAAGCAGGACAGTCAGTTACCCTGGAAACAGGGCAGTCAGTTACCCTGGAAACAGGGCAGTCAGTTATCCTGGAAACAGGGCAGGCAGTTATCCTGGAAACAGGGCGGTCAGTTACCCCGGATATAGGGCGGTCAGTTATCCTCGTAACAGGGCGGTCAGTTACCCCCTAAGCAGGGAGATCAGTTACCCCGGAAACAGGGCGGTCAGTTACCCTGGAAACAGGGCAGTCAGTTATCCTGGAAACATGGCGGTCAGTTACCTCGGAAACAGGGCAGTCAGTTATCCCGGTAAAAGTGTGATCAGTTACCCTGGAAACTGGGCAGTCAGTTACCCTGGAACCAGGGCAGTCAGTTTCCCCGGAAACAGGGCAGTCAGTTACCCTGGAAACAGGGCAGTCAGTTACCCCGGAAACTGGGCAGTCAGTTACCCTTGAAACAAGGGCATTCAGTTATCCCGGAAACAGGGCAGTCCGTTATCCCGGAAAAAGTGTGATCATTTACCGTGCAAAATGGGCATTCAATTACCCTGGAACCAGGGCAGTCAGTTTCCCCGGAAACATTGCAGGCAGTTACCCTGGAAACAGGGCAGTCAGTTACCCCGGAAACTGGGCAGTCAGTTACCCTTGAAACAGGGCATTCAGTTATCCCGGAAACAGGGCAGTCCGTTATCCCGGAAAAAGTGTGATCAGTTACCGTGCAAACTGGGCATTCAGTTACCCTGGAAACAGGGCAGTCAGTTTCCCCGGAAACAGAGCAGGCAGTTTCCCTGGAAACAGGTTAGTCAGTTTCCCCAGAAACAGGGCAGTCAGTTATCCCGGAAACAGGGCAGTCTGTTATCCCGGAAAAAGTGTGATCTGTTACCGTGGAAACAGGGCAGTCAGTTACCCTGGAAACAGGGCAGTCAGTTTCCCCGGAAACAGGGCAGTCAATTACCCTGGAAACAGGGCAGTGAGCTATCCCGGAAACAGGGCAGTCAGTTATCCCGGAAACAGGGTGATCAGTTACCCTGGAAACAGGGCAGTCAGTTACCACGGAAACAGGGCAGTCAGTTACCCTGGAACAGGGCAGTCAGTTATCCCGGAAACAGGGCAGTCAGTTATCATGGAAACAGGGTGATCAGTTACCCTGGAAACTGGGCAGTCATTTACCCTGGAAACAGGGCATTCATTTACCCGGGAAACAGGGAAGTCAGTTATCCCGGAAACAGGGTTATCAGTTACCCTGGAAACAGGGCAGTCAGTTACCCCGGAAACAGGGCAGTCAGTTACCCTGGAAACAGGGCAGTCAGTTATCCCGGAAACAGGGCAGTCAATTAATCCGGAAACAGGGTGATCAGTTACCCTGGAAACTGGGCAGTCAGTTACACTGGAAACAGGGCATTCAGTTACCCCGGAAACAGGGCAGTCAGTTATCCCGGAAACAGGGTGATCAGTTACCCTGGAAACAGGGCAGCCAGTTACCCCGGAAACAGGGCAGTCAGTGACCCTGGAAACAGGGCAGTCAGTAATCCCGGAAACAGGGTGATCAGTTACCCTGGAAACTGGGCAGTCAGTTACCCTGGAAACAGGGCAGTCATTTAACCCGGAAACAGGGCAGTCAGTTACCCTGGAAACTGGGCAGTCAGTTACCTTGGAAACAGGACAGTCAGTTATTCCGGTAACAGGGTGATCAGTTAACCTGGCAAACAGTGCAGTCAGTTATCCCGGTAACAGGGCAGTCAGTTATCCCGGAAACAGGGCAGTCAGTTATCCCGGAAAAAGGTGATCAGTTACCCTGGAAACTGGGCAGTCAGTTACCCTGGAAACAGGGCAGTCAGTTACCCTGAAAACAAGGCAGTCAGTTACCCTGGAAACAGGGCAGTCTGTTACACCCGAAACTGGGCAGTCAGTTACCCGGGAAACAGGGCAGTCAGTCACCCTGGAAACAGGTTAGTCAATTACCCCAGAAACAGGGTGATTAGTTACCCCGGTAAAAGGGCAGTCAGTTCCCCTGGTAACAGGGCAGTCAGTTACCCTGGAAACAGGGCAGTCAGTTACGCTGGAAACAGGGCAGTCAGTTATCCTGGAAACAGGGTGATCAGTTACCCTGGAAACAGGACAGTCAGTTTCCCTGGAAACAGGGCGGTCAGTTACCTCGGAAACAGGGCAGTCAGTTATCCCGGTAAAAGTGTGATCAGTTACCCTGGAAACTGGGCAGTCAGTTACCCTGGAACCAGGGCAGTCAGTTTCCCCGGAAACGGGGCAGTCAGTTACCCTGGAAACAGGGCAGTCAGTTACCCCGGAAACTGGGCAGTCAGGTACCCTTGAAACAGGGCATTCAGTTATCCCGGAAACAGGGCAGTCCGTTATCCCGGAAAAAGTGTGATCAGTTACCGTGCAAACTGGGCATTCAGTTACCCTGGAAACAGGGCAGTCAATTTCCCCGGAAACAGAGCAGGCAGTTTCCCTGGAAACAGGTTAGTCAGTTTCCCCAGAAACAGGGCAGTCAGTTATCCCGGAAACAGGGCAGTCTGTTATCCCGGAAAAAGTGTGATCTGTTACCGTGGAAACAGGGCAGTCAGTTACCCTGGAAACAGGGCAGTCAGTTTCCCCAGAAACAGGGCAGTCAATTACCCTGGAAACAGGGCAGTGAGCTATCCCGGAAACAGGGCAGTCAGTTATCCCGGAAACAGGGTGATCAGTTACCCTGGAAACAGGGCAGTCAGTTACCACGGAAACAGGGCATTCTGTTACCCTGGAACAGGGCGGTCAGTTATCCCGGAAACAGGGCAGTCAGTTATCATGGAAACAGGGTGATCAGTTACCCTGGAAACTGGGCAGTCATTTACCCTGGAAACAGGGCATTCATTTACCCGGGAAACAGGGAAGTCAGTTATCCCGGAAACAGGGTTATCAGTTACCCTGGAAACAGGGCAGTCAGTTACCCCGGAAACAGGGCAGTCAGTTACCCTGGAAACAGGGCAGTCAGTTATCCCAGAAACAGGGCAGTCAGTTAATCCGGAAACAGGGTGATCAGTTACCCTGGAAACTGGGCAGTCAGTTACACTGGAAACAGGGCATTCAGTTACCCCGGAAACAGGGCAGTCAGTTATCCTGGAAACAGTGTGATCAGTTACCCTGGAAACAGGGCAGCCAGTTACCCCGGAAACAGGGCAGTCAGTTACCCTGGAAACAGGGCAGTCAGTAATCCCGGAAACAGGGCAGTCAGTTATCCCGGAAACAGGGTGATCAGTTACCCTGGAAACTGGGCAGTCAGTTACCCTGGAAACAGGGCAGTCATTTACTCCGGAAACAGGGCAGTCAGTTACCCTGGAAACTGGGCAGTCAGTTACCTTGGAAACAGGACAGTCAGTTATTCCGGTAACAGGGTGATCAGTTAACCTGCCAAACAGTGCAGTCAGTTATCCCGGTAACAGGGCAGTCAGTTATCCGGAAACAGGGCAGTCAGTTATCCCGGAAAAAGGTGATCAGTTACCCTGGAAACTGGGCAGTCAGTTACCCTGGAAACAGGGCAGTCAGTTACCCTGGAAACTAGGCAGTCAGTTACCCTGGAAACAGGGCAGTCAGTCACCCTGGAAACAGGTTAGTCAATTACCCCGGAAACAGGGTGATTAGTTACCCCGGTAAAAGGGCAGTCAGTTCCCCTGGAAACAGGGCAGTCAGTTACCCTGGAAACAGGGCAGTCAGATACCCCGAAAGCGGGCAGTCAGTTATCCCGGAAAAAGGGTGATCAGTTATCCTGGAAACTGGGCAGTCAGTTACCCTGGAAACAGGGCAGTCAGTTACGCTGGAAAAAGGGCAGTCAGTTATCCTGGAAACAGGGTGATCAGTTACCCTGGAAACAGGGCAGTCAGTTACCCTGGAAACAGGGCAGTCAGTTATCCCGGAAAAAGGGGTATCAGTTACCCTGGAAACTGGGCAGTCAGTTACCCTGGAAACAGGGCAGTCAGTTAGCCTGGAAACTGGGCAGTCAGTTACCCTGGAAACAGGGCAATCAGTTACCCCGGAAACTGGGCAGTCAGTTACCCTGGAAACAGGGCAGTCAGTCACCCTGGAAACAGGTTAGTCAGTTACCCCGGAAACAGGTTGATCAGTTACCCCGGAAAAAGGGCAGTCAGTTCCCCTGGAAAAAGTGCAGTCAGTTACCCTGGAAACAGGGCAGTCAGTTATCCCCGAAACCGGGCAGTCAGTTATCCCGGAAAAAGGGTGATCAGTTACCCTGGAAACTGGGCAGTCAGTTACCCTGGAAACAGGGCAGTCAGTTATCCTGGAAACAGGGCAGTCAGTTATCCTGGAAACAGGGTGATCAGTTACCCTGGAAACAGGGCAGTCAGTTACCCTGGAAACAGGGCAGTCAGTTATCCAGGAAACAGGGTGATCAGTTACCCTGGAAACAGGACAGTCAGTTACCCTGGAAACAGGGCAGTCAGTTATCCCGGAAACAGGGCAGGCAGTTATCCTGGAAGCAGGGCGGTCAGTTACCCTGTATATTGGGCGGCCAGTTATCCTCGTAACAGGGCGGTCAGTTACCCCCTAAGCAGGGAGATCAGTTACCCCGGAAACAGGGCGGTCAGTTACCCTGGAAACAGGGCAGTCAGTTATCCTGGAAACAAGGTGATTAGATACCCCGGAAATAGGGCGGTCAGTTATCCTGGAAACAGGGCGGTCAGTTACCTCGGAAACAGGGCAGTCAGTTATCCCGATAAAAGTGTGATCAGTTACCCTGTAAACTGGGCAGTCAGTTACCCTGGAACCAGGGCAGTCAGTTTCCCCGGAAACAGGGCAGTCAGTTACCCTGGAAACAGGGCAGTCAGTTACCCCGGAAACTGGGCAGTCAGTTACCCTTGAAACAGGGCATTCAGTTATCCCGGAAACAGGGCAGTCCGTTATCCCGGAAAAAGTGTGATCAGTTACCGTGCAAACTGGGCAGTCAGTTACCCTGGAAACAGGGCAGTCAGTTTCCCCGGAAACAGGGCAGGCAGTTCGCCTGGAAACAGGGCAGTCAGTTACCCGGAAACTGGGCAGTCAGTTTCCCTGGAAACAGGTTAGTCAGTTTCACCAGAAACAGGGCAGTCAGTTATCCCGGAAACAGGGCAGTCTGTTATCCCAGAAAAAGTGTGATCTGTTACCGTGGAAACAGGGCAGTCAGTTACCCTGGAAACAGGGCCGTCAGTTTCCCCGGAAACAGGGCAGTCAATTACCCTGGAAACAGGGCAGTGAGCTATCCCGGAAACAGGGCAGTCAGTTATCCCGGAAACAGGGTGAACAGTTACCCCGGAAACTGGGCTGTCAGTTACCCTGGAAACAGGGCAGTCAGTTACCCTGGAAATAGGGCAGTCAGTTATCCCGGAAACAGGGTGATCAGTTACCCTGGAAACTGGGCAGTCAGTTACCCCGGAAACAGGGCAGTCAGTTACCCTGGAAACAGGGCAGTCAGTTATCCCAGAAACAGGGCAGTCAGTTATCCCGGAAACAGGGTGATCAGTTACCCTGGAAACTGGGCAGTCAGTTACCCTGGAAACAGGGCAGTCAGTTACCCCGGAAACAGGGCAGTCAGTTATCCCGGAAACAGGGTGATCAGTTACCCTGGAAACTGGGCAGTCAGTTACCCTGGAAACAGGGCAGTCAGTTATCCTGGAAACAGGGCAGGCAGTTATCCTGGAAACAGGGCGGTCAGTTACCCCGGATATAGGGCGGTCAGTTATCCTCGTAACAGGGCGGTCAGTTACCCCCTAAGCAGGGAGATCAGATACCCCAGAAACAGGGCGGTCAGTTACCCTGGAAACAGGGCACTCAGTTATCCCGGAAACAGGGTGATCAGTTACCCTGGAAACTGGGCAGTCAGTTACCCTGAAAACAGGGCAGTCAGTTATCCTGGAAACAGGGCAGGCAGTTATCCTGGAAACAGGGCGGTCAGTTACCCCGGATATAGGGCGGTCAGTTATCCTCGTAACAGGGCGGTCAGTTACTCCCTAAGCAGGGAGATCAGTTACCCCGGAAACAGGGCGGTCAGTTACCCTGGAAACAGGGCAGTCAGTTATCCTGGAAACAAGGTGATTAGTTACCCCGGAAATAGGGCGGTCAGTTATCCTGGAAACAGGGCGGTCAGTTACCTCGGAAACAGGGCAGTCAGTTATCCCGGTAAAAGTGTGATCAGTTACCCTGGAAACTGGGCAGTCAGTTTCCCTGGAACCAGGGCAGTCAGTTTCCCCGGAAACAGGGCAGTCAGTTACCCTGGAAACAGGGCAGTCAGTTACCCCGGAAACTGGGCAGTCAGTTACCCTTGAAACAGGGCATTCAGTTATCCCGGAAACAGGGCAGTCCGTTATCCCGGAAAAAGTGTGATGAGTTACCGTGCAAACTGGGCGTTCAGTTACCCTGGAAACCGGGCAGTTAGTTTCCCCGGAAACAGGGCAGGCAGTTACCCTGGAAACAGGGCAGTCAGTTACCCGTAAAATGGGCAGTCAGTTTCCCTGGGAACAGGTTAGTCAGTTTCCCCAGAAACAGGGCAGTCAGTTATCCCGGAAACAGGGCAGTCTGTTATCCCGGAAAAAGTGTGATCTGTTACCGTGGAAACAAGGCAGTCATTTACCATGGAAACAGGGCAGTCAGTTTCCCCGGAAACAGGGCAGTCAATTACCCTGGAAACAGTGCAGTGAGCTATCCCGGAAACAGGGCAGTCAGTTATCCCGGAAACAGGGTGAACAGTTACCCTGGAAACTGGGCTGTCAGTTACCCTGGAAACAGGGCAGTCAGTTATCCCGGAAACAGGGTGATCAGTTACCCTGGAAACTGGGCAGTCAGTTACCCTGGATACAGGGCAGTCAGTTACCCTGGAAACAGGGCAGACAGTTATCATGGAAACAGGGCGGTCAGTTACCCCGGAAACTGGGCAGTCAGTTACCCTGGAAACAGGGCAGTCAGTTATCCTGGAAACAGGGCATTCAGTTACCCTGGAAGCAGGGCAATCAGTAACCCCGGAAACTGGGCAGTCAGTTACCCTGGAAACAGGGCAGTCAGTCAACCTGGAAACAGGTTAGTCAGTTACCCCGGAAACAGGGTGATCAGTTACCCTGGAAAAAGGGCAGTCAGTTCCCCTGGAAAAAGGGCAGTCAGTTACCCTGGAAACAGGGCAGTCAGTTATCCCGGAAAAAGGGTGATCAGTTACCCTGGAAACTGGGCAGTCAGTTACCTTGGAAACAGGGCAGTCAGTTATCCTGGAAACAGGGTGATCAGTTACCCTGGAAACAGGACAGTCAGTTACCCTGGAAGCAGGGCAGTCAGTTATCCTGGAAACAGGGTGATCAGTTACCCTGGAAACAGGACAGTCAGTTACCCTGGAAACAGGGCAGTCAGTTATCCTGGAAACAGGGTGATCAGTTACCCTGGAAACAGGACAGTCAGTTACCCTGGAAACAGGGCAGTCAGTTACCCTGGAAACAGGGCAGTCAGTTATCCTGGAAACAGGGCAGGCAGTTATCCTGGAAACAGGGCGGTCCGTTACCCCGGATATAGGGCGGTCAGTTATCCTCGTAACAGGGCGGTCAGTTACCCCCTAAGCAGGGAGATCAGTTATCCCGGTAAAAGTGTGATCAGTTACCCTGGATACTGGGCAGTCAGTTACCCTGGAACCAGGGCAGTCAGTTTCCCCGGAAACAGGGCATTCAGTTGCCCTGGAAACAGGGCAGTCAGTTACCCTTGAAACAGGGCATTCAGTTATCCCGGAAACAGGGCAGTCCGTTATCCCGGAAAAAGTGTGATCAGTTACCGTGCAAACTGGGCAGTCAGTTACCCTGGAAACAAGGCAGTCAGTTCCCCGGAAACAGTGCAGGCAGTTAACCTGGAAACAGGGCATTCAGTTACCCGGTAACTGGGCAGTCAGTTTCCCTGGAAACTGGTTAGTCAGCTTCCCCAGAAACAGGGCAGTCAGTTATCCCGGAAACAGGGCAGTCTGTTATCCCGGAAAAAGTGTGATTTGTTACCGTGGAAACAGGGCAGTCAGTTACCCTGGAAACAGGGCAGTCAGTTTCCCCGAAAACAGGGCGGTCAATTACCCTGGAAACAGGGCAGTGAGCTATCCCGGAAACGGGGCAGTCAGTTATCCCGGAAACAGGGTGAATATTTACCCCGGAAACTGGGCTGTCAGTTACCCTGGAAACAGGGCAGTCAGTTATCCCGGAAACAGGGCAGTCTGCTTTACCGGAAAAGGAGTGATCTGTTACCGTGGAAACAGGGCAGTCAGTTACCCTGGAAACAGGGCAGTCAGTTTCCCCGGAAACAGGGCAGTCAATTACCCTGGAAACAGGGCAGTGAGCTATCCCGGAAACAGGGCAGTCAGTTATCCCGGAAACAGGGTGAACAGTTACCCCGGTCACTGGGCTGTCAGTTACCCTGGAAACAGTGCAGTCAGTTACCCTGGAAACAGGGCAGTCAGTTATCCCGGAAACAGGGTGATCAGTTACCCTGGAAACTGGGCAGTCAGTAACCCCGAAACAGGGCAGTCAGTTACCCTGGAAACAGGGCAGTCAGTTATCCCGGAAACAGGGCAGTCAGTTATCCCGGAAACAGGGTGATCAGTTACCCTGGAAACTGGGCAGTCAGTTACCCTGGAAACAGGGCAGTCAGTTACCCCGGAAACAGGGCAGTCAGTTATCCCGGAAACAGGGTGATCAGTTACCCTGGAAACTGGGCAGTCAGTTACCCTGGAAACAGGGCAGTCAGTTATCCTGGAAACAGGGCAGGCAGTTATCCTGGAAACAGGGCGGTCAGTTACCCCGAATATAGGGCCGTCAGTTATCCCCGTAACAGGGCGGTCAGTTACCCCCTAAGCAGGGAGATCAGTTACCCCGGAAACAGGGCGGTCAGTTACCCTGGAAACAGGGCAGTCAGTTATCCCGGAAACAGGGTGATCAGTTAACCTGGAAACTGGGCAGTCAGTTACCCTGGAAACAGGGCAGTCAGTTATCCTGGAAACAGGGCAGGCAGTTATCCTGGAAACAGGGCGATCAGTTACCCCGGATATAGGGCGGTCAGGTATCCTCGGAACAGGGCGGTCAGTTACCCCCTAAGCAGGGAGATCAGTTACCCCGGAAACAGGGCGGTCAGTTACCCTGGAAACAGGGCAGTCAGTTATCCTGGAAACAAGGTGATTAGTTACCCCGGAAATAGGGCGGTCAGTTATCCTGGAAACAGGGCGGTCAGTTACCTCGGAAACAGGGCAGTCAGTTATCCCGGTAAAAGTGTGATCAGTTACCCTGGAAAATGGGCAGTCAGTTACCCTGGAACCAGGGCAGTCAGTTTCCCCGGAAACAGGGCAGTCAGTTACCCTGGAAACAGGGCAGTCAGTTACCCCGGAACCTGGGCAGTCAGTTACCCTTGAAACAGGGCATTCAGTTATCCCGGAAACAGGGCAGTCCGTTATCCCGGAAAAAGTGTGATGAGTTACCATGCAAACTGGGCGGTCAGTTACCCTGGAAACCGGGCAGTCAGTTATCCCGGAAACAGGGTGATCAGTTACCCTGGAAACTGGGCAGTCAGTTACCCTGGAAATGGGGCAGTCAGTTATCCTGGAAACAGGGCAGGCAGTTATCCTGGAAACAGGGCGGTCAGTTACCCCGGATATAGGGCGGTCAGTTATCCTCGGAACAGGGCGGTCAGTTACCCCCTAAGCAGGGAGATCAGTTACCCCGGAAACAGGGCGGTCAGTTACCCTGGAAACAGGGCAGTCAGTTATCCTGGAAACAAGGTGATTAGTTACCCCGGAAATAGGGCGGTCAGTTATCCTGGAAACAGGGCGGTCAGTTACCTCGGAAACAGGGCAGTCAGTTATCCCGGTAAAAGTGTGATCAGTTACCCTGGAAACTGGGCAGTCAGTTACCCTGGAACCAGGGCAGTCAGTTTCCCCGGAAACAGGGCAGTCAGTTACCCTGGAAACAGGGCAGTCAGTTACCCCGGAAACTGGGCAGTCAGTTACCCTTGAAACAGGGCATTCAGTTATCCCGGAAACAGGGCAGTCCGTTATCCCGGAAAAAGTGTGATGAGTTACCGTGCAAACTGGGCGGTCAGTTACCCTGGAAACCGGGCAGTTAGTTTTCCCGGAAACAGGGCAGGCAGTTACCCTGGAAACAGGGCAGTCTGTTACCCGTAAAATGGGCAGTCAGTTTCCCTGGAAACAGGTTAGTCAGTTTCCCCAGAAACAGGGCAGTCAGTTATCCCGGAAACAGGGCAGTCTGTTAACCCGGAAAAAGTGTGATCTGTTACCGTGGAAACAAGGCAGTCAGTTACCCTGGAAACAGGGCAGTCAGTTTCCCCGGAAACAGGGCAGTCAATTACCCAGGAAACAGGGCAGTGAGCTATCCCGGAAACAGGGCAGTCAGTTATCCCGGAAACAGGGTGAACAGTTACCCCGGAAACTGGGCTGTCAGTTACCCTGGAAACAGGGCAGTCAGTTACCCTGGAAACAGGGCAGTCAGTTATCCCGGAAACAGGGTGATCAGTTACCCTGGAAACTGGGCAGTCAGTTACCCTGGATACAGGGCAGTCAGTTACCCTGGAAACAGGGCAGTCAGTTATCCTGGAAACAGGGCAGACAGTTATCATGGAAACAGGGCGGTCAGTTACCCCGGAAACTGGGCAGTCAGTTACCCTGGAAACAGGGCAGTCAGTTACCCTGGAAACAGGGCAGTCAGTAACCCCAGAAACTGGGCAATCAGTTACCCTGGAAACAGGGCAGTCAGTCACCCTGGAAACAGCTTAGTCAGTTACCCCGGAAACAGGGTGATCAGTTACCCCGGAAAAAGGGCAGTCAGTACCCCTGGAAAAAGGGCAGTCAGTTACCCTGGAAACAGGGCAGTCAGTTATCCCCGAAACCGGGCAGTCAGTTATCCCGGAAAAAGGGTGATCAGTTACCCTGGAAACTGGGCAGTCAGTTACCTTGGAAACAGGGCAGTCAGTTATCCTGGAAACAGGGCAGTCAGTTACCCTGGAAACAGGGCAATCAGTTACCCCGGAAACTGGGCAGTCAGTTACCCTGGAAACCGGGCAGTCAGTCACCCTGGAAACAGGTTAGTCAGTTACCCCGGAAACAGGGTGATCAGTTGCCACGGAAAAAGGGCAGTCAGTTCCCCTGGAAAAAGGGCAGTCAGTTACCCTGGAAACAGGGCAGTCAGTTATCCTGGAAATAGGGCGGTCAGTTACCTCGGAAACAGGGCAGTCAGTTATCCTGGAAACAGGGTGATCAGTTACCCTGGAAACAGGACAGACAGTTACCCTGGAAACAGGTCAGTCAGTTATCCTGGAAACAGGGCAGTCAGTTACCCTGGAAACAGGACAGTCAGTTACCCTGGAAACAGGACAGTCAGTTATCCTGGAAACAGGGTGTTCAGTTACCCTGGAAACAGGACAGTCAGTTACCCTGGGAACAGGGCAGTCAGTTACCCCCTAAACAGGGAGATCAGTTACCCCGGAAAAAGGGCGGTCAGTTACCCTGGAAACAGGGCAGTCAGTTATCCTGGAAATAGGGCGGTCAGTTACCTCGGAAACAGGGCAGTCAGTTATCCTGGAAACAGGGTGATCAGTTACCCTGGAAACAGGACAGTCAGTTACCCTGGAAACAGGGCAGTCAGTTATCCTGGAAACAGGGTGATCAGTTACCCTGGAAACAGGACAGTCAGTTACCCTGGAAACAGGACAGTCAGTTATCCTGGAAACAGGGTGATCAGTTAGCCTGGAAACAGGACAGTCAGTTACCCTGGAAACAGGGCAGTCAGTTACCCTGGAAACATTGCAGTCAGTTATCCTGGAAACAGGGCAGGCAGTTATCCTGGAAACAGGGCGATCAGTTACCCCGGATATAGGGCGGTCAGTTATCCTCGTAACAGGGCGGTCAGTTACCCCCTAAACAGGGAGATCAGTTACCCCGGAAACAGGGCGGTCAGTTCCCCTGGAAACAGGGCAGTCAGTTATCCTGGAAATAGGGCGGTCAGTTACCTCGGAAACAGGGCAGTCAGTTATCCCGGAAAAAGGGTGATCACTTACACTGGAAACTGGGCAGTCAGTTACCCTGGAACAAGGGCAGACAGTTTCCCCGGAAACAGGGCAGTCAGTTACCCTGGAAACAGGGCAGTCAGTTACACCAGAAACTGGGCAGTCAGTTACCCTGGAAACAGGGCATTCAGTTATCCCGGAAACAGGGCAGTCAGTTATCCCGGAAAAAGTGTGATCAGTTACCGTGAAAACTGGGCAGTCAGTTACCCTGGAAACAGGGCAGTCAGGTTCCCCGGAAACAGGGCAGGCAGTTACCCTGGAAACAGGGCAGTCAGTTACCCGGAAACTGGGCAGTCAGTTTCCCTGGAAACAGCTTAGTCAGTTTCCCCAGAAACAGGGCAGTCAGTTATCCCGGAAACAGGGCAGTCAGTTATCCCGGAAAAAGTGTGATCAGTTACCATGGAAACAGGGCAGTCAGTTACCCTGGGAACAGGGCAGTCAGTTTCCTCGGAAACAGGGCAGTCTATTACCCTGGAAACAGTGCAGTGAGCTATCCCGGAAACAGGGCAGTCAGTTATCCCGGAAACAGGGTGAACAGTTACCCCAGAAACTGGGCAGTCAGTTACCCTGGAAACAGGGCAGTCAGTTACCCTGGAAACAGGGCAGTCAGTATCCCGGAAACAGGGTGATCAGTTACCCTGGAAACTGGGCAGTCAGTTACCCTGGAAACAGGGCAGTCAGTTACCCTGGAAACAGGGCAGTCAGTTATCCTGGAAACAGGGAAGACAGTTATCATGGAAACAGGGCGGTCAGTTACCCAAGAAATAGGGTGGTCAATTATCCTTGAAACAGGGCTGTCACTTAGCCCGGAAATAGCGTGATCAGTTGCCCCGGCAACAGGGAGGTCAGTTACACTGGAAACAGGGTGGTCAGTTAACCTGGAAAAAGGGCAATCAGTTATCCTGGAAACAGGGCAGTCAATTACCCTGGAAACAGGTTAGTCAGTTACCCCGGAAACAGGTTGATCAGTTACCACGGAAAAAGGGCAGTCAGTTCCCCTGGAAAAAGGGCAGTCAGTTACCCTGGCAACAGGGCAGTCAGTTATCCCCGAATCCGGGCAGTCAGTTATCCCAGAAAACGGGTGATCAGTTACCCTGGAAACTGGGCAGTCAGTTACCCTGGAAACAGGGCAGTCAGTTATCCTGGAAACAGGGTGATCAGTTACCCTGGAAACAGGACAATCAGTTCCCCTGGAAACAGGGCAGTCGGTTACCCTGGAAACAGTGCAGTAGGTTATCCTGGAAACATGGCAGGCAGTTATCCTGGAAACAGGGCTGTCAGTTACCCCCTAAGCAGGGAGATCAGTTACCCCGGAAACAGGGCGGTCATTTACCCTGGAAACAGGGCAGTCAGTTATCCTGGAAACAAGGTGATCAGTTACCCCGGAAATAGGGCGGTCAGTTATCCTGGAAACAGAGCGGTCAGTTACCTCGGAAACAGGGCAGTCAGTTATCCCGGTAAAAGTGTGATCAGTTACCCTGGTAACTGGGCAGTCAGTTACCCTGGAACCAGGGCAGACAGTTTCCCCGGAAACAGGGCAGTCAGTTACCCTGGAAACAGGGCAGTCAGTTACCCCGGAAACTGGGCAGTCAGTTACCCTTGAAACAGGGCATTCAGTTATCCCGGAAACAGGGCAGTCCGTTATCCCGGAAAAAGTGTGATCAGTTACCGTGCAAACTGGGCAGTCAGTTACCCTGGAAACAGGGCAGTCAGTTTCCCCGGAAACAGGGCAGGCAGTTACCCTGGAAACAGGGCAGTCAGTTACCCGGAAACTGGGCAGTCAGTTTCCCTGGAAACAGGTTAGTCAGTTACCCCAGAAACAGGGCAGTCAGTTATCCTGGAAACAGGGCAGTCTGTTATCCAGGAAAAAGTGTGATCTGTTACCATGGAAACAGGGAAGTCAGTTACCCTGGAAACAGGGCAGTCAGTTTCCCCGGAAACAGGGCAGTGAGCTATCCCGGAAACAGGGCAGTCAGTTATCCCGGAAACAGGGTGAACAGTTACCCCGGAAACTGGGCAGTCAGGTACCCTGGAAACAGGGCAGTCAGTTACCCTGGAAACAGGGCAGTCAGTTATCCCGGAAACAGGGTGATCAGTTACCCTGGAAACTGGGCAGTCAGTTACCCTGGAAACAGGGCAGTCAGTTATCCTGGAAACAGGGCAGACAGTTATCATGGAAACAGGGCGGTCAGTTACCCCGGAAACTGGGCGGTCAGTTACCCTGGAAACAGGGCAGTCAGTTATCCTGGAAACAGGGCAGTCAGTTACCCTGGAAACCGGGCAGTCAGTCACCCTGGAAACAGGTTAATCAGTTACCCCGGAAACAGGGTGATCAGTTGCCCCGGAAAAAGGGCAGTCAGTTCCCCTGGAAAAAGGGCAGTCAGTTACCCTGGAAACAGGGCAGTCAGTTATCCCCGAAACCGGGCAGTCTGTTATCCCGGAAAAAGGGTGATCAGTTACCCTGGAAACTGGGCAGTCAGTTACCCTGGAAACAGGGCAGTCAGTTATCCTGGAAACAGGGTGATCAGTTACCCTGGAAACAGGACAGTCAGTTACACTGGAAACAGGGCAGTCAGTTATCCTGGAAACAGGGTGATCAGTTACCCTGGAAACAGGACAGTCAGTTAAACTGGAAACAGGGCAGTCAGTTATCCTGGAAACAGGGTGATCAGTTTCCCTGGAAACAGGACAGTCAGTTACCCTGGAAACAGGGCAGTCAGTTACCCTGGAAACAGGGCAGTCAGTTATCCTGGAAACAGGGCAGGCAGTTATCCTGGAAACAGGGCGGTCAGTTACCCCGGTTATAGGGCGGTCAGTTATCCTCGTAACAGGGCGGTCAGTTACCCCCTAAGCAGGGAGATAAGTTACCCCAGAAACAGTGCGGTCAGTTACCCTGGAAACAGGGCAGTCAGTTATCCTGGAAACAATGTGATCAGTTACCCCGGAAATAGGGCGGTCAGTTACCCTGGAAACAGGGCGGTCAGTTACCTCGGAAACAGGGCAGTCAGTTATCCCGGTAAAAGTGTGATCAGTTACCCTGGAAACTGGGCAGTCACTTACCCTTTAACCAGGGCAGTCAGTTTCCCCGGAAACAGGGAGATCAGTTATCCCGGAAACAGGGCAGTCTGTTATCCTGGAAACTGGGCAGTCAGTTACCCCTGAAACAGGGCATTCAGTTATCCCGGAAACAGTGCAGTCCGTTATCCCGGAAAAAGTGTGATCAGTTACCGTGCAAACTGGGCTGTCAGTTACCCTGGAAACAGGGCGGTCAGTTTCCCCGGAAACAGGGCAGGCAGTTAACCTGGAAACAGGGCAGTCAGTTACCCGGAAACTGGGCAGTCAGTTTCCCTGGAAACAGGTTAGTCAGTTTCCCCAGAAACAGGGCAGTCAGTTATCCCGGAAACAGGGCAGTCTGTTATCCCGGAAAAAGTGTGATCTGTTACCGTGGAAACAGGGCAGTCAGTTACCCTGGAAACAGGGCAGTCAGTTTCCCCGGAAACAGGGCAGTCAATTACCCAGGAAACAGGGCAGTGAGCTATCCCAGAAACAGGGCAGTCAGTTATCCCGGAAACAGGGTGAACATTTACCCCGGAAACTGGGCTGTCAGTTACCCTGGAAACAGGGCAGTCAGTTACCCTGGAAACAGGGCAGTCAGTTATCCCGGAAACAGGGTGATCAGTTACCCTGGAAACTGGGCAGTCAGTTACCCTGGAAACAGGGCAGTCAGTTACCCTGGAAACAGGGCAGTCAGTTATCCTGGAAACAGGGCAGACAGTTATCATGGAAACAAGGTGGTCAGTTACTCCGGAAATAGGGCGGTCAGTTATCCTTGAAACAGAGCTGTCAGTTAGCCTGGAAACAGGGAGATCAGTTACCCCGGAAACAGAGAGGTCAGTTACACTGGAAACAGGGCGGTCAGTTAACCTGGAAATAGGGCAATCCGTTATCCTGGAAACAGGGCAGTCAGTTACCCTGGAAACAGGGCAGTCAGTTATCCTGGAAAAAGGGTGGTCAGTGACCCTGAAAACATGGTGGTCAGTTACCCTGGAAACAGGGCAGTCAGTTATCCCCGAAACCGGGCGGTCAGTTATCCCGGAAAAAGGGTGATCAGTTACCCTGGAAACAGGGCAGTCAGTTACCCTGGAAACAGGGCAGTCAGTTATCCTGGTAACAGGGTGATCAGTTACCCTGGAAACAGGACAGTCAGTTCCCCTGGAAACAGGGCAGTCAGTTATCCTGGAAACAGGGTGATCAGTTAGCCTGGAAACAGGACAGTCAGTTACCCTGGAAACAGGACAGTCAGTTATCCTGGAAACAGGGTGATCAGTTACCCTGGAAACTGGGCAGTCAGTTACCCCTGAAACAGGGCATTCAGTTATCCCGGAAACAGTGCAGTCCGTTATCCCGGAAAAAGTGTGATCAGTTACCGTGCAAACTGGGCAGTCAGTTACCCTGGAAACAGGGCGGTCAGTTTCCCCGGAAACAGGGCAGGCAGTTAACCTGGAAACAGGGCAGTCAGTTACCCGGAAACTGGGCAGTCAGTTTCCCTGGAAACAGGTTAGTCAGTTTCCCCAGAAACAGGGCAGTCAGTTATCCCGGAAACAGGGCAGTCTGTTATCCCGGAAAAAGTGTGATCTGTTACCGTGGAAACAGGGCAGTCAGTTACCCTGGAAACAGGGCAGTCAGTTTCCCCGGAAACAGGGCAGTCAATTACCCAGGAAACAGGGCAGTGAGCTATCCCAGAAACAGGGCAGTCAGTTATCCCGGAAACAGGGTGAACATTTACCCCGGAAACTGGGCTGTCAGTTACCCTGGAAACAGGGCAGTCAGTTACCCTGGAAACAGGGCAGTCAGTTATCCCGGAAACAGGGTGATCAGTTACCCTGGAAACTGGGCAGTCAGTTACCCTGGAAACAGGGCAGTCAGTTACCCTGGAAACAGGGCAGTCAGTTATCCTGGAAACAGGGCAGACAGTTATCATGGAAACAAGGTGGTCAGTTACTCCGGAAATAGGGCGGTCAGTTATCCTTGAAACAGAGCTGTCAGTTAGCCTGGAAACAGGGAGATCAGTTACCCCGGAAACAGAGAGGTCAGTTACACTGGAAACAGGGCGGTCAGTTAACCTGGAAATAGGGCAATCCGTTATCCTGGAAACAGGGCAGTCAGTTACCCTGGAAACAGGGCAGTCAGTTATCCTGGAAAAAGGGTGGTCAGTGACCCTGAAAACATGGTGGTCAGTTACCCTGGAAACAGGGCAGTCAGTTATCCCCGAAACCGGGCGGTCAGTTATCCCGGAAAAAGGGTGATCAGTTACCCTGGAAACAGGGCAGTCAGTTACCCTGGAAACAGGGCAGTCAGTTATCCTGGTAACAGGGTGATCAGTTACCCTGGAAACAGGACAGTCAGTTACCCTGGAAACAGGGCAGTCAGTTATCCTGGAAACAGGGTGATCAGTTAGCCTGGAAACAGGACAGTCAGTTACCCTGGAAACAGGACAGTCAGTTATCCTGGAAACAGGGTGATCAGTTACCCTGGAAACAGGACAGTCAGTTACCCTGGAAACAGGGCAGTCAGTTACCATGGAAACAGGGCAGTCAGTTATCCTGGAAACAGGGCAGGCAGTTATCCTGGAAACAGGGCGGTCAGTTACCCCGGATATAGGGCGGTCAGTTATCCTCGTAACAGGGCGGTCAGTTACCCCCTAAACAGGGAGATCAGTTACCCATGAAACAGGGCGGTCAGTTACCCTGTAAACAGGGCAGTCAGTTATCCTGGAAATAGGGCGGTCAGTTACCTCGGAAACAGGGCAGTCAGTTATCCCGGAAAAAGGGTGATCACTTACCCTGGAAACTGGGCAGTCAGTTACCCTGGAACCAGGGCAGTCAGTTTCCCCGGAAACAGGGCAGTCAGTTACCCTGGAAACAGGGCAGTCAGTTACCCCGGAAACTGGGCAGTCAGTTACCCTGGAAACAGTGCATTCAGTTATCCCGGAAACAGAGAGGTCAGTTACACTGGAAACAGGGCGGTCAGTTAACCTGGAAATAGGGCAATCCGTTATCCTGGAAACAGGGCAGTCAGTTACCCTGGAAACAGGGCAGTCAGTTATCCTGGAAAAAGGGTGGTCAGTGACCCTGAAAACATGGTGGTCAGTTACCCTGGAAACAGGGCAGTCAGTTATCCCCGAAACCGGGCGGTCAGTTATCCCGGAAAAAGGGTGATCAGTTACCCTGGAAACAGGGCAGTCAGTTACCCTGGAAACAGGGCAGTCAGTTATCCTGGTAACAGGGTGATCAGTTACCCTGGAAACAGGACAGTCAGTTACCCTGGAAACAGGGCAGTCAGTTATCCTGGAAACAGGGTGATCAGTTAGCCTGGAAACAGGACAGTCAGTTACCCTGGAAACAGGACAGTCAGTTATCCTGGAAACAGGGTGATCAGTTACCCTGGAAACAGGACAGTCAGTTACCCTGGAAACAGGGCAGTCAGTTACCATGGAAACAGGGCAGTCAGTTATCCTGGAAACAGGGCAGGCAGTTATCCTGGAAACAGGGCGGTCAGTTACCCCGGATATAGGGCGGTCAGTTATCCTCGTAACAGGGCGGTCAGTTACCCCCTAAACAGGGAGATCAGTTACCCATGAAACAGGGCGGTCAGTTACCCTGTAAACAGGGCAGTCAGTTATCCTGGAAATAGGGCGGTCAGTTACCTCGGAAACAGGGCAGTCAGTTATCCCGGAAAAAGGGTGATCACTTACCCTGGAAACTGGGCAGTCAGTTACCCTGGAACCAGGGCAGTCAGTTTCCCCGGAAACAGGGCAGTCAGTTACCCTGGAAACAGGGCAGTCAGTTACCCCGGAAACTGGGCAGTCAGTTACCCTGGAAACAGTGCATTCAGTTATCCCGGAAACAGGGCAGTCAGTTATCCCGGAAAAAGTGTGATCAGTTATCGTGCAAACTGGGCAGTCAGTTACCCCGGAAACAGGGCAATCAATTACCCTGGAAACAGAGCATTGAGCTATCCCGGAAACAGGGCAGTCAGTTATCCCCGAAACAGGGTGAACAGTTACCCCGGAAACTGGGCAGGCAGTTACCCTGGAAACAGGGCAGTCAGTTACCCCGGAAACTGGGCAGTCAGTTTCCCTGGAAACAGGTTAGTCAGTTTCCCCAGAAACAGGGCAGTCAGTTATCCCGGAAAAAGTGTGATCAGTTACCATGGAAACAGGTCAGTCAGTTACCCCGGAAACAGGGCAGTCAATTACCGTGGAAACAGGGCAGTGAGCTATCCCGGAAACAGGGCAGTCAGTTATCCCGGAAACAGGGTGAACAGTTACCCCGGAAACTGGGCAGTCAGTTACCCTGGAAACAGGGCAGTCAGTTACCCTGGAAACAGGGCAGTCAGTTATCCCGGAAACAGGGTGATCAGTTACCCTGGAAACTGGGCAGTCAGTTATCCCGGAAACAGGGTGATCAGTTATCCTGGAAACAGGGAAGACAATTATCATGGAAACAGGGCGGTCAGTTACCCCGGAAATGGGGCGGTCAATTATCCTTGAAACAGGGCTGTCAGTTAGCGCGGAAACAGGGAGATCAGTTACCCCGGAAACAGGGAGGTCAGTTACACTGGAAACAGGGCGGTCAGTTAACCTGGAAAAAGGGCAATCAGTTATCCTGGAAACAGTGCAGTCAGTTATCCTGGAAACAGGGCGGTCAGTTACCCCGTAAATAGGGAGATCAGTTATCCTGGAAACAGGGCGGTCAGCTAGCCCGGAAACAGGGAGATCAGTTACCCCGGCAACAGGGAGGTCAGTTACACTGGAAACAGGGCGGTCAGTTAACCTGGAAAAAGGGCAATCAGTTATCCTGGAAACAGGGCAGTCAGTTATCCTGGAAACAGGGCGGTCAGTTACCCCAGAAATAGGAAGGTCAGTTATCCTGGAAACAGGGCGGTCAGTTACCCTGGAAACATGGCAGTCAGTTATCCTGGAAACAGGGCGGTCAGTTACCCTGGAAACAGGGCAGTCAGTTATCCTGGAAACAGGGTGGTCAGTGACCCTGGAAACATGGTGGTCAGTTACCCTGGAAACAGGGCAGTCAGTTATCCCCGAAACCGGGCAGTCAGTTATCCCGGAAAAAGTGTGATCAGTTACCCTGGAAACTGGGCAGTCAGTTACCCTGGAAACAGGGCAGTCAGTTATCCTGGAAACAGGGTGATCAGTTACCCTGGAAACAGGACAGTCAGTTACCCTGGAAACAGGGCAGTCAGTTATCCTGGAAACAGGGTGATCAGTTACCCTGGAAACAGGACAGTCAGTTACCCTGGAAACAGGGTGGTCAGTGACACTGGAAACAGGGCAGTCAGTTATCCTGGAAACAGGGCAGGCAGTTATCCTGGAAACAGGGCGGTCAGTTAGCCCGGATATAGGGCGGTCAGTTATCCTCGTAACAGGGCGGTCAGTTACCCCCTAAACAGGGAGATCAGTTACCCCGGAAACAGGGCGGTCAGTTACCCTGGAAACAGGGCAGTCTGTTATCCTGGAAATAGGGCGGTCAGTTACCTCGGAAACAGGGCAGTCAGTTATCCCGGAAAAAGGGTGATCAGTAACCCTGGAAACTGGGCAGTCAGTTACCCTGGAACCAGGGCAATCAGTTTCCACGGAAACAGGGCAGTCAGTTACCCTCGAAACAGGGCAGTCAGTTACCCCGGAAACTGGGCAGTCAGTTACCCTGGAAACAGGGCATTCAGTTATCCTGGAAACATGGCAGTCAGTTATCCCGGAAAAAGTGTGATCAGTTACCGTGCAAACTGGGCAGTCAGTTACCCTGGAAACAGGGCACTCAGTTTTTCAAGAAACAGGGCAGGCAGTTACCCTGGAAACAGGGCAGTCACTTACCCGGAAACTGGGCAGTCAGTTTCCCTGGAAACAGGATAGTCAGTTTCCCCAGAAACAGGGCAGTGAGTTATCCCGGAAAAAGGGTGATCAGTTACCATGGAAACAGGGCAGTCAGTTACCCTGGGAACAGGGCAGTCAGTTTCCCCGGAAACAGGGCAGTCAATTAAACTGGAAACAGGGCAGTGAGCTATCCCGGAAACAGAGCACTCAGTTATCCCGGAAACAGGGTGAACAGTTACCCCGGGAACTGGGCAGTCAGTTACCCTGGAAACAGGGCGGTCAGTTACCCTGGAAACAGGGCAGTCAGGTATCCCGGAAACAGGGTGATCAGTTACCCTGGAAACTGGGCAGTCAGTAACCCTGGAAACAGGGCAGTCAGTTACACTGGAAACAGGGCAGTCAGTTATCCTGGAAACAGGGCAGACAGTTATCATGGAAACAGGGCGGTCAGTTACCCCGGAAATAGGGCGGTCAGTTATCCTTGAAACAGGGCTGTCAGTTAGCCCGGAAACAGGGAGATCAGTTACCCCGGAAACAGGGAGGTCAGTTACACTGGAAACAGAGCGGTCAGTTATCCTGGAAACAGGGCGGTCAGTTACCCCGGAAATAGGGAGGTCAGATATCCTGGAAACAGTGCGGTCAGTTACCCTGGAAACAGGGCAGTCAGTTATCCTGGATACAGGGTGGTCAGTGACCCTGGAAACATGGTGGTCAGTTACCCTGGAAAAAGGGCAGTCAGTTCCCCTGGAAACTGGGCAGTCAGTTACCCTGGAAACAGGGCAGTCAGTTATCCCCGAAACCGGGCAGTCAGTTATCCCGGAAAAAGGTTGATCAGTTACCCTGGAAACTGGGCAGTCAGTTACCCTGGAAAGAGGGCAGTCAGTTATTCTGGAAACAGGGTGATCAGTTACCCTGGAAACAGGACAGTCAGTTACCCTGGAAACAGGGCAATCAGTTATCCTGGAAAAAGTGTGATCAGTTACCCTGGAAACAGGACAGTCAATTACCCTGGAAACAGGGCAGGCAGTTATCCTGGAAACAGGGTGATCAGTTATCCCGGATATAGGGCGGTCAGTTACCCAGAAAACAGGGAAGTCAGTTATCCTGGAAATAGGGCAGTCAGTTATCCTGGAAATAGGCGGTCAGTTACCCCGGAAATAGGGCGGTCAGTTATCCTGGAAACAGGGCGGTCAGTTACCTCGGAAACAGGGCAGTCAGTTATCCCGGAAAAAGGGTGATCAGTTACCCTGGAAACTGGGCAGTCAGTTACCCTGGAACCAGGGCAGTCAGTTTCCCCGGAAACAGGGCAGTCAGTTACCCTGGAAACAGGGCAGTCAGTTACCCAGGAAACTGGGCAGTCAGTTACCCTGGAAACAGGGCATTCAGTTATCCCGGAAACAGGGCAGTCAGTTATCCCGGAAAAGCTGTGATCAGTTACCATGGAAACTGGGCAGTCAGTTACTCTGGAAACAGGGCAGTCAGTTTCCCCGGAAACAGGGCAGGCAGTTATCCTGGAAACAGGGCAGTCAGTTTCCCGGAAACTGGGCAGTCAGTTTCCCTTGAAACAGGTTAGTCAGTTTCCCCAGAAACAGGGCAGTCAGTTATCCCGGAAACAGGGCAGTCAGTTATCCCGGAAAAAGTGTGATCAGTTACCGTGGAAACTGTGCAGTCAGTTACCCTGGAAACACGGCAGTCAGTTTCCCCAGAAACAGGGCAGTCAATTACCCAGGAAACAGGGCAGTGAGCTTTCCCGGAAACAGGGCAGTCAGTTATCCCGGAAACAGGGTGAACAGTTACCCCGGAAACTGGCAGTCAGTTACCCCGGAAACAGGGCAGTCAGTTACCCTGGAAACAGGGCAGTCAGGTATCCCGGAAACAGGGTGATCAGTTACCCTGGAAACTGGGCAGTCAGTAACCCTGGAAACAGGGCAGTCAGTTACACTGGAAACAGGGCAGTCAGTTATCCTGGAAACAGGGCAGACAGTTATCATGGAAACAGGGCGGTCAGTTACCCCGGAAATAGGGCGGTCAGTTATCCTTGAAACAGGGCTGTCAGTTAGCCCGGAAACAGGGAGATCAGTTACCCCGGAAACAGGGAGGTCAGTTACACTGGAAACAGAGCGGTCAGTTATCCTGGAAACAGGGCGGTCAGTTACCCCGGAAATAGGGAGGTCAGATATCCTGGAAACAGTGCGGTCAGTTACCCTGGAAACAGGGCAGTCAGTTATCCTGGATACAGGGTGGTCAGTGACCCTGGAAACATGGTGGTCAGTTACCCCGGAAAAAGTGCAGTCAGTTCCCCTGGAAACTGGGCAGTCAGTTACCCTGGAAACAGGGCAGTCAGTTATCCCCGAAACCGGGCAGTCAGTTATCCCGGAAAAAGGTTGATCAGTTACCCTGGAAACTGGGCAGTCAGATACCCTGCTAAGAGGGCAGTCAGTTATTCTGGAAACAGGGTGATCAGTTACCCTGGAAACAGGACAGTCAGTTACCCTGGAAACAGGGCAATCAGTTATCCTGGAAAAAGTGTGATCAGTTACCCTGGAAACAGGACAGTCAGTTACCCTGGAAACAGGGCAGGCAGTTATCCTGGAAACAGGGCAGTCAGTTATCCCGGATATAGGGCGGTCAGTTATCCTCGAAACAGGGCGGTCTGTTACCCCTTAAACAGGGAGATCAGTTACCCCGTAAACAGGGCGGTCAGTTACCCAGAAAACAGGGAAGTCAGTTATCCTGGAAATAGGGCAGTCAGTTATCCTGGAAATAGGCGGTCAGTTACCCCGGAAATAGGGCGGTCAGTTATCCTGGAAACAGGGCGGTCAGTTACCTCGGAAACAGGGCAGTCAGTTATCCCGGAAAAAGGGTGATCAGTTACCCTGGAAACTGGGCAGTCAGTTACCCTTAAACCAGGGCAGTCAGTTTCCCCGGAAACAGGGCAGTCAGTTACCCTGGAAACAGGGCAGTCAGTTACCCAGGAAACTGGGCAGTCAGTTACCCTGGAAACAGGGCATTCAGTTATCCCGGAAACAGGGCAGTCAGTTATCCCGGAAAAACTGTGATCAGTTACCATGGAAACTGGGCAGTCAGTTACTCTGGAAACAGGGCAGTCAGTTTCCCCGGAAACAGGGCAGTCAGTTACCCTGGAAACAGGGCAGTCAGTTACCCTGGAAACAGGGCAGTCAGTTATCCTGGAAACAGGGCAGACAGTTATCATGGAAACAAGGTGGTCAGTTACTCCGGAAATAGGGCGGTCAGTTATCCTTGAAACAGAGCTGTCAGTTAGCCTGGAAACAGGGAGATCAGTTACCCCGGAAACAGAGAGGTCAGTTACACTGGAAACAGGGCGGTCAGTTAACCTGGAAATAGGGCAATCCGTTATCCTGGAAACAGGGCAGTCAGTTACCCTGGAAACAGGGCAGTCAGTTATCCTGGAAAAAGGGTGGTCAGTGACCCTGAAAACATGGTGGTCAGTTACCCTGGAAACAGGGCAGTCAGTTATCCCCGAAACCGGGCGGTCAGTTATCCCGGAAAAAGGGTGGTCAGTTACCCTGGAAACAGGGCAGTCAGTTACCCTGGAAACAGGGCAGTCAGTTATCCTGGTAACAGGGTGATCAGTTACCCTGGAAACAGGACAGTCAGTTACCCTGGAAACAGGGCAGTCAGTTATCCTGGAAACAGGGTGATCAGTTAGCCTGGAAACAGGACAGTCAGTTACCCTGGAAACAGGACAGTCAGTTATCCTGGAAACAGGGTGATCAGTTACCCTGGAAACAGGACAGTCAGTTACCCTGGAAACAGGGCAGTCAGTTACCATGGAAACAGGGCAGTCAGTTATCCTGGAAACAGGGCAGGCAGTTATCCTGGAAACAGGGCGGTCAGTTACCCCGGATATAGGGCGGTCAGTTATCCTCGTAACAGGGCGGTCAGTTACCCCCTAAACAGGGAGATCAGTTACCCATGAAACAGGGCGGTCAGTTACCCTGTAAACAGGGCAGTCAGTTATCCTGGAAATAGGGCGGTCAGTTACCTCGGAAACAGGGCAGTCAGTTATCCCGGAAAAAGGGTGATCACTTACCCTGGAAACTGGGCAGTCAGTTACCCTGGAACCAGGGCAGTCAGTTTCCCCGGAAACAGGGCAGTCAGTTACCCTGGAAACAGGGCAGTCAGTTACCCCGGAAACTGGGCAGTCAGTTACCCTGGAAACAGTGCATTCAGTTATCCCGGAAACAGGGCAGTCAGTTATCCCGGAAAAAGTGTGATCAGTTACCGTGCAAACTGGGCAGTCAGTTACCCCGGAAACAGGGCAATCAATTACCCTGGAAACAGAGCATTGAGCTATCCCGGAAACAGGGCAGTCAGTTATCCCCGAAACAGGGTGAACAGTTACCCCGGAAACTGGGCAGGCAGTTACCCTGGAAACAGGGCAGTCAGTTACCCCGGAAACTGGGCAGTCAGTTTCCCTGGAAACAGGTTAGTCAGTTTCCCCAGAAACAGGGCAGTCAGTTATCCCGGAAAAAGTGTGATCAGTTACCATGGAAACAGGTCAGTCAGTTACCCCGGAAACAGGGCAGTCAATTACCGTGGAAACAGGGCAGTGAGCTATCCCGGAAACAGGGCAGTCAGTTATCCCGGAAACAGGGTGAACAGTTACCCCGGAAACTGGGCAGTCAGTTACCCTGGAAACAGGGCAGTCAGTTACCCTGGAAACAGGGCAGTCAGTTATCCCGGAAACAGGGTGATCAGTTACCCTGGAAACTGGGCAGTCAGTTATCCCGGAAACAGGGTGATCAGTTATCCTGGAAACAGGGAAGACAATTATCATGGAAACAGGGCGGTCAGTTACCCCGGAAATGGGGCGGTCAATTATCCTTGAAACAGGGCTGTCAGTTAGCGCGGAAACAGGGAGATCAGTTACCCCGGAAACAGGGAGGTCAGTTACACTGGAAACAGGGCGGTCAGTTAACCTGGAAAAAGGGCAATCAGTTATCCTGGAAACAGTGCAGTCAGTTATCCTGGAAACAGGGCGGTCAGTTACCCCGTAAATAGGGAGATCAGTTATCCTGGAAACAGGGCGGTCAGCTAGCCCGGAAACAGGGAGATCAGTTACCCCGGCAACAGGGAGGTCAGTTACACTGGAAACAGGGCGGTCAGTTAACCTGGAAAAAGGGCAATCAGTTATCCTGGAAACAGGGCAGTCAGTTATCCTGGAAACAGGGCGGTCAGTTACCCCAGAAATAGGAAGGTCAGTTATCCTGGAAACAGGGCGGTCAGTTACCCTGGAAACATGGCAGTCAGTTATCCTGGAAACAGGGCGGTCAGTTACCCTGGAAACAGGGCAGTCAGTTATCCTGGAAACAGGGTGGTCAGTGACCCTGGAAACATGGTGGTCAGTTACCCTGGAAACAGGGCAGTCAGTTATCCCCGAAACCGGGCAGTCAGTTATCCCGGAAAAAGTGTGATCAGTTACCCTGGAAACTGGGCAGTCAGTTACCCTGGAAACAGGGCAGTCAGTTATCCTGGAAACAGGGTGATCAGTTACCCTGGAAACAGGACAGTCAGTTACCCTGGAAACAGGGCAGTCAGTTATCCTGGAAACAGGGTGATCAGTTACCCTGGAAACAGGACAGTCAGTTACCCTGGAAACAGGGCAGTCAGTTATCCTGGAAACAGGGTGATCAGTTACCCTGGAAACAGGACAGTCAGTTACCCTGGAAACAGGGTGGTCAGTGACACTGGAAACAGGGCAGTCAGTTATCCTGGAAACAGGGCAGGCAGTTATCCTGGAAACAGGGCGGTCAGTTAGCCCGGATATAGGGCGGTCAGTTACCCTGGAAACAGGGCAGTCTGTTATCCTGGAAATAGGGCGGTCAGTTACCTCGGAAACAGGGCAGTCAGTTATCCCGGAAAAAGGGTGATCAGTAACCCTGGAAACTGGGCAGTCAGTTACCCTGGAACCAGGGCAATCAGTTTCCACGGAAACAGGGCAGTCAGTTACCCTCGAAACAGGGCAGTCAGTTACCCCGGAAACTGGGCAGTCAGTTACCCTGGAAACAGGGCATTCAGTTATCCCGGAAACATGGCAGTCAGTTATCCCGGAAAAAGTGTGATCAGTTACCGTGCAAACTGGGCAGTCAGTTACCCTGGAAACAGGGCACTCAGTTTTTCAAGAAACAGGGCAGGCAGTTACCCTGGAAACAGGGCAGTCAGTTACCCGGAAACTGGGCAGTCAGTTTCCCTGGAAACAGGATAGTCAGTTTCCCCAGAAACAGGGCAGTGAGTTATCCCAGAAAAAGGGTGATCAGTTACCATGGAAACAGGGCAGTCAGTTACCCTGGGAACAGGGCAGTCAGTTTCCCCGGAAACAGGGCAGTCAATTAAACTGGAAACAGGGCAGTGAGCTATCCCGGAAACAGAGCACTCAGTTATCCCGGAAACAGGGTGAACAGTTACCCCGGGAACTGGGCAGTCAGTTACCCTGGAAACAGGGCGGTCAGTTACCCTGGAAACAGGGCAGTCAGGTATCCCGGAAACAGGGTGATCAGTTACCCTGGAAACTGGGCAGTCAGTAACCCTGGAAACAGGGCAGTCAGTTACACTGGAAACAGGGCAGTCAGTTATCCTGGAAACAGGGCAGACAGTTATCATGGAAACAGGGCGGTCAGTTACCCCGGAAATAGGGCGGTCAGTTATCCTTGAAACAGGGCTGTCAGTTAGCCCGGAAACAGGGAGATCAGTTACCCCGGAAACAGGGAGGTCAGTTACACTGGAAACAGAGCGGTCAGTTATCCTGGAAACAGGGCGGTCAGTTACCCCGGAAATAGGGAGGTCAGATATCCTGGAAACAGTGCGGTCAGTTACCCTGGAAACAGGGCAGTCAGTTATCCTGGATACAGGGTGGTCAGTGACCCTGGAAACATGGTGGTCAGTTACCCCGGAAAAAGGGCAGTCAGTTCCCCTGGAAACTGGGCAGTCAGTTACCCTGGAAACAGGGCAGTCAGTTATCCCCGAAACCGGGCAGTCAGTTATCCCGGAAAAAGGTTGATCAGTTACCCTGGAAACTGGGCAGTCAGTTACCCTGGAAAGAGGGCAGTCAGTTATTCTGGAAACAGGGTGATCAGTTACCCTGGAAACAGGACAGTCAGTTACCCTGGAAACAGGGCAATCAGTTATCCTGGAAAAAGTGTGATCAGTTACCCTGGAAACAGGACAGTCAGTTACCCTGGAAACAGGGCAGGCAGTTATCCTGGAAACAGGGTGATCAGTTATCCCGGATATAGGGCGGTCAGTTATCCTCGAAACAGGGCGGTCTGTTACCCCTTAAACAGGGAGATCAGTTACCCCGTAAACAGGGCGGTCAGTTACCCAGAAAACAGGGAAGTCAGTTATCCTGGAAATAGGGCAGTCAGTTATCCTGGAAATAGGCGGTCAGTTACCCCGGAAATAGGGCGGTCAGTTATCCTGGAAACAGGGCGGTCAGTTACCTCGGAAACAGGGCAGTCAGTTATCCCGGAAAAAGGGTGATCAGTTACCCTGGAAACTGGGCAGTCAGTTACCCTGGAACCAAGGCAGTCAGTTTCCCCGGAAACAGGGCAGTCAGTTACCCTGGAAACAGGGCAGTCAGTTACCCAGGAAACTGGGCAGTCAGTTACCCTGGAAACAGGGCATTCAGTTATCCCGGAAACAGGGCAGTCAGTTATCCCGGAAAAACTGTGATCAGTTACCATGGAAACTGGGCAGTCAGTTACTCTGGAAACAGGGCAGTCAGTTTCCCCGGAAACAGGGCAGGCAGTTATCCTGGAAACAGGGCAGTCAGTTTCCCGGAAACTGGGCAGTCAGTTTCCCTGGAAACAGGTTAGTCAGTTTCCCCAGAAACAGGGCAGTCATTTATCCCGGAAACAGGGCAGTCAGTTATCCCGGAAAAATGTGATCAGTTACCGTGGAAACTGTGCAGTCAGTTACCCTGGAAACACGGCAGTCAGTTTCCCCAGAAACAGGGCAGTCAATTACCCAGGAAACAGGGCAGTGAGCTTTCCCGGAAACAGGGCAGTCAGTTATCCCGGAAACAGGGTGAACAGTTACCCCGGAAACTGGCAGTCAGTTACCCCGGAAACAGGGCAGTCAGTTACCCTGGAAACAGGGCAGTCAGGTATCCCGGAAACAGGGTGATCAGTTACCCTGGAAACTGGGCAGTCAGTAACCCTGGAAACAGGGCAGTCAGTTACACTGGAAACAGGGCAGTCAGTTATCCTGGAAACAGGGCAGACAGTTATCATGGAAACAGGGCGGTCAGTTACCCCGGAAATAGGGCGGTCAGTTATCCTTGAAACAGGGCTGTCAGTTAGCCCGGAATCAGGGAGATCAGTTACCCCGGAAACAGGGAGGTCAGTTACACTGGAAACAGAGCGGTCAGTTATCCTGGAAACAGGGCGGTCAGTTACCCCGGAAATAGGGAGGTCAGATATCCTGGAAACAGTGCGGTCAGTTACCCTGGAAACAGGGCAGTCAGTTATCCTGGATACAGGGTGGTCAGTGACCCTGGAAACATGGTGGTCAGTTACCCCGGAAAAAGGGCAGTCAGTTCCCCTGGAAACTGGGCAGTCAGTTACCCTGGAAACAGGGCAGTCAGTTATCCCCGAAACCGGGCAGTCAGTTATCCCGGAAAAAGGTTGATCAGTTACCCTGGAAACTGGGCAGTCAGTTACCCTGGAAAGAGGGCAGTCAGTTATTCTGGAAACAGGGTGATCAGTTACCCTGGAAACAGGACAGTCAGTTACCCTGGAAACAGGGCAATCAGTTACCCTGGAAAAAGTGTGATCAGTTACCCTGGAAACAGGACAGTCAGTTACCCTGGAAACAGGGCAGGCAGTTATCCTGGAAACAGGGCAGTCAGTTATCCCGGATATAGGGCGGTCAGTTATCCTCGAAACATGGCGGTCTGTTACCCCTTAAACAGGGAGATCAGTTACCCCGTAAACAGGGCGGTCAGTTACCCAGAAAACAGGGAAGTCAGTTATCCTGGAAATAGGGCAGTCAGTTATCCTGGAAATAGGCGGTCAGTTACCCCGGAAATAGGGCGGTCAGTTATCCTGGAAACAGGGCGGTCAGTTACCTCGGAAACAGGGCAGTCAGTTATCCCGGAAAAAGGGTGATCAGTTACCCTGGAAACTGGGCAGTCAGTTACCCTGGAACCAGGGCAGTCAGTTTCCCCGGAAACAGGGCAGTCAGTTACCCTGGAAACAGGGCAGTCAGTTACCCAGGAAACTGGGCAGTCAGTTACCCTGGAAACAGGGCATTCAGTTATCCCGGAAACAGGGCAGTCAGTTATCCCGGAAAAACTGTGATCAGTTACCATGGAAACTGGGCAGTCAGTTACTCTGGAAACAGGGCAGTCAGTTTCCCCGGAAACAGGGCAGGCAGTTATCCTGGAAACAGGGCAGTCAGTTTCCCGGAAACTGGGCAGTCAGTTTCCCTGGAAACAGGTTAGTCAGTTTCCCCAGAAACAGGGCAGTCAGTTATCCCGGAAACAGGGCAGTCAGTTATCCCGGAAAAAGTGTGATCAGTTACCGTGGAAACTGTGCAGTCAGTTACCCTGGAAACACGGCAGTCAGTTTCCCCAGAAACAGGGCAGTCAATTACCCTGGAAACAGGGCAGTCAATTACCCTGGAAACAGGGCAGTGAGCTTTCCCGGAAACAGGGCAGTCAGTTATCCCGGAAACAGGGTGAACAGTTACCCTGGAAACTGGCAGTCAGTTACCCTGGAAACAGGGCAGTCAGTTACCCTGGAAACAGGGCAGTCAGTTATCCCGGAAACAGGGTGATCAGTTACCCTGGAAACTGGGTAGTCGGTTACCCTGGAATCAGGGCAGTCAGTTATCCTGGAAACAGGGCAGACAGTTATCATGGAAACAGGGCGGTCAGTTAGCCCGGAAACAGGGAGATCAGTTAACCCGGAAACAGGGCGGTCCGTTACACTGCAAACAGGGCGGTCAGTTAACCTGGAAAAAGGGCAAGCAGTTATCCTGGAAACAGGGCAGTCAGTTATCCTAGAAAAAGGGCGGTCAGTTACCCCGGAAATAGGGAGGTCAGCTTTCCTGGAAACAGGGCGGTCAGTTACCCTGGAAACAGGGCAGTCAGTTATCCTGGAAACAGGGTGGTCAGTGACCCTGGAAACAGGGTGGTCAGTTACCCCGGAAACAGGGTGATCAGTTATCCTGGAAACAGGGCAGTCAGTTAGCCTGGAAACAGGGCAGTCAGTTACTACGGAAACAGGGCAGTCAGTGACCCTGGAAACAGTGCAGTCAGTTATCCCGGAAACAGGGCAGTCAGTTATGCCGGAAACAGGGTGATCAGTTACCCCGGAAACAGGGCAGTCACTTATCCTGGAAACAGGGCAGTCAGTTATCCCGGAAACAAGGCGGTCAGTTAACCCGGAAACAGGGTGATCAGTTTCCCGGGAAACTGGGCAGTCAGTTACCCTGGAAACAGGGCAGGCAGTTATCCCGGAAACAGGGTGATCAGTTACCCTGGAAACAGGGCAGTCAGTTATCCCGGAAAAGGGGCAGTCAGTTGTCACGAAAAGGGTGATCAGTTACCCTGGAAACTGGGCAGTCAGTTACCCTGGAAACAGGGCTGTCAGTTACCCTGGAAACAAGGCAGTCAGTTACCCCGGAAACTGGGCAGTCAGTTACCCTGGAAACAGGGCAGTCAGTCACCCTGGAAACAGGTTAGTCAGTTACTCCGGAAACAGGGTGATCAGTTACCCCGGAAACATTGCAGTCAGTTCCCCTGGAAACAGGGCAGTCAGTTACCCTGGAAACAGGGCAGTCAGTTAACCTGGAAACAGGGCAGTCAGTTATCCTGGAAACAGGGCATTCAGTTATCCTGGAAACAGGGCAGTCAGTTACCCTGGAAACAGGGCTGTCAGTTACCCTGGAAACAAGGCAGTCAGTTTCCCCAGAAACAGGGCAGTCAATTACCCTGGAAACAGGGCAGTGAGCTTTCCCGGAAACAGGGCAGTCAGTTATCCCGGAAACAGGGTGAACAGTTACCCCGGAAACTGGCAGTCAGTTACCCCGGAAACAGGGCAGTCAGTTACCCTGGAAACAGGGCAGTCAGTTATCCCGGAAACAGGGTGATCAGTTACCCGGGAAACTGGGTAGTCGGTTACCCTGGAAACAGGGCAGTCAGTTATCCTGGAAACAGGGCAGTCAGTTATCATGGAAACAGGGCGGTCAGTTAGCCCGGAAACAGGGAGATCAGTTAACCCGGAAACAGGGCGGTCCGTTACACTGCAAACAGGGCGGTCAGTTAACCTGGAAAAAGGGCAAGCAGTTATCCTGGAAACAGGGCAGTCAGTTTTCCAGGAAAAAGGGCGGTCAGTTACCCCGGAAATAGGGAGGTCAGCTTTCCTGGAAACAGGGCGGTCAGTTACCCTGGAAACAGGGCAGTCAGTTATCCTGGAAACAGGGTGGTCAGTGACCCTGGAAACAGGGTGGTCAGTTACCCCGGAAACAGGGTGATCAGTTATCCTGGAAACAGGGCAGTCAGTTAGCCTGGAAACAGGGCAGTCAGTTACTACGGAAACAGGGCAGTCAGTGACCCTGGAAACAGGGCAGTCAGTTATCCCGGAAACAGGGCAGTCAGTTATGCCGGAAACAGGGTGATCAGTTACCCCGGAAACAGGGCAGTCACTTACCCTGGAAACAGGGCAGTCAGTTATCCCGGAAACAAGGCGGTCAGTTAACCCGGAAACAGGGTGATCAGTTTCCCGGGAAACTGGGCAGTCAGTTATCCCGGAAAAGGGGCAGTCAGTTGTCAAGAAAAGGGTGATCAGTTACCCTGGAAACTGGGCAGTCAGTTACCCTGGAAACAGGGCTGTCAGTTACCCTGGAAACAAGGCAGTCAGTTACCCCGGAAACTGGGCAGTCAGTTACCCTGGAAACAGGGCAGTCAGTCACCCTGGAAACAGGTTAGTCAGTTACTCCGGAAACAGGGTGATCAGTTACCCCGGAAACATTGCAGTCAGTTCCCCTGGAAACAGGGCAGTCAGTTACCCTGGAAACAGGGCAGTCAGTTAACCTGGAAACAGGGCAGTCAGTTATCCTGGAAACAGGGCATTCAGTTATCCTGGAAACAGGGCTGTCAGTTATGCAGGAAACAGGGCAGTCAGTTGTCCCGGAAAAAGGGTGATCAGTTACTCTGGAAACTGGGCAGTCAGTTACCCTGGAAACAGAGCAGTCAGTTACCCCGGAAGCAGGGCAGTCAGTTACCCTGGAAACTGGGCAGTCAGTTACGCCGGAAAAAGGGTGATCAGTTACCCTGGAAACTGGGCAGTCAGTTACCCTGGAAACAGGGCAGTCAGTTATCCCGGAAACAGGGCAGTCAGTTATCACGGAAACCGGGTGATCAGTTACCCTGGAAACACGGCATTCAGTTACCCCGGAAACAGGGCAGTCAGTTACCTCGGAAACAGGGCGGTCAGTTATGCCGGAAACAGTGTGGTCAGTGACCCTGGAAACAGGGTGATCAGTTACCCCGGAAACAGGGCAGTCAGTTTCCCTGGAAACTGGGCAGTCAGTTACCCTGGAAACAGGGCAGTCAGTTAACCTGGAAAAAGGGCAGTCAGTTATCCTGGAAGCAGGGCAGTCAGTTATCCTGGAAACAGGGCGGATAGTTACCCCGGAAACAGGGAGGTCATTTATCCTGGAAACAGTGTGGTCAGTTACCCCGGAAACAGGGTGATCAGTTACCCTGGAAACAGGGCAGTCAGTTACCCCGGAAGCTGGGCAGTCAGTCACCTTGGAAACAGGTTAGTCAGTTACTCCCTAAACAGGGTGATCAGTTACCCCCGAAACATTGCAGTCAGTTGCCCTGGAAACAGGGCAGTCAGTTACCCTGGAAACAGGGCAGTCAGTTATCCTGGAAACAGGGCAGTCAGTTATCCTGGAAACAGGGCAGTCAGTTATGCTGGAAACAGGGCAGTCAGTTATCCCGGAAAAAGGCTGATCAGTTACCCTGGAAACTGGGCAGTCAGTTACCCTGGAAACAGAGCAGTCAGTTACCCCAGAAGCAGGGCAGTCAGTTACCCTGGAAACTGGGCAGTCAGTTACCCCGGATAAAGGGTGATCAGTTACCCTGGAAACTGGGCAGTCAGTTATCCTGTAAACAGGGCAGTCAGTTCCCCCGGAAACAGGGCAGTCAGTTACCCCGGAAACAGGGCAGTCAGTTACCCTGGAAACAGGGCAGTCAGTTATCCCGGAAACATGGCAGTCAGTTATCCCGGAAACAGGGTGATCAAATACCCTGGAAACACGGCATTCAGTTACCCCGGAAGCAAGGCAGTCAGATATGCCGGAAACAGGGCAGTCAGTTACCCCGGAAACTGGGTGATCTGTTACCCTGGAAACTGGGCTGTCAGTTACCCTGGAAACAGTGCAGTCAGTTACCCCGGAAACAGGGCAGTCAGTTAGCCTGGAAACTGAGCAGTCAGTTACCCTGGAAACAGGGCAGTCAGTTATCCCGGAAACAGGGTGATCAGTTACCCTGGAAACAGAGCAGTCAGTTATCCCGAAAACAGGGCAGTCAGTGATTCCGGAAAAAGGGTGATCAGTTACCCTGGAAACTGGGCAGTCAGTTACCCTGGAAACAGAGCAGTCAGTTACCCCGGAAGCAGGGCAGTCAGATACCCTGGAAACAGGGCAGTCTGTCACCCTTGAAACAGTTTAGACAGTTAGCCCGGAAACATGGTGATCAGTTACCCCGGAAACAGGGCAGTAAGTTTCCCTGGAAACAGGGCAGTCAGTTACCCTGGAAACAGGGCAGTCAGTTAACCTGGAAAAAGGGCAGTCAGTTATCCTGGAAACAGGGCAGTCAGTCACCCTTGAAACAGTTTAGTCAGTTAGCCCGGAAACATGGTGATCAGTTACCCCGGAAACAGGGCAGTAGGTTTCCCTGGAAACAGGGCAGTCAGTTACCCTGGAAACAGGGCAGTCAGTTAACCTGGAAAAAGGGCAGTCAGTTATCCTGGAAACAGGGCAGTCAGTTATCCTGGAAACAGGGCAGTTAGTTACCCCGGAAACAGGGAGGTCAGTTATCCTGGAAACAGGGCGGTCAGTTACCCCGGAAACAGAGTGATCAGTTACCCCGGAAACAGGGCAGTCAGTTACCCTGGAAACAGGGCAGTCAGTTATCCTGGAAACAGTGGGGTCAGTGACCCTGGAAATAGGGTGGTCAGTTACCCCGGAAACAGGGCAGTCAGTTACCCCGGAAACAGGGTGGTCAGTTACCCCGGAAACAGGGCAGTCAGTTTCCCTGGAAACAGGGCAGTCAGTTACCCTGGAAACAGGGCAGTCAGTTAACCTGGAAAAAGGGCAGTCAGTTATCCTGGAAACAGGGCATTCAGTTATCCTGGAAACAGGGCGGTTAGTTACCCCAGAAACAGGGAGGTCAGTTATCCTGGAAACAGGGCGGTCAGTTACTCCGGAAACTGGGTGATCAGTTACCCCGGAAACTGGGCAGTCAGTTACCCTGGAAACAGGGCAGTCAGTTATCCTGGAAACAGTGGGGTCAGTGACCCTGGAAATAGGGTGGTCAGTTACCCCGGAAACAGGGCAGTCAGTTACCCCGGAAACAGGGTGATCAGTTATCCTGGAAACAGGGCAGTCAGTTAGCCTGGAAACAGGGCAGTCAGTTACCCCGGAACAGGGCAGTCAGTTACCCCAGAAACAGGGTGATCAGTTACCCCGGAAACAGGGCTGTCAGTTCCCCTGGAAACAGGGCAGTCAGTTACCCTGGAACCAGGGCAGTCAGTTAACCTGGAAAAAGGGCAGTCAGTTATCCTGGAAACAGGGCAGTTGGTTATCCCGGAAACAGGGCGTTTAGTTCCCCCGGAAACAGGGAGGTCAGTTATCCTGTAAACAGGGCGGTCAGTTACCCAGGAAGCAGGGTGATCAGTTACCCCGGAAACAGGGCAGTCAGTTACCCTGGAAACAGGGCATTCAGTTATCCTGATAACAGTGTGGTCAGTGACCCGGGAAACAGGGTGGTCAGTTACCCCAGAAACAGGGCAGTCAGTTACCCCGGAAACAGGGTGATCTGTTATCCTGGAAACAGGGCAGTCAGTTACCCTGGAAACAGGGCAGTCAGTTACCCAGGAAACAGGGCAGACAGTTACCCCGGAAACAGGGTGATCAGTTATCCTGGAAACAGGGCAGTCAGTTACCCTGGAAACAGGGCTGTCAGTTACCCAGGAAAAAGGCAGTCAGTTACCCTGGAAACAGGGCAGTCAGTTACCCTGGAAACAGGCAGTCAGTTACACTGGAAATAGGGGAGTCAGTTATCCCGGAAACAGGGCAGTCAGTTATCCTGGAAGCAGGGTGAACAGATACCCAGGAAACTGGGCAGTCAGTTACCCCAGAAACAGGGTGAACAGATACCCCGGAAACTGGGCAGTCAGTAACCTTGGAAACAGGACAGCCAGTTACCCCGGAAACAGGGTGAACAGTTACCCCGGAAACTGGGCAGGCAGTTACCCTGGAAACAGGGCAGTCAGTTACCCCGGAAACTGGGCAGTCAGTTTCCCTGGAAACAGGTTAGTCAGTTTCCCCAGAAACAGGGCAGTCAGTTATCCCGGAAAAATTGTGATCAGTTACCATGGAAACAGGTCAGTCAGTTACCCCGGAAACAGGGCAGTCAATTACCCTGGAAACAGGGCAGTGAGCTATCCCGGAAACAGGGCAGTCAGTTATCCCGGAAACAGGGTGAACAGTTACCCCGGAAACTGGGCAGTCAGTTACCCTGGAAACAGGGCAGTCAGTTACCCTGGAAACAGGGCAGTCAGTTATCCTGGAAACAGGGCAGTCAGTTATCCTGGAAACAGGGCAGTCAGTTATGCTGGAAACAGGGCAGTCAGTTATCCCGGAAAAAGGGTGATCAGTTACCCTGGAAACTGGGCAGTCAGTTACCCTGGAAACAGAGCAGTCAGTTACCCCAGAAGCAGGGCAGTCAGTTACCCTGGAAACTGGGCAGTCAGTTACCCCGGATAAAGGGTGATCAGTTACCCTGGAAACTGGGCAGTCAGTTATCCTGTAAACAGGGCAGTCAGTTCCCCCGGAAACAGGGCAGTCAGTTACCCCGGAAACAGGGCAGTCAGTTACCCTGGAAACAGGGCAGTCAGTTATCCCGGAAACATGGCAGTCAGTTATCCCGGAAACAGGGTGATCAAATACCCTGGAAACACGGCATTCAGTTACCCCGGAAGCAAGGCAGTCAGATATGCCGGAAACAGGGCAGTCAGTTACCCCGGAAACTGGGTGATCTGTTACCCTGGAAACTGGGCAGTCAGTTACCCTGGAAACAGTGCAGTCAGTTACCCCGGAAACAGGGCAGTCAGTTAGCCTGGAAACTGAGCAGTCAGTTACCCTGGAAACAGGGCAGTCAGTTATCCCGAAAACAGGGCAGTCAGTGATTCCGGAAAAAGGGTGATCAGTTACCCTGGAAACTGGGCAGTCAGTTACCCTGGAAACAGAGCAGTCAGTTACCCCGGAAGCAGGGCAGTCAGATACCCTGGAAACAGGGCAGTCTGTCACCCTTGAAACAGTTTAGACAGTTAGCCCGGAAACATGGTGATCAGTTACCCCGGAAACAGGGCAGTAAGTTTCCCTGGAAACAGGGCAGTCAGTTACCCTGGAAACAGGGCAGTCAGTTAACCTGGAAAAAGGGCAGTCAGTTATCCTGGAAACAGGGCAGTCAGTCACCCTTGAAACAGTTTAGTCAGTTAGCCCGGAAACATGGTGATCAGTTACCCCGGAAACAGGGCAGTAGGTTTCCCTGGAAACAGGGCAGTCAGTTACCCTGGAAACAGGGCAGTCAGTTAACCTGGAAAAAGGGCAGTCAGTTATCCTGGAAACAGGGCAGTCAGTTATCCTGGAAACAGGGCAGTTAGTTACCCCGGAAACAGGGAGGTCAGTTATCCTGGAAACAGGGCGGTCAGTTACCCCGGAAACAGAGTGATCAGTTACCCCGGAAACAGGGCAGTCAGTTACCCTGGAAACAGGGCAGTCAGTTATCCTGGAAACAGTGGGGTCAGTGACCCTGGAAATAGGGTGGTCAGTTACCCCGGAAACAGGGCAGTCAGTTACCCCGGAAACAGGGTGGTCAGTTACCCCGGAAACAGGGCAGTCAGTTTCCCTGGAAACAGGGCAGTCAGTTACCCTGGAAACAGGGCAGTCAGTTAACCTGGAAAAAGGGCAGTCAGTTATCCTGGAAACAGGGCATTCAGTTATCCTGGAAACAGGGCGGTTAGTTACCCCAGAAACAGGGAGGTCAGTTATCCTGGAAACAGGGCGGTCAGTTACTCCGGAAACTGGGTGATCAGTTACCCCGGAAACTGGGCAGTCAGTTACCCTGGAAACAGGGCAGTCAGTTATCCTGGAAACAGTGGGGTCAGTGACCCTGGAAATAGGGTGGTCAGTTACCCCGGAAACAGGGCAGTCAGTTACCCCGGAAACAGGGTGATCAGTTATCCTGGAAACAGGGCAGTCAGTTAGCCTGGAAACAGGGCAGTCAGTTACCCCGGAACAGGGCAGTCAGTTACCCCGGAAACAGGGTGATCAGTTACCCCGGAAACAGGGCTGTCAGTTCCCCTGGAAACAGGGCAGTCAGTTACCCTGGAACCAGGGCAGTCAGTTAACCTGGAAAAAGGGCAGTCAGTTATCCTGGAAACAGGGCAGTTGGTTATCCCGGAAACAGGGCGTTTAGTTCCCCCGGAAACAGGGAGGTCAGTTATCCTGTAAACAGGGCGGTCAGTTACCCAGGAAGCAGGGTGATCAGTTACCCCGGAAACAGGGCAGTCAGTTACCCTGGAAACAGGGCATTCAGTTATCCTGATAACAGTGTGGTCAGTGACCCGGGAAACAGGGTGGTCAGTTACCCCAGAAACAGGGCAGTCAGTTACCCCGGAAACAGGGTGATCTGTTATCCTGGAAACAGGGCAGTCAGTTACCCTGGAAACAGGGCAGTCAGTTACCCAGGAAACAGGGCAGACAGTTACCCCGGAAACAGGGTGATCAGTTATCCTGGAAACAGGGCAGTCAGTTACCCTGGAAACAGGGCTGTCAGTTACCCAGGAAAAAGGCAGTCAGTTACCCTGGAAACAGGGCAGTCAGTTACCCTGGAAACAGGCAGTCAGTTACACTGGAAATAGGGGAGTCAGTTATCCCGGAAACAGGGCAGTCAGTTATCCTGGAAGCAGGGTGAACAGATACCCAGGAAACTGGGCAGTCAGTTACCCCAGAAACAGGGTGAACAGATACCCCGGAAACTGGGCAGTCAGTAACCTTGGAAACAGGACAGCCAGTTACCCCGGAAACAGGGTGAACAGTTACCCCGGAAACTGGGCAGGCAGTTACCCTGGAAACAGGGCAGTCAGTTACCCCGGAAACTGGGCAGTCAGTTTCCCTGGAAACAGGTTAGTCAGTTTCCCCAGAAACAGGGCAGTCAGTTATCCCGGAAAAAGTGTGATCAGTTACCATGGAAACAGGTCAGTCAGTTACCCCGGAAACAGGGCAGTCAATTACCCTGGAAACAGGGCAGTGAGCTATCCCGGAAACAGGGCAGTCAGTTATCCCGGAAACAGGGTGAACAGTTACCCCGGAAACTGGGCAGTCAGTTACCCTGGAAACAGGGCAGTCAGTTACCCTGGAAACAGGGCAGTCAGTTATCCCGGAAACAGGGTGATATGTTACCCTGGAAACTGGGCAGTCAGTTACCCTGGAAACAGGGCAGTCAGTTATCCTGGAAACAGGGAAGACAGTTATCATGGAAACAGGGCGGTCAGTTACCCCGGAAATGGGGCGGTCAATTATCCTTGAAACAGGGCTGTCAGTTAGCGCGGAAACAGGGAGATCAGTTACCCCGGAAACAGGGTGGTCAGTTACACTGGAAACAGGGCGGTCAGTTAACCTGGAAAAAGGGCAATCTGTTATCCTGGAAACAGGGCAGTCAGTTATCCTGGAAACAGGGCGCTCAGTTACCCCGGAAATAGGGAGATCAGTTATCCTGGAAACAGGGCGGTCAGCTAGCCCGGAAACAGGGAGATCAGTTACCCCGGCAACAGGGAGGTCAGTTATACTGGAAACAGGGCGGTCAGTTAACCTGGAAAAAGGGCAATCAGTTATCCTGGAAACAGGGCAGTCATTTATCCTGGAAACAGGGCGGTCAGTTACACTGGAAACAGGGCGGTCAGTTAACCTGGAAAAAGGGCAATCAGTTATCCTGGAAACAGGGCAGTCGGTTATCCTGGAAACAGGGCAGTCAGTTACCCCAGAAATAGGAAGGTCAGTTATCCTGGAAACAGGGCGGTCAGTTACCCTGGAAACATGGCAGTCAGTTATCCTGGAAACAGGGCGGTCAGTTACCCTGGAAACAGGGCAGTCAGTTATCCTGGAAACAGGGTGGTCAGTGACCCTGGAAACATGGTGGTCAGTTACCCTGGAAACAGGGCAGTCAGTTATCCCCGAAACCGGGCAGTCAGTTATCCCGGAAAAAGTGTGATCAGTTACCCTGGAAACTGGGCAGTCAGTTACCCTGGAAACAGGGCAGTCAGTTATCCTGGAAACAGGGTGATCAGTTACCCTGGAAACAGGACAGTCAGTTACCCTGGAAACCGGGCAGTCAGTTATCCTGGAAACAGGGTGATCAGTTACCCTGGAAACAGGACAGTCAGATACCCTGGAAACAGGGCAGTCAGTTATCCTGGAAACAGGGTGATCAGTTACCCTGGAAACAGGACAGTCAGTTACCCTGGAAACAGTGTGGTCAGTGACACTGGAAACAGGGCAGTCAGTTATCCTGGAAACAGGGCAGGCAGTTATCCTGGAAACAGGGCGGTCAGTTAGCCCGGATATAGGGCGGTCAGTTATCCTCGTAACAGGGCGGTCAGTTACCCCCCAAAACAGGGAGATCAGTTACCCCAGAAACAGGGCGGTCAGTTACCCTGGAAACAGGGCAGTCTGTTATCCTGGAAATAGGGCGGTCAGTTACCTCGGAAACAGGGCAGTCAGTTATCCCGGAAAAAGGTTGATCAGTTACCCTGGAAACTGGGCAGTCAGTTACCCTGGAACCAGGGCAATCAGTTTCCCCGGAAACAGGGCAGTCAGTTACCCTCGAAACAGGGCAGTCAGTTACCCCGGAAACTGGGCAGTCAGTTACCCTGGAAACAGGGCATTCTGTTATCCCGGAAACAGGGCAGTCAGTTATCCCGGAAAAAGTGTGATCAGTTACCGTGCAAACTGGGCAGTCAGTTACCCTGGAAACAGGGCACTCAGTTTCCCCGGAAACAGGGCAGGCAGTTACCCTGGAAACAGGGCAGTCAGTTACCCAGAAACTGGGCAGTCAGTTTCCCTGGAAACAGGATAGTCAGTTTCCCCAGAAACAGGGCAGTCAGTTATCCCGGAAAAAGGGTGATCAGTTACCATGGAAACAGGGCAGTCAGTTACCCTGGGAACAGGTCAGTCAGTTTCCCCGGAAACAGGGCAGTCAATTAAACTGGAAACAGGGCAGTGAGCTATCCCGGAAACAGAGCAGTCAGTTATCCCGGAAACAGGGTGACCACTTACCCCGGAAACTGGGCAGTCAGTTACCCTGGAAACAGGGCAGTCAGTTACCCTGGAAACAGGGCAGTCAGGTATCCCGGAAACAGGGTGATCAGTTACCCTGGAAACTGGGCAGTCAGTAACTCTGGAAACAGGGCAGTCAGTTACACTGGAAACAGGGCATTCAGTTATCCTGGAAACAGGGCAGACAGTTATCATGGAAACAGGGCGGTCAGTTACCCCGGAAATAGGGCGGTCAGTTATCCTTGAAACAGGGCTGTCAGTTAGCCCGGAAACAGGGAGATCAGTTAACCCGGAAACAGGGAGGTCAGTTACACTGGAAACAGTGCGGTCAGTTATCCTGGAAACAGGGTGGTCAGTTACCCCGGAAATAGGGAGGTCAGATATCCTGGAAACAGGGCGGTCAGTTACCCTGGAAACAGGGCAGTCAGTTATCCTGGATACAGGGTGGTCAGTGACCCTGGAAACATGGTGGTCAGTTACCCCGGAAAAAGGGCAGTCAGTTCCCCTGGAAACTGGGCAGTCAGTTACCCTGGAAACAGGGCAGTCAGTTATCCCCGAAACCGGGCAGTCAGTTATCCCGGAAAAAGGTTGATCAGTTACCCTGGAAACTGGGCAGTCAGTTACCCTGGAAAGAGGGCAGTCAGTTATTCTGGAAACAGGGTGATCAGTTACCCTGGAAACAGGACAGTCAGTTACCCTGGAAACAGGGCAGGCAGTTATCCTGGAAACAGGGCAGTCAGTTACCCCGGATATAGTGCGGTCAGTTATCCTCGAAACAGGGCGGTCTGTTACCCCCTAAACAGGGAGATCAGTTACCCCGTAAACAGGGCGGTCAGTTACCCAGGAAACAGGGAAGTCAGTTATCCTGGAAATAGGGCAGTCAATTATCCTGGAAATAGGCGGTCAGTTACCCCGGAAATAGGGCGGTCAGTTATCCTGGAAACAGGGCGGTCAGTTACCTCGGAAACAGGGCAGTCAGTTATCCCGGAAAAAGGGTGATCAGTTACCCTGGAAACTGGGCAGTCAGTTACCCTGGAACCAGGGCAGTCAGTTACCCTGGAAACAGGGCAGTCAGTTACCCAGGAAACTGGGCAGTCAGTTACCCTGGAAACAGGGCATTCAGGTATCCCGGAAACAGGGCAGTCAGTTATCCCGGAAACAGGGCAGTCAGTTTCCCTGGAAACAGGGCAGTCAGTTACCCTGGAAACAGGGCAGTCAGTTAACCTGGAAAAAGGGCAGTCAGTTATCCTGGAAACAGGGCATTCAGTTATCCTGGAAACAGGGCGGTTAGTTACCCCAGAAACAGGGAGGTCAGTTATCCTGGAAACAGGGCGGTCAGTTACCCCGGAAACTGGGTGATCAGTTACCCCGGAAACTGGGCAGTCAGTTACCCTGGAAACAGGGCAGTCAGTTATCCTGGAAACAGTGGGGTCAGTGACCCTGGAAATAGGGTGGTCAGTTACCCCGGAAACAGGGCAGTCAGTTACCCCGGAAACAGGGTGATCAGTTATCCTGGAAACAGGGCAGTCAGTTAGCCTGGAAACAGGGCAGTCAGTTACCCCGGAACAGGGCAGTCAGTTACCCCGGAAACAGGGTGATCAGTTACCCCGGAAACAGGGCTGTCAGTTCCCCTGGAAACAGGGCAGTCAGTTACCCTGGAACCAGGGCAGTCAGTTAACCTGGAAAAAGGGCAGTCAGTTATCCTGGAAACAGGGCAGTTGGTTATCCCGGAAACAGGGCGTTTAGTTCCCCTGGAAACAGGGAGGTCAGTTATCCTGTAAACAGGGCGGTCAGTTACCCAGGAAGCAGGGTGATCAGTTACCCCGGAAACAGGGCAGTCAGTTACCCTGGAAACAGGGCATTCAGTTATCCTGATAACAGTGTGGTCAGTGACCCGGGAAACAGGGTGGTCAGTTACCCCAGAAACAGGGCAGTCAGTTACCCCGGAAACAGGGTGATCTGTTATCCTGGAAACAGGGCAGTCAGTTACCCTGGAAACAGGGCAGTCAGTTACCCAGGAAACAGGGCAGACAGTTACCCCGGAAACAGGGTGATCAGTTATCCTGGAAACAGGGCAGTCAGTTACCCTGGAAACAGGGCTGTCAGTTACCCAGGAAAAAGGCAGTCAGTTACCCTGGAAACAGGGCAGTCAGTTACCCTGGAAACAGGCAGTCAGTTACACTGGAAATAGGGGAGTCAGTTATCCCGGAAACAGGGCAGTCAGTTATCCTGGAAGCAGGGTGAACAGATACCCAGGAAACTGGGCAGTCAGTTACCCCAGAAACAGGGTGAACAGATACCCCGGAAACTGGGCAGTCAGTAACCTTGGAAACAGGACAGCCAGTTACCCCGGAAACAGGGTGAACAGTTACCCCGGAAACTGGGCAGGCAGTTACCCTGGAAACAGGGCAGTCAGTTACCCCGGAAACTGGGCAGTCAGTTTCCCTGGAAACAGGTTAGTCAGTTTCCCCAGAAACAGGGCAGTCAGTTATCCCGGAAAAAGTGTGATCAGTTACCATGGAAACAGGTCAGTCAGTTACCCCGGAAACAGGGCAGTCAATTACCCTGGAAACAGGGCAGTGAGCTATCCCGGAAACAGGGCAGTCAGTTATCCCGGAAACAGGGTGAACAGTTACCCCGGAAACTGGGCAGTCAGTTACCCTGGAAACAGGGCAGTCAGTTACCCTGGAAACAGGGCAGTCAGTTATCCCGGAAACAGGGTGATATGTTACCCTGGAAACTGGGCAGTCAGTTACCCTGGAAACAGGGCAGTCAGTTATCCTGGAAACAGGGAAGACAGTTATCATGGAAACAGGGCGGTCAGTTACCCCGGAAATGGGGCGGTCAATTATCCTTGAAACAGGGCTGTCAGTTAGCGCGGAAACAGGGAGATCAGTTACCCCGGAAACAGGGTGGTCAGTTACACTGGAAACAGGGCGGTCAGTTAACCTGGAAAAAGGGCAATCTGTTATCCTGGAAACAGGGCAGTCAGTTATCCTGGAAACAGGGCGCTCAGTTACCCCGGAAATAGGGAGATCAGTTATCCTGGAAACAGGGCGGTCAGCTAGCCCGGAAACAGGGCGATCAGTTACCCCGGCAACAGGGAGGTCAGTTATACTGGAAACAGGGCGGTCAGTTAACCTGGAAAAAGGGCAATCAGTTATCCTGGAAACAGGGCAGTCATTTATCCTGGAAACAGGGCGGTCAGTTACACTGGAAACAGGGCGGTCAGTTAACCTGGAAAAAGGGCAATCAGTTATCCTGGAAACAGGGCAGTCAGTTATCCTGGAAACAGGGCAGTCAGTTACCCCAGAAATAGGAAGGTCAGTTATCCTGGAAACAGGGCGGTCAGTTACCCTGGAAACATGGCAGTCAGTTATCCTGGAAACAGGGCGGTCAGTTACCCTGGAAACAGGGCAGTCAGTTATCCTGGAAACAGGGTGGTCAGTGACCCTGGAAACATGGTGGTCAGTTACCCTGGAAACAGGGCAGTCAGTTATCCCCGAAACCGGGCAGTCAGTTATCCCGGAAAAAGTGTGATCAGTTACCCTGGAAACTGGGCAGTCAGTTACCCTGGAAACAGGGCAGTCAGTTATCCTGGAAACAGGGTGATCAGTTACCCTGGAAACAGGACAGTCAGTTACCCTGGAAACAGGGCAGTCAGTTATCCTGGAAACAGGGTGATCAGTTACCCTGGAAACAGGACAGTCAGATACCCTGGAAACAGGGCAGTCAGTTATCCTGGAAACAGGGTGATCAGTTACCCTGGAAACAGGACAGTCAGTTACCCTGGAAACAGTGTGGTCAGTGACACTGGAAACAGGGCAGTCAGTTATCCTGCAAACAGGGCAGGCAGTTATCCTGGAAACAGGGCGGTCAGTTAGCCCGGATATAGGGCGGTCAGTTATCCTCGTAACAGGGCGGTCAGTTACCCCCCAAAACAGGGAGATCAGTTACCCCAGAAACAGGGCGGTCAGTTACCCTGGAAACAGGGCAGTCTGTTATCCTGGAAATAGGGCGGTCAGTTACCTCGGAAACAGGGCAGTCAGTTATCCCGGAAAAAGGTTGATCAGTTACCCTGGAAACTGGGCAGTCAGTTACCCTGGAACCAGGGCAATCAGTTTCCCCGGAAACAGGGCAGTCAGTTACCCTCGAAACAGGGCAGTCAGTTACCCCGGAAACTGGGCAGTCAGTTACCCTGGAAACAGGGCATTCAGTTATCCCGGAAACAGGGCAGTCAGTTATCCCGGAAAAAGTGTGATCAGTTACCGTGCAAACTGGGCAGTCAGTTACCCTGGAAACAGGGCACTCAGTTTCCCCGGAAACAGGGCAGGCAGTTACCCTGGAAACAGGGCAGTCAGTTACCCAGAAACTGGGCAGTCAGTTTCCCTGGAAACAGGATAGTCAGTTTCCCCAGAAACAGGGCAGTCAGTTATCCCGGAAAAAGGGTGATCAGTTACCATGGAAACAGGGCAGTCAGTTACCCTGGGAACAGGTCAGTCAGTTTCCCCGGAAACAGGGCAGTCAATTAAACTGGAAACAGGGCAGTGAGCTATCCCGGAAACAGAGCAGTCAGTTATCCCGGAAACAGGGTGACCACTTACCCCGGAAACTGGGCAGTCAGTTACCCTGGAAACAGGGCAGTCAGTTACCCTGGAAACAGGGCAGTCAGGTATCCCGGAAACAGGGTGATCAGTTACCCTGGAAACTGGGCAGTCAGTAACCCTGGAAACAGGGCAGTCAGTTACACTGGAAACAGGGCATTCAGTTATCCTGGAAACAGGGCAGACAGTTATCATGGAAACAGGGCGGTCAGTTACCCCGGAAATAGGGCGGTCAGTTATCCTTGAAACAGGGCTGTCAGTTAGCCCGGAAACAGGGAGATCAGTTAACCCGGAAACAGGGAGGTCAGTTACACTGGAAACAGTGCGGTCAGTTATCCTGGAAACAGGGTGGTCAGTTACCCCGGAAATAGGGAGGTCAGATATCCTGGAAACAGGGCGGTCAGTTACCCTGGAAACAGGGCAGTCAGTTATCCTGGATACAGGGTGGTCAGTGACCCTGGAAACATGGTGGTCAGTTACCCCGGAAAAAGGGCAGTCAGTTCCCCTGGAAACTGGGCAGTCAGTTACCCTGGAAACAGGGCAGTCAGTTATCCCCGAAACCGGGCAGTCAGTTATCCCGGAAAAAGGTTGATCAGTTACCCTGGAAACTGGGCAGTCAGTTACCCTGGAAAGAGGGCAGTCAGTTATTCTGGAAACAGGGTGATCAGTTACCCTGGAAACAGGACAGTCAGTTACCCTGGAAACAGGGCAGGCAGTTATCCTGGAAACAGGGCAGTCAGTTACCCCGGATATAGTGCGGTCAGTTATCCTCGAAACAGGGCGGTCTGTTACCCCCTAAACAGGGAGATCAGTTACCCCGTAAACAGGGCGGTCAGTTACCCAGGAAACAGGGAAGTCAGTTATCCTGGAAATAGGGCAGTCAATTATCCTGGAAATAGGCGGTCAGTTACCCCGGAAATAGGGCGGTCAGTTATCCTGGAAACAGGGCGGTCAGTTACCTCGGAAACAGGGCAGTCAGTTATCCCGGAAAAAGGGTGATCAGTTACCCTGGAAACTGGGCAGTCAGTTACCCTGGAACCAGGGCAGTCAGTTTCCCCGGAAACAGGGCAGTCAGTTACCCTGGAAACAGGGCAGTCAGTTACCCAGGAAACTGGGCAGTCAGTTACCCTGGAAACAGGGCATTCAGGTATCCCGGAAACAGGGCAGTCAGTTATCCCGGAAAAACTGTGATCAGTTACCATGGAAACTGGGCAGTCAGTTACTCTGGAAACAGGGCAGTCAGTTTCCCCGGAAACAGGGCAGGCAGTTATCCTGGAAACAGGGCAGTCAGTTTCCCGGAAACTGGGCAGTCAGTTTCCCTGGAAACAGGTTAGTCAGTTTCCCCAGAAACAGGGCAGTCAGTTATCCCGGAAACAGGGCAGTCAGTTATCCCGGAAAAAGTGTGATCAGTTACCGTGGAAACTGTGCAGTCAGTTACCCTGGAAACACGGCAGTCAGTTCCCCCAGAAACAGGGCAGTCAATTACCATGGAAACGGCAGTGAGCTTTCCCGGAAACAGGGCAGTCAGTTATCCCGGAAACAGGGTGAACAGTTACCCCGGAAACTGGCAGTCAGTTACCCTGGAAACAGGGCAGTCAGTTACCCTGGAAACAGGGCAGTCAGTTATCCCGGAAACAGGGTGATCAGTTACCCTGGAAACTGGGCAGTCAGTTACCCTGGAAACTGGGTAGTCGGTTACCCTGGAAACAGGGCAGTCAGTTATCCTGGAAACAGGGCAGACAGTTATCATGGAAACAGGGCGGTCAGTTATCCTGGAAACAGGGCAGTCAGTCACCCTTGAAACAGTTTAGTCAGTTAGCCCGGAAACATGGTGATCAGTTACCCCGGAAACAGGGCAGTAGGTTTCCCTGGAAACAGGGCAGTCAGTTACCCTGGAAACAGGGCAGTCAGTTAACCTGGAAAAAGGGCAGTCAGTTATCCTGGAAACAGGGCAGTCAGTTATCCTGGAAACAGGGCAGTTAGTTACCCCGGAAACAGGGAGGTCAGTTATCCTGGAAACAGGGCGGTCAGTTACCCCGGAAACAGAGTGATCAGTTACCCCGGAAACAGGGCAGTCAGTTACCCTGGAAACAGGGCAGTCAGTTATCCTGGAAACAGTGGGGTCAGTGACCCTGGAAATAGGGTGGTCAGTTACCCCGGAAACAGGGCAGTCAGTTACCCCGGAAACAGGGTGGTCAGTTACCCCGGAAACAGGGCAGTCAGTTTCCCTGGAAACAGGGCAGTCAGTTACCCTGGAAACAGGGCAGTCAGTTAACCTGGAAAAAGGGCAGTCAGTTATCCTGGAAACAGGGCATTCAGTTATCCTGGAAACAGGGCGGTTAGTTACCCCAGAAACAGGGAGGTCAGTTATCCTGGAAACAGGGCGGTCAGTTACCCCGGAAACTGGGTGATCAGTTACCCCGGAAACTGGGCAGTCAGTTACCCTGGAAACAGGGCAGTCAGTTATCCTGGAAACAGTGGGGTCAGTGACCCTGGAAATAGGGTGGTCAGTTACCCCGGAAACAGGGCAGTCAGTTACCCCGGAAACAGGGTGATCAGTTATCCTGGAAACAGGGCAGTCAGTTAGCCTGGAAACAGGGCAGTCAGTTACCCCGGAACAGGGCAGTCAGTTACCCCGGAAACAGGGTGATCAGTTACCCCGGAAACAGGGCTGTCAGTTCCCCTGGAAACAGGGCAGTCAGTTACCCTGGAACCAGGGCAGTCAGTTAACCTGGAAAAAGGGCAGTCAGTTATCCTGGAAACAGGGCAGTTGGTTATCCCGGAAACAGGGCGTTTAGTTCCCCCGGAAACAGGGAGGTCAGTTATCCTGTAAACAGGGCGGTCAGTTACCCAGGAAGCAGGGTGATCAGTTACCCCGGAAACAGGGCAGTCAGTTACCCTGGAAACAGGGCATTCAGTTATCCTGATAACAGTGCGGTCAGTGACCCGGGAAACAGGGTGGTCAGTTACCCCAGAAACAGGGCAGTCAGTTACCCCGGAAACAGGGTGATCTGTTATCCTGGAAACAGGGCAGTCAGTTACCCTGGAAACAGGGCAGTCAGTTACCCAGGAAACAGGGCAGACAGTTACCCCGGAAACAGGGTGATCAGTTATCCTGGAAACAGGGCAGTCAGTTACCCTGGAAACAGGGCTGTCAGTTACCCAGGAAAAAGGCAGTCAGTTACCCTGGAAACAGGGCAGTCAGTTACCCTGGAAACAGGCAGTCGGTTACACTGGAAATAGGGGAGTCAGTTATCCCGAAAACAGGGCAGTCAGTTATCCTGGAAGCAGGGTGAACAGATACCCAGGAAACTGGGCAGTCAGTTACCCCAGAAACAGGGTGAACAGATACCCCGGAAACTGGGCAGTCAGTAACCTTGGAAACAGGACAGCCAGTTACCCCGGAAACAGGGTGAACAGTTACCCCGGAAACTGGGCAGGCAGTTACCCTGGAAACAGGGCAGTCAGTTACCCCGGAAACTGGGCAGTCAGTTTCCCTGGAAACAGGTTAGTCAGTTTCCCCAGAAACAGGGCAGTCAGTTATCCCGGAAAAAGTGTGATCAGTTACCATGGAAACAGGTCAGTCAGTTACCCCGGAAACAGGGCAGTCAATTACCCTGGAAACAGGGCAGTGAGCTATCCCGGAAACAGGGCAGTCAGTTATCCCGGAAACAGGGTGAACAGTTACCCCGGAAACTGGGCAGTCAGTTACCCTGGAAACAGGGCAGTCAGTTACCCTGGAAACAGGGCAGTCAGTTATCCCGGAAACAGGGTGATATGTTACCCTGGAAACTGGGCAGTCAGTTACCCTGGAAACAGGGCAGTCAGTTATCCTGGAAACAGGGAAGACAGTTATCATGGAAACAGGGCGGTCAGTTACCCCGGAAATGGGGCGGTCAATTATCCTTGAAACAGGGCTGTCAGTTAGCGCGGAAACAGGGAGATCAGTTACCCCGGAAACAGGGTGGTCAGTTACACTGGAAACAGGGCGGTCAGTTAACCTGGAAAAAGGGCAATCTGTTATCCTGGAAACAGGGCAGTCAGTTATCCTGGAAACAGGGCGCTCAGTTACCCCGGAAATAGGGAGATCAGTTATCCTGGAAACAGGGCGGTCAGCTAGCCCGGAAACAGGGAGATCAGTTACCCCGGCAACAGGGAGGTCAGTTATACTGGAAACAGGGCGGTCAGTTAACCTGGAAAAAGGGCAATCAGTTATCCTGGAAACAGGGCAGTCATTTATCCTGGAAACAGGGCGGTCAGTTACGCTGGAAACAGGGCGGTCAGTTAACCTGGAAAAAGGGCAATCAGTTATCCTGGAAACAGGGCAGTCAGTTATCCTGGAAACAGGGCAGTCAGTTACCCCAGAAATAGGAAGGTCAGTTATCCTGGAAACAGGGCGGTCAGTTACCCTGGAAACATGGCAGTCAGTTATCCTGGAAACAGGGCGGTCAGTTACCCTGGAAACAGGGCAGTCAGTTATCCTGGAAACAGGGTGGTCAGTGACCCTGGAAACATGGTGGTCAGTTACCCTGGAAACAGGGCAGTCAGTTATCCCCGAAACCGGGCAGTCAGTTATCCCGGAAAAAGTGTGATCAGTTACCCTGGAAACTGGGCAGTCAGTTACCCTGGAAACAGGGCAGTCAGTTATCCTGGAAACAGGGTGATCAGTTACCCTGGAAACAGGACAGTCAGTTACCCAGGAAACCGGGCAGTCAGTTATCCTGGAAACAGGGTGATCAGTTACCCTGGAAACAGGACAGTCAGATACCCTGGAAACAGGGCAGTCAGTTATCCTGGAAACAGGGTGATCAGTTACCCTGGAAACAGGACAGTCAGTTACCCTGGAAACAGTGTGGTCAGTGACACTGGAAACAGGGCAGTCAGTTATCCTGGAAACAGGGCAGGCAGTTATCCTGGAAACAGGGCGGTCAGTTAGCCCGGATATAGGGCGGTCAGTTATCCTCGTAACAGGGCGGTCAGTTACCCCCCAAAACAGGGAGATCAGTTACCCCAGAAACAGGGCGGTCAGTTACCCTGGAAACAGGGCAGTCTGTTATCCTGGAAATAGGGCGGTCAGTTACCTCGGAAACAGGGCAGTCAGTTATCCCGGAAAAAGGTTGATCAGTTACCCTGGAAACTGGGCAGTCAGTTACCCTGGAACCAGGGCAATCAGTTTCCCCGGAAACAGGGCAGTCAGTTACCCTCGAAACAGGGCAGTCAGTTACCCCGGAAACTGGGCAGTCAGTTACCCTGGAAACAGGGCATTCAGTTATCCCGGAAACAGGGCAGTCAGTTATCCCGGAAAAAGTGTGATCAGTTACCGTGCAAACTGGGCAGTCAGTTACCCTGGAAACAGGGCACTCAGTTTCCCCGGAAACAGGGCAGGCAGTTACCCTGGAAACAGGGCAGTCAGTTACCCAGAAACTGGGCAGTCAGTTTCCCTGGAAACAGGATAGTCAGTTTCCCCAGAAACAGGGCAGTCAGTTATCCCGGAAAAAGGGTGATCAGTTACCATGGAAACAGGGCAGTCAGTTACCCTGGGAACAGGTCAGTCAGTTTCCCCGGAAACAGGGCAGTCAATTAAACTGGAAACAGGGCAGTGAGCTATCCCGGAAACAGAGCAGTCAGTTATCCCGGAAACAGGGTGACCACTTACCCCGGAAACTGGGCAGTCAGTTACCCTGGAAACAGGGCAGTCAGTTACCCTGGAAACAGGGCAGTCAGGTATCCCGGAAACAGGGTGATCAGTTACCCTGGAAACTGGGCAGTCAGTAACCCTGGAAACAGGGCAGTCAGTTACACTGGAAACAGGGCATTCAGTTATCCTGGAAACAGGGCAGACAGTTATCATGGAAACAGGGCGGTCAGTTACCCCGGAAATAGGGCGGTCAGTTATCCTTGAAACAGGGCTGTCAGTTAGCCCGGAAACAGGGAGATCAGTTAACCCGGAAACAGGGAGGTCAGTTACACTGGAAACAGTGCGGTCAGTTATCCTGGAAACAGGGTGGTCAGTTACCCCGGAAATAGGGAGGTCAGATATCCTGGAAACAGGGCGGTCAGTTACCCTGGAAACAGGGCAGTCAGTTATCCTGGATACAGGGTGGTCAGTGACCCTGGAAACATGGTGGTCAGTTACCCCGGAAAAAGGGCAGTCAGTTCCCCTGGAAACTGGGCAGTCAGTTACCCTGGAAACAGGGCAGTCAGTTATCCCCGAAACCGGGCAGTCAGTTATCCCGGAAAAAGGTTGATCAGTTACCCTGGAAACTGGGCAGTCAGTTACCCTGGAAAGAGGGCAGTCAGTTATTCTGGAAACAGGGTGATCAGTTACCCTGGAAACAGGACAGTCAGTTACCCTGGAAACAGGGCAGGCAGTTATCCTGGAAACAGGGCAGTCAGTTACCCCGGATATAGGGCGGTCAGTTATCCTCGAAACAGGGCGGTCTGTTACCCCCTAAACAGGGAGATCAGTTACCCCGTAAACAGGGCGGTCAGTTACCCAGGAAACAGGGAAGTCAGTTATCCTGGAAATAGGGCAGTCAATTATCCTGGAAATAGGCGGTCAGTTACCCCGGAAATAGGGCGGTCAGTTATCCTGGAAACAGGGCGGTCAGTTACCTCGGAAACAGGGCAGTCAGTTATCCCGGAAAAAGGGTGATCAGTTACCCTGGAAACTGGGCAGTCAGTTACCCTGGAACCAGGGCAGTCAGTTTCCCCGGAAACAGGGCAGTCAGTTACCCTGGAAACAGGGCAGTCAGTTACCCAGGAAACTGGGCAGTCAGTTACCCTGGAAACAGGGCATTCAGGTATCCCGGAAACAGGGCAGTCAGTTATCCCGGAAAAACTGTGATCAGTTACCATGGAAACTGGGCAGTCAGTTACTCTGGAAACAGGGCAGTCAGTTTCCCCGGAAACAGGGCAGGCAGTTATCCTGGAAACAGGGCAGTCAGTTTCCCGGAAACTGGGCAGTCAGTTTCCCTGGAAACAGGTTAGTCAGTTTCCCCAGAAACAGGGCAGTCAGTTATCCCGGAAACAGGGCAGTCAGTTATCCCGGAAAAAGTGTGATCAGTTACCGTGGAAACTGTGCAGTCAGTTACCCTGGAAACACGGCAGTCAGTTTCCCCAGAAACAGGGCAGTCAATTACCATGGAAACGGCAGTGAGCTTTCCCGGAAACAGGGCAGTCAGTTATCCCGGAAACAGGGTGAACAGTTACCCCGGAAACTGGCAGTCAGTTACCCTGGAAACAGGGCAGTCAGTTACCCTGGAAACAGGGCAGTCAGTTATCCCGGAAACAGGGTGATCAGTTACCCTGGAAACTGGGCAGTCAGTTACCCTGGAAACTGGGTAGTCGGTTACCCTGGAAACAGGGCAGTCAGTTATCCTGGAAACAGGGCAGACAGTTATCATGGAAACAGGGCGGTCAGTTAGCCCGGAAACAGGGAGATCAGTTAACCCGGAAACAGGGCGGTCCGTTACACTGCAAACAGGGCGGTCAGTTAACCTGGAAAAAGGGCAAGCAGTTATCCTGGAAACAGGGCAGTCAGTTATACTGGAAAAAGGGTGGTCAGTTACCCCGGAAATAGGGAGGTCAGCTTTCCTGGAAACAGGGCGGTCAGTTACCCTGGAAACAGGGCAGTCAGTTATCCTGGAAACAGGGTGGTCAGTGACCCTGGAAACAGGGTGGTCAGTTACCCCGGAAACAGGGTGATCAGTTATCCTGGAAACAGGGCAGTCAGTTAGCCTGGAAACAGGGCAGTCAGTTACTACGGAAACAGGGCAGTCAGTGACCCTGGAAACAGGGCAGTCAGTTATCCCGGAAACAGGGCAGTCAGTTATGCCGGAAACAGGGTGATCAGTTACCCAGGAAACAGGGCAGTCACTTACCCTGGAAACAGGGCAGTCAGTTATCCCGGAAACAAGGCGGTCAGTTAACCCGGAAACAGGGTGATCAGTTACCCGGGAAACTGGGCAGTCAGTTACCCTGGAAACAGGGCAGTCAGTTATCCCGGAAACAGGGTGATCAGTTTCCCTGGAAACAGGGCAGTCAGTTATCCCGGAAACAGGGCAGTCAGTTGTCACGAAAAGGGTGATCAGTTACCCTGGAAACTGGGCAGTCAGTTACCCTGGAAACAGGGCTCTCAGTTACCCCGGAAGCAGGGCTGTCAGTTACCCTGGAAACAAGGCAGTCAGTTACCCCGGAAACTGGGCAGTCAGTTACCCTGGAAACAGAGCAGTCAGTCACCCTGGAAACAGGTTAGTCAGTTACTCCGGAAACAGGGTGATCAGTTACCCCGGAAACATTGCAGTCTGTTCCCCTGGAAACAGGGCAGTCAGTTACCCTGGAAACAGGGCAGTCAGTTAACCTGGAAACAGGGCAGTCAGTTATCCTGGAAACAGGGCATTCGGTTATCCTGGAAACAGGGCTGTCAGTTATGCAGGAAACAGGGCAGTCAGTTGTCCCGGAAAAAGGGTGATCAGTTACTCTGGAAACTGGGCAGTCAGTTACCCTGGAAACTGGGCAGTCAGTTATCCCGGAAAAAGGGTGATCAGTTACCCTGGAAACTGGGCAGTCAGTTACCCTGGAAACAGGGCAGTCAGTTATCCCGGAAACAGGGCAGTCAGTTCTCACGGAAACCGGGTGATCAGTTACCCTGGAAACACGGCATTCAGTTACCCCGGAAACAGGGCAGTCAGTTACCTCGGAAACAGGGCGGTCAGTTATGCCGGAAACAGTGTGGTCAGTGACCCTGGAAACAGGGTGATCAGTTACCCCGGAAACAGGGCAGTCAGTTTCCCTGGAAACTGGGCAGTCAGTTACCCTGGAAACAGGGCAGTCAGTTAACCTGGAAAAAGGGCAGTCAGTTATCCTGGAAGCAGGGCAGTCAGTTATCCTGGAAACAGGGCGGATAGTTACCCCGGAAACAGGGAGGTCAGTTATCCTGGAAACAGGGCGGTCAGTTACCCCGGAAACAGGGTGATCAGTTACCCCGGAAACAGGGCAGTCAGTTACACTGGAAACAGGGCAGTCAGTTATCCTGGAAACAGTGTGGTCAGTGACCCTGGAAACAGGGTGGTCAGTTACCCTGGAAACAGGACAGTCAGTTACCCTGGAAACAGGGCAATCAGTTATCCTGGAAAAAGTGTGATCAGTTACCCTGGAAACAGGACAGTCAGTTACCCTGGAAACAGGGCAGGCAGTTATCCTGGAAACAGGGCAGTCAGTTACCCCGGATATAGGGCGGTCAGTTATCCTCGAAACAGGGCGGTCTGTTACCCCCTAAACAGGAAGATGAGTTACCCCGTAAACAGGGCGGTCAGTTACCCAGGAAACAGGGAAGTCAGTTATCCTGGAAATAGGGCAGTCAGTTATCCTGGAAATAGGCGGTCAGTTACCCCGGAAATAGGGCGGTCAGTTATCCTGGAAACAGGGCGGTCAGTTACCTCGGAAACAGGGCAGTCAGTTATCCCGGAAAAAGGGTGATCAGTTACCCTGGAAACTGGGCAGTCAGTTACCCTGGAACCAGGGCAGTCAGTTTCCCCGGAAACAGGGCAGTCAGTTACCCTGGAAACAGGGCAGTCAGTTACCCAGGAAACTGGGCAGTCAGTTACCCCTGAAACAGGGCATTCAGTTATCCCGGAAACAGGGCAGTCAGTTATCCCGGAAAAACTGTGATCAGTTACCATGGAAACTGGGCAGTCAGTTACTCTGGAAACAGGGCAGTCAGTTTCCCCGGAAACAGGGCAGGCAGTTATCCTGGAAACAGGGCAGTCAGTTTCCCGGAAACTGGGCAGTCAGTTTCCCTGGAAACAGGTTAGTCAGTTTCCCCAGAAACAGGGCAGTCAGTTATCCCGGAAACAGGGCAGTCAGTTATCCCGGAAAAAGTGTGATCAGTTACCGTGGAAACTGTGCAGTCAGTTACCCTGGAAACACGGCAGTCAGTTTCCCCAGAAACAGGGCAGTCAATTACCATGGAAACGGCAGTGAGCTTTCCCGGAAACAGGGCAGTCAGTTATCCCGGAAACAGGGTGAACAGTTACCCCGGAAACTGGCAGTCAGTTACCCTGGAAACAGGGCAGTCAGTTACCCTGGAAACAGGGCAGTCAGTTATCCCGGAAACAGGGTGATCAGTTACCCTGGAAACTGGGCAGTCAGTTACCCTGGAAACTGGGTAGTCGGTTACCCTGGAAACAGGGCAGTCAGTTATCCTGGAAACAGGGCATACAGTTATCATGGAAACAGGGCGGTCAGTTAGCCCGGAAACAGGGAGATCAGTTAACCCGGAAACAGGGCGGTCCGTTACACTGCAAACAGGGCGGTCAGTTAACCTGGAAAAAGGGGAAGCAGTTATCCTGGAAACAGGGCAGTCAGTTATCCTGGAAAAAGGGTGGTCAGTTACCCCGGAAATAGGGAGGTCAGCTTTCCTGGAAACAGGGCGTTCAGTAACCCTGGAAACAGGGCAGTCAGTTATCCTGGAAACAGGGTGGTCAGTGACCCTGGAAACAGGGTGGTCAGTTACCCCGGAAACAGGGTGATCAGTTATCCTGGAAACAGGGCAGTCAGTTAGCCTGGAAACAGGGCAATCAGTTACTACGGAAACAGGGCAGTCAGTGACCCTGGAAACAGGGCAGTCAGTTATCCCGGAAACAGGGCAGTCAGTTATGCCGGAAACAGGGTGATCAGTTACCCCGGAAACAGGGCAGTCACTTACCCTGGAAACAGGGCAGTCAGTTATCCCGGAAACAAGGCGGTCAGTTAACCCGGGAACAGGGTGATCAGTTACCCGGGAAACTGGGCAGTCGGTTACCCTGGAAACAGGGCAGTCAGTTATCCCGGAAACAGGGTGAACAGTTACCCCGGAAACTGGCAGTCAGTTACCCTGGAAACAGGGCAGTCAGTTACCCTGGAAACAGGGCAGTCAGTTATCCCGGAAACAGGGTGATCAGTTACCCTGGAAACTGGGCAGTCAGTTACCCTGGAAACTGGGTAGTCGGTTACCCTGGAAACAGGGCAGTCAGTTATCCTGGAAACAGGGCAGACAGTTATCATGGAAACAGGGCGGTCAGTTAGCCCGGAAACAGGGAGATCAGTTAACCCGGAAACAGGGCGGTCCGTTACACTGCAAACAGGGCGGTCAGTTAACCTGGAAAAAGGGCAAGCAGTTATCCTGGAAACAGGGCAGTCAGTTATACTGGAAAAAGGGTGGTCAGTTACCCCGGAAATAGGGAGGTCAGCTTTCCTGGAAACAGGGCGGTCAGTTACCCTGGAAACAGGGCAGTCAGTTATCCTGGAAACAGGGTGGTCAGTGACCCTGGAAACAGGGTGGTCAGTTACCCCGGAAACAGGGTGATCAGTTATCCTGGAAACAGGGCAGTCAGTTAGCCTGGAAACAGGGCAGTCAGTTACTACGGAAACAGGGCAGTCAGTGACCCTGGAAACAGGGCAGTCAGTTATCCCGGAAACAGGGCAGTCAGTTATGCCGGAAACAGGGTGATCAGTTACCCAGGAAACAGGGCAGTCACTTACCCTGGAAACAGGGCAGTCAGTTATCCCGGAAACAAGGCGGTCAGTTAACCCGGAAACAGGGTGATCAGTTACCCGGGAAACTGGGCAGTCAGTTACCCTGGAAACAGGGCAGTCAGTTATCCCGGAAACAGGGTGATCAGTTTCCCTGGAAACAGGGCAGTCAGTTATCCCGGAAACAGGGCAGTCAGTTGTCACGAAAAGGGTGATCAGTTACCCTGGAAACTGGGCAGTCAGTTACCCTGGAAACAGGGCTCTCAGTTACCCCGGAAGCAGGGCTGTCAGTTACCCTGGAAACAAGGCAGTCAGTTACCCCGGAAACTGGGCAGTCAGTTACCCTGGAAACAGAGCAGTCAGTCACCCTGGAAACAGGTTAGTCAGTTACTCCGGAAACAGGGTGATCAGTTACCCCGGAAACATTGCAGTCTGTTCCCCTGGAAACAGGGCAGTCAGTTACCCTGGAAACAGGGCAGTCAGTTAACCTGGAAACAGGGCAGTCAGTTATCCTGGAAACAGGGCATTCGGTTATCCTGGAAACAGGGCTGTCAGTTATGCAGGAAACAGGGCAGTCAGTTGTCCCGGAAAAAGGGTGATCAGTTACTCTGGAAACTGGGCAGTCAGTTACCCTGGAAACTGGGCAGTCAGTTATCCCGGAAAAAGGGTGATCAGTTACCCTGGAAACTGGGCAGTCAGTTACCCTGGAAACAGGGCAGTCAGTTATCCCGGAAACAGGGCAGTCAGTTCTCACGGAAACCGGGTGATCAGTTACCCTGGAAACACGGCATTCAGTTACCCCGGAAACAGGGCAGTCAGTTACCTCGGAAACAGGGCGGTCAGTTATGCCGGAAACAGTGTGGTCAGTGACCCTGGAAACAGGGTGATCAGTTACCCCGGAAACAGGGCAGTCAGTTTCCCTGGAAACTGGGCAGTCAGTTACCCTGGAAACAGGGCAGTCAGTTAACCTGGAAAAAGGGCAGTCAGTTATCCTGGAAGCAGGGCAGTCAGTTATCCTGGAAACAGGGCGGATAGTTACCCCGGAAACAGGGAGGTCAGTTATCCTGGAAACAGGGCGGTCAGTTACCCCGGAAACAGGGTGATCAGTTACCCCGGAAACAGGGCAGTCAGTTACACTGGAAACAGGGCAGTCAGTTATCCTGGAAACAGTGTGGTCAGTGACCCTGGAAACAGGGTGGTCAGTTACCCTGGAAACAGGACAGTCAGTTACCCTGGAAACAGGGCAATCAGTTATCCTGGAAAAAGTGTGATCAGTTACCCTGGAAACAGGACAGTCAGTTACCCTGGAAACAGGGCAGGCAGTTATCCTGGAAACAGGGCAGTCAGTTACCCCGGATATAGGGCGGTCAGTTATCCTCGAAACAGGGCGGTCTGTTACCCCCTAAACAGGAAGATGAGTTACCCCGTAAACAGGGCGGTCAGTTACCCAGGAAACAGGGAAGTCAGTTATCCTGGAAATAGGGCAGTCAGTTATCCTGGAAATAGGCGGTCAGTTACCCCGGAAATAGGGCGGTCAGTTATCCTGGAAACAGGGCGGTCAGTTACCTCGGAAACAGGGCAGTCAGTTATCCCGGAAAAAGGGTGATCAGTTACCCTGGAAACTGGGCAGTCAGTTACCCTGGAACCAGGGCAGTCAGTTTCCCCGGAAACAGGGCAGTCAGTTACCCTGGAAACAGGGCAGTCAGTTACCCAGGAAACTGGGCAGTCAGTTACCCCTGAAACAGGGCATTCAGTTATCCCGGAAACAGGGCAGTCAGTTATCCCGGAAAAACTGTGATCAGTTACCATGGAAACTGGGCAGTCAGTTACTCTGGAAACAGGGCAGTCAGTTTCCCCGGAAACAGGGCAGGCAGTTATCCTGGAAACAGGGCAGTCAGTTTCCCGGAAACTGGGCAGTCAGTTTCCCTGGAAACAGGTTAGTCAGTTTCCCCAGAAACAGGGCAGTCAGTTATCCCGGAAACAGGGCAGTCAGTTATCCCGGAAAAAGTGTGATCAGTTACCGTGGAAACTGTGCAGTCAGTTACCCTGGAAACACGGCAGTCAGTTTCCCCAGAAACAGGGCAGTCAATTACCATGGAAACGGCAGTGAGCTTTCCCGGAAACAGGGCAGTCAGTTATCCCGGAAACAGGGTGAACAGTTACCCCGGAAACTGGCAGTCAGTTACCCTGGAAACAGGGCAGTCAGTTACCCTGGAAACAGGGCAGTCAGTTATCCCGGAAACAGGGTGATCAGTTACCCTGGAAACTGGGCAGTCAGTTACCCTGGAAACTGGGTAGTCGGTTACCCTGGAAACAGGGCAGTCAGTTATCCTGGAAACAGGGCATACAGTTATCATGGAAACAGGGCGGTCAGTTAGCCCGGAAACAGGGAGATCAGTTAACCCGGAAACAGGGCGGTCCGTTACACTGCAAACAGGGCGGTCAGTTAACCTGGAAAAAGGGGAAGCAGTTATCCTGGAAACAGGGCAGTCAGTTATCCTGGAAAAAGGGTGGTCAGTTACCCCGGAAATAGGGAGGTCAGCTTTCCTGGAAACAGGGCGTTCAGTTACCCTGGAAACAGGGCAGTCAGTTATCCTGGAAACAGGGTGGTCAGTGACCCTGGAAACAGGGTGGTCAGTTACCCCGGAAACAGGGTGATCAGTTATCCTGGAAACAGGGCAGTCAGTTAGCCTGGAAACAGGGCAATCAGTTACTACGGAAACAGGGCAGTCAGTGACCCTGGAAACAGGGCAGTCAGTTATCCCGGAAACAGGGCAGTCAGTTATGCCGGAAACAGGGTGATCAGTTACCCCGGAAACAGGGCAGTCACTAACCCTGGAAACAGGGCAGTCAGTTATCCCGGAAACAAGGCGGTCAGTTAACCCGGGAACAGGGTGATCAGTTACCCGGGAAACTGGGCAGTCGGTTACCCTGGAAACAGGGCAGTCAGTTATCCCGGAAACAGGGTGATCAGTTTCCCTGGAAACAGGGCAGTCAGTTATCCCGGAAACAGGGCAGTCAGTTGTCACGAAAAGGGTGATCAGTTACCCTGGAAACTGGGCAGTCAGTTACCCTGGAAACAGGGCTGTCAGTTACCCCGGAAGCAGGGCTGTCAGTTACCCTGGAAACAAGGCAGTCAGTTACCCCGGAAACTGGGCAGTCAGTTACCCTGGAAACAGGGCAGTCAGTCACCCTGGAAACAGGTTAGTCAGTTACTCCGGAAACAGGGTGATCAGTTACCCCGGAAACATTGCAGTCAGTTCCCCTGGAAACAGGGCAGTCAGTTACCCTGGAAACAGGGCAGTCAGTTAACCTGGAAACAGGGCAGTCAGTTATCCTGGAAACAGGGCATTCGGTTTTCCTGGAAACAGGGCTGTCAGTTATGCAGGAAACAGGGCAGTCAGTTGTCCCGGAAAAAGGGTGATCAGTTACTCTGGAAACTGGGCAGTCAGTTACCCTGGAAACTGGGCAGTCAGTTACGCCGGAAAAAGGGTGATCAGTTACCCTGGAAACTGGGCAGTCAGTTACCCTGGAAACAGGGCAGTCAGTTATCCCGGAAACAGGGCAGTCAGTTCTCACGGAAACCGGGTGATCAGTTACTCTGGAAACACGGCATTCAGTTACCCCGGAAACAGGGCAGTCAGTTACCTCGGAAACAGGGCGGTCAGTTATGCCGGAAACAGTGTGGTCAGTGACCCTGGAAACAGGGTGATCAGTTACCCCGGAAACAGGGCAGTCAGTTTCCCTGGAAACTGGGCAGTCAGTTACCCTGGAAACAGGGCAGTCAGTTAACCTGGAAAAAGGGCAGTCAGTTATCCTGGAAGCAGGGCAGTCAGTTATCCTGGAAACAGGGCGGATAGTTACCCCGGAAAAAGGGAGGTCAGTTATCCTGGAAACATGGCGGTCAGTTACCCCGGAAACAGGGTGATCAGTTACCCCGGAAACAGGGCAGTCAGTTACACTGGAAACAGGGCAGTCAGTTATCCTGGAAACAGTGTGGTCAGTGACCCTGGAAACAGGGTGGTCAGTTACCCTGGAAACAGGGCAGTCAGTTTCCCGGAAACTGGGCAGTCAGTTACCCTGGAAACAGGGCAGTCAGTCACCTTGGAAACAGATTAGTCAGTTACTCCGTAAACAGGGTGATCAGTTACCCCCGAAACATTGCAGTCAGTTGCCATGGAAACAGGGCAGTCAGTTACCCTGGAAACAGGGCAGTCAGTTATCCAGGAAACAGGGCAGTCAGGTATCCTGGAAACAGGGCAGTCAGTTATGCTGGAAACAGGGCAGTCAGTTATCCCGGAAAAAGGGTGATCAGTTACCCTGGAAACTGGGCAGTCAGTTACCCTGGAAACAGAGCAGTCAGTTACCCCAGAAGCAGGGCAGTCAGTTACCCTGGAAACTGGGCAGTCAGTTACCCCGGAAAAAGGGTGATCAGTTACCCTGGAAACTGGGCAGTCAGTTATCGTGTAAACAGGGCAGTCAGTTCCCCCGGAAACAGGGCAGACAGTTACCCCGGAAACAGGGCAGTCAGTTACCCTGGAAACAGGGCAGTCAGTTATCCCGGAAACATGGCAGTCAGTTATCCCGGAAACAGGGTGATCAGATACCCTGGAAACACGGCATTCAGTTACCCCGGAAGCAGGGCAGTCAGTTACCCTGGAAACAGGGCAGTCAGATATGCCGGAAACAGGGCAGTCAGTTACCCCGGAAACTGGGTGATCTGTTACCCTGGAAACTGGGCAGTCAGTTACCCTGGAAACAGTGCAGTCAGTTACCCCGGAAACAGGGCAGTCAGTTAGCCTGGAAACTGGGCAGTCAGTTACCCTGGAAAGAGGGCAGTCAGTTATCCCGGAAACTGGGTGATCAGTTACCCTGGAAACAGAGCAGTCAGTTATCCCAAAAACAGGGCAGTCAGTGATCCCGGAAAAAGGGTGATCAGTTACCCTGGAAACTGGGCAGTCAGTTACCCTGGAAACAGAGCTGTCAGTTACCCCGGAAGCAGGGCAGTCAGATACCCTGGAAACAGGGCAGCCATTTACCCCGGAAACTGGGCAGTCAGTTACCCTGGAAACAGGGCAGTCAGTCACCCTGGAAACAGTTTAGTCAGTTAGCCCGGAAACATGGTGATCAGTTACCCCGGAAACAGGGCAGTAAGTTTCCCTGGAAACAGGGCAGTCAGTTACCCTGGAAACAGGGCAGTCAGTTAACCTGGAAAAAGGGCAGTCAGTTATCCTGGAAACAGGGCAGTCAGTTATCCTGGAAACAGGGTGGTTAGTTACCCCGGAAACAGGGAGGTCAGTTATCCTGGAAACAGGGCGGTCAGTTACCCCGGAAACAGGGTGATCAGTTACCCCGGAAACAGGGCAGTCAGTTACCCTGGAAACAGGGCAGTCAGTTATCCCGGAAACAGGGCAGTCAGTTGTCACGAAAAGGGTGATCAGTTACCCTGGAAACTGGGCAGTCAGTTACCCTGGAAACAGTGCTGTCATTTACCCCGGAAGCAGGGCTGTCAGTTACCCTGGAAACAAGGCAGTCAGTTACCCCGGAAACTGGGCAGTCAGTTACCCTGGAAACAGGGCAGTCAGTCACCCTGGAAACAGGTTAGTCAGTTACTCCGGAAACAGGGTGATCAGTTACCCCGGAAACATTGCAGTCAGTTCCCCTGGAAACAGGGCAGTCAGTTACCCTGGAAACAGGGCAGTCAGTTAACCTGGAAACAGGGGAGTCAGTTATCCTGGAAATAGGGCATTCGGTTATCCTGGAAACAGGGCTGTCAGTTATGCAGGAAGCAGGGCAGTCAGTTGTCCCGGAAAAAGGGTGATCAGTTACTCTGGAAACTGGGCAGTCAGTTACCCTGGAAACTGGGCAGTCAGTTACGCCGGAAAAAGGGTGATCAGTTACCCTGGAAACTGGGCAGTCAGTTACCCTGGAAACAGGGCAGTCAGTTATCCCGGAAACAGGGCAGTCAGTTCTCACGGAAACCGGGTGATCAGTTACCCTGGAAACACGGCATTCAGTTACCCCGGAAACAGGGCAGTCAGTTACCTCGGAAACAGGGCGGTCAGTTATGCCGGAAACAGTGTGGTCAGTGACCCTGGAAACAGGGTGATCAGTTACCCCGGAAACAGGGCAGTCAGTTTCCCTGGAAACTGGGCAGTCTGTTACCCTGGAAACAGGGCAGTCAGTTAACCTGGAAAAAGTGCAGTCAGTTATCCTGGAAGCAGGGCAGTCAGTTATCCTGGAAACAGGGCGGATAGTTACCCCGGAAACAGGGAGGTCAGTTATCCTGGAAACAGGGCGGTCAGTTACCCCGGAAACAGGGTGATCAGTTACCCCGGAAACAGGGCAGTCAGTTACACTGGAAACAGGGCAGTCAGTTATCCTGGAAACAGTGTGGTCAGTGACCCTGGAAACAGGGTGGTCAGTTACCCTGGAAACAGGGCAGTCAGTTTCCCGGAAACTGGGCAGTCAGTTACCCTGGAAACAGGGCAGTCAGTCACCTTGGAAACAGGTTAGTCAGTTACTCCGTAAACAGGGTGATCAGTTACCCCCGAAACATTGCAGTCAGTTGCCATGGAAACAGGGCAGTCAGTTACCCTGGAAACAGGGCAGTCAGTTATCCTGGAAACAGGGCAGTCAGTTATGCTGGAAACAGGGCAGTCAGTTATCCCGGAAAAAGGGTGATCAGTTACCCTGGAAACTGGGCAGTCAGTTACCCTGGAAACAGAGCAGTCAGTTACCCCAGAAGCAGGGCAGTCAGTTACCCTGGAAACTGGGCAGTCAGTTACCCCGGAAAAAGGGTGATCAGTTACCCTGGAAACTGGGCAGTCAGTTATCGTGTAAACAGGGCAGTCAGTTCCCCCGGAAACAGGGCAGACAGTTACCCCGGAAACAGGGCAGTCAGTTACCCTGGAAACAGGGCAGTCAGTTATCCCGGAAACATGGCAGTCAGTTATCCCGGAAACAGGGTGATCAGATACCCTGGAAACACGGCATTCAGTTACCCCGGAAGCAGGGCAGTCAGTTACCCTGGAAACAGGGCAGTCAGATATGCCGGAAACAGGGCAGTCAGTTACCCCGGAAACTGGGTGATCTGTTACCCTGGAAACTGGGCAGTCAGTTACCCTGGAAACAGTGCAGTCAGTTACCCCGGAAACAGGGCAGTCAGTTAGCCTGGAAACTGGGCAGTCAGTTACCCTGGAAAGAGGGCAGTCAGTTATCCCGGAAACTGGGTGATCAGTTACCCTGGAAACAGAGCAGTCAGTTATCCCAAAAACAGGGCAGTCAGTGATCCCGGAAAAAGGGTGATCAGTTACCCTGGAAACTGGGCAGTCAGTTACCCTGGAAACAGAGCAGTCAGTTACTCCGGAAGCAGGGCAGTCAGATACCCTGGAAACAGGGCAGCCATTTACCCCGGAAACTGGGCAGTCAGTTACCCTGGAAACAGGGCAGTCAGTCACCCTGGTAACAGTTTAGTCAGTTAGCCCGGAAACATGGTGATCAGTTACCCCGGAAACAGGGCAGTAAGTTTCCCTGGAAACAGGGCAGTCAGTTACCCTGGAAACAGGGCAGTCAGTTAACCTGGAAAAAGGGCAGTCAGTTATCCTGGAAACAGGGCAGTCAGTTATCCTGGAAACAGGGTGGTTAGTTACCCCGGAAACAGGGAGGTCAGTTATCCTGGAAACAGGGCGGTCAGTTACCCCGGAAACAGGGTGATCAGTTACCCCGGAAACAGGGCAGTCAGTTACCCTGGAAACAGGGCAGTCAGTTATCCTGGAAACAGTGGGGTCAGTGACCCTGGAAATAGGGTGGTCAGTTACCCCGGAAACAGGGCAGTCAGTTACCCCGGAAACAGGGTGATCAGTTACCCCGGAAACAGGGCAGTCAGTTTCCCTGGAAACAGGGCAGTCAGTTACCCTGGAAACAGGGCAGTCAGTTAACCTGGAAAAAGGGCAGTCAGTTATCCTGGAAACAGGGCATTCATTTATCCTGGAAACAGGGCGGTTAGTTACCCCGGAAACAGGGAGGTCAGTTATCCTGGAAACAGGGCGGTCAGTTACCCCGGAAACAGGGTGATCAGTTACCCCGGAAACTGGGCAGTCAGTTACCCTGGAAACAGGGCAGTCAGTTATCCTGGAAACAGTGGGGTCAGTGACCCTGGCAATAGGGTGGTCAGTTACCCCGGAAACAGGGCAGTCAGTTACCCCGGAAACAGGGTGATCAGTTATCCTGGAAACAGGGCAGTCAGTTAGCCTGGAAACAGGGCAGTCAGTTACCCCGGAACAGGGCAGTCAGTTACCCCGGAAACAGGGTGATCAGTTACCCCGGAAACAGGGCTGTCAGTTCCCCTGGAAACAGGGCAGTCAGTTACCCTGGAACCAGGGCAGTCAGTTAACCTGGAAAAAGGGCAGTCAGTTATCCTGGAAACAGGGCAGTTGGTTATCCCGGAAACAGGGCGTTTAGTTCCCCCGGAAACAGGGAGGTCAGTTATCCTGGAAACAGGGCGGTCAGTTACCCAGGAAGCAGGGTGATCAGTTACCCCGGAAACAGGGCAGTCAGTTACCCTGGAAACAGGGCATTCAGTTATCCTGATAACAGTGTGGTCAGTGACCCGGGAAACAGGGTGGTCAGTTACCCCAGAAACAGGGCAGTCAGTTACCCCGGAAACAGGGTGATCTGTTATCCTGGAAACAGGGCAGTCAGTTACCCTGGAAACAGGGCAGTCAGTTACCCAGGAAACAGGGCAGACAGTTACCCCGGAAACAGGGTGATCAGTTGTCCTGGAAACAGGGCAGTCAGTTACCCAGGAAAAAGGCAGTCAGTTACCCTGGAAACAGGGCAGTCAGTTACCCTGGAAACAGGCAGTCAGTTACACTGGAAACAGGGGAGTCAGTTATCCCGGAAACAGGGCAGTCTGTTATCCTGGAAACAGGGTGAACAGATACCCAGGAAACTGGGCAGTCAGTTACCCCGGAAACAGGGTGAACAGATACCCCGGAAACTGGGCAGTCAGTAACCTTGGAAACCAGACAGCCAGTTACCCCGGAAACAGGGCAGTCAGTTACCCTGGAAACTGGGCAGTCAGTTTCCCTGGAAACAGTGCAGTCAGTTATCCCGGAAACAGGGTGATCAGTTACCCTGGAAACAGGGCAGTCTGTTATCCCGGAAATAGGGCAGTCAGTTATCCCGGAAAAAGTGTGATCATTTACCCTGGAAACTGGGCAGTCAGTTACCCTGGAAACAGGGCAGTAAGTTACACCAGAAGCAGGGCAGTCAGATACCCTGGAAACAGGGCAGTCAGTTTCCCGGGAAACTGGGCAGTCAGTTACTCTGGAAACAGGGCAGTCAGTCACCCTGGAAACAGGGCGGCCAGTTACCCCGGAAACAGGGAGATAAGTTACCCTGGAAACAGGGCGGTTAGTTACCCTGGAAACATGGCAGTCAGTTACCCTGGAAACAGGGCAGTCAGTTAACCTGGAAACAGGGCAGTCAGTTACCCCGGAAATAGGGCGGTCAGTTATCCTGGAAACAGGCGGTCAGTTACCCCGGAAACAGGGAGATCAGTTACCCCGGAAACAGGGCAGTCAGTTACACTGGAAACAGGGTGGTCAGTTACCCTTGAAACAGGGTGGTCAGTTACCCCGGAAACAGTGTGATCAGTTATCCTGGAAAAAGGACGGTCAGTTACCCTGGAAACAGGGCAGTCAGTTGCCACGGAAACAGGGCGGTCAGTAACCCTGGAAACAGATTAGTCAGTTACCCCGGAAACAGGGTGATCAGTTATCCTGGAAACAGGGCAGTCAGTTATCCCGGAAACAGGGTAATCAGTTACCCTGGAAACAGGGCAGTCAGTTATCCCGGAAACAGGGCAGTCAGTTATCACGGAAAAAGGGTGATCAGTTACCCTGGAAAAATGGCTGTCAGTTACCCTGGAAACATGGCTGTCAGTTACCCCGGAGGCAGGGCAGTCAGTTACCCTGGAAACAGTGCAGTCAGTTACCCCGGAAACTGGGCAGTCAGTTACCCTGGAAACAGGGCAGTCTGTCAACCTGGAAACAGGTTAGTCAGTTACTCCGGAAACAGGGTGATCAGTTACCCCGGAAGCATTGCAGTCAGTTCCCCTGGAAACAGGGCAGTCAGTTACCCTGGAAACAGGGCAGTCATTTATCTTGAAACAGGGCAGTCAGATTCCCTGGAAACAGGGCAGTCAGTTATCCTGGAAACAGGGCAGTCAGTTATGCCGGAAACAGGGCAGTCTGTTATCCCGGAAAAAGGGTGATCAGTTAACCTGGAAACTGGGCAATCAGTTACCCTGGAAACAGAGCAGTCAGTTCCCCCGGAAGCAGGGCAGTCAGTTACCCAGGAAACTGGGCAGTCAGTTACCCCGGAAACAGGGCAGTCAGTTTCCCCGGAAACAGGGCAGTCAGTTACCCTGGAAACAGGGCAGTCAGTTACCCTGGAAACTGGGCAGTCAGATATCCCGGAAACAGGGCAGTCAGTTATCCCGGAAACAGGGTGATCAGTTACCCTGGAAACAGGCATTCAGTTACCCCGGAAACAGGGCAGTCAGTTACCCTGGAAACAGGGCAGTCAGTTATGCCGGAAACAGGGCAGTCAGTTATCGCGGAAACTGGGTGATCAGTTACCCTGGAAACTGGGCAGTCAGTTACGCTGGAAACAGGGCAGTCAGTTACCCCGGAAACAGGGCAGTCAGTTACCCTGGAAACTGGGCAGTCAGTTACCCTGGAAACAGAGCAGTCAGTTACCCTGGAAACAGGGCAGTCATTTATCCCGGAAACAGGGTGATCAGTTACCCTGGAAACAGGGCAGTCAGTTATCCTGGAAAAATATGTGAACAGTTACCCTGGAAACTGGGCAGTCAGTTACCCTGGAAACAGAGCATCAGTTACCCCGGAAGCAGGGCAGTCAGTTACCCTGGAAACAGGGCAGTTTGTTACCCCGGAAACTGGGCAGTCAGTTACCCTGGAAACAGGGCAGTCAGTCTCTCTGGAAACAGTTTAGTCAGTTACCCCGGAAATATCATGTTCAGTTACCCCAGAAACAGTGCAGTCAGTTCCCCTGGAAACAGGGCAGTCAGTTACCCTGGAAACAGGGCAGTCAGTTAACCTGGAAAAAGGGCAGTCAGTTATTCTGGAAACAGGGCAGTCAGTTATCCTGGAAACAGGGCGGTTAGTTACCCCGGAAACAGGGAGGTCAGTTATCCTGGAAACAGGGCGGTCAGTTACCCCGGAAACAGGGTGATCAGTTACCCCGGAAACAGGGCAGTCAGTTACCCTGGAAACAGGGCAGTCAGCTATCCTGGAAACAGAGTGGTCAGTGACCCTGGAAAGAGGGTGGTCAGTTACCCCGGAAACAGGGCAGTCAGTTACCCCGGAAACAGGGTGATCAGTTATCCTGGAAACAGGGCAGTCAGTTAGCCTGGAAACAGGGCAGTCAGTTACACCGGAAACAGGGCAGTCAGTTACCCTGGAAACAGGGCAGTCAGTTAACCCGGAAACAGGGTGATCAGTTATCCTGGAAACAGGGCAGTCAGTTATCCCGGAAACAGGGCATTCAATCATCCCGGAAAAAGGGTGATCAGTTACCCTGAAAACAGGGCAGACAGTTACCCTGGAAACAGGGCAGTCAGTTACCCCGGAAACAGGGCAGTCAGTAACCCTGGAAACAGGGCAGTCAGTTACCCAGGAAACAGGCAGTCAGTTACCCTGGAAACAGGGCAGTCAGTTATCCCGGAAACAGGGCAGTCAGTTATCCCGGAAACAGGGTGATCAGTTACCCTGGAAACTGGGCAGTCAGTTACCCTGGAAACAGGGCAGTCAGTTACCCCGGAAACAGGGCAGTCAGTTACCCTGCAAACTGGGCAGTCAGTTACACTGGAAACAGGGCAGTCAGTTATCCCGGAAACAGGGTGATCAGTTACCCTGGAAACAGGGCAGTCAGTTATCCCGGAAATAGGGCAGTCAGTTATCCCGGAAAAAGGGTGATCAGTTACCCTGGAAACTGGGCCGTCAGTTACCCTGGAAACAGGGCAGTAAGTTACACCAGAAGCAGGGCAGTCAGTTAACCTGGAAACAGGGCAGTCAGTTACCCAGGAAACTGGGCAGTCAGTTACCCTGGAAACAGGGCAGTCAGTCACCCTGGAAACAGGGCAGTCAGTCACTCTGGAAACAGTTTAGTTAGTTACCCCGGAAACATGGTGTTCAGTTACCCCAGAAACATGGCAGTCAGTTCCCCTGGAAAAAGGGCAGTCAGTTACCCTGGAAACAGGGCAGTCAGTTAACCTGGAAAAAGGGCAGTCAGTTATTCTGGAAACAGGGCAGACAGTTATCCTGGAAACAGGGCGGTTAGTTACCCCGGAAACAGGGAGGTCAGTTATCCTGGAAACAGGGCGGTCAGTTACCCAGGAAACAGGGTGATCAGTTACCCCGGAAACAGGGCAGTCAGTTACCCTGGAAACAGGGCAGTCAGTTATCCTGGAAACAGAGTGGTCAGTGACCCTGGAAAGAGGGTGGTCAGTTACCCCGGAAACAGGGCAGTCAGTTACCCCGGAAACAGGGTGATCAGTTATCCTGGAAACAGGGCAGTCAGTTACCCCGGAAACAGGGCAGTCAGTTAAACCGGAAACAGGGTGATCAGTTATCCTGGAAACAGGGCAGTCAGTTATCCCGGAAACAGGGCGGTCAGTTATCCCGGAAAAAGGGTGATCATTTACCCTGGAAACAGCGCAGTCAGTTACCCTGGAAACAGGGCGGTCAGTTACCCTGGAAACAGGGCAGTCAGTTACCCCGGAAACAGGGCAGTCAGTTACCCAGGAAACAGGCAGTCAGTTACCCTGGAAACAGGGCAGTCAGTTATCCCGGAAACTGGGCAGTCAGTTATCCCGGAAACAGGGTGATCAGTTACCCTGGAAACTGGGCAGTCAGTTACCCTGGAAACAGGGCAGTCAGTTACCCCGGAAACAGGGCAGTCAGCTACCCTGGAAACTGGGCAGTCAGTTACACTGGAAACAGGGCAGTCAGTTATCCCGGAAACAGGGTGATCAGTTACACTGGAAACAGGGCAGTCAGTTATCCCGGAAATAGGGCAGTCAGTTATCCCGGAAAAAGGGCAGTAAGTTACACCAGAAGCAGGGCAGTCAGTTACCCTGGAAACAGGGCAGTCAGTTACCCGGGAAACTGGGCAGTCAGTTACCCTGGAAACAGGGTGATCAGTCACCCTGGAAACAGGGCGGTCAGTTACCCCGGAAACAGGGAGATCAGTTACCCCGGAAACAGGGCCTTTAGTTCCCCTGGAAAAAGGGCAGTCAGTTCCCCTGGAAACAGGGCAGTCAGTTAACCTGGAAACAGGGCAGTCAGTTATCCTGGAAACAGCGCATTCAGTTATCCTGGAAACAGGTGTGTCAGTTACCCCGGAAATAGGGCGGTCAGTTATCCTGGAAACAGGGCGGTCATTTACCCCTGAAAGAGGGAGATCACTTACCCCGGAAACAGGGCAGTCAGTTACCCTGGAAACAGGGCAGTCTGTTATGCTGGAAACAGGGTGGTCAGATGGCCTGGAAAAAGGGCGGTCAGTTACCCCGGAAACAGGGTGATCAGTTATCCTGGAAACAGGACAGTCAGTTGCCCCGGAAACAGGGCAGTCAGTTATCCTGGAAACAGGACGGTCAGTAACCCTGGAAACAGATTAGACAGTTACCCCGGAAGCAGGGTGATCAGTTATCCTGGAAACAGGGCAGTCAGTTAGCCTGGAAACAGGGCAGTCAGTTACCCCGGAAACAGGGCAGTAGGTTACCCTGGAAACAGGGCAGTCAGTTATCCCAGAAACAGGGCAGTCAGTTATCCCGGAAACAGGGTGATCAGTTACCCTGGAAACAGGGCAGTCAGTTACCACGGAAACAGGGCAGTCAGTTACCCTGGAAACAGGGCAGTCAGTTATCCCAGAAACAGGGCAGTCAGTTATCCCGGAAACAGGGTGATCAGTTACCCTGGAAACTGGGCAGTCAGTTACCCTGGAAACAGGGCAGTCAGTTATCCCGGAAACAGGGCAGTCAGTTACCCCGGAAACAGGGTGATCAGTTACCCTGGAAACAGGGCAGTCAGTTACCCCGGAAACAGGGTGATCAGTTATCCTGGAAACAGGACGGTCTGTTACCACGGAAACAGGGCAGTCAGTTACCCCGGAAACAGGGCGGTCAGTAATCCTGGAAACAGATTAGTCAGTTACTCCAGAAAGAGGGTGATCAGTTATCCTGGAAGCAGGACGGTCAGTTGCCCCGGAAACAGGGCGGTCAGTAATCCTGGAAACAGATTAGTCAGTTACCCCGGAAACAGGGTGATCAGTTATCCTGGAAACAGGACGGTCAGTTGCCCCGGAAACAGGGCAGTCAGTTATCCTGGAAACAGGGCAGTAAGTTACCCTGGAAACAGGGCAGTCAGTTATCCCAGAAACAGGGCAGTCAGTTAACCTGGAAACAGGGTGATCAGTTACCCTGGAAACAGGGCAGTCAGTTACCACGGAAACAGGGCAGTCAGTTACCCTGGAAACAGGGCAGTCAGTTATCCCAGAAACAGGGCAGTCAGTTATCCCGGAAACAGGGTGATCAGTTACCCTGGAAACTGGGCAGTCAGTTACCCTGGAAACAGGGCAGTCAGTTATCCCGGAAACAGGGCAGTCAGTTACCCCGGAAACAGGGTGATCAGTTACCCTGGAAACAGGGCAGTCAGTTACCCCGGAAACAGGGTGATCAGTTATCCTGGAAACAGGACGGTCTGTTACCACGGAAACAGGGCAGTCAGTTACCCCGGAAACAGGGTGATCAGTTATCCTGGAAACAGGACGGTCAGTTGCCCCGGAAACAGGGCAGTCAGTTATCCTGGAAACAGGACGGTCAGTAACCCTGGAAACAGATTAGTCAGTTACTCCAGAAGGAGGGTGATCAGTTATCCTGGAAGCAGGGCAGTCAGTTACCCCTGAAACAGGGCAGTCAGTAACCCTGGAAACAGGGCAGTCAGTTATCCCGGAAACAGGGCAGTCAGTTATCCCGGAAACAGGGTGATCAGTTACCCTAGAAACAGGGCAGTCAGTTATCCCGGAAATAGGGCAGTCAGTTATCCCGGAAAAAGGGCAGTAAGTTACACCAGAAGCAGGGCAGTCAGTTACCCTGGAAAGAGGGCAGTCAGTTACCCGGGAAACTGGGCAGTCAGTTACCCTGGAAACAGGGCAGTCAGTCACCCTGGAAACATGGCGGTCAGTTACCCCGGAAACAGGGAGATCAGTTACCCCGGAAACAGGGCCTTTAGTTACCCTGGAAACAGGGCAGTCAGTTCCCCTGGAAACAGGGCAGTCAGTTAACCTGGATACAGGGCAGTCAGTTATCCTGGAAACAGCGCATTCAGTTATCCTGGAAACAGGGCCGTCAGTTACCCCGGAAATAGGGCGGTCAGTTATCCTGGAAACAGGGCGGTCATTTACCCCGGAAAGAGGGAGATCAGTTACCCCGGAAACAGGGCAGTCAGTTACCCTGGAAACAGGGCAGTCAGTTATCCTGGAAACAGGGTGGTCAGATGGCCTGGAAACAGGGCGGTCAGTTACCCCGGAAACAGGGTGATCAGTTATCCTGGAAACAGGACGGTCAGTTGCCCCGGAAACAGGGCAGTCAGTTATCCCGGAAACAGGACGGTCAGTAACCCTGGAAACAGGTTAGACAGTTACCCCGGAAGCAGGGTGATCAGTTATCCTGGAAAAAGGGCAGTCAGTTAGCCTGGAAACAGGGCAGTCAGTTACCCCGGAAACAGGGCAGTAAGTTACCCTGGAAACAGGGCAGTCAGTTATCCCAGAAACAGGGCAGTCAGTTATCCCGGAAACAGGGTGATCAGTTACCCTGGAAACAGGGCAGTCAGTTACCACGGAAACAGGGCAGTCAGTTACCCTGGAAACAGGGCAGTCAGTTATCCCGGAAACAGGGCAGTCAGTTACCCCGGAAACAGGGTGATCAGTTACCCTGGAAACAGGGCAGTCAGTTACCCCGGAAACAGGGTGATCAGTTATCCTGGAAACAGGACGGTCTGTTACCACGGAAACAGGGCAGTCAGTTACCCTGGAAACAGGGCGGTCAGTAACCCTGGAAACCTATTAGTCAGTTACTCCAGAAAGAGGGTGATCAGTTATCCTGGAAGCAGGGCAGTCAGTTACCACGGAAACAGGGCAGTCAGTAACACTGGAAACAGGGCAGTCTGTTATCCCAGAAACAGGGTGATCAGTTAACCTGGAAACAGGGCAGTCTGTTACCCTGGAAAAAAGGGCGGTCAGTTACCCTGGAAACAGAGCAGTCAGTTATCCTGGAAAAAGGGTGATCAGTTACCCTGGAAACTGGGCAGTCAGTTCCCCTGGAAACAGGGCAGTCAGTTACCCCGGAAACAGGGAGATCAGTTACCCCGGAAACAGGGCCTTTAGTTACCCTGGAAACAGGGCAGTCAGTTCCCCTGGAAACAGGGCAGTCAGTTAACCTGGAAACAGGGCAGTCAGTTATCCTGGAAACAGCGCATTCAGTTATCCTGGAAACAGTGCGGTCAGTTACCCCGGAAATAGGGCGGTCAGTTATCCTGGAAACAGGGCGGTCATTTACCCCGGAAAGAGGGAGATCAGTTACCCCGGAAACAGGGCAGTCAGTTACCCTGGAAACAGGGCAGTCAGTTATCCTGGAAACAGGGTGGTCAGATGGCCTGGAAACAGGGCGGTCAGTTACCCCGGAAACAGGGTGATCAGTTATCCTGGAAACAGGACGGTCAGTTGCCCCGGAAACAGGGCAGTCAGTTATCCCGGAAACAGGACGGTCAGTAACCCTGGAAACAGATTAGACAGTTACCCCGGAAGCAGGGTGATCAGTTATCCTGGAAACAGGGCACTCAGTTAGCCTGGAAACAGGGCAGTCAGTTACCCCGGAAACAGGGCAGTAAGTTACCCTGGAAACAGGGCAGTCAGTTATCCCAGAAACAGGGCAGTCAGTTATCCCGGAAACAGGGTGATCAGTTACCCTGGAAACAGGGCAGTCAGTTACCACGGAAACAGGGCAGTCAGTTACCCTGGAAACAGGGCAGTCAGTTATCCCGGAAACAGGGCAGTCAGTTACCCCGGAAACAGGGTGATCAGTTACCCTGGAAACAGGGCAGTCAGTTACCCCGGAAACAGGGTGATCAGTTATCCTGGAAACAGGACGGTCTGTTACCACGGAAACAGGGCAGTCAGTTACCCCGGAAACAGGGCGGTCAGTAACCCAGGAAACAGATTAGTCAGTTACTCCAGAAAGAGGGTGATCAGTTATCCTGGAAGCAGGGCAGTCAGTTACAACGGAAACAGGGCAGTCAGTAACCCTGGAAACAGGGCAGTCAGTTATCCCGGAAACAGGGCAGTCAGTTATCCCGGAAACAGGGTGATCAGTTAGCGTAGAAACAGGGCAGTCAGTTACCCCGGAAACAGGGCAGTCAGTAACCCTGGAAACAGGGCAGTCAGTTACCCCGGAAACAGGGCAGCTAATTACCCCAGAAACAGGGCGATCAGTTACCCTGGAAACAGGGTGATCAGTTACCCTGGAAACTGGGCTGTCTGTTACCCCGGAAACAGGGCAGTCAGTTACCCTGGAAACAGGGCAGTCAGTTATCCCGGAAACAGGGCAGTCAGTTATACCGGAAACAGGGTGATCAGTTACCCTGGAAACAGGGCAGTCAGTTACCCCGGAAACATTGCAGTCAGCTACCCTGGAAACAGGGCAGTCAGTTACCCCGGAAACAGGGCGGTCAGTAACCCTGGAAACAGATTACTCAGCTACCCCGGAAACAGGGTAATCAGTTATCCTGGAAACAGGGCGGTCAGTTACCCCGGAAACGGTGCAGTTTTTTACCCTGGAAACAGCGGAGAGCGTTATCCCGGAAACTGGGTGATCAGTTACCCTGGAAACAGGTCAGTCAGTTACAATGGAAACAGGGGTGTCAGTTACCCCGGAAACAGGTCGGTCAGTTACCCTGGAAACAGGGCAGTCATTTACCCCGGAAACAGGGTGAACTGTTACCCTGGAAACATTGCAGTCAGTTACCCCAGAAACAGGGCGGTCAGTTACCCTAGAAACAGGGCAGTCTGTTGCCCCGGAAACAGGGTGATCAGTTACCCCAGAAACAGGGTGAACAGTAACACAGGAAACAGGGCAGTCAGTTACCCCGGAAACAGGGTGGTCAGTTGCCCTTGAAACAGGGTGATCAGTTACCCTGGAAACAGGGCGGTCAGTTACCCCGGAAACAGGGCAGTCAGTTATCCCGGAAACAGGGTGATCAGATACCCTGGAAACAGGGCTGTCAGTTATCCCAGAAACAGCGTGATCAGTTACCCGGGAAACAGGGCAGTCAGTTATCCTGGAAACAGGGACAGTCAGTTACCCCTGAAACGGGGCGGTCATTTACCGTGGAAACAGGGCAGTCATTTACCCTGGAAACAGGGTGATCAGTTATTCTGGAAACAGGGCGGTCAGTTACCCCGGAAATAGGGCGGTCAGTTATCCTGGAAACAGGGCGGTCATTTACCCCGGAAACAGGGAGATCAGTTACACCGGAAACAGGGCGGTCAGTTACCCTGGAAACAGGGCAGTCATTTACCCCGTTAACAGGGCAGTCAGTTAAAATGGAAACAGGGCAGTCAGTTATCCTGGAAACTGGGCGGTCAGTTACCCCGGAAACAGGGCGGTTAGTTAGCCAGGAAACAGGGAGATCAGTTACCCTGGAAACAGGGCAGTCAGTTATCCTGGAAACAGGGCGGTCAGTTACCCCGGAAACAGGGCGCTCAGTTGCCCTGGAAACAGGGCAGTCAGTTATCCCGGAAACAGGGCGGTCTGTTACCCAGGAAACAGGGCGGTCAGTTAACCTGGAAACAGGGCAGTCAGTTATCCCGGAAACAGGGCGGTCTGTTACCCAGGAAACAGGGCGGTCAGTTAACCTGGAAACAGGGCAGTCAGTTATCCCGGAAACAGGTTGTTCCGTTACCCTGGTAACTGGGCCGTCAGTTACCACGGAAATAGGGCGGTCAGTTATCCTGGAAACAGTGTGATCAGTTACCCTGGAAACAGGGCCGTCAGTTACCGCGGAAACAGGGTGATCAGTTACATTGGAGGCAGGGTGATCAGTTACCCTGGAAACAGGGCGGTCAGTTACCCCGGAAACAGGGCAGTCAGTTATCCCGGAAACAGGGTGATCAGTTACCCTGGAAACAAGGGAGTCAGTTATCCCAGAAACAGGGTGATCAGTTACACTGGAAACAGGGCAGTCAGTTATCCTGGAAAAAAGGCAGTCAGTTACCCTGGAAACAGGGCGGTTAATTATCCTGGAAACAGGGCAGTCAGTTATCACGGAAACAGGTTGATCAGTTACCCTGGAAACAGGGCTGTCAGTTACCCTGGAAACAGGGCAGTCAGTTATCCCGGAAACAGGGTGATCAGTTACCGTGGAAAAAGGGCAGTCAGTTACCCCGGAAACAGGGTGATCAGTTACCCCGGAAACAGGGCGATTAGTTTCCCCGGAAACAGCGTGATCAGTTACCCGGAAACAGGGCGATCTGTTTTCCCGGAAACAGGGCGGTCAGTCACCCTGGATACAGGGCAGTCAGTTACCCCGGAAACAGGGCAGCTAATTACCCCAGAAACAAGGCGATCAGTTACCCTGGAAACAGGGTGATCAGTTACCCTGGAAACTGGGCTGTCAATTACCCCGGAAACAGGACAGTCAGTTACCCTGGAAACAGGGCAGTCAGTAACCCTGGAAACAGATTACTCAGCTACCCCGGAAACAGGGTGATCAGTTATCCTGGAATAAGGGCTGTCAGTTACCCCGGAAACGGTGCAGTTTTTTACCCTGGAAACAGCGGAGAGCGTTATCCCGGAAACAGGGTGATCAGTTACCCTGGAAACAGGTCAGTCAGTTACCCTGGAAACAGGGGTGTCAGTTACCCCAGAAACAGGTCGGTCAGTTACCCTGGAAACAGGGCAGTCATTTACCCCGGAAACAGGGTGACCTGTTACCCTGGAAACATTGCAGTCAGTTACCCCAGAAACAGGGCGGTCAGTTACCCTAGAAACAGGGCAGTCTGTTGCCCCGGAAATAGGGTGATCAGTTACCCCAGAAACAGGGTGAACAGTAACACAGGAAACAGGGCAGTCAGTTACCCCGGAAACAGGGTGGTCAGTTGCCCTGGAAACAGGGTGCTCAGTTACCCTGGAAACAGGGCGGTCAGTTACCCCGGAAACAGGGCAGTCAGTTATCCCGGAAACAGGGTGATCAGATACCCTGGAAACAGGGCTGTCAGTTATCCCAGAAACAGCGTGATCAGTTACCCGGGAAACAGGGCAGTCAGTTATCCTGGAAACAGGGACAGTCAGTTACCCCGGAAATGGGGCGGTCATTTACCGTGGAAACAGGGCAGTCATTTACCCTGGAAACAGGGTGATCTGTTATCCTGGAAACAGGGCGGTCAGTTACCCCGGAAATAGGGCGGTCAGTTATCCTGGAAACAGGGCGGTCATTTACCCCGGAAACAGGGAGATCAGTTACACCGGAAACAGGGCGGTCAGTTACCCTGGAAACAGGGCAGTCATTTACCCCGTTAACAGGGCAGTCAGTTAAAATGGAAACAGGGCAGTCAGTTATCCTGGAAACTGGGCGGTCAGTTACCCCGGAAACAGGGCGGTTAGTTAGCCAGGAAACAGGGAGATCAGTTACCCTGGAAACAGGGCAGTCAGTTATCCTGGAATCAGGGCGGTCAGTTACCCCGGAAACAGGGCGCTCAGTTGCCCTGGAAACAGGGCAGTCAGTTATCCCGGAAACAGGGCCGTCTGTTACCCAGGAAACAGGGCGGTCAGTTAACCTGGAAACAGGGCAGTCAGTTATCCCGGAAACAGGTTGTTCCGTTACCCTGGTAACTGGGCCGTCAGTTACCACGGAAATAGGGCGGTCAGTTATCCTGGAAACAGTGTGATCAGTTACCCTGGAAACAGGGCCGTCAGTTACCGCGGAAACAGGGTGATCAGTTACATTGGAGGCAGGGTGATCAGTTACCCTGGAAACAGGGCGGTCAGTTACCCCAGAAACAGGGCAGTCAGTTATCCCGGAAACAGGGTGATCAGTTACCCTGGAAACAGGGCAGTCAGTTATCCCGGAAACAGGGTGATCAGTTACACTGGAAACAGGGCAGTCAGTTATCCTGGAAAAAGGGCAGTCAGTTACCCTGGAAACAGGGCGGTTAGTTATCCTGGAAACAGGGCAGTCAGTTATCACGGAAACAGGTTGATCAGTTACCCTGGAAACAGGGCTGTCAGTTACCCTGGAAACAGGGTGATCAGTTACCCCGGAAACAGGGCGATTAGTTTCCCCGGAAACAGCGTGATCAGTTACCCGGAAACAGGGCGATCTGTTTTCCCGGAAACAGGGCGGTCAGTCACCCTGGATACAGGGCAGTCAGTTACCCCGGAAACAGGGCAGCTAATTACCCCAGAAACAAGGCGATCAGTTACCCTGGAAACAGGGTGATCAGTTACCCTGGAAACTAGGCAGTCAGTTATCCCGGAAACAGGGCAGTCAGTTATACCGGAAACAGGGTGATCAGTTACCCTGGAAACAGGGCAGTCAGTTACCCCGGAAACAGGGCAGTCAGTTACCCTGGAAACTGGGCAGTCAGTTACACTGGAAACATGGCAGTCAGTTATCCCGGAAACAGGGTGATCAGTTAGCCTGGAAACAGGGCAGTCAGTTATCCCAGAAACAGGGTGATCAGTTACACTGGTAACAGGGCAGTCAGTTATCCTGGAAAAAGGGCAGTCAGTTACCCTGGAAACAGGGCGGTTAGTTAACCTGGAAACAGGGCAGTCAGTTATCACGGAAACAGGTTGATCAGTTACCCTGGAAACAGGGCAGTCAGTTACCCTGGAAACAGGGCAGTCAGTTATCCCGGAAACAGGGTGATCAGTTGCCATGGTAAAAGGGCAGTCAGTTACCCCGGAAACAGGGTGATCAGTTACCCTGGAAACAGGGCAGTCAGTTACCCTGGAAACAGGGCAGTCAGTTATCCCGGAAACAGGGTGATCAGTTGCCATGGTAAAAGGACAGTCAGTTACCCTGCAAACAGGGCAGTCAGTTATCCCGGAAACAGGGTGATCAGTTGCCATGGTAAAAGGGCAGTCAGTTACCCCGGAAACAGGTTGATCAGTTACCCTGGAAACAGGGCAGTCAGTTACCCTGGAAACAGGGCAGTCAGTTATCCCGGAAACAGGGTGATCAGTTGCCATGGTAAAAGGGCAGTCAGTTACCCCGGAAACAGGGTGATCAGTTACCCCGGAAACAGGGCGATTAGTTTCCCCGGAAACAGCGTGATCAGTTACCCGGAAACAGGGCGATCTGTTTTCCCGGAAACAGGGCGGTCAGTCACCCTGTATACAGGGCAGTCAGTTACCCCGGAAACAGGACGTTCAGTTACCCCGGAAACAGGGAAGCTAATTACCCCAGAAACAGGGCGATCAGTTACCCTGGAAACAGGGTGATCAGTTACCCTGGAAACTGGGCTGTCAGTTACCCCGGAAACAGGGCAGTCAGTTACCCTGGAAACAGGGCAGTCAGTTATCCCGGAAACAGGGCAGTCAGTTATACCGGAAACAGGGTGATCAGTTACCCTGGAAACAGGGCAGTCAGTTACCCCGGAAACAGGGCAGTCAGTTACCCTGGAAACTGGGCAGTCAGTTACCCCAGAAACAGGGTGATCATTTACTCTGGAAACTGGGCAGTCAGTTACCCTGGAAACAGGGCAGTCAGTTACCCTGGAAACAGGGCAGTCAGTTATCCCGGAAACAGGGTGATCAGTTACCGTGGAAAAAGGGCAGTCAGTTACCCCGGAAACAGGGTGATCAGTTACCCCGGAAACAGGGCGATTAGTTTCCCCGGAAACAGCGTGATCAGTTACCCTGGAAACAGGGCGATCTGTTTTCCCGGAAACAGGGCGGTCAGTCACCCTGGATACAGGGCAGTCAGTTACCCCGGAAACAGGGCAGCTAATTACCCCAGAAACAAGGCGATCAGTTACCCTGGAAACAGGGTGATCAGTTACCCTGGAAACTGGGCTGTCAATTACCCCGGAAACAGTGCAGTCAGTTACCCTGGAAACAGGGCAGTCAGTAACCCTGGAAACAGATTACTCAGCTACCCCGGAAACAGGGTGATCAGTTATCCTGGAAACAGGGCGGTCAGTTACCCCGGAAACGGTGCAGTTTTTTACCCTGGAAACAGCGGAGAGCGTTATCCCGGAAACAGGGTGATCAGTTACCCTGGAAACAGGTCAGTCAGTTACCCTGGAAACAGAGGTGTCAGTTACCCCGGAAACAGGTCGGTCAGTTACCCTGGAAACAGGGCAGTCATTTACCCTGGAAACAGGGTGAACTGTTACCCTGGAAACATTGCAGTCAGTTACCCCAGAAACAGGGCGGTCAGTTACCCTAGAAACAGGGCAGTCTGTTGCCCCGGAAACAGGGTGATCAGTTACCCCAGAAACAGGGTGAACAGTAACACAGGAAACAGGGCAGTCAGTTACCCCGGAAACAGGGTGGTCAGTTGCCCTGGAAACAGGGTGATCAGTTACCCTGGAAACAGGGCGGTCAGTTACCCCGGAAACAGGGCAGTCAGTTATCCCGGAAACAGGGTGATCAGATACCCTGGAAACAGGGCTGTCAGTTATCCCAGAAACAGCGTGATCAGTTACCCGGGAAACAGGGCAGTCAGTTATCCTGGAAACAGGGACAGTCAGTTACCCCGGAAACGGGGCGGTCATTTACCGTGGAAACAGGGTGATCTGTTATCCTGGAAACAGGGCGGTCAGTTAACCCGGAAATAGGGCGGTCAGTTATCCTGGAAACAGGGCGGTCATTTACCCCGGAAACAGGGAGATCAGTTACACTGGAAACAGGGCGGTCAGTTACCCCGGAAACAGGGCGGTTAGTTAGCCAGGAAACAGGGAGATCAGTTACCCTGGAAACAGGGCAGTCAGTTATCCTGGAATCAGGGCGGTCAGTTACCCCGGAAACAGGGCGCTCAGTTGCCCTGGAAACAGGGCAGTCAGTTATCCCGGAAACAGGGCGGTCTGTTACCCAGGAAACAGGGCGGTCAGTTAACCTGGAAACAGGGCAGTCAGTTATCCCGGAAACAGGTTGTTCCGTTACCCTGGTAACTGGGCCGTCATTTACCACGGAAATAGGGCGGTCAGTTATCCTGGAAACAGTGTGATCAGTTACCCTGGAAACAGGGCCGTCAGTTACCGCGGAAACAGGGTGTTCAGTTACATTGGAGGCAGGGTGATCAGTTACCCTGGAAACAGGGCGGTCAGTTACCCCGGAAACAGGGCAGTCAGTTATCCCGGAAACAGGGTGATCAGTTACCCTGGAAACAGGGCAGTCAGTTATCCCGGAAACAGGGTGATCAGTTACACTGGAAACAGGGCCGTCAGTTACCGCGGAAACAGGGTGTTCAGTTACATTGGAGGCAGGGTGATCAGTTACCCTGGAAACAGGGCGGTCAGTTACCCCGGAAACAGGTCAGTCAGTTATCCTGGAAAAAGGGCAGTCAGTTACCCTGGAAACAGGGCGGTTAGTTATCCTGGAAACAGGGCAGTCAGTTATCATGGAAACAGGTTGATCAGTTACCCTGGAAACAGGGCTGTCAGTTACCCTGGAAACAGGGCAGTCAGTTATCCCGGAAACAGGGTGATCAGTTACCGTGGAAAAAGGGCAGTCAGTTACCCCGGAAACAGGGTGATCAGTTACCCCGGAAACAGGGCGATTAGTTTCCCCGGAAACAGCGTGATCAGTTACCCGGAAACAGGGCGATCTGTTTTCCCGGAAACAGGGCGGTCAGTCACCCTGGATACAGGGCAGTCAGTTACCCCGGAAACAGGGCAGCTAATTACCCCAGAAACAAGGCGATCAGTTACCCTGGAAACAGGGTGATCAGTTACCCTGGAAACTGGGCTGTCAATTACCCCGGAAACAGGGCAGTCAGTTACCCTGGAAACAGGGCAGTCAGTTATCCCGGAAACAGGGCAGTCAGTTATACCGGAAACAGGGTGATCAGTTACCCTGGAAACAGGGCAGTCAGTTACCCCGGAAACAGGGCAGTCAGTTACCCTGGAAACTGGGCAGTCAGTTACACTGGAAACATGGCAGTCAGTTATCCCGGAAACAGGGTGATCAGTTAGCCTGGAAACAGGGCAGTCAGTTATCCCGGAAACAGGGTGATCAGTTACACTGGTAACAGGGCAGTCAGTTATCCTGGAAAAAGGGCAGTCAGTTACCCTGGAAACAGGGCGGTCAGTTAACCTGGAAACAGGGCAGTCAGTTATCATGGAAACAGGTTGATCAGTTACCCTGGAAACAGGGCAGTCAGTTACCCTGGAAACAGGGCAGTCAGTTATCCCGGAAACAGGGTGATCAGTTGCCATGGTAAAAGGGCAGTCAGTTACCCTGGAAACAGGGTGATCAGTTACCCTGGAAACAGGGCAGTCAGTTATCCCGGAAACAGGGTGATCAGTTGCCATGGTAAAAGGACAGTCAGTTACCCTGGAAACAGGGCAGTCAGTTATCCCGGAAACAGGGTGATCAGTTGCCATGGTAAAAGGGCAGTCAGTTACCCCGGAAACAGGTTGATCAGTTACCCTGGAAACAGGGCAGTCAGTTACCCTGGAAATAGGGCAGTCAGTTATCCCGGAAACAGGGTGATCAGTTGCCATGGTAAAAGGGCAGTCAGTTACCCCGGAAACAGGGTGATCAGTTACCCCGGAAACTGGGCGATTAGTTTCCCCGGAAACAGCGTGATCAGTTACCCGGAAACAGGGCGATCTGTTTTCCCGGAAACAGGGCGGTCAGTCACCCTGGATACAGGGCAGTCAGTTACCCCGGAAACAGGAAGTTCAGTTACCCCGGAAACAGGGAAGGTAATTACCCCAGAAACAGGGCGATCAGTTACCCTGGAAACAGGGTGATCAGTTACCCTGGAAACTGGGCTGTCAGTTACCCCGTAAACAGGGCAGTCAGTTACCCTGGAAACAGGGCAGTCAGTTATCCTGGAAAAAGGGCAGTCAGTTACCCTGGAAACAGGGCGGTTAGTTAACCTGGAAACAGGGCAGTCAGTTATCATGGAAACAGGTTGATCAGTTACCCTGGAAACAGGGCAGTCAGTTACCCTGGAAACAGGGCAGTCAGTTATCCCGGAAACAGGGTGATCAGTTGCCATGGTAAAAGGGCAGTCAGTTACCCCGGAAACAGGGTGATCAGTTACCCTGGAAACAGGGCAGTCAGTTACCCTGGAAACAGGGCAGTCAGTTATCCCGGAAACAGGGTGATCAGTTGCCATGGTAAAAGGACAGTCAGTTACCCTGGAAACAGGGCAGTCAGTTATCCCGGAAACAGGGTGATCAGTTGCCATGGTAAAAGGGCAGTCAGTTACCCCGGAAACAGGTTGATCAGTTACCCTGGAAACAGGGCAGTCAGTTACCCTAGAAATAGGGCAGTCAGTTATCCCGGAAACAGGGTGATCAGTTGCCATGGTAAAAGGGCAGTCAGTTACCCCGGAAACAGGGTGATCAGTTACCCCGGAAACAGGGCGATTAGTTTCCCCGGAAACAGCGTGATCAGTTACCCGGAAACAGGGCGATCTGTTTTCCCGGAAACAGGGCGGTCAGTCACCCTGGATACAGGGCAGTCAGTTACCCCGAAAACAGGACGTTCAGTTACCCCGGAAACAGGGAAGCTAATTACCCCAGAAACAGGGCGATCAGTTACCCTGGAAACAGGGTGATCAGTTACCCTGGAAACTGGGCTGTCAGTTACCCCGTAAACAGGGCAGTCAGTTACCCTGGAAACAGGGCAGTCAGTTATCCCGGAAACAGGGCAGTCAGTTATACCGGAAACAGGGTGATCAGTTACCCTGGAAACAGGGCAGTCAGTTACCCCGGAAACAGGGCAGTCAGTTACCCTGGAAACAGGGCAGTCAGTTACCCCAGAAACAGGGTGATCATTTACCCTGGAAACTGGGCAGTCAGTTACCCTGGAAACAGGGCAGTCAGTTACCCCGGAAACAGGGCGGTCAGTAACCCTGGAAACAGATTACTCAGCTACACCGGAAAAAGGGTGATCAGTTATCCTGGAAACAGGGCGGTCAGTTACCCCAGAAACAGTGAAGTTTTTTACCCTGGAAACAGCGGACAGCGTTATCCCGGAAAAAGGGTGATCAGTTACCCTAGAAACAGGTCGGTCAGTTACCCTGGAAACAGGGCAGTCATTTACCCCGGAAACAGGGTGAACTGTTACCCTGGAAACATTGCAGTCAGTTACCCCGGAAACAGGGCGGTCAGTTACCCTGGAAACAGGGCAGTCAGTTACCCCGGAAACAGGGTGATCAGTTACCCCGGAAACAGGGTGAACAGTAACACAGGAAACAGGGCAGTCAGTTACCCCGGAAACAGGGCGGTCAGTTGCCCTGGAAACAGGGTGATCAGTTACCCTGGAAACAGGGCGGTCAGTTACCCCGGAAACAGGGCAGTCAGTTACCACGGAAACAGGGAGGTCATTTACCCTGGAAACAGGGCAGTTACTTACCCCGGAAACAGGGTGATCAGTTACCCCGGAAACTGGGCAGTCAGTTACCACGGAAACAGGGAGGTCATTTACCCTGGAAACAGGGCAGTTACTTACCCCGGAAACAGGGTGATCAGTTACCCTGGAAACAGGGCAGTCAGTTACCCTGGAAACTGGGCAGTCAGTTATCCTGGAAACTGGGCGGTCAGTTACCCCGGAAACAGGGCGGTTAGTTAGCCAGGAAACAGGGAGATCTGTTACCCTGGAAACAGGGCGGTCAGTTATCCTGGAAAAAGGGCGGTCAGTTACCCCGGAAACAGGGCGGTCAGTTGCCCTGGAAACAGGTTGATCAGTTACCCTGGAAACTGGGCAGTCATTTACCCTCGAAACAGGGCAGTCAGTTACCCTGGAAACAGGGCAGTCAGTTATTCCGGAAACAGAGTGATCAGTTAGCATGGAAACAGGGCGGTCAGTTATCCCGGAAACAGGGCGGTCAGTTGCCCTGGAAACAGGTTGATCAGTTACCCTGGAAACTGGGCAGTCAGTTACCCTGGACACAGGGCAGTCAGTTACCCTGGAAACAGGGCAGTCAGTTATTCCGGAAACAGGGTGATCAGTTACCCTGGAAACTGGGCAGTCAGTTACCCTGGAAACAGGGCAGTCAGGTATACCGGAAACCGGGCAGTCAGTTATCCCGGAAACAGGGTGATCAGTTACTTTGGAAACTGGGCAGTCAGTTACCCTGGAAACAGGGCGGTCAGTTACCCTGGAAACAGGGCAGTCAGTTATCCTGGAAACAGGGCAGTCAGTTACCATGGAAACAGTGCAGTCAGTTATCCTGGAAACATGGCAGACAGTTATCCTGGCAACAGGGCGGTCAGTTATCCTGGAAACAGGGTGATCAGTTACCCAGGAAACTGGGCAGTCAGTTATCCTGGAAACAGGGCAGTCAGTTATCCTGGAAACAGGGTGATCAGCTACCCAGGAAACTGGGCAGTCAGTTACCCTGGAAACAGGGCAGTCAGTGACCATGGAAACAGGGCAGTCAGTTATCCTGAAAACAGGGCAGACAGTTATCCTGGAAACAGTGCGGTCATTTAACGCGGAAATAGGGCGGACAGTTATCCTGGAAACAGGGCGGTCAGTTACCACGGAAAGAGGGAAATCAGTTAACCCAGAAACTGGGCGGTCAGTTACCCTGGAAACAGGGCAGTCAGTTACCCTGGAAACAGGGCTGTCAGTTATCCTGGAAACAGGGCAGTCAGTTATCCTGGAAACAGGGCGGTCAGTTGCCCAGAAATAGGGCTGCCAGTTATCCTGGAAACAGGGTGATCAGTTATCCTGGAAACAGGGCGGTCAGTTACCCCGGAAACAGGGCAGTCACTTACCCCGGAAACAGGGCGGTCAGTAACCCTGGAAACAGTTCAGTCAGTTACCCTGGAAACAGGTTGATCAGGTACCCTGGAAACTGGGCAGTCAGTTACCCTGGACACAGGGCAGTCAGTTACCCTGGAAACAGGGCAGTCAGTTATTCCGGAAACAGGGTGATCAGTTACCCTGGAAACTGGGCAGTCAGTTACCCTGGAAACAGGGCAGTCAGGTATACCGGAAACCGGGCAGTCAGTTATCCCGGAAACAGGGTGATCAGTTACTTTGGAAACTGGGCAGTCAGTTACCCTGGAAACAGGGCGGTCAGTTACCCTGGAAACAGGGCAGTCAGTTATCCTGGAAACAGGGCAGTCAGTTACCATGGAAACAGTGCAGTCAGTTATCCTGGAAACATGGCAGACAGTTATCCTGGCAACAGGGCGGTCAGTTATCCTGGAAACAGGGTGATCAGCTACCCAGGAAACTGGGCAGACAGTTATCCTGGAAACAGGGCGGTCAGTTATCCTGGAAACAGGGTGATCAGCTACCCAGGAAACTGGGCAGTCAGTTACCCTGGAAACAGGGCAGTCAGTGACCATGGAAACAGGGCAGTCAGTTATCCTGAAAACAGGGCAGACAGTTATCCTGGAAACAGTGCGGTCATTTAACCCGGAAATAGGGCGGTCAGTTATCCTGGAAACAGGGCGGTCAGTTACCACGGAAAGAGGGAAATCAGTTAACCCAGAAACTGGGCGGTCAGTTACCCTGGAAACAGGGCAGTCAGTTACCCTGGAAACAGGGCTGTCAGTTATCCTGGAAACAGGGCAGTCAGTTATCCTGGAAACAGGGCGGTCAGTTGCCCAGAAATAGGGCTGCCAGTTATCCTGGAAACAGGGTGATCAGTTATCCTGGAAACAGGGCGGTCAGTTACCCCGGAAACAGGGCAGTCACTTACCCCGGAAACAGGGCGGTCAGTAACCCTGGAAACAGTTCAGTCCGTTACCCCGGACACAGGGTGATCAGTTATCCTGGAAACAGGGCAGTCAGTTACCCTGGAAACAGGGGAGACAGTTATCCCGGAAACAGGGTGATCAGTTACCCTGGAAACTGGGCAGTCAGTGACCCTGGAAACAGGGCAGTCAGTTACCCCAGAAACAGGGTGATCAGTTACCCTGGAAAATGGGCAGTCAGTTACCCTGGAAACAGGGCAGTCAGTTACCCCGTAAGCAGGGCGGTCAGTAACCCTGGAAACAGATTACTCAGCTACCCCGGAAACAGGGTGATCAGTTATCCTGGAAACAGGTCGGTCAGTTACCCCGGAAACGGTGCAGTTTTTTACCCTGGAAACAGCGGAGAGCGTTATCCCGGAAACAGGGTGATCAGTTACCCTGGAAACAGGGCAGTCAGTTACCCTGGAAACAGGGGTGTCAGTCACCCCGGAAACAGGTCGGTCAGTTACCCTGGAAACAGGGCAGTCATTTACCCCGGAAACAGGGTGAACTGTGACCCTGGAAACATTGCAGTCAGTTACCCCAGAAACAGGGCGGTCAGTTACCCTGGAAACAGGGCAGTCAGTTGCCCCGTAAAAAGGGCAGTCATTTATCCCGGAAACAGGGCAGTCAGTTATCCCGGAAACAGGGTGATCAATTACCCTGGAAACTGGGCAGTCAGTTACCCTGGAAACAGGGGAGACAGTTATCCTGGAAACAGGGTGATCAGTTACCCTGGAAACTGGGCTGTCAGTTACCCTGGAAACAGGGCAGTCAGTTACCCCAGAAACAGGGTGATCAGTTACCCTGGAAAATGGGCAGTCAGTTACCCTGGAAACAGGGCAGTCAGTTACCCCGGAACAGGGCGGTCAGTAACCCTGGAAACAGATTACTCAGCTACCCCGGAAACAGGGTGATCAGTTATCCTGGAAACAGGGCGGTCAGTTACCCCGGAAACGGTGCAGTTTTTTACCCTGGAAACAGCGGAGAGCGTTATCCCGGAAACAGGGTGATCAGTTACCCTGGAAACAGGGCAGTCAGTTACCCTGGAAACAGGGGTGTCAGTCACCCCGGAAACAGGTCGGTCAGTTACCCTGGAAACAGGGCAGTCATTTACCCCGGAAACAGGGTGAACTGTGACCCTGGAAACATTGCAGTCAGTTACCCCAGAAACAGGGCGGTCAGTTACCCTGGAAACAGGGCAGTCAGTTGCCCCGTAAAAAGGGCAGTCATTTATCCCGGAAACAGGGCAGTCAGTTATCCCGGAAACAGGGTGATCAATTACCCTGGAAACTGGGCAGTCAGTTACCCTGGAAACAGGGGAGACAGTTATCCTGGAAACAGGGTGATCAGTTACCCTGGAAACTGGGCTGTCAGTTACCCTGGAAACAGGGCAGTCAGTTACCCCAGAAACAGGGTGATCAGTTACCCTGGAAAATGGGCAGTCAGTTACCCTGGAAACAGGGCAGTCAGTTACCCCGGAACAGGGCGGTCAGTAACCCTGGAAACAGATTACTCAGCTACCCCGGAAACAGGGTGATCAGTTATCCTGGAAACAGGGCGGTCAGTTACCCCGGAAACGGTGCAGTTTTTTACCCTGGAAACAGCGGAGAGCGTTATCCCGGAAACAGGGTGATCAGTTACCCTGGAAACAGGTCAGTCAGTTACCCTGGAAACAGGGGTGTCAGTTAACCCGGAAACAGGTCGGTCAGTTACCCTGGAAATAGGGCAGTCATTTACCCCGGAAACAGGGTGAACTGTTACCCTGGAAACATTGCAGTCAGTTACCCCAGAAACAGGGCGGTCAGTTACCCTGGAAACAGGGCAGTCAGTTGCACCAGAAACAGGGTGATCAGTTACCCCGGAAACAGGGTGAACAGTAACACAGGAAACAGGGCAGTCAGTTACCCCGGAAACAGGGTGGTCAGTTGCCCTGGAAACAGGGTGATCAGTTACCCTGGAAACAGGGCGGTCAGTTACCCCGGAAACAGGGCAGTCAGTTATCCCGGAAACAGGGTGATCAGATACCCTGGAAACAGGGCTGTCAGTTATCCCGGAAACAGCGTGATCAGTTAACCGGGAAACAGGGCAGTCAGATATCCTGGATACAGGGACAGTCAGTTACCCCGGAAACGGGGCGTCATTTACCGTGGAAACAGGGCAGTCATTTACCCTGGAAACAGGGCGGTCAGTTACCCCGGAAATAGGGCGGTCAGTTATCCTGGAAACAGGGCGGTCATTTACCCCGGAAACAGGGAGATCAGTTACACCGGAAACAGGGCGGTCAGTTACCCCGGAAACAGGGCGGTTAGTTAGCCAGGAAACAGGGAGATCTGTTACCCTGGAAACAGGGCGGTCAGTTATCCTGGAAACAGGGCGGTCAGTTACCCCGGAAACAGGGCGGTCAGTTGCCCTGGAAACAGGTTGATCAGTTACCCTGGAAACTGGGCAGTCATTTACCCTCGAAACAGGGCAGTCAGTTACCCTGGAAACAGGGCAGTCAGTTATTCCGGAAACAGAGTGATCAGTTAGCATGGAAACAGGGCGGTCAGTTATCCCGGAAACAGGGCGGTCAGTTGCCCTGGAAACAGGTTGATCAGTTACCCTGGAAACTGGGCAGTCAGTTACCCTGGACACAGGGCAGTCAGTTACCCTGGAAACAGGGCAGTCAGTTATTCCGGAAACAGGGTGATCAGTTACCCTGGAAACTGGGCAGTCAGTTACCCTGGAAACAGGGCAGTCAGGTATACCGGAAACCGGGCAGTCAGTTATCCCGGAAACAGGGTGATCAGTTACTTTGGAAACTGGGCAGTCAGTTACCCTGGAAACAGGGCGGTCAGTTACCCTGGAAACAGGGCAGTCAGTTATCCTGGAAACAGGGCAGTCAGTTACCATGGAAACAGTGCAGTCAGTTATCCTGGAAACATGGCAGACAGTTATCCTGGCAACAGGGCGGTCAGTTATCCTGGAAACAGGGTGATCAGTTACCCAGGAAACTGGGCAGTCAGTTATCCTGGAAACAGGGCAGTCAGTTATCCTGGAAACAGGGTGATCAGCTACCCAGGAAACTGGGCAGTCAGTTACCCTGGAAACAGGGCAGTCAGTGACCATGGAAACAGGGCAGTCAGTTATCCTGAAAACAGGGCAGACAGTTATCCTGGAAACAGTGCGGTCATTTAACCCGGAAATAGGGCGGACAGTTATCCTGGAAACAGGGCGGTCAGTTACCACGGAAAGAGGGAAATCAGTTAACCCAGAAACTGGGCGGTCAGTTACCCTGGAAACAGGGCAGTCAGTTACCCTGGAAACAGGGCTGTCAGTTATCCTGGAAACAGGGCAGTCAGTTATCCTGGAAACAGGGCGGTCAGTTGCCCAGAAATAGGGCTGCCAGTTATCCTGGAAACAGGGTGATCAGTTATCCTGGAAACAGGGCGGTCAGTTACCCCGGAAACAGGGCAGTCACTTACCCCGGAAACAGGGCGGTCAGTAACCCTGGAAACAGTTCAGTCAGTTACCCTGGAAACAGGTTGATCAGGTACCCTGGAAACTGGGCAGTCAGTTACCCTGGACACAGGGCAGTCAGTTACCCTGGAAACAGGGCAGTCAGTTATTCCGGAAACAGGGTGATCAGTTACCCTGGAAACTGGGCAGTCAGTTACCCTGGAAACAGGGCAGTCAGGTATACCGGAAACCGGGCAGTCAGTTATCCCGGAAACAGAGTGATCAGTTACTTTGGAAACTGGGCAGTCAGTTACCCTGGAAACAGGGCGGTCAGTTACCCTGGAAACAGGGCAGTCAGTTATCCTGGAAACAGGGCAGTCAGTTACCATGGAAACAGTGCAGTCAGTTATCCTGGAAACATGGCAGACAGTTATCCTGGCAACAGGGCGGTCAGTTATCCTGGAAACAGGGTGATCAGCTACCCAGGAAACTGGGCAGACAGTTATCCTGGAAACAGGGCGGTCAGTTATCCTGGAAACAGGGTGATCAGCTACCCAGGAAACTGGGCAGTCAGTTACCCTGGAAACAGGGCAGTCAGTGACCATGGAAACAGGGCAGTCAGTTATCCTGAAAACAGGGCAGACAGTTATCCTGGAAACAGTGCGGTCATTTAACCCGGAAATAGGGCGGTCAGTTATCCTGGAAACAGGGCGGTCAGTTACCACGGAAAGAGGGAAATCAGTTAACCCAGAAACTGGGCGGTCAGTTACCCTGGAAACAGGGCAGTCAGTTACCCTGGAAACAGGGCTGTCAGTTATCCTGGAAACAGGGCAGTCAGTTATCCTGGAAACAGGGCGGTCAGTTGCCCAGAAATAGGGCTGCCAGTTATCCTGGAAACAGGGTGATCAGTTATCCTGGAAACAGGGCGGTCAGTTACCCCGGAAACAGGGCAGTCACTTACCCCGGAAACAGGGCGGTCAGTAACCCTGGAAACAGTTCAGTCAGTTACCCCGGAAACAGGGTGATCAGTTATCCTGGAAACAGGGCAGTCAGTTACCCTGGAAACAGGGGAGACAGTTATCCCGGAAACAGGGTGATCAGTTACCCTGGAAACTGGGCAGTCAGTGACCCTGGAAACAGGGCAGTCAGTTACCCCAGAAACAGGGTGATCAGTTACCCTGGAAAATGGGCAGTCAGTTACCCTGGAAACAGGGCAGTCAGTTACCCCGTAAGCAGGGCGGTCAGTAACCCTGGAAACAGATTACTCAGCTACCCCGGAAACAGGGTGATCAGTTATCCTGGAAACAGGGCGGTCAGTTACCCCGGAAACGGTGCAGTTTTTTACCCTGGAAACAGCGGAGAGCGTTATCCCGGAAACAGGGTGATCAGTTACCCTGGAAACAGGGCAGTCAGTTACCCTGGAAACAGGGGTGTCAGTTACCCCGGAAACAGGTCGGTCAGTTACCCTGGAAACAGGGCAGTCATTTACCCCGGAAACAGGGTGAACTGTGACCCTGGAAACATTGCAGTCAGTTACCCCAGAAACAGGGCGGTCAGTTACCCTGGAAACAGGGCAGTCAGTTGCCCCGTAAAAAGGGCAGTCATTTATCCCGGAAACAGGGCAGTCAGTTATCCCGGAAACAGGGTGATCAATTACCCTGGAAACTGGGCAGTCAGTTACCCTGGAAACAGGGGAGACAGTTATCCTGGAAACAGGGTGATCAGTTACCCTGGAAACTGGGCAGTCAGTTACCCTGGAAACAGGGCAGTCAGTTACCCCAGAAACAGGGTGATCAGTTACCCTGGAAAATGGGCAGTCAGTTACCCTGGAAACAGGGCAGTCAGTTACCCCGGAACAGGGCGGTCAGTAACCCTGGAAACAGATTACTCAGCTACCCCGGAAACAGGGTGATCAGTTATCCTGGAAACAGGGCGGTCAGTTACCCCGGAAACGGTGCAGTTTTTTACCCTGGAAACAGCGGAGAGCGTTATCCCGGAAACAGGGTGATCAGTTACCCTGGAAACAGGTCAGTCAGTTACCCTGGAAACAGGGGTGTCAGTTAACCCGGAAACAGGTCGGTCAGTTACCCTGGAAATAGGGCAGTCATTTACCCCGGAAACAGGGTGAACTGTTACCCTGGAAACATTGCAGTCAGTTACCCCAGAAACAGGGCGGTCAGTTACCCTGGAAACAGGGCAGTCAGTTGCACCGGAAACAGGGTGATCAGTTACCCCGGAAACAGGGTGAACAGTAACACAGGAAACAGGGCAGTCAGTTACCCCGGAAACAGGGTGGTCAGTTGCCCTGGAAACAGGGTGATCAGTTACCCTGGAAACAGGGCGGTCAGTTACCCCGGAAACAGGGCAGTCAGTTATCCCGGAAACAGGGTGATCAGATACCCTGGAAACAGGGCTGTCAGTTATCCCGGAAACAGCGTGATCAGTTAACCGGGAAACAGGGCAGTCAGATATCCTGGATACAGGGACAGTCAGTTACCCCGGAAACGGGGCGTCATTTACCGTGGAAACAGGGCAGTCATTTACCCTGGAAACAGGGTGATCAGTTATCCTGGAAACAGGGCGGTCAGTTACCCCGGAAATAGGGCGGTCAGTTATCCTGGAAACAGGGCGGTCATTTACCCCGGAAACAGGGAGATCAGTTACACCGGAAACAGGGCGGTCAGTTACCCTGGAAACAGGGCAGTCACTTACCCCAGAAACAGGGCAGTCAGTTAAAATGGAAACAGGGCAGTCAGTTATCCTGGAAACTGAGCGGTCAGTTACCCCGGAAACAGGGCGGTTAGTTAGCCAGGAAACAGGGAGATCAGTTACCCTGGAAACAGGGCAGTCAGTTATCCTGGAAACAGGGCGGTCAGTTACCCCGGAAACAGGGCGGTCAGTTGTCCTGGAAACAGGGCAGTCAGTTACCCCGGAAACAGGGCGGTCAGTTATCCCGGAAACAGGGCGGTTAGTTAACCTGGAAACAGGGCAGTCAGTTATCCCGGAAACAGGTTGTTCCGTTACCCTGGTAACTGGGCAGTCAGTTACCACGGAAATAGGGCGGTCAGTTATCCTGGAAACAGTGTGATCAGTTACCCTGGAAACAGGGCCGTCAGTTACCCCGGAAACAGGGTGATCAGTTACCCTGGAGGCAGGGTGATCAGTTAGCCTGGAAACAGGGCGGTCAGTTACCGCGGAAACAGGGCAATCAGTTATCCCGGAAACAGGGTGATCAGTTACCCTGGAAACAGGGCAGTCAGTTATCCCGGAAACAGGGTGATCAGTTACACTGGAAACAGGGCAGTCAGTTATCCTGGAAAACGGGCAGTCAGTTAACCTGTAAATAGGGCGGTTAGTTATCCTGGAAACAGGGCAGTCAGTTATCACGGAAACAGATTGATCAGTTACCCTGGAAACAGGGCTGTCAGTTACCCTGGAAACAGGGCGGTCAGTTACCCTGTAAACAGGGCAGTCAGTTATCCCGGAAACAGGGTGATCAGTTACCGTGGAAAAAGGGCAGTCAGTTACCCCGGAAACAGGGTGATCAGTTACCCCGGAAACTGGGCGATTAGTTTCCCCGGAAACAGCGTGATCAGTTGCCCGAAAACAGGGCGATCTGTTTTCCCGGAAACAGGGCGGTCAGTCACCCTGGATACAGGGCAGTCAGTTACCCCGGAAACAGGGCGGCTAATTACCCCAGAAACAGGGCGATCAGTTTCCCTGGAAACAGGGTGATCAGTTACCCTGGAAACTGGGCTGTCAGTTACCCCGGAAACAGGGCAGTCAGTTACCCTGGAAACAGGGCAGTCAGTTATCCCGGAAACAGGGCAGTCAGTTATACCGGAAACAGGGTGATCAGTTACCCTGGAAACAGGGCAGTCAGTTAACCCGGAAACAGGGCAGTCAGCTCCCCTGGAAACAGGGCAGTCAGTTACCCCGGAAACAGGGCGCTCTGTAACCCTGGAAACAGATTACTCAGCTACCCCGGAAACAGGGTGATCAGTTATCCTGGAAACATAGCGGTCAGTTACCCCGGAAACGGTGCAGTTTTTTACCCTGGAAACAGCGGAGAGCGTTATCCCGGAAACAGGGTGATCAGTTACCCTGGAAACAGGTCAGTCAGTTACCCTGGAAACAGGGGTGTCAGTTACCCCGGAAACAGGTCGGTCAGTTACCCTGGAAACAGGGCAGTCATTTACCCCGGAAACAGGGTGAACTGTTATCCTGGAAACATTGCAGTCAGTTACCCCAGAAACAGGGCGGTCAGTTACCCTAGAAACAGGGCTGTCTGTTGCCCCGGAAACAGGGTGATCAGTTACCCCAGAAACAGGGTGAACAGTAACACAGGAAACAGGGCAGTCAGTTACCCCGGAAACAGGGTGGTCAGTTGCCCTGGAAACAGGGTGATCAGTTACCCTGGAAACAGGGCTGTCAGTTACCCCGGAAACAGGGCAGTCAGTTATCCCAGAAACAGGGTGATCAGATACCCTGGAAACAGGGCTGTCAGTTATCCCAGAAACAGCGTGATCAGTTACCCGGGAAACAGGGCAGTCAGTTATCCTGGAAACAGGGACAGTCAGTTACCCCGGAAACGGGGCGGTCATTTACCGTGGAAACAGGGCAGTCATTTACCCTGGAAACAGGGTGATCAGTTATCCTGGAAATAGGGCGGTCAGTTATCCTGGAAACAGGGCGGTCATTTACCCCGGAAACAGGGAGATCAGTTACTCCAGAAACAGGGTGGTCAGTTACCCTGGAAACAGGGCAGTCATTTACCCCGTTAACAGGGCAGTCAGTTAAAATCGAAACAGGGCAGTCAGTTATCCTGGAAACTGGGCGGCCAGTTACCCCGGAAACAGGGCGGTTAGTTAGCCAGGAAACAGGGAGATCAGTTACCCTGAAAACAGGGCAGTCAGTTATCCTGGAAACAGGGCAGTCAGTTACCCCGGAAACAGGGCGCTCAGTTGCCCTGGAAACAGGGCAGTCAGTTATCCCGGAAACAGGGCGGTCAGTTAACCTGGAAACAGGGCAGTCAGTTATCCCGGTAACAGGTTGTTCCGTTACCCTGGTAAATGGGCCGTCAGTTACCACGGAAATAGGGCGGTCAGTTATCCTGGAAACAGTGTGATCAGTTACCCTGGAAACAGGGCCGTCAGTTACCGCGGAAACAGGGTGATCAGTTACCCTGGAGGCAGGGTGATCAGTTACCCTGGAAACAGGGCGGTCAGTTACCCCGGAAACAGGGCAGTCAGTTATCCCGGAAACAGGGTGATCAGTTACCCTGGAAACAGGGCAGTCAGTTATCCCGGAAACAGGGTGATCAGTTACACTGGAAACAGGGCAGTCAGTTATCCTGGAAAAAGGGCAGTCAGTTACCCTGGAAACAGGGCGGTTAGTTATCCTGGAAACAGGGCAGTCAGTTATCACGGAAACAGGTTGATCAGTTACCCTGGAAACAGGGCTGTCAGTTACCCTGGAAACAGGGCAGTCAGTTATCCCGGAAACAGGGTGATCAGTTACCGTGGAAAAAGGGCAGTCAGTTACCCCGGAAACAGGGTGATCAGTTACCCCGGAAACAAGGCGATTAGTTTCCCCGGAAACAGCGTGATCAGTTACCCGGAAACAGGGCGATCTGTTTTCCCGGAAACAGGGCGGTCAGTCACCCTGGATACAGGGCAGTCAGTTACCCCGGAAACAGGGCAGCTAATTACCCCAGAAACAAGGCGATCAGTTACCCTGGAAACAGGGTGATCAGTTACCCTGGAAACTGGGCTGTCAATTACACCGGAAACAGGGCAGTCAGTTACCCTGGAAACAGGGCAGTCAGTTATCCCGGAAACAGGGCAGTCAGTTATACCGGAAACAGGGTGATCAGTTACCCTGGAAACAGGGCAGTCAGTTACCCCGGAAACAGGGCAGTCAGTTACCCTGGAAACTGGGCAGTCAGTTACCCTGGAAACATGTCAGTCAGTTATCCCGGAAACAGGGTGATCAGTTAGCCTGGAAACAGGGCAGTCAGTTATCCCGGAAACAGGTTGATCAGTTACACTGGTAACAGGGCAGTCAGTTATCCTGGAAAAAGGGCAGTCAGTTACCCTGGAAACAGGGCGGTTAGTTAACCTGGAAACAGGGCACTCAGTTATCACGGAAACAGGTTGATCAGTTACCCTGGAAACAGGGCAGTCAGTTACCCTGGAAACAGGGCGGTTAGTTAACCTGGAAACAGGGCAGTCAGTTATCACGGAAACAGGTTGATCAGTTACCCTGGAAACAGGGCAGTCAGTTACCCTGGAAACAGGGCAGTCAGTTATCCTGGAAAAAGGGCAGTCAGTTACCCTGGAAACAGGGCGGTTAGTTAACCTGGAAACAGGGCAGTCAGTTATCACGGAAACAGGTTGATCAGTTACCCTGGAAACAGGGCAGTCAGTTACCCTGGAAACAGGGCTGTCAGTTACCCTGGAAACAGGGCAGTCAGTTATCCCGGAAACAGGGTGATCAGTTACCATGGAAAAAGGGCAGTCAGTTACCCCGGAAACAGGGTGATCAGTTACCCCGGAAACAGGGCGATTAGTTTCCCCGGAAACAGCGTGATCAGTTACCCGGAAACAGGGCGATCTGTTTTCCCGGAAACAGGGCGGTCAGTCACCCTGGATACAGGGCAGTCAGTTACCCCGGAAACAGGGCAGCTAATTACCCCAGAAACAGGGCGATCAGTTACCCTGGAAACAGGGTGATCAGTTACCCTGGAAACTGGGCTGTCAATTACCCCGGAAACAGGGCAGTCAGTTACCCTGGAAACAGGGCAGTCAGTTATCCCAGAAACAGGGCAGTCAGTTATACCGGAAACAGGGTGATCAGTTACCCTGGAAACAGGGCAGTCAGTTACCCCGGAAACAGGGCAGTCAGTTACCCTGGAAATTGGGCAGTCAGTTACCCTGGAAACATGTCAGTCAGTTATCCCGGAAACAGGGTGATCAGTTAGACTGGAAACAGGGCAGTCAGTTAACACGGAAACAGGGTGATCAGTTAAACTGGTAACAGGGCAGTCAGTTATGCTGGAAAAAGGGCAGTCAGTTACCCTGGAAACAGGGCGGTTAGTTAACCTGGAAACAGGGCAGTCAGTTATCACGGAAACAGGTTGATCAGTTACCCTGGAAACAGGGCAGCCGTTACCCTGGAAACAGGGCGGTCAGTTACCCTGTAAACAGGGCAGTCAGTTATCCCGGAAACAGGGTGATCAGTTGCCATGGAAAAAGGGCAGTCAGTTACCCCGGAAACAGGGTGATCAGTTACCCCGGAAACAGTGCGATTAGTTTCCTGGAAACAGCGTGATCAGTTACCCGGAAACAGGGCGATCTGTTTTCCCGGAAACAGGGCGGTCAGTCACCCTGGATACAGGGCAGTCAGTTACCCCGGAAACAGGACGTTCAGTTACCCCGGAAACAGGGCAGCTAATTACCCCAGAAACAGGTCGATCAGTTACCCTGGAAACAGGGTGATCAGTTACCCTGGAAACTGGGCTGTCAGTTACCCCGGAAACAGGGCAGTCAGTTACCCTGGAAACAGGGCAGTCAGTTATCCCGGAAACAGGGCAGTCAGTTATACCGGAAACAGGGTGATCAGTTACCCTGGAAACAGGGCAGTCAGTTACCCCGGAAACAGGGCAGTCAGTTACCCTGGAAACTGGGCAGTCAGTTACCCTGGAAAAAGTGGAGTCAGTTATTCCGGAAACTGGGTGATCTGTTACCCTGGAAACAGGGCAGTCAGTTACCCTGGAAACAGGGCAGTCAGTTACCCCAGAAACAGGGTGATCATTTACTCTGGAAACTGGGCAGTCAGTTACCCTGGAAACAGGGCAGTCAGTTACCCCGGAAACAGGGCGTTCAGTAACCCTGGAAACAGATTACTCAGCTACCCCGGAAAAAGGGTGATCAGTTATCCTGGAAACAGGGCGGTCAGTTACCCCAGAAACAGTGAAGTTTTTTACCCTGGAAACAGCGGACAGCGTTATCCCGGAAACAGGGTGATCAGTTACCCTAGAAACAGGTCGGTCAGTTACCCTGGAAGCAGGGCAGTCATTTACCCCGGAAACAGGGTGAACTGTTACCCTGGAAACATTGCAGTCAGTTACCCCGGAAACAGGGCGGTCAGTTACCCTGGAAACAGGGCAGTCAGTTACCCCGGAAACAGGGTGATCAGTTACCCCGGAAACAGGGTGAACAGTAACACAGGAAACGGGGCAGTCAGTTACCCCGGAAACAGGGCGGTCAGTTGCCCTGGAAACAGGGTGATCAGTTACCCTGGAAACAGGGCGGTCAGTTACCCCGGAAACAGGGCAGTCAGTTATCCCGGAAACAGCGCGCTCAGTAACCCTGGAAACAGATTACTCAGCTACCCCGGAAACAGGGTGATCAGTTATCCTGGAAACATAGCGGTCAGTTACCCCGGAAACGGTGCAGTTTTTTACCCTGGAAACAGCGGAGAGCGTTATCCCGGAAACAGGGTGATCAGTTACCCTGGAAACAGGTCAGTCAGTTACCCTGGAAACAGGGGTGTCAGTTACCCCGGAAACAGGTCGGTCAGTTACCCTGGAAACAGGGCAGTCATTTACCCCGGAAACAGGGTGAACTGTTATCCTGGAAACATTGCAGTCAGTTACCCCAGAAACAGGGCGGTCAGTTACCCTAGAAACAGGGCTGTCTGTTGCCCCGGAAACAGGGTGATCAGTTACCCCAGAAACAGGGTGAACAGTAACACAGGAAACAGGGCAGTCAGTTACCCCGGAAACAGGGTGGTCAGTTGCCCTGGAAACAGGGTGATCAGTTACCCTGGAAACAGGGCTGTCAGTTACCCCGGAAACAGGGCAGTCAGTTATCCCAGAAACAGGGTGATCAGATACCCTGGAAACAGGGCTGTCAGTTATCCCAGAAACAGCGTGATCAGTTACCCGGGAAACAGGGCAGTCAGTTATCCTGGAAACAGGGACAGTCAGTTACCCCGGAAACGGGGCGGTCATTTACCGTGGAAACAGGGCAGTCATTTACCCTGGAAACAGGGTGATCAGTTATCCTGGAAACAGGGCGGTCAGTTACCCCGGAAATAGGGCGGTCAGTTATCCTGGAAACAGGGCGGTCATTTACCCCGGAAACAGGGAGATCAGTTACTCCAGAAACAGGGTGGTCAGTTACCCTGGAAACAGGGCAGTCATTTACCCCGTTAACAGGGCAGTCAGTTAAAATGGAAACAGGGCAGTCAGTTATCCCGGTAACAGGTTGTTCCGTTACCCTGGTAAATGGGCCGTCAGTTACCACGGAAATAGGGCGGTCAGTTATCCTGGAAACAGTGTGATCAGTTACCCTGGAAACAGGGCCGTCAGTTACCGCGGAAACAGGGTGATCAGTTACCCTGGAGGCAGGGTGATCAGTTACCCTGGAAACAGGGCGGTCAGTTACCCCGGAAACAGGGCAGTCAGTTATCCCGGAAACAGGGTGATCAGTTACCCTGGAAACAGGGCAGTCAGTTATCCCGGAAACAGGGTGATCAGTTACACTGGAAACAGGGCAGTCAGTTATCCTGGAAAAAGGGCAGTCAGTTACCCTGGAAACAGGGCGGTTAGTTATCCTGGAAACAGGGCAGTCAGTTATCACGGAAACAGGTTGATCAGTTACCCTGGAAACAGGGCTGTCAGTTACCCTGGAAACAGGGCAGTCAGTTATCCCGGAAACAGGGTGATCAGTTACCGTGGAAAAAGGGCAGTCAGTTACCCCGGAAACAGGGTGATCAGTTACCCCGGAAACAAGGCGATTAGTTTCCCCGGAAACAGCGTGATCAGTTACCCGGAAACAGGGCGATCTGTTTTCCCGGAAACAGGGCGGTCAGTCACCCTGGATACAGGGCAGTCAGTTACCCCGGAAACAGGGCAGCTAATTACCCCAGAAACAAGGCGATCAGTTACCCTGGAAACAGGGTGATCAGTTACCCTGGAAACTGGGCTGTCAATTACACCGGAAACAGGGCAGTCAGTTAACCTGGAAACAGGGCAGTCAGTTATCCCGGAAACAGGGCAGTCAGTTATACCGGAAACAGGGTGATCAGTTACCCTGGAAACAGGGCAGTCAGTTACCCCGGAAACAGGGCAGTCAGTTACCCTGGAAACTGGGCAGTCAGTTACCCTGGAAACATGTCAGTCAGTTATCCCGGAAACAGGGTGATCAGTTAGCCTGGAAACAGGGCAGTCAGTTATCCCGGAAACAGGTTGATCAGTTACACTGGTAACAGGGCAGTCAGTTATCCTGGAAAAAGGGCAGTCAGTTACCCTGGAAACAGGGCGGTTAGTTAACCTGGAAACAGGGCAGTCAGTTATCACGGAAACAGGTTGATCAGTTACCCTGGAAACAGGGCAGTCAGTTACCCTGGAAACAGGGCGGTTAGTTAACCTGGAAACAGGGCAGTCAGTTATCACGGAAACAGGTTGATCAGTTACCCTGGAAACAGGGCAGTCAGTTACCCTGGAAACAGGGCAGTCAGTTATCCTGGAAAAAGGGCAGTCAGTTACCCTGGAAACAGGGCGGTTAGTTAACCTGGAAACAGGGCTGTCAGTTATCACGGAAACAGGTTGATCAGTTACCCTGGAAACAGGGCAGTCAGTTACCCTGGAAACAGGGCTGTCAGTTACCCTGGAAACAGGGCAGTCAGTTATCCCGGAAACAGGGTGATCAGTTACCATGGAAAAAGGGCAGTCAGTTACCCCGGAAACAGGGTGATCAGTTACCCCGGAAACAGGGCGATTAGTTTCCCCGGAAACAGCGTGATCAGTTACCCGGAAACAGGGCGATCTGTTTTCCCGGAAACAGGGCGGTCAGTCACCCTGGATACAGGGCAGTCAGTTACCCCGGAAACAGGGCAGCTAATTACCTCAGAAACAGGGCGATCAGTTACCCTGGAAACAGGGTGATCAGTTACCCTGGAAACTGGGCTGTCAATTACCCCGGAAACAGGGCAGTCAGTTACCCTGGAAACAGGGCAGTCAGTTATCCCAGAAACAGGGCAGTCAGTTATACCGGAAACAGGGTGATCAGTTACCCTGGAAACAGGGCAGTCAGTTACCCCGGAAACAGGGCAGTCAGTTACCCTGGAAACTGGGCAGTCAGTTACCCTGGAAACATGTCAGTCAGTTATCCCGGAAACAGGGTGATCAGTTAGCCTGGAAACAGGGCAGTCAGTTAACACGGAAACAGGGTGATCAGTTAAACTGGTAACAGGGCAGTCAGTTATGCTGGAAAAAGGGCAGTCAGTTACCCTGGAAACAGGGCGGTTAGTTAACCTGGAAACAGGGCAGTCAGTTATCACGGAAACAGGTTGATCAGTTACCCTGGAAACAGGGCAGTCAGTTACCCTGGAAACAGGGCGGTCAGTTACCCTGTAAACAGGGCAGTCAGTTATCCCGGAAACAGGGTGATCAGTTGCCATGGAAAAAGGGCAGTCAGTTACCCCGGAAACAGGGTGATCAGTTACCCCGGAAACAGTGCGATTAGTTTCCTGGAAACAGCGTGATCAGTTACCCGGAAACAGGGCGATCTGTTTTCCCGGAAACAGGGCGGTCAGTCACCCTGGATACAGGGCAGTCAGTTACCCCGGAAACAGGACGTTCAGTTACCCCGGAAACAGGGCAGCTAATTACCCCAGAAACAGGTCGATCAGTTACCCTGGAAACAGGGTGATCAGTTACCCTGGAAACAGGGCAGTCAGTTACCCTGGAAACAGGGCAGTCAGTTATCCCGGAAACAGGGCAGTCAGTTATACCGGAAACAGGGTGATCAGTTACCCTGGAAACAGGGCAGTCAGTTACCCCGGAAACAGGGCAGTCAGTTACCCTGGAAACTGGGCAGTCAGTTACCCTGGAAAAAGTGGAGTCAGTTATTCCGGAAACAGGGTGATCTGTTACCCTGGAAACAGGGTAGTCAGTTACCCTGGAAACAGGGCGGTCAGTTACCCTGTAAACAAGGCAGTCAGTTATCCCGGAAACAGGGTGATCAGTTGCCATGGAAAAAGGGCAGTCAGTTACCCCGGAAACAGGGTGATCAGTTACCCCGGAAACAGTGCGATTAGTTTCCTGGAAACAGCGTGATCAGTTACCCGGAAACAGGGCGATCTGTTTTCCCGGAAACAGGGCGGTCAGTCACCCTGGATACAGGGCAGTCAGTTACCCCGGAAACAGGACGTTCAGTTACCCCGGAAACAGGGCAGCTAATTACCCCAGAAACAGGTCGATCAGTTACCCTGGAAACAGGGTGATCAGTTACCCTGGAAACAGGGCAGTCAGTTACCCTGGAAACAGGGCAGTCAGTTATCCCGGAAACAGGGCAGTCAGTTATACCGGAAACAGGGTGATCAGTTACCCTGGAAACAGGGCAGTCAGTTACCCCGGAAACAGGGCAGTCAGTTACCCTGGAAACTGGGCAGTCAGTTACCCTGGAAAAAGTGGAGTCAGTTATTCCGGAAACAGGGTGATCTGTTACCCTGGAAACAGGGCAGTCAGTTACCCTGGAAACAGGGCAGTCAGTTACCCCAGAAACAGGGTGATCATTTACTCTGGAAACTGGGCAGTCAGTTACCCTGGAAACAGGGCAGTCAGTTACCCCGGAAACAGGGCGTTCAGTAACCCTGGAAACAGATTACTCAGCTACCCCGGAAAAAGGGTGATCAGTTATCCTGGAAACAGGGCGGTCAGTTACCCCAGAAACAGTGAAGTTTTTTACCCTGGAAACAGCGGACAGCGTTATCCCGGAAACAGGGTGATCAGTTACCCTAGAAACAGGTCGGTCAGTTACCCTGGAAGCAGGGCAGTCATTTACCCCGGAAACAGGGTGAACTGTTACCCTGGAAACATTGCAGTCAGTTACCCCGGAAACAGGGCGGTCAGTTACTATGGAAAAAGGGCAGTCAGTTACACCGGAAACAGGGTGATCAGTTACCCCGGAAACAGGGTGAACAGTAACACAGGAAACGGGGCAGTCAGTTACCCCGGAAACAGGGCGGTCAGTTGCCCTGGAAACAGGGTGATCAGTTACCCTGGAAACAGGGCGGTCAGTTACCCCGGAAACAGGGCAGTCAGTTATCCCGGAAACAGGGTGATCAGATACCCTGGAAACTGGGCAGTCAGTTACCCTGGAAAAAGGGCAGTCAGTTATCCCGGAAACAGGGTGATCAGTTACCCCGGAAACTGGGCAGTCAGTTACCACGGAAACAGGGAGGTCAGGAACCCTGGAAACAGGGCTGTCAGTTATCCTGGAAAGAGGGTGATCAGTTACCCTGGAAACAGGGCAGTCAGTTACCTCGGAAACTGGGCAGTCAGTTACCCTGGAAACCGGGCGGTCAGTTACCCCGGAAACAGGGCGGTTAGTTAGCCAGGAAACAGGGAGATCTGTTACCCTGGAAACAGGGCAGTCAGTTATCCTGGAAACAGGGCGGTCAGTTACCCCGGAAACAGGGCGGTCAGTTGCCCTGGAAACAGGTTGATCAGTTACCCTGGAAACTGGGCAGTCAGTTACCCTCGAAACAGGGCAGTCAGTTACCCTGGAAACAGGGCAGTCAGTTATTCCGGAAACAGAGTGATCAGTTAGCATGGAAACAGGGCGGTCAGTTATCCCGGAAACAGGGCGGTCAGTTGCCCTGGAAACAGGTTGATCATTTACCCTGGAAACTGGGCAGTCAGTTACCCTGGAAACAGGGCAGTCAGTTACCCTGGAAACAGGGCAGTCAGTTATTCCGGAAACAGGGTGATCAGTTACCCTGGAAACTGGGCAGTCAGTTACCCTGGAAACAGGGCAGTCAGGTATACCGGAAACCGGGCAGTCAGTTATCCCGGAAACAGGGTGATCAGTTACTTTGGAAACTGGGCAGTCAGTTACCCTGGAAACAGGGCGGTCAGTTACCCTGGAAACAGGGCAGTCAGTTATCCTGGAAACAGGGCAGTCAGTTACCATGGAAACAGTGCAGTCAGTTATCCTGGAAACATGGCAGACAGTTATCCTGGCAACAGGGCGGTCAGTTATCCTGGAAACAGGCTGATCAGTTACCCAGGACACTGGGCAGTCAGTTATCCTGGAAACAGGGCAGTCAGTTATCCTGGAAACAGGGTGATCAGTTACCCAGGAAACTGGGCAGTCAGTTACACTGGAAACAGGTCAGTCAGTGACCATGGAAACAGGGCAGTCAGTTATCCTGAAAACAGGGCAGACAGTTATCCTGGAAACAATGCGGTCATTTAACCCGGAAATAGCGCGGTCAGTTATCCTGGAAACAGGGCGGTCAGTTACCACGGAAAGAGGGAGATCAGTTAACCCAGAAACTGGGCTTTCAGTTACCCTGGAAACAGGGCAGTCAGTTACCCTGGAAACAGGGCTGTCAGTTATCCTGGAAACAGGGCAGTCAGTTATCCTGGAAACAGGGCAGTCAGTTATCCTGAAAACAGGGCATACAGTTATCCTGGAAACAGTGCGGTCATTTAAACCGGAAATAGGGCGGTCAGTTATCCTGGAAACAGGGCGGTCAGTTACCCTGGAAACAGGGCTGTCAGTTACCCTGGAAACAGGGCTGTCAGTTATCCTGGAAACAGGGCAGTCAGTTATCCTGGAAACAGGGCGGTCAGTTGCCCAGAAATAGGGCTGCCAGTTTTCCTGGAAACAGGGCGGTCAGTTACCCCGGAAACAGGGCAGTCACTTACCCCGGAAACAGGGCGGTCAGTAACCCTGGAAACAGGGCTGTCAGTTATCCTGGAAACAGGGCAGTCAGTTATCCTGGAAACAGGGCGGTCAGTTGCCCAGAAATAGGGCTGCCAGTTATCCTGGAAACAGGGCGGTCAGTTACCCCGGAAACAGGGCAGTCACTTACCCCGGAAACAGGGCGGTCAGTAACCCTGGAAACAGTTCAGTCAGTTACCCAGGAAACAGGGTGATCAGTTATCCTGGAAACAGGGCAGTCAGTTGCCCTGGAAACAGGGCAGTCAGTTATCCTGGAAACAGGGCAGTCAGTTATCCCGGAAACAGGGTGATCAGTTACCCTGGAAACTGGGCAGTCAGTTACCCTGGAAACAGGGGAGACAGTTATCCTGGAAACAGGGTGATCAGTTACCCTGGAAACTGGGCAGTCAGTTACCCTGGAAACAGGGCAGTCAGTTACCCCAGAAACAGGGTGATCAGTTACCCTGGAAAATGGGCAGTCAGTTACCCTGGAAACAGGGCAGTCAGTTACCCCGGAAACAAAGCGGTCAGTAACCCTGGAAACAGATTACTCAGCTACCCCGGAAACAGGGTGATCAGTTATCCTGGAAACAGTGCGGTCAGTTACCCCGGAAACGGTGCAGTTTTTTACCCTGGAAACAGCGGAGAGCGTTATCCCAGAAACAGGGTGATCAGTTACCCTGGAAACAGGGCAGTCAGTTAGCCTGGAAACAGGGGTGTCAGTTACCCCGGAAACAGGTCGGTCAGTTACCCTGGAAACAGTGCAGTCATTTACCCCGGAAACAGGGTGAACTGTTACCCTGGAAACATTGCAGTCAGTTACCCCAGGAACAGGGCGGTCAGTTACCCTGGAAACAGGGCAGTCAGTTGCCCCGGAAAAAGGGTGATCAGTTACCCCAGAAACAGGGTGAACAGTAACACAGGAAACAGGGCAGTCAGTTACCCCGGAAACAGGGTGGTCAGTTGCCCTGGAAACAGGGTGATCAGTTACCCTGGAAACAGGGCGGTCAGTTACCCCGGAAACAGGGTGATCAGATACCCTGGAAACAGGGCTGTCAGTTATCCCTGAAACAGCGTGATCAGTTACCCGGGAAACAGGGCAGTCAGTTATCCTGGAAACAGGGACAGTCAGTTACCCCGGAAACGGGGCGGTCATTTACCGTGGAAACAGGGCAGTCATTTACCCTGGAAACAGGGTGATCAGTTATCCTGGAAACAGGCGGTCAGTTACCCCGGAAATAGGGCGGTCAGTTATCCTGGAAAAAGGGCGGTCATTTACCCCGGAAACAGGGCAGTCAGTTACCCTGGAAACAGGGCAGTCAGTTATTCCGGAAACAGGGTGATCAGTTACCCTGGAAACTGGGCAGTCAGTTACCCTGGAAACAGGGCAGTCAGGTATACCGGAAACCGGGCAGTCAGTTATCCCGGAAACAGGGTGATCAGTTACTTTGGAAACTGGGCAGTCAGTTACCCTGGAAACAGGGCGGTCAGTTACCCTGGAAACAGGGCAGTCAGTTATCCTGGAAACAGGGCAGTCAGTTACCATGGAAACAGTGCAGTCAGTTATCCTGGAAACATGGCAGACAGTTATCCTGGCAACAGGGCGGTCAGTTATCCTGGAAACAGGGTGATCAGTTACCCAGGAAACTGGGCAGTCAGTTATCCTGGAAACAGGGCAGTCAGTTATCCTGGAAACAGGGCAGTCAGTGACCATGGAAATAGGGCAGTCAGTTATCCTGAAAACAGGGCAGACTGTTATCCTGGAAACAGTGCGGTCATTTAACCCGGAAATAGGGCAGTCAGTGACCCCGGAAACAGGGTGATCAGTTATCCTGGAAACAGGGCAGTCAGTTGCCCTGGAAACAGGGCAGTCAGTTATCCCGGAAACAGGGCAGTCAGTTATCCCGGAAACAGGGTGATCAGTTACCCTGGAAAATGGGCAGTCAGTTACCCTGGAAACAGGGCAGTCAGTTACCCCAGAAACAGGGTGATCAGTTACCCTGGAAAATGGGCAGTCAGTTACCCTGGAAACAGGGCAGTCAGTTACCCCGGAAACAGGGCGGTCAGTAACCCTGGAAACAGATTACTCAGCTACCCCGGAAATAGGGTGATCAGTTATCCCGGAAACAGGGTGATCAGTTACCCTGGAAACAGGGCAGTCAGTTACCCTGGAAACAGGGGTGTCTGTTACCCCGGAAACAGGTCGGTCAGTTACCCTGGAAACAGGGCAGTCAGTTACCCCGGAAACAGGGCAGTCAGTTAAAATGGAAACAGGGCAGTTAGTTATCCTGGAAACTGGGCGGTCAGTTACCCCGGAAACAGGGCGGTTAGTTAGCCAGGAAACAGGGAGATCAGTTACCCTGGAAACAGGGCAGTCAGTTATCCTGGAAACAGGGCGGTCAGTTACCCCGGAAACAGGGCGCTCAGTTGCCCTGGAAAGAGGGCAGTCAGTTATCCCGGAAACAGGGCGGTCTGTTACCCCGGAAACAGGGCGGTCAGTTATCCCGGAAACAGGGCGGTTAGTTAACCTGGAAACAGGGCAGTCAGTTATCCCGGAAACAGGTTTTTCCTTTACCCTGGTAACTGGGCAGTCAGTTACCACGGAAATAGGGCGGTCAGTTATCCTGGAATCAGTGTGATCGGTTACCCTGGAAACAGGGCCGTCAGTTACCCCGGAAACAGGGTGATCAGTTACCCTGGAGGCAGGGTGATCAGTTACCCTGGAAACAGGGCGGTCAGTTACCCCGGAAACAGGGCAGTCAGTTATCCTGGAAACAGGGTGATCAGTTACCCTGGAAACAGGGCAGTCAGTTATCCCGGAAACAGGGTGATCAGTTACACTGGAAACAGGGCAGTCAGTTATCCTGGAAAAAGGGCAGTCAGTTACCCTGGAAACATGGTGGTTAGTTAACCTGGAAACAGGGCAGTCAGTTATCACGGAAACAGGTTGATCAGTTACCCTGGAAACAGGGCTGTCAGTTACCCTGGAAACAGGGCGGTCAGTTACCCTGTAAACAGGGCAGTCAGTTATCCCGGAAACAGGGTGATCAGTTACCGTGGAATAAGGGCACTCAGTTACCCCGGAAACAGGGTGATCAGTTACCCCGGAAACAGGGCGATTAGTTTCCCTGGAAACAGCGTGATCAGTTACCCGGAAACAGGGCGATCTGTTTTCCCGGAAACAGGGCGGTCAGTCACCCTGGATACAGGGCAGTCAGTGACCCCGGAAACAGGGCGGCTAATTACCCCAGAAACAGGGCGATCAGTTACCCTGGAAACAGGGTGATCAGTTACCCCGGAAACAGGGCAGTCAGTTACCCTGGAAACAGGGCAGTCAGTTATCCCGGAAACAGGGCAGTCAGTTATACCGGAAACAGGGTGATCAGTTACCCTGGAAACAGGGCAGTCAGTTACCCCGGAAACAGGGCAGTCATTTACCCTGGAAACTGGGCAGTCAGTTACCCTGGAAACATGGCAGTCAGTTATCCCAGAAACAGGGTGATCAGTTAGCCTGGAAACAGGGCAGTCAGTTATCGCGGAAACAGGGTGATCAGTTACACTGGTAACAGGGCAGTCAGTTATCCTGGAAAAAGGGCAGTCAGTTACCCTGGAAACATGGCGCTTAGTTAATCTGGAAACAGGGCAGTCAGTTATCACGGAAACAGGTTGATCAGTTACCCTGGAAACAGGGCAGTCAGTTACCCTGGAAACAGGGCGGTCAGTTAACCTGTAAACAGGGCAGTCAGTTATCCCGGAAACAGGGTGATCAGTTACCATGGAAAAAGGGCAGTCAGTTTCCCCGGAAACAGCGTGATCAGTTACCCGGAAACAGGGCGATCTGTTTTCCCGGAAACAGGGCGGTCAGTCACCCTGGATACAGGGCAGTCAGTTACCCCGGAAACAGGACGTTCAGTTACCCCGGAAACAGGGCGGCTAATTACCCCAGAAACAGGGCGATCAGTTACCCTGGAAACAGGGTGATCAGTTACCCTGGAAACTGGGCTGTCAGTTACCCCGGAAACAGGGCAGTCAGTTACCCTGGATACAGGGCAGTCAGTTATCCCGGAAACAGGGCAGTCAGTTATACCGGAAACAGGGTGATCAGTTACCCTGGAAACAGGGCAGTCAGTTACCCCGGAAACAGGGCAGTCAGTTACCCTGGAAACTGGGCAGTCAGTTACCCTGGAAAAAGTGGAGTCAGTTATTCCGGAAACAGGGTGATCTGTTACCCTGGAAACAGGACAGTCAGTTACCCTGGAAACAGGGCAGTCAGTTACCCCAGAAACAGGGTGATCATTTACTCTGGAAACTGGGCAGTCAGTTACCCTGGAAACAGGGCAGTCAGTTACCCCGGAAATAGGGCGGTCAGTTATCCTGGAAACAGGGCGGTCATTTACCCCGGAAACAGGGAGATCAGTTACCATGGAAACAGGGCAGTCATTTACCCCGGAAACAGGGCGAACTGTTACCCTGGAAACAGGGCGGTCAGTTACCCCGGAAACAGGGCAGTCAGTTATCCCGGAAACAGGGTGATCAGTTACCCTGGAAACAGGGCAGTCAGTTATCCCGGAAACAGGGTGATCAGTTACACTGGAGACAGGGCAGTCAGTTATCCTGGAAAAAGGGCAGTCAGTTACCCTGGAAACAGGGCGGTTAGTTAACCTGGAAACAGGGTATTCAGTTATCACGGAAACAGGGAGATCAGTTACCATGGAAACAGGGCAGTCATTTACCCCGGAAACACTGCGAACTGTTACCCTGGAAACAGGGCGGTCAGTTACCCCGGAAACAGGGCTGTCAATTACCCTGGAAACAGGGCGGTCAGTTACCCTGTAAACAGGGCAGTCAGTTATCCCGGAAATAGGGTGATCAGTTACCGTGGAAAAGGGGCAGTCAGTTACCCCGGAAGCAGGGTGATCAGTTACCCCGGAAACAGGGCGATTAGTTTCCCTGGAAACAGCGTGATCAGTTACCCGGAAACAGGGCGATCTGTTTTCCCGGAAACAGGGCGGTCAGTCACCCTGGATACAGGGCAGTCAGTTTCCCCGGAAACAGGGCGGCTAATTACCCCAGAAACAGGGCGATCAGTTACCCTGGAAACAGGGTGATCAGTTACCCCGGAAACAGGGCAGTCAGTTACCCTGGAAACAGGGCAGTCAGTTATCCCGGAAACAGGGCAGTCAGTTATACCGGAAACAGGGTGATCAGTTACCCTGGAAACAGGGCAGTCAGTTACCCCGGAAACAGGGCAGTCATTTACCCTGGAAACTGGGCAGTCAGTTACCCTGGAAACATGGCAGTCAGTTATCCCGGAAACAGGGTGATCAGTTAGCCTGGAAACAGGGCAGTCTGTTATCCCGGAAACAGGGTGATCAGTTACACTGGTAACAGGGCAGTCAGTTATCCTGGAAAAAGGGCACTCAGTTACCCTGGAAACAGGGCGCTTAGTTAACCTGGCAACAGGGCAGTCAGTTATCACGGAAACAGGTTGATCAGTTACCCTGGAAACAGGGCAGTCAGTTACCCTGGAAACAGGGCGGTCAGTTACCCTGTAAACAGGGCAGTCAGTTATCCCGGAAACAGGGTGATCAGTTACCATGGAAAAAGGGCAGTCAGTTACCCCGGAAACAGGGTGATCAGTTACCCCGGAAACAGGGCGATTAGTTTCCCCGGAAACAGCGTGATCAGTAACCCGGAAACAGGGCGATCTGTTTTCCCGGAAACAGGGCGGTCAGTCACCCTGGATACAGGGCAGTCAGTTACCCCGGAAACAGGACGTTCAGTTACCCCGGAAACAGGGCGGCTAATTACCCCAGAAACAGGGCGATCAGTTACCCTGGAAACAGGGTGATCAGTTACCCTGGAAACTGGGCTGTCAGTTACCCCGGAAACAGGGTGATCAGTTACCCTGGAAACAGGGCAGTCAGTTATCCCGGAAACAGGGCAGTCAGTTATACCGGAAACAGGGTGATCAGTTACCCTGGAAACAGGGCAGTCAGTTACCCTGGAAACAGGGCAGTCAGTTACCCTGGAAACTGGGCAGTCAGTTACCCTGGAAAAAGTGGAGTCAGTTATTTCGGAAACAGGGTGATCTGTTACCCTGGAAACAGGGCAGTCAGTTACCCTGGAAACAGGGCAGTCAGTAACCCCAGAAACAGGGTGATCATTTACTATGGAAACTGGGCAGTCAGTTACCCTGGAAACAGGGCAGTCAGTTACCCCGGAAACAGGGCGGTCAGTAACCCTGGAAACAGATTACTCAGCTACCCCGGAAAAAGGGTGATCAGTTATCCTGGAAACAGGGCGGTCAGTTACCCCAGAAACAGTGAAGTTTTTTACCCTGGAAACAGCGGACAGCGTTATCCCGGAAACAGGGTGATCAGTTACCCTAGAAACAGGTCGGTCAGTTACCCTGGAAACAGGGCAGTCATTTACCCCGGAAACAGGGTGAACTGTTACCCTGGAAACATTGCAGTCAGTTACCCCGGAAACAGGGCGGTCAGTTACCCTGGAAACAGGGCAGTCAGTTACCCCGGAAACAGGGTGATCAGTTACCCCGGAAACAGGGTGAACAGTAACACAGGAAACAGGGCAGTCAGTTACCCCGGAAACAGGGCGGTCAGTTGCCCTGGAAACAGGGTGATCAGTTACCCTGGAAACAGGGCGGTCAGTTACCCCGGAAACAGGGCAGTCAGTTACCCTGGAAACTGGGCAGTCAGTTACCCTGGAAAAAGTGGAGTCAGTTATTCCGGAAACAGGGTGATCTGTTACCCTGGAAACAGGGCAGTCAGTTACCCTGGAAACAGGGCAGTCAGTTACCCCAGAAACAGGGTGATCATTTACTCTGGAAACTGGGCAGTCAGTTACCCTGGAAACAGGGCAGTCAGTTACCCCGGAAACAGGGCGGTCAGTAACCCTGGAAACAGATTACTCAGCTACCCCGGAAAAAGGGTGATCAGTTATCCTGGAAACAGGGCGGTCAGTTACCCCAGAAACAGTGAAGTTTTTTACCCTGGAAACAGCAGACAGCGTTATCCCGGAAACAGGGTGATCAGTTACCCTAGAAACAGGTCGGTCAGTTACCCTGGAAACAGGGCAGTCATTTACCCCGGAAACAGGGTGAACTGTTACCCTGGAAACATTGCAGTCAGTTACCCCGGAAACAGGGCGGTCAGTTACCCTGGAAACAGGGCAGTCAGTTACCCCGGAAACAGGGTGATCAGTTACCTTGGAAACAGGGTGAACAGTAACACAGGAAACAGGGCAGTCAGTTACCCCGGAAACAGGGCGGTCAGTTGCCCTGGAAACAGGGTGATCAGTTACCCTGGAAACAGGGCGGTCAGTTACCCCGAAAACAGGGCAGTCAGTTAACCCGGAAACAGGGTGATCAGATACCCTGGAAACTGGGCAGTCAGTTACCCTGGAAAAAGGGCAGTCAGTTATCCCGGAAACAGGGTGATCAGTTACCCCGGAAACTGGGCAGTCAGTTACCACGGAATCAGGGAGGTCATTTACCCTGGAAACAGGCCAGTCACTTACCCCGGAAACAGGGTGATCAGTTACCCTGGAAACAGGGCTGTCAGTTACCCTGGAAACAGGGCGGTCAGTTACCCTGTAAACAGGGCAGTCAGTTATCCCGGAAACAGGGTGATCAGTTACCGTGGAAAAAGGGCAGTCAGTTACCCCGGAAGCAGGGTGATCAGTTACCCCGGAAACAGGGCGATTAATTTCCCTGGAAACAGCGTGATCAGTTACCCGGAAACAGGGCGATCTGTTTTCCCGGAAACAGGGCGGTCAGTCACCCTGGATACAGGGCAGTCAGTTACCCCTGAAACAGGGCAGTCAGTTACCCTGGAAACTGGGCAGTCAGTTACCCTGGAAACATGGCAGTCAGTTATCCTGGAAACAGGGTGATCAGTTAGCCTGGAAACAGGGCAGTCAGTTATCCCGGAAACAGGGTGATCAGTTACACTGGTAACAGGGCAGTCAGTTATCCCGGAAACAGGGTGATCAGTTACCATGGAAAAAGGGCAGTCAGTTACCCCGGAAACAGGGTGATCAGTTACCCCGGAAACAGGGCGATTAGTTTCCCCGGAAACAGCGTGATCAGTTACCCGGAAACAGGGCGATCTGTTTTCCCGGAAACAGGGCGGTCAGTCACCCTGGATACAGGGCAGTCAGTTACCCCGGAAACAGGACGTTCAGTTACCCCGGAAACAGGGCGGCTAATTACCCCAGAAACAGGGCGATCAGTTACCCTGGAAACAGGGTGATCAGTTACCCTGGAAACTGGGCTGTCAGTTACCCCGGAAACAGGGCAGTCAGTTACCCTGGAAACAGGGCAGTCAGTTATCCCAGAAACAGGGCAGTCAGTTACCCTGGAAACATGGTGGTTAGTTAACCTGGAAACAGGGCAGTCAGTTATCACGGAAACAGGTTGATCAGTTACCCTGGAAACAGGGCTGTCAGTTACCCAGGAAACTGGGCAGTCAGTTATCCTGGAAACAGGGCAGTCAGTTATCCTGGAAACAGGGCAGTCAGTGACCATGGAAACAGGGCAGTCAGTTATCCTGAAAACAGGGCAGACAGTTATCCTGGAAACAGTGCGGTCATTTAACCCGGAAATAGGGCGGTCAGTTATCCTGGAAACAGGGCGGTGAGTTACCACGGAAAGAGGGAGATCAGTTAACCCAGAAACTGGGCGGTCAGTTACCCTGGAAACAGGGCAGTTAGTTACCCTGGAAACAGGGCTGTCAGTTATCCTGGAAACAGGGCAGTCAGTTATCCTGGAAACAGGGCGGTCAGTTGCCCAGAAATAGGGCTGCCAGTTATCCTGGAAACAGGGCGATCAGTTATCCTGGAAACAGGGCGGTCAGTTACCCCGGAAACAGGGCAGTCACTTACCCCGGAAACAGGGCGGTCAGTAACCCTGGAAACAGTTCAGTCAGTTACCCCGGAAACAGGGTGATCAGTTATCCTGGAAACAGGGCAGTCAGTTGCCCTGGAAACAGGGCAGTCAGTTATCCCGGAAACAGGGCAGTCAGTTATCCCGGAAACAGGGTGATCAGTTACCCTGGAAAATGGGCAGTCAGTTACCCTGGAAACAGGGGAGACAGTTATCCCGGAAACAGGGTGATCAGTTACCCTGGAAACTGGGCAGTCAGTGACCCTGGAAACAGGGCAGTCAGTTACCCCAGAAACAGGGTGATCAGTTACCCTGGAAAATGGGCAGTCAGTTACCCTGGAAACAGGGCAGTCAGTTACCCCGGAAACAGGGCGGTCAGTAACCCTGGAAACAGATTACTCAGCTACCCCGGAAACAGGGTGATCAGTTATCCTGGAAACAGGGCGGTCAGTTACCCCGGAAACGGTGCAGTTTTTTACCCTGGAAACAGCGGAGAGTGTTATCCCGGAAACAGGGTGATCAGTTACCCTGGAAACAGGGCAGTCAGTTACCCTGGAAACAGGGGTGTCTGTTACCCCGGAAACAGGTCGGTCAGTTACCCTGGAAACAGGGCAGTCATTTACCCCGGAAACAGGGTGAACTGTTACCCTGGAAACATTGCAGTCAGTTACCCCAGAAACAGGGCGGTCAGTTACCCTGGAAACAGGGCAGTCAGTTGCCCCGGAAAAACGGTGATCAGTTACCCCGGAAACAGGGTGAACAGTAACACAGGAAACAGGGCAGTCAGTTACCCCGGAAACAGGGTGGTCAGTTGCCCTTGAAACAGGGTGATCAGTTACCCTGGAAACAGGGCGGTCAGTTACCCCGGAAACAGGGCAGTCAGTTATCCCGGAAACAGGGTGATCAGATACCCTGGAAACAGGGCTGTCAGTTATCCCGGAAACAGCGTGATCAGTTACCCGGGAAACAGGGCAGTCAGTTATCCTGGAAACAGGGACAGTTAGTTACCCCGGAAACGGGGCGGTCATTTACCGTGGAAACAGGGGAGTCATTTACCCTGGAAACAGGGTGATCAGTTATCCTGGAAACAGGGCGGTCAGTTACCCCGGAAATAGGGCGGTCAGTTATCCTGGAAACAGGGCGGTCATTTACCCCGGAAACAGGGAGATCAGTTACACCGGAAACAGGGTGGTCAGTTACCCTGGAAACAGGGCAGTCAGTTACCCCGGAAACAGGGCAGTCAGTTAAAATGGAAACAGGGCAGTTAGTTATCCTGGAAACTGGGCGGTCAGTTACCCCGGAAACAGGGCGGTTAGTTAGCCAGGAAACAGGGAGATCAGTTACCCTGGAAACAGGGCAGTCAGTTATCCTGGAAACAGGGCGGTCAGTTACCCCGGAAACAGGGCGCTCAGTTGCCCTGGAAAGAGGGCAGTCAGTTATCCCGGAAACAGGGCGGTCTGTTACCCCGGAAACAGGGCGGTCAGTTATCCCGGAAACAGGGCGGTTAGTTAACCTGGAAACAGGGCAGTCAGTTATCCCGGAAACAGGTTGTTCCATTACCCTGGTAACTGGGCAGTCAGTTACCACGGAAATAGGGCGGTCAGTTATCCTGGAATCAGTGTGATCGGTTACCCTGGAAACAGGGCCGTCAGTTACCCCGGAAACAGGGTGATCAGTTACCCTGGAGGCAGGGTGATCAGTTACCCTGGAAAGATGGCGGTCAGTTACCCCGGAAACAGGGCAGTCAGTTATCCTGGAAACAGGGTGATCAGTTACCCTGGAAACAGGGCAGTCAGTTATCCCGGAAACAGGGTGATCAGTTACACTGGAAACAGGGCAGTCAGTTATCCTGGAAAAAGGGCAGTCAGTTACCCTGGAAACATGGTGGTTAGTTAACCTGGAAACAGGGCAGTCAGTTATCACGGAAACAGGTTGATCAGTTACCCTGGAAACAGGGCTGTCAGTTACCCTGGAAACAGGGCGGTCAGTTACCCTGTAAACAGGGCAGTCAGTTATCCCGGAAACAGGGTGATCAGTTACCGTGGAATAAGGGCACTCAGTTACCCCGGAAACAGGGTGATCAGTTACCCCGGAAACAGGGCGATTAGTTTCCCTGGAAACAGCGTGATCAGTTACCCAGAAACAGGGCGATCTGTTTTCCCGGAAACAGGGCGGTCAGTCACCCTGGATACAGGGCAGTCAGTGACCCCGGAAACAGGGCGGCTAATTACCCCAGAAACAGGGCGATCAGTTACCCTGGAAACAGGGTGATCAGTTACCCCGGAAACAGGGCAGTCAGTTACCCTGGAAACAGGGCAGTCAGTTATCCCGGAAACAGGGCAGTCAGTTATACCGGAAACAGGGTGATCAGTTACCCTGGAAACAGGGCAGTCAGTTACCCCGGAAACAGGGCAGTCATTTACCCTGGAAACTGGGCAGTCAGTTACCCTGGAAACATGGCAGTCAGTTATCCCAGAAACAGGGTGATCAGTTAGCCTGGAAACAGGGCAGTCAGTTATCCCGGAAACAGGGTGATCAGTTACACTGGTAACAGGGCAGTCAGTTATCCTGGAAAAAGGGCAGTCAGTTACCCTGGAAACAGGGCACTTAGTTAATCTGGAAACAGGGCAGTCAGTTATCACGGAAACAGGTTGATCAGTTACCCTGGAAACAGGGCAGTCAGTTACCCTGGAAACAGGGCGGTCAGTTAACCTGTAAACAGGGCAGTCAGTTATCCCGGAAACAGGGTGATCAGTTACCATGGAAAAAGGGCAGTCAGTTACCCCGGAAACAGGGTGATCAGTTACCCCGGAAACAGGGCGATTAGTTTCCCCGGAAACAGCGTGATCAGTTACCCGGAAACAGGGCGATCTGTTTTCCCGGAAACAGGGCGGTCAGTCACCCTGGATACAGGGCAGTCAGTTACCCCGGAAACAGGACGTTCAGTTACCCCGGAAACAGGGCGGCTAATTACCCCAGAAACAGGGCGATCAGTTACCCTGGAAACAGGGTGATCAGTTTCCCTGGAAACTGGGCTGTCAGTTACCCCGGAAACAGGGCAGTCAGTTACCCTGGATACAGGGCAGTCAGTTATCCCGGAAACAGGGCAGTCAGTTATACCGGAAACAGGGTGATCAGTTACCCTGGAAACAGGGCAGTCAGTTACCCCGGAAACAGGGCAGTCAGTTACCCTGGAAACTGGGCAGTCAGTTACCCTGGAAAAAGTGGAGTCAGTTATTCCGGAAACAGGGTGATCTGTTACCCTGGAAACAGGACAGTCAGTTACCCTGGAAACAGGGCAGTCAGTTACCCCAGAAACAGGGTGATCATTTACTCTGGAAACTGGGCAGTCAGTTACCCTGGAAACAGGGCAGTCAGTTACCCCGGAAATAGGGCGGTCAGTTATCCTGGAAACAGGGCGGTCATTTACCCCGGAAACAGGGAGATCAGTTACCATGGAAACAGGGCAGTCATTTACCCCGGAAACAGGGCGAACTGTTACCCTGGAAACAGGGCGGTCAGTTACCCCGGAAACAGGGCAGTCAGTTATCCCGGAAACAGGGTGATCAGTTACCCTGGAAACAGGGCAGTCAGTTATCCCGGAAACAGGGTGATCAGTTACACTGGAGACAGGGCAGTCAGTTATCCTGGAAAAAGGGCAGTCAGTTACCCTGGATACAGGGCGGTTAGTTAACCTGGAAACAGGGCAGTCAGTTATCACGGAAACAGGGAGATCAGTTACCATGGAAACAGGGCAGTCATTTACCCCGGAAACAGGGCGAACTGTTACCCTGGAAACAGGGCGGTCAGTTACCCCGGAAACAGGGCTGTCAATTACCCTGGAAACAGGGCGGTCAGTTACCCTGTAAACAGGGCAGTCAGTTATCCCAGAAATAGGGTGATCAGTTACCGTGGAAAAGGGGCAGTCAGTTACCCCGGAAGCAGGGTGATCAGTTACCCCGGAAACAGGGCGATTAGTTTCCCTGGAAACAGCGTGATCAGTTACCCGGAAACAGGGCGATCTGTTTTCCCGGAAACAGGGCGGTCAGTCACCCTGGATACAGGGCAGTCAGTTTCCCCGGAAACAGGGCGGCTAATTACCCCAGAAACAGGGCGATCAGTTACCCTGGAAACAGGGTGATCAGTTACCCCGGAAACAGGGCAGTCAGTTACCCTGGAAACAGGGCAGTCAGTTATCCCGGAAACAGGGCAGTCAGTTATACCGGAAACAGGGTGATCAGTTACCCTGGAAACAGGGCAGTCAGTTACCCCAGAAACAGGGCAGTCATTTACCCTGGAAACTGGGCAGTCAGTTACCCTGGAAACATGGCAGTCAGTTATCCCGGAAACAGGGTGATCAGTTAGCCTGGAAACAGGGCAGTCTGTTATCCCGGAAACAGGGTGATCAGTTACACTGGTAACAGGGCAGTCAGTTATCCTGGAAAAAGGGCACTCAGTTACCCTGGAAACAGGGCGCTTAGTTAACCTGGAAACAGGGCAGTCAGTTATCACGGAAACAGGTTGATCAGTTACCCTGGAAACAGGGCAGTCAGTTACCCTGGAAACAGGGCGGTCAGTTACCCTTTAAACAGGGCAGTCAGTTATCCCGGAAACAGGGTGATCAGTTACCATGGAAAAAGGGCAGTCAGTTACCCCGGAAACAGGGTGATCAGTTACCCCGGAAACAGGGCGATTAGTTTCCCCGGAAACAGCGTGATCAGTAACCCGGAAACAGGGCGATCTGTTTTCCCGGAAACAGGGCGGTCAGTCACCCTGGATACAGGGCAGTCAGTTACCCCGGAAACAGGACGTTCAGTTACCCCGGAAACAGGGCGGCTAATTACCCCAGAAACAGGGCGATCAGTTACCCTGGAAACAGGGTGATCAGTTACCCTGGAAACTGGGCTGTCAGTTACCCCGGAAACAGGGCAGTCAGTTACCCTGGAAACAGGGCAGTCAGTTATCCCGGAAACAGGGCAGTCAGTTATACCGGAAACAGGGTGATCAGTTACCCTGGAAACAGGGCAGTCAGTTACCCTGGAAACATGGCAGTCAGTTACCCTGGAAACTGGGCAGTCAGTTACCCTGGAAAAAGTGGAGTCAGTTATTCCGGAAACAGGGTGATCTGTTACCCTGGAAACAGGGCAGACAGTTACCCTGGAAACAGGGCAGTCAGTTACCCCAGAAACAGGGTGATCATTTACTCTGGAAACTGGGCAGTCAGTTACCCTGGAAACAGGGCAGTCAGTTACCCCGGAAACAGGGCGGTCAGTAACCCTGGAAACAGATTACTCAGCTACCCCGGAAAAAGGGTGATCAGTTATCCTGGAAACAGGGCGGTCAGTTACCCCAGAAACAGTGAAGTTTTTTACCCTGGAAACAGCGGACAGCGTTATCCCGGAAACAGGGTGATCAGTTACCCTAGAAACAGGTCGGTCAGTTACCCTGGAAACAGGGCAGTCATTTACCCCGGAAACAGGGTGAACTGTTACCCTGGAAACATTGCAGTCAGTTACCCCGGAAACAGGGCGGTCAGTTACCCTGGAAACAGGGCAGTCAGTTACCCCGGAAACAGGGTGATCAGTTACCCCGGAAACAGGGTGAACAGTAACACAGGAAACAGGGCAGTCAGTTACCCCGGAAACAGGGCGGTCAGTTGCCCTGGAAACAGGGTGATCAGTTACCCTGGAAACAGGGCGGTCAGTTACCCCGGAAACAGGGCAGTCAGTTACCCTGGAAACTGGGCAGTCAGTTACCCTGGAAAAAGTGGAGTCAGTTATTCCGGAAACAGGGTGATCTGTTACCCTGGAAACAGGGCAGTCAGTTACCCTGGAAACAGGGCAGTCAGTTACCCCAGAAACAGGGTGATCATTTACTCTGGAAACTGGGCAGTCAGTTACCCTGGAAACAGGGCAGTCAGTTACCCCGGAAACAGGGCGGTCAGTAACCCTGGAAACAGATTACTCAGCTACCCCGGAAAAAGGGTGATCAGTTATCCTGGAAACAGGGCGGTCAGTTACCCCAGAAACAGTGAAGTTTTTTACCCTGGAAACAGCAGACAGCGTTATCCTGGAAACAGGGTGATCAGTTACCCTAGAAACAGGTCGGTCAGTTACCCTGGAAACAGGGCAGTCATTTACCCCGGAAACAGGGTGAACTGTTACCCTGGAAACATTGCAGTCAGTTACCCCGGAAACAGGGCGGTCAGTTACCCTGGAAACAGCGCAGTCAGTTACCCCGGAAACAGGGTGATCAGTTACCTTGGAAACAGGGTGAACAGTAACACAGGAAACAGGGCAGTCAGTTACACCGGAAACAGGGCGGTCGGTTGCCCTGGAAACAGGGTGATCAGTTACCCTGGAAACAGGGCGGTCAGTTACCCCGGAAACAGGGCAGTCAGTTATCCCGGAAACAGGGTGATCAGATACCCTGGAAACTGGGCAGTCAGTTACCCTGGAAAAAGGGCAGTCAGTTATCCCGGAAACAGGGTGATCAGTTACCCCGGAAACTGGGCAGTCAGTTACCACGGAATCAGGGAGGTCATTTACCCTGGAAATAGGCCAGTCACTTACCCCGGAAACAGGGTGATCAGTTACCCTGGAAACAGGGCTGTCAGTTACCCTGGAAACAGGGCGGTCAGTTACCCTGTAAACAGGGCAGTCAGTTATCCCGGAAACAGGGTGATCAGTTACCGTGGAAAAAGGGCAGTCAGTTACCCCGGAAACAGGGTGATCAGTTACCCCGGAAACAGGGCGATTAGTTTCCCTGGAAACAGCGTGATCAGTTACCCGGAAACAGGGCGATCTGTTTTCCCGGAAACTGGGCGGTCAGTCACCCTGGATGCAGGGCAGTCAGTTACCCCGGAAACAGGGCAGTCATTTACCATGGAAACTGGGCAGTCAGTTACCCTGGAAACATGGCAGTCAGTTATCCCGGAAACAGGGTGATCAGTTAGCCTGGAAACAGGGCAGTCAGTTATCCCGGAAACAGGGTGATCAGTTACACTGGTAACAGGGCAGTCAGTTATCCCGGAAACAGGGTGATCAGTTACCATGGAAAAAGGGCAGTCAGTTACCCCGGAAACAGGGTGATCAGTTACCCCGGAAACAGGGCGATTAGTTTCCCCGGAAACAGCGTGATCAGTTACCCGGAAACAGGGCGATCTGTTTTCCCGGAAACAGGGCGGTCAGTCACCCTGGATACAGGGCAGTCAGTTATCCCGGAAACAGGACGTTCAGTTACCCCGGAAACAGGGCGGCTAATTACCCCAGAAACAGGGCGATCAGTTACCCTGGAAACAGGGTGATCAGTTACCCTGGAAACTGGGCTGTCAGTTACCCCGGAAACAGGGCAGTCAGTTACCCTGGAAACAGGGCAGTCAGTTATCCCAGAAACAGGGCAGTCAGTTATACCGGAAACAGGGTGATCAGTTACCCTGGAAACAGGGCAGTCAGTTACCCCAGAAACAGGGCAGTCCGTTACCCTGGAAACTGGGCAGTCAGTTACCCTGGAAAAAGTGGAGTCAGTTATTCCGGAAACAGGGTGATCTGTTACCCTGGAAACAGGGCAGTCAGTTACCCTGGAAACAGGGCAGTCAGTTACCCCGGAAACATGGCAGTCAGTTACCCTGGAAACTGGGCAGTCAGTTACCCTGGAAAAAGTGGAGTCAGTTATTCCGGAAACAGGGTGATCTGTTACCCTGGAAACAGGGCAGTCAGTTACCCTGGAAACAGGGCAGTCAGTTACACCAGAAACAGGGTGATCATTTACTCTGGAAACTGGGCAGTCAGTTACCCTGGAAACAGGGCAGTTAGTTACCCCGGAAACAGGGTGATCAGTTAACCCGGAAACAGGGTGAACAGTAACACAGGAAACAGGGCAGTCAGTTACCCCGGAGCAGGGCGGTCAGTTGCCCTGGAAACAGGGTGATCAGTTACCCTGGAAACAGGGCGGTCAGTTACCCCGGAAACAGCGCAGTCAGTTACCCTGGAAACTGGGCCGTCAGTTACCCTGGGAAAAGTGGAGTCAGTTATTCCGGAAACAGGGTGATCTGTTACCCTGGAAACAGGGCAGTCAGTTACCCTGGAAACAGGGCAGTCAGTTACCCCAGAAACAGGCTGATCATTTACTCTGGAAACTGGGCAGTCAGTTACCCCGGAAACAGGGCGGTCAGTAACCCTGGAAACAGATTACTCAGCTACCCCGGAAAAAGGGTGATCAGTTATCCTGGAAACAGGGCGGTCAGTTACCCCAGAAACAGCGCAGTCAGTAACCCTGGAAACAGGGCAGTCAGTTACCCTGGAAACAGGGCAGTCAGTTGCCCCAGAAACAGGGTGATCATTTACTCTGGAAACTGGGCAGTCAGTTACCTTGGAAACAGGGCAGTCAGTTACCCCGGAAACAGGGCGGTCAGTAACCCTGGAAACAGATTACTCAGCTACCCCGGAAAAAGGGTGATCAGTTATCCTGGAAACAGGGCAGTCAGTTACCCTGGAAACAGGGCAGTCAGTTATCCCAGAAACAGGGCAGTCAGTTATACCGGAAACAGGGTGATCAGTTACCCTGGAAACAGGGCAGTCAGTTACCCCAGAAACAGGGCAGTCAGTTACCCTGGAAACTGGGCAGTCAGTTACCCTGGAAAAAGTGGAGTCAGTTATTCCGGAAACAGGGTGATCTGTTACCCTGGAAACAGGGCAGTCAGTTATCCTGGAAACAGGGCAGTCAGTTACCCCGGAAACATGGCAGTCAGTTACCCTGGAAACTGGGCAGTCAGTTACCCTGGAAAAAGTGGAGTCAGTTATTCCGGAAACATGGTGATCTGTTACCCTGGAAACAGAGCAGTCAGTTACCCTGGAAACAGGGCAGTCAGTTACCCCAGAAACAGGGTGATCATTTACTCTGGAAACTGGGCAGTCAGTTACCCTGGAAACAGGGCAGTCAGTTACCCCGGAAACAGGGTGATCAGTTACCCCGGAAACAGGGTGAACAGTAACACAGGAAACAGGGCAGTCAGTTACCCCGGAAACAGGGCGGTCAGTTGCCCTGGAAACAGGGTGATCAGTTACCCTGGAAACAGGGCGGTCAGTTACCCCGGAAACAGGGCAGTCAGTTACCCTGGAAACTGGGCAGTCAGTTACCTTGGAAAAAGTGGATTCAGTTATTCCGGAAACAGGGTGATCTGTTACCCTGGAAACAGGGCAGTCAGTTACCCTGGAAACAGGGCAGTCAGTTACCCCAGAAACAGGGTGATCATTTACTCTGGAAACTGGGCAGTCAGTTACCCTGGAAACAGGGCAGTCAGTTCCCCCGGAAACAGGGCGGTCAGTAACCCTGGAAACAGATTACTCAGCTACCCTGGAAAAAGGGTGATCAGTTATCCTGGAAACAGGGCGGTCAGTTACCCCAGAAACAGTGAAGTTTTTTACCCTGGAAACAGCGGACAGCGTTATCCCGGAAACAGGGTGATCAGTTACCCTAGAAACAGGTCGGTCAGTTACCCTGGAAACAGGGCAGTCATTTACCCCGGAAACAGGGTGAACTGTTACCCTGGAAACATTGCAGTCAGTTACCCCGGAAACAGGGTGATCAGTTACCCCGGAAACAGGGTGAACAGTAACACAGGAAACAGGGCAGTCAGTTACCCCGGAAACAGGGCGGTCAGTTGCCCTGGAAACAGGGTGATCAGTTACCCTGGAAACAGGGTGGTCAGTTACCCCGGAAACAGGGCAGTCAGTTATCCCGGAAACAGGGTGATCAGATACCCTGGAAACTGGGCAGTCAGTTACCCTGGAAAAAGTGGAGTCAGTTATTCCGGAAACAGGGTGATCTGTTACCCTGGAAACAGGGCAGTCAGTTACCCCAGAAACAGGGTGATCATTTACTCTGGAAACTGGGCAGTCAGTTACCCTGGAAACAGGGCAGTCAGTTACCCCGGAAACAGGGCGGTCAGTAACCCTGGAAACTGATTACTCAGCTACCCCGGAAAAAGGGTGATCAGTTATCCTGGAAACAGGGCGGTCAGTTACCCCAGAAACAGTGAAGTTTTTTACCCTGGTAACAGCGGACAGCGTTATCCCGGAAACAGGGTGATCAGTTACCCTAGAAACAGGTCGGTCAGTTACTCTGGAAACAGGGCAGTCATTTACCCCGGAAACAGGGTGAACTGTTACCCTGGAAACATTGTAGTCAGTTACCCCGGAAACAGGGCGGTCAGTTACCCTGGAAACAGGGCAGTCAGTTACCCCGGAAACAGGGTGATCAGTTACCCTGGAAACAGGGCGGTCAGTTACCCCGGAAACAGGGCAGTCAGTTATCCCGGAAACAGGGTGATCAGATACCCTGGAAACTGGGCAGTCAGTTACCCTGGAAAAAGCGCAGTCAGTTATCCCGGAAACAGGGTGATCAGTTACCCCGGAAACTGGGCAGTCAGTTACCACGGAATCAGGGAGGTCATTTACCCTGGAAACAGGGCAGTCACTTACCCCGGAAACAGGGTGATCAGTTACCCTGGAAACAGGGCTGTCAGTTACCCTGGAAACAGGGCGGTCAGTTACCCTGTAAACAGGGCAGTCAGTTATCCCGGAAACAGGGTGATCAGTTACCGTGGAAAAAGTGCAGTCAGTTACCCCGGAAACAGGGTGATCAGTTACCCCGGAAACAGGGCGATTAGTTTCCCTGGAAACAGCGTGATCAGTTACCCGGAAACAGGGCGATCTGTTTTCCCGGAAACAGGGCGGTCAGTCACCCTGGATACAGGGCAGTCAGTTACCCCGGAAACAGGGTGAACAGTAACACAGGAAACAGGGCAGTCAGTTACCCCAGAAACAGGGCGATCAGTTGCCCTGGAAACAGGGTGATCAGTCACCCTGGAAACAGGGCGGTCAGTTACCCCGGAAACAGGGCAGTCAGTTATCCCGGAAACAGGGTGATCAGATACCCTGGAAACTGGGCAGTCAGTTACCCTGGAAAAAGTGGAGTCAGTTATTCCAGAAACAGGGTGATCTGTTACCTTGGAAACAGGGCAGTCAGTTACCCTGGAAACAGGGCAGTCAGTTACCCCAGAAACAGGGTGATCATTTACTCTGGAAACTGGGCAGTCAGTTACCCTGGAAACAGGGCAGTCAGTTACCCCGGAAACAGGGCGGTCAGTAACCCTGGAAACTGATTACTCAGCTACCCCAGAAAAAGGGTGATCAGTTATCCTGGAAACAGGGCGGTCAGTTACCCCAGAAACAGTGAAGTTTTTTACCCTGGAAACAGCGGACAGCGTTATCCCGGAAACAGGGTGATCAGTTACCCTAGAAACAGGTCGGTCAGTTACCCTGGAAACAGGGCAGTCATTTACCCCGGAAACAGGGTGAACTGTTACCCTGGAAACATTGTAGTCAGTTACCCCGGAAACAGGGCGGTCAGTTACCCTGGAAACAGGGCAGTCAGTTACCCCGGAAACAGGGTGATCAGTTACCCTGGGAACAGGGCGGTCAGTTACCCCGGAAACAGGGCAGTCAGTTATCCCGGAAACAGGGTGATCAGATACCCTGGAAACTGGGCAGTCAGTTACCCTGGAAAAAGCGCAGTCAGTTATTCCGGAAACATGGTGATCAGTTACCCCGGAAACTGGGCAGTCAGTTACCACGGAATCAGGGAGGTCATTTACCCTGGAAACAGGGCAGTCACTTACCCCGGAAACAGGGTGATCAGTTACCCTGGAAACAGGGCTGTCAGTTACCCTGGAAAAAGGGCGGTCAGTTACCCTGTAAACAGGGCAGTCAGTTATCCCGGAAACAGGGTGATCAGTTACCGTGGAAAAAGGGCAGTCAGTTACCCCGGAAACAGGGTGATCAGTTACCCCGGAAACAGGGCGATTAGTTTCCCTGGAAACAGCGTGATCAGTTACCCGGAAACAGGGCGATCTGTTTTCCCGGAAACAGGGCGGTCAGTCACCCTGGATACAGGGCAGTCAGTTACCCCGGAAACAGGGTGAACAGTAACACAGGAAACAGGGCAGTCAGTTACCCCAGAAACAGGGCGATCAGTTGCCCTGGAAACAGGGTGATCAGTCACCCTGGAAACAGGGCGGTCAGTTACCCCGGAAACAGGGCAGTCAGTTATCCCGGAAACAGGGTGATCAGATACCCTGGAAACTGGGCAGTCAGTTACCCTGGAAAAAGTGGAGTCAGTTATTCCGGAAACAGGGTGATCTGTTACCTTGGAAACAGTGCAGTCAGTTACCCTGGAAACAGGGCAGTCAGTTACCCCAGAAACAGGGTGATCATTTACTCTGGAAACTGGGCAGTCAGTTACCCTGGAAACAGGGCAGTCAGTTACCCCGGAAACAGGGCGGTCAGTAACCCTGGAAACTGATTACTCAGCTACCCCGGAAAAAGGGTGATCAGTTATCCTGGAAACAGGGCGGTCAGTTACCCCAGAAACAGTGAAGTTTTTTACCCTGGAAACAGCGGACAGCGTTATCCCGGAAACAGGGTGATCAGTTACCCTAGAAACAGGTCGGTCAGTTACCCTGGAAACAGGGCAGTCATTTACCCCGGAAACAGGGTGAACTGTTACCCTGGAAACATTACAGTCAGTTACCACGGAAACAGGGCGGTCAGTTACCCTGGAAACAGGGCAGTCAGTTACCCCGGAAACAGGGTGAACAGTAACACAGGAAACAGGGCAGTCAGTTACCCCGGAAACAGGGCGGTCAGGTGCCCTGGAAACAGGGTGATCAGTTACCCTGGAAACAGGGCGGTCAGTTACCCCGGAAACAGGGCAGTCAGTTATCCCGGAAACAGGGTGATCAGATACCCTGGAAACTGGGCAGTCAGTTACTCTGGAAAAAGGGCAGTCAGTTATCCCGGAAACAGGGTGATCAGTTACCCCGGAAACTGGGCAGTCAGTTACCACGGAATCAGGGAGGTCATTTAACCTGGAAACAGGGAAGTCACTTACCCAGGAAACAGGGTGATCAGTTACCCTGGAGACAGGGCTGTCAGTTACCCTGGAAACAGGGCGGTCAGTTACCCCGGAAACAGGGCAGTCAGTTATCCCGGAAACAGGGTGATCAGTTACCGTGGAAAAAGGGCAGTCAGTTACCCCGGAAACAGGGTGATCAGTTACCCCGGAAACAGGGAGATTAGTTTCCCTGGAAACAGCGTGATCAGTTACCCGGAAACAGGGCGATCTGTTTTCCCGGAAACAGGGCGGTCAGTCACCCTGGATACAGCGCAGTCAGTTACCCCGGAACCAGGGCAGTCATTTACCCTGGAAACTGGGCAGTCAGTTACCCTGGAAACATGGCAGTCAGTTATCCCGGAAACAGGGTGATCAGTTAGCCTGGAAACAGGGCAGTCAGTTATCCCGGAAACAGGGTGATCAGTTACACTGGTAACAGGGCAGTCAGTTATCCCGGAAACAGGGTGATCAGTTACCATGGAAAAAGGGCAGTCAGTTACCCCGGAAACAGGGTGATCAGTTACCCCGGAACCAGGGCGATTAGTTTATCCGGAAACAGCGTGATCAGTTACCCGGAAACAGGGCGATCTGTTTTCCCGGAAACAGGGCGGTCAGTCAACCTGGATACAGGGCAGTCAGTTACCCCGGAAACAGGACGTTCAGTTACCCCGGAAACAGGGCGGCTAATTACCCCAGAAACAGGGCGATCAGTTACCCTGGAAACTGGGCTGTCAGTTACCCCGTAAACAGGGCAGTCAGTTACCCTGGAAACAGGGCAGTCAGTTATCCCGGAACAGGGCAGTCAGTTATACCGGAAACAGGGTGATCAGTTACCCTGGAAACAGGGCAGTCAGTTACCCCAGAAACAGGGCAGTCAGTTACCCTGGAAACTGGGCAGTCAGTTACCCTGGAAAAAGTGGAGTCAGTTATTCCGGAAACAGGGTGATCTGTTACCCTGGAAACAGGGCAGTCAGTTACCCTGGAAACAGGGCAGTCAGTTACCCCGGAAACATGGCAGTCAGTTACCCTGGAAACTGGGCAGTCAGTTACCCTGGAAAAAGTGGAGTCAGTTATTCCGGAAACAGGGTGATCTGTTACCTTGGAAACAGGGCAGTCAGTTAACCTGGAAACAGGGCAGTCAGTTACCCCATAAACAGGGTGATCATTTACTCTGGAAACTGGGCAGTCAGTTACCCTGGAAACAGGGCAGTCAGTTACCCCGGAAACAGGGTGATCAGTTACCCCGGAAACAGGGTGAACAGTAACACAGGAAACAGGGCAGTCAGTTACCCCGGAAACAGGGCGGTCAGTTGCCCTGGAAACAGGGTGATCAGTTACCCTGGAAACAGGGCGGTCAGTTACCCCGGAAACAGGGCAGTCAGTTACCCTGGAAACTGGGCAGTCAGTTACCCTGGAAAAAGTGGAGTCAGTTATTCCGGAAACAGGGTGATCTGTTACCCTGGAAACAGGGCAGTCAGTTACCCTGGAAACAGGGCAGTAGGTTACCCCAGAAACAGGGTGATCATTTACTCTGGAAACTGGGCAGTCAGTTACCCTGGAAACAGGGCAGTCAGTTACCCCGGAAACAGGGCGGTCAGTAACCCTGGAAACTGATTACTCAGCTACCCCGGAAAAAGGGTGATCAGTTATCCTGGAAACAGGGCGGTCAGTTACCCCAGAAACAGTGAAGTTTTTTACCCTGGAAACAGCGGACAGCGTTATCCCGGAAACAGGGTGGTCAGTTACCCTAGTAACAGGTCGGTCAGTTACCCTGGAAACAGGGCAGTCATTTACCCCGGAAACAGGGTGAACTGTTACCCTGGAAACATTGCAGTCAGTTACCCCGGAAACAGGGCGGTCAGTTACCCTGGAAACAGGGCAGTCAGTTACCCCGGAAACAGGGTGATCAGTTACCTCGGAAACAGGGTGAACAGTAACACAGGAAAGAGGGCAGTCAGTTACCCCGGAAACAGGAGGGTCAGTTGCCCTGGAAACAGGGTGATCAGTTACCCTGGAAACAGGGCGGTCAGTTACCCCGGAAACAGGGCAGTCAGTTATCCCGGAAACAGGGTGATCAGATACCCTGGAAACTGGGCAGTCAGTTACCCTGGAAAAAGTGGAGTCAGTTATTCCGGAAACAGGGTGATCTGTTACCCTGGAAACAGGGCAGTCAGTTACCCCAGAAACAGGGTGATCATTTACTCTGGAAACTGGGCAGTCAGTTACCCTGGAAACAGGGCAGTCAGTTACCCCGCAAACAGGTCGGTCAGTAACCCTGGAAACTGATTACTCAGCTACCCCGGAAAAAGGGTGATCAGTTATCCTGGAAACAGGGCGGTCAGTTACCCCAGAAACAGTAAAAATTTTTACCCTGGAAACAGCGGACAGCGTTATCCCGGAAACACTGTGATCAGTTACCCTAGAAACAGGTCGGTCAGTTACCCTGGAAACAGGGCAGTCATTTACCCCGGAAACAGGGTGAACTGTTACCCTGGAAACATTGCAGTCAGTTACCCCGGAAACAGTGCGGTCAGTTATCCCGGAAACAGGGTGATCAGATACCCTGGAAACTGGGCAGTCAGTTACCCTGGAAAAAGGGCAGTCAGTTATCCCGGAAACAGGGTGATCAGTTACCCCGGAAACTGGGCAGTCAGTTACCACGGAATCAGGGAGGTCATTTACCCTGGAAACAGGGCAGTCACTTACCCCGGAAACAGGGTGATCAGTTACACTGGAAACAGGGCTGTCAGTTACCCTGGAAACAGGGCGGTCAGTTACCCTGTAAACAGGGCAGTCAGTTACCCCGGAAACAGGGCGATTAGTTTCCCTGGAAACAGCGTGATCAGTTACCCGGAAACAGGGCGATCTGTTTTCCCGGAAACAGGGCGGTCAGTCACCCTGGATACAGGGCAGTCAGTTACCCCGGAAACAGGGCAGTCAGTTACCCTGGAAACTGGGCAGTCAGTTACCCTGGAAACATGGCAGTCAGTTATCCCGGAAACAGGGTGATCAGTTAGCCTGGAAACAGGGCAGTCAGTTATCCCGGAAACAGGGTGATCAGTTACACTGGTAACAGGGCAGTCAGTTATCCCGGAAACAGGGTGATCAGTTACCATGGAAAAAGGGCAGTCAGTTACCCCGGAAACAGGGTGATCAGTTACCCCGGAAACAGGGCGATTAGTTTCCCCGGAAACAGCGTGATCAGTTACCCGGAAACAGGGCGATCTGTTTTCCCGGAAACAGGGCGGTCAGTCACCCTGGATACAGGGCAGTCAGTTACCCCGGAAACAGGACGTTCAGTTACCCCGGAAACAGGGCGGCTAATTACCCCAGAAACAGGGCGATCAGTTACCCTGGAAACAGGGTGATCAGTTACCCTGGAAACTGGGCTGTCAGTTACCCCGGAAACAGGGCAGTCAGTTACCCTGGAAACAGGGCAGTCAGTTATCCCGGAAACAGGGCAGTCAGTTATACCGGAAACAGGGTGATCAGTTACTCTGGAAACAGGGCAGTCAGTTACCCCAGAAACAAGGCAGTCAGTTACCCTGGAAACTGGGCATTCAGTTACCCTGGAAAAAGTGGAGTCAGTTATTCCGGAAACAGGGTGATCTGTTACCCTGGAAACAGGGCAGCCAGTTACCCTGGAAACAGGGCAGTCAGTTACCCCAGAAACAGGGTGATCATTTACTCTGGAAACTGGGCAGTCAGTTACCCTGGAAACAGGGCAGTCAGTTCCCCCGGAAACAGGGCGGTCAGTAACCCTGGAAACAGATTACTCAGCTACCCCGGAAAAAGGGTGATCAGTTATCCTGGAAACAGGGCTGTCAGTTACCCTGGAAACAGGGCGGTCAGTTACCCTGTAAACAGGGCAGTCAGTTATCCCGGAAACAGGGTGATCAGTTACCGTGGAAAAAGGGCAGTCAGTTACCCCGGAAACAGGGTGATCAGTTACCCCGGAAACAGGGCGATTAGTTTCCCTGGAAACAGCGTGATCAGTTACCCGGAAACAGGGCGATCTGTTTTCCCGGAAACAGGGCGCTCAGTCACCCTGGATACAGGGCAGTCAGTTACCCCGGAAACAGGGCAGTCAGTTACCCTGGAAACAGGGCAGTCAGTTATCCCGGAAACAGGGCAGTCAGTTGTACCGGAAACAGGGTGATCAGTTACCCTGGAAACAGGGCAGTCAGTTACCCCGGAAACAGGGCAGTCATTTACCCTGGAAACTGGGCAGTCAGTTACCCTGGAAACATGGCAGTCAGTTATCCCGGAAACAGGGTGATCAGTTAGCCTGGAAACAGGGCAGTCAGTTATCCCGGAAACAGGGTGATCAGTTACACTGGTAACAGGGCAGTCAGTTATCCTGGAAACAGGGCGGTCAGTTACCCTGGAAACAGGGCGCTTAGTTAACCTGGAAACAGGGCAGTCAGTTATCACGGAAACAGGTTGATCAGTTACCCTGGAAACAGGGCAGTCAGTTATCCCGGAAACAGGGTGATCAGTTACCATGGAAAAAGGGCAGTCAGTTACCCCGGAAACAGGGTGATCAGTTACCCCGGAAACAGGGCGATTAGTTTCCCCGGAAACAGCGTGATCAGTAACCCGCAAACAGGGCGATCTGTTTTCCCGGAAACAGGGCGGTCAGTCACCCTGGATGCAGGGCAGTCAGTTACCCCGGAAACAGGACGTTCAGTTACCCCGGAAACAGGGCGGCTAATTACCCCAGAAACAGGGCGATCAGTTACCCTGGAAACAGGGTGATCAGTTACCCTGGAAACTGGGCTGTCAGTTACCCCGTAAACAGGGCAGTCAGTTACCCTGGAAACAGGGCAGTCAGTTATACCGGAAACAGGGTGATCAGTTACCCCGGAAACAGGGCAGTCAGTTACCCTGGAAACTGGGCAGTCAGTTACCCTGGAAACAGGGCAGTCTGTTATCCCGGAAACAGGGCAGTCAGTTATACCGGAAACAGGGTGATCAGTTACCCTGGAAACAGGGCAGTCAGTTACCCCGGAAACAGGGCAGTCATTTACCCTGGAAACTGGGCAGTCAGTTACCCTGGAAACATGGCAGTCAGTTATCCCGGAAACAGGGTGATCAGTTAGCCTGGAAACAGGGCAGTCAGTTATCCCGGAAACAGGGTGATCAGTTACACTGGTAACAGGGCAGTCAGTTATCCTGGAAACAGGGCGGTCAGTTACCCTGGAAACAGGGCGCTTAGTTAACCTGGAAACAGGGCAGTCAGTTATCATGGAAACAGGTTGATCAGTTACCCTGGAAACAGGGCAGTCAGTTTTCCCGAAACAGGGTGATCAGTTACCATGGAAAAAGGGCAGTCAGTTATCCCGGAAACAGGGTGATCAGTTACCCCGGAAACAGGGCGATTAGTTTCCCCGGAAACAGCGTGATCAGTAACCCGCAAACAGGGCGATCTGTTTTCCCGGAAACAGGGCGGTCAGTCACCCTGGATACAGGGCAGTCAGTTACCCCGGAAACAGGACGTTCAGTTACCCCGGAAACAGGGCGGCTAATTACCCCAGAAACAGGGCGATCAGTTACCCTGGAAACAGGGTGATCAGTTACCCTGGAAACTGGGCTGTCAGTTACCCCGGAAACAGGGCAGTCAGTTACCCTCGAAACAGGGCAGTCAGTTATCCCGGAAACAGGGCAGTCAGTTATACCGGAAACAGGGTGATCCGTTACCCCGGAAACAGGGCAGTCAGTTACCCTGGAAACTGGGCAGTCAGTTACCCTGGAAAAAGTGGAGTCAGTTATTCCGGAAACAGGTTGATCTGTTACCTTGGAAACAGGGCAGTCAGTTACCCTGGAAACAGGGCAGTCAGTTACCCCAGAAACAGGGTGATCATTTACTCTGGAAACTGGGCAGTCACTTACCCTGGAAACAGGGCAGTCAGTTACCCCGGAAACAGTGCGTTCAGTAACCCTGGAAACAGATTACTCAGCTACACCGGAAAAAGGGTGATCAGTTATCCTGGAAACAGGGCGGTCAGTTACCCCAGAAACAGTGAAGTTTTTTACCCTGGAAACAGCGGACAGCGTTATCCCGGAAACTGGGTGATCAGTTACCCTAGAAACAGGTCGGTCAGTTACCCTGGAAACAGGGCAGTCATTTACCCAGGAAACAGGGTGAACTGTTACCATGGAAACATTGCAGTCAGTTACCCCGGAAACAGGGCGGTCAGTTACCCTGGAAACAGGGCAGTCAGTTACCCCGGAAACAGGGTGATCAGTTACCCCGGAAACAGGGTGAACAGTAACAAAGGAAACAGGGCAGTCAGTTACCCCGGAAACAGGGCGGTCAGTTGCCCTGGAAACAGGGTGATCAGTTACCCTGGAAACAGGGCGGTCAGTTACCCCGGAAACAGGGCAGTCAGTTATCCCGGAAACAGGGTGATCAGATACCCTGGAAACTGGGCAGTCAGTTACCCTGGAAAAAGGGCAGTCAGTTATCCCGGAAACAGGGTGATCAGTTACCCCGGAAACTGGGCAGTCAGTTACCACGGAAACAGGGACGTCATTTACCCTGGAAACAGGGCAGTCACTTACCCCGGAAACAGGGTGATCAGTTACCCTGGAAACAGGGCTGTCAGTTACCCTGGAAACAGGGCGGTCAGTTACCCTGTAAACAGGGCAGTCAGATATCCCGGAAACAGGGTGATCAGTTACTGTGGAAAAAGGGCAGTCAGTTACCCCGGAAACAGGGTGATCAGTTACCCCGGAAACAGGGAGATTAGTTTCCCTGGAAACAGCGTGATCAGTTACCCGGTAACAGGGCGATCTGTTTTCCCGGAAACAGGGCGGTCAGTCACCCTGGATCCAGGGCAGTCAGTTACCCCGGAAACAGGGCAGTCAGTTACCCTGGAAACTGGGCAGTCAGTTACCCTGGAAACATGGCAGTCAGTTATCCCGGAAACAGGGTGATCAGTTAGCCTGGAAACAGGGCAGTCAGTTATCCCGGAAACAGGGTGATCAGTTACACTGGTAACAGGGCAGTCAGTTATCCCGGAAACAGGGTGATCAGTTACCATGGAAAAAGGGCAGTCAGTTACCCCGGAAACAGGGTGATCAGTTACCCCGGAAACAGGGCGATTAGTTTCCCCGGAAACAGCGTGATCAGTTACCGGGAAACAGGGAGATCTGTTTTCCCGGAAACAGGGCTGTCAGTCACCCTGGATACAGGGCAGTCAGTTACCCCAGAAACAGGGCGATCAGTTACCCTGGAAACAGGGTGATCAGTTACCCTGGAAACTGGGCTGTCAGTTACCCCGGAAACAGGGCAGTCAGTTACCCTGGAAACAGGGCAGTCAGTTATCCCGGAAACAGGGCAGTCAGTTATACCGGAAACAGGGTGATCAGTTACCCTGGAAACAGGGCAGTCAGTTACCCCAGAAACAGGGCAGTCAGTTACCCTGGAAACTGGGCAGTCAGTTACCCTGGAAAAAGTGGAGTCAGTTATTCCGGAAACAGGGTGATCTGTTACCCTGGAAACAGGGCAGTCAGTTACCCTGGTAACAGGGCAGTCAGTTATCCCGGAAACAGGGTGATCAGTTACCATGGAAAAAGGGCAGTCAGTTACCCTGGAAACAGGGCAGTCAGTTACCCCGGAAACAGGGCGGTCAGTAACCCTGGAAACAGATTACTCAGCTACCCCGGAAAAAGGGTGATCAGTTATCCTGGAAACAGGGCGGTCAGTTACCCTGGAAACAGGGCAGTCAGTTACCCTGTAAACAGGGCAGTCAGTTCTCCCGGAAACAGGGTGATCAGTTACCGTGGAAAAAGGGCACTCAGTTACCCCGGAAACAGGGTGATCAGTTACCCCGGAAACAGGGTGATTAGTTTCCCTGGAAACAGCGTGATCAGTTATCCCGGAAACAGGGCGATCTGTTTTCCCGGAAACAGGGCGGTCAGTCACCCTGGATACAGGGCAGTCAGTTACCCCGGAAACAGGGCGGCTAATTACCCCAGAAACAGGGCGATCAGTTACCCTGGAAACAGGGTGATCAGTTACCCCGGAAACAGGGCAGTCAGTTACCCTGGAAACAGGGCAGTCAGTTATCCCGGAAACAGGGCAGTCAGTTATACCGGAAACAGGGTGATCAGTTACCCTGGAAACAGGGCAGTCAATTACCCCGGAAACAGGGCAGTCATTTACCCTGGAAACTGGGCAGTCAGTTACCCTGGAAACATGGCAGTCAGTTATCCCGGAAACAGGGTGATCAGTTAGCCTGGAAACAGGGCAGTCAGTTATCCCGGAAACAGGGTGATCAGTTACACTGGTAACAGGGCAGTCAGTTATCCTGGAAAAAGGGCAGTCAGTTACCCTGGAAACAGGGCGCTTAGTTAACCTGGAAACAGGGCAGTCAGTTATCACGGAAACAGGTTGATCAGTTACCCTGGAAACAGGGCAGTCAGTTACCCTGGAAACAGGGCGGTCAGTTACCCTGTAAACAGGGCAGTCAGTTATCCCGGAAACAGGGTGATCAGTTACCATGGAAAAAGGGCAGTCAGTTACCCCGGAAAAGTGATCAGTTACCCCGGAAACAGGGCGATTAGTTTCCCCGGAAACAGCGTGATCAGTAACCCGGAAACAGGGCGATCTGTTTTCCCGGAAACAGGGCGGTCAGTCACCCTGGATACAGGGCAGTCAGTTACCCCGGAAACAGGACGTTCTGTTACCCCGGAAACAGGGCGGCTAATTACCCCAGAAACAGGGCGATCAGTTACCCTGGAAACAGGGTGATCAGTTACCCTGGAAACTGGGCTGTCAGTTACCCCGGAAATAGGGCAGTCAGTTATCCCGGAAACAGGGCAGTCAGTTATACCGGAAAAAGGGTGATCAGTTACCCCGGAAACAGGGCAGTCAGTTACCCTGGAAACTGGGCAGTCAGTTACCCTGGAAAAAGTGGAGTCAGTTATTCCGGAAACAGGGTGATCTGTTACCCTGGAAACAGGGGCAGTCAGTTACCCTGGAAACAGGGCAGTCAGTTACCCCAGAAACAGGGTGATCATTTACTCTGGAAACTGGGCAGTCAGTTACCCTGGAAACAGGGCAGTCAGTTACCCCGGAAACAGTGCGGTCAGTAACCCTGGAAACAGATTACTCAGCTACCCCGGAAAAAGGGTGATCAGTTATCCTGGAAACAGGGCTGTCAGTTACCCCAGAAACAGTGAAGTTTTTTACCCTGGAAACAGCGGACAGCGTTATCCCGTAAACAGGGTGATCAGTTACCCTAGAAACAGGTCGGTCAGTTACCCTGGAAACAGGGCAGTCATTTACCCCAGAAACAGGGTGAACTGTTACCCTGGAAACATTGCAGTCAGTTACCCCGGAAACAGGGCGGTCAGTTACCCTGGAAACAGGGCAGTCAGTTACCCCGGAAACAGGGTGATCAGTTACCCCGGAAACAGGGTGAACAGTAACACAGGAAACAGGGCAGTCAGTTACCCCGTAAACAGGGCGGTCAGTTGCCCTGGAAACAGGGTGATCAGTTACCCTGGAAACAGGGCGGTCAGTTACCCTGGAAACAGGGCAGTCAGTTATCCCGGAAACAGGGTGATCAGATACCCTGGAAACTGGGCAGTCAGTTACCCTGGAAAAAGTGGAGTCTGTTATTCCGGAAACAGGGTGCTCTGTTACCCTGGAAACAGGGCAGTCAGTTACCATGGAAACAGGGCAGTCAGTTACCCCAGAAACAGGGTGATCATGTACTCTGGAAACTGGGCAGTCAGTTACCCTGGAAACAGGGCAGTCAATTACCCCGGAAACAGGGCGGTCAGTAACCCTGGAAACAGATTACTCAGCTACCCCGGAAAAAGGGTGATCAGTTATCCTGGAAACAGGGCGGTCAGTTACCCCAGAAACAGTGAAGATTTTTACCCTGGAAACAGCGGACAGCGTTATCCCGGAAACAGGGTGATCAGTTACCCTAGAAACAGGTCGGTCAGTTACCCTGGAAACAGGGCAGTCATTTACCCCGGAAACAGGGTGAACTGTTACCCTGGAAACATTGCAGTCAGTTACCCCGGAAACAGGGCGGTCAGTTACCCTGGAAACAGGGCAGTCAGTTACCCCGGAAACAGTGTGATCAGTTACCCCGGAAACAGGGTGAACAGTAACACAGGAAACAGGGCAGTCAGTTACCCCGGAAACAGGGCGGTCAGTTGCCCTGGAAACAGGGTGATCAGTTATCCTGGAAACAGGGCGGTCAGTTACCCCAGAAACAGTGAAGTTTTTTACCCTGGAAACAGCGGACAGCGTTATCCCGGAAACAGGGTGATCAGTTACCCTAGAAACAGGTCGGTCAGTTACCCTGGAAACAGGGCAGTCATTTACCCCGGAAACAGGGTGAACTGTTACCCTGGAAACATTGCAGTCAGTTACCCCGGAAACAGGGCGGTCAGTTACCCTGGAAACAGGGCAGTCAGTTACCCCGGAATCAGGGTGATCAGTTACCCCGGAAACAGGGTGAACAGTAACACAGGAAACAGGGCAGTCAGTTACCCCGGAAACAGGGCGGTCAGTTGCCCTGGAAACAGGGTGATCAGTTACCCTGGAAACAGGGTGGTCAGTTACCCCGGAAACAGGGCAGTCAGTTATCCCGGAAACAGGGTGATCAGATACCCTGGAAACTGGGCAGTCAGTTACCCTGGAAAAAGGGCAGTCAGTTATCCCGGAAACAGTGTGATCAGTTACCCCGGAAACTGGGCAGTCATTTACCACGGAAACAGGGAGATCATTTACCCTGGAAACAGGGCAGTCACTTACCCCGGAAACAGGGTGATCAGTTACCCTGGAAACAGGGCTGTCAGTTACCCTGGAAACAGGGCGGTCAGTTACCCTGTAAACAGGGCAGTCAGTTATCCCGGAAACAGGGTGATCAGTTACCGTGGAAAAAGGGCAGTCAGTTACCCCGGAAACAGGGTGATCATTTACCCCGGAAACAGGGCGATTAGTTTCCCTGGAAACAGCGTGATCAGTTACCCGGAAACAGGGCGATCTGTTTTCCCGGAAACAGGGCGGTCAGTCACCCTGGATACAGGGCAGTCAGTTACCCCGGAAACAGGGCGGTTAATTACCCCAGAAACAGGGCGATCAGTTACCCTGGAAACAGGGTGATCAGTTACCCCGGAAACTGGGCAGTCAGTTACCCTGGAAAAAGTGGAGTCAGTTATTCCGGAAACAGGGTGATCTGTTACCCTGGAAACAGGGCAGTCTGTTACCCTGGAAACAGGGCAGTCAGTTACCCCAGAAACAGGGTGATCATTTACTCTGGAAACTGGGCAGTCAGTTACCCTGGAAACAGGGCAGTCAGTTACCCCGGAAACAGTGCGGTCAGTAACCCTGGAAACAGATTACTCAGCGACCCCGGAAAAAGGGTGATCAGTTATCCTGGAAACAGGGCGGTCAGTTACCCCAGAAACAGTGAAGTTTTTTACCCTGGAAACAGCGGACAGCGTTATCCCGTAAACAGGGTGATCAGTTACCCTAGAAACAGGTCGGTCAGTTACCCTGGAAACAGGGCAGTCATTTACCCCGGAAACAGGGTGAACTGTTACCCTGGAAACATTGCAGTCAGTTACCCCGGAAACAGGGCGGTCAGTTACCCTGGAAACAGGGCAGTCAGTTACCCCGGAAACAGGGTGATCAGTTACCCCGGAAACAGGGTGAACAGTAACACAGGAAACAGGGCAGTCAGTTACCCCGGAAACAGGGCGGTCAGTTGCCCTGGAAACAGGGTGATCAGTTACCCTGGAAACAGGGCGGTCAGTTACCCCGGAAACAGGGCAGTCAGTTATCCCGGAAACAGGGTGATCAGATACCCTGGAAACTGGGCAGTCAGTTACCCTGGAAAAAGTGGAGACTGTTATTCCGGAAACAGGGTGCTCTGTTACCCTGGAAACAGGGCAGTCAGTTACCATGGAAACAGGGCAGTCAGTTACCCCAGAAACAGGGTGATCATTTACCTTGGAAACTGGGCAGTCAGTTACCCTGGAAACAGGGCAGTCAGTTACCCCGGAAACAGGGCGGTCAGTAACCCTGGAAACAGATTACTCAGCTACCCCGGAAAATGGATGATCAGTTATCCTGGAAACAGGGCGGTCAGTTACCCCAGAAACAGTGAAGTTTTTTACCCTGGAAACAGCGGACAGCGTTATCCCGGAAACAGGGTGATCAGTTACCCTAGAAACAGGTCGGTCAGTTACCCTGGAAACAGGGCAGGCATTTACCCCGGAAACAGGGTGAACTGTTACCCTGGAAACATTACAGTCAGTTACCCCGGAAACAGGGCGGTCAGTTACCCTGGAAACAGGGCAGTCAGTTACCCCGGAAACAGGGTGATCAGTTACCCCGGAAACAGGGTGAACAGTAACACAGGAAACAGGGCAGTCAGTTACCCCGGAAACAGGGCGGTCAGTTGCCCTGGAAACAGGGTGATCAGTTACCCTGGAAACAGGGCGGTCAGTTACCCCGGAAACAGGGCAGTCAGTTATCCCGGAAACAGGGTGATCAGATACCCTGGAAACTGGGCAGTCAGTTACCCTGGAAAAAGGGCAGTCAGTTATCCCGGAAACAGTGTGATCAGTTACCCCGGAAACTGGGCAGTCAGTTACCACGGAAACAGGGAGGTCATTTACCCTGGAAACAGGGCAGTCACTTACCCCAGAAACAGGGTGATCAGTTACCCTGGAAACAGGGCTGTCAGTTACCCTGGAAACAGGGCGGTCAGTTACCCTGTAAACAGGGCAGTCAGTTATCCCGGAAACAGGGTGATCAGTTACCATGGAAAAAGGGCAGTCAGTTACCCCGGAAACAGGGTGATCAGTTACCCCGGAAACAGGGCGATTAGTTTCCCTGGAAACAGCGTGATCAGTTACCCGGAAACAGGGCGATCTGTTTTCCCGGAAACAGGGCGGTCAGTCACCCTGGATACAGGGCAGTCAGTTACCCCGGAAACAGGGCGGCTAATTACCCCAGAAACAGGGCGATCAGTTACCCTGGAAACAGGGTGATCAGTTACCCCGGAAACAGGGCAGTCAGTTACCCTGGAAACAGGGCAGTCAGTTAACCCGGAAACAGGGCAGTCAGTTATACCGGAAACAGGGTGATCAGTTACCCTGGAAACAGGGCAGTCAGTTACCCCGGAAACAGGGCGGTCAGTTACCCTGGAAACTGGGCAGTCAGTTACCCTGGAAACATGGCAGTCAGTTATCCCGGAAACAGGGTGATCAGTTAGCCTGGAAACAGGGCAGTCAGTCATCCCAGAAACAGGGTGATCTGTTACACTGGTAACAGGGCAGTCATTTATCCCGGAAACAGGGTGATCAGTTACCATGGAAAAAGGGCAGTCAGTTACCCCGGAAACAGGGTGATCAGTTACCCCGGAAACAGGGCGATTAGTTTCCCCGGAAACAGCGTGATCAGTTACCCGGAAACAGGGCGATCTCTTTTCCCGGAAACAGGGCGGTCAGTCACCCTGGATACAGGGCAGTCAGTTACCCCGGAAACAGGACGTTCAGTTACCCCGGAAACAGGGCGGCTAATTACCCCAGAAACAGGGCGATCAGTTACCCTGGAAACAGGGTGATCAGTTACCCTGGAAACTGGGCTGTCAGTTACCCCGGAAACAGGGCAGTCAGTTACCCTGGAAACAGGGCAGTCAGTTATCCCGGAAACAGGGCAGTCAGTTATACCGGAAACAGGGTGATCAGTTACCCTGGAAACAGGGCAGTCAGTTACCCCGGAAACAGGGCAGTCAGTTACCCTGGAAACTGGGCAGTCAGTTACCCTGGAAAAAGTGGAGTCAGTTATTCCGGAAACAGGGTGATCTGTTACCCTGGAAACAGGGTAGTCAGTTATCCTGGAAACAGGGCAGTCAGTTACCCCAGAAACAGGGTGATCATTTACTCTGGAAACTGCGCAGTCAGTTACCCTGGAAACAGGGCAGTCAGTTACCCCGGAAACAGGGCGATCAGTAACCCTGGAAACAGATTACTCAGCTAACCCGGAAAATGGGTGATCAGTTATCCTGGAAACAGGGCGGTCAGTTACCCCAGAAACAGTGAAGTTTTTTACCCTGGAAACAGCGGACAGCGTTATCCCAGAGACAGGGTGATCAGTTACCCTAGAAACAGGTCGGTCAGTTACCCTGGAAACAGGGCAGTCATTTACCCCGGAAACAGGGTGAACTGTTACCCTGGAAACATTGCAGTCAGTTACCCCGGAAACAGGGCGGTCAGTTACCCTGGAAACAGGGCAGTCAGTTACCCCGGAAACAGGGTGATCAGTTACCCCGGAAACAGGGTGAACAGTAACACAGGAAACAGGGCAGTCAGTTACCCCGGAAACAGGGCGGTCAGTTGCCCTGGAAACAGGGTGATCAGTTACCCTGGAAACAGGGCGGTCAGTTACCCCGGAAACAGGGCAGTCAGTTATCCCGGAAACAGGGTGATCAGATAACCTGGAAACTGGGCAGTCAGTTACCCTGGAAAAAGGGCAGTCAGTTATCCCGGAAACAGGGTGATCAGTTACCCCGGAAACTGGGCAGTCAGTTACCACGGAAACAGGGACGTCATTTACCCTGGAAACAGGGCAGTCACTTACCCCGGAAACAGGGTGATCAGTTACCCTGGAAACAGGGCAGTCAGTTACCCCGGAAACTGGGCAGTCAGTTACCCTGGAAACAGGGCAACCAGTCACCTTGGAAACACGGCAGTCAGTTATCCTGGAAACTGGGCGGTCAGTTACCCCAGAAACAGGGCGGTTAGTTAGCCAGGAAACAGGGAGATCAGTGACCCTGGAAACAGGGCAGTCAGTTATCCTGGAAACAGGGCGGTCAGTTACCCCGGAAACAGGGCGGTCAGTTGCCCTGGAAACAGGTTGATCAGTTACCCTGGAAACTGGGCAGTCAGTTACCCTGGAAACAGGGCAGTCAGTTACCCTGGAAACAGGGCAGTCAGTTATTCCGGAAACAGGGTGATCAGTTAGCATGGAAACAGGGCGGTCAGTTATCCCGGAAACAGGGCGGTTGGTTAACCTGGAAACAGGGCAGTCAGTTATCCGGGAAACAGGGTGATCAGTTAGCGTGGAAACAGGGCAGTCATTTACCACGGAAACAGGGTGATCAGTTACCCCGGAAACAGGGTGATCAGTTACCCGGAAACAGGGCGATCCGTTTTCCCGGAAAGAAGGCGGTCAGTTACCCTGGAAACAGGGCAGTCAGTTACCCCGGAAACAGGACGTTCAGTTACCCCGGAAACAGGGCGGTTAATTACCCCAGAAACAGGGTGATCAGTTACCCTGGAAACAGGTTCATCAGTTACCCTGGAAACTGGGCAGTCAGTTACCCTGGAAACAGGGCAGTCAGTTACCTTGGAAACAGGGCAGTCAGTTATTCCGGAAACAGGGTGATCAGTTACCCTGGAAACTGGGCAGTCAGTTACCCTGGAAAAAGGGCAGTCAGTTATCCCGGAAACTGGGTGATCAGTTACCCCGGAAACTGGGCAGTCAGTTACCACGGAAACAGGGAGGTCATTTACCCAGGAAACAGGGCAGTCACTTACCCCGGAAACAGGGTAATCAGTTACCCTGGAAACAGGGCAGTCAGTTACCCCGGAAACTGGGCAGTAAGTTGCCCTGGAAACAGGGCAACCAGTCACCTTGGAAACAGGTTAGTCAGTTACCCTGGAAACAGGATGATCAGCTACCCTGGAAACTGGGCAGTCAGTTACCCTGGAAACAGGGCAGTCAGTTACCCTGGAAACAGGGCAGTCAGTTATTCCGGAAACAGGGTGATCAGTTACCCTGGAAACTGCTCAGCCAGTTACCCTGGAAACAGGGCAGTCAGGTATACCGGAAACCGGGCAGTCAGTTATCTCGGAAACAGGGTGATCAGTTACTTTGGAAACTGGGCAGTCAGTTACCCTGGAAACAGGGCGGTCAGTTACCCTGGAAACAGCACAGTCAGTTATCCTGGAAACAGGGCAGTCAGTTACCATGGAAACAGGGAAGTCAGTTATCCTGGAAACAGGGCAGACAGTTATCCTGGCAACAGGGCGGTCAGTTATCCTGGAAACAGCTTGATTAGTTACCCAGGAAGCTGGGCAGTCAGTTATCCTGGAAACAGGGCAGTCAGTTATCCTGGCAACAGGGTGATCAGTTACCCAGGAAACTGGGCAGTCAGTTACCCTGGAAACAGGGCAGTCAGTTACCATGGAAACAGGGCAGTCATTTATCATGGAAACAGGGCAGACAGTTATCCTGGAAACAGTGCGGTCAGTTAACACGGAAATAGGGCGGTCAGTTATCCTGGAAACAGGGCGGTCAGTTGCCCAGAAATAGAGCTGCCAGTTATCCTGCAAACAGGGTGATCAGTTATCCTGGAACAGGGCGGTCAGTTACCCTGGAAACAGGGCAGTCAGTTACCCCGGAAACAGGGCGGTCATTTGCCCTGGAAACAGGGCTGTCAGTTACCCGGAATCAGGGTGATCAGTTATCCTGGAAACAGGGCAGTCAGTTACCCTGGAAACAGGGCAGTAAAAGGGTGATCAGTTATCCCGGAAACAGGGTGATCAGTTACCCTGGAAACAGTGCAGTCAGTTATCCTGGAAACAGGGCGGTCAGTTACCCCGAAAACAGTTCTGTCAGTTACCTCGGAAACAGGGCTGTCAGTTACCCTCCAAACAGGGCAGTCAGTTACCCCGGAAACAGGGTGATCAGTTACCCCGGAAACAGGGTGAACAGTAACCCTGGAAACAGGGCAGTCAGTTACCCCGGAAACAGGGCGGTCATTTGCCCTGGAAACAGGGCAGTCAGTTACCCCGGAAACAGCGTGATCAGTTACACTTGAAACAGGGAGATCAGTTGCACTGGAAACAGGGCATTCAGTTACCCGGGAAACAGGGTGATCAGTTATCCTGGTAACAGGGCGGTCAGTTACCCTGGAAACAGGTTCGTCAGTTACCCCGGAAACAGGGTGATCAGTTACCCTGGAAACAGGTTCGTCAGTTACCCCAGAAACAAGGAGATCAGTTACCCTGGAAACTGGGCAGTCAGTTACCCCTTGAAACAGGGTGATCCGTTACCCTGGAAACAGGGTGATCAGTTACCCTGGAAACAGGGCGGTCAGTTACCCCAGAAACAGGGCAGTCAGTTATCCCAGAAACAGGGTGATCAGTTACCCTGGAAACAGGGCTGTCATTTATCCCAGAAACAGGGTGATCAGTTACCCTGGAAAGAGGGCAGTCAGTTATCCTGGAAATAGGGCAGTCAGTTACCCCGGAAACAGGGAGGTCTGTTACCGTGGAAACAGGGCAGTCAGTTATCCTGGAAACAGGGCGGTCAGTTCCCCCAGAAACAGCGAGATCAGTTACCCCGGAAACAGGGCGGTCAGTTACCCTGGGAACAGGGCAGTCATTACCCCGGAAACAGGGCAGTCAGTTAAACTGGAAACAGGGTGATCAGTTACCCTGGAGAAAGGGTGATCAGTTACCCTGGGAACAGTGCGGTCAGTTACCCTGGAAACAGGGTAGTCAGTTACCCCAGAAACAAGGAGATCAGTTACCCTGGAAGCTGGGCAGTCAGTTACCCTGGAAACAGGGCAGTCAGTTACCCCGGAAACAGGGCGGTCAGTAACTCTGGAAACAGATTACTCAGCTACCCCGGAAACAGGGTGATCAGTTACCCTGGAAACAGGGCAGTCAGTTATTCTGGAAACAGGGCGGTCATTTATTCCGAAAACATGGCGGTCAGTTACCCTGGAAACAGGGCTGTCAGTTACCCCGGAAACAGGGCGGTCAGTTACCCTTGAAACAGGGCAGTCATTTACCCCGGAAACAGGTTGAACTGTTACCCTGGAAAAAGTGCAGTCAGTTGCCCCGGAAACAGGGCGGTCAGTTACCCTGGAAACAGGGCAGTCAGTTACCCCAGAAACAGGGTGATCAGTTACCCCGGAAACAGGGTGAACAGTAACCCTGGAAACAGGGCAGTCAGCCACCCCGGAAACAGGGCTGTCAGTTGCGCTGGAAACAGGGCAGTCAGTTACCCCGGAAACAGGGTGATCAGTTACCCTGGAAACAGGGAGATCAGTTACCCTGGAAACAGGGCAGTCAGTTACCCCGGAAACAGGGTGATCAGTTATCCTGGAAACAGGGCGGTCAGTTACCCCGGAAACAGGGCTTTCAGTTACCGTGGAAACAGGTTCATCAGTTACCCCAGAAACAGGGAGATAACAGTTACCCTGGAAACTGGGCAGTCAGTTAGCACGGAAATAGGGCAGTCAGTTATCCCGCAAACAGGGTGATCAGTTACCCTGGAAACAGGGTGATCAGTTACCCTGGAAACAGGGCGGTCAGTTACACCAGAAACAGGGCAGTCAGTTACCCCGGAAACAGGGCGGTCATTTGCCCTGGAAACAGGGCGGTCAGTTACCCCGGAATCAGGGTGATCAGTTACCCTGGAAACTGGGCAGTCAGTTACCCTGGAAACAGGGGATTCAGTTATCCCGGAAACAGGGTGATCAGTTACCCTGGAAACTGGGCAGTCAGTTACCCTGGAAACAGGGCAGTCAGTTACCCCAGTAACATGGTGATCAGTTACCCTGGAAAATGGGCAGTCAGTTACCCTGGAAACAGGGCAGTCAGTTACCCCGGAAACAGGGCGGTCAGTAACCCTGTAAACAGATAACTCAGCTACCACGGAAACAGGGTGATCAGTTATCCCGGAAACAGGGTGATCAGTTACCCTGGAAACAGTGCAGTCAGTTATCCTGGAAACAGGGCGGTCAGTTACCCCGAAAACAGTTCTGTCGGTTACCCCGGAAACAGGGCTGTCAGTTACCCTCCAAACAGGGCAGTCAGTTACCCCGGAAACAGGGTGATCAGTTACCCCGGAAACAGGGTGAACAGTAACCCTGGAAACAGGGCAGTCAGTTACCCCGGAAACAGGGCGGTCATTTGCCCTGGAAACAGGGCAGTCAGTTACCCCAGAAACAGCGTGATCAGTTACACTTGAAACAGGGAGATCAGTTGCACTGGAAACAGGGCATTCAGTTACCCGGGAAACAGGGTGATCAGTTATCCTGGTAACAGGGCGTCAGTTACCCTGGAAACAGGTTCGTCAGTTACCCCGGAAACAGGGTGATCAGTTACCCTGGAAACAGGTTCGTCAGTTACCCCAGAAACAAGGAGATCAGTTACCCTGGAAACTGGGCAGTCAGTTACCCCTTGAAACAGGGTGATCCGTTACCCTGAAAACAGGGTGATCAGTTACCCTGGAAACAGGGCGGTCAGTTACCCCAGAAACAGGGCAGTCAGTTATCCCGGAAACAGGGTGATCAGTTACCCTGGAAACAGGGCTGTCATTTATCCCAGAAACAGGGTGATCAGTTACCCTGGAAAGAGGGCAGTCAGTTATCCTGGAAATAGGGCAGTCAGTTACCCCGGAAACAGGGAGGTCTGTTACCGTGGAAACAGGGCAGTCAGTTACCCTGTAAACAGGGCAGTCAGTTATCCTGGAAACAGGGCGGTCAGTTACCCCGGAAACAGCGAGATCAGTTACCCCGGAAACAGGGCGGTCAGTTACCCTGGGAACAGGGCAGGCATTACCCCGGAAACAGGGCAGTCAGTTAAACTGGAAACAGGGCAGTCAGTTACCCCGGAAACAGGGTGATCAGTTACCCTGGAGAAAGGGTGATCAGTTACCCTGGGAACAGGGCGGTCAGCTACCCTGGAAACAGGGTAGTCAGTTACCCCAGAAACAAGGAGATCAGTTACCCTGGAAGCTGGGCAGTCAGTTAACCTGGAAACAGGGCAGTCAGTTACCCCGGAAACAGGGCGGTCAGTAACCCTGGAAACAGATTACTCAGCTACCCCGCAAACAGGGTGATCAGTTACCCTGGAAACAGGGCAGTCAGTTATCCTGGAAACAGGGCGGTCATTTACCCCGAAAACATGGCCTTCATGTACCCTGGAAACAGGGTGATCAGTTACCCCGGAAACAGGGTGAACAGTAACCCTGGAAACAGGGCAGTCAGCTACCCCGGAAACAGGGCTGTCAGTTGCGCTGGAAACAGGGCAGTCAGTTACCCCGGAAACAGGCTGATCAGTTACCCTGGAAACAGGGAGATCAGTTACCCTGGAAACAGGGCAGTCAGTTACCCCGGAAACAGGGTGATCAGTTATCCTGGAAACAGGGCGGTCAGTTACCCCGGAAACAGGGCGTTCAGTTACCGTGGAAACAGGTTCATCAGTTACCCCAGAAACAGGGAGATCAGTTACCCTGGAAACTGGGCAGTCAGTTAGCACGGAAATAGGGCAGTCAGTTATCCCGGAAACAGGGTGATCAGTTACCCTTGAAACAGGACAGTCAGTAACCCCGGAAACAGGGTGATCAGTTACCCTGGAAACAGGGTGATCAGTTACACTGGAAACAGGGCAGTCAGTTACCCCAGAAACATGGCAGTCAGATATCCCGGAAACAGGGTGATCAGTTTCCCTGGAAACTGGGCTGTCAGTTATCCCGGAAACAGGGTGATCAGTTACCCTTTAAACATGGCAGTCAGTTATCCTGGAAACAGGGCAGTCAGTTACCCCGGAAACAGGGCGGTCAGTTACCGTGGAAACAGGGCAGTCAGTTACCCTGGAAACAGGGCGGTCAGTTATCCTGGAAACAGGGCGGTCAGTTACCCTGGAAATAGGGCGGTCAGTTACCATGGAAACAGGGTGAACAGTAACCCTGGAAACAGGGCAGTCAGCTACCCCGGAAACAGGGCTGTCAGTTGCGCTGGAAACAGGGCAGTCAGTTACCCCGGAAACAGGGTGATCAGTTACCCTGGAAACAGGGAGATCAGTTACCCTGGAAACAGGGCAGTCAGTTACCCCGGAAACAGGGTGATCAGTTATCCTGGAAACAGGGCGGTCAGTTACCCCGGAAACAGGGCGTTCAGTTACCGTGGGAACAGGTTCATCAGTTACCCCAGAAACAGGGAGATCAGTTACCCTGGAAACTGGGCAGTCAGTTAGCACGGAAATAGGGCAGTCAGTTATCCCGGAAACAGGGTGATCAGTTACCCTTGAAACAGGACAGTCAGTAACCCCGGAAACAGGGTGATCAGTTACCCTGGAAACAGGGTGATCAGTTACCCTGGAAACAGGGCGGTCAGTTACCCCAGAAACAGGGCAGTCAGTTACCCCGGAAACAGGGCGGTCATTTGCCCTGGAAACAGGGCAGTCAGTTACCCCAGAATCAGGGTGATCAGTTATCCTGGAAACAGGGCAGTCAGTTACCCTGGAAACAGGGCAGTCAGTTATCCCGGAAACAGGGCAGTCAGCTATCCCGGAAACAGGGTGATCAGTTACCCTGGAAACTGGGCAGTCAGTTACCCTGGAAACAGGGGAGTCAATTATCCCGGAAACAGGGTGATCAGTTACCCTGGAAACTGGGCAGTCAGTTACCCTGGAAACAGGGCAGTCAGTTACCCCAGTAACATGGTGATCAGTTACCCTGGAAAATGGGCAGTCAGTTACCCTGGAAACAGGGCAGTCAGTTACCCCGGAAACAGGGCGGTCAGTAACCCTGGAAACAGATAACTCAGCTACCACAGAAACAGGGTGATCAGTTATCCCGGAAACAGGGTGATCAGTTACGCTGGAAACAGTGCAGTCAGTTATCCTGGAAATCATGCGGTCAGTTACCCCGAAAACAGTTCTGTCAGTTACCCCGGAAACAGGGCTGTCAGTTACCCTCCAAACAGGGCAGTCAGTTACCCCGGAAACTGGGTGATCAGTTACCCCGGAAACAGGGTGAACAGTAACCCTGGAAACAGGGCAGTCAGTTACCCCGGAAACAGGGCGGTCATTAGCCCTGGAAACAGGGCAGTCAGTTACCCCGGAAACAGCGTGATCAGTTACACTTGAAACAGGGAGATCAGTTGCACTGGAAACAGGGCATTCAGTTACCCGGGAAACAGGGTGATCAGTTATCCTGGTAACAGGGCGGTCAGTTACCCTGGAAACAGGTTCGTCAGTTACCCCGGAAACAGGGTGATCAGTTACCCTGGAAACAGGGCGGTCAGTTACCCCAGAAACAGGGCAGTCAGTTATCCCGGAAACAGGGCGGTCATTTGCCCTGGAAACAGGGCAGTCAGTTACCCCGGAATCAGGGTGATCAGTTATCCTGGAAACAGGGCAGTCAGTTACCCTGGAAACAGGGCAGTCAGTTATCCCGGAAACAGGGCAGTCAGCTATCCCGGAAACAGGGTGATCAGTTACCCTGGAATCTGGGCATTCAGTTACCCTGGAAACAGGGGAGTCAATTATCCCGGAAACAGGGTGATCAGTTACCCTGGAAACTGGGCAGTCAGTTACCCTGGAAACAGGGCAGTCAGTTACCCCAGTAACATGGTGATCAGTTACCCTGGAAAATGGGCAGTCAGTTACCCTGGAAACAGGGCAGTCAGTTATCCCGGAAACAGGGCGGTCAGTAACCCTGGAAACAGATAACTCAGCTACCACGGAAACAGGGTGATCAGTTATCCCGGAAACAGGGTGATCAGTTACCCTGGAAACAGTGCAGTCAGTTATCCTGGAAATCATGCGGTCAGTTACCCCGAAAACAGTTCTGTCAGTTACCCCGGAAACAGGGCTGTCAGTTACCCTCCAAACAGGGCAGTCAGTTACCCCGGAAACTGGGTGATCAGTTACCCCGGAAACAGGGTGAACAGTAACCCTGGAAACAGGGCAGTCAGTTACCCCGGAAACAGGGCGGTCATTTGCCCTGGAAACAGGGCAGTCAGTTACCCCGGAAACAGCGTGATCAGTTACACTTGAAACAGGGAGATCAGTTGCACTGGAAACAGGGCATTCAGTTACCCGGGAAACAGGGTGATCAGTTATCCTGGTAACAGGGCGGTCAGTTACCCTGGAAACAGGTTCGTCAGTTACCCCGGAAACAGGGTGATCAGTTACCCTGGAAACAGGGCGGTCACTTACCCCAGAAGCAGGGCAGTCAGTTATCCCGGAAACAGGGTGATCAGATACCCTGGAAACAGGGCTGTCATTTATCCCAGAAACAGGGTGATCAGTTACCCTGGAAAGAGGGCAGTCAGTTATCCTGGAAATAGGGCAGTCAGTTACCCCGGAAACAGGGAGGTCTGTTAGCGTGGAAACAGGGCAGTCAGTTACCCTGTAAACAGGGCAGTCAGTTATCCTGGAAAGAGGGCGGTCAGTTACCCCGGAATCAGCGAGATCAGTTACCCCGGAAACAAGGCGGTCAGTTACCCTGGGAACAGGGCAGTCAGTTAACCCGGAAACAGGGCAGTCAGTTAAACTGGAAACAGGGCAGTCAGTTACCCCGGAAACAGGGTGATCAGTTACCCTGGAGAAAGGGTGATCAGTTACCCTGGGAACAGGGCGGTCAGTTACCCTGGAAACAGGGTAGTCAGTTACCCCAGAAACAAGGAGATCAGTTACCCTGGAAGCTGGGCAGTCAGTTACTCTGGAAACAGGGCAGTCAGTTACCCCGGAAACAGGGCGGTCAGTAACCCTGGAAACAGATTACTCAGCTACCCCGGAGACATGGTGATCAGTTACCCTGGAAACAGGGCAGTCAGTTATCCTGGAAACAGGGCGGTCATTTACCCCGAAAACATGGCGGTCAGTTACCCTGGAAACAGGGCTGTCAGTTACCCCGGAAACAGGGCGGTCAGTTACCCTGGAAACAGGGCAGTCATTTACCCCGGAAACAGGGTGATCCGTTACCCTGGAAACAGGGTGATCAGTTACCCTGGAAACAGGGCGGTCAGTTACCCCGGAAACAGGGCGTTCAGTTACCGTGGAAACAGGTTCATCAGTTACCCCAGAAACAGGAAGATCAGTTACCCTGGAAACTGGGCAGTCAGTTAGCACGGAAATAGGGCAGTCAGTTATCCCAGAAACAGGGTGATCAGTTACCCTTGAAACAGGACAGTCAGTAACCCCGGAAACAGGGTGATCAGTTACCCTGGAAACAGGGTGATCAGTTACCCTGGAAACAGGGCAGTCAGTTACCCCAGAAACATGGCAGTCAGATATCCCGGAAACAGGGTGATCAGTTTCCCTGGAAACAGGGCTGTCAGTTATCCCGGAAACAGGGTGATCAGTTACCCTTTAAACATGGCAGTCAGTTATCCTGGAAACAGGGCAGTCAGTTACCCCGGAAACAGGGCGGTCAGTTACCGTGGAAACAGGGCAGTCAGTTACGCTGGAAACAGGGCGGTCAGTTATCCTGGAAACAGGGCGGTCAGTTACCCTGGAAATAGGGCGGTCAGTTACCATGGAAACAGGGTGAACAGTAACCCTGGAAACAGGGCAGTCAGCTACCCCGGAAACAGGGCTGTCAGTTGCGCTGGAAACAGGGCAGTCAGTTACCCCGGAAACAGGGTGATCAGTTACCCTGGAAACAGGGAGATCAGATACCCTGGAAACAGGGCAGTCAGTTACCCCGGAAACAGGGTGATCAGTTATCCTGGAAACAGGGCGGTCAGTTACCCCGGAAACAGGGCGTTCAGTTACCGTGGAAACAGGTTCATCAGTTACCCCAGAAACAGGGAGATCAGTTACCCTGGAAACTGGGCAGTCAGTTAGCACGGAAATAGGGCAGTCAGTTATCCCGGAAACAGGGTGATCAGTTACCCTTGAAACAGGACAGTCAGTAACCCCGGAAACAGGGTGATCAGTTACCCTGGAAACAGGGTGATCAGTTACCCTGGAAACAGGGCGGTCAGTTACCCCAGAAACAGGGCAGTCAGTTACCCCGGAAACAGGGCGGTCATTTGCCCTGGAAACAGGGCAGTCAGTTACCCCGGAATCAGGGTGATCAGTTATCCTGGAAACAGGGCAGTCAGTTACCCTGGAAACAGGGCAGTCAGTTATCCCGGAAACAGGGCAGTCAGCTATCCCGGAAACAGGGTGATCAGTTACCCTGGAAACTGGGCAGTCAGTTACCCTGGAAAAAGGGGAGTCAATTATCCCGGAAACAGGGTGATCAGTTACCCTGGAAAATGGGCAGTCAGTTACCCTGGAAACAGGGCAGTCAGTTACCCCGGAAACAGGGCGGTCAGTAACCCTGGAAACAGATAACTCAGCTACCACGGAAACAGGGTGATCAGTTATCCCGGAAACAGGGTGATCAGTTACCCTGGAAACAGTGCAGTCAGTTATCCTGGAAACCATGCGGTCAGTTACCCCGAAAACAGTTCTGTCAGTTACCCCGGAAACAGGGCTGTCAGTTACCCTCCAAACAGGGCAGTCAGTTACCCCGGAAACTGGGTGATCAGTTACCCCGGAAACAGGGTGAACAGTAACCCTGGAAACAGGGCAGTCAGTTACCCCGGAAACAGGGCGGTTATTTGCCCTGGAAACAGGGCAGTCAGTTACCCCGGAAACAGCGTGATCAGTTACACTTGAAACAGGGAGATCAGTTGCACTGGAAACAGGGCATTCAGTTACCCGGGAAACAGGGTGATCAGTTATCCTGGTAACAGGGCGGTCAGTTACCCTGGAAACAGGTTCGTCAGTTACCCCGGAAACAGGGTGATCAGTTACCCTGGAAACAGGGCGGTCAGTTACCCCAGAAACAGGGCAGTCAGTTATCCCGGATACAGGGTGATCAGATACCCTGGAAACAGGGCTGTCATTTATCCCAGAAACAGGGTGATCAGTTACCCTGGAAACAGGGCAGTCAGTTACCCCGGAAACAGGGCGGTCAGTTACCGTGGAAACAGGGCAGTCAGTTACGCTGGAAACAGGGCGGTCTGTTATCCTGGAAACAGGGCGGTCAGTTACCCTGGAAATAGGGCGGTCAGTTACCATGGAAACAGGGTGAACAGTAACCCTGGAAACAGGGCAGTCAGCTACCCCGGAAACAGGGCTGTCAGTTGCGCTGGAAACAGGGCAGTCAGTTACCCCGGAAACAGGGTGATCAGTTACCCTGGAAACAGGGAGATCAGATACCCTGGAAACAGGGCAGTCAGTTACCCCGGAAACAGGGTGATCAGTTATCCTGGAAACAGGGCGGTCAGTTACCCCGGAAACAGGGCGTTCAGTTACCGTGGAAACAGGTTCATCAGTTACCCCAGAAACAGGGAGATCAGTTACCCTGGAAACTGGGCAGTCAGTTAGCACGGAAATAGGGCAGTCAGTTATCCCGGAAACAGGGTGATCAGTTACCCTTGAAACAGGACAGTCAGTAACCCCGGAAACAGGGTGATCAGTTACCCTGGAAACAGGGTGATCAGTTACCCTGGAAACAGGGCGGTCAGTTACCCCAGAAACAGGGCAGTCAGTTACCCCGGAAACAGGGCGGTCATTTGCCCTGGAAACAGGGCAGTCAGTTACCCCGGAATCAGGGTGATCAGTTATCCTGGAAACAGGGCAGTCAGTTACCCTGGAAACAGGGCAGTCAGTTGTCCCGGAAACAGGGCAGTCAGCTATCCCGGAAACAGGGTGATCAGTTACCCTGGAAACTGGGCAGTCAGTTACCCTGGAAACAGGGGAGTCAATTATCCCGGAAACAGGGTGATCAGTTACCCTGGAAACTTGGCAGTCAGTTACCCTGGAAACAGGGCAGTCAGTTACCCCAGTAACATGGTGATCAGTTACCCTGGAAAATGGGCAGTCAGTTACCCTGGAAACAGGGCAGTCAGTTACCCCGGAAACAGGGCGGTCAGTAACCCTGGAAACAGATAACTCAGCTACCACGGAAACAGGGTGATCAGTTATCCCGGAAACAGGGTGATCAGTTACCCTGGAAACAGTGCAGTCAGTTATCCTGGAAACCATGCGGTCAGTTACCCCGAAAACAGTTCTGTCAGTTACCCCGGAAACAGGGCTGTCAGTTACCCTCCAAACAGGGCAGTCAGTTACCCCGGAAACTGGGTGATCAGTTACCCCGGAAACAGGGTGAACAGTAACCCTGGAAACAGGGCAGTCAGTTATCCCGGAAACAGGGCGGTCATTTGCCCTGGAAAAAGGGCAGTCAGTTACCCCGGAAACAGCGTGATCAGTTACACTTGAAACAGGGAGATCAGTTGCACTGGAAACAGGGCATTCAGTTACCCGGGAAACAGGGTGATCAGTTATCCTGGTAACAGGGCGGTCAGTTACCCTGGAAACAGGTTCGTCAGTTACCCCGGAAACAGGGTGATCAGTTACCCTGGAAACAGGGCGGTCAGTTACCCCAGAAACAGGGCAGTCAGTTATCCCGGATACAGGGTGATCAGATACCCTGGAAACAGGGCTGTCATTTATCCCAGAAACAGGGTGATCAGTTACCCTGGAAACAGGGCAGTCAGTTACCCCGGAAACAGGGTGATCAGTTACCCCGGAAACAGGGTGAACAGTAACCCTGGAAACAGGGCAGTCAGCTACCCCGGAAACAGGGCTGTCAGATGCGCTGGAAACAGGGCAGTCAGTTACCCCGGAAACAGGGTGATCATTTACCCTGGAAACAGGGAGATCAGTTACCCTGGAAACAGGGCAGTCAGTTACCCCGGAAACAGGGTGATCAGTTATCCTGGAAACAGGGCGGTCAGTTACCCCGGAAACAGGGCGTTCAGTTACCGTGGAAACAGGTTCATCAGTTACCCCAGAAACAGGGAGATCAGTTACCCTGGAAACTGGGCAGTCAGTTAGCACGGAAATAGGGCAGTCAGTTATCCCGGAAACAGGGTGATCAGTTACCCTTGAAACAGGACAGTCAGTAACCCCGTAAACAGGGTGATCAGTTACCCTGGAAACTGGGTGATCAGTTACACTGGAAACAGGGCGGTCAGTTACCCCAGAAACAGGGCAGTCAGATATCCCGGAAACAGGGTGATCAGTTACCCTGGAAACAGGGCTGTCAGTTATCCCGGAAACAGGGTGATCAGTTACCCTTTAAAGATGGCAGTCAGTTATCCTGGAAACAGGGCAGTCAGTTACCCCGGAAACAGGGCGGTCAGTTACCGTGGAAACAGGGCAGTCAGTTACCCTGGAAACAGGGCGGTCAGTTATCCCGGAAACAGGGCGGTCAGTTACCCTGGAAACAGGGCAGTCAGTTACCCCGGAAACAGGGCAGTCAGTTAACCTGGAAACAGGGCAGTCAGTTATCCTGGAAACAGGGCATTCAGTTATCCTGGAAGGAGTGCGGTCAGTTACCCCGGAAATAGGGCGGTCAGTTATCCAGGAAAGAGGGTGATCAGTTACCCCGGAAACAGGGAGATCAGTTACCCTGGAAACAGGGCAGTCAGTTACCCTGGAAACAGGGCAGTCCGTTATCCTGGAAACAGGGTGGTCAGTTACCCTGGAAACAGGGTAGTCAGTTACCCTGGAAACAGGGTGATCAGTTACCCCGGAAGCAGGGCAGTCAGTTAGCCGGAAACAGGGAGATCAGTTACCCTGGAAACAGGGCGGTCAGTTACCCTGGAAACAGGGCAGTCAGTTACCCCGGAAACAGGGCAGTCAGTTAACCCGGAAACAGGGCAGTCAGTTACCCCGGAAACTGGCAGTCAGTAACCCTGGAAACAGGGCAGTCCGTTATCCTGGAAACAGGGTGGTCAGTTACCCTGGAAACAGGGTAGTCAGTTACCCTGGAAACAGGGTGATCAGTTACCCCGGAAGCAGGGCAGTCAGTTAGCCGGAAACAGGGAGATCAGTTACCCTGGAAACAGGGCGGTCAGTTACCCTGGAAACAGGGCAGTCAGTTACCCCGGAAACAGGGCAGTCAGTTAACCTGGAAACAGGGCAGTCAGTTATCCTGGAAACAGGGCATTCAGTTATCCTGGAAGGAGGGCGGTCAGTTACCCCGGAAATAGGGCGGTCAGTTATCCAGGAAAGAGGGTGATCAGTTACCCCGGAAACAGGGAGATCAGTTACCCTGGAAACAGGGCAGTCAGTTACCCTGGAAACAGGGCAGTCCGTTATCCTGGAAACAGGGTGGTCAGTTACCCTGGAAACAGGGCAGTCAGTTACCCTGGAAACAGGGTGATCAGTTACCCCGGAAGCAGGGCAGTCAGTTACCCGGAAACAGGGCAGTCAGTTACCCCGGAAACTGGCAGTCAGTAACCCTGGAAACAGATTAGTCAGTTACCCCGGAAACAGGGTGATCAGTTATCCTGGAAACAGGGCAGTCAGTTACCCCGGAAACTGGGCAGTACGTTACCCTGGAAACTGGGCAGTCAGTTATCCTGGAAGCAGGGCAGTCAGTTACCCCGGAAACAGGGCAGTCAGTAACCCTGGAAACAGATTATTCAGTTACCCCAGAAACAGGGTGATCAGTTATCCTGGAAACAGGGCAGTCAGTTAGCCTGGAAACACGGAAGTCAGTTACCCCGGAAACTGGGCAGTACGTTACCCTGGAAACAGGGCAGTCAGTTATCCTGGAAACAGGGCGGTCAATTACCCTGGAAACAGGGTGATCAGTTACCCCGGAAACCAGGCAGACAGTTACCCTGGAAACAGGAGCAGTCAGTTATCCTGGATACAGGGTGGTCAGTTACCCTGGAAACAGGGCGGTCAGTTACCCCGGAAACAGGGCAGTCTGTTACCCCGGAAATAGGGCGGTCAGTTATCCTGGAAACAGGGTGATCAGTTCCCCTGGAAACAGGGCAGTCAGTTACCCTGGAAACAGGGAGGTCAGTTATCCCAGAAATAGGGCGGTCAGTTATCCTGGAAACAGGGTGATCAGTTCCCCCGGAAACAGGGAGATCAGTTACCCCGGAAACAGGGAAGTCAGTTACCCTGGAAACAGGGCAGTCCGTTATCCTGGAAACAGGGTAGTCAGTTACCCTGGAAACAGGGCAGTCTGTTACCCCGGAAACAGGGTGATCAGTTATCCTGGAAACAGGGCGGTCAGTTACCCCGGAAACAGGGCAGTCAGTTACCCCAGAAGCAGGGCAGTCAGTTACCCTGGAAACAGGGCAGTCCGTTATCCTGGAAACAGGGTTGTCAGTTAGCCTGGAAACAGGGCAGTCTGTTACCCTGGAAACAGGGTGATCAGTTATCCTGGAAACAGGGCGGTCAGTTACCCCGGAAACAGGGCGGTCAGTTACCCTGGGAACAGGGCAGTCAGTTAACCCGGAAACAGGGCAGTCAGTTAAACTGGAAACAGGGCAGTCAGTTACCCCGGAAACAGGGTGATCAGTTACCCTGGAGAAAGGGTGATCAGTTACCCTGGGAACAGGGCGGTCAGTTACCCTGGAAACAGGGCAGTCAGTTACCCCAGAAACAAGGAGATCAGTTACCCTGGAAGCTGGGCAGTCAGTTACCCTGGAAACAGGGCAGTCAGTTACCCCGGAAACAGGGCGGTCAGTAACCCTAGAAACAGATTACTCAGCTACCCCGGAAACAGGGTGATCAGTTACCCTGGAAACAGGGCAGTCAGTTATCCTGGAAACAGGGCGGTCATTTACCCCGAAAACATGGCGGTCAGTTACCCTGGAAACAGGGCTGTCAGTTACCCCGGAAACAGGGCGGTCAGTTACCCTGGAAACAGGGCAGTCATTTACCCCGGAAACAGGGTGAACTATTACCCTGGAAAAAGTGCAGTCAGTTGTCCCGGAAACAGGGCGGTCAGTTACCCTGGAAACAGGGCAGTCAGTTACCCCGGAAACAGGGTGATCAGTTACCCCGGAAACAGGGTGAACAGTAACCCTGGAAACAGGGCAGTCAGCTACCCCGGAAACTGGGCTGTCAGATGCGCTGGAAACAGGGCAGTCAGTTACCCCGGAAACAAGGTGATCATTTACCCTGGAAACAGGGAGATCAGTTACCCTGGAAACAGGGCAGTCAGTTACCCCGGAAACAGGGTGATCAGTTATCCTGGAAACAGGGCGGTCAGTTACCCCGGAAACAGGGCGTTCAGTTACCGTGGAAACAGGTTCATCAGTTACCCCAGAAACAGGGAGATCAGTTACCCTGGAAACTGGGCAGTCAGTTAGCACGGAAATAGGGCAGTCAGTTATCCCGGAAACAGGGTGATCAGTTACCCTTGAAACAGGACAGTCAGTAACCCCGGAAACAGGGTGATCAGTTACCCTGGAAACAGGGTGATCAGTTACCCTGGAAACAGGGCGGTCAGTTACCCCAGAAACAGGGCAGTCAGATATCCCGGAAACAGGGTGATCAGTTACCCTGGAAACAGGGCTGTCAGTTATCCCGGAAACTGGGTGATCAGTTACCCTTTAAACATGGCAGTCAGTTATCCTGGAAACAGGGCAGTCAGTTACCCCGGAAACAGGGCGGTCAGTTACCGTGGAAACAGGGCAGTCAGTTACCCTGGAAACAGGGCGGTCAGTTATCCTGGAAACAGGGCGGTCAGTTACCCTGGAAATAGGGCGGTCAGTTACCCTGGAAACAGGGCGGTCAGTTACCCCGGAAACAGGGAGATCAGTTACCCCGGAAACAGGGCGGTCAGTTACCCTGGAAACAGGGCAGTCAGTTACCCCGAAAACAGGGCAGTCAGTTAACCTGGAAACAGGGCAGTCAGTTACCCCAGAAACAGGGCATTCAGTTATCCTGGAAGGAGGGCGGTCAGTTACCCCGGAAATAGGGCGGTCAGTTATCCAGGAAAGAGGGAGATCAGTTACCCTGGAAACAGGGCAGTCAGTTACCCTGGAAACAGGGCAGTCCGTTATCCTGGAAACAGGGTGGTCAGTTACCCTGGAAACAGGGCATTCAGTTACCCTGGAAACAGGGAGATCAGTTACCCTGGAAACAGGGTGGTCAGTTACCCCGGAAACAGGGCGGTCAGTTACCCTGGGAACAGGGCAGTCAGTTAACCCGGAAACAGGGCAGTCAGTTAAACTGGAAACAGGGCAGTCAGTTACCCCGGAAACAGGGTGATCAGTTACCCTGGAGAAAGGGTGATCAGTTACCCTGGGAACAGGGCGGTCAGTTACCCTGGAAAAAGGGTAGTCAGTTACCCCAGAAACAAGGAGATCAGTTACCCTGGAAGCTGGGCAGTCAGTTACCCTGGAAACAGGGCAGTCAGTTACCCCGGAAACAGGGCGGTCAGTAACCCTGGAAACAGATTACTCAGCTGCCCCGGAAACAGGGTGATCAGTTACCCTGGAAACAGGGCAGTCAGATATCCTGGAAACAGAGCGGTCATTTACCCCGAAAACATGGCGGTCAGTTACCCTGGAAACAGGGCTGTCAGTTGCCCCGGAAACAGGGCGGTCAGTTACCCTGGAAACAGGGCAGTCATTTACCCCGGAAACAGGGTGAACTATTACCCTGGAAAAAGTGCAGTCAGTTGTCCCGGAAACAGGGCGGTCAGTTACCCTGGAAACAGGGCAGTCAGTTACCCCGGAAACAGGGTGATCAGTTACCCAGGAAACAGGGTGAACAGTAACCCTGGAAACAGGGCAGTCAGCTACCCCGGAAACAGGGCTGTCAGATGCGCTGGAAACAGGGCAGTCAGTTACCCCGGAAACAGGGTGATCATTTACCCTGGAAACAGGGAGATCAGTTACCCTGGAAACAGGGCAAAAAGTTACCCCGGAAACAGGGTGATCAGTTATCCTGGAAACAGGGCGGTCAGTTACCCCGGAAACAGGGCGTTATTTACCGTGGAAACAGGTTCATCAGTTACCCCAGAAACAGGGAGATCAGTTACCCTGGAAACTGGGCAGTCAGTTAGCACGGAAATAGGGCAGTCAGTTATCCCGGAAACAGGGTGATCAGTTACCCTTGAAACAGGACAGTCAGTAACCCCGGAAACAGGGTGATCAGTTACCCTGGAAACAGGGTGATCAGTTACCCTGGAAACAGGGCGGTCAGTTACCCCAGAAACAGGGCAGTCAGATATCCCGGAAACAGGGTGATCAGTTACCCTGGAAACAGGGCTGTCAGTTATCCCGGAAACAGGGTGATCAGTTACCCTTTAAACATGGCAGTCAGTTATCCTGGAAACAGGGCAGTCAGTTACCCCGGAAACAGGGCGGTCAGTTACCATGGAAACAGGGCAGTCACTTACCCTGGAAACAGGGCGGTCAGTTATCCCGGAAACAGGGCGGTCAGTTACCCTGGAAACAGGGCAGTCAGTTACCCCGGAAACAGGGCAGTCAGTTAACCTGGAAACAGGGCAGTCAGTTATCCTGGAAACAGGGCATTCAGTTATCCTGGAAGGAGGGCGGTCAGTTACCCCGGAAATAGGGCGGTCAGTTATCCAGGAAAGAGGGTGATCAGTTACCCCGGAAACAGGGAGATCAGTTACCCTGGAAACAGGGCAGTCAGTTACCCTGGAAACAGGGCAGTCCGTTATCCTGGAAACAGGGTGGTCAGTTACCCTGGAAACAGGGTAGTCAGTTACCCTGGAAACAGGGTGATCAGTTACCCCAGAAGCAGGGCAGTCAGTTAGGCGGAAACAGGGAGATCAGTTACCCTGGAAACAGGGCGGTCAGTTACCCTGGAAACAGGGCAGTCAGTTACCCCGGAAACAGGGCAGTCAGTTAACCCGGAAACAGGGCAGTCAGTTACCCCGGAAACTGGCAGTCAGTAACCCTGGAAACAGATTAGTCAGTTACCCCGGAAACAGGGTGATCAGTTATCCTGGAAACAGGGCAGTCAGTTATCCTGGAAACAGGGCAGTCAGTTACCCTGGAAACAGGGTGATCAGTTACCCCGGAAGCAGGGCAGTCAGTTACCCCGGAAACAGGGCAGTCAGTTACCCCGGAAACTGGCAGTCAGTAACCCTGGAAACAGATTAGTCAGTTATCCCGGAAACAGGGTGATCAGTTACCCTTTAAACATGGCAGTCAGTTATCCTGGAAACAGGGCAGTCAGTTACCCCGGAAACAGGGCGGTCAGTTACCGTGGAAACAGGGCAGTCAGTTACCCTTGAAACAGGGCGGTCAGTTATCCCTGAAACAGGGCGGTCAGTTACCCTGGAAACAGGGCAGTCAGTTACCCCGGAAACAGGGCAGTCAGTTAACCTGGAAACAGGGCAGTCAGTTATCCTGGAAACAGGGCTTTCAGTTATCCTGGAAGGAGGGCGGTCAGTTACCCCGGAAATAGGGCGGTCAGTTATCCAGGAAAGAGGGTGATCAGTTACCCTGGAAACAGGGAGATCAGTTACCCTGGAAACAGGGCAGTCAGTTACCCTGGAAACAGGGCAGTCCGTTATCCTGGAAACAGGGTGGTCAGTTACCCTGGAAACAGGGTAGTCAGTTACCCTGGAAACAGGGTGATCAGTTACCCCGGAAGCAGGGCAGTCAGTTAGCCGGAAACAGGGAGATCAGTTACCCTGGAAACAGGGCGGTCAGTTACCCTGGAAACAGGGCAGTCAGTTACCCCGGAAACAGGGCAGTCAGTTAACCTGGAAACAGGGCAGTCAGTTATCCTGGAAACAGGGCATTCAGTTATCCTGGAAGGAGGGCGGTCAGTTACCCCGGAAATAGGGCGGTCAGTTATCCAGGAAAGAGGGTGATCAGTTACCCCGGAAACAGGGAGATCAGTTACCCTGGAAACAGGGCAGTCAGTTACCCTGGAAACAGGGCAGTCCGTTATCCTGGAAACAGGGTGGTCAGTTACCCTGGAAACAGGGCAGTCAGTTACCCTGGAAACAGGGTGATCAGTTACCCCGGAAGCAGGGCAGTCAGTTACCCGGAAACAGGGCAGTCAGTTACCCCGGAAACTGGCAGTCAGTAACCCTGGAAACAGATTAGTCAGTTACCCCGGAAACAGGGTGATCAGTTATCCTGGAAACAGGGCAGTCAGTTACCCCGGAAACTGGGCAGTACGTTACCCTGGAAACTGGGCAGTCAGTTATCCTGGAAGCAGGGCAGTCAGTTACCCCGGAAACAGGGCAGTCAGTAACCCTGGAAACAGATTATTCAGTTACCCCAGAAACAGGGTGATCAGTTATCCTGGAAACAGGGCAGTCAGTTAGCCTGGAAACACGGAAGTCAGTTACCCTGGAAACTGGGCAGTACGTTACCCTGGAAACAGGGCAGTCAGTTATCCTGGAAACAGGGCGGTCAATTACCCTGGAAACAGGGTGATCAGTTACCCCGGAAACCAGGCAGTCAGTTACCCTGGAAACAGGAGCAGTCAGTTATCCTGGATACAGGGTGGTCAGTTACCCTGGAAACAGGGCGGTCAGTTACCCCGGAAACTGGGCAGTCTGTTACCCCGGAAATAGGGCGGTCAGTTATCCTGGAAACAGGGTGATCAGTTCCCCTGGAAACAGGGCAGTCAGTTAGCCGGAAACAGGGAGATAAGTTACCCTGGAAACAGGGCGGTCAGTTACCCTGGAAACAGGGCAGTCAGTTACCCCGGAAACAGGGCAGTCAGTTAACCCGGAAACAGGGCAGTCAGTTACCCCGGAAACTGGCAGTCAGTAACCCTGGAAACAGGGCAGTCCGTTATCCTGGAAACAGGGTGGTCAGTTACCCTGGAAACAGGGTAGTCAGTTACCCTGGAAACAGGGTGATCAGTTACCCCGGAAGCAGGGCAGTCAGTTAGCCGGAAACAGGGAGATCAGTTACCCTGGAAACAGGGCGGTCAGTTACCCTGGAAACAGGGCAGTCAGTTACCCCGGAAACAGGGCAGTCAGTTAACCTGGAAACAGGGCAGTCAGTTATCCTGGAAACAGGGCATTCAGTTATCCTGGAAGGAGGGCGGTCAGTTACCCCGGAAATAGGGCGGTCAGTTATCCAGGAAAGAGGGAGATCAGTTACCCTGGAAACAGGGCAGTCAGTTACCCTGGAAACAGGGCAGTCCGTTATCCTGGAAACAGGGTGGTCAGTTACCCTGGAAACAGGGCATTCAGTTACCCTGGAAACAGGGAGATCAGTTACCCTGGAAACAGGGTGGTCAGTTACCCCGGAAACAGGGCGGTCAGTTACCCTGGGAACAGGGCAGTCAGTTAACCCGGAAACAGGGCAGTCAGTTAAACTGGAAACAGGGCAGTCAGTTACCCCGGAAACAGGGTGATCAGTTACCCTGGAGAAAGGGTGATCAGTTACCCTGGGAACAGGGCGGTCAGTTACCCTGGAAAAAGGGTAGTCAGTTACCCCAGAAACAAGGAGATCAGTTACCCTGGAAGCTGGGCAGTCAGTTACCCTGGAAACAGGGCAGTCAGTTACCCCGGAAACAGGGCGGTCAGTAACCCTGGAAACAGATTACTCAGCTGCCCCGGAAACAGGGTGATCAGTTACCCTGGAAACAGGGCAGTCAGATATCCTGGAAACAGAGCGGTCATTTACCCCGAAAACATGGCGGTCAGTTACCCTGGAAACAGGGCTGTCAGTTGCCCCGGAAACAGGGCGGTCAGTTACCCTGGAAACAGGGCAGTCATTTACCCCGGAAACAGGGTGAACTATTACCCTGGAAAAAGTGCAGTCAGTTGTCCCGGAAACAGGGCGGTCAGTTACCCTGGAAACAGGGCAGTCAGTTACCCCGGAAACAGGGTGATCAGTTACCCAGGAAACAGGGTGAACAGTAACCCTGGAAACAGGGCAGTCAGCTACCCCGGAAACAGGGCTGTCAGATGCGCTGGAAACAGGGCAGTCAGTTACCCCGGAAACAGGGTGATCATTTACCCTGGAAACAGGGAGATCAGTTACCCTGGAAACAGGGCAAAAAGTTACCCCGGAAACAGGGTGATCAGTTATCCTGGAAACAGGGCGGTCAGTTACCCCGGAAACAGGGCGTTATTTACCGTGGAAACAGGTTCATCAGTTACCCCAGAAACAGGGAGATCAGTTACCCTGGAAACTGGGCAGTCAGTTAGCACGGAAATAGGGCAGTCAGTTATCCCGGAAACAGGGTGATCAGTTACCCTTGAAACAGGACAGTCAGTAACCCCGGAAACAGGGTGATCAGTTACCCTGGAAACAGGGTGATCAGTTACCCTGGAAACAGGGCGGTCAGTTACCCCAGAAACAGGGCAGTCAGATATCCCGGAAACAGGGTGATCAGTTACCCTGGAAACAGGGCTGTCAGTTATCCCGGAAACAGGGTGATCAGTTACCCTTTAAACATGGCAGTCAGTTATCCTGGAAACAGGGCAGTCAGTTACCCCGGAAACAGGGCGGTCAGTTACCATGGAAACAGGGCAGTCACTTACCCTGGAAACAGGGCGGTCAGTTATCCCGGAAACAGGGCGGTCAGTTACCCTGGAAACAGGGCAGTCAGTTACCCCGGAAACAGGGCAGTCAGTTAACCTGGAAACAGGGCAGTCAGTTATCCTGGAAACAGGGCATTCAGTTATCCTGGAAGGAGGGCGGTCAGTTACCCCGGAAATAGGGCGGTCAGTTATCCAGGAAAGAGGGTGATCAGTTACCCCGGAAACAGGGAGATCAGTTACCCTGGAAACAGGGCAGTCAGTTACCCTGGAAACAGGGCAGTCCGTTATCCTGGAAACAGGGTGGTCAGTTACCCTGGAAACAGGGTAGTCAGTTACCCTGGAAACAGGGTGATCAGTTACCCCAGAAGCAGGGCAGTCAGTTAGGCGGAAACAGGGAGATCAGTTACCCTGGAAACAGGGCGGTCAGTTACCCTGGAAACAGGGCAGTCAGTTACCCCGGAAACAGGGCAGTCAGTTAACCCGGAAACAGGGCAGTCAGTTACCCCGGAAACTGGCAGTCAGTAACCCTGGAAACAGATTAGTCAGTTACCCCGGAAACAGGGTGATCAGTTATCCTGGAAACAGGGCAGTCAGTTATCCTGGAAACAGGGCAGTCAGTTACCCTGGAAACAGGGTGATCAGTTACCCCGGAAGCAGGGCAGTCAGTTACCCCGGAAACAGGGCAGTCAGTTACCCCGGAAACTGGCAGTCAGTAACCCTGGAAACAGATTAGTCAGTTATCCCGGAAACAGGGTGATCAGTTACCCTTTAAACATGGCAGTCAGTTATCCTGGAAACAGGGCAGTCAGTTACCCCGGAAACAGGGCGGTCAGTTACCGTGGAAACAGGGCAGTCAGTTACCCTTGAAACAGGGCGGTCAGTTATCCCTGAAACAGGGCGGTCAGTTACCCTGGAAACAGGGCAGTCAGTTACCCCGGAAACAGGGCAGTCAGTTAACCTGGAAACAGGGCAGTCAGTTATCCTGGAAACAGGGCTTTCAGTTATCCTGGAAGGAGGGCGGTCAGTTACCCCGGAAATAGGGCGGTCAGTTATCCAGGAAAGAGGGTGATCAGTTACCCTGGAAACAGGGAGATCAGTTACCCTGGAAACAGGGCAGTCAGTTACCCTGGAAACAGGGCAGTCCGTTATCCTGGAAACAGGGTGGTCAGTTACCCTGGAAACAGGGTAGTCAGTTACCCTGGAAACAGGGTGATCAGTTACCCCGGAAGCAGGGCAGTCAGTTAGCCGGAAACAGGGAGATCAGTTACCCTGGAAACAGGGCGGTCAGTTACCCTGGAAACAGGGCAGTCAGTTACCCCGGAAACAGGGCAGTCAGTTAACCTGGAAACAGGGCAGTCAGTTATCCTGGAAACAGGGCATTCAGTTATCCTGGAAGGAGGGCGGTCAGTTACCCCGGAAATAGGGCGGTCAGTTATCCAGGAAAGAGGGTGATCAGTTACCCCGGAAACAGGGAGATCAGTTACCCTGGAAACAGGGCAGTCAGTTACCCTGGAAACAGGGCAGTCCGTTATCCTGGAAACAGGGTGGTCAGTTACCCTGGAAACAGGGCAGTCAGTTACCCTGGAAACAGGGTGATCAGTTACCCCGGAAGCAGGGCAGTCAGTTACCCGGAAACAGGGCAGTCAGTTACCCCGGAAACTGGCAGTCAGTAACCCTGGAAACAGATTAGTCAGTTACCCCGGAAACAGGGTGATCAGTTATCCTGGAAACAGGGCAGTCAGTTACCCCGGAAACTGGGCAGTACGTTACCCTGGAAACTGGGCAGTCAGTTATCCTGGAAGCAGGGCAGTCAGTTACCCCGGAAACAGGGCAGTCAGTAACCCTGGAAACAGATTATTCAGTTACCCCAGAAACAGGGTGATCAGTTATCCTGGAAACAGGGCAGTCAGTTAGCCTGGAAACACGGAAGTCAGTTACCCTGGAAACTGGGCAGTACGTTACCCTGGAAACAGGGCAGTCAGTTATCCTGGAAACAGGGCGGTCAATTACCCTGGAAACAGGGTGATCAGTTACCCCGGAAACCAGGCAGTCAGTTACCCTGGAAACAGGAGCAGTCAGTTATCCTGGATACAGGGTGGTCAGTTACCCTGGAAACAGGGCGGTCAGTTACCCCGGAAACTGGGCAGTCTGTTACCCCGGAAATAGGGCGGTCAGTTATCCTGGAAACAGGGTGATCAGTTCCCCTGGAAACAGGGCAGTCAGTTAGCCGGAAACAGGGAGATAAGTTACCCTGGAAACAGGGCGGTCAGTTACCCTGGAAACAGGGCAGTCAGTTACCCCGGAAACAGGGCAGTCAGTTAACCCGGAAACAGGGCAGTCAGTTACCCCGGAAACTGGCAGTCAGTAACCCTGGAAACAGGGCAGTCCGTTATCCTGGAAACAGGGTGGTCAGTTACCCTGGAAACAGGGTAGTCAGTTACCCTGGAAACAGGGTGATCAGTTACCCCGGAAGCAGGGCAGTCAGTTAGCCGGAAACAGGGAGATCAGTTACCCTGGAAACAGGGCGGTCAGTTACCCTGGAAACAGGGCAGTCAGTTACCCCGGAAACAGGGCAGTCAGTTAACCTGGAAACAGGGCAGTCAGTTATCCTGGAAACAGGGCATTCAGTTATCCTGGAAGGAGGGCGGTCAGTTACCCCGGAAATAGGGCGGTCAGTTATCCAGGAAAGAGGGTGATCAGTTACCCCGGAAACAGGGAGATCAGTTACCCTGGAAACAGGGCAGTCAGTTACCCTGGAAACAGGGCAGTCCGTTATCCTGGAAACAGGGTGGTCAGTTACCCTGGAAACAGGGTAGTCAGTTACCCTGGAAACAGGGTGATCAGTTACCCTGGAAACAGGGCAGTCCGTTATCCTGGAAACAGGGTGGTCAGTTACCCTGGAAGCAGGGCAGTCAGTTACCCTGGAAACAGGGTGATCAGTTACCCCGGAAGCAGGGCAGTCAGTTACCCGGAAACAGGGCAGTCAGTTACCCCGGAAACTGGCAGTCAGTAACCCTGGAAACAGATTAGTCAGTTACCCCGGAAACAGGGTGATCAGTTATCCTGGAAACAGGGCAGTCAGTTACCCCGGAAACTGGGCAGTACGTTACCCTGGAAACTGGGCAGTCAGTTATCCTGGAAGCAGGGCAGTCAGTTACCCCGGAAACAGGGCAGTCAGTAACCCTGGAAACAGATTATTCAGTTACCCCAGAAACAGGGTGATCAGTTATCCTGGAAACAGGGCAGTCAGTTAGCCTGGAAACACGGAAGTCAGTTACCCCGGAAACTGGGCAGTACGTTACCCTGGAAACAGGGCAGTCAGTTATCCTGGAAACAGGGCGGTCAATTACCCTGGAAACAGGGTGATCAGTTACCCCGGAAACCAGGCAGTCAGTTACCCTGGAAACAGGAGCAGTCAGTTATCCTGGATACAGGGTGGTCAGTTACCCTGGAAACAGGGCGGTCAGTTACCCCGGAAACTGGGCAGTCTGTTACCCCGGAAATAGGGCGGTCAGTTATCCTGGAAACAGGGTGATCAGTTCCCCTGGAAACAGGGCAGTCAGTTAGCCGGAAACAGGGAGATCAGTTACCCTGGAAACAGGGCGGTCAGTTACCCTGGAAACAGGGCAGTCAGTTACCCCGGAAACAGGGCAGTCAGTTAACCCGGAAACAGGGCAGTCAGTTACCCCGGAAACTGGCAGTCAGTAACCCTGGAAACAGGGCAGTCCGTTATCCTGGAAACAGGGTGGTCAGTTACCCTGGAAACAGGGTAGTCAGTTACCCTGGAAACAGGGTGATCAGTTACCCCGGAAGCAGGGCAGTCAGTTAGCCGGAAACAGGGAGATCAGTTACCCTGGAAACAGGGCGGTCAGTTACCCTGGAAACAGGGCAGTCAGTTACCCCGGAAACAGGGCAGTCAGTTAACCTGGAAACAGGGCAGTCAGTTATCCTGGAAACAGGGCATTCAGTTATCCTGGAAGGAGGGCGGTCAGTTACCCCGGAAATAGGGCGGTCAGTTATCCAGGAAAGAGGGTGATCAGTTACCCCGGAAACAGGGAGATCAGTTACCCTGGAAACAGGGCAGTCAGTTACCCTGGAAACAGGGCAGTCCGTTATCCTGGAAACAGGGTGGTCAGTTACCCTGGAAACAGGGCAGTCAGTTACCCTGGAAACAGGGTGATCAGTTACCCCGGAAGCAGGGCAGTCAGTTACCCGGAAACAGGGCAGTCAGTTACCCCGGAAACTGGCAGTCAGTAACCCTGGAAACAGATTAGTCAGTTACCCCGGAAACAGGTTGATCAGTTATCCTGGAAACAGGGCAGTCAGTTACCCCGGAAACTGGGCAGTACGTTACCCTGGAAACTGGGCAGTCAGTTATCCTGGAAGCAGGGCAGTCAGTTACCCCGGAAACAGGGCAGTCAGTAACCCTGGAAACAGATTATTCAGTTACCCCAGAAACAGGGTGATCAGTTATCCTGGAAACAGGGCAGTCAGTTAGCCTGGAAACACGGAAGTCAGTTACCCCGGAAACTGGGCAGTACGTTACCCTGGAAACAGGGCAGTCAGTTATCCTGGAAACAGGGCGGTCAATTACCCTGGAAACAGGGTGATCAGTTACCCCGGAAACCAGGCAGTCAGTTACCCTGGAAACAGGAGCAGTCAGTTATCCTGGATACAGGGTGGTCAGTTACCCTGGAAACAGGGCGGTCAGTTACCCCGGAAACAGGGCAGTCTGTTACCCCGGAAATAGGGCGGTCAGTTATCCTGGAAACAGGGTGATCAGTTCCCCTGGAAACAGGGCAGTCAGTTACCCTGGAAACAGGGAGGTCAGTTATCCCAGAAATAGGGCGGTCAGTTATCCTGGAAACAGGGTGATCAGTTCCCCCGGAAACAGGGAGATCAGTTACCCCGGAAACAGGGAAGTCAGTTACCCTGGAAACAGGGCAGTCCGTTATCCTGGAAACAGGGTAGTCAGTTACCCTGGAAACAGGGCAGTCTGTTACCCCGGAAACAGGGTGATCAGTTATCCTGGAAACAGGGCGGTCAGTTACCCCGGAAACAGGGCAGTCAGTTACCCCAGAAGCAGGGCAGTCAGTTACCCTGGAAACAGGGCAGTCCGTTATCCTGGAAACAGGGTTGTCAGTTAGCCTGGAAAAAGGGCAGTCTGTTACCCTGGAAACAGGGTGATCAGTTATCCTGGAAACAGGGCGGTCAGTTACCCCGGAAACAGCGAGATCAGTTACCCCGGAAACAGGGCGGTCAGTTACCCTGGGAACAGGGCAGTCAGTTAACCCGGAAACAGGGCAGTCAGTTAAACTGGAAACAGGGCAGTCAGTTACCCCGGAAACAGGGTGATCAGTTACCCTGGAGAAAGGGTGATCAGTTACCCTGGGAACAGGGCGGTCAGTTACCCTGGAAACAGGGCAGTCAGTTACCCCAGAAACAAGGAGATCAGTTACCCTGGAAGCTGGGCAGTCAGTTACCCTGGAAACAGGGCAGTCAGTTACCCCGGAAACAGGGCGGTCAGTAACCCTAGAAACAGATTACTCAGCTACCCCGGAAACAGGGTGATCAGTTACCCTGGAAACAGGGCAGTCAGTTATCCTGGAAACAGGGCGGTCATTTACCCCGAAAACATGGCGGTCAGTTACCCTGGAAACAGGGCTGTCAGTTACCCCGGAAACAGGGCGGTCAGTTACCCTGGAAACAGGGCAGTCATTTACCCCGGAAACAGGGTGAACTATTACCCTGGAAAAAGTGCAGTCAGTTGTCCCGGAAACAGGGCGGTCAGTTACCCTGGAAACAGGGCAGTCAGTTACCCCGGAAACAGGGTGATCAGTTACCCCGGAAAAAGGGTGAACAGTAACCCTGGAAACAGGGCAGTCAGCTACCCCGGAAACTGGGCTGTCAGATGCGCTGGAAACAGGGCAGTCAGTTACCCCGGAAACAAGGTGATCATTTACCCTGGAAACAGGGAGATCAGTTACCCTGGAAACAGGGCAGTCAGTTACCCCGGAAACAGGGTGATCAGTTATCCTGGAAACAGGGCGGTCAGTTACCCCGGAAACAGGGCGTTCAGTTACCGTGGAAACAGGTTCATTAGTTACCCCAGAAACAGGGAGATCAGTTACCCTGGAAACTGGGCAGTCAGTTAGCACGGAAATAGGGCAGTCAGTTATCCCGGAAACAGGGTGATCAGTTACCCTTGAAACAGGACAGTCAGTAACCCCGGAAACAGGGTGATCAGTTACCCTGGAAACAGGGTGATCAGTTACCCTGGAAACAGGGCGGTCAGTTACCCCAGAAACAGGGCAGTCAGATATCCCGGAAACAGGGTGATCAGTTACCCTGGAAACAGGGCTGTCAGTTATCCCGGAAACTGGGTGATCAGTTACCCTTTAAACATGGCAGTCAGTTATCCTGGAAACAGGGCAGTCAGTTACCCCGGAAACAGGGCGGTCAGTTACCGTGGAAACAGGGCAGTCAGTTACCCTGGAAACAGGGCGGTCAGTTATCCTGGAAACAGGGCGGTCAGTTACCCTGGAAATAGGGCGGTCAGTTACCCTGGAAACAGGGCGGTCAGTTACCCCGGAAACAGGGAGATCAGTTACCCCGGAAACAGGGCGGTCAGTTACCCTGGAAACAGGGCAGTCAGTTACCCCGAAAACAGGGCAGTCAGTTAACCTGGAAACAGGGCAGTCAGTTACCCCAGAAACAGGGCATTCAGTTATCCTGGAAGGAGGGCGGTCAGTTACCCCGGAAATAGGGCGGTCAGTTATCCAGGAAAGAGGGTGATCAGTTACCCCGGAAACAGGGAGATCAGTTACCCTGGAAACAGGGCAGTCCGTTATCCTGGAAACAGGGTGGTCAGTTACCCTGGAAACAGGGCATTCAGTTACCCTGGAAACAGGGAGATCAGTTACCCTGGAAACAGGGTGGTCAGTTACCCCGGAAACAGGGCGGTCAGTTACCCTGGGAACAGGGCAGTCAGTTAACCCGGAAACAGGGCAGTCAGTTAAACTGGAAACAGGGCAGTCAGTTACCCCGGAAACAGGGTGATCAGTTACCCTGGAGAAAGGGTGATCAGTTACCCTGGGAACAGGGCGGTCAGTTACCCTGGAAAAAGGGTAGTCAGTTACCCCAGAAACAAGGAGATCAGTTACCCTGGAAGCTGGGCAGTCAGTTACCCTGGAAACAGGGCAGTCAGTTACCCCGGAAACAGGGCGGTCAGTAACCCTGGAAACAGATTACTCAGCTACCCCGGAAACAGGGTGATCAGTTACCCTGGAAACAGGGCAGTCAGATATCCTGGAAACAGAGCGGTCATTTACCCCGAAAACATGGCGGTCAGTTACCCTGGAAACAGGGCTGTCAGTTACCCCGGAAACAGGGCGGTCAGTTACCCTGGAAACAGGGCAGTCATTTACCCCGGAAACAGGGTGAACTATTACCCTGGAAAAAGTGCAGTCAGTTGTCCCGGAAACAGGGCGGTCAGTTACCCTGGAAACAGGGCAGTCAGTTACCCCGGAAGCAGGGTGATCAGTTACCCAGGAAACAGGGTGAACAGTAACCCTGGAAACAGGGCAGTCAGCTACCCCGGAAACAGGGCTGTCAGATGCGCTGGAAACAGGGCAGTCAGTTACCCCGGAAACAGGGTGATCATTTACCCTGGAAACAGGGAGATCAGTTACCCTGGAAACAGGGCAGTCAGTTACCCCGGAAACAGGGTGATCAGTTATCCTGGAAACAGGGCGGTCAGTTACCCCGGAAACAGGGCGTTCAGTTACCGTGGAAACAGGTTCATCAGTTACCCCAGAAACAGGGAGATCAGTTACCCTGGAAACTGGGCAGTCAGTTAGCACGGAAATAGGGCAGTCAGTTATCCCGGAAACAGGGTGATCAGTTACCCTTGAAACAGGACAGTCAGTAACCCCGGAAACAGGGTGATCAGTTACCCTGGAAACAGGGTGATCAGTTACCCTGGAAACAGGGCGGTCAGTTACCCCAGAAACAGGGCAGTCAGATATCCCGGAAACAGGGTGATCAGTTACCCTGGAAACAGGGCTGTCAGTTATCCCGGAAACAGGGTGATCAGTTACCCTTTAAACATGGCAGTCAGTTATCCTGGAAACAGGGCAGTCAGTTACCCCGGAAACAGGGCGGTCAGTTACCGTGGAAACAGGGCAGTCACTTACCCTGGAAACAGGGCGGTCAGTTATCCCGGAAACAGGGCGGTCAGTTACCCTGGAAACAGGGCAGTCAGTTACCCCGGAAACAGGGCAGTCAGTTAACCTGGAAACAGGGCAGTCAGTTATCCTGGAAACAGGGCATTCAGTTATCCTGGAAGGAGGGCGGTCAGTTACCCCGAAAATAGGGCGGTCAGTTATCCAGGAAAGAGGGTGATCAGTTACCCCGGAAACAGGGAGATCAGTTACCCTGGAAACAGGGCAGTCAGTTACCCTGGAAACAGGGCAGTCCGTTATCCTGGAAACAGGGTGGTCAGTTACCCTGGAAACAGGGTAGTCAGTTACCCTGGAAACAGGGTGATCAGTTACCCCAGAAGCAGGGCAGTCAGTTAGGCGGAAACAGGGAGATCAGTTACCCTGGAAACAGGGCGGTCAGTTACCCTGGAAACAGGGCAGTCAGTTACCCCGGAAACAGGGCAGTCAGTTAACCCGGAAACAGGGCAGTCAGTTACCCCGGAAACTGGCAGTCAGTAACCCTGGAAACAGATTAGTCAGTTACCCCGGAAACAGGGTGATCAGTTATCCTGGAAACAGGGCAGTCAGTTATCCTGGAAACAGGGCAGTCAGTTACCCTGGAAACAGGGTGATCATTTACCCCGGAAACAGGGCAGTCAGTTAACCTGGAAACAGGGCAGTCAGTTATCCTGGAAACAGGGCATTCAGTTATCCTGGAAGGAGGGCGGTCAGTTACCCCGAAAATAGGGCGGTCAGTTATCCAGGAAAGAGGGTGATCAGTTACCCCGGAAACAGGGAGATCAGTTACCCTGGAAACAGGGCAGTCAGTTACCCTGGAAACAGGGCAGTCCGTTATCCTGGAAACAGGGTGGTCAGTTACCCTGGAAACAGGGTAGTCAGTTACCCTGGAAACAGGGTGATCAGTTACCCCAGAAGCAGGGCAGTCAGTTAGGCGGAAACAGGGAGATCAGTTACCCTGGAAACAGGGCGGTCAGTTTCCCTGGAAACAGGGCAGTCAGTTACCCCGGAAACAGGGCAGTCAGTTAACCCGGAAACAGGGCAGTCAGTTACCCCGGAAACTGGCAGTCAGTAACCCTGGAAACAGATTAGTCAGTTACCCCGGAAACAGGGTGATCAGTTATCCTGGAAACAGGGCAGTCAGTTATCCTGGAAACAGGGCAGTCAGTTACCCTGGAAACAGGGCAGTCCGTTATCCTGGAAACAGGGTGGTCAGTTACCCTGGAAACAGGGTAGTCAGTTACCCTGGAAACAGGGTGATCAGTTACCCCAGAAGCAGGGCAGTCAGTTAGGCGGAAACAGGGCAGTCAGTTATCCTGGAAACAGGGCAGTCAGTTACCCTGGAAACAGGGTGATCAGTTACCCCGGAAGCAGGGCAGTCAGTTACCCCGGAAACAGGGCAGTCAGTTACCCCGGAAACTGGCAGTCAGTAACCCTGGAAACAGATTAGTCAGTTATCCCGGAAACAGGGTGATCAGTTACCCTTTAAACATGGCAGTCAGTTATCCTGGAAACAGGGCAGTCAGTTACCCCGGAAACAGGGCAGTCAGTTACCGTGGAAACAGGGCAGTCAGTTACCCTTGAAACAGGGCGGTCAGTTATCCCTGAAACAGGGCGGTCAGTTACCCTGGAAACAGGGCAGTCAGTTACCCCGGAAACAGGGCAGTCAGTTAACCTGGAAACAGGGCAGTCAGTTATCCTGGAAACAGGGCATTCAGTTATCCTGGAAGGAGGGCGGTCAGTTACCCCGGAAATAGGGCGGTCAGTTATCCAGGAAAGAGGGTGATCAGTTACCCCGGAAACAGGGAGATCAGTTACCCTGGAAACAGGGCAGTCAGTTACCCTGGAAACAGGGCAGTCCGTTATCCTGGAAACAGGGTGGTCAGTTACCCTGGAAACAGGGTAGTCAGTTACCCTGGAAACAGGGTGATCAGTTACCCCGGAAGCAGGGCAGTCAGTTAGCCGGAAACAGGGAGATCAGTTACCCTGGAAACAGGGCGGTCAGTTACCCTGGAAACAGGGCAGTCAGTTACCCCGGAAACAGGGCAGTCAGTTAACCTGGAAACAGGGCAGTCAGTTATCCTGGAAACAGGGCATTCAGTTATCCTGGAAGGAGGGCGGTCAGTTACCCCGGAAATAGGGCGGTCAGTTATCCAGGAAAGAGGGTGATCAGTTACCCCGGAAACAGGGAGATCAGTTACCCTGGAAACAGGGCAGTCAGTTACCCTGGAAACAGGGCAGTCCGTTATCCTGGAAACAGGGTGGTCAGTTACCCTGGAAACAGGGCAGTCAGTTACCCTGGAAACAGGGTGATCAGTTACCCCGGAAGCAGGGCAGTCAGTTACCCGGAAACAGGGCAGTCAGTTACCCCGGAAACTGGCAGTCAGTAACCCTGGAAACAGATTAGTCAGTTACCCCGGAAACAGGGTGATCAGTTATCCTGGAAACAGGGCAGTCAGTTACCCCGGAAACTGGGCAGAACGTTACCCTGGAAACTGGGCAGTCAGTTATCCTGGAAGCAGGGCAGTCAGTTACCCCGGAAACAGGGCAGTCAGTAACCCTGGAAACAGATTATTCAGTTACCCCAGAAACAGGGTGATCAGTTATCCTGGAAACAGGGCAGTCAGTTAGCCTGGAAACACGGAAGTCAGTTACCCCGGAAACTGGGCAGTACGTTACCCTGGAAACAGGGCAGTCAGTTATCCTGGAAACAGGGCGGTCAATTACCCTGGAAACAGGGTGATCAGTTACCCCGGAAACCAGGCAGTCAGTTACCCTGGAAACAGGAGCAGTCAGTTATCCTGGATACAGGGTGGTCAGTTACCCTGGAAACAGGGCGGTCAGTTACCCCGGAAACTGGGCAGTCTGTTACCCCGGAAATAGGGCGGTCAGTTATCCTGGAAACAGCATGATCAGTTCCCCTGGAAACAGGGCAGTCAGTTACCCTGGAAACAGGGAGGTCAGTTATCCCAGAAATAGGGCGGTCAGTTATCCTGGAAACAGGGTGATCAGTTCCCCCGGAAACAGGGAGATCAGTTACCCCGGAAACAGGGAAGTCAGTTACCCTGGAAACAGGGCAGTCCGTTATCCTGGAAACAGGGTAGTCAGTTACCCTGGAAACAGGGCAGTCTGTTACCCCGGAAACAGGGTGATCAGTTATCCTGGAAACAGGGCGGTCAGTTACCCCGGAAACATGGCAGTCAGTTACCCCAGAAGCAGGGCAGTCAGTTACCCTGGAAACAGGGCAGTCCGTTATCCTGGAAACAGGGTTGTCAGTTAGCCTGGAAACAGGGCAGTCTGTTACCCTGGAAACAGGGTGATCAGTTATCCTGGAAACAGGGCGGTCAGTTACCCCGGAAACCGGGCAGAAAGTTACCCTGGAAACAGGGCAGTCAGTTATCCTGGATACAGCGTGGTCAGTTACCCTGGAAACAGGGCTGTCAGTTACACCGGAAACAGGGCAGTCAGTTACCCCGGAAACTGGGCGGTCAGTAACCCTGGAAACAGATCAGTCAGTTACCCCGGAAACAGGCTGATCAGTTACCCTGGAAACAGGGCAGTCAGTTACCCTTGAAACAGGGCAGTCAGTTATCCCGGAAACATGGCAGTCAGTTATCCCGGAAACAGGGTGATCAGTTACCCTGGAAACACGGCAGTCAGTTACCCCGGAAACAGGGCGGTCAGTTATCCCGGAAATAGGGCGGTCAGTTATCCTGGAAACAGGGTGATCAGTTTCCCCGGAAACAGGGAGATTAGTAACCCCGGAAACAGGGCAGTCAGTTACCCTGGAAACAGGGCATTCCGTTATCCTGGAAACAGCGTGGTCAGTTACCCTGGAAACAGGGCAGTCTGTTACCCCGGAAACAGGGTGATCAGCTATCCTGGAAACAGGGCGATCAGTTACCCCGGAAACAGGGCAGTCAGTTACCCCGGAAACAGGGCAGTCAGTTAGCCTGGAAAGAGGGCAGTCAGTTACCCCGGAAATTGGGCAGTACGTTACCCTGGAAACAGGGCAGTCAGTTACCCCGGAAACAGGGCAGTCAGTTATCCCCGAAACAGGGCAGTCAGTTAGCCTGGAAAGAGGGCAGTCAGTTACCCCGGAAATTGGGCAGTACGTTACCCTGGAAACAGGGCAGTCAGTTATCCTGGAAACAGGGCGGTCAGTTACCCGGAAATAGGGCGGTCAGTTATCCTGGAAACAGGGGGTCAGTTACCCTGGAAACCGGGAGATCAGTTATCCTGGAAACAGGGCATTCAGCTACCCCGGAAACTGGGCAGTACGTTACCCTGGAAACAAGGCAGTCAGTTATCCTGGAAACAGGGCGGTCAGTTACCCCGGAAACAGGGCAGTCACTAACCCTGGAAACAGATTAGTCAGTTACCCCAGAAACAGGGTGATCAGTTATCCTGGAAACAGGGCTGTCAGTTAGCCTGGAAACACGGCAGTCAGTTACCCCGGAAACTGGGCAGTACGTTACCCTGGAAACAGGGCAGTCTGTTACCCCGGAAACAGGGTGATCAGTTATCCTGGAAACAGGGCGGTCAGTTACCCCGGAAACAGGGCAGTCAGTTACCCCGGAAACAGGGCAGTCAGTTAGCCTGGAAAGAGGGCAGTCAGTTACCCCGGAAATTGGGCAGTACGTTACCCTGGAAACAGGGCAGTCAGTTATCATGGAAACAGGGCGGTCAGTTACCCGGAAATAGGGCGGTCAGTTACCCCGGACACCGGGCAGAAAGTTACCCTGGAAACAGGGCAGTAGGTTATCCTGGATACAGCGTGGTCAGTTACCCTGGAAACAGGGCAGTCCGTTATCCTGGAAACAGGGTGGTCAGTTACACTGGAAACAGGGCAGTCTGTTACCCCGGAAACAGGGTGATCAGCTATCCTGGAAACAGGGCGATCAGTTACCCCGGAAACAGGGCAGTCAGTTACCCCGGAAACAGGGCAGTCAGTTAGCCTGGAAAGAGGGCAGTCAGTTACCCCGGAAATTGGGCAGTACGTTACCCTGGAAACAGGGCAGTCAGTTACCCCGGAAACAGGGCAGTCAGTTATCCCCGAAACAGGGCAGTCAGTTAGCCTGGAAAGAGGGCAGTCAGTTACCCCGGAAATTGGGCAGTACGTTACCCTGGAAACAGGGCAGTCAGTTATCCTGGAAACAGGGCGGTCAGTTACCCGGAAATAGGGCGGTCAGTTATCCTGGAAACAGGGGGTCAGTTACCCTGGAAACCGGGAGATCAGTTATCCTGGAAACAGGGCATTCAGCTACCCCGGAAACTGGGCAGTACGTTACCCTGGAAACAAGGCAGTCAGTTATCCTGGAAACAGGGCGGTCAGTTACCCCGGAAACAGGGCAGTCACTAACCCTGGAAACAGATTAGTCAGTTACCCCAGAAACAGGGTGATCAGTTATCCTGGAAACAGGGCTGTCAGTTAGCCTGGAAACACGGCAGTCAGTTACCCCGGAAACTGGGCAGTACGTTACCCTGGAAACAGGGCAGTCTGTTACCCCGGAAACAGGGTGATCAGTTATCCTGGAAACAGGGCGGTCAGTTACCCCGGAAACAGGGCAGTCAGTTACCCCGGAAACAGGGCAGTCAGTTAGCCTGGAAAGAGGGCAGTCAGTTACCCCGGAAATTGGGCAGTACGTTACCCTGGAAACAGGGCAGTCAGTTATCATGGAAACAGGGCGGTCAGTTACCCGGAAATAGGGCGGTCAGTTACCCCGGACACCGGGCAGAAAGTTACCCTGGAAACAGGGCAGTAGGTTATCCTGGATACAGCGTGGTCAGTTACCCTGGAAACAGGGCGGTTAGTTACCCCGGAAACAGGGCAGTCAGTTACCCCGGAAACTGGGTGGTCAGTAACCCTGGAAACAGATCAGTCAGTTACCCCGGAAACAGGCTGATCAGTTACCCTGGAGACAGGGCAGTCAGTTACCCTGGAAACAGGGCAGTCAGTTATCCCGGAAACATGGCAGTCAGTTATCCCGGAAACAGGGTGATCAGTTACCCTGGAAACACGGCAGTCAGTTACCCCGGAAACAGGGTGGTCAGTTATCCCGGAAATAGGGCGGTCAGTTATCCTGGAAACAGGGTGATCAGTTTCCCCGGAAACAGGGAGATCAGTAACCCCGGAAACAGGGCAGTCAGTTACGCTGGAAACAGGGCATTCCGTTATCCTGGAAACAGCGTGGTCAGTTACCCTGGAAACAGGGCTGTCTGTTACCCCGGAAAAAGGGTGATCAGTTATCCTGGAAACAGGGCGGTCAGTAACCCCGGAAACAGGGCAGTCAGTTACCCCGGAAACAGGGCAGTCAGTTAGCCTGGAAAGAGGGCAGTCAGTTACCCCGGAAATTGGGCAGTACGTTACCCTGGAGACAGGGTCGTCAGTTACCCCGGAAACAGGGCAGTCAGTTACCCCCGAAACAGGGCAGTCAGTTAGCCTGGAAAGAGGGCAGTCAGTTACCCCGGAAATTGGGCAGTACGTTACCCTGGAAACAGGGCAGTCAGTTACCCCGGAAACAGGGCAGTCAGTTATCCCCGAAACAGGGCAGTCAGTTAGCCTGGAAAGAGGGCAGTCAGTTACCCCGGAAATTGGGCAGTACGTTACCCTGGAAACAGGGCAGTCAGTTATCCTGGAAACAGGGCGGTCAGTTACCCGGAAATAGGGCGGTCAGTTATCCTGGAAACAGGGGGTCAGTTACCCTGGAAACCGGGAGATCAGTTATCCTGGAAACAGGGCAGTCAGCTACCCCGGAAACTGGGCAGTACGTTACCCTGGAAACAAGGCAGTCAGTTATCCTGGAAACAGGGCGGTCAGTTACCCCGGAAACAGGGCAGTCACTAACCCTGGAAACAGATTAGTCAGTTACCCCAGAAACAGGGTGATCAGTTATCCTGGAAACAGGGCTGTCAGTTAGCCTGGAAACACGGCAGTCAGTTACCCCGGAAACTGGGCAGTACGTTACCCTGGAAACAAGGCAGTCTGTTACCCCGGAAACAGGGTGATCAGTTATCCTGGAAACAGGGCGGTCAGTTACCCCGGAAACAGGGCAGTCAGTTACCCCGGAAACAGGGCAGTCAGTTAGCCTGGAAAGAGGGCAGTCAGTTACCCCGGAAATTGGGCAGTACGTTACCCTGGAAACAGGGCAGTCAGTTATCATGGAAACAGGGCGGTCAGTTACCCGGGAATAGGGCGGTCAGTTACCCCGGACACCGGGCAGAAAGTTACCCTGGAAACAGGGCAGTAGGTTATCCTGGATACAGCGTGGTGAGTTACCCTGGAAACAGGGCGGTTAGTTACCCCGGAAACAGGGCAGTCAGTTACCCCGGAAACTGGGTGGTCAGTAACCCTGGAAACAGATCAGTCAGTTACCCCGGAAACAGGCTGATCAGTTACCCTGGAGACAGGGCAGTCAGTTACCCTGGAAACAGGGCAGTCAGTTATCCCGGAAACATGGCAGTCAGTTATCCCGGAAACAGGGTGATCAGTTACCCTGGAAACACGGCAGTCAGTTACCCCGGAAACAGGGTGGTCAGTTATCCCGGAAATAGGGCGGTCAGTTATCCTGGAAACAGGGTGATCAGTTTCCCCGGAAACAGGGAGATCAGTAACCCCGGAAACAGGGCAGTCAGTTACGCTGGAAACAGGGCATTCCGTTATCCTGGAAACAGCGTGGTCAGTTACCCTGGAAGCAGGGCTGTCTGTTACCCCGGAAACAGGGTGATCAGTTATCCTGGAAACAGGGCGGTCAGTAACCCCGGAAACAGGGCAGTCAGTTACCCCGGAAACAGGGCAGTCAGTTACCCTGGAAAGAGGGCAGTCAGTTACCCCGGAAATTGGGCAGTACGTTACCCTGGAGACAGGGTCGTCAGTTACCCCGGAAACAGGGCAGTCAGTTACCCCCGAAACAGGGCAGTCAGTTAGCCTGGAAAGAGGGCTGTCAGTTACCCCGGAAATTTTGCAGTACGTTACCCTGGAAACAGGGCAGTCAGTTATCCTGGAAACAGGGCGGTCAGTTACCCGGAAATAGGGCGGTCAGTTATCCTGGAAACAGGGGGTCAGTTACCCTGGAAACTGGGAGATCAGTTATCCTGGAAACAGGGCAGTCAGCTACCCCGGAAACTGGGCAGTACGTTACCCTGGAAACAGGGCAGTCAGTTATCCTGGAAACAGGGCGGTCAGTTACCCCGGAAACAGGGCAGTCAGTAACCCTGGAAACAGATTAGTCAGTTACCCCAGAAACAGGGTGATCAGTTATCCTGGAAACAGGGCAGTCAGTTAGCCTGGAAACACGGCAGTCAGTTACCCCGGAAACTGGGCAGTACGTTACCCTGGAAACAGGGCAGTCAGTTATCCTGGAAAAAGGGCGGTCAGTTACCCTGGAAACAGGGAGATCAGTTACCCCGGAAACCGGGCAGTCAGTTACCCTGAAAACAGGAGCAGTTAGTTATCCTGGATACAGGGTGGTCAGTTACCCTGGAAACAGGGCGGTCAGTTACCCCGGAAACAGGGCAGTCAGTTACCCTGGAAACTGGGCGGTCAGTAACCCTGGAAACAGATCAGTCAGTTTCCCGGAAACATGGCAGTCAGTTATCCCGGAAACAGGGTGATAAGTTACCCTGGAAACAGGGCAGTCAGTTACCCTGGAAACAGGGCTGTCAGTTATCCCGGAAATAGGGCGGTCAGTTATCTTGGAAACAGGGTGATCAGTTACCCCGGAAACAGGGTTAACAGTAACCCTGGAAACAGGGCACTCAGCTACCCCGGAAACAGGGCGGTCAGTTGCCCTGGAAACAGGGCAGTCAGTTACACCGGAAACAGGGTGATCAGTTACCCTGGAAACAGGGCAGTCAGTTACCCTGGAAACAGGGCGGTCAGTTATCCCGGAAATAGGGCGGTCAGTTTTCTTGGAAACAGGGTGATCAGTTACCCCGGAAACAGGGTGAACAGTAACCCTGGAAACAGGGCAGTCAGCTACCCCGGAAACAGGGCGGTCAGTTGCCCTGGAAACAGGGCAGTCTGTTACCCCGGAAAGAGGGTGATCAGTTACCCTGGAAACAGGGAGATCAGTTACCCTGGAAACAGGGCAGTCAGTTACCCCGGAAACAGGGTGATCAGTTATCCTGGAAACAGGGCGGTCAGTTACCCCGGAAACAGGGCGTTCAGTTACCGTGGAAACAGGTTCATCAGTTACCCCAGAAACAGGGAGATCAGTTACCCTGGAAATTGGGCAGTCAGTTAGCACGGAAATAGGGCAGTCAGTTATCCCGGAAACAGGGTGATCAGTTACCCTTGAAACAGGACAGTCAGTAACCCCGGAAACAGGGTGATCAGTTACCCTGGAAACAGGGTGATCAGTTACCCTGGAAACAGGGCGGTCAGTTACCCCAGAAACAGGGCAGTCAGATATCCCGGAAACAGGGTGATCAGTTACCCTGGAAACAGGGCTGTCAGTTATCCCGGAAACAGGGTGATCAGTTACCCTTTAAACATGGCAGTCAGTTATCCTGGAAACAGGGCAGTCAGTTACCCCGGAAACAGGGCGGTCAGTTACCGTGGAAACAGGGCAGTCAGTTACCCTGGAAACAGGGCGGTTCGTTATCCTGGAAACAGGGCGGTCAGTTACCCTGGAAATAGGGCGGTCAGTTACTCTGGAAACAGGGCGGTCAGTTACCCCGGAAACAGGGAGATCAGTTACCCCGGAAACAGGGCGGTCAGTTACCCTGGAAACAGGGCAGTCAGTTACCCCGGAAACAGGGCAGTCAGTTAACCTGGAAACAGGGCAGTCAGTTATCCTGGAAACGAGGCATTCAGTTATCCTGGAAGGAGGGCGGTCAGTTACTCCGGAAATAGGGCGGTCAGTTATCCAGGAAAGAGGGTGATCAGTTACCCCGGAAGCAGGGAGATCAGTTACCCTGGAAACAGGGCAGTCAGTTACCCTGGAAACAGGGCAGTCCGTTATCCTCGAAACAGGGTGGTCAGTTGCCCTGGAACAGGGCAGTCAGTTACCCTGGAAGCAGGGTGATCAGTTACCCCGGAAGCAGGGCAGTCAGTTACCCTGGAAACAGGGCAGTCAGTTACCCCGGAAACTGGCAGTCTGTAACCCTGGAAACAGATTTGTCAGTTACCCCGGAAACAGGGTGATCAGTTATCCTGGAAACTGGCAGTCAGTTATCCTGGAAACAGGGCAGTCAGTTACCCCGGAAACAGGGCAGTCAGTAACCCTGGAACAGATTATTCAGTTAACCCAGAAACAGGGTGATCAGTTATCCTGGAAACAGGGCAGTCAGTTAGCCTGGAAACACGGCAGTCAGTTACCCCAGAAACTGGGCAGTACGTTACCCTGGAAACAGGGCAGTCAGTTATCCTGGAAGCAGGGCGGTCAGTTACCCTGGAAACAGGGTGATCAGTTACCCCGGAAACCGGGCAGTCAGTTACCCTGGAAACAGGAGCAGTCAGTTAATCTGGATACAGGGTGGTCAGTTACCCTGGAAACAGGGCGGTCAGTTACCCCGGAAACAGGGCAGTCTGTTATCCTGGATACAGGGTGGTCAGTTACCCTGGAAACAGGGCGGTCAGTTACCCCGGAAACAGGGCAGTCTTTTACCCCGGAAACTGGGCGGTCAGTAACCCTGGAAACAGATCAGTCAGTTAACCCGGAAACATGGCAGTCAGTTATCCCGGAAACAGGGTGATCAGTTACCCTGGAAACAGGGCAGTCAGTTACCCTGGAAACAGGGAGGTCAGTTATCCTGTAAATAGGGCGGTCAGTTATCCTGGAAACAGGGTGATCAGTTCCCCCGGAAACAGGGAGATCAGTTATCCTGGAAACAGGGCGGTCAGTTACCCCGGAAACCGGGCAGTCAGTTACCCCGGAAGCAGGGCAGTCAGTTACCCTGGAAACAGGGCAGTCCGTTATCCTGGAAACAGGGTTGTCAGTTACCCTGGAAACAGGGCAGTCTGTTACCCTGGAAACAGGGTGATCAGTTATCCTGGAAACAGGGCGGTCAGTTACCCCGGAAACCGGGCAGAAAGCTACCCTGGAAACAGGGCAGTCAGTTATCCTGGATACAGCGTGGTCAGTTACCCTGGAAACAGGGCGGTCAGTTACCTCGGAAACAGGGCAGTCAGTTACCCCGGAAACTGGGCGGTCAGTAACCCTGGAAACAGATCAGTCAGTTACCCCGGAAACAGGCTGATCAGTTACCCTGGAAACAGGGCAGTCAGTTACCCTGGAAGCAGGGCAGTCAGTTGTCCCGGAAACATGGCAGTCAGTTATCCCGGAAACAGGGTGATCAGTTACCCTGGAAACACGGCAGTCAGTTACCCCGGAAACAGGGCGGTCAGTTATCCCGGAAATAGGGCGGTCAGTTATCCTGGAAACAGGGCGATCAGTTTCCCCGGAAACAGGGAGATCAGTAACCCCGGAAACAGGGCAGTCAGTTACCCTGGAAACAGGGCATTCCGTTATCCTGGAAACAGGGTGGTCAGTTACCCTGGAAACAGGGCAGTCTGTTACCCCGGAATCAGGGTGATCAGTTATCCTGGAAACAGGGCGGTCAGTTACCCCGGAAACAGGGCAGTCAGTTACCCCGGAAACAGGGCAGTCAGTTAGCCTGGAAAGAGGGCAGTCAGTTACCCCGGAAATTGGGCAGTACGTTACCCTGGAAACAGGGCAGTCAGTTATCCTGTTAACAGGGCGGTCAGTTACCCGGAAATAGGGCGGTCAGTTATCCTGGAAACAGGGGGTCAGTTTCCCTGGAAACCGGAAGATCAGTTATCCTGGAAACAGGGCAGTCAGCTACCCCGGAAACTGGGCAGTACGTTACCCTGGAAACAGGGCAGTCAGTTATCCTGGAAACAGGGCGGTCAGTTACCCCGGAAACAGGGCAGTCAGTAACCCTGGAAACAGATTAGTCAGTTACCCCAGAAACAGGGTGATCAGTTATCCTGGAAACAGGGCAGTCAGTTAGCCTGGAAACACGGCAGTCAGTTACCCCGGAAACTGGGCAGTACATTACCCTGGAAACAGGGCAGTCAGTTATCCTGGAAACAGGGCGGTCAGTTACCCGGAAATAGGGCGGCCAGTTATCCTGGAAACAGGGGGTCAGTTACGCTGGAAACCTTGAGATCAGTTATCCTGGAAACAGGGCAGTCAGCTACCCCGGAAACTGGGCAGTACGTTACCCTGGAAACAGGGCAGTCAGTTATCCTGGCAACAGGGCGGTCAGCTACCCCGGAAACAGGGCAGTCAGTAACCCTGGAAACAGATTAGTCTGTTACCCCAGAAACAGGGTGATCAGTTATCCTGGAAACAGGGCAGTCAGTAAGCCTGGAAACACGGCAGTCAGTTACCCCGGAAACTGGGCAGTACGTTACCCTGGAAACAGGGCAGTCAGTTATCCTGGAAAAAGGGCGGTCAGTTACCCTGGAAACAGGGAGATCAGTTACCCCGGAAACCGGGCAGTCAGTTACACTGAAAACAGGAGCAGTCAGTTATCCTGGATACAGGGTGGTCAGTTACCCTGGAAACAGGGCGGTCAGTTACCCCGGAAACAGTGCAGTCAGTTACCCCGGAAACAGGGTGATCAGTTACCCTGGAAACAGGGCAGTCAGTTACCCTGGAAACAGGGCGGTCAGTTATCCCGGAAATAGGGTGGTCAGTTATCATGGAAACAGGGTGATCAGTTCCCCCGGAAACAGGGAGATCAGTTACCCAGGAAACAGGGAAGTCAGTTACCCTGGAAACAGGGCAGTCCGTTATCCTTTAAACAGGGTGGTCTGTTACCCGGGAAACTGGGCAGTCTGTTACCCCGGAAACAGGGTGATCAGTTATCCTGGAAACAGGGCGGTCAGTTACCCCGGAAACAGGGCAGTCAGTTACCCCGGAAACAGGGCAGTCAGTTACCCTGGAAACAGGGCAGTCCGTTATCCTGGAAACAGGGTGGTCAGTTACTCTGGAAACAGGGCATTCTGTTACCCCGGAAACAGGGTGATCAGTTATCCTGGAAACAGGGCGGTCAGTTATCCCGGAAACCGGGCAGAAATTTACCCTGGAAACGGGGCGGTCAGTTACCCCGGAAACAGGGCAGTCAGTTACCCCGGAAACTGGGCGGTCAGTAACCCTGGAAACAGATCAGTCAGTTACCCCGGAAACAGGGTGATCAGTTACCCTGGAAACAGGGCAGTCAGTTACCCTGGAAACAGGGCAGTCAGTTATCCCGGAAACATGGCAGTCAGTTATCCCGGAAACAGGGTGATCAGTTACCCTGGAAACAGGGCAGTCAGTTACCCCGGAAACAGGGTGGTCAGTTATCCCGGAAATAGGGCGGTCAGTTATCCTGGAAACAGGGTGATCAGTTCCCCCGGAAACAGGGAGATCAGTTACCCCGGAAACAGGGCAGTCAGTTACCCTGGAAACAGGGCAGTCCGTTATCCTGGAAACAGGGTGGTAAGTTACCCTGGAAACAGGGCAGTCTGTTACACCGGAAACAGGGTAATCAGTTATCCTGGAAACAGGGCGGTCAGTTACTCCGGAAACAGGGCAGTCAGTTACCCCGGAAACAGGGCAGTCAGTTAGCCTGGAAAGAGGGCAGTCAGTTACTCCGGAAATAGGGCAGTCAGTTACCCTGTAAGCTGGGCAGTCAGTTACCCTGGAAACAGGGCAGTCAGTTATCCTGGAAACAGGGTGGTCAGTTACCCTGGAAACAGGGCGGTCAGTTACCCCGGAAACAGGGCAGTCAGTTACCCCGGAAACAGGGCGGTCAGTAACCCTGGAAACAGATCAGACAGTTACCCCGGAATCAGGGTGATCAGTTATACTGGAAACAGGGCAGTCAGTTACCCTGGAAACAGGGCAGTCAGTTACCCTGGAAACAGGGCAGTCAGTTATCCCGGAAACATGGCAGTAGGTTATCCCAGAAACAGGGTGATCAGTTACCCTGGAAACAGGGCAGTCAGTTACCCCGGAAATAGGGCAGTCAGTTACACTGTAAGCTGGGCAGTCAGTTACCCTGGAAACAGGGGAGTCAGTGATCCCTCAAACAGGGTGATCAGTTACCCTGGAAACTGAGCAGTCAGTTACCCTGGAAACAGGGCAGTAAGTTACCCCAGAAACAGGGTGATCAGTTACCCTGGAAACTGGGCAGTCAGTTACCCAGGAAACAGGGCAGTCAGTTAGCCCGGAAACAGGGCGGTCAGTAACCCTGGAAACAGATCAGTCAGTTACCCCGGAAACAGGGTGATCAGTTACCCTGGAAACAGGGCAGTCAGTTACCCTGGAAACAGGGCAGTCAGTTATCCCGGAAACATGGCAGTCAGTTATCCCGGAAACAGGGTGATCAGTTACCCTGGAAACAGGGCAGTCAGTTACCCCGGAAACAGGGTGGTCAGTTATCCCGGAAATAGGGCGGTCAGTTATCCTGGAAACAGGGTGATCAGTTCCCCCGGAAACAGGGAGATCAGTTACCCCAGAAACAGTGCAGTCAGTTACCCTGGAAACAGGGCAGTCCGTTATCCTGGAAACAGGGTGGTAAGTTACCCTGGAAACAGGGCAGTCTGTTACACCGGAAACAGGGTCATCAGTTATCCTGGAAACAGGGCGGTCAGTTACCCCGGAAACAGGGCAGTCAGTTACCCCGGAAACAGGGCAGTCAGTTAGCCTGGAAAGAGGGCAGTCAGTTCCTCCGGAAATTGGGCAGTACGTTACCCTGGAAACAGGGCAGTCAGTTATCCTGGAAACAGGGCGGTCAGTTACCCGGAAATAGGGCGGTCAGTTATCCTGGAAAAAGGGGGTCAGTTATGCTGGAAACCGGGAGATCAGTTACCCCGGAAACAGGGCAGTCAGTTACCCTGGAAACAGGGCAGTCAGTTATCCTGGAAACAGGGTGGTCAGTTACCCTGGAAACAGGGCGGTCAGTTACCCCGGAAACAGGGCAGTCAGTTACCCCGGAAACAGGGCGGTCAGTAACCCTGGAAACAGATCAGACAGTTACCCCGGAAACAGGGTGATCAGTTATACTGGAAACAGGGCAGTCAGTTACCCTGGAAACAGGGCAGTCAGTTATCCCGGAAACATGGCAGTAGGTTATCCCAGAAACAGGGTGATCAGTTACCCTGGAAACAGGGCAGTCAGTTACCCCGGAAATAGGGCAGTCAGTTACCCTGTAAGCTGGGCAGTCAGTTACCCTGGAAACAGGGGAGTCAGTGATCCCGGAAACAGGGTGATCAGTTACCCTGGAAACTGAGCAGTCAGTTACCTTGGAAACAGGGCAGTAAGTTACCCCAGAAACAGGGTGATCACTTCCCCCGGAAACAGGGAGATCAGTTACCCCGGAAACAGGGCAGTCAGTTACCCTGGAAACAGGGCAGTCCGTTACCCTGGAAACAGGGTGGTAAGTTACCCTGGAAACAGGGCAGTCTGTTACACCGGAAACAGGGTAATCAGTTATCCTGGAAACAGGGCGGTCAGTTACCCCGGAAACAGGGCAGTCAGTTACCCCGGAAACAGGGCAGTCAGTTAGCCTGGAAAGAGGGCAGTCAGTTACTCCGGAAATTGGGCAGTACGTTACCCTGGAAACAGGGCAGTCAGTTATCCTGGAAACAGGGCGGTCAGTTACCCGGAAATAGGGCGGTCAGTTATCCTGGAAAAAGGGGGTCAGTTACCCTGGAAACCGGGAGATCAGTTACCCCGGAAACAGGGCAGTCAGTTACCCTGGAAACAGGGCAGTCAGTTATCCTGGAAACAGGGTAGTCAGTTACCCTGGAAACAGGGCGGTCAGTTACCCCGGAAACAGGGCAGTCAGTTACCCCGGAAACAGGGCGGTCAGTAACCCTGGAAACAGATCAGACAGTTACCCCGGAAACAGGGTGATCAGTTATACTGGAAACAGGGCAGTCAGTTACCCTGGAAACAGGGCAGTCAGTTACCCCGGAAATAGGGCAGTCAGTTACCCTGGAAGCTGGGCAGTCAGTTACCCTGGAAACAGGGGAGTCAGTGATCCCTCAAACAGGGTGATCAGTTACCCTGGAAACTGAGCAGTCAGTTACCCTGGAAACAGGGCAGTAAGTTACCCCAGAAACAGGGTGATCAGTTACCCTGGAAACTGGGCAGTCAGTTACCCAGGAAACAGGGCAGTCAGTTAGCCCAGAAACAGGGCGGTCAGTAACCCTGGAAACAGATCAGTCAGTTACCCCGGAAACAGGGTGATCAGTTACCCTGGAAACAGGGCAGTCAGTTACCCTGGAAACAGGGCAGTCAGTTATCCCGGAAACATGGCAGTCAGTTATCCCGGAAACAGGGTGATCAGTTACCCTGGAAACAGGGCAGTCAGTTACCCTGGAAACAGTGTGGTCAGTTATCCCGGAAATAGGGCGGTCAGTTATCCTGGAAACAGGGTGATCAGTTCCCCCGGAAACAGGGAGATCAGTTACCCCAGAAACAGGGCAGTCAGTTACCCTGGAAACAGGGCAGTCCGTTATCCTGGAAACAGGGTGGTAAGTTACCCTGGAAACAGGGCAGTCTGTTACACCGGAAAAAGGGTAATCAGTTATCCTGGAAACAGGGCGGTCAGTTACCCCGGAAACAGGGCAGTCAGTTACCCCGGAAACAGGGCAGTCAGTTAGCCTGGAAAGAGGGCAGTCAGTTCCTCCGGAAATTGGGCAGTACGTTACCCTGGAAACAGGGCAGTCAGTTATCCTGGAAACAGGGCGGTCAGTTACCCGGAAATAGGGCGGTCAGTTATCCTGGAAAAAGGGGGTCAGTTATGCTGGAAACCGGGAGATCAGTTACCCCGGAAACAGGGCAGTCAGTTACCCTGGAAACAGGGCAGTCAGTTATCCTGGAAACAGGGTGGTCAGTTACCCAGGAAACAGGGCGGTCAGTTACCCCGGAAACAGGGCAGTCAGTTACCCCGGAAACAGGGCGGTCAGTAACCCTGGAAACAGATCAGACAGTTACCCCGGAAACAGGGTGATCAGTTATACTGGAAACAGGGCAGTCAGTTACCCTGGAAACAGGGCAGTCAGTTATCCCGGAAACATGGCAGTAGGTTATCCCAGAAACAGGGTGATCAGTTACCCTGGAAACAGGGCAGTCAGTTACCCCAGAAATAGGGCAGTCAGTTACCCTGTAAGCTGGGCAGTCAGTTATCCTGGAAACAGGGGAGTCAGTGATCCCGGAAACAGGGTGATCAGTTACCCTGGAAACTGAGCAGTCAGTTACCCTGGAAACAGGGCAGTAAGTTACCCCAGAAACAGGGTGATCAGTTACCCTGGAAACTGGGCAGTCAGTTACCCAGGAAACAGGGCAGTCAGTTACCCCGGAAACAGGGCGGTCAGTAACCCTGGAAACAGATTACTCAGCTACCCCGGAAACAGGGTGATCAGTTATCCTGGAAACAGGGCGGTCAGTTACCCCGGAAACAGGGCAGTCAGTAACCCTGGAAACAGATCAGACAGATTCCCCGGAAACAGGGTGATCAGTTATACTGGAAACAGGGCAGTCAGTTACACTGGAAACAGGGCAGTCAGTTACCCTGGAAACAGTGTGATCAGTTACCCTGGAAACAGGGCAGTCAGTTACCCTGGAAACAGCGCGGTCAGTTATCCCGGAAATAGGGCGGTCAGTTATCCTGGAAACAGGGTGATCAGTTCCCCCGGAAACAGGCAGATCAGTTACCCCGGAAACAGGGAAGTCAGTTACCCTGGAAACAGGGCAGTCCGTTATCCTGGAAACAGGGTGGTCAGTTACACTGGAAACAGGGCAGTCAGTTACCCCGGAAACAGGGTGATCAGTTATCCTGTAAACAGGGCGGTCAGTTACCCCGGAAACAGGGCAGTCAGTTACCCCGGAAACAGGGCAGTCAGTTACCCTGGAAACAGGGCAGTCCGTTATCCTGTAAACAGGGTGGTCAGTTACCCTGGAAACAGGGCAGTCTGTAACCCCGGAAACAGGGTGATCAGTTATCCTGGAAACAGGGCGGTAAGTTACCCCGGAAACCGGGCAGAAAGTTACCCTGGGAGCAGGGCAGTCAGTTATCCTGGATACAGGGTGGTCAGTTCCCCTGGAAACAGGGCGGTCAGTTACCCCGGAAACAGGGCAGTCAGTTACCCCGGATACTGGGCGGTCAGTAACCCTGGAAACAGATCAGTCGGTTACCCCGGAAACAGGGTGATCAGTTACCCTGGAAACAGGGCAGTCAGTTATCCCGGAAACATGGCAGTCAGTTATCCCGGAAACAGGGTGATCAGTTTCCCTGGAAACAGGGCAGTCAGTTACGCCGGAAACAGGGCGGTCAGTTATCCCGGAAATAGGGCGTTCAGTTATCCTGGAAACAGGGTGATCAGTTCCCCCGGAAACAGGGAGATCAGTTATCCCGGAAACAGGGCAGTCAGTTACCCTGGAAACAGGGCAGTCCGTTATCCTGGAAACAGGGTGGTCAGTTACCCTGGAAACAGGGCAGTCTGTTACCCCGGAAACAGGGTGATCAGTTATCCTGGAAACAGGGCGGTCAGTTACCCCGGAAACAGGGCAGTCAGTTACCCCGGAAACAGGGCAATCAGTTAACCTGGAAAGAGGGCAGTCAGTTACCCCGGAAATTGGGCAGTACGTTACCCTGGAAACAGGGCAGTCAGTTACCCCGGAAACAGGGCAGTCAGTTACCCCCGAAACAGGGCAGTCAGTTAGCCTGGAAAGAGGGCAGTCACTTACCCCGGAAATTGGGCAGTACGTTCCCCTGGAAACAGGGCAGTCAGTTATCCTGGAAACAGGGCGGTCAGTTACCCCCGAAACAGGGCAGTCAGTTAGCCTGGAAAGAGGGCAGTCAGTTACCCCGGAAACTGGGCAGTACGTTACCCAGGAAACAGGGCAGTCTGTTACCCCGGAAACAGGGTGATCAGTTATCCTGGAAACAGGGCGGTCAGTTACCCCGGAAACAGGGCAGTCAGTTACCCCGGAAACAGGGCAGTCAGTTAGCCTGGAAACAGGGCAGTCAGTTATCCTGGAAACAGGGCGGTCAGTTACCCGGAAATAGGGCGGTCAGTTATCCTGGAAACAGGGGGTCAGTTACCCTGGAAACCGGGAGATCAGTTATCCTGGAAACAGGGCAGTCAGCTACCCCAGAAACTGGGCAGTACGTTACCCTGGAAACAGGGCAGTCAGTTATCCTGGAAACAGGGCGGTCAGTTACCCCGGAAACAGGGCAGTCAGTAACCCTGGAAACAGATTAGTCAGTTACCCCAGAAACAGGGTGATCAGTTATCCTGGAAACAGGGCAGTCAGTAAGCCTGGAAACACGGCAGTCAGTTACCCCGGAAACTGGGCAGTACGTTACCCTGGAAACAGGGCAGTCAGTTATCCTGGAAAAAGGGCGGTCAGTTACCCTGGAAACAGGGAGATCAGTTACCCCGGAAACCGGGCAGTCAGTTACCCTGAAAACAGGAGCAGTTAGTTATCCTGGATACTGGGTGGTCAGTTACCCTGTAAACAGGGCGGTCAGTTACCCTGGAAACAGATCAGTCAGTTTCCCGGAAACATGGCAGTCAGTTATCCCGGAAACATGGTGATCAGTTACCCTGGAAACAGGGCAGTCAGTTACCCTGGAAACAGGGCTGTCAGTTATCCCGGAACTAGGGCAGTCAGTTATCTTGGAAACAGGGTGATCAGTTACCCCGGAAACAGGGTGAACAGTAACCCTGGAAACAGGGCAGTCAGCTACCCCGGAAACAGGGCGGTCAGTTGCCCTGGAAACAGGGCAGTCAGTTACCCCGGAAACAGGGTGATCAGTTACCCTGGAAACAGGGAGATCAGTTACCCTGGAAACAGGGCAGTCAGTTACCCCGGAAACAGGGTGATCAGTTATCCTAGAAACAGTGCGGTCAGTTACCCCGGAAACAGGGCGTTCAGTTACCGTGGAAACAGGTTCATCAGTTACCCCAGAAACAGGGAGATCAGTTACCCTGGAAATTGGGCAGTCAGTTAGCACGGAAATAGGGCAGTCAGTTATCCCGGAAACAGGGTGATCAGTTACCCTTGAAACAGGACAGTCAGTAACCCTGGAAACAGGGTGATCAGTTACCCTGGAAACAGGGTGATCAGTTACCCTGGAAACAGGGCGGTCAGTTACCCCAGAAACAGGGCAGTCAGATATCCCGGAAACAGGGTGATCAGTTACCCTGGAAACAGGGCTGTCAGTTATCCCGGAAACAGGGTGATCAGTTACCCTTTAAACATGGCAGTCAGTTATCCTGGAAACAGGGCAGTCAGTTACCCCGGAAACAGGGCGGTCAGTTACCGTGGAAACAGGGCAGTCAGTTACCCTGGAAACAGGGCGGTTCGTTATCCTGGAAACAGGGCGGTCAGTTACCCTGGAAATAGGGCGGTCAGTTACTCTGGAAACAGGGCGGTCAGTTACCCCGGAAACAGGGAGATCAGTTACCCCGGAAACAGGGCGGTCAGTTACCCTGGAAACAGGGCAGTCAGTTACCCCGGAAACAGGGCAGTCAGTTAACCTGGAAACAGGGCAGTCAGTTATCCTGGAAACAGGGCATTCAGTTATCCTGGAAGGAGGGCGGTCAGTTACCCCGGAAATAGGGCGGTCAGTTATCCAGGAAAGAGGGTGATCAGTTACCCCGGAAACAGGGAGATCAGTTACCCTGGAAACAGGGCAGTCAGTTACCCTGGAAACTGGGCAGTCCGTTATCCTCGAAACAGGGTGGTCAGTTGCCCTGGAAACAGGGCAGTCAGTTACCCTGGAAACAGGGTGATCAGTTACCCCGGAAGCAGGGCAATCAGTTACCCTGGAAACAGGGCAGTCAGTTACCCCGGCAACTGGCAGTCAGTAACCCTGGAAACAGATTTGTCAGTTACCCCGGAAACAGGGTGATCAGTTATCCTGGAAACTGGGCAGTCAGTTTTCCTGGAAACAGGGCAGTCAGTTACCCCGGAAACAGGGCAGTCAGTAACCCTGGAACAGATTATTCAGTTAACCCAGAAACAGGGTGATCAGTTATCCTGGAAACAGGGCAGTCAGTTAGCCTGGAAACACGGCAGTCAGTTACCCTGGAAACTGGGCAGTACGTTACACTGGAAACAGGGCAGTCAGTTATCCTGGAAACAGGGCGGTCAGTTACCCTGGAAACAGGGTGATCAAATACCCCGGAAACCGGGCAGTCAGTTACCCTGGAAACAGGAGCAGTCAGTTATCCTGGATACAGGGTGGTCAGTTACCCTGGAAACAGGGCGGTCAGTTACCCCGGAAACAGGGCAGTCTGTTATACTGGATACAGGGTGGTCAGTTACCCTGGAAACAGGGCGGTCAGTTACCCCGGAAACAGGGCAGTATGTTACCCCGGAAACTGGGCGGTCAGTAACCCTGGAAACAGATCAGTCAGTTATCCCGGAAACATGGCAGTCAGTTATCCCGGAAACAGGGTGATCAGTTACCCTGGAAACAGGGCAGTCAGTTACCCTGGAAACAGGGAGGTCAGTTATCCCGGAAATAGGGCGGTCAGTTATCCTGGAAACAGGGTGATCAGTTCCCCCGGAAACAGGGAGATCAGTTACCCCAGAAACAGGGCAGTCAGTTACCCTGGAAACAGGGCAGTCCGTTACCCCGGAAACAGGGCAGTCAGTAACCCTGGAAACAGATTAGTCAGTTACCCCAGAAACAGGGTGATCAGTTATCCTGGAAACAGGGCAGTCAGTAAGCCTGGAAACACGGCAGTCAGTTACCCCGGAAACTGGGCAGTACGTTACCCTGGAAACAGGGCAGTCAGTTATCCTGGAAAAAGGGCGGTCAGTTACCCTGGAAACAGGGAGATCAGTTACCCCGGAAACCGGGCAGTCAGTTACCCTGAAAACAGGAGCAGTTAGTTATCCTGGATACAGGGTGGTCAGTTACCCTGGAAACAGGGCGGTCAGTTACCCTGGAAACAGATCAGTCAGTTTCCCGGAAACATGGCAGTCAGTTATCCCGGAAACATGGTGATCAGTTACCCTGGAAACAGGGCAGTCAGTTACCCTGGAAACAGGGCTGTCAGTTATCCCGGAACTAGGGCAGTCAGTTATCTTGGAAACAGGGTGATCAGTTACCCCGGAAACAGGGTGAACAGTAACCCTGGAAACAGGGCAGTCAGCTACCCCGGAAACAGGGCGGTCAGTTGCCCTGGAAACAGGGCAGTCAGTTACCCCGGAAACAGGGTGATCAGTTACCCTGGAAACAGGGAGATCAGTTACCCTGGAAACAGGGCAGTCAGTTACCCCGGAAACAGGGTGATCAGTTATCCTAGAAACAGTGCGGTCAGTTACCCCGGAAACAGGGCGTTCAGTTACCGTGGAAACAGGTTCATCAGTTACCCCAGAAACAGGGAGATCAGTTACCCTGGAAATTGGGCAGTCAGTTAGCACGGAAATAGGGCAGTCAGTTATCCCGGAAACAGGGTGATCAGTTACCCTTGAAACAGGACAGTCAGTAACCCTGGAAACAGGGTGATCAGTTACCCTGGAAACAGGGTGATCAGTTACCCTGGAAACAGGGCGGTCAGTTACCCCAGAAACAGGGCAGTCAGATATCCCGGAAACAGGGTGATCAGTTACCCTGGAAACAGGGCTGTCAGTTATCCCGGAAACAGGGTGATCAGTTACCCTTTAAACATGGCAGTCAGTTATCCTGGAAACAGGGCAGTCAGTTACCCCGGAAACAGGGCGGTCAGTTACCGTGGAAACAGGGCAGTCAGTTACCCTGGAAACAGGGCGGTTCGTTATCCTGGAAACAGGGCGGTCAGTTACCCTGGAAATAGGGCGGTCAGTTACTCTGGAAACAGGGCGGTCAGTTACCCCGGAAACAGGGAGATCAGTTACCCCGGAAACAGGGCGGTCAGTTACCCTGGAAACAGGGCAGTCAGTTACCCCGGAAACAGGGCAGTCAGTTAACCTGGAAACAGGGCAGTCAGTTATCCTGGAAACAGGGCATTCAGTTATCCTGGAAGGAGGGCGGTCAGTTACCCCGGAAATAGGGCGGTCAGTTATCCAGGAAAGAGGGTGATCAGTTACCCCGGAAACAGGGAGATCAGTTACCCTGGAAACAGGGCAGTCAGTTACCCTGGAAACTGGGCAGTCCGTTATCCTCGAAACAGGGTGGTCAGTTGCCCTGGAAACAGGGCAGTCAGTTACCCTGGAAACAGGGTGATCAGTTACCCCGGAAGCAGGGCAATCAGTTACCCTGGAAACAGGGCAGTCAGTTACCCCGGCAACTGGCAGTCAGTAACCCTGGAAACAGATTTGTCAGTTACCCCGGAAACAGGGTGATCAGTTATCCTGGAAACTGGGCAGTCAGTTTTCCTGGAAACAGGGCAGTCAGTTACCCCGGAAACAGGGCAGTCAGTAACCCTGGAACAGATTATTCAGTTAACCCAGAAACAGGGTGATCAGTTATCCTGGAAACAGGGCAGTCAGTTAGCCTGGAAACACGGCAGTCAGTTACCCTGGAAACTGGGCAGTACGTTACACTGGAAACAGGGCAGTCAGTTATCCTGGAAACAGGGCGGTCAGTTACCCTGGAAACAGGGTGATCAAATACCCCGGAAACCGGGCAGTCAGTTACCCTGGAAACAGGAGCAGTCAGTTATCCTGGATACAGGGTGGTCAGTTACCCTGGAAACAGGGCGGTCAGTTACCCCGGAAACAGGGCAGTCTGTTATACTGGATACAGGGTGGTCAGTTACCCTGGAAACAGGGCGGTCAGTTACCCCGGAAACAGGGCAGTATGTTACCCCGGAAACTGGGCGGTCAGTAACCCTGGAAACAGATCAGTCAGTTATCCCGGAAACATGGCAGTCAGTTATCCCGGAAACAGGGTGATCAGTTACCCTGGAAACAGGGCAGTCAGTTACCCTGGAAACAGGGAGGTCAGTTATCCCGGAAATAGGGCGGTCAGTTATCCTGGAAACAGGGTGATCAGTTCCCCCGGAAACAGGGAGATCAGTTACCCCAGAAACAGGGCAGTCAGTTACCCTGGAAACAGGGCAGTCCGTTATCCTGGAAACAGGGTGGTAAGTTACCCTGGAAACAGGGCAGTCAGTTACCCCGGAAACAGGGCAGTCAGTTAGCCTGGAAAGAGGGCAGTCAGTTCCTCCGGAAATTGGGCAGTACGTTACCCTGGAAACAGGGCAGTCAGTTATCCTGGAAACAGGGCGGTCAGTTACCCGGAAATAGGGCGGTCAGTTATCCTGGAAAAAGGGGGTCAGTTATGCTGGAAACCGGGAGATCAGTTACCCCGGAAACAGGGCAGTCAGTTACCCTGGAAACAGGGCAGTCAGTTATCCTGGAAACAGGGTGGTCAGTTACCCTGGAAACAGGGCGGTCAGTTACCCCGGAAACAGGGCAGTCAGTTACCCCGGAAACAGGGCGGTCAGTAACCCTGGAAACAGATCAGACAGTTACCCCGGAAACAGGGTGATCAGTTATACTGGAAACAGGGCAGTCAGTTACCCTGGAAACAGGGCAGTCAGTTATCCCGGAAACATGGCAGTAGGTTATCCCAGAAACAGGGTGATCAGTTACCCTGGAAACAGGGCAGTCAGTTACCCCGGAAATAGGGCAGTCAGTTACCCTGTAAGCTGGGCAGTCAGTTATCCTGGAAACAGGGGAGTCAGTGATCCCGGAAACAGGGTGATCAGTTACCCTGGAAACTGAGCAGTCAGTTACCCTGGAAACAGGGCAGTAAGTTACCCCAGAAACAGGGTGATCAGTTACCCTGGAAACTGGGCAGTCAGTTACCCAGGAAACAGGGCAGTCAGTTACCCCGGAAACAGGGCGGTCAGTAACCCTGGAAACAGATTACTCAGCTACCCCGGAAACAGGGTGATCAGTTATCCTGGAAACAGGGCGGTCAGTTACCCCGGAAACAGGGCAGTTTATTCCCCTGGAAACAGAGCACACAGTTATCCCGGAAACAGGGTGATCAGTTACCCTGGAAACAGGGCATTCCGTTATCCTGGAAACAGGGCGGTCAGTTACCCCGAAAACAGGGCGGGCATTTACCCTGGAAACAGGGCTGTCAGTTACCCCGGAAACAGGGCGGTCAGTTACCCTGGAAACAGGGCAGTCATTTACCCCGGAAAAGGGTGAACTGTTACCCTGGAAACAGATCAGTCAGTTACCCCGGAAACAGGGTGGTCAGTTACCCTGGAAACAGTGTGATCAGTTACCCTGGAAACAGGGCAGTCAGTTACCCTGGAAACAGCGCGGTCAGTAACCCTGGAAACAGATCAGTCAGTTATCCCGGAAACATGGCAGTCAGTTATCCCGGAAACAGGGTGATCAGTTACCCTGGAAACAGGGCAGTCAGTTACCCTGGAAACAGGGAGGTCAGTTATCCCGGAAATAGGGCGGTCAGTTATCCTGGAAACAGGGTGATCAGTTCCCCCGGAAACAGGCAGATCAGTTACCCCGGAAACAGGGAAGTCAGTTACCCTGGAAACAGGGCAGTCCGTTATCCTGGAAACAGGGTGGTCAGTTACACTGGAAACAGGGCAGTCTGTTACCCCGGAAACAGGGTGATCAGTTATCCTGTAAACAGGGCGGTCAGTTACCCCGGAAACAGGGCAGTCAGTTACCCCGGAAACAGGGCAGTCAGTTACCCTGGAAACAGGGCAGTCCGTTATCCTGTAAACAGGGTGGTCAGTTACCCTGGAAACAGGGCAGTCTGTAACCCCGGAAACAGGGTGATCAGTTATCCTGGAAACAGGGCGGTAAGTTACCCCGGAAACCGGGCAGAAAGTTACCCTGGGAGCAGGGCAGTCAGTTATCCTGGATACAGGGTGGTCAGTTCCCCTGGAAACAGGGCGGTCAGTTACCCCGGAAACAGGGCAGTCAGTTACCCCAGATACTGGGCGGTCAGTAACCCTGGAAACAGATCAGTCGGTTACCACGGAAACAGGGTGATCAGTTACCCTGGAAACAGGGCAGTCAGTTATCCCGGAAACATGGCAGTCAGTTATCCCGGAAACAGGGTGATCAGTTTCCCTGGAAACAGGGCAGTCAGTTACCCCGGAAACAGGGCGGTCAGTTATCCCGGAAATAGGGCGTTCAGTTATCCTGGAAACAGGGTGATCAGTTCCCCCGGAAACAGGGAGATCAGTTATCCCGGAAACAGGGCAGTCAGTTACCCTGGAAACAGGGCAGACCGTTATCCTGGAAACAGGGTGGTCAGTTACCCTGGAAACAGGGCAGTCTGTTACCCCGGAAACAGGGTGATCAGTTATCCTGTAAACAGGGCGGTCAGTTACCCTGGAAACAGGGCAGTCAGTTACCCCGGAAACAGGGCAATCAGTTAGCCTGGAAAGAGGGCAGTCAGTTACCCCGGAAATTGGGCAGTACGTTACCCTGGAAACAGGGCAGTCAGTTACCCCGGAAACAGGGCAGTCAGTTACCCCCGAAACAGGGCAGTCAGTTAGCCTGGAAAGTGGGCAGTCAGTTACCCCGGAAATTGGGCAGTACGTTCCCCTGGAAACAGGGCAGTCAGTTATCCTGGAAACAGGGCGGTCAGTTACCCCCGAAACAGGGCAGTCAGTTAGCCTGGAAAGAGGGCAGTCAGTTACCCCGGAAACTGGGCAGTACGTTACCCTGGAAACAGGGCAGTCTGTTACCCCGGAAACAGGGTGATCAGTTATCCTGGAAACAGGGCGGTCAGTTACCCCGGAAACAGGGCAGTCAGTTACCCCGGAAACAGGGCAGTCAGTTAGCCTGGAAACAGGGCAGTCAGTTATCCTGGAAACAGGGCGGTCAGTTACCCGGAAATAGGGCGGTCAGTTATCCTGGAAACAGGGGGTCAGTTACCCTGGAAACCGGGAGATCAGTTATCCTGGAAACAGGGCAGTCAGCTACCCCGGAAACTGGGCAGTACGTTACCCTGGAAACAGGGCAGTCAGTTATCCTGGAAACAGGGCGGTCAGTTACCCCGGAAACAGGGCAGTCAGTAACCCTGGAAACAGATTAGTCAGTTACCCCAGAAACAGGGTGATCAGTTATCCTGGAAACAGGGCAGTCAGTAAGCCAGGAAACACGGCAGTCAGTTACCCCGGAAACTGGGCAGTACGTTACCCTGGAAACAGGGCAGTCAGTTATCCTGGAAAAAGGGCGGTCAGTTACCCTGGAAACAGGGAGATCAGTTACCCCGGAAACCGGGCAGTCAGTTACCCTGAAAACAGGAGCAGTTAGTTATCCTGGATACAGGGTGGTCAGTTACCCTGGAAACAGGGCGGTCAGTTACCCTGGAAACAGATCAGTCAGTTTCCCGGAAACATGGCAGTCAGTTATCCCGGAAACATGGTGATCAGTTACCCTGGAAACAGGGCAGTCAGTTACCCTGGAAACAGGGCTGTCAGTTATCCCGGAACTAGGGCGGTCAGTTATCTTGGAAACAGGGTGATCAGTTACCCCGGAAACAGGGTGAACAGTAACCCTGGAAACAGGGCAGTCAGCTACCCCGGAAACAGGGCAGTCAGTTGCCCTGGAAACAGGGCAGTCAGTTACCCCGGAAACAGGGTGATCAGTTACCCTGGAAACAGGGAGATCAGTTACCCTGGAAACAGGGCAGTCAGTTACCCCGGAAACAGGGTGATCAGTTATCCTAGAAACAGTGCGGTCAGTTACCCCGGAAACAGGGCGTTCAGTTACCGTGGAAACAGGTTCATCAGTTACCCCAGAAACAGGGAGATCAGTTACCCTGGAAATTGGGCAGTCAGTTAGCACGGAAATAGGGCAGTCAGTTATCCCGGAAACAGGGTGATCAGTTACCCTTGAAACAGGACAGTCAGTAACCCTGGAAACAGGGTGATCAGTTACCCTGGAAACAGGGTGGTCAGTTACCCTGGAAACAGGGCAGTCAGTTACCCCGGAAACAGGGTGATCAGTTATCCTAGAAACAGTGCGGTCAGTTACCCCGGAAACAGGGCGTTCAGTTACCGTGGAAACAGGTTCATCAGTTACCCCAGAAAAAGGGAGATCAGTTACCCTGGTAATTGGGCAGTCAGTTAGCACGGAAATAGGGCAGTCAGTTATCCCGGAAACAGGGTGATCAGTTACCCTTGAAACAGGACAGTCAGTAACCCTGGAAACAGGGTGATCAGTTACCCTGGAAACAGGGTGGTCAGTTACCCAGGAAACAGGGCAGTCTGTTACCCCAGAAACAGGGTGATCAGTTATCCTGTAAACAGGGCGGTCAGTTACCCCGGAAACAGGGCAGTCAGTTACCCCGGAAACAGGGCAATCAGTTAGCCTGGAAAGAGGGCAGTCAGTTACCCCGGAAATTGGGCAGTACGTTACCCTGGAAACAGGGCAGTCAGTTACCCCGGAAACAGGGCAGTCAGTTACCCCCGAAACAGGGCAGTCAGTTAGCCTGGAAAGAGGGCAGTCAGTTACCCCGGAAATTGGGCAGTACGTTCCCCTGGAAACAGGGCAGTCAGTTATCCTGGAAACAGGGCGGTCAGTTACCCCCGAAACAGGGCAGTCAGTTAGCCTGGAAAGAGGGCAGTCAGTTACCCCGGAAACTGGGCAGTACGTTACCCTGGAAACAGGGCAGTCTGTTACCCCGGAAACAGGGTGATCAGTTATCCTGGAAACAGGGCGGTCAGTTACCCCGGAAACAGGGCAGTCAGTTACCCCGGAAACAGGGCAGTCAGTTAGCCTGGAAACAGGGCAGTCAGTTATCCTGGAAACAGGGCGGTCAGTTACCCGGAAATAGGGCGGTCAGTTATCCTGGAAACAGGGGGTCAGTTACGCTGGAAACCGGGAGATCAGTTATCCTGGAAACAGGGCAGTCAGCTACCCCGGAAACTGGGCAGTACGTTACCCTGGAAACAGGGCAGTCAGTTATCCTGGAAACAGGGCGGTCAGTTACCCCGGAAACAGGGCGTTCAGTTACCGTGGAAACAGGTTCATCAGTTACCCCAGAAACAGGGAGATCAGTTACCCTGGAAATTGGGCAGTCAGTTAGCACGGAAATAGGGCAGTCAGTTATCCCGGAAACAGGGTGATCAGTTACCCTTGAAACAGGACAGTCAGTAACCCTGGAAACAGGGTGATCAGTTACCCTGGAAACAGGGTGGTCAGTTACCCTGGAAACAGGGCAGTCAGTTACCCCGGAAACAGGGTGATCAGTTATCCTAGAAACAGTGCGGTCAGTTACCCCGGAAACAGGGCGTTCAGTTACCGTGGAAACAGGTTCATCAGTTACCCCAGAAAAAGGGAGATCAGTTACCCTGGTAATTGGGCAGTCAGTTAGCACGGAAATAGGGCAGTCAGTTATCCCGGAAACAGGGTGATCAGTTACCCTTGAAACAGGACAGTCAGTAACCCTGGAAACAGGGTGATCAGTTACCCTGGAAACAGGGTGGTTAGTTACCCAGGAAACAGGGCAGTCTGTTACCCCAGAAACAGGGTGATCAGTTATCCTGTAAACAGGGCGGTCAGTTACCCCGGAAACAGGGCAGTCAGTTACCCCGGAAACAGGGCAATCAGTTAGCCTGGAAAGAGGGCAGTCAGTTACCCCGGAAATTGGGCAGTACGTTACCCTGGAAACAGGGCAGTCAGTTACCCCGGAAACAGGGCAGTCAGTTACCCCCGAAACAGGGCAGTCAGTTAGCCTGGAAAGAGGGCAGTCAGTTACCCCGGAAATTGGGCAGTACGTTCCCCTGGAAACAGGGCAGTCAGTTATCCTGGAAACAGGGCGGTCAGTTACCCCCGAAACAGGGCAGTCAGTTAGCCTGGAAAGAGGGCAGTCAGTTACCCCGGAAACTGGGCAGTACGTTACCCTGGAAACAGGGCAGTCTGTTACCCCGGAAACAGGGTGATCAGTTATCCTGGAAACAGGGCGGTCAGTTACCCCGGAAACAGGGCAGTCAGTTACCCCGGAAACAGGGCAGTCAGTTAGCCTGGAAACAGGGCAGTCAGTTATCCTGGAAACAGGGCGGTCAGTTACCCGGAAATAGGGCGGTCAGTTATCCTGGAAACAGGGGGTCAGTTACGCTGGAAACCGGGAGATCAGTTATCCTGGAAACAGGGCAGTCAGCTACCCCGGAAACTGGGCAGTACGTTACCCTGGAAACAGGGCAGTCAGTTATCCTGGAAACAGGGCGGTCAGTTACCCCGGAAACAGGGCAGTCAGTAACCCTGGAAACAGATTAGTCAGTTACCCCAGAAACAGGGTGATCAGTTATCCTGGAAACAGGGCAGTCAGTAAGCCTGGAAACACGGCAGTCAGTTACCCCGGAAACTGGGCAGTACGTTACCCTGGAAACAGGGCAGTCAGTTATCCTGGAAAAAGGGCGGTCAGTTACCCTGGAAACAGGGAGATCAGTTACCCCGGAAACCGGGCAGTCAGTTACCCTGAAAACAGGAGCAGTTAGTTATCCTGGATACAGGGTGGTCAGTTACCCTGGAAACAGGGCGGTCAGTTACCCTGGAAACAGATCAGTCAGTTTCCCGGAAACATGGCAGTCAGTTATCCCGGAAACATGGTGATCAGTTACCCTGGAAACAGGGCAGTCAGTTACCCTGGAAACAGGGCTGTCAGTTATCCCGGAACTAGGGCGGTCAGTTATCTTGGAAACAGGGTGATCAGTTACCCCGGAAACAGGGTGAACAGTAACCCTGGAAACAGGGCAGTCAGCTACCCCGGAAACAGGGCAGTCAGTTGCCCTGGAAACAGGGCAGTCAGTTACCCCGGAAACAGGGTGATCAGTTACCCTGGAAACAGGGAGATCAGTTACCCTGGAAACAGGGCAGTCAGTTACCCCGGAAACAGGGTGATCAGTTATCCTAGAAACAGTGCGGTCAGTTACCCCGGAAACAGGGCGTTCAGTTACCGTGGAAACAGGTTCATCAGTTACCCCAGAAACAGGGAGATCAGTTACCCTGGAAATTGGGCAGCCAGTTAGCACGGAAATAGGGCAGTCAGTTATCCCGGAAACAGGGTGATCAGTTACCCTTGAAACAGGACAGTCAGTAACACTGGAAACAGGGTGATCAGTTACCCTGGAAACAGGGTGATCAGTTACCCTGGAAACAGGGCGGTCAGTTACCCCAGAAACAGGGCAGTCAGATATCCCGGAAACAGGGTGATCAGTTACCCTGGAAACAGGGCTGTCAGTTATCCCGGAAACAGGGTGATCAGTTACCCTTTAAACATGGCAGTCAGTTATCCTGGAAACAGGGCAGTCAGTTACCCCGGAAACAGGGCGGTCAGTTACCGTGGAAACAGGGCAGTCAGTTACCCTGGAAACAGGGCGGTTCGTTATCCTGGAAACAGGGCGGTCAGTTACCCTGGAAATAGGGCGGTCAGTTACCCCGGAAACAGGGCGGTCAGTTACCCCGGAAACAGGGAGATCAGTTACCCCGGAAACAGGGCGGTCAGTTACCCTGGAAACAGGGCAGTCAGTTACCCCGGAAACAGGGCAGTCAGTTAACCTGGAAACAGGGCAGTCAGTTATCCTGGAAACAGGGCATTCAGTTATCCTGGAAGGAGGGCGGTCAGTTACCCCGGAAATAGGGCGGTCATTTATCCAGGAAAGAGGGTGATCAGTTACCCCGGAAACAGGGAGATCAGTTTCCCTGGAAACAGGGCAGTCAGTTACCCTGGAAACTGGGCAGTCCGTTATCCTCGAAACAGGGTGGTCAGTTGCCCTGGAAACAGGGCAGTCAGTTACCCTGGAAACAGGGTGATCAGTTACCCCGGAAGCAGGGCAGTCAGTTACCCTGGAAACAGGGCAGTCAGTTACCCCGGCAACTGGCAGTCAGTAACCCTGGAAACAGATTTGTCAGTTACCCCGGAAACAGGGTGATCAGTTATCCTGGAAACTGGGCAGTCAGTTTTCCTGGAAACAGGGCAGTCAGTTACCCCGGAAACAGGGCAGTCAGTAACCCTGGAACAGATTATTCAGTTAACCCAGAAACAGGGTGATCAGTTATCCTGGAAACAGGGCAGTCAGTTAGCCTGGAAACACGGCAGTCAGTTACCCTGGAAACTGGGCAGTACGTTACACTGGAAACAGGGCAGTCAGTTATCCTGGAAACAGGGCGGTCAGTTACCCTGGAAACAGGGTGATCAAATACCCCGGAAACCGGGCAGTCAGTTACCCTGGAAACAGGAGCAGTCAGTTATCCTGGATACAGTGTGGTCAGTTACCCTGGAAACAGGGCGGTCAGTTACCCCGGAAACAGGGCAGTCTGTTATACTGGATACAGGGTGGTCAATTACCCTGGAAACAGGGCGGTCAGTTACCCCGGAAACAGGGCAGTATGTTACCCCGGAAACTGGGTGGTCAGTAACCCTGGAAACAGATCTGTCAGTTATCCCGGAAACATGGCAGTCAGTTATCCCGGAAACAGGGTGATCAGTTACCCTGGAAACAGGGCAGTCAGTTACCCTGGAAACAGGGAGGTCAGTTATCCCGGAAATAGGGCGGTCAGTTATCCTGGAAACAGGGTGATCAGTTCCCCCGGAAACAGGGCGGTCAGTTACCCTGGAAACCGGGCAGTCAGTTACCCCGGAAGCAGGGCAGTCAGTTACCCTGGAAACAGGGCAGTCCGTTATCCTGGAAACAGGGTTGTCAGTTACCCTGGAAACAGGGCAGTCTGTTACCCTGGAAACAGGGTGATCAGTTATCCTGGAAACAGGGCGGTCAGTTACCCCGGAAACCGGGCAGAAAGTTACCCTGGAAACAGGGCAGTCAGTTATCCTGGATACAGCGTGGTCAGTTACCCTGGAAACAGGGCGGTCAGTTACCCCGGAAACAGGGCAGTCAGTTACCCCGGAAACTGGGCGGTCAGTAACCCTGGAAACAGATCAGTCAGTTACCCCGGAAACAGGCTGTTCAGTTACCCTGGAAACAGGGCAGTCAGTTACCCTGGAAACAGGGCAGTCAGTTATCCCGGAAACATGGCAGTCAGTTATCCCGGAAACAGGGTGATCATTTACCCTGGAAACACGGCAGTCAGTTACCCTGGAAACAGGGCGGTCAGTTATCCCGGAAATAGGGCGGTCAGTTATCCCGGAAACAGGGTGATCAGTTTCCCCGGAATCAGGGAGATCAGTAACCCCGGAAACAGGGCAGTCAGTTAGCCTGGAAAGAGGGCAGTCAGTTACCCCGGAAATTGGGCAGTACGTTACCCTGGAAACAGGGCAGTCAGTTATCCTGTTAACAGGGCGGTCAGTTACCCGGAAATAGGGCGGTCAGTTATCCTGCAAACAGGGGGTCAGTTACGCTGGAAACCGGGAGATCAGTTATCCTGGAAACAGGGCAGTCAGCTACCCCGGAAACTGGGCAGTACGTTACCCTGGAAACAGGGCAGTCAGTTATCCTGGAAACAGGGCGGTCAGTTACCCCGGAAACAGGGCAGTCAGTAACCCTGGAAACAGATTAGTCAGTTACCCCAGAAACAGGGTGATCAGTTATCCTGGAAACAGGGCAGTCAGTTAGCCTGGAAACACGGCAGTCAGTTACCCCGGAAACTGGGCAGTACGTTACCCTGGAAACAGGGCAGTCTGTTACCCCGGAAACAGGGTGATCAGTTATCCTGGAAACAGGGCGGTCAGTAACCCCGGAAACAGGGCAGTCAGTTACCCCGGAAACAGGGCCGTCAGTTAGCCTGGACAGAGGGCAGTCAGTTACCCAGGAAATTGGGCAGTACGTTACCCTGGAAACAGGGCAGTCAGTTATCCTGGAAACAGGGCGGTCAGTTACCCGGAAATAGGGCGGTCAGTTATCCTGGAAACAGGGGGTCAGTTACCCTGGAAACCGGGAGATCAGTTATCCTGGAAACAGGGCAGTCAGCTACCCCGGAAACTGGGCAGTACGTTACCCTGGAAACAGGGCAGTCAGTTATCCTGGAAACAGGGCGGTCAGTTACCCCGGAAACAGGGCAGTCAGTAACCCTGGAAACAGATTAGTCAGTTACCCCAGAAACAGGGTGATCAGTTATCCTGGAAACAGGGCAGTCAGTAAGCCTGGAAACACGGCAGTCAGTTACCCCGGAAACTGGGCAGTACTTTACCCTGGAAACAGGGCAGTCAGTTATCCTGGAAAAAGGGCGGTCAGTTACCCTGGAAACAGGGAGATCAGTTACCCCGGAAACCGGGCAGTCAGTTACCCTGAAAACAGGAGCAGTCAGTTATCCTGGATACAGGGCGGTCAGTTACCCCGGAAACAGTGCAGTCAGTTACCCCGGAAACTGGGCGGTCAGTAACCCTGGAAACAGATCAGTCAGTTTCCCGGAAACATGGTAGTCAGTTATCCCGGAAACAGGGTGATCAGTTACCCTGGAAACAGGGCAGTCAGTTACCCTGGAAACAGGGCCGTCAGTTTACCCGGAAATAGGGCGGTCAGTTATCTTGGAAACAGGGTGATCAGTTCCCCCGGAAACAGGGAGATCAGTTACCCCGGAAACAGGGAAGTCAGTTACCCTGGAAACAGGGCAGTCCGTTATCCTGGAAACAGGGTGGTCAGTTACCCGGGAAACTGGGCAGTCTGTTCCCCCGGAAACAGGGTGATCAGTTATCCTGGAAACAGGGCGGTCAGTTACCCCGGAACCAGGGCAGTCAGATACCCCGGAAACAGGGCAGTCTGTTACCCTGGAAACAGGGCAGTCCGTTATCCTGGTAACAGGGTGGTCAGTTGCTCTGGAAACAGGGCATTCTGTTACCCCCGAAACAGGGTGATCAGTTATCCTGGAAACAGGGAGGTCAGTTACCCCGGAAACCGGGCAGAAATTTACCCTGGAAACTGGGCAGTCAGTTATCCTGGATACAGGGTGGTCAGTTACCCTGGAAACGGGGCGGTCATTTACCCCGGAAACAGGGCAGTCAGTTACCCTGGAAACTGGGCGGTCAGTAACCCTGGAAACAGATCAGTCAGTTACCCCGGAAACAGGGTGATCAGTTACCCTGGAAACAGGGCAGTCAGTTACCCTGGAAACAGGGCAGTCAGTTGTCCCGGAAACATGGCAGTCAGTTATCCCGGAAACAGGGTGGTCAGTTATCCCGGAAATAGGGCGTTCAGTTATCCTGGAAACAGGGTGATCAGTTCCCCCGGAAACAGGGAGATCAGTTACCCCAGAAACAGGGCAGTCAGTTACCCTGGAAACAGGGCAGGCCGTTATCCTGGAAACAGGGTGGTAAGTTACCCTGGAAACAGGGCAGTCTGTTACACCGGAAACAGGGTAATCAGTTATCCTGGAAACAGGGCGGTCAGTTACCCCGGAAACAGGGCAGTCAGTTACCCCGGAAACAGGGCAGTCAGTTAGCCTGGAAAGAGGGCAGTCAGTTACTCCGGAAATAGGGCAGTACATTACCCTGGAAACAGGGCGGTCAGTTACCCCGGAAACAGGGTAATCAGTTATCCTGGAAACAGGGCGGTCAGTTACCCGGAAATAGGGCGGTCAGTTATCCTGGAAAAAGGGGGTCAGTTACCCTGGAAACCGGGAGATCTGTTACCCCGGAAACAGGGCAGTCAGTTACCCTGGAAACAGGGCAGTCAGTTATCCTGGAAACAGGGTGGTCAGTTACCCTGGAAACAGGGCGGTCAGTTACTCCGGAAACAGGGCAGTCAGTTACCCCGGAAACAGGGCGGTCAGTAACCCTGGAAACAGATCAGACAGTTACCCCGGAAACAGGGTGATCAGTTATACTGGAAACAGGGCAGTCAGTTACCCTGGAAACAGGGCAGTCAGTTACCCTGGAAACAGGGCAGTCAGTTATCCCGGAAACATGGCAGTAGGTTATCCCAGAAACAGGGTGATCAGTTACCCTGGAAACAGGGCAGTCAGTTACCCCGGAAATAGGGCAGTCAGTTACCCTGTAAGCTGGGCAGTCAGTTAACCTGGAAACAGGGGAGTCAGTGATCCCGGAAACAGGGTGATCAGTTACCCTGGAAACTGAGCAGTCAGTTACCCTGGAAACAGGGCAGTAAGTTACCCCAGAAACAGGGTGATCAGTTACCCTGGAAACTGGGCAGTCAGTTACCCAGGAAACAGGGCAGTCAGTTAGCCCGGAAACAGGGCGGTCAGTAACCCTGGAAACAGATCAGTCAGTTACCCCGGAAACAGGGTGATCAGTTACCCTGGAAAAAGGGCAGTCAGTTACCCTGGAAACAGGGCAGTCAGTTATCCCGGAAACATGGCAGTCAGTTATCCCGGAAACAGGGTGATCAGTTACCCTGGAAACAGGGCAGTCAGTTACCCCGGAAACAGGGTGGTCAGTTATCCCGGAAATAGGGCGGTCAGTTATCCTGGAAACAGGGTGATCAGTTCCCCCGGAAACAGGGAGATCAGTTACCCCAGAAACAGGGCAGTCAGTTACCCTGGAAACAGGGCAGTCCGTTATCCTGGAAACAGGGTGGTAAGTTACCCTGGAAACAGGGCAGTCTGTTACACCGGAAACAGGGTAATCAGTTATCCTGGAAACTGGGCGGTCAGTTACCCCGGAAACAGGGCAGTCAGTTACCCCGGAAACAGGGCAGTCAGTTAGCCTGGAAAGAGGGCAGTCAGTTCCTCCGGAAATTGGGCAGTACGTTACCCTGGAAACAGGGCAGTCAGTAATCCTGGAAACAGGGCGGTCAGTTACCCGGAAATAGGGCGGTCAGTTATCCTGGAAAAAGGGGGTCAGTTATGCTGGAAACCGGGAGATCAGTTACCCCGGAAACAGGGCAGTCAGTTACCCTGGAAATAGGGCAGTCAGTTATCCTGGAAACAGGGTGGTCAGTTACCCTGGAAACAGGGCGGTCAGTTACCCCGGAAACAGGGCAGTCAGTTACCCCGGAAACAGGGCGGTCAGTAACCCTGGAAACAGATCAGACAGTTACCCCGGAAACAGGGTGATCAGTTATACTGGAAACAGGGCAGTCAGTTACCCTGGAAACAGGGCAGTCAGTTACCCTGGAAACAGGGCAGTCAGTTATCCCGGAAACATGGCAGTAGGTTATCCCAGAAACAGGGTGATCAGTTACCCTGGAAACAGGGCAGTCAGTTACCCCGGAAATAGGGCAGTCAGTTACCCTGTAAGCTGGGCAGTCAGTTACCCTGGAAACAGGGGAGTCAGTGATCCCGGAAGCAGGGTGATCAGTTACCCTGGAAACTGAGCAGTCAGTTACCCTGGAAACAGGGCAGTAAGTTACCCCAGAAACAGGGTGATCAGTTACCCTGGAAACTGGGCAGTCAGTTACCCAGGAAACAGGGCAGTCAGTTACCCCGGAAACAGGGCGGTCAGTAACCCTGGAAACAGAATACTCAGCTACCCCGGAAACAGGGTGATCAGTTATCCTGGAAACAGGGCATTCCGTTATCCTGGAAACAGGGCGGTCAGTTACCCTGGAAACAGGGCAGTCATTTACCCCGGAAAAGGGTGAACTGTTACCCTGGAAACAGATCAGTCAGTTACCCCGGAAACAGGGTGGTCAGTTACCCTGGAAACAGTGTGATCAGTTACCCTGGAAACAGGGCAGTCAGTTACCCTGGAAACAGCGCGGTCAGTTATCCCGGAAATAGGGCGGTCAGTTATCCTGGAAACAGGGTGATCAGTTCCCCCGGAAACAGGCAGATCAGTTACCCCTGAAACAGGGAAGTCAGTTACCCTGGAAACAGGGCAGTCCGTTATCCTGGAAACAGGGTGGTCAGTTACACTGGAAACAGGGCAGTCTGTTACCCCGGAAACAGGGTGATCAGTTATCCTGTAAACAGGGCGGTCAGTTACCCCGGAAACAGGGCAGTCAGTTACCCCGGAAACAGGGCAGTCAGTTACCCTGGAAACAGGGCAGTCCGTTATCCTGTAAACAGGGTGGTCAGTTACCCTGGAAACAGGGCAGTCTGTAACCCCGGAAACAGGGTGATCAGTTATCCTGGAAACAGGGCGGTAAGTTACCCCGGAAACCGGGCAGAAAGTTACCCTGGGAGCAGGGCAGTCAGTTATCCTGGATACAGGATGGTCAGTTCCCCTGGAAACAGGGCGGTCAGTTACCCCGGAAACAGGGCAGTCAGTTACCCCAGATACTGGGCGGTCAGTAACCCTGGAAACAGATCAGTCGGTTACCCCGGAAACAGGGTGATCAGTTACCCTGGAAACAGGGCAGTCAGTTATCCCGGAAACATGGCAGTCAGTTATCCCGGAAACAGGGTGATCAGTTTCCCTGGAAACAGGGCAGTCAGTTACCCCGGAAACAGGGCGGTCAGTTATCCCGGAAGTAGGGCGTTCAGTTATCCTGGAAACAGGGTGATCAGTTCCCCCGGAAACAGGGAGATCAGTTATCCCGGAAACAGGGCAGTCAGTTACCCTGGAAACAGGGCAGTCCGTTATCCTGGAAACAGGGTGGTCAGTTACCCTGGAAACAGGGCAGTCTGTTACCCCGGAAACAGGGTGATCAGTTATCCTGTAAACAGGGCGGTCAGTTACCCCGGAAACAGGGCAGTCAGTTACCCCGGAAACAGGGCAATCAGTTAGCCTGGAAAGAGGGCAGTCAGTTACCCCGGAAATTGGGCAGTACGTTACCCTGGAAACAGGGCAGTCAGTTACCCCGGAAACAGGGCAGTCAGTTACCCCCGAAACAGGGCAGTCAGTTAGCCTGGAAAGAGGGCAGTCAGTTACCCCGGAAATTGGGCAGTACGTTCCCCTGGAAACAGGGCGGTCAGTTACCCCCGAAACAGGGCAGTCAGTTAGCCTGGAAAGAGGGCAGTCAGTTACCCCTTAAACTGGGCAGTACGTTACCCTGGAAACAGGGCAGTCTGTTACCCCGGAAACAGGGTGATCAGTTATCCTGGAAACAGGGCGGTCAGTTACCCCGGAAACAGGGCAGTCAGTTACCCCGGAAACAGGGCAGTCAGTTAGCCTGGAAACAGGGCAGTCAGTTATCCTGGAAACAGGGCGGTCAGTTACCCGGAAATAGGGCGGTCAGTTATCCTGGAAACAGGGGGTCAGTTACCCTGGAAACCGGGAGATCAGTTATCCTGGAAACAGGGCAGTCAGCTACCCCGGAAACTGGGCAGTACGTTACCCTGGAAACAGGGCAGTCAGTTATCCTGGAAACAGGGCGGTCAGTTACCCCGGAAACAGGGCAGTCAGTAACCCTGGAAACAGATTAGTCAGTTACCCCAGAAACAGGGTGATCAGTTATCCTGGAAACAGGGCAGTCAGTAAGCCTGGAAACACGGCAGTCAGTTACCCCGGAAACTGGGCAGTACGTTACCCTGGAAACAGGGCAGTCAGTTATCCTGGAAAAAGGGCGGTCAGTTACCCTGGAAACAGGGAGATCAGTTACCCCGGAAACCGGGCAGTCAGTTACCCTGAAAACAGGAGCAGTTAGTTATCCTGGATACAGGGTGGTCAGTTACCCTGGAAACAGGGCGGTCAGTTACCCTGGAAACAGATCAGTCAGTTTCCCGGAAACATGGCAGTCAGTTATCCCGGAAACATGGTGATCAGTTACCCTGGAAACAGGGCAGTCAGTTACCCTGGAAACAGGGCTGTCAGTTATCCCGGAACTAGGGCGGTCAGTTATCTTGGAAACAGGGTGATCAGTTACCCCGGAAACAGGGTGAACAGTAACCCTGGAAACAGGGCAGTCAGCTACCCCGGAAACAGGGCAGTCAGTTGCCCTGGAAACAGGGCAGTCAGTTACCCCGGAAACAGGGTGATCAGTTACCCTGGAAACAGGGAGATCAGTTACCCTGGAAACAGGGCAGTCAGTTACCCCGGAAACAGGGTGATCAGTTATCCTAGAAACAGTGCGGTCAGTTACCCCGGAAACAGGGCGTTCAGTTACCGTGGAAACAGGTTCATCAGTTACCCCAGAAACAGGGAGATCAGTTACCCTGGAAATTGGGCAGTCAGTTAGCATGGAAATAGGGCAGTCAGTTATCCCGGAAACAGGGTGATCAGTTACCCTTGAAACAGGACAGTCAGTAACCCTGGAAACAGGGTGATCAGTTACCCTGGAAACAGGGTGATCAGTTACCCTGGAAACAGGGCGGTCAGTTACCCCAGAAACAGGGCAGTCAGATATCCCGGAAACAGGGTGATCAGTTACCCTGGAAACAGGGCTGTCAGTTATCCCGGAAACAGGGTGATCAGTTACCCTTTAAACATGGCAGTCAGTTATCCTGGAAACAGGGCAGTCAGTTACCCCGGAAACAGGGCGGTCAGTTACCGTGGAAACAGGGCAGTCAGTTACCCTGGAAACAGGGCGGTTCGTTATCCTGGAAACAGGGCGGTCAGTTACCCTGGAAATAGGGCGGTCAGTTACTCTGGAAACAGGGCGGTCAGTTACCCCGGAAACAGGGAGATCAGTTACCCCGGAAACAGGGCGGTCAGTTACCCTGGAAACAGGGCAGTCAGTTACCCCGGAAACAGGGCAGTCAGTTAACCTGGAAACAGGGCAGTCAGTTATCCTGGAAACAGGGCATTCAGTTATCCTGGAAGGAGGGCGGTCAGTTACCCCGGAAATAGGGCGGTCAGTTATCCAGGAAAGAGGGTGATCAGTTACCCCGGAAACAGGGAGATCAGTTACCCTGGAAACAGGGCAGTCAGTTACCCTGGAAACTGGGCAGTCCGTTATCCTCGAAACAGGGTGGTCAGTTGCCCTGGAAACAGGGCAGTCAGTTACCCTGGAAACAGGGTGATCAGTTACCCCGGAAGCAGGGCAGTCAGTTACCCTGGAAACAGGGCAGTCAGTTACCCCGGCAACTGGCAGTCAGTAACCCTGGAAACAGATTTGTCAGTTACCCCGGAAACAGGGTGATCAGTTATCCTGGAAACTGGGCAGTCAGTTTTCCTGGAAACAGGGCAGTCAGTTACCCCGGAAACAGGGCAGTCAGTAACCCTGGAACAGATTATTCAGTTAACCCAGAAACAGGGTGATCAGTTATCCTGGAAACAGGGCAGTCAGTTAGCCTGGAAACACGGCAGTCAGTTACCCTGGAAACTGGGCAGTACGTTACACTGGAAACAGGGCAGTCAGTTATCCTGGAAACAGGGCGGTCAGTTACCCTGGAAACAGGGTGATCAAATACCCCGGAAACCGGGCAGTCAGTTACCCTGGAAACAGGAGCAGTCAGTTATCCTGGATACAGTGTGGTCAGTTACCCTGGAAACAGGGCGGTCAGTTACCCCGGAAACAGGGCAGTCTGTTATACTGGATACAGGGTGGTCAATTACCCTGGAAACAGGGCGGTCAGTTACCCCGGAAACAGGGCAGTATGTTACCCCGGAAACTGGGCGGTCAGTAACCCTGGAAACAGATCAGTCAGTTATCCCGGAAACATGGTGATCAGTTACCCTGGAAACAGGGCAGTCAGTTACCCTGGAAACAGGGAGGTCAGTTATCCCGGAAATAGGGCGGTCAGTTATCCTGGAAACAGGGTGATCAGTTCCCCCGGAAACAGGGCGGTCAGTTACCCCGGAAACCGGGCAGTCAGTTACCCCGGAAGCAGGGCAGTCAGTTACCCTGGAAACAGGGCAGTCCGTTATCCTGGAAACAGGGTTGTCAGTTACCCTGGAAACAGGGCAGTCTGTTACCCTGGAAACAGGGTGATCAGTTATCCTGGAAACAGGGCGGTCAGTTACCCCGGAAACCGGGCAGAAAGTTACCCTGGAAACAGGGCAGTCAGTTATCCTGGATACAGCGTGGTCAGTTACCCTGGAAACAGGGCGGTCAGTTACCCCGGAAACAGGGCAGTCAGTTACCCCGGAAACTGGGCGGTCAGTAACCCTGGAAACAGATCAGTCAGTTATCCCGGAAACAGGCTGATCAGTTACCCTGGAAACAGGGCAGTCAGTTACCCTGGAAACAGGGCAGTCAGTTATCCCGGAAACATGGCAGTCAGTTATCCCGGAAACAGGGTGATCAGTTACCCTGGAAACACGGCAGTCAGTTACCCTGGAAACAGGGCGGTCAGTTATCCCGGAAATAGGGCGGTCAGTTATCCCGGAAACAGGGTGATCAGTTTCCCCGGAATCAGGGAGATCAGTAACCCCGGAAACAGGGCAGTCAGTTAGCCTGGAAAGAGGGCAGTCAGTTACCCCGGAAATTGGGCAGTACGTTACCCTGGAAACAGGGCAGTCAGTTATCCTGTTAACAGGGCGGTCAGTTACCCGGAAATAGGGCGGTCAGTTATCCTGCAAACAGGGGGTCAGTTACGCTGGAAACCGGGAGATCAGTTATCCTGGAAACAGGGCAGTCAGCTACCCCGGAAACTGGGCAGTACGTTACCCTGGAAACAGGGCAGTCAGTTATCCTGGAAACAGGGCGGTCAGTTACCCCGGAAACAGGGCAGTCAGTAACCCTGGAAACAGATTAGTCAGTTACCCCAGAAACAGGGTGATCAGTTATCCTGGAAACAGGGCAGTCAGTTAGCCTGGAAACACGGCAGTCAGTTACCCCGGAAACTGGGCAGTACGTTACCCTGGAAACAGGGCAGTCTGTTACCCCGGAAACAGGGTGATCAGTTATCCTGGAAACAGGGCGGTCAGTAACCCCGGAAACAGGGCAGTCAGTTACCCCGGAAACAGGGCCGTCAGTTAGCCTGGACAGAGGGCAGTCAGTTACCCAGGAAATTGGGCAGTACGTTACCCTGGAAACAGGGCAGTCAGTTATCCTGGAAACAGGGCGGTCAGTTTCCCGGAAATAGGGCGGTCAGTTATCCTGGAAACAGGGGGTCAGTTACCCTGGAAACCGGGAGATCAGTTATCCTGGAAACAGGGCAGTCAGCTACCCCGGAAACTGGGCAGTACGTTACCCTGGAAACAGGGCAGTCAGTTATCCTGGAAACAGGGCGGTCAGTTACCCCGGAAACAGGGCAGTCAGTAACCCTGGAAACAGATTAGTCAGTTACCCCAGAAACAGGGTGATCAGTTATCCTGGAAACAGGGCAGTCAGTAAGCCTGGAAACACGGCAGTCAGTTACCCCGGAAACTGGGCAGTACTTTACCCTGGAAACAGGGCAGTCAGTTATCCTGGAAAAAGGGCGGTCAGTTACCCTGGAAACAGGGAGATCAGTTACCCCGGAAACCGGGCAGTCAGTTACCCTGAAAACAGGAGCAGTCAGTTATCCTGGATACAGGGCGGTCAGTTACCCCGGAAACAGTGCAGTCAGTTACCCCGGAAACTGGGCGGTCAGTAACCCTGGAAACAGATCAGTCAGTTTCCCGGAAACATGGTAGTCAGTTATCCCGGAAACAGGGTGATCAGTTACCCTGGAAACAGGGCAGTCAGTTACCCTGGAAACAGGGCGGTCAGTTTACCCGGAAATAGGGCGGTCAGTTATCTTGGAAACAGGGTGATCAGTTCCCCCGGAAACAGGGAGATCAGTTACCCCGGAAACAGGGAAGTCAGTTACCCTGGAAACAGGGCAGTCCGTTATCCTGGAAACAGGGTGGTCAGTTACCCGGGAAACTGGGCAGTCTGTTCCCCCGGAAACAGGGTGATCAGTTATCCTGGAAACAGGGCGGTCAGTTACCCCGGAACCAGGGCAGTCAGATACCCCGGAAACAGGGCAGTCAGTTACCCTGGAAACAGGGCAGTCCGTTATCCTGGAAACAGGGTGGTCAGTTGCTCTGGAAACAGGGCATTCTGTTACCCCCGAAACAGGGTGATCAGTTATCCTGGAAACAGGGAGGTCAGTTACCCCGGAAACCGGGCAGAAATTTACCCTGGAAACTGGGCAGTCAGTTATCCTGGATACAGGGTGGTCAGTTACCCTGGAAACGGGGCGGTCATTTACCCCGGAAACAGGGCAGTCAGTTACCCTGGAAACTGGGCGGTCAGTAACCCTGGAAACAGATCAGTCAGTTACCCCGGAAACAGGGTGATCAGTTACCCTGGAAACAGGGCAGTCAGTTACCCTGGAAACAGGGCAGTCAGTTGTCCCGGAAACATGGCAGTCAGTTATCCCGGAAACAGGGTGGTCAGTTATCCCGGAAATAGGGCGGTCAGTTATCCTGGAAACAGGGTGATCAGTTCCCCCGGAAACAGGGAGATCAGTTACCCCGGAAACAGGGCAGTCAGTTACCCTGGAAACAGGGCAGGCCGTTATCCTGGAAACAGGGTGGTAAGTTACCCTGGAAACAGGGCAGTCTGTTACACCGGAAACAGGGTAATCAGTTATCCTGGAAACAGGGCGGTCAGTTACCCCGGAAACAGGGCAGTCAGTTACCCCGGAAACAGGGCAGTCAGTTAGCCTGGAAAGAGGGCAGTCAGTTACTCCGGAAATAGGGCAGTACGTTACCCTGGAGACAGGGCAGTCAGTTATTCTGGAAACAGGGCGGTCAGTTACCCGGAAATAGGGCGGTCAGTTATCCTGGAAAAAGGGGGTCAGTTACCCTGGAAACCGGGAGATCAGTTACCCCGGAAACAGGGCAGTCAGTTATCCTGGAAACAGGGCAGTCAGTTATCCTGGAAACAGGGTGGTCATTTACCCTGGAAACAGGGCGGTCAGTTACTCCGGAAACAGGGCAGTCAGTAACCCTGGAAACAGATCAGACAGTTACCCCGGAAACAGGGTGATCAGTTATACTGGAAACAGGGCAGTCAGTTACCCTGGAAACAGGGCAGTCAGTTACCCTGGAAACAGGGCAGTCAGTTATCCCGGAAACATGGCAGTAGGTTATCCCAGAAACAGGGTGATCAGTTACCCTGGAAACAGGGCAGTCAGTTACCCCGGAAATAGGGCAGTCAGTTACCCTGTAAGCTGGGCAGTCAGTTAACCTGGAAACAGGGGAGTCAGTGATCCCGGAAACAGGGTGATCAGTTACCCTGGAAACTGAGCAGTCAGTTACCCTGGAAACAGGGCAGTAAGTTACCCCAGAAACAGGGTGATCAGTTACCCTGGAAACTGGGCAGTCAGTTACCCAGGAAACAGGGCAGTCAGTTAGCCCGGAAACAGGGCGGTCAGTAACCCTGGAAACAGATCAGTCAGTTACCCCGGAAACAGGGTGATCAGTTACCCTGGAAAAAGGGCAGTCAGTTACCCTGGAAACAGGGCAGTCAGTTATCCCGGAAACATGGCAGTCAGTTATCCCGGAAACAGGGTGATCAGTTACCCTGGAAACAGGGCAGTCAGTTACCCCGGAAACAGGGTGGTCAGTTATCCCGGAAATAGGGCGGTCAGTTATCCTGGAAACAGGGTGATCAGTTCCCCCGGAAACAGGGAGATCAGTTACCCCAGAAACAGGGCAGTCAGTTATCCTGGAAACAGGGCAGTCCGTTATCCTGGAAACAGGGTGGTAAGTTACCCTGGAAACAGGGCAGTCTGTTACACCGGAAACAGGGTAATCAGTTATCCTGGAAACTGGGCGGTCAGTTACCCCGGAAACAGGGCAGTCAGTTACCCCGGAAACAGGGCAGTCAGTTAGCCTGGAAAGAGGGCAGTCAGTTCCTCCGGAAATTGGGCAGTACGTTACCCTGGAAACAGGGCAGTCAGTAATCCTGGAAACAGGGCGGTCAGTTACCCGGAAATAGGGCGGTCAGTTATCCTGGAAAAAGGGGGTCAGTTATGCTGGAAACCGGGAGATCAGTTACCCCGGAAACAGGGCAGTCAGTTACCCTGGAAACAGGGCAGTCAGTTATCCTGGAAACAGGGTGGTCAGTTACCCTGGAAACAGGGCGGTCAGTTACCCCGGAAACAGGGCAGTCAGTTACCCCGGAAACAGGGCGGTCAGTAACCCTGGAAACAGATCAGACAGTTACCCCGGAAACAGGGTGATCAGTTATACTGGAAACAGGGCAGTCAGTTACCCTGGAAACAGGGCAGTCAGTTACCCTGGAAACAGGGCAGTCAGTTATCCCGGAAACATGGCAGTAGGTTATCCCAGAAACAGGGTGATCAGTTACCCTGGAAACAGGGCAGTCAGTTACCCCGGAAATAGGGCAGTCAGTTACCCTGTAAGCTGGGCAGTCAGTTACCCTGGAAACAGGGGAGTCAGTGATCCCGGAAGCAGGGTGATCAGTTACCCTGGAAACTGAGCAGTCAGTTACCCTGGAAACAGGGCAGTAAGTTACCCCAGAAACAGGGTGATCAGTTACCCTGGAAACTGGGCAGTCAGTTACCCAGGAAACAGGGCAGTCAGTTACCCCGGAAACAGGGCGGTCAGTAACCCTGGAAACAGATTACTCAGCTACCCCGGAAACAGGGTGATCAGTTATCCTGGAAACAGGGCATTCCGTTATCCTGGAAACAGGGCGGTCAGTTACCCCGAAAACAGGGCGGTCATTTACCCTGGAAACAGGGCTGTCAGTTACCCCGGAAACAGGGCGGTCAGTTACCCTGGAAACAGGGCAGTCATTTAACCCGGAAAAGGGAGAACTGTTACCCTGGAAACAGATCAGTCAGTTACCCCGGAAACAGGGTGGTCAGTTACCCTGGAAACAGTGTGATCAGTTACCCTGGAAACAGGGCAGTCAGTTACCCTGGAAACAGGCAGATCAGTTACCCCGGAAACAGGGAAGTCAGTTACCCTGGAAACAGGGCAGTCCGTTATCCTGGAAACAGGGTGGTCAGTTACACTGGAAACAGGGCAGTCTGTTACCCCGGAAACAGGGTGATCAATTATCCTGTAAACAGGGCGGTCAGTTACCCCGGAAACAGGGCAGTCAGTTACCCCGGAAACAGGGCAGTCAGTTACCCTGGAAACAGGGCAGTCCGTTATCCTGTAAACAGGGTGGTCAGTTACCCTGGAAACAGGGCAGTCTGTAACCCCGGAAACAGGGTGATCAGTTATCCTGGAAACAGGGCGGTAAGTTACCCCGGGAACCGGGCAGAAAGTTACCCTGGGAGCAGGGCAGTCAGTTATCCTGGATACAGGGTGGTCAGTTCCCCTGGAAACAGGGCGGTCAGTTACCCCGGAAACAGGGCAGTCAGTTACCCCGGATACTGGGCGGTCAGTAACCCTGGAAACAGATCAGTCGGTTACCCCGGAAACAGGGTGATCAGTTACCCTGGAAACAGGGCAGTCAGTTACCCTGGAAACAGGGCAATCAGTTATCCCGGAAACATGGCAGTCAGTTATCCCGGAAACAGGGTGATCAGTTACCCTGGAAACAGGGCAGTCAGTTACCCCGGAAACAGGGCGGTCAGTTATCCCGGAAATAGGGCGGTCAGTTATCCTGGAAGCAGGGTGATCAGTTCCCCCGGAAACAGGGAGATCAGTTACCCCGGAAACAGGGCAGTCAGTTACCCTGGAAACAGGGCAGTCCGTTATCCTGGAAACAGGGTGGTCAGTTACCCTGGAAACAGGGCAGTCTGTTACCCCGGAAACAGGGTGATCAGTTATCCTGGAAACAGGGCGGTCAGTTACCCCGGAAAAGGGCAGTCAGTTAGCCTGGAAAGAGGGCAGTCAGTTACCCCGGAAATTGGGCAGAACGTTACCCTGGAAACTGGGCAGTCAGTTATCCTGGAAACTGGGCGGTCAGTTACCCGGAAATAGGGCGGTCACTTATCCTGGAAACAGGGGGTCAGTTACCCTGGATACCGGGAGATCAGTTACACCGGAAAGAGGTCAGTCAGTTACCCTGGAAACAGGGCAGTCAGTTATCCTGGAAACAGGGTGGTCAGTTACCCTGGAAACAGGGCGGTCAGTTACCCCGGAAACAGGGCAGTCAGTAACCCTGGAAACAGGGCTGTCAGTAACCCTGGAAACAGATCAGTCAGTTACCCTGGAAACAGGGTGAACAGTTATACTGGAAACAGGGCAGTCAGTTACCCTGGAAACAGGGCAGTCAGTTACCCTGGAAACAGGGCAGTCAGTTATCCCGGAAACATGGCAGTAGGTTATCCCTTAAACAGTGTGATCAGTTACCCTGGAAACAGGGCAGTCAGTTACCCCGGAAATAGGGCAGTCAGTTACCCTGTAAGCTGGGCAGTCAGTTACCCTGGAAACAGGGGAGTCAGCGATCCCGTAAACAGGGTGATCAGTTACCCTGGAAACTGAGCAGTCAGTGACCCTGGAAACAGGGCAGTCAGTTACCCCAGAAACAGGGTGATCAGTTACCCTGGAAACTGGGCAGTCAGTTACCCAGGAAACAGGGCAGTCAGTTACCCCGGAAACAGGGCGGTCAGTAACCCTGGAAACAGATTACTCAGCTACCCCGGAAACAGGGTGATCAGTTATCCTGGAAACAGGGCAGACAGTTACCCCGGAAACAGGGCAGTTTTTTACCCTGGAAACAGGGCCCACAGTTATCCCGGAAACAGGGTGATCAGTTACCCTGGAAACAGGGCATTCCGTTCTCCTGGAAACAGGGCGGTCAGTTACCCCGAAAACAGGGCGGTCAGTTACCCTGGAAACAGGGCTGTCAGTTACCCTGGAAACAGGGCGGTCAGTTACCCTGGAAATAGGGCAGTCATTTACCCCGGAACAGGGTGAACTGTTACCCTGGAAACAGTGCAGTCAGTTACCCCGGAAACAGGGTGGTCAGTTACCCTGGAAACAGGGCAGTCAGTTACCCCAGAAAAAGGGTGATCAGTTACCCCGGAAACAGGGTGAACAGTAACCCTGGAAACAGAGCAGACAGTTACCACGGAAACAGGGAGGTCAGTTGCCCTGGAAACAGGGCAGTCGGTTACCCCGGAAACAGGGTGATCAGTTACTCTGGAAACAGGGAGGTCAGTTACCCTGGAAACAGGGCAGTCAGTTACCCCGGAAACAGGGTGATCAGTTATCCTGGAAACAGGGCAGTCAGTTACCCCAGAAACAGGGCGGTCAGTAACCCTGGAAACAGATTACTCAGCTGCCCCGGAAACAGGGTGATCAGTTATCCTGGAAACAGGGCGCTCAGTTACCCCGGAAACAGTGCAGTTTTTTACCCTGGAAACAGCGCACACAGTTATCCCGGAAACAGGGTGATCAGTTACCCTGGAAACATGGCAGTCAGTTACCCCAGAAACAGGGTGATCAGTTACCCAAGAAACTGGGCAGTCAGTTACCCTGGAAACAGGGCGGTCAGTAACCCTGGAAACAGGGCAGTCAGTTACCCCGGAAACAGGGCGGTCAGTAACCCTGGAAACAGATTACTCACCTACCCCGGAAACAGGGTGATCAGTTACCCTGGAAACAGGGCAGTCAGTTACCCCAGAAACAGGGTGATCAGTTACCCTGGAAACTGGGCAGTCAGTTACCCTGGAAACAGGGCAGTCAGTTTCCCCGGAAACAGGGCGGTCAGTAACTCTGGAAACAGATTACTCAGCTACCCCGGAAACAGGGTGATCAGTTATCCTGGAAACAGGGCGGTCAGTTACCCTGGAATCTGGGCAGTCAGTTATCCTGGAAACAGGGCGGTCAGTTACCCCGAAAAAAGGGCGGTCAGTTACCCTGGAAACAGGGCTGTCAGTTACCCCGGAAACAGGGCGGTCAGTTACCCTGGAAACAGGGCAGTCAGTTATCCCGGAAACATGGCAGTAGGTTATCCCAGAAACAGGGTGATCAGTTACCCTGGAAACAGGGCAGTCAGTTACCCCGGAAATAGGGCAGTCAGTTACCCTGTAAGCTGGGCAGTCAGTTACCCTGGAAACAGGGGAGTCAGTGATCCCGGAAACAGGGTGATCAGTTACCCTGGAAACTGAGCAGTCAGTTACCCTGGAAACAGGGCAGTAAGTTACCCCAGAAACAGGGTGATCAGTTACCCTGGAAACTGGGCAGTCAGTTACCCAGGAAACAGGGCAGTCAGTTAGCCCGGAAACAGGGCGGTCAGTAACCCTGGAAACAGATCAGTCAGTTACCCCGGAAACAGGGTGATCAGTTACCCTGAAAAAAGGGCAGTCAGTTACCCTGGAAACAGGGCAGTCAGTTATCCCGGAAACATGGCAGTCAGTTATCCCGGAAACAGGGTGATCAGTTACCCTGGAAACACGGCAGTCAGTTACCCCGGAAACAGGGTGGTCAGTTATCCCGGAAATAGGGCGGTCAGTTATCCTGGAAACAGGGTGATCAGTTCCCCCGGAAACAGGGAGGTCAGTTACCCCAGAAACAGGGCAGTCAGTTACCCTGGAAACAGGGCAGTCCGTTATCCTGGAAACAGGGTGGTAAGTTACCCTGGAAACAGGGCAGTCTGTTACACCGGAAACAGGGTAATCAGTTATCCTGGAAACAGGGCGGTCAGTTACCCCGGAAACAGGGCAGTCAGTTACCCCGGAAACAGGGCAGTCAGTTAGCCTGGAAAGAGGGCAGTCAGTTCCTCCGGAAATTGGGCAGTACGTTACCCTGGAAACAGGGCAGTCAGTTATCCTGGAAACAGGGCGGTCAGTTACCCGGAAATAGGGCGGTCAGTTATCCTGGAAAAAGGGGGTCAGTTATGCTGGATACCGGGAGATCAGTTACCCCGGAAACAGGGCAGTCAGTTACCCTGGAAACAGGGCAGTCAGTTATCCTGGAAACAGGGTGGTCAGTTACCCTGGAAACAGGGCGGTCAGTTACCCCGGAAACAGGGCAGTCAGTTACCCCGGAAACAGGGCGGTCAGTAACCCTGGAAACAGATCAGACAGATTCCCCGGAAACAGGGTGATCAGTTATACTGGAAACAGGGCAGTCAGTTACCCTGGAAACAGGGCAGTCAGTTACCCTGGAAACAGGGCAGTCAGTTATCCCGGAAACATGGCAGTAGGTTATCCCAGAAACAGGGTGATCAGTTACCCTGGAAACAGGGCAGTCAGTTACCCCGGAAATAGGGCAGTCAGTTACCCTGTAAGCTGGGCAGTCAGTTACCCTGGAAACAGGGGAGTCAGTGATCCCTCAAACAGGGTGATCAGTTACCCTGGAAACTGAGCAGTCAGTTACCCTGGAAACAGGGCAGTAAGTTACCCCAGAAACAGGGTGATCAGTTACCCTGGAAACTGGGCAGTCAGTTACCCAGGAAACAGGGCAGTCAGTTAGCCCGGAAACAGGGCGGTCAGTAACCCTGGAAACAGATCAGTCAGTTACCCCGGAAACAGGGTGATCAGTTACCCTGGAAAAAGGGCAGTCAGTTACCCTGGAAACAGGGCAGTCAGTTATCCCGGAAACATGGCAGTCAGTTATCCCGGAAACAGGGTGATCAGTTACCCTGGAAACACGGCAGTCAGTTACCCCGGAAACAGGGTGGTCAGTTATCCCGGAAATAGGGCGGTCAGTTATCCTGGAAACAGGGTGATCAGTTCCCCCGGAAACAGGGAGATCAGTTACCCCAGAAACAGGGCAGTCAGTTACCCTGGAAACAGGGCAGTCCGTTATCCTGGAAACAGGGTGGTAAGTTACCCTGGAAACAGGGCAGTCTGTTACACTGGAAACAGGGTCATCAGTTATCCTGGAAACAGGGCGGTCAGTTACCCCGGAAACAGGGCAGTCAGTTACCCCGGAAACAGGGCAGTCAGTTAGCCTGGAAAGAGGGCAGTCAGTTCCTCCGGAAATTGGGCAGTACGTTACCCTGGAAACAGGGCAGTCAGTTATCCTGGAAACAGGGCGGTCAGTTACCCGGAAATAGGGCGGTCAGTTATCCTGGAAAAAGGGGGTCAGTTATGCTGGATACCGGGAGATCAGTTACCCCGGAAACAGGGCAGTCAGTTACCCTGGAAACAGGGCAGTCAGTTATCCTGGAAACAGGGTGGTCAGTTACCCTGGAAACAGGGCGGTCAGTTATCCCGGAAACAGGGCAGTCAGTTACCCCGGAAACAGGGCGGTCAGTAACCCTGGAAACAGATCAGACAGATTCCCCGGAAACAGGGTGATCAGTTATACTGGAAACAGGGCAGTCAGTTACCCTGGAAACAGGGCAGTCAGTTACCCTGGAAACAGGGCAGTCAGTTATCCCGGAAACATGGCAGTAGGTTATCCCAGAAACAGGGTGATCAGTTACCCTGGAAACAGGGCAGTCAGTTACCCCGGAAATAGGGCAGTCAGTTACCCTGTAAGCTGGGCAGTCAGTTACCCTGGAAACAGGGGAGTCAGTGATCCCGGAAGCAGGGTGATCAGTTACCCTGGAAACTGAGCAGTCAGTTACCCTGGAAACAGGGCAGTAAGTTACCCCAGAAACAGGGTGATCAGTTACCCTGGAAACTGGGCAGTCAGTTACCCAGGAAACAGGGCAGTCAGTTAGCCCGGAAACAGGGCGGTCAGTAACCCTGGAAACAGATTACTCAGCTACCCCGGAAACAGGGTGATCAGTTATCCTGGAAACAGGGCATTCCGTTATCCTGGAAACAGGGCGGTCATTTACCCTGGAAACAGGGCTGTCAGTTACCCCGGAAACAGGGCGGTCAGTTACCCTGGAAACAGGGCAGTCATTTACCCCGGAAAAGGGAGAACTGTTACCCTGGAAACAGATCAGTCAGTTACCCCGGAAACAGGGTGGTCAGTTACCCTGGAAACAGTGTGATCAGTTACCCTGGAAACAGGGCAGTCAGTTACCCTGGAAACAGCGCGGTCAGTTATCCCGGAAATAGGGCGGTCAGTTATCCTGGAAACAGGGTGATCAGTTCCCCCGGAAACAGGCAGATCAGTTACCCCGGAAACAGGGAAGTCAGTTACCCTGGAAACAGGGCAGTCCGTTATCCTGGAAACAGGGTGGTCAGTTACACTGGAAACAGGGCAGTCAGTTACCCCGGAAACAGGGTGATCAGTTATCCTGTAAACAGGGCGGTCAGTTACCCCGGAAACAGGGCAGTCAGTTACCCCGGAAACAGGGCAGTCAGTTACCCTGGAAACAGGGCAGTCCGTTATCCTGTAAACAGGGTGGTCAGTTACCCTGGAAACAGGGCAGTCTGTAACCCCAGAAACAGGGTGATCAGTTATCCTGGAAACAGGGCGGTAAGTTACCCCGGAAACCGGGCAGAAAGTTACCCTGGGAGCAGGGCAGTCAGTTATCCTGGATACAGGGTGGTCAGTTCCCCTGGAAACAGTGCGCTCAGTTACCCCGGAAACAGGGCAGTCAGTTACCCCGGATACTGGGCGGTCAGTAACCCTGGAAACAGATCAGTCGGTTACCCCGGAAACAGGGTGATCAGTTACCCTGGAAACAGGGCAGTCAGTTACCCTGGAAACAGGGCAATCAGTTATCCCGGAAACATGGCAGTCAGTTATCCCGGAAACAGGGTGATCAGTTACCCTGGAAACAGGGCAGTCAGTTACCCCGGAAACAGGGCGGTCAGTTATCCGGGAAATAGGGCGGTCAGTTATCCTGGAAACAGGGTGATCAGTTCCCCCGGAAGCAGGGAGATCAGTTACCCCGGAAACAGGGCAGACAGTTACCCTGGAAACAGGGCAGTCCGTTATCCTGGAAACAGGGTGGTCAGTTACCCTGGAAACAGGGCAGTCTGTTACCCCGGAAACAGGGTGATCAGTTATCCTGGAAACAGGGCGGTCAGTTACCCCGGAAACAGGGCAGTCAGTTAGCCTGGAAAGAGGGCAGTCAGTTACCCCGGAAATTGGGCAGACCGTTACCCTGGAAACAGGGCAGTCAGTTATCCTGGAAACAGGGCGGTCAGTTACCCGGAAATAGGGCGGTCACTTATCCTGGAAACAGGGGGTCAGTTACCCTGGAAACCGGGAGATCAGTTACACCGGAAAGAGGGCAGTCAGTTACCCTGGAAACAGGGCAGTCAGTTATCCTGGAAACAGGGTGGTCAGTTACCCTGGAAACAGGGCGGTCAGTTACCCCGGAAACAGGGCAGTCAGTAACCCTGGAAACAGGGCGGTCAGTAACCCTGGAAACAGATCAGTCAGTTACCCTGGAAACAGGGTGAACAGTTACACTGGAAACAGGGCAGTCAGTTACCCTGGAAACAGGGCAGTCAGTTACCCTGGAAACAGGGCAGTCAGTTATCCCGGAAACATGGCAGTAGGTTATCCCAGAAACAGTGTGATCAGTTACCCTGGAAATAGGGCAGTCAGTTACCCCGGAAATAGGGCAGTCAGTTACCATGTAAGCTGGGCAGTCAGTTACCCTGGAAACAGGGGAGTCAGCGATCCCGTAAACAGGGTGATCAGTTACCCTGGAAACTGAGCAGTCAGTGACCCTGGAAACAGGGCAGTCAGTTACCCCAGAAACAGGGTGATCAGTTACCCTGGAAACTGGGCAGTCAGTTACCCAGGAAACAGGGCAGTCAGTTACCCCGGAAACAGGGCGGTCAGTAACCCTGGAAACAGATTACTCAGCTACCCCGGAAACAGGGTGATCAGTTATCCTGGAAACAGGGCAGACAGTTACCTCGGAAACAGGGCAGTTTTTTACCCTGGAAACAGCGCACACAGTTATCCCGGAAACAGGGTGATCAGTTACCCTGGAAACAGGGCATTCCGTTCTCCTGGAAACAGGGCGGTCAGTTACCCCGAAAACAGGGCGGTCAGTTACCCTGGAAACAGGGCTGTCAGTTACCCTGGAAACAGGGCGGTCAGTTACCCTGGAAATAGGGCAGTCATTTACCCCGGAACAGGGTGAACTGTTACCCTGGAAACAGTGCAGTCAGTTACCCCGGAAACAGGGTGGTCAGTTACCCTGGAAACAGGGCAGTCAGTTACCCCAGAAAAAGGGTGATCAGTTACCCCGGAAACAGGGTGAACAGTAACCCTGGAAACAGAGCAGACAGTTACCACGGAAACAGGGCGGTCAGTTGCCCTGGAAACAGGGCAGTCAGTTACCCCGGAAACAGGGTGATCAGTTACTCTGGAAACAGGGAGTTCAGTTACCCTGGAAACAGGGCAGTCAGTTACCCCGGAAACAGGGTGATCAGTTATCCTGGAAACAGGGCAGTCAGTTACCCCGGAAACAGGGCGGTCAGTAACCCTGGAAACAGATTACTCAGCTGCCCCGGAAACAGGGTGATCAGTTATCCTGGAAACAGGGCGCTCAGTTACCCCGGAAACAGGGTGATCAGTTACCCTGGAAACAGGGCAGTCAGTTACCCCAGAAACAGGGTGATCAGTTACCCAAGAAACTGGGCAGTCAGTTACCCTGGAAACAGGGCGGTCAGTAACCCTGGAAACAGGGCAGTCAGTTACCCCGGAAACAGGGCGGTCAGTAACCCTGGAAACAGATTACTCACCTACCCCGGAAACAGGGTGATCAGTTACCCTGGAAACAGGGCAGTCAGTTACCCCGGAAACAGGGCGGTCAGTAACTCTGGAAACAGATTACTCTGCTACCCCGGAAACAGGGTGATCAGTTATCCTGGAAACAGGGCGGTCAGTTACCCTGGAAACTGGGCAGTCAGTTATCCTGGAAACAGGGCGGTCAGTTACCCCCAAAAAAGGGCGGTCAGTTACCCTGGAAACAGGGCTGTCAGTTACCCCGGAAACAGGGCGGTCAGTTACCCTGGAAACAGGGCAGTCATTTACCCCGGAAACAAGTTGAACTGTTACCCTGGAAACAGTGCAGTCAGTTACCCCGGAAACCGGGCGGTCAGTTACCCTGGAAACAGGGAAGTCAGTTACCCCGGAAACAGGGTGATCAGTTACCCCGGAAACAAGGTGAACAGTAACCCTGGAAACAGGGCAGTCAGTTACCCCGGAAACAGGGTGGTCAGTTATCCTGGAAACAGGGCTTTCAGTTATCCTGGAAACAGGGCAGTCAGTTACCCCGGAAACCGGGCGGTCAGTTCCCCTGGAAACAGTGCAGTCAGTTACCCCGGAAACCGGGCGGTCAGTTACCCTGGAAACAGGGAAGTCAGTTACCCTGGAAACAGGGTGATCAGTTACCCCGGAAACAAGGTGAACAGTAACCCTGGAAACAGGGCAGTCAGTTACCCCGGAAACAGGGCGGTCAGTTATCCTGGAAACAGGGCTTTCAGTTATCCTGGAAACAGGGCAGTCAGTTATCCCGGAAACAGTGTGATCAGTTACCCTGGAAACAGGGCAGTCAGTTGTCCCGGAAACAGGGCAGTCAGTTACCCCAGAAACAGGGTGATCAGTTACCCTGGAAACTGGGCAGTCAGTTAGCCTGGAAACAGGGCAGTCAGTTACCACGGAAACTGGGCAGTACGTTACCCTGGAAACAGGGCAGTCAGTTATCCTGGAAAGAGGGCGGTCAGTAACCCGGAAATAGGGCGGTCAGTTACCCTGGAAACAGGGCAGTCAGTTATCCTGGAAACAGGGTGGTCAGTTACCCTGGAAACAGGGCGGTCATTTACCTTGGAAACAGGGCGGTCAGTTCCCCCGGAAACAGGTCGGTCAGTAACCCTGGAAAAAGATCAGTCAGTTACCCCGGAAACAGGGTGATCAGTTATCCTGGAAACAGGGCAGTCAGTTACCCTGGAAACAGGGCAGTCAGTTATCCCGGAAACATGGCAGTCAGTTATCCCAGAAACAGGGAGATCAGTTACCCTGGAAACAGGTGCCTGTGGAATTTACCCCATTCAGAGTCAGTGCCTGTGGGAGTGTACCCCAGTGAGAGTCTGTGCCTGTGGAAGTTTACAACATTCAGCGTCAGTGCCTGTGGAAGTTTACCCCATTCAGAGTTAGTGCCTGTGGAAGTGTCCCCCAGTGAGCGACAGTGCCTGTGGAAGTGTACCCCAGTGAGAGTCATTGCCTGTGGAAGTGTACCCCAGTGAGAGTCAGTGCCTGTGGAAGTTTACCCCATTCAGATTCAGTACCTGTAGAAGTTTACCACATTCAGATTCAGTGCCTGTCTAAGTTTAAACCATTCAGATGCAGTGCCTGTGGAAGTTTACCCCATTCAGAGTCAGTGCCTGTGGAAGTGTACCCCAGTGAGTGTCTGTGCCTTTGCAATTTTACCCCATTCGGAGTAATTGCCTGTGGAAGTGTACCCCAGTGAGTGTCAGTGCCTTTGGAAGTTTACCCCATTCAGATTCAGTACCTGTAGAAGTTTACCACATTCAGTTTCAGTGCCTGTCGAAGTTTACCCCATTCAGAGTCAGTGCCTGTGGATGTTTACCCCATTCAGAGTCAGTGCCTTTGGAAGTGTACCCCAGTGAGAGTCTGTGCCTTTGGAAGTTTACCCCAGTGAGAGTCAGTGCCTGTCGAAGTGTCCCCAAGTGAGAGTCAGTGCCTGTGGAAGATTACCCCATTCAGAGTCAGTGCCTGTGGAAGTGTACCCCAGTGACAGTCAGTGCCTGTGGAATTTTATCCCATTCAGAGTCAGTGCCTGTGGAAGTTTACCCCACTGAGAGTCAGTGCCTGTGGATGTTTACCCCATTCAGCTTCAGTACCTGTAGATGTTAACCGCATTCAGATTCAGTGCCTGTAGAAGTGTACCCCAGTGAGAGTCAGTGCCAGTGGAAATGTACCCCTGTGAGAGTCAGTGCCTGCAGAAGTGTACACCAGTGAGATTCAGTGACTGGGGAGCGGCTCTCCATTAGGAGTCACTGCCTATAGAAGTGTATCCCATTCAGAGTCAGTGCATGTGGAAAGGTACACCAGTGCCTGCAGAAGTGTACCCAAGTGAGAGTCAGTGCCTGAAGAAGTGTACCCAAGTGAGAGTGAGTGCCTGTGGAAGTTTACCCCATTCAGAGTCAGTGTCTGTGTAAGTGTACCCCAGTGAGCGTCATTGCCTCTGGAAGTTTACCCCATTCAGTGTCAGTACCTGTGGATGTTTACGCCATTCAGATTCAGTGCCTGTTGAAGTGTACCCCATTCAGTGTCAGTACCTGTGGATGTTTACGCCATTCAGATTCAGTGCCTGTTGAAGTTTACCCCATTGAGAGTCAGTGCCTGTTGAAGTGCACCCCTGTGAGAGTCAGTGCCTGTGGAAGTTTACCCAAGTGAGAGTCAGTGCCTGTAGAAGTGTACCCCAGTTCGAGTCTGTGCCTAGGGAACGGTATCCAAGTGACAGCTAGAGCCTGTGGGACTGCACCCCAGCGAGAGACAGTGCCTGTGGAAGTGTACCCCAGTCAGAGTCAGTGCCTGTCGAAGTGTACCCCACTGAGAGTTATTGCCTGTGGAACTGTAACCAATTCAGAGTCAGTGCCTGTGGAAGTTTGCACATTCAGAGTCAGTGCCTGGGGAAGTTTACCCCATTCAGATTCAGTGCCTGTGAAAGTGTACCCCAGTGAGAGTAAGTGCCTGTGGAAGTTTACCCCATTCGGATTCAGTGCCAGTGGAAGTGTACCCCAGTGAGAGTCAATGCCTGTTGATGTTCACCCCATTCAGAGTCAGTGCATGTGGAAGTGCATCCCAGTGAGGGTCAGTGTGTGTGGAAGTTTACCCCATTCAGAGTCAGTGCCTGTGGAAGTGTCCCCCAGTGAGATTCAGTGCCTGTGGAAGAGTACCCCAGTGAGAGTCATTGCCTCTGGAGGTTTACACCACTCAGAGTCAGTGTCTGTGGAAGTTTACCCCATTCACATTCAGTGCCTGTGGATGTGTACCCCAGTAAGAGTCAGTGCCTGTGGACGTTTACCCCAGTGAGAGTCATTGCCTCTAGAAGTTTACGCCATTCAGAATCAGTGCCTGTGGAAGTTTACCCCATTCAGATTCAGTGCCTGTGGAAGTGTCCCCCAGTGAGATTCAGTGCCTGTGGAAGTTTACCCCATTCAGATTCAGTACCTGTAGAAGTTTCCCCATTCAGATGCAGTGCCTGTATAAGTTTACCCCATTCAGATTCAGTGCCTTTGGAAGTTTACCCCATTCAGAGTCAGTACCTGTGGAAGGGTACCCCAGTGAGAGTCAGTGCCTTTGGAAATTTTGACCATACAGAGTCAGTGCCTGTGTAAGTGTACCCCAGTGAGAGTCAGTGCCTGTGGAAGTTTACCCCATTCAGATTCAGTAACTGTAGAAGTTTACTCCATTCAGATTCAGTAACTGTAGAAGTTTACCCCATTCATATTCAGTGCCTGTTGGCGATTACCCCATTCAGAGTCAGTGCCTGTGGAAGTGTACCACATTCAGAGTCAGTGCCTGTGGAAGTGTCCCCCAGTGAGATTCAGTGCCTGTGGAAGTTTACCCCATTCAGATTCAGTACCTGTAGAAGTTTCCCCATTCAGATGCAGTGCCTGTATAAGTTTACCCCATTCAGATTCAGTGCCTATGGAAGTTTACCCCATTCAGAGTCAGTACCTGTGGAAGGGTACCCCAGTGAGAGTCAGTGCCTTTGGAAATTTTCCCCATACAGAGTCAGTGCCTGTGTAAGTGTACCCCAGTGAGAGTCAGTGCCTGTGGAAGTGTACCCCAGTGAGAGTCAGTGCCTGTGGAAGTTTACCCCATTCAGATTCAGTAACTGTAGAAGTTTACCCCATTCATATTCAGTGCCTGTTGGCGATTACCCCATTCAGAGTCAGTGCCTGTGGAAGTGTACCACATTCAGAGTCAGTGCCTGTGGAAGTTTACCCCATTCAGAGTCAGTGCCTGTGGAAATGTACCCCAGTGAGAGTCAGTGCCTGTAGAAGTGTACCCAAGTGAGAGTCAGTGCCTGTCGAAGTGTACCCCACTGAGAGTCATTGCCTGTGGAACTGTAACCAATTCAGAGTCAGTGCGTGTGGAACTTTACCCCATTCAGCTTCAGTGCCTGTGGAAGTGTACCCCAGTGAGAGAAAATGACTGTGGAAGTTTACCCCATTCAGAATCAGTGCCTGTGGAAGTGCACTGCTGTGAGAGTCAGTGCCTGTGGAAGTTTATCCCATTCAGATTCAGTGCCTGTGGAAGTGTCCCCCAGTGAGATTCAGTGCCTGTGGAAGTTTACCCCATTCTGATTCAGTACCTGTAGAAGTTTCCCCATTCAGATGCAGTGCCTGCAGAGGTTTACCCCATTCAGAGTCAGTGCCTTTGGAATTTTACCCCATTCAGAGTCAGTACCTGTGGAAGGGTACCCCAGCGAGACTCAGTGCCTTTTGAAGATTTCCCCATACAGAGTCAGAGCCTGTGTCAGTGTACCCCAGTGAGAGTCAGTGCCTGTGGAAGTTTACCCCATTCAGATTCAGTAACTGTAGAAGTTTACCCCATTCAGATTCAGTGCCTGTTGGCGATTACCCCATTCAGAGTCAGTGCCTGTGGAAGTGTTCCACATTCAGAGTCAGTGCCTGTGGAAGTTTACCCCATTCAGAGTCAGTGCCTGTGGAAATGTACCCCAGTGAGAGTCAGTGCCTGTAGAAGTGTACCCAAGTGAGAGTCAGTGCCTGTCGAAGCGTACCCCACTGAGAGTCATTGCCTGTGGAACTGTAACCAATTCAGAGTCAGTGCCTGTGGAACTTTACCCCATTCAGATTCAGTGCCTGTGCAAGTGTACCCCAGTGAGGGTAAATGCCTGTGGAAGTTTACCCCATTCAGAATCAGTGCCTGTGGAAGTGTACTGCTGTGAGAGTCAGTGCCTGTGGAAGTTTACCCCATTCAGATTCAGTGCCTGTGGAAGTGTACTCCTGTGAGAGTCAATGCCTGTGGAAGTGTACCCCAGTGAGATTCAGTGGCTGTGAAGCGGCTCACCATTAGGAGTCACTGCCCATGGAAGTGTACCCCACTCAGAGTCAGTGCATGTGGAAATGTACGCCAGTGAGAGTCAGTGCCTGTAGAAGTGTACCCAAGTGAGAGTCAGTGCCTGTGGAAATGCACCCCAGTGAGAGTCAGTGCCTGTGAAAATGTACCCCAGTGAGAGTCAGTGCCTGTCGCAGTGCACCCAAGTGAGGGTCAATGCCTGTGGGAGTGTACCCCAGTTAGAGTCATTGCCGATGGAAGATTTCCCCATTCAGAGTCAGTACCTGTGGATGTTTACCCCTTTCATAGTCAGTGCCTGTGGAAGTTTACCCCATTCAGATTCAGTGCCTGTGGAAGTGTACGCCAGTGAGTGTCATTGCCTGTGGAAGTTTACCCCATTCAGAGTCAGTGCCTGTGCAAGTGTACCCTAGTGAGATTCAGTGCCTGTGGAAGATTACGCCATTCAGATTCAGTACCTGTAGACGTTTACCCCATTTAGATTCAGAGCCTGGAGAAGTTAACCCCATTCAGAGTCAGTGCCTGTGGAAGTGGACCCCAGTGAGAGTCAGTGCCTTTGGATGTTTTCCCCATTCCGAGTCAGTGCCTGTGTAAGTGTACCCCAGTGAGAGTCAGTGCCTGTGGAAGTGTACCTCAGTGAGAGTCAGTGCCTGTGGAAGTTTAACCCATTCAGAGTCAGTGCCTGTGGAAATGTACCCCAGTGAAAGTCAGTGCTGTGGAAGTTTACCCCATTCAGATTCAGTACCTGTAGAAGTTTACCACATTCAGATTCAGTGCTTGTCGAAGTGTACCCCAGTTCGAGTCAGTGCCTGTGGAAGTTTACCACATTCTGAGTCAGTGCACGTGTAAATGTACCCCAGTGAGAGTCAGTGCCTGTGGAAGTGTACCCCAGTGAGAGTCAGTGCCTGTGGAAGTTTGCCCCATTCAGAGTCAGTGCCTGTGCAAGTTTACCCCTTTCAGATTCAGTGCCTCTAGAAGTTTACACCATTCAGATTCAGTGCCTATAGAAGTGTACCCCACTCAGAGTCAGTGCATGTGGAAATGTACACCAGTGAGAGTTAGTGCCTGTGGAAATGTACCCCAGTGAGAGTCAGTGCCTGCAGAAGTGTACCCAAGTGAGAGTCAGTGCCTGTAGAAGTGTACCCAAGTGAGAGTCAGTGCCTGTGGAAATGTACCCCAGTGAGAGTCAGTGCCTGAAGAAGTGTACCCAATGAGAATCAGTGCCTGCGGAAGTTTACCCCATTCAGATTCAGTGCCTGTGGAAGTGTACCCCAGTGAGAGTCAGTGCCTGTGGAAGTTTACCCCATTCAGAGTCAGTGCCTGTTGAAGTGTGCCCCAGTGAGAGTCAGTGCCTGTGGAAGTTTACCCCATTCAGAGTCAGTGCCTGTGGATGTGCACCCAAGTGAGGGTCACTGCCTGTGGAACAAAAGCAAGAAATGCTGGAATCACTCAGCAGGTCTGGCAGCATCTGTGGAAAGAGAAGCAGAGTTAACGTTTCGGGTCAGTGACCCTTCTTCGGAACTGACAAATATTAGAAAAGTCACAGATTATAAACAAGTGAGGTGGGGGTGGAGCAAGAGATAAGAAAGGAGAAGGTGCAGATTGGACCAGGCCGCATAGCAGACCAATAGGTCACGGAGAAAAGGCAAACAATATTGCTTTGTCTTTCAACACACCATTAACATATTGTTTGCCTTTTCTCCGCGAACTTTTGGTCAGCTATGAGGCCTGGTCCAATCTGCACCTGCTCTTTTGTTATCTCTTGCCCCACCCCCACCTCACTTGTTTATAATCTGTGACTTTTCTAATATTTGTCAGTTCCGAAGAAGGGTCACTGATCCGAAACGTAAACTCTGCTTCTCTTTCCACAGATGCTGCCAGACCTGCTGAGTGATTCCAGCATTTCTTGTTCTTGTTTCAGATTTCCAGCATCCGCAGTATTTTGCTTTTATTTCAGTGCCTGTGGAAGTTTACCCCATTCAGAGTCAGTGCCTGTGGAAGTTTACCCCATTCAGGGTCAGTACCTGTGGATGTTTACGCCATTCAGATTCAGTGCCTGTGGAAGTGTACCCTAGTGAGAGTCATTGCCTCTGGAAGTTTACCCCATTCAGTGTCAGTGCCTGTGGATGTTTACGCCATTCAGATTCAGTGCCTGTGGAAGTGCACCCCAGTGAGAGCCAGGGCCCGTGGATGTTTACCCCTTTCAGAGTGAGTGCCTGTGGAAGTGTCCCCCAGTGTGCGTCAGTGCCTGTGGAAGTTTACCCAATTCAGACTCAGTGCCTGTGGAAGTTTACCCCATTAAGATTCAGTACCTGTACACGTTTACACCATTCAGATTCAGAGCCAGTGGAAGTTTACCCCATTCAGAGTCAGTGCCTGTGGATGTGTACCCCAGTGAGAGTCAGTGCCTGTGGAAGTGTACCCCAGTGAGAGTCAGTGCCTGTGGAAGTTTACCCAATTCAGACTCAGTGCCTGTGGAAGTTTACCCCATTAAGATTCAGAGCCAGTAGAAGTTAACCCCATTCAGAGTCAGTGCCTGTGGAAGTTTACCCCATTCAGAGTCAGTGCCTGTGGAAGTGTCCCCCAGTGTGCGTCAGTGCCTGTGGAAGTTTACCCAATTCAGACTCAGTGCCTGTGGAAGTTTACCCCATTAAGATTCAGAGCCAGTAGAAGTTAACCCCATTCAGAGTCAGTGCCTGTGGAAGTTTACCCCATTCAGAGTCAGTGCCTGTGGAAGTGTACCCCAGTGAGAGTCAGTTCCTGTGGAAGTGTACCCCAGTGAGAGTCAGTGCCTGTGGATGTTTAACCCATTCAGAGACAGTGCCTGTGGAAGTGTACCCCAGTGAGAGTCAGTGCCTGTGGAAGTTTACCCCATTCAGAGTCAGTGCCTGTGGAAGTGTTCCCCTGTGAGAGTCAGTGCCTGTGGACGTTTACCCCATTCAGATTCAGTACCTGCAGAAGTTTACCCCATTCAGATTCAGTGCCTGTGGAAGTGTACCCCATTCAGAGTCAGTGCATGTGGAAGTTTACCCCATTCAGAGACAGTGCCTGTGGAAGTTTACCCCAGTGAGAGTCAGTGCCTGTGGAAGTTTGCCCCATTCAGCTTCAGTGCCTGTAGAAGTTTACACCATTCAGATTCAGTGCCTGTAGAAGTGTACCCAGTGAGAGTCAGTGCCAGTGGAAATGTACCCCTGTGAGAGTCAGTGCCTGTAGAAGTGTACCCCAGTGAGATTCAGTGGCTGGGGAGCGGCTCTCCATTAGGAGTCACTGCCTATAGAAGTGTATCCCATTCAGAGTCAGTGCATGTGGAAAGGTACACCAGTGAGAGTCAGTGCCAGCAGAAGTGTACCCAAGTGAGAGTCAGTGCCTGTAGAAGTGTACCCAAGTGAGCGTCAGTGCCTGAAGAAGTGATCCCAAGTGAGAGTCGGTGCCTGTGGAAGTTTACCCCATTCAGATTCAGTGCCTGTGGAAGTGTACCCCAGTGAGAGTCAGTGCCTGTGGAAGTTTACCCCATTCAGAGTCAGTGCCTCTGGAAGTGTACCCCAGTGAGAGTCAATGTCTGTGGAAGTTTACCCCATTCAGAGTCAGTGCCTCTGGAAGTGTACCCCAGTGAGAATCAGTGCCTGTGGATGTGCACCCAAGTGAGGGTCAATGCCTGTGGAAGTGTACCCTATTCAGAGTCAGTGCCTCTGGAAGTGTCCCCCTGTGAGAGTCAGTGCCTGTGGGAGTGTACCCCAGTTAGTGTCATTGCCTCTGGAAGATTACCCCATTCATAGTCAGAACCTGTGGATGTTTACCCCATTCAGTGTCAGTGCCTGTGGAAGTTTACCCCATTCAGAGTGAGTGCCTGTGGAAGTGTACCCCAGTGAGAGTCAGTGCCTGTGGAAGTTTACCCCATTCAGAGTCAGTGCCTGTGTAAGTGTAGCCCAGTGAGATTCAGTGCCTGTGGAAGTTTACCCCATTCAGATTCAGTACCTGTAGAAGTTTACCCCATTCAGATTCAGAGCCTGTAGAAGTTAACCCCATTCAGAGTCAGTGCATGTGGAAGTTTACCCCATTCAGAGACAGTGCCTGTGGAAGTTTACCCCAGTGAGAGTCAGTGCCTGTGGAAGTTTGCCCCATTCAGCTTCAGTGCCTGTAGAAGTTTACACCATTCAGATTCAGTGCCTGTAGAAGTGTACCCAGTGAGAGTCAGTGCCAGTGGAAATGTACCCCTGTGAGAGTCAGTGCCTGTAGAAGTGTACCCCAGTGAGATTCAGTGGCTGGGGAGCGGCTCTCCATTAGGAGTCACTGCCTATAGAAGTGTATCCCATTCAGAGTCAGTGCATGTGGAAAGGTACACCAGTGAGAGTCAGTGCCAGCAGAAGTGTACCCAAGTGAGAGTCAGTGCCTGTAGAAGTGTACCCAAGTGAGCGTCAGTGCCTGAAGAAGTGATCCCAAGTGAGAGTCGGTGCCTGTGGAAGTTTACCCCATTCAGATTCAGTGCCTGTGGAAGTGTACCCCAGTGAGAGTCAGTGCCTGTGGAAGTTTACCCCATTCAGAGTCAGTGCCTCTGGAAGTGTACCCCAGTGAGAGTCAATGTCTGTGGAAGTTTACCCCATTCAGAGTCAGTGCCTCTGGAAGTGTACCCCAGTGAGAATCAGTGCCTGTGGATGTGCACCCAAGTGAGGGTCAATGCCTGTGGAAGTGTACCCTATTCAGAGTCAGTGCCTCTGGAAGTGTCCCCCTGTGAGAGTCAGTGCCTGTGGGAGTGTACCCCAGTTAGTGTCATTGCCTCTGGAAGATTACCCCATTCATAGTCAGTACCTGTGGATGTTTACCCCATTCAGTGTCAGTGCCTGTGGAAGTTTACCCCATTCAGAGTGAGTGCCTGTGGAAGTGTACCCCAGTGAGAGTCAGTGCCTGTGGAAGTTTACCCCATTCAGAGTCAGTGCCTGTGTAAGTGTAGCCCAGTGAGATTCAGTGCCTGTGGAAGTTTACCCCATTCAGATTCAGTACCTGTAGAAGTTTACCCCATTCAGATTCAGAGCCTGTGGAAGTTTACCCCATTCATAGTCAGTGCCTGTGGAACAGTACCCCAGTGAGAGTCAGTGCCTTTGGAAGTTTTCCCCATTCCGAATCAGTGCCTGCGTAAGTGTACCCCAGTGAGATTCAGTGCCTGTGGAAATGTACCCCAGTGAGAGTCTGTGCTGTGGAAGTTTACCCCATTCAGATTCAGTACCTGTAGAAGTTAACCCCATTCCGATTCAGTGCATGTCGAAGGGTACCCCAGTTAGAGTCAGTGCCTGTGGAAGTTTACCCCATTCAGAGTCAGTGCATGTGTAAATGTACCCCAGTGAGAGTCAGAGCCTGTGGAAGTTTGCCCCATTCAGAGTCAGTGCCTGTGCAAGTTTACCCCTTTCAGATTCAGTACCTCTAGAAGTTTACACCATTCAGATTCAGTGCCTATAGAAGTCTACCCCACTCAGAGTCAGTGCATGTGGAAATGTACACCAGTGAGAGACAGTGCCTGTGGAAATGTACCCCAGTGAGAGTCAGTGCCTGCAGAATTGTTCCCAAGTGAGAGTCAGTGCCTGTAGAAGTGTACCCAAGTGAGAGTCAGTGCCCGTGGAAATGTACCCCAGTGAGAGTCAGTGCCTGTGGAAATGTACCCCAGTCAGAGTCAGTGCCTGAAGAAGTGTACCCAAGTGAGAATCAGTGCCTGTGGAAGTTTACCCCATTCAGATTCAGTGCCTGTGGAAGTGTACCCCAGTGAGAGTCAGTGCCTGTGGAAGTTTACCCCATTCAGAGTCAGTGCCTGTGGAAGTGTGCCCCAGTGAGAGTCAGTGCCTGTGGAAGTTTACCCCATTCAGTGTCAGTGCCTGTGGAAGTGCACCCAAGTGAGGGTCAGTGCCTGTGGAACAAAAACAAGAAATGCTGGCATCACTCAGCAGGTCTGACAGCATCTGTGGAAAGAGAAGCAGAGTTAACGTTTCGGGTCAGTGACCCTTCTTCGGAACTGACAAATATTAGAAAAGTCACAGATTATAAACAAGTGAGGTGGGGGTGGGGCAACAGATAAGAAAGGAGAAGGTGCAGATTGGACCAGGCCACATAGCAGACCAAAAGGTCACGGAGAAAAGGCAAACAATTTTGCATTGTCTTTCAACACACCATTAACATATTGTTTGCGTTTTCTCCGTGAACTTTTGGTCAGCTATGAGGCCTGGTCCAATCTGCACCCGCTCTTTTGTTATCTCTTGCCCCACCCCCACCTCACTTGTTTATAATCCGTGACTTTTCTAATATTTGTCAGTTCTGAAGAAGGGTCACTGACCCGAAACGTAAACTCTGCTTCTCTTTCCACAGATGCTGCCAGACCTGCTGAGTGATTCCAGCATTTCTTGTTCTTTTTTCAGATTTGCAGCATCCGCAGTATTTAGCATTTATTTCAGTGCCTGTGGAAGTTTACCCCATTCAGGGTCAGTCCCTGTGGATGTTTACGCCATTCAGATTCAGTGCCTGTGGAAGTGTACCCCAGTGAGAGTCATTGCCTCTGGAAGTTTACCCCATTCAGAGTCAGTACCTGTGGATGTTTACGCCATTCAGATTCAGTGCCTGTGGAAGTTTGCCCCATTCAGAGTCAGTGCCTGTGGAAGTACACCCCAGTGAGAGTCAGGGCCTGCGGATGTTTACCCCTTTCAGAGTGAGTGCCTGTGGAAGTGTCCCCCAGTGTGAGTCAGTGCCTGTGGAAGTTTACCCCATGCAGATTCAGTACCTGTAGAAGTTTGCCCCATTCAGATTCAGTGTCTGTAGAAGATTACCCCTTTCAGAGTCACTGCCTGTGGACGTTTACCCCATTCAGTGTCAGTACCTGTGGAAGTGTACCCCAGTGAGAGTCAGTGCCTGTGGAAGTTTATCCCAGTGAGAGTCAGTGCCTGTGGAGGTTTAACCCATTCAGAGTCAGTGCCTGTGGAAGTTTACCCCAGTGAGAGTCAGTTCCTGTGGAAGTTTAACCCATTCAGAGTCAGTGCCTGTGGAAGTGTACCCCAGTGAGAGTCATTGCCAGTGGAAGTGCACTCCAGTGAGAGACAGTGCCTGTGGAAGTTTACCCAATTCAGACTCAGTGCCTGTGGAAGTTTACCCCATTTAGATTCAGTACCTGTACAAGTTTACACCATTCAGATTCAGAGCCAGTGGAAGTTTACCCCAGTGAGAGTCAGTGCCTGTGGAAGTCTACCCCAGTGAGAGTCACTGCCTGTGGAAGTTTACCCCATTCAGAGTCAATGCCTGTGGAAGTGTTCCCTGTGAGAGTCAGTGCCTGTGGACGTTTACCCCATTCAGATTCAGTACCTGTAGAAGTTTACACCATTCAGATTCAGTACCTGTAGAAGTTTACCCCATTCTGATTCAGTGCCTGTGGAAATGTACCCCATTCAGATTCAGAGCCAGTAGAAGTTAACCCCATTCAGAGTCAGTGCCTGTGGAAGTTTACCCCATTCAGAGTCAGTGCCTGTGGAAGTGTACCCCAGTGAGAGTCAGTGCCTTTGGAAGTTTACCCCACTCAGAGTCAGTGCCTGTGTAAGTGTACCCCAGTGAGAGTCAGTGCCTATGGAAGTGTACCCAAGTGAGAGTCAGTGCCTGTGGATGTTTAACCCATTCAGAGACAGTGCCTGTGGAAGTGTACCCCAGTGAGAGTCAGTGCCTGTGGAAGTTTACCCCATTCAGATTCAGTACCTGTAGAAGTTTACCCCATTCACATTCAGTGCGTGTGGAAGTGTACCCCATTCAGAGTCAGTGCCTGTGGAAGTTTTCCCCATTCAGAGTCAGTGCCTGTGGAAGTGTACCCCAGTGAGAGTCAGTGCCTGTGGAAGTTTACCCCATTTAGAGGCAGTGCCTGTGGAAGTTTACCCCAGGGAGAGTCAGTGCCTGTGGAAGTTTACACCATTCAGCTTCAGTCCCTGTTGATGGTTACACCATTCAGATTCAATGCCTGCAGAAGTATAGCCAGTGAGAGTCAGTGCCAGTGGAAATGTACCCTGTGAGAGTCAGTGCCAGTAGAAGTGTACCCCTGTGAGAGTCAGTGCCTGTGGAAGTTTACCCCAATTCAGATTCAGAAACTGTAGACGTTTTCCCATTCATATTCAGTGCCTGTAGAAGTTTACCCCATTCAGAGTCAGTGCCTGTGTAAGTGTACCCCATTCAGAGTCAGTGCCTGTGGAAGTTTACCCCATTCAGAGTCAGTGCCTGTGGAAGTGAACCCCAGTGACAGTCAGTGCCTGCAGAAGTGTACCCCAGTGAGATCCAGTGGCTGGGGAGCAGTTCTCCATTAGGAGTCACTGCCGATAGAAGTGTACCCCATTCAGAGTCAGCGCATGTGGAAAGGTACACCAGTGAGAGTCATTGCCTGAAGAAGTGATCCCAAGTGAGAGTCGGTGCCTGTGGATGTTTACCCCATTCAGATTCAGTGCCTGTTCAAGTGTACCCCAGGGAGAGTCAGTGCCTGTGGAAGTTTACCCCATTCAGAGTCAGTGCCTGTGGACGTTTAGCCCAGTGAGAGTCATTGCCTCTAGAAGTTTACGCCATTCAGAATCAGTGCCTGTGGAAGTTTACCCCATTCAGATTCAGTGCCTGTGGCAGTGTACCAAATTCAGACTCAGTGCCTGTGGAAGTTTACCCCATTCAGAGTCAGAGCCTGTAGAAGTGCACCCCAGTGAGATTCAGTGCCTGCGGAAATGTACCCCTGTGAGAGTCAGTGCCTGTGGAAATGTACTCCAGTGAGAGTCAGAGGCTGCAGAAGTGTACCCAAGTGAGAGTCAATGCCTGCAGAAGTGTACCCAAGTGAGAGTCAGTGCCTGTGGAAATGTACCCCAGTGAGAGTCAGAGCCTGTGGAAATGTAGCCCTGTGAGAGTCAGTGCCTGTAGAAGTGTACCCAAGTGAGAGTCCGAGCCTGTGGAAGTTTACCACATTTAGATTCAGTGCCTGTGGATGTGTCCCCCAGTGAGAGTCAGTGCCTGTGGAAGATTACCCCATTCAGATTCAGCACCTGTAGAAGTTTACCCCATTCAGATGCAGTGCCTGTAGAAGTTTACCCCATTCAGAGTCAGTGCCTGTGGAAGTTTACCCCATTCAGAGTCAGTACCTGTGGTAGTGTACCCCAGTGAGAGACAGTGCCTTTGGAAGTTTACCCCATACAGAGTCAGTGCCTGTGGAAGTTCACCCCAGTGAGAGTCAGTGCCTGTGGAAGTTTACCCCATTCAGATTCAGAAACTGTAGACGTTTTCCCCATTCATAATCAGTGCCTGGAGAAGTTTACCCCATACAGAGTCAGTGCCTGTTGAAGTGTACCCCATTCAGAGTCAGTGCCATTGGAAGTGTAACACAGTGAGAGTCAGTGCCTGTGGAAATGTATCCCTGTGAGAGTCAGTGCCTGTGGAAATGTACTCCAGTGAGAGTCAGAGGCTGCAGAAGTGTACCCAAGTGAGAGTCAATGCTTGCAGAAGTGCACCCAAGTGAGAGTCAGTGCCTGTGGAAATGTACCCCAGTGAGAGTCAGTGCCTGTGGAAATGTACCCCAGTGAGAGTCAGTGCCTGTAGAAGTGTACCCAAGTGAGAGTCAGTGCCTGTGGACGTTTACCCCATTCAGATTCAGTGCCTGTGGATGTGTCCCCCAGTGAGAGTCAGCGCCTGTGGAAGTTTACCCCATTCAGATTCTGTACCTGTAGAAGTTTACCCCATTCAGAGTCAGTGCCTGTGGAAGTTTACACCAGTGAGAGTCAGTACCTGTGGAAGTGTACCCCAGTGAGCGTCAGTGCCGTTGGATGTTTACACCATACAGATTCAGTGCCTGTGTAAGTGTACCCCAGTGAGAGTCAGTGCCTGTGGAAGTGTACCCCTGTGAGAGTCAGTGCCTGTGGAAATTTACCCCAATTCAGATTCAGAAACTGTAGAGGTTTTCCCCATTCATATTCAGTGCATGTAGAAGTTTACCCCATTCAGAGTCAGTGCCTGTGTAAGTGTACCCCATTCAGAGTCAGTGCCTGTGGAAGTTTACCCCATTCAGAGTCAGTGCCTGTGGAAGTGAACCCCAGTGACAGTCAGTGCCTGCAGAAGTGTACCCCAGTGAGATTCAGTGGCAGGGGAGCGGCTCTCCATTAGGAGTCACTGCCTATAGAAGTGTACCCCACTCAGAGTCAGTGCATGTGGAAATGTACCCCAGTGTGAGTCAGTGCCTGTGGAAAAGTACCCGAGTGAGAGTCAGGGCCTGTAGAAGTGTACCCAAGTGAGAGTCAGTGCCAGTAGAAGTGTACCCAATTGAGAGTCAGTGCCAGTAGAAGTGTACCCAAGTGAGAGTCAGTGCATGTGGTAATGTACCCCAGTGAGAGTCAGTGCCTGTGGAAATGTACCCCAGTGAGAGTCAGTGCCTGTAGACGTGTACCCAAGTGAGAGACAGTGCCTGCAGAAGTGTACCCAATTGAGAATCTGTGCCTGTGGAAATGTACACCAGTGAGAGTCAGTGACTGTGGAAATGTACCCCAGTGAGAGTCAATGCCTTTAGAAGTGTACCCAAGTGAGAGTCAGTGCCTTTGGAAGTTTATGCCATTCAGATTCAGTACTTGTAGAAGTTTACCCCATTCAGATTCAGTGCCTGTGGAAGTGTACCCCAGTGAGAGTCAGTGCCTGTGGAAGTGTACCCCAGTGAGAGTCAGTGCCTGTGGAAGTTAACCCATTCAGAGTCAGTGCCTGTGGAAGTGCACCCCAGTGAGAGTCATTGCCTGTGGAAGAGTACCCCAGTGAGAGTCTGTGCCTGTGGAAGTTTACCCCATTCAGCTTCAGTCCCTGTAGATGTTTACACCATTCAGATTCAGTGCCTGTAGAAGTGTACCCAGTGAGAGTCAGTGCCAGTGGAAATGTACCCCTGGGAGAATCAGTGCCTGCAGAAGTGTACCCCAGTGAGATTCAGTGGCTGGGGAGCGGCTCTCCATTAGGAGTCACTGCCTATAGAAGTGTATCCCATTCAGAGTCAGTGCATGTGGAAAGGAACACCAGTGAGAGGCAGTGCCTGCAGAAGTGTACCCAAGTGAGAGTCAGTGCCTGTCGAAGTGTACCCAAGTGAGAGTCAGTGCCTGTAGAAGAGATACCAAGTGAGAGTCGGTGCCTGTGGAAGTTTACCCCATTCAGATTCAGTGCCTGTGTAAGTGTACCCCAGTGAGAGTCAGTGCCTGTGGATGTTTGCCCCATTCAGAGTCAGTGCCTGTGGAAGTGTACCCCAGTGAGAGTCAGTGCCTGTGGAAGTGTACCACATTCAGATTCAGTACCTGCAGAAGTTTCCCCCATTCAGATTCAGTGCCTGTGGAAGTGCACCCCATTCAGAGTCAGTGCCTGTGGAAGTTTACCACATTCAGAGTCAGTGCCTGTGGAAGTGTACCCCAGTGAGAGTCAGTGCCTGTGGAAGTTTACCCCATTTAGAGTCAGTGCCCGTGGAAGTTTACCCCAGTGAGAGTCAGTGCCTGTGGAAGTTTACCCCATTCAGCTTCAGTGCCTGTAGAAGTTTACACCATTCAGATTCAGTGCCTGTAGAAGTGTACCCCAGTGTGAGTCAGTGCCAGTGGAAATGTACCCCTGTGAGAGTCAGTGCCTGTGGAAATGTACTCCAGTGAGAGTCAGAGGCTGCAGAAGTGTACCCAAGTGAGAGTCTGTGCCTGTAGAGGTGTACCCAAGTGAGAGTCAGTGCCTGAAGAAGTGATCCCAAGTGAGAGTCGGTGCCTGTGGAAGTTTACCCCATTCAGATTCAGTGCTTGTGGAAGTGTACCCCAGTGAGAGTCAGTGCCTGTGTAAGTTTACCCCATTCAGAGTCAGTGCCTGTGGAAGTGTACCCCAGTGACATTCAGTGCCTGTGGAAGTTTACCCCATTCAGAGTCAGTGCCTGTGGAAGTGCACCCAAGTGAGGGTCAGTGCCTGTGGAAATGCACCCCAGTGAGAGTCAGTGCCTGTGAAAATGTACCCCAGTGAGAGTCAGTGCCTGCAGAAGTGTACCCAAGTGAGAGTCAGTGCCTGTGGAAGTTTACCCCATTCAGAGTCAGTGCCTCTGGAAGTGTACCCCTGTGAGAGTCAGTGTCTGTGGAAGTGTACCCCATTCAGAGTCAGTGGCAGTGGAAGTGTCCCCCTGTGAGAGTCAGATCCTGTGGGAGTGTACCCCAGTTAGTGTCATTGCCTCTGGAAGATTACCCCTGTCAGAGTCAGTGCCTGTGGATGTTTACCCCATTCGGTGTCAGTGCCTGTGGAAGTTTACCCCATTCAGAGTCAGTGCCTGTGGAAGTGTACCCCAGTGAGAGTCAGTGCCTGTGGAAGTTTACCCCATTCAGAGTCAGTGCCTGTGTAAGTGTACCCCAGTGAGATTCAGTGCCTGTGGAAGTTTACCTCATTCAGATTCAGTACCTGTAGAAGTTTACCCCAATCAGATTCAGAGCCTGTAGAAGTTAACCCCATTCAGAGTCAGTGCCTGTGGAAGTTTACCCCATTCATAGTCAGTGCCTGTGGAACTGTACCCCAGTGAGAGTCAGTGCCTTTGGAAGTTTTCCCCATTCCGAATCAGTGCCTGTGTAAGTGTACCCCAGTGAGATTCAGTGCCTGTGGAAGTGTACCCCAGTGAGAGTCAGTGCCTGTGGAAGTTTAACCCATTCAGAGTCAGTGCCTGTGGAAATGTACCCCAGTGAGAGTCAGTGCCTGTGGAAGTGTACCCCAGTGAGAGTCAGTGCCTGTGGAAGTTTAACCCATTCAGAGTCAGTGCCTGTGGAAATGTACCCCAGTGAGAGTCAGTGCCTGTGGAAGTGTACCCCTGTGAGAGTCAGTGCCTGTAGAAGTGTACCCCAGTGAGATCCAGTGGCTGGGGAACGGCTCTCCATTCGGAGTCACTGCCTATAGAAGTGTATCCCATTCAGAATCTGTGCATGTGGAAAGGTACACCAGTGAGAGTCAGTGCCTGCAGAAGTGTACCCAAGTGAGAGTCTGTGCCTGTAGAGGTGTACCCAAGTGAGAGTCAGTGCCTGAAGAAGTGATCCCAAGTGAGAGTCGGTGCCTGTGGAAGTTTACCCCATTCAGATTCAGTGCTTGTGGAAGTGTACCCCAGTGAGAGTCAGTGCCTGTGTAAGTTTACCCCATTCAGAGTCAGTGCCTGTGGAAGTGTACCCCAGTGACATTCAGTGCCTGTGGAAGTTTACCCCATTCAGAGTCAGTGCCTGTGGAAGTGCACCCAAGTGAGGGTCAGTGCCTGTGGAAATGCACCCCAGTGAGAGTCAGTGCCTGTGAAAATGTACCCCAGTGAGAGTCAGTGCCTGCAGAAGTGTACCCAAGTGAGAGTCAGTGCCTGTGGAAGTTTACCCCATTCAGAGTCAGTGCCTCTGGAAGTGTACCCCTGTGAGAGTCAGTGTCTGTGGAAGTGTACCCCATTCAGAGTCAGTGGCAGTGGAAGTGTCCCCCTGTGAGAGTCAGATCCTGTGGGAGTGTACCCCAGTTAGTGTCATTGCCTCTGGAAGATTAACCCTGTCAGAGTCAGTACCTGTGGATGTTTACCCCATTCGGTGTCAGTGCCTGTGGAAGTTTACCCCATTCAGAGTCAGTGCCTGTGGAAGTGTACCCCAGTGAGAGTCAGTGCCTGTGGAAGTTTACCCCATTCAGAGTCAGTGCCTGTGTAAGTGTACCCCAGTGAGATTCAGTGCCTGTGGAAGTTTACCTCATTCAGATTCAGTACCTGTAGAAGTTTACCCCAATCAGATTCAGAGCCTGTAGAAGTTAACCCCATTCAGAGTCAGTGCCTGTGGAAGTTTACCCCATTCATAGTCAGTGCCTGTGGAACTGTACCCCAGTGAGAGTCAGTGCCTTTGGAAGTTTTCCCCATTCCGAATCAGTGCCTGTGTAAGTGTACCCCAGTGAGATTCAGTGCCTGTGGAAGTGTACCCCAGTGAGAGTCAGTGCCTGTGGAAGTTTACCCCATTCAGAGTCAGTGCCTGTGGAAATGCACCCCAGTGAGAGTCAGTGCCTGTGGAAGTGTACCCCTGTGAGAGTCAGTGCCTGTGGAAGTTTACCCCAATTCAGATTCAGAAACTGTAGACGTTTTCCCCATTCATATTCAGTGCCTGTAGAAGTTTACCCCATTCAGAGTCAGTGCCTGTGTAAGTGTACCCCATTCAGACTCAGTGCCTGTGGAAGTTTACCCCATTCAGAGTCAGTGCCTGTGGAAGTGAACCCCAGTGACAGTCAGTGCCTGCAGAAGTGTACCCCAGTGAGATTCAGTGGCAGGGAGCGGCTCTCCATTAGGAGTCAATGCCTATAGAAGTGTACCCCACTCAGAGTCAGTGCATGTGGAAATGTACCCCAGTGTGAGTCAGTGCCTGTGGAAATGTACCCGAGTGAGAGTCAGGGCCTGTAGAAGTGTACCCAAGTGAGAGTCAGTGCCTGTAGAAGTGTACCCAATTGAGAGTCAGTGCCAGTAGAAGTGTACGCAAGTGAGAGTCAGTGCATGTGGTAATGTTCCCCAGTGAGAGTCAGTGCCTGTGGAAATGTTCCCCAGTGAGAGTCAGTGCCTGTGGAAATGTACCCCAGTGAGAGTCAGTGCCTGTAGACGTGTACCCAAATGAGAGACAGAGCCTGTAGAAGTGTACCCAATTGAGAATCTGTGCCTGTGGAAATGTACACCAGTGAGAGTCAGTGCCAGTGGAAATGTACCCCAGTGAGAGTCAATGCCTGTAGAAGTGTACCCATGTGAGAGTCAGTGCCTCTGGAAGTTTATGCCATTCAGATTCAGTACCTGTAGATGTTTACCCCATTCAGATACAGTGCCTGTGGAAGTGTACCCAAGTGAGAGTCAGTGCCTGTAGAAGTGTACCCAAGTGAGAGTCAGTGCCTGTAGAAGAGATCCCAAGTGAGAGTCGGTGCCTGTGGAAGTTTACCCCATTCAGATTCAGTGCCTGTGGAAGTGTACCCCAGTGAGAGTCAGTGCCTGTGGATGTTTACCCCATTCAGAGTCAGTGCCTGTGGAAGTGTACCCCAGTGACAGTCAGTGCCTGTGGAAGTGTACCCCAGTGAGAGTCAGTGCCTGTGGAAGTTTACCCCATTCAGAGTCAGTGCCTGTGGAAGTGTTCCCTGTGAGAGTCAGTGCCTGTGGACGTTTACCCCATTCAGATTCAGTACCTGCAGAAGTTTACCCCATTCAGATTCAGTGCCTGTGGAAGTGTGCCCCATTCAGAGTCAGTGCCTGTGGAAGTTTACCCCATTCAGAGTCAGTGCATGTGGAAGTGTACCCCAGTGAGAGTCAGTGCCTGTGGACGTTTACCCCATTTAGAGTCAGTGCCTGTGGAAGTTTACCCCAGTGAGAGTCAGTGCCTGCGGAAGTTTACCCCATTCAGCTTCAGTGCCTGTAGAAGTTTACACCATTCAGATTCAGTGCCTGTAGAAGTGTACCCAGTGAGAGTCAGTGCCGGTGGAAGTGTACTCCTGTGAGAGTCAGTGCCTGTAGAAGTGTACCCCAGTGAGATCCAGTGGCTGGGGAACGGCTCTCCATTAGGAGTCAGTGCCTATAGAAGTGTATCCCATTCAGAATCTGTGCATGTGGAAAGGTACACCAGTGAGAGTCAGTGCCTGCAGAAGTGTACCCAAGTGAGAGTCAGTGCCTGTAGAAGTGTACCCAAGTGAGAGTCAGTGCCTGTAGAAGTGTACCCAATTGAGAGTCTGTGCCAGTAGAAGTGTACCCAAGTGAGAGTCAGTGCATGTGGTAATGTACCCCAGTGAGATTCAGTGCCTGTGGAAATGTACCCCAGTGAGAGTCAGTGCCTGTAGACGTGTACCCAAGTGAGAGACAGAGCCTGTAGAAGTGTACCCAATTGAGAATCTGTGCCTGTGGAAATGTACCCCAGTGAGAGTCAGTGCCTCTGGAGGTTTATGCCATTCAGATTCAGTACCTGTAGAAGTTTACCGCAGTGAGAGACAGTGCCTGTGGAAGTGTACCCCAGTGAGAGTCAGTGCCTGTGGAAGTTTAACCCATTCAGAGTCAGTGCCTGTGGAAGTGTACCCCAGTGATAGTCAGGGCCTGTGGAAGTTTAACCCATTCAGAGTCAGTGCCTGTGGAAGTGTACCCCAGTGAGAGTCATTGCCTGTGGAAGTGTACCCCAGTGAGAGTCATTGCCTGTGGAAGTGTACCCCAGTGAGAGTCTGTGCCTGTGGAAGTTTACCCCATTCAGCTTCAGTCCCTGTAGATGTTTGCACCATTCAGATTCAGTGCCTGTAGAAGTGTACCCAGTGAGAGTCAGTGCCAGTGGAAATGTACCCCTGTGAGAGTCAGTGCCTGCAGAAGTGTACCCAGTGAGATTCAGTGGCTGGGGAGCGGCTCTCCATTAGGAGTCACTGCCTATAGAAGTGTGTCACATTCAGAGTCAGTGCATTTGGAAAGGAACACCAGTGAGAGTCAGTGCCTGCAGAAGTGTACCCAAGTGAGAGTCAGTGCCTGTAGAAGTGTACCCAAGTGAGAGTCAGTGCCTGTAGAAGAAATCCCAAGTGAGAGTCGGTGCCTGTGGAAGTTTACCCCATTCAGATTCAGTGCCTGTGGAAGTGTACCCCAGTGAGAGTCAGTGCCTGTGGATGTTTACCCCATTCAGAGTCAGTGCCTTTGGAAGTGTACCCCAGTGACAGTCAGTGCCTGTGGAAGTGTACCCCAGTGAGAGTCAGTGCCTGTGGAAGTTTACCCCATTCAGAGTCAGTGCCTGTGGAAGTGTTCCCTGTGAGAGTCAGTGCCTGTGGACGTTTACCCCATTCAGATTCAGTACCTGCAGAAGTTTACCCCATTCAGATTCAGTGCCTGTGGAAGTGTGCCCCATTCAGAGTCAGTGCCTGTGGAAGTTTACCCCATTCAGAGTCAGTGCATGTGGAAGTGTACACCAGTGAGAGTCAGTGCCTGTGGAAGTTTACCCCATTTAGAGTCAGTGCCTGTGGAAGTTTACCCCAGTGAGAGTCAGTGCCTGTGGAAGTTTACCCCATTCAGCTTCAGTGCCTGTAGAAGTTTACACCATTCAGATTCAGTGCCTGTAGAAGTGTACCCCAGTGAGATCCAGTGGCTGGGGAACGGCTCTCCATTAGGAGTCACTGCCTATAGAAGTGTATCCCATTCAGAATCTGTGCATGTGGAAAGGTACACCAGTGAGAGTCAGTGCCTGCAGAAGTGTACCCAAGTGAGAGTCAGTGCCTGTAGAAGTGTACCCAAGTGAGAGTCAGTGCCTGAAGAAGTGATCCCAAGTGAGAGTCGGTGCCTGTGGAAGTTTACCCCATTCAGATTCAGTGCCTGTGGAAGTGTACCCCAGTGAGAGTCAGTGCCTGTGGAAGTTTACCCCATTCAGAGTCAGTGCCTGTGGAAGTGTACCCCAGTGACAGTCAGTGCCTGTGGAAGTTTACCCCATTCAGAGTCAGTGCCTGTGGAAGTGCACCCAAGTGAAGGTCAGTGCCTGTGGAAATGCACCCCAGTGAGAGTCAGTGCCTGTGAAAATGTACCCCAGTGAGAGTCAGTGCCTGCAGAAGTGTAGCCAAGTGAGGGTCAGTGCCTGTGGAGGTTTACCCCATTCAGAGTCAGTGCCTCTGGAAGTGTACCCCTGTGAGAGTCAGTGTCTGTGGAAGTTTACCCCATTCAGAGTCAGTGCCTCTGGAAGTGTACCCCAGTGAGAGTCAGTGCCTGTGGATGTGCACCCAAGTGAGGGTCAATGCCTGTGGAAGTGTACCCCATTCAGAGTCAGTGGCAGTGGAAGTGACCCCTGTGAGAGTCAGTGCCTGTGGGAGTCTACGCCAGTTAGTGTCATTGCCTCTGGAAGATTACCCCATTCAGAGTCAGTACCTGTGGATGTTTACCCCATTCAGTGTCAGTGCCTGTGGAAGTTTACCCCATTCAGAGTCAGTGCCAGTGGAAGTGTACCCCAGTGAGAGTCAGTGCCTGTGGAAGTTTACCCCATTCAGAGTCAGTGCCTGTGTAAGTGTACCCCAGTGAGATTCAGTGCCTGTGGAAGTTTACCTCATTCAGATTCAGTACCTGTAGAAGTTAACCCCATTCAGAGTCAGTACCTGTGGAAGTTTACCCAATTCAGATTCAGAGCCTGTAGAAGTTAACCCCATTCAGAGTCAGTGCCTGTGGAAGTTAACCCCATTCAGTGTCAGTGCCTGTGGAAGTTTACCCCATTCAGATTCAGAGCCTGTAGAAGTTAACCCCATTCAGAGTCAGTGCCTGTGGAAGTTTACCCCATTCATAGTCAGTGCCTGTGGAACTGTACCCCAGTGAGAGTCAGTGCATTTGGAAGTTTTCCCCATTCCGAATCAGTGCCTGTGTAAGTGTACCCCAGTGAGATTCAGTGCCTGTGGAAGTGTACCCCAGTGAGAGTCAGTGCCTGTGGAAGTTTAACCCATTCAGAGTCAGTGCCTGTGGAAATGTACCCCAGTGAAAGTCAGTGCTGTGGAAGTTTACCCCATTCAGATTCAGTACCTGTAGAAGTTAACCCCATTCAGATTCTGTGCATGTCGAAGGGTACCCCAGTTAGAGTCAGTGCCTGTGGAAGTTTACCCCATTCAGAGTCAGTGCCTCTAGAAGTTTACACCATTCAGATTCAGTGCCAATAGAAGTGTACCCCACTCAGAGTCAGTGCATGTGGAAATGTACACCAGTGAGAGTCAGTGCCTGTGGAAATGTACCCCAGTGAGAGTCAGTGCCTGCAGAAGTGTCCCCAAGTGAGAGTCAGTGCCTGTAGAACTGTACCCAAGTGAGAGTCAGTGCCTGTGGAAATGTACCCCAGTGAGAGTCAGTGCCTGTGGAAGTTTACCCCATTCAGATTCAGTGCCTGTGGAAGTGTACCCCAGTGAGAGTCTGTGCCTGTGGAAGTTTACCCCATTCAGAGTCAGTGCCTGTGGAAGTGCACCCAAGTGAGGGTCAGTGCCTGTGGAACAAAAACAAGAAATGCTGGAATCACTCAGCAGTTCTGGCAGCATCTGTGGAAAGAGAAGCAGAGTTAACGTTTCGGGTCAGTGACCCTTCTTCGGAACTGACAAATATTAGAAAAGTCACAGATTATGAACAAGTGAGGTGGGGGTGGGGCAAGAGATAACAAAGGAGAAGGTGCAAGATTGGACCAGGCCACATAGCTGACCAAAGGTTCACGGAGAAAAGGCAAACAATATGTTAATGGTGTGTTGAAAGACAAAGCAATATTGTTTGCCTTTTCTCCTTGAACTTTTGGTCAGCTATGTGGCCTGGTCCAATCTGCACCTTCTCCTTTGTTATCTCTTGATCCACCCCCACCTCACTTGTTTATAATCTGTGACTTTTCTAATATTTGTCAGTTCCGAAGAAGGGTCACTGACCCGAAACGTTAACTCTGCTTCTCTTTCCACAGATGTTGCCAAACCTGCTGAGTGATAACAGCATTTCTTGTTTTTGTTTCAGATTTCCAGCATCCGCAGTATTTTGCTTTTATTTCAGTGCCTGTGGAAGTTTACCCCATTTAGAGTCAGTGCCTGTGGAAGTTTACCCCATCCAGTGTCAGTACCTGTGGAAGTGTGCCCCAGTGGGAGTCAGTGCCTGTGGAAGTGTACCCCCGTTCGAGTCATTGCCTCTGGAAGTTTACCCCATTCTGAGTCAGTGTCTGTGGAAGTGTCCCCCAGTGGGAGTCAGTGCCTGAGGAAGTGTACCCGAGTTCGAGTCATTGCCTCTGGAAGTTTACCCCATTCAGAGTCTGTACCTGTGGATGTTTAAGCCATTCAGATTCAGTGCCTGAGGAAGTGTACCCCAGTGAGAGTCAGTGCCTGTGGAAGTTTGCCCCATTCAGAGTCAGTGCCTGTGGAAGTGCCCCCCAGTGAGAGTCAGGGCCTGTGGAAGTTTACCCCATTCAGATTCAGTGTCTGTAGAAGATTATCCCTTTCAGAGTCACTGCCTGTGAAAGTTTACCCCATTCAGTGTCAGTACCTGTGGAAGTGTACCCCAGTGAGAGTCAGTGCCTGTGGAAGTTTACCCCAGTGAGAGTCAGTGCCTGTGGAAGTTTAACCCATTCAGAGTCAGTGCCTGTGGAAGTTTACCCCAGTGAGAGTCAGTGCCTGTGGAAGTTTAACCCATTCAGAGTCAGTGCCTGTGGAAGTGTACCCCAGTGAGAGTCATTGCCTGTGGACGTGCACTCCAGTGAGAGACAGTGCCTGTGGAAGTTTACCCCATTCAGAGTCAGTTCCTGTGGAAGTTTACCCCATTCAGATTCAGTACCTGTAGAAGTTTACACCATTCAGATTCAGTGCCTGTAGAAGTTTACCCCATTCAGATTCAGTACCTGTAGAAGTTTACACCATTCAGATTCAGTACCTGTAGAAGTTTACCCCATTCAGATTCAGAGCCAGTAGAAGTTAACCCCATTCAGAGTCAGTGCCTGTGGAAGTTTACCCCATTCAGAGTCAGTGCCTGTGGAAGTGTACCCCAATGAGAGTCAGTGCCTTTGGAAGTTTACCCCACTCAGAGTCAGTGCCTGTGTAAGTGTACCCCAGTGAGAGTCAGTGCCTGTGGAAGTGTACCCCAGTGAGAGTCAGTGCCTGTGGAAATTTACCTCATTCAGAGTCAGTGCCTGTGGAAGTGTACCCCAGTGAGAGTCAGTGCCTGTGGAAGTTTACCCCATTCAGATTCAGTACCTGTAGAAGTTTACCCCATTCACATTCAGTGCGTGTGGAAGTGTACCCCATTCAGAGTCAGTGCCTGTGGAAGTTTACCCCATTCAGAGTCAGTGCCTGTGGAAGTGTACCCCAGTGAGAGTCAGTGCCAGTGGAAGTTTACCCCATTTAGAGTCAGTGCCTGTGGAAGTTTACCCCAGTGAGAGTCAGTACCTGTGGAAGTTTACCCCATTCAGCTTCAGTCCCTGTTGAAGGTTACACCATTCAGATTCAGTGCCTGTAGAAGTGTAGCCAGTGAGAGTCAGTGCCAGTGGAAATGTACACCTGTGAGAGTCAGTGCCTGTCGAAGTGTACCCCAGTGAGATCCAGTGGCTGGGGAGCGGTTCTCCATTAGGAGTCACTGCCTATAGAAGTGTACCCCACTCAGAGTCAGTGCATGTGGAAAGGTACACCAGTGAGAGTCTGTGCCTGCAGAAGTGTACCCAAGTGAGAGTCATTGCCTGAAGAAGTGATCCCAAGTGAGAGTCGGTGCCTGTGGATGTTTACCCCATTCAGATTCAGTGCCTGTTCAAGTGTACCCCAGTGAGAGTCAGTGCCTGTGGAAGTTTACCCCATTCAGAGTCAGTGCCTGTGGACGTTTAGCCCAGTGAGAGTCATTGCCTCTAGAAGTTTACGCCATTCAGAATCAGTGCCTGTGGAAGTTTACCCCATTCAGAGTCAGTGCCTGTGGAAGTGTACCCCAGTGATAGTCAGTGCCTGTGGAAGTTTACCCCATTCAGAGTCAGTGCCTGTGTAAGTTTACCCCAGTGAGAGTCAGAGCTTGTGGAAGTTTTCCCCATTCAGATTCAGTACCTGTAGAAGTTTCGCCATTCAGATTCAGTGCCTGTAGAAGTGCACCCCAGTGAGAGTCAGAGCCTGTGGAAATGTACCCCTGTGAGAGTCAGTGCCCGTAGAAGTGTACCCAAGTGAGAGTCCGAGCCTGTGGAAGTTTACCCCATTCAGATTCAGTGCCTGTGGATGTGTCCCCCAGTGAGAGTCAGTGCCTGTGGAAGTTTACCCCATTCAGATGCAGTACCTGTAGAAGTTTACACCATTCAGATGCAGTGCCTGTGGATGTTTACCCCATTCAGAGTCAGTACCTGTGGTAGTGTACCGCAGTGAGAGACAGTGCCTTTGGAGGTTTACCCCATACAGAGTCAGTGCCTTTGGAAGTGTAACCCATTGAGAGTCAGTGCATGTGGAAGTTTACCCCATTCAGATTCAGAAACTGTAGACGTTTTCCCCATTCATAATCAGTGCCTGGAGAAGTTTACCCCATTCAGAGTCAGTGCCTGTGTAAGTGTACCCCATTCAGAGTCAGTGCCTGTGGAAGTGTAACACAGTGAGAGTCAGTGCCTGTGGACGTTTACCCCATTCAGAGTCAGTGCCTGTGGAAGGGTACCCCAGTGACAGTCAGTGCCTGTGGAAGTTTACCCCATTCATAGTCAGTGCCTGTGGAAGTGCACCCAAGTGAAGGTCAGTGCCTGCGGAAATGCACCCCAGTGAGAGTCAGTGCCTGTGAAAATGTACCCCAGTGAGAGTCTGTGCCTGTGGAAGTTTACCCCATTCAGATTCAGTGCCTGTGGAAGTGTACCTCAGTGAGAGTCTGTGCCTGTGGAAGTTTACCCCATTCAGAGTCAGTGCCTGTGGAAGTGCACCCAAGTGAGGGTCAGTGCCTGTGGAACAAAAACAAGAAATGCTGGAATCACTCAGCAGTTCTGGCAGCATCTGTGGAAAGAGAAGCAGAGTTAACGTTTCGGGTCAGTGACCCTTCTTCGGAACTGACAAATATTAGAAAAGTCACAGATTATGAACAAGTGAGGTGGGGGTGGGGCAAGAGATAACAAAGGAGAAGGTGCAAGATTGGACCAGGCCACATAGCTGACCAAAGGTTCACGGAGAAAAGGCAAACAATATGTTAATGGTGTGTTGAAAGACAAAGCAATATTGTTTGCCTTTTCTCCTTGAACTTTTGGTCAGCTATGTGGCCTGGTCCAATCTGCACCTTCTCCTTTGTTATCTCTTGATCCACCCCCACCTCACTTGTTTATAATCTGTGACTTTTCTAATATTTGTCAGTTCCGAAGAAGGGTCACTGACCCGAAACGTTAACTCTGCTTCTCTTTACACAGATGTTGCCAAACCTGCTGAGTGATAACAGCATTTCTTGTTTTTGTTTCAGATTTCCAGCATCCGCAGTATTTTGCTTTTATTTCAGTGCCTGTGGAAGTTTACCCCATTTAGAGTCAGTGCCTGTGGAAGTTTACCCCATCCAGTGTCAGTACCTGTGGAAGTGTGCCCCAGTGGGAGTCAGTGCCTGTGGAAGTGTACCCCCGTTCGAGTCATTGCCTCTGGAAGTTTACCCCATTCTGAGTCAGTGCCTGTGGAAGTGTCCCCCAGTGGGAGTCAGTGCCTGAGGAAGTGTACCCGAGTTCGAGTCATTGCCTCTGGAAGTTTACCCCATTCAGAGTCTGTACCTGTGGATGTTTAAGCCATTCAGATTCAGTGCCTGAGGAAGTGTACCCCAGTGAGAGTCAGTGCCTGTGGAAGTTTGCCCCATTCAGAGTCAGTGCCTGTGGAAGTGCCCCCCAGTGAGAGTCAGGGCCTGTGGAAGTTTACCCCATTCAGATTCAGTGTCTGTAGAAGATTATCCCTTTCAGAGTCACTGCCTGTGAAAGTTTACCCCATTCAGTGTCAGTACCTGTGGAAGTGTACCCCAGTGAGAGTCAGTGCCTGTGGAAGTTTACCCCAGTGAGAGTCAGTGCCTGTGGAAGTTTAACCCATTCAGAGTCAGTGCCTGTGGAAGTTTACCCCAGTGAGAGTCAGTGCCTGTGGAAGTTTAACCCATTCAGAGTCAGTGCCTGTGGAAGTGTACCCCAGTGAGAGTCATTGCCTGTGGACGTGCACTCCAGTGAGAGACAGTGCCTGTGGAAGTTTACCCCATTCAGAGTCAGTTCCTGTGGAAGTTTACCCCATTCAGATTCAGTACCTGTAGAAGTTTACACCATTCAGATTCAGTGCCTGTAGAAGTTTACCCCATTCAGATTCAGTACCTGTAGAAGTTTACACCATTCAGATTCAGTACCTGTAGAAGTTTACCCCATTCAGATTCAGAGCCAGTAGAAGTTAACCCCATTCAGAGTCAGTGCCTGTGGAAGTTTACCCCATTCAGAGTCAGTGCCTGTGGAAGTGTACCCCAATGAGAGTCAGTGCCTTTGGAAGTTTACCCCACTCAGAGTCAGTGCCTGTGTAAGTGTACCCCAGTGAGAGTCAGTGCCTGTGGAAGTGTACCCCAGTGAGAGTCAGTGCCTGTGGAAATTTACCTCATTCAGAGTCAGTGCCTGTGGAAGTGTACCCCAGTGAGAGTCAGTGCCTGTGGAAGTTTACCCCATTCAGATTCAGTACCTGTAGAAGTTTACCCCATTCACATTCAGTGCGTGTGGAAGTGTACCCCATTCAGAGTCAGTGCCTGTGGAAGTTTACCCCATTCAGAGTCAGTGCCTGTGGAAGTGTACCCCAGTGAGAGTCAGTGCCAGTGGAAGTTTACCCCATTTAGAGTCAGTGCCTGTGGAAGTTTACCCCAGTGAGAGTCAGTACCTGTGGAAGTTTACCCCATTCAGCTTCAGTCCCTGTTGAAGGTTACACCATTCAGATTCAGTGCCTGTAGAAGTGTAGCCAGTGAGAGTCAGTGCCAGTGGAAATGTACACCTGTGAGAGTCAGTGCCTGTCGAAGTGTACCCCAGTGAGATCCAGTGGCTGGGGAGCGGTTCTCCATTAGGAGTCACTGCCTATAGAAGTGTACCCCACTCAGAGTCAGTGCATGTGGAAAGGTACACCAGTGAGAGTCTGTGCCTGCAGAAGTGTACCCAAGTGAGAGTCATTGCCTGAAGAAGTGATCCCAAGTGAGAGTCGGTGCCTGTGGATGTTTACCCCATTCAGATTCAGTGCCTGTTCAAGTGTACCCCAGTGAGAGTCAGTGCCTGTGGAAGTTTACCCCATTCAGAGTCAGTGCCTGTGGACGTTTAGCCCAGTGAGAGTCATTGCCTCTAGAAGTTTACGCCATTCAGAATCAGTGCCTGTGGAAGTTTACCCCATTCAGAGTCAGTGCCTGTGGAAGTGTACCCCAGTGATAGTCAGTGCCTGTGGAAGTTTACCCCATTCAGAGTCAGTGCCTGTGTAAGTTTACCCCAGTGAGAGTCAGAGCTTGTGGAAGTTTTCCCCATTCAGATTCAGTACCTGTAGAAGTTTCGCCATTCAGATTCAGTGCCTGTAGAAGTGCACCCCAGTGAGAGTCAGAGCCTGTGGAAATGTACCCCTGTGAGAGTCAGTGCCCGTAGAAGTGTACCCAAGTGAGAGTCCGAGCCTGTGGAAGTTTACCCCATTCAGATTCAGTGCCTGTGGATGTGTCCCCCAGTGAGAGTCAGTGCCTGTGGAAGTTTACCCCATTCAGATGCAGTACCTGTAGAAGTTTACACCATTCAGATGCAGTGCCTGTGGATGTTTACCCCATTCAGAGTCAGTACCTGTGGTAGTGTACCGCAGTGAGAGACAGTGCCTTTGGAGGTTTACCCCATACAGAGTCAGTGCCTTTGGAAGTGTAACCCATTGAGAGTCAGTGCATGTGGAAGTTTACCCCATTCAGATTCAGAAACTGTAGACGTTTTCCCCATTCATAATCAGTGCCTGGAGAAGTTTACCCCATTCAGAGTCAGTGCCTGTGTAAGTGTACCCCATTCAGAGTCAGTGCCTGTGGAAGTGTAACACAGTGAGAGTCAGTGCCTGTGGACGTTTACCCCATTCAGAGTCAGTGCCTGTGGAAGGGTACCCCAGTGACAGTCAGTGCCTGTGGAAGTTTACCCCATTCAGAGTCAGTGCCTGTGGAAGTGCACCCAAGTGAAGGTCAGTGCCTGCGGAAATGCACCCCAGTGAGAGTCAGTGCCTGTGAAAATGTACCCCAGTGAGAGTCTGTGCCTGCAGAAGTGTAGCAAAGTGAGGGTCAGTGCCTGTGGAAGTTTACCCCATTCAGTGTCAGTGCCTCTGGAAGTGTACCCCTGTGAGAGTCAGTGTCTGTGGAAGTTTACCCCATTCAGAGTCAGTGCCTCTGGAAGTGTACCCCAGTGAGAGTCAGTGCCTGTGGATGTGCACCCAAGTGAGGGTCAGTGCCTGTGGAAGTTTACCCCAGTGAGAGTCAGTGCCTGTGGAAGTTTAACCCATTCAGAGTCAGTGCCTGTGGAAGTGTACCCCAGTGAGAGTCATTGCCTGTGGACGTGCACTCCAGTGAGAGAAAGTGCCTGTGGAAGTTTACCCCATTCAGAGTCAGTGCCTGTGGAAGTTTACCCCATTCAGATTCAGTACCTGTAGAAGTTTACACCATTCAGATTCAGTGCCTGTAGAAGTTTACCCCATTCAGATTCAGTACCTGTAGAAGTTTACACCATTCAGATACAGTACCTGTAGAAGTGTACCCCATTCAGAGTCAGTGCCTGTGGAAGTTTACCACATTCAGAGTCAGTACCTGTGGTAGTGTACCCCAGTGAGAGACAGTGCCTTTGGAAGTTTACCCCATACAGAGTCAGTGCCTGTGGAAGTTTACCCCATTGAGAGTCAGTGCCTGTCGAAGTTTACCCCATTCAGATGCAGTGCCTGTAGAAGTTTACCCCATTCAGAGTCAGTGCCTTATGGAAGTTTACCACATTCAGAGTCAGTACCTGTGGTAGTGTACCCCAGTGAGAGACAGTGCCTTTGGAAGTTTACCCCATACAGAGTCAGTGCCTGTGGAAATGTACCCCAATGAGAGTCAGTGCCTGTCGAAATGTACCCGAGTGAGAGTCAGGGCCTGCAGAAGTGTACCCAAGTGAGAGTCAGTGCCTGTAGAAGCGTACCCAATTGAGTGTCAGTGCCAGTAGAAGTGTACCCAAGTGAGAGTCAGTGCATGTGGTAATGTACCCCAGTGAGAGTCAGTGCCTGTGGAAATGTACCCCAGTGAGAGTCAGTGCCTGTAGAAGTGTACCCAAGTGAGAGACAGTGCCTGTAGAAGTGTACCCAATTGAGAATCTGTGCCTGTGGAAATGTACACCAGTGAGAGTCAGTCACTGTGGAAATGTACCCCAGTGAGAGTCAATGCCTGTAGAAGTGTACCCCATTCAGAGTCAGTGCCTGTGGAAGTTTACCCCATTCAGAGTCAGTGCCTGGTGAATTGCACCCCAGTGAGAGTCAGTGCCTGTGATAGTTTACCCCATTCAGAGTCAGTGCCTGTGGAAGTGTCCCCCAGTGTGAGTCAGTGCCTGTGGAAGCTTACCCCATTCAGATTCAGTACCTGTAGAAGTTTACCCCATTCAGATTCAGTGCCTGCAGAAGTTTACACCATTCAGAGTCACTGCCTGTGGAAGTTTACCCCATTCAGATTCAGTGCCTGTAGAAGTGTACCCCAGTGAGATTCAGTGCCAGTGGAAATGTATCCCTGTGAGAGTCAGTGCCTGTGGAAATGTACTCCAGTGAGAGTCAGAGGCTGCAGAAGTGTACCCAAGTGAGAGTCAATGCCTGCAGAAGTGTACCCAAGTGAGAGTTAGTGCCTGTGGAAGTGTACCCCAGTGAGAGTCAGTGCCTGTGGAAATGTACCCCAGTGAGAGTCAGTGCCAGTAGAAGTGTACCCAAGTGAGAGTCAGTGCCTGTGGAAGTTTACCCCATTCAGATTCAGTGCCTGTGTATGTGTCCCCCAGTGAGAGTCAGCGCCTGTGGAAGTTTACCCCATTCAGATTCTGTGCCTGTTGAAGTTTACCCCATTCAGATGCAGTGCCTGTAGATGTTTACCCCATTCAGAGTCAGTGCCTGTGGAAGTGTACCCCTGTGAGAGTCAGTGCCTGTGGAAGTTGACCCCAATTCAGAATCAGAAACTGTAGACGTTTTCCCCATTCATATTCAGTGCCTGTAGAGGTTTACCCCATTCATAGTCAGTGCCTGTGTAAGTGTACCCCATTCAGAGTCAGTGCCTGTGGAAGTTTCCCCCATTCAGAGTCAGTGCCTGTGGAAGTGAACCCCAGTGACAGTCAGTGCCTGCAGAAGTGTACCCCAGAGAGATTCAGTGGCAGGGATGCGGCTCTCCATTAGGAGTCACTGCCTATAGAAGTGTACCCCACGCAGAGTCAGTGCATGTGGAAATGTACCCCAGTGTGAGTCAGTGCCTGTGGAAATGTACCCGAGTGAGAGTCAGGGAATGTCGAAGTGTACCCAAGTGAGAGTCAGTGCCTGTAGAAGTGTACCCAATTGAGAGTCAGTGCCAGTAGAAGTGTACCCAAGTGAGAGTCAGTGCATGTGGTAATGTACCCCATTCAGAGTCAGTGCCTGGGGAAGAGTACCCCATTCAGAGTCAGTGCCTGTGGAAGTTTACCCCATTCAGAGTCAGTGCCTGTGGAAATGTACCCCAGTGAGTGTCAGTGCCTGTAGAAGTGTACCCAAGTGAGAGTCAGTGCCTGTGGAATTTTACCCCATTCAGAGTCATTGCCTGTGGAAGTGTACCCCAGTGAGAGTCAGTGCCTGTGCAAGTTGACCCAGTCAGAGTCAGTGCCTGTGGAAGTGTACCCCACTGAGAGTCGTTGCATGTTGAACTATAACCAATTCAGAGTCAGTGCCTGTGGAAGTTTACCCCATTCAGATTCAGTACCTGTAGAAGTTTACAACATTCAGATTCAGTGCCTGTCGAAGTTTACCCCATTCAGAGTCAGTGCCTGTGGAGGTTTACCCCATTCAGAGTCAGTGCCTGTGGAAGTGTACCCCAGTGAGAGTCAGTGCCTTTGCAAGTTTACCCCATTCGGAGTCAGTGCCTGTGGAAGTGTACCCCAGTGAGAGTCAGTGCCTGTGGAAGTTTACCCCATTCAGATTCAGTACCTGTAGAAGTTTACCACATTCAGATTCAGTGCCTGTCGAAGTTTAGCCCATTCAGAGTCAGTGCCTGTGGAAGTGTACCCCAGTGAGAGTCAGTGCTTTTGGAAGTTTACCCCAGTGAGAGTCAGTGCCTGTCGAAGTGTACCCAAGTGAGAGTCAGTGCCTGTGGAAGTTTACCCCATTCAGAGTCAGTGCCTTTGGAAGTTTGCCCCAGGAAGTGTCAGTGCCTATCGAAGAGTACCCCACTGAGAGTCATTGCCTGTGGATGTTTACCCCATTTAGATTCAGTACATGTGGAAGTGCACCCCAATCAGAGTCAGTGCGTGTGGAAGTTTACCCCATTCAGAGTCAGTACCTGTGGAAGTGTACCTCAGTGAGAGTCAGTGCCTGTGAAAGTTTACCCCATTCAGAGTCAGTGCCTGTGGAAGTGTACCCCAGTGAGTATCAGTGCCTGTGGAAGTTTACCCCATTCAGATTCAGTACCTGTAGAAGTTTACCACATTCAGATTGAGTGCCTGCAGAAGGGTACTCCAGTGAGAGTCAGTGCCTGTGGAATATTACCCCATTCAGAGTCTGTGCCTGTGGAAGTGTACCCCAGTGAGAGTCAGTGCCTGTGGAAGATTACCCCATTCAGAGTCAGTGCCTATGTAAGTGTAGCCCAGTTAGAGTCAGTGCCAGTGGAAGTGTACCCCAGTGAGAGTCAGTGACTGTGCAAGTTTAACCCATTCAGAGTCAGTGCCTGTGGAAGTGTACCCCAGTGAGAGTCATTGCCTGTGGAAATGTACCCCAGTCAGAGTCAGAGCCTGTGGAAGTTTACCCCATTCAGAGTCATTGCCTGCAGAAGTTTACACCATTCAGATTCAGTGCCGGAATAAGTGTTCCGCACTGAGAGTCAGTGCCTGTGGAAATGTACCCCAGTGAGAGTCAGTGCCTGTGGAAATGTATCCCAGTGAGAGTCAGTGCCTGTAGAAGTGTACACAGGTGAGAGTCAGTGCCTGTGGAAATGTACCCAAGTGAGAGTCAGTGCCTATCGAGGTGTACCCAAGTGAGAATCAGTGCCTGTAGAAGTGTACCCAAGTGAGAGTCAGTGCCTGTGGAACTGTACCTCAGAGAGAGTCAGTGCCAGTAGAAATTTGCCCCAGTTCGAGTCATTGCCTAGGGAACGGTACCCAAGTGATAGTTAGAGCCTGTGGGACTGCACCCCAGTACGAGTCAGTGTGGGTGGAATTTTAACCCAGAGAGAGTCAGTGCCTATAGAAGTGTACACCAGTGAGAGTCTGTACCTGTAGAAGTGTACCCCAGTGAGAGTCAGTCCCTGTAGAAGCGTACCCCTGTGAGAGTCTGTACCTGTAGTAGTGTACCCCAGTGAGAGTCAGTCCCTGTAGAAGTGTACCCCAGTGAGAGTCAGGGCCTGTGCAAGTTTAACCCATTCAGAGTCAGTGCCTGTGGAAGTGTACCCCAGTCAGAGTCATTGCCTGTGGAAGTGTACCCCAAGCAGAGTCAATGCCTGTGGAAGTTTACCCCATTCAGAGTCAGTGCCTGTGGAAGTTTACCCCTTTTAGAGTCAGTGCCTGTGGAAGTGTCCGCCAGTGTGAGTCAGTGCCTGTGGAAGTTTACCCCATGCAGATTCAGTACCTCTTGAAGTTTACCCCTTTCAGAGTCACTGCCTGTGGACGTTTACCCCAGTGAGAGTCAGTGCCTGTGGAAATGCACCCCAGTGAGAGTCAGTGCCTGTGAAAATGTACCCCAGTGAGAGTCAGTGCCTGTGGAAGTGTACCCCAGTGAGAGTCAGTGCCTGTGGGAGTGTACCCCAGTTAGAATCACTGCCTCTGGAAAATTTCCCCATTCAGAGTCAGTACCTGTGGATGTTTACCCCATTCATAGTCAGTGCCTGTGGAAGTTTAGCCCATTCAGATTCAGTGCCTGTGGAAGTGTACCCCAGTGAGAGTCAGTGCCTGTGGAAGTTTACCCCATTCAGAGTCAGTGCCTGTTTAAGTGTACCCCAGTGATATTCAGTGCCTGTGGAACTTTACCCCATTCCGATACAGTACCTGTTGAAGTTTACCCCATTCAGATTCAGAGCCTGTAGAAGTTAACCCCATTCAGAGTCAGTGCCTGTGGAAGTTTACCCCATTCAGAGTCAGTGCCTGTGGAAGTGTACCCCACTGATAGTCAGTGCCTGTGGAAGTTTAACCCACTCAGAGTCAGTGCCTGTGGAAATGTAACCCAGTGAAAGTCAGTGCCTGTGGAAGTTTACCCCATTCAGATTCAGTACCTGCAGAAGTTTACCACATTCAGATTCAGCGCCTGTCAAAGTATACCCCAGTTAGAGTCAGTGCCTGTGGAAGTTTACCCCATTCAGAGTCAGTGCCTGTTTAAGTGTACCCCAGTGAGATTCAGTGCCTGTGGAACTTTACCCCATTCAGATACAGTACCTGTTGAAGTTTACCCCATTCAGATTCAGAGCCTGTAGAAGTTAACCCCATTCAGAGTCAGTGCCTGTGGAAGTTTACCCCATTCAGAGTCAGTGCCTGTGGAAGTGTACCCCACTGATAGTCAGTGCCTGTGGAAGTTTAACCCACTCAGAGTCAGTGCCTGTGGAAATGTAACCCAGTGAAAGTCAGTGCCTGTGGAAGTTTACCCCATTCAGATTCAGTACCTGTGGAAGTTTACCCCATTCAGAGTCAGTGCATGTGTAAATGTACCCCAGTGAGAGTCAGTGCCTGTGGAAGTGTACCCCAGTGAGAGTCAGTGCCTGTGGAATTTTACCCCATTCAGAGTCAGTGCCTGTGCAAGTTTACCCCATTCAGATTCAGTACCTCTAGAAGTTTACACCATTCAGATTCAGTGCCTATAGAAGTGTACCCCACTCAGAGTCAGTGCATGTGGAAATGTACACCAGTGAGAGTCAGTGCCTGTGGATGTTTACCCCATTCAGAGTCAGTGCCTGTGGAAGTTTACCCCATTCAGAGTCATTGCCTCGAGAAGTTTACACCTTTCAGATTCAGTGCCTCTAGAAGTGTACCCCACTCAGAGTCAGTGCATGTGGAAATGTACACCAGTGAGAGTCAGTGCCTGTGGAAATGTACACCAGCGAGAGGCAGTGCCTGCAGATGTGTACCCAAGTGAGAGTCAGTGCCTGTAGAAATGTACCCAAGTGAGAGACAGTGCCTGTGGAAATGTACCCCAGTGACAGTCAGTGCCTGTAGAAGTGTACCCCAGTGAGAGTCAGTGCCTGTGGAAGTTTACCCCATTCAGATTCATTGCCAGTAGAAGTGTACCCAAGTGAGAGTCAGTGCATGTGGTAATGTACCCCAGTGAGAGTCAGTGCCTGTGGAAATGTAGCCCAGTGAGAGTCAGTGCCTGTAGACGTGTACCCAAGTGAGAGACAGTGCCTGTAAAAGTGTACCCAATTGAGAATCTGTGCCTGTGGAAATGTACACCAGTGAGAGTCAGTGACTGTGGAAATGTACCCCAGTGAGAGTCAATGATTGTAGATGTGTACCCAAGTGAGAGTCAGTGCCTCTTGAAGTTTATGCCATTCAGATTCAGTACCTGCAGAAGTTTACCCCATTCAGATTCAGTGCCTGTGGAAGTGTCCCCCAGTGAGAGTCAGTGCCTGTGGAAGTGTACCCCAGTGATAGTCAGTGCCTGTGGAAGTGTACCCCAGTGAGAGTCATTGCCTGTGGAAGTGTACCCCAGTGAGAGTCAGTGCCTGTGGAAGTTTACCCCATTCAGCATCAGTCCCTGTAGAAGTTTACACCATTCAGATTCAGTGCCTGTAGAAGTGTACCCAGTGAGCGTCAGTGCCAGTGGAAATGTACCCCTGTGAGAGTCAGTGCCTGTAGAAGTGTACCCCAGTGAGATTCAGTGGCTGGGGAGCGGCTGTCCATTAGGAGTCACTGCCTATAGAAGTGAATCCCATTCCGAGTCAGTGCATGTGGAAAGTTACACCAGTGACAGTCAGTGCCTGCAGAAGTGTACCCAAGTGAGAGTCAGTGCCTGTAGAAGTATACCCAAGTGAGAGTCAGTGCCTGAAGAAGAGATCACAAGTGAGAGTCGGTGCCTGTGGAAGTTTACCCCATTCAGATTCATTGCCTGTGGAAGTGTACCCCAGTGAGAGTCATTGCCTGTGGAAGTTTACCCCATTCAGAGTCAGTGCCTGTGGACGTTTACCCCAGTGAGAGTCATTGCCTCCAGAAGGTTACGCCATTCAGAATCAGTGCCTTTGGAAGTTTACCCCATTCAGAGTCAGTGCCTGTGGAAGTTTACCCCATCCAGGGTCAGTACCTGTGGAAGTGTCCCCCAGTGAGAGTCAGTGCCTGCGGAAATTTGCCCCATTCAGAGTCAGTGCCTTTGGAAGTGTACCCCAGTGAGAGTCAGGGCCTGTGGAAGTTTACCCCATTCAGAGTCAGTGCCTGTGGAAGTGTCCCCCAGTGTGAGTCAGTGCCTGTGGAAGTTTACCCCATGCAGATTCAGTACCTGTAGAAGTTTACCCCATTCAGATTCTGTGTCTGTAGAAGATTACCCCTTTCAGAGTCACTGCCTGTGGAAGTTTACCCCATTCAGTGTCAGTACCTGTGGTAGTGAACCCCAGTGAGAGTCAGTGCCTGTGGAAGTTTACCCCAGTGAGAGTCAGTGCCTGTGGAAGTTTAACCCATTTAGAGTCAGTGCCTGTGGATGTTTACCCAGTGAGAGTCAGTGCCTGTGGAAGTTTAAGCCATTCAGAGTCAGTGCCTGTGGATGTGTACCCCAGTGAGAGTCATTGCCTGTGGAAGTGCACTCCAGTGAGAGACATTGCCTGTGGACGTTTACCCCATTCAGAGTCAGTGCCTGTGGAAGTGTTCTCCAGTGAGAGACAGTGCCTGTGGAAATTGACCCCAGTAGGTGTCAGTGCCGATCGAAGTGTACCCCACTGAGAGTCATTGCCTGTGGAGGTTTACCCCATTCAGAGTCAGTGCCTGTGGATGTTTACCCCATTCAGAGACAGTGCCTGTGGAAGTGTACACCAGTGAGTGACAGTGCCTGTGGAAATTGACCCCAGTAGGTGTCAGTGCCGATCGAAGTGTACCCCACTGAGAGTCATTGCCTGTGGAGGTTTACCCCATTCAGAGTCAGTGCCTGTGGAATTGTACCCCAGTGAGAGTCAGTGCCTGAGGAATTGTACCCCAGTGAGAATCATTGCCTCTGGAAGTTTACCCCATTCAGAGTCAGTACCTGTGGATGTTTACCCCATTCAGATTCAGTGCATGTGGAAGTGCACCCCAATCAGAGTCAGTGCCTGTGGAAGTTGACCCCATTCAGAGTCAGTGCCTGTGGAAGTGTCCCCCAGTGAGAGTCAGTGCCTGTGGAATTTTACCCCATTCAGATTCAGTAAATGTAGAAGTTTACCACATTCAGATTCAATGCCTGTAGAAGTGTACCCCATTGAGAGTCAGTGCCTGTGGAGGATTACCCCATTCAGAGTCAGTGCCTATGTAAGTGTACCCCAGTGAGAGTCAGTGCCAGTGGAAGTGTATGCCAGTGAGAGTCAGTGCCTGTGCAAGTTTAACCCATTCAGAGTCAGTGCCTGTGGAAGTGTACCCCAGTGAGAGTCATTGCCTGTGGAAGTGTACCCCAGTCAGAGTCAGTGCCTGTGGAAGTTTACGCCATTCAGAGTCAGTGCCTGTGGATGTTTACCCCATTCAGATTCAGTACCTGTCGAAGTTTACACCATTCAGATTCAGTGCCTGTAGACAGTGCCTGTAGAAATGTACCCAAGTGAGAGTCAGTGCCTGTGGAAATGTACCCAAGTGAGAGTCAGTGCCTGTGGAAATGTACCCAAGTGAGAGTCAGTGCCTATAGAAGTGTACCCAAGTGGCTGTCAGTGCCTGTGGAAATGTACCCCAGTGAGAGTCAGTGCCTGTGGAAATGTACTCAAGTGAGAGTCAGAGGCTGCACAAGTGTACCCAAGTGAGAGTCAATGCCTGCAGAAGTGTACCCAAGTGAGAGTCTGTGCCTGTGGAACTATACCTCAGAGAGAGTCAGTGCCTGTAGATGTGTACCCAAGTGTGAGTCAGTGCCTGTGGAAATGTACCCAGGTGAGAGTCAGTGCCTATAGAAGTGAACCCAAGTGAGAGTCAGTGATTGTGGAAATGTACCTCAGTGAGAGTCAGTGTCTGTAGAAGTGTACCCAAGTGAGAGTCAGTGCCTGTCGAAGTGTACCCAAGTGAGATTCAGTGCCTGTGGAAATGTACCCCAGTGAGAGACAGTGCCTGCAGAAGTGTACTCCAGTGAGAGTCAGTGCCTGTGGAAGTGTACTCCGGTGAGAGTCAGTGCCTGTAGAATTGTCCTCCAGTGAGAGTCAGTGCCTGTAGAAGTGTACCCAAGTGAGAGTCAGTGCCTATAGAAGTGTATCCAAGTGAGAGTCAGTGCCTGTGGAACTGTACCCCAGTGAGAGTCAGTGCCTGTGGAACTGTCTCTCAGAGATAGTCAGTGCCTGTGGAAGTGTCCCCCAGTAGAGTCAGTGCCTGTGGAATTGTACTCCAGTGAGAGTCAGTGCCTGTAGAAGACTACCCAAGTGAGAGTCAGTGCCTGTAGAAGTGTACCCAAGTGAGAGTCATAGCCTGTAGAAATGTACCCCAGTGAGAGACAATGCCTGTAGAAGTGTACCCAAGTGAGAGTCAGTGCCTGTGGAAATGTACCCAAGTGAGAGTCAGTGCCCATAGAAGTGTACCCAAGTGAGAGTCAGTGCCTGTTGAAATGTACCCCAGTGAGGGTCAGTGCCTGTAGAAGTGTACCCAAGTGAGAGTCAGTGCCTGTGGAAATGTATCCCAGTGAGAGTCAGTGCCTGTGGAACTGTCTCTCAGAGAGAGTCAGTGCCAGTAGAAAATTGCCCCAGTTCGAGTCATTGCCTAGGGAACGGTACCCAAGTGATAGTTAGAGCCTGTGGGACTGCACCCCAGTGCGAGTCAGTGTGGGTGGAATTTTAACCCAGAGAGTGTCATTGCCTACAGAAGTGTAGCCCAGTGAGATTCTGTACCTGTAGAAGTGTACCCCAGTGAGTCAGTCCCTGTAGAAGTGTACCCCTGTGAGAGTCAGTCCGTGTGGAACTGGATCCGAGTGAGTGTCAGTGCCTGTGGAAGTTTACCACTTTCAGAGTCAGTGCCTGTGGAAGTGCACCCCATTCAGAGTCAGTGCCTGTGGAAGTGTACTCCAGTGAGAGACAGTGCCTGTGGAAGTCTACGCCATTCAGAGTCAGTGCCTGTGGAAGTTTACCCCATTCAGATTCAGTGCCTGTGGAAGTGTACCCCAGTGAGAGCCAGTGCCTGTGGACGTTTACGCCAGTGAGAGTCATTGCCTCTAGAAGTTTACGCCATTCAGAATCAGTGCCTGCGGAAGTTTACCCCATTCAGATTCAGTGCCTGTGGCAGTGTACCCCATTCAGACTTAGTGCCTGTGGACGTTTACCCCATTCAGAGTCAGGGCCTGTGGAAGTGTACTCCAGTGAGAGTCAGTGCCTGTGGAAGTTTACCCCATTCAGAGTCAGTGCCTGCGGAAGTTTACAAAAGTGAGAGTCAATGCCTGTGGAAGTTTTCCCCATTCAGATTCAGTACCTGTAGAAGTTTACCCCATTCAGATTCAGTGCCTGCAGAAGTGAACCCCAGTGAGATTCAGTGACAGTTAATATGTATCCCTGTGAGAGTCAGTGCCTGTGGAAATGTACTCAAGTGAGAGTCAGAGGCTGCACAAGTGTACCCAAGTGAGAGTCAATGCCTGCAGAAGTGTACCCAAGTGAGAGTCAGTGCCTGTGGAAATGTACCACAGTGTGAGTCAGTGCCTGTGGAAATGTACCCAGTGAGAGTCAGTGCCTGTCGAAGTGTACACAAGTGAGAGTCTGTTCCTGTGGAAGTTTACCACATTCAGATTCAGTGCCAGTAGAAGTGTACCCAAGTGAGAGTCAGTGCCTGTGGAAGTGTACCCCAATGAGAGTCAGTGCCTGTGGAAGTGTACCCCAATGAGAGTCAGTGCCTGTGGAAGTTTAACCCATTCTGAGTCAGTGCTTGTGGAAGTTTACTCCATTCAGAGTCAGTGCCTGTGGAAGTTTACAACATTCAGAGTCAGTGCCTGTAGAAGTTTACACCATTCAGAGTCAGTGCCTGTGGAAGTGTACCCCAGTGAGAGTCAGTGCCTGTGGAAGTGTCCCCCAGTTAGAGTCAGTGCCTGTGGAAGTGTACTCCAGTGAGAGACAGTGCCTGTGGAAGTTTACCCCATTCAGAGTCAGTGCCTGTGGACGTGTACCCCAGTGAGAGTCAGTGTCTGTGAAAGTTTACCCCATTCAGAATCAGTGCCTGTGGAAGTGCACTCCAGTGAGAGTCAGTGCCTGTGGAAGTTTACCCCATTCAGTGTCAGTGCCTATGTAAGTGTACCCCAGTTAGAGTCAGTGCCAGTGGATGTGTACCCCAGTGAGAGTCAGTGCCTGTCGAAGTGTACGCCACTGAGAGTCATTGCCTGTGGAACTGTAAACAATTCAGAGTCAGTGCCTGTGGAAGTTTACCCCATTCAGATTCAGCGCCTGTGGAAGTGTACCCCAGTGAGAGTCAGTGGCTGTGGAATTTACCCCATTCGTATTGAGTGCATGTGGAAGTGTACCCCAGTGAGAGTCAATGCCTGTGGAAGTTTACCCCATTCAAATTCAGTGCATGTGGAAGTGTACCCCAGTGAGAGTCTGTGCCTGTGGAGGTTTCCCTCATTCAGAGTCAGTGCCTGTGGAAGTGCACCCCAGTGAGTGCCAGTGCCGGTGGAGGTTTACCCCTTTCAGACTCAGTGCCTGTGGAGGTTTACCCCACTCAGATTCAGTACCTGTGGAAGTTTACCCCATTCAGAGTTAGTGCCTGTGGAAGTGTACCCAGTGAGAGTCAGTGCCTGTGGAAGTTTACCCCATTCAGATTCAGTACCTGTAGAAGTTTACCACATTCAGATTCAGTGCCTGTCGAAGTTTAGCCCATTCAGAGTCAGTGCCTGTGGACGTTTACCCCAGTCAGAGTCAGTGCCTGTGGAAGTGTACCCCAGTGAGAGTCAGTGCCTGTGGAAGTGTACCCCATTCAGAGTCAGTGCCTGTGGAAGTGTAACCCAGTGAGAGTCAGTGCCTGTGGAAGTGTACCCCAGTGAGAGTCAGTGCCTGTGGAAGTTTACCCCATTCAGAGTCAGTGCCTGTGGACGTGTACCCCAGTGAGAGTCAGTGCCTGTGGAAGATTATCCCATTCAGAATCAGTGCCTGTGGAAGAGCACTCCAGTGAGAGTCAGTGCCTGTGGAAGTTTACCCCAATCAGTGTCAGTGCCTATGTAAGTGTACCCCAGTTAGAGTCAGTGCCAGTGGAAGTGTACCCCAGTGAGAGTCAGTGCCTGTCGAAGAGTACCCCAGTGAGAGTCAGTGCCTGTCGAAGTGTACCCCACTGAGAGTCATTGCCTGTGGAACTGTAAACAATTCAGAGTCAGTGCCTGTGGAAGTTTACCCCATTCAGAGTCAGTTCCTGGGGAAGTTTACCCCATTCAGATTCAGTGCCTGTGGAAGTGTACCCCAGTGAGAGTCAGTGGCTATTTAATTTACCCCATTCATATTGAGTGCATATGGAAGTGTACCCCAGTAAGAGTCAATGCCTGTGGAAGTTTACCCCATTCAGATTCAGTGCATGTGGAAGTGTACCCCAGTGAGAATCTGTGCCTATGGAAGTTTACCTCATTCAGAGTCAGTGCCTGTGGAAGTGCACCCCAGTGAGTGTCAGTGCCTGTGGAAGTTTACCCCTTTCAGACTCAGTGCCTGTGGAAGTTTAACCCATTCAGATTCAGTACCTGTGGAAGTTTACCCCATTCAGAGTCAGTGCCTGTGGAAGTGTACCCCAGTGAGAGTCAGTGCCTGTGGAAGTTTACCCCATTCAGATTCAGTACCTGTAGAAGTTTACCACATTCAGATTCAGTGCCTGTCGAAGTTTACCCCATTCAGAGTCAGTGCATGTGGAAGTTTACCCCATTCAGAGTCAGTGCCTGTGGAAGTGTAACCCAGTGAGAGTCAGTGCCTGTGGAAGTGTACCCCAGTGAGAGTCAGTGCCTGTGGAAGTTTACCCCATTCAGAGTCAGTGCCTGTGGACGTGTACCCCAGTGAGAGTCAGTGCCTGTGGAAGATTATCCCATTCAGAATCAGTGCCTGTGGAAGAGCACTCCAGTGAGAGTCAGTGCCTGTGGAAGTTTACCCCAATCAGTGTCAGTGCCTATGTAAGTGTACCCCAGTTAGAGTCAGTGCCAGTGGAAGTGTACCCCAGTGAGAGTCAGTGCCTGTCGAAGAGTACCCCAGTGAGAGTCAGTGCCTGTCGAAGTGTACCCCACTGAGAGTCATTGCCTGTGGAACTGTAAACAATTCAGAGTCAGTGCCTGTGGAAGTTTACCCCATTCAGAGTCAGTTCCTGGGGAAGTTTACCCCATTCAGATTCAGTGCCTGTGGAAGTGTACCCCAGTGAGAGTCAGTGGCTATTTAATTTACCCCATTCATATTGAGTGCATATGGAAGTGTACCCCAGTAAGAGTCAATGCCTGTGGAAGTTTACCCCATTCAGATTCAGTGCATGTGGAAGTGTACCCCAGTGAGAATCTGTGCCTATGGAAGTTTACCTCATTCAGAGTCAGTGCCTGTGGAAGTGCACCCCAGTGAGTGTCAGTGCCTGTGGAAGTTTACCCCTTTCAGACTCAGTGCCTGTGGAAGTTTAACCCATTCAGATTCAGTACCTGTGGAAGTTTACCCCATTCAGAGTCAGTGCCTGTGGAAGTGTACCCCAGTGAGAGTCAGTGCCTGTGGAAGTTTACCCCATTCAGATTCAGTACCTGTAGAAGTTTACCACATTCAGATTCAGTGCCTGTCGAAGTTTACCCCATTCAGAGTCAGTGCATGTGGAAGTTTACCCCATTCAGAGTCAGTGCCTGTGGAAGTGTACCCCAGTGAAAGTCAGTGCCTTTGGAAGTTTACCCCATTCTGAGTCAGTGCCTGTGGAAGTGTACCCCAGTGAGAGTCAGTGCCTGTGGAAGTTTACCCCATTCAGATTCAGTACCTGTAGAAGTTTACCACATTCAGATTCAGTGCCTGTCGAAGATTACCCCATTCAGAGTCAGTGCCTGTGGACGTTTACCCCATTCATAGTCAGTGCCTGTGGAAGTGTACCCCAGTGAGAGTCAGTGCCTTTGGAAGTTCACCCCAGTGAGAGTCAGTGCCTGTCGAAGTGTACCCAAGTGAGAGTCAGTGCCTGTGGATGTTTACACCATTTGGATTCAGTGCATGTGGAATGTACCTCAATCAGAGTCAGTGCGTGTGGAAGTTTACCCCATTCAGAGTCAGTACCTGTGGAATTGTACCTCAGTGAGCGTCAGTGCCTGTGGAAGTGTACCCCAGTGAGAGTCAGTGCCTCTCGAAGTGTACCCCACTGAGAGACATTGCCTGTGGAACTGTAACCAATTCAGAGTCAGTGCCTGAGGAAGTTTACCCCATTCAGCGTCAGTTCCTGGGGAAGTTAACCCCATTCAGATTCAGTGCCTGTGGAAGTGTACCCCAGTGAGAGTCAGTGGCTATGGAAATTACCCCATTCATATTGAATGCATGTGGAAGTGTACCCCAGTGAGAGTCAATGCCTGTGGAAGTTTACCCCATTCAGATTCAGTGCATGTGGAAGTGTACCCCAGTGAGAGTCTGTGCCTGTGGAAGTTTACCTCATTCAGAGTCAGTGCCTGTGGAAGTGCACCCCAGTGAGGGTCAGTGCCTGTGGAATTTTACCCTTTCAGACTCAGTGCCTGTGGAAGTGTACCCCATTCAGAGTCAGTACCTGTGGAAGTTTACCTCATTCAGAGTCAGTGCATGTGGAAGTGTACCCCAGTGAGAGTCAGTGCCTGTGGAAGTTTACCCCATTCAGATTCAGTACCTGTAGAAGTTTACCACATTCAGATTCAGTGCCTGTCGAAGTTTACCCCATTCAGAGTCAGTGCCTGTGGAAGTTTACCCCATTCAGAGTCAGTGCCTGTGGAAGTGCACCCCAGTGAGAGTCAGTGCCTTTGGAAGTTTACCCCATTCGGGGTCAGTGCATGTGGAAGTGTACCCCAGTGAGAGTCATTGCCTGTGGAAGTTTACCCCATTCAGATTCAGTACCTGTAGAAGTTTACCTCATTCAGATTCAGTGCCTGTCGAAGTTTACCCCATTCAGAGTCAGTGCCTTTGGAAGTTTACCCCATTGAGAGTCGGTGCCTGTCGAAGTGTACCCAAGTGAGAGTCAGTGCCTGTGGAACTTTACCCCATTCAGAGTCAGTGCCTTTGGAAGTTTAACCCAGGAAGTGTCAGTGCCTATCGAAGTGTACCCCAATGAGAGCCATTGCCTGTGGATGTTTTCCCCATTTAGATTCAGTGCATGTGGAAGTTTACCCAATCAGAGTCAGTGCGTGTCGAAGTTTACCCCATTCAGAGTCTGCACCTGTGGAAGTGTACCTCAGTGAGAGTCAGTGCCTGTGGAAGTTTAACCCATTCAGAGTCAGTGCCTGTGGAAGTGTACCCCAGTGAGAGTCAGTGCCTGTGGAATTGTACCCCATTCAGAGTCGGTGCCTGTGGAAGTGTACCCCGGTGAGAGTCAGTGCCTGTGGAAGTTTACCCCATTCAGAGTCAGTGCCTATGTAAGTGTACCCCAGTTAGAGTCAGTGCCAGTGGAAGTGTACCCCAGTGAGAGTCAGTGCCTGTGCAGGTTTAACCCATTCAGAGTCAGTGCCTGTGGAAGTGTACCCCAGTGAGAGTCATTGCCTGTGGAAGTGTACCCCAGTCAGAGTCAGTGCCTGTGGAAATTTACCCCATTCAGAGTCAGTGCCTGTGGAGGTTTACCCCATTCAGATTCAGTACCTGTAGAAGTTTACACCATTCAGATTCAGTGCCTGAATAAGTGTACCCCAGTGAGAGTCAGTGCCTGTGGAAATGTACCCCAGTGAGAGTCAGTACCTGTGGAAATGTTCCCAAGTGAGTGTCAGTGCCTATAGAAGTTTACCCAAGTGAGAGTCAGTGCCTGTAGAAGTGCACCCAAGTGAGAGACAATGCCTGTGGAACTGTACCTCAGAGAGAGTCAGTGCCAGTAGAAATTTGCCCTAGTTCGAATCATTGCCTAGGGAACGGTACCCAAGTGATAGTTGGAGCCTGTGGGACAGCACCCCTTTGCGAGTCAGTGTGGGTGGAATTTTAACCCAGAGAGAGTATGTGCCTTTAGAAGTGAACCCCAGTGATAGTCAGTCCCTGTAGAAGCGTACCCCTGTGAGAGTCTGTACCTTTAGAAGTGTACCCCAGTGAGAGTCAGTCCCTGTAGAAGGGTACCCCAGTGAGAGTCAGTGCCTGTGGAAGTTTACCCCATTCAGAGTCAGTGCCTGTGGAAGTTTACCCCATTCAGAGTCAGTGCCTGTAGAAGTTTAAACCATTCAGAGTCAGTGCCTGTGCAAGTGTACCCCAGAGAGAGTCAGTGCCTGTGGAAGTTTACCCCATTCAGAGTCAGTGCCTGTGGAAGTGTAACCCAGTGAGAGTCAGTGCCTGTGGAAGTGTACCCCAGTGAGAGTCAGTGCCTGCGGAGGTTTACCCCATTCAGAGTCAGTGCCTGTGGAAGTGTACCCCAGTGATAGTCAGTGCCTGTGGAAGTTTACCCCATTCAGAGTCAGTGCCTGTGGAAGAGCACTCCAGTGAGAGTCAGTGCCTGTGGAAGTTTACCCCTTTCAGTGTCAGTGCCTGTGTAAGTGTACCCCAGTGAGCGTGTGCCTGTCGAAGTGTACCCCACTGAGAGTCATTGCCTGTGGAACTGTAACCAATTCAGAGTCAGTGCCTGAGGAAGTTTACCCCATTCAGCGTCAGTTCCTGGGGAGGTTAACCCCATTCAGATTCAGTGCCTGTGGAAGTGTACCCCAGTGAGAGTCAGTGGCTGTGGAATTTACTCCATTCATATCGGATGCATGTGTAAGTGTACCCCAGTGAGAGTCAATGCCTGTGGAAGTTTACCCCATTCAGATTCAGTGCATGTGGATGTGTAGCCCAGTGAGAGTCTGTGCCTGTGGAAGTTTACCTCATTCAGATTCAGTGCCTGTGGAAGTGCACCCCAGTGAGGGTCAGTGCCTGTGGAAGTTTACCCCTTTCAGACTCAGTGCCTGTGGAAGTGTACCCCATTCAGAGTCAGTGCCTGTAGAAGTTTAAACCATTCAGAGTCAGTGCCTGTGCAAGTGTACCCCAGAGAGAGTCAGTGCCTGTGGAAGTTTACCCCATTCAGAGTCAGTGCCTGTGGAAGTGTAACCCAGTGAGAGTCAGTGCCTGTGGAAGTGTACCCCAGTGAGAGTCAGTGCCTGTGGAGGTTTACCCCATTCAGAGTCAGTGCCTGTGGAAGTGTACCCCAGTGATAGTCAGTGCCTGTGGAAGTTTACCCCATTCAGAGTCAGTGCCTGTGGAAGAGCACTCCAGTGAGAGTCAGTGCCTGTGGAAGTTTACCCCTTTCAGTGTCAGTGCCTGTGTAAGTGTACCCCAGTGAGCGTGTGCCTGTCGAAGTGTACCCCACTGAGAGTCATTGCCTGTGGAACTGTAACCAATTCAGAGTCAGTGCCTGAGGAAGTTTACCCCATTCAGCGTCAGTTCCTGGGGAGGTTAACCCCATTCAGATTCAGTGCCTGTGGAAGTGTACCCCAGTGAGAGTTAGTGGCTGTGGAATTTACTCCATTCATATCGGATGCATGTGTAAGTGTACCCCAGTGAGAGTCAATGCCTGTGGAAGTTTACCCCATTCAGATTCAGTGCATGTGGATGTGTAGCCCAGTGAGAGTCTGTGCCTGTGGAAGTTTACCTCATTCAGATTCAGTGCCTGTGGAAGTGCACCCCAGTGAGGGTCAGTGCCTGTGGAAGTTTACCCCTTTCAGACTCAGTGCCTGTGGAAGTGTACCCCATTCAGAGTCAGTACCTGTGGAAGTTTACCTCATTTAGAGTCAGTGCATGTGGAAGTGTACCCCAGTGAGAGTCAGTGCCTGTGGAAGTTTACCCCATTCAGATTCAGTACCTGTAGAAGTTTACCACATTCAGATTCAGTGCCTGTCGAAGTTTACCCCATTCAGAGTCAGTACCTGTGGAAGTGTACCTCAGTGAGAGTCAGTGCCTGTGGACGTTTACCCCAATTCAGAGTCAGTGTCTGTGGAAGTGTCCCCCAGTGAGAGTAAGTGCCTGTGGAAGTGTACCCCATTCAGAGTCGGTGCCTGTGGAAGCGTACCCCAGTTAGAGTTAGTGCCAGTGGAAGTGTACCCCAGTGAGAGTCAGTGCCTGTGCAAGTTTAACCCATTCAGAGTCAGTGCCTGTGGAAGTGTACCCCAGTGAGAGTCATTGCCTGTGGAAGTGTACCCCAGTCAGAGTCAGTGCCTGTGGAAGTTTACCCCTTTCAGAGTCAGGGCGTGTGGAAGTTTACCCCATTCAGAGTCAGTACCTGTGGAAGTGTACCTCAGTGAGAGTCAGTGCCTGTGGAAGTTTACCCCATTCAGATTCAGTGCCTGTGGAAGTGTACCCCAGTGAGAGTCAGTGGCTATTTAATTTACCCCATTCATATTGAGTGCATTTGGAAGTGTACCCCAGTAAGAGTCAATGCCTGTGGAAGTTTACGCCATTCAGATTCAGTGCATGTGGAAGTGTACCCCAGTGAGAGTCTGTGCCTGTGGAAGTTTACCTCATTCAGAGTCAGTGCCTGTGGAAGTGCACCCCAGTGAGTGTCAGTGCCTGTGGAAGTTTACCCCTTTCAGACTCAGTGCCTGTGGAAGTTTAACCCATTCAGATTCAGTACTTGTGGAAGTTTACCCCATTCAGAGTCAGTGCCTGTGGAAGTGTACCCCAGTGAGAGTCAGCGCCTGTGGAAGTTTACCCCATTCAGATTCAGTACCTGTAGAAGTTTACCACATTCAGATTCAGTGCCTGTCGAAGTTTACCCCATTCAGAGTCAGTGCATGTGGAAGTTTACCCCATTCAGAGTCAGTGCCTATGGAAGTGTACCCCAGTGAGAGTCAGTGCCTTTGGAAGTTTACCCCATTCTGAGTCAGTGCCTGTGGAAGTGTACCCCAGTGAGAGTCAGTGCCTGTGGAAGTTTACCCCATTCAGATTCAGTACCCTTAGAAGTTTACCACATTCAGATTCAGTGCCTGTCGAAGATTACCCCATTCAGAGTCAGTGCCTGTGGACGTTTACCCCATTCATAGTCAGTGCCTGTGGAAGTGTATCCCAGTGAGAGTCAGTGCCTTTGGAAGTTCACCCCAGTGAGAGTCAGTGCCTGTCGAAGTGTACCCAAGTGAGAGTCAGTGCCTGTGGATGTTTACACCATTTGGATTCAGTGCATGTGGAATGTACCTCAATCAGAGTCAGTGCGTGTGGAAGTTTACCCCATTCAGAGTCAGTACCTGTGGAAGTGTACCTCAGTGAGCGTCAGTGCCTGTGGAAGTGTACCCCAGTGAGAGTCAGTGCCTCTCGAAGTGTACCCCACTGAGAGACATTGCCTGTGGAACTGTAACCAATTCAGAGTCAGTGCCTGAGGAAGTTTACCCCATTCAGCGTCAGTTCCTGGGGAAGTTAACCCCATTCAGATTCAGTGCCTGTGGAAGTGTACCCCAGTGAGAGTCAGTGGCTGTGGAATTACCCCATTCATATTGAATGCATGTGGAAGTGTACCCCAGTGAGAGTCAATGCCTGTGGAAGTTTACCCCATTCAGATTCAGTGCATGTGGAAGTGTACCCCAGTGAGAGTCTGTGCCTGTGGAAGTTTACCTCATTCAGAGTCAGTGCCTGTGGAAGTGCACCCCAGTGAGGTTCAGTGCCTGTGGAATTTTACCCTTTCAGACTCAGTGCCTGTGGAAGTGTACCCCATTTAGAGTCAGTACCTGTGGAAGTTTACCTCATTCAGAGTCAGTGCATGTGGAAGTGTACCCCAGTGAGAGTCAGTGCCTGTGGAAGTTTACCCCATTCAGATTCAGTACCTGTAGAAGTTTACCACATTCAGATTCAGTGCCTGTCGAAGTTTACCCCATTCAGAGTCAGTGCCTGTGGAAGTTTACCCCATTCAGAGTCAGTGCCTGTGGAAGTGCACCCCAGTGAGAGTCAGTGCCTTTGGAAGTTTACCCCATTCGGGGTCAGTGCATGTGGAAGTGTACCCCAGTGAGAGTCATTGCCTGTGGAAGTTTACCCCATTCAGATTCAGTACCTGTAGAAGTTTACCTCATTCAGATTCAGTGCCTGTCGAAGTTTACCCCATTCAGAGTCAGTGCCTTTGGAAGTTTACCCCATTGAGAGTCAGTGCCTGTCGAAGTGTACCCAAGTGAGAGTCAGTGCCTGTGGAACTTTACCCCATTCAGAGTCAGTGCCTTTGGAAGTTTAACCCAGGAAGTGTCAGTGCCTATCGAAGTGTACCCCAATGAGAGCCATTGCCTGTGGATGTTTTCCCCATTTAGATTCAGTGCATGTGGAAGTTTACCCAATCAGAGTCAGTGCGTGTCGAAGTTCACCCCATTCAGAGTCTGCACCTGTGGAAGTGTACCTCAGTGAGAGTCAGTGCCTGTGGAAGTTTAACCCATTCAGAGTCAGTGCCTGTGGAAGTGTACCCCAGTGAGAGTCAGTGCCTGTGGAATTGTACCCCATTCAGAGTCGGTGCCTGTGGAAGTGTACCCCAGTGAGAGTCAGTGCCTGTGGAAGTTTACCCCATTCAGAGTCAGTGCCTATGTAAGTGTACCCCAGTTAGAGTCAGTGCCAGTGGAAGTGTACCCCAGTGAGAGTCAGTGCCTGTGCAGGTTTAACCCATTCAGAGTCAGTGCCTGTGGAAGTGTACCCCAGTGAGAGTCATTGCCTGTGGAAGTGTACCCCAGTCAGAGTCAGTGCCTGTGGAAGTTTACCCCATTCAGAGTCAGTGCCTGTGGAAGTTTACCCCATTCAGATTCAGTACCTGTAGAAGTTTACACCATTCAGATTCAGTGCCTGAATAAGTGTACCCCAGTGAGAGTCAGTGCCTGTGGAAATGTACCCCAGTGAGAGTCAGTACCTGTGGAAATGTACCCAAGTGAGTGTCAGTGCCTATAGAAGTTTACCCAAGTGAGAGTCAGTGCCTGTAGAAGTGCACCCAAGTGAGAGACAATGCCTGTGGAACTGTACCTCAGAGAGAGTCAGTGCCAGTAGAAATTTGCCCTAGTTCGAATCATTGCCTAGGGAACGGTACCCAAGTGATAGTTAGAGCCTGTGGGACTGCACCCCTTTGCGAGTCAGTGTGGGTGGAATTTTAACCCAGAGAGAGTCAGTGCCTATAGAAGTGTACCCCAATGAGAGTATGTGCCTTTAGAAGTGAACCCCAGTGATAGTCAGTCCCTGTAGAAGCGTACCCCTGTGAGAGTCTGTACCTTTAGAAGTGTACCCCAGTGAGAGTCAGTCCCTGTAGAAGGGTACCCCAGTGAGAGTCAGTGCCTGTGGAAGTTTACCCCATTCAGAGTCAGTGCCTGTGGAAGTTTACCCCATTCAGAGTCAGTGCCTGTAGAAGTTTAAACCATTCAGAGTCAGTGCCTGTGCAAGTGTAACCCAGTGAGAGTCAGTGCCTGTGGAAGTGTACCCCAGTGAGAGTCAGTGCCTGTGGAAGTTTAACCCAGTCAGTGTCAGTGCCTGTCGAAGTGTACCCCACTGAGAGTCATTGCCTGTGGACGTTTACCCCAATTCAGAGTCAGTGCCTGTGGAAGTGTCCCCCAGTGAGAGTCAGTGCCTGTGGAAGTGTAACCCAGTGAGAGTCAGTGCCTGTGGAAGTGTACCCCAGTGAGAGTCAGTGCCTGTGGAAGTTTAACCCAGTCAGTGTCAGTGCCTGTCGAAGTGTACCCCAGTGAGAGTCATTGCCTGTGGAGGTTTACCCCATTCAGAGTCAGTGCCTGTGGAAGTGTACCCCAGTGATAGTCAGTGCCTGTGGAAGTTTACCCCATTCAGAGTCAGTGCCTGTGGAAGAGCACTCCAGTGAGAGTCAGTGCCTGTGGAAGTTTACCCCTTTCAGTGTCAGTGCCTGTGTAAGTGTACCCCAGTGAGCGTGTGCCTGTCGAAGTGTACCCCACTGAGAGTCATTGCCTGTGGAACTGTAACCAATTCAGAGTCAGTGCCTGAGGAAGTTTACCTCATTCAGCGTCAGTTCCTGGGGAGGTTAACCCCATTCAGATTCAGTGCCTGTGGAAGTGTACCCCAGTGAGAGTCAGTGGCTGTGGAATTTACCCCATTCATATCGGATGCATGTGTAAGTGTACCCCAGTGAGAGTCAATGCCTGTGGAAGTTTACCCCATTCAGATTCAGTGCATGTGGATGTGTACCCCAGTGAGAGTCTGTGCCTGTGGAAGTTTACCTCATTCAGAGTCAGTGCCTGTGGAAGTGCACCCCAGTGAGGGTCAGTGCCTGTGGAAGTTTACCCCTTTCAGACTCAGTGCCTGTGGAAGTGTACCCCATTCAGAGTCAGTACCTGTGGAAGTTTACCTCATTTAGAGTCAGTGCATGTGGAAGTGTACCCCAGTGAGAGTCAGTGCCTGTGGAAGTTTACCCCATTCAGATTCAGTACCTGTAGAAGTTTACCACATTCAGATTCAGTGCCTGTCGAAGTTTACCCCATTCAGAGTCAGTACCTGTGGAAGTGTACCTCAGTGAGAGTCAGTGCCTGTGGACGTTTACCCCAATTCAGAGTCAGTGCCTGTGGAAGTGTCCCCCAGTGAGAGTCAGTGCCTGTGGAAGTGTACCCCATTCAGAGTCGGTGCCTGTGGAAGTGTACCCCAGTTAGAGTTAGTGCCAGTGGAAGTGTACCCCAGTGAGAGTCAGTGCCTGTGCAAGTTTAACCCATTCAGAGTCAGTGCCTGTGGAAGTGTACCCCAGTGAGAGTCATTGCCTGTGGAAGTGTACCCCAGTCAGAGTCAGTGCCTGTGGAAGTTTACCCCTTTCAGAGTCAGGGCGTGTGGAAGTTTACCCCTTTCAGTGTCAGTACCTGTGGAAGTGTACCTCAGTGAGAGTCAGTGCCTGTGGAAGTTTATCCCATTCAGAGTCAGTGCCTGTAGAAGTGTACCCCAGTGAGAGTCAGTGCCTGTGGAAGATTACCCCATTCAGAATCTGTGCCTGTGGAAGTGTACCCCGGTGAGAGTCAGGGCGTGTGGAAGTTTACCCCATTCAGAGTCAGTGCCTATGTAAGTGTACCCCAGTTAGAGTCAGTGCCAGTGGACGTGTACCCCAGTGAGCGTCAGTGCCTGTGCAAGTTTACCCCATTCAGATTCAGTGCATGTGGAAGTGTACCCCAGTGAGAGTCAGTGCCTGTGGAAGTTTACCCCATTCAGAGTCAGTACCTGTGGAATTGTACCTCAGTGAGAGTCAGTGCCTGTGGAAGTTTATCCCATTCAGAGTCAGTGCCTGTAGAAGTGTACCCCAGTGAGAGTCAGTGCCTGTGGAAGTTTACCCCATTCAGAGTCAGTGCCTATGTAAGTGTAGCCCAGTTAGAGTCAGTGCCAGTGGACGTGTACCCCAGTGAGAGTCAGTGCCTGTGCAAGTTTACCCCATTCAGATTCAGTGCATGTGGAAATGTACCCCAGTGAGAGTCAGTGCCTGTGGAAGTGTACCCCATTCAGAGTCGGTGCCTGTGGAAGTGTACCCCAGTTAGAGTTAGTGCCTGTGCAAGTTTAACCCATTCAGAGTCAGTGCCTGTGGAAGTGTACCCCAGTGAGAGTCATTGCCTGTGGAAGTGTACCCCAGTCAGAGTCAGTGCCTGTGGAAGTTTACCCCATTCAGAGTCAGTGCCTCTGGAAGTTTACCCCATTCAGATTCAGTACCTGTAGAAGTTTACAACATTCAGATTCAGTGCCTGAATAAGTGTACCCCAGTGAGAGTCAGTGCCTGTGGCAATGTACCCCAGTGAGAGTCAGTGCCTGTGGAAATGTACCCCAGTGAGAGTCAGTGCCTGTAGAAGTGTACCCAAGTGAGAGTCAGTGCCTGTGGAAATGTACCCAAGTGAGTGTCAGTGCCTATAGAAGTGTACCGAAGTGAGAGTCAGTGCCTGTAGAAGTGTACCCAAGTGAGACTCAGTGCCTGTGGAACTGTACCTCAGAGAGAGTCAGTGCCAGTAGCAATTTGTGCTAGTTCGAGTCATTGCCTACGGAACGGTACCCAAGTGATAGTTAGAGCCTGTGGGACTGCACCCAAGTGCGAGTCAGTGTGGGTGGAATTTTAACCCAGAGAGAGTCAGTGCCTATAGAAGTGTACCCCAGTGAGAGTCTGTACCTGTAGAAGTGTACCCCAGTGAGAGTCAGTCCCTGTAGAAGCGTACCCCTGTGAGAGTGTGTACCTGTAGAAGTGTACTCCAGTGAGAGACAGTCCCTGTAGAAGTGTACCCCAGTGAGAGTCTGGGCCTGTGCAAGTTTAACCCATTCAGAGTCAGTGCCTGTGGATGTGTACCCCAGTGGGAGTCATTGCCAGTGGAAGTGTAACCCAGTGAGAGTCAGTGCCTCTGGAAGTTTACCCCAGTGAGAGCCAGTGCCTGTGGAAGTTTACCCCATTCAGATTCAGTACCTGTGGAAGTGTTCCTCAGTGAGAGTCAGTGCCTGTGGAAGTTTACCCCTTTCAGAGTCAGGGCGTGTGGAAGTTTACACCTTTCAGAGTCAGTGCCTGTGGATGTTTACACCATTCAGAGTCAGTACCTGTGGAAGTGTACCTCAGTGAGAGTCAGTGCCTGTGGAAGTTTACCCCATTCAGAGTCAGTACCTGTGGAAGTGTTCCTCAGTGAGAGTCAGTGCCTGTGGAAGTTTACCCCTTTCAGAGTCAGGGCGTGTGGAAGTTTACCCCATTCAGAGTCAGTACCTGTGGAAGTGTACCTCAGTGAGAGTCAGTGCCTGTGGAAGTTTACCCCATTCAGAGTCAGTGCCTGTGGAAGTTTACCACATTCAGATTCAGTGCCTGTAGAAGTGTACCCCAGTGAGAGTCAGTGCCTGTGGAAGATTACCCCATTCAGAATCTGTGCCTGTGGAAGTGTACCCCGGTGAGAGTCAGTGCCTGTGGAAGTTTACCCCATTCAGAGTCAGTGCCTATGTAAGTGTACCCCAGTTAGAGTCAGTGCCAGTGGACGTGTACCCCAGTGAGAGTCAGTGCCTGTGCAAGTTTACCCCATTCAGATTCAGTGCATGTGGAAGTGTACCCCAGTGAGAGTCTGTGCCTGTGGAAGTTTACCCCTTTCAGACTCAGTGCCTGTGGAAGTGTACCCCATTCAGTGTCAGTACCTGTGGAAGTTTACCTCATTCAGAGTCAGTGCATGTGGAAGTGTACCCCAGTGAGAGTCAGTGCCTGTGGAAGTTTACCCCATTCATATTCAGTGCTTGTGGAAGTGTACCCCAGTGAGAGTCTGTGCCTTTGGAAGTTTACCCCATTCGGAGTCAGTGCCTGTGGAAGTATACCCCAGTGAGAGTCAGTGCCTGTGGAAGTTTACCCCATTTAGATTCATTACCTGTAGAAGTTTACCGCATTCAGATTCAGTGCCTGTCGAAGTTTACCCCATTCAGAGTCAGTGCCTGTGGAATTGTACCCCAGTGAGAGTCAGTGCCGTTGGAAGTTTACCCCAGTGAGAGTCAGTGCCTGTCGAAGTGTACCCAAGTGAGAGTCAGTGCCTGTGGACGTTTACCCCATTCAGAGTCTGTGCCTGTGGAAGTGTACCCCAGTGACAGTCAGTGCCTGTGGAAGTTTATCCCATTCAGAGTCAGTGCCTGTGGATGTTTACCCCATTCAGCTTCAGTACCTGTAGATGTTAACCCCATTCAGATTCAGTGCCTGTAGAAGTGTACCCCAGTGAGAGTCAGTGCCAGTGGATATGTACCCCTGTGAGAGTCAGTGCCTGTAGAAGTGTACCCAAGTTAGAGTCATTGCCTGTGGAAGTTTACCCCATTCAGATTCAGTGCCTGTAGAAGTGTACCCCAGTGAGAGTCAGTGCCAGTGGAAAGGTACACCAGTGAGAGTCAGTGCCTATAGAAGTGTACCTAAGTGAGAGTTAGTGCCTGCAGAAGTATACCCAAGTGAGAGTCAGTGCCAATGGAAATGTACCCCAGAGAGAGTCAGTGCCTGTGGAAATGTACCCCAGTGAGAGTCAGTGCCTGAAGAAGTGTACCCAAGTGAGAGTCAGTGCCTGTGGAAGTTTACCCCATTCAGATTCAGTGCCTGTAGAAGTGCACCCAAGTGAGAGTCAGTGCCAATGGAAATGTACCCCAGTGAGAGTCAGTGCCTGAAGAAGTGTACCCAAGTGAGGGACAGTGCCTGTGGAAGTTTACCCCATTCAGAGTCAGTGCCTGTGGAAGTGTACCCCAGTGATAGTCAGTGCCTGTGGAAGTTTACCCCATTCAGAGTCAGTGCCTGTGGAAGAGCACTCCAGTGAGAGTCAGTGCCTGTGGAAGTTTACCCCTTTCAGTGTCAGTGCCTGTGTAAGTGTACCCCAGTGAGCGTGTGCCTGTCGAAGTGTACCCCACTGAGAGTCATTGCCTGTGGAACTGTAACCAATTCAGAGTCAGTGCCTGAGGAAGTTTACCTCATTCAGCGTCAGTTCCTGGGGAGGTTAACCCCATTCAGATTCAGTGCCTGTGGAAGTGTACCCCAGTGAGAGTCAGTGGCTGTGGAATTTACCCCATTCATATCGGATGCATGTGTAAGTGTACCCCAGTGAGAGTCAATGCCTGTGGAAGTTTACCCCATTCAGATTCAGTGCATGTGGATGTGTACCCCAGTGAGAGTCTGTGCCTGTGGAAGTTTACCTCATTCAGAGTCAGTGCCTGTGGAAGTGCACCCCAGTGAGGGTCAGTGCCTGTGGAAGTTTACCCCTTTCCGACTCAGTGCCTGTGGAAGTGTACCCCATTCAGAGTCAGTACCTGTGGAAGTTTACCTCATTTAGAGTCAGTGCATGTGGAAGTGTATCCCAGTGAGAGTCAGTGCCTGTGGAAGTTTACCCCATTCAGATTCAGTACCTGTAGAAGTTTACCACATTCAGATTCAGTGCCTGTCGAAGTTTACCCCATTCAGAGTCAGTACCTGTGGAAGTGTACCTCAGTGAGAGTCAGTGCCTGTGGACGTTTACCCCAATTCAGAGTCAGTGCCTGTGGAAGTGTCCCCCAGTGAGAGTCAGTGCCTGTGGAAGTGTACCCCATTCAGAGTCGGTGCCTGTGGAAGTGTACCCCAGTTAGAGTTAGTGCCAGTGGAAGTGTACCCCAGTGAGAGTCAGTGCCTGTGCAAGTTTAACCCATTCAGAGTCAGTGCCTGTGGAAGTGTACCCCAGTGAGAGTCATTGCCTGTGGAAGTGTACCCCAGTCAGAGTCAGTGCCTGTGGAAGTTTACCCCTTTCAGAGTCAGGGCGTGTGGAAGTTTACCCCATTCAGTGTCAGTACCTGTGGAAGTGTACCTCAGTGAGAGTCAGTGCCTGTGGAAGTTTATCCCATTCAGAGTCAGTGCCTGTAGAAGTGTACCCCAGTGAGAGTCAGTGCCTGTGGAAGATTACCCCATTCAGAATCTGTGCCTGTGGAGGTGTACCCCGGTGAGAGTCAGGGCGTGTGGAAGTTTACCCCATTCAGAGTCATTGCCTATGTAAGTGTACCCCAGTTAGAGTCAGTGCCAGTGGACGTGTACCCCAGTGAGAGTCAGTGCCTGTGCAAGTTTACCCCATTCAGATTCAGTGCATGTGGAAGTGTACCCCAGTGAGAGTCAGTGCCTGTGGAAGTTTACCCCATTCAGAGTCAGTACCTGTGGAATTGTACCTCAGTGAGAGTCAGTGCCTGTGGAAGTTTATCCCATTCAGAGTCAGTGCCTGTAGAAGTGTACCCCAGTGAGAGTCAGTGCCTGTGGAAGTTTACCCCATTCAGAGTCAGTGCCTATGTAAGTGTAGCCCAGTTAGAGTCAGTGCCAGTGGACGTGTACCCCAGTGAGAGTCAGTGCCTGTGCAAGTTTACCCCATTCAGATTCAGTGCATGTGGAAGTGTACCCCAGTGAGAGTCAGTGCCTGTGGAAGTGTACCCCATTCAGAGTCGGTGCCTGTGGAAGTGTACCCCAGTTAGAGTTAGTGCCAGTGGAAGTGTACCCCAGTGAGAGTCAGTGCCTGTGCAAGTTTAACCCATTCAGAGTCATTGCCTGTGGAAGTGTACCCCAGTGAGAGTCATTGCCTGTGGAAGTGTACCCCAGTCAGAGTCAGTGCCTGTGGAAGTTTACCCCATTCAGAGTCAGTGCCTCTGGAAGTTTACCCCATTCAGATTCAGTACCTGTAGAAGTTTACAACATTCAGATTCAGTGCCTGAATAAGTGTACCCCAGTGAGAGTCAGTGCCTGTGGAAATGTACCCCAGTGAGAGTCAGTGCCTGTGGAAATGTACCCCAGTGAGAGTCAGTGCCTGTAGAAGTGTACCCAAGTGAGAGTCAGTGCCTGTGGAAATGTACCCAAGTGAGTGTCAGTGCCTATAGAAGTTTACCGAAGTGAGAGTCAGTGCCTGTAGAAGTGTACCCAAGTGAGACTCAGTGCCTGTGGAACTGTACCTCAGAGAGAGTCAGTGCCAGTAGCAATTTGTGCTAGTTCGAGTCATTGCCTACGGAACGGTACCCAAGTGATAGTTAGAGCCTGTGGGACTGCACCCAAGTGCGAGTCAGTGTGGGTGGAATTTTAACCCAGAGAGAGTCAGTGCCTATAGAAGTGTACCCCAGTGAGAGTCTGTACCTGTAGAAGTGTACCCCAGTGAGAGTCAGTCCCTGTAGAAGCGTACCCCTGTGAGAGTGTGTACCTGTAGAAGTGTACTCCAGTGAGAGACAGTCCCTGTAGAAGTGTACCCCAGTGAGAGTCTGGGCCTGTGCAAGTTTAACCCATTCAGAGTCAGTGCCTGTGGATGTGTACCCCAGTGGGAGTCATTGCCAGTGGAAGTGTAACCCAGTGAGAGTCAGTGCCTCTGGAAGTTTACCCCAGTGAGAGCCAGTGCCTGTGGAAGTTTACCCCATTCAGATTCAGTACCTGTGGAACTGTACCTCAGAGAGAGTCAGTGCCAGTAGCAATTTGTGCTAGTTCGAGTCATTGCCTACGGAACGGTACCCAAGTGATAGTTAGAGCCTGTGGGACTGCACCCAAGTGCGAGTCAGTGTGGGTGGAATTTTAACCCAGAGAGAGTCAGTGCCTATAGAAGTGTACCCCAGTGAGAGTCTGTACCTGTAGAAGTGTACCCCAGTGAGAGTCAGTCCCTGTAGAAGCGTACCCCTGTGAGAGTGTGTACCTGTAGAAGTGTACTCCAGTGAGAGACAGTCCCTGTAGAAGTGTACCCCAGTGAGAGTCTGGGCCTGTGCAAGTTTAACCCATTCAGAGTCAGTGCCTGTGGATGTGTACCCCAGTGGGAGTCATTGCCAGTGGAAGTGTAACCCAGTGAGAGTCAGTGCCTCTGGAAGTTTACCCCAGTGAGAGCCAGTGCCTGTGGAAGTTTACCCCATTCAGATTCAGTACCTGTGGAAGTGTTCCTCAGTGAGAGTCAGTGCCTGTGGAAGTTTACCCCTTTCAGAGTCAGGGCGTGTGGAAGTTTACACCTTTCAGAGTCAGTGCCTGTGGATGTTTACACCATTCAGAGTCAGTACCTGTGGAAGTGTACCTCAGTGAGAGTCAGTGCCTGTGGAAGTTTACCCCATTCAGAGTCAGTACCTGTGGAAGTGTTCCTCAGTGAGAGTCAGTGCCTGTGGAAGTTTACCCCTTTCAGAGTCAGGGCGTGTGGAAGTTTACCCCATTCAGAGTCAGTACCTGTGGAAGTGTACCTCAGTGAGAGTCAGTGCCTGTGGAAGTTTACCCCATTCAGAGTCAGTGCCTGTGGAAGTTTACCACATTCAGATTCAGTGCCTGTAGAAGTGTACCCCAGTGAGAGTCAGTGCCTGTGGAAGATTACCCCATTCAGAATCTGTGCCTGTGGAAGTGTACCCCGGTGAGAGTCAGTGCCTGTGGAAGTTTACCCCATTCAGAGTCAGTGCCTATGTAAGTGTACCCCAGTTAGAGTCAGTGCCAGTGGACGTGTACCCCAGTGAGAGTCAGTGCCTGTGCAAGTTTACCCCATTCAGATTCAGTGCATGTGGAAGTGTACCCCAGTGAGAGTCTGTGCCTGTGGAAGTTTACCCCTTTCCGACTCAGTGCCTGTGGAAGTGTACCCCATTCAGTGTCAGTACCTGTGGAAGTTTACCTCATTCAGAGTCAGTGCATGTGGAAGTGTACCCCAGTGAGAGTCAGTGCCTGTGGAAGTTTACCCCATTCATATTCAGTGCTTGTGGAAGTGTACCCCAGTGAGAGTCTGTGCCTTTGGAAGTTTACCCCATTCGGAGTCAGTGCCTGTGGAAGTGTACCCCAGTGAGAGTCAGTGCCTGTGGAAGTTTACCCCATTTAGATTCATTACCTGTAGAAGTTTACCGCATTCAGATTCAGTGCCTGTCGAAGTTTACCCCATTCAGAGTCAGTGCCTGTGGAATTGTACCCCAGTGAGAGTCAGTGCCGTTGGAAGTTTACCCCAGTGAGAGTCAGTGCCTGTCGAAGTGTACCCAAGTGAGAGTCAGTGCCTGTGGACGTTTACCCCATTCAGAGTCTGTGCCTGTGGAAGTGTACCCCAGTGACAGTCAGTGCCTGTGGAAGTTTATCCCATTCAGAGTCAGTGCCTGTGGATGTTTACCCCATTCAGCTTCAGTACCTGTAGATGTTAACCCCATTCAGATTCAGTGCCTGTAGAAGTGTACCCCAGTGAGAGTCAGTGCCAGTGGATATGTACCCCTGTGAGAGTCAGTGCCTGTAGAAGTGTACCCAAGTTAGAGTCATTGCCTGTGGAAGTTTACCCCATTCAGATTCAGTGCCTGTAGAAGTGTACCCCAGTGAGAGTCAGTGCCAGTGGAAAGGTACACCAGTGAGAGTCAGTGCCTATAGAAGTGTACCTAAGTGAGAGTTAGTGCCTGCAGAAGTATACCCAAGTGAGAGTCAGTGCCAATGGAAATGTACCCCAGAGAGAGTCAGTGCCTGTGGAAATGTACCCCAGTGAGAGTCAGTGCCTGAAGAAGTGTACCCAAGTGAGAGTCAGTGCCTGTGGAAGTTTACCCCATTCAGATTCAGTGCCTGTAGAAGTGCACCCAAGTGAGAGTCAGTGCCAATGGAAATGTACCCCAGTGAGAGTCAGTGCCTGAAGAAGTGTACCCAAGTGAGGGACAGTGCCTGTGGAAGTTTACCCCATTCAGAGTCAGTGCCTGTGGAAGTGTACCCCAGTGATAGTCAGTGCCTGTGGAAGTTTACCCCATTCAGAGTCAGTGCCTGTGGAAGAGCACTCCAGTGAGAGTCAGTGCCTGTGGAAGTTTACCCCTTTCAGTGTCAGTGCCTGTGTAAGTGTACCCCAGTGAGCGTGTGCCTGTCAAAGTGTACCCCACTGAGAGTCATTGCCTGTGGAACTGTAACCAATTCAGAGTCAGTGCCTGAGGAAGTTTACCTCATTCAGCGTCAGTTCCTGGGGAGGTTAACCCCATTCAGATTCAGTGCCTGTGGAAGTGTACCCCAGTGAGAGTCAGTGGCTGTGGAATTTACCCCATTCATATCGGATGCATGTGTAAGTGTACCCCAGTGAGAGTCAATGCCTGTGGAAGTTTACCCCATTCAGATTCAGTGCATGTGGATGTGTACCCCAGTGAGAGTCTGTGCCTGTGGAAGTTTACCTCATTCAGAGTCAGTGCCTGTGGAAGTGCACCCCAGTGAGGGTCAGTGCCTGTGGAAGTTTACCCCTTTCCGACTCAGTGCCTGTGGAAGTGTACCCCATTCAGAGTCAGTACCTGTGGAATTTTACCTCATTTAGAGTCAGTGCATGTGGAAGTGTATCCCAGTGAGAGTCAGTGCCTGTGGAAGTTTACCCCATTCAGATTCAGTACCTGTAGAAGTTTACCACATTCAGATTCAGTGCCTGTCGAAGTTTACCCCATTCAGAGTCAGTACCTGTGGAAGTGTACCTCAGTGAGAGTCAGTGCCTGTGGACGTTTACCCCAATTCAGAGTCAGTGCCTGTGGAAGTGTCCCCCAGTGAGAGTCAGTGCCTGTGGAAGTGTACCCCATTCAGAGTCGGTGCCTGTGGAAGTGTACCCCAGTTAGAGTTAGTGCCAGTGGAAGTGTACCCCAGTGAGAGTCAGTGCCTGTGCAAGTTTAACCCATTCAGAGTCAGTGCCTGTGGAAGTGTACCCCAGTGAGAGTCATTGCCTGTGGAAGTGTACCCCAGTCAGAGTCAGTGCCTGTGGAAGTTTACCCCTTTCAGAGTCAGGGCGTGTGGAAGTTTACCCCATTCAGTGTCAGTACCTGTGGAAGTGTACCTCAGTGAGAGTCAGTGCCTGTGGAAGTTTATCCCATTCAGAGTCAGTGCCTGTAGAAGTGTACCCCAGTGAGAGTCAGTGCCTGTGGAAGATTACCCCATTCAGAATCTGTGCCTGTGGAAGTGTACCCCGGTGAGAGTCAGGGCGTGTGGAAGTTTACCCCATTCAGAGTCATTGCCTATGTAAGTGTACCCCAGTTAGAGTCAGTGCCAGTGGACGTGTACCCCAGTGAGAGTCAGTGCCTGTGCAAGTTTACCCCATTCAGATTCAGTGCATGTGGAAGTGTACCCCAGTGAGAGTCAGTGCCTGTGGAAGTTTACCCCATTCAGAGTCAGTACCTGTGGAATTGTACCTCAGTGAGAGTCAGTGCCTGTGGAAGTTTATCCCATTCAGAGTCAGTGCCTGTAGAAGTGTACCCCAGTGAGAGTCAGTGCCTGTGGAAGTTTACCCCATTCAGAGTCAGTGCCTATGTAAGTGTAGCCCAGTTAGAGTCAGTGCCAGTGGACGTGTACCCCAGTGAGAGTCAGTGCCTGTGCAAGTTTACCCCATTCAGATTCAGTGCATGTGGAAGTGTACCCCAGTGAGAGTCAGTGCCTGTGGAAGTGTACCCCATTCAGAGTCGGTGCCTGTGGAAGTGTACCCCAGTTAGAGTTAGTGCCAGTGGAAGTGTACCCCAGTGAGAGTCAGTGCCTGTGCAAGTTTAACCCATTCAGAGTCATTGCCTGTGGAAGTGTACCCCAGTGAGAGTCATTGCCTGTGGAAGTGTACCCCAGTCAGAGTCAGTGCCTGTGGAAGTTTACCCCATTCAGAGTCAGTGCCTCTGGAAGTTTACCCCATTTAGATTCAGTACCTGTAGAAGTTTACAACATTCAGATTCAGTGCCTGAATAAGTGTACCCCAGTGAGAGTCAGTGCCTGTGGAAATGTACCCCAGTGAGAGTCAGTGCCTGTGGAAATGTACCCCAGTGAGAGTCAGTGCCTGTAGAAGTGTACCCAAGTGAGAGTCAGTGCCTGTGGAAATGTACCCAAGTGAGTGTCAGTGCCTATAGAAGTTTACCGAAGTGAGAGTCAGTGCCTGTAGAAGTGTACCCAAGTGAGACTCAGTGCCTGTGGAACTGTACCTCAGAGAGAGTCAGTGCCAGTAGCAATTTGTGCTAGTTCGAGTCATTGCCTACGGAACGGTACCCAAGTGATAGTTAGAGCCTGTGGGACTGCACCCAAGTGCGAGTCAGTGTGGGTGGAATTTTAACCCAGAGAGAGTCAGTGCCTATAGAAGTGTACCCCAGTGAGAGTCTGTACCTGTAGAAGTGTACCCCAGTGAGAGTCAGTCCCTGTAGAAGCGTACCCCTGTGAGAGTGTGTACCTGTAGAAGTGTACTCCAGTGAGAGACAGTCCCTGTAGAAGTGTACCCCAGTGAGAGTCTGGGCCTGTGCAAGTTTAACCCATTCAGAGTCAGTGCCTGTGGATGTGTACCCCAGTGGGAGTCATTGCCAGTGGAAGTGTAACCCAGTGAGAGTCAGTGCCTCTGGAAGTTTACCCCAGTGAGAGCCAGTGCCTGTGGAAGTTTACCCCATTCAGATTCAGTACCTGTGGAAGTGTTCCTCAGTGAGAGTCAGTGCCTGTGGAAGTTTACCCCTTTCAGAGTCAGGGCGTGTGGAAGTTTACCCCATTCAGAGTCAGTACCTGTGGAAGTGTACCTCAGTGAGAGTCAGTGCCTGTGGAAGTTTACGCCATTCAGAGTCAGTACCTGTGGAAGTGTACCTCAGTGAGAGTCAGTGCCTGTGGAAGTTTACCCCTTTCAGAGTCAGGGCGTGTGGAAGTTTACCCCAGTGAGAGTCTGTGCCTGAGGAAGTTTACACCATTCAGAGTCAGTGCCTGTGGATGTTTACACCATTCAGAGTCAGTACCTGTGGTAGTGTACCTCAGTGAGAGTCAGTGCCTGTGGAAGTTTACCCCATTCAGAGTCAGTACCTGTGGAAGTGTACCTCAGTGAGAGTCAGTGCCAGTGGAAGTTTACCCCATTCAGAGTCAGTGCCTGTGGAAGTGTACCCCAGTGGGAGTCAGTGCCTGTGGAAGTGTACCCCATTCAGATTCAGTACCTGTGGAAGTTTACCACATTCAGATTCAGTGCCTGTAGAAGTGTACCCCAGTGAGAGTCAGTGCCTGTGGAAGATTACCCCATTCAGAATCTGTGCCTGTGGAAGTGTACCCCGGTGAGAGTCAGTGCCTGTGGAAGTTTACCCCATTCAGAGTCAGTGCCTATGTAAGTGTACCCCAGTTAGAGTCAGTGCCAGTGGACGTGTACCCCAGTGAGAGTCAGTGCCTGTGCAAGTTTACCCCATTCAGATTCAGTGCATGTGGAAGTGTACCCCAGTGAGAGTCTGTGCCTGTGGAAGTTTACCCCTTTCAGACTCAGTGCCTGTGGAAGTGTACCCCATTCAGTGTCAGTACCTGTGGAAGTTTACCTCATTCAGAGTCAGTGCATGTGGAAGTGTACCCCAGTGAGAGTCAGTGCCTGTGGAAGTTTACCCCATTCATATTCAGTGCTTGTGGAAGTGTACCCCAGTGAGAGTCTGTGCCTTTGGAAGTTTACCCCATTCGGAGTCAGTGCCTGTGGAAGTGTACCCCAGTGAGAGTCAGTGCCTGTGGAAGTTTACCCCATTTAGATTCATTACCTGTAGAAGTTTACCGCATTCAGATTCAGTGCCTGTCGAAGTTTACCCCATTCAGAGTCAGTGCCTGTGGAATTGTACCCCAGTGAGAGTCAGTGCCTTTGGAAGTTTACCCCAGTGAGAGTCAGTGCCTGTCGAAGTGTACCCAAGTGAGAGTCAGTGCCTGTGGACGTTTACCCCATTCAGAGTCTGTGCCTGTGGAAGTGTACCCCAGTGACAGTCAGTGCCTGTGGAAGTTTATCCCATTCAGAGTCAGTGCCTGTGGATGTTTACCCCATTCAGCTTCAGTACCTGTAGATGTTAACCCCATTCAGATTCAGTGCCTGTAGAAGTGTACCCCAGTGAGAGTCAGTGCCAGTGGATATGTACCCCTGTGAGAGTCAGTGCCTGTAGAAGTGTACCCAAGTTAGAGTCATTGCCTGTGGAAGTTTACCCCATTCAGATTCAGTGCCTGTAGAAGTGTACCCCAGTGAGAGTCAGTGCCAGTGGAAAGGTACACCAGTGAGAGTCAGTGCCTATAGAAGTGTACCTAAGTGAGAGTTAGTGCCTGCAGAAGTATACCCAAGTGAGAGTCAGTGCCAATGGAAATGTACCCCAGAGAGAGTCAGTGCCTGTGGAAATGTACCCCAGTGAGAGTCAGTGCCTGAAGAAGTGTACCCAAGTGAGAGTCAGTGCCTGTGGAAGTTTACCCCATTCAGATTCAGTGCCTGTAGAAGTGCACCCAAGTGAGAGTCAGTGCCAATGGAAATGTACCCCAGTGAGAGTCAGTGCCTGAAGAAGTGTACCCAAGTGAGGGACAGTGCCTGTGGAAGTTTACCCCATTCAGAGTCAGTGCCTGTGGAAGTGTACCCCAGTGATAGTCAGTGCCTGTGGAAGTTTACCCCATTCAGAGTCAGTGCCTGTGGAAGAGCACTCCAGTGAGAGTCAGTGCCTGTGGAAGTTTACCCCTTTCAGTGTCAGTGCCTGTGTAAGTGTACCCCAGTGAGCGTGTGCCTGTCGAAGTGTACCCCACTGAGAGTCAATGCCTGTGGAACTGTAACCAATTCTGAGTCAGTGCCTGAGGAAGTTTACCTCATTCAGCGTCAGTTCCTGGGGAGGTTAACCCCATTCAGATTCAGTGCCTGTGGAAGTGTACCCCAGTGAGAGTCAGTGGCTGTGGAAGTTTACCCTATTCAGAGTCAGTGTCTGTGGAAGTGTACCCCAGTGACAGTCAGTGCCTGTGGAAGTTTACCCCATTCAGAGTCAGTGCCTGTGAGAGGGCACCCTAGTGAGGGTCAGTGCCTGTGGATGTTTACCCCATTCTAAGTCAGTGCCTGTGGAAGTGTACCCCAGTGAGAGTCAGTGCCTGTGGAAGTGTACCCCGGTGAGAGTCATTGCCTGTGGAAGTTTACCCCATTCAGTGTCAGTACCTGTGGATGTTTACACAATTCAGATTCAGTGCCTGTTGAAGTGTACCCCATTCAGAGTCAGTGCCTGTGGATGTTTACCCCATTCAGAGGCAGTGCCTGTTGAAGTGCACCCCAGTGAGAGTCAGTGCCTGTGGAAGTTTACCCAAGTGAGAGTCAGTGCCTGTAGAAGTGTACCCCAGTTCGAGTCAGTGGCTAGGGAATGGAATCCAAGTGACAGCTAGAGCCTGTGGGACTGCACCCCAGTGAGAGACAGTGCCTGTGGAAGTGTACGCCAGTCAGAGTCAGTGCCTGTCAAAGTGTACCCCACTGAGAGTTATTGCCTGTGGAACTGTAACCAATTCAGATTCAGTGCCTGTGGAAGTTTACACATTCAGAGTCAGTGCCTGGGGAAGTTTACCCCATTCAGATTCAGTGCCTGTGGAAGTGCACCCCAGTGAGAGTAAGTGCCTGTGGAAGTTTACCCCATACGCATTCAGTGCCAGTGGAAGTGTACTCCAGTGAGAGTCAATGCCTGTGGATGTTGACACCATTCAGAGTCAGTGCCTGTGGAAGTGTCCCCCAGTGAGATTCAGTGCCTGTGGAAGAGTACCCCAGTGAGCGTCATTGCCTCAGGAAGTTTACGCCATTCAGAGTCAGTACCTGTGGAAGTGTACCTCAGTGAGAGTCAGTGCCTGTGGAAGTTTACCCCTTTCAGAGTCAGGGCGTGTGGAAGTTTACCCCAGTGAGGGTCTGTACCTGTGGAAGTGTACCTCAGTGAGAGTCAGTGCCTGTGGAAGTTTACGCCATTCAGAGTCAGTACCTGTGGAAGTGTACCTCAGTGAGAGTCAGTGCCTGTGGAAGTTTACCCCTTTCAGAGTCAGGGCGTGTGGAAGTTTACCCCAGTGAGAGTCTGTGCCTGAGGAAGTTTACACCATTCAGAGTCAGTGCCTGTGGATGTTTACACCATTCAGAGTCAGTACCTGTGGAAGTGTACCTCAGTGAGAGTCAGTGCCTGTGGAAGTTTACCCCATTCAGAGTCAATACCTGTGGAAGTGTTCCTCAGTGAGAGTCAGTGCCTGTGGAAGTTTACCCCTTTCAGAGTCAGGGCGTGTGGAAGTTTACCCCATTCAGAGTCAGTGCCTGTGGAAGTGTACCCCAGTGGGAGTCAGTGCCTGTGGAAGTGTACCCCATTCAGATTCAGTACCTGTGGAAGTTTACCACATTCAGATTCAGTGCCTGTAGAAGTGTACCCCAGTGAGAGTCAGTGCCTGTGGAAGATTACCCCATTCAGAATCTGTGCCTGTGGAAGTGTACCCCGGTGAGAGTCAGTGCCTGTGGAAGTTTACCCCATTCAGAGTCAGTGCCTATGTAAGTGTACCCCAGTTAGAGTCAGTGCCAGTGGACGTGTACCCCAGTGAGAGTCAGTGCCTGTGCAAGTTTACCCCATTCAGATTCAGTGCATGTGGAAGTGTACCCCAGTGAGAGTCTGTGCCTGTGGAAGTTTACCCCTTTCAGACTCAGTGCCTGTGGAAGTGTACCCCATTCAGTGTCAGTACCTGTGGAAGTTTACCTCATTCAGAGTCAGTGCATGTGGAAGTGCACCCCAGTGAGAGTCAGTGCCTGTGGAAGTTTACCCCATTCATATTCAGTGCTTGTGGAAGTGTACCCTAGTGAGAGTCTGTGCCTTTGGAAGTTTACCCCATTCGGAGTCAGTGCCTGTGGAAGTGTACCCCAGTGAGAGTCAGTGCCTGTGGAAGTTTACCCCATTTAGATTCATTACCTGTAGAAGTTTACCGCATTCAGATTCAGTGCCTGTCGAAGTTTACCCCATTCAGAGTCAGTGCCTGTGGAATTGTACCCCAGTGAGAGTCAGTGCCTTTGGAAGTTTACCCCAGTGAGAGTCAGTGCCTGTCGAAGTGTACCCAAGTGAGAGTCAGTGCCTGTGGACGTTTACCCCATTCAGAGTCTGTGCCTGTGGAAGTGTACCCCAGTGACAGTCAGTGCCTGTGGAAGTTTATCCCATTCAGAGTCAGTGCCTGTGGATGTTTACCCCATTCAGCTTCAGTACCTGTAGATGTTAACCCCATTCAGATTCAGTGCCTGTAGAAGTGTACCCCAGTGAGAGTCAGTGCCAGTGGAAATGTACCCCTGTGAGAGTCAGTGCCTGTAGAAGTGTACCCAAGTTAGAGTCATTGCCTGTGGAAGTTTACCCCATTCAGATTCAGTGCCTGTAGAAGTGTACCCAAGTGAGAGTCAGTGCCAATGGAAATGTACCCCAGAGAGAGTCAGTGCCTGTGGAAATGTACCCCAGTGAGAGTCAGTGCCTGAAGAAGTGTACCCAAGTGAGAGTGAGTGCCTGTGGAAGTTTACCCCATTCAGATTCAGTGCCTGTAGAAGTGCACCCAAGTGAGAGTCAGTGCCAATGGAAATGTACCCCAGTGAGAGTCAGTGCCTGAAGAAGTGTACCCAAGTGAGGGACAGTGCCTGTGGAAGTTTACCCCATTCAGAGTCAGTGCCTGTGGAAGTGTCCCCCGGTGAAAATCAGTGCCTGTGGAAGTTTACCCTATTCAGAGTCAGTGTCTGTGGAAGTGTACCCCAGTGAGAGTCAGTGCCTGTGGAAGTGTACCCCGGTGAGAGTCATTGCCTGTGGAAGTTTACCCCATTCAGTGTCAGTACCTGTGGATGTTTACCCCATTCAGAGTCAGTGCCTGTGAGAGGGCACCCTAGTGAGGGTCAGTGCCTGTGGATGTTTACCCCATTCTAAGTCAGTGCCTGTGGAAGTGTACCCCAGTGAGAGTCAGTGCCTGTGGAAGTGTACCCCGGTGAGAGTCATTGCCTGTGGAAGTTTACCCCATTCAGTGTCAGTACCTGTGGATGTTTACACCGTTCAGATTCAGTGCCTGTTGAAGTGTACCCCATTCAGAGTCAGTGCCTGTGGAAGTTTACCCCATTCAGAGGCAGTGCCTGTTGAAGTGCACCCCAGTGAGAGTCAGTGCCTGTGGAAGTTTACCCAAGTGAGAGTCAGTGCCTGTAGAAGTGTACCCCAGTTCGAGTCAGTGGCTAGGGAATGGAATCCAAGTGACAGCTAGAGCCTGTGGGACTGCACCCCAGTGAGAGACAGTGCCTGTGGAAGTGTACGCCAGTCAGAGTCAGTGCCTGTCAAAGTGTACCCCACTGAGAGTTATTGCCTGTGGAACTGTAACCAATTCAGATTCAGTGCCTGTGGAAGTTTACACATTCAGAGTCAGTGCCTGGGGAAGTTTACCCCATTCAGATTCAGTGCCTGTGGAAGTGCACCCCAGTGAGAGTAAGTGCCTGTGGAAGTTTACCCCATACGCATTCAGTGCCAGTGGAAGTGTACTCCAGTGAGAGTCAATGCCTGTGGATGTTGACACCATTCAGAGTCAGTGCCTGTGGAAGTGTCCCCCAGTGAGATTCAGTGCCTGTGGAAGAGTACCCCAGTGAGCGTCATTGCCTCAGGAAGTTTACGCCATTCAGAGTCAGTGCCTGTGGAAGTTTACCACATTCAGATTCAGTGCCTGTGGAAGTGTACCGCAGTGAGAGTCAGTCCCAGTGGACGTTTACCCCAGTGAGAGTTATTGCCTCTGGAAGTTTACGCCATTCAGAATCAGTGCCTGTGGAAGAAAACCCAATTCAGATTCAGTGCCTGTGGAAGTTTACCCCATTCATAGTCAGTGCCTGTGGAAGTTTACCCCATTCAGATTCAGTGCCTGTGGAAATGTCCCCCAGTGAGAGTCAGTGCCTGTGGAAGTTTACCCCATTCAGATTCAGTACCTGTGGAAGTTTACCCCATTCAGAGTCAGTACCTGTGGAAGGGTACCCCAGTGAGAGTCAGTGCCTTTGGAAGTTTACCCCATACAGAGTCAGTGCCTGTGTAAGTGTACCCCAGTGCGTGTCAGTTCCTGTGGAAGTGTACCCCAGTGAGAGTCAGTGTCTGTGGAAGTTTACCCCATTCAGATTCAGTAACTGTAGAAGTTTACCCCATTCATATTCAGTGCCTGTAGACGATTACCCCATTCAGAGTCAGTGCCTGTGGAAGAGCACCACATTCAGAGTCAGCGCCTGTGGAAGTTTACCCCATTCAGAGTCAGTGCCTGTGGAAATGTACCCCAGTGAGAGTCAGTGCCTGTAGAAGTGTACCCAAGTGAGATTCAGTGCCTGTAGAAGTGTACCCAAGTGAGAGTCAGTGCCTGTGGAACTGTTCCTCAGAGAGAGTCAGTGCCAGTAGAAATTTGCCCCATTCAGAGTCAGTGCCTGTGGAAGAGTACTCCAGTGAGAGTCAGTGCCTGTGGAAGTTTGCCCCATTCAGAATCAGTGCCTGTGGAAGTGTACCCCAGTGAGAGTCAGTGCCTGTGGAAGTTTACCCAGTCAGAGTCAGTGCCTGTCGAAGTGTACTCCACTGAGAGTCATTGCCTGTGGAACTGTAACCAATTCAGAGTCAGTGCCTGTGGAACTTTACCCCATTCAGATTCAGTGCCTGTGGAAGTGTACCCCAGTGAGAGTAAATGCCTGTGGAATTTACCCCATTCAAAATCAGTGCCTGTGGAAGTGTACTGCTGTGAGAGTCAGTGCCTGTGGAAGTTTACCCCATTCAGATTCAGTGCCTGTGGAAGTTTACCCCAGTGAGAGTCAGTGCCTGTGGAAGTTTGCGCCATTCAGATTCAGTGCCTGTGGAAGTGTACTCCTGTGAGAGACAATGCCTGTGGAAGTTGACCACATTCAGAGTCAGTGCCTGTGGAAATGTACCCCAGTGAGAGTCTGTGCCTGTGGAAATGTACGCCAGTGAGAGTCACTGCCTATGGAAGTGTACCCCACTCAGAGTCAGTGCATGTGGAAATGTACCCCAGTGAGAGTCAGTGCCTGTGGAAATGTACGCCAGTGAGAGTCAGTGCCTGTAGATGTGTACCCAAGTGAGTGTCAGTGCCTGTGCGAGTGTACCCCAGTTAGAGTCATTGCCTCTGGAAGATTTCCCCATTCAGAGTCAGTACCTGTGGATGTTTACCCCATTCATAGTCAGTGCCTGTGGAAGTTTACCACATTCAGATTCAGTGCCTGTGGAAGTGTACCCCAGTGAGAGTCAGTGCCTGTGGAAGTTTACCCCATTCAGAGTCAGTGCCTGTGTAAGTGTACCCCAGTGAGATTCAGTGCCTGTGGAAGTTTACCCCTGTGAGTTTCAGTGCCTGTGGAAGTTTAACCCTGTGAGTTTCAGTACCTGTAGAAGTTTACCACATTCAGATTCAGTGCCTGTCGAAGTGTACCCCTGTGGGAGTCAGTGCCAGTGGAAGTTTACCGCATTCAGAGTCAGTGCATGTGTACATGTACCCCGGTGAGAGTCAGTGCCTGTGGAAATGTACCCCAGTGAGAGTCAGTGCCTGTGGAAGTTTACCGCATTCAGAGTCAGTGCCTCTGCAAGTTTACCCCTTTCAGATTCAGTACGTCTGGAAGTTTACACCATTCAGATTCAGTGCCTATAGAAGTGTACCCCACTCGGAGTCAGTGCATGTGAAATGTACACCAGTGAGAGTCAGTGAATGCAGAAGTGTACCCAAGTGAGAGTCAGTGCCAGTAGAAGTGTAGCCAAGTGAGAGTCAGTGCCTGTGGAAATGTACCCCAGTGAGAGTCAGTGCCTGTGGAAGTTTACCGCATTCAGAGTCAGTGCCTCTGCAAGTTTACCCCTTTCAGATTCAGTACGTCTGGAAGTTTACACCATTCAGATTCAGTGCCTATAGAAGTGTACCCCACTCGGAGTCAGTGCATGTGGAAATGTACACCAGTGAGAGTCAGTGCCTGTGGAAATGTACCCCAGTGAGAGTCAGTGCCTGCAGAAGTGTACCCAAGTGAGAGTCAGTGCCTGTAGAAGTGTACCCAAGTGAGAGTCAGTGCCTGTGGAAATGTACCCCAGTGAGAGTCAGTGCCTGTGGAAATGTACGCCAGTGAGAGTCAGTGCCTGAAGAAGTGTACCCAAGTGAGAATCAGTGCCTGTGGAAGTTTACCCCATTCAGATTCAGTGCCTGTGGAAGTGTACCCCAGTGAGAGTCAGTGCCTGTGGAAGTGTGCCCCAGTGAGAGTCAGTGCCTGTGGATGTTTACCCCATTCAGAGTCAGTGCCTGTGGAAGTGAACCCAAGTGAGGGTCACTGCCTGCGGAACAAAAACAAGAAATGCTGGAATCACTCAGCAGGTCTGGCAGCATCTGTGGAAAGAGAAGCAGAGTTTACGTTTCGGGTCAGTGACCCTTCTTCAGAACTGTCAAATATTAGAAAAGTCACAGATTATAATCAAGTGAGGTGGGGGGGCGGGGGGCAAGAGATAACAAAGGAGCAGGTGCAGATTGGACCAGGCCACATAGCTGACCAAAAGTTCACGGAGAAAAGGCAAACAATATGTTAATGGTGTGTTGAAAGACAAAGCAATATTGTTGGCCTTTTCTCCGTGACCTTTTGGTCTGCTATGTGGCCTGGTCCAATCTGCACCTTCTCCTTTGTTATCTCTTGCCCCACCCCCACCACACTTGTTTATAATCTGTGACTTTTCTAATATTTGTCAGTTCCGAAGAAGGGTCACTGACCCGAAACGTTTACTCTGCTACTCTTTCCACAGATGCTGCCAGACCTGCTGAGTGATTCCAGCATTTCTTGTTTTTGTTTCAGATTTCCAGCATCCGCAGTATTTTGCTTTTATTTCAGTGCCTGTAGAAGTTTACACCATTCAGATTCAGTACCTGTAGAAGTTTACCCCATTCAGATTCAGTGCCTGTGGAAGTGTACCCCATTCAGATGCAGAGCCAGTAGAAGTTAACCCCATTCAGAGTCAGTGCCTGAGGACGTTTACCCCATTCAGATTCAGTGCCTGTGGATGTGCCCCCCAGTGAGAGTCAGTGCCTGTGGAAGTTTACGCCATTCAGATTCAGTACCTGTAGAAGTTTACCCCATTCAGATGCAGTGCCTGTAGAAGTTTACCCCATTCAGAATCAGTGCCTGTGGAAGTTTACCCCATCAGAGTCAGTACCTGTGGAAGTGTACCCCAGTGAGAGTCAGTGCCTTTGGAAGTTTACCCCATACAGAGTCAGTGCCTGTGTAAGTGTACCCCAGTGAGAGTCAGTGCCTGTGGAAGTGTACCCCAGTGAGAGTCAGTGCCTGTGGAAGTTTACCCCATTCAGATTCAGAAACTGTAGACGTTTTCCCCATTCATATTCAGTGCCTGGAGAAGTTTACCCCATTCAGAGTCAGTGCCTGTGTAAGTGTACCCCATTCAGAGTCAGTGCCTGTGGAAGTGTAACACAGTGAGAGTCAGTGCCTGTGGAAGTTTACCCCATTCAGAGTCAGTGCCTGTGGAAGTGTACCCCAGTGACAGTCAGTGCCTGCAGAAGTGTACCCCAGTGAGATTCAGTGTCTGGGGAGCGGCTATCCATTAGCAGTCACTGCCTATAGAAGTGTACCCCACTCAGAGTCAGTGCATGTGGAAATGTACCCCAGTGAGAGTCAGTGCCTGTGGAAATGTACCCGAGTGAGAGTCAGGGCCTGTAGATGTGTACCCAAGCGAGTGACAGTGCCTATAGAATTGTACCCAATTGAGAATCTGTGCCTGTGGAAATGTACACCAGAGAGAGTCAGTCACTGTGGAAATGTACCCCAGTGAGAGTCAATGCCTGTAGAAGTGTACCCCATTCAGAGTCAGTGCCTGTGGAAGTGTACCCCAGTGAGAGTCAGTGCCTGTCGAAGTGTACCCCACTGAGAGTCATTGCCTGTGGAACTGTAACCAATTCAGAGTCTGTGCCTGTGGAAGTTTACCCCATTCAGATTCAGAAACTGTAGACGTTTTCCCCATTCATATTCAGTGCCTGGAGAAGTTTACCCCATTCAGAGTCAGGGCCTGTGTAAGTGTACCCCGTTCAGAGTCAGTGCCTGTGGAAGTGTAACACAGTGAGAGTCAGTGCCAGTGGAAGTTTACCCCATTCAGAGTCAGTGCCTGTGGAAGTGTACCCCATGACAGTCACTGCCTGCAGAAGTGTACCCCAGTGAGATTCAGTGGCTGGGGAGCGGCTCTCCATTTGGAGTCACTGCCTATAGAAGTGTACCCCAATCAGAGTCAGTGCATGTGGAAATGTACCCCAGTGAGAGTCAGTGCCTGTGGAAATGTACCCGAGTGAGAGTCAGGGCCTGTAGAAGTGTACCCAAGTGAGAGTCAGTGCCTGTAGAAGTGTACCCAAGTGAGAGTCAGTGAATGTGGTAATGTTCCCCAGTGAGAGTCAGTGCCTGTGGAAATGTACCCCAGTGAGACTCAGTGCCTGTAGAAGTGTACCCAAGTGAGAGACAGTGCATGTGGAAGTGTACCCAATTGAAAATCTGTGCCTGTGGAAATGTACACCAGTGAGAGTCAGTCACTGTGGAAATGTACCCCAGTGAGAGTCAATGCCTGTCGAAGTGTACCCCACTGAGAGTCATTGCCTGTGGAACTGTAACCAATTCAGAGTCAGTGCCTGTGGAAGTTTACCCCATTCAGATTCAGTGCCTGTGGAAGTGTACCCCAGTGAGAGTCAGTGGCTGTGGAATTTACCCCATTCATATTGAGAGCATGTGGAAGTGTACCCCAGTGAGAGTCAATGCCTGTGGAAGTTTACCCCATTCAGATTCAGTGCCTGTAGAAGTGTACCCAATTGAGAATCTGTGCCTGTGGAAATGTACACCAGTGAGAGTCAGTCACTGTGGAAATGTACCCCAGTGAGAGTCAATGCCAGTTGAAGTGTACCCCATTCAGAGTCAGTGCCTGTGGAAGTGTACCTCAGTGAGAGACAGTGCCTGTCGAAGTGTACCCCATTGAGAGTCATTGCCTGTGGAACTGTAACCAATTCAGAGTCAGTGCCTGTGGAAGTTTACCCCATTCAGATTCAGAAACTGTAGACGTTTTCCCCATTCATATTCAGTGCCTGGAGAAGTTTACCCCATTCAGAGTCAGGGCCTGTGTAAGTGTACCCCATTCAGAGACAGTGCCTGTGGAAGTGTAACACAATGAGAGTCAGTGCCTGTGGAGGTTTACCCCATTCAGAGTCAGTGCCTGTGGAAGTGTACCCCAGTGACTGTCACTGACTGCAGAAGTGTACCCCAGTGAGATTCAGTGGCTGGGGAGCGGCTCTCCATTAGGAGTCACTGCCTATAGAAGTGTACCACACTCAGAGTCAGTGCCTGTGGAAATGTACCCCAGTGAGAGCAGGGCCTGTGGAAATGTACCCGAGTGAGAGTCAGGGCCTGTAGAAGTGTACCCAAGTGAGAGTCAGTGCCTGTAGAAGTGTACCCAAGTGAGAGTCAGTGCATGTGGTAATGTACCCCAGTGAGAGTCAGTGCCTGTGGAAATGTACCCCAGTGAGACTCAGTGCCTGTAGAAGTGTACCCAAGTGAGAGACAGTGCCTGTAGAAGTGTACCCAATTGAGAATCTGTGCCTGTGGAAATGTACACCAGTCAGAGTCAGTCACTGTGGAAATGTCCCCCAGTGAGAGTCAATGCCTGTCGAAGTGTACCCCACTGAGAGTCATTGCCTGTGGAACTGTAACAAATTCAGAGTCAGTGCCTGTGGAAGTTTACCCCATTCAGAGTCAGTTCCTGGGGAAGTTAACCCCATTCAGATTCAGTGCATGTGGAAGTGTACACCAGTGAGAGTCTGTGCCTGTGGAAGTTTACCTCATTCAGAATCAGTGACTGTGGAAGTGCATCCCAGTGAGGGTCAGTGCCTGTGGAAGTTTACCCCTTTCAGACTCAGTGCCTGTGGAAGTTTAACCCATTCAGATTCAGTACCTGTGGAAGTTTACCCTTTTCAGAGTCAGTGCATGTGGAAGTGTACCCCAGTGAGAGTCAGTGCCTGTGGATGTATACCCCATTCAGATTCAGTACCTGTAGAAGTTTACCACATTCAGATTCAGTGCCTGTGGAAGTGATCGCAGTGAGAGCCAGTGCCTGTGGAAGTTACCCCATTCAGAGTCATTGCCTGTGGAAGTGTACCCCAGTGAGAGTCTGTGCCTGTGGAAGTTTACACCATTCAGAGTCAGTGCCTGTGGAAGTTTTCCCCTTTCAGAGTCAGTGCCTGTGGAAGTGTCTCCCAGTGAGCGACAGTGCCTGTGGAAGTGTACCCCGGTGAGAGTCATTGCCTCTGGAAGTGTACCCCAGTGAGAGTCAGTGCCTGTGGAAGTTTACCCCATTCAGATTCAGTACCTGTAGAAGTTTACCACATTCAGATTCAGTGCCTGTCGAAGTTTACCCCATTCAGAGTCAGTGCCTGTGGAAGTTTACCCCATTCAGAGTCAGTGCCTGTGGAAGTGTACCCCAGTGAGAGTCAGTGCCTTTGGAAGTTTACCCCATTCGGAGTCAGTGCCTGTGGAAGTGTACCCCATTCAGAGTCAGTGCCTGTGGAAGTGTACCCAAGTGAGAGTCAGTGCCTGTGGAATGTTACCCCATTCAGAGTCAGTGCCTGTGAAAGTGTACCCCAGTGACAGTCTGTGCCTGTGGAAGTTTATTCCATTCAGAGTCAGTGCCTGTGGAAGTTTACCCCAGTGAGAGTCAGTGCCTGTGGATGTTTACCCCATTCAGCTTCAGTACCTGTAGATGATAACCCCATTCAGATTCAGTGCCTGTGGAAGTGAACCCCAGTGAGAGTCAGTGCCAGTGGAAATGTACCCCTGTGAGAGTCAGTGCCTGTACAAGTGTACCCCAGTGAGATTCAGTGGCTGGGGAGCGGCTGTCCATTAGGAGTCACTGCCTATAGAAGTGTGTCACATTCAGAGTCAGTGCATGTGGAAAGGTACACCAGTGAGAGTCAGTGCCTGCAAAAGTGTACCCAAGTGAGAGTCAGTGCCTGTCGAAGTGTACCAAAGTGAGAGTCAGTGCCAATGGAAATGTACCCCAGTGAGAGTCAGTGCCTGTGGAAATGTACCCCAGTGAGAGTCAGTGCCTGTGGAAATGTACCCCAGTGAGAGTCAGTGCCTGTGGAGGTGTACCCCGGTGAGAGTCATTGCCTCTGCAAGTTTACCCCATTCAGTGTCAGTACCTGTGGATGGTTACGCCATTCAGAGTGAGTGCCTGTGGAAGTTTACCCCATTCAGAGTCAGTGCCTGTTGAAGTGCACCCCAGTGAGAGTCAGTGCCTGTGGAAGTTTAACCAAGTGAGAGTCAGTGCCTGTAGAAGTGTACCCCAGTTCGAGTCAGTGCCTAGGGAACTGTATCCAAGTGACAGCTAGAGCCTGTGGGACTGCACCCCAGTGATAGACAGTGCCAGTGGAAGTGTACCCCAGTCAGAGTCAGTGCCTGTCGAAGTGTACCCCACTGAGAGTTATTGCCTGTGGAACTGTAACCAATTCAGAGTCAGTGCCTGTGGAAGTTTACACATTCAGAGTCAGTGCCTGGGGAAGTTTACACCATTCAGATTCAGTGCCTGTGGAAGTGTACCCCAGTGAGAGTAAGTGCCTGTGGAAGTTTAACCCATTCGGATTCAGTGCCAGTGGAAGTGTACCCCAGTGAGAGTCAATGCCTGTGGATGTTTATCCCATTCAGAGTCAGTGCATGTGGACGTGTGCACCAAAGAGAGTCTTTGCCTGTGGAAGTTGACCCCATTCAGTGTCATTGCCTGTGGAAGTGCATCCCAGTGAGGGTCAGTGCCTGTGGAAGTTTACCCCATTCAGAGTCAGTGCCTGTGGAACTGTCCCCCAATGAGATTCAGTGCCTGTGGAAATGTACCCCAGTGAGAGTCAGTGCCTGTGGAAGTTTACGCCATTCAGATTCAGTGCCTGTGGAAGTGTACTCCTGTGAGAGTCAATGCCTGTGGAAGTTTACCACTTTCAGAGTCAGTGCCTGTGGAAATGTACCCCTGTGAGAGTCAGTGCCTGTAGAAGTGTACCCCAGTGCGATTCAGTGGCTGGGAAGCGGCTCACCATTAGGAGACACTGCCTATGAAAGTGTACCCCACTCAGAGTCAGTGCATGTGGAAATGTACCCCAGTGAGAGTCAGTGCCTGTGGAAATGTACGCCAGTGAGAGTCAGTGCCTGTAGAAGTGTACCGAAGTGAGAGTCAGTGCCTGTGGAAATGCACCCCAGTGAGAGTCAGTGCCTGTGAAAATGTACCCCAGTGAGAGTCAATGCCACTGGAAGTGTACCTCAGTGAGAGTCAGTGCCTGTGGAAGTTTACCCCATTCAGAGTCAGTGCCTCTGGAAGTGTACCCCAGTGTGAGTCAGTGCCTGTGGAAGTGCACCCAAGTGAGGGTCAATGCCTGTGGAACTGTACCCCATTCAGAGTCAGTGGCTGTGGAAGTTTCCCCCTGTGAGAGTCAGTGCCTGTGGGAGTGTACCCCAGTTAGAGTCATTGCCTCTGGAAGATTTCCCCATTCAGAGTCAGTACCTGTGGACGTTTACCCCATTCATAGTCAGTGCCTGTGGAAGTTTGCCCCATTCAGATTCAGTGCCTGTGGAAGTGTACCCCAGTGAGAGTCAGTGCCTGTGGAAGTTTACCCCATTCAGAGTCAGTACCTGTGTAAGTGTACCCCAGTGAGATTCAGTGCCTGTGGAAGTTTACCCCATTCAGATTCAGTACCTGTAGAAGTTTACCCAATTCAGAGTCAGTGCTTGTGGAAGTTTACCCCATTCAGAGTCAGTGCCTGTGGAAGTGTACCCCAGTGAGAGTCAGTGCCTTTGGAAGTTTTCCCCATTCCGAGTCAGTGCCTGTGTAAGTTTACCCCAGTGAGAGTCAATGCCTGTGGAAGTGTACCCCAGTGAGAGTCAGTGCCTGTGGAAGTTTAACCCATTCAGAGTCAGTGCCTGTGGAAATGTACCCCAGTGAAATTCAGTGCCTGTGGAAGTTTACCCCATTCAGATTTAGTACCTGTAAAAGTTTACCACATACAGATCCAGTGCCTGTCCAAGTGTACCCCAGTTAGAGTCGGTGCCTGTGGAAGTTTACCCCATTCAGAGTCAGTGCATGTGTAAATGTACCCCAGTGAGATTCAGTGCCTGTGGAAGTGTACCCCAGTGAGAGTCAGTGCCTGTGGAAGTTTACCCCAGTGCGAGTCAGTGCCTGTGGAAGTTTAACCCATTCAGAGTCAGTGCCTGTGGAAGTTTACCCCAGTGAGATTCAGTGCCTGTGGAAGTTTAACCCATTCAGAGTCAGTGCCTGTTGAAGTGTACACCATTCAGATTCAGTGCCTGTAGAAGTTTACCCCATTCAGATTCAGTACCTGTAGAAGTTTACACCATTCAGATTCAGTACTTGTAGAAGTTTACCCCATTCAGAATCAGTGCCTGTGGAAGTGTACCCCAGTGAGAGTCAGTGCCTGTGGAAGTGTTCCCAAGTGAGAGTCAGTGCCTGTGGAATGTTACCCCATTCAGAGTCAGTGCCTGTGGAAGTGTACCCCAGTGACAGTCTGTGCCTGTGGAAGTTTATTCCATTCAGAGTCAGTGCCTGTGGAAATTTACCCCAGTGAGAGTCAGTGCCTGTGGATGTTTACCCCATTCAGCTACAGTACCTGTAGATGTTAACCCCATTCAGATTCAGTGCCTGTAGAAGTGAACCCAGTGAGAGTCAGTGCCAGTGGAAATGTACCCCTGTGAGAGTCAGTGCCTGTAGAAGTGTACCCCAGTGAGATTCAGTGGCTGGGGAGCGGCTCTCCATTAGGAGTCACTGCCTATAGAAGTGTATCCGATTCAGAGTCAGTGCATGTGGAAAGGTACACCAGTGAGAGTCAGTGCCTGCAGAAGTGTACATAAGTGAGAGTCAGTGCCTGTAGAAGTGTACCAAAGTGAGAGTCAGTGCCAATGGAAATGTACCCCAGTGAGAGTCAGTGCCTGTGGAAATGTACCCCAGTGAGAGTCAGTGCCTGTGGAAATGTACCCCAGTGAGAGTCAGTGCCTGTGGAAGTTTACCCCATTCAGAGTCAGTGTCTGTGGAAGTGTACCCCAGTAACAGTCAGTGCCTGTGGAAGTTTAACACATTCAGAGTCAGTGCCTGTGGAAGTGCACCCAAGTGAGGGTCAGTGCCTGTGGATGTTTATACCATTCTAAGTCAGTGCCTGTGGAAGTGTACCCCAGTGAGAGTCAGTGCCTGTGGAAGTGTACCCCGGTGAGAGTCATTGCCTCTGCAAGTTTACCCCATTCACTGTCAGTACCTGTGGATGTTTACGCCATTCAGAGTAAGTGCCTGTGGAAGTTTACCCCATTCAGAGTCAGTGCCTGCTGAAGTGCACCCCAGTGAGAGTCAGTGCCTTTGGAAGTTTAACCAAGTGAGAGTCAGTGCCTGTAGAAGTGTCCCCCAGTTCGAGTCAGTGCCGAGGGAACGGTGTCCAAGTGACAGCTAGAGCCTGTGGGACTGCACCCCAGTGAGAGACAGTGCCTGTGGAAGTGTACCCCAGTCTGAGCCAGTGCCTGTCGAAGTGTACCCCACTGAGAGTTATTGCCTGTGGAACTGTAACCAATTCAGAGTCAGTACCTGTGGAAGTTTACACCATTCAGATTCAGTGCCTGTGGAAGTGTACCCCAGTGAGAGTAAGTGCCTGTGGAAGTTTAACCCTTTCGGATTCAGTGCCAGTGGAAGAGTACCCCAGTGAGAGTCAATGCCTGTGGATGTTTATCCCATTCAGAGTCAGTGCATGTGGACGTGTGCACCAAAGAGAGTCTTTGCCTGTGGAAGTTGACCCCATTCAGTGTCATTGCCTGTGGAAGTGCATCCCAGTGAGGGTCAGTGCCTGTGGAAGTTTACCCCATTCAGAGTCTGTGCCTGTGGAACTGACCCCCAATGAGATTCAGTGCCTGTGGAAGTGTACTCCTGTGAGAGTCAATGCCTGTGGAAGTTTACCCCATTCAGAGTCAGTGCCTGTGGAAGTGTACCCCAGTGAGAGTCAGTGCCTTTGGAAGTTGTCCCCATTCCGAGTCAGTGCCTGTGTAAGTGTACCCCAGTGAGAGTCAATGCCTGTGGAAGTGTACCCCAGTGAGAGTCAGCGCCTGTGGAAGTTTAACCCATTCAGAGTCAGTGCCTGTGGAAATGTACCCCAGTGAAAGTCAGTGCCTGTGGAAGTTTACCCCATTCAGATTTAGTACCTGTAGAAGTTTACCATATTCAGATTCAGTGCCTGTCGAAGTGTACCCCAGTTAGAGTCAGTGCCTGTGGAAGTTTACCCCATTCAGAGTCAGTGCATGTGTAAATGTACCCCAGTGAGAGTCAGTGCCTGTGGAAGTGTACCCCAGTGAGAGTCAGTGCCTGTGGAAGTTTACCCCAGTGAGAGTCAGTGCCTGTGGAAGTTTAACCCATTCAGAGTCAGTGCCTGTGGAAGTTTACGCCAGTGAGAGTCAGTGCCTGTGGAAGTTTAACCCATTCAGAGTCAGTGCCTGTTGAAGTGTGCACCATTCAGATTCAGTGCCTGTAGAAGTTTACCCCATTCAGATTCAGTACCTGTAGAAGTTTACACCATTCAGATTCAGAACTTGTAGAAGTTTACCCCATTCAGAATCAGTGCCTGTGGAAATGTACCCCATTCAGATTCAGAGCCAGTAGAAGTTAACGCCATTCAGAGTCAGTGCCTGTGGAAGTTTACCCCATTCAGAGTCATTGCCTGTGGAAGTGTACCCCAGTGAGAGTCAGTGCCTTTGGAAGTTTACCCCACTCAGAGTCAGTGCCTGTGTAAGTGTACCCCAGTGAGAGTCAGTGCCTGTGGAAGTGTACCCCAGTGAGAGTCAGTGCCTGTGGGTGTTTAACCCATTCAGTGACAGTGCCTGTGGAAGTGTACCCCAGTGAGAGTCAGTGCCTGTGGAAGTTTACCCCATTCAGAGTCAGTGCCTGTGGAAGTGTTCCGCTGTGAGAGTCAGTGCCTGTGGACTTTTACCCCATTCAGATTCAGTACCTGCAGAAGTTTATCCCATTCAGATTCAGTGCCTGTGGAAGTTTACCCCATTCAGCTTCAGTCCCTGTAGAACTTTACACCATCCAGATTCAGTGCCTGTAGAAGTGTACCCAGTGAGAGTCAGTGCCAGTGGAAATGTACCCCTGTGAGAGTCAGTGCCTGTAGAAGTGTACCCCAGTGAGATTCCGTGGCTGGGTAGCGGCTCTCCATTAGGGGTCACTGCCTATAGAAGTGTATCCCATTCAGAGTCAGTGCATGTGGAAAGGTACATCAGTGAGAGTCAGTGCCTGTGGAAATGTACCCGAGTGAGAGTCAGGCCTGCAGAAGTGTACCCAAGTGAGAGTCAGTGCCTGTAGAAGTGTACCCAATTGAGAGTCAGTGCCAGCAGAAGTGTACCCCAGTGAGAGTCAGTGCCTGTGGAAATGTACCCCAGTGAGACTCGTGCCTGTAGAAGTGTACCCAAGTGAGAGTCAGTGCCACTAGAAGTGTACCCAAGTGAGAGTCATTGCATGTGGAAATGTACCCCAGTGAGAGTCAATGCCTGTAGAAGTGTACCCCATTCAGAGTCAGTGCCTGTGGAAGTGTACCCCAGTCAGAGCCAGTGCCTGTCGAAGTGTACCACACTGAGAGTCATTGCCTGTGGAACTGTAACCAATTCTGAGTCAGTGCCTGTGGAAGTTTACCCCATTCAGATTCAGTGCCTCTGGAAGTGTACCCCAGTGAGAGTCAGTGGCTGTGGAATTTACCCCATTCATATTGAGTGCATGTGGAAGTGTACACCAGTGAGAGTCAATGCCTGTGGAAGTTTACCCCATTCAGATTCAGTGCATGTGGAAGTGTACCCCAGTGAGAGTCTGTGCCTTTGGAAGTTTACCTCATTCAGATTCAGTGCCTGTGGAAGTGCATCCCAGTGAGGGTCAGTGCCTGTGGAAGTTTACCACTTTCAGACTCAGTGCCTGTGGAAGTTTACCCCATTCAGATTCAGTACATGTGGAAGTTTACCCCATTCAGAGTCAGTGCCTGTGGAAGTGTACCCCAGTGAGAGTCAGTGCCTGTGGAAGTTTACCCCATTCAGAGTCAGTGCCTGTGTAAGTGTACCCCAGTGAGAGTCTGTGCCTGTGGAAGTGTACCCCAGTAGGAGCCAGTGCCTGTGGAAGTTTACCCCATTCAGATTCAGTGCCTGTGGAAGTGATCCCAGTGAGAGTCAGTGCCTGTGGAATTTACCCCATTCAGAGTCAGTGCTTGTGGAAGTGTACCCCAGTGAGAGTCTGTGCCTGTGGAAGTTTACACCATTCAGAGTCAGTGCCTGTGGAAGTTTACCCCATTCAGAGTCAGTGCCTGTGGAAGTGTCCCCCAGTGAGCGACAGTGCCTGTGGAAGTGAACCCCAGTGAGAGTCATTGCCTCTCGAAGTGTACCCCAGTGAGAGTCAGTGCCTGTGGAAGTTTACCCCATTCAGATTCAGTACCTGTAGAAGTTTACCACATTCAGATTAAGTGCCTGTCGAAGTTTACCCCATTCAGAGTCAGTGCCTGTGGAAGCTTACCCCATTCAGAGTCAGTGCCTGTGGAAGTGTACCCCAGTGAGAGTCTGTGCCTTTGGAAGTTTACCCCATTCGGAGTCAGTGCCTGTGGAAGTGTACCCCAGTGAGAGTCAGTGCCTGTGGAAGTTTACCCCATTCAGATTCAGTACCTGTAGAAGTTTACCACATTCAGATTAAGTGCCTGTCGAAGTTTACCCCATTCAGAGTCAGTGCCTGTGGAAGCTTACCCCATTCAGAGTCAGTGCCTGTGGAAGTGTACCCCAGTGAGAGTCTGTGCCTTTGGAAGTTTACCCCATTCGGAGTCAGTGCCTGTGGAAGTGTACCCCAGTGAGAGTCAGTGCCTGTGGAAGTTTACCCCATTCAGATTCAGTACCTGTAGAAGTTTACCGCATTCAGATTCAGTGCCTGTCGAAGTTTACCCCATTCAGAGTCAGTGCCTGTGGAAGCTTACCCCATTCAGAGTCAGTGCCTGTGGAAGTGTACCCCAGTGAGAGTCTGTGCCTTTGGAAGTTAACACCATTCGGTGTCAGTGCCTGTGGAAGTTTACCCGATTCTGATTCAGTACCTGTAGAAGTTTACCACATTTAGATTCAGTGCCTGTCGAAGTTTACCCCATTCAGAGTCAGTGCCTGTGGAAGTGTACCCCATTCAGAGTCAGTGGCTGTGGAAGTGTACCCCAGTGAGAGTCTGTGCCTTTGGAAGTTTACCCCATTCGGAGTCAGTGCCTGTGGAAGTTTACCACATTTAGATTCAGTGCCTGTCGAAGTTTACCCCATTCAGAGTCAGTGCCTGTGGAAGTTTACCCCATTCAGAGTCAGTGCCTGTGGAAGTGTACCCCAGTGAGTGTCTGTGCCTTTGGAAGTTTACCCCATTCGGAGTCAGTGCCTGTGGAAGTGTACCCCAGTGACAGTCAGTGCCTGTGCAAGTTTATCCCATTCACAGTCAGTGCCTGTGGAAGTTTACCCCAGTGAGAGTCAGTGCCTGTGGATGTTTACCCAATTCAGCTTCAGTACCTGTAGATGTTAACCCCATTCAGATTCAGTGTCTGTAGAAGTGTACCTCGGTGAGAGTCAGTGACATTGGAAATGTACCCCTGTGAGAGTCAGTGCCTGTAGAAGTGTACCCCAGTGAGATTCAGTGGCTGGGGAGCGGCTCTCCATTAGGAGTCACTGCCTAGAGAAGTGTATCCCATTCAGAGTCAGTGCATGTGTAAAGGTAAACCAGTGAGAGTCAGTGCCTGCAGAAGTGTACCCAAGTGAGTGTCAGTGCCTGTAGAAGTGTACCCAAGTGTGTGTCAGTGCCAATTGAAATGTACCCCAGTGAGAGTCAGTGCCTGTGGAAATGTACCCCAGTGAGAGTCAGTGCCTGTGGAAATGTACCCCAGTGATAGTCAGTGCCTGTGGAAGCTTACCCCATTCAGAGTCAGTGTCTGTGGAAGTGTACCCCAGTGAAAGTCAGTGCCTGTGGAAGTTTACCCCATGCAGAGTCAGTGCCTGTGGAAGTGTACCCCAGTGAGAGTCAGTGCCTGTGGAAGTGTACCCCGGTAGGTGTCATTGCCTCTGGAAGTTTGCCCCATTCAGTGTCAGTACCTGTGGATGTTTACGCCATTCAGATTCAGTGCCTGTTGAAGTGTTCCCCATTCAGAGTCAGTGCCTGTGGAAGTTTACCCCTTTCAGAGTCAGTGCCTGTTGAAGTGCACCCCAGTGAGAGTCAGTGCCTGTGGAAGTTTACCCAAGTGAGAGTCAGTGCCTGTAGAAATGTACCCCAGTTCGAGTCAGTGCCGAGGGAACGGTATCCAAGTGACTGCTGGAGCCTGTGGGACTGCACCCCAGTGAGAGACAGTGCCTGTGGAAGTGTACCCCAGTCAGAGTCAGTGCCTGTCGAAGTGTACCGCACTGAGAGTTATTGCCTGTGGAAATGTAAACAATTCAGAGTCAGTGCCTGTGGAAGTTGACCCCATTCAGTGTTATTGCCTGTGGAAGTGCATCCCTGTGAGGGTCAGTGCCTGTGGAAGTTTACCCCATTCAGAGTCAGTGCCTGTGGAAGTGTCCCCCACTGAGATTCAGTGCCTGTGGAAGTGTACCCCAGTGAGAGTCAGTGCCTCTGGAAGTGTACTCCTGTGAGAGTCAATGCCTGTGGAAGTTTACCACTTTCAGAGTCAGTGCCTGTGGAAATGTACCCCTGTGAGAGTCAGTGCCTGTAGCAGTGTACGCCAGTGAGATTCAGTGGCTGGGAAGCGGCTCACCATTAGGAGACACTGCCAATGGAAGTTTACCCCACTCAGAGTCAGTGCATGTGGAAATGTACCCCAGTGAGAGTCAGTGCCTGTGGAAATGTACGCCAGTGAGAGTCAGTGCCTGTAGAAGTGTACCCAAGTGAGAGTCAGTGCCTGTGGAAATGCACCCCAGTGAGAGTCAGTGCCTGTGAAAATGTACCCCAGTGAGAGTCAGTGCCTCTGGAAGTTTACCCCAGTGAGAGTCAGTGCCTGTGAAAGTTTACCCCATTCAGAGTCAGTGCCTCTGGAAGTGTACCCCAGTGAGAGTCAGTGCCGGTGGAAGTGCACCCAAGTGAGGGTCAATGCCTGTGGAAGTGTACCCCATTCAGAGGCAGTGGCTGTGAAAGTGTCCCCCTGTGAGAGTCAGTGCCTGTGGGAGTGTACCCCAGTTAGAGCCATTGCCTCTGGAAGATTTCCCCATTCAGAATCAGTACCTGTGGATGTTTACCACATTCATAGTCAGTGCCTGTGGAAGTTTACCCCATTCAGATTCAGTGCCTGTGGAAGTTTATCCCATTCAGAGTCAGTGCCTGTGTAAGTGTACCCCAGTGAGATTCAGTGCCTGTGGAAGTTTACCCCATTCAGATTCAGTACCTGTAGAAGTTTTCCCAATTCAGATTCAGTGCCTGTAGAAGTTAACCCCATTCAGAATCAGTGCCTGTGGAAGTTTACCCCATTCAGAGTCAGTGCCTGTGGAAGTGCACCCCAGTGAGAGTCAGTGCCTTTGGAAGTTTTCCCCATTCCGAGTCAGTGCCTGTGTAAGTGTACCCCAGTGAGAGTCAGTGCCTGTGGAAATGTACCCCAGTGAGAGTCAGTGCCTGTCGAAGTGTACCCCAGTGAGAGTCAGCGCCTGTGGAAGTTTAACCCATTCAGAGTCTGTGCCTGTGGAAATGTACCCCAGTGAAAGTCATTGCCTGTGGAAGTTTACCCCATTCAGATTCAGTACCTGTAGAAGTTTACCACATTCAGAGTCAGTGCCTGTCGAAGTGTACCCCAGTTAGAGTCAGTGCCTTTGGAAGTTTACCCCATTCAGAGTCAGTGCATGTGTAAATGTACCCCAGTGAGAGTCAGTGCCTGTGGGAGTGTACCCCAGTGAGAGTCAGTGCCTGTGGAAGTTTACCCCAGTGAGAGTCAGTGCCTGTGGAAGATTAACCCATTCAGAGTCAGTGCCTGTGGAAGTGTACCCCAGTGAGAGTCATTGCCTGTGGAAGTGCACTCCAGTGAGAGACAGTGCCTGTGGAAGTTTACCCCATTCAGAATCAGTGCCTGTGGAAATGTACCCCATTCAGATTCAGAGCCAGTAGAAGTTAACCCCATTGAGAGTCAGTGCCTGTGGAAGTTTACCACATTCTGAGTCAGTGCCTGTGGAAGTGTACCCCAGTGAGAGTCAGTGCCTTTGGAAGTTTACCCCACTCAGAGTCAGTGCCTGTGTAAGTGTACCCCAGTGAGAGTCAGTGCCTGTGGAAGTGTACCCCAGTGAGAGTCAGTGCCTGTGGATGTTTAGCCCATTCAGAGACAGTGCCTGTGGAAGTGTTCCCCAGTGAGAGTCAGTGCCTGTGGAAGTTTACCCCATTCAGAGTCAGTGCCTGTGGAAGTGTACCCCAGTGAGAGTCAGTCCCTGTGGAAGTTTACCCCATTTAGAGTCAGTGCCTGTGGAAGTGTACCCCATTCGGCTTCAGTCCCTGTTGAAGTTTACACCATCCAGATTCAGTGCCTGTAGAAGTGTACCCAGTGAGAGTCAGTGCATGTGGAAAGGTACACCAGTGAGAGTCAGTGCCTGTAGAAGTGTACCCAAGTGAGAGTCAGTGCCTGTAGAAGTGCACCCAAGTGACAGTCAGTGCCTGTAGTAGTGTACCCAAGCGAGAGTCAGTGCCTGAAGAAGTGATCCCAAGTGAGAGTCGGTACCTGTAGAAGTTTACCCCATTCAGATTCAGTGCCTGTGGAAATGTACCCCATTCAGATTCAGAGCCAGTAGAAGTTAACCCCATTCAGAGTCAGTGCCTGTGGAAGTTTACCCCATTCAGAGTCAGTGCCTGTGGAAGTGTACCCCAGTGAGAGTCAGTGCCTTTGGAAGTTTACCCCACTCAGAGTCAGTGCCTGTGTAAGTGTACCCCAGAGAGAGTCAGTGCCTGTGAAAGTGTACCCCAGTGAGAGTCAGTGCCTGTGGATGTTTAACCCATTCAGAGACAGTGCCTGTGGAAGTGTACCCCAGTGACAGTCAGTGCCTGTGGAAGTTTACCACATTCAGATTCAGTACCTGTAGAAGTTTACCCCATTCAGATTCAGTGCGTGAGGAAGTGTACCCCATTCAGAGTCAGTGCCTGTGGAAGTTTACACCATTCAGAGTCAGTGCCTGTCGAAGTGTACCCCAGTGAGAGTCAGTGCCTGTGGAAGTTTACCCCATTTAGAGTCAGTGCCTGTGGAAGTTTACTCCAGTGAGAGTCAGTGCCTGTGGAAGTTTACCCCATTCAGCTTCAGTCCCTGTAGAAGTTTGCACCATTCAGATTCAGTGCCTGTAGAAGTGTACCCAGTGAGAGTCAGTGCCACTGGAAATGTACCCCTGTGAGAGTCAGTGCCTGTAGAAGTGTACCCCAGTGAGATTCAGTGGCTGGTTAGCGGCTCGCCATCAGGAGTCACTGCCTATAGAATTGTATCCCATTTACAGTCAGTGCATGTGGAAAGGTACACCAGTGAGAGTCAGTGCCTGCAGAAGTGTACCCAAGTGAGAGTCAGTGCCTGTAGAAGTGTACCCAAGTGAGAGTCAGTGCCTGAAGAAGTGATCCCAAGTGAGAGTCGGTGCCTGTGGAAGTTTACCCCATTCAGATTCAGTGCCTGTGGAAGTGTACCCCAGTGAGAGTCAGTGCTTGTGGAAGTTTACCTCATTCAGAGTCAGTGCCTGTGGAAGTGTACCCCAGTGACAGTCAGTGCCTGTGGAAGTTTACCCCATTCAGAGTCAGTGCCTGTGGAAGTGCACCCAAGTGAGGGTCAGTGCCTGTGGAAATGCACCCCAGTCAGAGTCAGTGCCTGTGAAAATGTACCCCAGTGAGAGTCAGTGCCTGCAGAAGTGTACCAAAGTGAGAGTCAGTGCCTGTGGAAGTTTACCCCATTCATATTCAGTGCCTGTGGAAGTGTACCCCAGTGAGAGTCAGTGCCTGTGGATGTTTACCCCATTCAGAGTCAGTGCCTCTGGAAGTGTACCCCATTGAGAGTCAGTGTCTGTGGAAGTTTACCCCATTCAGAGTCAGTGCCTCTGGAATTGTACCCCAGTGAGAGTCAGTGCCTGTGGAAGTGCACCCAAGTGAGGGTCAATGTCTGTGGAAGTGTACCCCATTCATAGTCAGTGGCAGTGGAAGTGTCCCCCTGTGAGAGTCACTGCCTGGGGGAGTGTACCCCAGTTAGTGTCATTGCCTCTGGAAGATTACCCCATTCAGAGTCAGTACCTGTGGATGTTTACCCCATTCAGAGTCAGTGCCTGTGTAAGTGTACCCCAGTGAAAGTCAGTGCCTGTGGAAGTTTACCCCATACAGAGTCAGTGCCTTTGTAAGTGTACCCCAGAGAGATTCAGTGCCTACGGAAGTTTACCCCATTCAGATTCAGTACCTGTAGAAGTTTACCCCATTCAGATTTAGAGCCTGTAGAAGTTAACCCCATTCAGAGTCAGTGCCTGTGGAAGTTTACCCCATTCATAGTCAGTGCCTGTGGAAGTGTACCCCAGTGAGAGTCAGTGCCTTTGGAATTTTTACCCATTCCGAATCAGTGCCTGTGTAAGTGTACCCCAGTGAGATTCAGTGCCTGTGGAAGTGTACCCCAGTGCGATTCAGTGCCTGTGGAAGTTTAACCCATTCAGAGTCAGTGCCTGTGGAAGTGTACCCCAGTGACTGTCAGTGCCTGTGGAAGTTAATCCCATTCAGAGTCAGTGCCTGTGGAAGTGTACCCCAGTGAGATTCACTGCCTGTGGAAGTTTACCCCATTCAGATTCAGTACCTGTAGAAGTTTACCCCATTCAGATTCAGTGCGTGTGGAAGTGTACCCAATTCAGAGTCAGTGCCTGTGGAAGTTTACCCCATTCAGAGTCAGTGCCTGTGGAAGTGTACCCCAGTGACAGTCAGTGCCTTTGGAAGTTTACCCCATTCAGCTTCAGTCCCTGTAGAAGTTTGCACCATTCAGATTCAGTGCCTGTAGAAGTGTACCCAGTGAGAGTCAGTGCCACTGGAAATGTACCCCTGTGAGAGTCAGTGCCTGTAGAAGTGTACCGCAGTGAGATTCAGTGGCTGGGTAGCGGCTCTCCATTAGGAGTCACTGCCTATAGAAGTGTATCCCATTCACAGTCAGTGCATGTGGAAAGGTACACCAGTGAGAGTCAGTGCCTGCAGAAGTGTACCCAAGTGAGAGTCAGTGCCTGTAGAAGTGTACCCAAGTGAGAGTCAGTGCCTGAAGAAGTGATCCCAAGTGAGAGTCGGTGCCTGTGGAAGTTTACCCCATTCAGATTCAGTTCCTGTGTAAGTGTACCCCAGTGAGAGTCAGTGCCTGTGGAAGTTTACCCCATTCAGAGTCAGTGCCTGTGGAAGTGTACCCCAGTGACAGTCAGCGCCTGTGGAAGTTTACCCCATTCAGAGTCAGTGCCTGTGGAAGTGCACCCAAGTGAGGGTCAGTGCCTGTGGAAATGCACCCCAGTCAGAGTCAGTGCCTGTGAAAATGTACCCCAGTGAGAGTCAGTGCCTGCAGAAGTGTACCAAAGTGAGAGTCAGTGCCTGTGGAAGTTTACCCCATTCAGATTCAGTGCCTGTGGAAGTGTACCCCAGTGAGAGTCAGTGTCTGTGGAAGTTTACCCCATTCAGAGTCAGTGCCTGTGGAATTGTACCTCAGTGAGAGTCAGTGCCTGTGGAAGTGCACCCAAGTGAGGGTCAATGCCTGTGGAAGTGTACCCCATTCAGAGTCAGTGGCAGTGGAAGTGTCCCCCTGTGAGAGTCAGTGCCTGTGGGAGTGTACCCCAGTTAGTTTCATTGCCTCTGGAAGATTACCCCATTCAGAGTCAGTACCTGTGGATGTTTACCCCATTCAGTGTCAGCGCCTGTGGATGTTTACCCCATTCAGAGTCAGTGCCTGTGGAAGTGTACCCCAGTGAAATTCAGTGCCTGTGGACGTTTACCCCATACAGAGTTAGTGCCAGTGTAAGTGTACCCCAGAGAGAATCAGTGCCTGCGGAAGTTTACCCCATTCAGAGTCAGTGCCAGTGGAAGTTTACCCCATTCATAGTCAGTGCCTGTGGAAGTGTACCCGAGTGAGAGTCAGCGCCTTTGGAATTTTTCCCCATTCCGAATCAGTGCCTGTGTAAGTGTACCCCAGTGAGATTCAGTGCCTGTGGAAGTGTACCCCAGTGAGAGTCAGTGCCTGTGGAAGTTTAACACATTCAGAGTCAGTGCCTGTGGAAATGTACCCCAGTGAAAGTCAGTGCCTGTGGAAGTTTACCCCATTCAGATTCAGTACCTGTAGAAGTTAACACATTCAGAATCAGTACATGTCGAAGTGTACCCCAGTTAGAGTCAGTGACTGTGGAAGTTTACCCCATTCAGAGTCAGTGCATGTGTAAATGTACCCCAGTGAGAGTCAGTGCCTGTGGAAGTGTACCCCAGTGAGAGTAAGTGCCTGTGGAAGTTTACCCCATTCAGAGTCAGTGCCTATAGAAGTGTACCCCACTCAGAGTCAGTGCATGTGGAAATGTACCCCAGTGAGAGTCAGTGCCTGTGGAAATGTACCCCAGTGAGAGTCAGTGCCTGAAGAAATGTACCCAAGTGAGAGTCAGTGCCTGTGGAAGTTTACCCCATTCAGATTCAGTGCCTGCAGAAGTGTACCCAAGTGAGAGTCAGTGCCTGTGGAAGTTTACCCCATTCAGAGTCAGTGCCTGTGGAAGTGTGCCCCAGTGAGAGTCAGTGCCTGTGGAAATGCACCCCAGTCGGAGTCAGTGCCTGTGAAAATGTACCCCAGTGAGAGTCAGTGCCTGCAGAAGTGTACCCAAGTGAGAGTCAGTGCCTGTGGAAGTTTACCCCATTCAGATTCAGTGCCTGTGGAAGTGTACCCCAGTGAGAGTCAGAACCTGTGGATGTTTACCACATTCAGATTCAGTGCCTCTGGAAGTGTACCCCAGTGAGAGTCAGAGCCTATGGATGTTTACCCCATTCAGATTCAGTGCCTCTGGAATTGTACCCCAGTGAGAGTCAGTGCCTGTGGAAGTGCACCCAAGTGAGGGTCAACGCCTGTGGAAGTGTACCCCATTCAGATTCAGTGGCAGTGGAAGAGTCCCCCTGTGAGTGTCAGTGCCTGTGGGAGTGTACCCCAGTTAGTGTCATTGCCTGTGGAAGATTACCCCATTCAGAGTCAGTACATGTGGATGTTTACCCCATTCAGCAGTGTCAGTGCCTGTGGAAGATTACCCCATTCAGAGTCAGTGCCTGTGGAAGTGTACCCCAGTGAGAGTCAGTGCCTGTGGAAGTTTACCCCATTCAGAGTCAGTGCCTGTGTAAGTGTACCCCAGAGAGATTCAGTGCCTGTGGAAATTTACCCCATTCAGATTCAGTAACTGTAGAAGTTTACCCCATTCAGATTCAGAGCCTGTAGAAGTTAACCCCATTCAGAGTCAGTGCCTGTGGAAGTTGACCCCATTCATAGTCAGTGCCTGTGGAAGTGTACCCCAGTGAGAGTCAGTGCCTTTGGAAGTTTAACCCATTCAGAGTCAGTGCCTGTGGAAATGTACCCCAGTGAAAGTCAGTGCCTGTGGAAGTTTACCCCATTCAGATTCAGTACCTGTAGAAGTTAACCCCATTCAGATTCAGTGCATGTCGAAGTGTACCCCAGTTAGAGTCTGTGCCTGTGGAAGTTTACCCCATTCAGAGTCAGTGCATGTGTAAATGTACCCCAGTGAGAGTCAGTGCCTGTGGAAGTGTACCCCAGTGAGAGTCAGTGCCTGAGGAAGTTTACCCCATTCAGAGTCAGTGCCTCTAGAAGTTTGCACCATTCAGATTCAGTGCCTATAGAAGTGTACCCCACTCAGAGTCAGTGCATGTGGAAATGTACACCAGTGAGAGTCAGTGCCTGCAGAAGTGTACCCAAGTGAGAGTCAGTGCCTGTAGAAGTGTACCCAAGTGAGAGTCAGTGCATGTGGAAATGTACCCCAGTGAGAGTCAGTGCCTGTGGAAATGTACCCCAGTGAGAGTCAGTGCCAGAAGAAGTGTACCCAAGTGAGAGTCAGTGCCTGTGGAAGTTTACCCCATTCAGATTCAGTGCCTGTGGAAGTGTACCCCAGTGAGAGTCAGTGCCTGTGGAAGTTTACCCCATTCAGAGTCAGTGCCTGTGGAACTGTGCCCCAGTGAGAGTCAGTGCCTGTGGAAGTTTACCCCATTGAGAGTCAGTGCCTGTGGAAGTGCACCCAAGTGAGGGTCAGTGCCTGTGGAACAAAAACAAGAAATCATGGAATCACTCAGCAGGTCTGGCAGCATCTGTGGAAAGAGAAGCATACTTAACGTTTCGGGTCAGTGACACTTCTTCGGAACAGACAAATATTAGAAAAGTCACAGATTATAAACAAGTGAGGTGGGGGTGGGGCAAGAGATAACAAAGGAGAAGGTGCAGATTGGACCAGGCCACATAGCTGACCAAAGGTTCACGGAGAAAAGGCAATCAATATGTTAATGGTGTGTTGAAAGACAAAGCAATATTGTTTGCCTTTTCTCCGTGACCTTTTGGTCAGCTATTTGGCCTGGTCCAAACTGCACCTTCTCCTTTGTTATCTCTTGCCCCACCCCGACCTCACTTATTTATAATCTGTGACTTTTCTAATATTTGTCAGTTCCAAAGAAGGGTCACTGACCCGAAACGTTAAGTCTGCTTCTCTTTCCACATTTGCTGCCAGACCTGCTGAGTGATTCCAGCATTTCTTGTTTTTGTTTCAGATTTCCAGCATCCGCAGTATTTTGCTTTTATTTCAGTGCCTGTGGACGTTTACCCCATTCAGAGTCAGTGCCTGTGGAAGTTTACCCCATCCAGTATCAGTACCTGTGGAAGTGTCTCCCAGTGGGAGTCAGTGCCTGTGGAAGTGTACCACAGTTCGAGTCATTGCCTCTGGAAGTTTACCCCATTCAGAGTCAGTGCCTGTAGAAGTGTCCCCAAGTGGGAGTCAGTGCCTGTGGAAGTGTACCCCAGTTCGAGTCATTGCCTCTGGAAGTTTACCCCATTCAGAGTCAGTACCTGTGGATGTTTACGCCATTCAGATTCAGTGCCTGTGGAAGTGTACCCCAGTGAGAGTCAGTGCCTGTGGAAGTTTGCCCCATTCAGAGTCAATGCCTGTGGAAGTGCCCCCCAGTGAGAGTCAGGGCCTCTGCAAGTTTACCCCTTTCAGAATCAGTGCCTGTGGCAGTGTCCCCCAGTGTGAGTCAGTGCCTGTGGAAGTTTACCCCATGCAGATTCAGTACCTGTAGAAGTTTACCCCATTTAGATTCAGTGTCTGTAGAAGATTACCCCTTTCAGAGTCACTGCTTTTGGAAGTTTAACCCATTCAGTGTCAGTACCTGTGGAAGTGTACCCCAGTGAGAGTCAGTGCCTGTGGAAGTTTACCCCAGTGATACTCAGTGCCTGTGGAAGTTTAACCCATTCAGAGTCAGTGCCTGTGGAGATTTAGCCCAGAGAGAGTCAGTGCCTGTGGAAGTTTAAACCATTCAGATTCAGTGCCTGTGGAAGTGTACCCCAGTGAGAGTCATTGCCTGTGGAAGTGCACTCCAGTGAGAGACAGTGCCTGTGGAAGTTTACCCCATTCAGATTCAGTACCAGTAGAAGTTTACACCATTCAGATTCAGTGCCTGTAGAAGTTTACCCCAATCAGATTCAGTGCCTGTAGAAGTTTACACCATTCAGATTCAGTACCTGTAGAAGTTTACACAATTCAGATTCATTACCTGTAGAAGTTTACCCCATTCAGATTCAGTGCCTGTGGAAATGTACCCCATTCAGATTCAGAGCCTGTAGAAGTTAACCCCATTCAGAGTCAGTGCCTGTGGAAGTTTAACCCATTCAGAGTCAGTGCCTGTGGAAGTGTACCCCAGTGAGAGTCAGTGCCTTTGGAAGTTTACCCCACTCAGAGTCAGTGCCTGTGTAAGTGTACCCCAGTGAGAGTCAGTGCCTGTGGAAGTGTACCCCAGTCAGAGTCAGTGCCTGTGGATGTTTAACCCATTCAGAGACAGTGCCTGTGGAAGTGTACCCCAGTGAGAGTCAGTGCCTGTGGAAGTTTACCCCATTCAGAGTCAGTGCCTGTGGAAGTGTGCCTCAGTGAGAGTCAGTGCCTGTGGAAGTTTACCCCATTCAGATTCAGTACCTGTAGAAGTTTACCCCATTCAGATTCAGTGCGTGTGGAAGTGTATCCCATTCAGAGTCAGTGCCTGTGGAAATTTACCCCATTCAGAGTCAATGCCTGTGGAAGTGTACACCATTGAGAGTCAGTGCCTGTGGAAGTTTACCCCGTTTAGAGTGAGTTCCTGTGGAAGTTTACACCATTCAGATTCAGTGCATGTAGAAGTGTGCCTCAGTGAGAGTCAGTGCCTGTGGAAGTTTACCCCATTCAGCATCAGTCCCTGTAGAAGTTTACACCATTCAGATTCAGTGCATGTAGAAGTGTACCCAGTGAGAGTCAGTGCCAGTGGAAATGTACCCCTGTGAGAGTCAGTGCCTGTAGAAGTGTATCCCAGTGAGATTCAGTGGCTTGGGAGCGGCTCTCCATTAGGAGTCACTGCCTATAGAAGTGTACCCCATTCAGAGTCAGTGCATGTGGAAAGGTACACCAGTGAGAGTCAGTGCCTGCAGAAGTGTACCCAAGTGAGAGTCAGTGCCTGTAGAAGTGTACCCAAGTGAGAGTCAGTGCCTGAAGAAGTGATCCCAAGTGAGAGTAGGTGCCTGTGGAAGTTTACCCCATTCAGATTCAGTGCCTGTGGAAGTTTACCCCATTCAGAGTCAGTGCCTGTGGACGTTTAGCCCAGTGAGAGTCATTGCCTCTAGAAGTTTACGCCATTCAGAATCAGTGCCTGTAGAAGTTTACACCATTCAAATTCAGTGCCTGTAGAAGTGCACCCAGTGAGAGTCAGTGCCAGTCGAAATGTACCCCTGTGAGAGTCAGTGCCTGAAGAAGTGATCCCAAGTGAGAGTAGGTGCCTGTGGAAGTTTACCCCATTCAGATTCAGTGCCTGTGGAAGTGTACCCCAGTGAGAGTCAGTGCCTGTGGAAGTTTACCCCATTCAGAGTCAGTGCCTGTGGACGTTTAGCCCAGTGAGAGTCATTGCCTCTAGAAGTTTACGCTATTCAGAATCAGTGCCTGTGGAAGTTTACCCCATTCAGATTCAGTGCCTGTGGCAGTGTACCCCATTCAGACTGAGTGCCTGTGGAAGTGTACCCCAGTGAGAGTCATTGCCTGTGGAGGTTTACCCCATTCAGAGTCAGTGTGTGTGGAAGTTTACCCCAGAGAGAGTCAGAGCTTGTGGAAGTTTTCCCCATTCAGATTCAGTACCTGTAGAAGTTTACCCCATTCAGATTCAGTGCCTGCAGAAGTGTACCCCAGTGAGATTCAGTGCGAGTGGAAATGTATCCCTGTGAGAGTCAGTGCCGGTGGAAATGTACTCCAGTGAGAGTCAGAGGCTGCAGAAGTGTACCCAAGTGAGAGTCAATGCCTGCAGAGGTGCACCCAAGTGAGAGTCAGTGCCTGCGGAAATGTACCCCAGTGAGAGTCAGTGCCTGTGGAAATGTACCCCAGTGAGAGTCAGTGCCTGTAGAAGTGTACCCAAGTGAGCGTCAGTGCCTGTGGAAGTGTACCCCATTCAGATACAGTGCCTGTGGATGTGTCCCCCAATGAGAGTCAATGCCTGTGGAAGTTTACCCCATTCAGATTCAGTACCTGTAGAGGTTTACCCCATTCAGAGTCAGTGCCTGTGGAAGTGTACCCCAGTGAGAGTCAGTGCCTGTGGAAGTTTACCTCATTTAGAGACAGTGCCTGTGGAAGTGTACCCCAGTGAGAGTCAGTGCCTGTGGAAGTTTACCCCATTCAGCTTCAGTCCCTGTAGAAGTTTACACCATTCAGATTCAGTGCCTGTAGAAGTGCACCCAGTGAGAGTCAGTGCCAGTCGAAATGTACCCCTGTGAGAGTCAGTGCCTGTAGAAGCGTACCCCAGTGAAATTCCGTAGCTGGGGAGCGGCTCTCCATTAGGAGTCACTGCTTATAGTAGTGTACCCCATACAGAGTCAGTGCATGTGGAAAGGTACACCAGTGAGAGTCAGTGCCTGCAGAAGTGTACCCAAGTGAGAGTCAGTGCCTGTAGAAGTGTACCCAAGTGAGAGTCAGTGCCTGAAGAAGTGATGCCAAGTGAGAGTCGTGCCTGTGGAAGTTTACTCCATTCAGATTCAGTGCCTGTGGAAGTTTTCCCCAGTGAGAGTCAGTGCCTGTGGAAGTTTACCCCATTCAGAGTCAGTGCCTGTGGACGTTTAGCCCAGTGAGAGTCATTGCCTCTAGAGGTTTACGCCATTCAGAATCAGTGCCTGTGGAAGTTTATCGTATTCAGATTCAGTGCCTGTGTAAGTGTCCCCCAGTGTGAGTCAGTGCTTATAGAAGTGTACCCCATACAGAGTCAGTGCATGTGGAAAGGTACACCAGTGAGAGTCAGTTTCTGCAGAAGTGTACCCAAGTGAGAGTCAGTGCCTGTGGAAGTTTACCCCAGTGAGAGTCAGTGCCTGTGGAAGTTTAACCCATTCAGAGTCAGTGCCTGTGGATGTGCATCCCAGTGAGAGTCATTGCCTGTGGAAGTGCACTCCAGTGAGAGACAGTGCCTGTGGAAGTTTACCCCATTCAGAGTCAGTGCCTGTGGAAGTGTTCTCCAGTGAGAGTCAGTGCCTGCGGAAGTTTACCCAATTCAGATTCAGTGCCTGTGGAATTTACCCAAGTAAATGTCATTGCCTGTGGAAGTGTACCCCAGTCAGAGTCAGTGCCTGTGGATGTTTACGCCATTCAGAGTCAGTGCCTGTGGATGTTTACCCCATTCAGATTCAGTACCTGCAGAAGTTTACACCATTCAGATTCAGTGCCTGAATAAGTGTACACCCGTGAGATCAGTGCCTGTTAAATGTACACCAGTGAGAGTCAGTGCCTGTGGAAATGTACCCCAGTGAGACTCAGTGCCTGTAGAAGTGTACCCAAGTGAGAGTCAGTGCCTGTAGAAGTGTACCCAAGTGAGAGTAAGTGCCTGTGGAAATGTACCCAAGTGAGAGTCAGTGCCTGTAGAAGTGTATCAAAGTGAGAGTCAGTGCCTTTGGAAATGTACCCCAGTGAGAGTCAGTCCCTGTAGAAGTGTTCCCAAGTGAGAGTCATTGCCTGTGGAACTGTACCTCAGAGAGAGTCAGTGCCTGTAGAAGTGTACCCAAGTGAGAGTCAGTGCCTGTGGAAATGTACCCAAGTGAGTGTCAGAGCCTATAGAAGTGTACCCAAGTGAGAGTCAGTGCCTGTGGAAATGTACTCCAGTGAGAGTCAGTGCCTGTAGAAGTGTACCCAAGTGAGAGTCAGTGCCTGTCGAAGTGTACCCAAGTGAGAGTCAGTGCCTGTGGAAATGTACCCCAGTGAGAGACAGTGCCTGTAGAAGTGTACTCCAGTGAGAGTCAGTGCCTGTGGAAGTGTACTCCAGTGAGAGTCAGTGCCTGTAGAAGTGTACTCCAGTGAGAGTCAGTGCCTGTAGAAGTGTACCTAAGTGAGAGTCAGTGCCTGAAGATGTGATCCCAATTGAGAGTCAGTTCCTGTGGATGTTTACCCCATTCAGAGTCAGTGCCTCTGGAAGTGTACTCCAGTGAGAGTCAGTGCCTGTAGAAGTGTACCCAAGTGAGCGTCAGTGCCTGTGGAAGTTTACCCCATTCAGATACAGTGCCTGTGGATGTGTCCCCCAGTGAGAGTCAATGCCTGTGGAAGTTTACCCCACACAGATTCAGTACCTGTAGAAGTTTACCCCATTCAGAGTCAGTGCCTGTGGAAGTGTACCCCAGTGAGAGTCAGTGCCTGTGGAAGTTTACCCCATTTAGAGACAGTGCCTGTGGAAGTTTACCCCAGTGAGAGTCAGTGCCTGTGGAAGTTTACCCCATTCAGCTTCAGTCCCTGCAGAAGTTTACACCATTCAGATTCAGTGCCTGTAGAAGTGTACCCAGTGAGAGTCTGTGCCAGTCGAAATGTACCCCTGTGAGAGTCAGTGCCTGTTGAAGCGTACCCCAGTGAAATTCCGTGGCTGGGGAGCGGCTCTCCATTAGGAGTCACTGCTTATAGAAGTGTACCCCATACAGTGCATGTGGAAAGGTACACCAGTGAGAGTCAGTGCCTGCAGAAGTGTACCCAAGTGAGAGTCAGTGCCTGTAGAAGTGTACCCAAGTGAGAGTCAGTGCCTGAAGAAGTGATCCCAAGTGAGAGTCGGTGCCTGTGGAAGTTTACTCCATTCAGATTCAGTGCCTGTGGAAGTTTACCCCAGTGAGAGTCAGTGCCTGTGGAAGTTTACCCCATTCAGAGTCAGTGCCTGTGGACGTTTCGCCCAGTCAGAGTCATTGCCTCTAGAAGTGTACGCCATTCAGAATCAGTGCCTGTGGAAGTTTATCCCATTCAGATTCAGTGCCTGTGTAAGTGTCCCCCAGTGTGAGTCAGTGCTTATAGAAGTGTACCCCATACAGAGTCAGTGCATGTGGAAAGGTACACCAGTGAGAGTCAGTGCCTGCAGAAGTGTACCAAAGTGAGAGTCAGTGCCTGTGGAAGTTTACCCCAGAGAGAGTCAGTGCCTGTGGTAGTTTAACCCATTCAGAGTCAGTGCCTGTGGATGTGCCCCCCAGTGAGAGTCATTGCCTGTGGAAGTGCACTCCAGTGAGAGACAGTGCCTGTGGAATTTTACCCCATTCAGAGTCAGTGCCTGTGGAAGTGTTCTCCAGTGAGACTCAGTGCCTGTGGAAGTTTACTCCATTCAGATTCAGTGCCTGTGGAAGTGTGCTCCAGTGAGAGTCAGTGCCTGTGGAATTTACCCCAGTAAATGTCAGTGACTATCGAAGTGTACCACACGGAGAGTCTTTGCCTGTGGATGTTTACCCCATTCAGAGTCAGTGCCTGTGGAAGTGTACCCCAGTGAGAGTCAGTGCCTGAGGAATTGTACCCCATTGAGAATCATTGCCTCTGGAAGTTCACCCCATTCAGAGTCAGTACCTGTGGATGTTTACCCCATTCAGATTCAGTGCATGTGGAAGTGCACCCCAATCAGAGTCTGTGCCTGTGGAAGTTTACCCCATTCAGATTCAGTGCCTGTGGAAGTGTACCCCAGTGAGAGTCAGTGCCTGTGGAATTTTACCCCATTCAGATTCAGTAACTGTAGAAGTTTACCACATTCAGAATCAGTGCCTGTGGAAGTGTACCCCAGTGAGAGTCATTGCCTGTGGAAGTGTACCCCAGTCAGAGTCTGTGCCTGTGGAAGTTTACGCCATTCAGAGTCAGTGCCTGTGGAAGTTTACCCCATTCACATTCAGTACCTGTAGAAGTTTACACCATTCAGATTCAGTGCCTGAATAAGTGTACCACCGTGAGAGTCAGTGCCTGTGGAAATGTACCTCAGTGAGACTCAGTGCCTGTAGAAGTGTACCCAAGTGAGAGTCAGTGCCTGTAGAAGTGTACCCAAGTGAGAGTAAGTGCCTGTGGAAATGTACCCAAGTGAGAGTCAGTGCCTGTAGAAGTGTACCCAAGTGATAGTCAGTGCCTGTGGAAATGTATCCCAGTGAGAGTCAGTCCCTGTAGAAGTGTTCCCAAGTGAGAGTCAGTGACTGTGGAACTGTACCTCAGAGAGAGTCAGTGCCTGTAGAAGTGTACCCAAGTGAGAGTCAGTGACTGTGGAAATGTACCCAAGTGAGAGTCAGTGCCTATAGAAGTGTACCCAAGTGAGAGTCAGTGCCTGTGGAAATGTACTCCAGTGAGAGTCAGTGCCTGTAGAAGTGTACCCAAGTGAGAGTCAGTGCCTGTCGAAGTGTACCCAAGTGAGAGTCAGTGCCTGTGGAAATGTACCCCAGTCAGAGACAGTGCCTGTAGAGGTGTACTCCAGTGAGAGTCAGTGCCTGAGGATGTGATCACAATTGAGAGTCAGTGCCTGTGGATGTTTACCCCATTCAGAGTCAGTGCATGTGGAAGTGCACCCCAATCAGAGTCTGTGCCTGTGGAAGTTTACCCCATTCAGATTCAATGCCTGTGGAAGTGTACCCCAGTGAGAGTCATTGCCTGTGGAAGTGTACCCCAGTCAGAGTCTGTGCCTGTGGAAGTTTACGCCATTCAGATTCAGTGCCTGTGGATGTTTACCCCATTCACATACAGTACCTGTAGAAGTTTACACCATTCAGATTCAGTGCCTGAATAAGTGTACCCCCGTGAGAGTCAGTGCCTGTGGAAATGTACCTCAGTGAGACTCAGTGCCTGTAGAAGTGTACCCAAGTGAGAGTCAGTGCCTGCAGAAGTGTACCCAAGTGAGAGTAAGTGCCTGTGGAAATGTACCCAAGTGAGAGTCAGTGCCTGTAGAAGTGTACCCAAGTGAGAGTCAGTGCCTGTGGAAATGTACCCCAGTGAGAGTCAGTCCCTGTAGAAGTGGTCCCAAGTGAGAGTCAGTGCCTGTGGAACTGTACCTCAGAGAGAGTCAGTGCCTGTAGAAGTGTACCCAAGTGAGAGTCAGTGCCTATAGAAGTGTACCCAAGTGAGAGTCAGTGACTGTGGAAATGTACTCCAGTGAGAGTCAGTGCCTGTAGAAGTGTACCCAAGTGAGATTCAGTGCCTGTCGAAGTGTACCCAAGTGAGAATCAGTGCCTGTGGAAATGTACCCCAGTCAGAGACAGTGCCTGTAGAGGTGTACTCCAGTGAGAGTCAGTGCCTGTGGAAGTGTACTCCAGTGAGAGTCAGTGCCTGTAGAAGTGTACTCCAGTGAGAGTCAGTGCCTGTAGAAGTGTACCCAAGTGAGAGTCAGTGCCTGAGGATGTGATCCCAATTGAGAGTCAGTGCCTGTGGATGTTTACCCCATCCAGAGTCAGTGCCTCTGGAAGTGTACTCCAGTGAGAGTCAGTGTCTGTGGAAGTTTACCCCATTCAGAGTCAGTGCCTGTGGAAGGGTACCCCAGTGAGAGTCAGTGCCTGTGGAATTTTACCCCATTCAGATTCAGTAACTGTAGAGGTTTTTCACATTCAGAATCAGTGCCTGTGGAAGTGTACCCCAGTGAGAGTCATTGCCTGTGGAAGTGTACCCCAGTCAGACTCAGTACCTGTGGAAGTTTACGCCATTCAGAGTCAGTGCCTGTGGATGTTTACCCCATTCAGATTCAGTACCTGTAGAAGTTTACACCATTCAGATTCAGTGCCTGAATAAGTGTAGTTCCGTGAGAGTCAGTGCCTGTGGAAATGTACACCAGTGAGAGTCAGTGCCTGTGGAAATGTACCCAAGTGAGAGTCAGTTCCTGTAGAAGTGTACCCAAGTGAGAGTCAGTGCCTGTGGAAATGTACCCGAGTGAGAGTCAGTGCCTGTAGAAGTGTTCCCAAGTGAGAGTCAGTGCCTGTGGAACTGTACCTCAGAGAGAGTCAGTGCCTGTAGAAGTGTACCCAAGTGAGAGTCAGTGCCTGTGGAAATGTACCCAAGTGAGAGTCAGTGCCTATAGAAGTGTACCCAAGTGAGAGTCAGTGCCTGTGGAAATGTACTCCAGTGAGAGTCAGTGCCTGTAGAAGTGGACCCAAGTGAGAGTCAGTGCCTGTGGAAATGTACCCCAGTGAGAGACAGTGCCTGTAGAAGTGTACTCCAGTGAGAGTCAGTGCCTGTGGAAGTGTACTCCAGTGAGAGTCAGTGCCTGTAGAAGTGTACTCCAGTGAGAGTCAGTACCTGTAGAAGTGTACCCAAGTGAGATTCAGTGCCTGAAGATGTGATCCCAATTGAGAGTCAGTGCCTGTGGATGTTTACCCCATTCAGAGTCAGTGCCTCTGGAAGTGTACTCCAGTGAGAGTCAGTGTCTGTGGAAGTTTACCCCTTTCAGAGTCAGTGCCTCTGGAATTGTACCCCAGTGAGAGTCAGTGCCTGTGGAAGTGCACCCAAGTGAGGGTCAATGCCTGTGGAAGTGTACCCCATTCAGAGTCTGTGGCAGTGGAAGTGTCCCCCTGAGAGAGTCAGTGCCTGTGGGAGTGTACCCCAGTTAGTGTCATTGCCTCTGGAAGATTACACCATTCAGAGTCAGTACCTGTGGATGTTTACCCCATTCAGTGTCAGTGCCTGTGGAAGTTTCCCCCATTCAGAGTCAGTGCCTGTGGAAGTGTACCTCAGTGAGAGTCAGTGCCTGTGGAAGTTTACCCCATTCTGAGTCAGTGCCTATGTAAGTATACCCCAGAGAGATTCAGTGCCTGTGGAAGTTTAGCCCATTCAGATTCAGAGCCTGTAGAAGTTAACTCCATTCAGAGTCAGTGCCTGTGGAAGTTTACCCCATTCATAGTCAGTGCCTGTGGACGTGTACCCCAGTGAGAGTCAGTGCCTTTGGAAGTTTTCCGCATTCCGAATCAGTGCCTGTGTAAGTGTACCCCAGTGAGATTCAGTGCCTGTGGAAATGTACCCCAGTGAAAGTCAGTGCCTGTGGAAGTTTACCCCATTCAGATTCAGTACCTGTGGAAGTTAACCCCATTCAGATTCAGTGCATGTCGAAGTGTACCCCAGTTAGAGTCAGTGCCTGTGGATGTTTACCCCATTCAGAGTCTTTGCTTGTGTAAATGTACCCCAGTGAGAGTCAGTGCCTGTGGAAGTGTACCCCAGTGAGAGTCAGTGCCTGTGGAAGTTTACCCCATTCAGAGTCAGTGCCTCTAGAAGTTTACAACATTCAGATTCAGTGTCTATAGAAGTGTACCCCACTCAGAGTCAGTGCATGTGGAAATGTACCCCAGTGAGAGTCAGTGCCTGTGGAAATGTACCCCAGTGGGAGTCAGTGCCTGAAGAAATGTACCCAAGTGAGAGTCAGTGCCTGTGGATGTTTACCCCATTCAGAGTCAGTGCTTGTGTAAATGTACCCCAGTGAGAGTCAGTGCCTGTGGAAGTGTACTCCAGTGAGAGTCAGTGCCTGTGGAAGTTTACCCCATTCAGAATCAGTGCCTGTGGAAGTGTACCCCAGTGAGAGTCAGTGCCTGTGGAAGTTTACCCCATTCAGAGTCAGTGCCTGTGGAAGTGCACCCAAGTGAGGGTCAGTGCCTGTGGAACAAAAACAAGAAATCATGGAATCACTCAGCAGGTCTGGCAGCATCTGTGGAAAGAGAAGCAGACTTAACGTTTCGGGTCAGTGACCCTTATTCGGAACAGACAAATATTAGAAAAGTCACAGATTATAAACAAGTGAGGTGGGGGTGGGGCAAGAGATGACAAAGGAGAAGGTGCAAAATTGGACCATGCAACATAGCTGACCAAAGGTTCACGGAGAAAAGGCAAACAATATGTTAATGGTGTGTTGAAAGACAAAGCAATATTGTTTGCCTTTTCTCCTTGACCTTCTGGTCAGCTATGTGGCCTGGTCCAATCTGCACCTTCTCCATTGTTATCTTTTGCCCCACCCCCACCTCACTTGTTTATAATCTGTGACTTTTCTAATATTTGTCAGTTCCAAAGAAGGGTCACTGACCCGAAACGTTAACTCTGCTTCTCTTTCCACAGATGCTGCCAGACCTGATGAGTGATTCCAGCATTTCTTGTTTTTATTTCAGATTTCCAGCATCCGCAGTATTTTACTTTTATTTCAGTGCCTGTGGAAGTTTACCCCATTCAGAGTCAGTGCCTGTGGAAGTGTCCCCCAGTGGGAGTCAGTGCCTGTGGAAGTGTTACCCAGTTCGAGTCATTGCCTCTGGAAGTTTACCCCATTCAGAGTCAGTACCTGTGGATGTTTACGCCAATCAGATTCAGTGCCTGTGGAAGTGTACCCCAGTGAGAGTCAGTGTCTATGGAAGTTAGCCCCATTCAGAGTCAGTGCCTGTGGAAGTGCCCCCCAGTGAGTGTCAGGGCCTGTGGAAGTTTACCGCTTTCAGAATCAGTGCCTGTGCAAGTGTCCCCCAGTGAGAGTCAGTGCCTGTGGAAGTGTAACCCAGTGAGAGTCAGGGCATGTGGAAGTTTACCGCTTTCAGAATCAGTGCCTGTGGAAGTGTCCCCGAGTGTGAGTCAGTGCCTGTGGAAGATTACCCCATGCAGATTCAGTACCTGTAGAAGTTTACCCCATTCAGATTCAGTGTCTGTCGAAGATTACCACTTTCAGAGTCACTGCCTGTGGAGGTTTACCCCATTCAGTGTCAGTACCTGTGGAAGTGTACCCCATTGAGAGTCAGTGCCTGTGGAAGTTTACCCCAGTGAGAGTCAGTGCCTGTGGAAGTTTAACCCATTCAGAGTCAGTGCCTGTGGAACTTTACCCCAGTGAGAGTCAGTGCCTGTGGAAGTTTAACCCATTCAGAGTCAGTGCCTGTGGAAGTGTACCCCAGTGTGAGTCATTGACTGTGGAAGTGCACTCCAGTGAGAGACAGTGCCTGTGGAAGTTTACCCCATTCAGATTCAGTACCTGTAGAAGTTTACACCATTCAGATTCAGTGCCTGTAGAAGTTTACACCATTCAGTGTCAGTGCCTGTGGAAGTTTACCCCATTCACAGTCAGTGCCTGTGGAAGTGAACCCCAGTGAGAGTCAGTGCCTGTGGAAGTTTACCCCATTTAGAGTCCGTGCCTGTGGAAGTTTACCCCAGTGAGAGTCAGTGCCTGTGGAAGTTTACCCCATTCAGCTTCAGTCCCTTTAGAAGTTTACACCATTCAGATTCAGTGCATGTAGAAGTGTACCCAGTGAGAGTCAGTGGCTGGGGAGCGGCTCTCCATTAGGAGTCACTGCCTATAGAAGTGTATCCCATTCAGAGTCAGTGCATGTGGAAAGGTACACCAGTGAGAGTCAGTGCCTGCAGAAGTGTACCCAAGTGAGAGTCAGTGCCTGTAGAAGTGTACCCCAGTGAGATTCAGCGGCTGGGGAGCGGCTCTCCATTAGGAGTCACTGCCTATGGAAGTGTATCCCATTCAGAGTCAGTGCATGTGGAAAGGTACACCAGTGAGAGTCAGTGCCTGCAGAAGTGTATCCAAGTGAGAGTCAGTGCCTGAAGAAGTGATCCCAAGTGAGAGTCGGTGCCTGTGGAAGTTTACCCCATTCTGATTCAGTGCCTGTGGAAGTGTACCCCAGTGAGAGTCAGTGGCTGTGGAAGTTTACCCCATTCAGAGTCAGTGCCTGTGGACGTTTAGCCCAGTGAGAGTCATTGCGTCTAGAAGTTTACGCCATTCAGAATCAGTGCCTGTGGAAGTTTACCCCATTCAGACTCAGTGCCTGTGGACGTTTACCCCATTCAGAGTCAGTGTCTGTGGAAATGTACCCCATTCAGATTCAGAGCCTGTAGAAGTTAACCCCATTCAGAGTCAGCGCCTGTGGAAGTGTACCCCAGTGAGAGTCAGTGCCTTTGGAAGATTTCCCCATTCCGAATCAGTGCCTGTGTAAGTGTACCCCAGTGAGAGTCAGTGCCTTTGGAAGATTTCCCCATTCCGAATCAGTGCCTGTGTAAGTGTACCCCAGTGAGAGTCAGTGCCTGTGGAAGTGTACCCCAGTGAGAGTCAGTGCCTGTGGAAGTTTACCCCATTCAGAGTCAGTGCCTCTAGAAGTTTACAACATTCAGATTCAGTGCCTATAGAAGTGTACCCCACTCAGAGTCAGTGCATGTGGAAATGTACCCCAGTGGGAGTCAGTGCCTGAAGAAGTGTACCCAAGTGAGAGTCAGTGCCTGTGGAAGTTTACCCCATTCAGAATCAGTACCTGTAGAAGTTAACCCCATTCAGATTCAGTGCATGTCGAAGTGTACCCCAGTTAGAGTCAGTGCCTGTGGATGTTTACCCCATTCAGAGTCAGTGCTTGTGTAAATGTACCCCAGTGAGAGTCAGTGCCTGTGGAAGTGTACCCCAGTGAGAGTCAATGCCTGTGGAAGTTTACCCCATTCAGAGTCTGTGCCTCTAGAAGTTTACAACATTCAGATTCAGTGCCTATAGAAGTGTACCCCACTCAGAGTCAGTGCATGTGGAAATGTACCCCAGTGAGAGTCAGTGCCTGTGGAAATGTACCCCAGTGGGAGTCAGTGCCTGAAGAAGTGTACCCAAGTGAGAGTCAGTGCCTGTGGAAGTTTACCCCATTCAGAATCAGTGCCTGTGGAAGTGTACCCCACTGAGAGTCAGTGCCTGTGGAAGTTTGCCCCATTCAGAGTCAGTGCCTGTGGAAGTGTGCCCCAGTGAGAGTCAGTGCCTGTGGAAGTTTACCCCATTGAGAGTCAGTGCCTGTGGAAGTGCACCCAAGTGAGGGTCAGTGCCTGTGGAACAAAAACAAGAAATCATGGAATCACTCAGCAGGTCTGGCAGCATCTGTGGAAAGAGAAGCAGACTTAACGTTTCGGGTCAGTGACCCTTATTCGGAACAGACAAATATTAGAAAAGTCACAGATTATAAACAAGTGAGGTGGGGGTGGGGCAAGAGATAACAAAGGAGAAGGTGCAAGATTGGACCAGGCAACATAGCTGACCAAAGGTTCACGGAGAAAAGGCAAACAATATGTTAATGGTGTGTTGAAAGACAAAGCAATATTGTTTGCCTTTTCTCCTTGACCTTCTGGTCAGCTATGTGGCCTGGTCCAATCTGCACCTTCTCCATTGTTATCTTTTGCCCCACCCCCACCTCACCTGTTTATAATCTGTGACTTTTCTAATATTTGTCAGTTCCAAAGAAGGGTCACTGACCCGAAACGTTAACTCTGCTTCTCTTTCCACAGATGCTGCCAGACCTGCTGAGTGATTCCAGCATTTCTTGTTTTAGTTTCAGATTTCCAGCATCCGCAGTATTTTACTTTTATTTCAGTGCCTGTGGAAGTTTACCCCATTCTGAGTCAGTGCCTGTGGAAGTTTACCCCATCCAGTGTCAGTACCTGTGGAAGTGTCCCCCAGTGGGAGTCATTGCCTGTGGAAGTGTACCCCAGTTCGAGTCATTGCCTCTGGAAGTTTACCCCATTCAGAGTCAGTGCCTGTGGAAGTGTCTCCCAGTGGGTGTCAGTGCCTGTGGAAGTGTACCCCAGTTCGAATCATTGCCTCTGGAAGTTTACCCCATTCAGAGTCAGTACCTGTAGAAGTTTACACCATTCAGATTCAGTGCCTGTAGAAGTTTACACCATTCAGTGTCAGTGCCTGTGGAAGTTTACCCCATTCACAGTCAGTGCCTGTGGAAGTGAACCCCAGTGAGAGTCAGTGCCTGTGGAAGTTTACCCCATTTAGAGTCCGTGCCTGTGGAAGTTTACCCCAGTGAGAGTCAGTGCCTGTGGAAGTTTACCCCATTCAGCTTCAGTCCCTTTAGAAGTTTACACCATTCAGATTCAGTGCATGTAGAAGTGTACCCAGTGAGAGTCAGTGGCTGGGGAGCGGCTCTCCATTAGGAGTCACTGCCTATAGAAGTGTATCCCATTCAGAGTCAGTGCATGTGGAAAGGTACACCAGTGAGAGTCAGTGCCTGCAGAAGTGTACCCAAGTGAGAGTCAGTGCCTGTAGAAGTGTACCCCAGTGAGATTCAGCGGCTGGGGAGCGGCTCTCCATTAGGAGTCACTGCCTATGGAAGTGTATCCCATTCAGAGTCAGTGCATGTGGAAAGGTACACCAGTGAGAGTCAGTGCCTGCAGAAGTGTATCCAAGTGAGAGTCAGTGCCTGAAGAAGTGATCCCAAGTGAGAGTCGGTGCCTGTGGAAGTTTACCCCATTCTGATTCAGTGCCTGTGGAAGTGTACCCCAGTGAGAGTCAGTGGCTGTGGAAGTTTACCCCATTCAGAGTCAGTGCCTGTGGACGTTTAGCCCAGTGAGAGTCATTGCCTCTAGAAGTTTACGCCATTCAGAATCAGTGCCTGTGGAAGTTTACCCCATTCAGACTCAGTGCCTGTGGACGTTTACCCCATTCAGAGTCAGTGTCTGTGGAAGTGTACCCCAGTGAGAGTCAGTGCCTGTGGAAGATTACCCCATTCAGAGTCATGTGCCTGTGGATGTTTACCCCAGTGAGAGTCAGAGCTTGTGGAAGTTTTCCCCATTCAGATTCAGTACCTGTAGAAGTTTACCCCATTCAGAGTCAGTGCCTGTGGAAATGTACCCCATTCAGATTCAGAGCCTGTAGAAGTTAACCCCATTCAGAGTCAGCGCCTGTGGAAGTGTACCCCAGTGAGAGTCAGTGCCTTTGGAAGATTTCCCCATTCCGAATCAGTGCCTGTGTAAGTGTACCCCAGTGAGAGTCAGTGCCTTTGGAAGATTTCCCCATTCCGAATCAGTGCCTGTGTAAGTGTACCCCAGTGAGAGTCAGTGCCTGTGGAAGTGTACCCCAGTGAGAGTCAGTGCCTGTGGAAGTTTACCCCATTCAGAGTCAGTGCCTCTAGAAGTTTACAACATTCAGATTCAGTGCCTATAGAAGTGTACCCCACTCAGAGTCAGTGCATGTGGAAATGTACCCCAGTGGGAGTCAGTGCCTGAAGAAGTGTACCCAAGTGAGAGTCAGTGCCTGTGGAAGTTTACCCCATTCAGAATCAGTACCTGTAGAAGTTAACCCCATTCAGATTCAGTGCATGTCGAAGTGTACCCCAGTTAGAGTCAGTGCCTGTGGATGTTTACCCCATTCAGAGTCAGTGCTTGTGTAAATGTACCCCAGTGAGAGTCAGTGCCTGTGGAAGTGTACCCCAGTGAGAGTCAATGCCTGTGGAAGTTTACCCCATTCAGAGTCTGTGCCTCTAGAAGTTTACAACATTCAGATTCAGTGCCTATAGAAGTGTACCCCACTCAGAGTCAGTGCATGTGGAAATGTACCCCAGTGAGAGTCAGTGCCTGTGGAAATGTACCCCAGTGGGAGTCAGTGCCTGAAGAAGTGTACCCAAGTGAGAGTCAGTGCCTGTGGAAGTTTACCCCATTCAGAATCAGTGCCTGTGGAAGTGTACCCCACTGAGAGTCAGTGCCTGTGGAAGTTTGCCCCATTCAGAGTCAGTGCCTGTGGAAGTGTGCCCCAGTGAGAGTCAGTGCCTGTGGAAGTTTACCCCATTGAGAGTCAGTGCCTGTGGAAGTGCACCCAAGTGAGGGTCAGTGCCTGTGGAACAAAAACAAGAAATCATGGAATCACTCAGCAGGTCTGGCAGCATCTGTGGAAAGAGAAGCAGACTTAACGTTTCGGGTCAGTGACCCTTATTCGGAACAGACAAATATTAGAAAAGTCACAGATTATAAACAAGTGAGGTGGGGGTGGGGCAAGAGATAACAAAGGAGAAGGTGCAAGATTGGACCAGGCAACATAGCTGACCAAAGGTTCACGGAGAAAAGGCAAACAATATGTTAATGGTGTGTTGAAAGACAAAGCAATATTGTTTGCCTTTTCTCCTTGACCTTCTGGTCAGCTATGTGGCCTGGTCCAATCTGCACCTTCTCCATTGTTATCTTTTGCCCCACCCCCACCTCACCTGTTTATAATCTGTGACTTTTCTAATATTTGTCAGTTCCAAAGAAGGGTCACTGACCCGAAACGATAACTCTGCTTCTCTTTCCACAGATGCTGCCAGACCTGCTGAGTGATTCCAGCATTTCTTGTTTTAGTTTCAGATTTCCAGCATCCGCAGTATTTTACTTTTATTTCAGTGCCTGTGGAAGTTTACCCCATTCTGAGTCAGTGCCTGTGGAAGTTTACCCCATCCAGTGTCAGTACCTGTGGAAGTGTCCCCCAGTGGGAGTCATTGCCTGTGGAAGTGTACCCCAGTTCGAGTCATTGCCTCTGGAAGTTTACCCCATTCAGAGTCAGTGCCTGTGGAAGTGTCTCCCAGTGGGAGTCAGTGCCTGTGGAAGTGTACCCCAGTTCGAATCATTGCCTCTGGAAGTTTACCCCATTCAGAGTCAGTACCTGTGGATGTTTACGCCATTCAGATTCAGTGCCTGTGGAAGTGTACCCCAGTGAGAGTCAGTGTCGATGGAAGTTTGCCCCATTCAGAGTCACTGCCTGTGGAAGTGCCCCCCAGTGAGAGTCAGGGCCTGTGGAGGTTTACCCCTTTCAGAATCAGTGCCTGTGGAAGTGTCCCCCAGTGTGAGTCAGTGCCTGTGGAAGTTTACCCCATGCAGATTCAGTACCTGTAGAAGTTTACCCCATTCAGATTCAGTGTCTGTAGAAGATTACCCCTTTCAGAGTCACTGCCTGTGGAGGTTTACCCAATTCAGTGTCAGTACCTGTGGAAGTGTACGCCATTGAGAGTCAGTGCCTGTGGAAGTTTACCCCAGTGAGAGTCAGTGCCTGTGGAAGTTTAACCCATTCAGAGTCAGTGCCTGTGGAACTTTACCCCAGTGAGAGTCAGTGCCTGTGGAAGTTTAACCCTTTCAGAGTCAGTGCCTGTGGAAGTGTACCCCAGTGAGAGTCATTGACTGTGGAAGTGCACTCCAGTGAGAGACAGTGCCTGTGGAAGTTTACCCCATTCAGATTCAGTACCTGTAGAAGTTTACACCATTCGGATTCAGTGCCTGTAGAAGTTTACACCATTCAGATTCAGTACCTGTAGAAGTTGACACCATTAAGATTCAGTACCTGTAGAAGTTTACCCCATTCAGATTCAGTGCCTATGGAAATGTACCCCATTCATATTCAGAGCCAGTAGAAGTTAACCCCATTCAGAGTCAGTGCCTGTGGAAGTTTAACCCATTCAGAGTCAGTGCCTGTGGAAGTGTACCCCAGTGAGAGTCAGTGCCTTTGGAAGTTTACCCCACTGAGAGTCAGTGCCTGTGTAAGTGTACCCCAGTGAGAGTCAGTGCCTGTGGAAGTGTACCCCAGTGAGAGTCAGTGCCTGTGGATGTTTAACCCATTCAGAGACAGTGCCTGTGGAAGTGTACCCCAGTGAGAGTCAGTGCCTGTGGAAGTTTACCCCATTCAGAGTCAGTGCCTTTGGAAGTGTACCCCAATGAGAGTCAGTGCCTGTGGAGGTTTACCCCATTCAGATTCAGTACCTGTAGAAGTTTACCCCATTCAGATTCAGTGCGTGTGGAAGTGTACCCCATTCAGTGTCAGTGCCTGTGGAAGTTTACCCCATTCAGAGTCAGTGCCTGTGGAAGTGAACCCCAGTGAGAGTCAGTGCCTGTGGAAGTTTACCCCATTTAGAGTCCGTGCCTGTGGAAGTTTACCCCAGTGAGAGTCAGTGCCTGTGGAAGTTTACCCCATTCAGCTTCAGTCCCTGTAGAAGTTTACACCATTCAGATTCAGTGCATGTAGAAGTGTACCCATTGAGATTCAGTGCCTGGGGAGCGGCTCTCCATTCGGAATCACTGCCTATAGAAGTGAATCCCATTCAGAGTCAGTGCATGTGGAAAGGTACACCAGTGAGAGTCAGTGCCTGCAGAAGTGTACCCAGGTGAGAGTCAGTGCCTGAAGAAGTGATCCCAAGTGAGAGTCAGTGCCTGTAGAAGTGTACCCAGGTGAGAGTCAGTGCCTGAAGAAGTGATCCCAAGTGAGAGTCGGTGCCTGTGGAAGTTTACCCCATTCTGATTCAGTGCCTGTGGAAAAGTACCCCAGTGAGAGTCAGTGCCTGTGGAAGTTTACCCCATTCAGAGTCAGTGCCTGTGGACGTTTAGCCCAGTGAGAGTCATTGCCTCTAGAAGTTTACGCCATTCAGAATCAGTGCCTGTGGAAGTTTACCCCATTCAGACTCAGTGCCTGTGGACGTTTACCCCATTCAGAGTCAGTGTCTGTGGAAGTGTACCCCAGTGAGAGTCAGTGCCTGTGGAAGATTACCCCATTCAGAGTCATGTGCCTGTGAATGTTTACCCCAGTGAGAGTCAGAGCTTGTGGAAGTTTTCCCCATTCAGATTCAGTACCTGTAGAAGTTTACCCCATTCAGATTCAATGCCTGTAGAAGTGTACCCCAGTGAGATTCAGTGCCAGTGGAAATGTACCCCTGTGAGAGTCAGTGCCAGTGGAAATGTACTCCAGTGAGAGTCAGAGGCTGCAGAAGTGTACCCAAGTGAGAGTCAATGCCTGCAGAAGTGTACCCAAGTGAGAGTCAGTACCTGTGGAAATGTACCCCAGTGAGAGTCAGTGCCTGTGGAAATGTACCCCAGTGAGTGTCAGTGCCTGTGGAAGTGTACCCAAGCGAGAGTCAGTGCCTGTGGAAGATTACCCCATTCAGATTCAGTGCCTGTGGATTTGTCCCCCAGTGAGAGTCAGTGCCTGTGTAAGTTTACCCCATTCAGATTCAGTACCTGGAGAAGTTTACCCCATTCAGACTCAGTGCCTGTGGAAATGTACCCCAGTGAGAGTCAGTGCCTGTGGAAGTTTACCCTATTTAGAGACAGTGCTTGTGGAAGTTTACCCCCGTGAGAGTCAGTGCCTGTGGAGGTTTACCCCATTCATCTTCAGTCCCTGAAGAAGTTTACACCATTCAGATTCAGTGCCTGTAGAAGTGTACCCAGTGAGATTCATTGCCAGTGGAAATGTACCCCTGTGAGAGTCAGTGCCTGTAGAAGTGTACCCCAGTGAAATTCAGTGGCTGGGGAGCTTCTCTCCATTAGGAGTCACTGCTTACAGACTTGTACCCCATACAGAGTCAGTGCATGTGGAAAGGTACACCAGTGAGAGTCAGTGCCTGCAGAAGTGTACCCAAGTGAGAGTCAGGGCCTGCAGAAGTGTACCCAAGTGAGAGTCAGTGCCTGAAGAAGTGATCCCAAGTGAGAGTCGGTGCCTGTGGAAGTTTACCCCATTCAGATTCAGTGCCTGTGGAAGTGTACCCCAGTGAGAGTCAGTGCCTGTGGAGGTTTACCCCATTCAGAGTCAGTGCCTGTGGACGTTTAGCCCAGTGAGAGTCATTGCATCTAGAAGTTTACGCCATTCAGAATCAGTGCCTGAGGAAGTTTACACCATTCAGATTCAGTGCCTGTGCCAGTGTACCCCATTCAGACTCAGTGCCTGTGGAAGTGTACCCCAGCGAGAGTTAGTGCCTGTGGAAGTTTACCCCATTCAGAGTCACTGCCTGTGGAAGTTTATCCCATTCAGATTCAGTGCCTGTAGAAGTGTACCCCAGTGAGTTTCAGTGCCAGTGGAAATGTTCCCTGTGAGAGTCAGTGCCTGTGGAAATGTACTCCAGTGAGAGTCAGAGGCTGCAGAAGTGTACCAAAGTGAGAGTCAATGCCTGCAGAAGTGTACCCAAGTGAGAGTAAGTGCCTGTGGAAATGAACCCCAGTGAGAGTCAGTGCCTGTGGAAATGTACCCCAGTGAGAGTCAGTGCCTGTAGAAGTGTACCCAAGTGAGAGTCAGTGCCTGTGGAAGTTTACCCCATTCAGATTCAGTGCCTGTGGAAGTGTACCCCAGTGAGAGTCAGTGCCTGTAGAAGTTTACCCCATTCAGATGCAGTGCCTGTAGAAGTTTACCCCATTCAGAGTCAGTGCCTGTGGAAGTGTACCCCAGTGAGAGTCAGTGCCTGTGGAATTTTACCCCATTCAGATTCAGAAACTGTTGACGTTTTCCTCATTCATATTCAGTGCCTGGAGAAGTTTACCCCATTCAGAGTCAGTGCCAGTGCAAGTGTAACCCATTCAGAGTCAGGGCCTGTGGAAGTGTACCCCAGTAAGAGTCAGTGCCTGTGGAATTTTACCCCATTCAGATTCAGAAACTGTAGACGTTTTCCCCAGTCATATTCAGTGCCTGGAGAAGTTTACCCCATTCAGAGTCAGTGCCTGTGTAAGTGTACCCCATTCAGAGTCAGTGCCTGTGGAAGTGTAACACAGTGAGAGTCAGTGCCTGTGGAATTTTACCCCATTCAGAGTCAGTGCCTGTGGAAGTGTACCCCAGTGACAGTCAGTGCCTGCAGAAGTGTCCCCAGCGAGATTCAGTGGCTGGGGAGCGGCTCTCCATTCGGAGTCACTGCCTATAGAAGTGTACCCCACTCAGAGTCAGTGCATGTGGAAATGTACCCCAGTGAGAGTCAGTGCCTGTGGAAATGTACCCGAGTGAGAGTCAGGGTTGTAGAAGTGTACCCAAGTGAGAGTCAGTGCCTGTAGAAGTGTACCCAATTGAGAGTCAGTGCCAGTAGAAGTGTACCCAAGTGAGAGTCAGTGCATGTGGTAATGTACCCCAGTGAGAGTCAATGCCTGTGGAAATGTACCCCAGTGAGAGTCAGTGCCTGTAGAAGTGTACGCAAGTGAGTGACTGTGCCTGCAGAAGTGTACCCAATTGAGACTCTGCGCCTGTGGAAATGTACACCAGTGAGAGTCAGTGCCTGTGGAATTGCACCCCAGTGAGAGTCAGTGCCTGTGGAAGTTTACCCGAGTGAGCGTCAGTGCCTGTATAAGTGTACCCAAGTGAGAGTCAGTGCCTGTAGAAGTGTACCCCAGTTCGAGACAGTGCCTAGGGAACGGTCCCCAAGTGACAGTTAGAGCCTGTGGGACTGCACCCCAGTGCGAGTCAGTGTGGGTTGAATTTTAACCCAGAGAGAGTCAGTGCCGATAGAAGTGTACCCCAGTGAGAGTCAGTCCCTGTCGAAGTGCACCCCTGTGAGAGTCAGTCCCTGTGGAACTGGACCCGAGAGTGTGTCAGTGCCTGTGGAAGTTTACCCCATTCAGAGTCAGTGCCTGTGTAAGAGTACTCCAGTGAGATTCAGTGCCTGTGGAAGTTTACCCCATTCATAGTCAGTGCCTGTGGAAATGTACCCCAGTGAGAGACAGTGCCTGTGGAAGTGTACCCCACTGAGAGTCATTGCCTGTGGAACTGTAACCAATTCAGAGTCAGTGCCTGTGGAAGTTTACCCATTCAGAGTCAGTGCCTGGGGAAGTTTAACACATTCAGTTTCAGTGCCTGTGGAAGTGTACCCCAGTGAGAGTAAATGCCTGTGGAAGTTTACCCCATTCGGATTCAGTGCCTGTGGAAGTGTACCCCAGTGAGAGTCAATGCCTGTGGATGTTTACCCCATTCAGAGTCAGTGCATGTGGAAGTGTACACCAAAGAGAGTCTTTGCCTGTGGAAGTTGAACCCATTCAGTGTCATTGCCTGTGGAAGTGCATCCCAGTGAGGGTCAGTGCCTGTGGAAGTTTACCCCATTCAGAGTCAGTGCCTGTGGAAGGGTCCCCCAGTGAGAGTCAGTGCCTGTAGAAGTGTACCCAAGTGAGAGTCAGTGCCTGTGGAAGATTATCCCATTCAGATTCAGTGCCTGTGGATGTGTCCCCCAGTGAGAGTCAGTGCCTGTGGAAGTTTACCCCATTCAGATTCAGTACCTGTAGAAGTTTACCCCATTCAGAGTCAGTGCCTGTGGAGGTTTACCCCAGTGAGAGTCAGTTCCTGTGGAAGTGTACCCCAGTGAGAGTCAGTGCCTTTGGAAGTTTACCCCATACAGAGTCAGTGCCTGTGTAAGTGTACCCCAGTGAGAGTCAGTGCCTGTGGAAGTGTACCCCAGTGAGAGTCAGTGCCTGTGGAAGTTTACCCCATTCAGATTCAGAAACTGTAGCCGTTTTCCCTATTCATATTCAGTGCCTGTAGAAGTTTACCACATTCAGAGTCAGTACCTGTGTAAGTGTACCCCAGTGAGAGTCAGTGCCTGTGGAAGTTTACCCCATTCAGAGTCAGTGCCTGTGGAAGTTTACCCCAGTGAGAGTCAGTGCCAGTGGAAGTTTACCCCATTCAGCGTCAGTCCCTGTAGAAGTTTACACCATTCAAATTCAGTGCATGTAGAAGTATACCCAGTGAGAGTCAGTGCCAGTGGAAATGTACCCCTGTGAGAGTCAGTGCCTGTAGAAGTGTACCCCAGTGAGATTCAGTGGCTGGGGAGCAGCTCTCCATTAGGAGTCACTGCCTATAGAAGTGTATCCCATTCAGAGTCAGTGCATGTGGAAAGGTACACCAGTGAGAGTCAGTGCCTGCAGAAGTGTACACAAGTGAGGGCCAGTGCCTGAAGAAGTGATCCCAAGTGAGAGTCGGTGCCTGTGGAAGTTTACCCCATTCAGATTCAGTGCCTGTGGAAGTGTACCCCAGTGAGTGTCAGTGCCTGTGGAAGTTTACCCCATTCAGAGTCAGTGCCTGTGGACGTTTAGCCCAGTGAGAGTCATTGCCTCTAGAAGTTTACGCCATTCAGAATCAGTGCCTGTGGAAGTTTACCCCATTCAGATTCTGTGCCTGTGGCAGTATACCCCATTCAGACTCAGTGCCTGTGGAGGTTTACCCCAGTGAGAGTCAGTGCCTGTGGAAGTTTACCCCATTCAGATTCAGTACCTGGAGAAGTTTACCCCATTCAGATGCAGTGCCTGTAGCAGTTTACCCCATTCAGAGTCAGTGCCTGTGGAGGTTTACCCCAGTGAGAGTCAGTTCCTGTGGAAGTGTACCCCAGTGAGAGTCAGTGCCTTTGGAAGTTAACCCCATACAGAGTCAGTGCCTGTGTAAGTGTACCCCAGTGAGAGTCAGTGCCTGTGGAAATGTACCCCTGTGAGAGTCAGTGCCTGTAGAAGTGTACCCCAGTGAGATTCAGTGGCTGGGGAGCGGCTCTCCATTAGGAGTCACTGCCTATAGAAGTGTATCCCATTCAGAGTCAGTGCATGTGGAAAGGTACACCAGTGAGAGTCAGTGCCTGCAGAAGTGTACACAAGTGAGAGTCAGTGCCTGTAGAAGTGTACCCAAGTGAGGGTCACTGCCTGAAGAAGTGATCCCAAGTGAGAGTCGGTGCCTGTGGAAGTTTACCCCATTCAGATTCAGTGCCTGTGGAAGTGTACCCCAGTGAGTGTCAGTGCCTGTGGAAGTTTACCCCATTCAGAGTCAGTGCCTGTGGACGTTTAGCCCAGTGAGAGTCATTGCCTCTAGAAGTTTACGCCATTCAGAATCAGTGCCTGTGGAAGTTTACCCCATTCAGATTCTGTGCCTGTGGCAGTATACCCCATTCAGACTCAGTGCCTGTGGACGTTTACCCCATTCAGAGTCAGTGCCTGTGGAAGTGTACCCCAGTGAGAGTCAGTGCCTGTGGAAGATTACCCCATTCAGAGTCATGTGCCTGTGGAAGTTTACCCCAGTGAGAGTCAGAGCTTGTGGAAGTTTTCCCCATTCAGATTCAGTACCTGTAGAAGTTTACCCCATTCAGATTCAGTGCCTGTAGAAGTGTACCCCAGTGAGATTCAGTGCCAGTGGAAATGTATCCCTGTGAGAGTCCGTGCCTGTGGAAACGTACTCCAGTGAGAGTCAGAGCCTGTAGAAGTGTACCCAAGTGAGAGTCAGTGCCTGTGGAAGTTTACCCCATTCAGATTCAGTGCCTGTGGAAGTGTGCCCCAGTGAGAGTCAGTGCCTGTGGAAGTTTACCCCATTCATCTTCAGTCCCTGTAGAAGTTTACACCATTCAGATTCAGTGCCTGTAGAAGTGTACCCCAGTGAGAGTCAGTGCCTGTGGAAGTTTACCCCATTCAGAGTCAGTGCCTGTGGAAGTTTAACCCATTCAGATTCAGTGCCTGTCGAAGTGTACCCCAGTGAGATTCAGTGCCAGTGGAAATGTATCCCTGTGAGAGTCAGTGCCTGTGGAAATGTACTCCAGTGAGAGTCAGAGGCTGCAGAAGTGTACCCAAGTGAGAGTCAATGCCTGCAGAAGTGTACCCAAGTGAGAGTAAGTGCCTGTGGAAATGAAACCCAGTGAGAGTCAGTGCCTGTGGAAATGTACCCCAGTGAGAGTCAGTGCCTGTAGAAGTGTACCCAAGTGAGAGTCAGTGCCTGTGGAAGTTTACCCCATTCAGATTCAGTGCCTGTGGAAGTGTACCCCAGTGAGAGTCAGTGCCTGTGGAGGTTTACCGCATTCAGATTCAGTGACTGTAGAAGTTTACCCCATTCAGATTCAGTGCCTGCAGAAGTTTACACCATTCAGAGTCACTGCCTGTGGAAGTTTACCCCATTCAGAGTCAGTACCTGTGGAAGTGTACCCCAGTGAGCGTCAGTGCCTGTATAAGTGTACCCAAGTGAGAGTCAGTGCCTGTAGAAGTGTACCCCAGTTCGAGACAGTGCCTAGGGAACGGTAGCCAAGTGACAGTTAGAGCCTGTGGGAATGCACCCCAGTGGGAGTCAGTGTGGGTTGAATTTTAACCCAGAGAGAGTCAGTGCCGATAGAAGTGTACCCCAGTGAGAGTCTGTACCTGTGGAAGTGTACCCCAGTGAGAGTCAGTCCCTGTCGAAGTGCACCCCTGTGAGAGTCAGTCCCTGTGGAACTGGACCCGAGAGAGTGTCAGTGCCTGTGGAAGTTTACCCCATTCAGAGTCAGTGCCTGTGTAAGAGTACTCCAGTGAGATTCAGTGCCTGTGGAAGTTTACCCCATTCAGAGTCAGTGCCTGTGGAAATGTACCCCAGTGAGAGACAGTGCCTGTGGAAGTGTACCCCAGTCAGAGTCAGTGCCTGTCGAAGTGTACCCCACTGAGAGTCATTGCCTGTGGAACGGTAACCAATTCAGAGTCAGTGCCTGTGGAAGTTTATCCATTCAGAGTCAGTGCCTGGGGATGTTTAACACATTCAGATTCAGTGCCTGTGGAAGTGCACCCCAGTGAGAGTAAATGCCTGTGGAAGTTTACCCCATTCGGATTCAGTGCCTGTGGAAGTGTACCCCAGTGAGAGTCAATGCCTGTGAATGTTTACCCCATTCAGAGTCAGTGCATGTGGAAGTTTACCCCATTCAGATTCAGAAACTGTAGACGTTTTCCCTATTCATATTCATTGCCTGTAGAAGTTTACCACATTCAGAGTCAGTGCCTGTGTAAGTGTACCCCAGTGAGAGTCAGTGCCTGTGGAAGTTTACCCCATTCAGAGTCAGTGCCTGTGGAAGTTTACCCCAGTGAGAGTCAGTGCCAGTGGAAGTTTACCCCATTCAGCGTCAGTCCCTGCAGAAGTTTACACCATTCAGATTCAGTGCATGTAGAAGTATACCCAGTGAGAGTCAGTGCCAGTGGAAATGTACCCCTGTGAGAGTCAGTGCCTGTAGAAGTGTACCCCAGTGAGATTCAGTGGCTGGGGAGCGGCTCTCCATTAGGAGTCACTGCCTATAGAAGTGTATCCCATTCAGAGTCAGTGCATGTGGAAAGGTACACCAGTGAGAGTCAGTGCCTGCAGAAGTGTACACAAGTGAGAGTCAGTGCCTGTAGAAGTGTACCCAAGTGAGGGTCAGTGCCTGAAGAAGTGATCCCAAGTGAGAGTCAGTGCCTGTAGAAGTGTACCCAGGTGAGAGTCAGTGCCTGAAGAAGTGATCCCAAGTGAGAGTCGGTGCCTGTGGAAGTTTACCCCATTCTGATTCAGTGCCTGTGGAAAAGTACCCCAGTGAGAGTCAGTGCCTGTGGAAGTTTACCCCATTCAGAGTCAGTGCCTGTGGACGTTTAGCCCAGTGAGAGTCATTGCCTCTAGAAGTTTACGCCATTCAGAATCAGTGCCTGTGGAAGTTTACCCCATTCAGACTCAGTGCCTGTGGACGTTTACCCCATTCAGAGTCAGTGTCTGTGGAAGTGTACCCCAGTGAGAGTCAGTGCCTGTGGAAGATTACCCCATTCAGAGTCATGTGCCTGTGAATGTTTACCCCAGTGAGAGTCAGAGCTTGTGGAAGTTTTCCCCATTCAGATTCAGTACCTGTAGAAGTTTACCCCATTCAGATTCAATGCCTGTAGAAGTGTACCCCAGTGAGATTCAGTGCCAGTGGAAATGTACCCCTGTGAGAGTCAGTGCCAGTGGAAATGTACTCCAGTGAGAGTCAGAGGCTGCAGAAGTGTACCCAAGTGAGAGTCAATGCCTGCAGAAGTGTACCCAAGTGAGAGTCAGTACCTGTGGAAATGTACCCCAGTGAGAGTCAGTGCCTGTGGAAATGTACCCCAGTGAGTGTCAGTGCCTGTGGAAGTGTACCCAAGCGAGAGTCAGTGCCTGTGGAAGATTACCCCATTCAGATTCAGTGCCTGTGGATTTGTCCCCCAGTGAGAGTCAGTGCCTGTGTAAGTTTACCCCATTCAGATTCAGTACCTGGAGAAGTTTACCCCATTCAGACTCAGTGCCTGTGGAAATGTACCCCAGTGAGAGTCAGTGCCTGTGGAAGTTTACCCTATTTAGAGACAGTGCTTGTGGAAGTTTACCCCCGTGAGAGTCAGTGCCTGTGGAGGTTTACCCCATTCATCTTCAGTCCCTGAAGAAGTTTACACCATTCAGATTCAGTGCCTGTAGAAGTGTACCCAGTGAGATTCATTGCCAGTGGAAATGTACCCCTGTGAGAGTCAGTGCCTGTAGAAGTGTACCCCAGTGAAATTCAGTGGCTGGGGAGCTTCTCTCCATTAGGAGTCACTGCTTACAGACTTGTACCCCATACAGAGTCAGTGCATGTGGAAAGGTACACCAGTGAGAGTCAGTGCCTGCAGAAGTGTACCCAAGTGAGAGTCAGGGCCTGCAGAAGTGTACCCAAGTGAGAGTCAGTGCCTGAAGAAGTGATCCCAAGTGAGAGTCGGTGCCTGTGGAAGTTTACCCCATTCAGATTCAGTGCCTGTGGAAGTGTACCCCAGTGAGAGTCAGTGCCTGTGGAGGTTTACCCCATTCAGAGTCAGTGCCTGTGGACGTTTAGCCCAGTGAGAGTCATTGCATCTAGAAGTTTACGCCATTCAGAATCAGTGCCTGAGGAAGTTTACACCATTCAGATTCAGTGCCTGTGCCAGTGTACCCCATTCAGACTCAGTGCCTGTGGAAGTGTACCCCAGCGAGAGTTAGTGCCTGTGGAAGTTTACCCCATTCAGAGTCACTGCCTGTGGAAGTTTATCCCATTCAGATTCAGTGCCTGTAGAAGTGTACCCCAGTGAGTTTCAGTGCCAGTGGAAATGTTCCCTGTGAGAGTCAGTGCCTGTGGAAATGTACTCCAGTGAGAGTCAGAGGCTGCAGAAGTGTACCAAAGTGAGAGTCAATGCCTGCAGAAGTGTACCCAAGTGAGAGTAAGTGCCTGTGGAAATGAACCCCAGTGAGAGTCAGTGCCTGTGGAAATGTACCCCAGTGAGAGTCAGTGCCTGTAGAAGTGTACCCAAGTGAGAGTCAGTGCCTGTGGAAGTTTACCCCATTCAGATTCAGTGCCTGTGGAAGTGTACCCCAGTGAGAGTCAGTGCCTGTAGAAGTTTACCCCATTCAGATGCAGTGCCTGTAGAAGTTTACCCCATTCAGAGTCAGTGCCTGTGGAAGTGTACCCCAGTGAGAGTCAGTGCCTGTGGAATTTTACCCCATTCAGATTCAGAAACTGTTGACGTTTTCCTCATTCATATTCAGTGCCTGGAGAAGTTTACCCCATTCAGAGTCAGTGCCAGTGCAAGTGTAACCCATTCAGAGTCAGGGCCTGTGGAAGTGTACCCCAGTAAGAGTCAGTGCCTGTGGAATTTTACCCCATTCAGATTCAGAAACTGTAGACGTTTTCCCCAGTCATATTCAGTGCCTGGAGAAGTTTACCCCATTCAGAGTCAGTGCCTGTGTAAGTGTACCCCATTCAGAGTCAGTGCCTGTGGAAGTGTAACACAGTGAGAGTCAGTGCCTGTGGAATTTTACCCCATTCAGAGTCAGTGCCTGTGGAAGTGTACCCCAGTGACAGTCAGTGCCTGCAGAAGTGTCCCCAGCGAGATTCAGTGGCTGGGGAGCGGCTCTCCATTCGGAGTCACTGCCTATAGAAGTGTACCCCACTCAGAGTCAGTGCATGTGGAAATGTACCCCAGTGAGAGTCAGTGCCTGTGGAAATGTACCCGAGTGAGAGTCAGGGTTGTAGAAGTGTACCCAAGTGAGAGTCAGTGCCTGTAGAAGTGTACCCAATTGAGAGTCAGTGCCAGTAGAAGTGTACCCAAGTGAGAGTCAGTGCATGTGGTAATGTACCCCAGTGAGAGTCAATGCCTGTGGAAATGTACCCCAGTGAGAGTCAGTGCCTGTAGAAGTGTACGCAAGTGAGTGACTGTGCCTGCAGAAGTGTACCCAATTGAGACTCTGCGCCTGTGGAAATGTACACCAGTGAGAGTCAGTGCCTGTGGAATTGCACCCCAGTGAGAGTCAGTGCCTGTGGAAGTTTACCCGAGTGAGCGTCAGTGCCTGTATAAGTGTACCCAAGTGAGAGTCAGTGCCTGTAGAAGTGTACCCCAGTTCGAGACAGTGCCTAGGGAACGGTCCCCAAGTGACAGTTAGAGCCTGTGGGACTGCACCCCAGTGCGAGTCAGTGTGGGTTGAATTTTAACCCAGAGAGAGTCAGTGCCGATAGAAGTGTACCCCAGTGAGAGTCAGTCCCTGTCGAAGTGCACCCCTGTGAGAGTCAGTCCCTGTGGAACTGGACCCGAGAGTGTGTCAGTGCCTGTGGAAGTTTACCCCATTCAGAGTCAGTGCCTGTGTAAGAGTACTCCAGTGAGATTCAGTGCCTGTGGAAGTTTACCCCATTCATAGTCAGTGCCTGTGGAAATGTACCCCAGTGAGAGACAGTGCCTGTGGAAGTGTACCCCACTGAGAGTCATTGCCTGTGGAACTGTAACCAATTCAGAGTCAGTGCCTGTGGAAGTTTACCCATTCAGAGTCAGTGCCTGGGGAAGTTTAACACATTCAGTTTCAGTGCCTGTGGAAGTGTACCCCAGTGAGAGTAAATGCCTGTGGAAGTTTACCCCATTCGGATTCAGTGCCTGTGGAAGTGTACCCCAGTGAGAGTCAATGCCTGTGGATGTTTACCCCATTCAGAGTCAGTGCATGTGGAAGTGTACACCAAAGAGAGTCTTTGCCTGTGGAAGTTGAACCCATTCAGTGTCATTGCCTGTGGAAGTGCATCCCAGTGAGGGTCAGTGCCTGTGGAAGTTTACCCCATTCAGAGTCAGTGCCTGTGGAAGGGTCCCCCAGTGAGAGTCAGTGCCTGTAGAAGTGTACCCAAGTGAGAGTCAGTGCCTGTGGAAGATTATCCCATTCAGATTCAGTGCCTGTGGATGTGTCCCCCAGTGAGAGTCAGTGCCTGTGGAAGTTTACCCCATTCAGATTCAGTACCTGTAGAAGTTTACCCCATTCAGAGTCAGTGCCTGTGGAGGTTTACCCCAGTGAGAGTCAGTTCCTGTGGAAGTGTACCCCAGTGAGAGTCAGTGCCTTTGGAAGTTTACCCCATACAGAGTCAGTGCCTGTGTAAGTGTACCCCAGTGAGAGTCAGTGCCTGTGGAAGTGTACCCCAGTGAGAGTCAGTGCCTGTGGAAGTTTACCCCATTCAGATTCAGAAACTGTAGCCGTTTTCCCTATTCATATTCAGTGCCTGTAGAAGTTTACCACATTCAGAGTCAGTACCTGTGTAAGTGTACCCCAGTGAGAGTCAGTGCCTGTGGAAGTTTACCCCATTCAGAGTCAGTGCCTGTGGAAGTTTACCCCAGTGAGAGTCAGTGCCAGTGGAAGTTTACCCCATTCAGCGTCAGTCCCTGTAGAAGTTTACACCATTCAAATTCAGTGCATGTAGAAGTATACCCAGTGAGAGTCAGTGCCAGTGGAAATGTACCCCTGTGAGAGTCAGTGCCTGTAGAAGTGTACCCCAGTGAGATTCAGTGGCTGGGGAGCAGCTCTCCATTAGGAGTCACTGCCTATAGAAGTGTATCCCATTCAGAGTCAGTGCATGTGGAAAGGTACACCAGTGAGAGTCAGTGCCTGCAGAAGTGTACACAAGTGAGGGCCAGTGCCTGAAGAAGTGATCCCAAGTGAGAGTCGGTGCCTGTGGAAGTTTACCCCATTCAGATTCAGTGCCTGTGGAAGTGTACCCCAGTGAGTGTCAGTGCCTGTGGAAGTTTACCCCATTCAGAGTCAGTGCCTGTGGACGTTTAGCCCAGTGAGAGTCATTGCCTCTAGAAGTTTACGCCATTCAGAATCAGTGCCTGTGGAAGTTTACCCCATTCAGATTCTGTGCCTGTGGCAGTATACCCCATTCAGACTCAGTGCCTGTGGAGGTTTACCCCAGTGAGAGTCAGTGCCTGTGGAAGTTTACCCCATTCAGATTCAGTACCTGGAGAAGTTTACCCCATTCAGATGCAGTGCCTGTAGCAGTTTACCCCATTCAGAGTCAGTGCCTGTGGAGGTTTACCCCAGTGAGAGTCAGTTCCTGTGGAAGTGTACCCCAGTGAGAGTCAGTGCCTTTGGAAGTTAACCCCATACAGAGTCAGTGCCTGTGTAAGTGTACCCCAGTGAGAGTCAGTGCCTGTGGAAATGTACCCCTGTGAGAGTCAGTGCCTGTAGAAGTGTACCCCAGTGAGATTCAGTGGCTGGGGAGCGGCTCTCCATTAGGAGTCACTGCCTATAGAAGTGTATCCCATTCAGAGTCAGTGCATGTGGAAAGGTACACCAGTGAGAGTCAGTGCCTGCAGAAGTGTACACAAGTGAGAGTCAGTGCCTGTAGAAGTGTACCCAAGTGAGGGTCACTGCCTGAAGAAGTGATCCCAAGTGAGAGTCGGTGCCTGTGGAAGTTTACCCCATTCAGATTCAGTGCCTGTGGAAGTGTACCCCAGTGAGTGTCAGTGCCTGTGGAAGTTTACCCCATTCAGAGTCAGTGCCTGTGGACGTTTAGCCCAGTGAGAGTCATTGCCTCTAGAAGTTTACGCCATTCAGAATCAGTGCCTGTGGAAGTTTACCCCATTCAGATTCTGTGCCTGTGGCAGTATACCCCATTCAGACTCAGTGCCTGTGGACGTTTACCCCATTCAGAGTCAGTGCCTGTGGAAGTGTACCCCAGTGAGAGTCAGTGCCTGTGGAAGATTACCCCATTCAGAGTCATGTGCCTGTGGAAGTTTACCCCAGTGAGAGTCAGAGCTTGTGGAAGTTTTCCCCATTCAGATTCAGTACCTGTAGAAGTTTACCCCATTCAGATTCAGTGCCTGTAGAAGTGTACCCCAGTGAGATTCAGTGCCAGTGGAAATGTATCCCTGTGAGAGTCCGTGCCTGTGGAAACGTACTCCAGTGAGAGTCAGAGCCTGTAGAAGTGTACCCAAGTGAGAGTCAGTGCCTGTGGAAGTTTACCCCATTCAGATTCAGTGCCTGTGGAAGTGTGCCCCAGTGAGAGTCAGTGCCTGTGGAAGTTTACCCCATTCATCTTCAGTCCCTGTAGAAGTTTACACCATTCAGATTCAGTGCCTGTAGAAGTGTACCCCAGTGAGAGTCAGTGCCTGTGGAAGTTTACCCCATTCAGAGTCAGTGCCTGTGGAAGTTTAACCCATTCAGATTCAGTGCCTGTCGAAGTGTACCCCAGTGAGATTCAGTGCCAGTGGAAATGTATCCCTGTGAGAGTCAGTGCCTGTGGAAATGTACTCCAGTGAGAGTCAGAGGCTGCAGAAGTGTACCCAAGTGAGAGTCAATGCCTGCAGAAGTGTACCCAAGTGAGAGTAAGTGCCTGTGGAAATGAAACCCAGTGAGAGTCAGTGCCTGTGGAAATGTACCCCAGTGAGAGTCAGTGCCTGTAGAAGTGTACCCAAGTGAGAGTCAGTGCCTGTGGAAGTTTACCCCATTCAGATTCAGTGCCTGTGGAAGTGTACCCCAGTGAGAGTCAGTGCCTGTGGAGGTTTACCGCATTCAGATTCAGTGACTGTAGAAGTTTACCCCATTCAGATTCAGTGCCTGCAGAAGTTTACACCATTCAGAGTCACTGCCTGTGGAAGTTTACCCCATTCAGAGTCAGTACCTGTGGAAGTGTACCCCAGTGAGCGTCAGTGCCTGTATAAGTGTACCCAAGTGAGAGTCAGTGCCTGTAGAAGTGTACCCCAGTTCGAGACAGTGCCTAGGGAACGGTAGCCAAGTGACAGTTAGAGCCTGTGGGAATGCACCCCAGTGGGAGTCAGTGTGGGTTGAATTTTAACCCAGAGAGAGTCAGTGCCGATAGAAGTGTACCCCAGTGAGAGTCTGTACCTGTGGAAGTGTACCCCAGTGAGAGTCAGTCCCTGTCGAAGTGCACCCCTGTGAGAGTCAGTCCCTGTGGAACTGGACCCGAGAGAGTGTCAGTGCCTGTGGAAGTTTACCCCATTCAGAGTCAGTGCCTGTGTAAGAGTACTCCAGTGAGATTCAGTGCCTGTGGAAGTTTACCCCATTCAGAGTCAGTGCCTGTGGAAATGTACCCCAGTGAGAGACAGTGCCTGTGGAAGTGTACCCCAGTCAGAGTCAGTGCCTGTCGAAGTGTACCCCACTGAGAGTCATTGCCTGTGGAACGGTAACCAATTCAGAGTCAGTGCCTGTGGAAGTTTATCCATTCAGAGTCAGTGCCTGGGGATGTTTAACACATTCAGATTCAGTGCCTGTGGAAGTGCACCCCAGTGAGAGTAAATGCCTGTGGAAGTTTACCCCATTCGGATTCAGTGCCTGTGGAAGTGTACCCCAGTGAGAGTCAATGCCTGTGAATGTTTACCCCATTCAGAGTCAGTGCATGTGGAAGTTTACCCCATTCAGATTCAGAAACTGTAGACGTTTTCCCTATTCATATTCATTGCCTGTAGAAGTTTACCACATTCAGAGTCAGTGCCTGTGTAAGTGTACCCCAGTGAGAGTCAGTGCCTGTGGAAGTTTACCCCATTCAGAGTCAGTGCCTGTGGAAGTTTACCCCAGTGAGAGTCAGTGCCAGTGGAAGTTTACCCCATTCAGCGTCAGTCCCTGCAGAAGTTTACACCATTCAGATTCAGTGCATGTAGAAGTATACCCAGTGAGAGTCAGTGCCAGTGGAAATGTACCCCTGTGAGAGTCAGTGCCTGTAGAAGTGTACCCCAGTGAGATTCAGTGGCTGGGGAGCGGCTCTCCATTAGGAGTCACTGCCTATAGAAGTGTATCCCATTCAGAGTCAGTGCATGTGGAAAGGTACACCAGTGAGAGTCAGTGCCTGCAGAAGTGTACACAAGTGAGAGTCAGTGCCTGTAGAAGTGTACCCAAGTGAGGGTCAGTGCCTGAAGAAGTGATCCCAAGTGAGTGTCGGTGCCTGTGGAAGTTTACCCCATTCAGATTCAGTGCCTGTGGAAGTGTACCCCAGTGAGTGTCAGTGCCTGTGGAAGTTTACCCCATTCAGAGTCAGTGCCTGTGGACGTTTAGCCCAGTGAGAGTCATTGCCTCTAGAAGTTTACGCCATTCAGAATCAGTGCCTGTGGAAGTTTACCCCATTCAGATTCTGTGCCTGTGGCAGTATACCCCATTCAGACTCAGTGCCTGTGGACGTTTACCCCATTCAGAGTCAGTGCCTGTGGAAGTGTACCCCAGTGAGAGTCAGTGCCTGTGGAAGATTACCCCATTCAGAGTCATGTGCCTGTGGAAGTTTACCCCAGTGAGAGTCAGAGCTTGTGGATGTTTTCCCCATTCAGATTCAGTACCTGTAGAAGTTTACCCCATTCAGATTCAGTGCCTGTAGAAGTGTACCCCAGTGAGATTCAGTGCCAGTGGAAATGTATCCCTGTGAGAGTCCGTGCCTGTGGAAATGTACTCCAGTGAGAGTCAGAGCCTGTAGAAGTGTACCCAAGTGAGAGTCAGTGCCTGTGGAAGTTTACCCCATTCAGATTCAGTGCCTGTGGAAGTGTGCCCCAGTGAGAGTCAGTGCCTGTGGAAGTTTACCCCATTCATCTTCAGTCCCTGTAGAAGTTTACACCATTCATATTCAGTGCCTGCAGAAGTGTACCCCAGTGAGAGTCAGTGCCTGTGGAAGTTTACCCCATTCATCTTCAGTCCCTGTAGAAGTTTTCACCATTCAGATTCAGTGCCTGTAGAAGTGTACCCCAGTGAGAGTCAGTGCCTGTGGAAGTTTACCCCATTCAGTGTCAGTGCCTGTGGAAGTTTAACCCATTCAGATTCAGTGCCTGCAGAAGTGTACCCCAGTGAGATTCAGTGCCAGTGGAAATGTATCCCTGTGAGAGTCAGTGCCTGTGGAAATGTACTCCAGTGAGAGTCAGAGGCTGCAGAAGTGTACCCAAGTGAGAGTCAATGCCTGCAGATGTGTACCCAAGTGAGAGTAAGTGCCTGTGGAAATGAACCCCAGTGAGAGTCAGTGCCTGTGGAAATGTACCCCAGTGAGAGTCAGTGCCTGTAGAAGTGTACCCAAGTGAGAGTCAGTGCCTGTGGAAGTTTACCCCATTCAGATTCAGTGCCTGTGGAAGTGTACCCCAGTGAGAGTCAGTGCCTGTGGAGGTTTACCGCATTCAGATTCAGTGCCTGCAGAAGTTTACACCATTCAGAGTCACTGCCTGTGGAAGTTTACCCCATTCAGAGTCAGTACCTGTGGAAGTGTACCCCAGTGAGCGTCAGTGCCTGTGTAAGTGTACCCATGTGAGAGTCAGTGCCTGGAGAAGTGTACCCCAGTTCGAGACAGTGCCTAGGGAACGGTAGCCAAGTGACAGTTAGAGCCTGTGGGAATGCACCCCAGTGGGAGTCAGTGTGGGTTGAATTTTAACCCAGAGAGAGTCAGTGCCGATAGAAGTGTACCCCAGTGAGAGTCTGTACCTGTGGAAGTGTACCCCAGTGAGAGTCAGTCCCTGTCGAAGTGCACCCCTGTGAGAGTCAGTGCCTGTGGAAGTGTACCCCAGTGTGAGTCAGTGCCTGTGGAAATGTACCCAAGTGAGAGTCAGTGCCTGTAGAAGTGTACCCAATTGAGAGTCAGTGCCAGTAGAAGTGTACCCAAGTGAGAGTCGGTGCATGTGGTAATGTACTCCAGTGAGAGTCAGTGCCTGTGGAAATGTACCCCAGTGAGAGTCAGTGCCTGTAGAAGTGTACCCAAGTGAGAGACAGTGCCTGTAGAAGTGTACCCAATTGAGAATCTGTGCCTGTGGAAATGTACACCAGTGAGAGTGAGTGCCTGTGGAATTGCACCCCAGTGAGAGTCAGTGCCTGTGGAAGTTTACCCCATTCAGAGTCAGTGCCTGTGGAAGTGTCCCCGAGTGTGAGTCATTGCCTGTGGAAGTTTACCCCATTCAGATTCAGTACCTGTAGAGGTTTACCCCATTCAGATTCAGTGCCTGCAGAAGTTTACACCATTCAGAGTCACTGCCTGTGGAAGTTTACCCCATTCAGAGTCAGTACCTGTGGAAGTGTACCCCAGTGAGCGTCAGTGCCTGTATAAGTGTACCCAAGTGAGAGTCAGTGCCTGTAGAAGTGTACCCCAGTTCGAGACAGTGCCTAGGGAACGGTAGCCAAGTGACAGTTAGAGCCTGTGGGAATGCACCCCAGTGGGAGTCAGTGTGGGTTGAATTTTCACCCAGAGAGAGTCAGTGCCGATAGAAGTGTACCCCAGTGAGAGTCTGTACCTGTGGAAGTGTACCCCAGTGAGAGTCAGTCCCTGTCGAAGTGCACCCCTGTGAGAGTCAGTCCCTGTGGAACTGGACCCGAGAGAGTGTCAGTGCCTGTGGAAGTTTACCCCATTCAGAGTCAGTGCCTGTGTAAGAGTACTCCAGTGAGATTCAGTGCCTGTGGAAGTTTACCCCATTCAGAGTCAGTGCCTGTGGAAATGTACCCCAGTGAGAGACAGTGCCTGTGGAAGTGTACCCCAGTCAGAGTCAGTGCCTGTCGAAGTGTACCCCACTGAGAGTCATTGCCTGTGGAACGGTAACCAATTCAGAGTCAGTGCCTGTGGAAGTTTACCCATTCAGAGTCAGTGCCTGGGGAAGTTTAACACATTCAGATTCAGTGCCTGTGGAAGTGTACCCCAGTGAGAGTAAATGCCTGTGGAAGTTTACACCATTCGGATTCAGTGCCTGTGGAAGTGTACCCCAGTGAGAGTCAATGCCTGTGGATGTTTACCCCATTCAGAGTCAGTGCATGTGGAAGTGTACACCAAAGAGAGTCTTTGCCGGTGGAAGTTGACCCCATTCAGTGTTATTGCCTGTGGAAGTGCATCCCAGTGAGGGTCAGTGCCTGTGGAAGTTTACCCCATTCAGAGTCAGTGCCTGTGGAAGTGTCCCCCAGTGAGAGTCAGTGCCTGTAGAAGTGTACCCAAGTGAGAGTCAGTGCCTGTGGAAGTTTACCCCATTCAGACTCAGTGCCTGTGCATGTGTCCCCCAGTGAGAGTCAGTGCCTGTGGAAGTTTACCCCATTCAGATGCAGTGTCTGTAGAAGTTTACCACATTCAGAGTCAGTGCCTGTGGAAGTGCATCCCAGTGAGGGTCAGTGCCTGTGGAAGTTTACCCCATTCAGATTCAGTGCCTGTGGATGTGTACCCCAGTGAGAGTCAGTGCCTGTAGAAGTTTACCCCATTCAGATGCAGTGTCTGTAGCAGTTTACCCCATTGAGAGTCAGTGCCTGTGGAGGTTTACCCCAGTGAGAGTCAGTTCCTGTGGAAGTGTACCCCAGTGAGAGTCAGTGCCTTTGGAAGTTTACCCCACACAGAGTCAGTGCCTGTGTAAGTGTACCCCAGTGAGAGTCAGTGCCTGTGGAAGTGCACCCCTGTGAGAGTCAGTCCCTGTGGAACTGGACCCGAGAGAGTGTCAGTGCCTGTGGAAGTTGACCCCATTCAGAGTCAGTGCCTGTGGAAATTTACCCCAGTGAGAGACAGTGCCTGTGGAAGTGTACCCCAGTCAGAGTCAGTGCCTGTCGAAGTGTACCCCACTGAGAGTCATTGCCTGTGGAACTGTAACCAATTCAGAGTCAGTGCATGTGGAAGTTTACCCATTCAGAGTCAGTGCCTGGGGAAGTTTAACACATTCAGTTTCAGTGCCTGAGGAAGTGTACCCCAGTGAGAGTAAATGCCTGTGGAAGTTTACCCCATTCGGATTCAGTGCCTGTGGAAGTGTACCCCAGTGAGAGTAAATGCCTGTGGAAGTTTACCCCATTCAGAGTCAGTGCATGTGGAAGTGTACACCAAAGAGAGTCTTTGCTGGTGGAAGTTGACCCCATTCAGTGTAATTGCCTGTGGAAGTGCATCCCAGTGAGGGTCAGTGCCTGTGGAAGTTTACCCCATTCAGAGTCAGTGCCTGTGGAAGTGTACCCAGTGAGAGTCAGTGCCTGTGGAGGTTTACCGCATTCAGATTCAGTACCTGTAGAAGTTTACCACATTCAGATGCAGTGCCTGTAGAAGTTTACCCCATTCAGAGTCCGTGCCTGTGGAAGTTTACCCCATTCAGAGTCAGTGCCTGTGGAAGTGTACCCCAGTGAGAGTCAGTGCCTGTGGAGGTTTACCCCATTCAGAGACAGTGCCTGTGGAAGTGTACCCCAGTGAGAGTCAGTGCCTGTGGAATTTTACCCCATTCAGATTCAGAAACTGTAGACGTTTTCCTCATTCATATTCAGTGCCTGGAGAAGTTTACCCCATTCAGAGTCAGTGCCAGTGTAAGTTTAACCCATTCAGAGTCAGTGCCTGTGGAAGTGTACCCCAGTGAGAGTCAGTGCCTGTGGAATTTTACCCCATTCAGATTCAGAAACTGTAGACGTTTTCCCCAGTCATATTCAGTGCCTGGAGAAGTTTACCCCATTCAGAGTCAGTGCCTGTGTAAGTGTACCCCATTCAGAGTCAGTGCCTGTGGAAGTGTAACACGGTGAGAGTCAGTGCCTGTGGAAGTTTACCCCATTCACAGTCAGTGCCTGTGGATGTGTACTCCAGTGACAGTCACTGCCTAAAGAAGTGTACCCCACTCAGAGTCAGTGCATGTGGAAATGTACCCGAGTGAGAGTCAGGGCCTGTCGAAGTGTACCCAAGTGAGAGTCAGTGCCTGTAGAAGTGTACCCAATTGAGAGTCAGTGCCAGTAGAAGTGTACCCAAGTGAGAGTCAGTGCATGTGGTAATGTACTCCAGTGAGAGTCAGTGCCTGTGGAAATGTACCCCAGTGAGAGTCAGTGCCTGTAGAAGTGTACCCAAGTGAGAGACAGTGCCTGTAGAAGTGTACCCAATTGAGAATCTGTGCCTGTGGAAATGTACACCAGTGAGAGTCAGTGCCTGTGGAATTGCACCCCAGTGAGAGTCAGTGCCTGTGGAAGTTTACCCCATTCAGAGTCAGTGCCTGTGGAAGTGCCCCCGAGTGTGAGTCATTGCCTGTGGAAGTTTACCCATTCAGATTCAGTACCTGTATAGGTTTACCCCATTCAGAGTCACTGCCTGTGGAAGTTTACCCCATTCAGAGTCAGTACCTGTGGAAGTGTACCCCAGTGAGCGTCAGTGCCTGTATAAGTGTACCCAAGTGAGAGTCAGTGCCTGTAGAAGTGTACCCCAGTTCGAGACAGTGCCTAGGGAACGGTAGCCAAGTGACAGTTAGAGCCTGTGGGAAAGCACCCCAGTGGGAGTCAGTGTGGTTTGAATTTTAACCCTGAGAGAGTCAGTGCCGATAGAAGTGTACCCCAGTGAGAGTCTGTACCTGTGGAAGTGTACCCCAGTGAGAGTCAGTCCCTGTCGAAGTGCACCCCTGTGAGAGTCAGTGCCTGTGGAACTGGACCCGAGAGAGTGTCAGTGCCTGTGGAAGTTTACCCCATTCAGAGTCAGTGCCTGTGTAAGAGTACTCCAGTGAGATTTAGTGCCTGTGGAAGTTTACCCCATTCAGAGTCAGTGCCTGTGGAAATGTACCCCAGTGAGAGACAGTGCCTGTGGAAGTGTACCCCAGTCAGAGTCAGTGCCTGTCGAAGTGTACCCCACTGAGAGTCATTGCCTGTGGAACGGTAACCAATTCAGAGTCAGTGCTGTGGAAGTTTACCCATTCAGAGTCAGTGCCTGGGGAAGTTTAACACATTCAGATTCAGTGCCTGTGGAAGTGTACCCCAGTGAGAGGAAATGCCTGTGGAAGTTTACCCCATTCGGATTCATTGCCTGTGGAAGTGTACCCCAGTGAGAGTCAATGCCTGTGAATGTTTACCCCATTCAGAGTCAGTGCATGTGGAAGTGTGCACCAAAGAGAGTCTTTGCCGGTGTAAGTTGACCCCATTCAGTGTCATTGCCTGTGGAAGTGCATCCCAGTGAGGGTCAGTGCCTGTGGAAGTTTACCCCATTCAGAGTCAGTGCCTGTGGAAGTGTCCCCCAGTGAGATTCAGTGCCTGTAGAAGTGTACCCAAGTGAGAGTCAGTGCCTGTGGAAGTTTACCCCATTCAGATTCATTGCCTGTGGATGTGTCCCCCAGTGAGAGTCAGTGCCTGTGGAAGTTTACCCCATTCAGATTCAGTACCTCTAGAAGTTTACCCCATTCAGATGCAGTGCCTGTAGCAGTTTACCCCATTCAGAGTCAGTGCCTGTGGAGGTTTACCCCAGTGAGAGTCAATGCCTGTGGAAGTTTACCCCATTCAGATTCAGTACCTGTAGAAGTTTACCCCATACAGAGTCAGTGCCTGTGGAAGTGTACCCCAGTGAGAGTCAGTGCCTGTGGAAGTTTACCCCATTCCGATTCAGAAACTGTAGACGTTTTCCCCATTCATATTCAGTGCCTGTAGAAGTTTACCACATTCAGAGTCAGTGCCTGTGGAAGTGCATCCCAGTGAGGGTCAGTGCCTGTGGAAGTATACCCAATTCAGAGTCAGTGCCTGTAGAAGTGTACCCAAGTGAGAGTCAGTGCCTGTGGAAGTGTACCCCAGTCAGAGTCAGTGCCTGTCGAAGTGTACCCCACTGAGAGTCATTGCCTGTGGAACGGTAACCAATTCAGAGTCAGTGCTGTGGAAGTTTACCCATTCAGAGTCAGTGCCTGGGGAAGTTTAACACATTCAGATTCAGTGCCTGTGGAAGTGTACCCCAGTGAGAGTAAATGCCTGTGGAAGTTTACCCCATTCGGATTCATTGCCTGTGGAAGTGTACCCCAGTGAGAGTCAATGCCTGTGAATGTTTACCCCATTCAGAGTCAGAGCATGTGGAAGTGTACACCAAAGAGAGTCTTTGCCGGTGGAAGTTGACCCCATTCAGTGTCATTGCCTGTGGAAGTGCATCCCAGTGAGGGTCAGTGCCTGTGGAAGTTTACCCCATTCAGAGTCAGTGCCTGTGGAAGTGTCCCCCAGTGAGAGTCAGTGCCTGTAGAAGTGTACCCAAGTGAGAGTCAGTGCCTGTGGAAGTTTACCCCATTCAGATTCAGTGCCTGTGGATGTGTCCCCCAGTGAGAGTCAGTGCCTGTGGAAGTTTACCCCATTCAGATTCAGTACCTCTAGAAGTTTACCCCATTCAGATGCAGTGCCTGTAGCAGTTTACCCCATTCAGAGTCAGTGCCTGTGGAGGTTTACCCCAGTGAGAGTCAATGCCTGTGGAAGTTTACCCCATTCAGATTCAGTACCTGTAGAAGTTTACCCCATACAGATTCAGTGCCTGTGTAAGTGTACCCCAGTGAGAGTCAGTGCCTGTGGAAGTTTACCCCATTCCGATTCAGAAACTGTAGACGTTTTCCCCATTCATATTCAGTGCCTGTAGAAGTTTACCACATTCAGAGTCAGTGCCTGTGGAAGTGCATCCCAGTGAGGGACAGTGCCTGTGGAAGTATACCCAATTCAGAGTCAGTGCCTGTAGAAGTGTACCCAAGTGAGAGTCAGTGCCTGTGGAAGTTTACCCCATTCAAATTCAGTGCCTGTGGATGTGTACCCCAGTGAGAGTCAGTGCCTGTAGAAGTTTACCCCATTCAGATGCAGTGTCTGTAGCAGTTTACCCCAATCAGAGTCAGTGCCTGTGGAGGTTTACCCCAGTGAGAGTCAGTTCCTGTGGAAGTGTACCCCAGTGAGAGTCAGTGCCTTTGGAAGATTACCCCACACAGAGTCAGTGCCTGTGTAAGTGTACCCCAGTGAGAGTCAGTGCCTGTGGAAGTGCACCCCTGTGAGAGTCAGTCCCTGTGGAACTGGACCCGTGAGAGTGTCAGTGCCTGTGGAAGTTTACCCCATTCAGAGTCAGTGCCTGTGTAAGAGTACTCCAGTGAGATTCAGTGCCTGTGGAAGTTTACCCCATTCCGAGTCAGTGCCTGTGGAAATTTACCCCAGTGAGAGACAGTGCCTGTGGAAGTGTACCCCAGTCAGAGTCAGTGCCTGTCGAAGTGTACCCCACTGAGAGTCATTGCCTGTGGAACTGTAACCAATTCAGAGTCAGAGCATGTGGAAGTTTACCCATTCAGAGTCAGTGCCTGGGGAAGTTTAACACATTCAGTTTCAGTGCCTGTGGAAGTGTACCCCAGTGAGAGTAAATGCCTGTGGAAGTTTACCCCATTCGGATTCAGTGCCTGTGGAAGTGTACCCCAGTGAGAGTCAATGCCTGTGGATGTTTACCCCATTCAGAGTCAGTGCATGTTTAAGTGTACACCAAAGAGAGTCTTTGCCGGTGGAAGTTGACCCCATTCAGTGTCATTGCCTGTGGAAGTGCATCCCAGTGAGGGTCAGTGCCTGTGGAAGTTTACCCCATTCAGAGTCAGTGCCTGTGGAAGTGTCCCCCAGAGAGAGTCAGTGCCTGTAGAAGTGTACCCAAGTGAGAGTCAGTGCCTGTGGAAGTTTACCCCATTCTGATTCAGTGCCTGTGGATGTGTCCCCCAGTGAGAGTCAGTGCCTGTGGAAGTTTACCCCATTCAGATTCAGTACCTGTAGAAGTTTACCCCATTCAGATGCAGTGCCTGTAGCAGTTTACCCCATTCAGAGTCAGTGCCTGTGGAGGTTTACCCCAGTGAGAGTCAGTTCCTGTGGAAGTGTATCCCAGTGAGAGTCAGTGCCTTTGGAAGTTTACCCCAGACAGAGTCAGTGCCTGTGTAAGTGTACCCCAGTGAGAGTCAGTGCCTGTGGAAGTGTACCCCAGTGAGAGTCAGTGCCTGTGGAGGTTTACCCCATTCCGATTCAGAAACTGTAGACGTTTTCCCCATTCATATTCAGTGCCTGTAGAAGTTTACCACATTCAGAGTCAGTGCCTGTGGAAGTGCATCCCAGTGAGGGTCAGTGCCTGTGGAAGTTTACCCCATTCAGAGTCAGTGCCTGTAGAAGTGTACCCAAGTGAGAGACAGTGCCTGTGGAAGTTTACCCCATTCAGATTCAGTGCCTGTGGATGTGTCCCCCAGTGAGAGTCAGTGCCTGTAGAAGTTTACCCCATTCAGATGCAGTGCCTGTAGCAGTTTACCCCATTCAGAGTCAGTGCCTGTGGAGGTTTACCCCAGTGAGAATCAGTTCCTGTGGAAGTGTACCCCAGTGAGAGTCAGTGCCTTTGGACGTTTACCCCATACAGAGTCAGTGCCTGTGTAAGTGTACCCCAGTGAGACTCAGTGCCTGTGGAATTGTACCCCAGTGAGAGTCAGTGCCTGTGGACGTTTACCCCATTCAGATTCAGAAACTGTAGACGTTTTCCCCATTCATATTCAGTGCCTGTAGAAGTTTACCACATTCAGAGTCAGTGCCTGTGTAAGTGTACCCCATTCAGAGTCAGTGCCTGTGGAAGTTTACCCCATTCAGAGTCAGTGCCTGTGGAAGTGAACCCCAGTGACAGTCAGTGCCTGCAGAAGTGTACCCCAGCGAGATTCAGTGGCAGGGGAGCAACTCTGCATTAGGAGTCACTGCCTATAGAAGTGCACCCCACTCAGAGTCAGTGCATGTGGAAATGTACCCCAGTGTGAGTCAGTGCCTGTGGAAATGTGCCCGAGTGAGAGTCAGGGCCTGCAGAAGTGTACCCAAGTGAGAGTCAGTGCCTGTGGAAGTGTACCCAATTGAGAGTCAGTGCCAGTAGAAGTGTACCCAAGTGAGAGTCAGTGCCTCTGGAAATGTACCCCAGTGAGAGTCAGTGCCTGTAGGCGTGTACCCAAGTGAGAGACAGTGCCTGTAGAAGTGTACCCAATTGAGAATCTGTGCCTGTGGAAATGTACACCAGTGAGATTCAGAGATTGTGGAAATGTACCCCAGTGAGAGTCAATGCCTGTAGAAGTGTAACCAAGTGAGAGTCAGTGCCTCTGGAAGTTTATGCCATTCAGATTCAGTACCTGTAGAAGTTTATCCCATTCAGATTTTTTTGCCTGTGGTAGTGTACCCCAGTGAGAGTCAGTACCTGTGGAAGTTTAACCCATTCAGAGTCAGTGCCTGTGGAAGTGTACCCCAGTGAGAGTCATTGCCTGTGGAAGTTTAACCCATTTAGAGTCAGTGCCTACGGAAGTGTACCCCAGTGGGAGTCATTGCCTGTGGAAGTGTACCCCAGTGAGAGTCAGTTCCTGTGGAAGTTTACCCCATTCAGCATCAGTCCCTGCAGAAGTTTACACCATTCAGATTCAGTGCCTGTGGAAGTGTACCCAGTGAGAGTCAGTGGCAGTGGAAATGTACCCCTGTGAGAGTCAGTGCCTGTAGAAGTGTACCACAGTGAGATTCAGTGGCTGGGGAGCGGCTCTCCATTAGGAGTCACTGCCTAAAGAAGTGTACCCCCATTCAGAGTCAGTGCATGTGGAAAGTTACACCAGTGAGAGTCAGTGCCCGCAGAAGTGTACCCAAGTGAGAGTCAGTGCCTGCAGAAGTGTACCCAAGTGAGAGTCAGTGCCTGTGGAAATTTACCCCATCCAGTGTCAGTACTTGTGGAAGTGTCCCCCAGTCAGAGTCAGTGCCGGTGGAAGTTTGCCCCATTCAGAGTCAGTGCCTGTGGAAGTGCACCCCCGTGAGAGTCAGGGCCTGTGGAAGTTTACCCCAATCAGAGTCAGTGCCTGTTGAAGTGTCCCCCAGTGTGAGTCAGTGCCTGTGGAAGTTTACCTCATGCAGATTCAGTTCCTGTAGAAGTTTACCCCATTCAGATTCAGTGTCTGTGGAAGATTACCACTTTCAGAGTCACTGCCTGTGGAGGTTTACCCCATTCAGTGTCAGTACCTGTGGAAGTGTACCCCAGAGAGAGTCAGAGCCTGTGGAAGTTTACCCCAGTGAGAGTCAGTGCCTGTGGAAGTTTAACCCATTCAGACTCAGTGCCTGTGGAAGTGTACCCCAGTGAGAGTAAGTGCCTGTGGAAGTTTACCCCAGTCAGTGTCAGTGCCTGTCGAAGTGTACCCCACTGAGAGTCATTGCCTGCGGATGTGTACCCCAGTGAGAGTCATTGCCTGTGGAAGTGCACTCCAGTGCGAGTCAGTGCCTGTGGAAATTTACCCCATTCACAGTCAGTGCCTGTGGAAGAGTTCTCCAGTGAGAGTCAGTGCCAGTGGAAGTTTACCCCATTCAGAGTCAGTGCCTGTGGAGGTGTACTCCAGTTAGAGTCAGTGCCTGTGGAAATTTACCCCAGTAAGTGTGAGTGCCTATCGAAGTGTACCCCACTGAGAGTCATTGCCTGTGGAAGTTTACCCCATTCAGAGTCAGTGCCTGTGGAAGTGTACCCCAGTGAGAGTCAGTGCCTGAGGAATTGTACCCCAGTGAGAATCATTGCCTCTGGAAGTTTACCCCATTCAGAGTCGGTACCCGTGGATGTTTACCCCATTCAGATTCAGTGCATGTGGAAGTGCACCCCAATCAGAGTCAGTGCCTGTGGAAGCTTACCCCATTCAGAGTCAGTGCCAGTGGAAGTGTACCCAAGTGAGAGTCAGTGCCTGTGGAATTTTACCCCTTTCAGATTCAGTAACTGTAGAGGTTTACCACATTCAGATTCAGTGCCTGTAGAAGTGTACCCCAGTGAGAGTCAGTGCTTGTGCAAGTTTAACCCATTCAGAGTCAGTGCCTGTGGAAGTGTACCCCAGTGAGAGTCATTGCCTGTGGAAGTGTACCCCAGTCAGAGTCAGTGCCTGTGGATGTTTACGCCATTCAGAGACAGTGCCTGCGGATGTTTACCCCATTCAGATTCAGTACCTGTAGAAGTTTACAACATTCAGATTCAGTGCCTGAATAAGTGTACCCCAGTGAGAGTCAGTGCCTGTGGAAATGTACCCAAGTGAGAGTCAGTGCCTATAGAAGTGTACCCAAGTGAGAGTCAGTGCCTGTGGAAATGTACCCCAGTGAGAGTCAGTGCCTGTAGAAGTGTTCCCAAGTGAGAGTCAGTGCCTGTGGAACTGTACCTCAGAGAGAGTCAGTGCCTGTAGAAGTGTACCCAAGTGAGAGTCAGTGCCTGTGGAAATGTACCCCAGTGAGAGTCAGTGCCTATAGAAGTGTACCCAAGTGAGAGTCAGTGCCTGTGGAAAAGTACCCCAGTGAGAGTCAGTGCCTGTAGAAGTGTACCCAAGTGAGAGTCAGCGCCTGTCGAAGTGTACCCAAGTGAGAGTCAGTGCCTGTGGAAATGTACCCCTGTGAGAGACAGTGCCTGTAGAAGTGTACTCCAGTGAGAGTCAGTGCCTGTAGAAGTGTACCCAAGTGAGAGTCAGTGCCTGTGGAAATGTACCCAAGTGAGAGTCTGTGCGTATAGAAGTGCATCCAAGTGAGAGTCAGTGCCTGTGGAACTGTACCCCAGTGAGAGTCAGTGCCTGTGGAACTGTCTCTCAGAGAGAGTCAGTGCCTGTGGAAGTGTCCCCCAGTGAGAGTCAGTGCCTGTGGAAGTGTACTCCAGTGAGAGTCAGTGCCTGTAGAAGTATACCCCAGTGAGATACAGTGCCTGTAGAAGTGTACCCAAGTGAGAGTCAGTGCCTGTGGAAATGTACCCAAGTGAGAGTCATTGTGGGTGGAATTTTAACCCGGAGAGAGTCATTGCCTTCAGAAGTGTACCCCAGTGAGAGTCTGTACCTGTAGAAGTGTACCCCCGTGAGAGTTAGTCCCAGTAGAAGCGTACCCCTGTGAGAGTCTGTACCTGTAGAAGTGAACCCCTGTGAGAGTCAGTACCTGTGGAACTGGATCCGAGTGAGTGTCAGTGCTTGTGGAAGTTTACCACTTTCAGAGTCAGTGCCTGTGGAAGTGTACTCCAGTGAGAGACAGTGCCTGTGGAAGTTTACCCCATTCAGAGTCAGTGCCTGTGGAAGTGTACCCCAGTGTTAGTCAGTGCCTGTGGAACTGTACTCCAGTGAGAGTCAGTGCCTGTGGAAGTTTACCCCATTCAAACTCAGTGCCTGTGGAAGTGTACCTCAGTGTGAGTCAGTGCCTGTGGAACTGTACTCCAGTGAGAGTCAGTGCCTGTGGAAGTTTACCCCATTCAAACTCAGTGCCTGTGTAAGTGTACTCCAGTGAGAGTCAGTGCCTGTGGAAGTTTACCCCATTCAGAGTCAGTGCCTGTGGAAGTGTTCCCAGAGAGAGTCAGTGACTGTGGAAGTTTACCCCAGGAAGTGTCAGTGCCTATCGAAGTGAACCCCACTGAGAGTCATTGCCTGTGGAAGTTTACCCCATTCTGAGTCAGTGCCTCTGGAAGTGTACTCCAGGAAGTGTCAGTGCCTATCGAAGTGTACCCCACTGAGAGTCATTGCCTCTGGATGTTTACCCCATTCAGATTCAGTGCATGTGGCAGTGCACCCCAATCAGAGTCAGTGCGTGTGGAAGTTTACCCCATTCAGAGTCAGTGCCTGTGGAAGTGTACCTCAGTGAGAGTCAGTGCCTGTGGAAGTGTACACCATTCAGAGTCAGTGCCTGTGGAAATGTACCCCAGTGAGAATCAGTGCCTGTGGAAGTTTACCCCATTCAGATTCAGTACCTGTAGAAGTTTACCACATTCAGATTCAGTGCCTGTAGAAGTGTACCCCAGTGAGAGTCAGTGCCTGTGGAAGATTACCCCATTCAGAGTCTGTGCCTGTGGAAGTGTACACCGGTGAGAGTCAGTGCCTGTGGAAGTTTACCCCATTCAGAGTCAGTGCCTATGTAAGTGTACCCCAGTTAGAGTCAGTGCCAGTGGAAGTGAACCCCAGTGAGAGTCAGTGCCTGCGCAGGTTTAACCCATTCAGAGTCAGTGTCTGTTGAAGTGTACCCCAGTGAGAGTCATTGCCTGTGGAAGTGTACCCCATTCAGATTCAGTAACTGTAGAGGTTTACAACATTCAGATTCAGTGCCTGTAGAAGTGTACCCCAGTGAGAGTCATTGCCTGTGGAAGTTTACCCCATTCAGAGTCAGTGCCTGTGGAAGTGTACCCCAGTGTGAGTCAGTGCCTGTGGAACTGTACTCCAGTGAGAGTCAGTGCCTGTGGAAGTTTACCCCATTCAAACTCAGTGCCTGTGGAAGTGTACTCCAGTGAGAGACAGTGCCTGTGGAAGATACCCCCATTCAGAGTCGGTGCCAGTGGAAGTGTACTCCAGTGAGTGTCAGTGCCTGTGGAAGTTTACCCCATTCAGAGTCAGTGCCTATCGAAGTGAACACCACTGAGAATCATTGCCTGTGGAAGTTTACCCCATTCTGAGTCAGTGCCTGTGGAAGTGTACTCCAGTGAGAGTCAGTGCCTGTGGAAGTTTACCCCATTCAGAGTCAGTGCCTGTGGAAGTGTTCTCCAGAGAGAGTCAGTGCCTGTGGAAGTTTACCCCAGTAAGTGTCAGTGCCTATCGAAGTGAACCCCAGGAAGTGTCAGTGCCTATCGAAGTGTACCCCACTGAGAGTCATTGCCTCTGGATGTTTACCCCATTCAGATTCAGTGCATGTGGCAGTGAACCCCAATCAGAGTCAGTGCGTGTGGAAGTTTACCCCATTCAGAGTCAGTACCTGTGGAAGTGAACCTCAGTGAGAGTCAGTGCCTGTGGAAGTGTACCCCATTCAGAGTCAGTGCCTGTGGAAATGTACCCCAGTGAGAATCAGTGCCTGTGGAAGTTTACCCCATTTAGATTCAGTACCTGTAGAAGTTTACCACATTCAGATTCAGTGCCTGTAGAAGTGTACCCCAGTGAAAGTCAGTGCCTGTGGAAGATTACCCCATTCAGAGTCTGTGCCTGTGGAAGTGTACACCGGTGAGAGTCAGTGCCTGTGGAAGTTTACCCCATTCATAGTCAGTGCCTATGTAAGTGTACCCCAGTTAGATTCAGTGCCAGTGGAAGTGAACCCCAGTGAGAGTCAGTGCCTGCGCAGGTTTAACCCATTCAGAGTCAGTGTCTGTGGAAGTGTACCCCAGTGAGAGTCATTGCCTGTGGAAGTGTACCCCATTCAGATTCAGTAACTGTAGAGGTTTACCACATTCAGATTCAGTGCCTGTAGAAGTGTACCCCAGTGAGAGTCAGTGCCTATGCAAGTTTAACCCATTCAGATTCAGTGCCTGTGGAAGTGTACCCCAGTGAGAGTCATTGCCTGTGGAAGTGTACCCCAGTCAGAGTCAGTGCCTGTGGAAGTTTACGCCATTCAGAGTCAGTGCCTGTGGATGTTTACCCCATTCTGATTCAGTACCTGTAGAAGTTGACACCATTCAGAGTCAGTGCCTGTAGAAGTGTACCCAAGTGAGAGTCAGTGCCTGTCGAAGTGTACCCAAGTGAGAGTCAGTGCCTGTGGAAATGTACCCCAGTGAGAGACAGTGCCTGTAGAAGTGTACTCCAGTGAGAGTCAGTGCCAATAGAAGTGTATCCAAGTGAGAGTCAGTGCCTGTGGAATTGTACCCCAGTGAGAGTCAGTGCCTGTGGAACTGTCTCTCAGAGAGAGTCAGTGCCTGTGGAAGTGTCCCCCAGTGAGAGTCAGTGCCTGTGGAAGTGTACTCCAGTGAGAGTCAGTGCCTGTAGAAGTGTACCCCAGTGAGGGTCAGTGCCTGTAGAAGTGTAACCAAGTGAGAGACAGTGCCTGTAGAAGTGTACCCAAGTGAGAGTCAGTGCCTGTGGAAATGTACCCAAGTGAGAGTCAGTGCCTATAGAAGTGTACCCAAGTGAGAGTCAGTGCCTGTGGAAATGTACCCCAGTGAGAGTCAGTGCCTGTAGAAGTGTACCCAAGTGAGAGTCCGTGCCTGTAGAAGTGTACCCCAGTGAGTGTCAGTGCCTGTGGAAATGTACCCAAGTGAGAGTCAGTGCCTTTAGAAGTGTATCCAAGTGAGAGTCAGTGCCTGTGGAACTGTACCCCAGTGAGAGTCAGAGCCTGTGGAACTGTCTCTCAGAGAGAGTCAGTGCCAGTAGAAATTTGCCCCATTTCGAGTCATTGCCTTGGGAACGGTACCAAAGTGATAGTTAGAGCCTGTGGGACTGCACCCCAGTGCGAGTCATTGTGGGTGGAATTTTAACCCAGAGAGAGTCATTCCCTACAGAAGTGTACCCCAGTGAGAGTCTGTACCTGTAGAAGTGTACCCCCGTGAGAGTCAGTCCCAGTAGAAGCGTACCCCTGTGAGATTCTGTACCTGTAGAAGTGAACCCCTGAGAGAGTCAGTCCCTGTGGAACTGGATCCGAGTGAGTGTCAGTGCCTGTGGAAGTTTACCACTTTCAGAGTCAGTGCCTGTGGAAGTGTACTCCAGTGAGAGACAGTGCCTGTGGAAGTTTACCCCATTCAGAGTCAGTGCCTGTGGAAGTGTACCCCAGTGTGAGTCAGTGCATGTGGAACTGTACTCCAGTGAGAGTCAGTGCCTGTGGAAGTTTACCCCTTACAAACTCAGTGCCTGTGGAAGTGTACCCCAGTGTGAGTCAGTGCCTGTGGAACTGTACTCCAGTGAGAGTCAGTGCCTGTGGAAGTTTAACCCATTCAAACTCAGTGCCTGTGGAAGTGTACTCCAGTGAGAGACAGTGCCTGTGGAAGATACCCCCATTCAGAGTCGGTGCCTGTGGAAGTGTACTCCAGTGAGAGTCAGTGCCTGTGGAAGTTTACCCCATTCAGAGTCAGTGCCTGTGGAAGTGTTCTCCAGAGAGAGTCAGTGCCTGTGGAAGTTTACCCCAGTAAGTGTCAGTGCCTATCGAAGTGAACCCCACTGAGAGTCATTGCCTGTGGAGGTTTATCCCATTCTGAGTCAGTGCCTGTGGAAGTGTACTCCAGTGAGTGTCACTGCCTTTGGAAGTTTACCCCAGGAAGTGTCAGTGCCTATCGAAGTGTACCCCACTGAGAGTCATTGCCTCTGGATGTTTACCCCATTCAGATTCAGTGCATGTGGCAGTGTACCCCAATCAGAGTCAGTGCGTGTGGAAGTTTACCCCATTCAGAGTCAGTACCTGTGGAAGTGTACCTCAGTGAGAGTCAGTGCCTGTGGAAGTGTACCCCATTCAGAGTCAGTGCCTGTGGAAATGTACCCCAGTGAGAATCAGTGCCTGTGGAAGTTTACCCCATTCAGATTCAGTACCTGTAGAAGTTTACCACATTCAGAATCAGTGCCTGTAGAAGTGTACCCCAGTGAGAGTCAGTGCTTGTGGAAGATTACCCCATTCAGAGTCTGTGCCTGTGGAAGTGTACACCGGTGAGAGTCAGTGCCTGTGGAAGTTTACCCCATTCAGAGTCAGTGCCTATGTAAGTGTACCCCAGTTAGAGTCAGTGCCAGTGGAAGTGAAAGCCAGTGAGAGTCAGTGCCTGCGCAAGTTTAACCCATTCAGAGTCGGTGTCTGTGGAAGTGTACCCCAGTGAGAGTCATTGCCTGTGGAAGTGTACCCCATTCAGATTCAGTAACTGTAGAGGTTTACCACATTCAGATTCAGTGCCTGTAGAAGTGTACTCCAGTGAGAGTCAGTGCCTGTGCAAGTTTAACCCATTCAGAGTCAGTGCCTGTGGAAGTGTACCCCAGTGAGAGTCATTGCCTGTGGAAGTGTACCCCAGTCAGAGCCAGTGCCTGTGGAAGTTTACGCCATTCAGAGTCAGTGCCTGTGGATGTTTACCCCATTCAGATTCAGTACCTGTAGAAGTTGACACCATTCAGATTCAGTGCCTGAATAAGTGTACCCCAGTGAGAGTCAGTGCCTGTGGAAATGTACACCAGTGAGAGTCAGTGCCTGTAGAAGTGTACCCAAGTGAGAGTCAGTGCCTGTAGAAGTGTACCCAAGTGAGAGTAAGTGCCTGTGGAAATGTACCCAAGTGAGAGTCAGTGCCTATAGAAGAGTACGCAAGTGAGAATCAGTGCCTGTGGAACTGTACCTCAGAGAGAGTCAGTGCCCGTAGAAGTGTACCCAAGTGAGAGTCAGTGCCTGTGGAAATGTACCCAAGTGAGAGTCAGTGCCGAGAGAAGTGTACCCAAGTGAGAGTCAGTGCCTGTGGAAATGTTCCCCAGTGAGAGTCAGTGCCTGTAGAAGTGTACCCAAGTGAGAGTCTGTGCCTGTCGAAGTGTACCCAAGTGAGAGTCAGTGCCTGTGGAAATGTACCCCTGTGAGAGACAGTGCCTGTAGAAGTGTACTCCAATGAGAGTCAGTGCCTGTAGAAGTGTACCCCAGTGAGAGTCAGTGCCTGTGGAAATGTACCCAAGTGAGATTCAGTGCCGAAAGAAGTGTATCCAAGTGAGAGTCAGTTCCTGTGGAACTGTACCCCAGTGAGAGTCAGTGACTGTGGAACTGTCTCTCAGAGAGAGTCAGTGCCTGTGGAAGTGTCCCTCTGTGAGAGTCATTGCCTGTGGAAGTGTACTCCAGTGAGAGTCAGTGCCTGTAGAAGTGTACCCCAATGAGAGTCAGTGCCTGTAGAAGTGTACCCAAGTGAGAGTCAGTGCCTGTGGAAATGTACCCCAGTGAGAGAAAGTGCCTGTAGAAGTGTACCCAAGTGAGAGTCAGTGCCTGTAGAAGTGTACCCAAGTGAGAGTCAGTGCCTGCGGAAATGTACCCAAGTGAGAGTCAGTGCCTATAGAAGTGTATCCAAGTGAGAGTCAGTGCCTGTGGAATTGTACCCCAGTGAGAGTCAGTGCCTGTGGAACTGTCTCTCAGAGAGAGTCAGTGCCTGTGGAAGTGTCCCCCAGTGAGAGTCAGTGCCTGTAGAAGTGTACCCAAGTTAGCATCAGTGCCTGTGGAAATGTACCCCAGTGAGAGACAGTGCCTGCAGAAGTGTACCCAAGTGAGTGTCAGTGCCTGTGGAAATGTACCCAAGTGAGAGTCAGTGCCTGTAGAAGTGTACCCAAGTGAGAATCAGTGCCTGTGGAAATGTATCCTAGTGAGAGTCAGTGCCTATCGAAGTGTATCCAAGTGAGAGTCAGTGCCTGCGGAACTGTCTCTCAGAGAGAGTCAGTGCCTGTGGAAGTGTCACCCAGTGAGAGTCAGTGCCTGTGGAAGTGTACTCCAGTGAGAGTCAGTGCCTGTAGAAGTGTACCCCAGTGAGAGTCAGTGCCTGTAGAAGTGTACCCAAGTTAGCATCAGTGCCTGTGGAAATGTACCCCAGTGAGAGACAGTGCCTGCAGAAGTGTACCCAAGTGAGAGTCAGTGCCTGTGGAAATGTACCCAAGTGAGAGTCAGTGCCTAAAGAAGTGTACCCAAGTGAGAGTCAGTGCCTGTGGAAATGTTCCCCAGTGAGAGTCAGTGCCTGTAGAAGCGTACCCAAGTGAGAGTCAGTGCCTGTAGAAGTGTACCCAAGTGAGTGTCAGTGCCTGTGGAAATGTACCCAAGTGAGAGTCAGTGCCTATAGAAGTGTATCCAAGTGAGAGTCAGTGCCTGTGGAACTGTTCCCCAGTGAGAGTCAGTGCCTGTGGAACTGTCCCTCAGAGAGAGTCAGTGCCAGTAGAAATTTGCCCCAGTTCGAGTCATTGCCTAGGGAACGGTACCCAAGTGATAGTTAGAGCCTGTGGGACTGCACCCCAGTGCGAGTCAGTGTGGGTGGAATTTTAACCCAGAGAGAGTCATTGCCTACAGAAGTGTACCCCAGTGAGAGTCTCTACCTGTAGAAGTGTTCCCCCGTGAGAGTCAGTCCCATTAGAAGCGTACCCCTGTGAGAGTCTGTACCTGTAGAAGTGAACCCTTGTGAGAGTCAGTCCCTGTGCAACTGGATCCGAGTGAGTGTCAGTGCCTGTGGAAGTTTATCACTTTCAGAGTCAGTGCCTGTGGAAGTGCACCCCATTCAGAGTCAGTGCCTGTGGAAGAGTACTCCAGTGAGAGACCGTGCCTGTGGAAGTTTACCCAAATCAGAGTCAGTGCCTGTGGAAGTGTACCCCAGTGTGAGTCAGTGCCTGTGGAACTGTACTCCAGTGAGAGTCAGTGCCTGTGGAAGTTTACCCCATTCAAACTCAGTGCCTGTGGAAGTGTACTCCAGTGAGAGACAGTGCCTGTGGAAGATAACCCCATTCAGAGTCGGTGCCTGTGGAAGTGTACTCCAGTGAGAGTCAGTGCCTGTGGAAGTTTACCCCATTCAGAGTCAGTGCCTGTGGAAGTTTACCCCAGTAAGTGTCAGTGCCTATCGAAGTGAACCCCACTGAGAGTCATTGCCTGTGGAAGTTTACCCCATTCTGAGTCAGTGCCTGTGGAAGTGTACTCCAGTGAGTGTCAGTGCCTGTGGAAGTTTACCCCAGTAAGTGTCACTGCCTATCGAAGTGTACCCCACTGAGAGTCATTGCCTGTGGAAGTTTACCCCATTCAGAGTCAGTGCCTGTGGAAGTCTACCCCAGTAAGTGTCACTGCCTATCGAAGTGTACCCCACTGAGAGTCATTGCCTCTGGATGTTTACGCCATTCAGATTCAGTGCATGTGGAAGTGTACCCCAATCAGGGTCAGTGCCTGTGGAAGTCTACCCCATTCAGGGTCAGTACCTGTGGAAGTGTACCTCAGTGAGAGTCAGTGCCTGCGGAAGTGTACCACATTCAGAGTCAGTGCATGTGGAAGTGTACCCCAGTGAGAATCAGTGCCTGTGGAAGTTTACCCCATTCAGATTCAGTACCTGTAGAAGTTTACCACATTCAGATTCAGTGCCTGTAGAAGTGTACCCCAGTGAGAGTCAGTGCCTGTGGAAGATTACCCCATTCAGAGTCTGTGCCTGTGGAAGTGTACACCGGTGAGAGTCAGTGCCTGTGGAAGTGTACCCCAGTGAGAGTCTGTGCCTGTGGAAGTTTACCCCAGTCAGTGTCAGTGCCTGTCGAAGTGCACCCCACTGAGAGTCATTGCCTGTGGAGGTTTACCCCATTCAGAGTCAGTGCCTGTGGAAGTGTACCCCAGTGAGAGTCAGTGCCTGTGGAAGTTTACCCCATTCAGAGTCAGTTCCTGGGGAAGTTTACCCCATTCAGTTTCAGTGCCTGTGGAAGTGTACCCCATTGAGAGTCAGTGGCTGTGGAATTTACCCCATTCATATTGAGTGCATGTGGAAGTGTACCCCAGTGAGAGTCAGTGACTGTGGAACTGTCTCTCAGAGAGAGTCAGTGCCTGTGGAAGTGTCCCCCAGTGAGAGTCAGTGCCTGTGGAAGTGTACTCCAGTGAGTGTCAGTGCCTGTAGAAGTGTGCCCCAGTGAGAGTCAGTGCCTGTGGAAATGTACCCCAGTGAGAGACAGTGCCTGTAGAAGTGTACGCAAGTGAGAGTCAGTGCCTGTGGAAATGTACCCAAGTGAGAGTTAGTGCCTATAGAAGTGTACCCAAGTGAGAGTCAGTGCCTGCGGAAATGTACCCCAGTGAGAGTCAGTGCCTGTAGAAGTGTACCCAAATGAGAGTCAGTGCCTTTAGAAGTGTACCCAAGTGAGAGTCAGTGCCTGTGGAAATGTACCCCAGTGAGAGACAGTGCCTGTAGAAGTGTACTCCAGTGAGAGTCTGTGCCTGTAGAAGTGTACCCAAGTGAGAGTCTGTGCCTGTCGAAGTGTACCCAAGTGAGAGTCAGTGCCTGTGGAAATGTACCCCTGTGAGAGACAGTGCCTGTAGAAGTGTACTCCAATGAGAGTCAGTGCCTGTAGAAGTGTACCCCAGTGAGAGTCAGTGCCTGTGGAAATGTACCCAAGTGAGAGTCAGTGCCGAAAGAAGTGTATCCAAGTGAGAGTCAGTTCCTGTGGAACTGTACCCCAGTGAGAGTCAGTGACTGTGGAACTGTCTCTCAGAGAGAGTCAGTGCCTGTGGAAGTGTCCCTCTGTGAGAGTCATTGCCTGTGGAAGTGTACTCCAGTGAGAGTCAGTGCCTGTAGAAGTGTACCCAAGTGAGAGTCAGTGCCTGTGGAAATGTACCCCAGTGAGAGAAAGTGCCTGTAGAAGTGTACCCAAGTGAGAGTCAGTGCCTGTAGAAGTGTACCCAAGTGAGAGTCAGTGCCTGCGGAAATGTACCCAAGTGAGAGTCAGTGCCTATAGAAGTGTATCCAAGTGAGAGTCAGTGCCTGTGGAATTGTACCCCAGTGAGAGTCAGTGCCTGTAGAAGTGTCCCCCAGTGAGAGTCAGTGCCTGTGGAACTGTCTCTCAGAGAGAGTCAGTGCCTGTGGAAGTGTCCCCCAGTGAGAGTCAGTGCCTGTAGAAGTGTACCCAAGTTAGCATCAGTGCCTGTGGAAATGTACCCCAGTGAGAGACAGTGCCTGCAGAAGTGTACCCAAGTGAGTGTCAGTGCCTGTGGAAATGTACCCAAGTGAGAGTCAGTGCCTGTAGAAGTGTACCCAAGTGAGAATCAGTGCCTGTGGAAATGTATCCTAGTGAGAGTCAGTGCCTATCGAAGTGTATCCAAGTGAGAGTCAGTGCCTGTGGAATTGTACCCCAGTGTGAGTCAGTGCCTGTGGAACTGTCTCTCAGAGAGAGTCAGTGCCTGTGGAAGTGTCACCCAGTGAGAGTCAGTGCCTGTGGAAGTGTACTCCAGTGAGAGTCAGTGCCTGTAGAAGTGTACCCCAGTGAGAGTCAGTGCCTGTAGAAGTGTACCCAAGTTAGCATCAGTGCCTGTGGAAATGTACCCCAGTGAGAGACAGTGCCTGCAGAAGTGTACCCAAGTGAGAGTCAGTGCCTGTGGAAATGTACCCAAGTGAGAGGCAGTGCCTAAAGAAGTGTACCCAAGTGAGAGTCAGTGCCTGTGGAAATGTTCCCCAGTGAGAGTCAGTGCCTGTAGAAGCGTACCCAAGTGAGAGTCAGTGCCTGTAGAAGTGTACCCAAGTGAGTGTCAGTGCCTGTGGAAATGTACCCAAGTGAGAGTCAGTGCCTATAGAAGTGTATCCAAGTGAGAGTCAGTGCCTGTGGAACTGTTCCCCAGTGAGAGTCAGTGCCTGTGGAACTGTCCCTCAGAGAGAGTCAGTGCCAGTAGAAATTTGCCCCAGTTCGAGTCATTGCCTAGGGAACGGTACCCAAGTGATAGTTAGAGCCTGTGGGACTGCACCCCAGTGCGAGTCATTGTGGGTGGAATTTTAACCCAGAGAGAGTCATTGCCTACAGAAGTGTACCCCAGTGAGAGTCTCTACCTGTAGAAGTGTTCCCCCGTGAGAGTCAGTCCCAGTAGAAGCGTACCCCTGTGAGAGTCTGTACCTGTAGAAGTGAACCCTTGTGAGAGTCAGTCCCTGTGCAACTGGATCCGAGTGAGTGTCAGTGCCTGTGGAAGTTTACCACTTTCAGAGTCAGTGCCTGTGGAAGTGCACCCCATTCAGAGTCAGTGCCTGTGGAAGAGTACTCCAGTGAGAGACCGTGCCTGTGGAAGTTTACCCAAATCAGAGTCAGTGCCTGTGGAAGTGTACCCCAGTGTGAGTCAGTGCCTGTGGAACTGTACTCCAGTGAGAGTCAGTGCCTGTGGAAGTTTACCCCATTCAAACTCAGTGCCTGTGGAAGTGTACTCCAGTGAGAGACAGTGCCTGTGGAAGATAACCCCATTCAGAGTCGGTGCCTGTGGAAGTGTACTCCAGTGAGAGTCAGTGCCTGTGGAAGTTTACCCCATTCAGAGTCAGTGCCTGTGGAAGTTTACCCCAGTAAGTGTCAGTGCCTATCGAAGTGAACCCCACTGAGAGTCATTGCCTGTGGAAGTTTACCCCATTCTGAGTCAGTGCCTGTGGAAGTGTACTCCAGTGAGTGTCAGTGCCTGTGGAAGTTTACCCCAGTAAGTGTCACTGCCTATCGAAGTGTACCCCACTGAGAGTCATTGCCTGTGGAAGTTTACCCCATTCAGAGTCAGTGCCTGTGGAAGTCTACCCCAGTAAGTGTCACTGCCTATCGAAGTGTACCCCACTGAGAGTCATTGCCTCTGGATGTTTACGCCATTCAGATTCAGTGCATGTGGAAGTGTACCCCAATCAGGGTCAGTGCCTGTGGAAGTCTACCCCATTCAGGGTCAGTACCTGTGGAAGTGTACCTCAGTGAGAGTCAGTGCCTGCGGAAGTGTACCACATTCAGAGTCAGTGCATGTGGAAGTGTACCCCAGTGAGAATCAGTGCCTGTGGAAGTTTACCCCATTCAGATTCAGTACCTGTAGAAGTTTACCACATTCAGATTCAGTGCCTGTAGAAGTGTACCCCAGTGAGAGTCAGTGCCTGTGGAAGATTACCCCATTCAGAGTCTGTGCCTGTGGAAGTGTACACCGGTGAGAGTCAGTGCCTGTGGAAGTGTACCCCAGTGAGAGTCTGTGCCTGTGGAAGTTTACCCCAGTCAGTGTCAGTGCCTGTCGAAGTGCACCCCACTGAGAGTCATTGCCTGTGGAGGTTTACCCCATTCAGAGTCAGTGCCTGTGGAAGTGTACCCCAGTGAGAGTCAGTGCCTGTGGAAGTTTACCCCATTCAGAGTCAGTTCCTGGGGAAGTTTACCCCATTCAGTTTCAGTGCCTGTGGAAGTGTACCCCATTGAGAGTCAGTGGCTGTGGAATTTACCCCATTCATATTGAGTGCATGTGGAAGTGTACCCCAGTGAGAGTCAGTGACTGTGGAACTGTCTCTCAGAGAGAGTCAGTGCCTGTGGAAGTGTCCCCCAGTGAGAGTCAGTGCCTGTGGAAGTGTACTCCAGTGAGTGTCAGTGCCTGTAGAAGTGTGCCCCAGTGAGAGTCAGTGCCTGTGGAAATGTACCCCAGTGAGAGACAGTGCCTGTAGAAGTGTACGCAAGTGAGAGTCAGTGCCTGTGGAAATGTACCCAAGTGAGAGTTAGTGCCTATAGAAGTGTACCCAAGTGAGAGTCAGTGCCTGCGGAAATGTACCCCAGTGAGAGTCAGTGCCTGTAGAAGTGTACCCAAATGAGAGTCAGTGCCTTTAGAAGTGTACCCAAGTGAGAGTCAGTGCCTGTGGAAATGTACCCCAGTGAGAGACAGTGCCTGTAGAAGTGTACTCCAGTGAGAGTCTGTGCCTGTAGAAGTGTACCCAAGTGAGAGTCAGTGCCTGTGGAAATGTACCCAAGTGAGAGTCAGTGCCTATAGAAGTGTATCCAAGTGAGAGTCAGTGCCTGTGGAATTTTACCCCAGTGAGAGTCAGTGCCTGTGGAACTGTCTCTCAGAGAGAGTCAGTGCCTGTGGAAGTTTCCCCCAGTGAGAGTCAGTGCCTGTGGAAGTGTGCTCCAGTGAGAGTCAGTGCCTGTAGAAGTGTAGCCCAGTGAGAGTCAGTGCCTGTGGAAATGTACCCAAGTGAGAGTCAGTGCCTATAGAAGTGTACCCAAGTGAGAGTCAGTACCTGTGGAAATGTACCCCAGTGATAGTCAGTGCCTGTAGAAGCGTACCCAAGTGAGAGTCAGTGCCTGTAGAAGTGTACCCAAGTGAGTGTCAGTGCCTGTGGAAATGTACCCAAGTGAGAGTCAGTGCCTATAGAAGTGTATCCAAGTGTGAGTCAGTGCCTGTGGAACTGTTCCCCAGTGAGAGTCAGTGCCTGTGGAACTGTCTCTCAGAGAGAGTCAGTGCCAGTAGAAATTTGCCCCAGTTCGAGTCATTGCCTAGGGAACGGTACCCAAGTGATAGTTAGAGCCTGTGGGACTGCACCCAAGTGCGAGTCCGTGTGGGTGGAATTTTAGCCCAGAGAGAGTCAGTGCCTATAGAAGTGTACCCCAGTGAGAGTCTGTACCTGTAGAAGTGTATCCCCGTGAGAGTCAGTCCCAGCAGAAGCGTACCCCTGTGAGAGTCTGTACCTGTAGAAGTGATCCCCTGTGAGTGTCAGTCCCTGTGGAACTGGATCCGAGTGCTTGTCAGTGCCTGTGGAAGTTTACCACTTTCAGAGTCAGTGCCTGTGGAAGTGCACCCCATTCAGAGTCAGTGCCTGTGGAAGTGTACTCCAGTGAGAGACAGTGCCTGTGGAAGTTTACCCAAATCAGAGTCAGTGCCTGATGAAGTGTTGCCCAGTGTGAGTCAGTGCCTGTGGAACTGTACTCCAGTGAGAGTCAGTGCCTGTGGAAGTTTACCCCATTCAAACTCAGTGCCTGTGGCAGTGTACCCCAGTGTGAGTCAGTGCCTGTGGAACTGTGCTCCAGTGAGAGTCAGTGCCTGTGGAAGTTTACCCCATTCAAACTCAGTGCCTGTGGAAGTGTACTCCAGTGAGAGACAGTGCCTGTGGTATATAACCCCATTCAGAGTCGGTGCCTGTGGAAGTGTACTCCAGTGAGAGTCAGTGCCTGTGGAAGTTTACCCCATTCAGAGTCAGTGCCTGTGGAAGTGTTCTCCAGAGAGAGTCAGTGCCTGTGGAAGTTTACCCCAGTAAGTGTCACTGCCTATCGAAGTGAACCCCACTGAGAGTCATTGCCTGTGGAAGTTTACCCCATTCTGAGTCAGTGCCTGTGGACTTGTACTCCAGTGAGTGTCAGTGCCTGTGGAAGTTTACCCCAGTAAGTGTCACTGCCTATCGAAGTGTACCCCACTGAGAGTCATTGCCTGTGGAAGTTTACCCCATTCAGATTCAGTGCCTTTGGAAGTTTACCCCAGGAAGTGTCAGTGCCTATCGAAGTGTACCCCACTGAGAGTCATTGCCTCTGGATGTTTACCCCATTCAGATTCAGTGCATGTGGAAGTGTACCCCAATCAGGGTCAGTGCCTGTGGAAGTTTACCCCATTCAGAGTCAGTACCTGTGGAAGTGTACCTCAGTGAGGGTCAGTGCCTGTGGAAGTGTACCCCATTCAGAGTCAGTGCATGTGGAAGTGTACCCCAGTAAGTGTCACTGCCTATCGAAGTGAACCCCACTGAGAGTCATTGCCTGTGGAAGTTTACCCCATTCTGAGTCAGTGCCTGTGGAAGTGTACTCCAGTGAGTGTCAGTGCCTGTGGAAGTTTACCCCAGTAAGTGTCACTGCCTATCGATGTGCACCCCACTGAGAGTCATTGCCTGTGGAAGTTTACCCCATTCAGATTCAGTGCCTTTGGAAGTTTATCCCAGGAAGTGTCAGTGCCTATCGAAGTGTACCCCACTGAGAGTCATTGCCTCTGGATGTTTACCCCATTCAGATTCAGTGCATGTGGAAGTGTACCCCAATCAGGGTCAGTGCCTGTGGAAGTGTACCTCAGTGAGGGTCAGTGCCTGTGGAAGTGTACCCCATTCAGATTCAGTACCTGTAGAAGTTTACCACATTCAGATTCAGTGCCTGTAGAAGTGTACCCCAGTGAGAGTCAGTGCCTGTGGAAGATTACCCCATTCAGAGTCTGTGCCTGTGGAAGTGTACACCGGTGAGAGTCAGTGCCTGTAGAAGTGTACCCCAGTGAGAGTCAGTGCCTGTAGAAATGTACCCAAGTGAGCATCAGTGCCTGTGGAAATGTACCCCAGTGAGAGACAGTGCCTGTAGAAGTGTACCCAAGTGAGAGTCAGTGCCTGTGGAAATGTACCCAAGTGAGAGTCAGTGCCTATAGAAGTGTACCCAAGTGAGAGTCAGTGCCTGTGGAAATGTACCCCAGTGAGAGTCAGTGCCTGTAGAAGTGTACCCAAGTGAGAGTCAGTGCCTGTAGAAGTGTACCCAAGTGAGTGTCAGTGCCTGTGGAAATGTACCCAAGTGAGAGTCAGTGCCTATAGAAGTGTATCCAAGTGAGAGTCAGTGCCTGTGGAACTGTTCCCCAGTGAGAGTCAGTGCCTGTGGAACTGTCTCTCAGAGAGAGTCAGTGCCAGTAGAAATTTGCCCCAGTTCGAGTCATTGCCTCGGGAACGGTACCCAAGTGATAGTTAGAGCCTGTGGGAATGCACCCCAGTGCGAGTCAGTGGCTGTGGAATTTACCCCATTCATATTGAGTGCATGTGGAAGTGTACCTCAGTGAGAGTCAATGCCTGTGGAAGTTTACCCCATTCAGATTCAGTGCATGTGGAAGTGGCCCCAGTGAGAGTCTGTGCCTGTGGAAGTTTACCTCATTCAGAGTCAGTGCCTGATGAAGTGTACCCCAGTGTGAGTCAGTGCCTGTGGAACTATACTCCAGTGAGAGTCAGTGCCTGTGGAAGTTTACCCCATTCAAACTCAGTGCCTGTGGAAGTGTACCCCAGTGTGAGTCAGTGCCTGTGAAACTGTACTCCAGTGAGAGTCAGTGCCTGTGGAAGTTTACCCCATTCAAACTCAGTGCCTGTGGAAGTGTACTCCAGTGAGAGACAGTGCCTGTGGAATATAACCCCATTCAGAGTCGGTGCCTGTGGAAGTGTACTCCAGTGAGAGTCAGTGCCTGTGGAAGTTTACCCCATTCAGAGTCAGTGCCTGTGGAAGTGTACCCCAGTGAGAGTCAGTGCCTGTGCACGTTTAACCCATTCAGTGTCATTGCCTGTGGAAGTGTACCCCAGTGAGAGTCATTCCCTGTGGAAGTGTACCCCAGTCAGAGTCAGTGCCTGTGGAAGTTTACCCATTCAGAGTCAGTGCCTGTGGAGGTTTACCCCATTCAGATTCAGTACCTGTAGAAGTTTACACCATTCAGATTCAGTGCCTGAATAAGTGCACCCCAGTGAGAGTCAGTGCTTGTGGAAATGTACCCAGTGAGAGTCAGTGCCTGTGGAAATGAACCCCAGTGAGAGTCAGTGCCTGTAGAAGTGTACCCAAGTGAGAGTCAGTGCCTGTGGAACTGTACCTCAGAGAGAGTCAGTGCCAGTAGAAATTAGCTCTAGTTCGAGTCATTACCTAGGGAAAGGTACCCAAGTGATAGTTAGAGCCTGTGGGACTGCACCCCAGTGCGAGTCAGTGTGGGTGGAATTTTAACACATTGAGAGTCAGTGCCTATAGAAGTGTACCCCTGTCAGAGTCTGTACCTGTAGAAGTTTACCCCAGTGAGCGTCAGTCCCTGTAGAAGCGTAACCCTGTGGGAGTCTGTACCTTTAGAAGTGTACCCCAGTGCGAGTCAGTCACTGTGGAAGTATACCACAGTGAGAGTCAGGGCCTGTGCAAGTTTAACCCATTCAGAGTCAGTGCCTGTGTAAGTTTACCCGAATCAGAGTCAGTCCCTGTGGAGGTATACACCATTCAGATTCAGTGCCTGTAGAAGTTTACACCATTCAGTGTCAGTGGCTGTTGAAGTGTACCCCAGTGAGAGTCAGTGCCTGTGGAAGTGTCCCCCAGTGTGAGTCAGTGCCTGTGGAAGTGTACTCCAGTGAGTGACAGTGCCTGTGGAAGTTTACCCCATTCAGAGTCAGTGCCTGTGGAAGTGTAACCCAGTGAGTGTCAGTGCCTGTGGAAGTGTACCCCAGTGAGAGTAAGTGCCTGTGGAAGTTTACCCCAGTCAGTGTCAGTGCCTGTCGAAGTGTACCCCACTGAGAGTCATTGCCTGTGGAAGTTTACCCCATTCAGAGTCAGTGCCTGTGGAAGTGTACCCCAGTGAGAGTCAGTGCCTGTGGAAGTTTACCCCATTCAGAGTCAGTGCCTGTGGAAGAGCACTCCAGTGAGAGTCAGTGCCTGTGGAAGTTTACCCCATTCAGTGTCAGTGCCTGTGGAAGTGTACCCCAGTGAGAGTCAGTGCCTGTCGAAGTGTACCCCACTGAGATTCATTGCCTGTGGAACTGTAACCAATTCAGAGTCAGTGCCTGTGGAAGTTTACCCCATTCAGAGTCAGATCCTGGGGAAGTTTACCCCATTCAGATTCAGTGCCTGTGGAAGTGTACCCCAGTGAGAGTCAGTGGCTGTGGAATTTACCCCATTCATATTGAGTGCTTGTGGAAGTGTACCCCAGTGAGAGTCAATGCCTGTGGATGTTTACCCCATTCAGATTCAGTGCATGTGGAAGTGTACCCCAGTGAGCGTCAGTGCCTGTGGAAGTTTACCTCATTCAGAGTCAGTGCCTGTGTAAGTGCACCCCAGTGATGGTCAGTGCCTGTGGAGGTTTACCCCTTTCAGACTCAGTGCCTGTGGAAGTTTACCCCATTCAGATTCAGTACCAGTGGAAGTTTACCCCATTCAGAGTCAGTGCCTGTGGAAGTGTACCCCAGTGAGAGTCAGTGCCTGTGCACGTTTAACCCATTCAGTGTCAGTGCCTGTGGAAGTGTACCCCAGTGAGAGTCATTCCCTGTGGAAGTGTACCCCAGTCAGAGTCAGTGCCTGTGGAAGTTTACCCATTCAGAGTCAGTGCCTGTGGAAGGTTACCCCATTCAGATTCAGTACCTGTAAAAGTTTACACCATTCAGATTCAGTGCCTGAATAAGTGCACCCCAGTGAGAGTCAGTGCTTGTGGAAATGTACCCCAGTGACAGTCAGTGCCTTTGGAAATGTACCCCAGTGAGGGTCAGTGCCTGTAGAAGTGTACCCAAGTGAGAGTCAGTGCCTGTGGAAATGTACCCAAGTGAGAGTCAGTGCCTATTGAAGTGTACCCAAGTGAGAGTCAGTGCCTGTAGAAGTGTACCCAAGTGAGAGTCAGTGCCTGTGGAACTGTACCTCAGAGAGAGTCAGTGCCAGTAGAAATTAGCCCTAGTTCGAGTCATTACCTAGGGAAAAGTACCCAAGTGATAGAACAACATAGAACATAGAACATACAGCACAGAACAGGCCCTTCGGCCCACAATGTTGTGCCGATCCTTTGTCCTCTGTCAAGGACAATTTAATCTATACCCCATCATTCTCCTTTATCCATATACCTATCCAAAAGCCTTTTGAAAGTCCCTAAAGTTTCTGACTCAACAACTTCCCCGGGCAAGGCATTCCATGCCTCGACCACTCTCTGGGTAAAGAACCTTCCCCTGACATCCCCCTTATATCTCCCACCCTTCACCTTAAATTTATGACCCCTTGTAACGCTTTGCTCCACCCGGGGAAAAAGTTTCTGACTGTCTACCCTATCTATTCCCCTGATCATCTTATAAACCTCTATCATGTCACCCCTCATCCTTCTCCGTTCTAATGAGAAGAGGCCTAGAATGTTCAGCCTTTCCTCGTAAGACTTATTCTCCATTCCAGGCAACATCCTGGTAAATCTCCTCTGCACCCTCTCCAAGGCTTCCACATCCTTCCTAAAATGAGGCGACCAGAACTGCACACAGTACTCCAAATGAGGCCTTACCAAGGTCCTGTACAGCTGCATCATCACCTCACGGCTCTTAAATTCAATCCCTCTGCTAATGAACGCTAACACCCCATATGCCTTCTTCACAGCCCTATCCACTTGAGTTGCAACTTTCAATGATCTATGCACATAGACCCCAAGGTCTCTCTGCTCCTCCACATGCCCAAGAACCCTACCGTTAACCCAGTATTTTGCATTCATGTTTGTCCTTCCAAAATGGACGACCTCACACTTTTCAGGGTTAAACTCCATCTGCCACTTTTCAGCCCAGCACTGCAACCTATCCAAGTCCCTTTGCAGACGACAATAGCCCTCCTCGGTATCCACAACTCCACCAACCTTTGTATCATCTGCAAATTTACTGACCCACCCTTCGACTTCCTCATCCAAGTCGTTAATAAAAATCACAAACAGGAGAGGACCCAGAACTGATCCCTGCGGCACGCCACTGGTAACTGGGCTCCACAGTCAGTGCCTGTGTAAGTGCACCCCAGTGAGGGTCAGTGCCTGTGGAGGTTTAACCCTTTCAGACTCAGTGCCTGTGGAAGTTTACCCCATTCAGATTCAGTACCAGTGGAAGTTTACCCCATTCAGAGTCAGTGCCTGTGGAAGTGTACCCCAGTGAGAGTCAGTGCCTGTGCACGTTTAACCCATTCAGTGTCAGTGCCTGTGGAAGTGTACCCCAGTGAGAGTCATTCCCTGTGGAAGTGTACCCCAGTCAGAGTCAGTGCCTGTGGAAGTTTACCCATTCAGAGTCAGTGCCTGTGGAAGTTTACCCCATTCAGATTCAGTACCTGTAGAAGTTTACACCATTCAGATTCAGTGCCTGAATAAGTGCACCCCAGTGAGAGTCAGTGCTTGTGGAAATGTACCCCAGTGACAGTCAGTGCCTGTGCAAATGTACCCCAGTGAGAGTCAGTGCCTGTAGAAGTGTACCCAAGTGAGAGTCAGTGCCTGTGGAAATGTACCCAAGTGAGAGTCAGTGCCTATTGAAGTGTACCCAAGTGAGAGTCAGTGCCTGTAGAAGTGTACCCAAGTGAGAGTCAGTGCCTGTGGAACTGTACCTCAGAGAGAGTCAGTGCCAGTAGAAATTAGCCCTAGTTCGAGTCATTACCTAGGGAAAGGTGCCCAAGTGATAGTTAGAGCCTGTGGGACTGCACCCCAGTGCGAGTCAGTGTGGGTGGAATTGTAACCCAGAGAGAGTCTGTGCCTATAGAAGTGTACCCCAGTGAGAGTCTGTACCTGTAGAAGTGTACCACAGTGAGAGTCAGTCCCTGTAGAAGCGTAACCCTGTGGGAGTCTGTACCTTTAGAAGTGTACCCCAGTGAGAGTCAGTCACTGTAGAAGTATAACACAGTGATAGTCAGGGCCTGTGCAAGTTTAACCCATTCAGAGTCAGTGCCTGTGGAAGTGTACCCCAGTGAGAGTCATTGCCTGTGGAAGTGTACCCCAGTCAGAGTCAGTGCCTGTGTAAGTTTACCCGATTCAGAGTCAGTCCCTGTGGAAGTTTACACCATTCAGATTCAGTGCCTGTAGAAGTTTACACCATTCAGAGTCAGTGCCTGTTGAAGTGTACCCCAGTGAGAGTCAGTGCCTGTGGAAGTGTCCCCCAGTGAGAGTCAGTGCCTGTGGAAGTGTACTCCAGTGAGACAGTGCCTGTGGAAGTTTACCCCATTCAGAGTCAGTGCCTGTGGAAGTGTAACCCAGTGAGAGTCAGTGCCTGTGGAAGTGTACCCCAGTGAGAGTAAGTGCCTGTGGAAGTTTACCCCAGTCAGTGTCAGTGCCTGTCGAAGTGCACCCCTCTGAGAGTCATTGCCTGTGGAAGTTTAACCCATTCAGAGTCAGTGCCTGTGGAAGTGTACCCCAGTGAGAGTCAGTGCCTGTGGAAGTTTACCCCATTCAGAGTCAGTGCCTGTGGAAGAGCACTCCAGTGAGAGTCAGTGCCTGTGGAAGTTTACCCCATTCAGTGTCAGTGCCTGTGGAAGTGTACCCCAGTGAGAGTCAGTGCCTGTCGAAGTGTACGCCACTGAGAGTCATTGCCTGTGGAACTGTAACCAATTCAGAGTCAGTGCCTGTGGAAGTTTACCCCATTCAGAGTCAGTTCCTGGGGAAGTTTACCCCATTCAGATTAAGTGCCTGTGGAAGTGTACCCCAGTGAGAGTCAGTGGCTGTGGAATTTACCCCATTCATATTGAGTGCTTGTGGAAGTGTACCCCAGTGAGATTCAATGCCTGTGGAAGTTTACCCCATTCAGATTCAGTGCATGTGGAAGTGTACCCCAGTGAGAGTCAGTGCCTGTGGAAGTTTACCTCATTCAGAGTCAGTGCCTGTGTAAGTGCACCCCAGTGAGTGTCAGTGCCTGTGGAAGTTTACCCCTTTTAGACTCAGTGCCTGTGGAAGTTTACCCCATTCAGATTCAGTACCTGTGGAAGTTTACCCAAGTGAGAGTCAGTGCCTGTGGAAGTTTACCCCATTCAGATTCAGTGCCTGTCGAAGTTTACCCCATTCAGAGTCAGTGCCTGAGGAAGTTTGCCCCATTCAGAGAAAGTGCCTGTGGAAGTGTACCCCAGTGAGAGTCAGTGCCTGTGGAAGTTTACGCCATTCAGATTCAGTACCTTTAGAAGTTTACCACATTCAGATTCAGTGCCTGTAGAAGTGTACCCCAGTGAGAGTCAGTGCCTGTGGAAGATTACCCCTTTCAGAGTCTGTGCCTGTGGAAGTGTACCCCAGTGAGAGTCAGTGCCTGTGCACGTTTAACCCATTCAGAGTCAGTGCCTGTGGAAGTGTACCCCAGTGAGAGTCATTGCCTGTGGATGTGTACCCCAGTCAGAGTCAGTGCCTGTGGAAATTTACCCCATTCAGAGTCAGTGCCTGTGGAAGTTTACCCCATTCAGATTCAGTACCTGTAGAAGTTTACACCATTCAGATTCAGTGCCTGAATAAAAGTGTACCCCAGTGAGAGTCAGTGCCTGTGAAAATGTACCCCAGTGAGAGTCAGTGCCTGTGGAAATGTACCCCAGTGAGAGTCAGTGCCTGTAGAAGTGTACCCAAGTGAGAGTCAGTGCCTGTGGAAATGTACCCAAGTGAGAGTCAGTGCCTATAGAAGTGTACCCAAGTGAGAGTCAGTGCCTGTAGAAGTGTACCCAAGTGAGAGTCAGTGCCTGTGGAACTGTACCTCAGAGAGAGTCAGTGCCATTAGAAATTAGCACTAGTTCGAGTCATTACCTAGGGAACGGTACCCAAGTGATAGTTAGAGCCTGTGGGACTGCACACCAGTGCGAGTCAATGTGGGTGGAATTTTAACCCAGAGAGAGTCAGTGCCTATAGAAGTGTACCCCAGTGAGAGTCTGTACCTGTAGAAGTGTACCCCAGTGAGAGTCAGTCCCTGTAGAGGCGTACCCCTGTGAGAGTCTGTACCTGTAGAAGTGTACCCCAGTGAGCGTCAGTCCCTGTAGAAGTGTACCCTAGTGAGAGTCAGGGCCTGTGCAAGTTTAACCCATTCAGAGTCAGTGCCTGTGGAAGTGTACCCCAGTGAGAGTCATTGCCTGTGGAAGTGTACCCCAGTCAGAGTCAGTGCCTGTGGAAGTTTACCCCATTCAGAGTCAGTGCCTGTCGAAGTTTACCCCATTCAGATTCAGTGCCTGCAGAAGTTTACACCATTCAGAGTCAGTGCCTGTTGAAGTGTACCCCAGTGAGAGTCAGTGCCTGTGGAAGTGTCCCACAGTGAGAGTCAGTGCCTGTGGAAGTGTACTCCAGTGAGAGACAGTGCCTGTGGAATTTTACCCCATTCAGAGTCAGTGCCTGTGGAAGTGTAACCCAGTGAGAGTCAGTGCCTGAGGAAGTGTACCCCAGTGAGAGTAAGTGCCTGTGGAAGTTTACCCCAGTCAGTGTCAGTGCCTGTCGAAGTGTACCCCACTGAGAGTCATTGCCTGTGGAAGTTTACCCCATTCAGAGTCAGTGCCTGTAGAAGTGTACCCCAGTGAGAGTCAGTGCCTGTGGAAGTTTACCCCATTCAGAGTCAGTGCCTGTGGAAGAGCACTCCAGTGAGAGTCAGTGCCTGTGGAAGTTTACCCCATTCAGTGTCAGTGCCTGTGGAAGTGTACCCCAGTGAGAGTCAGTGCCTGTCGAAGTGTACCCCACTGAGAGTCATTGCCTGTGGAACTGGAACCAATTCAGAGTCAGTGCCTGTGGAAGTCTACCCCAGTGAGAGTCTGTGCCTGTGGAAGTTTACCTCATTCAGATTCAGTACTTGTGGAAGTTTACCCCATTCAGATTCAGTACCTGTGGAAGTTTACCCCATTCAGAGTCAGTGCCTGTGGAAGGGTACCCCAGTGAGAGTCAGTGCCTGTGGAAGTTTACCCCATTCAGATTCAGTACCTGTAGAAGTGCACCACATTCAGATTCAGTGCCTGTCGAGGTTTACTCCATTCAGAGTCAGTGCCTGTGGAAGTTTACCCCATTCAGAGTCAGTGCCTGTGGAAGTGTACCCCAGTGAGAGTCAGTGCCTTTGGAAGTTTACCCCATTCAGAGTCTGTGCCTGTGTAAGTGTACCCCAGTGAGAGTCAGTGCCTGTGGAAGTGTACCCCAGTGAGAGCCAGTGCCTGTGGAAGTTTACCCCAGTGAGAGTCATTGCCTCTGGAAGTGTACCCCAGTGAGAGTCAGTGCCTGTGGATGTTTACCCCATTCAGATTCAGTACCTGTAGAAGTTTACCACATTCAGATTCAGTGCCTGTCGAACTTTACCCCATTCAGAGTCAGTGCCTGTGGAAGTATACCCCATTCAGAGTCAGTGCCTGTGGAAGTGATCCAAGTGAGAGTCAGTGCCTGTGGTATTTGCCCCATTCAGAGTCAGTGCCTGTGGAAGTTTACCCCATTCAGAGTCAGTGCCTGTGGAAGTGTCCCCCAGTGAGCGACAGTGCCTGTGGAAGTTTACCCCATTCAGATTCAGTACCTGTAGAAGTTTACCACATTCAGATTCAGTGCCTGTCGAACATTACCCCATTCAGAGTCAGTGCCTGTGGAAGTATACTCCATTCAGAGTCAGTGATTGTGGAAGTGTACCCCAGTGAGAGTCTGTGCCTTTGGAAGTTTACCCCATTCGGAGTCGGTGCCTGTGGAATTGTACCCCAGTGAGAGTCAGTGCCTGTGGAAGTTTACCCCATTCAGATTCAGTACCTGTAGAAGTTTACCACATTCAGATTCAGTGCCTGTCGAAGTTTACCCCATTCAGAGTCAATGCCTGTGGAAGTGTACCCCAGTGAGCGTCAGTGCCTTTGGAAGTTTACCCCAGTGTGCGTCAGTGCCTGTCGAAGTGTACCCAAGTGAGAGTCAGTGCCTGTGGAGGTTTACCCCATTCAGAGTTAGTGCCTGTGGAAGTGTACCCCAGTGACAGTCAGTGCCTGTGGATGTTTATCCCATTCAGAGTCAGTGCCTGTGGAGGTTTACCCCAGTGAGAGTCAGTGCCAGTGGATGTTTACCCCATTCAGCCTCAGTACCTGTAGATGTTAACCCCATTCAGATTCAGTGCCTGGAGAAGTGTACCCCAGTGAGAGTCAGTGCCAGTGGAAATGTACCCCTGTGAGAGTCAGTGCCTGTAGAAGTGTACCCCAGTGAGATTCAGTGGCTGGGGAGGTGCTCTCCATTAGGTGTCACTGCCTATAGAAGTGTATCCCATTCAGAGTCAGTGCATGTGGAAAGGTACACCAGTGAGAGTCAGTGCCTATAGAAGTGTACCCAAGTGAGAGTCAGTGCCTGTAGAAGTGTACCCAAGTGAGAGTCATTGCCAATGGAAATGTACCCCAGTGAGAGCCAGTGCCTGTGGAAATGTACCCCAGTGAGAGTCAGTGCCTGAAGAAGTGTACCCAAGTGAGAGTCAGTGCCAGTGGAAATGTACCCCTGTGAGAGTCAGTGCCTGTAGAAGAGTACCCCAGTGAGATTCAGAGGCTGGGGAGCGGCTCTCTTATTAGGAGTCACTGCCTATAGAAGTGTATCCCATTCAGAGTCAGTGTATTTGGAAAGGTACACCAGTGAGAGTCAGTGCCTATAGAAGTGTACCCAAGTGAGAGTCAGTGCCTGTAGAACTGTACCCAAGTGAGAGTCAGTGCCAATGGAAATGTACCCCAGTGAGAGTCAGTGCCTGTGGAAATGTACCCCAGTGGGAGTCAGTGCCTGAAGAAGTGTACCCAAGTTAGAGTCAGTGCCTGTGGAAGTTTACCCCATTCAGATTCAGTGCCTGTAGAAGTGTACCCAAGTGAGAGTCAGTGCCAATGGAAATGTACCCCAGTGAGAGTCAGTGCCTGAAGAAGTGTACCCAAGTGAGGGTCAGTGCCTGTGGAAGTTTACCCCATTCAGAGTCAGTGTCTGTGGAAGTGTACCCCAGTGAGGGTCAGTGCCTGTGGATGTTTACCCCATTCTAAGTCAGTGCCTGTGGAAGTTTACCCCAGTGAGAGTCAGTGCCTGTGGAAGTGTACCCCGGTGAGAGTCATTGCCTCTGGAAGTTTACCCCATTCAGTGTCAGTACCTGAGGATGTTTACACCATTCAGATTCAGTGCCTGTTGAAGTGTACCCCATTCAGAGTCAGTGCCTGTTGAAGTTTACCCCATTCAGAGTCAGTGCCTGTTGAAGTGCACCCCAGTGAGAGTCAGTGCCTGTGGAAGTTTACCCAAGTGAGAGTCAGTGCCTGTAGAAGTGTACCCCAGTTCGAGTCAGTGCCGAGGGAACTGTATCCAAGTGAAAGCAAGTGCCTGTGGGACTGCACCCCAGTGAGAGACAGTGCCTGTGGAAGTGTACCCAGTCACAGTCAGTGCCTGTCGAAGTGTACCCCACTGAGTGTTATTGCCTGTGGAACTGTAACCAATTCAGAGTCAGTGCCTGTGGAAGTTTACACATTCAGAGTCAGTGCCTGTGCAAGTTTAACCCATTCAGATTCAGTGCCTGTGGAAGTGTACCCCAGTGAGAGTAAGTGCAGGTGGAAGTGTACCCCATTAGGATTCAGTGCCAGTGGAAGTGTACCCCATTGAGAGTCAATGCCTGTGGATGTTTACCCCATTCAGAGTCAGTGCATGTGGAAGTGTGCACCAAAGAGAGTCTTTGCCTGTGGAAGTTGACCCCATTCAGTGTCATTGCCTGTGGAAGTGCATCCCAGTGAGGGTCAGTGCCTGTGGAAGTTTACCCCATTCAGAGTCAGTGCCTGTGGAAGTGTCCCCCAGTGAGATTCAGTGCCTGTGGAAGTGTACCCCAGTGAGAGTCATTGCCTCTGGAAGTTTACGACATTCAGAGTCAGTGCCTGTGGAAGTGTACCCCAGTGAGAGTCAGTGCCTGTGGACGTTTACCCCAGTGAGAGTCAGTGCCTGTGGAAGTTTATCCCATTCAGAGTCAGTGCCTGTGGAAGTTTACCCCAGTGAGAGTCAGTGCCTGTGGAAGTTTACCCCATTCAGATTCAGTGCCTGTAGAAGTGTACCCCAGTGAGAGTCAGTGCCAGTGGAAAAGTACCCCTGTGAGAGTCAGTGCCTGTAGAAGTGTACCCCAGTGAGATTCAGTGGCTGGGGAGCGGCTCTCCATTAGGAGTCACTGCCTATAGACGTGAATCCCATTCAGAGTCAGTGCATGTGGAAAGGTACACCAGTGAGAGTCAGTGCCTGTAGAAGTGTACCCAAGTGAGAGTCAATGCCAATGGAAATGTACCCCATTCAGATTCAGTGCCTGTGGAAGTGTACCCCAGTGAGAGTCAGTGCCGAGGGAACGGTATCCAAGTGACAGCTAGAGCCTGTGGGACTGCACCCCAGTGAGAGACAGTGCCTGTGGAAGTGTACCCCAGTCAGAGTCAGTTCCTGTCGAAGTGTACCCCACTGGGAGTTATTGCCTGTGGAACTGTAACCAATTCAGAGTCAGTGCCTGTGGAATTGTACACATTCAGAGTCAGTGCCTGGGGAATTTTTCCCCTTTTCAGAGTCAGTGCCTGTGGAAGTGTACCCCAGTGAGTGTCAGTGCCTTTGGAAGTTTACCCTGTCAGAATCAGTGCCTGTCGAAGTGTACCCCACTGAGAGTCATTGCCTCTGGAACTGTAACCAATTCAGAGTCAGTGTCTGTGGTACTTTACCCCATTCAGATTCAGTGACTGTGGAAGTATGCCCCAGTGAGAGTAAATGCCTGAGGAAGTTTACCCCATTCAGAATCAGTGCCTGTGGAAGTGTACTGCTGTGAGAGTCAGTGACTGTGGAAGTTTACACCATTCAGAGTCAGTGCCTGTGGAAGTTTACCCCATTCAGAGTCAGTGCCTGTGGAAGTTTACCTCATTCAGAGTCAGTGCCTGTAGAAGCTTACACCATTCAGAGTCAGTGCCTGTGGAAGTGTACCCCAGTGAGAGTCAGTGCCTGTGGAAGTATCCCCCAGTGAGAGTCAGTGCCAGTGGAAGTGTACTCCAGTGAGAGTCATTGCCTCTGGAAGTTTGCGCCATTCAGAGTCAGTGCCTGTGGAAGTTTACCCCATTCAGATTCAGTGCCTGTGGAAGTATACCCCACTGAGGGTCAGTGCCTGTGGAAGTTTACCCCATTCAGAGTCAGTGCCTGTGGAAGAGTCCCCCAGTGAGATTCAGTGCCTGTGGAAGAGTACCCCAGTGAGAGTCATTGCCTCTAGATGTTTACGCCATTCAGAATCAGTGCCAGTGTAAGTTTACCCCATTCAGATTCAGTGCATGTGGAAGTGTACCCCAGTGAGAGTCTGTGCCTGTGGAAGTTTACCTCATTCAGAGTCAGTGCCTGTGGAAGTGCACCCCAGTGAGAGTCAGTGCCTGTGGAAGTTTACCCCTTTCAGAATCAGTGCCTGTGGAAGTTTACCCCATTCAGATTCAGTACCTGTAGAAGTTTACCACATTCAGATTCAGTGCCTGTCGATGTTTACCACATTCAGAGTCAGTGCCTGTGGAAGTTTACCCCATTCAGAGTCAGTGCCTGTGGAAGTGTACCCCAGTGAGAGTCAGTGCCTTTGGAAGTTAACCCCATTCGGAGTCAGTGCCTGTGGAACTGTACCCCAGTGAGAGTCAGTGCCTGTGGAAGTTCACCCCATTCAGATTCCCTACCTGTAGAAGTTTACCACATTCAGATTCACTGCCTGTCGAAGTTTACCCCGTTCAGAGTCAGTGCCTGTGGAAGTTTACCCCATTCAGAGTCAGTGCCTGTGGAAGTGTACCCCAGAGCGAGTCAGTGCCTTTGGAAGTTTACCCCAGTGAGAGTCAGTGCCTGTCGAAGTGTACCCAAGTGAGAGTCATTGCCTGTGGATGTTTACCCCATTTAGATTCAGAGCATGTGGAAGTATACCACAATCAGAGTCAGTGTGTGTGGACGTTTACCCCATTCAGAGTCAGTACCTGTGGAAGTGTACCTCAGTGAGAGTCAGTGCCTGTGGAAGTTTACCCAATTCAGAGTCAGTGCCTGTGGAAGTGTACCCCAGTGAGAGTCATTGCCTGTGGAAGTTTACCCCATTCAGATTCAGTACCTGTAGAAGTTTACCACATTCAGATTCAGTGCCTGTAGAAGTGTACCCCAGTGAGAGTCAGTGCCTGTGGAAGATTACCCCATTCAAAGACTGTGCCTGTGGAAGTGTACCCCGGTGAGAGTCAGTGCCTGTGGAAGTTTACCCCATTCAGAGTCAGTACCTATGTAAGTGTACCCCAGTTAGAGTCAGTGCCAGTGGAAGTGTACCCCAGTGAGAGTCAGTGCCTGTGCAAGTTTAACCCATTCAGAGTCAGTGCCTGTGGAAGTGTACCCCAGTGAGAGTCATTGCCTGTGGAAGTGTACCAGAGTCAGAGTCAGTGCCTGTGGAAGTTTACCCCATTCAGAGTCAGTGCCTGTGGAAGTTTACAACATTCAGATTCAGTGCCTGAATAAGTGTACCCCAGTGAGAGTCAGTGCCTGTGGAAATGTACCCCAGTGAGAGTCAGTGCCTGTGGAATTGTACCCAAGTGAGAGTCAGTGCCTGTGGAAGTGTACCACATTCAGATTCAGGGCCTGTAGAAGTGTACCCCAGTGAGAGTCAGTGCCTTTGGAAGTTTACCCCAGTGAGAGTCAGTGCCTGTCGAAGTGTACCCAAGTGAGAGTCAGTTCCTGTGGAAGTTTACCCCATTCAGAGTCAGTGCCTGTGGAAGTTTACCCCATTCAGATTCAGTGCCTGTGGAAGTATACCCCACTGAGAGTCTGTGCCTGTGGACGTTTACCCCAGTGAGAGTCATTGCCTCTAGATGATTACGCCATTCAGAATCAGTGCTTGTGGAAGTTTACCCCATTCAGATTCAGTGCCTGTGGAAGTATACCCCACTGAGAGTCTGTGCCTGTGGACGTTTACCCCAGTGAGTGTCATTGCCTCTAGATGTTTACCCCATTGAGAGTCAATGCCTGTGGAATTTTACCCCATTCAGATTCAGTGCATGTGGAAGTGTACCCCAGTGAGAGTCTGTGCCTGTGGAAGTTTACCTCATTCAGAGTCAGTGCCTGTGGAAGTGCACCCCAGTGAGAGTCAGTGCCTGTGGAAGTTTAACCCTTTCAGAATCAGTGCCTGTGGAAGTTTACCCCATTCAGATTCAGTACCTGTAGAAGTTTACCACATTCATATTCAGTGCCTGTCGATGTTTACCCCATTCAGAGTCAGTGCCTGTGGAAGTTTACCCCATTCAGAGACAGTGCCTGTGGAAGTGTACCCCAGTGAGAGTCAGTGCCTTTGGAAGTTAACCCCATTCGTAGTCAGTGCCTGTGGAAGTGTACCCCAGTGAGAGTCAGTGCCTGTGGAAGTTCACCCCATTCAGATTCCCGACCTGTAGAAGTTTACCACATTCAGATTCAGTGCCTGTCGAAGTTTACCCCGTTCAGAGTCAGTGCCTGTGGAAGTTTACCCCATTCAGAGTCAGTGCCTGTGGAAGTGTACCCCAGAGCGAGTCAGTGCCTTTGGAAGTTTACCCCAGTGAGAGTCAGTGCCTGTCGAATTGTACCCAAGTGAGAGTCAGTGCCTGTGGAGGTTTACCCCATTCAGAGTCAGTGCCTTTGGAAGTTTACCCCAGGAAGTGTCAGTGCCTATCGAAGAGTACCCCACTGAGAGTCAGTGCCTGTGTAAGTTTACCCCATTCAGAGTCAGTGCCTATGTAAGTGTACCCCAGTTAGAGTCAGTGCCAGTGGAAGTGTACCCCAGTGAGTGTCAATGCCTGTGCAAGTTTAACCCATTTAGAGTCAGTGCCTGTGGAAGTGTTCCCCAGTGAGAGTCAATGCCTGTGGAAGTTTACCCCATTCAGAGTCAGTGCCTGTGGAAGTTTACCCCATTCAGATTCAGTACCTGTAGAAGTTTACCCCATTCAGAGTCAGTGCCTGTGGAAATGTACCCCAGTGAGAGTCAGTGCCTGTGGAAATGTACCCCAGTGAGAGTCAGTGCCTGTAGAAGTGTACCCAAGTGAGAGACAGTGCCTGTGGAAATGTACACAAGTGAGAGTCAGTGCCTATAGAAGTGTACCACATTCAGATTCAGGGCCTGTAGAAGTGTACCCCAGTGAGAGACAGTGCCTTTGGAAGTTTACCCCAGTGAGAGTCAGTGCCTGTCGAAGTGTACCCAAGTGAGAGTCAGTGCCTGTGGAAGTTTACCCCATTCAGAGTCAGTGCCTGTGGAAGTGTACCCCAGTGACAGTCCGTGCCTGTGGAAGTTTATACCATTCAGAGTCAGTGCCTGTGGAAATTTAACCCAGTGAGAGTCAGTGCCTGTGGATGTTTACCCCATTCAGCTTCAGTACCTGTAGATGTTAACCCCATTCAGATTCAGTGCCTGTAGAAGTGTACCCCAGTGAGAGTAATTTCCAGTGGAAATGTGCCCCTGTGAGAGTCAGTGCCTGTAGAAGTGTACCCCAGTGAGATTCAGTGGCTGGGGAGCAGCTCTCCATTAGGAGTCACTGCCTATAGAAGTGTATCCCATTCAGAGTCAGTGCATGTGGAAAGGTACACCAGTGAGAGTCAGTGCCTGTTGAAGTGTACCCAAGTGAGTGTCAGTGCCAATGGAAATGTACCCCAGTGAGAGTCAGTGCCTGTGGAAATGTACCCCAGTGAGAGTCAGTGCCTGAAGAAGTGTACCCAAGTGAGAGTCAGTGCCTGTGGAAGTTTACCCCTTTCAGATTCAGTGCCTGTAGAAGTGTACCCAGGTGAGAGTCAGTGCCAATGGAAATGTACCCCAGTGAGAGTCAGTGTTGAAGAAGTGCACCCAAGTGCAAATCAGTGAATGTGGAAGTTTACCCCATTCAGAGTCAGTGTCTGTGGAAGTGCACCCCAGTGACAGTCAGTGCCTGTGGAAGTTTACCCCATTCAGAGTCAGTGCCTGTGGAAGTGCACCCAAGTGACGGTCAGTGCCTGTGGATGTTTACCCCATTCTAAGTCAGTGCCTGTGGAAGTGTACCCCAGTGAGTGTCAGTGCCTTTGTAAGTGTACCCCAGTGAGAGTCAGTGCCTGTGGAAGTGTACCCCAGTGAGAGTCAATGACAGTGGAAGTTTACCCCATTCAGATTCAGTAACTGTAGAAGTTTACCCCATTCATGTTCAGTTCATGTTCGCGATTACCCCATTCAGATTCAGTGCCTGTGGAAGAGTACCCCATTCAGAGTCAGTGCCTGTGGAAGTTTACCCCATTCAGAGTCAGTGCCTGTGGAAATGTACCCCAGTGAGTGTCAGTGCCTGTAGAAGTGTACCCCAGTGAGAGTCAGTGCCTGTGGAAGTTTACGCAGTCAGAGTCAGTGCCTGTCGAAGTGTACCCCAGTGATAGTCATTGCCTGTGGAACTGTAACCAATTCACAGTCAGTGCCTGTGGAACCTTACCCCATTCAGATTCAGTGCCTGTGGAAGTGTACCCCAGTGAGAGTAAATGCCTGTGGAAGTTTACCCCATTCAGAATCAGTGCCTGTGGAAGTGTACTGCTGTGAGATTCAGTGCCTGTGGAAGTTTACGCCATTCAGATTCCGTGCCTGTGGAAGTGTACCCCTGTGAGAGTCAGTGCCTGTAGAAGTGTACCCCATTGAGATTCAGTGGCTGTGAAGCGGCTCACCATTACGATTCACTGCCTATGGAAGTGTACCCAACTGAGAGTCAGTGCCTGTGAAAATGTACCCCAGTGAGAGTCAGTGCCTCTGGAAGTGTACCCCAGTGAGAGTCAGTGCCTGTGGAAGTTTACCCCATTCAGAATTAGTGCCTCTGGAAGTGTACCCCAGTGAGAGTCAGTGCCTGTGGAAATGCACCCAAGTGAGGGTCAATGCCTGTGGAAGTTTACCCCATTCAGATTCAGAGCCTGTCGAAGTTAACCCCATTCAGAGTCAGTCCCTGTGGAAGTGTACCCCAGTGAGAGTCAGTGCCTTTGGAAGTTTTCCCCATTCCGAGTCACTGCCTGTGGAAGTGTACCCCAGTGAGAGTCAGTGCCTGTGGAAGTGTACGCCAGAGAGAGTCAGTGCCTGTGGAAGTTTCACCCATTCATATTCAGTGCCTGTGGAAATGTACCCCAGTGAAAGTCAGGGCCTGTGGCAGTTTACCCCATTCAGAGTCAGTGCATGTGTAAATGAACCCCAATGAGTGTCAGTGCCTGTGGAAGTGTACCCCAGTAAGAGTCAGTGCCTGTGGAAGTGTACCCCAGTAAGAGTCAGTGCCTGTGGAAGTTTACCCCATTCAGAGTCAGCGCCTGTGCAAGTTTACCCCATTCAGATTCAGTACCGCTAGAAGTTTACACCATTCAGATTCAGTGCCTTTCGAAGTGTACCCCACTCAGAGTCAGTGCATGTGGAAGTGTACACCAGTGAGAGTCAGTGCCTGTGGAAGAGTACCCCAGTGAGAGTCATTGCCTCTGGAAGTTTACGCTATTCAGAGTCAGTGCCTGTCGAAATTTACACCATTCGTAATCAGTGCCTGTGGAAGTTTACCTCATTCAGAGTCAGTGCATGTGTAAATGTACCCCAGTGAGAGTCAGTGCCTGTGGAAGTGTACCCCAGTGAGAGTCAGTGCCTGTGGAAGTTTACCCCATTCAGAGTCAGCGCCTGTGCAAGTTTACCCCATTCAGATTCAGTACCTCTAGACGTTTACACCATTCAGATTCAGTGCCTTTCGAAGTGTACCCCATTCAGAGTCAGTGCCTGTGGAAGTGTCCCCCAGTGAGAGTCATTGCCTCTGGAAGTTTATGCCATTCAGAATCAGTGCCTGTGGAAGTTTACCCCATTCAGATTCAGTGCCTGTGGAAGTTTACCCCATTCAGAGTCAGTGCCTGTGGAAGTTTACCCCATTCGGATTCAGTGCCTGTGGAAGTGTCCCCCAGTGAGAGTCAGTGCCTGTGGAAGTTTATCCCATTCAGATTCAGTACCTGTAGAGGTTTACCCCATTCAGATGCAGTGCCTGTAGAAGTTTACCCCATTCAGAGTCAGTGCCTTTGGAAGTTTACCCCATTCAGAGTCAGTACCTCTGGAAGGGTACCCCAGTGAGAGTCAGTGCATTTGGAAGTTTACCCCATACAGAGTCAGTGCCTTTGTAAGTGTACCCCAGTGAGAGTCAGTGCCTGTGGAAGTGTACCCAAGTGAGAGTCAATGACAGTGGCAGTTTACCCCATTCATGTTCAGTGCCTGTTCGCGATTACCCCATTCAGAGTAATTGCCTGTGGAAGAGTACCCCATTCAGAGACAGTGCCTGTGGAAGTTTACCCCATTCAGAGTCAGTGCCAGTGGAAATGTACCCCAGTGAGAGTCAGTGCCTGTAGAAGTGTACCCAAGTGAGAGTCAGTGCCTGTGGAAGTGTACCCCAGTGAGAGTCAGTGCCTGTGGAAGTTTACCCAGTCAGAGTCAGTGCCTGTCGAAGTGTACCCCACTGAGAGTCATTGCCTGTGGAACTGTAACCAATTCAGCGTCAGTGCATGTGGAACTTTACCCCATTCAGATTCAGTGCCTGTGGAAGTGTACCCCAGTGAGAGTAAATGCCTGTGGAAGTTTATCCCATTCAGAATCAGTGCCTGTGGAAGTGTACTGTTGTGAGAGTCAGTGCCTGTGGAAGTTTACCCCATTCAGATTCAGTGCCTGTGCAAGTGCACCCCAGTGAGAGTCAGTGCCTGTGGAAGTTTACGCCATTCAGATTCAGTGCCTGTGGAAGTGTGCTCCTGTGAGAGTCAATGCCTGTGGAAGTTTACCACATTCAGATTCAGAGCCTGTCGAAGTTAACCCCATTCAGAGTCAGTCCCTGTGGAAGTGTACCCCAGTGAGAGTCAGTGCCTTTGGAAGTTTTCCCCATTCCGAGTCACTGCCTGTGGAAGTGTACCCCAGTGAGAGTCAGTGCCTGTGGAAGTTTTCCCCATTCCGAGTCACTGCCTGTGGAAGTGTACCCCAGTGAGAGTCAGTGCCTGTGGAAGTGTACGCCAGAGAGAGTCAGTGCCTGTGGAAGTTTCACCCATTCATATTCAGTGCCTGTGGAAATGTACCCCAGTGAAAGTCAGGGCCTGTGGCAGTTTACCCCATTCAGAGTCAGTGCATGTGTAAATGAACCCCAATGAGTGTCAGTGCCTGTGGAAGTGTACCCCAGTAAGAGTCAGTGCCTGTGGAAGTGTACCCCAGTAAGAGTCAGTGCCTGTGGAAGTTTACCCCATTCAGAGTCAGCGCCTGTGCAAGTTTACCCCATTCAGATTCAGTACCGCTAGAAGTTTACACCATTCAGATTCAGTGCCTTTCGAAGTGTACCCCACTCAGAGTCAGTGCATGTGGAAGTGTACACCAGTGAGAGTCAGTGCCTGTGGAAGAGTACCCCAGTGAGAGTCATTGCCTCTGGAAGTTTACGCTATTCAGAGTCAGTGCCTGTCGAAATTTACACCATTCAGAATCAGTGCCTGTGGAAGTTTACCTCATTCAGAGTCAGTGCATGTGTAAATGTACCCCAGTGAGAGTCAGTGCCTGTGGAAGTGTACCCCAGTGAGAGTCAGTGCCTGTGGAAGTTTACCCCATTCAGAGTCAGCGCCTGTGCAAGTTTACCCCATTCAGATTCAGTACCTCTAGAAGTTTACACCATTCAGATTCAGTGCCTTTCGAAGTGTACCCCATTCAGAGTCAGTGCCTGTGGAAGTGTCCCCCAGTGAGAGTCATTGCCTCTGGAAGTTTATGCCATTCAGAATCAGTGCCTGTGGAAGTTTACCCCATTCAGATTCAGTGCCTGTGGAAGTTTACCCCATTCAGAGTCAGTGCCTGTGGAAGTTTACCCCATTCGGATTCAGTGCCTGTGGAAGTGTCCCCCAGTGAGAGTCAGTGCCTGTGGAAGTTTATCCCATTCAGATTCAGTACCTGTAGAGGTTTACCCCATTCAGATGCAGTGCCTGTAGAAGTTTACCCCATTCAGAGTCAGTGCCTTTGGAAGTTTACCCCATTCAGAGTCAGTACCTCTGGAAGGGTACCCCAGTGAGAGTCAGTGCATTTGGAAGTTTACCCCATACAGAGTCAGTGCCTTTGTAAGTGTACCCCAGTGAGAGTCAGTGCCTGTGGAAGTGTACCCAAGTGAGAGTCAATGACAGTGGCAGTTTACCCCATTCATGTTCAGTGCCTGTTCGCGATTACCCCATTCAGAGTAATTGCCTGTGGAAGAGTACCCCATTCAGAGACAGTGCCTGTGGAAGTTTACCCCATTCAGAGTCAGTGCCAGTGGAAATGTACCCCAGTGAGAGTCAGTGCCTGTAGAAGTGTACCCAAGTGAGAGTCAGTGCCTGTGGAAGTGTACCCCAGTGAGAGTCAGTGCCTGTGGAAGTTTACCCAGTCAGAGTCAGTGCCTGTCGAAGTGTACCCCACTGAGAGTCATTGCCTGTGGAACTGTAACCAATTCAGCGTCAGTGCATGTGGAACTTTACCCCATTCAGATTCAGTGCCTGTGGAAGTGTACCCCAGTGAGAGTAAATGCCTGTGGAAGTTTACCCCATTCAGAATCAGTGCCTGTGGAAGTGTACTGTTGTGAGAGTCAGTGCCTGTGGACGTTTACCCCATTCAGATTCAGTGCCTGTGCAAGTGCACCCCAGTGAGAGTCAGTGCCTGTGGAAGTTTACGCCATTCAGATTCAGTGCCTGTGGAAGTGTGCTCCTGTGAGAGTCAATGCCTGTGGAAGTTTACCACATTCAGAGTCAGTGCATGTGGAAATGTACCCCTGTGAGAGTCAGTGCCTGTAGAAGTGTACCCCAGTGAGATTCAGTGGCTGTGAAGCGGCTCACCATTACGATTCACTGCCTATGGAAGTGTACCCAACTGAGAGTCAGTGCCTGTGAAAATGTACCCCAGTGTGAGTCAGTGCCTCTTGAAGTGTACCCCAGTGAGAGTCAGTGCCTGTGGAAATGCACCCAAGTGAGGGTCAATGCCTGTGGAAGTGCACCCCATTCAGAGTCAGTGGCTGTGGAAGTGTCCCCCTGCGAGAGTCAGTGCCTGTGTAAGTGTACCCCAGTGAGTTTCAGTGCCTGTGGAAGTTTACCCCATTCAGATTCAGTACCTGTAGAAGTTGACCCAATTCAGATTCAGAGCCTGTAGAAGTTAACCCCATTCAGAGTCAGTGCCTGTGGAAGTTTACCCCATTCAGAGTCAGTGCCTGTGGAAGTGTACACCTGTGAGAGTCAGTGCCTTTGGAAGATTTCCCCATTCCGAGTCAGTGCCTGTGTAAGTGTACCCCAGTGAGAGTCAGTGCCTGTGGAAGTGTACCCCAGTGATAGTCAGTGCCTGTGGAAGTTTAACCCATTCAGAGTCAGTGCCTGTGGAAATGTACCCCAGTGAAAGTCAGGGCATGTGGAAGTTTACCCCATTCAGAGTCAGTGCATGTGTAAATGTACCCCAGTGAGAGTCAGTGCCTGTGGAAGTTTACCCCAGTGAGAGTCAGTGTTTGTGGAAGTTTACCCCATTCAGAGTCAGCGCCTATGCAAGTTTACACCATTCAGATTCAGTGCCTTTCGAAGTGTATCCCACTCAGAGTCAGTGCATGTGGAAGTGTACACCAGTGAGGGTCAGTGCCTGTGCAAGTTTACCCCATTCAGAGTCAGTGCCTCTAGAAGTTTACACCATTCAGATTCAGTGCCTAGAGAAGTGGACCCCACTCAGAGTCAGTGCATGTGGAAATGTACACCAGTGAGTCAGTGCCTGTGGAAATGTACCCCATTGAGAGTCAGTGCCTGCAGAAGTGTACCCAAGTGAGAGTCAGTGCCTGTAGAAGTGTACCCAAGTGAGAGTCTGTGCCTGTGGAAATGTACCCCAGTTAGAGTCAGTGCCTGTGGAAATGTACCCCAGTGAGAGTCAGTGCCTGAAGAAGTGTACCCAAGTGAGAATCAGTGCCTGTTGAAGTTTACCCCATTCAGATTCAGTGCCTGTGGAAGTGTACCCCAGTGAGAGTCAGTGCCTGTGGAAGTGTGCCCCAGTGAGAGTCAGTGCCTGTGGAAGTTTACCCCATTCAGAGTCAGTGCCTGTGGAAGTGCACCCAAGTGAGTGTCAATGCCTGTGGAACAAAAACAAGAAATTCTGGCATCACTCAGCAGGTCTGGCAGCATCTGTGGAAAGAGAAGCAGAGTTTACGTTTCGGGTCAGTGACCCTTCTTCGGAACTGACAAATATTAGAAATGTCACAGATTATAAACACGTGAGGTGGGTGCGGGGCAAGGGATAACAAAGGAGCAGGTGCAGATTGGACCAGGCCTCATAGCTGACCAAAAGTTCACGGAGAAAACGCAAACAATATGTTAATGGTGTGTTGAAAGACAAAGCAATATTGTTTGCCTTTTCTCCGTGACCTTTTGGTCTGCTATGTGGCCTGGTCCAATCTACACCTTCTCCTTTGTTATCTCTTGCCCCACCCCCACCTCACTTGTTTATAATCTGTGACTTTTCTAATATTTGTCAGTTCCGAAGAAGGGTCACTGACACGAATCGTTAACTCTGCTTCTCTTTCCACAGATGCTGCCAGACCTGCTGAGTGATTCCAGCATTTCTTGTTTTTGTTTCAGATTTCCAGCATCCGCAGTATTTTGCTTTTATTTCAGTGCCTGTGGAAGTTTACCCCATTCAGAGTCAGCGCCTGTTGAAGTTTACCCCATTCAGATTCAGTACCTGTCGAAGTTTACACCATTCAGATTCAGAACCTGCAGAAGTTTACCCCATACAGATTCAGTGACTGTGGAAATGTACCCCATTCAGATTCAGAGCCAGTAGAAGTTAACCCCATTCAGAGTCAGTGCCTGTGGAAGTTTACCCCATTCAGAGTCAGTGCCTGTGGAAGTGTACCCCAGTGAGAGTCAGTGCCTTTGGAAGTTTACCCCACTCAGAGTCAGTGCCTGTGTAAGTGTACCCCAGTGAGAGTCAGTGCCTGTGGAAGTTTACCCCATTCAGAGTCAGTGCCTGTGGAAGTGTACCCCAGTGAGAGTCAGTGCCTGTGGAAGTTTATCCCATTCAGATTCAGTACCTGTAGAAGTTTACCCCATTCAGATTCAGTGCCTGTGGAAGTTTACCCCATTCAGAGTCAGTGCCTGTGGAAGTTTACCCCATTCAGAGTCAGAGCCTGTGGAAGTGTACCCCAGTGAGAGTCAGTGCCTGTGGATGTTTACCCCATTTAGCGTCAGTGCCTGTGGAAGTTTACCCCAGTGAGAGTCAGTGCCTGTGGAAGTTTACCCCATTCAGCTTCAGTCCCTGTAGAAGTTTACACCATTCAGATTCAGCGCCTGTAGAAGTGTACCCAGTGAGAGTCAGTGCCAGTGGAAATGTACCCTGTGAGAGTCAGTGCCTGTGAAAATGTACCCCAGTGAGAGTCAGTGCCTGTGGAAGTTTACCCCATTCAGATTCAGTGCCTCTGGAAGTGTACCCCAGTGAGAGTCAGTGCCTGTGGAAGTGTACCCAAGTGAGGGTCAATGCCTGTGGAAGTGTACCCCATTCAGAGTCAGTGGCTGTGGAAGAGTGCCCCTGTGGAAGTCAGTGCCTGTGTAAGTGTACCCCAGTGAGATTCAGTGCCTGTGGAAGTTTACCCCATTCAGATTCAGTACCTGTAGAATGTTTACCCCATTCAGATTCAGAGCCTGTAGAAGTTAACCCCATTCAGAGTCAGTGCCTGTGGAAGTTTACCCCATTCAGAGTCAGTGCCTGTGGAAGTGTAACCCAGTGAGAGTCAGTGCCTTTGGAAGTTTTCCCCAATCCGAGTCAGTGCCTGTGTAAGTGTACCCCAGTGAGAGTCAGTGCCTGTGGAAGTGTACCCCAGTGAGAGTCAGTGCCTGTGGACGTTTAACCCATTCAGAGTCAGTGCCTGTGGAAATGTACCCCAGTGAAAGTCAGGGCCTGTGGTAGTTTACCCCATTCAGAGTCAGTGCCTGTGGAAGTGTACCCCAGTGAGAGTCAGTGCCTGTGGAAGTTTACCCCATTCAGATTCAGTTCCTGTAGAAGTTCACCAAATTCAGATTCAGTGCCTGTCGAAATCTACCCCAGTTAGAGTCAGTGCCAGTGGAAGTTTTCCCCATTCAGAGTCAGTGCATGTGTAAATGTACCCCAGTGAGAGTCAGTGCCTGTGGAAGTGTACCCCAGTGAGAGTCAGTGCCTGTGGAAGTTTGCCCCATTCAGAGTCAGTGCCTGTGCAAGTTTACCCCATTCAGAGTCAGTGCCTTTCGAAGTGTACCCCACTCAGAGTCAGTGCATGTGGAAGTGTACACCAGTGAGAGTCAGTGCCTGTGGATGTTTACCCCATTCAGAGTCAGTGCCTATAGAAGTGAACCCCACTCAGAGTCAGTGCATGTGGAAATGGACACCAGTGAGAGTCAGTGCCTGTGGAAATGTACCCCAGTGAGAGTCAGTGCCTGCAGAAGTGTACCCAAGTGAGAGTCAGTGCCTGTAGAAGTGTACCCAAGTGAGAGTCAGTGCTGTGGAAATGTATCCCAGTGAGTGTCAGTGCCTGTGGAAATGTACCCCAGTGAGAGTCAGTGCCTGAAGAAGTGTACCCAAGTCAGAATCAGTGCCTGTGGAAGTTTACCCCATTCAGATTCAGTGCCTGTGGAAGTGTACCCCAGTGAGAGTCAGTGCCTGTGAAAGTGTGCCCCAGTGAGATTCAGTGCCTGTGGAAGTTTACCCCCTTCAGAGTCAGTGCCTGTGGAAGTGCACCCAAGTAAGGCTCAGTGCCTGTGGAACAAAAACAAGAAATGCTGGAATCACTCAGCAGGTCTGGCAGCATCTGTGGAAAGAGAAGCAGAGTTTACGTTTCGGGTCAGTGACCCTTCTTCGGAACTGACAAATATTAGAAAAGTCACAGATTATAAACAAGTGAGGTGGGTGTGGGGCAAGAGATAACAAAGGAGCAGGTGCAGATTGGACCAGGCCTCATAGCTGACCAAAAGTTCACGGAGAAAAGGCAAACAATATGTTAATGGTGTGTTGAAAGACAAAGCAATATTGTTTGCCTTTTCTCCGTGACCTTTTGGTCTGCTATGTGGCCTGGTCCAATCTGCACCTTCTCCTTTGTTATCGCTTGCCCCACACCCACCTCACTTGTTTATAATCTGTGACTTTTCTAATATTTGTCAGTTCCGAAGAAGGGTCACTGACCCGAAACGTAAACTCTGCTTCTCTTTCCACAGATGCTGCCAGACCTGCTGAGTGATTCCAGCATTTCTTGTTTTTGTTTCAGATTTCCAGCATCCGCAGTATTTTGCTTTTATTTCAGTGCCTGTGGAAGTTTACCCCATTCAGAGTCAGTGCCTGTGGAAGTGTACCCCAGTGAGAGTCAGTGCCTTTGGAAGTTTACCCCACTCAGAGTCAGAGCCTATGTAAGTGTACCCCAGTGAGAGTCAGTGCCTGTGGATGTTTAACCCATTCAGAGACAGTGCCTGTGGAAGTGTACCCCAGTGAGAGTCAGTGCCTGTGGAAGTTTACCCCATTCAGAGTCAGTGCCTGTGGAAGTGTACCCCAGTGAGAGTCAGTGCCTGTGGAAGTTTATCCCTTTCAGATTCAGTACCTGTAGAAGTTTACCCCATTCAGATTCAGTGCCTGTGGAAGTTTACCCCATTCAGAGTCAGTGCCTGTGGAAGTTTAGCCCATTCAGAGTCAGTGCCTGTGGAAGTGTACCCCAGTGAGAGTCAGTGCCTGTGGATGTTTACCCCATTTAGCGTCAGTGCCTGTGGAAGTTTACCCCAGTGAGAGTCAGTGCCTGTGGAAGTTTACCCCATTCAGCTTCAGTCCCTGTAGAAGTTTACACCATTCAGATTCAGTGCCTGTAGAAGTGTACCCAGTGAGAGTCAGTGCCAGTGGAAATGTACCCTGTGAGAGTCAGTGCCTGTGAAAATGTACCCCAGTGAGAGTCAGTGCCTGTGGAAGTTTACCCCATTCAGAGTCAGTGCCTCTGGAAGTGTACCCCAGTGAGAGTCAGTGCCTGTGGAAGTGTACCCAAGTGAGGGTCAATGCCTGTGGAAGTGTACCCCATTCAGAGTCAGTGGCTGTGGAAGAGTGCCCCTGTGAAAGTCAGTGCCTGTGAAAGTGTACCCCAGTGAGATTCAGTGCCTGTGGAAGTTTACCCCATTCAGATTCAGTACCTGTAGAATGTTTACCCCATTCAGATTCAGAGCCTGTAGAAGTTAACCCCATTCAGAGTCAGTGCCTTTGGAAGTTTTCCCCATTCCGAGTCAGTGCCTGTATAAGTGTACCCCAGTGAGAGTCAGTGCCTGTGGAAGTGTACCCCAGTGAGAGTCAGTGCCTGTGGACGTTTAACCCATTCAGAGTCAGTGCCTGTGGAAATGTACCCCAGTGAAAGTCAGGGCCTGTGGTAGTTTACCCCATTCAGAGTCAGTGCCTGTGGAAGTGTACCCCAGTGAGAGTCAGTGCCTGTGGAAGTTTACCCCATTCAGATTCAGTTCCTGTAGAAGTTCACCAAATTCAGATTCAGTGCCTGTCGAAATCTACCCCAGTTAGAGTCAGTGCCAGTGGAAGTATTCCCCATTCAGAGTCAGTGCATGTGTAAATGTACCCCAGTGAGAGTCAGTGCCTGTGGAAGTGTACCCCAGTGAAAGTCAGTGCCTGTGGAAGTTTGCCCCATTCAGAGTCAGTGCCTGTGCAAGTTTACCCCATTCAGAGTCAGTGCATGTGGAAGTGTACACCAGCGAGAGTCAGTGCCTGTGGATGTTTACCCCATTCAGAGTCAGTGCCTATAGAAGTGAACCCCACTCAGAGTCAGTGCATGTGGAAATGTACACCAGTGAGAGTCAGTGCCTGTGGAAATGTACCCCAGTGAGAGTCAGTGCCTGCAGAAGTGTACCCAAGTGAGAGTCAGTGCCTGTAGAAGTGTACCCAAGTGAGAGTCAGTGCCTGTGGAAATGTACCCCAGTGAGTGTCAGTGCCTGTGGAAATGTACCCCAGTGAGAGTCAGTGCCTGAAGAAGTGTACCCAAGTCAGAATCAGTGCCTGTGGAAGTTTACCCCATTCAGATTCAGTGCCTGTGGAAGTGTACCCCAGTGAGAGTCAGTGCCTGTGAAAGTGTGCCCCAGTGAGATTCAGTGCCTGTGGAAGTTTACCCCATTCAGAGTCAGTGCCTGTGGAAGTGCACCCAAGTAAGGCTCAGTGCCTGTGGAACAAAAACAAGAAATGCTGGAATCACTCAGCAGGTCTGGCAGCATCTGTGGAAAGAGAAGCAGAGTTTACGTTTCGGGTCAGTGACCCTTCTTCGGAACTGACAAATATTAGAAAAGTCACAGATTATAAACAAGTGAGGTGGGTGTGGGGCAAGAGATAACAAAGGAGCAGGTGCAGATTGGACCAGGCCTCATAGCTGACCAAAAGTTCACGGAGAAAAGGCAAACAATATGTTAATGGTGTGTTGAAAGACAAAGCAATATTGTTTGCCTTTTCTCCGTGACCTTTTGGTCTGCTATGTGGCCTGGTCCAATCTGCACCTTCTCCTTTGTTATCGCTTGCCCCACACCCACCTCACTTGTTTATAATCTGTGACTTTTCTAATGTTTGTCAGTTCCGAAGAAGGGTCACTGACCCGAAACGTAAACTCTGCTTCTCTTTCCACAGATGCTGCCAGACCTGCTGAGTGATTCCAGCATTTCTTGTTTTTGTTTCAGATTTCCAGCATCCGCAGTATTTTGCTTTTATTTCAGTGCCTGTGGAAGTTTACCCCATTCAGAGTCAGTGCCTATGGAAGTGTACCCCAGTGAGAGTCAGTGCCTTTGGAAGTTTACCCCACTCAGAGTCAGAGCCTATGTAAGTGTACCCCAGTGAGAGTCAGTGCCTGTGGATGTTTAACCCATTCAGAGACAGTGCCTGTGGAAGTGTACCCCAGTGAGAGTCAGTGCCTGTGGAAGTTTACCCCATTCAGAGTCAGTGCCTGTGGAAGTGTACCCCAGTGAGAGTCAGTGCCTGTGGAAGTTTATCCCATTCAGATTCAGTACCTGTAGAAGTTTACCCCATTCAGATTCAGTGCCTGTGGAAGTTTACCCCATTCAGAGTCAGTGCCTGTGGAAGTTTACCCCATTCAGAGTCAGTGCCTGTGGAAGTGTACCCCAGTGAGAGTCAGTGCCTGTGGATGTTTACCCCATTTAGCGTCAGTGCCTGTGGAAGTTTACCCCAGTGAGAGTCAGTGCCTGTGGAAGTTTACCCCATTCAGCTTCAGTCCCTGTAGAAGTTTACACCATTCAGATTCAGCGCCTGTAGAAGTGTACCCAGTGAGAGTCAGTGCCAGTGGAAATGTACCCTGTGAGAGTCAGTGCCTGTGAAAATGTACCCCAGTGAGAGTCAGTGCCTGTGGAAGTTTACCCCATTCAGATTCAGTGCCTCTGGAAGTGTACCCCAGTGAGAGTCAGTGCCTGTGGAAGTGTACCCAAGTGAGGGTCAATGCCTGTGGAAGTGTACCCCATTCAGAGTCAGTGGCTGTGGAAGAGTGCCCCTGTGAAAGTCAGTGCCTGTGTAAGTGTACCCCAGTGAGATTCAGTGCCTGTGGAAGTTTACCCCATTCAGATTCAGTACCTGTAGAATGTTTACCCCATTCAGATTCAGAGCCTGTAGAAGTTAACCCCATTCAGAGTCAGTGCCTGTGGAAGTTTACCCCATTCAGAGTCAGTGCCTGTGGAAGTGTAACCCAGTGAGAGTCAGTGCCTTTGGAAGTTTTCCCCAATCCGAGTCAGTGCCTGTGTAAGTGTACCCCAGTGAGAGTCAGTGCCTGTGGAAGTGTACCCCAGTGAGAGTCAGTGCCTGTGGACGTTTAACCCATTCAGAGGCAGTGCCTGTGGAAATGTACCCCAGTGAAAGTCAGGGCCTATGGTAGTTTACCCCATTCAGAGTCAGTGCCTGTGGAAGTGTACCCCAGTGAGAGTCAGTGCCTGTGGAAGTTTACCCCATTCAGATTCAGTTCCTGTAGAAGTTCACCAAATTCAGATTCAGTGCCTGTCGAAATCTACCCCAGTTAGAGTCAGTGCCAGTGGAAGTTTTCCCCATTCAGAGTCAGTGCATGTGTAAATGTACCCCAGTGAGAGTCAGTGCCTGTGGAAGTGTACCCCAGTGAGAGTCAGTGCCTGTGGAAGTTTGCCCCATTCAGAGTCAGTGCCTGTGCAAGTTTACCCCATTCAGAGTCAGTGCCTTTCGAAGTGTACCCCACTCAGAGTCAGTGCATGTGGAAGTGTACACCAGTGAGAGTCAGTGCCTGTGGATGTTTACCCCATTCAGAGTCAGTGCCTATAGAAGTGAACCCCACTCAGAGTCAGTGCATGTGGAAATGTACACCAGTGAGAGTCAGTGCCTGTGGAAATGTACCCCAGTGATAGTCAGTGCCTGCAGAAGTGTACCCAAGTGAGAGTCAGTGCCTGTAGAAGTGTACCCAAGTGAGAGTCAGTGCCTGAAGAAGTGTACCCAAGTCAGAATCAGTGCCTGTGGAAGTTTACCCCATTCAGATTCAGTGCCTGTGGAAGTGTACCCCAGTGAGAGTCAGTGCCTGTGAAAGTGTGCCCCAGTGAGATTCAGTGCCTGTGGAAGTTTACCCCATTCAGAGACAGTGCCTGTGGAAGTGCACCCAAGTAAGGCTCAGTGCCTGTGGAACAAAAACAAGAAATGCTGGAATCACTCAGCAGGTCTGGCAGCATCTGTGGAAAGAGAAGCAGAGTTTACGTTTCGGGTCAGTGACCCTTCTTCGGAACTGACAAATATTAGAAAAGTCACAGATTATAAACAAGTGAGGTGGGTGTGGGGCAAGAGATAACAAAGGAGCAGGTGCAGATTGGACCAGGCCTCATAGCTGACCAAAAGTTCACGGAGAAAAGGCAAACAATATGTTAATGGTGTGTTGAAAGACAAAGCAATATTGTTTGCCTTTTCTCCGTGACCTTTTGGTCTGCTATGTGGCCTGGTCCAATCTGCACCTTCTCCTTTGTTATCGCTTGCCCCACACCCACCTCACTTGTTTATAATCTGTGACTTTTCTAATATTTGTCAGTTCCGAAGAAGGGTCACTGACCCGAAACGTAAACTCTGCTTCTCTTTCCACAGATGCTGCCAGACCTGCTGAGTGAATCCAGCATTTCTTGTTTTTGTTTCAGATTTCCAGCATCCGCAGTATTTTGCTTTTATTTCAGTGCCTGTGGAAGTTTACCCCATTCAGAGTCAGTGCCTGTGGAAGTGTACCCCAGTGATAGTCAGTGCCTTTGGAAGTTTACCCCACTCAGAGTCAGAGCCTATGTAAGTGTACCCCAGTGAGAGTCAGTGCCTGTGGATGTTTAACCCATTCAGAGACAGTGCCTGTGGAAGTGTACCCCAGTGAGAGTCAGTGCCTGTGGAAGTTTACCCCATTCAGAGTCAGTGCCTGTGGAAGTGTACCCCAGTGAGAGTCAGTGCCTGTGGAAGTTTATCCCATTCAGATTCAGTACCTGTAGAAGTTTACCCCATTCAGATTCAGTGCCTGTGGAAGTTTACCCCATTCAGAGTCAGTGCCTGTGGAAGTTTACCCCATTCAGAGTCAGTGCCTGTGGAAGTGTACCCCAGTGAGAGTCAGTGCCTGTGGATGTTTACCCCATTTAGCGTCAGTGCCTGTGGAAGTTTACCCCAGTGAGAGTCAGTGCCTGTGGAAGTTTACCCCATTCAGATTCAGTGCCTCTGGAAGTGTACCCCAGTGAGAGTCAGTGCCTGTGGAAGTGTACCCAAGTGAGGGTCAATGCCTGTGGAAGTGTACCCCATTCAGAGTCAGTGGCTGTGGAAGAGTGCCCCTGTGAAAGTCAGTGCCTGTGTAAGTGTACCCCAGTGAGATTCAGTGCCTGTGGAAGTTTACCCCATTCAGATTCAGTACCTGTAGAATGTTTACCCCATTCAGATTCAGAGCCTGTAGAAGTTAACCCCATTCAGAGTCAGTGCCTGTGGAAGTTTACCCCATTCAGAGTCAGTGCCTGTGGAAGTGTAACCCAGTGAGAGTCAGTGCCTTTGGAAGTTTTCCCCAATCCGAGTCAGTGCCTGTGTAAGTGTACCCCAGTGAGAGTCAGTGCCTGTGGAAGTGTACCCCAGTGAGAGTCAGTGCCTGTGGACGTTTAACCCATTCAGAGTCAGTGCCTGTGGAAATGTACCCCAGTGAAAGTCAGGGCCTGTGGTAGTTTACCCCATTCAGAGTCAGTGCCTGTGGAAGTGTACCCCAGTGAGACTCAGTGCCTGTGGAAGTTTACCCCATTCAGATTCAGTTCCTGTAGAAGTTCACCAAATTCAGATTCAGTGCCTGTCGAAATCTACCCCAGTTAGAGTCAGTGCCAGTGGAAGTTTTCCCCATTCAGAGTCAGTGCATGTGTAAATGTACCCCAGTGAGAGTCAGTGCCTGTGGAAGTGTACCCCAGTGAGAGTCAGTGCCTGTGGAAGTTTGCCCCATTCAGAGTCAGTGCCTGTGCAAGTTTACCCCATTCAGAGTCAGTGCCTTTCGAAGTGTACCCCACTCAGAGTCAGTGCATGTGGAAGTGTACACCAGTGAGAGTCAGTGCCTGTGGATGTTTACCCCATTCAGAGTCAGTGCCTATAGAAGTGAACCCCACTCAGAGTCAGTGCATGTGGAAATGTACACCAGTGAGAGTCAGTGCCTGTGGAAATGTACCCCAGTGAGAGTCAGTGCCTGCAGAAGTGTACCCAAGTGAGAGTCAGTGCCTGTAGAAGTGTACCCAAGTGAGAGTCAGTGCCTGTGGAAATTTACCCCAGTGAGTGTCAGTGCCTGTGGAAATGTACCCCAGTGAGAGTCAGTGCCTGAAGAAGTGTACCCAAGTCAGAATCAGTGCCTGTGGAAGTTTACCCCATTCAGATTCAGTGCCTGTGGAAGTGTACCCCAGTGAGAGTCAGTGCCTGTGAAAGTGTGCCCCAGTGAGATTCAGTGCCTGTGGAAGTTTACCCCATTCAGAGTCAGTGCCTGTGGAAGTGCACCCAAGTAAGGCTCAGTGCCTGTGGAACAAAAACAAGAAATGCTGGAATCACTCAGCAGGTCTGGCAGCATCTGTGGAAAGAGAAGCAGAGTTTACGTTTCGGGTCAGTGACCCTTCTTCGGAACTGACAAATATTAGAAAAGTCACAGATTATAAACAAGTGAGGTGGGTGTGGGGCAAGAGATAACAAAGGAGCAGGTGCAGATTGGACCAGGCCTCATAGCTGACCAAAAGTTCACGGAGAAAAGGCAAACAATATGTTAATGGTGTGTTGAAAGACAAAGCAATATTGTTTGCCTTTTCTCCGTGACCTTTTGGTCTGCTATGTGGCCTGGTCCAATCTGCACCTTCTCCTTTGTTATCGCTTGCCCCACACCCACCTCACTTGTTTATAATCTGTGACTTTTCTAATATTTGTCAGTTCCGAAGAAGGGTCACTGACCCGAAACGTAAACTCTGCTTCTCTTTCCACAGATGCTGCCAGACCTGCTGAGTGATTCCAGCATTTCTTGTTTTTGTTTCAGATTTCCAGCATCCGCAGTATTTTGCTTTTATTTCAGTGCCTGTGGAAGTTTACCCCATTCAGAGTCAGTGCCTGTAGAAGTTTACCCCATTCAGATTCAGAACCTGCAGAAGTTTACCCCATTCAGATTCAGTGTCTGTGGAAATGTACCCCATTCAGATTCAGAGCCAGTAGAAGTTAACCCCATTTAGAGTCAGTGCCTGTGGAAGTTTACCCCATTCAGAGTCAGTGCCTGTGGAAGTGTACCCCAATGTGAGTCAGTGCCTTTGGAAGTTTACCCCACTCAGAGTCAGTGCCTATGTAAGTGTACCCCAGTGAGAGTCAGTGCCTGTGGAAGTGTACCCCAGTGAGAGTCAGTGCCTGTGGATGTTTAACCCATTCAGAGACAGTGCCTGTGGAAGTGTACCCCAGTGAGAGTCAGTGCCTGTGGAAGTTTACCCCATTCAGAGTCAGTGCCTGTAGAGGTTTACCCCATTCAGATTCAGTACCTGTAGAAGTTTACCCCATTCAGATTCAACGCGTGTGGAAGTGTACCCCATTCAGAGTCAGTGCCTGTGGAAGTTTACCCCATTCAGAGTCAGTGCCTGTGGAAGTGTACCCCAGTGAGTGTCAGTGCCTGTGGAAGTTTACCCCATTTAGAGTCAGTGCCTGTGGAAGTTTTCCCCAGTGAGAGTCAGTGCCTGTGGAAGTTTACCCCATTCAGCTTCAGTCCCTGTTGAAGTTTACACCATTCAGATTCAGTGCCTGTAGAAGTGTACCCAGTGAGAGTCAGTGCCAGTGGAAATGTACCCCTGTGAGGGTCCGTGCCTGTAGAAGTGTACCCCAGTGAGATTCAGTGGCTGGGGAGCGGCTCTCCATTAGGAGTCACTGCCGATAGAAGTGTACCCCATTCAGAGTCTGTGCATGTGGAAAGGTACACCAGTAAGAGTCAGTGCCTGCAGAAGTGTACCCAAGTGAGTCAGTGCCTGTAGAAGTGTTCCCAAGTGTGAGTCAGTGCCTGAAGAAGTGATCCCAAGTGAGAGTCGGTGCCTGTGGAAGTTTACCCCATTCAAAGTCAGTGCCTGTGGACCTTTAGCCCAGTGAGAGTCATTGCCTCTAGAAGTCTACGCCATTCAGAATCAGTGCCTGTGGAAGTTGACCCCATTCAGATTCAGTGCGTGTCGAAGTGTACCCCAGTGAGAGTCAGTGCCTGTAGAAGTTTACCACATTCAAATTCAGTACCTGTAGAAGTTTACCACATTCAGATTCAGTGCCTGTCGAAGTTTACCCCATTCAGTGTCAGTGCCTGTGGAAGTTTACCCCATTCAGAGTCAGTGCCTGTGGAAGTGTACCCCATTGAGAGTCAGTGAATTTGGAAGCTTACCCCATTCGGAGTCAGTGCCTGTGGAAATGTACCCCAGTGAGAGTCAGTGCCTGTGGAAGTTTACCCCATTCAGATTCAGTACCTGTAGAATTTTACCCCATTCAGAGTCAGTGCCTGTGGAAGTTTACCCCATTCAAAGTCAGTGCCTGTCGAAGAGTACCCAAGTGAGAGTCAGTGCCTGTGGAAGTTTACCCCATTCAGAGTCAGTGCCTTTGGAAGTTTACCCCAGCAAGTGTCAGTTCCTATCGAAGAGTACCCCACTGAGAGTCATTGCCTGTGGATGTTTACCCCATTTAGATTCAGTGCATGTGTAAGTGTACCCCAATCAGAGTCAGTGCATGTGGAAGTTTACCCCATTCAGAGTCAGTACCTGTGGAAGTGTACCTCAGTGAGAGTCAGTGCCTGTGGAAGTTTACCCAATTCAGAGTCAGTGCCTGTGGAAGTGTACCCCAGTGAGAGTCAGTGCCTGTGGAAGTTTACCCCATTCACATTCAGTGCCTTTAGAAGTGTACCCCAGTGAGAGTCAGGGCCTGTGGAAGATTACCCCATTCAGAGTCAGTGCCTGTGGAAGTGTACCCCAATGAGAGTCAGTGCCTTTGGAAGTTTACCCCACTCAGAGTCAGTGCCTATGTAAGTGTACCCCAGTGAGAGTCAGTGCCTGTGGAAGTGTACCCCAGTGAGAGTCAGTGCCTGTGGAAGTTTACTCCATTCAGAGTCAGTGCATGTGGAAGTTTAGCCCATTCAGAGTCAGTGCCTGCAGAGGTTTACCCCATTCAGATTCAGTACCTGTAGACGTTTACACCATTCAGATTCAGTACCTGTAGAAGTTTACCCCATTCAGATTCAACGCGTGTGGAAGTGTACCCCATTCAGAGTCAGTGCCTGTGGAAGTTTACCCCATTCAGAGTCAGTGCCTGTGGAAGTGTACCCCAGTGAGAGTCAGTGCCTGTGGAAGTTTACCCCATTTAGAGTCAGTGCCTGTGGAAGTTTTCCCCAGTGAGAGTCAGTGCCTGTGGAAGTTTACCCCATTCAGCTTCAGTCCCTGTTGAAGTTTACACCATTCAGATTCAGTGCCTGTAGAAGTGTACCCATTGAGAGTCAGTGCCAGTGGAAATGTACCCCTGTGAGGGTCCTTGCCTGTAGAAGTGTACCCCAGTGAGATTCAGTGGCTGGGGAGCGGCTCTCCATTAGGAGTCACTGCCTATAGAAGTGTACCCCATTCAGAGTCAGTGCATGTGGAAGTGTACACCAGTGAGAGTCAGTGCCTGTGGATGTTTACCCCATTCAGAGTCAGTGCCTATAGAAGTGAACCCCACTCAGAGTCAGTGCATGTGGAAATGTACACCAGTGAGAGTCAGTGCCTGTGGAAGTGTACCCCAGTGAGAGTCAGTGCCTGTGGAAGTTTACCCCAGTGAGAGTCAGTGCCTGTGGAAGTTTACCCCATTCAGATTCAGTTCCTGTAGAAGTTCACCAAATTCAGATTCAGTGCCTGTCGAAATCTACCCCAGTTAGAGTCAGTGCCAGTGGAAGTTTTCCCCATTCAGAGTCAGTGCATGTGTAAATCTACCCCAGTTAGAGTCAGTGCCAGTGGAAGTTTTCCCCATTCAGAGTCAGTGCATGTGTAAATGTACCCCAGTGAGAGTCAGTGCCTGTGGAAGTTTGCCCCATTCAGAGTCAGTGCCTGTGCAAGTTTACCCCATTCAGAGTCAGTGCCTTTCGAAGTGTACCCCACTCAGAGTCAGTGCATGTGGAAGTGTACCCCATTGAGAGTCAGTGACTTTGGAAGCTTACCCCATTCGGAGTCAGTGCCTGTGGAAATGTACCCCAGTGAGAGTCAGTGCCTGTGGAAGTTTACCCCATTCAGATTCAGTACCTGTAGAATTTTACCCCATTCAGAGTCAGTGCCTGTGGAAGTTTACCCCATTCAAAGTCAGTGCCTGTGGACCTTTAGCCCTGTGAGAGTCATTGCCTCTAGAAGTCTATGCCATTCAGAATCAGTGCCTGTGGAAGTTGACCCCATTCAGAGTCAGTGCGTGTGTAAGTGTACCCCAGTGAGAGTCAGTGCCTGTGGAAGTTTACCCCATTCAAATTCAGTACCTGTAGAAGTTTACCACATTCAGATTCAGTGCCTGTCGAAGTTTACCCCATTCAGTGTCTGTGCCTGTGGATGTTTACCCCATTCAGAGTCAGTGCCTGTGAAAGTGTACCCCATTGAGAGTCTGTGCCTTTGGAAGTTTACCCCAGTGAGAGTCAGTGCCTGTCGAAGAGTACCCAAGTGAGAGTCAGTGCCTGTGGAAGTTTACCCCATTCAGAGTCAGTGCCTTTGGAAGTTTACCCCAGCAAGTGTCAGTGCCTATCGAAGAGTACCCCACTGAGAGTCATTGCCTGTGGATGTTTACCCCATTTAGATTCAGTGCATGTGTAAGTGTACCCCAATCAGAGTCAGTGCATGTGGAAGTTTACCCCATTCAGAGTCAGTACCTGTGGAAGTGTACCTCAGTGAGAGTCAGTGCCTGTGGAAGTTTACCCAATTCAGAGTCAGTGCCTGTGGAAGTGTAGCCCAGTGAGAGTCAGTGCCTGTGGAAGTTTACCCCATTCACATTCAGTGCCTTTAGAAGTGTACCCCAGTGAGAGTCAGGGCCTGTGGAAGATTACCCCATTCAGAGTCTGTGCCTGTGGAAGTGTACCCCAATGAGAGTCAGTGCCTTTGGAAGTTTACCCCACTCAGAGTCAGTGCCTATGTAAGTGTACCCCAGTGAGAGTCAGTGCCTGTGGAAGTGTACCCCAGTGAGAGTCAGTGCCTGTGGAAGTTTAGTCCATTCAGAGTCAGTGCATGTGGAAGTTTAGCCCATTCAGAGTCAGTGCCTGCAGAGGTTTACCCCATTCAGATTCAGTACCTGTAGAAGTTTACACCATTCAGATTCAGTACCTGTAGAAGTTTACCCCATTCAGATTCAACGCGTGTGGAAGTGTACCCCATTCAGAGTCAGTGCCTGTGGAAGTTTACCCCATTCAGAGTCAGTGCCTGTGGAAGTGTACCCCAGTGAGAGTCAGTGCCTGTGGAAGTTTACCCCATTTAGAGTCAGTGCCTGTGGAAGTTTTCCCCAGTGAGAGTCAGTGCCTGTGGAAGTTTACCCCATTCAGCTTCAGTCCCTGTTGAAGTTTACACCATTCAGATTCAGTGCCTGTAGAAGTGTACCCAGTGAGAGTCAGTGCCAGTGGAAATGTACCCCTGTGAGGGTCCGTGCCTGTAGAAGTGTACCCCAGTGAGATTCAGTGGCTGGGGAGCGGCTCTCCATTAGGAGTCACTGCCGATAGAAGTGTACCCCATTCAGAGTCAGTGCATGTGGAAAGGTACACCAGTAAGAGTCAGTGCCTGCAGAAGTGTACCCAAGTGAGTCAGTGCCTGTAGAAGTGTTCCCAAGTGTGAGTCAGTGCCTGAAGAAGTGATCCCAAGTGAGAGTCGGTGCCTGTGGAAGTTTACCCCATTCAGATTCAGTGCCTGAGGAAGTGTACCCCAGTGAGAGTCAGTGCCTGTGGAAGTTTACCCCATTCAAAGTCAGTGCCTGTGGACCTTTAGCCCAGTGAGAGTCATTGCCTCTAGAAGTCTACGCCATTCAGAATCAGTGCCTGTGGAAGTTGACCCCATTCAGAGTCAGTGCCTGTGGAAGTGTACCCCAGTGAGAGTCAGTGCCTGTGGAAGCTTACCCCATTCGGAGTCAGTGGCTGTGGAAATGTACCCCAGTGAGAGTCAGTGCCTGTGGAAGTTTACCCCATTCAGATTCAGTACCTGTAGAATTTTACCCCATTCAGAGTCAGTGCCTGTGGAAGTTTACCCCATTCAAAGTCAGTGCCTGTGGACCTTTAGCCCTGTGAGAGTCATTGCCTCTAGAAGTCTATGCCATTCAGAATCAGTGCCTGTGGAAGTTGACCCCATTCAGAGTCAGTGCGTGTGTAAGTGTACCCCAGTGAGAGTCAGTGCCTGTGGAAGTTTACCCCATTCAAATTCAGTACCTGTAGAAGTTTACCACATTCAGATTCAGTGCCTGTCGAAGTTTACCCCATTCAGTGTCAGTGCCTGTGGAAGTTTACCCCATTCAGAGTCAGTGCCTGTGGAAGTGCACCCCATTGAGAGTCTGTGCCTTTGGAAGTTTACCCCAGTGAGAGTCAGTGCCTGTCGAAGTTTACCCCATTCAGAGTCAGTGCCTTTGGAAGTTTACCCCAGCAAGTGTCAGTGCCTATCGAAGAGTACCCCACTGAGAGTCATTGCCTGTGGATGTTTACCCCATTTAGATTCAGTGCATGTGTAAGTGTACCCCAATCAGAGTCAGTGCATGTGGAAGTTTACCCCATTCAGAGTCAGTACCTGTGGAAGTGTACCTCAGTGAGAGTCAGTGCCTGTGGAAGTTTACCCAATTCAGAGTCAGTGCCTGTGGAAGTGTACCCCAGTGAGAGTCAGTGCCTGTGGAAGTTTACCCCATTCACATTCAGTGCCTGTAGAAGTGTACCCCAGTGATAGTCAGGGCCTGTGGAAGATTACCCCATTCAGAGTCTGTGCCTGTGGAAGTGTATCCCAGTGAGAGTCAGTGCCTGTGGAAGTTTACCCCATTCAGAGTCAGTGCCTATGTAAATGTACCCCAATTAGTGTCAGTGCCAGTGGAAGTGTACCCCAGTGAGAGTCAGTGCCTGTGCAAGTTTAAGCTATTCAGAGTCAGTGCCTGTGGAAGTGGACCCCAGTGAGTGTCATTGCCTGTGGAAGTGTACCCCAGTCAGAGTCAGTGCCTGTGGAAGTTTACCCCATTCAGAGTCAGTGCCTGTGGAAGTTTACCCCATTCAGATTCAGTACCTGTAGAAGTTTACACCATTCAGATTCAGTGCCTGAATAAGTGTACCCCAGTGAGAATGAGTGCCTGTGGAAATGTACCCCAGTGAGAGTCAGTGCCTGTGGAAATGTACCCCAGTGAGAGTCAGTGCCTGGAGAAGTGTTCCCAAGTGAGAGTCAGTGCCTGTGGAAATGTACCCCAGTGAGAGTCAGTGCCTGTGAAAATGTACCCCAGTGAGAGTCAGTGCCTGGAGAAGTGTTCCCAATGAGAGTCAGTGCCTGTGGAAATGTACCACATTCAGATTCAGGGCCTGTAGAAATGTACCCCAGTGAGAGTCAGTGCCTATAGAAGTGTACCCAAGTGAGAGTCAGTGCCTGTAGAAGTGTAACCAAGTGAGAGTCAGTGCCAATGGAAATGTACCCCAGTGAGAGTCAGTGCCTGTGGAAATGTACCCCAGTGAGAGTCAGTGCCTGAAGAAGTGTCCCCAAGTGAGAGTCAGTGCCTGTGAAAGTTTACCCCATTCAAATTCAGTGCCTGTAGAAGTGTACGCAAGTGAGAGTCAGTGCCAATGGAAATGTACCCCAGTGAAAGTCAGTGCCTGAAGAAGTGTACCCAAGTGAGGGTCAGTGCCTGTGTAAGTTTACCCCATTCAGAGTCAATGCCTGTGGAAGGGTCCCCCGGTGAAAATCGGTGCCTGTGGAAGTTTAGCCCATTCAGAGTCAGTGTCTGTGGAAGTGTAGACCAGTGACAGTCAGTGCCTGTGGAAGTTTACCCCATTCAGAGTCAGTGCCTGTGGAAGTGCACCCAAGTGAGGGTCAGTGCCTGTGGATGTTTACCCCATTCTAAGTCAGTGCCTGTGGAAGTGTACCCCAGTTAGAGTCAGTGCCTGTGGAAGTGTACCCCGGTGAGAGTCATTGCTTCTGGAAGTTTACCCCATTCAGTGTCAGTACCTGTGGATGTTTACGCCATTCAGATTCAGTGCCTGTTGAAGTGTACCCCATTCAGAGTCAGTGCCTGTGGAAGTTTACCCCATTCAGAGTCAGTGCCTGTTGAAGTGCACCCCAGTGAGAGTCAGTGCCTGTGGAAGTTTACCCAAGTGAGAGTCAGTGCCTGTAGAAGTGTACCCCAGTTCGAGTCAGTGCCAAGGGAACGGTATCCAAGTGACAGCTAGAGCCTGTGGGACTGCACCCCAGTGAGAGACAGTGCCAGTGGAAGTGTAGCCCAGTCAGAGTCAGTTCCTGTCGAAGTGTACCCCACTAAGAGCTATTGCCTGTGGAACTGTAACCAATTCAGAGTCAGTGGCTGTGGAAGTTTACACATTCAGAGTCAGTGCCTGTGGAAGTTTACCCCATTCGGATTCAGTGCCAGTGGAAGTGTACCCCAGTGAGAGTCAATAACCTGTGGATGTTTACCCCATTCAGAGTCAGTGCATGTGGAAGTGTGCACCAAAGAGAGTCTTTGCCTGTGGAAGTTGACCCCATTCAGTGTCATTGCCTGTGGAAGTGTCCCCCAGTGAGATTCAGTGCCTGTGGAAGTGTCCCCCAGTGAGATTCAGTGCCTGTGGAAGAGTACCGCAGTGAAAGTCATTGCCTCTGGAAGTTTACGCCATTCAGAGTCAGTGCCTGTGGAAGTATACCCCATTCAGATTCATGGCCTGTGGAAGTGTACCCCAGTGAGAGTCAGTGCCTGTGGACGTTTACCCCAGTGAGAGTCATTGCCTCTAGAAGTTTACGCCATTCAGAATCAGTGCCTGTGGAAGTTTACCCCATTCAGATACAGTGCCTGTGGAAGTTTATCCCATTCAGATTCAGTACCTGTAGAAGTTTACCCCATTCAGATGCAGTGCCTGTAGAAGTTTACCCCATTCAGATTCAGTGCCTTTGGAAGTTTACCCCATTCAGAGTCAGTACCTCTGGAACGGTACCCCAGTGAGAGTCAGTGCCTTTGGAAGTTTACCCCATACAGAGTCAGTGCCGTTGTAAGTTTACCCCATTCAGAGACAGTGCCTGTGGAAGAGTACCCCATTCAGAGTCAGTGCCTGTGGAAGTTTACCCCATTCAGAGTCAGTGCCTGTGGAAATGTACCCCAGTGAGAGTCAGTGCCTGTAGAAGTGTAGCCAAGCAAGTTTCAGTGCCTGTGGAAGTGTACCCCAGTGAGAGTCAGTGCCTGTGGAAGTTTACCCAGCCAGTGTCAGTGCCTGTCGAAGTGTACCCCACTGAGAGTCATTGCCTGTGGAACTGTAACCAATTCAGAGTCAGTGCCTGTGGAAGTTTACCCCATTCAGATTCAGTGCCTGTGGAAGTGTACCCCAGTGAGAGTAAATGCCTGTGGAAGTTTACCCCATTCAGAATCAGTGCCTGTGGAAATGTACTCCTGAGAGAGTCAATACCTGTGGAAGTTTACCACATTCAGAGTCAGTGCCTGTGGAAATGTACCCCTGTGAGAGTCAGTGCCTGTAGAAGTATACCCCAGTGAGATTCAGTGGCTGGGAAGCGGCTCACCATTAGGAGTCACTGCCTATGGAAGTGTACCCCACTCAGAGTCAGTGCATGTGGAAATGTACCCCAGTGAGAGTCAGTGCCCGTGGAAATGTACGCTAGTGAGAGTCAGTGCCTGTAGAAGTGTACCCCAGTGAGAGTCAGTGCCTCTGGAAGTGTACCCCAGTGAGAGTCAGTGCCTGTGGAATTTTACCCCATTCAGAATCAGTGCCTGTGGAAGTGCACCCAAGTGAGGGTCAATGCCTGTGGAAGTGTACCCCATTCAGAGTCAGTGGCTGTGGAAGTGTCCCCCTGTGAGAGTCAGTGCCTGTGTAAGTGTACCCCAGTGAGATTCAGTGCCTGTGGAAGTTTACCCCATTCAGATTCAGTACCTGAAGAAGTTATCCCCATTCAGAGCCAGTGCCTGTCGAAGTTTACCCTATTCAGAGTCAGTCCCTGTGGAAGTGTACCCCAGTGAAAGTCAGTGCCTGTGGAAGTTTTCCCCATTCCCAGTCAGTGCCTGTGTAAGTGTACCCCAGTGAGAGTCAGTGCCTGTGGAAGTGTACCCCAGTGTTAGTCAGTGCCTGTGGAAGTTTAACCCATTCAGAGTCAGTGCCTGTGGAAATGTACCCCAGTGATAGTCAGGGCCTGTGGAAGTTTACCCCATTCAGATTCAGTACCTGTAGAAGTTTACCGCATTCAGATTCAGTGCCTGTCGAAGTGTACCCCAGTGAGGGTCAATGCCTGTGGAAGTGTACCCCATTCAGAGTCAGTGGCTGTGGAAGGGTCCCCCTGTGAGAGTCAGTGCCTGTGTAAGTGTACCCCAGTGAGATTCAGTGCCTGTGGAAGTTTACCCCATTCAGATTCAGTACCTGTAGAAGTTATCCCCATTCAGAGCCAGTGCCTGTCGAAGTTTACCCTATTCAGAGTCAGTCCCTGTGGAAGTGTACCCCAGTGAAAGTCAGTGCCTGTGGAAGTGTACCGCAGTGTGAGTCAGTGCCTTTGGAAGTTTTCCCCATTCCCAGTCAGTGCCTGTGTAAGTGTACCCCAGTGAGAGTCAGTGCCTGTGGAAGTGTACCCCAGTGTTAGTCAGTGCCTGTGGAAGTTTAACCCATTCAGAGTCAGTGCCTGTGGAAATGTACCCCAGTGATAGTCAGGGCCTGTGGAAGTTTACCCCATTCAGATTCAGTACCTGTAGAAGTTTACCGCATTCAGATTCAGTGCCTGTCGAAGTGTACCCCAGTGAGAGTCAGTGCCTGTGGAAGTTTACCCCATTCAGAGTCAGTGCCTCTGGAAGTGTACCCCAGTGAGAGTCAGTGCCTGTGGAAGTGCACCCAAGTGAGGGTCAATGCCTGTGGAAGTGTACCCCATTCTGAGTCAGTGGCTGTGGAAGTGTCCCCCTGTGAGAGTCAGTGCCTGTGTAAGTGTACCCCAGTGAAATTCAGTGCCTGTGGATGTTTACCCCATTCAGATTCAGTACCTGTAGAGGTTTACCCCATTCAGAGTCAGTGCCTGTGGAAATGTACCCCAGTGAGAGTCAGTGCCTGTAGAAGTGTACCCAAGCGAGAGTCAGTGCCTGTGGAAGTGTACCCCAGTGAGAGTCAGTGCCTGTGGAAGTGTACCCCAGTGAGAGTCAGTGCCTGTGGAATTTTACCCAGTCAGAGTCAGTGCCTGTCGAAGTGTACCCCACTGAGAGTCATTGCCTGTGGAACTGTAACCAATTCAGAGTCAGTGCCTGTGGAACTTTACCCCATTCAGATTCAGTGCATGTGGAAGTGTACCCCAGTGAGAGTAAATGCCTGTGGAAGTTTATCCCATTCAGAATCAGTGCCTGTGGCAGTGTACTGCTGTGAGAGTCAGTGCCTGTGTAAGTTTACCCCATTCAGATTCAGTGCCTGTGGAAGTGTACCCCAGTGAGAGTCAGTGCCTGTGGAAGTTTACGCCATTCAGATTCAGTGCCTGTGGAAATGTTCTCCTGTGAGAGTCAATGCCTGTGGAAGTTTACCACATTCAGAGTCAGTGCCTGTGGAAATGTACCCCTGTGAGAGTCAGTGCCTGTAGAAGTGTACCCCAGTGAGATTCAGTGGCTGGGAAGCGGCTCACCATTAGGAGTCACTGCCTATGGAAGTGTACCCCACTCAGAGTCAGTGCATGTGGAAATGTACCCCAGTGAGAGTCAGTGCCCGTGGAAATGTACGCCAGTGAGAGTCAGTGCCTGTAGAAGTGTAACCAAGTGAGAGTCAGTGCCTGTGGAAATGCACCCCACTGAGAGTCAGTGCCTGTGAAAATGTACCCCAGTGAGAGTCAGTGCCTCTGGAAGTGTACCCCAGTGAGAGTCAGTGCCTGTGGAAGTTTACCCCATTCAGAATCAGTGGCTCTGGAAGTGTACCCCAGTGAGAGTCAGTGCCTGTGGAAGTGCACCCAAGTGAGGGTCAATGTCTGTGGAAGTGTACCCCATTCAGAGTCAGTGGCTGTGGAAGTGTCCCCCTGTGAGAGTCAGTGCCTGTTTAAGTGTACCCCAGTGAGATTCAGTGCCTGTGGAAGTTTACCCCATTCAGATTCAGTACCTGTAGAAGTTTACCCCATTCAGATTCAGAGCCTGTAGAAGTTAACCCCATTCAGAGTCAGTGCCTGTGGAAGTTTACCCCATTCAGAGTCAGTGCCTGTGGAAGTGTACCCCAGTGAGAGTCAGTGCCTTTGGAAGTTTTCCCCATTCCGAGTCAGTGCCTGTGTAAGTGTACCCCAGTGAGAGTCAGTGCCTGTGGAAGTGTACCCCAGTGAGAGTCAGTGCCTGTGCAAGTTTACCCCATTCAGAGTCAGTGCCTGTGGAAATGTACCCCAGTGAAAGTCAGGGCCTGTGGAAGTTTACCCCATTCAGATTCAGTACCTGTAGAAGTTTACCACATTCAGATTCAGTGCCTGTCGAAGTGTACCCCAGTTAGAGTCAGTGCCTGTGGAAGTTTACCCCATTCAGATTCAGTTCCTGTAGAAGTTCACCAAATTCAGATTCAGTGCCTGTCGAAATCTACCCCAGTTAGAGTCAGTGCCAGTGGAAGTTTTCCCCATTCAGAGTCAGTGCATGTGTAAATGTACCCCAGTGAGAGTCAGTGCCTGTGGAAGTGTACCCCAGTGAGAGTCAGTGCCTGTGGAAGTTTGCCCCATTCAGAGTCAGTGCCTGTGCAAGTTTACCCCATTCAGAGTCAGTGCCTTTCGAAGTGTACCCCACTCAGAGTCAGTGCATGTGGAAGTGTACACCAGTGAGAGTCAGTGCCTGTGGATGTTTACCCCATTCAGAGTCAGTGCCTATAGAAGTGAACCCCACTCAGAGTCAGTGCATGTGGAAATGTACACCAGTGAGAGTCAGTGCCTGTGGAAATGTACCCCAGTGAGAGTCAGTGCCTGCAGAAGTGTACCCAAGTGAGAGTCAGTGCCTGTAGAAGTGTACCCAAGTGAGAGTCAGTGCCTGTGGAAATTTACCCCAGTGAGTGTCAGTGCCTGTGGAAATGTACCCCAGTGAGAGTCAGTGCCTGAAGAAGTGTACCCAAGTCAGAATCAGTGCCTGTGGAAGTTTACCCCATTCAGATTCAGTGCCTGTGGAAGTGTACCCCAGTGAGAGTCAGTGCCTGTGAAAGTGTGCCCCAGTGAGATTCAGTGCCTGTGGAAGTTTACCCCATTCAGAGTCAGTGCCTGTGGAAGTGCACCCAAGTAAGGCTCAGTGCCTGTGGAACAAAAACAAGAAATGCTGGAATCACTCAGCAGGTCTGGCAGCATCTGTGGAAAGAGAAGCAGAGTTTACGTTTCGGGTCAGTGACCCTTCTTCGGAACTGACAAATATTAGAAAAGTCACAGATTATAAACAAGTGAGGTGGGTGTGGGGCAAGAGATAACAAAGGAGCAGGTGCAGATTGGACCAGGCCTCATAGCTGACCAAAAGTTCACGGAGAAAAGGCAAACAATATGTTAATGGTGTGTTGAAAGACAAAGCAATATTGTTTGCCTTTTCTCCGTGACCTTTTGGTCTGCTATGTGGCCTGGTCCAATCTGCACCTTCTCCTTTGTTATCGCTTGCCCCACACCCACCTCACTTGTTTATAATCTGTGACTTTTCTAATATTTGTCAGTTCCGAAGAAGGGTCACTGACCCGAAACGTAAACTCTGCTTCTCTTTCCACAGATGCTGCCAGACCTGCTGAGTGATTCCAGCATTTCTTGTTTTTGTTTCAGATTTCCAGCATCCGCAGTATTTTGCTTTTATTTCAGTGCCTGTGGAAGTTTACCCCATTCAGAGTCAGTGCCTGTAGAAGTTTACCCCATTCAGATTCAGAACCTGCAGAAGTTTACCCCATTCAGATTCAGTGTCTGTGGAAATGTACCCCATTCAGATTCAGAGCCAGTAGAAGTTAACCCCATTTAGAGTCAGTGCCTGTGGAAGTTTACCCCATTCAGAGTCAGTGCCTGTGGAAGTGTACCCCAATGTGAGTCAGTGCCTTTGGAAGTTTACCCCACTCAGAGTCAGTGCCTATGTAAGTGTACCCCAGTGAGAGTCAGTGCCTGTGGAAGTGTACCCCAGTGAGAGTCAGTGCCTGTGGATGTTTAACCCATTCAGAGACAGTGCCTGTGGAAGTGTACCCCAGTGAGAGTCAGTGCCTGTGGAAGTTTACCCCATTCAGAGTCAGTGCCTGTAGAGGTTTACCCCATTCAGATTCAGTACCTGTAGAAGTTTACCCCATTCAGATTCAACGCGTGTGGAAGTGTACCCCATTCAGAGTCAGTGCCTGTGGAAGTTTACCCCATTCAGAGTCAGTGCCTGTGGAAGTGTACCCCAGTGAGTGTCAGTGCCTGTGGAAGTTTACCCCATTTAGAGTCAGTGCCTGTGGAAGTTTTCCCCAGTGAGAGTCAGTGCCTGTGGAAGTTTACCCCATTCAGCTTCAGTCCCTGTTGAAGTTTACACCATTCAGATTCAGTGCCTGTAGAAGTGTACCCAGTGAGAGTCAGTGCCAGTGGAAATGTACCCCTGTGAGGGTCCGTGCCTGTAGAAGTGTACCCCAGTGAGATTCAGTGGCTGGGGAGCGGCTCTCCATTAGGAGTCACTGCCGATAGAAGTGTACCCCATTCAGAGTCTGTGCATGTGGAAAGGTACACCAGTAAGAGTCAGTGCCTGCAGAAGTGTACCCAAGTGAGTCAGTGCCTGTAGAAGTGTTCCCAAGTGTGAGTCAGTGCCTGAAGAAGTGATCCCAAGTGAGAGTCGGTGCCTGTGGAAGTTTACCCCATTCAAAGTCAGTGCCTGTGGACCTTTAGCCCAGTGAGAGTCATTGCCTCTAGAAGTCTACGCCATTCAGAATCAGTGCCTGTGGAAGTTGACCCCATTCAGATTCAGTGCGTGTCGAAGTGTACCCCAGTGAGAGTCAGTGCCTGTAGAAGTTTACCACATTCAAATTCAGTACCTGTAGAAGTTTACCACATTCAGATTCAGTGCCTGTCGAAGTTTACCCCATTCAGTGTCAGTGCCTGTGGAAGTTTACCCCATTCAGAGTCAGTGCCTGTGGAAGTGTACCCCATTGAGAGTCAGTGAATTTGGAAGCTTACCCCATTCGGAGTCAGTGCCTGTGGAAATGTACCCCAGTGAGAGTCAGTGCCTGTGGAAGTTTACCCCATTCAGATTCAGTACCTGTAGAATTTTACCCCATTCAGAGTCAGTGCCTGTGGAAGTTTACCCCATTCAAAGTCAGTGCCTGTCGAAGAGTACCCAAGTGAGAGTCAGTGCCTGTGGAAGTTTACCCCATTCAGAGTCAGTGCCTTTGGAAGTTTACCCCAGCAAGTGTCAGTTCCTATCGAAGAGTACCCCACTGAGAGTCATTGCCTGTGGATGTTTACCCCATTTAGATTCAGTGCATGTGTAAGTGTACCCCAATCAGAGTCAGTGCATGTGGAAGTTTACCCCATTCAGAGTCAGTACCTGTGGAAGTGTACCTCAGTGAGAGTCAGTGCCTGTGGAAGTTTACCCAATTCAGAGTCAGTGCCTGTGGAAGTGTACCCCAGTGAGAGTCAGTGCCTGTGGAAGTTTACCCCATTCACATTCAGTGCCTTTAGAAGTGTACCCCAGTGAGAGTCAGGGCCTGTGGAAGATTACCCCATTCAGAGTCAGTGCCTGTGGAAGTGTACCCCAATGAGAGTCAGTGCCTTTGGAAGTTTACCCCACTCAGAGTCAGTGCCTATGTAAGTGTACCCCAGTGAGAGTCAGTGCCTGTGGAAGTGTACCCCAGTGAGAGTCAGTGCCTGTGGAAGTTTACTCCATTCAGAGTCAGTGCATGTGGAAGTTTAGCCCATTCAGAGTCAGTGCCTGCAGAGGTTTACCCCATTCAGATTCAGTACCTGTAGACGTTTACACCATTCAGATTCAGTACCTGTAGAAGTTTACCCCATTCAGATTCAACGCGTGTGGAAGTGTACCCCATTCAGAGTCAGTGCCTGTGGAAGTTTACCCCATTCAGAGTCAGTGCCTGTGGAAGTGTACCCCAGTGAGAGTCAGTGCCTGTGGAAGTTTACCCCATTTAGAGTCAGTGCCTGTGGAAGTTTTCCCCAGTGAGAGTCAGTGCCTGTGGAAGTTTACCCCATTCAGCTTCAGTCCCTGTTGAAGTTTACACCATTCAGATTCAGTGCCTGTAGAAGTGTACCCATTGAGAGTCAGTGCCAGTGGAAATGTACCCCTGTGAGGGTCCTTGCCTGTAGAAGTGTACCCCAGTGAGATTCAGTGGCTGGGGAGCGGCTCTCCATTAGGAGTCACTGCCTATAGAAGTGTACCCCATTCAGAGTCAGTGCATGTGGAAGTGTACACCAGTGAGAGTCAGTGCCTGTGGATGTTTACCCCATTCAGAGTCAGTGCCTATAGAAGTGAACCCCACTCAGAGTCAGTGCATGTGGAAATGTACACCAGTGAGAGTCAGTGCCTGTGGAAGTGTACCCCAGTGAGAGTCAGTGCCTGTGGAAGTTTACCCCAGTGAGAGTCAGTGCCTGTGGAAGTTTACCCCATTCAGATTCAGTTCCTGTAGAAGTTCACCAAATTCAGATTCAGTGCCTGTCGAAATCTACCCCAGTTAGAGTCAGTGCCAGTGGAAGTTTTCCCCATTCAGAGTCAGTGCATGTGTAAATCTACCCCAGTTAGAGTCAGTGCCAGTGGAAGTTTTCCCCATTCAGAGTCAGTGCATGTGTAAATGTACCCCAGTGAGAGTCAGTGCCTGTGGAAGTTTGCCCCATTCAGAGTCAGTGCCTGTGCAAGTTTACCCCATTCAGAGTCAGTGCCTTTCGAAGTGTACCCCACTCAGAGTCAGTGCATGTGGAAGTGTACCCCATTGAGAGTCAGTGACTTTGGAAGCTTACCCCATTCGGAGTCAGTGCCTGTGGAAATGTACCCCAGTGAGAGTCAGTGCCTGTGGAAGTTTACCCCATTCAGATTCAGTACCTGTAGAATTTTACCCCATTCAGAGTCAGTGCCTGTGGAAGTTTACCCCATTCAAAGTCAGTGCCTGTGGACCTTTAGCCCTGTGAGAGTCATTGCCTCTAGAAGTCTATGCCATTCAGAATCAGTGCCTGTGGAAGTTGACCCCATTCAGAGTCAGTGCGTGTGTAAGTGTACCCCAGTGAGAGTCAGTGCCTGTGGAAGTTTACCCCATTCAAATTCAGTACCTGTAGAAGTTTACCACATTCAGATTCAGTGCCTGTCGAAGTTTACCCCATTCAGTGTCTGTGCCTGTGGATGTTTACCCCATTCAGAGTCAGTGCCTGTGAAAGTGTACCCCATTGAGAGTCTGTGCCTTTGGAAGTTTACCCCAGTGAGAGTCAGTGCCTGTCGAAGAGTACCCAAGTGAGAGTCAGTGCCTGTGGAAGTTTACCCCATTCAGAGTCAGTGCCTTTGGAAGTTTACCCCAGCAAGTGTCAGTGCCTATCGAAGAGTACCCCACTGAGAGTCATTGCCTGTGGATGTTTACCCCATTTAGATTCAGTGCATGTGTAAGTGTACCCCAATCAGAGTCAGTGCATGTGGAAGTTTACCCCATTCAGAGTCAGTACCTGTGGAAGTGTACCTCAGTGAGAGTCAGTGCCTGTGGAAGTTTACCCAATTCAGAGTCAGTGCCTGTGGAAGTGTAGCCCAGTGAGAGTCAGTGCCTGTGGAAGTTTACCCCATTCACATTCAGTGCCTTTAGAAGTGTACCCCAGTGAGAGTCAGGGCCTGTGGAAGATTACCCCATTCAGAGTCTGTGCCTGTGGAAGTGTACCCCAATGAGAGTCAGTGCCTTTGGAAGTTTACCCCACTCAGAGTCAGTGCCTATGTAAGTGTACCCCAGTGAGAGTCAGTGCCTGTGGAAGTGTACCCCAGTGAGAGTCAGTGCCTGTGGAAGTTTAGTCCATTCAGAGTCAGTGCATGTGGAAGTTTAGCCCATTCAGAGTCAGTGCCTGCAGAGGTTTACCCCATTCAGATTCAGTACCTGTAGAAGTTTACACCATTCAGATTCAGTACCTGTAGAAGTTTACCCCATTCAGATTCAACGCGTGTGGAAGTGTACCCCATTCAGAGTCAGTGCCTGTGGAAGTTTACCCCATTCAGAGTCAGTGCCTGTGGAAGTGTACCCCAGTGAGAGTCAGTGCCTGTGGAAGTTTACCCCATTTAGAGTCAGTGCCTGTGGAAGTTTTCCCCAGTGAGAGTCAGTGCCTGTGGAAGTTTACCCCATTCAGCTTCAGTCCCTGTTGAAGTTTACACCATTCAGATTCAGTGCCTGTAGAAGTGTACCCAGTGAGAGTCAGTGCCAGTGGAAATGTACCCCTGTGAGGGTCCGTGCCTGTAGAAGTGTACCCCAGTGAGATTCAGTGGCTGGGGAGCGGCTCTCCATTAGGAGTCACTGCCGATAGAAGTGTACCCCATTCAGAGTCAGTGCATGTGGAAAGGTACACCAGTAAGAGTCAGTGCCTGCAGAAGTGTACCCAAGTGAGTCAGTGCCTGTAGAAGTGTTCCCAAGTGTGAGTCAGTGCCTGAAGAAGTGATCCCAAGTGAGAGTCGGTGCCTGTGGAAGTTTACCCCATTCAGATTCAGTGCCTGAGGAAGTGTACCCCAGTGAGAGTCAGTGCCTGTGGAAGTTTACCCCATTCAAAGTCAGTGCCTGTGGACCTTTAGCCCAGTGAGAGTCATTGCCTCTAGAAGTCTACGCCATTCAGAATCAGTGCCTGTGGAAGTTGACCCCATTCAGAGTCAGTGCCTGTGGAAGTGTACCCCAGTGAGAGTCAGTGCCTGTGGAAGCTTACCCCATTCGGAGTCAGTGGCTGTGGAAATGTACCCCAGTGAGAGTCAGTGCCTGTGGAAGTTTACCCCATTCAGATTCAGTACCTGTAGAATTTTACCCCATTCAGAGTCAGTGCCTGTGGAAGTTTACCCCATTCAAAGTCAGTGCCTGTGGACCTTTAGCCCTGTGAGAGTCATTGCCTCTAGAAGTCTATGCCATTCAGAATCAGTGCCTGTGGAAGTTGACCCCATTCAGAGTCAGTGCGTGTGTAAGTGTACCCCAGTGAGAGTCAGTGCCTGTGGAAGTTTACCCCATTCAAATTCAGTACCTGTAGAAGTTTACCACATTCAGATTCAGTGCCTGTCGAAGTTTACCCCATTCAGTGTCAGTGCCTGTGGAAGTTTACCCCATTCAGAGTCAGTGCCTGTGGAAGTGCACCCCATTGAGAGTCTGTGCCTTTGGAAGTTTACCCCAGTGAGAGTCAGTGCCTGTCGAAGTTTACCCCATTCAGAGTCAGTGCCTTTGGAAGTTTACCCCAGCAAGTGTCAGTGCCTATCGAAGAGTACCCCACTGAGAGTCATTGCCTGTGGATGTTTACCCCATTTAGATTCAGTGCATGTGTAAGTGTACCCCAATCAGAGTCAGTGCATGTGGAAGTTTACCCCATTCAGAGTCAGTACCTGTGGAAGTGTACCTCAGTGAGAGTCAGTGCCTGTGGAAGTTTACCCAATTCAGAGTCAGTGCCTGTGGAAGTGTACCCCAGTGAGAGTCAGTGCCTGTGGAAGTTTACCCCATTCACATTCAGTGCCTGTAGAAGTGTACCCCAGTGATAGTCAGGGCCTGTGGAAGATTACCCCATTCAGAGTCTGTGCCTGTGGAAGTGTATCCCAGTGAGAGTCAGTGCCTGTGGAAGTTTACCCCATTCAGAGTCAGTGCCTATGTAAATGTACCCCAATTAGTGTCAGTGCCAGTGGAAGTGTACCCCAGTGAGAGTCAGTGCCTGTGCAAGTTTAAGCTATTCAGAGTCAGTGCCTGTGGAAGTGGACCCCAGTGAGTGTCATTGCCTGTGGAAGTGTACCCCAGTCAGAGTCAGTGCCTGTGGAAGTTTACCCCATTCAGAGTCAGTGCCTGTGGAAGTTTACCCCATTCAGATTCAGTACCTGTAGAAGTTTACACCATTCAGATTCAGTGCCTGAATAAGTGTACCCCAGTGAGAATGAGTGCCTGTGGAAATGTACCCCAGTGAGAGTCAGTGCCTGTGGAAATGTACCCCAGTGAGAGTCAGTGCCTGGAGAAGTGTTCCCAAGTGAGAGTCAGTGCCTGTGGAAATGTACCCCAGTGAGAGTCAGTGCCTGTGAAAATGTACCCCAGTGAGAGTCAGTGCCTGGAGAAGTGTTCCCAATGAGAGTCAGTGCCTGTGGAAATGTACCACATTCAGATTCAGGGCCTGTAGAAATGTACCCCAGTGAGAGTCAGTGCCTATAGAAGTGTACCCAAGTGAGAGTCAGTGCCTGTAGAAGTGTAACCAAGTGAGAGTCAGTGCCAATGGAAATGTACCCCAGTGAGAGTCAGTGCCTGTGGAAATGTACCCCAGTGAGAGTCAGTGCCTGAAGAAGTGTCCCCAAGTGAGAGTCAGTGCCTGTGAAAGTTTACCCCATTCAAATTCAGTGCCTGTAGAAGTGTACGCAAGTGAGAGTCAGTGCCAATGGAAATGTACCCCAGTGAAAGTCAGTGCCTGAAGAAGTGTACCCAAGTGAGGGTCAGTGCCTGTGTAAGTTTACCCCATTCAGAGTCAATGCCTGTGGAAGGGTCCCCCGGTGAAAATCGGTGCCTGTGGAAGTTTAGCCCATTCAGAGTCAGTGTCTGTGGAAGTGTAGACCAGTGACAGTCAGTGCCTGTGGAAGTTTACCCCATTCAGAGTCAGTGCCTGTGGAAGTGCACCCAAGTGAGGGTCAGTGCCTGTGGATGTTTACCCCATTCTAAGTCAGTGCCTGTGGAAGTGTACCCCAGTTAGAGTCAGTGCCTGTGGAAGTGTACCCCGGTGAGAGTCATTGCTTCTGGAAGTTTACCCCATTCAGTGTCAGTACCTGTGGATGTTTACGCCATTCAGATTCAGTGCCTGTTGAAGTGTACCCCATTCAGAGTCAGTGCCTGTGGAAGTTTACCCCATTCAGAGTCAGTGCCTGTTGAAGTGCACCCCAGTGAGAGTCAGTGCCTGTGGAAGTTTACCCAAGTGAGAGTCAGTGCCTGTAGAAGTGTACCCCAGTTCGAGTCAGTGCCAAGGGAACGGTATCCAAGTGACAGCTAGAGCCTGTGGGACTGCACCCCAGTGAGAGACAGTGCCAGTGGAAGTGTAGCCCAGTCAGAGTCAGTTCCTGTCGAAGTGTACCCCACTAAGAGCTATTGCCTGTGGAACTGTAACCAATTCAGAGTCAGTGGCTGTGGAAGTTTACACATTCAGAGTCAGTGCCTGTGGAAGTTTACCCCATTCGGATTCAGTGCCAGTGGAAGTGTACCCCAGTGAGAGTCAATAACCTGTGGATGTTTACCCCATTCAGAGTCAGTGCATGTGGAAGTGTGCACCAAAGAGAGTCTTTGCCTGTGGAAGTTGACCCCATTCAGTGTCATTGCCTGTGGAAGTGTCCCCCAGTGAGATTCAGTGCCTGTGGAAGTGTCCCCCAGTGAGATTCAGTGCCTGTGGAAGAGTACCGCAGTGAAAGTCATTGCCTCTGGAAGTTTACGCCATTCAGAGTCAGTGCCTGTGGAAGTATACCCCATTCAGATTCATGGCCTGTGGAAGTGTACCCCAGTGAGAGTCAGTGCCTGTGGACGTTTACCCCAGTGAGAGTCATTGCCTCTAGAAGTTTACGCCATTCAGAATCAGTGCCTGTGGAAGTTTACCCCATTCAGATACAGTGCCTGTGGAAGTTTATCCCATTCAGATTCAGTACCTGTAGAAGTTTACCCCATTCAGATGCAGTGCCTGTAGAAGTTTACCCCATTCAGATTCAGTGCCTTTGGAAGTTTACCCCATTCAGAGTCAGTACCTCTGGAACGGTACCCCAGTGAGAGTCAGTGCCTTTGGAAGTTTACCCCATACAGAGTCAGTGCCGTTGTAAGTTTACCCCATTCAGAGACAGTGCCTGTGGAAGAGTACCCCATTCAGAGTCAGTGCCTGTGGAAGTTTACCCCATTCAGAGTCAGTGCCTGTGGAAATGTACCCCAGTGAGAGTCAGTGCCTGTAGAAGTGTAGCCAAGCAAGTTTCAGTGCCTGTGGAAGTGTACCCCAGTGAGAGTCAGTGCCTGTGGAAGTTTACCCAGCCAGTGTCAGTGCCTGTCGAAGTGTACCCCACTGAGAGTCATTGCCTGTGGAACTGTAACCAATTCAGAGTCAGTGCCTGTGGAAGTTTACCCCATTCAGATTCAGTGCCTGTGGAAGTGTACCCCAGTGAGAGTAAATGCCTGTGGAAGTTTACCCCATTCAGAATCAGTGCCTGTGGAAATGTACTCCTGAGAGAGTCAATACCTGTGGAAGTTTACCACATTCAGAGTCAGTGCCTGTGGAAATGTACCCCTGTGAGAGTCAGTGCCTGTAGAAGTATACCCCAGTGAGATTCAGTGGCTGGGAAGCGGCTCACCATTAGGAGTCACTGCCTATGGAAGTGTACCCCACTCAGAGTCAGTGCATGTGGAAATGTACCCCAGTGAGAGTCAGTGCCCGTGGAAATGTACGCTAGTGAGAGTCAGTGCCTGTAGAAGTGTACCCCAGTGAGAGTCAGTGCCTCTGGAAGTGTACCCCAGTGAGAGTCAGTGCCTGTGGAATTTTACCCCATTCAGAATCAGTGCCTGTGGAAGTGCACCCAAGTGAGGGTCAATGCCTGTGGAAGTGTACCCCATTCAGAGTCAGTGGCTGTGGAAGTGTCCCCCTGTGAGAGTCAGTGCCTGTGTAAGTGTACCCCAGTGAGATTCAGTGCCTGTGGAAGTTTACCCCATTCAGATTCAGTACCTGAAGAAGTTATCCCCATTCAGAGCCAGTGCCTGTCGAAGTTTACCCTATTCAGAGTCAGTCCCTGTGGAAGTGTACCCCAGTGAAAGTCAGTGCCTGTGGAAGTTTTCCCCATTCCCAGTCAGTGCCTGTGTAAGTGTACCCCAGTGAGAGTCAGTGCCTGTGGAAGTGTACCCCAGTGTTAGTCAGTGCCTGTGGAAGTTTAACCCATTCAGAGTCAGTGCCTGTGGAAATGTACCCCAGTGATAGTCAGGGCCTGTGGAAGTTTACCCCATTCAGATTCAGTACCTGTAGAAGTTTACCGCATTCAGATTCAGTGCCTGTCGAAGTGTACCCCAGTGAGGGTCAATGCCTGTGGAAGTGTACCCCATTCAGAGTCAGTGGCTGTGGAAGGGTCCCCCTGTGAGAGTCAGTGCCTGTGTAAGTGTACCCCAGTGAGATTCAGTGCCTGTGGAAGTTTACCCCATTCAGATTCAGTACCTGTAGAAGTTATCCCCATTCAGAGCCAGTGCCTGTCGAAGTTTACCCTATTCAGAGTCAGTCCCTGTGGAAGTGTACCCCAGTGAAAGTCAGTGCCTGTGGAAGTGTACCGCAGTGTGAGTCAGTGCCTTTGGAAGTTTTCCCCATTCCCAGTCAGTGCCTGTGTAAGTGTACCCCAGTGAGAGTCAGTGCCTGTGGAAGTGTACCCCAGTGTTAGTCAGTGCCTGTGGAAGTTTAACCCATTCAGAGTCAGTGCCTGTGGAAATGTACCCCAGTGATAGTCAGGGCCTGTGGAAGTTTACCCCATTCAGATTCAGTACCTGTAGAAGTTTACCGCATTCAGATTCAGTGCCTGTCGAAGTGTACCCCAGTGAGAGTCAGTGCCTGTGGAAGTTTACCCCATTCAGAGTCAGTGCCTCTGGAAGTGTACCCCAGTGAGAGTCAGTGCCTGTGGAAGTGCACCCAAGTGAGGGTCAATGCCTGTGGAAGTGTACCCCATTCTGAGTCAGTGGCTGTGGAAGTGTCCCCCTGTGAGAGTCAGTGCCTGTGTAAGTGTACCCCAGTGAAATTCAGTGCCTGTGGATGTTTACCCCATTCAGATTCAGTACCTGTAGAGGTTTACCCCATTCAGAGTCAGTGCCTGTGGAAATGTACCCCAGTGAGAGTCAGTGCCTGTAGAAGTGTACCCAAGCGAGAGTCAGTGCCTGTGGAAGTGTACCCCAGTGAGAGTCAGTGCCTGTGGAAGTGTACCCCAGTGAGAGTCAGTGCCTGTGGAATTTTACCCAGTCAGAGTCAGTGCCTGTCGAAGTGTACCCCACTGAGAGTCATTGCCTGTGGAACTGTAACCAATTCAGAGTCAGTGCCTGTGGAACTTTACCCCATTCAGATTCAGTGCATGTGGAAGTGTACCCCAGTGAGAGTAAATGCCTGTGGAAGTTTATCCCATTCAGAATCAGTGCCTGTGGCAGTGTACTGCTGTGAGAGTCAGTGCCTGTGTAAGTTTACCCCATTCAGATTCAGTGCCTGTGGAAGTGTACCCCAGTGAGAGTCAGTGCCTGTGGAAGTTTACGCCATTCAGATTCAGTGCCTGTGGAAATGTTCTCCTGTGAGAGTCAATGCCTGTGGAAGTTTACCACATTCAGAGTCAGTGCCTGTGGAAATGTACCCCTGTGAGAGTCAGTGCCTGTAGAAGTGTACCCCAGTGAGATTCAGTGGCTGGGAAGCGGCTCACCATTAGGAGTCACTGCCTATGGAAGTGTACCCCACTCAGAGTCAGTGCATGTGGAAATGTACCCCAGTGAGAGTCAGTGCCCGTGGAAATGTACGCCAGTGAGAGTCAGTGCCTGTAGAAGTGTAACCAAGTGAGAGTCAGTGCCTGTGGAAATGCACCCCACTGAGAGTCAGTGCCTGTGAAAATGTACCCCAGTGAGAGTCAGTGCCTCTGGAAGTGTACCCCAGTGAGAGTCAGTGCCTGTGGAAGTTTACCCCATTCAGAATCAGTGGCTCTGGAAGTGTACCCCAGTGAGAGTCAGTGCCTGTGGAAGTGCACCCAAGTGAGGGTCAATGTCTGTGGAAGTGTACCCCATTCAGAGTCAGTGGCTGTGGAAGTGTCCCCCTGTGAGAGTCAGTGCCTGTTTAAGTGTACCCCAGTGAGATTCAGTGCCTGTGGAAGTTTACCCCATTCAGATTCAGTACCTGTAGAAGTTTACCCCATTCAGATTCAGAGCCTGTAGAAGTTAACCCCATTCAGAGTCAGTGCCTGTGGAAGTTTACCCCATTCAGAGTCAGTGCCTGTGGAAGTGTACCCCAGTGAGAGTCAGTGCCTTTGGAAGTTTTCCCCATTCCGAGTCAGTGCCTGTGTAAGTGTACCCCAGTGAGAGTCAGTGCCTGTGGAAGTGTACCCCAGTGAGAGTCAGTGCCTGTGCAAGTTTACCCCATTCAGAGTCAGTGCCTGTGGAAATGTACCCCAGTGAAAGTCAGGGCCTGTGGAAGTTTACCCCATTCAGATTCAGTACCTGTAGAAGTTTACCACATTCAGATTCAGTGCCTGTCGAAGTGTACCCCAGTTAGAGTCAGTGCCTGTGGACGTTTATCCCATTTAGAGTCAGTGCATGTGTAAATGTACCCCAGTGAGAGTCAGTGCCTGTGGAAGTCTACCCCAGTGAGAGTCAGTGCCGGTGAAACTTTACGCCATTCAGAGTCAGTGCCTGTGCAAGTTTACCCCATTCAGATTCAGTACCTCTAGAAGTTTACACCATTCAGATTCAGTGCCTTTCGAAGTGTACCCCACTCAGAGTCAGTGCATGTGGAAGTGTACACCAGTGACAGTCAGTGCCTGTGGATGTTTACCCCATTCAGAGACAGTGCCTGTGCAAGTTTACCCCATTCAGAGTCTGTGCATCTAGAAGTTTACACCATTCAGATTCAGTGCCTATAGAAGTGTACCCCACTCAGAGTCAGTGCATGTGGAAATGTACACCAGTGAGAGTCAGTGCCTGTGGAAATGTACCCCAGTGAGAGTCAGTGCCTGTAGAAGTGTACCCAAGTGAGAGTCAGTGCCTGTGGAAATGTACCCCAGTGAGTGTCAGTGCCTGTGGAAATGTACCCCAGTGAGAGTCAGTGCCGGAAGAAGTGTACCCAAGTGAGAATTAGTGCCTGTGCAAGTTTACCCCATTCAGATTCAGTGCCTGTGGAAGTGTACCCCAGTGAGAGTCAGTTCCTGTGGAAGTCTACCCCAGTGAGAGTCAGTGCCTGTGAAAGTTTACCACATTCAGAGTCAGTACCTGTGCAAGTTTACCCCATTCAGATTCAGTACCTCTAGAAGTTTACACCATTCAGATTCAGTGCCTTTCGAAGTGTACCCCACTCAGAGTCAGTGCATGTGGAAGTGTACACCAGTGAGAGTCAGTGCCTGTGGATGTTTACCCCATTCAGAGTCAGTGCCTGTGCAAGTTTACCCCATTCAGAGTCTGTGCATCTAGAAGTTTACACCATTCAGATTCAGTGCCTATAGAAGTGTACCCCACTCAGAGTCAGTGCATGTGGAAATGTACACCAGTGAAAGTCAGTGCCTGTGGAAATGTACCCCAGTGAGAGTCAGTGCCTGCAGAAGTGTACCCAAGTGAGAGTCATTGCCTGTAGAAGTGTACCCAAATGAGAGTCAGTGCCTGTGGAAATGTACCCAAGTGAGTGTCAGTGCCTGTGGAAATGTACCCCAATGAGAGTCAGTGCCTGAAGAAGTGTACCCAAGTGAGAATCAGTGCCTGTGGAAGTTTACCCCATTCAGATTCAGTGCCTGTGGAAGTGTACCCCAGTGAGAGTCAGTGCCTGTGGAAGTGTGCCCCAGTGAGAGTCAGTGCCTGTGGAAGTTTACCCCATTCAGAGTCAGTGCCTGTAGAAGTGCACCCAAGTGTGGGTCAGTGCCTGTGGAACAAAAACAAGAAATGCTGGAATCACTCAGCAGGTCTGGCAGCATCTGTGGAAAGAGAAGCAGAGTTTACTTTTCGGGTCAGTGACCCTTCTTCGGAACTGACAAATATTAGAAAAGTCACAGATTATAAACAAGTGAGGTGGGTGTGGGGCAAGAGATAACAAAGGAGCAGGTGCAGATTGGACCAGACCTCATAGCTGACCAAAGGTTCACGGGGAAAAGGCAAACAATATGTTAATGGTGTGTTGAAAGACAAAGCAATATTGTTTGCCTTTTCTCCGTGACCTTTTGGTCTGCTATGTGGCCTGGTCCAATCTGCACCTTCTCCTTTGTTATCTCTTGCCCCACCCCCACCTCACTTGTTTATAATCTGTGACTTTTCTAATATTTGTCAGTTCCGAAGAAGGGTCACTGACCCGAAACGTTAACTCTGCTTCTCTTTCCACAGATGCTGCCAGACCTGCTGAGTGATTCCAGCATTTCTTGTTTTTGTTTCAGATTTCCAGCAACCGCAGTATTTTGCTTTTATTTCAGTGCCTGTGGAAGTTTACCCCATTCAGAGTCAGTGCCTGTAGAAGTTTACCCCATTCAGATTCAGTACCTGTAGAAGTTTACACAATGCAGATTCAGTGCCTGTAGAAGTTTACCCCATTCAGATTCAGTACCTGTAGAAGTTTACCCCATTCAGATTCAGAGCCAGTCGAAGTTAACCCCATTCAGAGTCAGTGCCTGTGGAATTGTGCCCCAGTGAGAGTCAGTGCCTTTTGAAGTTTACCCCACTCAGAGTCAGAGCCTATGTAAGTGTACCCCAGTGAGAGTCAGTGCCTGTGGAAGTGTACCCCAGTGCGAGTCAGTGCCTGTGGATGTTTAACCCATTCAGAGACAGTGCCTGTGGAAGTGTACCCCAGTGAGAGTCAGTGCATGTGTAAATGTACCCCAGTGAGAGTCAGTGCCTGCAGAAGTGTACCCAAGCGAGAGTCAGTGCCTGTGGAAGCGTACCCCAGTGAGAGTCAGTGCCTGTGGATGTTTACCTAGTCAGAGTCAGTGCCTGTCGAAGTGTACCCCACTGAGAGTCATTGACTGTGGAACTGTAACCAATTCAGAGTCAGTGCCTGTGGAACTTTACCCCATTCAGATTCAGTGCCTGTGGAAGTGTACCCCAGTGAGAGTAAATGCCTCTGGAAGTTTACCCCATTCAGAATCAGTGCCTGTGGAAGTGTACTGCTGTGAGAGTCAGTGCCTGTGGAAGTTTACCCCATTCAGATTCAGTGCCTGTGGAAGTGTACCCCAGTGAGAGTCAGTGCCTGTGGAAGTTTACGCCATTCAGATTCAGTGCCTGTGGAAATGTACTCCTGTGAGAGTCAATGCCTGTGGAAGTTTACCACATTCAGAGTCAGTGCCTGTGGAAATGTACCCCTGTGAGAGTCAGTGCCTGTATAAGTGTACCCCAGTGAGATTCAGTGGCTGGGAAGCGGCTCACCATTAGGAGTCACTGCCTATGGAAGTGTACCCCACTCAGAGTCAGTGCATGTGGAAATGTACCCCAGTGAGTGTCAGTGCCTGTGGAAATGTACGCCAGTGAGAGTCAGTGCCTGTAGAAGTGTAACCAAGTGAGAGTCAGTGCCTGTGGAAATGCACCCCACTGAGAGTCAGTGCCTGTGAAAATGTACCCCAGTGAGAGTCAGTGCCTCTGGAAGTGTACCCCAGTGAGAGTCAGTGCCTGTGGAAGTTTACCCCATTCAGAATCAGTGCCTCTGGAAGTGTACCCCAGTGAGAGTCAGTGCATGTGGAAGTGCACCCAAGTGAGGGTCAATGCCTGTGGAAGTGTACCCCATTCAGAGTCAGTGGCTGTGGAAGTGTCCCCCTGTGAGAGTCAGTGCCTGTTTAAGTGTACCCCAGTGAGATTCAGTGCCTGTGGAAGTTTACCCCATTCAGATTCAGTACCTGTAGAAGTTTACCCCATTCAGATTCAGAGCCTGTAGAAGTTAACCCCATTCAGAGTCAGTGCCTGTGGAAGTTTACCCCATTCAGAGTCAGTGCCTGTGGAAGTGTACCCCAGTGAGAGTCAGTGCCTTTGGAAGTTTTCCCCATTCCGAGTCAGTGCCTGTGTAAGTGTACCCCAGTGAGAGTCAGTGCCTGTGGAAGTGTACCCCAGTGAGAGTCAGTGCCTGTGCAAGTTTACCCCATTCAGAGTCAGTGCCTGTGGAAATGTACCCCAGTGAAAGTCAGGGCCTGTGGAAGTTTACCCCATTCAGATTCAGTACCTGTAGAAGTTTACCACATTCAGATTCAGTGCCTGTCGAAGTGTACCCCAGTTAGAGTCAGTGCCTGTGGACGTTTACCCCATTCAGAGTCAGTGCATGTGTAAATGTACCCCAGTGAGAGTCAGTGCCTGTGGAAGTGTACCACAGTGAGAGTCAGTGCCTGTGAAAGTTTACCGCATTCAGAGTCAGTGCCTGTGCAAGTTTACCCCATTCTGATTCAGTACCTCTAGAAGTTTACACCATTCAGATTCAGTGCCTTTCGAAGTGTACCCCACTCAGAGTCAGTGCATGTGGAAGTGTACACCAGTGAGAGTCAGTGCCTGCGGATGTTTACCCCATTCAGAGTCAGTGCCTGTGCAGGTTTACCCCATTCAGAGTCTGTGCATCTAGAAGTTTACACCATTCAGATTCAGTGCCTATAGAAGGTCCCCCACTCAGAGTCAGTGCATGTGGAAATGTACACCAGTGAGAGTCAGTGCCTGTGGAAATGTACCTCAGTGTGAGTCAGTGCCTGCAGAAGTGTACCCAAGTGAGAGTCAGTGCCTGTAGAAGTGTACCCAAGTGAGAGTCAGTGCCTGTGGAAATGTACCCCAGTGAGTGTCAGTGCCTGTGGAAATGTACCCCAGTGAGAGTCAGTGCCTGAAGAAGTGTACCCACTGAGAATCAGTGCCTGTGGAAGTTTACCCCATTCAGATTCAGTGCCTGTGGAAGTGTACCCCAGTGAGAGTCAGTGCCTGTGGAAGTCTACCCCAGTGAGAGTCAGTGCCTGTGAACGTTTACCCCATTCAGAGTCAGTGCCTGTGCAAGTTTACCCCATTCAGATTCAGTACCTCTAGAAGTTTACACCATTCAGATTCAGTGCCTTTCGAAGTGTACCCCACTCAGAGTCAGTGCATGTGGAAGTGTACACCAGTGAGAGTCAGTGCCTGTGGATGTTTACCCCATTCAGAGTCAGTGCCTGTGCAAGTTTACCCCATTCTGAGTCTGTGCATCTAGAAGTTTACACCATTCAGATTCAGTGCCTATAGAAGTGTACCCCACTCAGAGTCAGTGCATGTGGAAATGTACACCAGTGAAAGTCAGTGCCTGTGGAAATGTACCCCAGTGAGAGTCAGAGCCTGCAGAAGTGTACCCAAGTGAGAGTCATTGCCTGTAGAAGTGTACCCAAGTGAGAGTCAGTGCCTGTGGAAATGTACCCCAGTGAGTGTCAGTGCCTGTGGAAATGTACCCCAGTGAGAGTCAGTGCCTGAAGAAGTGTACCCAAGTGAGAATCAGTGCCTGTGGAAGTTTACCCCATTCAGATTCAGTGCCTGTGGAAGTGTACCCCAGTGAGAGTCAGTGCCTGTGGAAGTGTGCCCCAGTGAGAGTCAGTGCCTGTGGAAGTTTACCCCATTCAGAGTCAGTGCCTGTAGAAGTGCACCCAAGTGTGGGTCAGTGCCTGTGGAACAAAAACAAGAAATGCTGGAATCACTCAGCAGGTCTGGCAGCATCTGTGGAAAGAGAAGCAGAGTTTACGTTTCGGGTCAGTGACCCTTCTTCGGAACTGACAAATATTAGAAAAGTCACAGATTATAAACAAGTGAGGTGGGTGTGGGGCAAGAGATAACAAAGGAGCAGGTGCAGATTGGACCAGACCTCATAGCTGACCAAAGGTTCACGGAGAAAAGGCAAACACTATGTTAATGGTGTGTTGAAAGACAAAGCAATATTGTTTGCCTTTTCTCCGTGACCTTTTGGTCTGCTATGTGGCCTGGTCCAATCTACACCTTCTCCTTTGTTATCTCTTGCCCCACCCCCACCTCACTTGTTTATAATCTGTGACTTTTCTAATATTTGTCAGTTCCGAAGAAGGGTCACTGACCCGAAACGTTAACTCTGCTTCTCTTTCCACAGATGCTGCCAGACCTGCTGAGTGATTCCAGCATTTCTTGTTTTTGTTTCAGATTTCCAGCATCCGCAGTATTTTGCTTTTATTTCAGTGCCTGTGGAAGTTTACCCCATTCAGAGTCAGTGCCTGTAGAAGTTTACCCCATTCAGATTCAGTACCTGTAGAAGTTTACACAATGCAGATTCAGTACCTGTAGAAGTTTACCCCATTCAGAATCAGTGCCTGAGGAAATGTACCCCATTCAGATTCAGAGCCAGTAGAAGTTAACCCCATTCAGAGTCAGTGCCTGTGGAAGTTTACCCCATTCAGATTCAGTGCCTGTGGAATTGTGCCCCAGTGAGAGTCAGTGCCTTTGGAAGTTTACCCCACTCAGAGTTAGAGCCTATGTAAGTGTACCCCAGTGAGAGTCAGTGCCTGTGGAAGTGTACCCCAGTGCGAGTCAGTGCCTGTGGATGTTTAACCCATTCAGAGACAGTGCCTGTGGAAGTGTACCCCAGTGAGAGTCAGTGCCTGTGGAAGTTTACCCCATTCAGAGTCAGTGCCTGTGGAAGTGTACCCCAGTGAGAGTCAGTGCCTGTGGAAGTTTACCCCATTCAGATTCAGTACCTGTAGAAGTTACCCCGTTCAGATTCAGTGCGTGTGGAAGTGTACCCCATTCAGATCAGTGCCTGTGGAAGTTTACCCCATTCAGAGTCAGTGCCTGTGGAAGTGCAGCCCAGTGAGAGTCAGTGCCTGTGGAAGTTTACCCCAGTGAGAGTCAGTGCCTGTGGAAGTTTACCCCATTCAGCTTCAGTCCCTGTAGAAGTTTACACCATTCAGATTCAGTGCCTGTAGAAGTGTACCCAGTGAGAGTCAGTGCGAGTGGAAATGTACCCCTGTGAGAGTCAGTGCCTGTGAAAATGTACCCCAGTGAGAGTCAGTGCCTCTGGAAGTGTACCCCAGTGAGAGGCAGTGCCTGTGGAAGTTTACCCCATTCAGAGTCAGTGCCTCTGGAAGTGTACCCCAGTGAGAGTCAGTGCCTGTGGAAGTGCACCCAAGTGTGGGTCAATGCCTGTGGAAGTGTACCCCATTCTGAGTCAGTGCCTGTGTAAGTGTACTCCAGTGAAATTCAGTGCCTGTGGAAGTTTACCCCATTCAGATTCAGTACCTGTAGAAGTTTACCCCATTCAGGTTCAGAGCCTGTAGAAGTTAACCCCATTCAGAGTCAGTGCCTGTGGAAGTTTACCCCATTCAGAGGCAGTGCCTGTGGAAATGTACCCCAGTGAGAGTCAGTGCCTGTGGAAGTGTACCCAAGCGAGAGTCATTGTCTTTGGAAGTGTACCCCAGTGAGAGTCAGTGCCTGTGGAAGTTTACCCAGTCAGAGTCAGTGCCTGTCGAAGTGTACCCCACTGAGAGTCATTGCCTGTGGAACTGTAACCAATTCAGAGTCAGTGCCTGTGGAACTTTACCCCATTCAGAGTCAGTGCCTGTGGAAGTGTACCCCAGTGAGAGTAAATGCCTGTGGAAGTTTACCCCATTCAGAATCAGTGCCTGTGGAAGTGTACTGCTGTGAGAGTCAGTGCCTGTGGAAGTTTACCCCATTCAGATTCAGTGCCTGTGGAAGTGTACCCCAGTGAGAGTCAGTGCCTGTGGAAGTTTACGCCATTCAGATTCAGTGCCTGTGGAAATGTACTCCTGTGAGAGTCAATGCCTGTGGAAGTTTACCACATTCAGAGTCAGTGCCTGTGGAAATGTACCCCTGTGAGAGTCAGTGCCTGTAGAAGTGTACCCCAGTGAGATTCTGTGGCTGGGAAGCGGCTCACCATTAGGAGTCACTGCCTATGGAAGTGTACCCCACTCAGAGTCAGTGCATGTGGAAATGTACCCCAGTGAGAGTCAGTGCCTGTGGAAATGTACGCCAGTGAGAGTCAGTGCCTGTAGAAGTGTAACCAAGTGAGAGTCAGTGCCTGTGGAAATGCACCCCACTCAGTGTCAGTGCCTGTGAAAATGTACCCCAGTGAGAGTCAGTGCCTCTGGAAGTGTACCCCAGTGAGAGTCAGTGCCTGTGGAAGTTTACCCCATTCAGAATCAGTGCCTCTGGAAGTGTACCCCAGTGAGAGTCAGTGCCTGTGGAAGTGCACCCAAGTGAGGGTCAATGCCTGTGGAAGTGTACCCCATTCAGAGTCAGTGGCTGTGGAAGTGTCCCCCCGTGAGAGTCAGTGCCTGTGTAAGTGTACCCCAGTGAGATTCAGTGCCTGTGGATGTTTACTCCATTCAGATTCAGTACCTGTAGAAGTTTACCATATTCAGATTCATAGCCTGTAGAAGATAACCCCATTCAGAGTCAGTGCCTGTGGAAGTTTACCCCATTCAGAGTCAGTGTCTGTGGAAGTGTACCCCAGTGAGAGTCAGTGCCTGTGGAAGTGTACCCCAGTGAGAGTCAGTGCCTGTGCAAGTTTACCCCATTCAGAGTCAGTGCCTGTGGAAATGTACCCCAGTGAAAGTCAGGGCCTGTGGAAGTTTACCCCATTCAGATTCAGTGCCTGTCGAAGTGTACCCCAGTTAGAGTCAGTGCCTGTGGACGTTTACCCCATTCAGAGTCAGTGCATGTGTAAATGTACCCCAGTGAGAGTCAGTGCCTGTGGAAGTGTACCCCAGTGAGAGTCAGTGCCTGTGAAAGTTTACCCCATTCAGAGTCAGTGCCTGTGCAAGTTTACCCCATTCAGATTCAGTACCTCTAGACGTTTACACCATTCAGATTCAGTCCCTTTCGAAGTGTACCCCACTCAGAGTCAGTGCATGTGGAAGTGTACACCAGTGAGAGTCAGTGCCTGTGGATGTTTACGCCATTCAGAGTCAGTGCCTGTGCAAGTTTACCCCATTCAGAGTCTGTGCATCTAGAAGTTTACACCATTCAGATTAAGTGCCTATAGAAGTGTACCCCACTCAGAGTCAGTGCATGTGGAAATGTACACCAGTGAGAGTCAGTGCCTGTGGAAATGTACCGCAGTGAGAGTCAGTGCCTGCAGAAGTGTACCCAAGTGAGAGTCAGTGCCTGTAGATGTGTACCCAAGTGACAGTCAGTGCCTGTGGAAATGTACCCCAGTGAGTGTCAGTGCCTGTGGAAGTGTACCCCAGTGAGAGTCAGTGCCTGAAGAAGTGCACCCAAGTGAGAATCATTGCCTGTGGAAGTTTACCACATTCAGATTCAGTGCCTGTGGAAGTGTACCCCAGTGAGAGTCAGTGCCTGTGGAAGTTTACCCCATTCAGAGTCAGTGCCTGTAGACGTGCACCCAAGTGAGTGTCAGTGCCTGTGGAACAAAAACAAGAAATGCTGGAATCACTCAGCAGGTCTGGCAGCATCTGTGGAAAGAGAAGCAGAGTTTACGTTTCGGGTCAGTGACCCTTCTTCGGAACTGACAAATATTAGAAAAGTCACAGATTATAAACAAGTGAGGTGGGGTTGGGGCAAGAGATAACAAAGGAGCAGGTGCAGATTGGACCAGGCCTCATAGCTGACCAAAGGTTCACGGAGAAAAGGCAAACAATATGTTAATGGTGTGTTGAAAGACAAAGCAATATTGTTTGCCTTTTCTCCGTGACCTTTTGGTCTGCTATGAGGCCTGGTCCAATCTGCATCTTCTCCTTTGTTATCTCTTTCCCCACCCCCACCTCACTTGTTTATAATCTGTGACTTTTCTAATATTTGTCAGTTCCGAAGAAGGGTCACTGACACGAATTGTTAACTCTGCTTCTCTTTCCACAGATGCTGCCAGACCTGCTGAGTGATTCCAGCATTTCTTGTTTTTGTTTCAGATTTCCAGCATCCGCAGTATTTTGCTTTTATTTCAGTGCCTGTGGAAGTTTACCCCATTCAGAGTCAGTGCCTGTAGAAGTTTACCCCATTCAGATTCAGTACCTGTAGAAATTTACACAATGCAGATTCAGTACCTGTAGAAGTTTACCCCATTCAGATTCAGTGCCTGTGGAAATGTACCCCATTCAGATTCAGAGCCAGTAGAAGTTAACCCCATTCAGAGTCAGTGCCTGTGGAAGTTTACCCCATTCAGAGTCAGTGCCTGTGGAAGTGTACCCCAGTGAGAGTCAGTGCCTGTGGAAGTGTACCCCAGTGAGAGTCAGTGCCTGTGGATGTTTAACCCATTCAGAGACAGTGCCTGTGGAAGTGTACCCCAGTGAGAGTCAGTGCCTGTCAAGTTTACCCCATTCAGAGTCAGTGCCTGTGGAAGTGTACCCCAGTGAGAGTCAGTACCTGTGGAAGTTTACCCCATTCAGATTCAGTACCTGTAGAAGTTACCCCATTCAATTTCAGTGCGTGTGGAAGTGTACCCCATTCAGAGTCAGTGCCTGTGGATGTTTACCCCATTCAGAGTCAGTGCCTGTGAAAGTTTACCCCATTCAGAGTTAGTGACTGTGCAAGTTTACCCCATTCAGATTCAGTACCTCTAGAAGTTTACACCATTCAGATTCAGTGCCTATTGAAGTGTGCCCCACTCAGAGTCAGTGCCTGTGGAAATGTACCCCAGTGAGAGTCAGTGCCTGTGGAAATGAACCCCAGTAAGAGTCAGTGCCTGAAGAAGTGTACCCAAGTGAGAATCAGTGCCTGTGGACGTTTACCCCATTCAGAGACAGTGCCTGTTGAAGTGTACCCCACTCAGAGTCAGTGCATGTGGAAATGTACACCAGAGAGAGTCAGTGCCTGTGGAAATGTACCCCAGTGAGAGTCAGTGCCTGCAGAAGTGTACCCAAGTGAGAGTAAGTGCCTGTAGAAGTGTACCCAAGTGAGAGTCAGTGCCTATGGAAATGTACCCCAGTGAGAGTCAGTGCCTGTGGAAATGTACCCCAGTGATAGTCAGTGCCTGTGGAAATGTACCCCAGTGAGAGTCAGTGCCTGAAGAAGTGTACCCAAGTGAGAATCAGTGCCTGTGGAAGTTTACCCCATTCAGAGTCATTGCCTGTGGAAGTATACCCCAGTGAGAGTCAGTGCCTTTGGAAGTTTTCCCCATTCCGAGTCAGTGCCTGTGTAAGTGTACCCCAGTGAGAGTCAGTGCCTGTGCAGGTTTAACCCATTCAGAGTCAGTGTCTGTGGAAATGTACCCCAGTGAAGGTCAGGGCCTGTGGAAGTTTACCCCATTCAGATTCAGTACCTGTAGAAGTTTACCCCATTCAGATTCAGTGCCTGTCGAAGTGTACCCCAGTTAGAGTCAGTGCCTGTGGAAGTTTACCCCATTCAGAGTCAGTGCATGTGTAAATGTACCCCAGTGAGAGTCAGTGCCTGTGGACGTGTACCCCAGAGAGAGTCAGTGCCTGTGGAAGTTTACCCCATTCAGAGTCAGTGCCTGTGCAAGTTTACCCCATTCAGATTCAGTACCTCTAGAAGTTTACACCATTCAGATTCAGTGCCTTTCGAAGTGTACCCCACTCAGAGTCAGTGCATGTGGAAGTGTACACCAGTGAGAGACAGTGCCAGTTGAAATGTACCCCTGTGAGAGTCAGTGCCTGTAGAAGTGTCCCCCAGTGAGATTCAGTGGCTGGGGAGCGGCTCTCCATTAGGAGTCACTTCCTATAGAAGTGTACTCCATTCAGAGTCAATGCATGTGGAAAGTTACACCAGTGAGAGTCAGTGCCTGCAGAAGTGTACCCAAGTGAGAGTCAGTGCCTGTAGAAGTGTTCCCAAGTGTGAGACAGTGCCTGAAGAAGTAATCGCAAGTGAGAGTCGGTGCCTGTGGAAGTTTTCCCCATTCTGATTCAGTGCCTGTGGAAGTGTACCCCAGTGAGAGTCAGTGCCTTTGGAAGTTTACCCCATTCAGAGTCAGTGCCTGTGGACGTTTAGCCCAGTGAGAGTCATTGCCTCGAGAAGTTTACACCATTCAGAATCAGTGCCTGTGGAAGTTTACCCCATTCAGATTCAGTGCCTGTGGCAGTGTACCCCATTCAGACTCAGTGCCTGTGGAAGTGTACTCCAGTGAGAGTCAGAGGCTGCAGAAGTGTACCCAATTGAGAGTCAATGCCTGCAGAAGTGTACCCAATTGAGAGTCAATGCCTGCAGAAGTGTAACCAAGTGAGATTCAGTGCCTGTGGAAATGTACCCCAGTGAGAGTCAGTGCCTGTGGAAATGTACCCCAGTGAGAGTCAGTGCCTGTGGATGTGTCCCCCAGTGAGAGTCAGTGCCTGTGGAAGTTTACCCCATTCAGATTAAGTACCTGTAGACGTTTACCCCATTCAGATGCAGTGCCTGTAGAAGTTTACCCCATTCAGAGTCAGTGCCTGTGGACGTTTACCCCATTCAGAGTCAGTACCTGTGCAAGTGTACCCCAGTGAGAGTCAGTGCCTTTTGAAGTTTACCCCATACTGAGTCAGTGCCTGTGGAAGTGTACCCCAGTGAGAGTCAGTGCCTGTGGAATTTTACCCCATTCAGATTCAGAAACTGTAGACGTTTTCCCCATTCATATTCAGTGCCTGGAGAAGTTTACCCCATTCAGAGTCAGTGCCTGTGGAAGTTTACCCCATTCAGAGTCAGTGCCTGTGGAAGTGTACCCCAATGAGAGTCAGTGCCTTTGGAAGTTCACCCCACTCAGAGTCAGTGCCTATGTAAGTGTACCCCAGTGAGAGTCAGTGCCTGTGGAAGTGTACCCCAGTGAGAGTCAGTGCCTGTGGATGTTTAACCCATTCAGAGACAGTGCCTGTGGAAGTGTACCCAAGTGAGAGTCAGTGCCTGTGGAAGTTTACCCCATTCAGAGTCAGTGCCTGTGGAAGTGTACCCCAGTGAGAGTCAGTGCCTGTGGAAGTTTACCCCATTCAGATTCAGTACCTGTAGAAGTTTACCCCATTCAGATTCAGTGCGTGTGGAAGTGTACCCCATTCAGAGTCAGTGCCTGTGGAAGGTTACCCCATTCAGAGTCAGTGCCTGTGGAAGTGTACCCCAGTGAGAGTCAGTGCCTGTGGAAGTTGACCCCATTTAGAGTCAGTGCCTGTGGAAGTTTACCCCATTCAGCTTCAGTCCCTGAAGAAGTTTACACCATTCAGATTCAGTGCCTGTAGAAGTGTACCCAGTGAGAGTCAGTGCCAGTTGAAATGTACCCCTGTGAGAATCAGTGCCTGTAGAAGTGTCCCCCAGTGAGATTCAGTGGCTGGGGAGCGGCTCTCCATTAGGAGTCACTGCCTATAGAAGTGTACTCCATTCAGAGTCAATGCATGTGGAAAGTTACACCAGTGTGAGTCAGTGCCTGCAGAAGTGTACCCAAGTGAGAGTCAGTGCCTGTAGAAGTGTTCCCAAGTGTGAGACAGTGCCTGAAGAAGTGATCCCAAGTGAGAGTCGGTGCCTGTGGAAGTTTTCCCCATTCTGATTCAGTGCCTGTGGAAGTGTACCCCAGTGAGAGTCAGTGCCTTTGGAAGTTTACCCCATTCAGAGTCAGTGCCTGTGGACGTTTAGCCCAGTGAGAGTCATTGCCTCGAGAAGTTTACACCATTCAGAATCAGTGCCTGTGGAAGTTTACCCCATTCAGATTCAGTGCCTGTGGCAGTGTACCCCATTCAGACTCAGTGCCTGTGGAAGTTTACCCCATTCAGAGTCAGTGCCTGTGGAAGTGTACCCCAGTGAGAGTCAGTGCCTGTGGAAGTTTACCCCATTCAGAGTCACTGCCTGTGGAAGTTTACCCCAGTGAGAGTCAGAGCTGGTGGAAGTTTTCTCCATTCAGATTCAGTACCTGTAGAAGTGTACCCCAGTGAGATTCAGTGCCTGTGGAAATGTATCCCTGTGAGAGTCAGTGCCTGTGGAAATGTACTCCAGTGAGAGTCAGAGGCTGCAGAAGTGTACCCAATTGAGATTCAATGCCTGCAGAAGTGTAACCAAGTGAGATTCAGTGCCTGTGGAAATGTACCCCAGTGAGAGTCAGTGCCTGTGGAAATGTACCCCAGTGAGAGTCAGTGCCTGTGGAAATGTACCCCAGTGAGAGTCAGTGCCTGTGGATGTGTCCCCCAGTGAGAGTCAGTGCCTGTGGAAGTTTACCCCATTCATATTAAGTACCTGTAGACGTTTACCCCATTCAGATGCAGTGCCTATAGAAGTTTACCCCATTCAGAGTCAGTGCCTGTGGACGTTTACCTCATTCAGAGTCAGTACCTGTGCAAGTGTACCCCAGTGAGAGTCAGTGCCTTTTGAAGTTTACCCCATACAGAGTCAGTGCCTGTGGAAGTGTACCCCATTCAGATTCAGAAACTGTAGACGTTTTCCCCATTCATATTCAGTGCCTGGAGAAGTTTACCCCATTCAGAGTCAGTGCCTGTGTAAGTGAACCCCATTCAGAGTCAGTGCCTGTGGAAGTGTAACACAGTGAGAGTCAGTGCCTGTGGAAGTTTACCCCATTCAGAGTCAGTGCCTGTGGAAATGTACCCCAGTGACAATCAGTGCCTGCAGAAGTGTTCCCCAGTGAGATTCAGTGGCTGGGGAGCGGCTCTCCATTAGGAGTCACAGCCTATAGAAGTGTACTCCACTCAGAGTCAGTGCATTTGGAATTGTACCCCAGTGAGAGTCAGTGCCTGTGGAAATGTACCCGAGTGAGAGTCAGGGCCTGTAGAAGTGTACCCAAGTGAGAGTCAGTGCCTGTAGAAGTGTATCCAATTGACAGTCAGTGCCAGTAGAAGAGTACCCAAGTGAGAGTCAGTGCATGTGGTAATGTACCCCAGTGACAGTCAGTGCCTGTGGAAATGTACCCCAGTGAGAGTCAGTGCCTGTAGAAGTGTGCCCAAGTGAGAGACAGTGCCTGTAGAAGTGTACCCAATTGAGAATCTGTGCCTGTTGAAATGTACACCAGTGAGAGTCAGTCACTGTGGAAATGTACCCCAGTGAGAGTCAATGCCTGTAGAACTGTACCCCATTCAGAGTCAGTGCCTGTGGAAGTGTACCCCAGTGAGAGTCAGTGCCTGTGGAAGTTTACCCCATTCAGATTCAGTACCTGTAGAAGTGTACCCCATTCAGAGTCAGTGCCTGTGGAAGTGTACCCCATTCAGAGTCAGTGCCTGTGGAAGTTTACGCCATTCAGAGTCAGTGCCTGTGGAAGTGTACCCGAGTGAGAGTCAGTGCCTGTGGATGTTTACCCCATTCAGAGTCAGTGCCTGTGGAAGTTTACCCCATTCAGAGTCATTGCCTCTAGAAGTTTACACCATTCAGATTCAGTGCCTGTAGAAGTGGACCCCACTCAGAGTCAGTGCATGTGGAAATGTACACCAGTGAGAGTCAGTGCCTGTGGAAATGTACCCCAGTGAGAGTCAGTGCCTGCAGAAGTGCACCCAAGTGAGAGTCAGTGCCTGTAGAAGTGTTCCCAAGTGAGAGTCAGTGCCTGTGGAAATGTACCCCAGTGAGAGTCAGTGCCTGTGGAAATGTACCCCAGTGAGAGTCAGTGCCTGAAGAAGTGTACCCAAGTGAGAATCAGTGCCTGTGGAAGTTTACCCCATTCAGAGTCAGTGCCTGTTGAAGTGTACCCCACTCAGAGTCAGTGCGTGTGGATATGTACACCGGTGAGAGTCAGTGCCTGAGGAAGTGTACCCAAGTGAGAATCAGTGCCTGTGGAAGTTTTCCCCATTCCGAGTCAGTGCCTGTGTAAGTGTCCCCCAGTGAGAGTCAGTGCCTATGGAAGTTTAACCCATTCGGAGTCAGTGCCTGTGGAAATGTACCCCAGTGAAAGTCAGGGCCTGTGGAAGTTTACCCCATTCAGATACAGTACCTGTAGAAGTTTACCCCATTCAGATTCAGTGCCTGTCGAAGTGTACCCCAGTTAGAGTCAGTGCCTGTGGAAGTTTACCCCATTCAGAGTCAGTGCATGTGTAAATGTACCCCAGTGAGAGTCAGTGCCTGTGGACGTGTCCCCCAGAGAGAGTCAGTGCCTGTGGAAGTTTACCCCATTCAGAGTCAGTGCCTGTGCAAATTTGCCCCATTCAGATTCAGTACCTCTAGAAGTTTACACCATTCAGATTCAGTGCCTTTCGAAGTGTACCCCACTCAGAGTCAGTGCATGTGGAAGTGTACACCAGTGAGAGTCAGTGCCTGTGGATGTTTACCCCATTCAGAGTCAGTGCCTGTGGAAGTTTACCCCATTCAGAGTCAGTGCCTCTCGAAGTTTACACCATTCAGATTCAGTGCCTATAGAAGTGTACCCCACTCAGAGTGAGTGCATGTGGAAATGTACACCAGTGAGAGTCAGTGCCTGTGGAAATGTACCCCAGTGAGAGTCAGTGCGTGCAGAAGTGTACCCAAGTGAGTGTCAGTGCCTGTAGAAGTGTACCCAAGTGAGAGTCAGTGCCTGTGGAAATGTACCCCAGTGAGAGTCAGTGCCTGTGGAAATGTACCCCAGTGAGAGTCAGTGCCTGAAGAAGTGTACACAAGTGAGAATCAGTGCCTGTGGAAGTTTACCCCATTCAGATTCAGTGCCTGTGGAAGTGTACCCCAGTGAGAGTCAGTGCCTGTGGAAGTGTGCCCCAGTGAGAGTCAGTGCCTGTGGAAGTTTACCCCATTTAGAGTCAGTGCCTGTCGAAGTTTACCCCATTCAGCTTCAGTCCCTGAAGAAGTTTACACCATTCAGATTCAGTGCCTGTAGAAGTGTACCCAGTGAGAGTCAGTGCCAGTTGAAATGTACCCCTGTGAGAATCAGTGCCTGTAGAAGTGTCCCCCAGTGAGATTCAGTGGCTGGGGAGCGGCTCTCCATTAGGAGTCACTGCCTATAGAAGTGTTCTCCATTCAGAGTCAAAGCATGTGGAAAGGTACACCAGTGAGAGTCAGTGCCTGCAGAAGTGTACCCAAGTGAGTGTCAGTGCCTGTAGAAGTGTTCCCAAGTGTGAGACAGTGCCTGAAGAAGTGATCCCAAGTGAGAGTCGGTGCCTGTGGAAGTTTTCCCCATTCTGATTCAGAGCCTGTGGAAGTGTACCCCAGTGAGAGTCAGTGCCTTTGGAAGTTTACCCCATTCAGAGTCAGTGCCTGTGGACGTTTAGCCCAGTGAGAGTCATTGCCTCGAGAAGTTTACACCATTCAGAATCAGTGCCTGTGGAAGTTTACCCCATTCAGATTCAGTGCCTGTGGCAGTGTACCCCATTCAGACTCAGTGCCTGTGGAAGTTTGCCCCATTCAGAGTCAGTGCCTGTGGAAGTGTACCCCAGTGAGAGTCAGTGCCTGTGGAAGTTTACCCCATTCAGAGTCAGTGCCTGTGGAAGTTTACCCCAGTGAGAGTCAGAGCTTGTGGAAGTTTTCTCCATTCAGATTCAGTCCCTGTAGAAGTTTACCCCATTCAGATTCAGTGCCTGTAGAAATGTACCCCAGTGAGATTCTGTGCCTGTGGAAATGTATCCCTGTGAGAGTCAGTGCCTGTGGAAATGTACTCCAGTGAGAGTCAGAGGCTGCAGAAGTGTACCCAATTGAGAGTCAATGCCTGCAGAAGTGTAACCAAGTGAGATTCAGTGCCTGTGGAAATGTACCCCAGTGAGAGTCAGTGCCTGTGGAAATGTACCCCAGTGAGAGTCAGTGCCTGTGGATGTGTCCCCCAGTGAGAGTCAGTGCCTGTGGAAGTTTACCCCATTCAGATTAAGTACCTGTAGACGTTTACCCCATTCAGATGCAGTGCCTGTAGAAGTTTACCCCATTCAGAGTCAGTGCCTGTGGACGTTTACCCCATTCAGAGTCAGTACCTGTACAAGTGTACCCCAGTGAGAGTCAGTGCCTTTTGAAGTTTACCCCATACAGAGTCAGTGCCTGTGGAAGTGTACCCAGGTGAGAGTCAGTGCCTGTGGAATTTTACCCCATTCAGATTCAGAAACTGTAGACGTTTTCCCCATTCATATTCAGTGCCTGGAGAAGTTTACCCCATTCAGAGTCAGTGCCTGTGTAAGTGAACCCCATTCAGAGTCAGTGCCTGTGGAAGTGTAACACAGTGAGAGTCAGTGCCTGTGGAAGTTTACCCCACTCAGAGTCAGTGCCTGTGGAAATGTACCCCAGTGACAATCAGTGCCTGCAGAAGTGTTCCCCAGTGAGATTCAGTGGCTGGGGAGCGGCTCTCCATTTGGAGTCACTGCCTATAGAAGTGTACCCCACTCAGAGTCAGTGCATTTGGAATTGTACCCCAGTGAGTGTCAGTGCCTGTGGAAATGTACCCGAGTGAGAGTCAGGGCCTGTAGAAGTGTACCCAAGTGAGAGTCAGTGCCTGTAGAAGTGTATCCAATTGACAGTCAGTGCCAGTAGAAGAGTACCCAAGTGAGAGTCAGTGCATGTGGTAATGTACCCCAGTGACAGTCAGTGCCTGTGGAAATGTACCCCAGTGAGAGTCAGTGCCTGTAGAAGTGTGCCCAAGTGAGAGACAGTGCCTGTAGAAGTGTGCCCAATTGAGAATCTGTGCCTGTTGAAATGTACACCAGTGAGAGTCAATGCCTGTAGAACTGTACCCCATTCAGAGTCAGTGCCTGTGGAAGTTTACCCCATTCAGAGTCAGTGCCTGTGGAAGTGTACCCCAGTGAGAGTCAGTGCCTGTGGAAGTTTACCCCATTCAGATTCAGTACCTGTAGAAGTTTACCCCATTCAGATTCAGTGCGTGTGGAAGTGTACCCCATTCAGAGTCAGTGCCTGTGGACGTTTACCCCCTTCAGAGTCAGTGCCTGTGGAAGTGTACCCGAGTGAGAGTCAGTGCCTGTGGATGTTTACCCCATTCAGAGTCAGTGCCTGTGGAAGTTTACCCCATTCAGAGTCATTGCCTCTAGAAGTTTACACCATTCAGATTCAGTGCCTATAGAAGTGGACCCCACTCAGAGTCAGTGTATGTGGAAATGTACACCAGTGAGAGTCAGTGCCTGTGGAAATGTACCCCAGTGAGAGTCAGTGCCTGCAGAAGTGTACCCAAGTGAGAGTCAGTGCCTGTAGAAGTGTTCCCAAGTGAGAGTCAGTGCCTTTGGAAATGTACCCCAGTGAGAGTCAGTGCCTGTGGAAATGTACCCCAGTGAGAGTCAGTGACTGAAGAAGTGTACCCAAGTGAGAATCAGTGCCTGTGGAAGTTTACCCCATTCAGAGTCAGTGCCTGTAGAAGTGTACCCCACTCAGAGTCAGTGCATGTGGAAATGTACACCAGTGAGAGTCAGTGCCTGTGGAAATGTACCCCAGTGAGAGTCAGTGCCTGCAGAAGTGTACCCAAGTGAGAGTCAGTGCCTGTAGAAGTGTACCCAAGTGATAGTCAGTGCCTGTGGAAATGTACTCCAGTGAGAGTCAGTGCCTGAAGAAGTGTACCCAAGTGAGAATCAGTGCCTGTGGAAGTTTACCCCATTCACAGTCAGTGCCTGTGGAAGTGTACCCCAGTGAGAGTCAGTGCCTTTGGAAGTTTTCCCCATTCCGAGTCAGTGCCTGTGTCAGTGTCCCCCAGTGAGAGTCAGTGCCTGTGGAAGTTTAACCCATTCAGACTCAGTGCCTGTGGAAATTAACCCCAGTGAAAGTCAGGGCCTGTGGAAGTTTACCCCATTCAGATACAGTACCTGTAGAAGTTTACCCCATTCAGATTCAGTGCCTGTCGAAGTGTACCCCAGTTAGAGTCAGTGCCTGTGGAAGTTTACCCCATTCAGAGTCAGTGCATGTGTAAATGTACCCCAGTGAGAGTCAGGGCCTGTGGAAGTTTACCCCATTCAGATACAGTACCTGTAGAAGTTTACCCCATTCAGATTCAGTGCCTGTCGAAGTGTACCCCAGTTAGAGTCAGTGCCTGTGGAAGTTTACCCCATTCAGAGTCAGTGCATGTGTAAATGTACCCCAGTGAGAGTCAGTGCCTGTGGACGTGTACCCCAGAGAGAGTCAGTGCCTGTGGAAGTTTACCCCATTCAGAGTCAGTGCCTGTGCAAGTTTACCCCATTCAGATTCAGTACCTCTAGAAGTTTACACCATTCAGATTCAGTGCCTTTCGAAGTGTACCCCACTCAGAGTCAGTGCATGTGGAAGTGCACACCAGTGAGAGTCAGTGCCTGTGGATGTTTACCCCATTCAGAGTCAGTGCCTGTGGAAGTTTACCCCATTCAGAGTCAGTGCCTCTCGAAGTTTACACCATTCAGATTCAGTGCCCATAGAAGTGTACCCCACTCAGAGTCAGTGCCTGTGGAAATGTACACCAGTGAGAGTCAGTGCCTGTGGAAATGTACCCCAGTGAGAGTCAGTGCCTGCAGAAGTGTACCCAAGTGAGAGTCAGTGCCTGTAGAAGTGTACCCAAGTGAGAGTCAGTGCCTGTGGAAATGTACCCCAGTGAGAGTCAGTGCCTGTGGAAATGTACCCCAGTGAGAGTCAGTGCCTGAAGAAGTGTACCCAAGTGAGAATCAGTGCCTGTGGAAGTTTACCCCATTCAGATTCAGTGCCTGTGGAAGTGTACCCCAGTGAGAGTCAGTGCCTGTGGAAGTGTGCCCCAGTGAGAGTCAGTGCCTGTGGAAGTTTTCCCCATTCAGAGTCATTGCCTGTGGAAGTGCACCCAAGAGAGGGTCAGTGAATGTGGAACAAAAACAAGAAATGCTGGAATCACTCAGCAGGTCAGGCAGCATCTGTGGAAAGAGAAGCAGAGTTTACGTTTCGGGTTAGTGACCCTTCTTCGGAACTGACAAATATTAGAAAAGTCACAGATTATAAACAAGTGAGGTGGGTGTGGGGCAAGAGATAACAAAGGAGCAGGTGCAGATTGGACCAGGCCTCATAGCTGACCAAAGGTTCACGGAGAAAAGGCAAACAATATGTTAATGGTGTGTTGAAAGACAAAGCAATATTGTTTGCCTTTTCTCCGTGACCTTTTGGTCTGCTATGTGGCCTGGTCCAATCTTCACCTTCTCCTTTGTTATCTCTTGCCCCACCCCCACCTCACTTGTTTATAATCTGTGACTTTTCTAATATTTGTCAGTTCTGAAGAAGGGTCACTGACCCGAAACGTTAACTCTGCTTCTCTTTCCACAGATGCTGCCAGACCTGCTGAGTGAATCCAGCATTTCTTGTTTTTGTTTCAGATTTCCAGCATCCGCAGTATTTTGCTTTTATAACAATATGTTAATGGTGTGTTGAAAGACAAAGCAATATTGTTTGCCTTTTCTCCGTGACCTTTTGGTCTGCTATGTGGCCTGGTCCAATCTGCACCTTCTCCTTTATTATCTCTTGCCCTACCCCCACCTCACTTGTTTATAATCTGTGACTTTTCTAATATTTGTCAGTTCCGAAGAAGGGTCACTGACCCGAAACGTTAACTCTGCTTCTCTTTCCACAGATGCTGCCAGACCTGCTGAGTGATTTCAGCATTTCTTGTTCTTGTTTCAGATTTCCAGCATCCGCAGTATTTTGCTTTTATTTCAGTGCCTGTGGAAGTTTACCCCATTCAGAGTCAGTGCCTGTGGAAGTGTCTCCCAGTGGGAGTCAGTGCCTGTGGAAGTGTACCCCAGTGAGAGTCATTGCCTCTGGATGTTTACCCCATTCAGAGTCAGTACCTGTGGATGTTTACGCCATTCAGATTCAGTGCCTGTGGAAGTGTACCCCAGTCAGAGTCGGTGCCTGTGGAAGTTTGCCCCATTCAGAGCCAGTGCCTGTGGAAGTGCACCCCAGTGAGAGTCAGGGCCTGTGGAAGTTTACCCCTTTCAGACTCAGTGCCTGTGGAAGTGTCCCCCAGTGTGAGTCAGTGCCTGTGGAAGTTTACCCCATGCAGATTCAGTCCCTGCAGAAGTTTACCCCATTCAGATTCAGTGTCTGTAGAAGATTACCCCTTTCAGAGTCACTGCCTGTGGACGTTTACCCCATTCAGTGTCAGTACCTGTGGAAGTGTACCCCAGTGAGAGTCAGTGCCTGTGGAAGTTTACCCCAGTGAGAGTCAGTGTCTGTGGAAGTTTAACCCATTCAGAGTCAGTGCCTGTGGATGTTTACCCCAGTGAGAGTCAGTGCCTGTGGAAGTTTAACCCATTCAGAGTCAGTGCCTGTGGAAGTGTACCCCAGTGAGTGCCATTGCCTGTGGAAGTGCACTCCAGTGAGAGACAGTGCCTGTGGAAGTTTACCCCATTCAGAGTCAGGGCCTGTGGAAGATTACCCCATTCAGATTCAGTACCTGCAGAAGTTTACACCATTCAGAATCAGTACCTGCAGAAGTTTACACCATTCAGAATCAGTACCTGTAGAGGTTTACCCCATTCAGATTCAGTGCCTGTGGAAATGTACCCCATTCAGATTCAGAGCCAGTAGAAGTTAACCCCATTCAGAGTCAGTGCCTGTGGAAGATTACCCCATTCAGAGTCAGTGCCTGTGGAATTGTACCCCAGTGAGAGTCAGTGCCTTTGGAAGTTTACCCCACTCAGAGTCAGTGCCTGTGTCAGAGTACCCCAGTGAGAGTCAGTGCCTGTGAAAGTGTACCCCATTCAGAGTCAGTGCCTGTGGAATTGTACCCCAGTGAGAGTCAGTGCCTGTGGAAGTTTACCCCATTCAGATTCAGTACCTGTAGAAGTTTACCCCATTCAGATTCAGTGCCTGTGGACGTTTACCCCATTTAGAGTCAGTGCCTGTGGAAGTTTACCCCAGTGAGAGTCAGTGCCTGTGGAAGTTTACCCCATTCAGCTTCAGTCCCTGTAGAAGTTTGCACCATTCAGATTCAGTGCCTGTAGAAGTGTACCCAGTGAGTGTCAGTGCCAGTGGAAATGTACCCCTGTGAGAGTCAGTGCCTGTAGAAGTGTACCCCAGTGAGATTCAGCGGCTGTGGATCGGCTCTCCATTAGGAGTCACTGCCTATAGAAGTGTACCCCATTCCGAGTCAGTGCATGTGGAAAGGTACACCAGTGAGAGTCAGTGCCTGCAGAAGTGTACCCAAGTGATAGTCAGTGCCTGTAGAAGTGTACCCAAGTGAGAGTCAGTGCCTGAAGAATTGATCCCAAGTGAGAGTCGGTGCCTGTGGACGTTTAGCCCAGTGAGAGTCATTGCCTCCAGAAGTGTACCCAAGTGAGAGTCAGTGACTGTGGAAGTTTACCCCATTCAGATACAGTGCTTGTGGATGTGTCCCCCAGTGAGAGTCAGTGCCTGTGGAAGTTTACCCCATTCAGTTTCAGTACCTGTGGAAGTTTACCCCATTCAGATGCAGTGCCTGTAGAAGTTTACCCCATTCAGAGTCAGTGCCTTTGGAAGTTTACCCCATTCAGAGTCAGTGCCTGTGGAAGTGCTCCCCAGTGAGAGTCAGTGCCTGTGGAAGTTTACCCCATTTAGAGTCAGTGCCTGTGGAAGTGTACCCCAGTGACAGTCAGTGCCTGCATAAGTGTACCCCAATGAGATTCAGTGGCTGGGGAGCAGCTCTCCATTAGGAGTCACTGCCTATAGTTGTGTGCCCCACTCAGAGTCAGTGCATGTGGAAAAGTACCCAGTGAGAGTCAGTGCCTGTGGAAATGTACCCGAGTGAGAGTCAGGGCCTGTAGAAGTGTACCCAAGTGAGAGTCAGTGCCTGTAGAAGTGTACCTAATTGAGAGTCAGTGCCAGTAGAAGTGTACCCAAGTGAGACTATGTGCATGTGGTAATGTACCCCAGTGAGAGTCAGTGCCTGTGGAAATGTACCCCAGTGAGAGACAGTGCCTGCAGAAGTGTACCTAATTGAGAATCTGTGCCTGTGGAAATGTACACCAGTGAGAGTCAGTCACAGTGGAAATGTACCCCAGTGAGAGTCAGTGCCTGTAGAAGTGTACCCCATTCAGAGTCAGTGCCTGTGGAAGTTTACCCCATTCAGAGTCAGTGCCTGTGGAATTGCACCCCAATGAAATTCAGTGCCTGTGGAAGTTTACCCCATTCAGAGTCAGTGCCTGTGGAAGTGTCCCCCAGTGTGAGTCAGTGCCTGTAGAAGTTTACCCCATTCAGATTCAGTGCCTGCAGAAGTTTACACCATTCAGAGTCACAGCCTGTGGAACTGTAACCAATTCAGATTCAGTGCCTGTAGAAGTGTACCCCAGTGAGATTCAGTGCCAGTGGAAATGTATCCCTGTGAGAGTCAGTGCCTGTGGAAATGTACTCCAGTGAGAGTCAGAGTCTGCAGAAGTGTACCCAAGTGAGAGTCAATGCCTGCAGAAGTGTACCCAAGTGAGAGTCAGTGCCTGTGGAAATGTACCCCAGTGAGAGTCAGTGCCTGTAGAAGTGTACCCAAGTGAGATTCAGTGCCTGTGGAAGTTTACCCCATTCAGATTCAGTACCTGTAGAAGTTTACCGCATTCAGATGCAGTGCCTGCAGAAGTTTACCCCATTCAGAGTCAGTGCCTGTGGAAGTTTAACCCAGTGAGAGTCAGTACCTGTGGAAGTGCACCCCAGTGAGAGTCAGTGCCTTTGGAAGTTTACCCCATACAGAGTCAGTGCCTGTGTAAGTGTACCCCAGTGAGAGTCAGTGCCTGTGGAAGTGTACCCCTGTGAGAGTCAGTGCCTGTGGAAGTTTACCCCATTCAGATTCAGAAACTGTAGACGTTTTCCCATTCATATTCAGTGCCTGTAGAAGTTTACCCCATTCAGAGTCAGTGCCTGTGTAAGTGTACCCCATTCAGAGTCAGTGCCTGTGGAAGCTTACCCCATTCAGAGTCAGTGCCTGTGGAAGTGAACCCCAGTGACCGTCAGTGCCTGCAGAAGTGTACCCCAGTGAGATTCAGTGGCAGGGGAGCGGCTCTCCATTAGGAGTCACTGCCTATAGAAGTGTACCCCATTCAGAGACAGTGCATGTGGAAATGTACCCCAGTGTGAGTCAGTGCCTGTGGAAATGTACCCGAGTGAGAGTCAGGGCCTGTAGAAGTGTACCCAAGTGAGAGTCAGTGCCTGTAGAAGTGTACCCAATTGAGAGTCAGTGCCAGTAGAAGTGTACCCAAGTGAGAGTCAGTGCATGTGGTAATGTACCCAGGTGAGAGTCAGTGCCTGTGGAAATGTACCCCTAAGAGTCAGTGCCTGTAGACGTGTACCCAAGTGAGAGACAGTGCCTGTAGAAGTGTACCCATTTGAGAATCTGTGCCTGTGGAAATGTACACCAGTGAGAGTCAGTGACTGTGGAAATGTACCCCAGTGAGAGTCAATGCCTGTAGAAGTGTACCCAAGTGAGAGTCAGTGCCTGTGGAAGTTTATGCCATTCAAATTCAGTACCTGTAGAAGTTTATCCCATTCATATTCAGTGCCTGTGGAAGTGTACCCCAGTGAGAGTCAGTGCCTGTGGAAGTGTACCCCAGTGAGAGTCAGTGCCTGTGGAAGTTTAACCCCATCAGAGTCAGTGCCTGTGGAAGTGTACCCCAGTGAGAGTCATTGCCTGTAGAAGTGTACCCCAGTGAGAGTCAGTGCCTGTGGAAATGTACCGCTGTGAGAGTCAGTGCCTGTAGAAGTGTACCCCAGTGAGATTCAGTGGCTGGGGAGCGGCTCTCCATTCGGAGTCACTGCTTATAAAAGTGTATCCCATTCAGCGTCAGTGCATGTGGAAAGGTACACCAGTGAGAGTCAATGCCGGTGGACGTTTACCCAAGTGAGAGTCATTGCCTCTAGAAGTTTACGCCATTCAGAATCAGTGCCTGTGGAAGTTTACCCCATTCAGATTTAGTGCCTGTGGCAGTGAACCCCATTCAGACTCAGTGCCTGCAGAAGTGAACCCCATTCAGAGTCAGTGCCTGTGGAAGTGTACCCCAGTGAGAGTCAGTGCCTGTGGATGTTTACCCCATTCAGATTCAGTGCCTGCAGAAGTGTACCCCAGTGAGATTCAGTGCCAGTGGAAATGTATGCCTGTGAGAGTCTGTGCCTGTTGAAATGTACTCCAGTGAGAGTCAGAGGCTGCAGAAGTGTACCCAAGTGAGAGTCAATGCCTGCAGAAGTGTACCCAAGTGAGAGTCAGTGCCTGTGGAAATGTACCCCAGTGAGAGTCAGTGCCTGTGGAAATGTACCCCAGTGATAGTCAGTGCCTGTAGAAGTGTACCCAAGTGAGAGTCAGTGCCTGTGGAAGTTTACCCCATTCAGATTCAGTGCCTGTGGATGTGTCCCCCGGTGAGAGTCAGTGCCTGTGGAAGTTTACCCCATTCAGATTCAGTACTTGTAGAAGTTTACCCCATTCAGATGCAGTGCCTGTCGAAATTTACCCGATTCAGAGTCAGTGCCTGTGGAAGTTTACCCCATTCAGAGTCAGTACCTGTGGAAGTGTACCCCAGTGAGAGTCAGTGCCTTTGGAAGTTTACCCCAAACAGAGTCAGTGCCTGTGTAAGTGTACCCCAGTGAGTGTCAGTACCTGTGGAAATGTACCCCAGTGAGAGTCAGTGACTGTAGAAGTGTACCCAAGTGAGAGACAGTGCCAGTAGAAGTGTACCCAATTGAGAATCTGCGCCTGTGGAAAAGTACACCAGTGAGAGTCAGTCACTGTGGAAATGTACCCCAGTGAGAGTCAATGCCTGCAGAAGTGTATCCCATTCAGAGTCAGTGCCTGTGGAATTGTACCCCAGTGAGAGCCAGTGCCTGTCAAAGTGTACCCCACTGGGAGTCATTGCCTGTGTAACTGTAACCAATTCAGAGTCAGTTCCTGGGGATGTTTACCCCATTCAGATTCAGTGCCTTTGGAAGTGTACCCCAGTGAGTGTCAGTGGCTGTGGAATTTACCCCATTCGTATTGAGTGCATGTGGTAGTGTACCCCAGTGAGAGTCAGTGCCTGTGGAAGTGTACACCAGTGAGAGTCAGTGCCTGTGGATGTTTACTGCGTTCAGATTCAGTGCCTGTAGAAGTGTACCCCAGTGAGAGTCTGTGCCTGTTGAAATGTACTCCAGTGAGAGTCAGAGGCTGCAGAAGTGTACCCAAGTGAGAGTCAATGCCTGCAGAAGTGTACCCAAGTGAGAGTCAGTGCCTGTGGAAATGTACCCCAGTGAGAGTCAGTGCCTGTGGAATTGTACCAAAGTGATAGTCAGTGCCTGTAGAAGTGTACCCAAGTGAGAGTCAGTGCCTGTGGAAGTTTACCCCATTCAGATTCAGTGCCTGTGGATGTGTCCCCCAGTGAGAGTCAGTGCCTGTGGAAGTTTACCCCATTCAGATTCAGTACTTGTAGAAGTTTACCCCATTCAGATGCAGTGCCTGTAGAAATTTACCCGATTCAGAGTCAGTGCCTGTGGAAGTTTACCCCATTCAGAGTCAGTACCTGTGGAAGTGTACCCCAGTGAGAGTCAGTGCCTTTGGAATTTTACCCCATACAGAGTCAGTGCCTGTGTACGTGTACCCCAGTGAGAGTCAGTACCTGTGGAAATGTACCCCAGTGAGAGTCTGTGCCTGTAGAAGTGTACCCAAGTAGGAGAGACAGTGCCAGTAGAAGTGTACCCAATTGAGAATCTGTGCCTGTGGAAAAGTACACCAGTGAGAGTCAGTCACTTTGGAAATGTACCCCAGTGAGAGTCAATGCCTGCAGAAGTGTACCCCATTCAGAGTCAGTGCCTGTGGAAGTGTACCCCAGTGAGAGCCAGTGCCTGTCGAAGTGTACCCCACTGGGAGTCATTGCCTGTGTAACTGTAACCAATTCAGAGTCAGTTCCTGGGGAAGTTTACCCCATTCAGATTCAGTGCCTGTGGAAGTGTACCCCAGTGAGTGTCAGTGGCTGTGGAATTTACCCCATTCGTATTGTGTGCATGTGGTAGTGTCCCCCAGTGAGAGTCTGTGCCTGTGGAAGTTTACCTCATTCAGAGTCAGTGCCTGTGGAAGTGCACCCCAGTGAGGGTCAGTGCCTGTGGAAGTTTACCCCTTTCAGACTCAGTGCCTGTGCACGTTTACCCCATTCAGATTCAGTACCTGTGTAAGTTTACCCCATTCAGAGTCAGTGCCTGTGGAAGTGTACCCCAGTGAGAGTCAGTGCCTGTGGAAGTTTACCCCATTCAGATTCAGTACCTGTAGAGGTTTACCACATTCAGATTCAGTGCCTGTCGAAGTTTACCCCATTCAGAGTCAGTGCCTGTGGATGTGTACCCCAGTGAGAGTCAGTGCCTTTGGAAGTTTACCCCATTCAGAGTCAGTGCCTGTGGAATTTACCCCATTCAGAGTCAGTGCCTGTGGAAGTGTACCCCAGTGATAGTCTGTGCCTGTGGAAGTTTTCACCATTCAGAGTCAGTGCCTGTGGATGTTTACCCCATTCAGAGACAGTGCCTGTAGAAGCGTCCGCCAGTGAGCGACAGTGCCAGTGGAAGTGTACCCCAGTGAGGGTCCGTGCCTGTGGAAGTTTACCCCATTCAGATTCAGTACCTGTAGAGGTTTACCACATTCTGATTCAGTGCCTGTCGAAGTTTACCCCATTCAGAGTCAGTGCCTGTGGATGTTTACCCCATTCAGACTCAGTGCCTGTGGAAGTTTACCCCAGTGAGAGTCAGAGCTTGTGGAAGTTATCCGCATTCAGATTCAGTACCTGTAGAAGTTTACCCCATTCAGATACAGTGCCTGTAGAAGTGTACCCCAGTGAGATTCAGTGCCAGTGGAAATGTATGCCTGTGAGAGTCAGTGCCTGTGGAAATGTACTCCAGTGAGAGTCAGAGGCTGAGGAAATGTACCCCACTGAGAGTCAGTGCCTGTAGAAGTGTACCCAAGTGAGAGTCAGTGCCTGTGGAAGTTTACCCCATTCAGATTCAGTACCTGTGGAAGTTTACCCCATTCAGATGCAGTGCCTGTAGAAGTTTACCCGATTCAGAGTCAGTGCCTGTGGAAGTTTACCCCATTCAGAGTCAGTACCTGTGGAAGTGTACCCCAGTGAGAGTCAGTGCCTTTGGAAGTTTACCCCATACAGAGTCAGTGCCTGTGTAACTGTACCCCAGTGAGAGTCAGTGCCTGTGGAAATGTACAGCAGTGAGAGTCAGTCACTGTGGAAATGTACCCCAGTGAGAGTCAATGCCTGCAGAAGTGTACCCCATTCAGAGTCAGTGCCTGTGGAAGAGTACCCCAGTGAGAATCAGTGCCTGTCGAAGTGTACCCCACTGAGAGTCATTGCCTGTGGAACTGTAACCAATTCAGAGTCAGTTCCTGGGGAAGTTTACCCCATTCAGATTCAGTGCCTGTGGAAGTGTACCCCAGTGAGAGTCAGTGGCTGTGGAAGTTTACCTCATTCAGAGTCACTGCCTGTGGAAGTGCACCCCAGTGAGAGTCAGTGCCTGTGGATGTTTACCCCATTCATATTGAGTGCATGTGGAAGTGTACCCCAGTGAGAGTCAATGCCTGTGGAAGTTTACCCCATTCGGAATCAGTACCTGTAGAAGTTTTCCACATTCAGATTCAGTGCCTGTCGAAGTTTACCCCATTCAGAGTCAGTGCCTGTGGAAATGTACCCCAGTGAGAATCAGTGCCTTTGGAAGTTTACCCCATTCAGATTCAGTACCTGTAGAAGTTTACCACATTCAGATTCAGTGCCTGTCGAAGTTCACCCCATTCAGAGTCAGTGCCTGTGGAAGTTTACCCCATTCAGAGTCTGTGCCTGTGGATGTTTACCCCATTCAGAGTCAGTTCCTGGGGAAGTTTACCCCATTCAGATTCAGTGCCTGTGGAAGTGTACCCCAGTGAGAGTCAGTGCCTGTGGAATTTACCCTATTCAGAGTCACTGCCTGTGGAAGTGTACCCCAGTGAGAGTCTGTGCCTATGGAAGTTTACCCCATTCGGAGTCAGTGCCTGTGGAAGTGTACCCCAGTGAGAGTCAGTGCCTGTGGAAGTTTACCCCACTCAGATTCAGTACCTGTAGAAGTTTACCACTTTCAGATTCAGTGCCTATCGAAGTTAACCCCATTCAGAGTCAGTGCCTGTGCAAGTTTACCCCATTCAGAGTCAGTGCCTGTGGAAGTGTACCCCAGTGACAGTCAGTGCCTGTGGAAGTTTATCCCATTCAGAGTCAGTGCCTCTGGAAGTTTACCCCAGTGAGAGTCAGTGCCTGTGGATGTTTACCCCATTCAGCTTCAGTACCTGTAGATGTTAACCCCATTCAGATTCAGTGCCTGTAGAAGTGTACCCCAGTGAGAGTCAGTGCCAGTGGAAATGTACCCCTGAGAGAGTCAGTGGCTGGGGAAGTTTACCCCATTCAGATTCAGTGCCTGTGGAAGTGTGCCCCAGTGAGAGTCAGTGCCTGCAGAAGTGTACCCAAGTGAGAGTCAGTGCCAATGGAAATGTACCCCAGTGAGAGTCAGTGCCTGTGGAAATGTCCCCCAGTGACAGTAAGTGCCTGTGGAAGTTTACCCCATTGAGAATCAGTGCCTGTGGAAGTGCACCCAAGTGAGGGTCAATGCCTGTGGAAGTGTACCCCATTCAGAGTCAGTGGCTGTGGAAGTGTCCCCCTGTGAGAGTCAGTGCCTGTGCGAGTGTACCCCAGTTAGAGTCATTGCCTCTGGAAGATTTCCCCATTCAGAGTCAGTACCTGTGGATGTTTACCCCATTCATAGTCAGTGCCTGTGGAAGTTTACCTCATTCAGATTCAGTGCCTGTGGAAGTGTACCCCAGTGAGAGTCAGTGCCTGTGGAGGTTTACCCCATTCAGATTCAGTGCCTGTGGAAGTGTACCCCAGTGAGAGTCAGTGCCTGTGTAAGTTTACCACATTCAGAGTCAGTGCCTGTGTAAGTGTACCCCAGTGAGATTCAGTGCCTGTGGAAGTTTACAACATTCAGATTCAGTGCCTGTCGAAGTGTACCCCAGTTAGAGTCAGTGCCTGTGGAAGTTTACCCCATTCAGAGTCAGTGCATGTGTAAATGTACCCCAGTGAGAGTCAGTGCCTGTGGAAGTGTCCCCCAGTGAGAGTCAGTGCCTGTGGAAGTTTACCCCATTCAGAGTCAGTGCCTGTGCAAGTTTACCCCATTCAGATTCAGTACCTCTCGAAGTTTACACCATTCAGATTCAGTGCCTATAGAAGTGTACCCCACTCAGTGTCAGTGCATATGGAAATGTACACCAGTAGGAGTCAGTGCCTGTGGAAATGTACCCCAGTGAGAGTCAGTGCCTGCAGAAGTGTACCCAAGTGAGTGTCAGTGCCTGCAGAAGAGTCCCCAAGTGAGAGTCAGTGCCTGTGGAAATGTACACCAGTGAGAGTCAGAGCCTGTGGAAATGTACCCCAGTGAGAGTCAGTGCCTGAAGAAGTGTACCCAAGTGAGAATCAGTGCCTGTGGTATTTTCCCCCATTCGGAGTCAGTGCCTGTGGAAGTGTACCCCAGTGAGAGTCAGTGCCTGGGGAAGTTTACCCCATTCAGATTCAGTACCTGCAGAAGTTTACCACTTTCAGATTCAGTGCCTGTCGAAGTTTACCCTATTCAGAATCAGTGCCTGTGGAAGTTTACCCCATTCAGAGTCAGTGCCTGTGGAAGTGTACCCCAGTGAGAGTCAGTGCCTTTTGAAGTTTACCCCAGTGAGAGTCAGTGCCTGTCGAAGTGTACCCAAGTGAGAGTCAGTGCCTGTGGAAGTTTACCTCATTCAGAGTCAGTGCCTGTGTAAGTTTACCCCATTCAGGTTCAGTACCTCTCAAAGTTTACACCATTCAGATTCAGTGCCTATAGAAGTGTACCCCACTCAGAGTCAGTGCATGTGGAAATGAACCCCAGTGAGAGTCAGTGCCTGCAGAAGTGTACCCAAGTGAGTGTCAGTGCCTGTAGAAGTGTCCCCAAGTGAGAGTCAGTGGCTGTGGAAATGTACACCAGTGAGAGTCAGAGCCTGTGGAAATGTACCCCAGTGAGAGTCAGTGCCTGAAGAAGTGTACCCAAGTGAGAATCAGTGCATGTGGTATTTTCCCCCATTCGGAGTCAGTGCCTGTGGAAGTGTACCCCAGTGAGAGTCAGTGCCTGGGGAAGTTTACCCCATTCAGATTCAGTACCTGCAGAAGTTTACCACTTTCAGATTCAGTGCCTGTCGAAGTTTACCCTATTCAGAATCAGTGCCTGTGGAAGTTTACCCCATTCAGAGTCAGTGCCTGTGGAAGTGTACCCCAGTGAGACTCAGTGCCTTTTGAAGTTTACCCCAGTGAGAGTCAGTGCCTGTCAAAGTGTACCCAAGTGAGAGTCAGTGCCTGTGGAAGTTTACCTCATTCAGAGTCAGTGCCTGTGTAAGTTTACCCCATTCAGATTCAGTACCTCTCAAAGTTTACACCATTCAGATTCAGTACCTATAGAAGTGTACCCCACTCAGAGTCAGTGCATGTGGAAATGTACCCCAGTGAGAGTCAGTGCCTGCAGAAGTGTACCCAAGTGAGTGTCAGTGCCTGTAGAAGTGTCCCCAAGTGAGAGTCAGTGGCTGTGGAAATGTACACCAGCGAGAGTCAGTGCCTGTGGAAATGTACCCCAGTGAGAGTCAGTGCCTGAAGAAGTGTACACAAGTGAGAATCAGTGCCTGTGGAAGTTTACCCCATTCAGATTCAGTGCCTGTGGAAGTGTACCCCAGTGAGAGTCAGTGCATGTGGAAGTTTACCCCATTCAGAGTCAGTGCCTGTGGAAGTGTGCCCCAGTGAGAATCAGTGCCTGTGGAAGTTTACCCCATTCACAGTCAGTGCCTGTGGAAGTGTACCCCAGTGAGAGTAAGTGCCATTGGAAGTTTACCCCATTCAGAGTCAGTGCCTGTGTAAGTGTACCCCAGTGAGAGTCAGTGCCTGAGGAAGTGTACCCCAGTGAGAGCCAGTGCCTGTGGAAGTTTACCCCATTCAGATTCAGTGCCTGTGGAAGTGATACCAGTGAGAGTCAGTGCCTGTGCAATTTACCCCATTCAGAGTCAGTGCCTGTGGAAGTGTACCCCAGTGAGAGTCTGTGCCTGTGGAAGTTTACACCATTCAGAGTCAGTGCCTGTGGAAGTTTACCCCATTCAGAGTCATTGCCTGTGGAAGTGTCCCCCAGTGAGCGACAGTGCCTGTGGAAGTGTACCCCAGTGAGAGTCATTGCCTGTGGAAGTTTACCCCATTCAGATTCAGTGCCTGTGGAAGTGTACCCCAGTGAGAGTCAGTGCCTGTGGAAGTTTACCCCATTCAGATTCAGTACCTGCAGAAGTTTACCACTTTCAGATTCAGTGCCTGTAGAAGTTTACCACATTCAGATTCAGTGCCTGTCGAAGTTTTCCCCATTCAGAGTCAGTGCCTGTGGAAGTTTACCCCATTCAGAGTCAGTGCCTGTGGAAGTGTACCCCAGTGAGAGTCAGTGCTTGTGGAGGTTTACCCCATTCAGATTCAGTACCTGCAGAAGTTTACCACTTTCAGATTCAGTGCCTGTAGAAGTTTACCCCATTCAGAGTCCGTGCCTGTGGAAGTTTACCCCATTCAGAGTCAGTGTAATGTGGAAGTGTACCCCAGTGAGAGTCAGTGCCTTTGGATGTTTACCCCAGTGAGAGGCAGTGCCTGTCGAAGTGTACCCAAGTGAGTGTCAGTGCCTGTGGAAGTTTACCCCATTCAGAGTCAGTGCCTGTGGAAGTGTACCCCAGTGACAGTCAGTGCTTGTGAATGTTTACCCCATTCAGCTTCAGTACCTGTCGATGTTAACCCCATTCAGATTCAGTGCCTGTAGAAGTGTACCCCAGTGTGAGACAGTGCCAGTGGAAATGTACCCCTGTGAGAGTCAGTGGCTGGGGAGCGGCTCTCCATTAGGACTCACTGCCTATAGAAGTGCATCCCATTCAGAGTCAGTGCATGTGGAAAGGTACCCAAGTGAGAGTCAGTGCCTGCAGAAGTGTACCCAAATGAGAGTCAGTGCCAGTGGAAATGTACCCCTGTGAGAGTCAGTGCCTGTGGAAATGTACCCCAGTGAGAGTCAGTGCCTGTGGAAATGTACCCCAGAGAGAGTCAGTGCCTGTGGAAGTTTACCCCATTCAGAGTCAGTGTCTGTGGAAGTGTACCCCAGTGACAGTAAGTGCCTGTGGAAGTTTACCCCATTGAGAATCAGTGCCTGGGGAAGTGCACCCAAGTGAGGGTCAGTGCCTGTGGATGTTTACCCCATTCTAAGTCTGTGCCTGTGGAAGTGTACCCCAGTGAGAGTCATTGCCTCTGGAAGTTTACCCGATTCAGTGTCAGTACCTGTGGATGTTTACGCCATTCAGAGTCAGTGCCTGTTGAAGTGCACCCCAGTGAGAGTCAGTGCCTGTGGAAGATTACCCAAGTGAGAGTCAGTACCTGTAGAGTGTACCCCAGTTCGAGTCAGTGCCTAGGGAACGGTATCTAAGTGACAGCTAGAGCCTGTGGGACAGCACCCCAGTGAGAGACAGTGCCTGTGGAAGTGTACCCCAGTCAGAGTCAGTGCCTGTCGAAGTGTACCCCACTGAGAGCTATTGCCTGCGGAACTGTAACCAATTCAGCGTCAGTGCCTGTGGAAGTTTACACATTCAGAGTCAGTGCCTGGGGAAGTTTACCCCATTCAGATTGAGTGCCAGTGGAAGTGTACCCCAGTGAGAGTCAATGCCTGTGGATTTTTACCCCATTCAGAGTCAGTGCATGTGGAAGTGTGCACCAAAGAGAGTCTTTGCCTGTGGAAGTTGACCCCATTCAGTGTCATTGCCTGTGGAAGTGCATCCCAGTGAGGGTCAGTGCCTGTGTAAGTTTACCCCATTCAGAGTCAGTGCCTGTGGAAGTGTCCCCCAGTGAGATTCAGTGCCTGTGGAAGAGTACCCCAGTGAGAGTCATTGCCTGTGGACGTTTACCCCATTAAGATTCAGTGCCTGTGGAAGTTTACCCCATTCAGATGCAGTGCCTGTAGAGGTTTAACCGATTCAGAGTCAGTGCCTTTGGAAGTTTACCCCATTCAGAGTCAGTGCCTGTGGAAGTTTACCCCATTCAGAGTCAGTGCCTGTGGAAGTTCACCCCATTCAGATTCAGTGGCTGTGGAAGTGTCCCCCAGTGAGAGTCAGTGCCTGTGGAAGTTTACCCCATTCAGATTCAGTACCTGTAGAAATTTACCCCATTCAGATGCAGTGCCTGTAGAAGTTTACCCCATTCAGAGTCAGTGCCTTTGGAAGTTTACCCCATTCAGAATCAGTACCTGTGGAAGGGTACCCCAGTGAGAGTCAGTGCCTTTGGAAGTTTTCCCCATACAGAGTCAGTGACTGTGTAAGTGTACCCCAGTGAGAGTCAGAGCCTGTGGAAGTGTACCCAGTGTGAGTCAGTGCCTGTGGAAGTTTACCCCATTCAGATTCAGTAACTGTAGAGGTTTACCCCATTCATATTCAGTGCCTGTAAACGATTACCCCATTCAGAGTCAGTGCCTGTGGAAGTTTACCCCATTCAGAGTCAGTGCCTGTGGAAATGTACCCCAGTGAGAGTCAGTGCTTGTAGAAGTGTACCCAAGTGAGAGTCAGTGCCTGTAGAAGTGTACCCAAGTGAGAGTCAGTGCCTGTGGTAATTTACCCAAGTGAGAGTCAGTGCCTGTGGAACTGTTCCTCAGAGAGAGTCAGTGCCAGTAGAAATTTGCCCCATTCAGAGTCAGTGCCTGTGGTAGTGTACTCCAGTGAGAGTCAGTGCCTGTGGAAGTTTACCCCATTCACAGTCAGTGCCTGTGGAAGTGTCCCCCAGTGAGAGTCAGTGCCTGTGGAAGTTTAACCAGTCAGAGTCAGTGCCTGTCGAAGTGTCCCCCACTGAGAGCCATTGCCTCTGGAACTGTAACCAATTCAGAGTCAGTGCCTGTGGAACATTACCCCATTCAGATTCAGTGCCTGTGGAAGTGTACCCCAGTGAGAGTAAATGCCTGTGGAGGTTTACCCCATTCAGAATCAGTGCCTGTGGAAGTGCACTGCTGTGAGAGTCAGTGCCTGTGGAAGTTTACCCCATTCAGATTCAGTGCCTCTGGAAGTGTACCCCAGTGAGAGTCAGTGCCTGTGGAAGTTTACGCCATTCAGATTCAGTGCCTGTGGAAGTGTACTCCTGTGAGAGTCAATGCCTGTGGAAGTTTAACACATTCAGAGTCACTGCCTGTGGAAATGTACCCCTGTGTGAGTCAGTGCCTGTAGAAGTGTACCCCAGTGTGATTCAGTGGCTGGGAAGCGGCTCACCATTTGGAGACACTGCCTATGGAAGTGTACCCCACTCAGTGTCAGTGCATGTGGAAATGTACCCCAGTGAGAGTCAGTGCCTGTGGAAATGTACGCCAGTGAGAGTCAGTGCCTGTAGAAGTGTACCCAAGTGAGAGTCAGTGCCTGTGGAAATGCACCCCAGTGAGAGTCAGTGCCTGTGAAAATGTACCCCAGTGAGAGTCAGTGCCTTTGGAAGTTTTCCCCATGCAGAGTCAGTGCCTATGTAAGTGTACCCCAGTGAGAGTCAGTGTCTGTGGAAGTGTACCCCAGTGAGAGTCAGTGACTGTGGAAGTTTACCCCATTCAGATTCAGTAACTGTAGAAGTTTACCCAATTCATATTCAGCGCCTGTCGACGATTACCCCGTTCAGAGTCTGCGCCTGTGGAAGTGTACCCCATTCAGAGTCAATGCCTGTGTAAGTTTACCCCATTCAGAGTCAGTGCCTGTGGAAATGTACCCCAGTGAGAGTCAGTGCCTGTAGAAGTGTACCCAAGTGAGAGTCAGTGCCTGTAGAAGTGTACCCAAGTGAGAGTCAGTGCCTGTGGATGTTTACCCCATTCAGCTTCAGTACCTGTAGATGTTAACCCCATTCAGATTCAGTGCCTGTAGAAGTGTACCCCAGTGAGAGTCAGTGCCAGTGGAAATGTACCCCTGTGAGAGTCAGTGGCTGGGGAGCGCTCTCCATTAGGACTCACTGCCTATAGAAGTGTATCCCATTCAGTGTCAGTGCATGTGGAAAGGTACACCAGTGAGAGTCAGTGCCTGCAGAAGTGTACCCAAGTGAGAGTCAGTGCCACTGGAAATATACCCCAGTGAGAGTCTGTGCCTGTGGAAGTTTACCCCATTCAGAGTCAGTGTCTGTGGAAGTGTACCCCAGTGACAGTAAGTGCCTGTGGAAGTTTACCCCATTCAGAATCAGTACCTGTGGAAGGGTACCCCAGTGAGAGTCAGTGCCTTTGGAAGTTTTCCCCATACAGAGTCAGTGACTGTGTAAGTGTACCCCAGTGAGAGTCAGAGCCTGTGGAAGTGTACCCAGTGTGAGTCAGTGCCTGTGGAAGTTTACCCCATTCAGATTCAGTAACTGTAGAGGTTTACCCCATTCATATTCAGTGCCTGTAAACGATTACCCCATTCAGAGTCAGTGCCTGTGGAAGTTTACCCCATTCAGAGTCAGTGCCTGTGGAAATGTACCCCAGTGAGAGTCAGTGCCTGTAGAAGTGTACCCAAGTGAGAGTCAGTGCCTGTAGAAGTGTACCCAAGTGAGAGTCAGTGCCTGTGGTAATTTACCCAAGTGAGAGTCAGTGCCTGTGGAACTGTTCCTCAGAGAGAGTCAGTGCCAGTAGAAATTTGCCCCATTCAGAGTCAGTGCCTGTGGTAGTGTACTCCAGTGAGAGTCAGTGCCTGTGGAAGTTTACCCCATTCACAGTCAGTGCCTGTGGAAGTGTCCCCCAGTGAGAGTCAGTGCCTGTGGAAGTTTAACCAGTCAGAGTCAGTGCCTGTCGAAGTGTCCCCCACTGAGAGCCATTGCCTGTGGAACTGTAACCAATTCAGAGTCAGTGCCTGTGGAACATTACCCCATTCAGATTCAGTGCCTGTGGAAGTGTACCCCAGTGAGAGTAAATGCCTGTGGAGGTTTACCCCATTCAGAATCAGTGCCTGTGGAAGTGCACTGCTGTGAGAGTCAGTGCCTGTGGAAGTTTACCCCATTCAGATTCAGTGCCTCTGGAAGTGTACCCCAGTGAGAGTCAGTGCCTGTGGAAGTTTACGCCATTCAGATTCAGTGCCTGTGGAAGTGTACTCCTGTGAGAGTCAATGCCTGTGGAAGTTTAACACATTCAGAGTCACTGCCTGTGGAAATGTACCCCTGTGTGAGTCAGTGCCTGTAGAAGTGTACCCCAGTGTGATTCAGTGGCTGGGAAGCGGCTCACCATTTGGAGACACTGCCTATGGAAGTGTACCCCACTCAGTGTCAGTGCATGTGGAAATGTACCCCAGTGAGAGTCAGTGCCTGTGGAAATGTACGCCAGTGAGAGTCAGTGCCTGTAGAAGTGTACCCAAGTGAGAGTCAGTGCCTGTGGAAATGCACCCCAGTGAGAGTCAGTGCCTGTGAAAATGTACCCCAGTGAGAGTCAGTGCCTTTGGAAGTTTTCCCCATGCAGAGTCAGTGCCTATGTAAGTGTACCCCAGTGAGAGTCAGTGTCTGTGGAAGTGTACCCCAGTGAGAGTCAGTGACTGTGGAAGTTTACCCCATTCAGATTCAGTAACTGTAGAAGTTTACCCAATTCATATTCAGCGCCTGTCGACGATTACCCCGTTCAGAGTCTGCGCCTGTGGAAGTGTACCCCATTCAGAGTCAATGCCTGTGTAAGTTTACCCCATTCAGAGTCAGTGCCTGTGGAAATGTACCCCAGTGAGAGTCAGTGCCTGTAGAAGTGTACCCAAGTGAGAGTCAGTGCCTGTAGAAGTGTACCCAAGTGAGAGTCAGTGCCTGTGGATGTTTACCCCATTCAGCTTCAGTACCTGTAGATGTTAACCCCATTCAGATTCAGTGCCTGTAGAAGTGTACCCCAGTGAGAGTCAGTGCCAGTGGAAATGTACCCCTGTGAGAGTCAGTGGCTGGGGAGCGCTCTCCATTAGGACTCACTGCCTATAGAAGTGTATCCCATTCAGTGTCAGTGCATGTGGAAAGGTACACCAGTGAGAGTCAGTGCCTGCAGAAGTGTACCCAAGTGAGAGTCAGTGCCACTGGAAATATACCCCAGTGAGAGTCTGTGCCTGTGGAAGTTTACCCCATTCAGAGTCAGTGTCTGTGGAAGTGTACCCCAGTGACAGTAAGTGCCTGTGGAAGTTTACCCCATTGAGAATCAGTGCCTGTGGAAGTGCACCCAAGTGAGGGTCAGTGCCTGTGGATGTTTACCCCATTCTAAGTCAGTGCCTGTGGAAGTGTACCCCAGTGAGAGTCATTGCCTCTGGAAGTTTACCCCATTCAGTGTCAGTACCTGTAGATGTGTACCCCAGTTCGAGTCAGTGCCTAGGGAACGGTATCTAAGTGACAGCTAGAGCCTGTGTGACTGCACCCCAGTGAGAGACAGTGCCTGTGGAAGTGTACCCCAGTCAGAGTCAGTGCCTGTCGAAGTGTACCCCACTGAGAGCTATTGCATGTGGAACTGTAACCAATTCAGAGTCAGTGCCTGGGGAAGTTTACACATTCAGAGTCAGTGCCTGGGGAAGTTTACCCCATTCAGATTCAGTGCCTGTGGAAGTGTACCCCAGTGAGAGTAAGTGCCTGTGGAAGTTTACCCCATTCGGATTCAGTGCCAGTGGAAGTGTACCCCAGTGAGAGTCAATGCCTGTGGATTTTTACCCCATTCAGAGTCAGTGCATGTGGAAGTGTGCACCAAAGAGAGTCTTTGCCTGTGGAAGTTGACCCCATTCAGTGTCATTGCCTGTGGAAGTGCATCCCAGTGAGGGTCAGTGCCTGTGTAAGTTTACCCCATTCAGAGTCAGTGCCTGTGGAAGTGTCCCCCAGTGAGAGTCAGTGCCTGTGGACGTTTACACCAGTGAGAGTCATTGCCTGTGGAAGTTTACACCATTCAGAATCAGTGCCTGTGGAAGTTTACCCCATTCAGATTCAGTGCCTGTGGAAGTTTACCACATTCAGATTCAGTGCCTGTGGAAGTGTACCCCAGTGAGAGTCAGTGCCTGTGGACGTTTACACCAGTGAGAGTCATTGCCTGTAGAAGTGTACCCTAGTGAGAGTCAGTGACTGTGGAAGTTTACGCCATTCAGAGTCAGTGCCTGTGGAAGTTTACGCCATTCAGATTCAGTGCCTATTGGAAGTGTACTCCTGTGAGAGTCAATGCCTGTGGATGTTTACAACATTCAGAGTCAGTGCCTGTGGAAATGTACCCCTGTGAGAGTCAGTGCCTGTAGAAGTGTACCCCAGTGTGAATCAGTGGCTGGGAAGCGGCTCACCATTAGGAGACACTGCCTATGGAAGTGTACCCCACTCAGAGTCAGTGCATGTGGAAATGTACCCCAGTGAGAGTCAGTGCCTGTGGAAATTTACGCCAGTGAGAGTCAGTGCCTGTAGAAGTGTACCCAAGTGAGAGTCAGTGCCTGTGGAAATGCACCCCAGTGAGAGTCAGTGCCTGTGAAAATGTACCCCAGTGAGAGTCAGTGCCTTTGGAAGTTTTCCCCATACAGAGTCAGTGCCTGTGTAAGTGAACCCCAGTGAGAGTCAGTGTCTGTGGATGTGTACCCCAGTGAGAGTCAGTGACTGTGGAAGTTTACCCCATTCAGATTCAGTAACTGTAGAAGTTTACCCCATTCATATTCAGCGCCTGTAGACCATTACCCCATTCAGAGTCAGTGCCTGTGGAAATGTACCCCAGTGAGAGTCAGTGCCTGTAGAAGTGTACCCAAGTGAGAGTCGTTGCCTGTAGAAGTGTACCCAAGTGAGAGTCAGTGCCTGTGGAAATTTAGCCAAGTGAGAGTCAGTGCCTGTGGAACTGTTCCTCAGAGAGAGTCAGTGCCAGTAGAAATTTGCCCCATTCAGAGTCAGTGCCTGTGGAAGTGTACTCCAGTGAGAGTCAGTGCCTGTGGAAGTTTACCCCATTCAGAGTCAGTGCCTGTGGAAGTGTACCCCAGTGAGAGTCAGTGCCTGTGGAAGTTTACTCAGTCAGAGTCAGTGCCTGTCGAGGTGTACCCCAGTGAGAGTCATTGCCTGTGGAACTGTAACCAATTCAGAGTCAGTGCTTGTGGAACTTTACCCACATTCAGATTCAGTGCCTGTGGAAGTGTACCCCAGTGAGAGTAAATGCCTGTGGAAGTTTGCCCCATTCAGAATCAGTACCTGTGGAAGGGCACTGCTGTGAGAGTCAGTGCCTGTGGAAGTTTACCCCATTCAGATTCAGTGCTTGTGGAAGTGTCCCCCAGTGAGAGTCAGTGCCTGTGGAAGTTTACGCCATTCAGATTCAGTGCCTGTGGAAGTGTACTCCTGTGAGAGTCAATGCCTGTGGAAGTTTACCACATTCAGAGTCAGTGCCTGTGGAAATGTACCCCTGTGAGAGTCAGTGCATGTAGAAGTGTACCCTAGTGAGATTCAGTGGCTGGGAAGCGGCTCACCATTAGGATACACTGCCTATGGAAGTGTACCCCACTCAGAGTCAGTGCATGTGGAAATGTACCCCAGTGAGAGTCAGTGCCTGTGGAAATGTACGCCAGTGAGAGTCAGTGCCTGTAGAAGTGTACCCAAGTGAGAGTCAGTGCATGTGGAAAGGCACGCAAGTGAGAGTCAGTGCCTGTGAAAATGTACCCCAGTGAGTGTCAGTCCCTCTGGAAGTGTTCCGCAGTGAGTGTCAGTGCCTGTGGAAGTTTACCCCATTCAGAGTCAGTGCCTCTGGAAGTGTACCCCAGTGAGAGTCAGTGCCTGTGGAAGTGCACCCAAGTGAGGGTCAATGCCTGAGGAAGTGTAACCCATTCAGAGTCAGTGGCTGTGGAAGTGTCCCCCTGTGAGAGGCAGTGCCTGTGGAAGTGTACCCACGTTAGAGTCATTGCCTCTGGAAGATTTCCCCATTCAGATTCAGTACCAGTGGATGTTTACCCCATTCACAGTCAGTGCCTGTGGAAGTTTACCCCATTCAGAGTCAGTGCCTGTGTAAGTGTACCCCAGTGAGATTCAGTGCCTGTGGATGTTTACCCCATTCAGATTCAGTACCTGTAGAAGTTTACCCCATTCAGATTACAGAGCCGGTAGAAGTTAACCCCATTCAGAGTCAGTTCCTGTGGAAGTTTACCCTATTCAGAGTCAGTGCCAGTGGAAGTGTACCCCAGTGAGAGTCAGTGCCTGTGGAAGTGTACAACAGTGAGAGTCGGTGCCTGTGGAAGTTTACCCCATTCAGAGTCAGTGCCTGTGCAAGTTTACCCCATTCAGATTCAGTACCTCTAGAAGTTTACACCATTCAGATTCAGTGCCTATAGAAGTGTACCCCACTCAGAGTCAGTGCCTGTGGAAATGTACACCATTGAGAGTCAGTGCCTGTGGAAATGTACCCCAGTGAGAGTCAGTGCCTGCAGAGGTGTACCCAAGTGAGAGTCAGTGCCTGTACAAGTGTACCCAAGTGAGAGTCAGTGCCTGTGGAAATGTACCCCAGTGAGAGTCAGTGCCTGAAGAAGTGTACCCAAGTGAGAATCAGTGCCTGTGGAAGTTTACCCCATTCAGATTCAGTGCCTGTGGAAATGTACCCCAGTGAGAGCCAGTGGCTGTGGAAGTGTACCCCATTCAGAGTCAGTGCCTCTGGAAGTGTACCCCAGTGAGAGTCAGTGCCTGTGGAAGTGCACCAAAGTGAGGGTCTATCCCTGTGAAAGTGTACCCCATTCGGAGTCAGTGGCAGGGGAAGTGTCCCCCTGTGAGAGTCAGTGCCTATGGGAGTGTACCCCAGTTAGTGTCATTGCCTCTGGAAGATTACCCCATTCAGAGTCAGTACCTGTGGATGTTTACCCCATTCAGTGTCAGTGCCTGTGGAAGTTTACCCCATTCAGAGTCAGTGCCTGTGTAAGTGTACCCCATTGAGATTCAGTACCTGTAGAAGTTTACCCCATTCAGATTCAGAGCCTGTAGAAGTTAACCCCATTCAGAGTCAGTACCTGTGGAAGTTTACCCCATTCATATTCAGTGCCTGTGGAAGTGTACCCCAGTGAGTGTCAGTGCCTTTGGAAGTTTTCCCCATTCCGAGTCAGTGCCTGTGTAAGTGTACCCCAGTGAGAGTCAGTGCCTGTGGAAGTGTACCCCAGTGAGAGTCAGTGCCTGTGGAAATGTACCCCAGTGAAAGTCAGTGCCTGTGGAAGTTTACCAGACTCAGATTCAGTACCTGTAGAAGTTTACGACATTCAGATTCAGTGCCTGTCGAAGTGTACCCCAGTTAGAGTCAGTGCCTGTGGAAATTTACCCCATTCAGAGTCAGTGCATGTGTAAATGTACCCCAGTGAGAGTCAGTGCCTGTGGAAGTGTACCCCAGTGAGAGTCAGTGCCTGTGGAAGTTTACCCTATTCAGATTCAGTGCCTCTAGAAGTTTACACCATTCAGATTCAGTGCCTATAGAAGTGTACCCCACTCAGTGTCAGTGCATGTGGAAATGTACACCAGTGAGAGTCAGTGCCTGTGGAAATGTACCCCAGTGAGAGTCAGTGCCTTTAGAAGTGTACCCAAGTGAAAGTCAGTGCCTGTAGAAGTGTACCCCAGTGAGAGTCAGTGCCTGTGGAAATGTACCCCAGTGAGAGTCAGTGCCTGAAGAAATGTACCCAAGTGAGAATCAGTGCCTGTGGAAGTTTACCCCATTCAGATTCAGTGCCTGTGGAAGTGTACCCCAGTGAGAGTCAGTGCCTGAAGAAGTGTACCCAAGTGAGAATCAGTGCCTGTGGAAGTTTACCCCATTCAGATTCAGTGCCTGTGGAAGTGTACCCCAGTGAGAGTCAGTGCCTGTGGAAGTTTACCCCATTCGGAGTCAGTGCCTGTGGAAGTGTGCCCCAGTGAGAGTCAGTGCCTGTGGAAGTTTACCCCATTCAGAGTCAGTGCCTGTGGAAGTGCACCCAAGTGAGGGTCAATGCCTGTGGAACAAAAACAAGAAATGCTGGAATCACTCAGCATGTCTGGCAGCATCTGTGGTAAGAGAAGCCGAGTTTACGTTTCTGGTCAGTGACCCTTCTTCGGAACTAACAAATATTAGAAAAGTCACAGATTATAAACAAGTGAGGTGGGGGTGGGGCAAGAGATAACAAAAGAGCAGGTGCAGATTGGACCAGGCCTCATAGCTGACCAAAAGTTCACGGAGAAAAGGCAAACAATATGTTAATGGTGTGTTGAAAGACAAAGCAATATTGTTTGCCTTTTCTCCGTGACCTTTTGGTCTGCTATGTGGCCTGATCCAATCTGCACCTTCTCGTTTGTTATCTCTTGCCCCACCACCACCTCACTTGTTTATAATCTGTGACTTTTCTAATATTTGTCAGTTCCCAAGAAGGGTCACTGACCCGAAACGTTAACTCTGCTTCTCTTTCCACAGATGCTGCCAGACCTTCTGAGTGATTCCAGAATTTCTTGTTTTTGTTTCAGATTTCCAGCATCCGCAGTATTTTGCTTTTATTTCATTGCCAGTGGAAGTTTACCCCATTCAGAGTCAGTGCCTGTGGAAGTGTCCCCCAGTGGGAGTCAGTGCCTGTGGAAGTGTACCCCAGTGAGAGTCATTGCCTCTGGAAGTATACCCCATTCAGAGTCAGTACCTGTGGATGTTTACGCCATTCAGATTCAGTGCCTGTGGAAGTGTACCCCAGTGAGAGTCAGTGCCTGTGGATGTTTGCCCCATTATGAGTCAGTGCCTTTGGAAGTGTCCCCCAGTGAGAGTCAGCGCCTGTGGAAGTTTACCCCTTTCAGAGTCAGTGCCTGTGGCAGTGTCCCCCAGTGTGAGTCAGTGCCTGTGGAAGTTTACCCCATGCAGATTCAGTACCTGTCGAAGTTTTCCCCATTCAGATTCAGTGTCTGTAGAAGATTACCCCTTTCAGAGTCACTGCCTGTGGACGTTTACCCCATTCAGTGTCAGTACCTGTGGAAGTGTACTCCTGTGAGAGTCAATGCCTGTGGAAGTTTACCACATTCAGAGTCAGTGCCTGTGGAAATGTACCCCTGTGATAGTCAGTGCCTGTAGAAGTGTATCAGTGAGATTCAGTGGCTGGGAAGCGGCTCACCATTAGGAGACACTGCCTATGGAAGTGTACCCCACTCAGAGTCAGTGCATGTGGAAATGTACCCCAGTGAGAGTCAGTGCCTGTGGAAATGTACGCCAGTGAGAGTCAGTGCCTGTAGAAGTGTACCCAATTGAGAGTCAGTGCCTGTGGAAATGCACCCCAGTGAGAGTCAGTGCCTGTGAAAATGTACCCCAGTGAGAGTCATTGCCTTTGGAAGATTTCCCCATACAGAGTCAGTGCCTGTGTAAGTGTACCCCAGTGAGAGTCAGTGCCTGTGGAAGTGTACCCCAGTGAGAGTCAGTGCCTGTGGAAGTTTACCCCATTCAGATTCAGTAACTGTAGAAGTTTACCCCATTCATATTCAGTGCCTGTAGACGATTACCCCATTCAGAGTCAGTGCCTGTGGAAGTGTACCCCATTCAGAGTCAGTGCCTGTGGAAGTTTACCCAAGTGAGAGTCAGTGCCTGAAGAAGTGTACCCAAGTGAGAGTCAGTGCCTGTGGAAATTTACCCAAGCAAGAGTCAGTGCCTGTGGAACTGTTCCTCAGAGAGAGTCAGTGCCAGTAGAAATTTGCCCCATTCAGAGTCAGTGCCTGTGGAAGTGTACTCCAGTGAAGGCTAGCTGAAAGAAGACAGAGGGTGGTGGTTGATGGCAAATGTTCATCCTGGAGTTTAGTTACTAGTGCTGCACCGCAAGGATCTTTTTTGGGGCCACTGCTGTTTGTCATTTTTATAAATGACCTGGAAGTGGGTGTAGAAGGGTGGGTTAGTAAATTTGCAGATGACACTAAGGTCGGTGGAGTTGTGGATAGTGCCGAAGGATGTTGTAGGGTACAGAGAGACATAGATAGGCTGCAGAGCTGGGCTGAGAGATGGCAAATGGAGTTTAATGCAGAAAAGTGTGAGGTGATTCACTTTGGAAGGAGTAAGAGGAATGCAGAGTACTGGGCTAATGGGAAGATTCTTGGTAGTGTAGATGAACAGAGAGATCTTGGTGTCCAGGTGCATAAATCCCTGAAGGTTGCTAACCAGGTTAATAGGGCTGATAAGAAGGCATATGGTGTGTTAGCTTTTATTAGTAGGGGGGTCGAGTTTCGGAGCCACGAGGTCATGCTGCAGCTGTACAAAACTCTGGTGAGACCGCACCTGGAGTATTGCGTGCAGCTCTGGTCACCGCATTATAGAAAGGATGTGGAAGCTATGGAAAGGGTGCAGAGGAGATTTACTTGGATGTTGCCTGGTATGGAGGGAAGGTCTTACGAGGAAAGGCTGAGGGACTTGAGGTTGTTTCCGTTGGAGAGAAGGAGGAGGAGAGGTGACTTAATAGAGACATATAAGATAATCAGAGGGTGAGATAGGGTGGATAGTGAGAGCCTTTTTCCTCGGATGGTGATGGCAAACGCGAGGGGACATAGCTTCAAGTTGAGGGGTGATAGATATTGGACGGATGTGAGAGGTAGTTTCTTTATTCAGAGAGTAGTAAGGGCGTGGAATGCCCTGCCTGCAGCAGTAGTAGATTCGCCAACTTTAAGGGCATTTAAGTGGACATTGGATAGACACATGGATGAAAATGGAATAGTGTAGGTCAGATGGTTTCACAGGTCGGCGCAACATCGAGGGCCGAAGGGCCTGTACTGCGCTGTAATGTTCTAATTTTAATTCTGATTCAGTGCCTGTGGAAGTTTACCACATTCAGAGTCAGTGCCTGTGGAAGTGTACCCCAGTGAGAGTCAGTGCCTGTGGAAGTTTACCCAGTCAGAGTCAGTGCCTGTCGAAGTGTACCCCACTGAGAGTCATTGCCTGTGGAACTGTAACCAATTCAGAGTCAGTGAATGTGGAACTTTACCCCATTCAGATTCAGTGCCTGTGGAAGTGTACCCCAGTGAGAGTAAATGCCTGGGTAGGTTTACCCCATTCAGAGTCAGTGCCTGTGAAAGTGTACCCCAGTGAGAGTCAGTGCCTGTGGAAGTTTACCCCATTCAGATTCAGTAACTGTAGAAGTTTACCCCATTCATATTCAGTGCCTGTAGACGATTACCCCATTCAGAGTCAGTGCCTGTGGAAGTGTACCCCATTCAGAGTCAGTGCCTGTGGAAGTTTACCCAAGTGAGAGTCAGTGCCTGAAGAAGTGTACCCAAGTGAGAGTCAGTGCCTGTGGAAATTTACCCAAGCAAGAGTCAGTGCCTGTGGAACTGTTCCTCAGAGAGAGTCAGTGCCAGTAGAAATTTGCCCCATTCAGAGTCAGTGCCTGTGGAAGTGTACTCCAGTGAAGGCTAGCTGAAAGAAGACAGAGGGTGGTGGTTGATGGCAAATGTTCATCCTGGAGTTTAGTTACTAGTGCTGCACCGCAAGGATCTTTTTTGGGGCCACTGCTGTTTGTCATTTTTATAAATGACCTGGAAGTGGGTGTAGAAGGGTGGGTTAGTAAATTTGCAGATGACACTAAGGTCGGTGGAGTTGTGGATAGTGCCGAAGGATGTTGTAGGGTACAGAGAGACATAGATAGGCTGCAGAGCTGGGCTGAGAGATGGCAAATGGAGTTTAATGCAGAAAAGTGTGAGGTGATTCACTTTGGAAGGAGTAAGAGGAATGCAGAGTACTGGGCTAATGGGAAGATTCTTGGTAGTGTAGATGAACAGAGAGATCTTGGTGTCCAGGTGCATAAATCCCTGAAGGTTGCTAACCAGGTTAATAGGGCTGATAAGAAGGCATATGGTGTGTTAGCTTTTATTAGTAGGGGGGTCGAGTTTCGGAGCCACGAGGTCATGCTGCAGCTGTACAAAACTCTGGTGAGACCGCACCTGGAGTATTGCGTGCAGCTCTGGTCACCGCATTATAGAAAGGATGTGGAAGCTATGGAAAGGGTGCAGAGGAGATTTACTTGGATGTTGCCTGGTATGGAGGGAAGGTCTTACGAGGAAAGGCTGAGGGACTTGAGGTTGTTTCCGTTGGAGAGAAGGAGGAGGAGAGGTGACTTAATAGAGACATATAAGATAATCAGAGGGTGAGATAGGGTGGATAGTGAGAGCCTTTTTCCTCGGATGGTGATGGCAAACGCGAGGGGACATAGCTTCAAGTTGAGGGGTGATAGATATTGGACGGATGTGAGAGGTAGTTTCTTTATTCAGAGAGTAGTAAGGGCGTGGAATGCCCTGCCTGCAGCAGTAGTAGATTCGCCAACTTTAAGGGCATTTAAGTGGACATTGGATAGACACATGGATGAAAATGGAATAGTGTAGGTCAGATGGTTTCACAGGTCGGCGCAACATCGAGGGCCGAAGGGCCTGTACTGCGCTGTAATGTTCTAATTTTAATTCTGATTCAGTGCCTGTGGAAGTTTACCACATTCAGAGTCAGTGCCTGTGGAAGTGTACCCCAGTGAGAGTCAGTGCCTGTGGAAGTTTACCCAGTCAGAGTCAGTGCCTGTCGAAGTGTACCCCACTGAGAGTCATTGCCTGTGGAACTGTAACCAATTCAGAGTCAGTGAATGTGGAACTTTACCCCATTCAGATTCAGTGCCTGTGGAAGTGTACCCCAGTGAGAGTAAATGCCTGGGGAGGTTTACCCCATTCAGAGTCAGTGCTTGTGAAAGTGTACCCCAGTGAGAGTCAGTGCCTGTGGAAGTTTACCCCATTCAGATTCAGTACCTGTAGAAGTTTACCCCATTCAGATGCAGTGCCTGTAGAAGTTTACCCCATTCAGAGTCAGTGCCTGTGGAAGTGTACCCCAGTGACATTCAGTGCCTGCAGAAGTGTACCCCAGAGAGATTCAGTGGCTGCGAGCGGCTCTCCATTAGGAGTCACTGCCGATAGAAGTGTACCCCACTCAGAGTCAGTGCATGTGGAAATGTACCCCAGTGAGAGTCAGTGCCTGTGGAAATGTACCCGAGTGAGAGTCAGGGCCTGCAGAAGTGTACCCAAGTGAGAGTCAGTGCCTGTAGAAGTGTACCCAATTGAGAGTCAGTGCCAGTAGAAGTGTACCCAAGTGAGAGTCAGTGCATGTGGAAATGTACCCCAGTGAGAGTCAGTGCCTGTGGAAATGTACCCCAGTGAGAGTCAGTGCCTGCAGAAGTGTACCCAAGTGAGAGACAGTGCCTGGAGAAATGTACCCAATTGAGAATCTGTGCCTGTGGAAATGTACACCAGTGAGAGTCAGTCACTGTGGAAATGTACCCCAGTGAGAGTCAATGCCTGTAGAAGTGTACCCCATTCAGAGTCAGTGCCTGTGGAAGTGTACCCCTGTGAGAGTCAGTGCCTGTCGAAGTGCACCCCACTGAGAGTCATTGCCTATGGAACTGTAACCAATTCAGAGTCAGTGCCTGTGGAAGTTTACCCCATTCAGAGTCAGTTCCTGGGGAAGTTTACCCCATTCAGATTCAGTGCCTGTGGAAGTTTACCGCAGTGACAGTCAGTGGCTGTGGAATTTACCCCATTCAGATTGAGTGCATGTGGAAGTGTACCCCAGTGAGAGTCAATGCCTGTGGAGGTTTACCCCATTCAGATTCAGTGCATGTGGAAGTGTACCCCAGTGAGAGTCTGTGCCTGTGGAAGTTTACCTCATTCAGAGTCAGTGCCTGTGGAAGTGCACCCCAGTGAGGGTCAGTGCCTGTGGAAGTTTACCACTTTCAGACTCAGTGCCTGTGGAAGTTTACCCCATTCAGATTCAGTACCTGTGGAAGTTTACCCCATTCAGAGTCAGTGCCTGTGGAAGTGTACCCCAGTGAGAGTCAGTGCCTGTGGAAGTTTACCCCATTCAGATTCAGTACCTGTAGAAGTTTACCACATTCAGATTCAGTGCATGTCGAAGTTTACCGCATTCAGAGTCAGTGCCTGTGGAAGTTTACCCCATTCAGAGTCAGTGCCTGTGGAAGTGGACCCCAGTGAGAGTTAGTGCCTTTTGAAGTTTACCCCATTCAGAGTCAGTGCCTGTGTAAGAGTACCCCAGTGAGAGTCAGTGCCTGTGGAAGTGTACCCCATTCTGATTCAGTGCCTGTGGAAGTGATCCCAGTGAGAGTCAGTGCCTGTGGAAGTGTACCCCAGTGAGAGTCAGTGCCTGTGGAAGTGTCCCCCAGTGAGCGACAGTGCCTGTGGAAGTGTACCCCAGTGAGAGTCATTGCCTCTGGAAGTGTACACCAGTGAGAGTCAGTGCCTGTGGAAGTTTACCCCATTCAGATTCAGTACCTGTAGAAGTTTACCACATTCAGATTCAGTGCCTGTCGAAGTTTACCCCATTCAGAGTCAGTGCCTGTGGAAGTTTACCCCATTCAGAGTCAGTGCCTGTGGAAGTTTACCACTTTCAGACTCAGTGCCTGTGGAAGTTTGCCCCATTCATATTCAGTACCTGTGGAAGTTTACCCCATTCAGAGTCAATGCCTGTGGAAATGTACCCCAGTGAGAGTCAGTGCCTGCAGAAGTGAACCCAAGTGGAAGTCAGTGCCTGTAGAAGTGTACCCAAGTGAGAGTCAGTGCCTGTGGAAATTTACCCAAGTGAGAGTCAGTGCCTGTGGAACTGTTCCTCAGAGAGAGTCAGTGCCAGTAGAAATTTGCCCCATTCAGAGTCAGTGCCTGTGGAAGTGTACTCCAGTGAAGGCTAGCTGAAAGAAGACAGAGGGTGGTGGTTGATGGCAAATGTTCATCCTGGAGTTTAGTTACTAGTGCTGCACCGCAAGGATCTTTTTTGGGGCCACTGCTGTTTGTCATTTTTATAAATGACCTGGAAGTGGGTGTAGAAGGGTGGGTTAGTAAATTTGCAGATGACACTAAGGTCGGTGGAGTTGTGGATAGTGCCGAAGGATGTTGTAGGGTACAGAGAGACATAGATAGGCTGCAGAGCTGGGCTGAGAGATGGCAAATGGAGTTTAATGCAGAAAAGTGTGAGGTGATTCACTTTGGAAGGAGTCAGAGGAATGCAGAGGACTGGGCTAATGGGAAGATTCTTGGTAGTGTAGATGAACAGAGAGATCTTGGTGTCCAGGTGCATAAATCCCTGAAGGTTGCTAACCAGGTTAATAGGGCTGTTAAGAAGGCATATGGTGTGTTAGCTTTTATTAGTAGGGGGGTCGAGTTTCGGAACCACGAGGTCATGCTGCAGCTGCACAAAACTCTGGTGAGACCGTACCTGGAGTATTGCGTGCAGTTCTGGTCACCGCATTATAGAAAGGATGTGGAAGCTATGGAAATGGTGCAGAGGAGATTTACTTGGATGTTGCCTGGTATGGAGGGAAGGTCTTACGAGGAAAGGCTGAGGGACTTGAGGTTGTTTTCGTTGGAGAGAAGGAGGAGGAGAGGTGACTTAATAGAGACATATAAGATAATCAGAGGGTTAGATAGGGTGGATAGTGAGAGCCTTTTTCCTCGGATGGTGATGGCAAACACGAGGGGACATAGCTTCAAGTTGAGGGGCGATAGATATCGGACTGATGTGAGAGGTAGTTTCTTTATTCAGAGAGTAGTAAGGGCGTGGAATGCCCTGCCTGCAGCAGTAGTAGATTCGCCAACTTTAAGGGCATTTAAGTGGACATTGGATAGACACATGGATGAAAATGGAATAGTGTAGGTCAGATGGTTTCACAGGTCGGCGCAACATCGAGGGCCGAAGGGCCTGTCCTGCGCTGTAATGTTCTAATTTTAATTCTAATTCAGTGCCTGTGGAAATTTACCCCATTCTGAGTCTGTGCCTGTGGAAGTGTACCCCAGTGAGAGTCAGTGCCTGTGGAAGTTTACGCAGTCAGAGTCAGTGCCTGACGAAGTGTACCCCACTGAGAGACATTGCCTGTGGAACTGTAACCAATTCAGAGTCAGTGCCTGTGGAACTTTACCCCATTCAGATTCAGTGCCTGTGGAAGTGTACCCCAGTGAGAGTAAATGCCTGTGGAAGTTTACCCCATTCAGAGTCAGTGCCTGTGGAAGTGTACCCTAGTGAGAGTCAGTGCCTGTGGAAGTTTACCCCATTCAGATTCAGTACCTGTAGAAGTTTACCCCATTCAGATGCAGTGCCTGTAGAAGTTTACCTCATTCAGTGTCTGTGCCTGTGGAAGTTTACCGCAGTGAGAGTCAGTGCCTTTGGAAGTTTACCCCATACAGAGTCAGTGCCTGTGTAATTGTACCCCAGTGAGAGTCAATGCCTGTGGAAGTGTACCCCAGTGAGAGTCAGTGCCTGTGGAAGTTTACCCCATTCAGATTCAGAAACTGTAGACGTTTTCCCCATTCATATTCAGTGCCTGGAGAAGTTTACCCCATTCAGAGTCAGTGCCTGTGTAAGTGTACCCCATTCAGAGTCAGTGCCTGTGGAAGTGTAACACAGTGAGAGTCAGTGCATGTGGAAGTTTACCCCATTCAGAGTCAGTGCCTGTGGAAGTGTACCCCAGTGACAGTCAGTGCCTGCAGAAGTGTACCCCAATGTGATTCAGTGGCTGTGGAGCGGCTCTCCATTAGGAGTCACTGCCTATAGAAGTGTACCCCACTCAGAGTCAGTGCATGTGGAAATGTACCCCAGTGAGAGTCAGGGCCTGTAGAAGTGTACCCAAGTGAGAGTCAGTGCATGTGGTAATGTACCCCAGTGAGAGTCAGTGCCTGTAGAAGTGTACCCAATTGAGAGTCAGTGCCAGTAGAAGTGTACCCAAGTGAGAGTCAGTGCATGTGGTAATGTACCCCAGTGAGAGTCAGTGCCTGTGGAAATGTACCCCAGTGAGAGTCAGTGCTTGTAGAAGTGTACCCAAGTGAGAGACAGTGCCTGTAGAAATGTACCCAATTGAGAATCTGTGCCTGTGGAAATGTACACCCGTGAGAGTTAGTCACTGTGGAAATGTACCCCAGTGAGAGTCAATGCCTGTAGAAGTGTACCCCATTCAAAGTCAGTGCCTGTGGAAGTGTACCCCAGTGAGAGTCAGTGCCTGTCGAAGTGTACCCCACTGAGAGTCATTGCTTGTGGAACTGTAACCAATTCAGAGTCAGTGCCTGTGGAAGTTTACCCCATTCAGAGTCAGTTCCTGGGGAAGTTTACCCCATTCAGATTCAGTGCCTGTGGAAGTTTACCGCAGTGACAGACAGTGGCTGTGGAATTTACCCCATTCAGATTGAGTGCAAGTGGAAGTGTACCCCAGTGAGAGTCAATGCCTGTGGAGGTTTACCCCATTCAGATTCAGTGCATGTGGAAGTGTACCCCAGTGAGAGTCTGTGCCTGTGGAAGTTTACCTCATTCAGAGTCAGTGCCTGTGGAAGTGCACCCCAGTGAGGGTCAGTGCCTGTGGAAGTTTACCACTTTCAGACTCAGTGCCTGTGGAAGTTTACCCCATTCAGATTCAGTACCTGTGGAAGTTTACCCCATTCAGAGTCAGTGCCTGTGGAAGTGTACCCCAGTGAGAGTCAGTGCCTGTGGAAGTTTACCCCATTCATATACAGTACCTGTAGAAGTTTACCACATTCAGATTCAGTGCCTGTCGAAGTTTACGCCATTCAGAGTCAGTGCCTGTGGAAGTTTACCCATTCAGACTCAGTGCCTGTGGAAGTGGACCCCAGTGAGAGTTAGCGCCTTTGGAAGTTTACCCCATTCAGTGTCAGTGCCTGTGTAACTGTACCCCAGTGAGAGTCAGTGCCTGTGGAAGTGTACCCCAGTGAGAGTCAGTGCCTGTGGAATTTACCCCATTCAGAGACTGTGCCTATGGAAGTGTACCCCAGTGAGAGTCATTGCATCTGGAAGTGTACCCCAGTGAAAGTCAGTGCCTGTGTAAGTTTACCCCATTCAGATTCAGTACCTGTAGAAGTGTACCACATTCAGATTCAGTGCCTGTCGAAGTTTACCCCATTCAGAGTCAGTGCCTGTGGAAGTGTACCCCAGTGAGAGTCTGTGCCTTTGGAAGTTTACCCCATTCGGAGTCAGTGCCTGTGGAAGTGTACCCCAGTGAGAGTCAGTGCCTGTGGAAGTTTACCCCATTCTGATTCAGTACCTGTAGAAGTTTACCACATTCAGATTCACAGCCAGTCGAAGTTTACCCCATTCAGAGTCAGTGCCTGTGGAAGTTTTCCCCATTCAGAGTCAGTGGCTGTGGAAGTGTACCCCAGTGAGAGTCAGTGCCTGTGGAAGTTTACCCCATTCTGATTCAGTACCTGTAGAAGTTTACCACATTCAGATTCACAGCCAGTCGAAGTTTACCCCATTCAGAGTCAGTGCCTGTGCAAGTTTTCCCCATTCAGAGTCAGTGCCTCTGGAAGTTTACCCCAGTGAGAGTCAGTGCCTGTGGATGTTTACCCCATTCAGCTTCAGTACCTGTAGATGATAACCCCATTCAGATTCAGCGCCTGTAGAAGTGTACCCCAGTGAGAGTCAGTGCCAGTGGAAATGTACCCCTGTGAGAGTCAGTGCCTGTAGAAGTGTACCCCAGTGAGATTCAGTGGCTGTGGAGCGGCTCTCCATTCGGAGTCACTGCCTATAGAAGTGTATCCCATTCAGAGTCAGTGCATTTGGAAAGGTACCCCAGTGAGAGTCAGTGCCTGTGGAAATGTACCCCATTGAGAGTCAGTGCCTGTGGAAATGAACCCCAGTGAGAGTCAGTGCCTGTGGAAATGTACCCCAGTGAGTGTCAGTGCCTGTGGAAGTTTACCCCATTCAGAGTCAGTGTCTGTGGAAGTGTACCCCAATGACAGTCAGTGCCTGTGGAAGTTTACCCCATCAGAGTCAGTGCCTGTGGAAGTGCACCCAAGTGAGGGTCAGTGCCTGTGGATGTTTACCCCATTCAGAGTCAGTGCCTGTGTAAGTGTACCCCATTCAGTGTCAGTGCCTGTGGAAGTTTACCCCATTCAGAGTCAGTGCCTGTGGAAGTGAACCCCAGTGACAGTCAGTGCCTGCAGAAGTGTACCCCAGTGAGATTCAGTGGCAGGTGAGCGGCTCTCCATTCGGAGTCACTGCCTATAGAAGTGTACCCCACTCAGAGTCAGTGCATGTTGAAATGTACCCCAGTGTGTGTCAGTGCCTGTGGAAATGTACCCGAGTGAGCGTCAGGGCCTGTAGAAGTGTACCCAAGTGAGAGTCCGTGCCTGTAGAAGTGTACCCAATTGAGAGTCAGTGCCAGTAGAAGTGTACCCAAGTGAGAGTCAGTGCATGTGGTAATGTACCCCAGTGAGAGTCAGTGCCTGTGGAAATGTACCCCAGTGAGAGTCAGTGCCTGTAGACGTGTACCCAATGAGAGACAGTGCCTGTAGAAGTGTACCCAAGTGAGAGTCAGTGCCTGTGGAAGTTTATGCCATTCAGATTCAGTACGTGTAGAAGTTTACCCCATTCAGATTCAGTGCCTGTGGAGGTGTACCCCAGTGAGAGTCATTGCCTGTGGAAGTGTACCCCAGTGAGAGTCAGTGCCTGTGGAAGTTTAACCCATTCAGAGTCAGTGCCTGTGGAAGTGTACCCCAGTGAGAGTCATTGCCTGTGGAAGTGTACCCCAGTGAGAGTCAGTGCCTGTGGAAGTTTACCCCATTCAGCTTCAGTCCCTGCAGATGTTTGCACCATTCATATTCAGTGCCTGTAGAAGTGTACCCAGTGAGATTCAGTGCCAGTGGAAATGTACCCCTGTGAGAGTCAGTGCCTGTAGAAGTGTTCCCCATTGAGATTCAGTGGCTGGGGAGCGGCTCTCCATTAGGAGTCACTGCCTATAGAAGTGTATCCCATTCAGAGTCAGTGCACGTGGAAAGGTACACCAGTGAGAGTCAGTGCCTGCAGAAGTGTACCCAAGTGAGAGTCAGTGCCTGTAGAAGTGTACCCAAGTGAGAGTCAGTGCCTGAAGAAGAGATCCCAAGTGAGAGTCGGTGCCTGTGGAAGTTTACCCCTTTCAGATTCAGTGCCTGTGGAAGTGTACCCCAGTGAGAGTCAGTGCCTGTGGAAGTTACCCCATTCAGATTCAGTGCCTGTGGAGGTGTACCCCAGTGAGAGTCATTGCCTGTGGAAGTGTACCCCAGTGAGAGTCAGTGCCTGTGGAAGTTTAACCCATTCAGAGTCAGTGCCTGTGGAAGTGTACCCCAGTGAGAGTCATTGCCTGTGGAAGTGTACCCCAGTGAGAGTCAGTGCCTGTGGAAGTTTACCCCATTCAGCTTCAGTCCCTGCAGATGTTTGCACCATTTATATTCAGTGCCTGTAGAAGTGTACCCAGTGAGATTCAGTGCCAGTGGAAATGTACCCCTGTGAGAGTCAGTGCCTGTAGAAGTGTTCCCCATTGAGATTCAGTGGCTGGGGAGCGGCTCTCCATTAGGAGTCACTGCCTATAGAAGTGTATCCCATTCAGAGTCAGTGCACGTGGAAAGGTACACCAGTGAGAGTCAGTGCCTGCAGAAGTGTACCCAAGTGAGAGTCAGTGCCTGTAGAAGTGTACCCAAGTGAGAGTCAGTGCCTGAAGAAGAGATCCCAAGTGAGAGTCGGTGCCTGTGGAAGTTTACCCCTTTCAGATTCAGTGCCTGTGGAAGTGTACCCCAGTGAGAGTCAGTGCCTGTGGAAGTTACCCCATTCAGAGTCAGTGCCTGTGGACGTTTACCCCAGTGAGAGTCATTGCCTCTAGAAGGTTACGCCATTCAGAATCAGTGCCTGTGGAAGTTTACCCCATTCAGATTCAGTGCCTCTGGCAGTGTACCCCATTCAGTCTCAGTGCCTGTGTAAGTTTACCCCATTCAGAGTCAGTGCCTGTGGAAGTGTACCCCAGCGAGAGTCAGTGCCTGTGGACGTTTACCCCATTCAGAGTCAGTGCCTGTGGAAGTTTACCCCAGTGAGAGTCAGAGCTTGTGGAAGTTTTCACCATTCAGATTCAGTACCTGTAGAGGTTTACCCCATTCAGATTCTGTGCCAGTAGAAGTGTACACAAGGGAGATTCAGTGCCAGTGGAAATGTATCCCTGTGAGAGTCAGTGCCTGTGGAAATGTACTCCAGTGAGAGTCAGAGGCTGCAGAAGTGTACCCAAGTGAGAGTCAATGCCTGCATAAGTGTACCCAAGTGAGAGTCAGTGCCTGTGGAAATGTACCCCAATGAGAGTCAGTGCCTGTGGAAATGTACCCCAGTGAGAGTCAGTGCCTGTAGAAGTGTACCCAAGTGAGAGTCAGTGCCTTTGGAAGTTTACCCCATTCAGATTCAGTGCCTGTGGATGTGTCCCCCAGTGAGTGTCAGTGCCTGTGGAAGTTTACCCCATTCAGATTCAGTACCTGTAGAAGTTTACCCCATTCAGAGTCAGTGCCTGTAGAAGTTTACACCATTCAGAGTCAGTGCCTGTGTAAGTTTACCCCATTCAGAGTCAGTACCTGTGGAAGTGTACCCCAGTGAGAGTCAGTGCCTTTGGAAGTTTACCCCATTCGGAGTCAGTGCCTGTGTAATTGTACCCCAGTGAGAGTCAGTGCCTGTGGAGGTGTACCCCATTCAGATTCAGAAACTGTAGACGTTTTCCCCATTCATATTCAGTTGCTGGAGAGGTTTACCCCATTCAGAGTCAGTGCCTGTAGAAGTGTACCCCAGTTCGAGTCAGTGCCGAGGGAACGGTATCCAAGTGACAGCTAGAGCCTGTGGGACTGCACCCCAGTGAGAGACAGTGCCTGTGGAAGTGTAACCCAGTCAGAGTCAGTGCCTGTCGAAGTGTACCCCACTGAGAGTCAGTGGCTGTGGAAATGTACCCCAGTGAGAGTAAGTGCCTGTGGAAGTTTACCCCATTCGGATTCAGTGCCAGTGGAAGTGTACCCCAGTGAGAGTCAATGCCTGTGGATGTTTACCCCATTCAGAGTCAGTGCATGTGGAAGTGTGCACCAAAGAGAGTCTTTGCCTGTGGAAGTTGACCCCATTCAGTGTCATTGCCTGTGGCAGTGTACCCCATTCAGACTCAGTGCCTGTGGAATTTTACCCCATTCAGAGTCAGTGCCTGTGGAAGTTTACCCCAGTGAGAGTCAGAGCTTCTGGAAGTTTACCCCATTCAGATTCAGTGCCTGTAGTAGTGTACCCCAGGGAGATTCAGTGCCAGTGGAAATGTATCCCTGTGAGAGTCAGTGCCTGTGGAAATGTACTCCAGTGAGAGTCAGAGGCTGCAGAAGTGTACCCAAGTGAGAGTCAGTACCTGTGGATGTTTACCCCATTCAGATTCAGTACCTGTAGAAGTTTACCCCATTCAGGTGCAGTGCCTGTAGAAGTTTACCCCATTCAGAGTCAGAGCCTGTGGAAGTTTACCCCATTCAGTGTCAGTTCCTGTGGAAGTGTACCCCAGTGAGAGTCAGTGCATGTGGAAATGTACCCCACTGAGAGTCAGTGCCTGTGGAAATGTACCCCAGTGAGAGTCAGTGCCTGTAGAAGTGTACCCAAGTGAGAGACAGTGCCTGTGGAAGTTTACCCCATTCAGAGTCAGTGCCTGTGGAAGTTTACCCCATTCAGATTCAGTACCTGTAGAAGTTCACCCCATTCAGATTCAGTGCCAGTGGAAATGTACCCCATTCAGATTCAGAGACAGTAGAAGTTAACCCCATTCAGAGTCGGTGCCTGTGGAAGTTTACCCCATTCAGACTCAGTGCCTGTGGAAGTGTACCCCAGTGAGAGTCAGTGCCTTTGGAATTTTACCCCACTCAGAGACAGTGCCTGTGGAAGTGTACCCCAGTGAGAGTCAGTGCCTGTGGAAGTTTACCCCATTCAGAGTCAGTGCCTGTGGATGTATACCCCAGTGACAGTCAGTGCCTGTGGAAGTTTACCCCATTCAGATTCAGTACCTGTAGAAGTTTACCCCATTCAGATTCAGTGCCTGTGGAAGTGTACCCCTTTCATTGTCAGTGCCTGTGAAAGTTTACCCCATTCAGAGTCAGTGCCTGTGGAAGTGTACCCCAGTGAGAGTCAGTGCCTGCGGAAGTTTACCCCATTTAGAGTCAGTGCCTGTGGAAGTTTACCCCAGTGAGAGTCATTGCCTGTGGAAGTTTACCCCATTCAGCTTCAGTCCCTGTAGAAGTTTACACCATTCAGATTCAGTGCCTGTCGAAGTGTACCCAGTGAGAGTCAGTGCCAGTGGAAATGTACCCCTGTGAGATTCAGCGCCTGTAGAAGTGTACCCCATTCAGAGTCAGTGCATGTGGAAAGGTACACCAGTGAGAGTCAGTGCCTGCAGAAGTGTACCCAAGTGAGTCAGTGCCTGTAGAAGTGTACCCAAGTGAGAGTCAGTGCCTGTGGAAGTTTACCCCATTCAGATTCAGTGCCTGTGGAAGTGTACCCCAGTGAGAGTCTTTGTCTGTGGAAGTTTACCCCATTCAGAGTCCGTGCCTGTGGACGTTTATCCCAGTGAGTGTCATTGCCTCTAGAAGTTTACGCCATTCAGAATCAGTGCCAATGGAAGTTTACCCCATTCAGATTCAGTGCCTGTGGCAGTGTACCCCATTCAGATTCAGTGCCTGTGGAATTTTACCCCATTCAGTGTCAGTGCCTGTGGAAGTTTACCCCAGTGAGAGTCAGAGCTTCTGGAAGTTTTCCCCATTCAGATTCAGTACCTGTAGAAGTGTACACCAGGGAGATTCAGTGCCAGTGGAAATGTATCCCTGTGAGAGTCAGTGCCTGTGGAAATGTACTCCAGTGAGAGTCAGAGGCTGCAGAAGTGTACCCAAGTGAGAGTCAATGCTTGCAGAAGTGTACCCAAGTGAGAGTCAGTGCATGTGGAAATGTACCCCAGTGAGAGTCAGTGCCAGTGGAAATGTACCCCAGTGAGAGTCAGTGCCTGTAGAAGTGTATCCAAGTGAGAGTCAGTGCCTGTGGAAGTTTACCCCATTCAGATTCAGTGCCTGTGGATGTGTCCCCCTGTGAGAGTCAGTGCCTGTGGATGTTTACCCCATTTTGATTCAGTACCTGTAGAAGTTTACCCCATTCAGATGCAGTGCCTGTAGAAGTTTACCCCATTCAGAGTCAGAGCCTGTGGAATTTTTCCCCATTCAGAGTTAGTACCTGTGGAAGTGTACCCCAGTGAGAGTCAGTGCATGTGGAAATGTACCCCAGTGAGCGTCAGTGCCTGTGGAAATGTACCCCAGTGAGAGTCAGTGCCTGTAGAAGTGTACCCAAGTGGGAGACAGTGCCAGTAGAAGTGTCCCCAATTGAGAATCTGTGCCTGTGGAAATGTACACCAGTGAGAGTCAGTCACTGTGGAAATGTACCCCAGTGAGAGTCAATGCCTGTAGAAGTGTACCCCATTCAGATTCAGTGCCTGTGGAAGTTTACCCCATTCAGAGTCAGTGCCTGGGAAATTGCACACCAGTGAGAGTCAGTGCCTGTGGAAGTTTACTCCATTCAGAGTCAGTGCCTGTGGAAGTGTCCCCCAGTGTGAGTCAGTGCCTGTGGAAGTTTACCCCATTCAGATTCAGTACCTGTAGATATTTACCCCATTCAGATTCAGTGCCTGCAGAAGTTTACACCATTCAGAGTCACTGCCTGTGGAAGTTTACCCCATTCAGATTTTGTGCCTGTAGAACTGTACCCCAGTGAGATTCAGTGCCAGTGGAAATGTATCCCTGTGAGAGTCAGTGCCTGTGGAAATGTACTCCAGTAAGAGTCAGAGGCTGCAGAAATGTACCCAAGTGAGAGTCAATGTTTGCAGAAGTGTACCCAAGTGAGAGTCAGTACCTGTGGATGTTTACCCCATTCAGATTCAGTACCTGTAGAAGTTTACCCCATTCAGATGCAGTGCCTGCAGAAGTTTACCCCATTCAGAGTCAGAGCCTGTGGAAGTTTACCCCATTCAGAGTCAGTTCCTGTGGAAGTGTACCCCAGTGAGAGTCAGTGCATGTGGAAATGTACCCCAGTGAGAGTCAGTGCCTGTGGAAATGTACCCCAGTGAGGGTCAGTGCCTGTAGAAGTGTACCCAAGTGAGAGACAGTGCCTGTGGAAGTTTACCCCATTCAGAGTCAGTGCCTGTGGAAGTTTACCCCATTCAGATTCACTACCTGTAGAAGTTTACACCATTCAGATTCAGTACCTGCAGAAGTTCACCCCATTCAGATTCAGTGCCTGTGGAAATGTACCCCAGTGAGAGTCAGTGCCTTTGGAATTTTACCCCACTCAGAGACAGTGCCTGTGGAAGTGTACCCCAGTGAGAGTCAGTTCCTGTGGAAGTTTACCCCATTCAGAGTCAGTGCCTGTGGATGTATACCCCAGTGACAGTCAGTGCCTGTGGAAGTTTAACCCATTCAGATTCAGTACCTGTAGAAGTTTACCCCATTCAGATTCAGTGCCTGTGGAAGTGTACCCCTTTCATTGTCAGTGCCTGTGAAAGTTTACCCCATTCAGAGTCAGTGCCTGTGGAAGTGTACCCCACTGAGAGTCAGTGCCTGTGGAAGTTTACCCCATTTAGAGTCAGTGCCTGTGGAAGTTTACCCCAGTGAGAGTCAGTGCCTGTGGAAGTTTACCCCATTCAGCTTCAGTCCCTGTAGAAGTTTACACCATTCAGATTCAGTGCCTGTCGAAGTGTACCCAGTGAGAGTCAGTGCCAGTGGAAATGTACCCCTGTGAGAGTCAGTGCCTGTAGAAGTGTACCCCAGTGAGATTCAGTGGCTGGGGAGCGGCTCTCCATTAGGAGTCACTGCCTATAGAAGTGTACCCCATTCAGAGTCAGTGCATGTGGAAAGGTACACCAGTGAGAGTCAGTGCCTGCAGAAGTGTACCCAAGTGAGAGTCAGTGCCTGTAGAAGTGTACCCAAGTGAGAGTCAGTGCCTGTGGAAGTTTACCCCATTCAGATTCAGTGCCTGTGAAAGTGTACCCCAGTGAGAGTCTTTGCCTGTGGAAGTTTACCCAATTCAGAGTCAGTGCCTGTGGACGTTTATCCCAGTGAGTGTCATTGCCTCCAGAAGTTTACGCCATTCAGAATCAGTGCCTGTGGAAGTGTACCCCATTCAGATTCAGTGCCTGTGGCAGTGTACCCCATTCAGACTCTGTGCCTGTGGAATTTTACCCCATTCAGTGTCAGTGCCTGTGGAAGTTTACCCCAGTGAGAGTCAGAGCTTCTGGAAGTTTTCCCCATTCAGATTCAGTACCTGTAGAAGTTCACCCCATTCAGATTCAGTGCCTGCAGAAGTGTACACCAGGGAGATTCAGTGCCAGTGGAAATGTATCCCTGTGAGAGTCAGTGCCTGTGGAAATGTACTCCAGTGAGAGTCAGAGGCTGCAGAAGTGTACCCAAGTGAGAGTCAATGCTTGCAGAAGTGTACCCAAGTGAGAGTCAGTGCATGTGGAAATGTACCCCAGTGAGAGTCAGTGCCTGTGGAAATGTACCCCAGTGAGAGTCAGTGCCTGTAGAAGTGTATCCAAGTGAGAGTCAGTGCCTGTGGAAGTTTACCCCATTCAGATTCAGTGCCTGTGGATGTGTCCCCCAGTGAGAGTCAGTGCCTGTGGATGCTTACCCCATTCAGATTCAGTACCTGTAGAAGTTTACCCCATTCAGATGCAGTGCCTGTAGAAGTTTACCCCATTCAGAGTCAGAGCCTGTGGAAGTTTACCCCATTCAGAGTCAGTACCTATGGAAGTGTACCCCAGTGAGAGTCAGTGCATGTGGAAATGTACCCCAGTGAGCGTCAGTGCCTGTGGAAATGTACCCCAGTGAGAGTCAGTGCCTGTAGAAGTGTACCCACTGGGAGACAGTGCCTGTAGAAGTGTACCCAATTGAGAATCTGTGCCTGTGGAAATGTACACCAGTGAGAGTCAGTCACTGTGGAAATGTACCCCAGTGAGAGTCAATGCCTGTAGAAGTGTACCCCATTCAGAGTCAGTGCCTGTGGAAGTGTACCCCAGTGAGAGTCAGTGCCTGTGGAAGTTTACCCCATTTAGAGTCAGTGCCTGTGGAAGTTTACCCCAGTGAGAGTCAGTGCCTGTGGAAGTTTACCCCATTCAGCTTCAGTCCCTGTAGAAGTTTACACCATTCAGATTCAGTGCCTGTCGAAGTGTACCCAGTGAGAGTCAGTGCCAGTGGAAATGTACCCCTGTGAGAGTCAGTGCCTGTAGAAGTGTACCCCAGTGAGATTCAGTGGCTTTGGAGCGGCTCTCCATTAGGAGTCACTGCCTATAGAAGTGTACCCCATTCAGAGTCAGTGCATGTGGAAAGGTACACCAGTGAGAGTCAGTGCCTGCAGAAGTGTACCCAAGTGAGAGTCAGTGCCTGTAGAAGTGTACCCAAGTGAGTGTCAGTGCCTGTGGAAGTTTACCCCATTCAGATTAAGTGCCTGTGGAAGTGTACCCCAGTGAGAGTCTTTGCCTGTGGAAGTTTACCCAATTCAGAGTCAGTGCCTGTGGACGTTTATCCCAGTGAGTGTCATTGCCTCCAGAAGTTTACGCCATTCAGAATCAGTGCCTGTGGAAGTGTACCCCATTCAGATTCAGTGCCTGTGGCAGTGTACCCCATTCAGACTCTGTGCCTGTGGAATTTTATCCCATTCAGTGTCAGTGCCTGTGGAAGTTTACCCCAGTGAGAGTCAGAGCTTCTGGAAGTTTTCCCCATTCAGATTCAGTACCTGTAGAAGTTCACCCCATTCAGATTCAGTGCCTGTAGAAGTGTACACCAGGGAGATTCAGTGCCAGTGGAAATGTATCCCTGTGAGAGTCAGTGCCTGTGGAAATGTACTCCAGTGAGAGTCAGAGGCTGCAGAAGTGTACCCAATTGAGAGTCAATGCTTGCAGAAGTGTACCCAAGTGAGAGTCAGTGCATGTGGAAATGTACCCCAGTGAGAGTCAGTGCCTGTGGAAATGTACCCCAGTGAGAGTCAGTGCCTGTAGAAGTGTATCCAAGTGAGAGTCAGTGCCTGTGGAAGTTTACCCCATTCAGATTCAGTGCCTGTGGATGTGTCCCCCAGTGAGAGTCAGTGCCTGTGGATGCTTACCCCATTCAGATTCAGTACCTGTAGAAGTTTACCCCATTCAGATGCAGTGCCTCTAGAATTTTACCCCATTCAGAGTCAGAGCCTCTGGAAGTTTACCCCATTCAGAGTCAGTACCTGTGGAAGTGTACCCCAGTGAGAGTCAGTGCATGTGGAAATGTACCCCAGTGAGCGTCAGTGCCTGTGGAAATGTACACCAGTGAGAGTCAGTCACTGTGGAAATGTACCCCAGTGAGAGTCATTGCCTTTAGAAGTGTATCCCATTCAGATTCAGTGCCTGTGGAAGTTTACCCCATTCATAGTCAGTGCCTGTGGAATTGCACGCCAGTGAGAGTCAGTGCCTGTGGAAGTTTACCCCATTCAGAGTCAGTGCCTGTGGAAGTGTCCCCCAGTGTGAGTCAGTGCCTGTGGATGTTTACCCCATTCAGATTCAGTACCTGTAGAAATTTACCCCATTCAGATTCAGTGCCTGCAGAAGTTTACACCATTCAGAGTCACTGCCTGTGGAAGTTTACCCCATTCAGATTTTGTGCCTGTAGAACTGTACCCCAGTGAGATTCAGTGCCAGTGGAAATGTATCCCTGTGAGAGTCAGTGCCTGTGGAAATGTACTCCAGTGAGAGTCAGAGGCTGCAGAAGTGTACCCAAGTGAGAGTCAATGCCTGCAGAAGTGTACACAAGTGAGAATCAGTGCCTGTGGAAATGTATCCCAGTGAGAGTCAGTGCCTGTGGAAGTTTACCCCATTCAGCTTCAGTCCCTGTTGAAGTTAACACCATTCAGAGTCAGTGCATGTGGAAAGGTACACCAGTCAGAGTCAGTGCCTGCAGAAGTGTACCCAAGTGGGAGACAGTGCCTGTAGAAGTGTACCCAATTGAGAATCTGTGCCTGTGGAAATGTACACCAATGAGAGTCAATGCCTGTAGAAGTGTACCCCATTCAGAGTCAGTGCCTCTGCAAGTTTACCCCATTCAGAGTCAGTGCCTGTGGAATTGCACCCCAGTGAGAGTCAGTGCCTGTGGAAGTTTACCCCATTCAGAGTCAGTGCCTGTGGAAGTGTCCCCCAGTGTGAGTCAGTGCCTGTGGAAGTTTACCCCATTCAGATTCAGTACCTGTAGAAGTTTACCCCATTCAGATTCAGTGCCTGCAGAAGTTTACACCATTCAGAGTTAATGCCTGTGGAAGTTTACCCCATTCAGATTCAGTGCATGCAGAAGTGTACCCCAGTGAGATTCAGTGCCAGTGGAAATGTATCCCTGTGAGAGTCAGTGCCTGTGGAAATGTACTCCAGTGAGAGTCAGAGCCTGCAGAAGTGTACCCAAGTGAGAGTCAATGCCTGCAGAAGTGTACCCAAGTGAGAGTCAGTGCCTGTGGAAGTTTACCCCATTCAGATTCAGTGCCTGTGGATGTGTCCCCCAGTGAGAGTCAGTGCCTGTGGAAATTTACCCCATTCAGATTCAGTACCTGTAGAAGTTTACCCCATTCAGATGCAGTGCCTGTAGAAGTTTACCCCATTCAGAGTCAGTGCCTGTGGAAGTATACCCCAGTGAGAGTCAGTGCCTGTGGAAGTGTACCCCAGTGAGAGTCAGTGCCTGTGGAAGATTACCCCATTCAGATTCAGAAACTGTAGACGTTTTCCCCATTCATATTCAGTGCCTGTAGAAGTTTACCCCATTCAGAGTCAGTGCCTGTGTAAGTGTACCTCATTCAGAGTCAGTGCCTGTTGAAGTTTACCCCATTCAGAGTCAGTGCCTGTGGAAATGAACCCCAGTGACAGTCAGTGCCTGCAGAAGTGTACCCCAGTGAGATTCAGAGGCCGGGGACCGGTTCTCCATTAGGAGTCACTGCCTATAGAAGTGTACCCCACTCAGAGTCAGTGCATGTGGAAATGTACCCCAGTGTGAGTCAGTGCCTGTGGAAATGTACCCGAGTGAGAGTCAGGACCTGTAGAAGTGTACCCAAGTGAGAGTCAGTGCCTGTAGAAGTGTACCCAATTGAGAGTCAGTGCCAGTAGAAGAGTACCCAAGTGAGAGTCAGTGCATGTGGTAATGTTCCCCAGTGAGAGTCAGTGCCTGTGGAAATGTACCCCAGTGAGAGTCAGTGCCTGCAGACGTGTACCCAAGTGAGAGACAGTGCCTATAGAAGTGTACCCATTTGAGAATGTGTGCCTGTGGAAATGTACACCAGTGAGAGTCAGTGACTGTGGAAATGTACCCAGTGAGAGTCAATGACTGTAGAAGTGTACCCAAGTGAGAGTCAGTGCCTGTGAAAGTTTATGCCATTCAGATTCAGTACCTGTAGAAATTTACCCCATTCAGATTCAGTGCCTGTGGAAGTGTACCCCAGTGAGAGTCAATTCCTGTGGAAGTGTACCCAGTGAGAGTCAGTGCCAGTTGAAATGTACCCCTGTGAGAGTCAGTGCCTGTAGAAGTGTACCCCAGTGAGATTCAGTGGCTGGGCAGTGGCTCTCCATTAGGAGTCACTGCCTATAGACGTGTACCCCATTCAGAGTCAGTGCATGTGGAAAGGTACACCAGTGAGAGTCAGTGCCTGCAGAAGTGTACCTAAGTGATAGTCAGTGCCTGTAGAAGTGTACCCAAGTGAGAGTCAGTGCCTGAAGAAGTGATCCCAAGTGAGAGTCGGTGCCTGTGGAAGTTTACCCCATTCAGAGTCAGTGCCTGTGGAATTGTACCCCAGTGAGATTCAGTGCCTGTGGAAGTTGACCCCATTCAGAGTCAGTGCCTGTGGACGTTGAGCCCAGTGACAGTCAGTGCCTGTGGAAGTTTACCCCATTCAGATTCAGTACCTGTAGAAGTTTACCCCATTCAGATTCAGTGCCTGCAGAAGTTTACACCATTCAGAGTTAATGCCTGTGGAAGTTTACCCCATTCAGATTCAGTGCATGCAGAAGTGTACCCCAGTGAGATTCAGTGCCAGTGGAAATGTATCCCTGTGAGAGTCAGTGCCTGTGGAAATGTACTCCAGTGAGAGTCAGAGCCTGCAGAAGTGTACCCAAGTGAGAGTCAATGCCTGCAGAAGTGTACCCAAGTGAGAGTCAGTGCCTGTGGAAGTTTACCCCATTCAGATTCAGTGCCTGTGGATGTGTCCCCCAGTGAGAGTCAGTGCCTGTGGAAATTTACCCCATTCAGATTCAGTACCTGTAGAAGTTTACCCCATTCAGATGCAGTGCCTGTAGAAGTATACCCCATTCAGAGTCAGTGCCTGTGGAAGTATACCCCAGTGAGAGTCAGTGCCTGTGGAAGTGTACCCCAGTGAGAGTCAGTGCCTGTGGAAGATTACCCCATTCAGATTCAGAAACTGTAGACGTTTTCCCCATTCATATTCAGTGCCTGTAGAAGTTTACCCCATTCAGAGTCAGTGCCTGTGTAAGTGTACCTCATTCAGAGTCAGTGCCTGTTGAAGTTTACCCCATTCAGAGTCAGTGCCTGTGGAAATGAACCCCAGTGACAGTCAGTGCCTGCAGAAGTGTACCCCAGTGAGATTCAGAGGCCGGGGAGCGGTTCTCCATTAGGAGTCACTGCCTATAGAAGTGTACCCCACTCAGAGTCAGTGCATGTGGAAATGTACCCCAGTGTGAGTCAGTGCCTGTGGAAATGTACCCGAGTGAGAGTCAGGACCTGTAGAAGTGTACCCAAGTGAGAGTCAGTGCCTGTAGAAGTGTACCCAATTGAGAGTCAGTGCCAGTAGAAGTGTACCCAAGTGAGAGTCAGTGCATGTGGTAATGTTCCCCAGTGAGAGTCAGTGCCTGTGGAAATGTACCCCAGTGAGAGTCAGTGCCTGCAGACGTGTACCCAAGTGAGAGACAGTGCCTATAGAAGTGTACCCATTTGAGAATGTGTGCCTGTGGAAATGTACACCAGTGAGAGTCAGTGACTGTGGAAATGTACCCAGTGAGAGTCAATGACTGTAGAAGTGTACCCAAGTGAGAGTCAGTGCCTGTGGAAGTTTATGCCATTCAGATTCAGTACCTGTAGAAGTTTACCCCATTCAGATTCAGTGCCTGTGGAAGTGTACCCCAGTGAGAGTCAGTTCCTGTGGAAGTGTACCCAGTGAGAGTCAGTGCCAGTTGAAATGTACCCCTGTGAGAGTCAGTGCCTGTAGAAGTGTACCCCAGTGAGATTCAGTGGCTGGGCAGTGGCTCTCCATTAGGAGTCACTGCCTATAGACGTGTACCCCATTCAGAGTCAGTGCATGTGGAAAGGTACACCAGTGAGAGTCAGTGCCTGCAGAAGTGTACCTAAGTGATAGTCAGTGCCTGTAGACGTGTACCCAAGTGAGAGTCAGTGCCTGAAGAAGTGATCCCAAGTGAGAGTCGGTGCCTGTGGAAGTTTACCCCATTCAGATTCAGTGCCTGTGGAATTGTACCCCAGTGAGATTCAGTGCCTGTGGAAGTTTACCCCATTCAGAGTCAGTGCCTGTGGACGTTGAGCCCAGTGACAGTCAGTGCCTGTGGAAGTTTTACCCATTCAGATTCAGTACCTGTAGAAGTTTACCCCATTCAGATTCAGTGAATGTGGAAGTGTACCCCTTTCATTGTCAGTGCCTGTGAAAGTTTACCCCATTCAGAGTCAGTGCCTGTGGAAGTGTACCCCAGTGAGAGTCAGTGCCTGTGGAAGTTTACCCCATTTAGAGTCAGTGCCTGTGGAAGTTTACACCATTCAGATTCAGTGCCTGTCGAAGTGTACCCAGTGAGAGTCAGTGCCAGTGGAAATGTACCCCTGTGAGAGTCAGTGCCTGTAGAAGTGTACCCCAGTGAGATTCAGTGGCTGGGGAGCGGCTCTCCATTAGGAGTCACTGCCTATAGAAGTGTACCCCATTCAGAGTCAGTGCATGTGGAAAGGTACACCAGTGAGAGTCAGTGCCTGCAGAAGTGTACCCAAGTGAGAGTCAGTGCCTGTAGAAGTGTACCCAAGTGAGAGTCAGTGCCTGTGGAAGTTTACCCCATTCAGATTCAGTGCCTGTGGAAGTGTACCCCCGTGAGAGTCCGTGCCTGTGGACGTTTATCCCAGTGAGTGTCATTGCCTCTAGAAGTTTACGCCATTCAGAATCAGTGCCAATGGAAGTTTACCCCATTCAGATTCAGTGCCTGTGGCAGTGTACCCCATTCAGATTCAGTGCCTGTGGAATTTTACCCCATTCAGTGTCAGTGCCTGTGGACGTTTACCCCAGTGAGAGTCAGAGCTTCTGGAAGTTTTCCCCATTCAGATTCAGTACCTGTAGAAGTTTACCCCATTCAGATTCAGTGCCTGTAGAAGTGTACACCAGGGAGATTCAGTGCCAGTGGAAATGTATCCCTGTGAGAGTCAGTGCCTGTGGAAATGTACCCCAGTGAGAGTCAGTGCCTGTAGAAGTGTTTCCAAGTGAGAGTCAATGCTTGCAGAAGTGTACCCAAGTGAGAGTCAGTGCATGTGGAAATGTACCCCAGTGAGAGTCAGTGCCTGTGGAAGTGTACCCCAGTGAGAGTCAGTGCATGTGGAAATGTACCCCAGTGAGAGTCAGTGCCTGTGGAAATGTATCCCAGTGAGAGTCAGTGCCTGTGGAAATGTACCCCAGTGAGAGTCAGTGCCTGTAGAAGTGTTTCCAAGTGAGAGTCAATGCTTGCAGAAGTGTACCCAAGTGAGAGTCAGTGCATGTGGAAATGTACCCCAGTGAGAGTCAGTGCCTGTGGAAATGTACCCCAGTGAGAGTCAGTGCCTGTAGAAGTTTTTCCAAGTGAGAGTCAGTGCCTGTGGAAGTTTACCCCATTCAGATTCAGTGCCTGTAGAAGTTTACCCCATTCAGAGTCAGAGCCTCTGGAAGTTTTCCCCATTCAGAGTCAGTACCTGTGGAAGTGTACCCCAGTGAGAGTCAGTGCATGTGGAAATGTACCCCAGTGAGCGTCAGTGCCTGTGGAAATGTACCCCAGTGAGAGTCAGTGCCTGTAGAAGTGTACCCAAGTGGGAGACAGTGCCTGCGGAAGTGTCCCCAATTGAGAATCTGTGCCTGTGGAAATGTACACCAGTGAGAGTCAGTCACTGTGGAAATGTACCCCAGTGAGAGTCAATGCCTGTAGAAGTGTACCCCATTCAGATTCAGTGCCTGTGGAAGTTTACCCCATTCAGAATCAGTGCCTGTGAAATTGCACACCAGTGAGAGTCAGTGCCTGTGGAAGTTTACTCCATTCAGCGTCAGTGCCTGTGGAAGTGTCCCCCAGTGTGAGTCAGTGCCTGTGGAAGTTTACCCCATTCAGATTCAGTACCTGTAGATATTTACCCCATTCAGATTCAGTGCCTGCAGAAGTTTACACCATTCAGAGTCACTGCCTGTGGAAGTTTACCCCATTCAGATTTTGTGCCTGTAGAACTGTACCCCAGTGAGATTCAGTGCCAGTGGAAATGTATCCCTGTGAGAGTCAGTGCCTGTGGAAATGTACTCCAGTGAGAGTCAGAGGCTGCAGAAGTGTACCCAAGTGAGAGTCAATGCTTGCAGAAGTGTACCCAAGTGAGAGTCAGTACCTGTGGATGTTTACCCCATTCAGATTTAGTACCTGTAGAAGTTTACCCCATTCAGAGTCAGAGCCTGTGGAAGTTTACCCCATTCAGAGTCAGTTCCTGTGGAAGTGTACCCCAGTGAGAGTCAGTGCATGTGGAAATGTACCCCAGTGAGAGTCAGTGCCTGTGGAAATGTACCCCAGTGAGAGTCAGTGCCTGTAGAAGTGTACCCAAGTGAGAGACAGTGCCTGTGGAAGTTTACCCCATTCAGAGTCAGTGCCTGTGGAAGTTTACCCCATTCAGATTCAGTACATGTAGACGTTTACACCATTCAGATTCAGTGCCGGTATAAGTTTACCCCATTCGGATTCACTACCTGTAGAAGTTTACACCATTCAGATTCAGTACCTGCAGAAGTTCACCCCATTCAGATTCAGTGCCTGTGGAAATGTACCCCAGTGAGAGTCAGTGCCTTTGGAATTTTACCCCACTCAGAGACAGTGCCTGTGGAAGTGTACCCCAGTGACAGTCAGTGCCTGTGGAAGATTACCCCATTCAGATTCAGTGCCTGTGGAAGTGTACCCCTTTCATTGTCAGTGCCTGTGTAAGTTTACCCCATTCAGAGTCAGTGCCTGTGGAAGTGTACCCCAGTGAGAGTCAGTGCCTGTGGAAGTTTACCCCATTTCGAGTCAGTGCCTGTGGAAGTTTACCCCAGTGAGAGTCAGTGCCTGTGGAAGTTTACCCCTTTCAGCTTCAGTCCCTGTAGAAGTTTACACCATTCAGATTCAGTGCCTGTCGAAGTGTACCCAGTGAGAGTCAGTGCCAGTGGAAATGTACCCCTGTGAGAGTCAGTGCCTGTAGAAGTGTACCCCAGTGAGATTCAGTGGCTGGGGAGCGGCTCTCCATTAGGAGTCACTGCCTATAGAAGTGTACCCCATTCAGAGTCAGTGCATGTGGAAAGGTACACCAGTGAGAGTCAGTGCCTGCAGAAGTGTACCCAAGTGAGAGTCAGTGCCTGTAGAAGTGTACCCAAGTGAGAGTCAGTGCCTGTGGAAGTTTACCCCATTCAGATTCAGTGCCTGTGGAAGTGTACCCCAGTGAGAGTCTTTGCCTGTGGAAGTTTACCCAATTCAGAGTCAGTGCCTGTGGACGTTTATCCCAGTGAGTGTCATTGCCTCCAGAAGTTTACGCCATTCAGAATCAGTGCCTGTGGAAGTGTACCCCATTCAGATTCAGTGCCTGTGGCAGTGTACCCCATTCAGACTCTGTGCCTGTGGAATTTTACCCCATTCAGTGTCAGTGCCTGTGGAAGTTTACCCCAGTGAGAGTCAGAGCTTCTGGAAGTTTTCCCCATTCAGATTCAGTACCTGTAGAAGTTCACCCCATTCAGATTCAGTGCCTGCAGAAGTGTACACCAGGGAGATTCAGTGCCAGTGGAAATGTATCCCTGTGAGAGTCAGTGCCTGTGGAAATGTACTCCAGTGAGAGTCAGAGGCTGCAGAAGTGTACCCAAGTGAGAGTCAATGCTTGCAGAAGTGTACCCAAGTGAGAGTCAGTGCATGTGGAAATGTACCCCAGTGAGAGTCAGTGCCTGTGGAAATGTACCCCAGTGAGAGTCAGTGCCTGTAGAAGTGTATCCAAGTGAGAGTCAGTGCCTGTGGAAGTTTACCCCATTCAGATTCAGTGCCTGTGGATGTGTCCCCCAGTGAGAGTCAGTGCCTGTGGATGCTTACCCCATTCAGATTCAGTACCTGTAGATGTTTACCCCATTCAGATGCAGTGCCTGTAGAAGTTTACCCCATTCAGAGTCAGAGCCTGTGGAAGTTTACCCCATTCAGAGTCAGTACCTGTGGAAGTGTACCCCAGTGAGAGTCAGTGCATGTGGAAATGTAACCCAGTGAGCGTCAGTGCCTGTGGAAATGTACCCCAGTGAGAGTCAGTGCCTGTAGAAGTGTACCCAAGTGGGAGACAGTGCCTGTAGAAGTGTACCCAATTGAGAATCTGTGCCTGTGGAAATGTACACCAGTGAGAGTCAGTCACTGTGGAAATGTACCCCAGTGAGAGTCAATGCCTGTAGAAGTGTACCCCATTCAGAGTCAGTGCCTGTGGAAGTGTACCCCAGTGAGAGTCAGTGCCTGTGGAAGTTTACCCCATTTAGAGTCAGTGCCTGTGGAAGTTTACCCCAGTGAGAGTCAGTGCCTGTGGAAGTTTACCCCATTCAGCTTCAGTCCCTGTAGAAGTTTACACCATTCAGATTCAGTGCCTGTCGAAGTGTACCCAGTGAGAGTCAGTGCCAGTGGAAATGTACCCCTGTGAGAGTCAGTGCCTGTAGAAGTGTACCCCAGTGAGATTCAGTGGCTGGGGAGCGGCTCTCCATTAGGAGTCACTGCCTATAGAAGTGTACCCCATTCAGAGTCAGTGCATTTGGAAAGGTACACCAGTGAGAGTCAGTGCCTGCAGAAGTGTACCCAAGTGAGAGTCAGTGCCTGTAGAAGTGTACCCAAGTGAGAGTCAGTGCCTGTGGAAGTTTACCCCATTCAGATTCAGTGCCTGTGGAAGTGTACCCCAGTGAGAGTCTTTGCCTGTGGAAGTTTACCCAATTCAGAGTCAGTGCCTGTGGACGTTTATCCCAGTGAGTGTCATTGCCTCCAGAAGTTTACGCCATTCAGAATCAGTGCCTGTGGAAGTGTACCCCATTCAGATTCAGTGCCTGTGGCAGTGTACCCCATTCAGACTCTGTGCCTGTGGAATTTTACCCCATTCAGTGTCAGTGCCTGTGGAAGTTTACCCCAGTGAGAGTCAGAGCTTCTGGAAGTTTTCCCCATTCAGATTCAGTACCTGTAGAAGTTCACCCCATTCAGATTCAGTGCCTGCAGAAGTGTACACCCGGGAGATTCAGTGCCAGTGGAAATGTATCCCTGTGAGAGTCAGTGCCTGTGGAAATGTACTCCAGTGAGAGTCAGAGGCTGCAGAAGTGTACCCAAGTGAGAGTCAATGCTTGCAGAAGTGTACCCAAGTGAGAGTCAGTGCATGTGGAAATGTACCCCAGTGAGAGTCAGTGCCTGTGGAAATGTACCCCAGTGAGAGTCAGTGCCTGTAGAAGTGTATCCAAGTGAGAGTCAGTGCCTGTGGAAGTTTACCCCATTCAGATTCAGTGCCTGTGGATGTGTCCCCCAGTGAGAGTCAGTGCCTGTGGATGCTTACCCCATTCAGATTCAGTACCTGTAGAAGTTTACCCCATTCAGATGCAGTGCCTGTAGAAGTTTACCCCATTCAGATTCAGTGCCTGCAGAAGTGTACACCCGGGAGATTCAGTGCCAGTGGAAATGTATCCCTGTGAGAGTCATTGCCTGTGGAAATGTACCCCAGTGAGAGTCAGTGCCTGTAGAAGTGTACCCAAGTGGGAGACAGTGCCTGTAGAAGTGTACCCAATTGAGAATCTGTGCCTGTGGAAATGTACACCAGTGAGAGTGAGTCACTGTGGAAATGTACCCCAGTGAGAGTCATTGCCTGTAGAAGTGTATCCCATTCAGATTCAGTGCCTGTGGAAGTTTACCCCATTCATAGTCAGTGCCAGTGGAATTGCACACCAGTGAGAGACAGTGCCTTTGGAAGTTTACCCCATTCAGAGTCAGTGCCTGTGGAAGTGTCCCCCAGTGTGAGTCAGTGCCTGTGGATGTTTACCCCATTCAGATTCAGTACCTGTAGAAATTTACCCCATTCAGATTCAGTGCCTGCAGAAGTTTACACCATTCAGAGTCACTGCCTGTGGAAGTTTACCCCATTCAGATTTTGTGCCTGTAGAAGTGTACCCCAGTGAGATTCAGTGCCAGTGGAAATGTATCCCTGTGAGAGTCAGTGCCTGTGGAAATGTACTCCAGTGAGAGTCAGAGGCTGCAGAAGTGTACCCAAGTGAGAGTCAATGCCTGCAGAAGTGTACACAAGTGAGAATCAGTGCCTGTGGAAATGTATCCCAGTGAGAGTCAGTGCCTGTGGAAGTTTACCCCATTCAGCTTCAGTCCCTGTTGAAGTTAACACCATTCAGAGTCAGTGCATGTGGAAAGGTACACCAGTCAGAGTCAGTGCCTGCAGAAGTGTACCCAAGTGGGAGACAGTGCCTGTAGAAGTGTACCCAATTGAGAATCTGTGCCTGTGGAAATGTACACCAATGAGAGTCAGTCACTGTGGAAATGTACCCCAGTGAGAGTCAATGCCTGTAGAAGTGTACCCCATTCAGAGTCAGTGCCTGTAGAAGTTTACCCCATTCAGAGTCAGAGCCTCTGGAAGTTTTCCCCATTCAGAGTCAGTACCTGTGGAAGTGTACCCCAGTGAGAGTCAGTGCATGTGGAAATGTACCCCAGTGAGCGTCAGTGCCTGTGGAAATGTACCCCAGTGAGAGTCAGTGCCTGTAGAAGTGTACCCAAGTGGGAGACAGTGCCTGCGGAAGTGTCCCCAATTGAGAATCTGTGCCTGTGGAAATGTACACCAGTGAGAGTCAGTCACTGTGGAAATGTACCCCAGTGAGAGTCAATGCCTGTAGAAGTGTACCCCATTCAGATTCAGTGCCTGTGGAAGTTTACCCCATTCAGAGTCAGTGCCTGTGAAATTGCACACCAGTGAGAGTCAGTGCCTGTGGAAGTTTACTCCATTCAGCGTCAGTGCCTGTGGAAGTGTCCCCCAGTGTGAGTCAGTGCCTGTGGAAGTTTACCCCATTCAGATTCAGTACCTGTAGATATTTACCCCATTCAGATTCAGTGCCTGCAGAAGTTTACACCATTCAGAGTCACTGCCTGTGGAAGTTTACCCCATTCAGATTTTGTGCCTGTAGAACTGTACCCCAGTGAGATTCAGTGCCAGTGGAAATGTATCCCTGTGAGAGTCAGTGCCTGTGGAAATGTACTCCAGTGAGAGTCAGAGGCTGCAGAAGTGTACCCAAGTGAGAGTCAATGCTTGCAGAAGTGTACCCAAGTGAGAGTCAGTACCTGTGGATGTTTACCCCATTCAGATTTAGTACCTGTAGAAGTTTACCCCATTCAGAGTCAGAGCCTGTGGAAGTTTACCCCATTCAGAGTCAGTTCCTGTGGAAGTGTACCCCAGTGAGAGTCAGTGCATGTGGAAATGTACCCCAGTGAGAGTCAGTGCCTGTGGAAATGTACCCCAGTGAGAGTCAGTGCCTGTAGAAGTGTACCCAAGTGAGAGACAGTGCCTGTGGAAGTTTACCCCATTCAGAGTCAGTGCCTGTGGAAGTTTACCCCATTCAGATTCAGTACATGTAGACGTTTACACCATTCAGATTCAGTGCCGGTATAAGTTTACCCCATTCGGATTCACTACCTGTAGAAGTTTACACCATTCAGATTCAGTACCTGCAGAAGTTCACCCCATTCAGATTCAGTGCCTGTGGAAATGTACCCCAGTGAGAGTCAGTGCCTTTGGAATTTTACCCCACTCAGAGACAGTGCCTGTGGAAGTGTACCCCAGTGACAGTCAGTGCCTGTGGAAGATTACCCCATTCAGATTCAGTGCCTGTGGAAGTGTACCCCTTTCATTGTCAGTGCCTGTGTAAGTTTACCCCATTCAGAGTCAGTGCCTGTGGAAGTGTACCCCAGTGAGAGTCAGTGCCTGTGGAAGTTTACCCCATTTCGAGTCAGTGCCTGTGGAAGTTTACCGCAGTGAGAGTCAGTGCCTGTGGAAGTTTACCCCTTTCAGCTTCAGTCCCTGTAGAAGTTTACACCATTCAGATTCAGTGCCTGTCGAAGTGTACCCAGTGAGAGTCAGTGCCAGTGGAAATGTACCCCTGTGAGAGTCAGTGCCTGTAGAAGTGTACCCCAGTGAGATTCAGTGGCTGGGGAGCGGCTCTCCATTAGGAGTCACTGCCTATAGAAGTGTACCCCATTCAGAGTCAGTGCATGTGGAAAGGTACACCAGTGAGAGTCAGTGCCTGCAGAAGTGTACCCAAGTGAGAGTCAGTGCCTGTAGAAGTGTACCCAAGTGAGAGTCAGTGCCTGTGGAAGTTTACCCCATTCAGATTCAGTGCCTGTGGAAGTGTACCCCAGTGAGAGTCTTTGCCTGTGGAAGTTTACCCAATTCAGAGTCAGTGCCTGTGGACGTTTATCCCAGTGAGTGTCATTGCCTCCAGAAGTTTAAGCCATTCAGAATCAGTGCCTGTGGAAGTGTACCCCATTCAGATTCAGTGCCTGTGGCAGTGTACCCCATTCAGACTCTGTGCCTGTGGAATTTTACCCCATTCAGTGTCAGTGCCTGTGGAAGTTTACCCCAGTGAGAGTCAGAGCTTCTGGATGTTTTCCCCATTCAGATTCAGTACCTGTAGAAGTTCACCCCATTCAGATTCAGTGCCTGCAGAAGTGTACACCAGGGAGATTCAGTGCCAGTGGAAATGTATCCCTGTGAGAGTCAGTGCCTGTGGAAATGTACTCCAGTGAGAGTCAGAGGCTGCAGAAGTGTACCCAAGTGAGAGTCAATGCTTGCAGAAGTGTACCCAAGTGAGAGTCAGTGCATGTGGAAATGTACCCCAGTGAGAGTCAGTGCCTGTGGAAATGTACCCCAGTGAGAGTCAGTGCCTGTAGAAGTGTATCCAAGTGAGAGTCAGTGCCTGTGGAAGTTTACCCCATTCAGATTCAGTGCCTGTGGATGTGTCCCCCAGTGAGAGTCAGTGCCTGTGGATGCTTACCCCATTCAGATTCAGTACCTGTAGATGTTTACCCCATTCAGATGCAGTGCCTGTAGAAGTTTACCCCATTCAGAGTCAGAGCCTGTGGAAGTTTACCCCATTCAGAGTCAGTACCTGTGGAAGTGTACCCCAGTGAGAGTCAGTGCATGTGGAAATGTAACCCAGTGAGCGTCAGTGCCTGTGGAAATGTACCCCAGTGAGAGTCAGTGCCTGTAGAAGTGTACCCAAGTGGGAGACAGTGCCTGTAGAAGTGTACCCAATTGAGAATCTGTGCCTGTGGAAATGTACACCAGTGAGAGTCAGTCACTGTGGAAATGTACCCCAGTGAGAGTCAATGCCTGTAGAAGTGTACCCCATTCAGAGTCAGTGCCTGTGGAAGTGTACCCCAGTGAGAGTCAGTGCCTGTGGAAGTTTACCCCATTTAGAGTCAGTGCCTGTGGAAGTTTACCCCAGTGAGAGTCAGTGCCTGTGGAAGTTTACCCCATTCAGCTTCAGTCCCTGTAGAAGTTTACACCATTCAGATTCAGTGCCTGTCGAAGTGTACCCAGTGAGAGTCAGTGCCAGTGGAAATGTACCCCTGTGAGAGTCAGTGCCTGTAGAAGTGTACCCCAGTGAGATTCAGTGGCTGGGGAGCGGCTCTCCATTAGGAGTCACTGCCTATAGAAGTGTACCCCATTCAGAGTCAGTGCATTTGGAAAGGTACACCAGTGAGAGTCAGTGCCTGCAGAAGTGTACCCAAGTGAGAGTCAGTGCCTGTAGAAGTGTACCCAAGTGAGAGTCAGTGCCTGTGGAAGTTTACCCCATTCAGATTCAGTGCCTGTGGAAGTGTACCCCAGTGAGAGTCTTTGCCTGTGGAAGTTTACCCAATTCAGAGTCAGTGCCTGTGGACGTTTATCCCAGTGAGTGTCATTGCCTCCAGAAGTTTACGCCATTCAGAATCAGTGCCTGTGGAAGTGTACCCCATTCAGATTCAGTGCCTGTGGCAGTGTACCCCATTCAGACTCTGTGCCTGTGGAATTTTACCCCATTCAGTGTCAGTGCCTGTGGAAGTTTACCCCAGTGAGAGTCAGAGCTTCTGGAAGTTTTCCCCATTCAGATTCAGTACCTGTAGAAGTTCACCCCATTCAGATTCAGTGCCTGCAGAAGTGTACACCCGGGAGATTCAGTGCCAGTGGAAATGTATCCCTGTGAGAGTCATTGCCTGTGGAAATGTACTCCAGTGAGAGTCAGAGGCTGCAGAAGTGTACCCAAGTGAGAGTCAATGCTTGCAGAGGTGTACCCAAGTGAGAGTCAGTGCATGTGGAAATGTACCCCAGTGAGAGTCAGTGCCTGTGGAAATGTACCCCAGTGAGAGTCAGTGCCTGTAGAAGTGTATCCAAGTGAGAGTCAGTGCCTGTGGAAGTTTACCCCATTCAGATTCAGTGCCTGTGGATGTGTCCCCCAGTGAGAGTCAGTGCCTGTGGATGCTTACCCCATTCAGATTCAGTACCTGTAGAAGTTTACCCCATTCAGATGCAGTGCCTGTAGAAGTTTACCCCATTCAGAGTCAGAGCCTCTGGAAGTTTACCCCATTCAGAGTCAGTACCTGTGGAAGTGTACCCCAGTGAGAGTCAGTGCATGAGGAAATGTACCCCAGTGAGCGTCAGTGCCTGTGGAAATGTACCCCAGTGAGAGTCAGTGCCTGTAGAAGTGTACCCAAGTGGGAGACAGTGCCTGTAGAAGTGTACCCAATTGAGAATCTGTGCCTGTGGAAATGTACACCAGTGAGAGTGAGTCACTGTGGAAATGTACCCCAGTGAGAGTCATTGCCTGTAGAAGTGTATCCCATTCAGATTCAGTGCCTGTGGAAGTTTACCCCATTCATAGTCAGTGCCTGTGGAATTGCACACCAGTGAGAGTCAGTGCCTTTGGAAGTTTACCCCATTCAGAGTCAGTGCCTGTGGAAGTGTCCCCCAGTGTGAGTCAGTGCCTGTGGATGTTTACCCCATTCAGATTCAGTACCTGTAGAATTTTACCCCATTCAGATTCAGTGCCTGCAGAAGTTTACACCATTCAGAGTCACTGCCTGTGGAAGTTTACCCCATTCAGATTTTGTGCCTGTAGAAGTGTACCCCAGTGAGATTCAGTGCCAGTGGAAATGTATCCCTGTGAGAGTCAGTGCCTGTGGAAATGTACTCCAGTGAGAGTCAGAGGCTGCAGAAGTGTACCCAAGTGAGAGTCAATGCCTGCAGAAGTGTACACAAGTGAGAATCAGTGCCTGTGGAAATGTATCCCAGTGAGAGTCAGTGCCTGTGGAAGTTTACCCCATTCAGCTTCAGTCCCTGTTGAAGTTAACACCATTCAGAGTCAGTGCATGTGGAAAGGTACACCAGTCAGAGTCAGTGCCTGCAGAAGTGTACCCAAGTGGGAGACAGTGCCTGTAGAAGTGTACCCAATTGAGAATCTGTGCCTGTGGAAATGTACACCAATGAGAGTCAGTCACTGTGGAAATGTACCCCAGTGAGAGTCAATGCCTGTAGAAGTGTACCCCATTCAGAGTCAGTGCCTGTGCAAGTTTACCCCATTCAGAGTCAGTGCCTGTGGAATTGCACCCCAGTGAGAGTCAGTGCCTGTGGAAGTTTACCCCATTCAGAGTCAGTGCCTGTGGAAGTGTCCCCCAGTGTGAGTCAGTGCCTGTGGAAGTTTACCCCATTCAGATTCAGTGCCTGCAGAAGTTTACACCATTCAGAGTTACTGCCTGTGGAAGTTTACCCCATTCAGATTCAGTGCATGCAGAAGTGTACCCCAGTGAGATTCAGTGCCAGTGGAAATGTATCCCTGTGAGAGTCAGTGCCTGTGGAAATGTACTCCAGTGAGAGTCAGAGCCTGCAGAAGTGTACCCAAGTGAGAGTCAATGCCTGCAGAAGTGTACCCAAGTGAGAGTCAGTGCCTGTGGAAGTTTACCCCATTCAGATTCAGTGCCTGTGGATGTGTCCCCCAGTGAGAGTCAGTGCTTGTGGAAGTTTACCCCATTCAGATTCAGTACCTGTAGAAGTTTACCCCATTCAGATGCAGTGCCTGTAGAAGTTTACCCCATTCAGAGTCAGTGCCTGTGGAAGTTTACCCCAGTGAGAGTCAGTACCTGTGGAAGTATACCCCAGTGAGAGTCAGTGCCTGTGGAAGTGTACCCCAGTGAGAGTCAGTGCCTGTGGAAGATTACCCCATTCAGATTCAGAAACTGTAGACGTTTTCCCCATTCATATTCAGTGCCTGTAGAAGTTTACCCCATTCAGAGTCAGTGCCTGTGTAAGTGTACCTCATTCAGAGTCAGTGCCTGTTGAAGTTTACCCCATTCAGAGTCAGTGCCTGTGGAAGTGTCCCCCAGTGTGAGTCAGTGCCTGTGGATGTTTACCCCATTCAGATTCAGTACCTGTAGAAATTTACCCCATTCAGATTCAGTGCCTGCAGAAGTTTACACCATTCAGAGTCACTGCCTGTGGAAGTTTACCCCATTCAGATTTTGTGCCTGTAGAAGTGTACCCCAGTGAGATTCAGTGCCAGTGGAAATGTATCCCTGTGAGAGTCAGTGCCTGTGGAAATGTACTCCAGTGAGAGTCAGAGGCTGCAGAAGTGTACCCAAGTGAGAGTCAATGCCTGCAGAAGTGTACACAAGTGAGAATTAGTGCCTGTGGAAATGTATCCCAGTGAGAGTCAGTGCCTGTGGAAGTTTACCCCATTCAGCTTCAGTCCCTGTTGAAGTTAACACCATTCAGAGTCAGTGCATGTGGAAAGGTACACCAGTCAGAGTCAGTGCCTGCAGAAGTGTACCCAAGTGGGAGACAGCGCCTGTAGAAGTGTACCCAATTGAGAATCTGTGCCTGTGGAAATGTACACCAATGAGAGTCAGTCACTGTGGAAATGTACCCCAGTGAGAGTCAATGCCTGTAGAAGTGTACCCCATTCAGAGTCAGTGCCTGTGCAAGTTTACCCCATTCAGAGTCAGTGCCTGTGGAATTGCACCCCAGTGAGAGTCAGTGCCTGTGGAAGTTTACCCCATTCAGAGTCAGTGCCTGTGGAAGTGTCCCCCAGTGTGAGTCAGTGCCTGTGGAAGTTTACCCCATTCAGATTCAGTACCTGTAGAAGTTTACCCCATTCAGATTCAGTGCCTGCAGAAGTTTACACCATTCAGAGTTACTGCCTGTGGAAGTTTACCCCATTCAGATTCAGTGCATGCAGAAGTGTACCCCAGTGAGATTCAGTGCCAGTGGAAATGTATCCCTGTGAGAGTCAGTGCCTGTGGAAATGTACTCCAGTGAGAGTCAGAGCCTACAGAAGTGTACCCAAGTGAGAGTCAATGCCTGCAGAAGTGTACCCAAGTGAGAGTCAGTGCCTGTGGAAGTTTACCCCATTCAGATTCAGTGCCTGTGGATGTGTCCCCCAGTGAGAGTCAGTGCTTGTGGAAGTTTACCCCATTCAGATTCAGTACCTGTAGAAGTTTACCCCATTCAGATGCAGTGCCTGTAGAAGTTTACCCCATTCAGAGTCAGTGCCTGTGGAAGTTTACCCCAGTGAGAGTCAGTACCTGTGGAAGTATACTCCAGTGAGAGTCAGTGCCTGTGGAAGTGTACCCCAGTGAGAGTCAGTGCCTGTGGAAGATTACCCCATTCAGATTCAGAAACTGTAGACGTTTTCCCCATTCATATTCAGTGCCTGTAGAAGTTTACCCCATTCAGAGTCAGTGCCTGTGTAAGTGTACCTCATTCAGAGTCAGTGCCTGTTGAAGTTTACCCCATTCAGAGTCAGTGCCTGTGGAAATGGACCCCAGTGACAGTCAGTGCCTGCAGAAGTGTACCCCAGTGAGATTCAGAGGCCGGGGAGCGGTTCTCCATTAGGAGTCACTGCCTATAGAAGTGTACCCCACTCAGAGTCAGTGCATGTGGAAATGTACCCCAGTGTGAGTCAGTGCCTGTGGAAATGTACCCGAGTGAGAGTCAGGACCTGTAGAAGTGTACCCAAGTGAGAGTCAGTGCCTGTAGAAGTGTACCCAATTGAGAGTCAGTGCCAGTAGAAGTGTACCCAAGTGAGAGTCAGTGCATGTGGTAATGTTCCCCAGTGAGAGTCAGTGCCTGTGGAAATGTACCCCAGTGAGAGTCAGTGCCTGCAGACGTGTACCCAAGTGAGAGACAGTGCCTATAGAAGTGTACCCATTTCAGAATGTGTGCCTGTGGAAATGTGCACCAGTGAGAGTCAGTGACTGTGGAAATGTACCCAGTGAGAGTCAATGATTGTAGAAGTGTACCCAAGTGAGAGTCAGTGCCTGTGGAAGTTTATGCCATTCAGATTCAGTACCTGTAGAAGTTTACCCCATTCAGATTCAGTGCCTGTGGAAGTGTACCCCAGTGAGAGTCAGTTCCTGTGGAAGTGTACCCAGTGAGAGTCAGTGCCAGTTGAAATGTACCCCTGTGAGAGTCAGTGCCTGTAGAAGTGTACCCCAGTGAGATTCAGTGGCTGGGCAGTGGCTCTCCATTAGGAGTCACTGCCTATAGAAGTGTACCCCATTCAGAGTCAGTGCATGTGGAAAGGTACACCAGTGAGAGTCAGTGCCTGCAGAAGTGTACCTAAGTGAGAGTCAGTGCCTGTAGAAGTGTACCCAAGTGAGAGTCAGTGCCTGAAGAAGTGATCCCAAGTGAGAGTCGGTGCCTGTGGAAGTTTACCCCATTCAGATTCAGTGCCTGTGGAATTGTACCCCAGTGAGATTCAGTGCCTGTGGAAGTTTACCCCATTCAGAGTCAGTGCCTGTGGAAGTTTATCCCAGTGAGAGTCAGAGCTTGTGGAAGTTTTCCCCATTCAGATTCAGTACCTGTAGAAGTTTACCCCATTCAGATTCAGTGCCTGTGTATGTGTCCCCCAGTGAGAGTCAGTGCCTGTGGAAGTTTACCCCATTCAGATTCAGTACCTGTAGAAGTTTACCCCATTCAGATGCAGTGCCTGTGGAAGTGTACCCCATGAGAGTCAGTGCATGTGGTAATGTCCCCCAGTGAGAGTCAGTGCCTGTGGAAATGTACCCCAGTGAGAGTCAGTGCCTTTAGAAATGTACCCAAGTGAGAGACTGTGCCTGTAGAAGTGTAGCAATTGAGAATCTGTGCCTGTGGAAATGTACACCAGTGAGAGTCAGTCACTGTGGAAATGTACCCCAGTGAGAGTCAATGCCTGTAGAAGTGTACCCCATTCAGAGTCAGTGCCTGTGGAAGTTTACCCCATTCAGAGTCAGTGCCTGTGGAATTGCACCCCAGTGAGAGTCAGTGCCTGTGGAAGTTTACCCCATTCAGAGTCAGTGCCTGTGGAAGTGTCCCCCAGTGTGAGTCAGTGCCTGTGGAAGTTTACCCCATTCAGATTCAGTACCTGTAGAAGTTTACCCCATTCAGATTCAGTGCCTGTAGAAATGTACCCCAGTGTGATTCAGTGCCAGTGGAAATGTATCCCAGTGAGAGTGACTGCCTGTGGAAATGTACTCCAGTGAGAGTCAGAGGCTGCAGAAGTGTACCTAAGTGAGAGTCAGTGCCTGTGGAAATGTACCCTAGTGAGAGTCAGTGCCTGTGGAAATGTACCCCAGTGAACGTCAGTGCCTGTAGAAGTGTACCCAAGTGAGAGTCAGTGCCTGTGGAAGTTTACCCCATTCAGATTCAGTGCCTGTGGATGTGTCCCCCAGTGAGAGTCAGTGCCTGTGGAAGTTTACCCCATTCAGATTCAGTACCTGTAGAATTTTACCCCATTCAGATGCAGTGCCTGTAGAAGTTTACCCCATTCAGAGTCAGTGCCTGTGGAAGTTTAACCCAGTGAGAGTCAATGCCTGTGTAAGTGTACCCCAGTGAGAGTCAGTGCCTGTGGAAGTGTACCCCAGTGAGAGTCAGTGCCTGTGGAAGTTTACCCAATTCAGATTCAGAAACTGTAGACGTTTTCCCCATTCATATTCAGTGCCTGTCGAAGTTTACCCCATTCAGAGTCAGTGCCTGTGTAAGGGTACCCCATTCAGAGTCAGTGCCTGTTGAAGTGTACCCCATTCAGAGTCAGTGCCTGTGGAAGTGAACCCCAGTGGCAGTCAGTGCCTGCAGAAGTGTACCCCAGTGAGATGCAGTGGCAGGGGAGCGGCTCTCCATTAGGAGTCACTGCCTATAGAAGTGTACCCCACTCAGATTCAGTGCCTGTGGAAATGTACCCCAGTGTGAGTCAGTGCCTGTGGAAATGTACCCGAGTGAGAGTCAGGGCCTGTAGAAGTGTACCCAAGTGAGAGTCAGTGCCTGTAGAAGTGTACCCAATTGAGAGTCTGTGCCAGTAGACGTGTACCCAAGTGAGAGTCAGTGCATGTGGTAATGTACCCCAGTGAGAGTCAGGGCCTGTGGAAATGTACCCCAGTGAGAGTCAGTGCCTGTAGACGTGTACCCAAGTGAGAGACAGTGCCTGTAGATGTGTACCCAATTGAGAATCTGTGCCTGTAGAAATGTACACCAGTGAGAGTCAGTGACTGTGGAAATGTACCCCAGTGAGAGTCAATGACTGTAGAAGTGTACCCAAGTGAGACTCAGTACCTGTGGAAGTTTATGCCATTCAGATTCAGTACCTGTGGAAGTTTACCCCATTCAGATTCAGTGCCTGTGGAAGTGTACCCCAGTGAGAGTCAGTTCCTGTGGAAGTGTACCCAGTGAGAGTCAGTGCCAGTGGAAATGTACCCCTGTGAGAGTCAGTGCCTATAGAAGTGTACCCCATTCAGAGTCAGTGCATGTGGAAAGGTACACCAGTGAGAGTCAGTGCCAGCAGAAGTGTACCTAAGTGAGAGTCAGTGCCTGTAGAAGTGTACCCAAGTGAGAGTCAGTGCCTGAAGAAGTGATCCCAAGTGAGAGTCGGTGCCTGTGGAAGTTTACCCCATTCAGATTCAGTGCCTGTGGAATTGTACCCCAGTGAGAGTCAGTGCCTGTGGAAGTTTACCCCATTCAGAGTCAGTGCCTGTGGACGTTTAGCCCAGTGAGAGTCATTGCCTCTAGAAGTTTACGCCATTTAGAATCAGTGCCTGTGGAAGTTTACCCCATTCAGACTCAGTGCCTGTGGAAGTTTACCACATTCAGAGTCTGTGCCTGTGGAAGTTTACCCCAGTGAGAGTCAGAGCTTGTGTAAGTTTTCCCCATTCAGATTCAGTACCTGTAGAAGTTTACCCCATTCAGATTCAGTGCCTGTGTATGTGTCCCCCAGTGAGAGTCAGTGCCTGTGCACGTTTACCCCATTCAGATTCAGTACCTGTAGAAGTTTACCCCATTCAGATGCAGTGCCTGTAGAAGTTTACCCCATTCAGAGTCAGTGCCTGTGGAAGTTTAACCCATTGAGAGTCAGTGACTGTGGAAGTGTACCCCAGTGAGAGTCAGTGCCTTTAGAAGTGTACCCAAGTGAGAGACAGTGCCTGTAGAAGTGTAGCAATTGAGAATCTGTGCCTGTGGAAATGTACACCAGTGAGAGTCAGTCACTGTGGAAATGTACCCCAGTGAGAGTCAATGCCTGTAGAAGTGTACCCCATGCAGAGTCAGTGCCTGTGGAAGTTTACCCCATTCAGAGTCAGTGCCTGTGGAATTGCACCCCAGTGAGATTCAGTGCCTGTGGAAGTTTAAGCCATTCAGAGTCAGTGCCTGTGGAAGTGTCCCCCAGTGTGAGTCAGTGCCTGTGGAAGTTTACCCCATTCAGATTCAGTACCTGTAGAAGTTTACACCATTCAGAGTCACTGCCTGTGGAAGTTTACCCCATTCAGATTCAGTGCCTGTAGAAATGTACCCCAGTGTGATTCAGTGCCAGTGGAAATGTATCCCAGTGAGAGTGACTGCCTGTGGAAATGTACTCCAGTGAGAGTCAGAGGCTGCAGAAGTGTACCTAAGTGAGAGTCAGTGCCTGTGGAAATGAACCCCAGCGAGAGTCAGTGCCTGTGGAAATGTACCCCAGTGAGAGTCAGTGCCTGTAGAAGTGTACCCAAGTGAGAGTCAGTGCCTGTGGAAGTTTACCCCATTCAGATTCATTGCCTGTGGATGTGTCCCCCAGTGAGAGTCAGTGCCTGTGGAAGTTTACCCCATTCAGATTCAGTACCTGTAGAAGTTTACCCCATTCAGATGCAGTGCCTGTAGAAGTTTACCCCATTCAGAGTCAGTGCCTGTGGAAGTTTAACCCAGTGAGAGTCAATGCCTGTGTAAGTGTACCCCAGTGAGAGTCAGTGCCTGTGGAAGTGTACCCCAGTGAGAGTCAGTGCCTGTGGAAGTTTACCCCATTCAGATTCAGAAACTGTAGACGTTTTCCCCATTCATATTCAGTGCCTGTAGAAGTTTACCCCATTCAGAGTCAGTGCCTGTGTAAGTGTACCCCATTCAGAGTCAGTGCCTGTTGAAGTTTACCCCATTCAGAGTCAGTGCCTGTGGAAGTGAACCCCAGTGGCAGTCAGTGCCTGCAGAAGTGTACCCCAGTGAGATGCAGTGGCAGGGGAGCGGCTCTCCATTAGGAGTCGTTGCCTATAGAAGTGTACCCCACTCAGATTCAGTGCCTGTGGAAATGTACCCCAGTGTGAGTCAGTGCCTGTGGAAATGTACCCGAGTGAGAGTCAGGGCCTGTAGAAGTGTACCCAAGTGAGAGTCAGTGCCTGTAGAAGTGTACCCAATTGAGAGTCTGTGCCAGTAGACGTGTACCCAAGTGAGAGTCAGTGCATGTGGTAATGTACCCCAGTGAGAGTCAGTGCCTGTGGAAATGTACCCCAGTGAGAGTCAGTGCCTGTAGACGTGTACCCAAGTGAGAGACAGTGCCTGTAGAAGTGTACCCAATTGAGAATCTGTGCCTGTGGAAATGTACACCAGTGAGAGTCAGTGACTGTGGAAATGTACCCCAGTGAGAGTCAATGACTGTAGAAGTGTACCCAAGTGAGACTTAGTACCTGTGGAAGTTTATGCCATTCAGATTCAGTACCTGTAGAAGATTACCCCATTCAGTTTCAGTGCCTGTGGAAGTGTACCCCAGTGAGAGTCAGTGCCTGTGGAAGTGTACCCAGTGAGAGTCAATGCCAGTGGAAATGTACCACTGTGAGTGTCAGTGCCTGTAGAAGTGTACCCCAGTGAGATTCAGTGGCTGGGGAGCGGCTCTACATTAGGAGTCACTGCCTATAGAAGTGCACCCCATTCAGAGTCAGTGCATGTGGAAAGGTACACCAGTGAGAGTCAGTGTATGCAGAAGTGTACCCAAGTGAGTGTCAGTGCCTGTAGAGGTGTACCCAAGTGAGAGTCAGTGCCTGAAGAAGTGATCCCGAGTGAGAGTCGGTGCCTGTGGAAGTTTACGCCATTCAGAATCAGTGCCTGTGGAAGTATACCCCATTCAGATTCAGTGCCTGAGGCAGTGTACCCCATTCAGACTCAGTGCCTGTGGAAGTTTACCCCATTCAGAGTCAGTGCCTGTGGAAGTGTACCACATTAAGTGTCAGTGCCTGTGTAAGTTTACCCCAGTGAGAGTCAGAGCTTGTGGAAGTTTTCCCCATTCAGATTCAGTACCTGTAGAAGTTTACTACATTCCGCTTCAGTGCCTGTAGAGGTGTACCCCAGTGAGATTCGGTGCCAGTGGAAATGTATCCCTGTGAGTGTCAGTGCCTGTGGAAATGTACTCCAGTGAGAGTCAGAGGCTGCAGAAGTGTACCCAAGTGAGAGTCAATGCCTGCAGAAGTGTACCCAAGTGAGAGTCAGTGCCTGTGGAAATGTAACCCAGTGAGAGTCAGTGCCTGTGGAAATGTACCCCAGTGAGAGTCAGTGCCTGTAGAAGTGTACCCAAGTGAGAGTCAGTGCCTGTGGAAGTTTACCCCATTCAGATTCAGTGCCTGTGGATGTGTCCCCCAGTGAGAGTCAGTGCCTGTGGAAGTTTACCCCATTCAGATTCAGTACCTGTAGAAGTTTACCCCATTCAGATGCAGTGCCTGTAGAAGTTTACCCCATTCAGAGTCAGTGCCTGTGGATGTTTACCCCATTCAGAGTCAGTACCTGTGGAAGTGTACCCCAGTGAGAGTCAGTGCCTTTGGAAGTTTACCCCATACAGAGACAGTGCCTGTGGAAGTGTACCCCAGTGAGAGTCAGTGCCTGTGGAAGTTTACCCCATTCAGATTCAGAAACTGTAGACGTTTTCCCCATTCATATTCAGTGCCTGGAGAAGTTTACCCCATTCAGAGTCAGTGCCTTTGTAAGTGTACCCCATTCAGAGTCAGTGCCTGTGGAAGTGTAACACAGTGAGAGTCAGTGCCTGTGGAAGTTTACCCCATTCAGAGTCAGTGCCTGTGGAAGTGTACCCCAGTGACAGTCAGTGCCTGCAGAAGTGTACCCCAGTGAGATTCAGTGGCTGGGGAGCGGCTCTCCATTAGGAGTCACTGCCTATAGAAGTGTACCCCACTCAGAGTCAGTGCATGTGGAAATGTACACCATTCAGAGTCAGTGCCTGTGGAAGTGTAACACAGTGAGAGTCAGTGCCTGTGGAAGTTTACCCCATTCAGAGTCATTGCCAGTGGAAAGTACTCAAGTGAGAGTCAGGGCCTGTAGAAGTGTACCCAAGTGAGAGTCAGTGCCTGTAGAAGTGTACCCAATTGAGAGTCAGTGCCAGTAGAAGTGTACCCAAGTGAGAGTCATTGCATGTGGTAATGTACCCCAGTGAGAGTCAGTGCCTGTGGAAATGTACCCCAGTGAGAGTCAGTGCCTGTAGAAGTGTACCCAAGTGAGAGACAGTGCCTGTAGAAGTGTACCCAATTGAGAATCGGTGCCTGTGGAAATGTAGACCAGTGAGAGTCAGTCACTGTGGAAATGTACCCTAGTGAGAGTCAATGCCTGTAGAAGTGTACCCCATTCAGAGTCAGTGCCTGTGGACGTTTACCCCTTTCAGAGTCAGTGCCTGTGGAATTGCACCCCAGTGAGAGTCAGTGCCTGTGGAAGTTTACCGCATTCATAGTCAGTGCCTGTGGAAGTGTCCCCCAGTGTGAGTCAGTGCCTGTGCAAGTTTACCCCATTCAGATTCAGTACCTGTAGAAGATTACACCATTCAGATTCAGTGCCTGCAGAAGTTTACACCATTCAGAGACACTGCTTGTGGAAGTTTACCCCATTCAGATTCAGTGCCTGTAGAAGTGTACCCCAGTGAGATTCAGTGCCAGTGGAAATGTACTCCAGTGAGAGTCAGAGGCTGCAGAAGTGTACCCAAGTGAGAGTCAATGCCTGCAGAAGTGTACCCAAGTGAGAGTCAGTGCCTGTGGAAATGTACCCCAGTGAGAGACAGTGCCTGTGGAAATGTACCCCAGTGAGAGTCAGTGCCTGTAGAAGTGTACCCAAGTGAGAGTCAGTGCCTGTGGAAGTTTACCCCATTCAGATTCAGTGCCTGTGGATGTGTCCCCCAGTGAGAGTCAGTGCCTGTGGAAGTTTACCCCATTCAGATTCAGTACCTGCAGAAGTTTACCCCATTCAGATGCAGTGCCTGTAGAAGTTTACCCCATTCAGAGTCAGTGCCTGTAGAAGTTTACCCCAGTGAGAGTCAGTACCTGTGGAAGTGTACCCCAGTGAGAGTCAGTGCCTTTCTAAGTTTACCCCATACAGAGTCAGTGCCTGTGTAAGTGTACCCCAGTGAGAGTCAGTGCCTGTGGAAGTGTACCCCAGTGAAAGTCAGTGCCTGTTGAACTTTACCCCATTCTGATTCAGAAACTGTAGACGTTTTCCCCATTCATATTCAGTTCCTGGAGAAGTTTACCCCATTCAGACTCAGTGCCTGTGTAACTGTACCCCATTCAGGGTCAGTGCCTGTGGAAGTGTAACACAGTGAGAGTCAGTGCCTGTGGAAGTTTACCCCATTCAGAGTCAGTGCCTGTGGACGTTTACCCCATTGAGAGTCATTGCCTCAGAAGTTTACGCCATTCAGAATCACTGCCTTTGGAGGTTTACCCCATTCAGAGTCAGTGCCTGTGGAAGTGTACCACAGTGAGAGTCAGTGCCGGTGGACGTTTACCCCATTCATAGTCAGTGCCTGTGGAAGTTTAACCCAGTGAGAGTCATAGCATGTGGAAGACATCCCCATTCAGATTCAGTACCTGCAGAAGTTTACCCCATTTAAATTCAGTGCCTGTAGAAGTGTACCCCAGTGAGATTCAGTGCCAGTGGAAATGTATCCCTGTGAGAGTCAGTGCCTGTGGAAATGTACTCCAGTGAGAGTCAGAGGCTGCAGAAGTGTACCCAAATGAGAGTCAATGCCTGCGGAAGTGTACCCAAGTGAGAGTCAGTGCCTGTGGATATGTACCCCAGTGAGAGTCAGTGCCTGTGTAAATGTACCCCAGTTAGAGTCAGTGCCTGTAGAAGTGTACCCAAGTGAGAGTCAGTGCCTATGGAAGTGTACCCCAGTGAGAGACAGTGCCTGTGGATGTGTCCCCCAGTGAGAGTCAGTGCCTGTGGAAGTTTACCCCATTCAGATTCAGTACCTGTAGAAGTTTACCCCATTAAGAGTCAGTGCCTGTGGAAGTTTACCCCATTCAGAGTCAGTACCTGTGGAAGTGTACCCCAGTGAGAGTCAGTGACTTTGGAAGTTTACCCCATACAGAGTCATTGCCTGTGTAAGTGTACCCCAGTGAGAGTCAGTGCCTGTGGAAGTGTACCCCAGTGAGAGTCAGTGCCTGTGGAACCTTACCCCATTCAGATTCAGAAACTGTAGACGTTTTCCCTATTCATATTCAGTGCCTGGAGAAGTTTACCCCATTCAGAGTCATTGCCTGTGTAAGTGTACCCCATTCAGAGTCAGTGACTGTGGAAATGTAACACAGTCAGAGACAGTGCCTGTGGAAGTTTACCCCATTCAGAGTCAGTGCCTGCGGAAATGTACCCGAGTGAGAGTCAGGGCCTGTAGAAGTGTACCCAAGTGAGAGTCAGTGCCTGTAGAAGTGTACCCAATCGAGAGTCAGTGCCAGTAGAAGTGTACCCAAGTGAGAGTAAGTGCATGTGGTAATGTACCCCAGTGAGAGTCAGTGCCTGTGGAAATGTACCCCAGTGAGAGTCAGTGCCTGTAGAAGTGTACCCAAGTGAGAGACAGTGCCTGTAGACGTGTACCCAATTGAGAATCTGTGCCTGTGGAAATGTACACCAGTGAGCGTCAGTCACTGTGGAAATGTACCCCAGTGAGAGTCAATGCCTGTAGAAGTGTACCCCATTCAGAGTCAGTGCCTGTGGAAGTGTACCCCACTGAGAGTCATTGCCTGTGGAACTGTAACCAATTCAGAGTCAGTGCCTGTGGAAGTTTACCCCATTCAGAGTCAGTTCCTGGGGAAGTTTACCCCATTTAGATTCGGTGCCTGTGGAAGTTTACCCCAGTGCGAGTCAGTGGCTGTGGAATTTACCCCATTCATATTGAGTGCATGTGGAAGTGTACCCCAGTGAGAGTCAATGCCTGTGGAAGTTTATCCCATTCAGATTCAGTGCATGTGGAAGTGTACCCCAGTGAGAGTCTGTGCCTGTGGAACTTTACCTCATTCAGACCCAGTGCCTGTGGAAGTGCACCCCAGTGAGGGTCAGTGCCTGTGGAAGTTTACCCCTTTCAGACTTAGTGCCAGTGGAAGTTTACCCCATTCAGATTCAGTACCTGTGGAAGTTTACCCCATTCAGAGTCAGTGCCTGTGGAAGTGTACCCCAGTGAGGGTCAGTGCCTGTGGAAGTTTACCCCTTTCAGATTCAGTGCCTATGGAAGTTCACCACATTCAGATTCAGTGTCTGTCGAAGTTTACCCCATTCAGAGTCAGTGCCTGTGGAAATGTACCCCAGTGAGAGTTAGTGCCTTTGGAAGTTTACCCCATTCAGAGTCAGTGCCTGTGTAAGTGTACCCCAGTGAGAGTCAGTGCCTGTGGAAGTGTACCCCATTCAGAGTCAGTGCCTGTGTAAGTGTACCCCAGTGAGAGTCAGTGCCTGTGGAAGTGTACCCCAGTGAGAGTTAGTGCCTTTGGAAGTTTACCCCATTCAGAGTCAGTGCCTGTGTAAGTGTACCCCAGTGAGAGTCAGTGCCTGTGGAAGTGTACCCCAGTGAGAGCCAGTGCCTGTGGAATTTACCCCATTCAGAGTCAGTGCCTGTGGACGTGTACCCCAGTGAGAGTCTGTGCCTGTGGAAGTTTACACCATTCAGATTCAGTGCCTGTGGAAGTTTACCCCATTCAGAGTCAGTGCCTGTGGAAGTGTCCCCCAGTGAGCAACAGTGCCTGTGGAAGTGTACCCCAGTGAGAGTCATTGCCTCTGGAAGTGTACCCCAGTGAGAGTCAGTGCCTGGGGAAGTTTACCCCATTCAGATTCAGTACCTGTAGAAGTTTACCACATTCAGACTCAGTGCCTGTCGAAGTTTACACCATTCAGAGTCAGTGCCTGTGGAAGTTTACCCCATTCAGAGTCAGTGCCTGTGGAAGTGTACCCCAGTGAGAGTCAGTGCCTGTGGAAGTTTACCCCATTCAGATTCAGTCCCTGTCGAAGTTTACCCCATTCAGATTCAGTACCTGTGGAAGTTTACCCCATTCAGAGTCAGTGCCTGTGGAAGTGTACACCAGAGAGTCAGTGCCTTTGGAAGTTTACCCCACTCAGAGTCAGTGCCTGTGTAAGTGTACCCCAGTGAGAGTCAGTGCCTGTGGAAGTTTACCCCATTCAGATTCAGTACCTGTAGAAGTTTACCACATTCAGATTCATTGCCTGTCGAAGTGTACCCCAGTGAGAGTCAGTGCCTGTGGAAGTTTACCCCATTCAGATTCAGTACCTGTAGAAGTTTACCACATTCAGATTCAGTGCCTGTCGAGGTTTACCCCATTCAGAGTCAGTGCCTGTGGAAATTTACCCCATTCAGAGTCAGTGCCTTTGGAAGTGTACCCCAGTGAGAGACAGTGCCCGTGGAAGTTTACCCCATTCAGAGTCAGTGCCTGTGGAAGTGTACCCCAGTGACAGTCAGTGCCTGTGGAGGTTTATCCCATTCAGAGTCAGTGCCTGTGGAAGTTTACCCCAGTGAGAGTCAGTGCCTGTGGATGTTTACCCCATTCAGCTTCAGTACCTGTAGATGTTAACCCCATTCAGATTCAGTGCCTGTAGAAGTGTACCCCAGTGAGAGTCAGTGCCTGTGGAAATGTACCCCAGTGAGAGCCAGTGCCTGTGGAAGTTTACCCCATTCAGATTCAGTGCCTGTTGAAGTGATTCCAGTGAGAGTCAGTGCCTGTGGAATTTACCCCATTCAGAGTCAGTGCCTGTGGAAGTGTACCCCAGTGAGAGTCTGTGCCTGTGGAAGTTTACACCATTCAGAGTCAGTGCCTGTGGAAGTTTACCCCATTCAGAGTCAGTGCCTGTGGAAGTGTCCCCCAGTGAGAGTCTGTGCCTTTGGAAGTTTACCCCATTCGGAGTCAGTGCCTGTGGAAGTGTACCCCAGTGAGAGTCAGTGCCTGTGGAAGTTTACCCCATTCAGATTCAGAACCTGTAGAAGTTTACCACATTCAGATTCAGTGCCTGTCGAAGTTTACCCCATTCAGAGTCAGTGCCTGTGGAAATTTACCCCATTAAGAGTCAGTGCCTTTGGAAGTGTACCCCAGTGAGAGACAGTGCCTTTGGAAGTTTACCCCAGTGAGAGTCAGTGCATGTCGATGTGTACCCAAGTGAGAGTCAGTGCCAGTGGAAATGTACACCTGTGAGAGTCAGTGCCTGTGGAACTTTACCCCATTCAGATTCAGAAACTGTAGACGTTTTCCCCATTCAGAGTCACTGCCTGTGTAAGTGTACCCCATTCAGAGTCAGTGCCTGTGGAAGTGTAACACAGTGAGAGTCAGTGCCTGTGGAAGTGTACCCAAGCGAGAGTCAGTGCCTCTCGAATTGTACCCAAGTGAGAGTCAGTGCATGTGGTAATATACCCCAGTGAGAGTCAGTGCCTGTAGAAGTGTACCCAAGTGAGAGACAGTGCCTGTAGAACTGTACCCAAATGAGAATCTGTGTTGTGGAAACGTACACCAGTGAGAGTCAGTCACGGTGGAAATGTACCCCAGTGAGAGTCAATGCCTGTAGAAGTGTACCCCATTCAGAGTCAGTGCCTGTGGAAGTGATCCCCAGTGAGAGTCAGTGCCTGTCGAAGTGTACCCCACTGAGGGTCATTGCCTGTGGAACTGTAACCAATTCAGAGTCAGTGCCTGTGGAGGTTTACCCCATTCAGAGTCAGTTCCTGGGGAAGTTTACCCCATTCAGATTCAGTGCCTCTGGAAGTGTACCCCAGTGAGAGTCAGTGCCTGTGGAAGTTTACCCCATTCAGATTCAGTACCTGTAGAAGTTTACACCATTCAGATTCAGTACCTGTAGAAGTTTACCACATTCAGATTCAGTGCCTGTCGAAGTTTACCCCATTCAGAGTCAGCGCCTGTGGAAGTTTACCCCATTCAGAGTCAGTGCCTGTGGAAGTGTACCCCAGTGAGAGTCAGTGCCTGTGGAAGTGTACCCCAGTGAGAGTCAGTGCCTTTGGAAGTTTACCCCATTCAGACTAAGTGCCTGTGTAAGTGTACACCAGTGAGAGTCAGTGCCTGTGGAAGTGTACCCCAGTGAGAGCCAGTGCCTGTGGAAGTTTACCCCATTCAGATTCAGTGCCTGTGGAAGTGATTCCAGTGAGAGTCAGTGCCTGTCGAATTTGCCCCATTCAGAGACAGTGCCTGTGGAAGTGTACCCCAGTGAGTGTCTGTGCCTGTGGAAGTTTACACCATTCAGAGTCAGTGACTGTGGAAGTTTACCCCATTCAGAGTCAGTTCCTGGGGAAGTTTACCCCATTCAGATTCAGTGCCTGTGCAAGTGTACCCCAGTGAGTGTCTGTGCCTGTGGAAGTTTACACCATTCAGAGTCAGTGCCTGTGGAAGTGATTCCAGTGAGAGTCAGTGCCTGTCGAATTTGCCCCATTCAGAGACAGTGCCTGTGGAAGTGTACCCCAGTGAGAGTCTGTGCCTGTGGAAGTTTACACCATTCAGAGTCAGTGTCTGTGGAAGTTTACCCCATTCAGAGTCAGTGCCTGTGGAAGTGTCCCCCAGTGAGCAACGGTGCCTGTGGAAGTGTACCCCAGTGAGAGTCATTGCCTCTGGAAGTGTACCCCAGTGAGAGTCAGAGACTGTGGAAGTTTACCCCATTCAGATTCAGTACCTGTTCAAGTTTACCACATTCAGATTCAGTGCCTGTCGAAGTTTACCCCATTCAGAGTCAGTGGCACCCCATTCAGAGTCAGTGCCTTTGGAAGTTTACCCCAGTGAGAGACAGTGCCTTTGGAAGTTTACCCCAGTGAGAGTCAGTGCCTGTCGAAGTTTACCCAAGTGAGAGTCAGTGCCTGTGGAAGTTTACCCCATTCAGAGTCAGTGCCTGTGGAACTGTACCCCAGTGACAGTCAGTGCCTGTGGAGGTTTCTCCCATTCAGAGTCAGTGCCTGTGGATGTTTACCCCATTCAGCTTCAGTACCTGTAGATGTTAACCCCATTCAGATTCAGTGCCTGGAGAAGTGTACCCCAGTGAGAGTCAGTGCATGTGGAAAGGTACACCAGTGAGAGTCAGTGCCTGCAGATGTGTACCCAAGTGAGAGTCAGTGCCTGTAGAAGTGTACCCCAGTGAACGTCAGTGCCTGTGGAAATGTACCCCAGTGAGAGTCAGTGCCTGTGGAAGTGTACCCAAGTGAGAGTCAGTGCCTGTGGACGTTTACCCCATTCAGAGTCAGTGTCTGTGGAAGTGTACCCCAGTGACAGTCAGTGCCTGTGGAAGTTTTCCCCATTCAGAGTAAGTGCCTGTGGAAGTGCACCCAAGTGTGGGTCAGTGCCTGTGTATGTTTACCCCATTCTAAGTCAGTGCCTGTGGAACTGTGCCCCAGTGAGAGTCAGTGCCTGTGGAAGTGTACCCCGGTGAGTGTCATTGCCTCTGGAAGTTTACCCCATTCAGTGTCAGTACCTTTGGATGTTTACCCCATTCAGATTCACTGCCTGTTGAAGTGTACCCCATTCAGAGTCAGTGCCTGTGGAAGTTTACCCCATTCAGAGTCAGTGCCTGTTGAAGTGCACCCCATTGAGAGTCAGTGCCTGTGGAAGTTTACCAAAGTGAGAGTCAGTGCCTGCAGAAGTGTACCCCAGTTCGAGTCAGTGCCTAGGGAACGGTATCCAAGTCACAGCTAGAGCCTGTGGGACTGCACCCCAGTGAGAGACAGTGCCTGTGGAAGTGTACCCCAGTCAGAGACAGTGCCTGTCGAAGTGTACCCCACTGAGAGTTATGGCCTGTGGAACTGTAACCAATTCAGAGTCAGTGGCTGTGGAAGTTTACACATTCAGAGTCAGTGCCTGTGGAAGTGTACCCCAGTGAGAGTAAGTGCCTTTGGAAGTTTACCCCATTCGGATTCAGTGCCAGTGGAAGTGTACCCCCGTGAGAGCCAGTGCCTGTGGAAGTTTACCCCATTCAGAGTCAGTGCATGTGGAAGTGTGCACCAAAGAGAGTCTTTGCCTGTGGAAGTTGACCCCATTCAGTGTCATTGCCTGTGGAAGATTACCCCACTCATATTCAGTGCCTGTGGAAGTGTACCCCAGTGAGATTCAGTGCCTGTGGAAGTGTACCCCAGTGAGAGTCATTGCCTCTGGAAGTTTACGCCATTCAGAGTCAGTGCCTGTGGAAGATTACCCCACTCATATTCAGTGCCTGTGGAAGTGTACCCCAGTGAGAGTCATTGCCTCTAGAAATTTACGCCATTCAGATTCAGTGCCTGTTGAAGTTTACCCCATTCAGAGTCAGTGCCTGTTGAAGTTTACCCCATTCAGATTCAGTGCCTGTGGAAGTGTCCCCCAGTGAGAGTCAGTGCCTGTGGAAGTTTAACCCATTCACATTCAGTACCTGTAGAAGTTTACCCCATTCAGATGCAGTGCCTGTAGAAGTTTACCCCATTCACAGTCAGTGCCTGTGGAAGTGCACCCAAGTGAGGGTCAGTGCCTGTGGATGTTTACCCCATTCTAAGTCAGTGCCTGTGGAAGTGTGCCCCAGTGAGAGCCAGTGCCTGTGGAAGTGTACCCCGGTGAGAGTCATTGCCTCTGGAAGTTTACCCCATTCAGTGTCAGTGCCTGTTGAAATGCACCCCAGTGAGAGTCAGTGCCTGTGGAAGTTTACCCAAGTGAGAGTCAGTGCCTGTAGAAGTGTACCCCAGTTCGAGTCAGTGCCGAGGGAACGGTATCCAAGTGACAGCTGGAGCCTGTGGGACTGCACCCCAGTGAGAGACAGTGCCTGTGGAAGTGTACCCCAGTCAGAGTCAGTGCCTGTCGAAGTGTACCCCACTGAGAGTTATGGCCTGTGGAACTGTAACCAATTCAGAGTCAGTGGCTGTGGAAGTGTACCCCAGTGAGAGTAAGTGCCTGTGGAAGTTTACCCCATTCGTATTCAGTGCCAGTGGAAGTGTACCCCAGTGAGAGTCAATGCCTGTGTATGTTTACCCCATTCAGAGTCAGTGCATGTGGAAGTGTGCACCAAAGAGAGTCTTTGCCTGTGGAAGTTTACCCCATTCAGAGTCAGTGCCTGTGGAAGTGTCCCCCAGTGAGATTCAGTGCCTGTGGAAGTGTACCCCAGTGAGAGTCATTGCCTCTGGAAGTATACGCCATTCAGAGTCAGTGCCTGTGGAATATTTCCCCACTCATATTCAGTGCCTGTGGAAGTGTACCCCAGTGAGAGTCAGTGCCTGTGGACGTTTACCCCAGTGAGAGTCATTGCCTCTAGACGTTTACGCCATTCAGATTCAGTGTCTGTGGAAGTTTACCCCATTCAGATTCAGTGCCTGTGGAAGTGTCCCCCAGTGAGATTCAGTGCCTGTGGAAGTGTACCCCAGTGAGAGTCATTGCCTCTGGAAGTTTACGCAATTCAGAGTCAGTGCCTGTAGATGTTTACCCCATTCAGAGTCAATGCCTTTGGAAGTTTACCCCATTCAGAGTCAGTACCTGTGGAAGTGTGCACCAAAGAGAGTCTTTGCCTGTGGAAGTTGACCCCATTCAGTGTCATTGCCTGTGGAAGTGCATCCCAGTGAGGGTCAGTGCCTGTGGAAGTGTACCCCACTCATATTCAGTGCCTGTGGAAGTGTACCCCAGTGATAGTCAGTGCTGGGGACGTTTACCCCAGTGAGAGTCATTGCTTCTGGACGTGTACGCCATTCAGAATCAGTGCCTGTGGAAGTTTACCTCATTCAGATTCAGTGCCTGTGGAAGTTTACCCCATTCAGATTCAGTGCCTGTGGAAGTGTCCCCCAGTGAGAGTCAGTGCCTGTGGATGTTTAACCCATTCAGATTCAGTACCTGTAGAAGTTTACCCCATTCAGATGCAGTGCCTGTAGAAGTTTACCCCATTCAGATGCAGTGCCTGTAGAAGATTACCCCATTCAGAGTCAGTGCCTTTGGAAGTTTACCCCATTCAGAGTCAGGACATGTGGAAGGGTACCCCAGTGAGAGACAGTGATTTTGGAAGTTTTCCACATACAGAGTCAGTGCCTGTGTAAGTGTAACCCAGTGAGAGTCAGTGCCTGTGGAAGTGTACCCCAGTGAGAGTAAGTGCCTGTGGACGTTTACCCCATTCAGATTCAGTAACTGTAGAAGTTTACCCCATTCATATTCAGTGCCTGTCGACGATTACCCCATTCAGAGTCAGTGGCTGTGGAAGTGTACCCCATTTCGAGTCAGTGCCTGTGGAAGTTTACCCCATTCAGAGTCAGTGCCTGTGAAAATGTACCCCAGTGAGAGTCAGTGCCTGTAGAAGTGTACCCAAGTGAGAGTCAGTGCCTGTAGAAGTGTACACCAGTGAGAGTCAGTGCCTGTGGAAGTTTACCCCATTCAGATTCAGTACCTGGAGAAGTTTACCACATTCAGATTCAGTGCCTGTCGATGTTTACCCCATTCAGAGTCAGTGCCTTTGGAAGTTTACCCCATTCAGAGTCAGTGCCTGTGGAAATGTACCCCAGTGAGAGTCTGTGCCTTTGGACGTTTACCCCATTCGGAGTCAGTGCCTGATGAAGTGTACCCCAGTGAGAGTCAGTGCCTGTGGAAGTTTACCCCATTCAGATTCAGTACCTGTAGAATTTTAACACATTCAGATTCAGTGCCTGTGGAAGTTTACCCCATTTAGAGTCAGTGCCTGTGGAAGTTTACCCCAGTCAGATTCAGTGCCTGTGGAAGTGTCCCCCAGTGAGAGTCAGTGCCTGTGGAAGTTTAACCCATTCAGATTCAGTACCTGTAGAAGTTTACCCCATTCAGAGTCAGTGCCTTTGGAAGTTTACCCCATTCAGAGTCAGTACCTGTGGAAGGGTACCACAGTGAGAGTCAATGCCTTTGGAAGTTTTCCACATACAGAGTCAGTGCCTGTGTAACTGTACCCCAGTGAGAGTCAGTGCCTGTCGAAGTTTACCCCATTCAGATTCAGTAACTGTAGAAGTTTACCCCATTCATATTCAGTGCCTGTATACGATTACCCCATTCAGAGTCAGTGCCTGTGGAAGTGTACCCCATTTAGAGTCAGTGCCTGTGGAGGTTTACCCCATTCAGAGTCAGTGCCTGTGAAAATGTACCCCAGTGAGAGTCAGTGCCTGTGGAAGTGTACCCAAGTGAGAGTCAGTGCCTGTAGAAGTGTACCCAAGTGAGAGTCAGTGCCTGTGGAAATTTACACAAGGGAGAGTCAGTGTATGTGGAACTGTTCCTCAGAGAGAGCCAGTTCCAGTAGAAATTTGCCCCATTCAGAGTCAGTGCCTGTGGAAGTGTACTCCAGTGAGAGTCAGTGCCTGTGGAAGTTTTCCCCATTCAGAGTCAGTGCCTGTGGAAGTGTACCCCAGTGAGAGTCAGTGCCTGTGGAGGTTTACCCAGTCAGAGTCAGTGCCTGTCGAAGTGTACCCCACTGAGAGTCATTGCCTGTGGAACTGTAACCAATTCAGAGTCAGTGCTTGTGGAACTTTACCCCATTCAGATTCAGTACCTGTAGAAGTTTACCCCATTCAGATTCAGTGCCTGTCGACGTTTACCCCATTCAGAGTCAGTGCCTGTGGAAGTGTACCCCAGTGAGAGTCTGTGCCTTTGGAAGTTTACCCCATTCGGCGTCAGTGCCTGTGGAAGTGTACCCCAGTGAGAGTCAGTGCCTGTGGAAGTTTACCCCATTCAGATTCAGTACCTGTTGAAGTTTACCACATTCAGATTCAGTGCCTGTCGAAGTTTACCCCATTCAGAGTCAGTGCCTGTGGAAGTTTACCCCATTCAGAGTCAGTGCCTTTGGAAGTGTCCCCCAGTGAGAGTCAGTGCCTTTGGAAGTTTACCCCAGTGAGAGTCAGTGCCTGTGTAAGTGTACCCCATTCAGAGTCAGTGCCTGTGGAAGTTTACCCCATTCAGAGTCAGTGCCTGTGGAAGTGTACCCCAGTGACAGTCAGTGCCTGTGGAAGTTTATCCCATTCAGAGTCAGTTCCTGTGGAAGTTTACCCCAGTGAGAGTCAGTGCCTGTGGATGTTTACCCCATTCAGCTTCAGTACCTGTAGATGTTAACCCCATTCAGTTTCAGTTCCTGTAGAAGTGTACCCCAGTGAGAGTCAGTGCCAGTGGAAATGTACCCCTGTGAGAGTCAGTGCCTGTAGAAGTGTACCCCAGTGAGTTTCAGTGGCTGGGGAGCGGCTCTCCATTAGGAGTCACTGCCTATAGAAGTGTATCCCATTCAGAGTCAGTGCATGTGGAAAGGTACACCAGTGAGAGTCAGAGCCTGCAGAAGTGTACCCAAGTGAGAGTCAATGCCTGTAGAAGTGTACCCAAGTGAGAGTCAATGCCTGTAGAAGTGTACCCAAGTGAGAGTCAGTGCCTGTGGAGGTTTACCGCATTCAGATTCAGTGCCTGTGGAAGTGTACCCCAGTGAGAGTCAGTGCCTGTGGAAGTGTACCCCATTCAGATTCAATGCCTGTGAAAGTGTCCCCCGGTGAAAATCAGTGCCTGTGGAAGTTTACCCCAGTGAGATTCAGTGCCTGTGGAAGTGTACCCCAGTGAGAGTCAGTGCCTGTGGAAATGTACCCCAGTGAGAGTCAGTGCCTGTAGAAGTATACCCAAGTGAGAGTCAGTGCCTGTGGAAATGTACCCAAGTGAGAGTCAGTGCCTATAGAAGTGTACCCAAGTGAGAGTCAGTGCCTGTAGAAGTGTACCCAAGTGAGAGTCAGTGCCTGTGGAACTGTTCCTCAGAGAGTGTCAGTGCCAGTAGAAATTTGCCCTAGTTCGAGTCATTGCCTAGGGAACGGTACCCAAGTGATAGTTAGAGCCTGTGGGACTGCACCCCAGTGCAAGTCAGTGTGGGTGGAATTTTAACCCAGAGAGATTCAGTGCCTATAGAAGTGTACCCCAGTGAGAGTCTGTACCTGTAGAAGTGTACCCCAGTGAGAGTCAGTCCCTGTAGAAGTGTACCACTGTGAGAGTCTGTACCTGTAGAAGAGTATTCCAGTGAGAGTCAGTGCCTGTGGAAGTGTACCCCAGTGAGAGTCATTGCCTGTGGAAGTTTACCCCATTCAGAGTCAGTTCCTGTGGAAGTTTACCACATTCAGAGTCAGTGCCTGTAGAAGTTTACACCATTCAGAGTCAGTGCCTGTGGAAGTGTACCCCAGTGTGAGTCAGTGCCTGTGGAAGTGTCCCCCAGTGAGAGTCAGTGCCTGTGGAAGTGTACTCCAGTGAGAGACAGTGCCTGTGGAAGTTTACCCCATTCAGAGTCAGTGCCTGTGGAAGTGTAACCCAGTGAGAGTCAGTGCCTGCGGAAGTGTACCCCAGTGAGAGTAAGTGCCTGTGGAAGTTTACCCCAGTCAGTGTCAGTGCCTGTCGAAGTGTACCCCACTGAGAGTCATTGCCTGTGGAAGATTACCCCATTCAGAGTCAGTGCCTGTGGAAGTGTACCCCAGTGAGAGTCAGTGCCTGTGGAAGTTTACCCCTTTCAGAGTCAGTGCCTGTGGAAGAGTACTCCAGTGATAGTCAGTGCCTGTGGAAGTTTGCCCCATTCAGTGTCAGTGCCTGTCGAAGTTTACCCCACTGAGACTCATTGCCTGTGGAACTGTAACCAATTCAGAGTCAGTGTCTGTGGAAGTTTACCCCATTCAGAGTCAGTTCCTGGGGAAGATTACCCCATTCAGATTCAGTGCCTGTGGAAGTGTACCCCAGTGAGAGTCAGTGGCTGTGGAATTTAACCCATTCATATTGAGTGCATGTGGAAGTGTACCCCAGTGAGAGTCAATGCCTGTGGAAGTTTACCCCATTCAGATTCAGTGCATGTGGAAGTGTACCCCAGTGAGAGTCAGTGCTTTTGGAAGTTTACCCCATTCAGATTCAGTACCTGTGGAAGTTTACCCATTCAGAGTCAGTGCCTGTGGAAGTGAACCCCAGTGAGAGTCAGTGCCGGTGGAAGTTTACCCCATTCAGATTCAGTACCTGTAGAAGTTTACCACATTCAGATTCAGTGCCTGTCGAAGTTTACCCCAGTTAGAGTCAATGCCTGTGGAAGTTTACCCCAGTGAGAGTCAGTGCTTTTGGAAGTTTACCCCATTCAGAGACAGTGCCTGTGTAAGTGTACCCCAGTGAGAGTCAGTGACTGTGGAACTGTACCCCAGTGAGAGCCAGTGACTGTGGAAGTTTACCCCATTCAGAGTCAGTGCCTGTGGAAGTCTACCCCAGTGACAGTCTGTGCCTGTGGAAGTTTACCCCATTCAGAGTCAGTGCCTGTGGAAGTCTACCCCAGTGACAGTCTGTGCCTGTGGAAGTTTACCCCATTCAGAGTCAGTGCCTGTGGAAGTGTCCCCCAGTGAGCGACAGTGACTGTGGAAGTGTACCCCAGTGAGAGTCATTGCTTCTGGAAGTGTACCCCAGTGAGAGTCAGTGCCTGTGGATGTTTACTCCATTCAGATTCAGTGCCTGTGGAAGTTTACCCCAATCAGAGTCAGTGCCTGTGGAAGTGTACCCCAGTGAGAGACTGTGCCTTTGGAAGTTTACCCCATTCGGAGTCAGTGCCTGTGGAAGTGTACCCCAGTGAGAGTCAGTGCCTGTGGAAGTTTACCCCATTCAGATTCAGTACCTGTAGAAGTTTACCACATTCAGATTCAGTGCCTGTCGAAGTTTAGCCCATTCAGAGTCAGTGCCTGTGGAAGTGTACCCCAGTGAGAGTCTGTACCTTTAGAAGTGTACCCCAGTGAGAGTCTGTACCTGTAGAAGTGTACCCCAGTGAGAGTCAGTCCCTGTAGAAGTGTACCACTGTGAGAGTCTGTACCTGTAGAAGAGTATTCCAGTGAGAGTCAGTGCCTGTGGAAGTGTACCCCAGTGAGAGTCATTGCCTGTGGAAGTGTACCCCAGTCAGTCAGTGCCTATGGAAGTTTACCCCATTCAGAGTCAGTGCCTGTGGAAGTTTACCACATTCAGAGTCAGTGCCTGTAGAAGTTTACACCATTCAGAGTCAGTGCCTGTGGAAGTGTACCCCAGTGTGAGTCAGTGCCTGTGGAAGTGTCCCCCAGTGAGAGTCAGTGCCTGTGGAAGTGTACTCCAGTGAGAGACAGTGCCTGTGGAAGTTTACCCCATTCAGAGTCAGTGCCTGTGGAAGTGTAACCCAGTGAGAGTCAGTGCCTGCGGAAGTGTACCCCAGTGAGAGTAAGTGCCTGTGGAAGTTTACCCCAGTCAGTGTCAGTGCCTGTCGAAGTGTACCCCACTGAGAGTCATTGCCTGTGGAAGATTACCCCATTCAGAGTCAGTGCCTGTGGAAGTGTACCCCAGTGAGAGTCAGTGCCTGTGGAAGTTTACCCCATTCAGAGTCAGTGCCTGTGGAAGAGTACTCCAGTGATAGTCAGTGCCTGTGGAAGTTTGCCCCATTCAGTGTCAGTGCCTGTCGAAGTTTACCCCACTGAGACTCATTGCCTGTGGAACTGTAACCAATTCAGAGTCAGTGTCTGTGGAAGTTTACCCCATTCAGAGTCAGTTCCTGGGGAAGATTACCCCATTCAGATTCAGTGCCTGTGGAAGTGTACCCCAGTGAGAGTCAGTGGCTGTGGAATTTAACCCATTCATATTGAGTGCATGTGGAAGTGTACCCCAGTGAGAGTCAATGCCTGTGGAAGTTTACCCCATTCAGATTCAGTGCATGTGGAAGTGTACCCCAGTGAGAGTCAGTGCTTTTGGAAGTTTACCCCATTCAGATTCAGTACCTGTAGAAGTTTACCACATTCAGATTCAGTGCCTGTCGAAGTTTACCCCAGTTAGAGTCAATGCCTGTGGAAGTTTACCCCAGTGAGAGTCAGTGCTTTTGGAAGTTTACCCCATTCAGAGACAGTGCCTGTGTAAGTGTACCCCAGTGAGAGTCAGTGACTGTGGAACTGTACCCCAGTGAGAGCCAGTGACTGTGGAAGTTTACCCCATTCAGAGTCAGTGCCTGTGGAAGTCTACCCCAGTGACAGTCTGTGCCTGTGGAAGTTTACCCCATTCAGAGTCAGTGCCTGTGGAAGTCTACCCCAGTGACAGTCTGTGCCTGTGGAAGTTTACCCCATTCAGAGTCAGTGCCTGTGGAAGTGTCCCCCAGTGAGCGACAGTGACTGTGGAAGTGTACCCCAGTGAGAGTCATTGCTTCTGGAAGTGTACCCCAGTGAGAGTCAGTGCCTGTGGATGTTTACTCCATTCAGATTCAGTGCCTGTGGAAGTTTACCCCAATCAGAGTCAGTGCCTGTGGAAGTGCACCCCAGTGAGAGACTGTGCCTTTGGAAGTTTACCCCATTCGGAGTCAGTGCCTGTGGAAGTGTACCCCAGTGAGAGTCAGTGCCTGTGGAAGTTTACCCCATTCAGATTCAGTACCTGTAGAAGTTTACCACATTCAGATTCAGTGCCTGTCGAAGTTTAGCCCATTCAGAGTCAGTGCCTGTGGAAGTGTACCCCACTGAGAGTCAGTGCCTTTGGAAGTTTACCCCATTCAGAGTCAGTGCCTGTGTAAGTGTACCCCAGTGAGAGTCAGTGACTGTGGAAATGTACCCCAGTGAGAGCCAGTGCCTGTGGAATTTACCCCATTCTGAGTCAGTGCCTGTGGATGTCTACCCCAGTGAGGGTCAGTGCCTGTGGAAGTTTACCCCATTCAGATTCAGTGCCAGTGGAAGTGATCCCAGTGAGAGTCAGTGCCTGTGGAATTTACCCCATTCTGAGTCAGTGCCTGTGGATGTCTACCCCAGTGAGGGTCAGTGCCTGTGGAAGTTTACCCATTCAGAGTCAGTGCCTGTGGAAGTGAACCCCAGTGAGATTCAGTGCCTGTGGAAGTGTACCCCAGTGAGATTCAGTGCCTGTGGAAGTTTACCGCATTCAGATTCAGTACCTGTAGAAGTTTACCACATTCAGATTCAGTGCCTGTCGAAGTTTACCCCATTCAGAGTCAATGCCTGTGGAAGTTTACCCCATTCAGAGTCAGTGCCTGTGGAAGTGTACCCCAGTGAGAGTCAGTGCTTTTGGAAGTTTACCCCATTCAGAGTCAGTGCCTGTGTAAGTGTACCCCAGTGAGAGTCAGTGACTGTGGAACTGTACCCCAGTGAGAGCCAGTGACTGTGGAAGTTTACCCCATTCAGATTCAGTGCCTGTGGAAGTGATCCCAGTGAGAGTCAGTGCCTGTGGAATTTACCCCATTCAGAGTCAGTGCCTGTGGAAGTCTACACCAGTGACAGTCTGTGCCTGTGGAAGTTTACACCTTTCAGAGTAAGTGCCTGTGGAAGTTTACCCCATTCAGAGTCAGTGCCTGTGGAAGTGTCCCCCAGTGAGCGACAGTGAATGTGGAAGTGTACCCCAGTGAGAGTCATTGCCTCTGGAAGTGTACCCCAGTGAGAGTCAGTGCCTGTGGATGTTTACCCCATTCAGATTCAGTACCTGTAGAAGTTTACCACATTCAGAGTCAGTGCCTGTGGAAGAGTACCCCAGTGAGAGACTGTGCCTTTGGAAGTTTACCCCATTCGGAGTCAGTGCCTGTGGAAGTGTACCCCAGTGAGAGTCAGTGCCTGTGGAAGTTTACCCCATTCAGATTCAGTACCTGTAGAAGTTTACCACATTCAGATTCAGTGCCTGTCGAAGATTACCCCATTCAGACGCAGTGCCTGTGGAAGTTTACCCCAATCAGAGTCAGTGCCTGTGGAAGTGCACCCCAGTGAGGGTCAGTGCCTGTGGAATTTTACCCCTTTCAGACTCAGTGCCTGTGGAAGTTTACCCCATTCAGAGTCAATGCCTGTGGAAGTTTACCCCATTCAGATTCAGTGCCTCTGGAAGTGATCCCAGTGAGAGTCAGTGCCTGTGGAATTTACCCCATTCAGAGTCAGTGCCTGTGGAAGTGTCCCCCAGTGAGCGACAGTGACTGTGGAAGTGTACCCCAGTGAGAGTCATTGCCTCTGGAAGTGTACCCCAGTGAGAGTCAGTGCCTGTGGATGTTTACTCCATTCAGATTCAGTACCTGTAGAAGTTTACCACATTCAGAGTCAGTGCCTGTGGAAGTTTACCCCAATCAGAGTCAGTGCCTGTGGAAGTGTACCCCAGTGAGAGTCAGTGCCTTTGGAAGTTTACCCCATTCGGAGTCAGTGCCTGTGGAAGTGTACCCCAGTGAGAGTCAGTGCCTGTGGATGTTTACTCCATTCAGATTCAGTACCTGTAGAAGTTTACCACATTCAGAGTCAGTGCCTGTGGAAGTTTACCCCAATCAGAGTCAGTGCCTGTGGAAGTTTACCCCATTCAGATTCAGTACCTGTAGAAGTTTACCACATTCAGATTCAGTACCTGTAGAAGTTTGCCACATTCAGATTCAGTGCCTGTCGAAGATTACCCCATTCAGAGTCAGTGCCTGTGGAAGTGCACCCCAGTGAGGGTCAGTGCCTGTGGAAGTGTACCCCAGTGAGAGTCAGTGCCTTTGGAAGTTGACCCCATTCAGAGTCAGTGCCTGTGTAAGTGTACACCAGTGAGAGTCAGTGCCTGTGGAATTTACCCCATTCTGAGTCAGTGCCTGTGGAAGTCTACCCCAGTGAGGGTCAGTGCCTGTGGAAGTTTACCCCATTCAGAGTCAGTGCCTGTGGAAGTGTACCCCAGTGAGAGTCAGTGACTGTGGAACTGTACCCCAGTGAGAGCCAGTGACTGTGGAAGTTTACCCCATTCAGATTCAGTGCCTGTGGAAGTGATCCCAGTGAGAGTCAGTGCCTGTGGAATTTACCCCATTCAGCGTCAGTGCCTGTGGAAGTCTCCCCCAGTGACAGTCTGTGCCTGTGGAAGTTTACACCTTTCAGAGTAAGTGCCTGTGGAAGTTTACCCCATTCAGAGTCAGTGCCTGTGGAAGTGTCCCCCAGTGAGCGACAGTGAATGTGGAAGTGTACCCCAGTGAGAGTCATTGCCTCTGGAAGTGTACCCCAGTGAGAGTCAGTGCCTGTGGATGTTTACCCCATTCAGATTCAGTACCTGTAGAAGTTTACCACATTCAGAGTCAGTGCCTGTGGAAGAGTACCCCAGTGAGAGACTGTGCCTTTGTAGGTTTACCCCATTCGGAGTCAGTGCCTGTGGAAGTGTACCCCAGTGAGAGTCAGTGCCTGTGGAAGTTTACCCCATTCAGATTCAGTACCTGTAGAAGTTTACCACATTCAGATTCAGTGCCTGTCGAAGATTACCCCATTCAGACACAGTGCCTGTGGAAGTTTACCCCATTCAGAGTCAGTGCCTGTGGAAGTGCACCCCAGTGAGGGTCAGTGCCTGTGGAATTTTACCCCTTTCAGACTCAGTGCCTGTGGAAGTTTACCCCATTGAGAGTCAGTGACTGTGGAGGTTTACCCCATTCAGATTCAGTGCCTGTGGAAGTGATCCCAGTGAGAGTCAGTGCCTGTGGGATTTACCCCATTCAGAGTCAGTGCCTGTGGAAGTCTACCCCAGTGAGAGTCTGTGCCTGTGGAAGTTTACACCTTTCAGAGTCAGTGCCTGTGGAAGTTTACCCCATTCAGAGTCAGTGCCTGTGGAAGTGTACCCCAGTGAGAGTCAGTGCCTTTGGAAGTTTACCCCATTCGGAGTCAGTGCCTGTGGAAGTGTACCCCAGTGAGAGTCAGTGCCTGTGGATGTTTACTCCATTCAGATTCAGTACCTGTAGAAGTTTACCACATTCAGAGTCAGTGCCTGTGGAAGTTTACCCCAATCAGAGTCAGTGCCTGTGGAAGTTTACCCCATTCAGATTCAGTACCTGTAGAAGTTTACCACATTCAGATTCAGTACCTGTAGAAGTTTGCCACATTCAGATTCAGTGCCTGTCGAAGATTACCCCATTCAGAGTCAGTGCCTGTGGAAGTGCACCCCAGTGAGGGTCAGTGCCTGTGGAAGTGTACCCCAGTGAGAGTCAGTGCCTTTGGAAGTTGACCCCATTCAGAGTCAGTGCCTGTGTAAGTGTACACCAGTGAGAGTCAGTGCCTGTGGAATTTACCCCATTCTGAGTCAGTGCCTGTGGAAGTCTACCCCAGTGAGGGTCAGTGCCTGTGGAAGTTTACCCCATTCAGAGTCAGTGCCTGTGGAAGTGTACCCCAGTGAGAGTCAGTGACTGTGGAACTGTACCCCAGTGAGAGCCAGTGACTGTGGAAGTTTACCCCATTCAGATTCAGTGCCTGTGGAAGTGATCCCAGTGAGAGTCAGTGCCTGTGGAATTTACCCCATTCAGCGTCAGTGCCTGTGGAAGTCTCCCCCAGTGACAGTCTGTGCCTGTGGAAGTTTACACCTTTCAGAGTAAGTGCCTGTGGAAGTTTACCCCATTCAGAGTCAGTGCCTGTGGAAGTGTCCCCCAGTGAGCGACAGTGAATGTGGAAGTGTACCCCAGTGAGAGTCATTGCCTCTGGAAGTGTACCCCAGTGAGAGTCAGTGCCTGTGGATGTTTACCCCATTCAGATTCAGTACCTGTAGAAGTTTACCACATTCAGAGTCAGTGCCTGTGGAAGAGTACCCCAGTGAGAGACTGTGCCTTTGTAGGTTTACCCCATTCGGAGTCAGTGCCTGTGGAAGTGTACCCCAGTGAGAGTCAGTGCCTGTGGAAGTTTACCCCATTCAGATTCAGTACCTGTAGAAGTTTACCACATTCAGATTCAGTGCCTGTCGAAGATTACCCCATTCAGACACAGTGCCTGTGGAAGTTTACCCCATTCAGAGTCAGTGCCTGTGGAAGTGCACCCCAGTGAGGGTCAGTGCCTGTGGAATTTTACCCCTTTCAGACTCAGTGCCTGTGGAAGTTTACCCCATTGAGAGTCAGTGACTGTGGAGGTTTACCCCATTCAGATTCAGTGCCTGTGGAAGTGATCCCAGTGAGAGTCAGTGCCTGTGGGATTTACCCCATTCAGAGTCAGTGCCTGTGGAAGTCTACCCCAGTGAGAGTCTGTGCCTGTGGAAGTTTACACCTTTCAGAGTCAGTGCCTGTGGAAGTTTACCCCATTCAGAGTCAGTGCCTGTGGAAGTGTCCCCCAGTGAGCGACAGTGCCTGTGGAAGTGTACCCCAGTGAGAGTCATTGCCTCTGGAAGTGTACCCCAGTGAGAGTCTGTGCCTTTGGAAGTTTACCCCATTCAGAGTCAGTGCCTGTGGAAGTTTAACCCAGTGAGAGTCAGTGCCTGTGGATGTTTACCCCATTCAGCTTCAGTGCCTGTAGAAGTGTACCCCAGTGAGAGTCTTTGCCAGTGGAAATGTACCCCTGTGAGAGTCAGTGCCTGTAGAAGTGTACCCCAGTGAGAATCAGTGGCTGGGGAGCGGCTCTCCATTAGGAGTCAATGCCTATAGAAGTGTATCCCATTCAGAGTCAGTGCATGTGGAAAGGTACACCAATGAGAGTCAGTGCCTGCAGAAGTGTACCCAAGTGAGAGTCAGTGCCTGTAGAAGTGTACCCAAGTGAGAGTCAGTGCCAATGGAAATGTACCCCAGTGAGAGTCAGTGCCTGTGGAAATGTACCCCAGTGAGAGTCAGTGCCTGAAGAAGTGTACCCAATTGAGAGTCAGTGCCTGTGGAGGTTTACCCCATTCAGATTCAGTGCCTGTGGAAGTGTACCCCAGTGACAGTCAGTGCCTGTGGAAGTGTACCCCATTCAAATTCAATGCCTGTGGAAGTGTCCCCCGCTGAAAATCAGTGCCTGTGGAAGTTTACCCCAGTGAGATTCAGTGCCTGTGGAAGTTTACCCCATTCAGAGTCAGTGTCTGTGGAAGTGTACCCCAGTGACAGTCAGTGCCTGTGGAAGTTTACCCCATTCAGAGTCAGTGCCTGTGGAAGTGCACCCAAGTGAGGGTGAGTGCCTGTGGATGTTTACCCCATTCTAAGTCAGTGCCTGTGGAAGTGTACCCCAGTGTGAGTCAGTGCCTGTGGAAGTGTACCCCGGTGAGAGTCATTGCCTCTGGAAGTTTACCCCATTCAGTGTCAGTACCTGTGGATGTTTACGCCATTCAGGTTCAGTGCCTGTTGAAGTGTACCCCATTCAGAGTCTGTGCCTGTTGAAGTGCACCCCAGTGAGAGTCAGTGCCTGTGGAAGTTTACCCAAGTGAGAGTCAGTGCCTGTAGAAGTGTACCCCAGTTCGAGTCAGTGCCTAGGGAACGGTATCCAAGTGACAGCTAGAGCCTGTGGGACTGCACCCAAGTGAGAGACAGTGCCTGTGGAAGTTTACCCAAGTGAGAGTCAGTGCCTCTAGAAGTGTACCCCAGTTCGAGTCAGTGCCGAGGGAACGGTATCCAAGTGACAGCTAGAGCCTCTGCGACTGCACCCCAGTGAGAGACAGTGCCTGCGGAAGTTTATCCCATTCAGAGTCAGTGCCTGTGGAAGTTTACCCCAGTGAGAGTCAGTGCCTGTGGATGTTTACCCCATTCAGCTTCAGTACCTGTAGATGTTAACCCCATTCAGATTCAGTGCCTGTAGAAGTGTACCCCAGTGAGATTCAGTGGCTGGGGAGCGGTTCTCCATTCGGAGTCACTGCCTATGGAAGTGTATCCCATTCAGAGACAGTGCATGTGGAAATGTACCCCAGTGAGAGTCAGTGCCTGTAGAAGTGTACCCAAGTGAGAGTCAGTGCCTGTGGAAATGCACCCCAGTGAGAGTCAGTGCCTGTGAAAATGTACCCCAGTGAGAGTCAGCGCTTCTGGAAGTGTACCCCAGTGAGAGTCAGTGCCTGTGGAAGTTTACCCCATTCAGTGTCAGTGCCTCTGGAAGTGTACCCAAGTGAGAGTCAGTGCCTGTGGAAGTGCACCCAAGTGAGGGTCAATGCCTGTGGAAGTGTACCCCATTCAGAGTCAGTGGCTGTGGAAGTGTCCCCCTGTGAGAGTCAGTGCCTGTGGGAGTGTTCCCCAGTTAGAGTCATTGCCTCTGGAAAATTTCCCCATTCAGAGTCACTACCTGTGGATGTTTACCCCATTCATAGTCAGTGCCTGTGGAAGTTTACCCCATTCAGATTCAGTGCCTGTGGAAGTGTACCCCAATGAGAGTCAGTGCCTGTGGAGGTTTTGCCCCATTCAGAGTCAGTGCCTGTGTAAGTGGACCCCAGTGAGATTCAGTGCCTGTGGATGTTTACCCCATTCAGATTCAGTACCTGTAGAAGTTTACCCCATTCAGATTCAGAGCCTGTAGAAGTTAACCCCATTCAGAGTCAGTGCCTGTGGAAGTGTACCCCAGTGAGAGTCAGTGCCTTTGGAAGTTTTCCCCATTCCGAGTCAGTGCCTGTGTATGTGTACCCCAGTGAGAGTCAGTGCCTGTGGAAGTGTACCCCAGTGAGAGTCAGTGCCTGTGGAAGTTTAACCCATTCAGAGTCAGTGCCTGTGGAAATGTACCCCAGTGAAAGTCAGTGCCTGTGGAACTTTACCCCATTCAGATTCAGTGCCTGTAGAAGTTTACCACATTCAGATTCATTGCCTGTGGAAGTTTACACCATTCAGATTCAGTACCTGTAGAAGTTTACCACATTTAGATTCAGTGCCTGTCGAAGTGTACCCCAGTTAGAGTCAGTGCCTGTGGAAGTTTAACCCATTCAGAGTCAGTGCATGTGTAAATGTACCCCAGTGAGAGTCAGTGCCTGTGGAAGTGTACCCCAGTGAGAGTCAGTGCCTGTGGAAGTTTACCCCATTCAGAGTCAGTGCCTGTGCAAGTTTACCCCATTCAGATTCAGTACCTCTAGAAGTTTACACCATTCAGATTCAGTGCCAATAGAAGTGTACCCCACTCAGAGTCAGTGCATGTGGAAATGTATACCAGTGAGAGTCAGTGCCTGTGGAAATGTACCCCAGTGAGAGTCAGTGCCTGCAGAAGTGTACCCAAGTGAGATTCAGTGCCTGTAGAAGTGTACCCAAGTGAGAGTCAGTGCCTGTGGAAATGTACCCAGTGAGAGTCGGTGCCTGTGGAAATGTACCCCAGTGAGAGTCAGTGCCTGAAGAAGTGTACCCAAGTGAGAATCAGTTCCTGTGGAAGTTTACCACATTCAGATTCAGTGCCTGTCGAAGTTTACCCCATTCACAGTCAGTGCCTGTGGAAGTTTTCCCCATTCAGAGTCAGTGCCTGTGGAAGTGTACCCCAGTGAGAGTCAGTGCCTTTGGAAGTTTACCCCTGTGAGAGTCAGTGCCTGTCAAAGTGTACCCAAGTGAGACTCAGTGCCTGTGGATGTTTACCCCAGTGAGAGTCTGTGCCTTTGGAAGTTTACCCCATTCAGAGTCAGTGCCTGTGGACGTGTACCCCAGTGACAGTCAGTGCCTGTGGAAGTTTATCCCATTCAGAGTCAGTGCCTGTCGAAGTTTACCCCAGTGAGAGTCTGTGCCTGTGGAAGTTTACACCTTTCAGAGTCAGTGCCTGTGGAAGTTTACCCCATTCAGAGTCAGTGCCTGTGGAAGTGTCCCCCCGTGAGCGACAGTGCGTGTGGAAGTGTACCCCAGTGAGAGTCCTGGCTTCTGGAAGTGTACCCCAGTGAGAGTCAGTGCCTGTGGATGTTTACCCCATTCAGATTCAGTACCTGTAGAAGTTTACCACATTCAGATTCAGTGCCTGTCGAAGTTTACCCCAATCAGAGTCAGTGCCTGTGGAAATGTACCCCAGTGAGAGTCTGTGCCTTTGGAAGTTTACCCCATTCGGAGTCAGTGCCTGTGGAAGTATACCCCTGTGAGAGTCAGTGCCTGTGGAAGTTTACCCCATTCAGATTCAGTACCTGTAGAAGTTTACCACATTCAGATTCAGTGCCTGTCGAAGTTTACCCCATTCAGACTCAGTGCCTGTGGAAGTCTACCCCATTTAGAGTCAGTGCCTGTGGAAGTGTACCCCAGTGAGAGTCAGTGCCTTTGGAAGTTTACCCCAGTGAGAGTCAGTGCCTGTCAAAGTGTACCCAAGTGAGAGTCAGTGCCTGTGGAAGTTTACCCCATTCAGTGTCAGTGCCTGTGGATGTGTACCCCAGTGAGAGTCAGTGCCTGTCGAAGTGTACCCCACTGAGACTCATTGCCTGTGGAACTGTAACCAATTCTGAGTCAGTGCCTGTGGAAGTGTCCCCCCGTGAGCGACAGTGCCTGTGGAAGTGTACCCCAGTGAGAGTCCTGGCCTCTGGAAGTGTACCCCAGTGAGAGTCTGTGCCTTTGGAAGTTTACCCCATTCAGAGTCAGTGCCTGTGGAAGTTTACCCCATTCAGTGTCAGTGCCTGTGGATGTGTACCCCAGTGAGAGTCAGTGCCTGTCGAAGTGTACCCCACTGAGACTCATTGCCTGTGGAACTGTAACCAATTCTGAGTCAGTGCCTGTGGAAGTGTCCCCCCGTGAGCGACAGTGCCTGTGGAAGTGTACCCCAGTGAGAGTCCTGGCCTCTGGAAGTGTACCCCAGTGAGAGTCTGTGCCTTTGGAAGTTTACCCCATTCAGAGTCAGTGCCTGTGGAAGTTTAACCCAGTGAGAGTCAGTGCCTGTGGATGTTTACCCCATTCAGCTTCAGTGCCTGTAGAAGTGTACCCCAGTGAGAGTCTTTGCCAGTGGAAATGTACCCCTGTGAGAGTCAGTGCCTGTAGAAGTGTACCCTAGTGAGAATCAGTGGCTGGGGAGCGGCTCTCCATTAGGAGTCAATGCCTATAGAAGTGTATCCCATTCAGAGTCAGTGCATGTGGAAAGGTACACCAATGAGAGTCAGTGCCTGCAGAAGTGTACCCAAGTGAGAGTCAGTGCCTGTAGAAGTGTACCCAAGTGAGAGTCAGTGCCAATGGAAATGTACCCCAGTGAGAGTCAGTGCCTGTGGAAATGTACCCCAGTGAGAGTCAGTGCCTGAAGAAGTGTACCCAATTGAGAGTCAGTGCCTGTGGAGGTTTACCCCATTCAGATTCAGTGCCTGTGGAAGTGTACCCCAGTGACAGTCAGTGCCTGTGGAAGTGTACCCCATTCAAATTCAATGCCTGTGGAAGTGTCCCCCGCTGAAAATCAGTGCCTGTGGAAGTTTACCCCAGTGAGATTCAGTGCCTGTGGAAGTTTACCCCATTCAGAGTCAGTGTCTGTGGAAGTGTACCCCAGTGACAGTCAGTGCCTGTGGAAGTTTACCCCATTCAGAGTCAGTGCCTGTGGAAGTGCACCCAAGTGAGGGTGAGTGCCTGTGGATGTTTACCCCATTCTAAGTCAGTGCCTGTGGAAGTGTACCCCAGTGTGAGTCAGTGCCTGTGGAAGTGTACCCCGGTGAGAGTCATTGCCTCTGGAAGTTTACCCCATTCAGTGTCAGTACCTGTGGATGTTTACGCCATTCAGGTTCAGTGCCTGTTGAAGTGTACCCCATTCAGAGTCTGTGCCTGTTGAAGTGCACCCCAGTGAGAGTCAGTGCCTGTGGAAGTTTACCCAAGTGAGAGTCAGTGCCTGTAGAAGTGTACCCCAGTTCGAGTCAGTGCCTAGGGAACGGTATCCAAGTGACAGCTAGAGCCTGTGGGACTGCACCCAAGTGAGAGACAGTGCCTGTGGAAGTTTACCCAAGTGAGAGTCAGTGCCTCTAGAAGTGTACCCCAGTTCGAGTCAGTGCCGAGGGAACGGTATCCAAGTGACAGCTAGAGCCTCTGCGACTGCACCCCAGTGAGAGACAGTGCCTGCGGAAGTTTATCCCATTCAGAGTCAGTGCCTGTGGAAGTTTACCCCAGTGAGAGTCAGTGCCTGTGGATGTTTACCCCATTCAGCTTCAGTACCTGTAGATGTTAACCCCATTCAGATTCAGTGCCTGTAGAAGTGTACCCCAGTGAGATTCAGTGGCTGGGGAGCGGTTCTCCATTCGGAGTCACTGCCTATGGAAGTGTATCTCATTCAGAGACAGTGCATGTGGAAATGTACCCCAGTGAGAGTCAGTGCCTGTAGAAGTGTACCCAAGTGAGAGTCAGTGCCTGTGGAAATGCACCCCAGTGAGAGTCAGTGCCTGTGAAAATGTACCCCAGTGAGAGTCAGCGCTTCTGGAAGTGTACCCCAGTGAGAGTCAGTGCCTGTGGAAGTTTACCCCATTCAGTGTCAGTGCCTCTGGAAGTGTACCCAAGTGAGAGTCAGTGCCTGTGGAAGTGTACCCCATTCAGAGTCAGTGGCTGTGGAAGTGTCCCCCTGTGAGAGTCAGTGCCTGTGGGAGTGTTCCCCAGTTAGAGTCATTGCCTCTGGAAAATTTCCCCATTCAGAGTCACTACCTGTGGATGTTTACCCCATTCATAGTCAGTGCCTGTGGAAGTTTACCCCATTCAGATTCAGTGCCTGTGGAAGTGTACCCCAATGAGAGTCAGTGCCTGTGGAGGTTTTGCCCCATTCAGAGTCAGTGCCTGTGTAAGTGGACCCCAGTGAGATTCAGTGCCTGTGGATGTTTACCCCATTCAGATTCAGTACCTGTAGAAGTTTACCCCATTCAGATTCAGAGCCTGTAGAAGTTAACCCCATTCAGAGTCAGTGCCTGTGGAAGTGTACCCCAGTGAGAGTCAGTGCCTTTGGAAGTTTTCCCCATTCCGAGTCAGTGCCTGTGTATGTGTACCCCAGTGAGAGTCAGTGCCTGTGGAAGTGTACCCCAGTGAGAGTCAGTGCCTGTGGAAGTTTAACCCATTCAGAGTCAGTGCCTGTGGAAATGTACCCCAGTGAAAGTCAGTGCCTGTGGAACTTTACCCCATTCAGATTCAGTGCCTGTAGAAGTTTACCACATTCAGATTCATTGCCTGTGGAAGTTTACACCATTCAGATTCAGTACCTGTAGAAGTTTACCACATTTAGATTCAGTGCCTGTCGAAGTGTACCCCAGTTAGAGTCAGTGCCTGTGGAAGTTTAACCCATTCAGAGTCAGTGCATGTGTAAATGTACCCCAGTGAGAGTCAGTGCCTGTGGAAGTGTACCCCAGTGAGAGTCAGTGCCTGTGGAAGTTTACCCCATTCAGAGTCAGTGCCTGTGCAAGTTTACCCCATTCAGATTCAGTACCTCTAGAAGTTTACACCATTCAGATTCAGTGCCAATAGAAGTGTACCCCACTCAGAGTCAGTGCATGTGGAAATGTATACCAGTGAGAGTCAGTGCCTGTGGAAATGTACCCCAGTGAGAGTCAGTGCCTGCAGAAGTGTACCCAAGTGAGATTCAGTGCCTGTAGAAGTGTACCCAAGTGAGAGTCAGTGCCTGTGGAAATGTACCCAGTGAGAGTCGGTGCCTGTGGAAATGTACCCCAGTGAGAGTCAGTGCCTGAAGAAGTGTACCCAAGTGAGAATCAGTTCCTGTGGAAGTTTACCACATTCAGATTCAGTGCCTGTCGAAGTTTACCCCATTCACAGTCAGTGCCTGTGGAAGTTTTCCCCATTCAGAGTCAGTGCCTGTGGAAGTGTACCCCAGTGAGAGTCAGTGCCTTTGGAAGTTTACCCCTGTGAGAGTCAGTGCCTGTCAAAGTGTACCCAAGTGAGACTCAGTGCCTGTGGATGTTTACCCCAGTGAGAGTCTGTGCCTTTGGAAGTTTACCCCATTCAGAGTCAGTGCCTGTGGACGTGTACCCCAGTGACAGTCAGTGCCTGTGGAAGTTTATCCCATTCAGAGTCAGTGCCTGTCGAAGTTTACCCCAGTGAGAGTCTGTGCCTGTGGAAGTTTACACCTTTCAGAGTCAGTGCCTGTGGAAGTTTACCCCATTCAGAGTCAGTGCCTGTGGAAGTGTCCCCCCGTGAGCGACAGTGCGTGTGGAAGTGTACCCCAGTGAGAGTCCTGGCTTCTGGAAGTGTACCCCAGTGAGAGTCAGTGCCTGTGGATGTTTACCCCATTCAGATTCAGTACCTGTAGAAGTTTACCACATTCAGATTCAGTGCCTGTCGAAGTTTACCCCATTCAGAGTCTGTGCCTGTGGAAGTTTACCCCAATCAGAGTCAGTGCCTGTGGAAATGTACCCCAGTGAGAGTCTGTGCCTTTGGAAGTTTACCCCATTCGGAGTCAGTGCCTGTGGAAGTATACCCCTGTGAGAGTCAGTGCCTGTGGAAGTTTACCCCATTCAGATTCAGTACCTGTAGAAGTTTACCACATTCAGATTCAGTGCCTGTCGAAGTTTACCCCATTCAGACTCAGTGCCTGTGGAAGTCTACCCCATTTAGAGTCAGTGCCTGTGGAAGTGTACCCCAGTGAGAGTCAGTGCCTTTGGAAGTTTACCCCAGTGAGAGTCAGTGCCTGTCAAAGTGTACCCAAGTGAGAGTCAGTGCCTGTGGAAGTTTACCCCATTCAGTGTCAGTGCCTGTGGATGTGTACCCCAGTGAGAGTCAGTGCCTGTCGAAGTGTACCCCACTGAGACTCATTGCCTGTGGAACTGTAACCAATTCTGAGTCAGTGCCTGTGGAAGTGTCCCCCCGTGAGCGACAGTGCCTGTGGAAGTGTACCCCAGTGAGAGTCCTGGCCTCTGGAAGTGTACCCCAGTGAGAGTCAGTGCCTGTGGATGTTTACCCCATTCAGATTCAGTACCTGTAGAAGTTTACCACATTCAGATTCAGTGCCTGTCGAAGTTTACCCCAATCAGAGTCAGTGCCTGTGGAAGTGTACCCCAGTGAGAGTCTGTGCCTTTGGAAGTTTACCCCATTCGGAGTCAGTGCCTGTGGAAGCATACCCCAGTGAGAGTCAGTGCCTGTGGAAGTTTTCCCCATTCAGATTCAGTACCTGTAGAAGTTTACCACATTCAGATTCAGTGCCTGTCGAAGTTTACCCCATTCAGACTCAGTGCCTGTGGAAGTCTACCCCATTTAGAGTCAGTGCCTGTGGAAGTGTACCCCAGTGAGAGTCAATGCCTTTGGAAGGTTACCCCAGTGAGAGTCAGTGCCTGTCAAAGTGTACCCAAGTGAGAGTCAGTGCCTGTGGAAGTTTACCCCATTCAGTGTCAGTGCCTGTGGATGTGTACCCCAGTGAGAGTCAGTGCCTGTCGAAGTGTACCCAACTGAGAGTCGTTGCCTGTGGAACTGTAACCAATTCAGAGTCAGTGCCTGTGGAAGTGTCCCCCCGTGAGCGACAGTGCCTGTGGAAGTGTACCCAAGTGAGAGTCATGGCCTCTGGAAGTGTACCCCAGTGAGAGTCATTGCCTGTGGATGTTTACCCCATTCAGATTCAGTACCTGTAGAAGTTTACCACATTCAGATTCAGTGCCTGTCGAAGTTTACCCCATTCAGAGTCAGTGCCTGTGGAAGTTTACCCCAATCAGAGTCAGTGCCTGTGTAAGTGTACCCCAGTGAGAGTCAGTGCCTGTGGAAGTTTACCCCATTCAGATTCAGTACCTGTAGAAGTTTACCACATTCAGATTCAGTGCCTGTCGAAGTTTACCCCATTCAGACTCAGTGCCTGTGGAAGTTTACCCCAGTGAGAGTCAGTGCCTGTCAAAGTGTACCCAAGTGAGAGTCAGTGCCTGTGGAAGTTTACCCCATTCAGTGTCAGTGCCTGTGGATGTGTACCCCAGTGAGAGTCAGTGCCTGTCGAAGTGTACCCCACTGAGAGTCATTGCCTGTGGAACTGTAACCAATTCAGAGTCAGTGCCTGTGGAAGTTTACCCCATTCAGAGTCAGTTCCTGGGGAAGATTACCCCATTCAGATTCAGTGCCTGTGGAAGTGTACCCCAGAGAGAGTCAGTGGCTGTGGACGTTTACCCCATTCAGAGTCAGTGCCTGTGGGAGTGCACCCCAGTGAGAGTCTGTGCCTGTGGACGTTTACCCCATTCTGAGTCAGTGCCTGTGGAAGTGCACCCCAGTGAGGGTCAGTGCCTGTGGAATTTTACCCCATTCAGATTCAGTACCTGTAGAAGTTTACCCCATTCAGAGTCAGTGCCTGTGGAAGTGAACCCCAGTGAGAGTCAGTGCCTTTGGAAGTTTACCCCATTCAGAGTCAGTGCCTGTGTAAGTTTACCCCAGTGAGAGTCAGTGACTGTGGAAATGTACCCCAGTGAGAGCCAGTGCCTGTGGAAGTTTACCCCATTCAGATTCAGTGCCTGTGGAAGTGATCCCTGTGAGAGTCAGTGCCTGTGGAATTTACCCCATTCAGAGGCAGTGCCTGTGGAAGTCTACCCCAGTGATAGTCTGTGCCTGTGGAAGTTTACACCTTTCAGAGTCAGTGCCTGTGGAAGTTTACCCCATTCAGAGTCAGTGCCTGTGGAAGTGTCCCCCAGTGAGCGACAGTGCCTGTGGAAGTGTACCCCAGTGAGAGTCATTGCCTCTGGAAGTGTACCCCATTCAGAGTCTGTGCCTGTGGATGTTTACCCCATTCAGAGTCAGTGCCTGTGGAAGTGTACCCCAGTGAGTGTCTGTGCCTTTGGAAGTTTACCCCATTCGGAGTCAGTGCCTGTGGAAGTGTACCCCAGTGAGAGTCAGTGCCTGTTGATGTTTCCCCCGTTCAGATTCAGTACCTGTAGAAGTTTACCACATTCAGATTCAGTGCCTGTCGAGGTTAACCCCATTCAGAGTCAGTGCCTGTGGAAGTTTACCCCATTCAGTGTCAGTGCCTGTGGATGTGTACCCCAGTGAGAGTCAGTGCCTGTCGAAGTGTACCCCACTGAGACTCATTTCCTGTGGAACTGTAACCAATTCTGAGTCAGTGCCTGTGGAAGTGTCCCCCCGTGAGCGACAGTGCCTGTGGAAGTGTACCCCAGTGAGAGTCCTGGCCTCTGGAAGTGTACCCCAGTGAGAGTCAGTGCCTGTGGATGTTTACCCCATTCAGATTCAGTACCTGTAGAAGTTTACCACATTCAGATTCAGTGCCTGTCGAAGTTTACCCCATTCAGAGTCAGTGCCTGTGGAAGTTTACCCCAATCAGAGTCAGTGCCTGTGGAAGTGTACCCCAGTGAGGGTCTGTGCCTTTGGAAGTTTACCCCATTCGGAGTCAGTGCCTGTGGAAGCATACCCCAGTGAGAGTCAGTGCCTGTGGGATTTACCCCATTCAGAGTCAGTGCCTGTGGAAGTCTACCCCAGTGAGAGTCTGTGCCTGTGGAAGTTTACACCTTTCAGAGTCAGTGCCTGTGGAAGTTTACCCCATTCAGAGTCAGTGCCTGTGGAAGTGTCCCCCAGTGAGCGACAGTGCCTGTGGAAGTGTACCCCAGTGAGAGTCATTGCCTCTGGAAGTGTACCCCAGTGAGAGTCTGTGCCTTTGGAAGTTTACCCCATTCAGAGTCAGTGCCTGTGGAAGTTTAACCCAGTGAGAGTCAGTGCCTGTGGATGTTTACCCCATTCAGCTTCAGTGCCTGTAGAAGTGTACCCCAGTGAGAGTCTTTGCCAGTGGAAATGTACCCCTGTGAGAGTCAGTGCCTGTAGAAGTGTACCCCAGTGAGAATCAGTGGCTGGGGAGCGGCTCTCCATTAGGAGTCAATGCCTATAGAAGTGTATCCCATTCAGAGTCAGTGCATGTGGAAAGGTACACCAATGAGAGTCAGTGCCTGCAGAAGTGTACCCAAGTGAGAGTCAGTGCCTGTAGAAGTGTACCCAAGTGAGAGTCAGTGCCAATGGAAATGTACCCCAGTGAGAGTCAGTGCCTGTGGAAATGTACCCCAGTGAGAGTCAGTGCCTGAAGAAGTGTACCCAATTGAGAGTCAGTGCCTGTGGAGGTTTACCCCATTCAGATTCAGTGCCTGTGGAAGTGTACCCCAGTGACAGTCAGTGCCTGTGGAAGTGTACCCCATTCAAATTCAATGCCTGTGGAAGTGTCCCCCGCTGAAAATCAGTGCCTGTGGAAGTTTACCCCAGTGAGATTCAGTGCCTGTGGAAGTTTACCCCATTCAGAGTCAGTGTCTGTGGAAGTGTACCCCAGTGACAGTCAGTGCCTGTGGAAGTTTACCCCATTCAGAGTCAGTGCCTGTGGAAGTGCACCCAAGTGAGGGTGAGTGCCTGTGGATGTTTACCCCATTCTAAGTCAGTGCCTGTGGAAGTGTACCCCAGTGTGAGTCAGTGCCTGTGGAAGTGTACCCCGGTGAGAGTCATTGCCTCTGGAAGTTTACCCCATTCAGTGTCAGTACCTGTGGATGTTTACGCCATTCAGGTTCAGTGCCTGTTGAAGTGTACCCCATTCAGAGTCTGTGCCTGTTGAAGTGCACCCCAGTGAGAGTCAGTGCCTGTGGAAGTTTACCCAAGTGAGAGTCAGTGCCTGTAGAAGTGTACCCCAGTTCGAGTCAGTGCCTAGGGAACGGTATCCAAGTGACAGCTAGAGCCTGTGGGACTGCACCCAAGTGAGAGACAGTGCCTGTGGAAGTTTACCCAAGTGAGAGTCAGTGCCTCTAGAAGTGTACCCCAGTTCGAGTCAGTGCCGAGGGAACGGTATCCAAGTGACAGCTAGAGCCTCTGCGACTGCACCCCAGTGAGAGACAGTGCCTGCGGAAGTTTATCCCATTCAGAGTCAGTGCCTGTGGAAGTTTACCCCAGTGAGAGTCAGTGCCTGTGGATGTTTACCCCATTCAGCTTCAGTACCTGTAGATGTTAACCCCATTCAGATTCAGTGCCTGTAGAAGTGTACCCCAGTGAGATTCAGTGGCTGGGGAGCGGTTCTCCATTCGGAGTCACTGCCTATGGAAGTGTATCCCATTCAGAGACAGTGCATGTGGAAATGTACCCCAGTGAGAGTCAGTGCCTGTAGAAGTGTACCCAAGTGAGAGTCAGTGCCTGTGGAAATGCACCCCAGTGAGAGTCAGTGCCTGTGAAAATGTACCCCAGTGAGAGTCAGCGCCTCTGGAAGTGTACCCCAGTGAGAGTCAGTGCCTGTGGAAGTTTACCCCATTCAGTGTCAGTGCCTCTGGAAGTGTACCCAAGTGAGAGTCAGTGCCTGTGGAAGTGCACCCAAGTGAGGGTCAATGCCTGTGGAAGTGTACCCCATTCAGAGTCAGTGGCTGTGGAAGTGTCCCCCTGTGAGAGTCAGTGCCTGTGGGAGTGTTCCCCAGTTAGAGTCATTGCCTCTGGAAAATTTCCCCATTCAGAGTCACTACCTGTGGATGTTTACCCCATTCATAGTCAGTGCCTGTGGAAGTTTACCCCATTCAGATTCAGTGCCTGTGGAAGTGTACCCCAATGAGAGTCAGTGCCTGTGGAGGTTTTGCCCCATTCAGAGTCAGTGCCTGTGTAAGTGGACCCCAGTGAGATTCAGTGCCTGTGGATGTTTACCCCATTCAGATTCAGTACCTGTAGAAGTTTACCCCATTCAGATTCAGAGCCTGTAGAAGTTAACCCCATTCAGAGTCAGTGCCTATGGAAGTGTACCCCAGTGAGAGTCAGTGCCTTTGGAAGTTTTCCCCATTCCGAGTCAGTGCCTGTGGAAGTGTACCCCAGTGAGAGTCAGTGCCTGTGGAAGTTTAACCCATTCAGAGTCAGTGCCTGTGGAAATGTACCCCAGTGAAAGTCAGTGCCTGTGGAACTTTACCCCATTCAGATTCAGTGCCTGTAGAAGTTTACCACATTCAGATTCATTGCCTGTGGAAGTTTACACCATTCAGATTCAGTACCTGTAGAAGTTTACCACATTTAGATTCAGTGCCTGTCGAAGTGTACCCCAGTTAGAGTCAGTGCCTGTGGAAATGTACCCAGTGAGAGTCGGTGCCTGTGGAAATGTACCCCAGTGAGAGTCAGTGCCTGAAGAAGTGTACCCAAGTGAGAATCAGTTCCTGTGGAAGTTTACCACATTCAGATTCAGTGCCTGTCGAAGTTTACCCCATTCACAGTCAGTGCCTGTGGAAGTTTTCCCCATTCAGAGTCAGTGCCTGTGGAAGTGTACCCCAGTGAGAGTCAGTGCCTTTGGAAGTTTACCCCTGTGAGAGTCAGTGCCTGTAGAAGTGTACCCCAGTGAGAATCAGTGGCTGGGGAGCGGCTCTCCATTAGGAGTCAATGCCTATAGAAGTGTATCCCATTCAGAGTCAGTGCATGTGGAAAGGTACACCAATGAGAGTCAGTGCCTGCAGAAGTGTACCCAAGTGAGAGTCAGTGCCTGTAGAAGTGTACCCAAGTGAGAGTCAGTGCCAATGGAAATGTACCCCAGTGAGAGTCAGTGCCTGTGGAAATGTACCCCAGTGAGAGTCAGTGCCTGAAGAAGTGTACCCAATTGAGAGTCAGTGCCTGTGGAGGTTTACCCCATTCAGATTCAGTGCCTGTGGAAGTGTACCCCAGTGACAGTCAGTGCCTGTGGAAGTGTACCCCATTCAAATTCAATGCCTGTGGAAGTGTCCCCCGCTGAAAATCAGTGCCTGTGGAAGTTTACCCCAGTGAGATTCAGTGCCTGTGGAAGTTTACCCCATTCAGAGTCAGTGTCTGTGGAAGTGTACCCCAGTGACAGTCAGTGCCTGTGGAAGTTTACCCCATTCAGAGTCAGTGCCTGTGGAAGTGCACCCAAGTGAGGGTGAGTGCCTGTGGATGTTTACCCCATTCTAAGTCAGTGCCTGTGGAAGTGTACCCCAGTGTGAGTCAGTGCCTGTGGAAGTGTACCCCGGTGAGAGTCATTGCCTCTGGAAGTTTACCCCATTCAGTGTCAGTACCTGTGGATGTTTACGCCATTCAGGTTCAGTGCCTGTTGAAGTGTACCCCATTCAGAGTCTGTGCCTGTTGAAGTGCACCCCAGTGAGAGTCAGTGCCTGTGGAAGTTTACCCAAGTGAGAGTCAGTGCCTGTAGAAGTGTACCCCAGTTCGAGTCAGTGCCTAGGGAACGGTATCCAAGTGACAGCTAGAGCCTGTGGGACTGCACCCAAGTGAGAGACAGTGCCTGTGGAAGTTTACCCAAGTGAGAGTCAGTGCCTCTAGAAGTGTACCCCAGTTCGAGTCAGTGCCGAGGGAACGGTATCCAAGTGACAGCTAGAGCCTCTGCGACTGCACCCCAGTGAGAGACAGTGCCTGCGGAAGTTTATCCCATTCAGAGTCAGTGCCTGTGGAAGTTTACCCCAGTGAGAGTCAGTGCCTGTGGATGTTTACCCCATTCAGCTTCAGTACCTGTAGATGTTAACCCCATTCAGATTCAGTGCCTGTAGAAGTGTACCCCAGTGAGATTCAGTGGCTGGGGAGCGGTTCTCCATTCGGAGTCACTGCCTATGGAAGTGTATCCCATTCAGAGACAGTGCATGTGGAAATGTACCCCAGTGAGAGTCAGTGCCTGTAGAAGTGTACCCAAGTGAGAGTCAGTGCCTGTGGAAATGCACCCCAGTGAGAGTCAGTGCCTGTGAAAATGTACCCCAGTGAGAGTCAGCGCCTCTGGAAGTGTACCCCAGTGAGAGTCAGTGCCTGTGGAAGTTTACCCCATTCAGTGTCAGTGCCTCTGGAAGTGTACCCAAGTGAGAGTCAGTGCCTGTGGAAGTGCACCCAAGTGAGGGTCAATGCCTGTGGAAGTGTACCCCATTCAGAGTCAGTGGCTGTGGAAGTGTCCCCCTGTGAGAGTCAGTGCCTGTGGGAGTGTTCCCCAGTTAGAGTCATTGCCTCTGGAAAATTTCCCCATTCAGAGTCACTACCTGTGGATGTTTACCCCATTCATAGTCAGTGCCTGTGGAAGTTTACCCCATTCAGATTCAGTGCCTGTGGAAGTGTACCCCAATGAGAGTCAGTGCCTGTGGAGGTTTTGCCCCATTCAGAGTCAGTGCCTGTGTAAGTGGACCCCAGTGAGATTCAGTGCCTGTGGATGTTTACCCCATTCAGATTCAGTACCTGTAGAAGTTTACCCCATTCAGATTCAGAGCCTGTAGAAGTTAACCCCATTCAGAGTCAGTGCCTATGGAAGTGTACCCCAGTGAGAGTCAGTGCCTTTGGAAGTTTTCCCCATTCCGAGTCAGTGCCTGTGGAAGTGTACCCCAGTGAGAGTCAGTGCCTGTGGAAGTTTAACCCATTCAGAGTCAGTGCCTGTGGAAATGTACCCCAGTGAAAGTCAGTGCCTGTGGAACTTTACCCCATTCAGATTCAGTGCCTGTAGAAGTTTACCACATTCAGATTCATTGCCTGTGGAAGTTTACACCATTCAGATTCAGTACCTGTAGAAGTTTACCACATTTAGATTCAGTGCCTGTCGAAGTGTACCCCAGTTAGAGTCAGTGCCTGTGGAAATGTACCCAGTGAGAGTCGGTGCCTGTGGAAATGTACCCCAGTGAGAGTCAGTGCCTGAAGAAGTGTACCCAAGTGAGAATCAGTTCCTGTGGAAGTTTACCACATTCAGATTCAGTGCCTGTCGAAGTTTACCCCATTCACAGTCAGTGCCTGTGGAAGTTTTCCCCATTCAGAGTCAGTGCCTGTGGAAGTGTACCCCAGTGAGAGTCAGTGCCTTTGGAAGTTTACCCCTGTGAGAGTCAGTGCCTGTCAAAGTGTACCCAAGTGAGACTCAGTGCCTGTGGATGTTTACCCCAGTGAGAGTCTGTGCCTTTGGAAGTTTACCCCATTCAGAGTCAGTGCCTGTGGACGTGTACCCCAGTGACAGTCAGTGCCTGTGGAAGTTTATCCCATTCAGAGTCAGTGCCTGTCGAAGTTTACCCCAGTGAGAGTCTGTGCCTGTGGAAGTTTACACCTTTCAGAGTCAGTGCCTGTGGAAGTTTACCCCATTCAGAGTCAGTGCCTGTGGAAGTGTCCCCCCGTGAGCGACAGTGCGTGTGGAAGTGTACCCCAGTGAGAGTCCTGGCTTCTGGAAGTGTACCCCAGTGAGAGTCAGTGCCTGTGGATGTTTACCCCATTCAGATTCAGTACCTGTAGAAGTTTACCACATTCAGATTCAGTGCCTGTCGTAGTTTACCCCATTCAGAGTCTGTGCCTGTGGAAGTTTACCCCAATCAGAGTCAGTGCCTGTGGAAATGTACCCCAGTGAGAGTCTGTGCCTTTGGAAGTTTACCCCATTCGGAGTCAGTGCCTGTGGAAGTATACCCCTGTGAGAGTCAGTGCCTGTGGAAGTTTACCCCATTCAGATTCAGTACCTGTAGAAGTTTACCACATTCAGATTCAGTGCCTGTCGAAGTTTACCCCATTCAGACTCAGTGCCTGTGGAAGTCTACCCCATTTAGAGTCAGTGCCTGTGGAAGTGTACCCAAGTGAGAGTCAGTGCCTGTGGAAGTTTACCCCATTCAGTGTCAGTGCCTGTGGATGTGTACCCCAGTGAGAGTCAGTGCCTGTCGAAGTGTACCCCACTGAGACTCATTGCCTGTGGAACTGTAACCAATTCTGAGTCAGTGCCTGTGGAAGTGTCCCCCCGTGAGCGACAGTGCCTGTGGAAGTGTACCCCAGTGAGAGTCCTGGCCTCTGGAAGTGTACCCCAGTGAGAGTCAGTGCCTGTGGATGTTTACCCCATTCAGATTCAGTACCTGTAGAAGTTTACCACATTCAGATTCAGTGCCTGTCGAAGTTTACCCCATTCAGAGTCAGTGCCTGTGGAAGTTTACCCCAATCAGAGTCAGTGCCTGTGGAAGTGTACCCCAGTGAGAGTCTGTGCCTTTGGAAGTTTACCCCATTCGGAGTCAGTGCCTGTGGAAGCATACCCCAGTGAGAGTCAGTGCCTGTGGAAGTGTACCCCAGTGAGAGTCATTGCCTGTGGATGTTTACCCCATTCAGATTCAGTACCTGTAGAAGTTTACCACATTCAGATTCAGTGCCTGTCGAAGTTTACCCCATTCAGAGTCAGTGCCTGTGGAAGTTTACCCCAATCAGAGTCAGTGCCTGTGTAAGTGTACCCCAGTGAGAGTCAGTGCCTGTGGAAGTTTACCCCATTCAGATTCAGTACCTGTAGAAGTTTACCACATTCAGATTCAGTGCCTGTCGAAGTTTACCCCATTCAGACTCAGTGCCTGTGGAAGTTTACCCCAGTGAGAGTCAGTGCCTGTCAAAGTGTACCCAAGTGAGAGTCAGTGCCTGTGGAAGTTTACCCCATTCAGTGTCAGTGCCTGTGGATGTGTACCCCAGTGAGAGTCAGTGCCTGTCGAAGTGTACCCCACTGAGAGTCATTGCCTGTGGAACTGTAACCAATTCAGAGTCAGTGCCTGTGGAAGTTTACCCCATTCAGAGTCAGTTCCTGGGGAAGATTACCCCATTCAGATTCAGTGCCTGTGGAAGTGTACCCCAGAGAGAGTCAGTGGCTGTGGACGTTTACCCCATTCAGAGTCAGTGCCTGTGGAAGTGTACCCCAGTGAGGGTCAGTGCCTGTGGAATTTTACCCCATTCAGATTCAGTACCTGTAGAAGTTTACCCCATTCAGAGTCAGTGCCTGTGGAAGTGAACCCCAGTGAGAGTCAGTGCCTTTGGAAGTTTACCCCATTCAGAGTCAGTGCCTGTGTAAGTTTACCCCAGTGAGAGTCAGTGACTGTGGAAATGTACCCCAGTGAGAGCCAGTGCCTGTGGAAGTTTACCCCATTCAGATTCAGTGCCTGTGGAAGTGATCCCTGTGAGAGTCAGTGCCTGTGGAATTTACCCCATTCAGAGGCAGTGCCTGTGGAAGTCTACCCCAGTGATAGTCTGTGCCTGTGGAAGTTTACACCTTTCAGAGTCAGTGCCTGTGGAAGTTTACCCCATTCAGAGTCAGTGCCTGTGGAAGTGTCCCCCAGTGAGCGACAGTGCCTGTGGAAGTGTACCCCAGTGAGAGTCATTGCCTCTGGAAGTGTACCCCATTCAGAGTCTGTGCCTGTGGATGTTTACCCCATTCAGAGTCAGTGCCTGTGGAAGTGTACCCCAGTGAGTGTCTGTGCCTTTGGAAGTTTACCCCATTCGGAGTCAGTGCCTGTGGAAGTGTACCCCAGTGAGAGTCAGTGCCTGTTGATGTTTCCCCCGTTCAGATTCAGTACCTGTAGAAGTTTACCACATTCAGATTCAGTGCCTGTCGAGGTTAACCCCATTCAGAGTCAGTGCCTGTGGAAGTTTACCCCATTCAGTGTCAGTGCCTGTGGATGTGTACCCCAGTGAGAGTCAGTGCCTGTCGAAGTGTACCCCACTGAGACTCATTTCCTGTGGAACTGTAACCAATTCTGAGTCAGTGCCTGTGGAAGTGTCCCCCCGTGAGCGACAGTGCCTGTGGAAGTGTACCCCAGTGAGAGTCCTGGCCTCTGGAAGTGTACCCCAGTGAGAGTCAGTGCCTGTGGATGTTTACCCCATTCAGATTCAGTACCTGTAGAAGTTTACCACATTCAGATTCAGTGCCTGTCGAAGTTTACCCCATTCAGAGTCAGTGCCTGTGGAAGTTTACCCCAATCAGAGTCAGTGCCTGTGGAAGTGTACCCCAGTGAGGGTCTGTGCCTTTGGAAGTTTACCCCATTCGGAGTCAGTGCCTGTGGAAGCATACCCCAGTGAGAGTCAGTGCCTGTGGGATTTACCCCATTCAGAGTCAGTGCCTGTGGAAGTCTACCCCAGTGAGAGTCTGTGCCTGTGGAAGTTTACACCTTTCAGAGTCAGTGCCTGTGGAAGTTTACCCCATTCAGAGTCAGTGCCTGTGGAAGTGTCCCCCAGTGAGCGACAGTGCCTGTGGAAGTGTACCCCAGTGAGAGTCATTGCCTCTGGAAGTGTACCCCAGTGAGAGTCTGTGCCTTTGGAAGTTTACCCCATTCAGAGTCAGTGCCTGTGGAAGTTTAACCCAGTGAGAGTCAGTGCCTGTGGATGTTTACCCCATTCAGCTTCAGTGCCTGTAGAAGTGTACCCCAGTGAGAGTCTTTGCCAGTGGAAATGTACCCCTGTGAGAGTCAGTGCCTGTAGAAGTGTACCCCAGTGAGAATCAGTGGCTGGGGAGCGGCTCTCCATTAGGAGTCAATGCCTATAGAAGTGTATCCCATTCAGAGTCAGTGCATGTGGAAAGGTACACCAATGAGAGTCAGTGCCTGCAGAAGTGTACCCAAGTGAGAGTCAGTGCCTGTAGAAGTGTACCCAAGTGAGAGTCAGTGCCAATGGAAATGTACCCCAGTGAGAGTCAGTGCCTGTGGAAATGTACCCCAGTGAGAGTCAGTGCCTGAAGAAGTGTACCCAATTGAGAGTCAGTGCCTGTGGAGGTTTACCCCATTCAGATTCAGTGCCTGTGGAAGTGTACCCCAGTGACAGTCAGTGCCTGTGGAAGTGTACCCCATTCAAATTCAATGCCTGTGGAAGTGTCCCCCGCTGAAAATCAGTGCCTGTGGAAGTTTACCCCAGTGAGATTCAGTGCCTGTGGAAGTTTACCCCATTCAGAGTCAGTGTCTGTGGAAGTGTACCCCAGTGAGAGTCAATGCCTTTGGAAGGTTACCCCAGTGAGAGTCAGTGCCTGTCAAAGTGTACCCAAGTGAGAGTCAGTGCCTGTGGAAGTTTACCCCATTCAGTGTCAGTGCCTGTGGATGTGTACCCCAGTGAGAGTCAGTGCCTGTCGAAGTGTACCCAACTGAGAGTCGTTGCCTATGGAACTGTAACCAATTCAGAGTCAGTGCCTGTGGAAGTGTCCCCCCGTGAGCGACAGTGCCTGTGGAAGTGTACCCCAGTGAGAGTCATGGCCTCTGGAAGTGTACCCCAGTGAGAGTCAGTGCCTGTGGATGTTTACCCCATTCAGATTCAGTACCTGTAGAAGTTTACCACATTCAGATTCAGTGCCTGTCGAAGTTTACCCCATTCAGAGTCAGTGCCTGTGGAAGTTTACCCCAATCAGAGTCAGTGCCTGTGGAAGTGTACCCCAGTGAGAGTCAGTGCCTGTGGAAGTTTACCCCATTCAGATTCAGTACCTGTAGAAGTTTACCACATTCAGATTCAGTGCCTGTCGAAGTTTACCCCATTCAGACTCAGTGCCTTTGGAAGTTTACCCCATTCAGAGTCAGTGCCTGTGGAAGTTTACCCCAGTGAGAGTCAGTGCCTGTCAAAGTGTACCCAAGTGAGAGTCAGTGCCTGTGGAAGTTTACCCCATTCAGTGTCAGTGCCTGTGGATGTGTACCCCAGTGAGAGTCAGTGCCTGTCGAAGTGTACCCCACTGAGAGTCATTGCCTGTGGAACTGTAACCAATTCAGAGTCAGTGCCTGTGGAAGTTTACCCCATTCAGAGTCAGTTCCTGGGGAAGATTACCCCATTCAGATTCAGTGCCTGTGGAAGTGTACCCCAGAGAGAGTCAGTGGCTGTGGACGTTTACCCCATTCAGAGTCAGTGCCTGTGGAAGTGCACCCCAGTGAGAGTCTGTGCCTGTGGACGTTTACCCCATTCAGAGTCAGTGCCTGTGGAAGTGCACCCCAGTGAGGGTCAGTGCCTGTGGAATTTTACCCCATTCAGATTCAGTACCTGTAGAAGTTTACCCCATTCAGAGTCAGTGCCTGTGGAAGTGAACCCCAGTGAGAGTCAGTGCCTTTGGAAGTTTACCCCATTCAGAGTCAGTGCCTGTGTAAGTTTACCCCAGTGAGAGTCAGTGACTGTGGAAATGTACCCCAGTGAGAGCCAGTGCCTGTGGAAGTTTACCCCATTCAGATTCAGTGCCTGTGGAAGTGATCCCTGTGAGAGTCAGTGCCTGTGGAATTTACCCCATTCAGAGGCAGTGCCTGTGGAAGTCTACCCCAGTGATAGTCTGTGCCTGTGGAAGTTTACACCTTTCAGAATCAGTGCCTGTGGAAGTTTACCCCATTCAGAGTCAGTGCCTGTGGAAGTGTCCCCCAGTGAGCGACAGTGCCTGTGGAAGTGTACCCCAGTGAGAGTCATTGCCTCTGGAAGTGTACCCCATTCAGAGTCTGTGCCTGTGGATGTTTACCCCATTCAGAGTCAGTGCCTGTGGAAGTGTACCCCAGTGAGTGTCTGTGCCTTTGGAAGTTTACCCCATTCGGAGTCAGTGCCTGTGGAAGTGTACCCCAGTGAGAGTCAGTGCCTGTTGATGTTTCCCCCGTTCAGATTCAGTACCTGTAGAAGTTTACCACATTCAGATTCAGTGCCTGTCGAGGTTTACCCCATTCAGAGTCAGTGCCTGTGGAAGTTTACCCCATTCAGAGTCAGTGCCTGTGGAAGTATACCCCAGTGAGAGTCAGTGCCTTTGGAAGTTTGCCCCTGTGAGAGTCAGTGCCTGTCAAAATGTACCCAAGTGAGAGTCAGTGCCTGTGGATGTTTACCCCAGTGAGAGTCTGTGCCTTTGGAAGTTTACCCCATTCAGAGTCAGTGCCTGTGGACGTGTAACCCAGTGACAGTCAGTGCCTGTGGAAGTTTATCCCATTCAGAGTCTGTGCCTGTGGAAGTTTACCCCAGTGAGAATCAGTGCCTGTGGATGTTTACCCCATTCAGCTTCAGTACCTGTAGATGTTAACTCCATTCAGATTCAGTGCCTGTAGAAGTGTACCCCAGTGAGAGTCTTTGCCAGTGGAAATGTACCCCTGTGAGAGTCAGTGCCTGTAGAAGTGTACCCCAGTGAGAATCAGTGGCTGGGGAGCGGCTCTCCATTAGGAGTCACTGCCTATAGAAGTGTATCCCATTCAGAGTCAGTGCATGTGGAAAGGTACACCAGTGAGAGTCAGTGCCTGCAGAAGTGTACCCAAGTGAGAGTCAGTGCCAATGGAAATGTACCCCAGTGAGAGTCAGTGCCTGTGGAAATGTACCCCAGTGAGAGTCAGTGCCTGAAGAAGTGTACCCAATTGAGAGTCAGTGCCTGTGGAGGTTTACCCCATTCAGATTCAGTGCCTGTGGAAGTGTACCCCAGTGACAGTCAGTGCCTGTGGAAGTGTACCCCATTCAAATTCAATGCCTGTGGAAGTGTCCCCCGGTGAAAATCAGTGCCTGTGGAAGTTTACCCCAGTGAGATTCAGTGCCTGTGGAAGTGTACCCCAGTGAGAATCAGTGCCTGTGGAAGTTTACCCCAGTGAGATTCAGTGCCTGTGGAAGTGTACCCCAGTGACAGTCAGTGCCTGTGGAAGTTTACCCCATTCAGAGTCAGTGCCTGTGGAAGTGCACCCAAGTGAGGGTGAGTGCCTGTGGATGTTTACCCCATTCTAAGTCAGTGCCTGTGGAAGTGTACCCCAGTGTGAGTCAGTGCCTGTGGAAGTGTACCCCGGTGAGAGTCATTGCCTCTGGAAGTTTACCCCATTCAGTGTCAGTACCTGTGGATGTTTACGCCATTCAGATTCAGTGCCTGTTGAAGTGTACCCCATTCAGAGTCAGTGCCTGTTGAAGTGCACCCCAGTGAGAGTCAGTGCCTGTGGAAGTTTACCCAAGTGAGAGTCAGTGCCTGTAGAAGTGTACCCCAGTTCGAGTCAGTGCCTAGGGAACGGTATCCAAGTCACAGCTAGAGCCTGTGGGACTGCACCCAAGTGAGAGACAATGCCTGTGGAAGTTTACCCAAGTGAGAGTCAGTGCCTCTAGAAGTGTACCCCAGTTCGAGTCAGTGCTGAGGGAACGGTATCCAAGTGACAGCTAGAGCCTGTGCGACTGCACCCCAGTGAGAGACAGTGCCTGTGGAACTTTATCCCATTCAGAGTCAGTGCCTGTGGAAGTTCACCCCAGTGAGAGTCAGTGCCTGTGGATGTTTACCCCATTCAGCTTCAGTACCTGTCGATGTTAACCCCATTCAGATTCAGTGCCTGTAGAAGTGTACCCCAGTGAGATTCAGTGGCTGGGGAGCGGTTCTCCATTCGGAGTCACTGCCTATGGAAGTGTATCCCATTCAGAGACAGTGCATGTGGAAATGTACCCCAGTGAGAGTCAGTGCCTGTAGAAGTGTACCCAAGTGAGAGTCAGTGCCTGTGGAAATGCACCCCAGTGAGAGTCAGTGCCTGTGAAAATGTACCCCAGTGAGAGTCAGCGCCTCTGGAAGTGTACCCCAGTGAGAGTCAGTGCCTGTGGAAGTTTACCCCATTCAGTGTCAGTGCCTCTGGAAGTGTACCCAAGTGAGAGTCAGTGCCTGTGGAAGTGCACCCAAGTGAGGGTCAATGCCTGTGGAAGTGTACCCCATTCAGAGTCAGTGGCTGTGGAAGTGTCCCCCTGTGAGAGTCAGTGCCTGTGGGAGTGTTCCCCAGTTAGAGTCATTGCCTCTGGAAAATTTCCCCATTCAGAGTCACTACCTGTGGATGTTTACCCCATTCATAGTCAGTGCCTGTGGAAGTTTACCCCATTCAGATTCAGTGCCTGTGGAAGTGTACCCCAATGAGAGTCAGTGCCTGTGGAGGTTTTGCCCCATTCAGAGTCAGTGCCTGTGTAAGTGGACCCCAGTGAGATTCAGTGCCTGTGGATGTTTACCCCATTCAGATTCAGTACCTGTAGAAGTTTACCCCATTCAGATTCAGAGCCTGTAGAAGTTAACCCCATTCAGAGTCAGTGCCTATGGAAGTGTACCCCAGTGAGAGTCAGTGCCTTTGGAAGTTTTCCCCATTCCGAGTCAGTGCCTGTGGAAGTGTACCCCAGTGAGAGTCAGTGCCTGTGGAAGTTTAACCCATTCAGAGTCAGTGCCTGTGGAAATGTACCCCAGTGAAAGTCAGTGCCTGTGGAACTTTACCCCATTCAGATTCAGTGCCTGTAGAAGTTTACCACATTCAGATTCATTGCCTGTGGAAGTTTACACCATTCAGATTCAGTACCTGTAGAAGTTTACCACATTTAGATTCAGTGCCTGTCGAAGTGTACCCCAGTTAGAGTCAGTGCCTGTGGAAATGTACCCAGTGAGAGTCGGTGCCTGTGGAAATGTACCCCAGTGAGAGTCAGTGCCTGAAGAAGTGTACCCAAGTGAGAATCAGTTCCTGTGGAAGTTTACCACATTCAGATTCAGTGCCTGTCGAAGTTTACCCCATTCACAGTCAGTGCCTGTGGAAGTTTTCCCCATTCAGAGTCAGTGCCTGTGGAAGTGTACCCCAGTGAGAGTCAGTGCCTTTGGAAGTTTACCCCTGTGAGAGTCAGTGCCTGTCAAAGTGTACCCAAGTGAGACTCAGTGCCTGTGGATGTTTACCCCAGTGAGAGTCTGTGCCTTTGGAAGTTTACCCCATTCAGAGTCAGTGCCTGTGGACGTGTACCCCAGTGACAGTCAGTGCCTGTGGAAGTTTATCCCATTCAGAGTCAGTGCCTGTCGAAGTTTACCCCAGTGAGAGTCTGTGCCTGTGGAAGTTTACACCTTTCAGAGTCAGTGCCTGTGGAAGTTTACCCCATTCAGAGTCAGTGCCTGTGGAAGTGTCCCCCCGTGAGCGACAGTGCGTGTGGAAGTGTACCCCAGTGAGAGTCCTGGCTTCTGGAAGTGTACCCCAGTGAGAGTCAGTGCCTGTGGATGTTTACCCCATTCAGATTCAGTACCTGTAGAAGTTTACCACATTCAGATTCAGTGCCTGTCGTAGTTTACCCCATTCAGAGTCTGTGCCTGTGGAAGTTTACCCCAATCAGAGTCAGTGCCTGTGGAAATGTACCCCAGTGAGAGTCTGTGCCTTTGGAAGTTTACCCCATTCGGAGTCAGTGCCTGTGGAAGTATACCCCTGTGAGAGTCAGTGCCTGTGGAAGTTTACCCCATTCAGATTCAGTACCTGTAGAAGTTTACCACATTCAGATTCAGTGCCTGTCGAAGTTTACCCCATTCAGACTCAGTGCCTGTGGAAGTCTACCCCATTTAGAGTCAGTGCCTGTGGAAGTGTACCCAAGTGAGAGTCAGTGCCTGTGGAAGTTTACCCCATTCAGTGTCAGTGCCTGTGGATGTGTACCCCAGTGAGAGTCAGTGCCTGTCGAAGTGTACCCCACTGAGACTCATTGCCTGTGGAACTGTAACCAATTCTGAGTCAGTGCCTGTGGAAGTGTCCCCCCGTGAGCGACAGTGCCTGTGGAAGTGTACCCCAGTGAGAGTCCTGGCCTCTGGAAGTGTACCCCAGTGAGAGTCAGTGCCTGTGGATGTTTACCCCATTCAGATTCAGTACCTGTAGAAGTTTACCACATTCAGATTCAGTGCCTGTCGAAGTTTACCCCATTCAGAGTCAGTGCCTGTGGAAGTTTACCCCAATCAGAGTCAGTGCCTGTGGAAGTGTACCCCAGTGAGAGTCTGTGCCTTTGGAAGTTTACCCCATTCGGAGTCAGTGCCTGTGGAAGCATACCCCAGTGAGAGTCAGTGCCTGTGGAAGTGTACCCCAGTGAGAGTCATTGCCTGTGGATGTTTACCCCATTCAGATTCAGTACCTGTAGAAGTTTACCACATTCAGATTCAGTGCCTGTCGAAGTTTACCCCATTCAGAGTCAGTGCCTGTGGAAGTTTACCCCAATCAGAGTCAGTGCCTGTGTAAGTGTACCCCAGTGAGAGTCAGTGCCTGTGGAAGTTTACCCCATTCAGATTCAGTACCTGTAGAAGTTTACCACATTCAGATTCAGTGCCTGTCGAAGTTTACCCCATTCAGACTCAGTGCCTGTGGAAGTTTACCCCAGTGAGAGTCAGTGCCTGTCAAAGTGTACCCAAGTGAGAGTCAGTGCCTGTGGAAGTTTACCCCATTCAGTGTCAGTGCCTGTGGATGTGTACCCCAGTGAGAGTCAGTGCCTGTCGAAGTGTACCCCACTGAGAGTCATTGCCTGTGGAACTGTAACCAATTCAGAGTCAGTGCCTGTGGAAGTTTACCCCATTCAGAGTCAGTTCCTGGGGAAGATTACCCCATTCAGATTCAGTGCCTGTGGAAGTGTACCCCAGAGAGAGTCAGTGGCTGTGGACGTTTACCCCATTCAGAGTCAGTGCCTGTGGAAGTGTACCCCAGTGAGGGTCAGTGCCTGTGGAATTTTACCCCATTCAGATTCAGTACCTGTAGAAGTTTACCCCATTCAGAGTCAGTGCCTGTGGAAGTGAACCCCAGTGAGAGTCAGTGCCTTTGGAAGTTTACCCCATTCAGAGTCAGTGCCTGTGTAAGTTTACCCCAGTGAGAGTCAGTGACTGTGGAAATGTACCCCAGTGAGAGCCAGTGCCTGTGGAAGTTTACCCCATTCAGATTCAGTGCCTGTGGAAGTGATCCCTGTGAGAGTCAGTGCCTGTGGAATTTACCCCATTCAGAGGCAGTGCCTGTGGAAGTCTACCCCAGTGATAGTCTGTGCCTGTGGAAGTTTACACCTTTCAGAGTCAGTGCCTGTGGAAGTTTACCCCATTCAGAGTCAGTGCCTGTGGAAGTGTCCCCCAGTGAGCGACAGTGCCTGTGGAAGTGTACCCCAGTGAGAGTCATTGCCTCTGGAAGTGTACCCCATTCAGAGTCTGTGCCTGTGGATGTTTACCCCATTCAGAGTCAGTGCCTGTGGAAGTGTACCCCAGTGAGTGTCTGTGCCTTTGGAAGTTTACCCCATTCGGAGTCAGTGCCTGTGGAAGTGTACCCCAGTGAGAGTCAGTGCCTGTTGATGTTTCCCCCGTTCAGATTCAGTACCTGTAGAAGTTTACCACATTCAGATTCAGTGCCTGTCGAGGTTAACCCCATTCAGAGTCAGTGCCTGTGGAAGTTTACCCCATTCAGTGTCAGTGCCTGTGGATGTGTACCCCAGTGAGAGTCAGTGCCTGTCGAAGTGTACCCCACTGAGACTCATTTCCTGTGGAACTGTAACCAATTCTGAGTCAGTGCCTGTGGAAGTGTCCCCCCGTGAGCGACAGTGCCTGTGGAAGTGTACCCCAGTGAGAGTCCTGGCCTCTGGAAGTGTACCCCAGTGAGAGTCAGTGCCTGTGGATGTTTACCCCATTCAGATTCAGTACCTGTAGAAGTTTACCACATTCAGATTCAGTGCCTGTCGAAGTTTACCCCATTCAGAGTCAGTGCCTGTGGAAGTTTACCCCAATCAGAGTCAGTGCCTGTGGAAGTGTACCCCAGTGAGGGTCTGTGCCTTTGGAAGTTTACCCCATTCGGAGTCAGTGCCTGTGGAAGCATACCCCAGTGAGAGTCAGTGCCTGTGGGATTTACCCCATTCAGAGTCAGTGCCTGTGGAAGTCTACCCCAGTGAGAGTCTGTGCCTGTGGAAGTTTACACCTTTCAGAGTCAGTGCCTGTGGAAGTTTACCCCATTCAGAGTCAGTGCCTGTGGAAGTGTCCCCCAGTGAGCGACAGTGCCTGTGGAAGTGTACCCCAGTGAGAGTCATTGCCTCTGGAAGTGTACCCCAGTGAGAGTCTGTGCCTTTGGAAGTTTACCCCATTCAGAGTCAGTGCCTGTGGAAGTTTAACCCAGTGAGAGTCAGTGCCTGTGGATGTTTACCCCATTCAGCTTCAGTGCCTGTAGAAGTGTACCCCAGTGAGAGTCTTTGCCAGTGGAAATGTACCCCTGTGAGAGTCAGTGCCTGTAGAAGTGTACCCCAGTGACAATCAGTGGCTGGGGAGCGGCTCTCCATTAGGAGTCAATGCCTATAGAAGTGTATCCCATTCAGAGTCAGTGCATGTGGAAAGGTACACCAATGAGAGTCAGTGCCTGCAGAAGTGTACCCAAGTGAGAGTCAGTGCCTGTAGAAGTGTACCCAAGTGAGAGTCAGTGCCAATGGAAATGTACCCCAGTGAGAGTCAGTGCCTGTGGAAATGTACCCCAGTGAGAGTCAGTGCCTGAAGAAGTGTACCCAATTGAGAGTCAGTGCCTGTGGAGGTTTACCCCATTCAGATTCAGTGCCTGTGGAAGTGTACCCCAGTGACAGTCAGTGCCTGTGGAAGTGTACCCCATTCAAATTCAATGCCTGTGGAAGTGTCCCCCGCTGAAAATCAGTGCCTGTGGAAGTTTACCCCAGTGAGATTCAGTGCCTGTGGAAGTTTACCCCATTCAGAGTCAGTGTCTGTGGAAGTGTACCCCAGTGAGAGTCAATGCCTTTGGAAGGTTACCCCAGTGAGAGTCAGTGCCTGTCAAAGTGTACCCAAGTGAGAGTCAGTGCCTGTGGAAGTTTACCCCATTCAGTGTCAGTGCCTGTGGATGTGTACCCCAGTGAGAGTCAGTGCCTGTCGAAGTGTACCCAACTGAGAGTCGTTGCCTATGGAACTGTAACCAATTCAGAGTCAGTGCCTGTGGAAGTGTCCCCCCGTGAGCGACAGTGCCTGTGGAAGTGTACCCCAGTGAGAGTCATGGCCTCTGGAAGTGTACCCCAGTGAGAGTCAGTGCCTGTGGATGTTTACCCCATTCAGATTCAGTACCTGTAGAAGTTTACCACATTCAGATTCAGTGCCTGTCGAAGTTTACCCCATTCAGAGTCAGTGCCTGTGGAAGTTTACCCCAATCAGAGTCAGTGCCTGTGGAAGTGTACCCCAGTGAGAGTCAGTGCCTGTGGAAGTTTACCCCATTCAGATTCAGTACCTGTAGAAGTTTACCACATTCAGATTCAGTGCCTGTCGAAGTTTACCCCATTCAGACTCAGTGCCTTTGGAAGTTTACCCCATTCAGAGTCAGTGCCTGTGGAAGTTTACCCCAGTGAGAGTCAGTGCCTGTCAAAGTGTACCCAAGTGAGAGTCAGTGCCTGTGGAAGTTTACCCCATTCAGTGTCAGTGCCTGTGGATGTGTACCCCAGTGAGAGTCAGTGCCTGTCGAAGTGTACCCCACTGAGAGTCATTGCCTGTGGAACTGTAACCAATTCAGAGTCAGTGCCTGTGGAAGTTTACCCCATTCAGAGTCAGTTCCTGGGGAAGATTACCCCATTCAGATTCAGTGCCTGTGGAAGTGTACCCCAGAGAGAGTCAGTGGCTGTGGACGTTTACCCCATTCAGAGTCAGTGACTGTGGAAGTGCACCCCAGTGAGAGTCTGTGCCTGTGGACGTTTACCCCATTCAGAGTCAGTGCCTGTGGAAGTGCACCCCAGTGAGGGTCAGTGCCTGTGGAATTTTACCCCATTCAGATTCAGTACCTGTAGAAGTTTACCCCATTCAGAGTCAGTGCCTGTGGAAGTGAACCCCAGTGAGAGTCAGTGCCTTTGGAAGTTTACCCCATTCAGAGTCAGTGCCTGTGTAAGTTTACCCCAGTGAGAGTCAGTGACTGTGGAAATGTACCCCAGTGAGAGCCAGTGCCTGTGGAAGTTTACCCCATTCAGATTCAGTGCCTGTGGAAGTGATCCCTGTGAGAGTCAGTGCCTGTGGAATTTACCCCATTCAGAGGCAGTGCCTGTGGAAGTCTACCCCAGTGATAGTCTGTGCCTGTGGAAGTTTACACCTTTCAGAATCAGTGCCTGTGGAAGTTTACCCCATTCAGAGTCAGTGCCTGTGGAAGTGTCCCCCAGTGAGCGACAGTGCCTGTGGAAGTGTACCCCAGTGAGAGTCATTGCCTCTGGAAGTGTACCCCATTCAGAGTCTGTGCCTGTGGATGTTTACCCCATTCAGAGTCAGTGCCTGTGGAAGTGTACCCCAGTGAGTGTCTGTGCCTTTGGAAGTTTACCCCATTCGGAGTCAGTGCCTGTGGAAGTGTACCCCAGTGAGAGTCAGTGCCTGTTGATGTTTCCCCCGTTCAGATTCAGTACCTGTAGAAGTTTACCACATTCAGATTCAGTGCCTGTCGAGGTTTACCCCATTCAGAGTCAGTGCCTGTGGAAGTTTACCCCATTCAGAGTCAGTGCCTGTGGAAGTATACCCCAGTGAGAGTCAGTGCCTTTGGAAGTTTGCCCCTGTGAGAGTCAGTGCCTGTCAAAATGTACCCAAGTGAGAGTCAGTGCCTGTGGATGTTTACCCCAGTGAGAGTCTGTGCCTTTGGAAGTTTACCCCATTCAGAGTCAGTGCCTGTGGACGTGTAACCCAGTGACAGTCAGTGCCTGTGGAAGTTTATCCCATTCAGAGTCTGTGCCTGTGGAAGTTTACCCCAGTGAGAATCAGTGCCTGTGGATGTTTACCCCATTCAGCTTCAGTACCTGTAGATGTTAACTCCATTCAGATTCAGTGCCTGTAGAAGTGTACCCCAGTGAGAGTCTTTGCCAGTGGAAATGTACCCCTGTGAGAGTCAGTGCCTGTAGAAGTGTACCCCAGTGAGAATCAGTGGCTGGGGAGCGGCTCTCCATTAGGAGTCACTGCCTATAGAAGTGTATCCCATTCAGAGTCAGTGCATGTGGAAAGGTACACCAGTGAGAGTCAGTGCCTGCAGAAGTGTACCCAAGTGAGAGTCAGTGCCAATGGAAATGTACCCCAGTGAGAGTCAGTGCCTGTGGAAATGTACCCCAGTGAGAGTCAGTGCCTGAAGAAGTGTACCCAATTGAGAGTCAGTGCCTGTGGAGGTTTACCCCATTCAGATTCAGTGCCTGTGGAAGTGTACCCCAGTGACAGTCAGTGCCTGTGGAAGTGTACCCCATTCAAATTCAATGCCTGTGGAAGTGTCCCCCGGTGAAAATCAGTGCCTGTGGAAGTTTACCCCAGTGAGATTCAGTGCCTGTGGAAGTGTACCCCAGTGAGAATCAGTGCCTGTGGAAGTTTACCCCAGTGAGATTCAGTGCCTGTGGAAGTGTACCCCAGTGACAGTCAGTGCCTGTGGAAGTTTACCCCATTCAGAGTCAGTGCCTGTGGAAGTGCACCCAAGTGAGGGTGAGTGCCTGTGGATGTTTACCCCATTCTAAGTCAGTGCCTGTGGAAGTGTACCCCAGTGTGAGTCAGTGCCTGTGGAAGTGTACCCCGGTGAGAGTCATTGCCTCTGGAAGTTTACCCCATTCAGTGTCAGTACCTGTGGATGTTTACGCCATTCAGATTCAGTGCCTGTTGAAGTGTACCCCATTCAGAGTCAGTGCCTGTTGAAGTGCACCCCAGTGAGAGTCAGTGCCTGTGGAAGTTTACCCAAGTGAGAGTCAGTGCCTGTAGAAGTGTACCCCAGTTCGAGTCAGTGCCTAGGGAACGGTATCCAAGTCACAGCTAGAGCCTGTGGGACTGCACCCAAGTGAGAGACAATGCCTGTGGAAGTTTACCCAAGTGAGAGTCAGTGCCTCTAGAAGTGTACCCCAGTTCGAGTCAGTGCTGAGGGAACGGTATCCAAGTGACAGCTAGAGCCTGTGCGACTGCACCCCAGTGAGAGACAGTGCCTGTGGAACTTTATCCCATTCAGAGTCAGTGCCTGTGGAAGTTCACCCCAGTGAGAGTCAGTGCCTGTGGATGTTTACCCCATTCAGCTTCAGTACCTGTCGATGTTAACCCCATTCAGATTCAGTGCCTGTAGAAGTGTACCCCAGTGAGAGTCATGCCTGTGGAAATATACCCCTGTGAGAGTCAGTGCCTGTAGAAGTGTTCCCCAGTGAGATTCAGTGGCTGGGGAGGGGCTCTCCATTATGAGTCACTGCCTATAGAAGTGTATCCCATTCAGAGTCAGTGCATGTGGAAAGGTACACCAGTGAGAGACATTGCCTGCAGAAGTGTACCCAAGTGTGAGTCAGTGCCTGTGGAAGTGTACCCAAGTGAGAGTCAGCGCCAATGGAAATGTACCCCAGTGAGAGTCAGTGCCTGTAGAAGTGTACCCAAGTGAGAGTCAGTGCCTGTAGAAGTGTACCCAAGTGAGAGTCAGTGCCTGTGGAAATTTACCCAAGTGAGAGTCAGTGCCTGTGGAACTGTTCCTCAGAGAGATTCAGTGCCAGTAGAAATTTGCCCCTTTCAGAGTCAGTGCCTGTGGAAGTGTACTCCAGTGAGAGTCAGTGCCTGTGGAAGTTTACCTCATTCAGAGTCAGTGCCTGTGGAAGTTTAACCCATTCAGAGTCAGTGCCTGTGGAAATGTACCCCAGTGAGAGTCAGTGCCTGTAGAAGAGTACCCAAGTGAGAGTCAGTGCCTGTGGAAATTTACCCAAGTGAGAGACAGTGCCTGTGGAACTGTTCCTCAGAGAGAGTCAGTTCCTGTGGAAGTTTACCCCATTCACAGTCAGTGCCTGTGGAAGTCTACCCCAGTGAGAGTCAGTGCCTGTGGAAGTTTACCCTGTCAGTGTCAGAGCCTGTCGAAGTGTACCCCACTGAGAGTCATTGCCTGTGGAACTGTAACCAATTCAGAGTCAGTGCCTGTGGAACTTTACCCCATTCAGATTCAGTGCCTGTAGAAGTGTACCGCCGTGAGATTCCGTGGCTGGGAAGCGGCTCACCATTAGGAGTCACTGCCTATGGAAGTGTACCCCACTCCGAGTCAGTGTATGTGGAAATGTACCCCAGTGAGAGTCAATGCCTGTGGAAATGTACGCCGGTGAGTGTCAGTGCCTGTGGAAATGCACCCCAGTGAGTGTCAGTGCCTGTGAAAATGTACCCCAGTGAGAGTCAGTGCCTCTGGAAATGTACCCCAGTGAGAGTCAGTGCCTGTGGAAGTTTACCCCATTCAGAGTCAGTGCCTCTGGAAGTGTACCCCAGTGAGAGTCAGTGCCTGTGGAAGTGCACCCAAGTGAGGGTCAATGCCTGTGGAAGTGTGCCCCATTCAGAGTCATTGGCTGTGGAAGTGTCCCCCTGTGAGAGTCAGTGCCTGTGGGAGTGTTCCCCAGTTAGAGTCATTGCCTCTGGAAAATTTCCCCATTCAGAGTCAGTACCTGTGGATGTTTACCCCATTCATAGTCAGTGCCTGTGGAAGTTTACCCCATTCAGATTCAGTGCCTGTGGAAGTGTACCCCAATGAGAGTCAGTGCCTGTGGAGGTTTTGCCCCATTCAGAGTCAGTGCCTGTGTAAGTGGACCCCAGTGAGATTCAGTGCCTGTGGAAGTTTACCCCATTCAGAGTCAGTGCCTGTGGAACTTTACCCCATTCAGATTCCGTGCCTGTGGAAGTGTACCCCAGTGAGAGTAAATGCCTGTGGAAGCTTACCCCATTCAGAATCAGTGCCTGTGGAAGTGTACTGCTGTGAGAGTCAGTGCCTGTGGAAGCTTACCCCATTCAGATTCAGTGCCTGTAGAAGTGTACCGCCGTGAGATTCCGTGGCTGGGAAGCGGCTCACCATTAGGAGTCACGGCCTTTGGGAGTGTACCCTACTCAGAGTCAGTGCATGTGGAAATGTACCCCAGTGAGAGTCAATGCCTGTGGAAATGTACGCCAGTGAGAGTCAGTGCCTGTGGAAATGCACCCCAGTGAGAGTCAGTGCCTGTGAAAATGTACCCCAGTGAGAGTCAGTGCCTCTGGAAATATACCCCAGTGAGAGTCAGTGCCTGTGGAAGTTTACCCCATTCAGAGTCAGTGCCTCTGGAAGTGTACCACAGTGAGAGTCAGTGCCTGTGGAAGTGCACCCAAGTGAGGGTCAATGCCTGTGGAAGTGTACCCCATTCAGAGTCATTGGCTGTGGGAGTGTCCCCCTGTGAGAGTCAGTGCCTGTGGGAGTGTTCCCCAGTTAGAGTCATTGCCTCTGGAAAATTTCCCCATTCAGAGTCAGTACCTGTGGATGTTTACCCCATTCATAGTCAGTGCCTGTGGAAGTTTACCCCATTCAGATTCAGTGCCTGTGGAAGTGTACCCCAATGAGAGTCAGTGCCTGTGGAGGTTTTGCCCCATTCAGAATCAGTGCCTGTGTAAGTGGACCCCAGTGAGATTCAGTGCCTGTGGAAGTTTACCCCATTCAGATTCAGTACCTGTAGAAGTTTACCCCATTCAGATTCAGATCCTGTAGAAGTTAACCCCATTCAGAGTCAGTGCCTGTGGAAGTGTACCCCAGTGAGAGTCAGTGCCTTTGGAAGTTTTCCCCATTCCGAGTCAGTGCCTGTGTATGTGTACCCCAGTGAGAGTCAGTGCCTGTGGAAGTGTACCCCAGTGAGAGTCAGTGCCTGTGGAAATGTACCCCAGTGAAAGTCAGTGCCTGTGGAGGTTTACACCATTCAGATTCAGTACCTGTAGAAGTTTACCACATTCAGATTCAGTGCCTGTCGAAGTGTACCCCAGTTAGAGTCATTGCCTGTGGAAGTTTAACCCATTCAGAGTCAGTGCATGTGTAAATGTACCCCAGTGAGAGTCAGTGCCTGTGGAAGTGTACCCCAGTGAGAGTCAGTGGCTGGGGAGCGGCTCTCCATTAGGAGTCACTGCTTATAGAAGTGTATCCCATTCAGAGTCAGTGCATGTGGAAAGGTACACCAGTGAGAGACATTGCCTGCAGAAGTGTACCCAAGTGAGAGTCAGTGCCAATGGAAATGTACCCCTTTGAGAGTCAGTGCCTGTGGAAATGTACCCCAGTGAGAGTCAGTGCCTGAAGAAGTGTACCCAATTGAGAGTCAGTGCCTGTGGAGGTTTACCCCATTCAGATTCAGTGCCTGTGGAAGTGTTCCCCAGTGACAGTCAGTGCCTGTGGAAGTGTACCCCATTCAGATTCAATGCCTGTGGAAGTGTCCCCCGGTGAAAATCAGTGCCTGTGGAAGTTTACCCCAGCGAGATTCAGTGCCTGTGGAAGTGTACCCCAGTGACAGTCAGTGCCAGTGGAAGTTTACCCCATTCAGAGTCAGTGCCTGTGGAAGTGCACCCAAGTGAGGGTGAGTGCCTGTGGATGTTTACCCCATTCTAAGTCAGTGCCTGTGGAAGTGTACCCCAGTGTGAGTCAGTGCCTGTGGAAGTGTACCCCGGTGAGAGTCATTGCCTCTGGAAGTTTACCCCATTCAGTGTCAGTACCTGTGGATGTTTACGCCATTCAGATTCAGTGCCTGTTGAAATGCACCCCAGTGAGAGTCAGTGCTTGTGGAAGTTTACCCAAGTGAGAGTCAGTGCCTGCAGAAGTGTACCCCAGTTCGAGTCAGTGCCGAGGGAACGGTATCCAAGTGACAGCTAGAGCCTGTGGGACTGCACCCAAGTGAGAGACAGTGCCTGTGGAAGTTTACCCAAGTGAGAGTCAGTGCCTCTAGAAGTGTACCCCAGTTCGAGTCAGTGCCGAGGGAACGGTATCCAAGTGACAGCTAGAGCCTGTGGGACTGCACCCCAGTGAGAGACAGTGCCTGTGGAAGTTTATCCCATTCAGAGTCAGTGCCTGTGGAAGTTTACCCCAGTGAGAGTCAGTGCCTGTGGATGTTTACCCCATTCAGCTTCAGTACCTGTAGATATAAACCCCATTCAGATTCAGTGCCTGTAGAAGTGTACCCCAGTGAGAGTCAGTGCCTGTGGAACTATACGCCTGTGAGAGTCAGTGCCTGTAGAAGTGTACCCCAGTGAGATTCAGTGGCTGGGGAGCGGCTCTCCATTAGGAGTCACTGCCTATAGAAGTGTATCCCATTCAGAGTCAGTGCATGTGGAAAGGTACACCAGTGAGAGTCAGTGCCTGCAGAAGTGTACCCAAGTGAGAGTCAGTGCCTGCAGAAGTGTACCCAAGTGTGAGTCAGTGCCAAAGGAAATGTACCCCAGTGAGAGTCATGGCCTGTGGAAATGTACCCCATTGAGAGTCAGTGCCTGTAGAAGTGTACCCAAGTGAGAGTCAGTGCCTGTAGAAGTGTACCCAAGTGAGAGTCAGTGCCTGCGGAAATTTACCCAAGTGAGAGTCAGTGCCTGTGGAACTGTCCCTCAGAGAGAGTCAGTGCCACTAGAAATTTGCCCCTTTCAGAGTCAGTGCCTGTGGAAGTGTACTCCAGTGAGAGTCAGTGCCTGTGGATGTTTACCCCATTCAGAGTCAGTTCCTGTGGAAGTTTACCCCATTCAGATTCAGTAACTGTAGAAGTTTACCCCATTCATATTCAGTGCCTGTAGACGATTACCCCATTCAGAGTCAGTGCCTGTGGAAGTGTACCCCATTCAGAGTCAGTGCCTGTGGAAGTTTAACCCATTCAGAGTCAGTGCCTGTGGAAATGTACCCCAGTGAGAGTCAGTGCCTGTAGAAGTGTACCCAAGTGAGAGTCAGTGCCTGTAGAAGTGTACCCAAGTGAGAGTCAGTGCCTGTGGAAATTTACCCAAGTGAGAGTCAGTGCCTGTGGAACTGTTCCTCAGAGAGAGTCAGTGCCAGTAGAAATGTACCCCATTCAGAGTCAGTGCCTGTGGAAGTGTACTCCAGTGAGAGTCAGTGCCTGTGGAAGTTTACCCCATTCAGAGTCAGTGCCTGTGGAAGTGTACCCCAGTGAGAGTCAGTGCCTGTGGAAGATTTCCCTGTCAGAGTCAGAGCCTGTCGAAGTGTACCCCACTGAGAGTCATTGCCTGTGGAACTGTAACCAATTCAGAGTCAGTGCCTGTGGAACTTTACCCCATTCAGATTCCATGCCTGTGGATGTGTTCCCCAGTGAGAGTAAATGCCTGTGGAGGTTTACCCCATTCAGAATCAGTGCCTGTGGAAGTGTACTGCTGTGAGAATCAGTGCCTGTGTAAGTTTACCCCATTCAGATTCAGTGCCTGTGGAAGTGTACCCCAGTGAGAGTCAGTGCCTGTGGAACTTTACGCCATTCAGATTCAGTGCCTGTGGAAGTTTACGCCATTCAGATTCAGTGCCTGTGGAAGTTTACCGCATTCAGAGTCAGTGCCTGTGGAAATGTACCCCTGTGAGAGTCAGTGCCTGTAGAAGTGTACCGCAGTGAGATTCAGTGGCTGGGAAGCGGCTCACCATTAGGAGTCACTGCCTATGGAAGTGTACCCCACTCAGAGTCAGTGCATGTGGAAATGTACCCCAGTGAGAGTCAGTGCCTGTGGAAATGTACGCCAGTGAGAGTCAGTGCCTGTAGAAGTGTACCCAAGTGAGAGTCAGTGCCTGTGGAAATGCACCCCAGTGAGAGTCAGTGCCTGTGAAAATGTACCCCAGTGAGAGTCAGTGCCTCTGGAAGTGTACCCCAGTGAGAGTCAGTGCCTGTGGAAGTTTACTCCATTTAGAGTCAGTGCCTCTGGAAGTGTACCCCAGTGAGAGTCAGTGCCTGTGGAAGTGCACCCAAGTGAGGGTCAATGCCTGTGGAAGTGTACCCCATTCAGAGTCATTGGCTGTGGATGTGTCCCCCTGTGAGAGTCAGTGCCTGTGGGAGTGTACCCCAGTTAGAGTCATTGCCTCTGGAAAATTTCCCCAATGAGAGTCAGTGCCTGTGAATGTTTTGCCCCATTCAGAGTCAGTGCCTGTGTAAGTGGACCCCAGTGAGATTCAGTGCCTGTGGAAGTTTACCCCATTCAGATTCAGTATCTGTAGAAGTTCACCCCATTCAGATTCAGAGCCTGTAGAAGTTAACCCCATTCAGAGTCAGTGCCTGTGGAAGTGTACCACAGTGAGAGTCAGTGCCTTTGGAAGTTTTCCACATTCCGAGTCAGTGCCTGTGTATGTGTACCCCAGTGAGAGTCAGTGCCTGTGGAAGTGTACCCCAGTGGGAGTCAGTGCCTGTGGAAGTTTACCCCATTCAGATTCAGTGCCTGTAGAAGTTTACCACATTCAGATTCAGTGCCTGTCGAAGTGTACCCCAGTTAGAGTCAGTGCCTGTGGAAGTTTAACCCATTCAGAGTCAGTGCATGTGTAAATGTACCCCAGTGAGAGTTAGTACCTCTGGAAGTGTACACCAGTGAGAGTCAGTGCCTGTGGAAGTTTACCCCATTCAGAGTCAGTGCCTGTGCAAGTTTACCCCATTCAGATTCAGTACCTCTAGAAGTTTACACCATTCAGATTCAGTGCCTATAGAAGTGTACCCCACTCAGAGTCAGTGCATGTGGAAATGTACACCAGTGAGAGTCAGTGCCTGTGGAAATGTACCCCAGTGAGAGTCAGTGCCTGCAGAAGTGTACCCAAGTGAGATTCAGTGCCTGTAGAAGTGTACCCAAGTGAGAGTCAGTGCCTGTGGAAATGTACCCCAGTGAGAGTCGGTGCCTGTGGAAATGTACCCCAGTGAGAGTCAGTGCCTGAGGAAGTGTACCCAAGTTAGAATCAGTGCCTGTGGAAGTTTACCCCATTCAGATTCAGTGCCTGTGGAAATGTACCCCAGTGAGAGTCGGTGCCTGCGGAAATGTACCCCAGTGAGAGTCACTGCCTGAGGAAGTGTACGCAAGTGAGAATCAGTGCCTGTGGTAGTTTACCCCATTCAGATTCAGTGCCTGTGGAAGTGAACCCCAGTGAGAGTCAGTGCCTGTGGAAGTTTGTCCCATTCAGTGTCAGTGCCTGTGGAAGTGCGCCCCAGTGAGAGTCAGTGCCTGTGGAAGTTTACCCCATTCAGAGTCAGTGCCTGTGGAAGTGCACCCACGTGAGGGTCAGTGCCTGTGGAACAAAAACAAGAAATGCTGGAATCACTCAGCTGGTCTGGCAGCATCTGTGGAAAGAGAAGCAGAGTTTACGTTTCGGGTCAGTGACCCTTCTTCGGAACTGACAAATAGTAGAAAAGTCACAGATTATAAACAAGTGAGGTGGGGGTGGGGCAAGAGATAACAAAGGAGAAGGTGCAGATTGGACCAGGCCGCACAGCTGACCAAAAGTTCACGGAGAAAAGGCAAACAATATGTTAATGGTGTGTTGAAAGACAAAGCAATATTGTTTGCCTTTTCTCCGTGACCTTTTGATCGGCTATGTGGCCTGGTCCAATCTGCACATTCTCCTTTGTTATCTCTTGCCCCACCCCCACCTCACTTGTTTATAATCTGTGACTTTTCTAATATTTGTCAGTTCCGAAGAAGGGTCACTGACCCGAAACGTTAACTCTGCTTCTCTTTCCACAGATGCTGCCAGACCTGCTGAGTGATTCCAGCATTTCTTGTTTTTGTTTCAGGTTTCTAGCATCTGCAGTATTTTACTTTTATTTCAGTGCCTGTGGAAGCTTACCCCATCCAGTGTCAGTACCTGTGGAAGTGTCCCCCAGTGGGAGTCAGTGCCTGTGGAAGTGTACCCTAGTGAGAGTCATTGCCTCTGGAAGTTTTCCCCATTCAGAGTCAGTACCTGTGGATGTTTACGCCATTCAGATTTAGTGCCTGTGGAAGTGTACCCCAGTGAGAGTCAGTGCCTGTGGAAGTTTGCCCCATTCAGAGTCAGTGCCTGTGGAAGTGCACCCCAGTGATAGTCAGGGCCTGTGGAAGTTTACCCCTTTCAGAGTCAGTGCCTGTGGAAGTGTCCCCCAGTGTGAGTCAGTGCCTGTGAAAGTTTACCCCATGCAGATTCAGTACCTGTAGAAGTTTACCCCATTCAGATTCAGTGTCTGTAGAAGATTACCCCTTTCAGAGTCACTGCCTGTGGAAGTTTACCCCATTCAGTGTCAGTACCTGTGGAAGTGTACCCCAGTGAGAGTCAGTGCCTGTGGAAGTTTACCCCAGTGAGAGTCAGTGCCTGTGGAAGTTTAACCCATTCAGCATCAGTGCCTGTGGAAGTGTACCACAGTGAGAGTCATTGCCTGTGGAAGTGCACTCCAGTGAGAGACAGTGCCTGTGGAAGTTTACCCCATTCAGAGTCAGTGCCTGTGGAAGTTTACCCCATTCAGATTCAGTACATGTAGAAGTTTACACCATTCAGTTTCAGTGCCTGTAGAAGTTTACACCATTCAGATTCAGTACCTGTCGAAGTTTACCCCATTCAGATTCAGTGCCTGTGGAAATGTACCCCATTCAGTATCAGAGCCAGTAGAAGTTAACCCCATTCAGAGTCAGTGCCTGTGGAAGTTTACCCCATTCAGAGTCAGTGCCTGTGGAAGTGTACCCCAGTGAGAGTCAGTGCCTTTGGAAGTTCACCCCACTCAGAGTCAGTGCCTGTGTAAGTGTACCCAAGTGAGAGTCAGTGCCTGTGGAAGTGTACCCCAGAGAGAGTCAGTGCCTGTGGATGTTTAACCCATTCAGAGACAGTGCCTGTGGAAGTGTACCCCAGTGAGAGTTAGTGCCTGTGGAGGTTTACCCCATTCAGTGTCAGTGCCTGTGGAAGTGTACCCCAGTGAGAGTCAGTGCCTGTGGAAGTTTACCCCTTTCAGATTCAGTACCTGTAGAAGTTTACCCCATTCAGATTCAGTGCGTGTGTAAGTGTACCCCATTCAGAGTCAGTGCCTGTGGAAGTTTAACCCATTCAGAGTCACTGCCTGGGGAAGTGTACCCCAGTGAGAGTCAGTGCCTGTGGAAGTTTACCCCATTTAGAGTCAGTGCCTGTGGAAGTTTACCCCAGTGAGAATTAGTGCCTGTGGAAGTTTACCCCATTCAGCTTCAGTCCCTGTAGAAGTTTACACCATTCAGATTCAGTGCCTGTAGAAGTGTACCAAGTGAGAGTCAGTGCCAGTGGAAATGTACCCCTGTGAGAGTCAGTGCCTGCAGAAGTGTACTCCAGTGAGATTCAGTGGCTGGGGAGCAGCTCTCCATTAGGAGTCACTGCCTATAGAAGTGTATCCCATTCAGAGTCAGTGCATGTGGAAAGGTACACCAGTGAGAGTCAGTGCCTGCAGAAGTGTACCCAAGTGAGAGTCAGTGCCTGTAGAAGTGTACCCAAGTGAGAGTCAGTGCCTGTAGAAGTGTACCCAAGTGAGAGTCAGCGCCTGTAGAAGTGTACCCAAGTGAGAGTCAGTGCCTGAAGAAGTGATCCCAAGTGAGAGTCAGTGCCTGTGGAAGTTTACCACATTCAGGGTCAGTGCCTGTGGAAGTGTACCCCAATGACAGTCAGTGCCTGTGGAAGTTTACCCCATTCAGAGTCAGTGCCTGTGGAAGTGCACCCAAGTGAGGCTCAGTGCCTGTGGAAATGCACCCCAGTGAGAGTCAGTGCCTGTGAAAATGTACCCCAGTGAGAGTCAGTGCCTGCAGAAGTGTACCCGAGTGAGAGTCAGTGCCTGTAGAAGTTTACCCCATTCAGATTCAGTGCCTGTGGAAGTGTACCCCAGTGAGAGTCAGTGCCTGTGGAAGTTTACCCCATTCAGAGGCAGTGCCTCTGGAAGTGTACCCCAGTGAGACTCAGTGCCTGAGGAAGTTTACCCCATTCAGAGTCAGTGCCTCTGGAAGTGTACCCCTTTGAGAGTCAGTGCCTGTGGAAGTGCACCCAAGTGAGGGTCAATGCCTGTGGAAGTGTACCCCATTCAGTGTCAGTGCCTGTGGAAGTGTCGCCCTGTGAGAGTCAGTGCCTGTGGGAGTGTACCCCATTTAGTGTCATTGCCTCTGGAAGATTACCCCATTCAGAGTCAGTACCTGTGGATGTTTACCCCATTCAGAGTCAGTGCCTGTGGGCCTGTGGAAGTGTACCCCAGTGAGAGTCAGTGCCTGTGGAAGTTTACCCCATTCAGAGTCAGTGCCTGTGGAAGTGTACCCCAGTGAGATTCAGTGCCTGTGGAAGTTTACCCCATTCAGATTCAGAGCCTGTAGAAGTTATCCCCATTCAGATTCAGTGCATGTCGAAGTGTACCCCAGTTAGAGTCAGTGCCTGTGGAAGTTTACCCCATTCAGATTCAGTACCTGTAGAAGTTAACCCCATTCAGAGTCAGTGCATGTGTAAATGTACCCCAGTGAGAGTCAGTGCCTGTGGAAGTGTACCCCAGTGAGAGTCAGTGCCTGTGGAAGTTTACCCCATTCAGAGTCAGTGCCTCTAGAAGTTTACACCATTCAGATTCAATGCCTATAGAAGTGTACCCCACTCAGAGTCAGTGCATGTGGAAATGTGCACCAGTGAGAGTCAGTGCCTGTGGAAATGTACCCCAGTGAAAGCCAGTGCCTGCAGAAGTGTACCCAAGTGAGAGTCAGTGCCTGTAGACGTGTACCCAAGTGAGAGTCAGTGCCTGTGGGTATGTACCCCAGTGAGAGTCGGTGCCTGTGGAAATGTACCCCAGTGAGAGTCAGTGCCTGTGGAAGAGCACACAAGTGAGGGTCAATGCCTGTGGAAGTGTACCCCATTCAGTGTCAGTGCCTGTGGAAGTGTCGCCCTGTGAGAGTCAGTGCCTGTGGGAGTGTACCCCATTTAGTGTCATTGCCTCTGGAAGATTACCCCATTCAGAGTCAGTACCTGTGGATGTTTACCCCATTCAGAGTCAGTGCCTGTGGGCCTGTGGAAGTGTACCCCAGTGAGAGTCAGTGCCTGTGGAAGTTTACCCCATTCAGAGTCAGTGCCTGTGTAAGTGTACCCCAGTGAGATTCAGTGCCTGTGGAAGTTTACCCCATTCAGATTCAGTACCTGTAGAAGTTATCCCCGTTCGGAGTCAGTGCCTGTGGAAGCTTACCCTATTCATAGTCAGTGCCTGTGGAAGTGTACCCCAGTGAGAGTCAGTGCCTTTGGAAGTTTTCCCCATTCCGAATCAGAGCCTGTGTAAGTGTACCCCAGTGAGATTCAGTGCCTGTGGAAGTTTACCCCATTCAGATTCAGTACCTGTAGAAGTTATCCCCGTTCGGAGTCAGTGCCTGTGGAAGCTTACCCTATTCATAGTCAGTGCCTGTGGAAGTGTACCCCAGTGAGATTCAGTGCCTGTGGAAGTGTACCCCAGTGAGATTCAGTGCCTGTGGAAGTTTAACCCATTCAGAGTCAGTGCCTGTGGAAATGTACCCCAGTGAAAGTCAGTGTCTGTGGAAGTTTACCCCATTCAGATTCAGTACCTGTAGAAGTTAACCCCATTCAGATTCAGTGCATGTCGAAGTGTACCCCAGTTAGAGTCAGTGCCTGTGGAAGTTTACCCCATTCAGAGTCAGTGCATGTGTAAATGTACCCCAGTGAGAGTCAGTGCCTGTGGAAGTGTACCCCAGTGAGAGTCAGTGCCTGTGGAAGTTTACCCCATTCAGAGTCAGTGCCTCTAGAAGTTTACACCATTCAGATTCAATGCCTATAGAAGTGTACCCCACTCAGAGTCAGTGCATGTGGAAATGTGCACCAGTGAGAGTCAGTGCCTGTGGAAATGTACCCCAGTGAAAGCCAGTGCCTGCAGAAGTGTACCCAAGTGAGAGTCAGTGCCTGTAGACGTGTACCCAAGTGAGAGTCAGTGCCTGTGGGTATGTACCCCAGTGAGAGTCGGTGCCTGTGGAAATGTACCCCAGTGAGAGTCAGTGCCTGAGGAAGTGTACCCAAGTGAGAGTCAGTGCCTGTGGAAGTTTACCCCGTTCAGATTCAGTGCCTGTGGAAGTGTACCCCAGTGAGAGTCACTGCCTGTGGAAGTTTACCCCATTCAGAGTCAGTGCCTGTGGAAGTGCACCCAAGTGTGGGTCAGTGCCTGTGGAACAAAAACAAGAAATGCTGGAATCACTCAGCAGGTCTGGCAGCCTCTGTGGAAAGAGAAGCAGAGTTAACGTTTCGGGTCAGTGACCCTTCTTCGGAACTGACAAATATTAGAAAAGTCACAGATTATAAACAAGTGAGGTGGGGGTGGGGCAAGAGATAACAAAGGAGAAGGTGCAGATTGGACCAGGCCACATAGCTGACCAAAAGTTCACGGAGAAAAGGCAAACAATATGTTAATGTTGTGTTGAAAGACAAAGCAATATTGTTTGCCTTTTCTCCGTGACCTTTTGGTCAGCTATGTGGCCTGGTCCAATCTGCACCTTCTCCTTTGTTATCTCTTGCCCAACCCCCACCTCACTTGTTTATAATCTGTTACTTTTCTAATATTTGTGAGTTCCGAACAAGGGTCACTGACCCGAAACGTTAACTCTGCTTCTCTTTCCACAGATGCTGCCAGACCTGCTGAGTGATTCCAGCATTTCTTGTTTTTGTTTAAGATTTCCAGCATCCGCAGTATTTTGCTTTTATTTCAGTGCCTTTGGAAGTTTACCCCATTCAGAGTCAGTGCCTGTGGAAGTGTCCCCAAGTGGGAGTCAGTGCCTGTGGAATTGTACCCCAGTTGGAGTCATTGCCTCTGGAAGTTTACCCCATTCAGAGTCAGTACCTGTGGATGTTTACGCCATTCAGATTCAGTGCCTGTGGAAGTGTACCCCAGTGAGAGTCAGTGCCTGTGGAGGTTTGCCCCATTCAGAGTCAGTGCCTGTGGAAGTGCCCCCAGTGAGAGTCAGGGCCTGTGGAAGTTTACCCCTTTCAGAATCAGTGCCTGTGGAAGTGTCCCCCAGTGTGAGTCAGTGCCTGTGGAAGTTTACCCCAAGCAGATTCAGTACCTGTAGAAGTGTACCCCATTCAGATTCAGTGTCTGTGGAAGTGTACCACAGTGCGAGTCATTGCCTGTGGAAGTGCACTCCAGTGAGAGACAGTGCCTGTTGAAGTTTACCCCATTCAGAGTCAGTGCCTGTAGAAGTTTACCCCATTCAGATTCAGTACCTGTAGAAGTTTACCCCATTCAGATTCAGTAACTGTAGAAGTTTACCCCATTCATATTCAGTGCCTGTAGACGATTACCCCATTCAGAGTCAGTGCCTGTGGAAGTGTACCCCATTCAGAGTCAGTGCCTGTGGAAGTTTACCCCATTCAGAGTCAGTGCCTGTGGAAATGTACCCCAGTGAGAGTCAGTGCCTGCAGAAGTGTACCCAAGTGAGAGTCAGTGCCTGTAGAAGTGTACCCAAGTGAGAGTCAGTGCCAGTAGAAATTTGCCCCATTCAGAGTCAGTGCCTGTGGAAGTGTACTCCAGTGAGAGTCAGTGCCTGTGGAAGTTTACCCCATTCAGAGTCAGTGCCTGTGGAAGTGTACGCCAGTGAGAGTCAGTGCCTGTGGAAGTTTACCCAGTCAGAGTCACTGCCTGTCGAAGTGTACCCCACTGAGAGTCATTGCCTGTGGAAGTGTACCCCAGTGAGAGTCAGTGCCTGTGGAAGTTTACGCCATTCAGATTCAGTGCCTGTGGAAGTGTACTCCTGTGAGAGTCAATGCCTGTGGAAGTTTACCACATTCAGAGTCAGTGCCTGTGGAAATGTACCCCTGTGAGAGTCAGTGCCTGTAGAAGTGTACCCCAGTGAGATTCAGTGGCTGGGAAGCGGCTCTCCATTCGGAGTCACTGCCTGTGGAAGTGTACCCCACTCAGAGTCAGTGCATTTTGCGAGAATAAGAAATACTGAAATGTTGTTTCTACAGCTTGTGGAAAGTTACCAAGAAGTCATTTGTACACAACATAATGAAATCACTGAAAAAGAGAACTGATAAGGATATGTCAGGGGAGACCTTAAGACAGTACATCATTGACAAAGAGAATTGATAAGGGTATGTAAGTAAAGACCTTAAGACAGTACATCACTGACAAAGAGAATTGATAAGGGTATGTAAGTGGAGAAATTAAGACAGTATATCAATTACAAATTGTGCTTAGGCAGATAAAAGAGAAGCAGCAAGAGTTAGAACAAAGGATGTAGTGAATGAGAAACTGCCCCACTAAGATAAAGGCTGACAGCTGCAAGTTAAAACAGATAATGGAGAGCCAAATAAGGTAAAACAAAAACAAGAGTTAGGGGCCAGAACGTTAGAGTAGGGGGAGATGTAAACAGAGGAGGAGACTGTAGCAACCATAGGATAGGTTAGTGTCATAATACGTTATAACCAATAATGTAAAATAAAGGCGTGGACAAATGGATTTGTATTGTATAAACATGAACTGAATATGTTGATCGGTGTGCCTGCTTGTTGGACACCCGATCTTGCAAGAACGTTAAATAAACTTACTTCTTCAGAGTTTGACTTGGTGTAAATTATTATCAAGTGGGCTACGTTTCTCACAATTGGGGGCTCGTCCGGGATCTCTTCATCATTGCCGGGACCGCGGCCGACGACAGACGAGAAGACGCGTCCCGTTAATTTAAAAACGGTCTCGTTTCTCTCGTTGGTAGCGGACCTGAGTAATTGACTGAAAATGATCCTAGGGAAGTCACTCTGAACGAGTATTTAGTGCGGCAGGTACACATGTGAAGTCAGGCAACTCCGTGCACGGACCAAGGTAAGAAAAACGACTTTTAAGTATTATCTTGGTGACTTATGGTTAACTGTAGGATAAGACCTTCTAAGTACTAAAAGTCCTTGAGGAGTGAATTTTACAGTCCTGCAGTATAAGACCCTTCAGCTAGGAGGTGAGTACTGTAAGGTATAAGACCCTTCAGTTAGGAGGTGAATACCGTAAGGTATAAGACCCTTCAGCTAGGAGGTGAATACCGTAGGGTACAAGACCCTTCAGTTAGGAGGTGAATACTGTGGGGCAGTATAAGACCCTTCAGCTAGGAGGTGAATACCGTAAGGTATAAGACCCTTCAGTTAGGAGGTGAATACCGTAGGGTACAAGACCCTTCAGTTAGGAGGTGAATACTGTGGGGCAGTATAAGACCCTTCAGCTAGGAGGTGAGTACCGTAGGGTATAAGACCCTTCAGTTAGGAGGTGAATACCGTAAGGTATAAGACCCTCTAGCTAGGAGGTGAATACCGTAGGGTACAAGACCCTTCAGTTAGGAGGTGAATACTGTGGGGCAGTATAAGACCCTTCAGCTAGGAGGTGAGTACCGTAGGGTATAAGACCCTTCAGTTAGGAGGTGAATACCGTAAGGTATAAGACCCTTCAGCTAGGAGGTGAATACCGTAGGGTACAAGACCCTTCAGTTAGGAGGTGAATACTGTGGGGCAGTATAAGACCCTTCAGCTGGGAGGTGAGTACTGTGTGGTATAAGACCCTTCAGTTAGGAGGTGAATACCGTAAGGTATAAGACCCTTCAGCTCGGAGGTGAATACCGTCGGGTACAAGACCCTTCAGTTAACCATGGGAAATAAATCGTCTAAAAAGTAAGACGATGGGAGACAAGGAAAGTCTGCCGGCAACATCCCTCCAGAAAGTCCATTGGGACGGATGTTGGAGTATTGGGATTTAGAGTCAAAAACCAAGGAGAAAAAGACCCAAATATGATCTAAGGACAGCAAGAAGGACCACCCCTAAACCCGACGATAACGACGACGATAGAGACAGAGAGTCTCCTAAGACAATGATGCCCTTGAGAAAGGTACCAATAGGAAATAATGAAATTGGATTTGTTAGTGCACCATTAATGTCAGGAGAGGTAAGAGTGTTTAAAAAGGAAATGAAAGTCCTCGTAGAAGACCCCTGAAAATTTGGGAAAGAGAAAACCCTCCCGGGGTAGGGGGAAACGAACCAGCTGAACAAAAATACCCTAATCAAGACCCGCAGTGGCAGAACAATAATATCGGCCATCGGGGCCAGATGAAAGACCTTAGAAATCTGATAGTAAAAGGCATTGTTGTAAACAAGTAGTTGAAGCCCCTGCAAAACTTATGCCTTTACAGAGTTACCGCAGGCCCCTCTTATGGCACAAGCAGGCGACGTATTGAGTGCGACCCCTCTGGGTGTTGAAGGCTGTTTCTGGACAAATAGAGACCATTAAAGGCAACTAGGTGGGATCAAGGGATTGATTTTTAAAAATGTTTTGAAGAATCAAAAGGGGGGACTGTGAGAACAGAATTTAGATTTTAGAATTTTTAAGAACAGAATTACATGGGAACATTTAAGATAAAACAATTAATCAGTCATGTATTGCTAACAAGCTAGCTGACTTCATAACTTCAGGGCTGCAGAGGCAACTTGGCCTTGCAGCTGGTACAGCGAGAGAGAGAGAGAGAGACATTGTACTTCAACAGCACTCTTCTTATCACCCAGACATGACAATCCGAGGGAAAAGTTAGAATGAAAAACATATCGACCAGGCTAATACACGCCCCCTTGTTAGAGGGTGGCTCAGCCTACCCTGAAACAATTAATCAGTCATGTACTGCTAACAAGCTAGCTTCAGTGCTGTAGGGAGGGACAGCTTATCAGAAATGACTTCATAACTTCAGGGCTGCAGAGGCAACTTGGCCTTGCAGCTGGTACAGAGAGAGCGAGAGCGAGAGAGAGAGAGAGAGAGACATTATACTTCAACAGCACTCTTCTTATCACCCAGACATGACAAAGTTAGAATGAAAAACATACCGACCAGGCTAATACACACCCCCTTGTTGGAGGGTGGCTCAGCCTACCCTTCTGATTCAGCAGTTGCTGAGTTTTTTATATTTGCTTTTATATTATACTGTTTAAATGTTATTTGAGTAAATAGATCCACATAATCCTAGTGAATATAAATAATCATATATAAGTTGATCAGTAGAGAGAGAAGGTTATCATAGAATGATAAAAGGGGGGAATGTGGAAGTGAGCAGAAAGGCATGGCACAATGCTTAATGGGAAATATAGCCAAGTTAGGAATAGTAGCTTTGCTGAGCTTTGATTTTAAGTGGCAGAAACCACAATGAAATAGCTAAAAGCAGAGTGTGTGCAAGCTGTGGCAGCCACAGCACTTCAGACCAAGGAAGTCATTTTACCTCGAAGCTATTACAAGAAATAGTTAGGGGATTGGGAATCCAATGGGACTTCCATACCCCTTGGCACCCTCCCTCTTCAGGGCGGGTGGAAAGAATGAATCAGACCTAAAAGAAACACCTGTCCAAACTGATACTTGAAACAAGGTTACCCTGGACAGAATGTTTACCTATAACGATACTCAGAATTCGGACAGCCCCTAGAAAAGATGTGGGACTGTCCCCCTATGAAATGCTATTCGGAGTACCCTATATGGGAACCAGGGGCGAGATGCCAATCTTAGAAACTAAAGATTCGTTTCTAAAGAACTATATACTGGCGTTGTCTTCCTCATTGTCATTCCTCAGGAAGCAAGGCCTGTTAGCACAGACCCCACCTCTCGAATTTGCAGTGCACAAGATCCAACCAGGAGATTGGGTTCTGGTGAAATCGTGGAAAGAGACTAAACAACAACTGAACTGGGAAAGACCATACCAGACTCTCCTAACTACTGAAACAGCCATAAGAACGGCAGAAAGAGGTTGGACCCACTACACAAGAATCAAGGGGCCGGTACAAACCCCGGCCGAGGAAGGAACTTGGACAACCGAATTAACAGAAGAACCATTGAAAATAAAGCTAAAAAGACTTTGAGTAACGAACTTTTTTTAATATATAACGGTGCGAGCGCGGAAATACTGCCTGTAATATTGTGTGCCTTCTCTCTTTCTTTTCAAAAGTAGCCAGGAAATAAAATGGGTTGGATGTTTTTGTATTACCCACTTCCAATTAGACAACAAGGTGTTTGCAGTAACAGTTAGAGAAGGGAAAAAGAAAGGTGAATTAAAATGTTGTTTTCAGGTAACAATAGATAAGACTGGTAAACCATCTAACAAACTAAAAGGGACCTCTCATAATGATCCTAACATAGTAAAAATAAGAGAGGTAAAGGACCTGAGAAAGACAATTGAGATAGAAACCGGTTATGGGGACACAAATGCCTGGGTAGAATGGATAAAATATACTGTAAAAAGTTTGAACAAAAACAATTGCTATGCTTGTGCATCTGGTAGACCGATAGCTCAAGTAGTACCTTTCCCGCTGGGGTGGGAGCGTGACCGAAAGGGCATGGAATGCATGTTAGCCCTATATCAGGATAAGACGGCTTGGGGTATTCAAACTTGCATATCCTTGTCAATAATGTTCCCTCCCCTAGAGAAAAAGGATTCAAGGACTCCCCCTTCATTTTTAGCCACCAGTGTGAATCACACATCATGCGTATGTCGACACGGTGCGGAGCTAACCAGAAATATGGGAGAGTTGAAGTCATGCATAGAGACTGAGGACGTAACTGGAAGAGTCAGGGGAGGGAACTACTCATCATTGAATGTTCCCAGAGCGGATTTATGGTGGTATTGCGGAGGAAAAATCCTGAGACAGACCTTACCCTCCCAGTGGAAGGGGACGTGCGCAATTGTTCAATTGGCAATACCATTCACCTTGGCATTTGAGAAACAAAAGATAATAACGAGGGAAAGGGGTAAAAGGGAAGTGATAGCGAACTCTTTTGACGACCAGGTGTACTTGGATTCCATAGGGGTCCCAAGAGGGGTACCTGATGAATTCAAGGCCCGAAACCAAATAACCGCCGGTTTCGAGTCTTTGTTTTGGTGGGTCACTATTAACAAAAATGTAGATTGGATAAATTATATTTATTACAACCAACAAAGATTTATAAATTATACTAGAGATGCGGTAAAAGGTATAGCTGAACAATTAGATGCCACTAGTAGAATGGCTTGGGAAAATCGACTGGCTCGAGATATGATCTTAGCAGAAAAAGGAGGTGTGTGTATAATGTTAGGAGGGAAATGTTGCACATTAATCCCAAATAACACAGCACCCGATGGTTCAATCACCCGAGCACTGCAAGGGTTAACAACTTTAGCAGAGGAGATGGCCGAAAATTCAGGAGCAGACACTTCCCTGACAGGGTGGCTTGAATCCTGGTTTAGAAAATGGAAAGGCATGATAATCTCGGTTTTTACCTCCTTGATCATGGTTGTCGGAATACTAATAGTCATCGGGTGTTGTATTATTCCTTGTGGAAGAGGGCTGACACAGCGATTGATTGAGACAGCTTTGACGAATCAGATGTTAATACAAAGAGGCCAGGAAGAAAGTATGTACCTGTTAGGTAATGACAAAGTGGATAGTATCAACAGAAATACAGACATTGAAAAGGCGGCTGAAATAATGCTCAGAGGATTTGAGAGGACATATGAGAACCCTCCGCAGTATGGAGAAAACAACAAGGATTAAGTAAAAGAAAAGGGGGAATTGTGAGAATAAGAAATACTGAAATGTTGTTTCTACAGCTTGTGGAAAGTTACCAAGAAGTCATTTGTGCACAACATAATGAAATCACTGAAAAAGTGAACTGATAAGGGTCTGTAAGTGGAGACCTTAAGACAGTACATCACTGAAAAAGTGAACTGATAAGGGTCTGTAAGTAGAGACCTTAAGACAGTACATCACTGACAAAGAGAACTGATAAGGGTATGTGGAGACCTTAAGACAGTACATCACTGACAAAGAGAATTGATAAGGGTATGTAAGTACAGACCTTGGGACAGTACATCACTTAAAAATTGTGCTTAGGCCGATAAAAGAGAAACAGCAAGAGTTAGAACAAAGGATGTAGTGAATAAGAAACTGCCCCACGAAGATAAAGGCTGACAGCTGCAAGTTAAAACACATAATGGAGAGCCAAATAAGGTAAAACAAAAACAAGAGTTAGGGGCTAGAAAGTTAGAGTAGGGGGAGAAGTAAACAGAGGAGGAGACTGTAGCAACCATAGGATAGGTTAGTGTCATAATACGTTATAACCAATAATGTAAAATAAAGGCGTGGACAAATGGATTTGTATTGTATAAACATGAACTGAATATGTTGATCGGTGTGCCTGCTTGTTGGACACCCGATCTTGCAAGACCGTTAAATAAACTTACTTCTTCAGAGTTTGACTTGGTGTAAATTATTATCAAGTGGGCTACGTTTCTCACATCCCCTGAGTCGGTGAGACAAAGACAGGGGGCGGATTACTCATCCCCTAAATTTGTGAAACCGAGACAAGGGGCGGTCTACTCATCCCCAGAGTTTGTGACACAGAGACAGGTAGCGGTCTACTCATCCCCTGAGTCTGTGATACAAAGACAGTGTGCGGTCTACTCATCCCCTGAGTCTGTTATACAAAGACAGTGTGCGGTCTACTCATCCCCTGATTCTGTTATACAGAGACAGGTAGCGGTCTACTCATCCCCTGAGTCTGTGATACAAAGACAGTGTGCGGTCTACTCATCCCCTGAGTCTGTGATACAAAGACAGTGTGCGGTCTACTCATCCCCGGAGTCTGTTATACAGAGACAGGGGGCGGTCTACTCATCCCCTGAGTCTGTTATACAGAGACAGGGGGCGGTCCACTCTTACCCCGAGAGCGTGATATAGAGAAAGAGGACAGTCTACTCATACCCTGAGTCTGAGATGCAGAGACAAGGGGCAGTTTACCCATCCCCTGGGTCTGTGATACAGAGACAGGGGGCGGTCGACTCATCCCCTGAGTCTGTGATGCAGAGACAGGGGGCAGTCTGCTCATCCACTGAGTGTGTGATACAAAGACAGGGGTTGGTCTACTCATCCCCTGAGTTTGTGATACAGAGACAGGGAGCAGTCTACTCATCCCCTGAGTCTGTGATACAGAGACAGGGGGCGGTCTACTCATCCCCTGAGTTTGTGATACAGAGACAGGGAGCGTTCTGCTCATCCCCTGAGTCTGTGATACAGAGACAGGGGGATGTCTACTTATCCCCTGAGTCGGTGAGACAAAGACAGGGGGCGTATTACTTATCCCCTAAATTTGTGATACCGAGACAAGGGGCGGTCTGCTCATGCCCTAAATTTGTGAAACCGAGACAGGGAGTGGTCTACTCATCCCCTGAGTCTGCGATACAAAGACAGTGTGCGGTCTACTCATCCCCTGAGTCTGCTATACAGAGACAGGGGGCGGTCTACTCATTCACTGAGTCTGTGAGACAGAGACAGGGGGCGGTCCACTCATCCCCTGAGTCTATGATACAGAGACAGGGGGCGGTCGACTCATCCCCTGAGTCCGTGATACAGAGAAAGTGAGCGGTCTACTCATCCCCTGAGTCTGTGATACAGAGACAGGGGGCGGTCTACTCATCCCCTGAGTCTGTGATACAGAGACAGGGGGCGGTCTACTCATCCATTGAGTCCGTGATACAGAGACAGGGGGCGGTCTACTCATCCCCTGAGTTTGTGATACAGAGACAGGGAGCGGTCTACTCATCCCCTGAGTCGGTGATCCCAAGACAGGGGGCGGTTTCCTCATCCCCTAAATTTGTGATACCGAGACAAGGGGCGGTCTACTCATGCTCTAAATTTGTGAAAGCGAGACAGGGGGCAGTCTACTCTTTCCCTAAATTTGTGATACAGAGACAGGGGGCAGTCTACTCATCCCCAGAGTTTGTGATACAAAGACAGGGAGCGGTCTACTCATCCCTTGAGTCTGTGATACAAAGACAGAGGGCGGTTTACTCTTCCCCTGAGCCCGTGATACAAAGACAGGGAGCGGTCTACTCATTCCTTGAGTCTGTGATACAAAGACAGAGGGCGGTTTACTCATCCACTGAGTCTGTGGTGCAGAGACAGGGGGCGGTCTACTCATCCACTGAGTCTGTGATGCAGCGACAGGGGGCGCTCTACTCATCCCCTGAGTCTGTGATGCAGAGACAGGGGGCGGTCTACTCATCCACTGAGTCTGTGATGCAGAGACAGGGGGCGCTCTACTCATCCCCTGAGTATGTGATACAGAGACAAGGGGGCGGTCTACTCATTCCTTGAGTCTGTGATACAGAGACAGGAGGCGGTCTGCTCATCACCTGAGTCGATGACACAGAGACAAGGGGGCGGTCTACTCATCCATTGAGTCCGTGATACAGAGACAGGGGCGGTCTACGCATCCCCTGAGTTTGTGATACAGAGACAGGGGCGGTCTACGCATCCCCTGAGTTTGTGATACAGAGACAGGGTGCGGTCTACTCATCCCTTGAGGCTGTGATACAGAGACAGGGGGCGGTCTAATCATCACCTGAGTCTGTGCGACAGAGAGAACGGGCAGTTTACTCATCCCCTGAGTGTGTAATTAAGAGACAGGGGACGGTCTACTCATCCACTGACTATGTGAGACAGAGACAGGGGGCGGTCTGCTCATCCACTGAGTCTGTGATACAGAGACAGGGGGCGCTCTACACATCCCCTGAGTATGTGATACAGAGACAGGGGGCGGTCTACTCATCCACTGAGTCTGTGATACAGAGACAGGGGGCGCTCTACACATCCCCTGAGTATGTGATACAGAGACAAGGGGGCGGTCTACTCATTCCTTGAGTCTGTGATACAGAGACAGGAGGCGGTCTGCTCATCACCTGAGTCGATGATACAGAGACAGGGGGCGGTCTACTCATCCACTGAGTCTGTAATACAGAGTCAGGGGACGGTCTACTCATCCACTGACTGTGAGACAGAGACAGGGGGCGGTCTACTCATCCACTCAGTCTGTGATACAGAGACAGGGGGCGGTCTACTCATCCACTGAGTCTGTAATACAGAGTCAGGGGACGGTCTACTCATCCACTGACTGTGAGACAGAGACAGGGGGCGGTCTACTCATCCACTCAGTATGTGATACAGAGACAGGGGGCAGTCTACTCATCCACTGAGTCTGTGAGACAGAGACAGGGGCCGGTCTACTCATCCACTGACTGTGAGACAGAGACAGGGGGCGGTCTACTCATCCACTCAGTCTGTGATACAGAGACAGTGGGCGGTCTACTCTTACACTGAGTCTGTGATACAGAGACAGGGGTCGGTCTACTCATCCACTGACTCTGTGAGACAGAGACAGGGGGCGGTCTACTCATCCACTGAGTCTGTGATGCAGAGACAAGGGGGCGGTCTTCTCATTCCTTGAGTCAGTGATACAGAGACAGGAGGCGGTCTACTCATCCCCTGAGTCTATGATACAGAGACAGTGGGCGCTCTACTCATCCCCTGAGTCTGTGATACAGAGACAGGGGACGGTCTACTCATCCACTGACTCTGAGATTCAGAGACAGGGGGCGGTCTACTCATCCCCTGAGTCTTTGATACAGAGACAGGGAGTCGGTTAACTCATCCAGTGAGCGTGTGATACAAAGACAGGGGTCGGTCAACTCATCCCCTGAGTCTGTTATACAGAGACAGGGGGCGCTCTCCTCATCCCCTGAGTCTGTGATACAGAGACAGGGGGCGGTCTACTCATCCACTGAGTCTGTGATACAGAGACAGGGGGCACTCTACTCATCCCCTGAGTCTGTGATACAAAGACAGGGGACGGTCTACTCATCCCCTGAGTCTTTGATACAGAGACAGGGGGCGGTCTACTCATCCCCTGAGTCTGTTATACAGAGACAGGGGGCGCTCTCCTCATCCCCTGAGTCTGTTATACAGAGACAGGGGGCGCTCTCCTCATCCCCGGAGTCTGTGATGCAGAGACAGGGGGCGGTCTACTCATCCTCCGAGTGCGTGATACAGAGAAAGGGGGCAGTTTACTCATCCCCTGGGTCTGTGATACAGAGGAAGGGGGCGGTCTACTCAACCCCTGAGTCTGTGATACAGAGACAGGGGGCGGTCTACGCATCCCCTGAGTCTGAGATACAGAGGCAGGGGGCGGTCTACTTATCCCCTCAGTTTGTGATGCAGAGACAGGGGGAAGTCTGCTCATCCACTGAGTCTGTGATACAGAGGCAGGGGGCGGTCTACTTATCCCCTCAGTTTGTGATGCAGAGACAGGGGACGATCTACTCATCCCCTGAGTTTGTGATAGAGAGACAGGGGGCAGTCTACTCATCCCCTAAATTTGTGATACAGAGACAGGGAGCGGTCTCCTTATCCCCTCAGTTTGTGATACAGAGACAGGGGGCGGTCTACTCATCCCCTGAGTCTGTGACACAGAGACAGGTGGCGCTCTACTAATCCCCTGAGTCTGTGATCCAGAGACAGGGGGCTATCTACTCATCCCCTGAGTCTATGATAAAGGGACAAGGGGCGGTCTACTCATCCACTGAGTCTGTGATCCAGAGACAGGGTGCTATCTACTCATCCCCTGAGTCTATGATAAAGGGACAAGGGGCGGTCTACTCATCCACTGAGTCTGTGATCCAGAGACAGGGGGCGGTCTACTTATCCCCTCAGTTTGTGATGCAGAGACAGGGGGCGGTCTACTCATCCACTGAGTCTGTGATACAGAGACAGTGGGCGCTCTAATCATCCCCTGAGTATGTGATACAGAAACAGGGGGCGGTCTACTCATCCACTGACTCTGAGATACAGAGACAGGGGGCGGTCTGCTCATCCACTGAGTCTGTGATGCAGAGACAGGGGGCGCTCTACTCATCCCCTCAGTTTGTGATACAGAGACAGGGGGCGGTCTACTCATCCACTGATTCTGTGAGACAGAGACAGGGGGCGGTCGACTCATCCACTGAGTCTGTGATGCAGAGACAGGGGGCGGTCTACTCATCCACTGACTCTGAGATACAGAGACAGGGGGCGGTCTACTCATCCACTGAGTCTGTGATACAGAGACAAGGGGGCGGTCTACTCATTCCTTGAGTCTGTGATACAGAGACAGGAGGCGGTCTGCTCATCACCTGAGTCGATGATACAGAGACGGGGGTCGGTCTACTCATCCACTGAGTCTGTGATACAGAGACAAGGGGGCGGTCTACTCATCCCCTGAGTCAATGATAGAGAGACAGGGGGCTGTCAACTCGTCCCCTGAGTCTATGATAAAGAGACAGTGGGCGCTCTACTCATCCCCTGAGTCTGTGATACAGAGACAGGGGGCTGTCTACTCATCCCCTGAGTCTTTGATACAGAGACAGGGGCCGGTCTACTCATCCCTTGAGGCTGTGATACAGAGACAGGGAGCTGACTAATCACCCCCTAAGTCTGTGATACAGAGACAGGAGGCGGTCTACTCATCCCCTGAGTCTGTGATGCAAAGACAGGAGGCAGTTTACTCATCCCCTGAGTCTGTGATGCAGAGACAGGGGGCTGTCTCCTCATCCCCAAATTCTGAGTTACAGAGACAGGGGGCGGTCTACTCATCCACTGAGTCTGTGATACAGAGTCAGGGGACGGTCTACTCATCCACTGACTGTGAGACAGAGACAGGGGGCGGTCTACTCATCCACTGAGTCTGTGATACAGAGACAGTGGGCGGTCTACTCTTCCACTGAGTCTGTGATACAGAGACAGGGGACGGTCTACTCATCCACTGAGTCTGCGATACAGAGACAAGGGGCCCTCTACTCATCCCCTGAGTATGTGATACAGAAACAGGGGGCGGTCTACTCATCCACTGACTCTGAGATACGGAGACAGGGGGCGGTCTACTCATCCACTGAGTCTGTGATGCAGAGACAGGGGGCGGTCTACTCATCCACTGAGTCTGTGATACAGAGACGGGACGGTCTACTCATTGACTGACTCTGTGAGACAGCGACAGGGGGCGGTGTACTCATGCACTGAGTCTGTGATACAGTGACAGGGGGCGCTCTACTCATCCCCTGAGTTTGTGATACAGAGACAGGGGGTGGTCTACTCATCCACTGACTATGTGAGACAGAGTCAGGGGGCGTTCTACTCATTCACTGAGTCTGTGATACAGAGACAGGGGGCGGTCTACTCATCCACTGAGTCTGTGATACAGAGACAGGGGACGGTCTACTCATCCACTGACTATGTGAGACAGAGACAGGGGGCGGTCTATTCATCCACTGAGTCTGTGATACAGAGACAAGGGGGCGGTCTACTCATTCCTTGAGTCTGTGATACAGAGACAGGAGGCGGTCTGCTCATCACCTGAGTCGATGATACAGAGACGGGGGTCGGTCTACTCATCCACTGAGTCTGTGATACAGAGACAAGGGGGCGGTCTACTCATCCCCTGAGTCTGTGATACAGAGACAGGGGGCGCTCTAATCAAACCCCTGAGACTATGGTAGAGAGACAGGGGGCAATCAACTCATCCCCTGAGTCTTTGAGACAGAGACAGAGGGCGGTCTACTCATCCACTGAGTCTGTCATACAGAGACAGGGGGCGGTCTACTCATCCACTGAGTCTGTAAAAAAGAGACAGTGGGCGCTCTCCTCATCCCCTGAGTCTGTGATGCAGAGACAGGGGGCGGTCTACTCATCCCCTGAGTCTTTGATACAGAGACAGGGGGCGGTCTACTCATCCACTGAGTCTGTCATACAGAGACAGGGGGCGGTCTACTCATCCACTGAGTCTGTAATACAGAGTCAGGGGACGGTCTACTCATCCACTGACTGTGAGACAGAGACAGGGGGCGGTCTACTCATCCACTCAGTCTGTGATACAGAGACAGGGGGCGGTCTACTCATCCACTGAGTCTGTAATACAGAGTCAGGGGACGGTCTACTCATCCACTGACTGTGAGACAGAGACAGGGGGCGGTCTACTCATCCACTCAGTATGTGATACAGAGACAGGGGGCAGTCTACTCATCCACTGAGTCTGTGAGACAGAGACAGGGGCCGGTCTACTCATCCACTGACTGTGAGACAGAGACAGGGGGCGGTCTACTCATCCACTCAGTCTGTGATACAGAGACAGTGGGCGGTCTACTCTTACACTGAGTCTGTGATACAGAGACAGGGGTCGGTCTACTCATCCACTGACTCTGTGAGACAGAGACAGGGGGCGGTCTACTCATCCACTGAGTCTGTGATGCAGAGACAAGGGGGCGGTCTTCTCATTCCTTGAGTCAGTGATACAGAGACAGGAGGCGGTCTACTCATCCCCTGAGTCTATGATACAGAGACAGTGGGCGCTCTACTCATCCCCTGAGTCTGTGATACAGAGACAGGGGACGGTCTACTCATCCACTGACTCTGAGATTCAGAGACAGGGGGCGGTCTACTCATCCCCTGAGTCTTTGATACAGAGACAGGGAGTCGGTTAACTCATCCAGTGAGCGTGTGATACAAAGACAGGGGTCGGTCAACTCATCCCCTGAGTCTGTTATACAGAGACAGGGGGCGCTCTCCTCATCCCCTGAGTCTGTGATACAGAGACAGGGGGCGGTCTACTCATCCACTGAGTCTGTGATACAGAGACAGGGGGCACTCTACTCATCCCCTGAGTCTGTGATACAAAGACAGGGGACGGTCTACTCATCCCCTGAGTCTTTGATACAGAGACAGGGGGCGGTCTACTCATCCCCTGAGTCTGTTATACAGAGACAGGGGGCGCTCTCCTCATCCCCTGAGTCTGTTATACAGAGACAGGGGGCGCTCTCCTCATCCCCGGAGTCTGTGATGCAGAGACAGGGGGCGGTCTACTCATCCTCCGAGTGCGTGATACAGAGAAAGGGGGCAGTTTACTCATCCCCTGGGTCTGTGATACAGAGGAAGGGGGCGGTCTACTCAACCCCTGAGTCTGTGATACAGAGACAGGGGGCGGTCTACGCATCCCCTGAGTCTGAGATACAGAGGCAGGGGGCGGTCTACTTATCCCCTCAGTTTGTGATGCAGAGACAGGGGGAAGTCTGCTCATCCACTGAGTCTGTGATACAGAGGCAGGGGGCGGTCTACTTATCCCCTCAGTTTGTGATGCAGAGACAGGGGACGATCTACTCATCCCCTGAGTTTGTGATAGAGAGACAGGGGGCAGTCTACTCATCCCCTAAATTTGTGATACAGAGACAGGGAGCGGTCTCCTTATCCCCTCAGTTTGTGATACAGAGACAGGGGGCGGTCTACTCATCCCCTGAGTCTGTGACACAGAGACAGGTGGCGCTCTACTAATCCCCTGAGTCTGTGATCCAGAGACAGGGGGCTATCTACTCATCCCCTGAGTCTATGATAAAGGGACAAGGGGCGGTCTACTCATCCACTGAGTCTGTGATCCAGAGACAGGGTGCTATCTACTCATCCCCTGAGTCTATGATAAAGGGACAAGGGGCGGTCTACTCATCCACTGAGTCTGTGATCCAGAGACAGGGGGCGGTCTACTTATCCCCTCAGTTTGTGATGCAGAGACAGGGGGCGGTCTACTCATCCACTGAGTCTGTGATACAGAGACAGTGGGCGCTCTAATCATCCCCTGAGTATGTGATACAGAAACAGGGGGCGGTCTACTCATCCACTGACTCTGAGATACAGAGACAGGGGGCGGTCTGCTCATCCACTGAGTCTGTGATGCAGAGACAGGGGGCGCTCTACTCATCCCCTCAGTTTGTGATACAGAGACAGGGGGCGGTCTACTCATCCACTGATTCTGTGAGACAGAGACAGGGGGCGGTCGACTCATCCACTGAGTCTGTGATGCAGAGACAGGGGGCGGTCTACTCATCCACTGACTCTGAGATACAGAGACAGGGGGCGGTCTACTCATCCACTGAGTCTGTGATACAGAGACAAGGGGGCGGTCTACTCATTCCTTGAGTCTGTGATACAGAGACAGGAGGCGGTCTGCTCATCACCTGAGTCGATGATACAGAGACGGGGGTCGGTCTACTCATCCACTGAGTCTGTGATACAGAGACAAGGGGGCGGTCTACTCATCCCCTGAGTCAATGATAGAGAGACAGGGGGCTGTCAACTCGTCCCCTGAGTCTATGATAAAGAGACAGTGGGCGCTCTACTCATCCCCTGAGTCTGTGATACAGAGACAGGGGGCTGTCTACTCATCCCCTGAGTCTTTGATACAGAGACAGGGGCCGGTCTACTCATCCCTTGAGGCTGTGATACAGAGACAGGGAGCTGACTAATCACCCCCTAAGTCTGTGATACAGAGACAGGAGGCGGTCTACTCATCCCCTGAGTCTGTGATGCAAAGACAGGAGGCAGTTTACTCATCCCCTGAGTCTGTGATGCAGAGACAGGGGGCTGTCTCCTCATCCCCAAATTCTGAGTTACAGAGACAGGGGGCGGTCTACTCATCCACTGAGTCTGTGATACAGAGTCAGGGGACGGTCTACTCATCCACTGACTGTGAGACAGAGACAGGGGGCGGTCTACTCATCCACTGAGTCTGTGATACAGAGACAGTGGGCGGTCTACTCTTCCACTGAGTCTGTGATACAGAGACAGGGGACGGTCTACTCATCCACTGAGTCTGCGATACAGAGACAAGGGGCCCTCTACTCATCCCCTGAGTATGTGATACAGAAACAGGGGGCGGTCTACTCATCCACTGACTCTGAGATACGGAGACAGGGGGCGGTCTACTCATCCACTGAGTCTGTGATGCAGAGACAGGGGGCGGTCTACTCATCCACTGAGTCTGTGATACAGAGACGGGACGGTCTACTCATTGACTGACTCTGTGAGACAGCGACAGGGGGCGGTGTACTCATGCACTGAGTCTGTGATACAGTGACAGGGGGCGCTCTACTCATCCCCTGAGTTTGTGATACAGAGACAGGGGGCGGTCTACTCATCCACTGACTATGTGAGACAGAGTCAGGGGGCGTTCTACTCATTCACTGAGTCTGTGATACAGAGACAGGGGGCGGTCTACTCATCCACTGAGTCTGTGATACAGAGACAGGGGACGGTCTACTCATCCACTGACTATGTGAGACAGAGACAGGGGGCGGTCTATTCATCCACTGAGTCTGTGATACAGAGACAAGGGGGCGGTCTACTCATTCCTTGAGTCTGTGATACAGAGACAGGAGGCGGTCTGCTCATCACCTGAGTCGATGATACAGAGACGGGGGTCGGTCTACTCATCCACTGAGTCTGTGATACAGAGACAAGGGGGCGGTCTACTCATCCCCTGAGTCTGTGATACAGAGACAGGGGGCGCTCTAATCAAACCCCTGAGACTATGGTAGAGAGACAGGGGGCAATCAACTCATCCCCTGAGTCTTTGAGACAGAGACAGAGGGCGGTCTACTCATCCACTGAGTCTGTCATACAGAGACAGGGGGCGGTCTACTCATCCACTGAGTCTGTAAAAAAGAGACAGTGGGCGCTCTCCTCATCCCCTGAGTCTGTGATGCAGAGACAGGGGGCGGTCTACTCATCCCCTGAGTCTTTGATACAGAGACAGGGGGCGGTCTACTCATCCACTGAGTCTGTCATACAGAGACAGGGGGCGGTCTACTCATCCACTGAGTCTGTAATACAGAGTCAGGGGACGGTCTACTCATCCACTGACTGTGAGACAGAGACAGGGGGCGGTCTACTCATCCACTCAGTCTGTGATACAGAGACAGGGGGCGGTCTACTCATCCACTGAGTCTGTAATACAGAGTCAGGGGACGGTCTACTCATCCACTGACTGTGAGACAGAGACAGGGGGCGGTCTACTCATCCACTCAGTATGTGATACAGAGACAGGGGGCAGTCTACTCATCCACTGAGTCTGTGAGACAGAGACAGGGGCCGGTCTACTCATCCACTGACTGTGAGACAGAGACAGGGGGCGGTCTACTCATCCACTCAGTCTGTGATACAGAGACAGTGGGCGGTCTACTCTTACACTGAGTCTGTGATACAGAGACAGGGGTCGGTCTACTCATCCACTGACTCTGTGAGACAGAGACAGGGGGCGGTCTACTCATCCACTGAGTCTGTGATGCAGAGACAAGGGGGCGGTCTTCTCATTCCTTGAGTCAGTGATACAGAGACAGGAGGCGGTCTACTCATCCCCTGAGTCTATGATACAGAGACAGTGGGCGCTCTACTCATCCCCTGAGTCTGTGATACAGAGACAGGGGACGGTCTACTCATCCACTGACTCTGAGATTCAGAGACAGGGGGCGGTCTACTCATCCCCTGAGTCTTTGATACAGAGACAGGGAGTCGGTTAACCCATCCAGTGAGCGTGTGATACAAAGACAGGGGTCGGTCAACTCATCCCCTGAGTCTGTTATACAGAGACAGGGGGCGCTCTCCTCATCCCCTGAGTCTGTGATACAGAGACAGGGGGCGGTCTACTCATCCACTGAGTCTGTGATACAGAGACAGGGGGCACTCTACTCATCCCCTGAGTCTGTGATACAAAGACAGGGGACGGTCTACTCATCCCCTGAGTCTTTGATACAGAGACAGGGGGCGGTCTACTCATCCCCTGAGTCTGTTATACAGAGACAGGGGGCGCTCTCCTCATCCCCTGAGTCTGTTATACAGAGACAGGGGGCGCTCTCCTCATCCCCGGAGTCTGTGATGCAGAGACAGGGGGCGGTCTACTCATCCTCCGAGTGCGTGATACAGAGAAAGGGGGCAGTTTACTCATCCTCTGGGTCTGTGATACAGAGGAAGGGGGCGGTCTACTCAACCCCTGAGTCTGTGATACAGAGACAGGGGGCGGTCTACGCATCCCCTGAGTCTGAGATACAGAGGCAGGGGGCGGTCTACTTATCCCCTCAGTTTGTGATGCAGAGACAGGGGGAAGTCTGCTCATCCACTGAGTCTGTGATACAGAGGCAGGGGGCGGTCTACTTATCCCCTCAGTTTGTGATGCAGAGACAGGGGACGATCTACTCATCCCCTGAGTTTGTGATAGAGAGACAGGGGGCAGTCTACTCATCCCCTAAATTTGTGATACAGAGACAGGGAGCGGTCTCCTTATCCCCTCAGTTTGTGATACAGAGACAGGGGGCGGTCTACTCATCCCCTGAGTCTGTGACACAGAGACAGGTGGCGCTCTACTAATCCCCTGAGTCTGTGATCCAGAGACAGGGGGCTATCTACTCATCCCCTGAGTCTATGATAAAGGGACAAGGGGCGGTCTACTCATCCACTGAGTCTGTGATCCAGAGACAGGGTGCTATCTACTCATCCCCTGAGTCTATGATAAAGGGACAAGGGGCGGTCTACTCATCCACTGAGTCTGTGATCCAGAGACAGGGGGCGGTCTACTTATCCCCTCAGTTTGTGATGCAGAGACAGGGGGCGGTCTACTTATCCCCTCAGTTTGTGATACAGGGACAGGGGGCGGTCTCCTCATCCCCGAGTGTGTGATACAGAGACAGGGGGCGTTTTCCTCATCCCCTGAGTCTGTGACACAGAGACATGGGGCGTTCTACTCATCCCCTCAGACTGTGACACAGAGACAGGGGGCGGTCTACTCATCCCCTGAGTCTGTGACATAGAGAATGGGGGCGGTCTACTCATCCCCTGAATCAATGATACAGAAACAGTTGGCGGTGTACTCATCCCCTGAGTCTGTGATGCAGAGACAGGGGGCGGTGTACTCATCCCCCGACTGTGTGATACAGAGACAGGGGGTGCTCTTCTCATCCCCGGGCTCTGTGATGCGGAGACATGGGGTGGTCTACTCATCCCCTGAGTCTGTGATGCAGACAAACGGGGCGGTCTACTCATCCCCTGAGTCTGTGATGCAGAGACAGGCAGTGGTCTACTCATCCCCTGAATCTGAGATACAGAGACAAGGGGCAGTTTGCTCATCCCCTGGGTCTGTGATGCAGAGACTGGGGGCGGTCGACTCATACCCTGAGTCTGTGATACAGAGACAGGGGCCGGTTTACCCATCCACTGAGTCTGTGATGCCTAGACAGGTGACGGTCTACGCATCCACTGACTCTGAGATACAGAGACAGGGGGCGGACTACTCATCCACTGAGTCTGTGATACAGAGACAAGTGACGGTCTACTCATCCACTGATTCTGTGTTACAGAGACAGGGGGCGGTCTACTCATTCCCTGAATCAATGATACAGAGTTTGGGGGCCGTCTATTCATCTCCCGAGTCAGTGATACAGAGATCGGGGGCTGTCTAATCATGCCCTGAGTCTGTGATCCAGAGACAGGAGGCGGTCAACTCATCCCCTGAGTCTGTGATACAGAGACAGGGGGCGGTCTACTCATCCCCTGAGTCTGTGATACAGAGACAGGGGACGGTCTACTCATCCCCTGAGTGTGTGATACAGAGACAGGGGGCGGTCTACTCATCCCCTGAGTCTGTGATATAGAGACAGGGGGCAGTCTACTCATCCCCTGAGTCTGTGATACAGAGACAGGGGACGGTCTACTCATCCCCTGAGTGTGTGATACAGAGACAGGGGGCGGTCTACTCATCCCCTCATTCTGTGATACAGAGACAGGGGGCAGTCTTCTCATCCACTGAGTCTGTGAAACAGAGACAGGTGAGGGTCTACTCATCCACTGACTCTGTGATACAGAGACAGGGGGCGGTCTACTCATCCCCTGAGTCTGTGATACAGAGACAGGGGGCAGTCTGCTCATCGCCTGAGTCTGTGACACAGAGACAGGGACGGTCGACTCATCCACTGAGTGTGTGATACAGAGACAGGGGGCGGTCTACTTATCCGCTAAATTTGTGTGACAAGGACAGGGGGCGGTCTACTTATCCCCTCAGTATGTGATACAGAGACAGGAGGCGGTCTACTCATCCCCTGACTCTGTGAGACAGAGACAGGGGGCGGTCTTCTCATCCACTGAGTCTGTGACACAGAGACAGGTGAAGGTCTACTCATCCACTGACTCTGTGATACAGAGACAGGGGGCGGTCTACTCATCCCCTGAATCAATGATACAGAGACAGGGGGCGGTCTACTCATCCCCCGAGTCTGTGATACAGAGACAGGGGGCCATCTACTCATCCCCCGAGTCTGTGATACAGAGACAGGGGGCGGTCTACTCATCCCCCGAGTGTGTGAAACAGAGACAGGGGGCGGTCTACTCATTTCCTGAGTCTGTGATACAGAGACATGGTGTGGTCTACTCATTTTCTGAGTCTGTGACACAGAGACAGGGGGCGGTCTGCTCATCCCCTGAATCAATGATACAGAAACAGGGGGCGGTGTACTCATCCCCTGAGTCTGTGATCCAGAGTCAGGGGGCGGTCTACTCATCCGCTGAGTCTGTGACAGAGAGACAGGGGGCGGTCTACTCATCTCCTGAGTCTGTGATACAGAGACAGGGGGTGGTCTACTCATCCCCGAGTGTGTGATACAGAGACAGGGGGCGCTCTAATCATCCCCGGGCTCTGTGATACAGGGACATGGGGCGGTCTACTCATCCCCTGAGTCTGTGATGCAGACAAACGGGGCGGTCTACTCATCCCCGAGCCCTGTGATACAGAGACAGGGGGTGGTCTACTCATCCCCTGAGTCTGTGATCCTGAGACAGGCAGTGGTCCACGCATCTCCTGAGTCTGTGATACAGAGACGGGGGGCGGTCTACTCATCCCATGAGTCTGTTATACAGAGACAGGCGGCGGTCTACTCATCCCCTAAATCTCTGACACAGAGAGAGGGGGCAGTCTACTCAACCCCTGAGTCTATGGTACAGAGACAGGGGGCGTTCTCCTCATCCCCTGAGTCTGTGATGCAGAGACAGGCGGTGGTCTACTCATCCCCTAACTCTGTGATACAGAGACAGGGGGCGGTCTACTCATCCCCTGGCTCTGTGATACAGGGACATGGGGCGGTCTACTAATCCCCCGAGTGTGTGATACAGAGACAAGGGACGCTCTACTCATCCCCGGGCTCTGTGATACAGAGACATGGGGCGGTCTACTCATCCCCTGAGTCTGTGATACAGAGACAGGCAGTTGTCTACTCATCCCCTGAATCTGAGATACAGAGACAAGGGGCAGTTTGCTCATCCCCTGGGTCAGTGATAAAGAGACAGGGGGCGGTCTACTCATCCCCTGAGTCTGTGACACAGACACCAGGGGCAGTCTCCTCATCCCCTGAGTCTGTGACACAGAGACAGGGGGCGGTCTACTCATCCACTGAATCAATGATACAGAAACAGGGGGCGGTGTACTCATCCCCTGAGTCTGTGATACAGAGACAGGGGGCGGTCTACTCATCTCCCGAGTGTGTGATACAGAGACAGGGGGCGGTCTACTCATCCCCTGAGTCTGTGATGCAGACAAACGGGGCGTTCTACTCATCCCCTGCGTCTGTGATACAGAGACAGGCAGTTCTAGTCATCCCCTGAATCTGAGATACAGAGACAAGTGGCAGTTTGCTCTTCCCCTGGGTCAGTGATAAAGAGACAGGGGGCAGTCTACTCTTCCCCTGAGTCTGTGACAGAGAGACAGGGGGCGGTCTACTCATCCCCTGAATCAAAGATACAGAAACAGGGGGCGGTGTACTCATCCCCTGAGTCTGTGATACAGAGTCAGGGGGCGGTCTACTCATCCGCTGAGTCTGTGACAGAGAGACAGGGGGCGGTCTACTCATCTCCTGAGTCTGTGACACAGAGACAGGTGACGGTCTACTCATCCCCCGAATCAATGATACAGAAACAGGGGGCGGTGTACTCATCCCCTGAGTCTGTGATACAGAGACAAGGGGCGGTCTACTCATCCCCTGAGTCTGTGATTCTGAGACAGGGGGCGGTCTACTCATCCCCTGAGTCTGTGACACAGAGACAGGGGGCGTTTTACTCATCCCCTGAATCAATTATACTGAAACAGGGGGCGGTGCACTCATCCCCTGAGTCTGTGATACAGAGACAGGGGGCGGTCTACTCATCCGCTGAATCAATGATACAGAAACAGGGGGCGGTGTACTCATCCCTTGAGTCTGTGATACAGAGACAGGGGGCGGTCTACTCATCCCCTGAGTCTGTGATTCAGAGACAGGGGGCGGTCTACTCATCCGCTGAATCAATGATACAGAAACAGGGGGCGGTGTACTCATCCCTTGAGTCTGTGATACAGAGACAGGGGGCGGTCTACTCATCCCCAAAATCTCTGACACAGAGACAGGGGGCAGTCTACTCATCCCCTGAGTCTGTGATACAGAGACAGGCAATGGTCTACTCATCTCCTGAGTCTGTAATGCAGAGACAGGCGGTGCTCTACTCATCCCCAAAATCTCTGACACAGAGACAGGGGGCAGTCTACTCATCCCCTGAGTCTGTGAGTCAGAGACAGGGGGCGGTCGACTCATCCGCTGAATCAATGATACAGAAACAGGGGGCGGTGTACTCATCCCTTGAGTCTGTGATACAGAGACAGGGGGCGGTCTACTCATCCCCAAAATCTCTGACACAGAGACAGGGGGCAGTCTACTCATCCCCTGAGTCTATGATACAGAGACAGGCAGTGGTCTACTCATCCCCAAAATCTCTGACACAGAGACAGGGGGCAGTCTACTCATCCCCTGAGTCTATGATACAGAGACAGGCAGTGGTCTACTCATCCCCAAAATCTCTGACACAGAGACAGGGGGCAGTCTACTCATCCCCTGAGTCTGTGATTCAGAGACAGGGGGCGTTCTACTCATCCCCTGAATCAATGATACAGAAACAGGGGGCGGTGCACTCATCCCCTGAATCTGAGATACAGAGACAAGGGGCAGTTTGCTCATCCGCTGGGTCTGTGACACAGAGACCGGGGGCGTTCGACTCATCCGCAGAATCAATGATACAGAAACAGGGGTTGGTGTACTCATTCCCCGAGTGTGTGATACAGAGACAAGGGACGCTCTACTCATCCCCGGGCTCTGTGATACAGAGACAGGGGGCGGTCAACTCATCCCCTGAGTCTGTGATGCAGAGACAGGCGGTGGTCTACTCATCCCCTAACTCTGTGATACAGGGACATGGGGCGGTCTACTAATCCCCCGAGTGTGTGATACAGAGACAAGGGACGCTCTACTCATCCCCGGGCTCTGTGATACAGAGACATGGGGCGGTCTACTCATCCCCTGAGTCTGTGACACAGACACCGGGGGCAGTCTCCTCATCCCCTGAGTCTGTGACACAGAGACAGGGGGCGGTCTACCCATCCGCTGAATCAATGATACAGAAACAGGGGGCGGTGTACTCCTCCCCTGAGTCTGTGACACAGAGACAGGGGCCGGTCTACTCATCCGCTGAATCAATGATACAGAAACAGGGGGCGGTCTACTCCTCCCCTGAGTCTGTGACACAGAGACAGAGGGCGGTCTACTCATCCGCTGAATCAATGATACAGAAACAGGGGGCGGTGTACTCATCCCCTGAGTCTGTGATACAGAGACAGGGGGCGGTCTACTCATCCCCAGAGTGTGTGATACAGAGACAGGCAGTTCTACTCATCCACTGAATCTGAGATACAGAGACAAGTGGCAGTTTGCTCATCCCCTGGGTCAGTGATAAAGAGACAGGGGGTGGTCTACTCTTCCCCTGAGTCTGTGACACAGAGTCAGGGGGCGGTCTACTCATCCCCTGAGTCTGTGACAGAGAGACAGGGGGCGGTGTACTCATCCCCCGAATCAATGATACAGAAACAGGGGGCCGTGTACTTATCCCCTGAGTCTGTGTTACAGAGACAGGGGGCGGTCTACTCATCCCCTGAGTCTGTGACAGAGAGACAGGGGGCGGTCTACTCATCCCCTGAATCAATGAAACAGAAACAGGGGGCGGTCTACTCATCCCCTGAATCAATGATACAGAAACAGGGGGCGGTCTACTCATCCCCTGAGTCTGTGACACAGAGACAGGCTGCGGTCTACTCATCCGCTGAATCAATGACACAGAAACAGGGGGCGGTCTACTCATCCCTTGAGTCTGTGATACAGAGACAGGGTGCGGTCTACTCATCCCCGGGCTCTGTGATACAGGGACATGGGGCGGTCCACTCATCCCTTGAGTCTGTGATACAGAGACAGGGTGCGGTCTACTCATCCCCGGGCTCTGTGATACAGGGACATGGGGCGGTCCACTCATCTCCTGAGTCTGTGATACAGAAACAAGGGGCGGTGTACTCATCCCCTGTGTCTGTGATACAGAGACAGGGGGCGGTCTACTCATCCCCCGAGTGTGAGATACAGAGACCGGGGGCGGTCTACTCATCCCCGAGTGTGTGATACAGAGACAGGGGGCGGTCTACTCATCACCTGAGTCTGTGATACAGAGACAGGGGGCGGTCTTCTCATCCCCTGAGTGTGTGATACAGAGACAGGGGGCGGTCTACTCCTCCCCTGAGTCTGTGATACAGAGACAGGGGGCGCTCTACTCATCCCCTGAGTCTCTGACACAGAGACCGGGGGGGGGGGGTTTACTCATCCCCTGAGTCTCTGACACAGAGACCGGGGGGGGGGGGAGTCTACTCATCGCCTGAATCTGGGATACAGAGACAAGGGGCAGTTTGCTCATCCCCTGGGTCTGTGATACAGAGACAGGGGGCGGTCTACTCAACCCCCGAGTGCATGATACAGAGAAAGGGGGCACTCTACTCATCCCCGGGCTCTGTGATACAGAGGCAGGGGGCGGTCGACTCATCCCCTGATTCTGTGACACAGAGACAGGTGGCGGTCTACTCATCCCCTGAGTCTGTGATACAGAGGCAGGGGGCGGTCTACTCATCCCCTGAGTCTGAGATACAGAGACAAGGGGCAGTTTACTCATCCCCTGGGTCTCTGATTCAGAGGAAGGGGGCGGTCTACTCATCCCCTGAGTCTGTGATACAGAGACAGGGGGCGGTCTACTCATCCCGAGTTTGTTAGACAGAGACAGGGGGCGGTCTACTCATCCCCCGAGTGTGTGATAAAGAGACAGGGGGCGGACTACACATTCCCTGAGTCTGTGATACAGAGAAAGGGGGCAGTCTGCTCATCCCCTGAGTCTGAGATACAGAGACAAGGGGCAGTTTACTCATCCCCTGGGTCTGTGATTCAGAGGAAGGGGACGGTCTACTCATCCCCTGAGTCTGAGATACAGAGACAAGGGGCAGTTTACTCATCCCCTGGGTCTGTGATTCAGAGGAAGGGGACGGTCTACTCATCCCCTGAGTCTGTGACACAGAGACAGGGGCGGTCTACACATCCCCTGAGTCTGTGATACAGAGACAGGGAGGGGTCTACTCATCCCCTGAGTCTGTGATACAGAGACAGGGGGCGGTCTTCTCATCCACTGAGTCTGTGATACAGAGACAGAGGGCAGTCTACTCATCCACTGACTCTGTGATACAGAGACAGGGGGCGGTCTACTCATTCCCTGAGTCTGTGATACATAGACAGGGTGTGGTCTACTCATCCCTTGAGGATGTGATACTGAGACAGGGGGCGGTCTATTCATCCCCTGAGTCTTTGATACAGAGACAGGGGCCCGTCTTCTCATCCACTGAGTCTGTGATACAGAGACAGGGGGCGGTCCACTCATCCACTGAGTCTGTGATACAGAGACAGGGGGCGGTCTACTCATTCCCTGAGTCTGTGATACATAGACAGGGGGTGGTCTACTCATCCCTTGAGGATGTGATACAGAGACAGGGGGCGGTCTACTCATCCCTTGAGTCTGTGATACAGAGACAGGAGGGGGTCTACTCATCTACGGAGTCTGTGATACAGAGACAAAGGGCAGTTTGCTCATCCCCTTGGTCTGTGATAAAGAAACAGGGGGCGGTCTACTCATCCCCTGAGTCTGTGACACAGAGACAGGGGGCGGTCTACTCATCCCCTGAGTCTGTGACACAGAGACAGGAGGCGGTCTACTCATCCCCTGTGTCCATGATCGAGAGACAGCGGGCGGTCTTCTCATCCACTGACCCTGTGATACAGAGAAAGGGGACGGACTACTCATCCACTGAGTCTGTGATACAGAGACAGGGGGCAGTGTACTCATCCCCTGAGTCTTTGATACAGCGAAAGGGGCAGTTCTTCTCATCCACTGAGTCTGTGATACAGAGACAGGGGACGGTCTACTCATCCAAAGAGTCTGTGATACCGAGACAGGGGCGGTCTACTCATTCCCTGAGTCTGTGACACAGAGACAGGGGGCGGTCTATTCATCACCAGAGTCTGTGATACAGAGACAGGGGGCGGTCTACTCATCCCCTGAGTTGTTGATACAAAGACTGGGGGCGGTCTACTCATCCCCTGAGTTGGTGGTACAAAGACAGGGGGTGGTCTACTCATCCCCTCAGTTTGTGATACAGAGACAGGGGGCGGTCTACACATCCCCTGAGTCTGTGATACAGAGACAGGAGGCGGTCTACTCATCCACTGAGTCTGTCATACAGAGAATGTGTGCGGTCTACTCATCACCTGAGTCTGTGATACAGAGACAGGGGGCGGTCTACTCATCAGCTGAGTGTGTGATAAAGAGACAGTGGGCGGTCTACTCACCACCTGAGTCTGTGATACAGAGACAGGGGGCGGTCTACTCATCCCCCGAGTCTGTGATACAGAGGCAGGGGGCGGCCTACTCATCCCCCGAGTGTGTGATACAGAGAAAGGGGGCAGTCTACTCATCCCCTGAGTCTGAGATACAGAGACAAGGGGCAGTTTACTCATCCCCTGGGTCTGTGATTCAGAGGAAGGGGGCGGTCTACTCATCCCCTGAGTCTGTGATACAGAGACAGGGGGCGGTCTACTCATCCCGAGTTTGTTAGACAGAGACAGGGGGCGGTCTACTCATCCCCTGAGTGTGTGATACAGAGACAGGGGGTGGTCTACTCATCCCCCGAGTGTGTGATAAAGAAACAGGAGGCGGTCTACTCATTCCCTGAGTCTGTGATACAGAGGCAGGGGGCGGTCTACTCATCCGCCGAGTGTGTGATACAGAGAAAGGGGGCAGTCTACTCATCCCCTGAGTCTGAGATACAGAGACAAGGGGCAGTTTACTCATCCCCTGGGTCTGTGATTCAGAGGAAGGGGGCGGTCTACTCATCCCCTGAGTCTGTGATGCAGAGACAGGGGGTGGTCTACTCATCCCGAGTTTGTTAGACAGAGACAGGGGGCGGTCTACTCATCCCCTGAGTCTGAGATACAGAGACAAGGGGCAGTTTACTCATCCACTGAGTCTGTGACACAGAGACAGGGGGCGGTCTACATATCCCCTGAGTCTGTGATACAGAGACAGGGAGGGGTCTACTCATCCCCTGAGTCTGTGATACAGAGACAGGGGGCTGTCTACTCATCCCCTGAGTCTGAGATACAAAGACAGGGGCCGGTCTAGTCATCCACTGACTCTGAGATACAGAGACAGGGGGCGGTCTTCTCATCCACTGAGTCTGTCAAACAGAGACATGGGATGGTCTACTCATCCCCTGACTCTGAGATACAGAGAAAGGGGGCGGTCTACTCATCCCCTGAGTCTGTGATGCAGAGACAGGGGGCGGTCTACTCATTCACTGACTCTGAGATAAAGAGACAGGGGGCGGTCTTCTCATCCACTGAATCTGTGACACAGAGACAGGGGGCGGTCTACTCATCCCCTCAGTATGTGATACAGAGACAGGGGGCGGTCTACTCATCCCCTGAGTCTGTGATTCAGAGACAGGGGACGGTCTACTCATCCACTGTGTCTGTGATCCAGAGACAGGGGGCGGTCTACTCACCACTGTGTCTGTGATACAGAGACAGGGGGCGGTCTACTCATCAGCTGAGTGTGTGATAAAGAGACAGTGGGCGGTCTACTCACCACCTGAGTCTGTGATACAGAGACAGGGGGCGGTCTACTCATCCCCCGAGTCTGTGATACAGAGGCAGGGGGCGGCCTACTCATCCCCCGAGTGTGTGATACAGAGAAAGGGGGCAGTCTACTCATCCCCTGAGTCTGAGATACAGAGACAAGGGGCAGTTTACTCATCCCCTGGGTCTGTGATTCAGAGGAAGGGGGCGGTCTACTCATCCCCTGAGTCTGTGATACAGAGACAGGGGGCGGTCTACTCATCCCGAGTTTGTTAGACAGAGACAGGGGGCGGTCTACTCATCCCCTGAGTGTGTGATACAGAGACAGGGGGTGGTCTACTCATCCCCCGAGTGTGTGATAAAGAAACAGGAGGCGGTCTACTCATTCCCTGAGTCTGTGATACAGAGGCAGGGGGCGGTCTACTCATCCGCCGAGTGTGTGATACAGAGAAAGGGGGCAGTCTACTCATCCCCTGAGTCTGAGATACAGAGACAAGGGGCAGTTTACTCATCCCCTGGGTCTGTGATTCAGAGGAAGGGGGCGGTCTACTCATCCCCTGAGTCTGTGATGCAGAGACAGGGGGTGGTCTACTCATCCCGAGTTTGTTAGACAGAGACAGGGGGCGGTCTACTCATCCCCTGAGTCTGAGATACAGAGACAAGGGGCAGTTTACTCATCCACTGAGTCTGTGACACAGAGACAGGGGGCGGTCTACATATCCCCTGAGTCTGTGATACAGAGACAGGGAGGGGTCTACTCATCCCCTGAGTCTGTGATACAGAGACAGGGGGCTGTCTACTCATCCCCTGAGTCTGAGATACAAAGACAGGGGCCGGTCTAGTCATCCACTGACTCTGAGATACAGAGACAGGGGGCGGTCTTCTCATCCACTGAGTCTGTCAAACAGAGACATGGGATGGTCTACTCATCCCCTGACTCTGAGATACAGAGAAAGGGGGCGGTCTACTCATCCCCTGAGTCTGTGATGCAGAGACAGGGGGCGGTCTACTCATTCACTGACTCTGAGATAAAGAGACAGGGGGCGGTCTTCTCATCCACTGAATCTGTGACACAGAGACAGGGGGCGGTCTACTCATCCCCTCAGTATGTGATACAGAGACAGGGGGCGGTCTACTCATCCCCTGAGTCTGTGATTCAGAGACAGGGGACGGTCTACTCATCCACTGTGTCTGTGATCCAGAGACAGGGGGCGGTCTACTCACCACTGTGTCTGTGATACAGAGACAGAGGGTGGTCGACTCATCCCCTGAGTGTGTGATATCGAAACAGGGGGCAGTCTACTCATCCACTGTGTCTGTGATATAGAGACAGTGTGCGGTCTACTCAACCCCTGAGTCTATTATACAGAGACAGGGGGCGGTCTACTCATCCCCTGAGTCTGTGATACAAAGACAGTGGACGGTCAACTCATCCCATGAGACTGTGATACAGAGGCAGGAGGCGGTCTACTCATCCCCTGAGTCTGTGATACTGAGACAGGGGACGGTCTGCTCATCCACTGAGTGTGAGATACAGAGACAGGGAGCGGTCTTCTAATCCACTGACTCTGTGATACAAAGACAGGGGGCGGTCTTGTCATCCACTGAATCTGTGATACAGAAACAGGGGGCGATCTACTCATCCACTGACTCTGAGATACAGAGACAGGGGGCGGTCGACACATCCCCTGAGTCTGTGATACAGAGACACGGAGGGGTCTACCCATCCCCTGAGTCTGTGATACAGTGACAGGGGGCTGTCTACTCATCCACTGAGTCTGTGATACAGAGACAGGGGACGGTCTACTCATCCCGTGAGTCTGTGATGCAGAGACAGGGGGCGGTCTACTCATCCACTGCGTCTGTGATACCAAGACAGGGGCCTGTCTAGTCATCCAAAGAGTCTGTGATACAGAGACAGGGGGCGGTCTACTCATTCCCTGAGTCTGTGATACATAGACAGGGGGTGGTCTACTCATCCCTTGAGGATGTGATACAGAGACAGGGGGCGGTCTACTCATCCCTTGAGTCTGTGATACAGAGACAGGAGGCGGTCGACTCATCTACTGAGTCTGTGATACAGAGACAGAGGGCGGTCTTCTCATCCACTGTGTCTGTGATACAGAGACAGGGGGCGGTCTACTCATCCCCTGAATCTTTGATACAGAGACAGGGGCCGGTCTTCTCATCCACTGAGCCTGTGATACAGAGAAAGGAGACAGACTACTCATCCACTGAGTCTGTGATACAGAGACAGGGGACGGTCTACTCATCCAAAGAGTCTGTGATACAGAGACAGGGGACGGTCTCCTCATCCAAAGAGTCTGTGATACAGAGACAGGGGGCGGTCTACTCATCTTGTGAGTCTGTGATACAGAGACAGGGGGCGGTCTACTCATCCCCTGAGTTGTTGATACAAAGACTGGGGGCGGTCTACTCATCCCCTGAGTTGGTGATACAAAGACAGGGATGGTCTCCTCATCCCGTGAGTTTGTGATACAGAGACAGGGGGCGGTCTACACATCCCCTGAGTCTGTGATACAGAGACAGGAGGCGGTCTACTCATTCACTGAGTCTGTCATCCAGAGAATGTGTGCGGTCTACTCATCACCTGAGTCTGTGATACAGAGACAGGGGGAGGTCTACTCATCCCCCGAGTGTGTGATAAAGAGACAGTGGGCGGTCTACTCACCACCTGAGTCTGTGATACAGAGACAGGGGGCGGTCCACTCATCCACCGAGTCTGTGATACAGAGACAGGGGGCAGCCTACTCATCCCCTGAGTCTGAGATAAAGAGACAAGGGGCAGTTTACTCATCCCCTTGGTCTGTGATACAGAGGAAGGGGGCGGTCTACTCATCCCCTGAGTCTGTGATACAGAGACAGGGGGCGGTCCAGTCATCCCCTGAGTCTGTGAGACAGTGACAGGGGGCGCTCTACTCATCCCCTGAGTCTGTGATACAGAGACAGGTGGCGGTCTACTCAACCCCCGAGTATGTGATAAAGAAACAGGAGGCGGTCTACTCATTCCCTGAGTCTGTGATACAGAGGCAGGGGGAGGCCTACTCATCCCACGAGTGTGTGATACAGAGAAAGGGGGCAGTCTACTCATCCCCTGAGTCTGAGATACAGAGACAAGGGGCAGTTTATTCATCCCCTGGGTCTGTGATTCAGAGGAAGGGGGCGGTCTACTCATCCCCTGAGTCTGTGATACAGAGACAGGGGGCGGTCTACTCATCCCGAGTTTGTTAGACAGAGACAGGGGGTGGTCTACTCATCCCCTCAGTGTGTGATACAGAGACAGGGGGTGGTCTACTCATCCCCCGAGTGTGTGATAAAGAAACAGGAGGCGGTCTACTCATTCCCTGAGTCTGTGATACAGAGGCAGGGGGCGGTCTACTCATCCCCCGAGTGTGTGATACAGAGAAAGGGGGCAGTCTACTCATCCCCTGAGTCTGAGATACAGAGACAAGGGGCAGTTTACTCATCCCCTGGGTCTGTGATTCAGAGGAAGGCGGCGGTCTACACATCCCCTGAGTCTGTGATACAGAGACAGGGGGTGGTCTACTCATCCCGAGTTTGTTAGACAGAGACAGGGGGCGGTCTACTCATCCCCTGAGTCTGAGATACAGAGACAAGGGGCAGTTTACTCATCCACTGAGTCTGTGACACAGAGACAGGGGGCGGTCTACATATCCCCTGAGTCTGTGATACAGAGACAGGGAGGGGTCTACTCATCCCCTGAGTCTGTGATACAGAGACAGGGGGCTGTCTACTCATCCCCTGAGTCTGAGATACAAAGACAGGGGCCGGTCTAGTCATCCACTGACTCTGAGATACAGAGACAGGGGGCGGTCTTCTCATCCACTGAGTCTGTGAAACAGAGACATGGGATGGTCTACTCATCCCCTGACTCTGAGATACAGAGAAAGGGGGCGGTCTACTCATCCCCTGAGTCTGTGATGCAGAGACAGGGGGCGGTTTACTCATTCACTGACTCTGAGATAAAGAGACAAGGGGCGGTCTTCTCATCCACTGAATCTGTGACACAGAGACAGGGGGCGGTCTACTCATCCCCTGAGTATGTGATACAGAGACAGGGGGCGGTCTACTCATCCCCTGAGTCTGTGATTCAGAGACAGGGGGCGGTCTACTCATCCACTGTGTCTGTGATCCAGAGACAGGGGGCGGTCTACTCATCCCCTGAGTGTGTGATATCGAAACAGGGGGCAGTCTACTCATCCACTGTGTCTGTGATATAGAGACAGTGTGCGGTCTACTCAACCCCTGAGTCTATTATGCAGAGACAGGGGGCGGTCTACTCATCCCCTGAGTCTGTGATACAAAGACAGTGGACGGTCAACTCATCCCATGAGACTGTGATACAGAGGCAGGAGGCGGTCAACTCATCCCCTGAATCTGTGAAACAAAGACAGGGGTCGGTCTACTCTTCCCCTGAGTCGATGATACAGAGACAGGGGGCGTTCGACTCTTCCCCTGAGTCTGAGATACAGAGGCAGGAGGCGGTCAACTCATCCCCTGAATCTGTGATACAAAGACAGGGGGCGGTCTACTCTTCCCCTGAGTCTGTGATACAGAGGAAGGGGACGGTCTACTCATCGCCTGAGCCTGTGATACAGAGACAGGGGCGGTCTACTCATCCCCTGAGTCCGTGATACAGAGGAAGGGGACGGTCAACTCATCCCCTGAGTCTGAGATACAGAGACATTGGGGCGGTCTACTCATCCCCTGAATCTGTGATACAGAGAAAGGGGGCAGTCTACTCATCCCCTGAGTCTGAGATACAGAGACAGGGGGCGGTCTACTCATCCCCTGGGTCTGTGATACAGAGGAAGGGGACAGTCTACTCATCCCTTGAGTCTGTGATACAGAGACAGGGGGCGGTCTACTCATCCCCTGAGTCTGTGATACAGAGGAAGGGGACGGTCTACTCATCCCCTGAGTGTGTGATAAAGAGACGGGGCGGTCTACTCATTCCCTGAGTCTGTGATACAGAGAAAGGGGGCAGTCTACTCATCCCCTGAGTCTGAGATACAGAGACAAGGGGCAGTTTACTCTTCCCCTGGGTCTGTGATACAGAGGAAGGGGACGGTCTACTCATTCCCTGAGTCTGAGATACAGAGACAAGGGGCAGTTTACTCATCCCCTGAGTCTGTGATGCAGAGACAGGGGGCGATCTACTCATCCTCTGCATGTGTGATACAAAGACAGGGGACGGTCTACTCATCCCCTGAGTCTGTGATACAGAGACAGGGGGCGATCTACTCATCCTCTGCATGTGTGATACAAAGACAGGGGACGGTCTACTCATCACCTGAGTCTGTGATACAAAGACAGTGGACGGTCTACTCATCCCCTGAGTCCGTGATACAAAGACAGGGGGCGGACTACTCATCACTTGAGTCTGTGATACAGAGACAGGGGGCGCTCTACTCATCCCCTGAGTCTGTGACACAAAGACAGGGGACGGTCTACTCATCCCCTGAGTCCGTGATACAAAGACAGGGGGCGGACTACTCATCACTTGAGTCTGTGATACAGAGACAGGGGGCGGTCTACTCATCCCCTGAGTCTGTGATACTGAGACAGGGGGCTGTCTCATCATCCCCTGAGTCTGAGATGCAAAGACAGGGGACGGTCTACTCATCTCATGAGTCTGTGATTATAGAGGCAGGAGGCGGTCAACTCATCCCTTGTGGCTCTGATCCAGAGATAGGGGGCGGTCTACTCATGCCTTAAATTTGTGATACAGAGACAGGGGGCGGTCTACTCATCCCGAGAGTTTGTGATACAGAGACAGGGGGTGGTCTACTCATCCCCTGAGTATGTGATGCAGAGACAGGGGACGGTCTGCTCATCCACTGAGTGTGAGATACAGAGACAGGGGGCAGTCTACTCATCCACTGACTCTGTGATACAAAGACAGGGGGCGCTCTACTCATCCCCTGAGTCTGTGATGCAAAGACAGGGGGCGGTCTACTCATCCCCTGGGTCTGTGATACACAGACAGGGGGCGGACTACTCATCACTTGAGTCTGTGATACAGAGACAGGGGGCGGTCTACTCATCCCCTGAGTCTGTGATACAAAGACAGTGGACGGTCAACTCATCCCATGAGACTGTGATACAGAGGCAGGAGGCGGTCAACTCATCCCCTGAATCTGTGAAACAAAGACAGGGGTCGGTCTACTCTTCCCCTGAGTCGATGATACAGAGACAGGGGGCGTTCGACTCTTCCCCTGAGTCTGAGATACAGAGGCAGGAGGCGGTCAACTCATCCCCTGAATCTGTGATACAAAGACAGGGGGCGGTCTACTCTTCCCCTGAGTTGATGATACAGAGACAGGGGGCGTTCGACTCATCCCCTGAGTCTGTGATACAGAGGAAGGGGACGGTCTACTCATCGCCTGAGCCTGTGATACAGAGACAGGGGCGGTCTACTCATCCCCTGAGTCCGTGATACAGAGGAAGGGGACGGTCAACTCATCCCCTGAGTCTGAGATACAGAGACATTGGGGCGGTCTACTCATCCCCTGAATCTGTGATACAGAGAAAGGGGGCAGTCTACTCATCCCCTGAGTCTGAGATACAGAGACAGGGGGCGGTCTACTCATCCCCTGGGTCTGTGATACAGAGGAAGGGGACAGTCTACTCATCCCTTGAGTCTGTGATACAGAGACAGGGGGCGGTCTACTAATCCCCTGAGTCTGTGATACAGAGGAAGGGGACGGTCTACTCATCCCCTGAGTGTGTGATAAAGAGACGGGGCGGTCTACTCATTCCCTGAGTCTGTGATACAGAGAAAGGGGGCAGTCTACTCATCCCCTGAGTCTGAGATACAGAGACAAGGGGCAGTTTACTCTTCCCCTGGGTCTGTGATACAGAGGAAGGGGACGGTCTACTCATCCCCTGAGTCTGAGATACAGAGACAAGGGGCAGTTTACTCATCCCCTGAGTCTGTGATGCAGAGACAGGGGGCGATCTACTCATCCTCTGCATGTGTGATACAAAGACAGGGGACGGTCTACTCATCCCCTGAGTCTGTGATACAGAGACAGGGGGCGATCTACTCATCCTCTGCATGTGTGATACAAAGACAGGGGACGGTCTACTCATCACCTGAGTCTGTGATACAAAGACAGGGGGCGGACTACTCATCACTTGAGTCTGTGATACAGAGACAGGGGGCGCTCTACTCATCCCCTGAGTCTGTGACACAAAGACAGGGGACGGTCTACTCATCCCCTGAGTCCGTGATACAAAGACAGGGGGCGGACTACTCATCACTTGAGTCTGTGATACAGAGACAGGGGGCGGTCTACTCATCCCCTGAGTCTGTGATACTGAGACAGGGGGCTGTCTCATCATCCCCTGAGTCTGAGATGCAAAGACAGGGGACGGTCTACTCATCTCATGAGTCTGTGATTATAGAGGCAGGAGGCGGTCAACTCATCCCTTGTGGCTCTGATACAGAGATAGGGGGCGGTCTACTCATGCCCTAAATTTGTGATACAGAGACAGGGGGCGGTCTACTCATCCCGAGAGTTTGTGATACAGAGACAAACATAGAACATAGAAAATACATCACAGAACAGGCCCTTCGGCCCACGATGTTGTGCCGATCCTTTGTCCTCTGTCAAGGACAATTTAATCTATACCCCATCATTCTCCTTTATCCATATACCTATCTAAAAGCCGTTTGAAAGTCCCTAAAGTTTCTGACTCAACAACTTCCCCAGGCAAGGCATTCCATGCCCCGACCACTCTCTGGGTAAAGAACCTTCCCCTGACATCCCCCTTATATCTCCCACCCTTCACCTTAAATTTATGACCCCTTGTAACGCTTTGCTCCACCCGGGGAAAAAGTTTCTGACTGTCTACCCTATCTATTCCCCTGATCATCTTATAAACCTCTATCATGTCACCCCTCATCCTTCTCCGTTCTAATGAGAAGAGGCCTAGAATGTTCAGCCTTTCCTCGTAAGACTTATTCTCCATTCCAGGCAACATCCTGGTAAATCTCCTCTGCACCCTCTCCAAGGCTTCCACATCCTTCCTAAAATGAGGCGACCAGAACTGCACACAGTACTCCAAATGAGGCCTTACCAAGGTCCTGTACAGCTGCATCATCACCTCACGGCTCTTAAATTCAATCCCTCTGCTAATGAACGCTAACACCCCATATGCCTTCTTCACAGCCCTATCCACTTGAGTTGCAACTTTCAACGATCTATGCACATAGACCCCAAGGTCTCTCTGCTCCTCCACATGCCCAAGAACCCTACCGTTAACCCAGTATTTTGCATTCGTGTTTGTCCTTCCAAAATGGACGACCTCACACTTTTCAGGGTTAAACTCCATCTGCCACTTTTCAGCCCAGCACTGCAACCTATCCAAGTCCCTTTGCAGACGACAATAGCCCTCCTCGGTATCCACAACTCCACCAACCTTTGTATCATCTGCAAATTTACTGACCCACCCTTCGACTTCCTCATCCAAGTCGTTAATAAAAATCACAAACAGGAGAGGACCCAGAACTGATCCCTGCGGCACGCCACTGGTAACTGGGCTCCAGGCTGAGTATTTACCATCTAAGACCACTCTCTGCCTTCTATCAGTTAGCCAATTCTTAATCCAACTGGCCACATTCCCCACTATCCCATGCCTCCTGACTTTCTCCATAAGTCTACCATGGGGGACCTTATCAAATGCCTTACTAAAATCCATGTACACCACATCCACTGGTTTACCCTCATCCACTTGCTTGGTCACCTGCTCAAAGAATTCAATCAGGCTTGTGAGGCAAGACCTACCCCTCACAAAACCGTGCTGACTGTCCCGAATCAAGCAGTGTCTTTCCAGATGCTCAGAAATCCTATCCCTCAGCACCTTTTCCATCAACTTGCCTACCACCGAAGTAAGACTAACTGGCCTGTAATTCCCAGGGTTGTTCCTATTCCCTTTCTTGAACAGGGGCACAACATTTGCCACCCTCCAATCACCTGGTACCACCCCCGTCAGCAGAGAAGATGAAAAGATCATTGCCAGCGGCTCTGCAATTTCATCCCTTGCTTCCCATAACATCCTTGGATATACCCCGTCAGGCCCGGGAGACTTGTCTATCTTCAAGTTATTCAAAAACCCCAACACATCTTCCCTCCTAACGAGCACTTCCTCGAGCTTACCAGTCTGTTTCACACCGTCCTCTTCAGTAATACACCCCTTCTCATTCGTAAATACCGAAGAGAAGTACTCATTCAAAACCTCACTTATCTCTTCCGGCTCAACACACAGTCTCCCGCTATTGTCCTTGACCGGACCTACGGTCCCCCTAGTCATCCTCATATTTCTGACATACGCGTAAAAGGCCTTGGGGTTTTCTTTTATCCTACCCACCAAGCATTTTTCATGCCCTCTCTTAGCTCTCCTAATCCCTTTCTTCAGATCCTTCCTGGCCATCTTGTATCCCTCCAGAGCTATGCCTGTGCCCTTTTTCCTCAACCTTATATACGCATCCTTCTTCTTCCTAACAAGACTCTCAACCTCTCTTGTCAACCACGGTTCCCTCACATGACCATCCCTTCCCTGTCTGACAGGGACATGCTTATCAATGGCCCCTACTATCTGCTCCTTGAAAAAGTTCCACATTTCGACCGTGCCCTTCCCTGCCAGCATATGCTCCCAACTTATGCTCCTCAGTTCCTGCCTGACAGCATCATATCTACCCTTCCCCCAATTGTAAACCTTGCCCTGTTGCACATACCTATCCCTCTCCATTGCCACAGTGAATGCTACAGAATTGTGATCACTATCTCCAAAGTGCTCGCCCACCAACAGCTCTATCACTTGCCCTGGTTCATTACCTAGTACCAAATCCAATATTGCCTCCCCTCTGGTCGGGCAGTCTACATACTGAGTCAGAAAAGCTTCCTGGACATACTGCACAAACACTACCCCATCCAAACTATTCGATCTAAAGAGTTGCCAATCAATATTTGGGAAGTTGAAATCCCCCATAATTACTACCCTGTGACTTCTGCTCCTTTCCAAAATCTGTTTCCCAATCTGCTCTTCCACCTCCCTGCTGCTATTGGGGGGCCGATAGAAAACTCCCATCAAGGTGACTGCTCCTTTCCTGTTCCTGACCTCAACCAACAGTGCCTCAGTCGGCAGATCCTCCTCGAAAATTCTTTCAGCAGTTGTTACACTATTTCTAACTAACAATGCCACCCCCCCACCTCTTTTACCACCATTCCTAATCTTATGAAAACATCTATAACCAGGTACCTCCAAGAACCATTCCTCCCCCTCACCTATCCACGTTTCAGTGATGGCCACAACATCGTAGTCCCAAGTGCCCATCCACGCCTTCAATTCACTCACCTTATTCCTGATGCTTCTTGCGTTGAAGTATACGCACTTTAACCCTTCTCCGTGCCCATCTGTCCTCTGCGACAGTGCTACCTTCCCCAATACCTCACTACACTCTTTGTCTTTCTGAGTGGACCCACTGGTCCCTGGACTACAAGTCCGGTTCCCATCCCCCTCCCAAACTAGTTTAAACCCTCCCGAACAGTACTAGCAAACCTCCCTCCCAGGATATTGGTGCCCCTCTGGTTCAGATGCAGCCCGTCCTGTTTGAACAGGTCCCATCTTCCCCAGAATGCAGTCCAATTATCCAAGAACTGGAAGCCCTCCCTCCTACACCATTCCTGCAGCCACGTGTTCAGCTGTGCTCTCTCCCTATTCCTAGCCTCACTATCACGTGGCGCCGGCAACAAACCAGAGATAACAACTCTGTCCGTCCGAGCTTTCAGCTTCCAGCCTAACTCCCTAAACTCACTTCTAACATCTGTGCCACCCTTCCTTCCTACGTCGTTGGTGCCAATGTGCACCACGACCTCTGGCTGCTCCCCCTCCCCTTTAAGGATCCTGAAGACGCGATCACAAACATCACGGACCCTGGCACCAGGGAGGCAACAAACCATCCGTGCGTCTCGCTTGCTCCCACAGAACCGCCTGTCGGTACTCCTCACCATCGAGTCCCCGATGACTAGTGCTCTCCCGTTCTCCCTCCTTCCCTTCTGAGCCACAGTGCAGGACCCCGTGCCAGAGGCCCGTTCACTGCAGCCTGCCCCCGATAGGCCGCCCCCCCCAACAGTATCTAAAACTGTATACTTGTTGTTGAGGGGAACGACCACAGGAGATCCCTGCACTGACCTCTTCCCACCTCTAACTGTTACCCAGCTGCCTTTGATTTGTGGAGTAACGACCTCCGTGTAGCTTCTATCTATCAACCCCTCAGCTTCCCGAATGATCCTCAGTTCATCCAGCTCCAGCTCCAGTTCCCTAACACGGTCTGATAGGAGCTGGAGACGGATGCACTTCCAGCAGGTAAAGTCGGCAGGGTCCCCGGAGGTTCCCCTCACCTCGAACATACTGCAGGAGGAGCACTGCACTCCCCTGGCTGCCATTTCTTTTACTCAATTACCCCTTAATTAAGTACAAATATAGATATTAACAAAAACAGTGAAATAGCTTACCTGTTCAGTCCTTTTTGGTTAGAGGAGGAGGGTAAAAAGGGTCTTATTATTAGGTTAGAGGAGGAGGATGGGTGGGAGACACTACATGTGTAGTGTCTCGGATTAACTCTGCTCCGCACCTTTAAAGAAAATACCTACCCAGGAGTCCTTGCTGCCGTCCAGCTTCCGGTTCCTCCCGCGCCAAAAGTAACTTGAACACAAGGAAAACAGTAAGTACAACTTTTAAAACACAGCTCCTGGTGCCTTCACTTACCCACCGAAGAGTCGCTACCTTCTCCTGCTGCTCCGCCGGGAAATGAGGCCGAGTCCACGGAGCTCCGCACCTTTAAAGAAAATACCTACCCAGGAGTCCTTGCTGCCGTCCAGCTTCCGGTTCCTCCCGCGCCAAAAGTAACTTGAACACAAGGAAAACAGTAAGTACAACTTTTAAAACACAGCTCCTGGTGCCTTCACTTACCCACCGAAGAGTCGCTACCTTCTCCTGCTGCTCCGCCGGGAAATGAGGCCGAGTCCACGGAGCTCCGCACCTTTAAAGAAAATACCTACCCAGGAGTCCTTGCTGCCGTCCAGCTTCCGGTTCCTCCCGCGCCAAAAGTAACTTGAAAGACAGGGGGTGGTCTACTCATCCCCTGAGTATGTGATGCAGAGACAGGGGACGGTCTGCTCATCCACTGAGTGTGAGATACAGAGACAGGGGGCAGTCTACTCATCCACTGACTCTGTGATACAAAGACAGGGGGCGCTCTACTCATCCCCTGAGTCTGTGATGCAAAGACAGGGGGCGGTCTACTCATCCCCTGGGTCTGTGATACAAAGACAGGGGGCGGACTACTCATCACTTGAGTCTGTGATACAGAGACAGGGGGCGGTCTACTCATCCCCTGAGTCTGTGATACTGAGACAGGGGACGGTCTGCTCATCCACTGAGTGTGAGATACAGAGACAGGGGGCGGTCTTCTAATCCACTGACTCTGTGATACAAAGACAGGGGGCGGTCTTGTCATCCACTGAATCTGTGATACAGAAACAGGGGGCGATCTACTCATCCACTGACTCTGAGATACAGAGACAGGGGGCGGTCGACTCATCCACTGAGTCTGTGATACAAGAGACAGAGGGCGGTCTACTCATTCACTGAGTCTGTGATACAGAAACAGGGGGCGGTCTACTCATTCCTTCAGTCTGTGACACAGAGACAGGGGCCGGGCTTCTCATCCACTGAGTCTGTGATACAGAGATAGGGGGCGGTCTACTCATCCACTGAGTCTGTGATGCAGAGACAGGGGGCGGTCTACTCATCCCCTGAATCTGTGATACAGAGACAGGGGGCGGTCTACTCTTCCCCTGAGTCGATGATACAGAGACAGGGGGCGTTCGACTCTTCCCCTGAGTCTGAGATACAGAGGCAGGAGGCGGTCAACTCATCCCCTGAATCTGTGATACAAAGACAGGGGGCGATCTACTCTTCCCCTGAGTCTGTGATACAGAGACAGGGGGCGGTCTACTCATTCCGAGTCTGTGATACAGAGAAAGGGGGCAGTCTACTCATCCCCTGATTCTGAGATACAGAGACAGGGGGCGGTCTACTCATTCCCTGAGTCTGTGATACAGAGAGAGGGGGCGGTCTACTCATCCCCTGAGTCTGTGATACAGAGACAGAGGGCGTTCTACTCATCACCTGAGTCTGTGATACAGAGACAGGGGGCGGTCTACTCATCCCCTGAGTCTGTGATACTGAGACAGGGGACGGTCTGCTCATCCACTGAGTGTGAGATACAGAGACAGGGGGCGGTCTTCTAATCCACTGACTCTGTGATACAAAGACAGGGGGCGGTCTTGTCATCCACTGAATCTGTGATACAGAAACAGGGGGCGATCTACTCATCCACTGACTCTGAGATACAGAGACAGGGGGCGGTCGACTCATCCACTGAGTCTGTGATACAAGAGACAGAGGGCGGTCTACTCATTCACTGAGTCTGTGATACAGAAACAGGGGGCGGTCTACTCATTCCTTGAGTCTGTGACACAGAGACAGGGGCCGGGCTTCTCATCCACTGAGTCTGTGATACAGAGATAGGGGGCGGTCTACTCATCCACTGAGTCTGTGATGCAGAGACAGGGGGCGGTCTACTCATCCCCTAAATCTGTGATACAGAGACAGGGGGCGGTCTACTCTTCCCCTGAGTCGATGATACAGAGACAGGGGGCGTTCGACTCTTCCCCTGAGTCTGAGATACAGAGGCAGGAGGCGGTCAACTCATCCCCTGAATCTGTGATACAAAGACAGGGGGCGGTCAACTCTTCCCCTGAGTCTGTGATACAGAGACAGGGGGCGGTCTACTCATTCCGAGTCTGTGATACAGAGAAAGGGGGCAGTCTACTCATCCCCTGATTCTGAGATACAGAGACAGGGGGCGGTCTACTCATTCCCTGAGTCTGTGATACAGAGAGAGGGGGCGGTCTACTCATCCCCTGAGTCTGTGATACAGAGACAGAGGGCGTTCTACTCATCACCTGAGTCTGTGATACAGAGACAGGGGGCAGTCTGCTCATCCCCTCAGTATGTGATGCAGAGACAGGGGGCGGTCTACTCATCCCCTCAGTTTGTGATACAGAGACAGAGGGCGTTCTACTCATCCCCTGAGTCTGTGATACAGAGACAGGGGGCAGTCTGCTCATCCCCTCAGTATGTGATGCAGAGACAGGGGGCGGCCTACTCATCCACTGAGTCTGTGAAACAGAGACAGGTGACGGTCTACTCATCCACTGAGTGTGTGATACAAAGACAGGAGGCGGTCTACTCATCTCCCGAGTCTGTGATACAGAGATCGGGGGCGGTCTACTCATCCCCCGAGTGTGTGATACAGAGAAAGGGGGCTGTCTAATCATGCCCTGAGTCTGTGATCCAGAGACAGAGGCGTTCAACTCATCTCCCGAGTCTGTGATACAGAGATAGGGGGCGGTTAACTCAATCGCTGAGAGTGAGATACAGAGACAGGGGGTGCTCTACTCATTCCCTCAGTTTGTGAGACAGAGACAGGGGGCAGTCTACTCATCCCCTGAGTTTGTGATACAGAGACAGGGGGCGGTCTACTCATCCCCCGAGTGTGTGATACAGAGACAGGGGGCGGTCTACTCATCCCCTGAGTCTGTGATACAGAGACAGGGGGCGGTCTTCTCATCCACTGACTCTGTGATACAGAGACAGGGGGCGGTCTACTCATCCCCTGAGTCTGTGATACAGAGACAGGGGGCAGTCTGCTCATCGCCTGAGTCTGTGACACAGAGACAGGGACTGTCTACTCATCCACTGAGTATGTGATACAGAGACAGGGGGCGGTCTACTCATCCCCTGACTCTGTGAGACAGAGACAGGGGGCGGTCTTCTCATCCACTGAGTCTGTGACACAGAGACAGGTGACGGTCTACTCATCCACTGACTCTGTGATACAGAGACAGGGGGCGGTCTACTCATCCCCTGAATCAATGATACAGAGACAGGGGGCGGTACACTCATCCCCTGAGTCTGAGATACAGAGACAGGGGGCGGTCTACTCATCCCCTGAGTCTGAGATACAGACACAAGGGGCAGTTTACTCATCCCCTGGGTCTGTGATAAAGAGGAAGGGAGCGGTCTACTCATCCCCTGAGTCTGTGATACAGAGACAGGGGGCGGTCTTCTCATCCACTGAGTCTGTGATACAGAGACAGGTGACGGTCTACTTATCCCCTGAGTCTGTGATACAGAGACAGGGGGCGGTCTACTCATCCCCTGAGTCTGTGATACAGAGACAGGGGGCGGTCTACTCATCCCCTGAGTCTGTGATGCAGAGACAGGGGGCGGTCTACTCATCCCCTGAGTCTGTGATACAGAGACAGGGGGCGGTCTACTCATCCCCTGAGTCTGTGATACAGCGACAGGGGCTGGTCTCCTCATCCCCTGAATCAATGATACAGAGACAGGGGGCGGTCCACTCATACCCTGAATCAATGATACAGAGACAGGGGGCGGTCTACTCATTCCCTGAGTTTGTGATACAGAGACAGGGGGCGGTCTACTCATTCCCTGAGTTTGTGATACAGAGACAGGGGGCGGTCTACTCTTCCCCTGAATCTGAGATACAGACTAAAGGGGCAGTTTACTCATCCCCTGGGTCTGTGATAGAGACGAAGGGGGCGGTCTACTCATCCCCTGAGTCTGTGATACAGAGACAGGGGGCGGTCTACTCATCCCCTGAGTCTGTGATACAGAGACAGGTGACGGTCTACTCATCCCCTGAGTCTGTGATACTGAGACAGGGGGCGGTCTACTCATCCCCTGAGTCTGTGATGCAGAGACAGGGGCGGTCTACTTATCCCCTCAGTTTGTGAAACAGTGACAGGGGGCGGTCCACTTATCCCCTCAGTATGTGATACAGAGACAGGGGGTGGTCTACTCATCCCCTGAGTCAGTGATACAGAGACAGGGGCAGTCTACCTATCCCCTCAGTTTGTGAAACAGAGACAGGGGGCGGTCTACTCATCCACTGAGTCTGTGATGCCTAGACAGGGGGCGGTCTAGTCATCCCCTGACTCTGAGATGCAGAGACAGGGGGCGGTCTACTCATCCCCTGAGTCTTTGATACAGAGACAGGTGACGGTCTACTCTTCCACTGACTCTGTGATACAGAGACAGGGGGCGGTCTACTCATCCCCTGAATCAATGATACAGAGACAGGGGGCGGTGCACTCATCCCCTGAGTCTGAGATACATCGACAGGGGGCGGTCTACTCATCCCCTGAGTCTGAGATACAGACACAAGGGGCAGTTTACTCATCCCCTGGGTCTGTGATAAAGAGGAAGGGAGCGGTCTACTCATCCCCTGAGTCTGTGATACAGAGACAGGGGGCGGTCTTCTCATCCACTGAGTCTGTGATACAGAGACAGGTGACGGTCTACCTATCCCCTGAGTCTGTGATACAGAGAACGGGGGGCGGTCTACTCATCCCCTGAGTCTGTGATACAGAGACAGGGGGCGGTCTACTCATCCCCTGAGTCTGTGATACAGCGACAGGGGGCGGTCTCCTCATCCCCTGAATCAATGATACAGAGACAGGGGGCGGTCTACTCATTCCCTGAGTTTGTGATAAAGAGACAGGGGGCGGTCTACTCATTCCCTGAGTTTGTGATACAGAGACAGGGGGCGGTCTACTCATCCCCTCATTTTGTGATACAGAGACAGGGGGCGGTCTCCTCATCCCCTGAATCTGAGATACAGACACAAGGGGCAGTTTACTCATCCCCTGGGTCTGTGATAGAGACGAAGGGGGCGGTCTACTCATCCCCTGAGTCTGTGATACAGAGACAGGGGCCGGTCTACTCATCCCCTCATTTTGTGATACAGAGACAGGGGGCGGTCTCCTCATCCCCTGAGTCTGTGATACAGAGACAGGTGACGGTCTACTCATCCCCTGAGTCTGTGATACTGAGACAGGGGGCGGTCTACTCATCCCCTGAGTCTGTGATGCAGAGACAGGGGCGGTCTACTTATCCCCTCACTTTGTGAAACAGTGACAGGGGGCGGTCCACTTATCCCCTCAGTATGTGATACAGAGACAGGGGGTGGTCTACTCATCCCCTGAGTCAGTGATACAGAGACAGGGGCGGTCTACTTATCCCCTCAGTTTGTGAAACAGAGACAGGGGGCGGTCTACTCATCCACTGAGTGTGTGATACAAAGACAGGGGGCTGTCTAGTCATCCCCTGACTCTGAGATGCAGAGACAGGGGGCTGTCTTCTCATCCCCTGAGTCTTTGATACAGAGACAGGGGGCGGTCTTCTCATCCACTGAGTTTGTGATACAGAGACAGGTGACGGTCTACTCATCCACTGACTCTGTGAGACAGAGACAGGGGGCGGTCTACTCATCCCCTGAGTCTGTTATACAGAGACAGGGGGCGGTCTACTCATTCCCTGAATCAATGATACAGAGTCAGGGGGCGGTCTACTCATCCCCCGATTCTGTGATACAGAGTCAGGGGGCGCTCTACTCATCCCCCGATTCTGTGATACAGAGACAGGGGGCGGTCTACTCATCCCCCGAGTGTGTGATTCAGAGACAGGGGGCGGTCTACTCATACCCTGAGTCTGTGATACAGAGAAAGTGGGCTGTCTAATCATTCCCTGAGTCTGTGTTACAGAGATAGGGGGCGGTTAACTCAATCGCTGAGTTTGTGATACAGAGAGAGGGGGCGGTCTACTCATCCCCTGCGTCTGTGAAACAGAGACAGGGGGCGGTCTACTCATCCCCTGAGTCTGTGATACAGAGACAGGGGGCGGTCTACTCATCCCCTCAGTTTGTGATACAGAGACAGGGGGCGGTCTTCTCATCCACTGAGTCTGTGATACAGAGACAGGGGGCAGTCTGCTCATCCCCTCAGTATGTGATGCAGAGACAGGGGTCGGTCTACTCATCCCCTCAGTCTGTGATACAGAGACAGGGGGCGATCTTCTCATCCACTGACTCTGTGATACAGAGACAGGGGGCGGTCTACTCATCCCCTGAGTCTGTGATACAGAGACAGGAGGCGGTCAACTCATCCCCTCAGTCTGTGACACAGAGAAATGGGGCAGTATACTCAACCCCTCAGTCTGTGATACAGAGACAGGGGGCGGTCTACTCATCCCCTGGGTCTGTGATACAAAGACAGGGGGCGGTCTACTCATCCCCTCAGTTTGTGATACAGTGACAGGGGGGGGTCTACTCATCCCCTGAGTCTGTGATACAGAGACAGGGGGCGGTCTACCCATCCCCTCAGTTTGTGATACAGAGACAGGGGGCGGTCTACTCATCCCCTGAGTCTGTGAAAGAGAGACAGGGGGCAGTCTGCTCATCCCCTCAGTATGTGATACTGAGACAGGGGGCGGTCTACTCATCCCCTGAGTCTGTGATACAGATTCAGGGGGCGGTCTACTCATCCCCTGAGTCTGTGATCCAGAGACAGGGGCCGGTTTACCCATCCACTGAGTCTGTGATGCCTAGACAGGGGGCGGTCTACTCATCCACTGAGTGTGTGATACAAAGACAGGAGGCGGTCTACTCATCTCCCGAGTCTGTGATACAGAGATCGGGGGCGGTCTACTCATCCCCCGAGTGTGTGATACAGAGACAGGGGGCGGTCTACCCATCCCCTGAGTCTGTGATGCCCAGACAGGGGGCGGTCTACTTATCCCCTGAGTGTGTGATACAGAGACAGGGAGCGGTCTACTCATCCCCTGAGTCTGTGATACAGAGACAGGGGGCGGTCTGCTCATACCCTGAGTGTGTGATACAGAGACAGGGGGCGGTCTACTCATCCACTGAGTCTGTGATGCCTAGACAGGGGGCAGTCTGCTCATCCCCTCAGTATGTGACGCAGAGACAGGGGTCGGTCTACTCATCCCCTCAGTCTGTGATACAGAGACAGGGGGCGATCTTCTCATCCACTGAGTCTGTGAAACAGAGACAGGTGACGGTCTACTCATCCACTGACTCTGTGATACAGAGACAGGGGGCGGTCTACTCATCCCCTGAGTCTGTGATACAGAGACAGGGGGCAGTCTGCTCATCGCCTGAGTCTGTGACATGGAGACAGGGAGTGTCTACTCATCCACTGAGTGTGTGATACAGAGACAGGGGGCGGTCTACTCATCCCCTGAGTCTGAGATACAGAGACAAGGGGCAGTTTACTCATCCCCTGGGTCTGTGATAAAGAGGAAGGGGGCAGTTTACTCATCCCCTGAGTCTGTGATACAGAGACAGGGGGCGGTCTACTCATCCCCTCAGTTTGTGATACAGTGACAGGGGGCGGTCTACTCATCCCCTGGGTCTGTGATACAAAGACAGGGGGCGGTCTACTCATCCCCTCAGTTTGTGATACAGAGACAGGGGGCGGTCTACTCATCCCCTGAGTCTGTGAAAGAGAGACAGGGGGCAGTCTTCTCATCCCCTCAGTATGTGATACTGAGACAGGGGGCGGTCTACTCATCCCCTGAGTCTGTGATACAGATTCAGGGGGCGGTCTACTCATCCCCTGAGTCTGTCATGCAGAGACAGGGGGCGGTCTACTCATCCCCTCAGTTTGTGATACAGAGACAGGGGGCGGTCTTCTCATCCACTGAGTCTGTGATACAGAGACAGGGGGCGGTCTACTCATCCACTGATTCTGTGATACAGAGACAGGGGGCAGTCTACTCATCCCCTGAGTTTGTGATAGAGAGACAGGGGGCGGTCTACTTATCCCCTCAGTTTGTGATACAGAGACAGGGGACGGTCTACTCATCCCCCGAGTATGTGATACAGAGAAAGAGGGCTGTCTACTCATCCCCTGAGTCTGTGATACAGAGACAGGGGGCGGTCTACTCATCCCCTGAGTGTGTGATACAGAGACAGGGGGCGGTCTACTCATCCCCTGAGTCTGTGATACAGAGACAGGGGGCAGTCTGCTCATCCCCTCAGTATGTGATGCAGAGACAGGGGTCGGTCTACTCATCCCCTCAGTCTGTGATACAGAGACAGGGGGCAATCTTCTCATCCACTGACTCTGTGATACAGAGACAGGGGGCGGTCTACTCATCCCCTGAGTCTGTGATACAGAGACAGGGGGCAGTCTGCTTATCGCCTGAATCTTTGACATAGAGACAGGGAGCGGTCTACTTATCCCCAAAATTTGTGAGACAGAGACAGGGGGCGGTCTTCTCATCCACTGAGTCTGTGACACAGAGACAGATGACGGTCTACTCATCCCCTGAGTCTGTCATGCAGAGACAGGGGGCGGTCTACTCATCCCCTCAGTTTGTGATACAGAGACAGGGGGCAGTCTACTCATCCCCCGAGTCTGTGATACAGAGACAGGGGGCGGTCTACTCATCCCCTCAGTTTGTGATACAGAGACAGGGGGCGGTCTTCTCATCCACTGAGTCTGTGATACAGAGACAGGGGGCGGTCTACTCATCCACTGATTCTGTGATACAGAGACAGGGGGCAGTCTACTCATCCCCTGAGTTTGTGATAGAGAGACAGGGGGCGGTCTACTTATCCCCTCAGTTTGTGATACAGCGACAGGGGACGGTCTACTCATCCCCCGAGTATGTGATACAGAGAAAGAGGGCTGTCTACTCATCCCCTGAGTCTGTGATACAGAGACAGGGGGCAGTCTACTCATCCCCTGAGTGTGTGATACAGAGACAGGGGGCGGTCTACTCATCCCCTGAGTCTGTGATACAGAGACAGGGGGCAGTCTGCTCATCCCCTCAGTATGTGATGCAGAGACAGGGGTCGGTCTACTCATCCCCTCAGTCTGTGATACAGAGACAGGGGGCGATCTTCTCATCCACTGACTCTGTGATACAGAGACAGGGGGCGGTCTACTCATCCCCTGAGTCTGTGATACAGAGACAGGGGGCAGTCTGCTTATCGCCTGAATCTGTGACATAGAGACAGGGAGCGGTCTACTTATCCCCAAAATTTGTGAGACAGAGACAGGGGGCGGTCTTCTCATCCACTGAGTCTGTGACACAGAGACAGATGACGGTCTACTCATCCACTGACTCTGTGATACAGAGACAGGGGGCGGTCTACTCATCCCCTGATTCTGAGATACAGAGACAAGGGGCAGTTTAATCACCCCCTGGGTCTGTGATAAAGAGGAAGGGGGCGGTCTACCCATCCCCTGAGTCTGTGATACAGAGACAGGGGGCGGTCTACTCATCCCCTGCGTCTGTGAAACAGAGACAGGGGGCGGTCTACTCATCCCCTGAGTCTGTGATACAGAGACAGGGGGCGGTCTACTCATCCCCTCAGTTTGTGATACAGAGACAGGGGGCGGTCTACTCATCCCCGGAGTCTGTGATACAGAGAAAGGGGGCAGTCTACTCATCCCCTCAGTTTGTGATACAGTGACAGGGGGCGGTCTACTCATCCCCTGAGTCTGTGATACAGAGACAAGGGGCGGTCTACTCATCCCCTCAGTTTGTGATACAGAGACAGGGGGCGGTCTTCTCATCCACTGAGTCTGTGATACAGAGACAGGGGGCAGTCTGCTCATCCCCTCAGTATGTGATGCAGAGACAGGGGTCGGTCTACTCATCCCCTCAGTCTGTGATACAGAGACAGGGGGCGATCTTCTCATCCACTGACTCTGTGATACAGAGACAGGGGGCGGTCTACTCATCCCCTGAGTCTGTGATACAGAGACAGGGGGCAGTCTGCTCATCGCCTGAATCTGTGACATAGAGACAGGGAGCGGTCTACTTATCCCCAAAATTTGTGAGACAGAGACAGGGGGCGGTCTTCTCATCCACTGAGTCTGTGACACAGAGACAGATGACGGTCTACTCATCCACTGACTCTGTGATACAGAGACAGGGGGCGGTATACTCATCCCCTGAGTCTGAGATACAGAGACAAGGGGCAGTTTACTCACCCCCTGGGTCTGTGATAAAGAGGAAGGGGGCGGTCTACCCATCCCCTGAGTCTGTGATACAGAGACAGGGGGCGGTCTACTCATCCCCTCAGTTTGTGATACAGTGACAGGGGGCGGTCTACTCATCCCCTCAGTTTGTGATACAGAGACAGGGGGCGGTCTACTCATCCCCGGAGTCTGTGATACAGAGAAAGGGGGCAGTCTACTCATCCCCTCAGTTTGTGATACAGTGACAGGGGGCGGTCTTCTCATCCCCTGAGTCTGTGATGCAGAGACAGGGGGCGGTCTACTCATCCCCTGAGTCTGTGATACAGAGACAGGGGGCGGTCTACTCATCCCCTGAGTCTGTGATACAGCGACAGGGGGCGGTCTCCTCATCCCCTGAATCAATGATACAGAGACAGGGGGCGGTCCACTCATACCCTGAATCAATGATACAGAGACAGGGGGCGGTCTACTCATTCCCTGAGTTTGTGATACAGAGACAGGGGGCGGTCTACTCATTCCCTGAGTTTGTGATACAGAGACAGGGGGCGGTCTACTCATCCCCTGAATCTGAGATACAGACACAAGGGGCAGTTTACTCATCCCCTGGGTCTGTGATAGAGACGAAGGGGGCGGTCTACTCATCCCCTGAGTCTGTGATACAGAGACAGGGGCCGGTCTACTCATCCCCTCATTTTGTGATACAGAGACAGGGGGCGGTCTCCTCATCCCCTGAGTCTGTGATACAGAGACAGGTGACGTTCTACTCATCCCCTGAGTCTGTGATACTGAGACAGGGGGCGGTCTACTCATCCCCTGAGTCTGTGATGCAGAGACAGGGGCGGTCTACTTCTCCCCTCAGTTTGTGAAACAGTGACAGGGGGCGGTCCACTTATCCCCTCAGTATGTGATACAGAGACAGGGGGTGGTCTACTCATCCCCTGAGTCAGTGATACAGAGACAGGGGCGGTCTACTTATCCCCTCAGTTTGTGAAACAGAGACAGGGGGCGGTCTACTCATCCACTGAGTCTGTGATGCCTAGACAGGGGGCGGTCTACTCATCCACTGAGTGTGTGATACAAAGACAGGGGGCTGTCTAGTCATCCCCTGACTCTGAGATGCAGAGACAGGGGGCGGTCTACTCATCCCCTGAGTCTTTGATACAGAGACAGGGGGCGGTCTTCTCATCCACTGAGTTTGTGATACAGAGACAGGTGACGGTCTACTCATCCACTGACTCTGTGAGACAGAGACAGGGGGCGGTCTACTCATCCCCTGAGTCTGTTATACAGAGACTGGGGGCGGTCTACTCATTCCCTGAATCAATGATACAGAGTCAGGGGGCGGTCTACTCATCCCCCGATTCTGTGATACAGAGTCAGGGGGCGGTCTACTCATCCCCCGATTCTGTGATACAGAGACGGGGGGCGGTCTACTCATCCCCCGAGTGTGTGATTCAGAGACAGGGGGCGGTCTACTCATAGCCTGAGTCTGTGATACAGAGAAAGTGGGCTGTCTAATCATTCCCTGAGTCTGTGATACAGAGACAGGGGGCGGTCTACTCATCCCCTGAGTCTGTGATACAGAGACAGGGGGCGGTCTTCTCATCCACTGAGTCTGTGATACAGAGACAGGGGGCAGTCTGCTCATCGCCTGAATCTGTGACATAGAGACAGGGAGCGGTCTACTTATCCCCAAAATTTGTGAGACAGAGACAGGGGGCGGTCTTCTCATCCACTGAGTCTGTGACACAGAGACAGATGACGGTCTACTCATCCACTGACTCTGTGATACAGAGACAGGGGGCGGTATACTCATCCCCTGAGTCTGAGATACAGAGACAAGGGGCAGTTTACTCACCCCCTGGGTCTGTGATAAAGAGGAAGGGGGCGGTCTACCCATCCCCTGAGTCTGTGATACAGAGACAGGGGGCGGTCTACTCATCCCCTCAGTTTGTGATACAGTGACAGGGGGCGGTCTACTCATCCCCTCAGTTTGTGATACAGAGACAGGGGGCGGTCTACTCATCCCCGGAGTCTGTGATACAGAGAAAGGGGGCAGTCTACTCATCCCCTCAGTTTGTGATACAGTGACAGGGGGCGGTCTACTCATCCCCTGAGTCTGTGATGCAGAGACAGGGGGCGGTCTACTCATCCCCTGAGTCTGTGATACAGAGACAGGGGGCGGTCTACTCATCCCCTGAGTCTGTGATACAGCGACAGGGGGCGGTCTCCTCATCCCCTGAATCAATGATACAGAGACAGGGGGCGGTCCACTCATACCCTGAATCAATGATACAGAGACAGGGGGCGGTCTACTCATTCCCTGAGTTTGTGATACAGAGACAGGGGGCGGTCTACTCATTCCCTGAGTTTGTGATACAGAGACAGGGGGCGGTCTACTCATCCCCTGAATCTGAGATACAGACACAAGGGGCAGTTTACTCATCCCCTGGGTCTGTGATAGAGACGAAGGGGGCGGTCTACTCATCCCCTGAGTCTGTGATACAGAGACAGGGGCCGGTCTACTCATCCCCTCATTTTGTGATACAGAGACAGGGAGCGGTCTCCTCATCCCCTGAGTCTGTGATACAGAGACAGGTGACGTTCTACTCATCCCCTGAGTCTGTGATACTGAGACAGGGGGCGGTCTACTCATCCCCTGAGTCTGTGATGCAGAGACAGGGGCGGTCTACTTCTCCCCTCAGTTTGTGAAACAGTGACAGGGGGCGGTCCACTTATCCCCTCAGTATGTGATACAGAGACAGGGGGTGGTCTACTCATCCCCTGAGTCAGTGATACAGAGACAGGGGCGGTCTACTTATCCCCTCAGTTTGTGAAACAGAGACAGGGGGCGGTCTACTCATCCACTGAGTCTGTGATGCCTAGACAGGGGGCGGTCTACTCATCCACTGAGTGTGTGATACAAAGACAGGGGGCTGTCTAGTCATCCCCTGACTCTGAGATGCAGAGACAGGGGGCGGTCTACTCATCCCCTGAGTCTTTGATACAGAGACAGGGGGCGGTCTTCTCATCCACTGAGTTTGTGATACAGAGACAGGTGACGGTCTACTCATCCACTGACTCTGTGAGACAGAGACAGGGGGCGGTCTACTCATCCCCTGAGTCTGTTATACAGAGACTGGGGGCGGTCTACTCATTCCCTGAATCAATGATACAGAGTCAGGGGGCGGTCTACTCATCCCCCGATTCTGTGATACAGAGTCAGGGGGCGGTCTACTCATCCCCCGATTCTGTGATACAGAGACGGGGGGCGGTCTACTCATCCCCCGAGTGTGTGATTCAGAGACAGGGGGCGGTCTACTCATAGCCTGAGTCTGTGATACAGAGAAAGTGGGCTGTCTAATCATTCCCTGAGTCTGTGATACAGAGACAGGGGGCGGTCTACTCATCCCCTGAGTCTGTGATACAGAGACAGGGGGCGGTCTTCTCATCCACTGAGTCTGTGATACAGAGACAGTGGGCAGTCTGCTCATCCCCTCAGTATGTGATGCAGAGACAGGGGTCGGTCTACTCATCCCCTCAGTCTGTGATACAGAGACAGGGGGCGATCTTCTCATCCACTGACTCTGTGATACAGAGACAGGGGGCGGTCTACTCATCCCCTGAGTCTGTGATACAGAGACAGGGGGCAGTCTGCTCATCGCCTGAATCTGTGACATAGAGACAGGGAGCGGTCTACTTATCCCCAAAATTTGTGAGACAGAGACAGGGGGCGGTCTTCTCATCCACTGAGTCTGTGACACAGAGACAGATGACGGTCTACTCATCCACTGACTCTGTGATACAGAGACAGGGGGCGGTCTACTCATCCCCTGAGTCTGAGATACAGAGACAAGGGGCAGTTTACTCACCCCCTGGGTATATGATAAAGAGGAAGGGGGCGGTCTACCCATCCCCTGAGTCTGTGATACAGAGACAGGGGGCGGTCTACTCATCCCCTCAGTTTGTGATACAGTGACAGGGGGCGGTCTACTCATCCCCTGAGTCTGTGAAACAGAGACAGGGGGCGGTCTACTCATCCCCTGAGTCTGTGATACAGAGACAGGGGGCGGTCTACTCATCCCCTCAGTTTGTGATACAGAGACAGGGGGCGGTCTACTCATCCCCGGAGTCTGTGATACAGAGAAAGGGGGCAGTCTACTCATCCCCTCAGTTTGTGATACAGTGACAGGGGGCGGTCTACTCATCCCCTGAGTCTGTGATACAGAGACAGGGGGCGGTCTACTCATCCCCTCAGTTTGTGATACAGAGACAGGGGGCGGTCTTCTCATCCACTGAGTCTGTGATACAGAGACAGGGGCGGTCTACACATCCCCTGAGTCTGTGATACAGAGACAGGGGGCGGTCTACTCATCCCCTGAGTCTGTGATACAGAGACAGGGGGCGGTCTACTCATCCACTGAGTCTGTGATACAGAGACAGGTGACGGTCTACTCATGCACTGACTCTGTGATACAGAGACAGGAGGCGGTCTACTCATCCCCTGAGTCTGTGATACTGAGACAGGGGGCGGTCTACTCATCCCCTGAGTTTGTGAAAGAGAGAAAAGGGGCGGTCTACTCATCCCCTGAGACTGTGACACAGAGACAGGGGGCGGTCTACTCATCCCCTGAGTTTGTGATAGAGAGACAGGGGGCGGTCTACTTATCCCCTCAGTTTGTGATACAGAGACAGCGGACGGTCTACTCAGCCCCTCAGTTTGTGATACAGAGACAGAGGGCGGTCTACTCATCCCCTGAGTCTGTGATACAGAGACAGGGGGCGGTCTACTTATCCCCTCAGTTTGTGATACAGAGACAGGGGGCGGTCTACTTATCCCCTGAGTTTGTGATACAAAGACAGGGGGCGGTCTACTTATCCCCTCAGTTTGAGATACAGAGACAGGGGGCGGTCTACTCATCCCCTGAGTCTGTGACACAGAGTCAGGGCGCGCTCTACTCATCCCCTGAGTCTGAGATACAGAGACAGGGGGCGGTCTACTCATCCCCTGAGTCTGTGATACAGAGACAGGGGGCAGTCTGCTCATCCCCTCAGTATGTGATGCAGAGACAGGGGTCGGTCTACTCATCCCCTCAGTCTGTGATACAGAGACAGGGGGCGATCTTCTCATCCACTGACTCTGTGATACAGAGACAGGGGGCGGTCTACTCATCCCCTGAGTCTGTGATACAGAGACAGGGGGCAGTCTGCTCATCGCCTGAATCTGTGACATAGAGACAGGGAGTGTCTACTCATCCACTGAGTGTGTGATGCAGAGACAGGGGGCGATCTACTTATCCCCAAAATTTGTGAGACAGAGACAGGGGGCGGTCTTCTCATCCACTGAGTCTGTGACACAGAGACAGATGACGGTCTACTCATCCACTGACTCTGTGATACAGAGACAGGGGGCGGTCTACTCATCCCCTGAGTCTGAGATACAGAGACAAGGGGCAGTTTACTCACCCCCTGGGTCTGTGATAAAGAGGAAGGGGGCGGTCTACCCATCCCCTGAGTCTGTGATACAGAGACAGGGGGCGGTCTACTCATCCCCTCAGTTTGTGATACAGTGACAGGGGGCGGTCTACTCATCCCCTGAGTCTGTGAAACAGAGACAGGGGGCGGTCTACTCATCCCCTGAGTCTGTGATACAGAGACAGGGGGCGGTCTACTCATCCCCTCAGTTTGTGATACAGAGACAGGGGGCGGTCTACTCATTCCCGGAGTCTGTGATACAGAGAAAGGGGGCAGTCTACTCATCCCCTCAGTTTGTGATACAGTGACAGGGGGCGGTCTACTCATCCCCTGAGTCTGTGATACAGAGACAGGGGGCGGTCTACTCATCCCCTCAGTTTGTGATACAGAGACAGGGGGCGGTCTTCTCATCCACTGAGTCTGTGATACAGAGACAGGGGCGGTCTACACATCCACTGAGTCTGTGATACAGAGACAGGGGGCGGTCTACTCATCCCCTGAGTCTGTGATACAGAGACAGGGGGCGGTCTACTCATCCACTGAGTCTGTGATACAGAGACAGGTGACGGTCTACTCATGCACTGACTCTGTGATACAGAGACAGGGGGCGGTCTACTCATCCCCTGAGTCTGTGATACTGAGACAGGGGGCGGTCTACTCATCCCCTGAGTTTGTGAAAGAGAGAAAAGGGGCGGTCTACTCATCCCCTGAGACTGTGACACAGAGACAGGGGGCGGTCTACTCATCCCCTGAGTTTGTGATAGAGAGACAGGGGGCGGTCTACTTATCCCCTCAGTTTGTGATACAGAGACAGGGGACGGTCTACTCAGCCCCTCAGTTTGTGATACAGAGACAGAGGGCGGTCTACTCATCCCCTGAGTCTGTGATACAGAGACGAAGGGGGCGGTCTACTTATCCCCTCAGTTTGTGATACAGAGACAGGGGGCGGTCTACTTATCCCCTGAGTTTGTGATACAAAGACAGGGGGCGGTCTACTTATCCCCTCAGTTTGAGATACAGAGACAGGGGGCGGTCTACTCATCCCCTGAGTCTGTGACACAGAGTCAGGGCGCGCTCTACTCATCCCTGAGTCTGTGATACAGAGACAGGGGGCGGTCTACTTATCCCCTCAGTTTGAGATACAGAGACAGGGGGCGGTCTACTTATCCCCTCAGTTTGTGATACAGAGACAGGGGGCGGTCTACTCATCCCCTGAGTCTGTGACACAGAGACAGGGGGCGGTCTACTTATCCCCTCAGTTTGTGACACAGAGACAGGGGGCGGTCTACTCATCCCCTGAGTCTGTGACACAGAGACAGGGGGCAGTCTGCTCATCCCCTCAGTATGTGATGCAGAGACAGGGGGCGGTCTACTCATCCCCTCAGTCTGTGATACAGAGACAGGGGGCGATCTTCTCATCCACTGAGTCTGTGAAACAGAGACAGGTGACGGTCTACTCATCCACTGACTCTGTGATACAGAGACAGGGGGCGGTCGAATCATCCACTGACTCTGTGATACAGTGACAGGGGGCGGTCTAATCATCCCCTAAGTCTGTGATACAGAGACAGGGGGCAGTCTGCTCATCGCCTGAGTCTGTGACACAGAGACAGGGACTGTCTACTCATCCACTGAGTGTTTGATACAGAGACAGGGGGCGGTCTACTCATCCCCTGAGTCTGAGATACAGAGACAAGGGGCAGTTTACACATCCCCTGGGTCTGTGATAAAGAGGAAGGGGGCGGTCTACTCATCCCCTGAGTCTGTGATACAGAGACATGGGGCGGTCTACTCATCCCCTCAGTTTGTGATACAGTGACAGGGGGCGGTCTACTCATCCCCTGAGTCTGTGATACAGAGACAGGGGGCAGTCTGCTCATCCCCTCAGTATGTGATACAGAGACAGGGGGCGGTCTACTCATCCCCTGAGTCTGTCATACAGAGACAGGGGGCGGTCTACTCATCCCCTCAGTTTGTGATACAGAGACAGGTGACGGTCTACTCATGCACTGACTCTGTGATACAGAGACAGGGGGCGGTCTACTCATCCCCTGAGTCTGTGATACTGAGACAGGGGGCGGTCTACTCATCCCCTGAGTTTGTGAAAGAGAGAAAAGGGGCGGTCTACTCATCCCCTGAGACTGTGACACAGAGACAGGGGGCGGTCTACTCATCCCCTGAGTTTGTGATAGAGAGACAGGGGGCGGTCTACTTATCCCCTCAGTTTGTGATACAGAGACAGGGGACGGTCTACTCAGCCCCTCAGTTTGTGATACAGAGACAGAGGGCGGTCTACTCATCCCCTGAGTCTGTGATACAGAGACAGGGGGCGGTCTACTTATCCCCTCAGTTTGTGATACAGAGACAGGGGGCGCTCTACTTATCCCCTGAGTTTGTGATACAAAGACAGGGGGCGGTCTACTTATCCCCTCAGTTTGAGATACAGAGACAGGGGGCGCTCTACTCATCCCCTGAGTCTGTGATACAGAGACAGGGGGCCGTCTACTTATCCCCTCAGTTTGAGATACAGAGACAGGCGGCGGTCTACTTATCCCCTCAGTTTGTGATACAGAGACAGGGGGCGGTCTACTCATCCCCTGAGTCTGTGACACAGAGACAGGGGGCGGTCTACTTATCCCCTGAGTCTGTGATACAGAGACAGGGGGCGATCTTCTCATCCGCTGAGTCTGTGAAACAGAGACAGGTGACGGTCTACTCATCCACTGACTCTGTGATACAGAGACAGGGGGCGGTCTAATCATCCCCTAAGTCTGTGATACAGAGACAGGGGGCAGTCTGCTCATCGCCTGAGTCTGTGACACAGAGACAGGGACTGTCTACTCATCCACTGAGTGTGTGATACAGAGACAGGGGGCGGTCTACTTATCCCCTAAATTTGTGTGACAAAGACAGGGGGCCGTCTACTTATCCCCTCAGTATGTGATACAGAGACAGGGGGAGGTCGACTCATCCCATGACTCTGTGAGACAGAGACAGGGGGCGGTCTTCTCATCCACTGAGTCTGTGACACAGAGACAGGTGATGGTCTACTCATCCACTGAGTCTGTGACACAGAGACAGGTGACGGTCTACTCATCCCCTGGGTCTGTGATGCAGAGGAAGGGGGCGGTCTACTCATCCCCTGAGTCTGAGATACAGAGACAGGGGGCGGTCTACTCATCCCCTGAGTCTGAGATACAGAGACAAGGGGCAGTTTACTCATCCCCTGGGTCTGTGATAAAGAGGAAGGGGGCGGTCTACTCATCCCCTGAATCTGTGATACAGAGACAGGGGGCGGTCTACTCATCCCCTCAGTTTGTGATACAGTGACAGGGGGCGGTCTACTCATCCCCTGAGTCTGTGATACAGAGACAGGGGGCAGTCTGCTCATCTCCTCAGTATGTGATACAGAGACAGGGGGCGGTCTACTCATCCCCTGAGTCTGTGATACAGAGACAGGGGGCGGTCTACTCATCCCCTCAGTTTGTGATACAGAGACAGGGGGCGGTCTGCTCATCCCCTCAGTATGTGATACAGAGACAGGGGGCGGTCTACTCATCCCCTGAGTCTGTGATACAGAGACAGGGGGCGGTCTTCTCATCCACTGAGTCTGTGATACAGAGACAGGTGACGGTCTACTCATCCCCTGAGTCTGTGATACAGCGACAGGGGGCGGTCTACTCATCCCCTGAGTCTGTGATGCAGAGACAGGGGGCAGTCTGCTCATCGCCTGAGTCTGTGACTCAGAGACAGGGGGCTGTCTCCTCATCCCCTGAATCAATGATACAGAGACAGGGGGCGGTCTCCTCATCCCCTGAATCAATGATACATAGACAGGGGGCGGTCTACTCATCCCCTGAATCAATGATACAGAGACAGGGGCGGTCTACTCATCCCCCGAGTCTGTGATACAGAGACAGGGGACGGTCTACTCATTCCCTGAGTTTGTGATACAGAGACAGGGGGCGGTCTACTCATCCCCTGAATATGAGATACAGACACAAGGGGCTGTTTACTCATCCCCTGGGTCTGTGATAGAGACGAAGGGGGCGGTCTACTCATCCCCTGAGTCTGTGATACAGAGACAGGGGCCTGTCTACTCATCCCCTCATTTTGTGATGCAGAGACAGGGGGCGGTCTACTCATCCCCTGAGTCTGTGATACAGAGACAGGTGACGGTCTACTCATCCCCTGAGTCTGTGATACTGAGACAGGGGGCGGTCTACTCATCCCCTGAGTCTGTGATGCAGAGACAGGGGCGGTCTACTTATCCCCTCAGTTTGTGATACAGAGACAGGGGACGGTCTACTCAGCCCCTCAGTTTGTGATACAGAGACAGAGGGCGGTCTACTCATCCCCTGCGTCTGTGATACAGAGACAGGGGGCGGTCTACTTATCCCCTCAGTTTGTGATACAGAGACAGGGGGCGGTCTACTTATCCCCTGAGTTTGTGATACAAAGACAGGGGGCGGTCTACTTATCCCCTCAGTTTGAGATACAGAGACAGGGGGCGCTCTACTCATCCCCTGAGTCTGTGATACAGAGACAGGGGGCGGTCTACTTATCCCCTCAGTTTGAGATACAGAGACAGGGGGCGGTCTACTTATCCCCTCAGTTTGTGATACAGAGACAGGGGGCGGTCTACTCATCCCCTGAGTCTGTGACACAGAGACAGGGGGCGGTCTACTTATCCCCTCAGTTTGTGATACAGAGATAGGGGGCGGTCTACTCATCCCCTGAGTCTGTGACACAGAGACAGGGGGCTGTCTGCTCATCCCCTCATTATGTGATGCAGAGACAGGGGGCGGTCTACTCATCCCCTCAGTCTGTGATACAGAGACAGGGGGCGATCTTCTCATCCACTGAGTCTGTGAAACAGAGACAGGTGACGGTCTACTCATCCACTGACTCTGTGATACAGAGACAGGGGGCGGTCTAATCATCCCCTAAGTCTGTGATACAGAGACAGGGGGCAGTCTGCTCATCGCCTGAGTCTGTGACACAGAGACAGGGACTGTCTACTCATCCACTGAGTGTGTGATACAGAGACAGGGGGCGGTCTGCTTATCCCCTAAATTTGTGTGACAAAGACAGGGGGCCGTCTACTTATCCCCTCAGTATGTGATACAGAGACAGGGGGAGGTCGACTCATCCCCTGACTCTGTGAGACAGAGACAGGGGGCGGTCTTCTCATCCACTGAGTCTGTGACACAGAGACAGGTGACGGTCTACTCATCCACTGAGTCTGTGACACAGAGACAGGTGAAGGTCTACTCATCCCCTGGGTCTGTGATGCAGAGGAAGGGGGCGGTCTACTCATCCCCTGAGTCTGAGATACAGAGACAGGGGGCGGTCTACTCATCCCCTGAGTCTGAGATACAGAGACAAGGGGCAGTTTACTCATCCCCTGGGTCTGTGATAAAGAGGAAGGGGGCGGTCTACTCATCCCCTGAGTCTGTGATACAGAGACAGGGGGCGGTCTACTCATCCCCTCAGTTTGTGATACAGTGACAGGGGGCGGTCTACTCATCCCCTGAGTCTGTGATACAGAGACAGGGGGCAGTCTGCTCATCCCCTCAGTATGTGATACAGAGACAGGGGGCGGTCTACTCATCCCCTGAGTCTGTGATACAGAGACAGGGGGCGGTCTACTCATCCCCTCAGTTTGTGATACAGAGACAGGGGGCGGTCTGCTCATCCCCTCAGTATGTGATACAGAGACAGGGGGCGGTCTACTCATCCCCTGAGTCTGTGATACAGAGACAGGGGGCAGTCTTCTCATCCACTGAGTCTGTGATACAGAGACAGGTGACGGTCTACTCATCCCCTGAGTCTGTGATACAGCGACAGGGGGCGGTCTACTCATCCCCTGAGTCTGTGATACAGAGACAGGGGGCAGTCTGCTCATCGCCTGAGTCTGTGACACAGAGACAGGGGGCTGTCTCCTCATCCCCTGAATCAATGATACAGAGACAGGGGGCGGTCTCCTCATCCCCTGAATCAATGATCCATAGACAGGGGGCGGTCTCCTCATCCCCTGAATCAATGATCCATAGACAGGGGGCGGTCTACTCATCCCCTGAATCAATGATACAGAGACAGGGGCGGTCTACTCATCCCCCGAGTCTGTGATACAGAGACAGGGGACGGTCTACTCATTCCCTGAGTTTGTGATACAGAGACAGGGGGCGGTCTACTGATCCCCTGAATCTGAGATACAGACACAAGGGGCAGTTTACTCATTCCCTGGGTCTGTGATAGAGACGAAGGGGGCGGTCTACTCATCCCCTGAGTCTGTGATACAGAGACAGGGGCCTGTCTACTCATCCCCTCATTTTGTGATGCAGAGACAGGGGGCGGTCTACTCATCCCCTGAGTCTGTGATACAGAGACAGGTGACGGTCTACTCATCCCCTGAGTCTGTGATACTGAGACAGGGGGCGGTCTACTCATCCCCTGAGTCTGTGATGCAGAGACAGGGGCGGTCTACTTATCCCCTCAGTTTGTGAAACAGAGACAGGGGGCGGTCCACTTATCCCCTCAGTATGTGATCCAGAGACAGGGGGTGGTCTACTCATCCCCTGAGTCAGTGATACAGAGACAGGGGCGGTCTACTTATCCCCTCAGTTTGTGAAACAGAGACAGGGGGCGGTCTACTCATCCACTGAGTCTGTGATGCCTAGACAGCGGGCGGTCTACTCATCCACTGAGAGTGTGATACAAAGACAGGGGGCTGTCTAGTCATCCCCTGACTCTGAGATGCAGAGACAGGGGGCGGACTACTCATCCCCTGAGTCTTTGATACAGAGACAGGGGGCGGTCTTCTCATCCACTGAGTTTGTGATACTGAGACAGGTGACGGTCTACTCATCCACTGACTCTGTGAGACAGAGACAGGGAGCGGTCTACTCATCCCCTGAGTCTGTTATACAGTGACAGGTGGCGGTCTCTTCATCCCCTGAGTCTGTGATACAGAGACAGGGGGCGGACTACTCATCCCCTGAGTCTGTGATACAGAGACAGGGGGCGGTCTACTTATCCCCTCAGTTTGTGATACAGAGACAGGGGGCGGTCTACTTATCCCCTGAGTTTGTGATACAAAGACAGGGGGCGGTCTACTTATCCCCTCAGTTTGTGATACAGAGACAGGGGGCGGTCTACTCATCCCCTGAGTCTGTGACACAGAGTCAGGGCGCGCTCTACTCATCCCCTGAGTCTGTGATACAGAGACAGGGGGCGGTCTACTTATCCCCTCAGTTTGAGATACAGAGACAGGGGGCGGTCTACTTATCCCCTCAGTTTGTGATACAGAGACAGGGGGCGGTCTACTCATCCCCTGAGTCTGTGACACAGAGACAGGGGGCAGTCTACTTATCCCCTCAGTTTGTGATACAGAGACAGGGGGCGGTCTACTCATCCCCTGAGTCTGTGATACAGAGACAGGGGGCAGTCTGCTCATCCCTTCAGTATGTGATGCAGAGACAGGGGGCGATCTACTCATCCCCTGAGTCTGTGATACAGAGACAGGGGGCAGTCTACTCATCCCCTCACTCTGTGATACAGAGACAGGGGGCGATCTTCTCATCCACTGAGTCTGTGAATCAGAGACAGGTGACGGTCCACTCATCCACTGACTCTGTGATACAGAGACAGGGGGCGGTCGAATCATCCCCTAAGTCTGTGATACAGAGACAGGGGGCAGTCTGCTCATCGCCTGAGTCTGTGACACAGAGACAGGGACTGTCTACTCATCCACTGAGTGTGTGATACAGAGACAGGGGGCGGTCTACTTATCCCCTAAATTTGTGTGACAAAGACAGGGGGCGGTCTACTCATCCCCTTAGTTTGTGATGCAGTGACAGGGGGCGGTCTACTCATCCCCTGAGTCTGTGAAACAGAGACAGGGGGCGGTCTACTCATCCCCTGAGTCTGTGATACAGAGAAAGGGGGCAGTCTCCTCATCCCCTCAGTTTGTGATACAGTGACAGGTGGCGGTCTCTTCATCCCCTGAGTCTGTGATACAGAGACAGGGGGCGGACTACTCATCCCCTGAGTCTGTGATACAGAGACAGGGGGCGGTCTCCTCATTCCCTGAATCAATGATACAGAGTCAGGGGGCGGTCTACTCATCCCCCGATTCTGTGATACAGAGACAGGGGGCGGTCTACTCATCCCCCGAGTGTGTGATACAGAGACAGGGGGCGGTCTACTCATACACTGAGTCTGTGAGACAGAGAAAGGGGGCTGTCTAATCATGCCCTGAGTCTGTGATACAGAGATAGGGGGCGGTTAACTCAATCGCTGAGTGTGAGATACAGAGACAGGAGGCGGTCTACTCATCCCCTGAGTCTGTGATACAGAGACAGGAGGCGGTCAACTCATCCCCTCAGTCTGTGACACAGAGAAATGGGGCAGTATACTCAACCCCTCAGTTTGTGATACAGAGAAAGGGGGCGGTCTACTCATCCCCTGAGTCTGTGATACAGAGACAGGGGGCGGTCTACTCATCCCCTGAGTCTGTGATACAGAGACAGGAGGCGGTCAACTCATCCCCTCAGTCTGTGACACAGAGAAATGGGGCAGTATACTCAACCCCTCAGTTTGTGATACAGAGAAAGGGGGCGGTCTACTCATCCCCTGAGTCTGTGATACAGAGACAGGGGCCGGCTTACCCATCCACTGAGTCTGTGATGCCTAGACAGGGGGCGGTCTACTCATCCACTGAGTGTGTGATACAAAGACAGGAGGCGGTCTACTCATCTCCCGAGTCTGTGATGCAGAGATCGGAGGGCGGTCTACTCATCCCCCGAGTGTGTGATACAGAGACAGGGGGCGGTCTACTCATCCCCTCAGTTTGTGATACAGAGACAGGTGACGGTCTACTCATGCACTGACTCTGTGATACAGAGACAGGGGGCGGTCTACTCATCCCCTGAGTCTGTGATACAGAGACAGGGGGCAGTCTGCTCATCGCCTGAGTCTGTGACATAGAGACAGGGAGTGTCTACTCATCCACTGAGTGTGTGATACAGAGACAGGGGGCGATCTACTTATCCCCTAAATTTGTGAGACAGAGACAGGGGGCGGTCTTCTCATCCACTGAGTCTGTGACACAGAGACAGATGACGGTCTACTCATCCACTGACTCTGTGATACAGAGACAGGGAGCGGTCTACTCATCCCCTGAATCAATGATACAGAGACAGGGGGCGGACTACTCATCCCCTGATTGTGAGATACAGAGACAGGGGGCGGTCTACTCATCCCCTGAGTCTGAGATACAGAGACAAGGGGCAGTTTACTCACCCCCTGTGTCTGTGATAAAGAGGAAGGGGGCGGTCTACTCATCCCCTGAGTCTGTGATACAGAGACAGGGGGCGGTCTACTCATCCCCTCAGTTTGTGATACAGTGACAGGGGGCGGTCTACTCATCCCCTGAGTCTGTGAAACAGAGACAGGGGGCGGTCTACTCATCCCCTGAGTCTGTGATACAGAGAAAGGGGGCAGTCTCCTCATCCCCTCAGTTTGTGATACAGTGACAGGTGGCGGTCTCTTCATCCCCTGAGTCTGTGATACAGAGACAGGGGGCGGTCTACTCATCCCCTGAGTCTGTGATACAGAGACAGGGGGCGGTCTACTCATCCCCTCAGTTTGTGATACAGAGACAGGGGGCGGTCTTCTCATCCACTGAGTCTGTGATATAGAGACAGGGGGCGGTCTACTCATCCCCTGAGTCTGTGATACAGAGACAGGGGGCGGTCTACTCATCCACTGAGTCTGTGATACAGAGACAGGTGACGGTCTACTCATGCACTGACTCTGTGATACAGAGACAGGGGGCGGTCTACTCATCCCCTGAGTCTGTGATACTGAGACAGGGGGCGGTCTACTGATCCCCTGAGTTTGTGAAAGAGAGAAAAGGGGCGGTCTACTCATCCCCTGAGACTGTGACACAGAGACAGGAGGCGGTCTACTCATCCCCTGAGTTTGTGATAGAGAGACAGGGGGCGGTCTACTTATCCCCTCAGTTTGTGATACAGAGACAGGGGACGGTCTACTCAGCCCCTCAGTTTGTGATACAGAGACAAAGGGCGGTCTACTCATCCCCTGATTCTGTGATACAGAGACAGGGGGCGGTCTACTTATCCCCTCAGTTTGTGATACAGAGACAGGGGGCGGTCTACTTATCCCCTGAGTTTGTGATACAAAGACAGGGGGCGGTCTACTTATCCCCTCAGTTTGTGATACAGAGACAGGGGGCGGTCTACTCATCCCCTGAGTCTGTGACACAGAGTCAGGGCGCGCTCTACTCATCCCCTGAGTCTGTGATACAGAGACAGGGGGCGGTCTACTTATCCCCTCAGTTTGAGATACAGAGACAGGGGGCGGTCTACTTATCCCCTCAGTTTGTGATACAGAGACAGGGGGCGGTCTACTCATCCCCTGAGTCTGTGACACAGAGACAGGGGGCAGTCTACTTATCCCCTCAGTTTGTGATACAGAGACAGGGGGCGGTCTACTCATCCCCTGAGTCTGTGATACAGAGACAGGGGGCAGTCTGCTCATCCCCTCAGTATGTGCTGCAGAGACAGGGGGCGATCTACTCATCCCCTGAGTCTGTGATACAGAGACAGGGGGCAGTCTACTCATCCCCTCAGTCTGTGATACAGAGACAGGGGGCGATCTTCTCATCCACTGAGTCTGTGAATCAGAGACAGGTGACGGTCTACTCATCCACTGACTCTGTGATACAGAGACAGGGGGCGGTCGAATCATCCCCTAAGTCTGTGATACAGAGACAGGGGGCAGTCTGCTCATCGCCTGAGTCTGTGACACAGAGACAGGGACTGTCTACTCATCCACTGAGTGTGTGATACAGAGACAGGGGGCGGTCTACTTATCCCCTAAATTTGTGTGACAAAGACAGGGGGCCGTCTACTTATCCCCTCAGTATGTGATACAGAGACAGCGGGAGGTCTACTCATCCCCTGACTCTGTGAGACAGAGACAGGGGGCGGTCTTCTCATCCACTGAGTCTGTGACACAGAGACAGGTGACGGTCTACTCATCCACTGAGTCTGTGACACAGAGACAGGTGACGGTCTACTCATCCCCTGGGTCTGTGATGCAGAGGAAGGGGGCGGTCTACTCATCCCCCGATTCTGTGATACAGAGACAGGGGGCGGTCTACTCATCCCCCGAGTGTGTGATGCAGAGACAGGGGGCGGTCTACTCATACACTGAGTCTGTCAGACAGAGAAAGGGGGCTGTCTAATCATGCCCTGAGTCTGTGATACAGAGATAGGGTGCGGTTAACTCAATCGCTGAGTGTGAGATACAGAGACAGAGGGCGGTCTACTCATCCCCTGAGTCTGTGATACAGAGACAGGAGGCGGTCAACTCATCCCCTCAGTCTGTGACACAGAGAAATGGGGCAGTATACTCAACCCCTCAGTTTGTGATACAGAGAAAGGGGGCGGTCTACTCATCCCCTGAGTCTGTGAAACAGAGACAGGGGCCGGCTTACCCATCCACTGAGTCTGTGATGCCTAGACAGGGGGCGGTCTACTCATCCACTGAGTGTGTGATACAAAGACAGGAGGCGGTCTACTCATCTCCCGAGTCTGTGATGCAGAGATCGGAGGGCGGTCTACTCATCCCCCGAGTGTGTGATACAGAGACAGGTGACGGTCTACTCATGCACTGACTCTGTGATACAGAGACAGGGGGCGGTCTACTCATCCCCTGAGTCTGTGATACAGAGACAGGGGGCAGTCTGCTCATCGCCTGAGTCTGTGACATAGAGACAGGGAGTGTCCACTCATCCACTGAGTGTGTGATACAGAGACAGGGGGCGATCTACTTATCCCCTAAATTTGTGAGACAGAGACAGGGGGCGGTCTTCTCATCCACTGAGTCTGTGACACAGAGACAGATGACGGTCTACTCATCCACTGACTCTGTGATACAGAGACAGGGAGCGGTCTACTCATCCCCTGAATCAATGATACAGAGACAGGGGGCGGACTACTCATCCCCTGATTGTGAGATACAGAGACAGGGGGCGGTCTACTCATCCCCTGAGTCTGAGATACAGAGACAAGGGGCAGTTTACTCACCCCCTGGGTCTGTGATAAAGAGGAAAGGGGCGGTCTACTCATCCCCTGAGTCTGTGATACAGAGACAGGGGGCGGTCTACTCATCCCCTCAGTTTGTGATACAGTGACAGGGGGCGGTCTACTCATCCCCTGAGTCTGTGAAACAGAGACAGGGGGCGGTCTACTCATCCCCTGAGTCTGTGATACAGAGAAAGGGGGCAGTCTCCTCATCCCCTCAGTTTGTGATACAGTGACAGGTGGCGGTCTCTTCATCCCCTGAGTCTGTGATACAGAGACAGGGGGCGGTCTACTCATCCCCTGAGTCTGTGATACAGAGACAGGGGGCAGTCTACTCATCCCCTCAGTTTGTGATACAGAGACAGGGGGCGGTCTTCTCATCCACTGAGTCTGTGATACAGAGACAGGGGGCGGTCTACTCATCCCCTGAGTCTGTGATACAGAGACAGGGGGCGGTCTACTCATCCACTGAGTCTGTGATACAGAGACAGGTGACGGTCTACTCATGCACTGACTCTGTGATACAGAGACAGGGGGCGGTCTACTCATCCCCTGAGTCTGTGATACTGAGACAGGGGGCGGTCTACTCATCCCCTGAGTTTGTGAAAGAGAGAAAAGGGGCGGTCTACTCATCCCCTGAGACTGTGACACAGAGACAGGAGGCGGTCTACTCATCCCCTGAGTTTGTGATAGAGAGACAGGGGGCGGTCTACTTATCCCCTCAGTTTGTGATACAGAGACAGGGGACGGTCTACTCAGCCCCTCAGTTTGTGATACAGAGACAAAGGGCGGTCTACTCATCCCCTGAGTCTGTGATACAGAGACAGGGGGCGGTCTACTTATCCCCTCAGTTTGTGATACAGAGACAGGGGGCGGTCTACTTATCCCCTGAGTTTGTGATACAAAGACAGGGGGCGGTCTACTTATCCCCTCAGTTTGTGATACAGAGACAGGGGGCGGTCTACTCATCCCCTGAGTCTGTGACACAGAGTCAGGGCGCGCTCTACTCATCCCCTGAGTCTGTGATACAGAGACAGGGGGCGGTCTACTTATCCCCTCAGTTTGAGATACAGAGACAGGGGGCGGTCTACTTATCCCCTCAGTTTGTGATACAGAGACAGGGGGCGGTCTACTCATCCCCTGAGTCTGTGACACAGAGACAGGGGGCAGTCTACTTATCCCCTCAGTTTGTGATACAGAGACAGGGGGCGGTCTACTCATCCCCTGAGTCTGTGATACAGAGACAGGGGGCAGTCTGCTCATCCCCTCAGTATGTGATGCAGAGACAGGGGGCGATCTACTCATCCCCTGAGTCTGTGATACAGAGACAGGGGGCAGTCTACTCATCCCCTCAGTCTGTGATACAGAGACAGGGGGCGATCTTCTCATCCACTGAGTCTGTGAATCAGAGACAGGTGACGGTCTACTCATCCACTGACTCTGTGATACAGAGACAGGGGGCGGTCGAATCATCCCCTAAGTCTGTGATACAGAGACAGGGGGCAGTCTGCTCATCGCCTGAGTCTGTGACACAGAGACAGGGACTGTCTACTCATCCACTGAGTGTGTGATACAGAGACAGGGGGCGGTCTACTTATCCCCTAAATTTGTGTGACAAAGACAGGGGGCGGTCTACTCATCCCCTTAGTTTGTGATGCAGTGACAGGGGGCGGTCTACTCATCCCCTGAGTCTGTGAAACAGAGACAGGGGGCGGTCTACTCATCCCCTGAGTCTGTGATACAGAGAAAGGGGGCAGTCTCCTCATCCCCTCAGTTTGTGATACAGTGACAGGTGGCGGTCTCTTCATCCCCTGAGTCTGTGATACAGAGACAGGGGGCGGACTACTCATCCCCTGAGTCTGTGATACAGAGACAGGGGGCGGTCTCCTCATTCCCTGAATCAATGATACAGAGTCAGGGGGCGGTCTACTCATCCCCCGATTCTGTGATACAGAGACAGGGGGCGGTCTACTCATCCCCCGAGTGTGTGATACAGAGACAGGGGGCGGTCTACTCATACACTGAGTCTGTGAGACAGAGAAAGGGGGCTGTCTAATCATGCCCTGAGTCTGTGATACAGAGATAGGGGGCGGTTAACTCAATCGCTGAGTGTGAGATACAGAGACAGAGGGCGGTCTACTCATCCCCTGAGTCTGTGATACAGAGACAGGAGGCGGTCAACTCATCCCCTCAGTCTGTGACACAGAGAAATGGGGCAGTATACTCAACCCCTCAGTTTGTGATACAGAGAAAGGGGGCGGTCTACTCATCCCCTGAGTCTGTGATACAGAGACAGGGGCCGGCTTACCCATCCACTGAGTCTGTGATGCCTAGACAGGGGGCGGTCTACTCATCCACTGAGTGTGTGATACAAAGACAGGAGGCGGTCTACTCATCTCCCGAGTCTGTGATGCAGAGATCGGAGGGCGGTCTACTCATCCCCCGAGTGTGTGATACAGAGACAGGGGGCGGTCTACTCATCCCCTCAGTTTGTGATACAGAGACAGGTGACGGTCTACTCATGCACTGACTCTGTGATACAGAGACAGGGGGCGGTCTACTCATCCCCTGAGTCTGTGATACAGAGACAGGGGGCAGTCTGCTCATCGCCTGAGTCTGTGACATAGAGACAGGGAGTGTCTACTCATCCACTGAGTGTGTGATACAGAGACAGGGGGCGATCTACTTATCCCCTAAATTTGTGAGACAGAGACAGGGGGCGGTCTTCTCATCCACTGAGTCTGTGACACAGAGACAGATGACGGTCTACTCATCCACTGACTCTGTGATACAGAGACAGGGAGCGGTCTACTCATCCCCTGAATCAATGATACAGAGACAGGGGGCGGACAACTCATCCCCTGATTGTGAGATACAGAGACAGGGGGCGGTCTACTCATCCCCTGAGTCTGAGATACAGAGACAAGGGGCAGTTTACTCACCCCCTGGGTCTGTGATAAAGAGGAAGGGGGCGGTCTACTCATCCCCTGAGTCTGTGATACAGAGACAGGGGGCGGTCTACTCATCCCCTCAGTTTGTGATACAGTGACAGGGGGCGGTCTACTCATCCCCTGAGTCTGTGAAACAGAGACAGGGGGCGGTCTACGCATCCCCTGAGTCTGTGATACAGAGAAAGGGGGCAGTCTCCTCATCCCCTCAGTTTGTGATACAGTGACAGGTGGCGGTCTCTTCATCCCCTGAGTCTGTGATACAGAGACAGGGGGCGGTCTACTCATCCCCTGAGTCTGTGATACAGAGACAGGGGGCGGTCTACTCATCCCCTCAGTTTGTGATACAGAGACAGGGGGCGGTCTTCTCATCCACTGAGTCTGTGATATAGAGACAGGGGGCGGTCTACTCATCCCCTGAGTCTGTGATACAGAGACAGGGGGCGGTCTACTCATCCACTGAGTCTGTGATACAGAGACAGGTGACGGTCTACTCATGCACTGACTCTGTGATACAGAGACAGGGGGCGGTCTACTCATCCCCTGAGTCTGTGATACTGAGACAGGGGGCGGTCTACTGATCCCCTGAGTTTGTGAAAGAGAGAAAAGGGGCGGTCTACTCATCCCCTGAGACTGTGACACAGAGACAGGAGGCGGTCTACTCATCCCCTGAGTTTGTGATAGAGAGACAGGGGGCGGTCTACTTATCCCCTCAGTTTGTGATACAGAGACAGGGGACGGTCTACTCAGCCCCTCAGTTTGTGATACAGAGACAAAGGGCGGTCTACTCATCCCCTGATTCTGTGATACAGAGACAGGGGGCGGTCTACTTATCCCCTCAGTTTGTGATACAGAGACAGGGGGCGGTCTACTTATCCCCTGAGTTTGTGATACAAAGACAGGGGGCGGTCTACTTATCCCCTCAGTTTGTGATACAGAGACAGGGGGCGGTCTACTCATCCCCTGAGTCTGTGACACAGAGTCAGGGCGCGCTCTACTCATCCCCTGAGTCTGTGATACAGAGACAGGGGGCGGTCTACTTATCCCCTCAGTTTGAGATACAGAGACAGGGGGCGGTCTACTTATCCCCTCAGTTTGTGATACAGAGACAGGGGGCGGTCTACTCATCCCCTGAGTCTGTGACACAGAGACAGGGGGCAGTCTACTTATCCCCTCAGTTTGTGATACAGAGACAGGGGGCGGTCTACTCATCCCCTGAGTCTGTGATACAGAGACAGGGGGCAGTCTGCTCATCCCCTCAGTATGTGCTGCAGAGACAGGGGGCGATCTACTCATCCCCTGAGTCTGTGATACAGAGACAGGGGGCAGTCTACTCATCCCCTCAGTCTGTGATACAGAGACAGGGGGCGATCTTCTCATCCACTGAGTCTGTGAATCAGAGACAGGTGACGGTCTACTCATCCACTGACTCTGTGATACAGAGACAGGGGGCGGTCGAATCATCCCCTAAGTCTGTGATACAGAGACAGGGGGCAGTCTGCTCATCGCCTGAGTCTGTGACACAGAGACAGGGACTGTCTACTCATCCACTGAGTGTGTGATACAGAGACAGGGGGCGGTCTACTTATCCCCTAAATTTGTGTGACAAAGACAGGGGGCCGTCTACTTATCCCCTCAGTATGTGATACAGAGACAGCGGGAGGTCTACTCATCCCCTGACTCTGTGAGACAGAGACAGGGGGCGGTCTTCTCATCCACTGAGTCTGTGACACAGAGACAGGTGACGGTCTACTCATCCACTGAGTCTGTGACACAGAGACAGGTGACGGTCTACTCATCCCCTGGGTCTGTGATGCAGAGGAAGGGGGCGGTCTACTCATCCCCTGAGTCTGAGATACAGAGACAGGGGGCGGTCTACTCATCCCCTGAGTCTGAGATACAGAGACAAGGGGCAGTTTACTCATCCCCTGGGTCTGTGATAAAGAGGAAGGGGGCGGTCTACTCATCCCCTGAGTCTGTGATACAGAGACAGGGGGCGGTCTACTCATCCCCTCAGTTTGTGATACAGTGACAGGGGGCGGCATACTCATCCCCTGCGTCTGTGATACAGAGACAGGGGGCAGTCTGCTCATCCCCTCAGTATGTGATACAGAGACAGGGGGCGGTCTACTCATCCCCTGAGTCTGTGATACAGAGACAGGGGGCGGTCTACTCATCCCCTCAGTTTGTGATACAGAGACAGGTGACGGTCTACTCATGCACTGACTCTGTGATACAGAGACAGGGGGCGGTCTACTCATCCCCTGAGTCTGTGATACTGAGACAGGGGGCGGTCTACTCATCCCCTGAGTTTGTGAAAGAGAGAAAAGGGGCGGTCTACTCATCCCCTGAGACTGTGACACAGAGACAGGGGGCTGTCTACTCATCCCCTGAGTTTGTGATAGAGAGACAGGGGGCGGTCTACTTATCCACTCAGTTTGTGATACAGAGACAGGGGACGGTCTACTCAGCCCCTCAGTTTGTGATACAGAGACAGAGGGCGGTCTACTCATCCCCTGAGTCTGTGATACAGAGACAGGGGGCGGTCTACTTATCCACCCAGTTTGTGATACAGAGACAGGGGGCGGTCTACTTATCCCCTGAGTTTGTGATACAAAGACAGGGGGCGGTCCACTTATCCCCTCAGTTTGAGATACAGAGACAGGGGGCGGTCTACTCATCCCCTGAGTCTGTGACACAGAGTCAGGGCGCGCTGTACCATTCCCCTGAGTCTGTGATACAGAGACAGGGGGCGGTCTACTTATCCCCTCAGTTTGAGATACAGAGACAGGGGGCGGTCTCCTTATCCCCTCAGTTTGTGATACAGAGACAGGGGGCGGTCTACTCATCCCCTGAGTCTGTGACACAGAGACAGGGGGCGGTCTACTTATCCCCTGAGTTTGTGATACAAAGACAGGGGGCGGTCCACTTATCCCCTCAGTTTGAGATACAGAGACAGGGGGCGGTCTACTCATCCCCTGAGTCTGTGACACAGAGTCAGGGCGCGCTCTACTCATCCCCTGAGTCTGTAATACAGAGACAGGGGGCAGTCTGCTCATCCCCTCAGTATGTGATGCAGAGACAGGGGGCGATCTACTCATCCCCTGAGTCTGTGATACAGAGACAGGGGGCAGTCTACTCATCCCCTCAGTCTGTGATACAGAGACAGGGGGCGATCTTCTCATCCACTGAGTCTGTGAATCAGAGACAGGTGACGGTCTACTCATCCACTGACTCTGTGATACAGAGACAGGGGGCGGTCGAATCATCCCCTAAGTCTGTGATACAGAGACAGGGGGCAGTCTGCTCATCGCCTGAGTCTGTGACACAGAGACAGGGACTGTCTACTCATCCACTGAGTGTGTGATACAGAGACAGGGGGCGGTCTACTTATCCCCTAAATTTGTGTGACAAAGACAGGGGGCCGTCTACTTATCCCCTCAGTATGTGATACAGAGACAGCGGGAGGTCTACTCATCCCCTGACTCTGTGAGACAGAGACAGGGGGCGGTCTTCTCATCCACTGAGTCTGTGACACAGAGACAGGTGACGGTCTACTCATCCACTGAGTCTGTGACACAGAGACAGGTGACGGTCTACTCATCCCCTGGGTCTGTGATGCAGAGGAAGGGGGCGGTCTACTCATCCCCTGAGTCTGAGATACAGAGACAGGGGGCGGTCTACTCATCCCCTGAGTCTGAGATACAGAGACAAGGGGCAGTTTACTCATCCCTTGGGTCTGTGATAAAGAGGAAGGGGGCGGTCTACTCATCCCTTGAGTCTGTGATACAGAGACAGGGGGCGGTCTACTCATCCCCTCAGTTTGTGATACAGTGACAGGGGGCGGCATACTCATCCCCTGCGTCTGTGATACAGAGACAGGGGGCAGTCTGCTCATCCCCTCAGTATGTGGTACAGAGACAGGGGGCGGTCTACTCATCCCCTGAGTCTGTGATACAGAGACAGGGGGCGGTCTACTCATCCCCTCAGTTTGTGATACAGAGACAGGTGACGGTCTACTCATGCACTGACTCTGTGATACAGAGACAGGGGGCGGTCTACTCATCCCCTGAGTCTGTGATACTGAGACAGGGGGCGGTCTACTCATCCCCTGAGTTTGTGAAAGAGAGAAAAGGGGCGGTCTACTCATCCCCTGAGACTGTGACACAGAGACAGGGGGCTGTCTACTCATCCCCTGAGTTTGTGATAGAGAGACAGGGGGCGGTCTACTTATCCACTCAGTTTGTGATACAGAGACAGGGGACGGTCTACTCAGCCCCTCAGTTTGTGATACAGAGACAGAGGGCGGTCTACTCATCCCCTGAGTCTGTGATACAGAGACAGGGGGCGGTCTACTTATCCACTCAGTTTGTGATACAGAGACAGGGGGCGGTCTACTTATCCCCTGAGTTTGTGATACAAAGACAGGGGGCGGTCCACTTATCCCCTCAGTTTGAGATACAGAGACAGGGGGCGGTCTACTCATCCCCTGAGTCTGTGACACAGAGTCAGGGCGCGCTCTACTCATCCCCTGAGTCTGTGATACAGAGACAGGGGGCGGTCTACTTATCCCCTCAGTTTGAGATACAGAGACAGGGGGCGGTCTACTTATCCCCTCAGTTTGTGATACAGAGACAGGGGGCGGTCTACTCATCCCCTGAGTCTGTGACACAGAGACAGGGGGCGGTCTACTTATCCCCTCAGTTTCTGATACAGAGACAGGGGGCGGTCTACTCATCCCCTGAGTCTGTGACACAGAGACAGGGGGCAGTCTGCTCATCCCCTCAGTATGTGATGCAGAGACAGGGGGCGGTCTACTCATCCCCTCAGTCTGTGATACAGAGACAGGGGGCGATCTTCTCATCCACTGAGTCTGTGAAACAGAGACAGGTGACGGTCTAATCATCCCCTACGTCTGTGATACAGAGACAGGGGGCAGTCTTCTCATCGCCTGAGTCTGTGACACAGAGACAGGGACTGTCTACTCATCCACTGAGTGTGTGATACAGAGACAGGGGGCGGTCTACTTATCCCCTAAATTTGTGTGACAAAGACAGGGGGCCGTCTACTTATCCCCTCAGTATGTGATACAGAGACAGGGGGAGGTCTACTCATCCTCTGACTCTGTGAGACAGAGACAGGGGGCGGTCTTCTCATCCACTGAGTCTGTGACACAGAGACAGGTGACGGTCTACTCATCCACTGAGTCTGTGACACAGAGACAGGTGACGGTCTACTCATCCCCTGGGTCTGTGATGCAGAGGAAGGGGGCGGTCTACTCATCCCCTGAGTCTGAGATACAGAGACAGGGGGCGGTCTACTCATCCCCTGAGTCTGAGATACAGAGACAAGGGGCAGTTTACTCATCCCCTGGGTCTGTGATAAAGAGGAAGGGGGCGGTCTACTCATCCCCTGAGTCTGTGATACAGAGACAGGGGGCGGTCTACTCATCCCCTCAGTTTGTGATACAGTGAAAGGGGGCGGTCTACTCATCCCCTGAGTCTGTGATACAGAGACAGGGGGCAGTCTGCTCATCCCCTCAGTATGTGATACAGAGACAGGGGGCGGTCTACTCATCCCCTGAGTCTGTGATACAGAGACAGGGGGCGGTCTACTCATCCCCTCAGTTTGTGATACAGAGACAGGGGGCGGTCTGCTCATCCCCTCAGTATGTGATACAGAGACAGGGGGCGGTCTTCTCATCCCCTGAGTCTGTGATACAGAGACAGGGGGCGGTCTTCTCATCCACTGAGTCTGTGATACAGAGACAGGTGACGGTCTACTCATCCCCTGAGTCTGTGATACAGCGACAGGGGGCGGTCTACTCATCCCCTGAGTCTGTGATACAGAGACAGGGGGCAGTCTGCTCATCGCCTGAGTCTGTGACACAGAGACAGGGGGCTGTCTCCTCATCCCCTGAATCAATGATACAGTGACAGGGGGCGGTCTCCTCATCCCCTGAATCAATGATACATAGACAGGGGGCGGTCTACTCATCCCCTGAATCAATGATACAGAGACAGGGGCGGTCTACTCATCCCCCGAGTCTGTGATACAGAGACAGGGGACGGTCTACTCATTCCCTGAGTTTGTGATACAGAGACAGGGGGCGGTCTACTGATCCCCTGAATCTGAGATACAGACACAAGGGGCAGTTTACTCATCCCCTGGGTCTGTGATAGAGACGAAGGGGGCGGTCTACTCATCCCCTGAGTCTGTGATACAGAGACAGGGGCCTGTCTACTCATCCCCTCATTTTGTGATGCAGAGACAGGGGGCGGTCTACTCATCCCCTGAGTCTGTGATACAGAGACAGGTGACGGTCTACTCATCCCCTGAGTCTGTGATACTGAGACAGGGGGCGGTCTACTCATCCCCTGAGTCTGTGATGCAGAGACAGGGGCGGTCTACTTATCCCCTCAGTTTGTGAAACAGAGACAGGGGGCGGTCCACTTATCCCCTCAGTATGTGATCCAGAGACAGGGGGTGGTCTACTCATCCCCTGAGTCAGTGATACAGAGACAGGGGCGGTCTACTTATCCCCTCAGTTTGTGAAACAGAGACAGGGGGCGGTCTACTCATCCACTGAGTCTGTGATGCCTAGACAGGGGGCGGTCTACTCATCCACTGAGTGTGTGATACAAAGACAGGGGGCTGTCTAGTCATCCCCTGACTCTGAGATGCAGAGACAGGGGGCGGACTACTCATCCCCTGAGTCTTTGATACAGAGACAGGGGGCGGTCTTCTCATCCACTGAGTTTGTGATACTGAGACAGGTGACGGTCTACTCATCCACTGACTCTGTGAGACAGAGACAGGGGGCGGTCTACTCATCCCCTGAGTCTGTTATACAGAGACAGGGGGCGGTCTACTCATTCCCTGAATCAATGATACAGAGTCAGGGGGCGGTCTACTCATCTCCCGAGTCTGTGATACAGAGAACGGGGGCGGTCTACTCATCCCCCGAGTGTGTGATACAGAGACAGGGGGCGGTCTACTCATACCCTGAGTCTGTGAGACAGAGAAAGGGGGCTGTCTAATCATGCCCTGAGTCTGTGATACAGAGATAGGGGGCGGTCTACTCATCCCCTCAGTCTGTGATACAGAGACAGGAGGCGGTCAACTCATCCCCTCAGTCTGTGACACAGAGAAATGGGGCAGTATACTCAACCCCTCAGTTTGTGATACAGAGAAAGGGGGAGGTCTACTCATCCCCTGAGTCTGTGATACAGAGACAGGGGCCGGTTTACCCATCCACTGTGTCTGTGATGCCTAGACAGGGGGCGGTCTACTCATCCACTGAGTGTGTGATACAAAGACAGGAGGCGGTCTACTCATCTCCCGAGTCTGTGATGCAGAGATCGGAGGGCAGTCTACTCATCCCCCGAGTGTGTGATACAGAGAAAGGGGGCTGTCTAATCATCCCCTGAGTCTGTGATACAGATATAGGGGGCGGTCTACTCATCCCCTGAGTGTGTGATACAGAGACAGGGGGCGGTCTACTCATCCCCTGAGTCTGTGATACAGAGACAGGGGGCGGTCTACTCATCCCCTGAGTGTGTGATACAGAGACAGGGGGCGGTCTACTCATCCCCTGAGTCTGTGATACAGAGACAGGGGGCAGTCTGCTCATCCCCTCAGTATGTGATGCAGAGACAGGGGTCGGTCTACTCATCCCCTCAGTCTGTGATACAGAGACAGGGGGCGATCTTCTCATCCACTGAGTCTGTGAAACAGAGACAGGTGACGGTCTACTCATCCACTGACTCTGTGATACAGAGACAGGGGGCGGTCTACTCATCCCCTGAGTCTGTGATACAGAGACAGGGGGCAGTCTGCTCATCGCCTGAGTCTGTGACATAGAGACAGGGAGTGTCTACTCATCCACTGAGTGTGTGATACAGAGACAGGGGGCGATCTACTTATCCCCTAAATTTGTGAGACAGAGACAGGGGGCGGTCTTCTCATCCACTGAGTCTGTGACACAGAGACAGGGGGCGGTCTACTCATCCCCTGAATCAATGATACAGAGACAGGGGGCGGACTACTCATCCCCTGAGTCTGAGATACAGAGACAAGGGGCAGTTTACTCACCCCCTGGGTCTGTGATAAAGAGGAAGGGGGCGGTCTACTCATCCCCTGAGTCTGTGATACAGAGACAGGGGGCGGTCTACTCATCCCCTGAGTCTGTGAAACAGAGACAGGGGGCGGTCTACTCATCCCCTGAGTCTGTGATACAGAGACAGGGGGCTGTCTACTCGTCCCCTCAGTTTGTGATACAGAGACAGGGGGCGGTCTACTCATCCCCTGAGTCTGTGATACAGAGAAAGGGGGCAGTCTACTCATCCCCTCAGTTTGTGATACAGTGACAGGTGGCGGTCTCTTCATCCCCTGAGTCTGTGATACAGAGACAGGGGGCGGTCTACTCATCCCCTCAGTTTGTGATACAGAGACAGGGGGCGGTCTTCTCATCCACTGAGTCTGTGAAACAGAGACAGGTGACGGTCTACTCATGCACTGACTCTGTGATACAGAGACAGGGGGCGGTCTACTCATCCCCTGAGTCTGTGATACTGAGACAGGGGGCGGTCTACTCATCCCCTGAGTTTGTGAAAGAGAGAAAAGGGGCGGTCTACTCATCCCCTGAGACTGTGACACAGAGACAGGGTGCGGTCTACTCATCCCCTGAGTTTGTGATGGAGAGACAGGGGGCGGTCTACTTATCCCCTCAGTTTGTGATACAGAGACAGGGGACGGTCTACTCAGCCCCTCAGTTTGTGACACAGAGACAGAGGGCGGTCTACTCATCCCCTGAGTCTGTGATACAGAGACAGGGGGCGGTCTACTTATCCCCTCAGTTTGTGATACAGAGACAGGGGGCGGTCTACTTATCCCCTGAGTTTGTGATACAATGCAGGGGGCGGTCTACTTATCCACTCAGTTTGAGATACAGAGACAGGGGGCGGTCTACTCATCCCCTGAGTCTGTGACACAGAGTCAGGGCGCGCTCTACTCATCCCCTGAGTCTATGATACAGAGACAGGGGGCGGTCTACTCATCCCCTCAGTTTGAGATACAGAGACAGGGGGCGGTCTACTTATCCCCTCAGTTTTGATACAGAGACAGGGGGCGGTCTACTCATCCCCTGAGTCTGTGACACAGAGACAGGGGGCGGTCTACTTATCCCCTGAGTCTGTGACACAGAGACAGGGGGCGGTCTACTCATCCCCTGAGTCTGTGAAACAGAGACAGGGGGCGGTCTACTCATCCCCTGAGTCTGTGACACAGAGACAGGGGGCGGTCTACTTATCCCCTCAGTTTGTGATACAGAGACAGGGGGCAGTCTACTGATCCCCTGAGTTTGTGATACAGAGACAGGTGGCGGTCTACTCATCCGCTAAATTTGTGATACAGAGACAGTGTCGGTCTACTTAACCCCTCAGTTTGTGATAGAGAGACAGGGGGCGTTCTTCTCATCCCCTGAATCAATGATACAGAAACAGGGGGCGGTGTACTCATCCCTTGAGTCTGTGATACAGGGACAGGGGACGGTCTACTCATCCCCTGAGTCTGTGATTCAGAGACAGGTGGCGGTCGACTCATCCCCGAGTGTGTGATACAGAGACAGGGGGCGCTTTACTCATCCCCTGAGTCTGTCACACAGAGAAAGGGGGCGGTCTACTCATCCCCTGAGTCCGTGATACAAAGACAGGGGGCGGTCTACTCATCCCCTCAGTCTGTGACACAGAGACAGGGGGCGGTCTACTCATCCCCTGAGTCTGTGAAACAGAGACAGGGGGCGGTCTACTTATCCCCTCAGTTTGTGATACAGAGACAGTGGGCGGTCTGCTCATCCCCTGAGTCTGCGATACAGAGACAGGGGGCGGTCTGCTCATTCACTGAGTCTGTGATACAGAGACAGGGGGCGGTCTAATTATCCCCTCAGTTTGTGATACAGAGACAGGGGACGGTCTGCTCATCCCCTGAGTCTGTGATACAGAGACAGGGGGAAGTCTGCTCATACACTGAGTCTGTGATACAGAGACAGGGGGCGGTCTACTTATCCCCTCAGTTTGTGATACAGAGACAGGGGGCGGTCTACTCATCCCCTAAATTTGTGATACAGAGAAAGGGTCGGTCTACTTAACCCCTCAGTTTGAGATAGAGAGACAGGGGGCGTTCTTCTCATCCCCTGAATCAATGATACAGAAACAGGGGGCGGTGTACTCATCCCTTGAGTCTGTGATACAGGGACAGGGGACGGTCTACTCATCCCCTGAGTCTGTGATTCAGAGACAGGTGGCGGTCGACTCATCCCCGAGTGTGTGATACAGAGACAGGGGGCGCTTTACTCATCCCCTGAGTCTGTCACACAGAGAAAGGGGGCGGTCTACTCATCCCCTGAGTCCGTGATACAAAGACAGGGGGCGGTCTACTCATCCCCTCAGTCTGTGACACAGAGACAGGGGGCGGTCTACTCATCCCCTGAGTCTGTGAAACAGAGACAGGGGGCGGTCTACTTATCCCCTCAGTTTGTGATACAGAGACAGTGGGCGGTCTGCTCATCCCCTGAGTCTGCGATACAGAGACAGGGGGCGGTCTGCTCATTCACTGAGTCTGTGATACAGAGACAGGGGGCGGTCTACTCATCCCCTAAATTTGTGATACAGAGAAAGGGTCGGTCTACTTATCCCCTCAGTTTGAGATACAGAGACAGGGGATGGTCTTCTCATCCCCTGAATCAATGATACAGAAACAGGGGGCGGTGTACTCATCCACTGAGTCTGTGATACAGGGACAGGGGGCGGTCTACTCATCCCCTGAGTCTGTTATACAGAGACAGGTGGCGGTCGACTCATCCCCTGAGTCTGTGATACAGGGACAGGGGGCGGGCTACTCATCCCCTGAGTCTGTGATACAGAGACAGGGGGCGATCTACTCATCCCCTGAGTCTGTGATACAGAGACAGGAGGCGGTCTACTCTTCCCCTGAGTCGATGATACAGAGACAGGGGGCGGTCTACTCATCCCTTGTGGCTGTGATACAGAGACAGGGGGCGGTCTACTCATCCCCTGAGTCTGTGATACAAAGACAGGGGGCGGTCTACTCTTCCCCTGAGTCGATGATACAGAGACAGGGGGCGGTCTACTCATCCCCTGAGTCTGTGATACAAAGACAGGGGGCGGTCTACTCTTCCCCTGAGTCGATGATACAGAGACAGGGGGCGGTCTACTCATCCCTTGTGGCTGTGATACAGAGACAGGGGGCTGTCTAATCATCCCCTGAGTCTGTGATACAGAGACAGGGGGCGGTCTACTCATCTACTGAGTCTGTGATGCAGAGACAGGGGGCGGTCTACTCATCCCCTGAGTCTTTGATACAGCGACAGGGGGCGGTCTTCTCATCCACTGAGTCTGTGATACAGAGACAGGGGGCGGTCTACTCATCCCCTAAATTTGTGATACAGAGACAGGGTCGGTCTACTTATCCCCTCAGTTTGAGATACAGAGACAGGGGATGGTCTGCTCATCCCCTGAGTTTGTGATAGAGAGACAGGGGGCGGTCTACTCATCCCCCGAGTGTGTGATACAGAGAAAGGGGGCAGTCTACTCATTCCCTGAGTCTGTGATACAGAGACAAGGGGCAGTTTACTCATCCCCTGGTCTGTGATACAGAGGAAGGGGGCGGTATACTCATCCCCTGAGTCTTTGATGCAGAAACAGGGGGCGGTGTACTCATCTCCTGAGTCTGTGATACAGAGACAGGTGGCGGTCGACTCATCCCCTGAGTCTGTGATACAGGGCAGGGGGCGGTCTACTCATCCCAGAGTCTGTGATACAGAGACAGGTGGCGGTCTACTCATCCCCTGAGTCTGTGATACAAAGACAGGGGGCGGACTACTCATCCCCTGAGTATGTGATATCGAAACAGGGGGCAGTCTACTCATCCCCTAACTCTGTGATATAGAGACAGTGTGCGGTCTACTCAACCCCTGAGTCTATTATGCAGAGACAGGGGGCGGTCTAATCATCCCCCGAGTGTGTGATACAGAGACAGGGGGCGGTCTACTCATCCCCTGAGTCTGTGATACAGAGACAGGGGGCGGTCTACTCATCCCCCGAGTGTGTGATACAGAGAAAGGGGGCAGTCTACTCATTCCCTGAGTCTGTGATACAGAGACAAGGGGCAGTTTACTCATCCCCTGGTCTGTGATACAGAGGAAGGGGGCGGTCTACTCATCCCCTGAGTCTTTGATGCAGCGACAGGGGCCGGTCTACTCATCCAAAGAGTCTGTGATACAGAGACAGGAGGCGGTCTACTCATCCCCTGAGTCTGAGATACAGAGACAAGGGGCAGTTTACTCATCCCATGGGTCTGTGATACAGAGGAATGGGGCGGTCTACTCATCCCCTGAGTCTGTGATACAGAGACAGGGGGGGGTCTACTCTTCCCCTGAGACTGTGATACAGAGACAGGGGGCCATCTACTCATCCCCTGAATCAATGATACAGAGACAGGGGGCCGTCTACTCATCCCGTGAGAGTGTGATACAGAGACAGGGGGCGCTCGAACCATCCCCCGAGTGTGCGAGACGGGGACAGGGGGCGGACTACTCATCCCCTCAGTCTGTGATATAGAGACAGTGTGCAGTCTACTCAACCCCTGAGTCTATTATACAGAGACAGGGGGCGGTCTACTCATTCCCTGAGTCTGTGATACAGAGACAAGGGGGCGGTCTACTCATTCCCTGAGTCTGTGATACAGAGACAAGGGGCAGTTTACTCATCGCCTGAGTCTGTGATATAGAGACAGTGTGCAGTCTACTCAACCCCTGAGTCTATGACACAGCGAGAGGGGGCGGTCTACTCATCCCCTGAATCAATGATACAAGACAGGGGGCGGTCTACTCATCCCCTGAATCAATGATACAAGACAGGGGGCGGTCTACTCATCCCCTGAGTCTGTGATACAAAGACAGGGGACGGTCTACTCATCCCCTGAGTCTGTGATACAGAGACAGGAGGCAGTCTACTCATCCCCTGAGTCTGTGATGCAGAGACAGTGGACGGTCTACTCATCCCCTGAGTCTGTGATGCAGAGACAGGAGGCAGTCTACTCATCCCCTGAGTCTGTGATACAAAGACAGGGGGCGGTCTACTCATCCCCTGAGTCTGAGATACAGAGACAGGGGGCGGTCTACTCTTCCCCTGTGTCTGAGATACAGAGACAAGGGGCGGTCTACTCATCCCCTGAGTCAGTGATACAGAGACAGGGGCGGTCTACTTATCCCCTCAGTTTGTGAAACAGAGACAGGGGGCGGTCTACTCATCCACTGAGTCTGTGATGCCTAGACAGGGGGCGGTCTACTCATCCACTGAGTGTGTGATACAAAGACAGGGGGCTGTCTAGTCATCCCCTGACTCTGAGATGCAGAGACAGGGGGCGGACTACTCATCCCCTGAGTCTTTGATACAGAGACAGGGGGCGGTCTTCTCATCCACTGAGTTTGTGATACTGAGACAGGTGACGGTCTACTCATCCACTGACTCTGTGAGACAGAGACAGGGGGCGGTCTACTCATCCCCTGAGTCTGTTATACAGAGACAGGGGGCGGTCTACTCATTCCCTGAATCAATGATACAGAGTCAGGGGGCGGTCTACTCATCTCCCGAGTCTGTGATACAGAGAACGGGGGCGGTCTACTCATCCCCCGAGTGTGTGATACAGAGACAGGGGGCGGTCTACTCATACCCTGAGTCTGTGAGACAGAGAAAGGGGGCTGTCTAATCATGCCCTGAGTCTGTGATACAGAGATAGGGGGCGGTCTACTCATCCCCTCAGTCTGTGATACAGAGACAGGAGGCGGTCAACTCATCCCCTCAGTCTGTGACACAGAGAAATGGGGCAGTATACTCAACCCCTCAGTTTGTGATACAGAGAAAGGGGGAGGTCTACTCATCCCCTGAGTCTGTGATACAGAGACAGGGGCCGGTTTACCCATCCACTGTGTCTGTGATGCCTAGACAGGGGGCGGTCTACTCATCCACTGAGTGTGTGATACAAAGACAGGAGGCGGTCTACTCATCTCCCGAGTCTGTGATGCAGAGATCGGAGGGCAGTCTACTCATCCCCCGAGTGTGTGATACAGAGAAAGGGGGCTGTCTAATCATCCCCTGAGTCTGTGATACAGATATAGGGGGCGGTCTACTCATCCCCTGAGTGTGTGATACAGAGACAGGGGGCGGTCTACTCATCCCCTGAGTCTGTGATACAGAGACAGGGGGCGGTCTACTCATCCCCTGAGTGTGTGATACAGAGACAGGGGGCGGTCTACTCATCCCCTGAGTCTGTGATACAGAGACAGGGGGCAGTCTGCTCATCCCCTCAGTATGTGATGCAGAGACAGGGGTCGGTCTACTCATCCCCTCAGTCTGTGATACAGAGACAGGGGGCGATCTTCTCATCCACTGAGTCTGTGAAACAGAGACAGGTGACGGTCTACTCATCCACTGACTCTGTGATACAGAGACAGGGGGCGGTCTACTCATCCCCTGAGTCTGTGATACAGAGACAGGGGGCAGTCTGCTCATCGCCTGAGTCTGTGACATAGAGACAGGGAGTGTCTACTCATCCACTGAGTGTGTGATACAGAGACAGGGGGCGATCTACTTATCCCCTAAATTTGTGAGACAGAGACAGGGGGCGGTCTTCTCATCCACTGAGTCTGTGACACAGAGACAGGGGGCGGTCTACTCATCCCCTGAATCAATGATACAGAGACAGGGGGCGGACTACTCATCCCCTGAGTCTGAGATACAGAGACAAGGGGCAGTTTACTCACCCCCTGGGTCTGTGATAAAGAGGAAGGGGGCGGTCTACTCATCCCCTGAGTCTGTGATACAGAGACAGGGGGCGGTCTACTCATCCCCTGAGTCTGTGAAACAGAGACAGGGGGCGGTCTACTCATCCCCTGAGTCTGTGATACAGAGACAGGGGGCTGTCTACTCGTCCCCTCAGTTTGTGATACAGAGACAGGGGGCGGTCTACTCATCCCCTGAGTCTGTGATACAGAGAAAGGGGGCAGTCTACTCATCCCCTCAGTTTGTGATACAGTGACAGGTGGCGGTCTCTTCATCCCCTGAGTCTGTGATACAGAGACAGGGGGCGGTCTACTCATCCCCTCAGTTTGTGATACAGAGACAGGGGGCGGTCTTCTCATCCACTGAGTCTGTGAAACAGAGACAGGTGACGGTCTACTCATGCACTGACTCTGTGATACAGAGACAGGGGGCGGTCTACTCATCCCCTGAGTCTGTGATACTGAGACAGGGGGCGGTCTACTCATCCCCTGAGTTTGTGAAAGAGAGAAAAGGGGCGGTCTACTCATCCCCTGAGACTGTGACACAGAGACAGGGTGCGGTCTACTCATCCCCTGAGTTTGTGATGGAGAGACAGGGGGCGGTCTACTTATCCCCTCAGTTTGTGATACAGAGACAGGGGACGGTCTACTCAGCCCCTCAGTTTGTGACACAGAGACAGAGGGCGGTCTACTCATCCCCTGAGTCTGTGATACAGAGACAGGGGGCGGTCTACTTATCCCCTCAGTTTGTGATACAGAGACAGGGGGCGGTCTACTTATCCCCTGAGTTTGTGATACAATGCAGGGGGCGGTCTACTTATCCACTCAGTTTGAGATACAGAGACAGGGGGCGGTCTACTCATCCCCTGAGTCTGTGACACAGAGTCAGGGCGCGCTCTACTCATCCCCTGAGTCTATGATACAGAGACAGGGGGCGGTCTACTCATCCCCTCAGTTTGAGATACAGAGACAGGGGGCGGTCTACTTATCCCCTCAGTTTTGATACAGAGACAGGGGGCGGTCTACTCATCCCCTGAGTCTGTGACACAGAGACAGGGGGCGGTCTACTTATCCCCTGAGTCTGTGACACAGAGACAGGGGGCGGTCTACTCATCCCCTGAGTCTGTGAAACAGAGACAGGGGGCGGTCTACTCATCCCCTGAGTCTGTGACACAGAGACAGGGGGCGGTCTACTTATCCCCTCAGTTTGTGATACAGAGACAGGGGGCAGTCTACTGATCCCCTGAGTTTGTGATACAGAGACAGGTGGCGGTCTACTCATCCGCTAAATTTGTGATACAGAGACAGTGTCGGTCTACTTAACCCCTCAGTTTGTGATAGAGAGACAGGGGGCGTTCTTCTCATCCCCTGAATCAATGATACAGAAACAGGGGGCGGTGTACTCATCCCTTGAGTCTGTGATACAGGGACAGGGGACGGTCTACTCATCCCCTGAGTCTGTGATTCAGAGACAGGTGGCGGTCGACTCATCCCCGAGTGTGTGATACAGAGACAGGGGGCGCTTTACTCATCCCCTGAGTCTGTCACACAGAGAAAGGGGGCGGTCTACTCATCCCCTGAGTCCGTGATACAAAGACAGGGGGCGGTCTACTCATCCCCTCAGTCTGTGACACAGAGACAGGGGGCGGTCTACTCATCCCCTGAGTCTGTGAAACAGAGACAGGGGGCGGTCTACTTATCCCCTCAGTTTGTGATACAGAGACAGTGGGCGGTCTGCTCATCCCCTGAGTCTGCGATACAGAGACAGGGGGCGGTCTGCTCATTCACTGAGTCTGTGATACAGAGACAGGGGGCGGTCTAATTATCCCCTCAGTTTGTGATACAGAGACAGGGGACGGTCTGCTCATCCCCTGAGTCTGTGATACAGAGACAGGGGGAAGTCTGCTCATACACTGAGTCTGTGATACAGAGACAGGGGGCGGTCTACTTATCCCCTCAGTTTGTGATACAGAGACAGGGGGCGGTCTACTCATCCCCTAAATTTGTGATACAGAGAAAGGGTCGGTCTACTTAACCCCTCAGTTTGAGATAGAGAGACAGGGGGCGTTCTTCTCATCCCCTGAATCAATGATACAGAAACAGGGGGCGGTGTACTCATCCCTTGAGTCTGTGATACAGGGACAGGGGACGGTCTACTCATCCCCTGAGTCTGTGATTCAGAGACAGGTGGCGGTCGACTCATCCCCGAGTGTGTGATACAGAGACAGGGGGCGCTTTACTCATCCCCTGAGTCTGTCACACAGAGAAAGGGGGCGGTCTACTCATCCCCTGAGTCCGTGATACAAAGACAGGGGGCGGTCTACTCATCCCCTCAGTCTGTGACACAGAGACAGGGGGCGGTCTACTCATCCCCTGAGTCTGTGAAACAGAGACAGGGGGCGGTCTACTTATCCCCTCAGTTTGTGATACAGAGACAGTGGGCGGTCTGCTCATCCCCTGAGTCTGCGATACAGAGACAGGGGGCGGTCTGCTCATTCACTGAGTCTGTGATACAGAGACAGGGGGCGGTCTACTCATCCCCTAAATTTGTGATACAGAGAAAGGGTCGGTCTACTTATCCCCTCAGTTTGAGATACAGAGACAGGGGATGGTCTTCTCATCCCCTGAATCAATGATACAGAAACAGGGGGCGGTGTACTCATCCACTGAGTCTGTGATACAGGGACAGGGGGCGGTCTACTCATCCCCTGAGTCTGTTATACAGAGACAGGTGGCGGTCGACTCATCCCCTGAGTCTGTGATACAGGGACAGGGGGCGGGCTACTCATCCCCTGAGTCTGTGATACAGAGACAGGGGGCGATCTACTCATCCCCTGAGTCTGTGATACAGAGACAGGAGGCGGTCTACTCTTCCCCTGAGTCGATGATACAGAGACAGGGGGCGGTCTACTCATCCCTTGTGGCTGTGATACAGAGACAGGGGGCGGTCTACTCATCCCCTGAGTCTGTGATACAAAGACAGGGGGCGGTCTACTCTTCCCCTGAGTCGATGATACAGAGACAGGGGGCGGTCTACTCATCCCCTGAGTCTGTGATACAAAGACAGGGGGCGGTCTACTCTTCCCCTGAGTCGATGATACAGAGACAGGGGGCGGTCTACTCATCCCTTGTGGCTGTGATACAGAGACAGGGGGCTGTCTAATCATCCCCTGAGTCTGTGATACAGAGACAGGGGGCGGTCTACTCATCTACTGAGTCTGTGATGCAGAGACAGGGGGCGGTCTACTCATCCCCTGAGTCTTTGATACAGCGACAGGGGGCGGTCTTCTCATCCACTGAGTCTGTGATACAGAGACAGGGGGCGGTCTACTCATCCCCTAAATTTGTGATACAGAGACAGGGTCGGTCTACTTATCCCCTCAGTTTGAGATACAGAGACAGGGGATGGTCTGCTCATCCCCTGAGTTTGTGATAGAGAGACAGGGGGCGGTCTACTCATCCCCCGAGTGTGTGATACAGAGAAAGGGGGCAGTCTACTCATTCCCTGAGTCTGTGATACAGAGACAAGGGGCAGTTTACTCATCCCCTGGTCTGTGATACAGAGGAAGGGGGCGGTATACTCATCCCCTGAGTCTTTGATGCAGAAACAGGGGGCGGTGTACTCATCTCCTGAGTCTGTGATACAGAGACAGGTGGCGGTCGACTCATCCCCTGAGTCTGTGATACAGGGCAGGGGGCGGTCTACTCATCCCAGAGTCTGTGATACAGAGACAGGTGGCGGTCTACTCATCCCCTGAGTCTGTGATACAAAGACAGGGGGCGGACTACTCATCCCCTGAGTATGTGATATCGAAACAGGGGGCAGTCTACTCATCCCCTAACTCTGTGATATAGAGACAGTGTGCGGTCTACTCAACCCCTGAGTCTATTATGCAGAGACAGGGGGCGGTCTAATCATCCCCCGAGTGTGTGATACAGAGACAGGGGGCGGTCTACTCATCCCCTGAGTCTGTGATACAGAGACAGGGGGCGGTCTACTCATCCCCCGAGTGTGTGATACAGAGAAAGGGGGCAGTCTACTCATTCCCTGAGTCTGTGATACAGAGACAAGGGGCAGTTTACTCATCCCCTGGTCTGTGATACAGAGGAAGGGGGCGGTCTACTCATCCCCTGAGTCTTTGATGCAGCGACAGGGGCCGGTCTACTCATCCAAAGAGTCTGTGATACAGAGACAGGAGGCGGTCTACTCATCCCCTGAGTCTGAGATACAGAGACAAGGGGCAGTTTACTCATCCCATGGGTCTGTGATACAGAGGAATGGGGCGGTCTACTCATCCCCTGAGTCTGTGATACAGAGACAGGGGGGGGTCTACTCTTCCCCTGAGACTGTGATACAGAGACAGGGGGCCATCTACTCATCCCCTGAATCAATGATACAGAGACAGGGGGCCGTCTACTCATCCCGTGAGAGTGTGATACAGAGACAGGGGGCGCTCGAACCATCCCCCGAGTGTGCGAGACGGGGACAGGGGGCGGACTACTCATCCCCTCAGTCTGTGATATAGAGACAGTGTGCAGTCTACTCAACCCCTGAGTCTATTATACAGAGACAGGGGGCGGTCTACTCATTCCCTGAGTCTGTGATACAGAGACAAGGGGGCGGTCTACTCATTCCCTGAGTCTGTGATACAGAGACAAGGGGCAGTTTACTCATCGCCTGAGTCTGTGATATAGAGACAGTGTGCAGTCTACTCAACCCCTGAGTCTATGACACAGCGAGAGGGGGCGGTCTACTCATCCCCTGAATCAATGATACAAGACAGGGGGCGGTCTACTCATCCCCTGAATCAATGATACAAGACAGGGGGCGGTCTACTCATCCCCTGAGTCTGTGATACAAAGACAGGGGACGGTCTACTCATCCCCTGAGTCTGTGATACAGAGACAGGAGGCAGTCTACTCATCCCCTGAGTCTGTGATGCAGAGACAGTGGACGGTCTACTCATCCCCTGAGTCTGTGATGCAGAGACAGGAGGCAGTCTACTCATCCCCTGAGTCTGTGATACAAAGACAGGGGGCGGTCTACTCATCCCCTGAGTCTGAGATACAGAGACAGGGGGCGGTCTACTCTTCCCCTGTGTCTGAGATACAGAGACAAGGGGCGGTCTACTCATCCCCTGAGTCTGAGATACAGAGACAGGGGGCGGTCGACTCTTCCCCTGAGTCTGAGATACAGAGACAGGGGGCGGTCTACTCATCCCTTGTGGCTGTGACACAAAGACAGGGGGGGGTCTATTCATCCCCTGAGTCTTTGATGCAGAGACAGGGGGCCGTCTACCCATTCCCTAAATTTGTGATACAGAGACAGGGGGCATTCTACTTAGCCCCAAAGTCCCTGAAATACAGACAGGGGCCATTCTACTCATTACCCGGGTCTCTGAGACAGAGACTCGGGGAGATCTATTCAATCCTGAGTGTGTGATTCAGAGAAAGGGGGCGTTGTACTCATCCCGTGAGTCTGAGATACAGAGACAAGGGGCAGTTTACTGATCCCCTGGGTCTGTGATACAGAGGAAGGGGGCGGTCTACTCATCCCCTGAGTCTGTGATACAGAGACAGGAGGCGGTCTACTCATTACCTGAGTATCTGATATAGAGACAGGGGGCGGTGTACACATCCCCTGAGTCTGAAATACAGAGACAGGTGGCGGTCTAATCATCCCGCGAGTGTGCGATACAGAGACAGGGGGCGGTCTACACATCCCCTGAGTCTATGATACAGAGACAGGGGGTGGTCTACTCTTCCCCTGAGTGTGAGAAGCAGAGACAGGGGGCGGTCTACTCATCCCTTGTGGCTGTGATACAGAGACAGGGGGCGGTCTACTCATCCACTGAGTTTGTGATACAGAGACAGGGGGCGGTCTTCTCATCCACTGAGTCTGTGATACAGAGACAGGGGACGGTCTACTCATCCACTGACTCTGTGATACAGAGACAGGGGGCGGTCTACTCATTCCCTGAGTCTGTGATACAGAGACAAGTGGCAGTTTACCCATCGCCTGAGTCTGTGACACAGAGACAGGGGGCGGTCTACTCATCCCCTAAATCAATGATGCAGAGGCAGGGGGCGGTCGACTCATCCCCCGAGTCTGTGAAACAGAGAAAGGGTGCGGTCTACGCATCCCCCGGGTCTTTGATACAGAGAAAGGGGGCTGTCTAATCATCCCCTGAGTCGTGATACAGAGACAGGAGGCGGTCAACTCATCCCCTGAGTCTGTGATACAGAGACAGGGGGCGTTCTACTCATCCACTGAGTGTGTGATACAAAGACAGGAGGCGGTCGACTCATCCCCTGAGTCTGTGATACAAAGACAGGGGCCGGTCTACTCATCCCCTGAGTCTGTGATACCGAGACAGGGGGCGGTCTACTCATCCCCTGAGTCTGAGATATAGAGACAAGTGGCAGTTAACTCATCCCCTGAGTGTGTGATACAGAGACAGGGGACGGTCTACTCATCCCCTGAGTCTGTGATACAGAGACAGGAGGCGGTCGACTCTTCCCCTGAGTCTGAGATACTGAGACAGGGGGCGGTCTACTCATCCCTTGTGGCTGTGATACAGAGACAGGGGGCTGTCTAATCATCCCCTGAGTCTGTGATACAAAGAAAGGGGGCGGTCTACTCTTCCCCTGAGTCGATGATACAGACACAGGGGGGGGTCTACTCTTCCCCTGAGACTGTGATACAGAGACAGGGGGCCATCTACTCATCCCCTGAATCAATGATACAGAGACAGGGGGCCGTCTACTCATCCCGTGAGAGTGTGATACAGAGACAGGGGGCGCTCGAACCATCCCCCGAGTGTGCGAGACGGGGACAGGGGGCGGACTACTCATCCCCTGAGTCTGTGATATAGAGACAGTGTGCAGTCTACTCAACCCCTGAGTCTATGACACAGCGAGAGGGGGCGGTCTACTCATCCCCTGAATCAATGATACAAGACAGGGGGCGGTCTACTCATCCCCTGAATCAATGATACAAGACAGGGGGCGGTCTACTCATCCCCTGAGTCTGTGATACAAAGACAGGGGACGGTCTACTCATCCCCTGAGTCTGTGATACAGAGACAGGAGGCAGTCTACTCATCCCCTGAGTCTGTGATGCAGAGACAGTGGACGGTCTACTCATCCCCTGAGTCTGTGATGCAGAGACAGGAGGCAGTCTACTCATCCCCTGAGTCTGTGATACAAAGACAGGGGGCGGTCTACTCATCCCCTGAGTCTGAGATACAGAGACAGGGGGCGGTCTACTCTTCCCCTGAGTCTGAGATACAGAGACAAGGGGCGGTCTACTCATCCCCTGAGTCTGAGATACAGAGACAGGGGGCGGCCGACTCTTCCCCTGAGTCTGAGATACAGAGACAGGGGGCGGTCTACTCATCCCTTGTGGCTGTGACACAAAGACAGAGGGGGGGTCTATTCATCCCCTGAGTCTTTGATGCAGAGACAGGGGGCCTTCTACCCATTCCCTAAATTTGTGATACAGAGACAGGGGGCATTCTACTTAGCCCCAAAGTCCCTGAAATACAGACAGGGGCCATTCTACTCATCACCCGGGTCTCTGAGACAGAGACTGGGGGAGATCTATTCAATCCTGAGTGTGTGATTCAGAGAAAGGGGGCGGTGTACTCATCCCGTGAGTCTGAGATACAGAGACAAGGGGCAGTTTACTGATCCCCTGAGTCTGTGATGCAGAGACAGGGGGCCGTCTACCCATTCCCTAAATTTGTGATACAGAGACAGGGGGCATTCTACTTAGCCCCAAAGTCCCTGAAATACAGACAGGGGCCATTCTACTCATCACCCGGGTCTCTGAGACAGAGACTGGGGGAGATCTATTCAATCCTGAGTGTGTGATTCAGAGAAAGGGGGCGGTGTACTCATCCCGTGAGTCTGAGATACAGAGACAAGGGGCAGTTTACTGATCCCCTGGGTCTGTGATACAGAGGAAGGGGGCGGTCTACTCATCCCCTGAGTCTGTGATACAGAGACAGGAGGCGGTCTACTCACTACCTGAGTATCTGATATAGAGACAGGGGGCGGTGTACACATCCCCTGAGTCTGAAATACAGAGACAGGTGGCGGTCTAATCATCCCGCGAGTGTGCGATTCGGAGACAGGGGGCGGTCTACTCATACCCTGAGTCTCTGATATAGAGACAGGGGGCGGTCTACACATCCCCTGAGTCTATGATACAGAGACAGGGGGTGGTCTACTCTTCCCCTGAGTGTGAGAAGCAGAGACAGGGGGCGGTCTACTCATCCCTTGTGGCTGTGATACAGAGACAGGGGGCGGTCTACTCATCCATTGAGTTTGTGATTCAGAGACAGGGGGCGGTCTACTCATCCCCTGAGTCTTTGATACAGCGACAGGTGGCGGTCTTCTCATCCACTGAGTCTGTGATACAGAGACAGGGGACGGTCTACTCATCCACTGACTCTGTGATACAGAGACAGGGGGCGGTCTACTCATTCCCTGAGTCTGTGATACAGAGACAAGTGGCAGTTTACCCATCGCCTGAGTCTGTGACACAGAGACAGGGGGCGGTCTACTCATCCCCTAAATCAATGATGCAGAGGCAGGGGGCGGTCGACTCATCCCCCGAGTCTGTGAAACAGAGAAAGGGTGCTGTCTACGCATCCCCCGGGTCTTTGATACAGAGAAAGGGGGCTGTCTAATCATCCCCTGAGTCGTGATACAGAGACAGCAGGCGGTCAACTCATCCCCTGAGTCTGTGAGACAGAGACAGGGGGCGTTCTACTCATCCACTGAGTGTGTGATACAAAGACAGGAGGCGGTCTACTCATCCCCTGAGTCTGTGATACAAAGACAGGGGCGGTCTACTCTTCCCCTGAGTCTGTGATACAAAGACTTGGGTTGGTCTACTCATCCCCTGAGTCTGTGATACCGAGACAGGGGGCGTTCTTCTCATCCACTGAGTCTGTGATACAGAGACAGGGGGCGTACTACTCATCCCCTGAGTCTGTGAGACAGAGACAGGAGGCGGTCTACTCATCCCCTGAGTCTGTGATACAGAGACAGGGGGCGGTCTACTCTTCCCCTGAGTCGATGATACAGAGACAGGGGGCGGTCGACTCTTCCCCTGAGTCTGAGATACTGAGACAGGGGGCGTTCTACTCATCCCTTGTGGCTGTGATACAGAGACAGGGGGCTGTCTAATCATCCCCTGAGTCTGTGATACAAAGACAGGGGGCGGTCTACTCTTCCCCTGAGTCGATGATACAGAGACAGGGGGCGGTCGACTCTTCCCCTGAGTCTGAGATACTGAGACAGGGGGCGGTCTACTCATCCCTTGTGGCTGTGATACAGAGACAGGGGGCTGTCTAATCATCCCCTGAGTCTGTGATACAGAGACAGGGGCCGGTCTACTCATCTACTGAGTCTGTGATGCAGAGACAGGGGGCGGTCTACTCATCCCCTGAGTCTTTGATACAGCGACAGGGGGCGGTCTTCTCATCCACTGAGTCTGTGATACAGAGACAGGGGGCGGTCTACTCATCCCCTGAGTCTGTTATACAGAGACAGGGGGCTGTCTACTCATTCCCTGAGTCTGTGATACAGAGACAAGTGGCAGTTTACTCATCGCCTGAGTCTGTGACACAGAGACAGGGGGCGGTCTACTCATCCCCTGAATCAATGATACAGAGACAGGGGGGGGTCTACTCTTCCCCTGAGACTGTGATACAGAGACAGGGGGCCATCTACTCATCCCCTGAATCAATGATACAGAGACAGGGGGCCGTCTACTCATCCCGTGAGAGTGTGAGACAGAGACAGGGGGCGCTCGAACCATCCCCCGAGTGTGCGAGACGGGGACAGGAGGCGGTCAACTCATCCCCTGAGTCTGTGATACAGATATAGGGGGCGGTTAACTCAATCGCTGAGAGTGAGATACAGAGACAGGGGGCGGTCTACTCATCCCCTGAGTCTGTGATACAGAGACAGGGGGCGGTCTACTCATCCCCTGAGTGTGTGATACAGAGACAGGGGGCGGTCTACTCATCCCCTGAGTCTTTGATACAGAGACAGGGGGCAGTCTGCTCATCCCCTCAGTATGTGATGCAGAGACAGGGACGGTCTACTCATCCCCTGATTCTGTGATACAGAGACAGGGGGCAGACTTCTCATCCACTGAGTCTGTGATACAGAGACAGGGGGCGGTCTACTCATCCCCTGAGTCTGTGATACAGAGACAGGGGGCAGTCTGCTCATCGCCTGAGTCTGTGACACAGAGACAGGGACGGTCTACTCATCCACTGAGTGTGTGATACAAAGACAGGGGGCGGTCTACTTGTCCGCTAAATTTGTGTGACAAAGACAGGGGGCGGTCTACTTATCCCCTCAGTATGTGATACAGAGACAGGAGGCGGTCTACTCATCCCCTGACTCTGTGAGACAGAGACAGGGGGCGGTCATCTCATCCACTGAGTCTGTGACACAGAGACAGGTGAAGGTCTACTCATCCACTGACTCTGTGATACAGAGACAGGGGGCGGTCTACTCATCCCCTGAGTCTGTGATGCAGAGACATGGGGCGGTCTACTCATCCCCTGAGTCTGTGATGCAGACAAACGGGGCGGTCTACTCCTCCCCTGAGTCTGTGATACAGAGACAGGGGGCGCTCTACTCATCCCCTGAGTTTGTGACACAGAGACCGGGGGCGGTCTACTCATCCCCTGAGTCTGTGACACTGAGACTGGGGGCTGTCTACTCATCCGCTGAATCAATGATACAGAAACAGGGGGCGGTCTCCTCATCCCCCGAGTGTGTGAGACAGAGACAGGGGGCGCTCTACTCATCCCCGGGCTCTGTGATACAGGGACATGGGGCGGTCTACTCATCCCCTGAGTCTGTGATGCAGACAAACGGGGCGGTCTACTCATCTCCTGAGTCTGTGATACAGAGACATGGGGCGGTCTACTCATCCCCTGAGTCTGTGATGCAGACAAACGGGGCGGTCTACTCCTCCCCTGAGTCTGTGATACAGAGACAGGGGGCGGTCTACTCATCCCCGAGTGTGTGATACAGAGACAGGGGGCGCTCTACTCATCCCCTGAGTTTGTGACACAGAGACCGGGGGCGGTCTACTCATCCCCTGAGTCTGTGACACTGAGACTGGGGGCGGTCTACTCATCCGCTGAATCAATGATACAGAAACAGGGGGCGGTCTCCTCATCCCCCGAGTGTGTGAGACAGAGACAGGGGGCGCTCTACTCATCCCCGGGCTCTGTGATACAGGGACATGGGGCGGTCTACTCATCCCCTGAGTCTGTGATGCAGACAAACGGGGCGGTCTACTCATCTCCTGAGTCTGTGATACAGAGATGGGGGGCGGTCTACTCATCCCATGAGTCTGTTATACAGAGACAGGCGGCGGTCTACTCATCCCCTAAATCTCTGACACAGAGAGAGGGGGCAGTCTACTCATCCCCTGAGTCTATGGTACAGAGACATGGGGCGGTCTACTAATCCCCTGAGTCTGTGACACAGTGACAGGGGGCGTTCTACTCATCCCCTGAATCAATGATACAGAAACAGGGGGCGGTCTACTCATCCCCTGAGTCTCAGATACTGAGACAGAGGACGGTCTACTCATCCCCTGAATCTGAGATACACAGACAAGGGGCAGTTTGCTCATCGCCTGGGTCTGTGATACAGAGACAGGCAGTGGTCTACTCATCCCCTGAAACTGAGATAAAGAGACAAGGGACAGTTTGCTCATCCCCTTGGTCAGTGATAAAGAGACAGGGGGTGGTCTACTCATCCCCTGAGTCTTTGACACAGAGACAGGGGGCGGTCTACTCATCCCCCGAGTGTGTGATACAGAGGCAGGGGGCGGTCGACTCATCCCCTGAATCAATGATACAGAAACAGGGGGCGCTGTACTCATCCTCTGAGTCTGTGATACAGGGAAAGGGGGCGGTCTACTCCTCCCCTGAGTTTGTGATACAGAGACAGGGGGCGGTCTACTCCTCCCCTGAGTCTGTGATACAGAGACAGGGGGCGGTCTACTCATCCGCTGAATCAATGATACAGAAACAGGGGGCGGTCTACTCATCCCCTGAGTCTGTGATACAGAGACAGGGGGCGGTCTCCTCGTCCCCCGAGTGTGTGATACAGAGACAGAGGGCGCTCTACTCATCCCCGGGCTCTGTGATACAGGGATATGGGGCGGTCTACTCATCCCCTGAGTCTGTGATACAGAGACATGGGGCGGTCTACTCATCCCCTGAGTCTGTGATACAGAGACAGGGGGCGGTCTACTCATCCCCTGAGTCTGTGACACAGAGACAGGGGGAGTTCTACTCATCCCCAGAATCAATGATACAGAAACAGGAGGCGGTCTACTCATCCCCTGAGTCTCTGATGCAGAAACAGGGGGCGGTCTACTCATCCACTGACTCTGAGATGCAGAGACAGGGTCGGTCTTCTCATCCACTGACTCTGTGATACAGAGACAGGGGGCGGTCGACTCATCCACTGACTCTGTGATACAGAGACAGGGGGCGGTCTACTCATCCCCTGAGTCTTTGACACAGAGACAGGGGCCGGTCTTCTCATCCACTGAGTCTGTGATACAGAGATAGGGGGCGGTCTACTCATCCACTGACTCTGAGATGCAGAGACAGGGTCGGTCTTCTCATCCACTGACTCTGTGATACAGAGACAGGGGGCGGTCGACTCATCCACTGACTCTGTGATACAGAGACAGGGGGCGGTCTACTCATCCCCTGAGTCTTTGACACAGAGACAGGGGCCGGTCTTCTCATCCACTGAGTCTGTGATACAAAGACAGGGGTCGGTCTACTCTTCCCCTGAGTCGATGATACAGAGACAGGGGGCGTTCGACTCATCCCCTGAGTCTGTGATACAGAGGAAGGGGACGGTCTACACATCCCCTGAGCCTGGAATACAGAGACAGGGGCGGTCTACTCATCCCCTGAGTCCGTGATACAGAGGACGGGGACGGTCTACTCATCCCCCGAGTGTGTGATAAAGAGACAGGGAGCGGTCTACTCATTCCCTGAGTCTGTGATACAGAGAAAGGGGGCAGACTACTCATCCCCTGATTCTGAGATACAGAGACAGGGGGCGGTCTACTCATCCCCTGGGTCTGTGATACAGAGGAAGGGGACAGTCTAATCATCCCCTGAGTCTGTGATACAGAGAGAGGGGGCGGTCTACTCATCCCCTGAGTCTGTGATGCAGAAGAAGGGGACGGTCTACTCATCCCCTGAGTGTGTGATAAAGAGACAGGGGGCGGTCTACTCATTCCCTGAGTCTGTGATACAGAGACAGGGGGCGGTCTACTCATCCCCTGAGTCTGTGATACAGAGACAGGGGGCGGTCTACGCATCCCCTGAGTCTTTGATACAGAGACAGGGGGCGGTCTTCTCATCCACTGAGTCTGTGATACAGAAACAGGGGACGGTCTACTCATCCACTGACTCTGTGATACAGAGACAGGGGGCGGTCTACTCATCCCCTGAGTCTGTTAGACAGAGACAGGGGGCGGTCTACTCATTCCCTGAGTCTGTGATACAGAGACAGGGGGCGGTCTACTCATCCCCTGAGTCTTTGATACAGAGACAGGGGGCGGTCTACTCATCCCCTGAGTCTTTGATACAGAGACAGGGGGCGGTCTTCTCATCCACTGAGTCTGTGATCCAGAGACAGGTGACGGTCTACTCATCCACTGACTCTGTGATACAGAGACAGGGGGCAGTCTGCTCATCGCCTGAGTCTGTGACACAGAGACAGGGGGCGGTCTACTCATCCCCTGAATCAATGATCCAGAGACAGGGGGCGGTCGACTCATCCACTGAATCAATGATACAGAGACAGGGGGCGGTCTACTCATCCCCTGAGTCTGTTAGACAGAGACAGGGGGCGGTCTACTCATTCCCTGAGTCTGTGATACAGAGACAGGGGGCGGTCTACTCATCCCCTGAGTCTTTGATACAGAGACAGGGGGCGGTCTTCTCATCCACTGAGTCTGTGATCCAGAGACAGGTGACGGTCTACTCATCCACTGACTCTGTGATACAGAGACAGGGGGCAGTCTGCTCATCGCCTGAGTCTGTGACACAGAGACAGGGGGCGGTCTACTCATCCACTGAATCAATGATACAGAGACAGGGGGCGGTTTACTCATCCCCTCAGTTTGTGATACAGAGACAGGGGGCGCTCTCCTCATTCCCTGAGCCTGTGATACAGAGACAGGCGGCAGTTTACTCATCCCCTGGGTCTGTGATAGAGAGTAAGGGGGCGGTCTACTCATCCCCTGAGTCTGAGATACAGAGACAAGGGGCAGTTTACTCATCCCCTGGGTCTGTGATAGAGAGGAAGGGACGGTCTACTCATCCCTTGAGTCTGTGATACAGAGACAGGGGGCGGTCTACTCATCCCCTCAGTTTGTGATGCAGAGACAGGGGGCGGTCTACTCATCCCCTGAATCTCTGATACAGAGACAGGGGGCAGTCTGCTCATCCACTGAGTTTGTGATACAAAGACAGGGGACGGTCTACTCATCCACTGAGTCTGTGATACAGAGACAGGGGGCGGTCTACTTGTCCCCTAAATTTGTGATACAGAGACAGGGGGCAGTCTACTTATCCCCTCAGTTTGTGATACAGAGACAGGGGGTGGTCTACTCATCCCCTGAGTCTTTGATACAGAGACAGGGGCCGGTCTACCCATCCACTGAGTCTGTGATGCCGAGACAGGGGGCGGTCTACTCATCCACTGAGTGTGTGATACAAAGACAGGGGGCGGTCTAGTCATCCCCTGACTCTGAGATACAGAGACAGGGGGCGGACTACTCATCCCCTGAGTCTTTGACACAGAGACAGGGGGCGGTCCTCTCATCCACTGAGTCTGTGATACAGAGACAGGTGACGGTCTACTCATCCACTGACTCTGTGTTACAGAGACAGGGGGCGGTCTACACATTCCCGGAATCAATGATACAGAGACAGGGGGCGGTCTACTCATTCCCGGAATCAATGATGCAGAGTCAGGGGGCGGTCTGCTCATCCCCGGAGTCTGTGATACAGAGACAGGGGGCGGTCCACTTATCCCCTCAGTTTGTGATACAGAGACAGGGGGTGGTCTACTCATCCCCTGAGTCTGTGATACAGAGACAGGGGGCGGTCTACTCATCCCCTCAGTATGCGATACAGAGACAGGGGGCGGTCTCCTCATCCCCTGAGTCTGTGATACAGAGACAGGGGGCAGTCGGCTCATCCCCTCAGTATGTGATACAGAGACAGGGGGCGGTCTACTTATCCCCTGAGTCTGTGATACAGAGACAGGGGGCGGTCTTCTCATCCACTGAGTCTGTGATACAGAGACAGGTGACGGTCTACTCATCCACTGACTCTGTGATCCAGAGACAGGGGGCGTTCTACTCATCCCCCGAGTCTGTGATACAGAGACAGGTGGCAGTCTACTCATCGCCGAGTGTGTGAAGCAGAGAAAGGGGGCAGTCTACTCATCCCCTGAGTCTGAGATACAGAGACAGGGGGCGGTCTACTCATCCCCTGGGTCTGTGACACAGGGACAGGGGGCGGTCTACTTAACCCCTCAGTTTGTGATACAGAGACAGGGGGCGGTCTACGCATCCCCTGAGTCTTTGATACAGAGACAGGGGGCGGTCTTCTCATCCACTGAGTCTGTGATACAGAAACAGGGGACGGTCTACTCATCCACTGACTCTGTGATACAGAGACAGGGGGCGGTCTACTCATCCCCTGAGTCTGTTAGACAGAGACAGGGGGCGGTCTACTCATTCCCTGAGTCTGTGATACAGAGACAGGGGGCGGTCTACTCATCCCCTGAGTCTTTGATACAGAGACAGGGGGCGGTCTACTCATCCCCTGAGTCTTTGATACAGAGACAGGGGGCGGTCTTCTCATCCACTGAGTCTGTGATCCAGAGACAGGTGACGGTCTACTCATCCACTGACTCTGTGATACAGAGACAGGGGGCAGTCTGCTCATCGCCTGAGTCTGTGACACAGAGACAGGGGGCGGTCTACTCATCCCCTGAATCAATGATCCAGAGACAGGGGGCGGTCGACTCATCCACTGAATCAATGATACAGAGACAGGGGGCGGTCTACTCATCCCCTGAGTCTGTTAGACAGAGACAGGGGGCGGTCTACTCATTCCCTGAGTCTGTGATACAGAGACAGGGGGCGGTCTACTCATCCCCTGAGTCTTTGATACAGAGACAGGGGGCGGTCTTCTCATCCACTGAGTCTGTGATCCAGAGACAGGTGACGGTCTACTCATCCACTGACTCTGTGATACAGAGACAGGGGGCAGTCTGCTCATCGCCTGAGTCTGTGACACAGAGACAGGGGGCGGTCTACTCATCCACTGAATCAATGATACAGAGACAGGGGGCGGTCTACTCATCCCCCGAGTCTGTCATACAGAGACAGGGGGCGGTCTACTCATCCCCCGAGTGTGTGATACAGAGACAGGGGGCGCTCTCCTCATTCCCTGAGCCTGTGATACAGAGACAGGGGGCGGTCTACTCATCCCCTGAGTCTGAGATACAGAGACAAGGGGCAGTTTACTCATCCCCTGGGTCTGTGATAGAGAGGAAGGGGGCGGTCTACTCATCCCTTGAGTCTGAGATACAGAGACAGGGGGCGGTCTACTCATCCCCTGAGTCTTTGATACAGAGACAGGGGCCGGTCTACCCATCCACTGAGTCTGTGATGCCTAGACAGGGGGCGGTCTACTCATCCACTGAGTGTGTGATACAAAGACAGGGGGCGGTCTAGTCATCCCCTGACTCTGAGATACAGAGACAGGGGGCGGACTACTCATCCACTGAGTCTGTGATACAGAGACAGGGGGCGGTCCTCTCATCCACTGAGTCTGTGATACAGAGACAGGTGACGGTCTACACATTCCCGGAATCAATGATACAGAGTCAGGGGGCGGTCTACTCATCCCTCGGGTCTGTGATACATAGACAGGGGGCGGTCTACTCATCCCCCGAGTGTGTGATACAGAGACAGGGGGCGCTCTCCTCATTCCCTGAGCCTGTGATACAGAGACAGGCGGCAGTTTACTCATCCCCTGGGTCTGTGATAGAGAGTAAGGGGGCGGTCTACTCATCCCCTGAGTCTGTGATACAGAGACAAGGGGCAGTTTACTCATCCCCTCAGTTTGTGATACAGAGACAGGGGGCGCTCTCCTCATTCCCTGAGCCTGTGATACAGAGACAGGCGGCAGTTTACTCATCCCCTGGGTCTGTGATAGAGAGTAAGGGGGCGGTCTACTCATCCCCTGAGTCTGAGATACAGAGACAAGGGGCAGTTTACTCATCCCCTGGGTCTGTGATAGAGAGGAAGGGACGGTCTACTCATCCCTTGAGTCTGTGATACAGAGACAGGGGGCGGTCTACTCATCCCCTCAGTTTGTGATGCAGAGACAGGGGGCGGTCTACTCATCCCCTGAATCTCTGATACAGAGACAGGGGGCAGTCTGCTCATCCACTGAGTTTGTGATACAAAGACAGGGGACGGTCTACTCATCCACTGAGTCTGTGATACAGAGACAGGGGGCGGTCTACTTGTCCCCTAAATTTGTGATACAGAGACAGGGGGCAGTCTACTTATCCCCTCAGTTTGTGATACAGAGACAGGGGGTGGTCTACTCATCCCCTGAGTCTTTGATACAGAGACAGGGGCCGGTCTACCCATCCACTGAGTCTGTGATGCCGAGACAGGGGGCGGTCTACTCATCCACTGAGTGTGTGATACAAAGACAGGGGGCGGTCTAGTCATCCCCTGACTCTGAGATACAGAGACAGGGGGCGGACTACTCATCCCCTGAGTCTTTGACACAGAGACAGGGGGCGGTCCTCTCATCCACTGAGTCTGTGATACAGAGACAGGTGACGGTCTACTCATCCACTGACTCTGTGTTACAGAGACAGGGGGCGGTCTACACATTCCCGGAATCAATGATACAGAGACAGGGGGCGGTCTACTCATTCCCGGAATCAATGATGCAGAGTCAGGGGGCGGTCTGCTCATCCCCGGAGTCTGTGATACAGAGACAGGGGGCGGTCCACTTATCCCCTCAGTTTGTGATACAGAGACAGGGGGTGGTCTACTCATCCCCTGAGTCTGTGATACAGAGACAGGGGGCGGTCTACTCATCCCCTCAGTATGCGATACAGAGACAGGGGGCGGTCTCCTCATCCCCTGAGTCTGTGATACAGAGACAGGGGGCGGTCTACTTATCCCCTGAGTCTGTGATACAGAGACAGGGGGCGGTCCACTTATCCCCTCAGTTTGTGATACAGAGACAGGGGGTGGTCTACTCATCCCCTGAGTCTGTGATACAGAGACAGGGGGCGGTCTACTCATCCCCTCAGTATGCGATACAGAGACAGGGGGCGGTCTCCTCATCCCCTGAGTCTGTGATACAGAGACAGGGGGCAGTCGGCTCATCCCCTCAGTATGTGATACAGAGACAGGGGGCGGTCTACTTATCCCCTGAGTCTGTGATACAGAGACAGGGGGCGGTCTTCTCATCCACTGAGTCTGTGATACAGAGACAGGTGACGGTCTACTCATCCACTGACTCTGTGATCCAGAGACAGGGGGCGTTCTACTCATCCCCCGAGTCTGTGATACAGAGACAGGTGGCAGTCTACTCATCGCCGAGTGTGTGAAGCAGAGAAAGGGGGCAGTCTACTCATCCCCTGAGTCTGAGATACAGAGACAGGGGGCGGTCTACTCATCCCCTGGGTCTGTGACACAGGGACAGGGGGCGGTCTACTTAACCCCTCAGTTTGTGATACAGAGACAGGGGGCGGTCTACTCATTCCATGAATCAATAATACAGAAACAGGGGGCGGTGTACTCATCCCCGAGTGTGTGCTACAGCGACACGGGGCGGACTACTCAATATCCGAGTGTCCCCTGAGTCTGTGATACAGAGACAGGGGGCGGTCTACTCATCCCCCGAGTGTTTGATACAGAGACAGGCAGTGGTCTACTCATACCCTGAAACTGAGATACAGAGACAAGGGGCAGTTTGCTCATCCCCTGGGTCTGTGATACAGAGTCAGGGGGCGGTCTACTCATCCCCTGAGTCTGTGACATAGAGAAAGGGGACGGTCTACTCATCCCCTGAATCAATGAGACAGAAACAGGGGGCGGTGTACTCATCCCCTGAGTCTGTGATACAGAGTCAGGGGGCGGTCTACTCATCCCCTGAGTCTGTGACATAGAGAAAGGGGACGGTCTACTCATCCCCTGAATCAATGAGACAGAAACAGGGGGCGGTCTACTCATCCCCTGAGTCTGGATTACAGAGACAGGGGGCGGTTTACTCATCCCCGAGTGTGTGATACAGAGACAGGGTGCGCTCTACTCATCCCCTGAGTCTGTGATACAGAGACAGGGGGCGGTCTACTCATCCCCCGAGTCTGTTATACAGAGACAGGGGGCGGTTTACTCATCCCCGAGTGTGTGATACAGAGACAGGGTGCGCTCTACTCATCCCCTGAGTCTGTGATACAGAGACAGGGGGCAGTCTACTCATCCCCCGAGTCTGTTATACAGAGACAGGGGGCGGTCTACCCATCCGCTGAATCAATGATACAGAAACAGGGGGTAGATTAGATTAGATTAGAGATACAGCACTGAAACAGGCCCTTCGGCCCACCGAGTCTGTGCCGAACATCAACCACCCACTTATACTAATCCTACACTAATCCAATATTCCTACCAAACATCCCCACCTGTCCCTATATTTCCCTACCACCTACCTATACTAGTGACAATTTATAATGGCCAATTTACCTATCAACCTGCAAGTCTTTTTTGGCTTGTGGGAGGAAACCGGAGCACCCGGAGAAAACCCACGCAGACACAGGGAGAACTTGCAAACTCCACACAGACAGTACCCGGAATCGAACCCGGGTCCCTGGAGCTGTGAGGCTGCGGTGCTAACCACTGCGCCACTGTGCCGCCCTACTCATCCCATGTGTACTCATCCCCTGAGTCTGTGATACAGAGAAAGTGGGCTGTCTAATCATCCCCTGAGTCTGTGATCCAGAGAAAGGGGGCAGTCTACTCATCCCCTGAGTCTATGATACAGAGACAGGAGGCGATCTACTCATCCCCTGAGTCTGTGATACAGAGACAGGAGGCAGTCTGCTCATCCACTGAGTGTGTGATACAAAGACAGGGGGCGGTCTACTCATCCCCGAGTCTGTGATACAGAGAAAGGGGGCTGTCTAATCCTCCCTTGAATCTGTGATAAAAAGACAGGGGGTGGTCTACTCATCCCCTGTGGCTGTGATACAGAGACAGGGGGCAGTCTACTCATCCCCTGAGTTTGTGATACAGAGACAGGGGGTGGTCTACTCATCCCCTAAATTTGTGATACAGAGTCAGGGGGTGGTCTAACCATCCCCCGAGTGTGCGATACAGAGACAGGGGGCAGTCTACTTATCCCCTCAGTTTGTGATACAGAGACAGGGGACGGTCTACTCATCCCCTAAGTTTGTGATACAGAGACAGGGGGCGGTCTACTTATCCCCTCAGTTTGTGATACAGAGACAGGGGGCGGTCTACTTATCCCCTCAGTTTGTGATACAGAGACAGTGGGCGGTCTACTCATCCCCTCAGTATGTGATACAGAGACAGGGGGCGGTCTACTCATCCACTGAGTGTGTGATACAAAGACAGGGGGCGGTCTACTCATCCCCCGAGTGTGTGATACAGAGACAGGGGGCGGTCTACTTATCCCCTCAGTTTTGATACAAAGACAGGGGGCGGTCTACTCATCGCCTGAATCAATGATACAGAGACAGGGGCCGGTCTACTCATCCACTGAGTCTTAGATACAGAGACAGGGGGCAGTCTACTCATCCCCGAGTGTGTGATACAGAGACAGGGGGCGGTCTACTCATCCCCTGAGTCTGTGACAGAGAGACAGGGGGCGGTCTACTCATCCCCTGAGTCTGTGACAGAGAGACAGGGGGCGGTCTACTCATTCCATGAATCAATAATACAGAAACAGGGGGCGGTGTACTCATCCCCGAGTGTGTGCTACAGCGACACGGGGCGGACTACTCAATATCCGAGTGTCCCCTGAGTCTGTGATACAGAGACAGGGGGCGGTCTACTCATCCCCCGAGTGTTTGATACAGAGACAGGCAGTGGTCTACTCATACCCTGAAACTGAGATACAGAGACAAGGGGCAGTTTGCTCATCCCCTGGGTCTGTGATACAGAGTCAGGGGGCGGTCTACTCATCCCCTGAGTCTGTGACATAGAGAAAGGGGACGGTCTACTCATCCCCTGAATCAATGAGACAGAAACAGGGGGCGGTGTACTCATCCCCTGAGTCTGTGATACAGGGTCAGGGGGCGGTCTACTCATCCCCTGAGTCTGTGACATAGAGAAAGGGGACGGTCTACTCATCCCCTGAATCAATGAGACAGAAACAGGGGGCGGTCTACTCATCCCCTGAGTCTGGATTACAGAGACAGGGGGCGGTTTACTCATCCCCGAGTGTGTGATACAGAGACAGGGTGCGCTCTACTCATCCCCTCAGTATGTGATACAGAGACAGGGGGCGGTCTACTTATCCCCTGAGTCTGTGATACAGAGACAGGGGGCGGTCTTCTCATCCACTGAGTCTGTGATACAGAGACAGGTGACGGTCTACTCATCCACTGACTCTGTGATCCAGAGACAGGGGGCGTTCTACTCATCCCCCGAGTCTGTGATACAGAGACAGGTGGCAGTCTACTCATCGCCGAGTGTGTGAAGCAGAGAAAGGGGGCAGTCTACTCATCCCCTGAGTCTGAGATACAGAGACAGGGGGCGGTCTACTCATCCCCTGGGTCTGTGACACAGGGACAGGGGGCGGTCTACTTAACCCCTCAGTTTGTGATACAGAGACAGGGGGCGGTCTACTCATTCCATGAATCAATAATACAGAAACAGGGGGCGGTGTACTCATCCCCGAGTGTGTGCTACAGCGACACGGGGCGGACTACTCAATATCCGAGTGTCCCCTGAGTCTGTGATACAGAGACAGGGGGCGGTCTACTCATCCCCCGAGTGTTTGATACAGAGACAGGCAGTGGTCTACTCATACCCTGAAACTGAGATACAGAGACAAGGGGCAGTTTGCTCATCCCCTGGGTCTGTGATACAGAGTCAGGGGGCGGTCTACTCATCCCCTGAGTCTGTGACATAGAGAAAGGGGACGGTCTACTCATCCCCTGAATCAATGAGACAGAAACAGGGGGCGGTGTACTCATCCCCTGAGTCTGTGATACAGGGTCAGGGGGCGGTCTACTCATCCCCTGAGTCTGTGACATAGAGAAAGGGGACGGTCTACTCATCCCCTGAATCAATGAGACAGAAACAGGGGGCGGTCTACTCATCCCCTGAGTCTGGATTACAGAGACAGGGGGCGGTTTACTCATCCCCGAGTGTGTGATACAGAGACAGGGTGCGCTCTACTCATCCCCTGAGTCTGTGATACAGAGACAGGGGGCGGTCTACTCATCCCCCGAGTCTGTTATACAGAGACAGGGGGCGGTTTACTCATCCCCGAGTGTGTGATACAGAGACAGGGTGCGCTCTACTCATCCCCTGAGTCTGTGATACAGAGACAGGGGGCAGTCTACTCATCCCCCGAGTCTGTTATACAGAGACAGGGGGCGGTCTACCCATCCGCTGAATCAATGATACAGAAACAGGGGGTAGATTAGATTAGATTAGAGATACAGCACTGAAACAGGCCCTTCGGCCCACCGAGTCTGTGCCGAACATCAACCACCCACTTATACTAATCCTACACTAATCCAATATTCCTACCAAACATCCCCACCTGTCCCTATATTTCCCTACCACCTACCTATACTAGTGACAATTTATAATGGCCAATTTACCTATCAACCTGCAAGTCTTTTTTGGCTTGTGGGAGGAAACCGGAGCACCCGGAGAAAACCCACGCAGACACAGGGAGAACTTGCAAACTCCACACAGACAGTACCCGGAATCGAACCCGGGTCCCTGGAGCTGTGAGGCTGCGGTGCTAACCACTGCGCCACTGTGCCGCCCTACTCATCCCATGTGTACTCATCCCCTGAGTCTGTGATACAGAGAAAGTGGGCTGTCTAATCATCCCCTGAGTCTGTGATCCAGAGAAAGGGGGCAGTCTACTCATCCCCTGAGTCTATGATACAGAGACAGGAGGCGATCTACTCATCCCCTGAGTCTGTGATACAGAGACAGGAGGCAGTCTGCTCATCCACTGAGTGTGTGATACAAAGACAGGGGGCGGTCTACTCATCCCCGAGTCTGTGATACAGAGAAAGGGGGCTGTCTAATCCTCCCTTGAATCTGTGATAAAAAGACAGGGGGTGGTCTACTCATCCCCTGTGGCTGTGATACAGAGACAGGGGGCAGTCTACTCATCCCCTGAGTTTGTGATACAGAGACAGGGGGTGGTCTACTCATCCCCTAAATTTGTGATACAGAGTCAGGGGGTGGTCTAACCATCCCCCGAGTGTGCGATACAGAGACAGGGGGCAGTCTACTTATCCCCTCAGTTTGTGATACAGAGACAGGGGACGGTCTACTCATCCCCTAAGTTTGTGATACAGAGACAGGGGGCGGTCTACTTATCCCCTCAGTTTGTGATACAGAGACAGGGGGCGGTCTACTTATCCCCTCAGTTTGTGATACAGAGACAGTGGGCGGTCTACTCATCCCCTCAGTATGTGATACAGAGACAGGGGGCGGTCTACTCATCCACTGAGTGTGTGATACAAAGACAGGGGGCGGTCTACTCATCCCCCGAGTGTGTGATACAGAGACAGGGGGCGGTCTACTTATCCCCTCAGTTTTGATACAAAGACAGGGGGCGGTCTACTCATCGCCTGAATCAATGATACAGAGACAGGGGCCGGTCTACTCATCCACTGAGTCTTAGATACAGAGACAGGGGGCAGTCTACTCATCCCCGAGTGTGTGATACAGAGACAGGGGGCGGTCTACTCATCCCCTGAGTCTGTGACAGAGAGACAGGGGGCGGTCTACTCATCCCCTGAGTCTGTGACAGAGAGACAGGGGGCGGTCTACTCATTCCATGAATCAATAATACAGAAACAGGGGGCGGTGTACTCATCCCCGAGTGTGTGCTACAGCGACACGGGGCGGACTACTCAATATCCGAGTGTCCCCTGAGTCTGTGATACAGAGACAGGGGGCGGTCTACTCATCCCCCGAGTGTTTGATACAGAGACAGGCAGTGGTCTACTCATACCCTGAAACTGAGATACAGAGACAAGGGGCAGTTTGCTCATCCCCTGGGTCTGTGATACAGAGTCAGGGGGCGGTCTACTCATCCCCTGAGTCTGTGACATAGAGAAAGGGGACGGTCTACTCATCCCCTGAATCAATGAGACAGAAACAGGGGGCGGTGTACTCATCCCCTGAGTCTGTGATACAGGGTCAGGGGGCGGTCTACTCATCCCCTGAGTCTGTGACATAGAGAAAGGGGACGGTCTACTCATCCCCTGAATCAATGAGACAGAAACAGGGGGCGGTCTACTCATCCCCTGAGTCTGGATTACAGAGACAGGGGGCGGTTTACTCATCCCCGAGTGTGTGATACAGAGACAGGGTGCGCTCTACTCATCCCCTGAGTCTGTGATACAGAGACAGGGGGCGGTCTACTCATCCCCCGAGTCTGTTATACAGAGACAGGGGGCGGTTTACTCATCCCCGAGTGTGTGATACAGAGACAGGGTGCGCTCTACTCATCCCCTGAGTCTGTGATACAGAGACAGGGGGCAGTCTACTCATCCCCCGAGTCTGTTATACAGAGACAGGGGGCGGTCTACCCATCCGCTGAATCAATGATACAGAAACAGGGGGTAGATTAGATTAGATTAGAGATACAGCACTGAAACAGGCCCTTCGGCCCACCGAGTCTGTGCCGAACATCAACCACCCACTTATACTAATCCTACACTAATCCAATATTCCTACCAAACATCCCCACCTGTCCCTATATTTCCCTACCACCTACCTATACTAGTGACAATTTATAATGGCCAATTTACCTATCAACCTGCAAGTCTTTTTTGGCTTGTGGGAGGAAACCGGAGCACCCGGAGAAAACCCACGCAGACACAGGGAGAACTTGCAAACTCCACACAGACAGTACCCGGAATCGAACCCGGGTCCCTGGAGCTGTGAGGCTGCGGTGCTAACCACTGCGCCACTGTGCCGCCCTACTCATCCCATGTGTACTCATCCCCTGAGTCTGTGATACAGAGAAAGTGGGCTGTCTAATCATCCCCTGAGTCTGTGATCCAGAGAAAGGGGGCAGTCTACTCATCCCCTGAGTCTATGATACAGAGACAGGAGGCGATCTACTCATCCCCTGAGTCTGTGATACAGAGACAGGAGGCAGTCTGCTCATCCACTGAGTGTGTGATACAAAGACAGGGGGCGGTCTACTCATCCCCGAGTCTGTGATACAGAGAAAGGGGGCTGTCTAATCCTCCCTTGAATCTGTGATAAAAAGACAGGGGGTGGTCTACTCATCCCCTGTGGCTGTGATACAGAGACAGGGGGCAGTCTACTCATCCCCTGAGTTTGTGATACAGAGACAGGGGGTGGTCTACTCATCCCCTAAATTTGTGATACAGAGTCAGGGGGTGGTCTAACCATCCCCCGAGTGTGCGATACAGAGACAGGGGGCAGTCTACTTATCCCCTCAGTTTGTGATACAGAGACAGGGGACGGTCTACTCATCCCCTAAGTTTGTGATACAGAGACAGGGGGCGGTCTACTTATCCCCTCAGTTTGTGATACAGAGACAGGGGGCGGTCTACTTATCCCCTCAGTTTGTGATACAGAGACAGTGGGCGGTCTACTCATCCCCTCAGTATGTGATACAGAGACAGGGGGCGGTCTACTCATCCACTGAGTGTGTGATACAAAGACAGGGGGCGGTCTACTCATCCCCCGAGTGTGTGATACAGAGACAGGGGGCGGTCTACTTATCCCCTCAGTTTTGATACAAAGACAGGGGGCGGTCTACTCATCGCCTGAATCAATGATACAGAGACAGGGGCCGGTCTACTCATCCACTGAGTCTTAGATACAGAGACAGGGGGCAGTCTACTCATCCCCGAGTGTGTGATACAGAGACAGGGGGCGGTCTACTCATCCCCTGAGTCTGTGACAGAGAGACAGGGGGCGGTCTACTCATCCCCTGAGTCTGTGACAGAGAGACAGGGGGCGGTCTACCCATCCCCTGAATCAATGATACAGAAACAGGGGGCGGTCTACTCATCTCCTGAGTCTGTGATACAGAGACAAGGGGCTGTTTGCTCATCACCTGGGTCAGTGATAAAGAGACAGGGCGCGGTCTACTCATCCCCTGAGTCTGTGACAGAGAGACAGGGTGCGGTCTACCCATCCCCTGAATCAATGATACAGAAACAGGGGGCCGTCTACTCATCCCATGAGTCTGTGATACAGAGACAGGGGGCGGTCTACTCATCCCCTGAGTCTGTGACACAGAAACAGGGGGCGGTCTACTCATCCCATGAGTCTGTGATACAGAGACAGGCAGTGGTCTACTCATCTCCTGAGTCTGTGATACAGAGACAGGGGGCGGTCTACTCATCCCATGAGTCTGTTATACAGAGACAGGCGGCGGTCTACTCATCCCCTAAATCTCTGACACAGAGACAGGCGGCGGTCTGCTCATCCCCTGAGTCTGAGATACGGAGACAGGGGGCGGTCTACTCATCCCCTGAGTTTGTGATACAGAGACAGGCAGCCGTCTGCTCATTCCATAAATTTGCGATACAGAGACAGGGGACGGTCTACTCATCCCCTAAATTTGTGATACAGAGACAGGGGACGGTCCACTCATCCCCTGAGTCTGTGACACAGAGACATGGGGCGTTCTTCTCATCCCCTGAATCAATGATACAGAAACAGGGGGCGGTGCACTCATCCCCTGAGTCTGTGATACAGAGACAGAGGACGGTCTACTCATCCCCTGAATCTGAGATACAGAGACAAGGGGCAGTTTGCTCATCCCCTTGGTCAGTGATAAAGAGACAGGGAGCGGTCCACTCATTTTCTGAGTCTGTGACACAGAGACAGGGGGCGGTCTACTCATCCCCTGAGTCTGTGATACAGAGACAGGGGGCGGTCTACTCATCCCCTGAGTCTGTGATACAGAGACAGGCAGTGGTCTACTCATCTCCTGAGTCTGTGACACAGAGACAGGGGGCGGTCAACTCATCCCCTGAGTCTGTGACACAGAAAAAGGGGGCGGTCTACTCATCCCCTGAGTCTGTGATACAGGGACAGGGGGTGGTCTACTCATCCCCTGAGTCTGTATTACAGAGACAGGGGGCGGTCTACTCATCCCCCGACTGTGTGATACAGAGACAGGGGGTGCTCTTCTTATCCCCGGGCTCTGTGATACAGAGACATGGGGCGGTCTACTCATCCCCCGAGTGTGTGATACAGAGACAGGCAGTGGTCTACTCATCCCCTGAATCTGAGATACAGAGACAAAGGGCAGTTGGCACATCCCCTGGGTCAGTGATAAAGAGACAGGGTCTGTCTACTCATCCCCTGAGTCTGTGACACAGAGACAGGGGGCGGTCTACTCATCCCCGTCATCTGTGACAGAGAGAGAGGGGGCGGTCTACTCATCCCCTGAGTCTGTGATACAGAGGCAGTCGGCGGTCTACTCATCCCCTGAGTCTGTGATGCAGAGACAGGGGGCGGTCTACTCATCCCCTGAGTCAATGATACAGAGACATGGGGCGGTCTACTCATCCCCTGAGTCTATGATACAGAGACATCGGGCGGTCTACTCATCCCCTGAGTCTGTGATTCAGAGACAGGGGGCGGTCTACTCATCCCCTGAGTCAATGATACAGAGACAGGGGGCGGTTAACTCATCCCCTGAGTCTGTGATACAGAGACAGGGGACGGTCTACTCATCAACTGAGTCTGTGATGCAGAGCCAGGGGGCGGTCTACTCATCCCCTAAATTTGTGATACAGAGACAGGGGGCGGTCTACTCATCCCCTGAGTTTGTGAAACAGAGCCAGGGGGCGGTCTACTCATCCCCTGAGTTTGTGATACAGAGCCAGGGGCGGTCTACTCATCCCCTAAATTTGTGATACAGAGACAGGGGGCGGTCTACTCATCCCCTGAGTTTGTGATACAGAGACAGGGGGCGGTCTACTTATCCCCTGAGTCTGTGATACAGGGACAAGGGGCGGTCTACTCCTCCCCTGAGTCTGTGATACAGAGACAAGGGGCGGTCTACTCATCCCCGAAGGTGTGATAAAGAGACAGGGGGAGTTCTACTCATCCCCTGAGTCTGTGACACAGAGACGGGGGCGGTCTACTCATCCCCGGGCTCTGTGATCCAGGGACATGTGGTGGTCTACTCATCCCCTGAGCCTGTGATGCAGACAAACGGGGCGGTCAACTCATCCCCTGAGTCTGTGATACAGAGACAGGCAGTGTTCTACTCATCCCCTGAATCTGAGATACAGAGACAAGGGGCAGTTTGCTCATCCCTTGGGTCAGTGATAAAGAGACAGGGGGCGGTCTACTCATCCACTGAGTCTGTGATACAGAGACAGGGGGCGGTCTACTCATCCACTGAGTCTGTGATACAGAGACAGGCAGTGGTCTACTCATCTCCTGAGTCTGTGATGCAGAGACAGGGGGCGGTCTACTCATCCCATGAGTCTGTTATACAGAGACAGGCGTCGGTCTACTCATCCCCTGAGTCTATGATACAGAGACAGGGGGCAGTCTACTCATCCCCTGAGTCTATGATACAGAGACAGGGGGCGGTCTACTTATCCCCTGAGTCTGTGATACAGAGACAGGGGGCGGTCTTCTCATCCACTGAGTCTGTGATACAGAGACAGGTGACGGTCTACTCATCCACTGACTCTGTGATCCAGAGACAGGGGGCGTTCTACTCATCCCCCGAGTCTGTGATACAGAGACAGGTGGCAGTCTACTCATCGCCGAGTGTGTGAAGCAGAGAAAGGGGGCAGTCTACTCATCCCCTGAGTCTGAGATACAGAGACAGGGGGCGGTCTACTCATCCCCTGGGTCTGTGACACAGGGACAGGGGGCGGTCTACTTAACCCCTCAGTTTGTGATACAGAGACAGGGGGCGGTCTACTCATTCCATGAATCAATAATACAGAAACAGGGGGCGGTGTACTCATCCCCGAGTGTGTGATACAGCGACACGGGGCGGACTACTCAATATCCGAGTGTCCCCTGAGTCTGTGATACAGAGACAGGGGGCGGTCTACTCATCCCCCGAGTGTTTGATACAGAGACAGGCAGTGGTCTACTCATACCCTGAAACTGAGATACAGAGACAAGGGGCAGTTTGCTCATCCCCTGGGTCTGTGATACAGAGTCAGGGGGCGGTCTACTCATCCCCTGAGTCTGTGACATAGAGAAAGGGGACGGTCTACTCATCCCCTGAATCAATGAGACAGAAACAGGGGGCGGTGTACTCATCCCCTGAGTCTGTGATACAGGGTCAGGGGGCGGTCTACTCATCCCCTGAGTCTGTGACATAGAGAAAGGGGACGGTCTACTCATCCCCTGAATCAATGAGACAGAAACAGGGGGCGGTGTACTCATCCCCTGAGTCTGTGATACAGGGTCAGGGGGCGGTCTACTCATCCCCTGAGTCTGTGACATAGAGAAAGGGGACGGTCTACTCATCCCCTGAATCAATGAGACAGAAACAGGGGGCGGTCTACTCATCCCCTGAGTCTGGATTACAGAGACAGGGGGCGGTTTACTCATCCCCGAGTGTGTGATACAGAGACAGGGTGCGCTCTACTCATCCCCTGAGTCTGTGATACAGAGACAGGGGGCGGTCTACTCATCCCCCGAGTCTGTTATACAGAGACAGGGGGCGGTTTACTCATCCCCGAGTGTGTGATACAGAGACAGGGTGCGCTCTACTCATCCCCTGAGTCTGTGATACAGAGACAGGGGGCAGTCTACTCATCCCCCGAGTCTGTTATACAGAGACAGGGGGCGGTCTACCCATCCGCTGAATCAATGATACAGAAACAGGGGGTAGATTAGATTAGATTAGAGATACAGCACTGAAACAGGCCCTTCGGCCCACCGAGTCTGTGCCGAACATCAACCACCCACTTATACTAATCCTACACTAATCCAATATTCCTACCAAACATCCCCACCTGTCCCTATATTTCCCTACCACCTACCTATACTAGTGACAATTTATAATGGCCAATTTACCTATCAACCTGCAAGTCTTTTTTGGCTTGTGGGAGGAAACCGGAGCACCCGGAGAAAACCCACGCAGACACAGGGAGAACTTGCAAACTCCACACAGACAGTACCCGGAATCGAACCCGGGTCCCTGGAGCTGTGAGGCTGCGGTGCTAACCACTGCGCCACTGTGCCGCCCTACTCATCCCATGTGTACTCATCCCCTGAGTCTGTGATACAGAGAAAGTGGGCTGTCTAATCATCCCCTGAGTCTGTGATCCAGAGAAAGGGGGCAGTCTACTCATCCCCTGAGTCTATGATACAGAGACAGGAGGCGATCTACTCATCCCCTGAGTCTGTGATACAGAGACAGGAGGCAGTCTGCTCATCCACTGAGTGTGTGATACAAAGACAGGGGGCGGTCTACTCATCCCCGAGTCTGTGATACAGAGAAAGGGGGCTGTCTAATCCTCCCTTGAATCTGTGATAAAAAGACAGGGGGTGGTCTACTCATCCCCTGTGGCTGTGATACAGAGACAGGGGGCAGTCTACTCATCCCCTGAGTTTGTGATACAGAGACAGGGGGTGGTCTACTCATCCCCTAAATTTGTGATACAGAGTCAGGGGGTGGTCTAACCATCCCCCGAGTGTGCGATACAGAGACAGGGGGCAGTCTACTTATCCCCTCAGTTTGTGATACAGAGACAGGGGACGGTCTACTCATCCCCTAAGTTTGTGATACAGAGACAGGGGGCGGTCTACTTATCCCCTCAGTTTGTGATACAGAGACAGGGGGCGGTCTACTTATCCCCTCAGTTTGTGATACAGAGACAGTGGGCGGTCTACTCATCCCCTCAGTATGTGATACAGAGACAGGGGGCGGTCTACTCATCCACTGAGTGTGTGATACAAAGACAGGGGGCGGTCTACTCATCCCCCGAGTGTGTGATACAGAGACAGGGGGCGGTCTACTTATCCCCTCAGTTTTGATACAAAGACAGGGGGCGGTCTACTCATCGCCTGAATCAATGATACAGAGACAGGGGCCGGTCTACTCATCCACTGAGTCTTAGATACAGAGACAGGGGGCAGTCTACTCATCCCCGAGTGTGTGATACAGAGACAGGGGGCGGTCTACTCATCCCCTGAGTCTGTGACAGAGAGACAGGGGGCGGTCTACTCATCCCCTGAGTCTGTGACAGAGAGACAGGGGGCGGTCTACCCATCCCCTGAATCAATGATACAGAAACAGGGGGCGGTCTACTCATCTCCTGAGTCTGTGATACAGAGACAAGGGGCTGTTTGCTCATCACCTGGGTCAGTGATAAAGAGACAGGGCGCGGTCTACTCATCCCCTGAGTCTGTGACAGAGAGACAGGGGGCGGTCTACCCATCCCCTGAATCAATGATACAGAAACAGGGGGCCGTCTACTCATCCCATGAGTCTGTGATACAGAGACAGGGGGCGGTCTACTCATCCCCTGAGTCTGTGACACAGAAACAGGGGGCGGTCTACTCATCCCATGAGTCTGTGATACAGAGACAGGCAGTGGTCTACTCATCTCCTGAGTCTGTGATACAGAGACAGGGGGCGGTCTACTCATCCCATGAGTCTGTTATACAGAGACAGGCGGCGGTCTACTCATCCCCTAAATCTCTGACACAGAGACAGGCGGCGGTCTGCTCATCCCCTGAGTCTGAGATACGGAGACAGGGGGCGGTCTACTCATCCCCTGAGTTTGTGATACAGAGACAGGCAGCCGTCTGCTCATTCCATAAATTTGCGATACAGAGACAGGGGACGGTCTACTCATCCCCTAAATTTGTGATACAGAGACAGGGGACGGTCCACTCATCCCCTGAGTCTGTGACACAGAGACATGGGGCGTTCTTCTCATCCCCTGAATCAATGATACAGAAACAGGGGGCGGTGCACTCATCCCCTGAGTCTGTGATACAGAGACAGAGGACGGTCTACTCATCCCCTGAATCTGAGATACAGAGACAAGGGGCAGTTTGCTCATCCCCTTGGTCAGTGATAAAGAGACAGGGAGCGGTCCACTCATTTTCTGAGTCTGTGACACAGAGACAGGGGGCGGTCTACTCATCCCCTGAGTCTGTGATACAGAGACAGGGGGCGGTCTACTCATCCCCTGAGTCTGTGATACAGAGACAGGCAGTGGTCTACTCATCTCCTGAGTCTGTGACACAGAGACAGGGGGCGGTCAACTCATCCCCTGAGTCTGTGACACAGAAAAAGGGGGCGGTCTACTCATCCCCTGAGTCTGTGATACAGGGACAGGGGGTGGTCTACTCATCCCCTGAGTCTGTATTACAGAGACAGGGGGCGGTCTACTCATCCCCCGACTGTGTGATACAGAGACAGGGGGTGCTCTTCTTATCCCCGGGCTCTGTGATACAGAGACATGGGGCGGTCTACTCATCCCCCGAGTGTGTGATACAGAGACAGGCAGTGGTCTACTCATCCCCTGAATCTGAGATACAGAGACAAAGGGCAGTTGGCACATCCCCTGGGTCAGTGATAAAGAGACAGGGTCTGTCTACTCATCCCCTGAGTCTGTGACACAGAGACAGGGGGCGGTCTACTCATCCCCGTCATCTGTGACAGAGAGAGAGGGGGCGGTCTACTCATCCCCTGAGTCTGTGATACAGAGGCAGTCGGCGGTCTACTCATCCCCTGAGTCTGTGATGCAGAGACAGGGGGCGGTCTACTCATCCCCTGAGTCAATGATACAGAGACATGGGGCGGTCTACTCATCCCCTGAGTCTATGATACAGAGACATCGGGCGGTCTACTCATCCCCTGAGTCTGTGATTCAGAGACAGGGGGCGGTCTACTCATCCCCTGAGTCAATGATACAGAGACAGGGGGCGGTTAACTCATCCCCTGAGTCTGTGATACAGAGACAGGGGACGGTCTACTCATCAACTGAGTCTGTGATGCAGAGCCAGGGGGCGGTCTACTCATCCCCTAAATTTGTGATACAGAGACAGGGGGCGGTCTACTCATCCCCTGAGTTTGTGATACAGAGACAGGGGGCGGTCTACTTATCCCCTGAGTCTGTGATACAGGGACAAGGGGCGGTCTACTCCTCCCCTGAGTCTGTGATACAGAGACAAGGGGCGGTCTACTCATCCCCGAAGGTGTGATAAAGAGACAGGGGGAGTTCTACTCATCCCCTGAGTCTGTGACACAGAGACGGGGGCGGTCTACTCATCCCCGGGCTCTGTGATCCAGGGACATGTGGTGGTCTACTCATCCCCTGAGCCTGTGATGCAGACAAACGGGGCGGTCAACTCATCCCCTGAGTCTGTGATACAGAGACAGGCAGTGTTCTACTCATCCCCTGAATCTGAGATACAGAGACAAGGGGCAGTTTGCTCATCCCTTGGGTCAGTGATAAAGAGACAGGGGGCGGTCTACTCATCCACTGAGTCTGTGATACAGAGACAGGGGGCGGTCTACTCATCCACTGAGTCTGTGATACAGAGACAGGCAGTGGTCTACTCATCTCCTGAGTCTGTGATGCAGAGACAGGGGGCGGTCTACTCATCCCATGAGTCTGTTATACAGAGACAGGCGTCGGTCTACTCATCCCCTGAGTCTATGATACAGAGACAGGGGGCAGTCTACTCATCCCCTGAGTCTATGATACAGAGACAGGGGGCGGTCTGCACATCCCCTGAGTCTGTGATACAGCGACAGGGAGCGGTCTACTCATCCCCTGAGTCTGTGACACAAAGACTGGGGGCGTTCTACTCATCCCCTGAATCAATGATACAGAAGCAGGGGGCGGTGCACTCATCCCCTGAGTCTGTGATACAGAGACAAGGGGCTGTTTGCTCATCACCTGGGTCAGTGATAAAGAGACAGGGGGCGGTCTACTCATTCCCTGAGTCTGTGACAGAGAGACAGGGGGCGGTCTACTCATCCCCTGAATCAATGATACAGAAACAGGGGGCCGTCTACTCATCCCATGAGTCTGTGATACAGAGACAGGGGGCGGTCTACTCATCCCCTGAGTCTGTGACAGAGAGACAGGGGGCGGTCTACTCATCCCCTGAGTCTGTGATACGGAGACAGGGGGCGGTCTACTCATCCCCTGAGTCTGTGATACAGAGACAGGGGGCGGTCTACTCATCCCCTGAGTCTGTGACACAGAGACAGGGGGCGGTCTACTCATCCCCTGAGTCTGTGACAGAGAGACAGGGGGCGGTCTACCCATCCCCTGAATCAATGATACAGAAACAGGGGGCGTTCTACACATCCCATGAGTCTGTGATACAGAGACAGGCAGTGGTCTACTCATCTCCTGAGTCTGTGATACAGAGACAGGGGGCGGTCTGCTCATCCCATGAGTCTGTTATACAGAGACAGGCGGCGGTCTACTCATCCCCTAAATCTCTGACACAGAGACAAGCGGCGGTCTACTCATCTCCTGAGTCTGTGATACAGAGACAGGCAGCCGTCTGCTCATTCCATAAATTCGCGATACAGAGACAGGGGACGGTCCACTCATCCCCTGAGTCTGTGACACAGAGACAGGGGGCGTTCTTCTCATCCCCTGAATCAATGATACAGAAACAGGGGGCGGTGCACTCATCCCCTGAATCTGAGATACAGAGACAAGGGGCAGTTTGCTCATCCCCTTGGTCAGTGATAAAGAGACAGGGAGCGGTCCATTCATTTTCTGAGTCTGTGACACAGAGACAGGGGGCGGTCTACTCATCCCCTGAGTCTGTGATACAGAGACAGGGGGCGGTCTAATCATCCCCTGAGTCTGTGATACAGAGACAGGCAGTGGTCTACTCATCTCCTGAGTCTGTGACACAGAGACAGGGGGCGGTCTACTCATCCCCTGAGTCTGTGATACAGAGACAGGCAGTGGTCTACTCATCTCCTGAATCTGTGATACAGAGACATGGGGTGGTCTACTCATCCCCTGAGTCTGTGACACAGAAAAAGGGGGCGGTCTACTCATCCCCTGAGTCTGTGATACAGGGACAGGGGGTGGTCTACTCATCCCCTGAGTCTGTATTACAGAGACAGGGGGCGGTCTACTCATACCCCGACTGTGTGATACAGAGACAGGGGGTGCTCTTCTTATCCCCGGGCTCTGTGATACAGAGACATGGGGCGGTCTACTCATCCCCTGAATCTGAGATACAGAGACAAAGGGCAGTTTGCTCATCCCCTGGGTCAGTGATAAAGAGACAGGGTCTGTCTACTCATCCCCTGAGTCTGTGACACAGAGACAGGGGGCGGTCTACTCATTCCCTGCATCAGTGACAGAGAGACAGGGGGCGGTCTACTCATCCCCTGAGTCTGTGATACAGAGACAGTCGGCGGTCTACTCATCCCCTGAGTCTGTGATGCAGAGACAGGGGACGGTCTACTCATCAACTGAGTCTGTGATGCAGAGCCAGGGGGCGGTCTACTCATCCCCTGAGTCTATGATACAGAGACATGGGGCGGTCTACTCATCCCCTGAATCAATGATACAGAAACAGGGGGCGGTGTACTCATCCCCTGAGTCTGTCACACAGAGGCAGGGGGCAGTCTGCTCATCCCCTGAGTCTATGATACAGAGACATGGGGCGGTCTACTCATCCCCTGAGTCTGTGATTCAGAGGCAGGGGGCTGTCTACTCATCCCCTGAGTCAATGATACAGAGATAGGGGGCGGTTAACTCATTCCCTGACTCTGTGATACAGAGAAAGGGGGCGGTTAACTCATCCCCTGAGTCTGTGATACAGAGACAGGGGACGGTCTACTCATGAACTGAGTCTGTGATACAGAGCCAGGGGGCGGTCTACTCATCCCCTAAATTTGTGATACAGAGACAGGGGGCGGTCTCCTCATCCCCTGAGTTTGTGAAACAGAGCCAGGGGGCGGTCTACTCATCCCCTAAATTTGTGATACAGAGACAGGGGGCGGTCTACTCATCCCCTGAGTTTGTGATACAGAGCCAGGGGCGGTCTACTCATCCCCTGAGTTTGTGATACAGAGCCAGGGGGCGGTCTACTCATCCCCTAAATTTGTGATACAGAGACAGGGGGCGGTCTACTCATCCCCTGAGTTTGTGATACAGAGACAGGGGGCGGTCTACTTATCCCCTGAGTCTGTGATACAGGGACAGGGGGCGGTCTACTCCTCCCCTGAGTCTGTGATACAGAGACAAGGGGCGGTCTACTCATCCCCGAGGGTGCGATAAAGAGACAGGGGGAGTTCTACTCATCCCCTGAGTCTGTGACACAGAGACGGGGGCGGTCTACTCATCCCCGGGCTCTGTGATCCAGGGACATGTGGTGGTCTACTCATCCCCTGAGCCTGTGATGCAGACAAACGGGGCGGTCAACTCATCCCCTGAGTCTGTGATACAGAGACAGGCAGTGTTCTACTCATCCCCTGAATCTGAGATACAGAGACAAGGGGCAGTTTGCTCATCCCTTGGGTCAGTGATAAAGAGACAGGGGGCGGTCTACTCATCCACTGAGTCTGTGATACAGAGACAGGGGGCGGTCTACTCATCCACTGAGTCTGTGATACAGAGACAGGCAGTGGTCTACTCATCTCCTGAGTCTGTGATGCAGAGACAGGGGGCGGTCTACTCATCCCATGAGTCTGTTATACAGAGACAGGCGTCGGTCTACTCATCCCCTGAGTCTATGATACAGAGACAGGGGGCAGTCTACTCATCCCCTGAGTCTATGATACAGAGACAGGGGGCGGTCTGCACATCCCCTGAGTCTGTGATACAGCGACAGGGAGCGGTCTACTCATCCCCTGAGTCTGTGACACAAAGACTGGGGGCGTTCTACTCATCCCCTGAATCAATGATACAGAAGCAGGGGGCGGTGCACTCATCCCCTGAGTCTGTGATACAGAGACAAGGGGCTGTTTGCTCATCACCTGGGTCAGTGATAAAGAGACAGGGGGCGGTCTACTCATTCCCTGAGTCTGTGACAGAGAGACAGGGGGCGGTCTACTCATCCCCTGAATCAATGATACAGAAACAGGGGGCCGTCTACTCATCCCATGAGTCTGTGATACAGAGACAGGGGGCGGTCTACTCATCCCCTGAGTCTGTGACAGAGAGACAGGGGGCGGTCTACTCATCCCCTGAGTCTGTGATACGGAGACAGGGGGCGGTCTACTCATCCCCTGAGTCTGTGATACAGAGACAGGGGGCGGTCTACTCATCCCCTGAGTCTGTGACACAGAGACAGGGGGCGGTCTACTCATCCCCTGAGTCTGTGACAGAGAGACAGGGGGCGGTCTACCCATCCCCTGAATCAATGATACAGAAACAGGGGGCGGTCTACACATCCCATGAGTCTGTGATACAGAGACAGGCAGTGGTCTACTCATCTCCTGAGTCTGTGATACAGAGACAGGGGGCGGTCTGCTCATCCCATGAGTCTGTTATACAGAGACAGGCGGCGGTCTACTCATCCCCTAAATCTCTGACACAGAGACAAGCGGCGGTCTACTCATCTCCTGAGTCTGTGATACAGAGACAGGCAGCCGTCTGCTCATTCCATAAATTCGCGATACAGAGACAGGGGACGGTCCACTCATCCCCTGAGTCTGTGACACAGAGACAGGGGGCGTTCTTCTCATCCCCTGAATCAATGATACAGAAACAGGGGGCGGTGCACTCATCCCCTGAATCTGAGATACAGAGACAAGGGGCAGTTTGCTCATCCCCTTGGTCAGTGATAAAGAGACAGGGAGCGGTCCATTCATTTTCTGAGTCTGTGACACAGAGACAGGGGGCGGTCTACTCATCCCCTGAGTCTGTGATACAGAGACAGGGGGCGGTCTAATCATCCCCTGAGTCTGTGATACAGAGACAGGCAGTGGTCTACTCATCTCCTGAGTCTGTGACACAGAGACAGGGGGCGGTCTACTCATCCCCTGAGTCTGTGATACAGAGACAGGCAGTGGTCTACTCATCTCCTGAATCTGTGATACAGAGACATGGGGTGGTCTACTCATCCCCTGAGTCTGTGACACAGAAAAAGGCGGCGGTCTGCTCATCCCCTGAGTCTGAGATACGGAGACAGGGGGCGGTCTACTCATCCCCTGAGTTTGTGATACAGAGACAGGCAGCCGTCTGCTCATTCCATAAATTTGCGATACAGAGACAGGGGACGGTCTACTCATCCCCTAAATTTGTGATACAGAGACAGGGGACGGTCCACTCATCCCCTGAGTCTGTGACACAGAGACATGGGGCGTTCTTCTCATCCCCTGAATCAATGATACAGAAACAGGGGGCGGTGCACTCATCCCCTGAGTCTGTGATACAGAGACAGAGGACAGTCTACTCATCCCCTGAATCTGAGATACAGAGACAAGGGGCAGTTTGCTCATCCCCTTGGTCAGTGATAAAGAGACAGGGAGCGGTCCACTCATTTTCTGAGTCTGTGACACAGAGACAGGGGGCGGTCTACTCATCCCCTGAGTCTGTGATACAGAGACGGGGGGCGGTCTACTCATCCCCTGAGTCTGTGATACAGAGACAGGCAGTGGTCTACTCATCTCCTGAGTCTGTGACACAGAGACAGGGGGCGGTCAACTCATCCCCTGAGTCTGTGACACAGAAAAAGGGGGCGGTCTACTCATCCCCTGAGTCTGTGATACAGGGACAGGGGGTGGTCTACTCATCCCCTGAGTCTGTATTACAGAGACAGGGGGCGGTCTACTCATCCCCCGACTGTGTGATACAGAGACAGGGGGTGCTCTTCTTATCCCCGGGCTCTGTGATACAGAGACATGGGGCGGTCTACTCATCCCCCGAGTGTGTGATACAGAGACAGGCAGTGGTCTACTCATCCCCTGAATCTGAGATACAGAGACAAAGGGCAGTTGGCACATCCCCTGGGTCAGTGATAAAGAGACAGGGTCTGTCTACTCATCCCCTGAGTCTGTGACACAGAGACAGGGGGCGGTCTACTCATCCCCGTCATCTGTGACAGAGAGAGAGGGGGCGGTCTACTCATCCCCTGAGTCTGTGATACAGAGGCAGTCGGCGGTCTACTCATCCCCTGAGTCTGTGATGCAGAGACAGGGGGCGGTCTACTCATCCCCTGAGTCAATGATACAGAGACATGGGGCGGTCTACTCATCCCCTGAGTCTATGATACAGAGACATCGGGCGGTCTACTCATCCCCTGAGTCTGTGATTCAGAGACAGGGGGCGGTCTACTCATCCCCTGAGTCAATGATACAGAGACAGGGGGCGGTTAACTCATCCCCTGAGTCTGTGATACAGAGACAGGGGACGGTCTACTCATCAACTGAGTCTGTGATGCAGAGCCAGGGGGCGGTCTACTCATCCCCTAAATTTGTGATACAGAGACAGGGGGCGGTCTACTCATCCCCTGAGTTTGTGAAACAGAGCCAGGGGGCGGTCTACTCATCCCCTGAGTTTGTGATACAGAGCCAGGGGCGGTCTACTCATCCCCTAAATTTGTGATACAGAGACAGGGGGCGGTCTACTCATCCCCTGAGTTTGTGATACAGAGACAGGGGGCGGTCTACTTATCCCCTGAGTCTGTGATACAGGGACAAGGGGCGGTCTACTCCTCCCCTGAGTCTGTGATACAGAGACAAGGGGCGGTCTACTCATCCCCGAAGGTGTGATAAAGAGACAGGGGGAGTTCTACTCATCCCCTGAGTCTGTGACACAGAGACGGGGGCGGTCTACTCATCCCCGGGCTCTGTGATCCAGGGACATGTGGTGGTCTACTCATCCCCTGAGCCTGTGATGCAGACAAACGGGGCGGTCAACTCATCCCCTGAGTCTGTGATACAGAGACAGGCAGTGTTCTACTCATCCCCTGAATCTGAGATACAGAGACAAGGGGCAGTTTGCTCATCCCTTGGGTCAGTGATAAAGAGACAGGGGGCGGTCTACTCATCCACTGAGTCTGTGATACAGAGACAGGGGGCGGTCTACTCATCCACTGAGTCTGTGATACAGAGACAGGCAGTGGTCTACTCATCTCCTGAGTCTGTGATGCAGAGACAGGGGGCGGTCTACTCATCCCATGAGTCTGTTATACAGAGACAGGCGTCGGTCTACTCATCCCCTGAGTCTATGATACAGAGACAGGGGGCAGTCTACTCATCCCCTGAGTCTATGATACAGAGACAGGGGGCGGTCTGCACATCCCCTGAGTCTGTGATACAGCGACAGGGAGCGGTCTACTCATCCCCTGAGTCTGTGACACAAAGACTGGGGGCGTTCTACTCATCCCCTGAATCAATGATACAGAAGCAGGGGGCGGTGCACTCATCCCCTGAGTCTGTGATACAGAGACAAGGGGCTGTTTGCTCATCACCTGGGTCAGTGATAAAGAGACAGGGGGCGGTCTACTCATTCCCTGAGTCTGTGACAGAGAGACAGGGGGCGGTCTACTCATCCCCTGAATCAATGATACAGAAACAGGGTGCCGTCTACTCATCCCATGAGTCTGTGATACAGAGACAGGGGGCGGTCAACTCATCCCCTGAGTCTGTGACAGAGAGACAGGGGGCGGTCTACTCATCCCCTGAGTCTGTGATACGGAGACAGGGGGCGGTCTACTCATCCCCTGAGTCTGTGATACAGAGACAGGGGGCGGTCTACTCATCCCCTGAGTCTGTGACACAGAGACAGGGGGCGGTCTACTCATCCCCTGAGTCTGTGACAGAGAGACTAGGGGCGGTCTACCCATCCCCTGAATCAATGATACAGAAACAGGGGGCGGTCTACACATCCCATGAGTCTGTGATACAGAGACAGGCAGTGGTCTACTCATCTCCTGAGTCTGTGATACAGAGACAGGGGGCGGTCTGCTCATCCCATGAGTCTGTTATACAGAGACAGGCGGCGGTCTACTCATCCCCTAAATCTCTGACACAGAGACAAGCGGCGGTCTACTCATCTCCTGAGTCTGTGATACAGAGACAGGCAGCCGTCTGCTCATTCCATAAATTCGCGATACAGAGACAGGGGACGGTCCACTCATCCCCTGAGTCTGTGACACAGAGACAGGGGGCGTTCTTCTCATCCCCTGAATCAATGATACAGAAACAGGGGGCGGTGCACTCATCCCCTGAATCTGAGATACAGAGACAAGGGGCAGTTTGCTCATCCCCTTGGTCAGTGATAAAGAGACAGGGAGCGGTCCATTCATTTTCTGAGTCTGTGACACAGAGACAGGGGGCGGTCTACTCATCCCCTGAGTCTGTGATACAGAGACAGGGGGCGGTCTAATCATCCCCTGAGTCTGTGATACAGAGACAGGCAGTGGTCTACTCATCTCCTGAGTCTGTGACACAGAGACAGGGGGCGGTCTACTCATCCCCTGAGTCTGTGATACAGAGACAGGCAGTGGTCTACTCATCTCCTGAATCTGTGATACAGAGACATGGGGTGGTCTACTCATCCCCTGAGTCTGTGACACAGAAAAAGGGGGCGGTCTACTCATCCCCTGAGTCTGTGATACAGGGACAGGGGGTGGTCTACTCATCCCCTGAGTCTGTATTACAGAGACAGGGGGCGGTCTACTCATACCCCGACTGTGTGATACAGAGACAGGGGGTGCTCTTCTTATCCCCGGGCTCTGTGATACAGAGACATGGGGCGGTCTACTCATCCCCTGAATCTGAGATACAGAGACAAAGGGCAGTTTGCTCATCCCCTGGGTCAGTGATAAAGAGACAGGGTCTGTCTACTCATCCCCTGAGTCTGTGACACAGAGACAGGGGGCGGTCTACTCATTCCCTGCATCAGTGACAGAGAGACAGGGGGCGGTCTACTCATCCCCTGAGTCTGTGATACAGAGACAGTCGGCGGTCTACTCATCCCCTGAGTCTGTGATGCAGAGACAGGGGACGGTCTACTCATCAACTGAGTCTGTGATGCAGAGCCAGGGGGCGGTCTACTCATCCCCTGAGTCTATGATACAGAGACATGGGGCGGTCTACTCATCCCCTGAATCAATGATACAGAAACAGGGGGCGGTGTACTCATCCCCTGAGTCTGTCACACAGAGGCAGGGGGCAGTCTGCTCATCCCCTGAGTCTATGATACAGAGACATGGGGCGGTCTACTCATCCCCTGAGTCTGTGATTCAGAGGCAGGGGGCTGTCTACTCATCCCCTGAGTCAATGATACAGAGATAGGGGGCGGTTAACTCATTCCCTGACTCTGTGATACAGAGAAAGGGGGCGGTTAACTCATCCCCTGAGTCTGTGATACAGAGACAGGGGACGGTCTACTCATGAACTGAGTCTGTGATACAGAGCCAGGGGGCGGTCTACTCATCCCCTAAATTTGTGATACAGAGACAGGGGGCGGTCTCCTCATCCCCTGAGTTTGTGAAACAGAGCCAGGGGGCGGTCTACTCATCCCCTAAATTTGTGATACAGAGACAGGGGGCGGTCTACTCATCCCCTGAGTTTGTGATACAGAGCCAGGGGCGGTCTACTCATCCCCTGAGTTTGTGATACAGAGCCAGGGGGCGGTCTACTCATCCCCTAAATTTGTGATACAGAGACAGGGGGCGGTCTACTCATCCCCTGAGTTTGTGATACAGAGACAGGGGGCGGTCTACTTATCCCCTGAGTCTGTGATACAGGGACAGGGGGCGGTCTACTCCTCCCCTGAGTCTGTGATACAGAGACAAGGGGCGGTCTACTCATCCCCGAGGGTGTGATAAAGAGACAGGGGGAGTTCTACTCATCCCCTGAGTCTGTGACACAGAGACGGGGGCGGTCTACTCATCCCCGGGCTCTGTGATCCAGGGACATGTGGTGGTCTACTCATCCCCTGAGCCTGTGATGCAGACAAACGGGGCGGTCAACTCATCCCCTGAGTCTGTGATACAGAGACAGGCAGTGTTCTACTCATCCCCTGAATCTGAGATACAGAGACAAGGGGCAGTTTGCTCATCCCTTGGGTCAGTGATAAAGAGACAGGGGGCGGTCTACTCATCCACTGAGTCTGTGATACAGAGACAGGGGGCGGTCTACTCATCCACTGAGTCTGTGATACAGAGACAGGCAGTGGTCTACTCATCTCCTGAGTCTGTGATGCAGAGACAGGGGGCGGTCTACTCATCCCATGAGTCTGTTATACAGAGACAGGCGTCGGTCTACTCATCCCCTGAGTCTATGATACAGAGACAGGGGGCAGTCTACTCATCCCCTGAGTCTATGATACAGAGACAGGGGGCGGTCTGCACATCCCCTGAGTCTGTGATACAGCGACAGGGAGCGGTCTACTCATCCCCTGAGTCTGTGACACAAAGACTGGGGGCGTTCTACTCATCCCCTGAATCAATGATACAGAAGCAGGGAGCGGTGCACTCATCCCCTGAGTCTGTGATACAGAGACAAGGGGCTGTTTGCTCATCACCTGGGTCAGTGATAAAGAGACAGGGGGCGGTCTACTCATTCCCTGAGTCTGTGACAGAGAGACAGGGGGCGGTCTACTCATCCCCTGAATCAATGATACAGAAACAGGGGGCCGTCTACTCATCCCATGAGTCTGTGATACAGAGACAGGGGGCGGTCTACTCATCCCCTGAGTCTGTGACAGAGAGACAGGGGGCAGTCTACTCATCCCCTGAGTCTGTGATACGGAGACAGGGGGCGGTCTACTCATCCCCTGAGTCTGTGATACAGAGACAGGGGGCGGTCTACTCATCCCCTGAGTCTGTGACACAGAGACAGGGGGCGGTCTACTCATCCCCTGAGTCTGTGACAGAGAGACAGGGGGCGGTCTACCCATCCCCTGAATCAATGATACAGAAACAGGGGGCGGTCTACACATCCCATGAGTCTGTGATACAGAGACAGGCAGTGGTCTACTCATCTCCTGAGTCTGTGATACAGAGACAGGGGGCGGTCTGCTCATCCCATGAGTCTGTTATACAGAGACAGGCGGCGGTCTACTCATCCCCTAAATCTCTGACACAGAGACAAGCGGCGGTCTACTCATCTCCTGAGTCTGTGATACAGAGACAGGCAGCCGTCTGCTCATTCCATAAATTCGCGATACAGAGACAGGGGACGGTCCACTCATCCCCTGAGTCTGTGACACAGAGACAGGGGGCGTTCTTCTCATCCCCTGAATCAATGATACAGAAACAGGGGGCGGTGCACTCATCCCCTGAATCTGAGATACAGAGACAAGGGGCAGTTTGCTCATCCCCTTGGTCAGTGATAAAGAGACAGGGAGCGGTCCATTCATTTTCTGAGTCTGTGACACAGAGACAGGGGGCGGTCTACTCATCCCCTGAGTCTGTGATACAGAGACAGGGGGCGGTCTAATCATCCCCTGAGTCTGTGATACAGAGACAGGCAGTGGTCTACTCATCTCCTGAGTCTGTGACACAGAGACAGGGGGCGGTCTACTCATCCCCTGAGTCTGTGATACAGAGACAGGCAGTGGTCTACTCATCTCCTGAATCTGTGATACAGAGACATGGGGTGGTCTACTCATCCCCTGAGTCTGTGACACAGAAAAAGGGGGCGGTCTACTCATCCCCTGAGTCTGTGATACAGGGACAGGGGGTGGTCTACTCATCCCCTGAGTCTGTATTACAGAGACAGGGGGCGGTCTACTCATACCCCGACTGTGTGATACAGAGACAGGGGGTGCTCTTCTTATCCCCGGGCTCTGTGATACAGAGACATGGGGCGGTCTACTCATCCCCTGAATCTGAGATACAGAGACAAAGGGCAGTTTGCTCATCCCCTGGGTCAGTGATAAAGAGACAGGGTCTGTCTACTCATCCCCTGAGTCTGTGACACAGAGACAGGGGGCGGTCTACTCATTCCCTGCATCAGTGACAGAGAGACAGGGGGCGGTCTACTCATCCCCTGAGTCTGTGATACAGAGACAGTCGGCGGTCTACTCATCCCCTGAGTCTGTGATGCAGAGACAGGGGACGGTCTACTCATCAACTGAGTCTGTGATGCAGAGCCAGGGGGCGGTCTACTCATCCCCTGAGTCTATGATACAGAGACATGGGGCGGTCTACTCATCCCCTGAATCAATGATACAGAAACAGGGGGCGGTGTACTCATCCCCTGAGTCTGTCACACAGAGGCAGGGGGCAGTCTGCTCATCCCCTGAGTCTATGATACAGAGACATGGGGCGGTCTACTCATCCCCTGAGTCTGTGATTCAGAGGCAGGGGGCTGTCTACTCATCCCCTGAGTCAATGATACAGAGATAGGGGGCGGTTAACTCATTCCCTGACTCTGTGATACAGAGAAAAGGGGCGGTTAACTCATCCCCTGAGTCTGTGATACAGAGACAGGGGACGGTCTACTCATCCCCTAAATTTGTGATACAGAGACAGGGGGCGGTCTCCTCATCCCCTGAGTTTGTGAAACAGAGCCAGGGGGCGGTCTACTCATCCCCTAAATTTGTGATACAGAGACAGGGGGCGGTCTACTCATCCCCTGAGTTTGTGATACAGAGACAGGGGGCGGTCTACTTATCCCCTGAGTCTGTGATACAGGGACAGGGGGCGGTCTACTCCTCCCCTGAGTCTGTGATACAGAGACAAGGGGCGGTCTACTCATCCCCGAGGGTGTGATAAAGAGACAGGGGGAGTTCTACTCATCCCCTGAGTCTGTGACACAGAGACGGGGGCGGTCTACTCATCCCCGGGCTCTGTGATCCAGGGACATGTGGTGGTCTACTCATCCCCTGAGCCTGTGATGCAGACAAACGGGGCGGTCAACTCATCCCCTGAGTCTGTGATACAGAGACAGGCAGTGTTCTACTCATCCCCTGAATCTGAGATACAGAGACAAGGGGCAGTTTGCTCATCCCTTGGGTCAGTGATAAAGAGACAGGGGGCGGTCTACTCATCCACTGAGTCTGTGATACAGAGACAGGGGGCGGTCTACTCATCCACTGAGTCTGTGATACAGAGACAGGCAGTGGTCTACTCATCTCCTGAGTCTGTGATGCAGAGACAGGGGGCGGTCTACTCATCCCATGAGTCTGTTATACAGAGACAGGCGTCGGTCTACTCATCCCCTGAGTCTATGATACAGAGACAGGGGGCAGTCTACTCATCCCCTGAGTCTATGATACAGAGACAGGGGGCGGTCTGCACATCCCCTGAGTCTGTGATACAGCGACAGGGAGCGGTCTACTCATCCCCTGAGTCTGTGACACAAAGACTGGGGGCGTTCTACTCATCCCCTGAATCAATGATACAGAAGCAGGGAGCGGTGCACTCATCCCCTGAGTCTGTGATACAGAGACAAGGGGCTGTTTGCTCATCACCTGGGTCAGTGATAAAGAGACAGGGGGCGGTCTACTCATTCCCTGAGTCTGTGACAGAGAGACAGGGGGCGGTCTACTCATCCCCTGAATCAATGATACAGAAACAGGGGGCCGTCTACTCATCCCATGAGTCTGTGATACAGAGACAGGGGGCGGTCTACTCATCCCCTGAGTCTGTGACAGAGAGACAGGGGGCAGTCTACTCATCCCCTGAGTCTGTGATACGGAGACAGGGGGCGGTCTACTCATCCCCTGAGTCTGTGATACAGAGACAGGGGGCGGTCTACTCATCCCCTGAGTCTGTGACACAGAGACAGGGGGCGGTCTACTCATCCCCTGAGTCTGTGACAGAGAGACAGGGGGCGGTCTACCCATCCCCTGAATCAATGATACAGAAACAGGGGGCGGTCTACACATCCCATGAGTCTGTGATACAGAGACAGGCAGTGGTCTACTCATCTCCTGAGTCTGTGATACAGAGACAGGGGGCGGTCTGCTCATCCCATGAGTCTGTTATACAGAGACAGGCGGCGGTCTACTCATCCCCTAAATCTCTGACACAGAGACAAGCGGCGGTCTACTCATCTCCTGAGTCTGTGATACAGAGACAGGCAGCCGTCTGCTCATTCCATAAATTCGCGATACAGAGACAGGGGACGGTCCACTCATCCCCTGAGTCTGTGACACAGAGACAGGGGGCGTTCTTCTCATCCCCTGAATCAATGATACAGAAACAGGGGGCGGTGCACTCATCCCCTGAATCTGAGATACAGAGACAAGGGGCAGTTTGCTCATCCCCTTGGTCAGTGATAAAGAGACAGGGAGCGGTCCATTCATTTTCTGAGTCTGTGACACAGAGACAGGGGGCGGTCTACTCATCCCCTGAGTCTGTGATACAGAGACAGGGGGCGGTCTAATCATCCCCTGAGTCTGTGATACAGAGACAGGCAGTGGTCTACTCATCTCCTGAGTCTGTGACACAGAGACAGGGGGCGGTCTACTCATCCCCTGAGTCTGTGATACAGAGACAGGCAGTGGTCTACTCATCTCCTGAATCTGTGATACAGAGACATGGGGTGGTCTACTCATCCCCTGAGTCTGTGACACAGAAAAAGGGGGCGGTCTACTCATCCCCTGAGTCTGTGATACAGGGACAGGGGGTGGTCTACTCATCCCCTGAGTCTGTATTACAGAGACAGGGGGCGGTCTACTCATACCCCGACTGTGTGATACAGAGACAGGGGGTGCTCTTCTTATCCCCGGGCTCTGTGATACAGAGACATGGGGCGGTCTACTCATCCCCTGAATCTGAGATACAGAGACAAAGGGCAGTTTGCTCATCCCCTGGGTCAGTGATAAAGAGACAGGGTCTGTCTACTCATCCCCTGAGTCTGTGACACAGAGACAGGGGGCGGTCTACTCATTCCCTGCATCAGTGACAGAGAGACAGGGGGCGGTCTACTCATCCCCTGAGTCTGTGATACAGAGACAGTCGGCGGTCTACTCATCCCCTGAGTCTGTGATGCAGAGACAGGGGACGGTCTACTCATCAACTGAGTCTGTGATGCAGAGCCAGGGGGCGGTCTACTCATCCCCTGAGTCTATGATACAGAGACATGGGGCGGTCTACTCATCCCCTGAATCAATGATACAGAAACAGGGGGCGGTGTACTCATCCCCTGAGTCTGTCACACAGAGGCAGGGGGCAGTCTGCTCATCCCCTGAGTCTATGATACAGAGACATGGGGCGGTCTACTCATCCCCTGAGTCTGTGATTCAGAGGCAGGGGGCTGTCTACTCATCCCCTGAGTCAATGATACAGAGATAGGGGGCGGTTAACTCATTCCCTGACTCTGTGATACAGAGAAAAGGGGCGGTTAACTCATCCCCTGAGTCTGTGATACAGAGACAGGGGACGGTCTACTCATCCCCTAAATTTGTGATACAGAGACAGGGGGCGGTCTCCTCATCCCCTGAGTTTGTGAAACAGAGCCAGGGGGCGGTCTACTCATCCCCTAAATTTGTGATACAGAGACAGGGGGCGGTCTACTCATCCCCTGAGTTTGTGATACAGAGCCAGGGGCGGTCTACTCATCCCCTGAGTTTGTGATACAGAGCCAGGGGGCGGTCTACTCATCCCCTAAATTTGTGATACAGAGACAGGGGGCGGTCTACTCATCCCCTGAGTTTGTGATACAGAGACAGGGGGCGGTCTACTTATCCCCTGAGTCTGTGATACAGGGACAGGGGGCGGTCTACTCCTCCCCTGAGTCTGTGATACAGAGACAAGGGGCGGTCTACTCATCCCCGAGGGTGTGATAAAGAGTCAGGGGGAGTTCTACTCATCCCCTGAGTCTGTGACACAGAGACGGGGGCGGTCTACTCATCTCCGGGCTCTGTGATCCAGGGACATGTGGTGGTCTACTCATCCCCTGAGCCTGTGATGCAGACAAACGGGGCGGTCAACTCATCCCCTGAGTCTGTGATACAGAGACAAGGGGCAGTTTGCTCATCCACTGGGTCAGTGATAAAGAGATAGGGGGCGGTCTACTCATCCCATGAGTCTGTGTTCCAGAGACAGGCAGTGGTCTACTCATCTCCTGAGTCTGTGATACAGAGACAGGGGGCGGTCTACTCATCCACTGAGTCTGTGATACAGAGACAGGCAGTGGTCTACACATCTCCTGAGTCTGTGATGCAGAGACAGGGGGCGATCTACTCATCCCATGAGTCTGTTATACAGAGACAGGGGGCGGTCTACTCATCCCATGAGTCTGTTATACAGAGACAGGGGGCGGTGTACTCATCCCCCGATTGTATGATACAGAGACAGGGGGCGCTCCACTCATCCCCTGAGTCTGTGACAGAGAGACAGGGGGCGGTCTACTCATCCCCTAAATCTCTGACACAGAGACAGGGGCCGTCGACTCATCTCCTGAGTCTGTGATACAGAGACAGGGGGCGGTCTACTAATCCCCTGAATCTGTGATACAGAGACAGGGGACGGTCTACTCATCCCCTAAATCTCTGACACAGAGACAGGGGGCAGTCGACTCATCTCCTGAGTCGGTGATACAGAGACAGGGGGCGGTCTCCTCATCCCATGAGTCTGTTATACAGAGTCAGGCGGCGGTCTACTCATCCCCTAAATCTCTGACACAGAGACAGGGGGCAGTCTACTCATCCCCTGAGTCTATGATACAGAGACAGGGGGCGGTCTACTAATCCCCTGACTCTGTGATACAGAGACAGGGGACGGTCTACTCAACCCCTGAATCAATGATACAGAAACAGGGGGCGGTGTACTCGTCCCCTGAGTCTCTGATACTGAGACAGGGGACGGTCTACTCATCCGCTGAATTAATGATACAGAAACAGGGGGCGGTGTACTCATCCCCTGAGTCTGTGATACAGAGACAGGGGGCGGTCTACTCATCCCCCGAAAGTGTGATAGAGAGACAGGGGGCGGTCTACTCATCCCCTGAATCAATGATACAGAAACAGGGGGCGGTCTACTCATCCACTGAGTCTATGATAAAGAGACAGGGGGCGTTCTACTCATCCCCTGAGTCTATGATAAAGAGACAGGGGGCGTTCTCCTCATCCCCTGAGCCTGTGACACAGAGACAGGGGGCGGTTTACTCATCCCCTGTGTCTGTGACACAGAGAGAGGGGCGTTCTACTCATCCCCTGAGTCTGTGACACAGGGACAGGCGGCGGTCTACTCATCTCCCGAGTGTTTGATACAGAGACTGGGGGCGGTCTACTCATCCCCCGAGTGTTTGATACAGAGAAAGTGGGCGGTCTACTCATCCCCTGAGTCTGTGATGCAGACAGACGGCGCGGTCTACTGATCCCCTGAGTCTATGATACAGAGACATGGGGCGGTCTACTCATCCCCTGAGTCTGTGATTCAGAGACAGGGGGCGGTCTACTCATCCCCTGAGTCTATGATACAGAGACATGGGGCGGTCTACTCATCCCCTGAGTCTGTGATTCAGAGACAGGGGGCGGTCATCTCATCCCCGAGTCTGTGATACAGGGACAGGAGGCGGTCTACTCCTCCCCTGAGTCTGTGATACAGAAACAGGGGGCGGTCTACTCATCCCCTGAATCAATGATACAGAAACAGGGGGCGGTGTACTCATCCCCTGAGTCTGTGATACAGGGACAGGGGGCGGTCTACTCATCCCCTGAATCAATGATACAGAAACAGGGGGCGGTGTACTCATCCCCTGAGTCTGTGATACAGGGACAGGGGGCGGTCTACTCCTCCCCTGAGTCTGTGATACAGAGACAGGGGGCAGTCTACTCATCCCCGAGTGTGTGATACAGAGACAGGGGGCGGTCTACTCATCCCCTGAGTCTGTGATACAGGGACAGGGGGCGGTCTACTCATCTCCTGAGTCTGTGATGCAGAGACAGGGGGCGGTCTACTCATCCCATGAGTCTGTTATACAGAGACAGGGGGCGGTCTACTCATCCCCTGAGTCTATGATACAGATACATGGGGCGGTCTACTCATCCCCTGAGTCTGTGATACAGAGACAGGGGGCGGTCTACTCATCCCCCGAGTGTGTAATACAGAGACAGGCAGTGGTCTACTCATCCACTGAGTCTGTGATAAAGAGACAGGGGGCGTTCTACTCATCCCCTGAGTCTGTGATAAAGAGACAGGGGGCGGTCCACTCATCCCCTGAGCCTGTGACACAGAGACAGGGGGCGGTCTACTCATCCCCTGAATCAATGATACAGAAACAGGGGGCGGTCTACTCATCCCCTGAGTCTGTGATGCAGACATACGGCGCGGTCTACTCATCCCCTGAGTCTATGATACAGAGACATGGGGCGGTCTACTCATCCCCTGAGTCTGTGATTCAGAGACAGGGGGTGGTCTACTCATCCCCTGAGTCTATGATACAGAGACATGGGGCGGTCTACTCATCCCCTGAGTCTGTGATTCAGAGACAGGGGGCGGTCTACTCATCCACTGAGTCTATGATACAGAGACATGGGGCGGTCTACTCATCCCCTGAATCAATGATACAGAAACAGGGGGCGGTGTACTCATCCCCTGAGTCTGTGATACAGGGACAGGAGGCGGTCTACTCCTCCCCTGAGTCTGTGATACAGGGACAGGGGGCGGCCTACTCATCCCCTGAATCAATGAAACAGAAACAGGGGGCGGTGTACTCATCCCCTGGGTCTGTGATACAGAGGAAGGGGGCGGTCTACTCATCCCCTGAGTCTGTGATACAGGGACAGGGGGCAGTCTACTCCTCCCCTGAGTCTGTGATACAGAGACAAGGGGCGGTCTACTCATCGCCTGAGTCTGTGATACAGAGACAGGGGGCGGTCTGCTCATCCCATGAGTCTGTGATACAGAGACAGGGGGCGGTGTACTCATCCCCTGAGTCTGTGATACAGAGACAGGGGGCGGTCTGCTCATCCCCTGAGACTGTGATACAGAGACAGGGGGCTGTGAACTCATCCCCTGAGTCTGTGATACAGAGACAGGGGGCGGTGTACTCATCACCTGAGTCTGTGATACAGAGACAGGGGGCGGTGTACTCATCCCCTGAGTCTGTGATACAGAGACAGGGGGCAGTCTACTCATCCCCCGAGTGTGTGATACAGAGACAGGCAGTGGTCTACTCATCCCCTGAGTCTGTGATTCAGAGACAGGGGGCGGTCTTCTCATCCACTGAGTCTGTGATACAGAGGCAGGGGGCGGTCTACTCATCCCCTAAATTTGTGATACAGAGACAGGGGGCGTTCTTCTCATCCCCTGAATCAATGATACAGAAACAGGGGGCGGTGCACTCATCCCCTGGGTCTGTGATACAGAGACAGGGGGCGGTCTGCTCATCCCCCGAGTGCATGATACATAGACAGGGGGCGGTCTACTCATCCCCTGAGTTTGTGATAGAGAGACAGGGGGCGGTCTACTCATCCCCTGAATTTGTGACAGAGAGACAGGGGGCGGTCTACTCATCCCCTGAGTTTGTGACACAGAGACAGGGGGCGGTCTACTTATCCCCTCAGTCTGTGATACAGAGACAGGGGGCGGTCTACTTATCCCCTCAGTTGGTGATACAGAGACAGGGGGCGGTCTACTTATCCCCTCAGTTTGTGATAGAGAGACAGGGGGCGGTCTACTCAACCCCTGAGTCTGTGATACAGAGACAGGGGGCGCTCTACTCATCCCCTCAGTCTGTGATACAGAGACAGGGGGCGGTCTACTTATCCCCTCAGTTGGTGATACAGAGACAGGGGGCGATCTACTTATCCCCTCAGTTTGTGATAGAGAGACAGAGGGCAGTCTGCTCATCCACTGAGCCTGTGATACAGTGACAGGGGGCGGTCTACTCCTCCCCTGAGTCTGTGATACAGAGACAGGGGGCGGTCTACTCATCCCCGAGTCTGTGATAAAGAGACAGGGGGCGGTCTACTCATCCCCGAGTGTGTGATACAGAGACAGGGGGCGCTCTACTCATCCCCGAGTGTGTGATACAGAGACAGGGGGTGGTCTACTCATCCCATGAGTCTGTGATACAGAGACAGGCAGTGGTCTACTCATCTCCTGAGTCTGTGATACAGAGACAGGGGGCGGTCTACTCATCCCATGAGTCTGTTATACAGAGACAGGCGGCGGTCTACTCATCCCCTAAATCTCTGACACAGAGACAGGGGGCAGTCTACTCATCCCCTGAGTCTATGATACAGAGATATGGGGCGGTCTACTCATCCCCTGAGTCTGTGATACAGAGACAGGGGCCGGTCTGCTCATCCTCTGAGTCTGAGATACAGAGACAGGGGGCGGTCTACTCATCCCCTGAGTCTGTGATACAGAGACATGGGGCGGTCTACCTATCCCCTCAGTTTGTGATACAGAGACAGGGGGCGGTCGACTCATCCCCTGAGTTTGTGATACAGAGACAGGCAGCCGTCTGCTCATCCCCTAAACCTCTGACACAGAGACAGGGGGCAGTCTACTCATCCCCTGAGTCTGTGATACAGAGACAGGAGGCGGTCTACTCATCCCCTGAGTTTGTGATACAGAGACAGGCAGCCGTCTGCTCATCCCCTAAATCTCTGACAAAGAGAAAGGGGGCAGTCTACTCATCCCGTAAATTTGTGATACAGAGACAGGGGGCGGTGCACTCATCCCCTGAATCTGAGATACAGAGACAAGGGGCAGTTTGCTCATCCCCTTGGTCAGTGATAAAGAGACAGGGAGCGGTCCACTCATCTTCTGAGTCTGTGACACAGAGACAGGGGGCGGTCTACTCATCCCCCGAGTGTGTAATACAGAGACAGGCAGTGGTCTACTCATCCACTGAGTCTGTGATAAAGAGACAGGGGGCGTTCTACTCATCCCCTGAGTCTGTGATAAAGAGACAGGGGGCGGTCCACTCATCCCCTGAGCCTGTGACACAGAGACAGGGGGCGGTCTACTCATCCCCTGAGTCTGTGATGCAGACATACGGCGCGGTCTACTCATCCCCTGAGTCTATGATACAGAGACATGGGGCGGTCTACTCATCCCCTGAGTCTGTGATTCAGAGACAGGGGGTGGTCTACTCATCCCCTGAGTCTATGATACAGAGACATGGGGCGGTCTACTCATCCCCTGAGTCTGTGATTCAGAGACAGGGGGCGGTCTACTCATCCCCTGAGTCTATGATACAGAGACATGGGGCGGTCTACTCATCCCCTGAATCAATGATACAGAAACAGGGGGCGGTCTACTCATCCCCTGAGTCTGTGATACAGGGACAGGAGGCGGTCTACTCCTCCCCTGAGTCTGTGATTCAGAGACAGGGGGCGGTCTACTCATCCCCTGAGTCTGTCACACAGAGACAGGGGGCGGTCTACTCATCCCCTGAATCAATGATACAGAAACAGGGGGCGGTGTACTCATCCCCTGAGTCTGTGATACAGGGACAGGAGGCGGTCTACTCCTCCCCTGAGTCTGAGATACAGGGACAGGGGGCGGCCTACTCATCCCCTGAATCAATGAAACAGAAACAGGGGGCGGTGTACTCATCCCCTGAGTCTGTGACACAGAGACAGGGGGCGGTCTACTCATCCCCTGAATCAATGATACAGAAACAGGGGGCGGTGTACTCATCCCCTGAGTCTGTGATACAGGGACAGGGGGCAGTCTACTCCTCCCCTGAGTCTGTGATACAGAGACAAGGGGCGGTCTACTCATCGCCTGAGTCTGTGATACAGAGACAGGGGGCGGTCTGCTCATCCCATGAGTCTGTGATACAGAGACAGGGGGCGGTGTACTCATCCCCTGAGTCTGTGATACAGAGACAGGTGGCGGTCTGCTCATCCCCTGAGACTGTGATACAGAGACAGGGGGCTGTGAACTCATCCCCTGAGTCTGTGATACAGAGACAGGGGGCGGTGTACTCATCACCTGAGTCTGTGATACAGAGACAGGGGGCGGTGTACTCATCCCCTGAGTCTGTGATACAGAGACAGGGGGCAGTCTACTCATCCCCCGAGTGTGTGATACAGAGACAGGCAGTGGTCTACTCATCCCCTGAGTCTGTGATTCAGAGACAGGGGGCGGTCTTCTCATCCACTGAGTCTGTGATACAGAGGCAGGGGGCGGTCTACTCATCCCCTAAATTTGTGATACAGAGACAGGGGGCGTTCTTCTCATCCCCTGAATCAATGATACAGAAACAGGGGGCGGTGCACTCATCCCCTGGGTCTGTGATACAGAGACAGGGGGCGGTCTGCTCATCCCCCGAGTGCATGATACATAGACAGGGGGCGGTCTACTCATCCCCTGAGTTTGTGATAGAGAGACAGGGGGCGGTCTACTCATCCCCTGAATTTGTGACAGAGAGACAGGGGGCGGTCTACTCATCCCCTGAGTTTGTGACACAGAGACAGGGGGCGGTCTACTTATCCCCTCAGTTGGTGATACAGAGACAGGGGGCGGTCTACTTATCCCCTCAGTTTGTGATAGAGAGACAGGGGGCGGTCTACTCAACCCCTGAGTCTGTGATACAGAGACAGGGGGCGCTCTACTCATCCCCTCAGTCTGTGATACAGAGACAGGGGGCGGTCTACTTATCCCCTCAGTTGGTGATACAGAGACAGGGGGCGATCTACTTATCCCCTCAGTTTGTGATAGAGAGACAGAGGGCAGTCTGCTCATCCACTGAGCCTGTGATACAGTGACAGTGGGCGGTCTACTCCTCCCCTGAGTCTGTGATACAGAGACAGGGGGCGGTCTACTCATCCCCGAGTCTGTGATAAAGAGACAGGGGGCGGTCTACTCATCCCCGAGTGTGTGATACAGAGACAGGGGGCGCTCTACTCATCCCCGAGTGTGTGATACAGAGACAGGGGGTGGTCTACTCATCCCATGAGTCTGTGATACAGAGACAGGCAGTGGTCTACTCATCTCCTGAGTCTGTGATACAGAGACAGGGGGCGGTCTACTCATCCCATGAGTCTGTTATACAGAGACAGGCGGCGGTCTACTCATCCCCTAAATCTCTGACACAGAGACAGGGGGCAGTCTACTCATCCCCTGAGTCTATGATACAGAGATATGGGGCGGTCTACTCATCCCCTGAGTCTGTGATACAGAGACAGGGGCCGGTCTGCTCATCCCCTGAGTCTGAGATACAGAGACAGGGGGCGGTCTACTCATCCCCTGAGTCTGTGATACAGAGACATGGGGCGGTCTACCTATCCCCTCAGTTTGTGATACAGAGACAGGGGGCGGTCGACTCATCCCCTGAGTTTGTGATACAGAGACAGGCAGCCGTCTGCTCATCCCCTAAACCTCTGACACAGAGACAGGGGGCAGTCTACTCATCCCCTGAGTCTGTGATACAGAGACAGGAGGCGGTCTACTCATCCCCTGAGTTTGTGATACAGAGACAGGCAGCCGTCTGCTCATCCCCTAAATCTCTGACAAAGAGAAAGGGGGCAGTCTACTCATCCCGTAAATTTGTGATACAGAGACAGGGGGCGGTGCACTCATCCCCTGAATCTGAGATACAGAGACAAGGGGCAGTTTGCTCATCCCCTTGGTCAGTGATAAAGAGACAGGGAGCGGTCCACTCATCTTCTGAGTCTGTGACACAGAGACAGGGGGCGGTCTACTCATCCCCTGAATCAATGACACAAGAACAGGGGGATGTGTACTCGTCCCCTGAGTCTGTGACACAGAGACAAGGGGCAGTTTGCTCATCCCCTTGGTCAGTGATAAAGAGACAGGGAGCGGTCCACTCATCTTCTGAGTCTGTGACACAGAGACAGGGGACGGTCTACTCATCCCCTGAGTCTGTGACACAGAGACAGGGGGCGGTCTACTCATCCCCTGAATCAATGACACAAGAACAAGGGGCGGTCTACTCATCCCCCGAGTGCATGATACATAGACAGGGGGCGCTCTACTCATCCCCGGGCTCTGTGATACAGAGACAAGGGGCGGTCTACTCATCCCCTGAGTCTGTGATACAGAGACAGGCAGTGGTCTACTCATCTCCTGAGTCTGTGATACAGAGACAGGGGGCGGTCTACTCATCCCCTGAGTCTGTGATACAGAGACAGGCAGTGGTCTACTCATCTCCTGAGTCTGTGATACAGAGACAAGGGGCGGTCTACTCATCCCCTGAATCAATGACACAGAAACAGGGGGCGGTGTACTCATACCCTGAGTCTGTGATACAGAGACAGGGGGCAGTCTACTCATCCCCTAAATCTCTGACACAGAGACAGGCAGTGGTCTACTCATCCCCTGAGTCTGTGATACAGAGACAGGCAGTGGTCTACTCATCCCATGAGTCTGTTATACAGAGACAGGCGCCGGTCTACTCATCCCCTAAATCTCTGACACAGAGACAGGGGGCGGTCTGCTCATCCACTGAGTCTGTGATACAGAGACAGGGGGCGGTGTACTCATCCCCTGAGTCTGTGATACAGAGACAGGGGGCGGTGTACTCATCCCCCGAGTGTGTGATACAGAGACAGGCAGTGGTCTACTCATCTCCTGAGTCTGTGATACAGAGACATGGGGCTGTCTACTCATCCCCTGAGTCTGTGACACAGAAACAGGGGGCGGTCTACTCATCCCCTGAGTCTGTGATACAGGGACAGGGGGTGGTCTACTCATCCCCTGAGTCTGTATTACAGAGACAGGGGGCGGTCTACTCATCCCCGAGTGTGTGATATAGAGACAGGGTGCGGTCTACTCATCCCCCGACTGTGTGATACAGAGACAGGGGGTGCTCTTCTTATCCCCGGGCCATGTGATACAGAGACATGGGGCGGTCTACTCATCCCCCGAGTGTGTGATCCAGAGACAGGCAGTGGTCTCCTCATCCCCTGAATCTGAGATACAGAGACAAAGGGCGGTTTGCTCATCCCCTGGGTCAGTGATAAAGAGACAGGGTCGGTCTACTCATACCCTGAGTCTGTGATACAGAGACAGGGGGCAGTCTACTCATCCCCTAAATCTCTGACACAGAGACAGGCAGTGGTCTACTCATCCCCTGAGTCTGTGATACAGAGACAGGCAGTGGTCTACTCATCCCATGAGTCTGTTATACAGAGACAGGCGCCGGTCTACTCATCCCCTAAATCTCTGACACAGAGACAGGGGGCGGTCTGCTCATCCACTGAGTCTGTGATACAGAGACAGGGGGCGGTGTACTCATCCCCTGAGTCTGTGATACAGAGACAGGGGGCGGTGTACTCATCCCCCGAGTGTGTGATACAGAGACAGGCAGTGGTCTACTCATCTCCTGAGTCTGTGATACAGAGACATGGGGCTGTCTACTCATCCCCTGAGTCTGTGACACAGAAACAGGGGGCGGTCTACTCATCCCCTGAGTCTGTGATACAGGGACAGGGGGTGGTCTACTCATCCCCTGAGTCTGTATTACAGAGACAGGGGGCGGTCTACTCATCCCCGAGTGTGTGATATAGAGACAGGGTGCGGTCTACTCATCCCCCGACTGTGTGATACAGAGACAGGGGGTGCTCTTCTTATCCCCGGGCCATGTGATACAGAGACATGGGGCGGTCTACTCATCCCCCGAGTGTGTGATCCAGAGACAGGCAGTGGTCTCCTCATCCCCTGAATCTGAGATACAGAGACAAAGGGCGGTTTGCTCATCCCCTGGGTCAGTGATAAAGAGACAGGGTCGGTCTACTCATCCCCTGAGTCTGTGACACAGAGACAGGGGGCGGTCTACTCATCCCCTGCATCTGTGACAGAGAGACAGGGGGCGGTCTACTCATCCCCTGAGTCTGTGATACAGAGACAGGCGGCGGTCTACTCATCCCCTGAGTCTGTGATGCAGAGACAGGCGGCGCTCTACCCATCCCCTAAAACTGTGACATAGAGGCAGGGGGCAGTCTGCTCATCCCCTGAGTCTCTCATACAGAGATAGGGGGCGGTTAACTCATTCCCTGACTCTGTCATACAGAGACAGGGGGCGGTCTACTCATCCCCTGAGTCAATGATACAGAGATAGGGGGCGGTTAACTCATTCCCTGACTCTGTGATACAGAGACAGGGGGCGGTCTACTCATCCCCTGAGTCTGAGATACAGAGACAGGTTGCGGTCTACTCATCCCCTGAGTCTGTGATACAGAGACAGGGGACGGTCTACTCATCCACTGAGTCTGTGATACAGAGCCAGGGGGCGGTCTACTCATCACCTAAATTTGTGATACAGAGACAGGGGGCGGTCTACTCATCCACTGAGTTTGTGATACAGAGACAGGCAGCCATCTGCTCATTCCATAAATTCGCGATACATAGACGGGACGGTCTACTCTTCCCCGAAATTTGTGATACAGAGACATGGGGCGGTCTACTTATCCCCTGAGTCTGTGATACAGGGACAGGGGGCGGTCCACTCCTCCCCTGAGTCTGTGATACAGAGACAAGGGGCGGTCTACTCATCCCCGAGGGTGTGATAAAGAGACAGGGGGAGTTCTACTCATCCCCTGAGTCTGTGACACAGAGACCGGGGGAGGTCTACTCATCCCCTGAGTCTGTGACACAGAGACAGGGGGCGGTCTACTCATCCCCCGAGTGTGTGATTCAGAGACAGTGGGCGGTCTACTCATCCCCCGAGTGTGTGATTCAGAGACAGGGGACGCTCTACTCATCCCCGGGCTCTGTGATCCAGGGACATGTGGTGGTCTACTCATCCCCTGAGCCTGTGATGCAGACAAACGGGGCGGTCTACTCATCCCCTGAGTCTGTGATACAGAGACAGGCAGTGTTCTACTCATCCCCTGAATCTGAGATACAGAGACAAGGGGCAGTTTGCTCATCCCCTGGGTCAGTGATAAAGAGATAGGGGGCGGTCTACACATCCCCTGAGTCTGTGACACAGAGACAGGGGGCGGTCTACTCATCCACTGAGTCTGTGATACAGAGACAGGGGGCGGTCTACTCATCTCCTGAGTCTGTGATACAGAGACAGGGGGCGGTCTACTCATCTCCTGAGTCTGTGATACAGAGACAGGGGGCTGTCTACTCATCCCCTGAGTCTGTGACACAGAGACTGGGGGCGTTCTACTCATGCCCTGAATCAATGATACAGAAACAGGGGGCGGTGCACTCATCCCCTGAGTCTGTGATACAGAGAAAGGGGGTGGTCTACTCGTCCCCTAAGTCTCTGATACTGAGACAGGGGACGGTCTACCCATCCCCTGAATCTGAGATACAGAGACAAGGGGCAGTTTGCTCATCCCCTGGGTCTGTGATACAGAGACAGGGGGCGGTCTACTAATCCCCTGAGTCTGTGACACAGAGACAGGGGGCGGTCTACTCATCCGCTGAATCAATGATACAGAAACAGGGGGCGGTGTACTCATCCCCTGAGTCTGTGACACAGAGACAGGGCGCGGTCTACTCAACCCCTGAGTCTGTGATACAGGGACAGGCAGTGTTCTACTCATCCCCTGAATCTGAGATACATAGACAAGGGGCAGTTTGCTCATCCACTGGGTCAGTGATAAAGAGATAGGGGGCGGTCTAGTCATCCCCGAGTGTATGATACAGAGACAGGGGGCGGTCTACTCATCCGCTGAGTCTGTGATACAGGGACATGGGGCGGTCTACCCATCCCCTGAGTCTGTGATACAGGGACATGGGGCGGTCTACTCATCCCCTGAGCCTGTGATGCAGACAAACGGGGCGCTCTACTCATCCCCTGAATCTGAGATACAGAGACAAGGGGCAGTTTGCTCATCCCCTGAGTCCGTGACACAGAGACAGGGGGCGGTCTACTCATCCGCTGAATCAATGATACAGAAACAGGGGCGGTGTACTCATCCCCTGAGTCCGTGATACAGAGACAGGGGGCGGTCTACTCATCCCCCGAGTGTGTGATACAGAGACAGGGGGCGGTCTCCTCATCCCCTGAATCTGTGATCCAGGGACATGTGGTGGTCTACTGATCCCCTGAGCCTGTGATGCAGACAAACGGGGCGGTCTACTCATCCCCTGAGTCTGTGACACAGAGACAGGGGGCGGTCTACTCATCCCCTGAGTCTGTGACACAGAGACAGGGGGCGGTCTACTCATCCCCTGAGTCTGTGACACAGAGACAGGGGGCGCTCTACTCATCCCCTGAGTCTGTGACACAGAGACAGGGGGCGTTCTACTCATCCCCTGAGTCTGTGATACAGAGACAGGGGGCGGTCCACACATCCCCTGAGTCTGTGATACAGAGACAGGGGGCGGTCTACTCATCCCCTGAATCAATGATACAGAAACAGGGGGCGCTCTAAGCATCCCCCGACTGTGTGATACAGAGACAGGGGGCGCTCTTCTCATCCCCTGACTCTTTGATACAGAGACAGGGGGCGCTCTTCTCATCCCCTGAGTCTTTGATACAGAGACAGGGGGCGCTCCACTCATCCCCTGAAACTGAGATTCAGAGACAAGGGGCAGTTTGCTCATCCCCTGGGTCTGTGATACCGAGACAGGGGGCGGTCTACTCCTCCCCTGAGTCTGTGATACAGAGACAGGGGGCGGTCTACTCCTCCCCTGAGTCTGTGATACAGAGACAGGGGCGCGGTCTACTCATTCACTGAGTCTGTGACACAGAGACAGGGGGGCGGTCTACTCATCCGCTGAGTCTGTGACACAGAGACCGGGGGCGGTCTACTCATCCCCTGAGCCTGTGACACAGAGACAGGGGGCGTTCTACTCATCCCCTGAATCAATGATACAGAGACAGGGGGCGCTCTAAACATCCCCCGACTGTGTGATACAGAGACAGGGGGCGCTCTTCTCATCCCCTGAGTCTTTGATACAGAGACAGGGGGCGCTCTTCTCATCCCCTGAGTCTTTGATACAGAGACAGGTGGCGGTCTACTCATTCACTGAGTCTGTGATACAGAGACAGGGGCGCGGTCTACTCATTCACTGAGTCTGTGACACAGAGACAGGGGGGCGGTCGACTCATCCGCTGAGTCTGTGACACAGAGACCGGGGGCGGTCTACTCATCCCCTGATTCTGTGACACAGAGACAGGGGGCGGTCTACTCCTACCCTGAGTCTGTGATACAGAGACAGGGGGCGGTGCAATCATCCCCTGAGTCTGTGATGAAGAGACATGGGGCGGTCCACACATCCCCTGAGTCTGTGATACAGAGACAGGGGGCGGACTACTCGTCCCCTGAGTCTCTGATACTGAGACAGGGGACGGTCTACTCATCCGCTGAATCAATGATACAGAAACAGGGGGCGGTGTTCTCATCCCCTGAGTCTGTGATACAGAGACAGGGGGCGGTCTACTCATCCCCTGAATCAATGATACAGAAACAGGGGGCGTTCTACTCATCCCCTGAGCCTGTGACACAGAGACAGGGGGCGCTCTAAACATCCCCCGACTGTGTGATACAGAGACAGGGGGCGGTCTTCTCATCCCCTGAGTCTGTGATACAGAGACAGGGGGCGCTCCACTCATCCCCTGAAACTGAGATACAGAGACAAGGGGCAGTTTGCTCATCCCCTGGGTCTGTGATACCGAGACAGGGGGCGGTCTAATCATTCACTGAGTCTGTGACACAGAGACAGGGGGCGGTCTACTCATCCGCTGAGTCTGTGACACAGAGACCGGGGGCGGTCTACTCATCCCCTGATTCTGTGACACAGAGACAGGGGGCGGTCTACTCCTCCCCTGAGTCTGTGATACAGAGACAGGGGGCGGTCCACTCATTCACTGAGTCTGTGACACAGAGACAGGGGCGGTCTACTCATCCGCTGAGTCTGTGACACAGAGACCGGGGGCGGTCTGCTCATCCCCTGATTCTGTGACACAGAGACAGGGGGCGGTCCACTCATCCCCTGATTCTGTGACACAGAGACAGGGGGCGGTCTACTCATCCGCTGAATCAATGAGACAGAAACAGGGGGCGGTGTACTCATCCCCTGAGTCTGTGACACAGAGACAGGGCGCGGTCTACTCATCCCCTGAGTCTATGATACAAAGACAGGGGGCGGTCTACTCATCCCCTGAGTCTGTGAAACAAAGACAGGGGACGGTCTACTCACCCCCTGAGTCTGTGATACAGAGACATGGGGCGCTCTACTCATCCCCTGAGTTTGTGATAGAGAGACAGGGGGTGGTCAACTCATCCCCTGAGTCTGTGACACAGAGACAGGAGGCAGTCTGCTCATCCCCTGAGTCTGTGATACAAAGACAGGGGTCGGTCTACTCATCCCCTGAGTCTGTGATACAAAGACAGGGGGCAGTCTACTCATCCCCTGAGTCTGTGATACAAAGACAGGGGGCGGTCTACTCATCCCCTGAGTCTGTGATACAGAGACAGGGGTCGGTCTACTCATCCCCTGAGTCTGTGATAGAGAGACAGGGGGCGGTCTACTCATCCCCTGAGTTTGTGATACAGAGACAGGGGGCAGTCAACTCATCCCCTGAGTCTGTGACACAGAGACAGGGGTCGGTCTACTCATCCCCCAAGTGTGTGATACAGAGACAGGGGGCGGTCTACTCATCCCCTGAATCTGGGAGACAGAGACATGGGGCAATTTGCTCATCCCCTGGGTCAGTGATAAAGAGACAGGGGGCGGTCTACTCATCCCCTGAGTCTGTGATACAGAGACATGGGGCGGTCTACTCATCCCCTGAATCAATGATACAGAGACATGGGGCGGTCTACTCATCCCCCGACTGTGTGATACAGAGACATGGGGCTGTCTATTCATCCCCTGAGTCTGTGATACAGAGACAGGGGGCGGTCTACTCATCCCCTGAGTCTGTGATACAGAGACAGGGGGCGGTCTGTTCCTCCCCTGAGTCTGTGATACAGAGAAAGGGGGCGCTCTTCTCATCCCCTGAGTCTGTGATACAGAGACAGGGGGCGCTCTACTCATCCCCCGACTGTGTGATACAGAGACAGGGTGCGCTCTTCTCATCCCCTGAGTCTTTGATCCAGAGACAGGGGGCGGTCTACTCCTCCCCTGAGTCAATGATACAGAGATAGCGGGCGGTTAACTCATTCCCTGATTCTGTGATACAGAGACAGGGGGCGGTCTACTCCTCCCCTGAGTCTGTGATACAGAGACAGGGGGCGGTCTACTCCTCCCCTGAGTCTGTGATACAGAGACAGGGGGCGGTCTACTCATCCCCGAGGGTGTGAGACAGAGACAGGGGGAGCTCTACTCATCCCCTGAGTCTGTGACACAGAGACAGGGGGCGGTCTACTCATCCGCTGAATCAATGAGAGAGAAACAGGGGGCGGTGTACTCATCCCCTGAGTCTGTGACACAGAGACAGGGAGCGGTCTACTCATCCCCCGAGTGTGTGATACAGAGACAGGGTGCGGTCTACTCATCCCCTGAGTCTGTGATACAAAGACAGGGGACGGTCTACTCATCCCCTGAGTCTGTGATACAGAGACAGGAGGCAGTCTACTCATCCCCTGAGTCTGTGATACAAAGACAGGGGGCGGTCTACTCTTCCCCTGAGTCGATGATACAGAGACAGGGGGTGGTCGACTCTTCCCCTGAGTCTGTGATACAGAGACAAGTGGCAGTTTACTCATCGCCTGAGTCTGTGACACAGAGACAGGGGGCGGTCTACTCATCCCTTGAATCAATGATACAGAGTAAGGGAGCGGTCTACCCATCCCCCGAGTCTGTGATCCAGAGAAAGGGGGCTGTCTAATCATCCCCTGAGTCTGTGATACAGAGACAGGAGACGGTCAAGTCATCCCCTGAGTCTGTGATACAGAGATAGGGGGCGGTTAACTCTTTCCCTGAGTGTGAGATACAGAGACATGGGGCGGTCTACTCATCCCCTGAGTCTGTGATACAGAGGAAGGGGGCGGTCTGCTCATCCACTGAGTGTGTGATACAAAGACAGGGGACGTTCAACTCATCCCCTGAGTCTGTGATACAGAGTAAGGGGGCGGTCTACTCATCGCCTGAATCTGTGATACAGAGACAGGGGGCAGTCTGCTCATCCACTGAGTGTGTGATACAAAGACAGGGGACGTTCAACTTATCTCCTGAGTCTGTGATGCAGAGACAGGGGGAGGTCTACTCAACCCCTGAGTCTGTGATACAGAGAGAGGGGGCGGTCTACTCAACCCCTGAGTCTGTGATACAAAGACAGGGGACGGTCTACTTATCCCCTGAGTTCCTGATACAGAGACAGTGGGCGGTCTACTTATCCCCTGAGTTTGTGATACAGAGACAGGGGGCAGTCTACTCAGCCCCAAAGTCCCTGAAATACAGACAGGGGCCAGTCTACCCATCCCCCGGGTCTATGAGACAGAGACTGGGGGAGATCTATTCAATCCTGAGTGTGTGATACAGAGAAAGGGGGCGGTCTAATCATCCCGTGAGTCTGAGATACAGAGACAAGGGGCAGTTTACTGATCCCCTGGGTCTGTGATACAGAGGAAGGGGGCGGTCTACTCATCGCCTGAGTCTGTGATACAGTGACAGGGGGCGGTTTACTCTTCCCCTGAGTCTGTGATACAGAGACAGGGGGCGGTCTACTCATCCACTGTGTCTGTGATACAAAGACAAGGGCCGGTCTAGTCATCCACTGACTCTGAGATACAGAGAAAGGGGGCGGTCTTCTCATCCACTGTGGATGTGATACAGAGACAGGGGGCTGTCTGCTCAGCCACTGAGTGTGTGATACAGAGTTAGGGGGCGGTCTACTCATCACCTGAGTCTCTGATACAGAGACAGGGAGCGGTCTACTCATCCCCTGAGTCTGAGATGCAGAGACAGGGGACGGTCTACTCATCCCCTGAGTCTGAGATACAGAGACAGGGGACGGTCTACTCATCACGTGAGTCTCTGATACAGAGACAGGGAGCGGTCTACTCATCCCCTGAGTCTGAGATACAGAGACAGGGGACGGTCTTCTCATCCCCTGAGTCTGAGATACAGAGACAGGGGACGGTCTACTCATCACCTGAGTCTGAGATACAGAGACAGGGGACGGTCTACTCATCACCTGAGTCTGAGATACAGAGACAGGGGACGGTCTACTCATCACATGAGTCTGTGATACAGAGACAGGGGGCGGTCTGTTCCTCCCCTGAGTCTGTGATACAGAGACAGGGGGCGCTCTTCTCATCCCCTGAGTCTGTGATACAGAGACAGGGGGCGGTCTACTCCTCCCCTGAGTCAATGATACAGAGATAGCGGGCGGTTAACTCATTCCCTGATTCTGTGATACAGAGACAGGGGGCGGTCTACTCCTCCCCTGAGTCTGTGATACAGAGACAGGGGGCGGTCTACTCCTCCCCTGAGTCTGTGATACAGAGACAGGGGGCGGTCTACTCATCCCCGAGGGTGTGAGACAGAGACAGGGGGAGCTCTACTCATCCCCTGAGTCTGTGACACAGAGACAGGGAGCGGTCTACTCATCCCCCGAGTGTGTGATACAGAGACAGGGTGCGGTCTACTCATCCCCTGAGTCTGTGATACAAAGACAGGGGACGGTCTACTCATCCCCTGAGTCTGTGATACAGAGACAGGAGGCAGTCTACTCATCCCCTGAGTCTGTGATACAAAGACAGGGGGCGGTCTACTCTTCCCCTGAGTCGATGATACAGAGACAGGGGGCGGTCGACTCTTCCCCTGAGTCTGTGATACAGAGACAAGTGGCAGTTTACTCATCGCCTGAGTCTGTGACACAGAGACAGGGGGCGGTCTACTCATCCCTTGAATCAATGATACAGAGAAAGGGAGCGGTCTACCCATCCCCCGAGTCTGTGATCCAGAGAAAGGGGGCTGTCTAATCATCCCCTGAGTCTGTGATACAGAGACAGGAGACGGTCAAGTTATCCCCTGAGTCTGTGATACAGAGATAGGGGGCGGTTAACTCTTTCCCTGAGTGTGAGATACAGAGACATGGGGCGGTCTACTCATCCACTGAGTGTGTGATACAAAGACAGGGGACGTTCAACTCATCCCCTGAGTCTGTGATACAGAGGAAGGGGGCGGTCTACTCATCCCCTGAATCTGTGATACAGAGACAGGGGGCAGTCTGCTCATCCACTGAGTGTGTGATACAAAGACAGGGGACGTTCAACTCATCTCCTGAGTCTGTGATGCAGAGACAGGGGGAGGTCTACTCATCCCCTAGATTTGTGATACAGAGACATGGGGCGGTCTACTCAACCCCTGAGTCTGTGATACAGAGACAGGGGGCGGTCTACTCAACCCCTGAGTCTGTGATACAAAGACAGGGGACGGTCTACTTATCCCCTGAGTTCCTGATACAGAGACAGTGGGCGGTCTACTTATCTCCTGAGTTTGTGATACAGAGACAGGGGGCAGTCTACTCAGCCCCAAAGTCCCTGAAATACAGACAGGGGCCAGTCTACCCATCCCCCGGGTCTATGAGACAGAGACTGGGGGAGATCTATTCAATCCTGAGTATGTGATACAGAGAAAGGGGGCGGTCTAATCATCCCGTGAGTCTGAGATACAGAGACAAGGGGCAGTTTACTGATCCCCTGGGTCTGTGATACAGAGGAAGGGGGCGGTCTACTCATCGCCTGAGTCTGTGATACAGAGACAGGGGGCGGTTTACTCTTCCCCTGAGTCTGTGATACAGAGACAGGGGGCGGTCTACTCATCCACTGAGTCTGTGATACAAAGACAAGGGCCGGTCTAGTCATCCACTGACTCTGAGATACAGAGAAAGGGGGCGGTCTTCTCATCCACTGTGGATGTGATACAGAGACAGGGGGCTGTCTGCTCAGCCACTGAGTGTGTGATACAGAGTTAGGGGGCGGTCTACTCATCACCTGAGTCTCTGATACAGAGACAGGGAGCGGTCTACTCATCCCCTGAGTCTGAGATGCAGAGACAGGGGACGGTCTACTCATCCCCTGAGTCTGAGATACAGAGACAGGGGACGGTCTACTCATCACGTGAGTCTCTGATACAGAGACAGGGAGCGGTCTACTCATCCCCTGAGTCTGAGATACAGAGACAGGGGACGGTCTTCTCATCCCCTGAGTCTGAGATACAGAGACAGGGGACGGTCTACTCATCACCTGAGTCTGAGATACAGAGACAGGGGACGGTCTACTCATCACCTGAGTCTGAGATACAGAGACAGGGGACGGTCTACTCATCACATGAGTCTGTGATACAGAGACAGGGGGCGGTCTACTCATCCCCTGAGTCTGTGATACAGAGACAGGGGACGGTCTACTCATCCCCTGAGTCTGAGATACAGAGACAGGGGACGGTCTACTCATCACCTGAGTCTCTGATACAGAGACAGGGAGCGGTCTACTCATCCCCTGAGTCTGTGATACAGAGACAGGGGACGGTCTACTCATCCCCTGAGTCTGTGATACAGAGACAGGGGGCGGTCTACTCATCCCCTGAGTCTGAGAAACAGAGACAGGGGACGGTCTACTCATCCCCTGAGTCTGTGATACAGAGACAGGGGGCGGTCTACTCATCCCCTGAGTCAGAGATACTGAGACAGGGGACGGTCTACTCATCAATTGAGTCTCTGATACAGAGACAGGGAGCGGTCTGCTCATCCCCTGAGTCTGTGATACAGAGACAGGAGGCGGTCTAATCATCCCCTGAGTCTTTGATACAGAGACAGGAGGCGGTCTACTCATCCCCTGAGTCTGTGACACAAAGACAGGGGACGGTCTGCTCATCCCCTGAGTCTTTGATACAGAGACAGGAGGCGGTCTACACATCCCCTGAGTCTGTGGTACAAAGACAGGGGGCGGTCTACTCATCCCCTGAGTTTGTGATACAGAGACAGGGGGCGGTCTGCTTATCCACTGAGTGTGTGATACAAAGACAGGGGACGGTCGACTCATCCCCTGAGTCTGTGATACAGAGAAAGGGGGCGGTCTACTCATCCCCTGAGTTTGTGATACAGAGACAGGGGGCGGTCTACTTATCCCCTCAGTCTGTGAAACAGAGTCAGGGTGTGGTCTAACAATCCCCCAAGTGTGCGATACAGAGACAGGGGGCGGTCTACTCATCCCCCGAGTCTGTGATGCAGAGTTTGGGGGCGGTTAACTCTTTCCCTGAGTCTGTGATACAGAGACAGGGGGCGGTCTACTCATCCCCTCAGTTTGTGATACAGAGACAGGGGGCGGTCTACTCATCCCCTGAGACTTTAATATTGAGACAGGGGGCAGTCTGCTCATCCACTGAGTCTGTGATACAGAGACAGGGGGCTGTCTACTCATCCCCTGAGTCTGTGACACAGAGACAGGTGATGGTCTACTCATTCCCTGAGTCTTTGATACAGAGACAGGGTGCGGTCTACTCATCCCCTGAGTCTGTGATACAGAGACAGTGGGGGGTCTACTCATCCCCTGACTCTGTGATACAGAGACAGGGGGGGTCTACTCATCCCCTGAGTCTGTGATACAGAGACAGGGGGCGGTCTACTCATCCCCTGAGTCTGTGATACAGAGACAGGGGGCGGTCTACTCATCCCCTGAGTCTGTGATACAGAGACAGGGGGCGGTCTGCTCATCCACTGTGTCTGTGATACAGAGACAGGGGGCGCTCTACTCATCCCCTGAGTCTGTGATACAGAGACAGGGGGCGGTCTACTCATCCCCTGAGTCTGTGATACAGAGACAGGTGGCGGTCTACTCATCCACTGTGTCTGTGATACAGAGACAGGGGGCGCTCTACTCATCCCCTGAGTCTGTGATACAGAGACAGGGGGCGGTCTACTCATCCACTGAGTCTGTGATACAGAGACAGGAGGCGGTCTACTCATCCCCTGAGTCTGTGATACAGAGACAGGGGCCCGTCTTCTCATCCCCTGAGTCTTTGATACAGAGACAGGGGCCCGTCTTCTCATCCACTGAGTCTGTGATACAGAGACAGGGGGCGGTCTTCTCATCCACTGAGTCTGTGATACAGGGACAGGGGGTGGTCTACTCCTCCCCTGAGTCTTTGATACAGAGACAGGGGGCGGTCTACTCATCCACTGAGTCTGTGATACAGAGACAGGAGGCGGTCTACTCATCCCCTGAGTCTGTGATACAGAGACAGGGGCCCGTCTTCTCATCCCCTGAGTCTTTGATACAGAGACAGGGGCCCGTCTTCTCATCCACTGAGTCTGTGATACAGAGACAGGGGGCGGTCTACTCATCCCTTGAGTCTGTGATACAGAGACAGGAGGCGGTCTTCTCATCCACTGAGTCTGTGATACAGAGACAGGGGGTGGTCTACTCCTCCCCTGAGTCTTTGATACAGAGACAGGGGGCGGTCTACTCATCCCATGAGTCTGTTATACAGAGACAGGCAGCGGTCTACTCATCCCCTAAATCTCTGACACAGAGACAGGGGGCAGTCTACTCATCCCCTGAGTCTATGATACAGAGACATGGGGCGGTCTACTCATCCCCTGAGTCTGTGATACAGAGACAGGGGGCGGTCTACTCATCCCCTGAATCAATGATACAGAAACAGGGGGCGGTGCACTCATCCCCTGAGTCTGCGATACAGAGACAGGGGCCGGTCTGCTCATCCCCTGAGTCTGAGATACAGAGACAGGGGGCGGTCTACTCATCCCCTGAGTCTGTGATACAGAGACATGGGGCGGTCTACCTATCCCCTCAGTTTGTGATACAGAGACAGGGGGCGGTCTACTCATCCCCTAAATTTGTGATACAGAGACAGGGGACAGTCTCCTTATCCACTGAGTCTGTGACACAGAGACAGGGGGCGGTCTACTCATCCCCTGGGTCAGTGATAAAGAGACAGGGGGCGGTCTACTCATCCCCTGAATCAATGACACAGAAACAGGGGGCGGTCCACTCATTTTCAGATTCTGTGACACAGAGACAGGGGGCGGTCTACTCATCCCCTGAGTCTGTGACACAGAGACAGGGGGCGGTCTACTCATCCCCTGAATCAATGACACAGAAACAGGGGGCGGTCTACTCATCCCCTGAGTCTGTGATACATAGACAGGGGGCGGTCTACTCATCAGCTGAGTCTGTGATACTGCGACAGGGGGCGGTCTACTCATCCCCTGGGTCTGTGATACAGAGACAGGGGGCGGTCTACTCATCCCCTGTGTTTGTGATACAGAGACAGTGGGCGGTCTAGTCATTCCCTGAGTCTGTGATACAGTGACAGGGGGCGGTCTAGTCATTCCCTGAGTCTGTGATACAGTGACAAGGGGCGGTCTACTCATCCCCTGAGTGTGTGATACAGAGACAGGGAGCGGTCTACTCATCCCCTGAGTGTGTGATACAGAGACAGGGAGCGGTCTACTCATTCCCTAAATTTGTGATACAGAGACAGGGGGCTGTCTACTCAGCCCCAAAGTCCCTGAAATACTGACATGGGCCAGTCTACTCATCACCCGGGTCGATGAGACAGAGACTGGGGGTGATCAATTCAAACCTGAGTATGTGATGGAGAGACAGGGGGCGGTCTACTCATCCTCCGAGTGTGTGATACAGAGAGAGGAGGCGGGCTACTCATCCCGAGTCTGTGATACAGAGACAGGGGACAGTCTACTCATCCACTGAGTCTCTGCTACAGAGACAGGGGACAGTCTACTCATCCCCTGAGTCTATGATGCAGAGACAGGGGGCTGTCTACTCATACACTGAGTCTGTGAAGCAAAGACAGGGGCCGGTCTAGTCATCCACTGACGCTGAGATACAGAGAAAGGGGGCGGTCTTCTCATCCACTGTGGCTGTGATGCAGAGACAGGGGGCGGTCTACTCATCCACTGACTCTGTGATCCAGAGACAGGGGGCGGTCTACTCATCCACTGTGTCTGTGATACAGAGACAGGGGGCGCTCTACTCATCCCCTGAGTATGTGATACAGAGACAGGGGGCGGTCTACTCATCCACTGTGTCTGTGATACAGAGACAGGGGGCGCTCTACTCATCCCCTGAGTATTTGATGCAGAGACAGGGGGCGGTCTACTCATCCCTTGAGTCTGTGATACAGAGACAGGAGGCGGTCTTCTCATCCACTGAGTCTGTGATACAGAGACAGAGGGCAGTCTTCTCATCCCTTGAGTCTGTGATACAGAGACAGGAGGCGGTCTACCCATCTACTGAGTCTGTGATACAGAGAGAAGGGGCGCTCTACTCATCCCCTGTGTCCATGATATAGAGACAGGGGGCGTTCTACTCATTCCCTGAGTCTCTGATACATAGACAGGGGGTGGTCTACACATCCCTTGAGTATGTGATACAGAGACAGGGGGCGCTCTACTCATCCCCTGTGTCCATGATAGAGAGACAGGGGGCGCTCTACTTATCCGCTGAGTCTATGATAGAGAGACAGCGGGCGGTCTACTCATTCACTGATCTGTGATACAGAGACAGGGGGTGGTCTACTCATCGCCTGAGTCTTTGATACAGAGACAGGGGCCCGTCTTCTCATCCACTGAGTCTGTGATACAGAGACAGGGGGCGCTCTACTCATCCCCTGTGTCCATGATAGAGAGACAGGGGGCGCTCTACTTATCCGCTGAGTCTATGATAGAGAGACAGCGGGCGGTCTACTCATCCACTGAGACTGTGATACAGACACAGGGGGCGGTCTACTCATCCCTTGAGTATGTGATACAGTGACAGGGGGCGGTCTACTCATCCCTTGAGTCTGTGATACAGAGACAGGAGACGCTCTACTCATCCCCTGTGTCCATGATAGAGAGACAGGGGGCGCTCTACTTATCCGCCGAGTCGATGATACAGAGACAGGGGGCGGTCTACACATCCCTTGAGTATGTGATACAGGGACAGGGGGCGGTCTACTCATCCCTTGAGTCTGTGATACAGAGACAGGAGACGGTCGACTCATCCCCTGTGTCCATGACAGAGAGACTGGGGGCGCTCTACTTATCCGCTGAGTCTATGATCGAGAGACAGCGGGCGGTCTACTCATCCCTTGAGTATGTGATACAGAGACAGGGGCCGGTCTTCTCATCCACTGAGGCTGCGATACAGAGACAGAGGGCGGTCTACTCATCCCTTGAGTCTGTGATACAGAGACAGGAGGCGGTCTACTCATCCCCTGAGTCTATCATACAGAGACAGGGGGCGATCTATTCATCGCCTGAGTCTTTGATACAGAGACAGGGGCCCGTCTTCTCATCCACTGAGTCTGTGATACAGAGACAGGGGGCGGTCTACTCATCCCTTGAGTATGTGATACAGTGACAGGGGGCGGTCTACTCATCCCTTGAGTCTGTGATACAGAGACAGGAGATGGTCGACTCATCCCCTGAGTCTATGATACAGAGACAGAGGGCGGTCTACTCATCCCCTGGGTCTGTGATACAGAGACAGGAGGCGGTCTACTCATCCCCTGAGTCTGTGATACAGAGACAGGGGGCGGTCTACTCATCCCTTGAGTATGTGATACAGTGACAGGGGGCGGTCTACTCATCCCTTGAGTCTGTGATACAGAGACAGGAGACGGTCGACTCATCCCCTGAGTCTGTGACACAGAGACAGGGGGCGGTCTATTCATCGCCTGAGTCTTTGATACAGAGACAGAGGCCCGTCTTCTCATCCACTGAGTCTGTGATACAGAGAAAGGGGGCGGTCTACTCATCCACTGAGTCTGTGATACAGAGACAGGGGGCGGTCTACTCATCCCTTGAGTATGTGATACAGTGACAGGGGGCGGTCTACTCATCCCTTGAGTCTGTGATACAGAGACAGGAGACGGTCGACTCATCCCCTGAGTCTGTGATACAGAGACAGGGGGCGGTCTACTCATCACCTGAGTCTGTGATACAGAGACAGGGGGCGGTCTACTCTTCCCCTGAGTTGTTGATACAAAGACTGGGGGCGGTCTACTCATCCCCTGAATTTGTGATACAGAGACAGGGGGCGGTCTACTCATCACTGAGTCTGTGATACAGAGACAGGGGGAGGTCTACTCATCCCCTGAGTTTGTGATACAGAGACAGGGGGCGGTCTACTCATCCCCTGAGTCTGTGATACAGAGACAGGGGGCGGTCTACTCATCCCCTGAGTCTGTGATACAGAGACCGTGGGCGGTCTACTCATCAGCTGAGTCAGTGATACTGCGACAGGGCGCGGTCTACACATCCCCTGAGTCTGTGATCCAGAGACAGGGGGCAGTCTACTCATCCCCTGATTCTGAGATAAAGAGACAAGGGGCAGTTTACTCATCCCCTGGGTCTGTGATACAGAGGAAGGGGGCGGTCTACTCATCCCCTGAGTCTGTGATACAGAGACAGGGGGCAGTCTAGTCATTCCCTGAGCCTGTGAAACAGTGACAGGGGGCGGTCTACTCATCTCCTGAGTGGGTGATACAGAGAAAGGGAGCGGTCTACTCATTCCCTAAATTTGTGATACAGAGACAGGGGGCAGTCTACTCAGCCCCAAAGTCCCTGAAGTACAGACAGGGGCCAGTCTACTCATCACCCGGGTCTATGAGACAGAGACTAGAGGTGATCTATTCAAACCTGAGTATGTGATAGAGAGACAGGGTGCGGTCTACTCATCCTCCGAGTGTGTGATACAGAGACAGGGGGCGGTCTACTCATCCCCTGGGTCTGTGATACAGAGACAGGAGGCGGTCTACCCATCCCCTGGGTCTGTGATACAGAGAAAGGGGGCCGTCTACTCATCCCGAGTTTGTTGGACAGAGAAAGGGGGCGGTCTACACATCACCTGAGTCTGTGATACTGAGACAGGGGGCTGTCTACTCATCCACTGAGTCTGCGATGCAAAGACAGGGGCCGTTCTAGTCATCCACTGAGTCTGTGATACAAAGACAAGGGCCGGTCTACTCATCCCCTGAGTCTATGATACAGAGACAGAGGGCGCTCTACTCATCCCCTGTGACCATGATAGAGACACAGAGGGCGGTCTCCTCATTCACTGATCTGTGATACAGAGACAGGAGGCGGTCTACTCATCCGCTGAGTCTGTGATACAGAGACAGGAGGCGGTCTACTCATCCCCTGAGTCTGTGATACAGAGACAGGGGGCGGTCTATTCATCGCCTGAGTCTTTGATACAGAGACAGGGGCACGTCTTCTCATCCACTGAGTCTGTGATACAGAGACAGGGGGCGGTCTACTCATCCACTGAGTCTGTGATACGGAGACAGGGGGCGGTCTACTCATTCCCTGAGTGTGTGATACATAGACAGGGGGTGGTCTACTCATCCCTTGAGTATGTGATGCAGAGCCAGGGGGCGGTCTACTCATTCCCTGAGTCTGTGATACATCGACAGGGGTTAGTCTACTCATCCCTTGAGTATGTGATACAGAGACAGGGGGCGGTCGACTCATCCCCTGAGTCTATGATGCAGAGACAGGGGGCGGTCTACTCATCCACTGAGTCTGTGATACAGAGACAGGGGACGGACTACTCATCCACTGAGTCTGTGATACAGAGACAGGGGGCAGTCTACTCATCCCCTGAGTCTTTGATACAGCGACAGGGGCCGGTCTTCATTTGCACTGAGTCTGTGCTACAGAGACAGGGGACGGTCTACTCATCCAAAGAGTCTGTGATACAGAGACAGGGGGCGGTCTACTCATTCCCTGAGTCTGTGACACAGAGACAGGGGGCGGTCTACTCATCACCTGAGTCTGTGATACAGAGACAGGGGGCGGTCTAGTCATCCCCGGAGTTGTTGATACAAGGACTGGGGGCGGTCTACTCATCCCCTGAGTTTGTGATACAGAGACAGGGGGCAGTCTACTCATCCACTGACTCTGTGATCCAGAGACAGGGGGCGGTCTACTCATCCCCTGAGTCTGTGATGCAGGGACAGGGGGCTGTCTACTCATACACTGAGTCTGTGAAGCAAAGACAGGGGCCGTTCTAGTCATCCACTGAGTCTGTGATACAGAGACAGGGGACGGTCTACTCATCCCCTGAGTCTGTGATACAGAGACAGGGGGCGCTCTACTCATCCACTGAGTCTGTGGTACAGAGACAGGGGGCGGTCTACTCATTCACTGAGTCTGTGATATAGAAACAGGGGGCGGTCTACTCATCCACTGACTCTGTGATGCAGAGACAGGGGGCGGTCTACTCATTCACTGAGTCTGTGATACAGAAACAGGGGGCGGTCTACTCATCCACTGACTCTGTGATACAGAGACAGGGGGCGGTCTACTCATTCACTGAGTCTGTGATACAGAAACAGGGGGCGGTCTACTCATCCACTGACTCTGTGATCCAGAGACAGGGGGCGGTGTACTCATCCCCTTTGTCTGTGATACAGAGACAGGGGGCGGTCTACTCATCCCCTGAGTCTGTGATACAGAGACAGGGGGCGGTCTACTCATTCACTGATCTGTGATACAGAGACAGGGGGTGGCCGACTCATCCCCTGAGTCGATGATACAGAGACAGGGGGCGCTCTATTCATCCCCTGAGACTTTGATACAGAGACAGGGGCCCGTCTTCTCATCCACTGAGTCTGTGATGCAGAGAAAGGGGGCGGTCTACTCATCCACTGAGTCTGTGATACAGAGACAGGGGGTGGTCTACTTATCCCTTGAGAATGTGATACAGAGACAGGGGGCGGTCTACTCATTCCCTGAGTCTGTGATACATAGACAGGGGGTGGTCTACTTATCCCTTGAGAATGTGATACAGAGACAGGGGGCGGTCTACTCATCCCCTGAGTCTATGATACAGAGACAGAGGGCGCTCTACTCATCCCCTGTGTCCATGATACAGAGACAGCGGGCGGTCTAGTCATTCCCTGAGTCTGTGATACAGAGACAGGGAGCGGTCTACTCATTCCCTAAATTTGTGATACAGAGACAGGGGGCATTATACTCAGACCCAAAGTCCCTGAAATACAGACAGGGGCCAGTCTACCCATCACCCGGGTCTATGAGACAGAGACTGGAGGTGATCTATTCAAACCTGAGTATGTGATAGAGAGTCAGGGGGCGGTCTACTCATCCCCCGAGTCTGTCATACAGAGAATGTGTGCGTTCTACACATCACCTGAGTCTGTGATACAGAGACAGGGGCGGTCTACTCATCCCCTGAGTCTGTATTACAGAGACAGGGGGCAGTCTACTCATCCCCTGAGTCTGTGATCCAGAGACAGGGGGCGGTCTACTCATCCCCTGAGTCTGTGATGCAGGGACAGGGGGCTGTCTACTCATACACTGAGTCTGTGAAGCAAAGACAGGGGCCGTTCTAGTCATCCACTGAGTCTGTGATACAGAGACAGGGGACAGTCTACTCATCCATTGAGTCTGTGATACAGAGACAGGGGGCGGTCTACTCATCCACTGACTCTGTGATACAGAGACAGGGGGCAGTCTACTCATTCACTGAGTCTGTGATCCAGAAACAGGGGGCGGTCTACTCATCCACTGACTCTGTGATGCAGAGACAGGGGGCAGTCTACTCATTCACTGAGTCTGTGATACAGAAACAGGGGGCGGTCTACTCATCCACTGACTCTGTGATACAGAGACAGGGGGCGGTCTACTCATTCACCATGTCTGTGATACAGAAACAGGGGGCGGTCTACTCATCCACTGACTCTGTGATCCAGAGACAGGGGGCGGTCTACTCATCCACTGTGTCTGTGATACAGAGACAGGGGGCGGTCTACTCATCCCCTGAGTCTGTGATACAGAGACAGGGGGCGGTCTTCTCATCCACTGAGTCTGTGATGCAGAGACAGAGGGCAGTCTACTCATTCACTGATCTGTGATACAGAGACAGGGGGTGGCCTACTCATCCCCTGAGTCTATGATACAGAGACAGGGGGCGCTCTATTCATCCCCTGAGTCTTTGATACAGAGACAGGGGCCCGTCTTCTCATCCATTGAGTCTGTGATACAGAGACAGGGGGCGGTCTACTCATCCACTGAGTCTGTGATACAGAGACAGGGGGCGGTCTACTCATTCCCTGAGTCTGTGATACATAGACAGGGGGTGGTCTACTTATCCCTTGAGAATGTGATACAGAGACAGGGGGCGGTCTACTCATCCCTTGAGTCTGTGATACAGAGACAGGGGTCGGTCTACTCATTCCCTGAGTCTGTGATACATAGACAGGGGGTGGTCTACTTATCCCTTGAGAATGTGATACAGAGACAGGGGGCGGTCTACTCATCCCCTGAGTCTATGATACAGAGACAGAGGGCGCTCTACTCATCCCCCGAGTCTGTCATGCACAGAATGTGTGCGGTCTACTCATCCCCCGAGTGTGTGATAAAGAGACAGGGGGCGGTCTACTCATTCCCTGAGTCTGTGATACAGAGAAAGGGGGCAGTCTACTCATCCCCTGAGTCTGTGATTCAGAGGAAGGGGACGGTCTACTCATCCCCTGAGTCTGTGACACAGAGACAGGGGGCGGTCTACACATCCCCTGAGTCTGTGATACAGAGACAGGGGGGGGTCTACTCATCCCCCGAGTATGTGATACAGAGACAGGGGGCTGTCTACTCATCCCCTGAGTCTGTGATACAGAGACTGGGGGGGGTCTACTCATCCCCTGAGTCTGTGATACAGAGACAGGGGGCGGTCTACTCATCCACTGAGTCTGCGATACAGAGACAGGGGAAGGTCGACTCATCCACTGAGTCTGTGATACAGAGACAGCTGACGGTCTACTCATCCACTGAGTCTGAGATACAAAGACAGGGGGCGGTCTTCTCATCCACTGAGTCTGTGAAACAGAGACATGGGATGATCTACTCATCCCCTGACTCTGAGATACAGAGAAAGGGGGCGGTCTACTCATCCCCTGAGTATGTGATACAGTAACAGGGGGCGGTCTACTCATCCCCTGACTCTGAGATACAGAGAAAGGGGGCGGTCTACTCATCCCCTGAGTATGTGATACAGTAACAAGGGGCAGTTTACTCATCCCCTGGGCCTGTGATACAGAGGAAGGGGGCGGTCTACTCATCCCCTGAGTCTGAGATTAAGAGACAAGGGGCAGTTTACTCATCCCCTGGGTCTGTGAGACAGAGAAAGGGGGCGGTCTACTCATCCCCTGAGTCTGAGATAAAGAGACAAGGGGCAGTTTACTCATCCCCTGGGTCTGTGATACAGAGGAAGGGGGCGGTCTACTCATCCCCTGGGTCTGTGATACAGAGACAGGGGGCGGTCTACTCATCCCCTGAGTCTGTGATGCAGAGACAGGGGGCGGTCCATTCATCCCCTGAGTCTGTGATACAGTGACAGGGGGCGGTCTACTCATCCCCTGAGTCTGTGATACAGAGACAGGTGGCGGTCTACTCATCCCCCGAGTATGTGATAAAGAGACAGGAGGCGGTCTACTCATTCCCTGAGTCTGTGATACAGAGACAGGGGGCGGTCTACTCATCCCCCGAGTATGTGATAAAGTGACAGGAGGCGGTCTACTCATCCCCTGAGTCTGAGATACAGAGACAACGGGCAGTTTACTCATCCCCTGAGTCTGTGATACAGAGTCGGGGGCGGTCTACTCATCCCGAGTTTGTTAGACAGAGACAGGGGGCGGTCTACTCATCCCCTGAGTCTGTGATACAGAGACAGGGGGCGGTCTACTCATCCACCGAGTGTGTGATAAAGAGACAGGGGGCGGACTACTCATTCCCTGAGTCTGTGATACAGAGAAAGGGGGCAGTCTGCTCATCCCCTGAGTCTGAGATACAGAGACAAGGGGCAGTTTACTCATCCCCTGGGTCTGTGATTCAAAGGAAGGGGACGGTCTACTCATCCCGTGAGTCTGTGACACAGAGACAGGGGGCGTTCTACTCATCCCTTGAGTCTGTGATACAGAGACAGGAGGCGGTCTACTCATCCCCTGAGTCTTTGATACAGAGACAGGGGCCGGTCTTCTCATCCACTGAGCCTGTGATACAGAGAAAGGGGACGGACTACTCATCCACTGAGTCTGTGATACAGAGACAGGGGGCAGTGTACTCATCCCCTGAGTCTTTGATACAGCGAAAGGCGCCGGTCTTCTCATCCACTGAGTCTGTGATACAGAGACAGGGGACGGTCTACTCATCCAAAGAGTCTGTGATACAGAGACAGGGGGCGGTCTACTCATTCCCTGAGTCTGTGACACAGAGACAGGGGGCAGTCTACTCATCACCTGAGTCTGTGATACAGAGACAGGGGGCGGTCTACTCATCCCCTGAGTTGTTGATACAAAGACTGGGGGCGGCTAATCATGCCCTGAGTTGGTGATACAAAGACAGGGGGTGGTCTACTCATCCCCTGAGTTTGTGATACAGAGACAGGGGGCGGTCTACACATCCCCTGAGTCTGTGATACAGAGACAGGGGGCGGTCTACTCATCCCCCGAGTGTGTGATAAAGAGACAGTGAGCGGTCTACTCATCAGCTGAGTGTGTGATACAGAGGCAGGGGGCGGTCTACTCATCCCCTGAGTCTGAGATAAAGAGACAAGGGGCAGTTTACTCATCCCCTGGGTCTGTGATACAGAGGAAGGGGGCGGTCTACTCATCCCCTGAGTCTGTGATACAGAGACAGGGGGCGGTCCATTCATCCACCGAGTATGTGATAAAGAGACAGGAGGCGGTCTACTCATTCCCTGAGTCTGTGATACAGAGGCAGGGGGCGGTCTACTCATCCCCCGAGTGTGTGATACAGAGAAAGGGGGCAGTCTACTCATCCCCTGAGTCTGAGATACCGAGACAAGGGGCAGTTTACTCATCCCCTGGGTCTGTGATTCAGAGGAAGGGGTCGGTCTACTCATCCCCTGAGTCTGTGATACAGAGAGAGGGTGAGGTCTACTCATCCCGAGTTTGTTAGACAGAGACAGGGGGCGGTCTTCTCATCCACTGAGTCTGTGATACATAGACAGGGGGCGGTCTACTCATCCCCTGACTCTGAGATACAGAGAAAGGGGGCGGTCTACTCATCCCCTGAGTCTGTGATGCAGGCACAGGGGGCGGTCTAGTCATCCACTGACTCTGAGATAAAGAGACAGGGGGCAGTCTTCTCATCCACTGAATCTGTGACAAAGAACAGGGGGCGGTCTACTCATCCCCTGAGTCTGTGATACAGAGACAGGGGGCGGTCTACTCATTCACTGAGTCTGTGATACAGTGACAGGGGGCGGTCTACTCATCCCCCGAGTATGTGATAAAGAGACATGAGGCGGTCTACTCATTCCCTGAGTCTGTGATACAGAGAAAGGGGGCAGTTTACTCATCCCCTGGGTCTGTGATACAGAGGAAGGGGAAGGTCTACTCATAACCTGAGTCTGTGATACAGAGACAGGGGGCGGTCTACGCATCCCCTGAGTCTTTGATACAGAGACAGGGGGCGGTCTTCTCATCCACAGAGTCTGTGATACAGAAACAGGGGACGGTCTACTCATCCACTGACTCTGTGATACAGAGACAGGGGGCGGTCTACTCATCCCCTGAGTCTGTTAGACAGAGACAGGGGGCGGTCTACTCATTCCCTGAGTCTGTGATACAGAGACAGGGAGCGGTCTGCTCATCCCCTGAGTCTTTGATACAGAGACAGGGGGCGGTCTTCTCATCCACTGAGTCTGTGATCCAGAGACAAGGGGCGGTCTACTCATCCCCTGAGTCTTTGATACAGCGACAGGGGGCGGTCTACTCATCCCCCGAGTGTGTGATACAGAGACAGGGGGCGGTCTACTCATCCCCTGAATCTGTGATACAAAGACAGGGGTCGGTCTACTCTTCCCCTGAGTCAATGATACAGAGACAGGGGGCGTTCGACTCTTCCCCTGAGTCTGAGATACAGAGGCAGGATGCGGTCAACTCATCCCCTGAATCTGTGATACAAAGACAGGGGGCGGTCTACTCTTCCCCTGAATCTGTGATATAGAGACAGTGTGCGGTCTACTCAACCCCTGAGTCTATTATACAGAAACAGGGGGCGGTCTACTCATCCCCCGAGTCTGTGATACAGAGACAGGGGGCGATCTACTCATCCCCCGAGTGTGTGAAACAGAGACAGGGGGCGGTCTACTCATACCCTGAATCTGTGATACAGAGAAAGGGGGCTGTCTAATCATCCCCTGAGTCTGTGATACAGAGACAGGGGGCAGTCTGCTCATCCCCTCAGTATGTGATGCAGAGACAGGGGGCGGTCTACTCATCCCCTGAGTCTGTGATACAGAGACAGGGGGCGGTCTTCTCATCCACTGAGTCTGTGAAACAGAGACAGGTGACGGTCTACTCATCAACTGACTCTGTGATACAGAGACAGGGGGCGGTCTGCTCATCCCCTGAGTCTGTGAGACAGAGACAGGGGGCGGTCTACTCATCCCCTGAGTCTGTGATACAGAGACAGGGGGCGGTCTGCTCATCCCCTGAGTCTGTGAGACAGAGACAGGGGGCGGTCTACTCATCCCCTGAGTCTGTGATACAGAGACAGGGGGCGGTCTTCTCATCCACTGAGTCTGTGAAACAGAGACAGGTGACGGTCTGCTCATCGCCTGAGTCTGTGACACAGAGACAGGGATGGTCTACTCGTCCACTGAGTGTGTGATGCAGAGACAGGGAGCGGTCTACTTATCCCCTAAATTTGTGTGACAAAGACAGGGGGCGGTCTACTTATCCCCTCAGTATGTGATACAGAGACAGGTGGCGGTCTACTCATCCCCTGACTCTGTGAGACAGAGACAGGGGGCGGTCTTCTCATCCACTGAGTCTGTGATACAGAGTCAGGTGAAGGTCTACTCATCCACTGACTCTGTGATGCAGAGACAGGGGGCAGTCTACTCATCCCCTGAATCAATGATACAGAGACAGGGGGCGGTCTACTCATCCCCCGAGTCTGTGATACAGAGACAGGGGGCGATCTACTCATCCCCCGAGTCTGTGATACAGAGACAGGGGACTGTCTACTCATCCCCCGAGTGTGTGAAACAGAGACAGGGGGCGGTCTACTCATACCCTGAATCTGTGATACAGAGAAAGGGGGCTGTCTAATCATCCCCTGAGTCTGTGAGACAGAGACAGGGGGCAGTCTGCTCATCGCCTGAGTCTGTGACACAGAGACAGGGACGGTCTACTCATCCCCTCAGTATGTGATACAGAGACAGGGGGCTGTCTACTCATCCCCTGACTCTGTGAGACAGAGACAGGGGCCGGTCTTCTCATCCACTGAGTCTGTGACACAGAGACAGGTGAAGGTCTACTCATCCACTGACTCTGTGATACAGAGACAGGGGGCGGTCTACTCATCACCTGAATCAATGATACAGAGACAGGGGGCGGGCTACTCATCTCCCGAGTCTGTGATACAGAGACAGGGGGCGGTCTACTCATCCCCCGAGTCTGTGATACAGAGACAGGAGGCACTCTACTCATTCCCTGAGTCTGTGATACAGAGACAGGGGGCGGTCTACTCATCGCCGAGTGTGTGATGCAGAGAAAGGGGGCGGTCTACTCATCCCCTGAGTCTGAGATACAGAGACAAGGGGCAGTTTACTCCTCCCCTGGGTCTGTGATAGAGAGGAAGGGGGCGGTCCACTCATCCCCTGAGTCTGAGAAACAGAGACAGGGGGCAGTCTGCTCATCCCCTCAGTATGTGATACAGAGACAGGGGGCGTTCTACTCATCCCCTGAGTCTGAGAAACAGAGACAGGGGGCAGTCTGCTCATCCCCTCAGTATGTGATACAGAGACAGGGGGCGGTCTACTCATCCCCTGAGTCTGAGAAACAGAGACAGGGGGCAGTCTGCTCATCCCCTCAGTATGTGACACAGAGACAGGGGGCGGTCTTCTCATCCACTGAGTCTGTGATACAGAGACAGGGGGCGGTCTACTCATCCCCTCAGTTTGTGATACAGTGACAGGGGGCGGTCTACTCATCCCCTGAGTCTGTGATACAGAGACAGGGGGCGGTCTACTCATCCCCTGAGTCTGTGATACAGAGACAGGGGGCGGTCTACTCATCCCCTCAGTTTGTGATGCAGAGACAGGGGGCGGTCTACTCATCCCCCGCGTCTGTGATACAGAGACAGGGGGCGGTCTTCTCATCCCCTCAGTATGTGATACAGAGACAGGGGGCGGTCTACTCATCCCCTGAGTCTATGATACAGAGACAGGGGGCGGGCTTCTCATCCCCTGAGTCTGTGATACAGAGACAGGGGGCGGTCTACTCATCCCCTGAGTCTGTGATACAGAGACAGGTGACGGTCTACTCATCCCCTGAGTCTGTGATGCAGAGACAGGGGGCAGTCTGCTCATCGCCTGAGTCTGTGATACAGTGACAGGTGACGGTCTACTCATCCCCTGAGTCTGTGATACAGAGACAGGGGGCGGTCTACTCATCCCCTGAGTCTGTGATGCAGAGACAGGGGGCAGTCTGCTCATCGCCTGAGTCTGTGACACAGAGACAGGGGGCGGTCTACTCATCCCCTGAATCAATGATACAGAGACAGGGGGCGGTCTACTCATCCCCTGAGTCTGAGATAAGGAGACAAGGGTCAGTTTACTCATCCCCTGGGCCTGTGATACAGAGGAAGGGGGCGGTCTACTCATCCCCTGAGTCTGAGATTAAGAGACAAGGGGCAGTTTACTCATCCCCTGGGTCTGTGAGACAGAGAAAGGGGGCGGTCTACTCATCCCCTGAGTCTGAGATAAAGAGACAAGGGGCAGTTTACTCATCCCCTGGGTCTGTGATACAGAGGAAGGGGGCGGTCTACTCATCCCCTGGGTCTGTGATACAGAGACAGGGGGCGGTCTACTCATCCCCTGAGTCTGTGATGCAGAGACAGGGGGCGGTCCATTCATCCCCTGAGTCTGTGATACAGTGACAGGGGGCGGTCTACTCATCCCCTGAGTCTGTGATACAGAGACAGGTGGCGGTCTACTCATCCCCCGAGTATGTGATAAAGAGACAGGAGGCGGTCTACTCATTCCCTGAGTCTGTGATACAGAGACAGGGGGCGGTCTACTCATCCCCCGAGTATGTGATAAAGTGACAGGAGGCGGTCTACTCATCCCCTGAGTCTGAGATACAGAGACAACGGGCAGTTTACTCATCCCCTGAGTCTGTGATACAGAGTCGGGGGCGGTCTACTCATCCCGAGTTTGTTAGACAGAGACAGGGGGCGGTCTACTCATCCCCTGAGTCTGTGATACAGAGACAGGGGGCGGTCTACTCATCCACCGAGTGTGTGATAAAGAGACAGGGGGCGGACTACTCATTCCCTGAGTCTGTGATACAGAGAAAGGGGGCAGTCTGCTCATCCCCTGAGTCTGAGATACAGAGACAAGGGGCAGTTTACTCATCCCCTGGGTCTGTGATTCAAAGGAAGGGGACGGTCTACTCATCCCGTGAGTCTGTGACACAGAGACAGGGGGCGTTCTACTCATCCCTTGAGTCTGTGATACAGAGACAGGAGGCGGTCTACTCATCCCCTGAGTCTTTGATACAGAGACAGGGGCCGGTCTTCTCATCCACTGAGCCTGTGATACAGAGAAAGGGGACGGACTACTCATCCACTGAGTCTGTGATACAGAGACAGGGGGCAGTGTACTCATCCCCTGAGTCTTTGATACAGCGAAAGGCGCCGGTCTTCTCATCCACTGAGTCTGTGATACAGAGACAGGGGACGGTCTACTCATCCAAAGAGTCTGTGATACAGAGACAGGGGGCGGTCTACTCATTCCCTGAGTCTGTGACACAGAGACAGGGGGCAGTCTACTCATCACCTGAGTCTGTGATACAGAGACAGGGGGCGGTCTACTCATCCCCTGAGTTGTTGATACAAAGACTGGGGGCGGTCTACTCATGCCCTGAGTTGGTGATACAAAGACAGGGGGTGGTCTACTCATCCCCTGAGTTTGTGATACAGAGACAGGGGGCGGTCTACACATCCCCTGAGTCTGTGATACAGAGACAGGGGGCGGTCTACTCATCCCCCGAGTGTGTGATAAAGAGACAGTGAGCGGTCTACTCATCAGCTGAGTGTGTGATACAGAGGCAGGGGGCGGTCTACTCATCCCCTGAGTCTGAGATAAAGAGACAAGGGGCAGTTTACTCATCCCCTGGGTCTGTGATACAGAGGAAGGGGGCGGTCTACTCATCCCCTGAGTCTGTGATACAGAGACAGGGGGCGGTCCATTCATCCACCGAGTATGTGATAAAGAGACAGGAGGCGGTCTACTCATTCCCTGAGTCTGTGATACAGAGGCAGGGGGCGGTCTACTCATCCCCCGAGTGTGTGATACAGAGAAAGGGGGCAGTCTACTCATCCCCTGAGTCTGAGATACCGAGACAAGGGGCAGTTTACTCATCCCCTGGGTCTGTGATTCAGAGGAAGGGGTCGGTCTACTCATCCCCTGAGTCTGTGATACAGAGAGAGGGTGAGGTCTACTCATCCCGAGTTTGTTAGACAGAGACAGGGGGCGGTCTTCTCATCCACTGAGTCTGTGATACATAGACAGGGGGCGGTCTACTCATCCCCTGACTCTGAGATACAGAGAAAGGGGGCGGTCTACTCATCCCCTGAGTCTGTGATGCAGGCACAGGGGGCGGTCTAGTCATCCACTGACTCTGAGATAAAGAGACAGGGGGCAGTCTTCTCATCCACTGAATCTGTGACAAAGAACAGGGGGCGGTCTACTCATCCCCTGAGTCTGTGATACAGAGACAGGGGGCGGTCTACTCATTCACTGAGTCTGTGATACAGTGACAGGGGGCGGTCTACTCATCCCCCGAGTATGTGATAAAGAGACATGAGGCGGTCTACTCATTCCCTGAGTCTGTGATACAGAGAAAGGGGGCAGTTTACTCATCCCCTGGGTCTGTGATACAGAGGAAGGGGAAGGTCTACTCATAACCTGAGTCTGTGATACAGAGACAGGGGGCGGTCTACGCATCCCCTGAGTCTTTGATACAGAGACAGGGGGCGGTCTTCTCATCCACAGAGTCTGTGATACAGAAACAGGGGACGGTCTACTCATCCACTGACTCTGTGATACAGAGACAGGGGGCGGTCTACTCATCCCCTGAGTCTGTTAGACAGAGACAGGGGGCGGTCTACTCATTCCCTGAGTCTGTGATACAGAGACAGGGAGCGGTCTGCTCATCCCCTGAGTCTTTGATACAGAGACAGGGGGCGGTCTTCTCATCCACTGAGTCTGTGATCCAGAGACAAGGGGCGGTCTACTCATCCCCTGAGTCTTTGATACAGCGACAGGGGGCGGTCTACTCATCCCCCGAGTGTGTGATACAGAGACAGGGGGCGGTCTACTCATCCCCTGAATCTGTGATACAAAGACAGGGGTCGGTCTACTCTTCCCCTGAGTCAATGATACAGAGACAGGGGGCGTTCGACTCTTCCCCTGAGTCTGAGATACAGAGGCAGGATGCGGTCAACTCATCCCCTGAATCTGTGATACAAAGACAGGGGGCGGTCTACTCTTCCCCTGAATCTGTGATATAGAGACAGTGTGCGGTCTACTCAACCCCTGAGTCTATTATACAGAAACAGGGGGCGGTCTACTCATCCCCCGAGTCTGTGATACAGAGACAGGGGGCGATCTACTCATCCCCCGAGTGTGTGAAACAGAGACAGGGGGCGGTCTACTCATACCCTGAATCTGTGATACAGAGAAAGGGGGCTGTCTAATCATCCCCTGAGTCTGTGATACAGAGACAGGGGGCTGTCTGCTCATCCCCTCAGTATGTGATGCAGAGACAGGGGGCGGTCTACTCATCCCCTGAGTCTGTGATACAGAGACAGGGGGCGGTCTTCTCATCCACTGAGTCTGTGAAACAGAGACAGGTGACGGTCTACTCATCAACTGACTCTGTGATACAGAGACAGGGGGCGGTCTGCTCATCCCCTGAGTCTGTGAGACAGAGACAGGGGGCGGTCTACTCATCCCCTGAGTCTGTGATACAGAGACAGGGGGCGGTCTGCTCATCCCCTGAGTCTGTGAGACAGAGACAGGGGGCGGTCTACTCATCCCCTGAGTCTGTGATACAGAGACAGGGGGCGGTCTTCTCATCCACTGAGTCTGTGAAACAGAGACAGGTGACGGTCTGCTCATCGCCTGAGTCTGTGACACAGAGACAGGGATGGTCTACTCGTCCACTGAGTGTGTGATGCAGAGACAGGGAGCGGTCTACTTATCCCCTAAATTTGTGTGACAAAGACAGGGGGCGGTCTACTTATCCCCTCAGTATGTGATACAGAGACAGGTGGCGGTCTACTCATCCCCTGACTCTGTGAGACAGAGACAGGGGGCGGTCTTCTCATCCACTGAGTCTGTGATACAGAGTCAGGTGAAGGTCTACTCATCCACTGACTCTGTGATGCAGAGACAGGGGGCAGTCTACTCATCCCCTGAATCAATGATACAGAGACAGGGGGCGGTCTACTCATCCCCCGAGTCTGTGATACAGAGACAGGGGGCGATCTACTCATCCCCCGAGTCTGTGATACAGAGACAGGGGACGGTCTACTCATCCCCCGAGTGTGTGAAACAGAGACAGGGGGCGGTCTACTCATACCCTGAATCTGTGATACAGAGAAAGGGGGCTGTCTAATCATCCCCTGAGTCTGTGAGACAGAGACAGGGGGCAGTCTGCTCATCGCCTGAGTCTGTGACACAGAGACAGGGACGGTCTACTCATCCCCTCAGTATGTGATACAGAGACAGGGGGCTGTCTACTCATCCCCTGACTCTGTGAGACAGAGACAGGGGCCGGTCTTCTCATCCACTGAGTCTGTGACACAGAGACAGGTGAAGGTCTACTCATCCACTGACTCTGTGATACAGAGACAGGGGGCGGTCTACTCATCACCTGAATCAATGATACAGAGACAGGGGGCGGGCTACTCATCTCCCGAGTCTGTGATACAGAGACAGGGGGCGGTCTACTCATCCCCCGAGTCTGTGATACAGAGACAGGAGGCACTCTACTCATTCCCTGAGTCTGTGATACAGAGACAGGGGGCGGTCTACTCATCGCCGAGTGTGTGATGCAGAGAAAGGGGGCGGTCTACTCATCCCCTGAGTCTGAGATACAGAGACAAGGGGCAGTTTACTCCTCCCCTGGGTCTGTGATAGAGAGGAAGGGGGCGGTCCACTCATCCCCTGAGTCTGAGAAACAGAGACAGGGGGCAGTCTGCTCATCCCCTCAGTATGTGATACAGAGACAGGGGGCGTTCTACTCATCCCCTGAGTCTGAGAAACAGAGACAGGGGGCAGTCTGCTCATCCCCTCAGTATGTGACACAGAGACAGGGGGCGGTCTTCTCATCCACTGAGTCTGTGATACAGAGACAGGGGGCGGTCTACTCATCCCCTCAGTTTGTGATACAGTGACAGGGGGCGGTCTACTCATCCCCTGAGTCTGTGATACAGAGACAGGGGGCGGTCTACTCATCCCCTGAGTCTGTGATACAGAGACAGGGGGCGGTCTACTCATCCCCTCAGTTTGTGATGCAGAGACAGGGGGCGGTCTACTCATCCCCCGCGTCTGTGATACAGAGACAGGGGGCGGTCTTCTCATCCCCTCAGTATGTGATACAGAGACAGGGGGCGGTCTACTCATCCCCTGAGTCTATGATACAGAGACAGGGGGCGGGCTTCTCATCCCCTGAGTCTGTGATACAGAGACAGGGGGCGGTCTACTCATCCCCTGAGTCTGTGATACAGAGACAGGTGACGGTCTACTCATCCCCTGAGTCTGTGATGCAGAGACAGGGGGCAGTCTGCTCATCGCCTGAGTCTGTGATACAGTGACAGGTGAAGGTCTACTCATCCCCTGAGTCTGTGATACAGAGACAGGGGGCGGTCTACTCATCCCCTGAGTCTGTGATGCAGAGACAGGGGGCAGTCTGCTCATCGCCTGAGTCTGTGACACAGAGACATGGGGCGGTCTACTCATCCCCTGAATCAATGATACAGAGACAGGGGGCGGTCTACTCATCCCCTGAGTCTGAGATAAGGAGACAAGGGGCAGTTTACTCATCCCCTGGGCCTGTGATACAGAGGAAGGGGGCGGTCTACTCATCCCCTGAGTCTGAGATTAAGAGACAAGGGGCAGTTTACTCATCCCCTGGGTCTGTGAGACAGAGAAAGGGGGCGGTCTACTCATCCCCTGAGTCTGAGATAAAGAGACAAGGGGCAGTTTACTCATCCCCTGGGTCTGTGATACAGAGGAAGGGGGCGGTCTACTCATCCCCTGGGTCTGTGATACAGAGACAGGGGGCGGTCTACTCATCCCCTGAGTCTGTGATGCAGAGACAGGGGGCGGTCCATTCATCCCCTGAGTCTGTGATACAGTGACAGGGGGCGGTCTACTCATCCCCTGAGTCTGTGATACAGAGACAGGTGGCGGTCTACTCATCCCCCGAGTATGTGATAAAGAGACAGGAGGCGGTCTACTCATTCCCTGAGTCTGTGATACAGAGACAGGGGGCGGTCTACTCATCCCCCGAGTATGTGATAAAGTGACAGGAGGCGGTCTACTCATCCCCTGAGTCTGAGATACAGAGACAACGGGCAGTTTACTCATCCCCTGAGTCTGTGATACAGAGTCGGGGGCGGTCTACTCATCCCGAGTTTGTTAGACAGAGACAGGGGGCGGTCTACTCATCCCCTGAGTCTGTGATACAGAGACAGGGGGCGGTCTACTCATCCACCGAGTGTGTGATAAAGAGACAGGGGGCGGACTACTCATTCCCTGAGTCTGTGATACAGAGAAAGGGGGCAGTCTGCTCATCCCCTGAGTCTGAGATACAGAGACAAGGGGCAGTTTACTCATCCCCTGGGTCTGTGATTCAAAGGAAGGGGACGGTCTACTCATCCCGTGAGTCTGTGACACAGAGACAGGGGGCGTTCTACTCATCCCTTGAGTCTGTGATACAGAGAGAGGGTGAGGTCTACTCATCCCGAGTTTGTTAGACAGAGACAGGGGGCGGTCTTCTCATCCACTGAGTCTGTGATACATAGACAGGGGGCGGTCTACTCATCCCCTGACTCTGAGATACAGAGAAAGGGGGCGGTCTACTCATCCCCTGAGTCTGTGATGCAGGCACAGGGGGCGGTCTAGTCATCCACTGACTCTGAGATAAAGAGACAGGGGGCAGTCTTCTCATCCACTGAATCTGTGACAAAGAACAGGGGGCGGTCTACTCATCCCCTGAGTCTGTGATACAGAGACAGGGGGCGGTCTACTCATTCACTGAGTCTGTGATACAGTGACAGGGGGCGGTCTACTCATCCCCCGAGTATGTGATAAAGAGACATGAGGCGGTCTACTCATTCCCTGAGTCTGTGATACAGAGAAAGGGGGCAGTTTACTCATCCCCTGGGTCTGTGATACAGAGGAAGGGGAAGGTCTACTCATAACCTGAGTCTGTGATACAGAGACAGGGGGCGGTCTACGCATCCCCTGAGTCTTTGATACAGAGACAGGGGGCGGTCTTCTCATCCACAGAGTCTGTGATACAGAAACAGGGGACGGTCTACTCATCCACTGACTCTGTGATACAGAGACAGGGGGCGGTCTACTCATCCCCTGAGTCTGTTAGACAGAGACAGGGGGCGGTCTACTCATTCCCTGAGTCTGTGATACAGAGACAGGGAGCGGTCTGCTCATCCCCTGAGTCTTTGATACAGAGACAGGGGGCGGTCTTCTCATCCACTGAGTCTGTGATCCAGAGACAAGGGGCGGTCTACTCATCCCCTGAGTCTTTGATACAGCGACAGGGGGCGGTCTACTCATCCCCCGAGTGTGTGATACAGAGACAGGGGGCGGTCTACTCATCCCCTGAATCTGTGATACAAAGACAGGGGTCGGTCTACTCTTCCCCTGAGTCAATGATACAGAGACAGGGGGCGTTCGACTCTTCCCCTGAGTCTGAGATACAGAGGCAGGATGCGGTCAACTCATCCCCTGAATCTGTGATACAAAGACAGGGGGCGGTCTACTCTTCCCCTGAATCTGTGATATAGAGAAAGTGTGCGGTCTACTCAACCCCTGAGTCTATTATACAGAAACAGGGGGCGGTCTACTCATCCCCCGAGTCTGTGATACAGAGACAGGGGGCGATCTACTCATCCCCCGAGTGTGTGAAACAGAGACAGGGGGCGGTCTACTCAAACCCTGAATCTGTGATACAGAGAAAGGGGGCTGTCTAATCATCCCCTGAGTCTGTGATACAGAGACAGGGGGCAGTCTGCTCATCCCCTCAGTATGTGATGCAGAGACAGGGGGCGGTCTACTCATCCCCTGAGTCTGTGATACAGAGACAGGGGGCGGTCTTCTCATCCACTGAGTCTGTGAAACAGAGACAGGTGACGGTCTACTCATCAACTGACTCTGTGATACAGAGACAGGGGGCGGTCTGCTCATCCCCTGAGTCTGTGAGACAGAGACAGGGGGCGGTCTACTCATCCCCTGAGTCTGTGATACAGAGACAGGGGGCGGTCTGCTCATCCCCTGAGTCTGTGAGACAGAGACAGGGGGCGGTCTACTCATCCCCTGAGTCTGTGATACAGAGACAGGGGGCGGTCTTCTCATCCACTGAGTCTGTGAAACAGAGACAGGTGACGGTCTGCTCATCGCCTGAGTCTGTGACACAGAGACAGGGATGGTCTACTCGTCCACTGAGTGTGTGATGCAGAGACAGGGAGCGGTCTACTTATCCCCTAAATTTGTGTGACAAAGACAGGGGGCGGTCTACTTATCCCCTCAGTATGTGATACAGAGACAGGTGGCGGTCTACTCATCCCCTGACTCTGTGAGACAGAGACAGGGGGCGGTCTTCTCATCCACTGAGTCTGTGATACAGAGTCAGGTGAAGGTCTACTCATCCACTGACTCTGTGATGCAGAGACAGGGGGCAGTCTACTCATCCCCTGAATCAATGATACAGAGACAGGGGGCGGTCTACTCATCCCCCGAGTCTGTGATACAGAGACAGGGGGCGATCTACTCATCCCCCGAGTCTGTGATACAGAGACAGGGGACGGTCTACTCATCCCCCGAGTGTGTGAAACAGAGACAGGGGGCGGTCTACTCATACCCTGAATCTGTGATACAGAGAAAGGGGGCTGTCTAATCATCCCCTGAGTCTGTGAGACAGAGACAGGGGGCAGTCTGCTCATCGCCTGAGTCTGTGACACAGAGACAGGGACGGTCTACTCATCCCCTCAGTATGTGATACAGAGACAGGGGGCTGTCTACTCATCCCCTGACTCTGTGAGACAGAGACAGGGGCCGGTCTTCTCATCCACTGAGTCTGTGACACAGAGACAGGTGAAGGTCTACTCATCCACTGACTCTGTGATACAGAGACAGGGGGCGGTCTACTCATCACCTGAATCAATGATACAGAGACAGGGGGCGGGCTACTCATCTCCCGAGTCTGTGATACAGAGACAGGGGGCGGTCTACTCATCCCCCGAGTCTGTGATACAGAGACAGGAGGCACTCTACTCATTCCCTGAGTCTGTGATACAGAGACAGGGGGCGGTCTACTCATCGCCGAGTGTGTGATGCAGAGAAAGGGGGCGGTCTACTCATCCCCTGAGTCTGAGATACAGAGACAAGGGGCAGTTTACTCCTCCCCTGGGTCTGTGATAGAGAGGAAGGGGGCGGTCCACTCATCCCCTGAGTCTGAGAAACAGAGACAGGGGGCAGTCTGCTCATCCCCTCAGTATGTGATACAGAGACAGGGGGCGTTCTACTCATCCCCTGAGTCTGAGATACAGAGACAAGGGGCAGTTTACTCCTCCCCTGGGTCTGTGATAGAGAGGAAGGGGGCGGTCCACTCATCCCCTGAGTCTGAGAAACAGAGACAGGGGGCAGTCTGCTCATCCCCTCAGTATGTGATACAGAGACAGGGGGCGGTCTACTCATCCCCTGAGTCTGAGAAACAGAGACAGGGGGCAGTCTGCTCATCCCCTCAGTATGTGACACAGAGACAGGGGGCGGTCTTCTCATCCACTGAGTCTGTGATACAGAGACAGGGGGCGGTCTACTCATCCCCTCAGTTTGTGATACAGTGACAGGGGGCGGTCTACTCATCCCCTGAGTCTGTGATACAGAGACAGGGGGCGGTCTACTCATCCCCTGAGTCTGTGATACAGAGACAGGGGGCGGTCTTCTCATCCCCTCAGTATGTGATACAGAGACAGGGGGCGGTCTACTCATCCCCTGAGTCTATGATACAGAGACAGGGGGCGGGCTTCTCATCCCCTGAGTCTGTGATACAGAGACAGGGGGCGGTCTACTCATCCCCTGAGTCTATGATACAGAGACAGGGGGCGGGCTTCTCATCCCCTGAGTCTGTGATACAGAGACAGGGGGCGGTCTACTCATCCCCTGAGTCTGTGATACAGAGACAGGTGACGGTCTACTCATCCCCTGAGTCTGTGATGCAGAGACAGGGGGCAGTCTGCTCATCGCCTGAGTCTGTGATACAGTGACAGGTGACGGTCTACTCATCCCCTGAGTCTGTGATACAGAGACAGGGGGCGGTCTACTCATCCCCTGAGTCTGTGATGCAGAGACAGGGGGCAGTCTGCTCATCGCCTGAGTCTGTGACACAGAGACAGGGGGCGGTCTACTCATCCCCTGAATCAATGATACAGAGACAGTGGGCGGTCTATTCATCCCCCGAGTCTGTGATACAGAAACAGGGGGCTGTCTACTCATCCCCTGAATCAATGATACAGAGACAGGGGGCGGTCTATTCATCCCCCGAGTCTGTGATACAGAGACAGGGGGCGGTCTACTCATCCCCTGAGTCTGTGATGCAGAGACAGGGGGCGGTCTACTCATCTCCTGAGTCTGTTATACAGAGGAAGGGGGCGGTCTACTCATCCCCTGAGTCTGTGAGACAGAGACAGGGGGCGGTCTACTCATCCCCTGAGTCTGTGATACACAGACAGGGGGCGGTCTACTCATCCCCTGAGTCTGTGAGACAGAGACAGGGGGCAGTCTGCTCATCCCCTCAGTATGTGATACAGAGACAGGGGGCGGTCTACTCATCCCCTGAGTCTGAGAAACAGAGACAGGGGGCAGTCTGCTCATCCCCTCAGTATGTGATACAGAGACAGGGGGCGGTCTACTCATCCCCTGAGTCTGAGAAACAGAGACAGGGGGCAGTCTGCTCATCCCCTCAGTATGTGATACAGAGACAGGGGGCGGTCTTCTCATCCACTGAGTCTGTGATACAGAGACAGGGGGCGGTCTACTCATCCCCTCAGTTTGTGATACAGTGACAGGGGGCGGTCTACTCATCCCCTGAGTCTGTGATACAGAGACAGGGGGCGGTCTACTCATCCCCTGAGTCTGTGATACAGAGACAGGGGGCGGTCTACTCATCCCCTCAGTTTGTGATACAGAGACGGGGGGCGGTCTACTCATCCCCTGAGTCTGTGATACAGAGACAGGGGGCGGTCTTCTCATCCCCTCAGTATGTGATACAGAGACAGGGGGCGGTCTACTCATCCCCTGAGTCTGTGATGCAGAGACAGGGGGCGGTCTTCTCATCCCCTGAGTCTGTGATACAGAGTCAGGGGGCGGTCTACTCATCCCCTGAGTCTGTGATACAGAGACAGGTGACGGTCTACTCATCCCCTGAGTCTGTGATGCAGAGACAGGGGGCAGTCTGCTCATCGCCTGAGTCTGTGACACAGAGACAGGGGGCGGTCTACTCATCCCCTGAATCAATGATACAGAGACAGGGGGCGGTCTATTCATCCCCCGAGTCTGTGATACAGAAACAGGGGGCTGTCTACTCATCCCCTGAATCAATGATACAGAGACAGGGGGCGGTCTATTCATCCCCCGAGTCTGTGATACAGAGACAGGGGGCGGTCTACTCATCCCCTGAGTGTGTGATGCAGAGACAGGGGGCGGTCTACTCATCTCCTGAGTCTGTTATACAGAGGAAGGGGGCGGTCTACTCATCCCCTGAGTCTGTGAGACAGAGACAGGGGGCGGTCTACTCATTCCCTGAGTCTGTGATACAGAGACAGGGGGCGGTCTACTCATCCCCTGAGTCTGTGAGACAGAGACAGGGGGCGGTCTACTCATCCCCTGAGTCTGTGATACAGAGACAGGGGGCGGTCTTCTCATCCACTGAGTCTGTGAAACAGAGACAGGTGACGGTCTACTCATCCACTGAGTGTGTGATGCAGAGACAGGGAGCGGTCTACTTATCCCCTAAATTTGTGTGACAAAGACAGGGGGCGGTCTACTTATCCCCTCAGTATGTGATACAGAGACAGGTGGCGGTCTACTCATCCCCTGACTCTGTGAGACAGAGACAGGGGGCGGTCTACTCATCCACTGACTCTGTGATGCAGAGACAGGGGGCGGTCTACTCATCCCCTGAATCAATGATACAGAGACAGGGGGCGGTCTACTCATCCCCCGAGTCTGTGATACAGAGACAGGGGGCGATCTACTCATCCCCCGAGTGTGTGAAACAGAGACAGGGGGCGGTCTACTCATACCCTGAATCTGTGATACAGAGAAAGGGGGCTGTCTAATCATCCCCTGAGTCTGTGATACAGAGACAGGGGGCAGTCTGCTCATCCCCTCAGTATGTGATGCAGAGACAGGGGGCGGTCTACTCATCCCCTGAGTCTGTGATACAGAGACAGGGGGCGGTCTTCTCATCCACTGAGTCTGTGAAACAGAGACAGGTGACGGTCTACTCATCAACTGACTCTGTGATACAGAGACAGGGGGCGGTCTGCTCATCCCCTGAGTCTGTGAGACAGAGACAGGGGGCGGTCTACTCATCCCCTGAGTCTGTGATACAGAGACAGGGGGCGGTCTGCTCATCCCCTGAGTCTGTGAGACAGAGACAGGGGGCGGTCTACTCATCCCCTGAGTCTGTGATACAGAGACAGGGGGCGGTCTTCTCATCCACTGAGTCTGTGAAACAGAGACAGGTGACGGTCTGCTCATCGCCTGAGTCTGTGACACAGAGACAGGGATGGTCTACTCGTCCACTGAGTGTGTGATGCAGAGACAGGGAGCGGTCTACTTATCCCCTAAATTTGTGTGACAAAGACAGGGGGCGGTCTACTTATCCCCTCAGTATGTGATACAGAGACAGGTGGCGGTCTACTCATCCCCTGACTCTGTGAGACAGAGACAGGGGGCGGTCTTCTCATCCACTGAGTCTGTGATACAGAGACAGGTGAAGGTCTACTCATCCACTGACTCTGTGATGCAGAGACAGGGGGCAGTCTACTCATCCCCTGAATCAATGATACAGAGACAGGGGGCGGTCTACTCATCCCCCGAGTCTGTGATACAGAGACAGGGGGCGATCTACTCATCCCCCGAGTCTGTGATACAGAGACAGGGGACGGTCTACTCATCCCCCGAATGTGTGAAACAGAGACAGGGGGCGGTCTACTCATACCCTGAATCTGTGATACAGAGAAAGGGGGCTGTCTAATCATCCCCTGAGTCTGTGAGACAGAGACAGGGGGCAGTCTGCTCATCGCCTGAGTCTGTGACACAGAGACAGGGACGGTCTACTCATCCCCTCAGTATGTGATACAGAGACAGGGGGCTGTCTACTCATCCCCTGACTCTGTGAGACAGAGACAGGGGCCGGTCTTCTCATCCACTGAGTCTGTGACACAGAGACAGGTGAAGGTCTACTCATCCACTGACTCTGTGATACAGAGACAGGGGGCGGTCTACTCATCACCTGAATCAATGATACAGAGACAGGGGGCGGGCTACTCATCTCCCAAGTCTGTGATACAGAGACAGGGGGCGGTCTACTCATCCCCCGAGTCTGTGATACAGAGACAGGAGGCACTCTACTCATTCCCTGAGTCTGTGATACAGAGACAGGGGGCGGTCTACTCATCGCCGAGTGTGTGATGCAGAGAAAGGGGGCGGTCTGCTCATCGCCTGAGTCTGAGAAACAGAGACAGGGGGCAGTCTGCTCATCCCCTCAGTATGTGATACAGAGACAGGGGGCGTTCTACTCATCCCCTGAGTCTGAGAAACAGAGACAGGGGGCAGTCTGCTCATCCCCTCAGTATGTGACACAGAGACAGGGGGCGGTCTTCTCATCCACTGAGTCTGTGATACAGAGACAGGGGGCGGTCTACTCATCCCCTCAGTTTGTGATACAGTGAATGGGGGCGGTCTACTCATCCCCTGAGTCTGTGATACAGAGACAGGGGGCGGTCTACTCATCCCCTGAGTCTGTGATACAGAGACAGGGGGCGGTCTACTCATCCCCTCAGTTTGTGATGCAGAGACAGGGGGCGGTCTACTCATCCCCTGAGTCTGTGATACAGAGACAGGGGGCGGTCTTCTCATCCCCTCAGTATGTGATACAGAGACAGGGGGCGGTCTACTCATCCCCTGAGTCTATGATACAGAGACAGGGGGCGGTCTTCTCATCCCCTGAGTCTGTCATACAGAGACAGGGGTCGGTCTACTCATCCCCTGAGTCTGTGATACAGAGACAGGTGACGGTCTACTCATCCCCTGAGTCTGTGATGCAGAGACAGGGGGCAGTCTGCTCATCGCCTGAGTCTGTGACACAGAGACAGGGGGCGGTCTACTCATCCCCTGAATCAATGATACAGAGACAGGGGGCGGTCTATTCATCCCCCGAGTCTGTGATACAGAAACAGGGGGCTGTCTACTCATCCCCTGAATCAATGATACAGAGACAGGGGGCGGTCTATTCATCCCCCGAGTCTGTGATACAGAGACAGGGGGCGGTCTACTCATCCCCTGAGTCTGTGATGCAGAGACAGGGGGCGGTCTACTCATTTCCTGAGTCTGTTATACAGAGGAAGGGGGCGGTCTACTCATCCCCTGAGTCTGTGAGACAGAGACAGGGGGCGGTCTACTCATCCCCTGAGTCTGTGATACAGAGACAGGGGGCGGTCTACTCATCCCCTGAGTCTGTGAGACAGAGACAGGGGGTGGTCTACTCATCCCCTGAGTCTGTGATACAGAGACAGGGGGCGGTCTTCTCATCCACTGAGTCTGTGAAACAGAGACAGGTGACGGTCTACTCATCCCCTGAGTCTGTGATGCAGAGACAGGGGGCAGTCTGCTCATCGCCTGAGTCTGTGACACAGAGACAGGGACGGTCTACTCATCCACTGAGTGTGTGATGCAGAGACAGGGAGCGGTCTACTTATCCCCTAAATTTGTGTGACAAAGACAGGGGGCGGTCTACTTATGCCCTCAGTATGTGATACAGAGACAGGTGGCGGTCTACTCGTCCCCTGACTCTGTGAGACAGAGAAAGGGGGCGGTCTTCTCATCCACTGAGTCTGTGATACAGAGACAGGTGAAGGTCTACTCATCCACTGACTCTGTGATGCAGAGACAGGGGGCGGTCTACTCATCCCCTGAATCAATGATACAGAGACAGGGGGCGGTCTACTCATCCCCCGAGTCTGTGATACAGAGACAGGGGGCGATCTACTCATCCCCCGAGTCTGTGATACAGAGACAGGGGACGGTCTACTCATCCCCCGAGTGTGTGAAACAGAGACAGGGGGCGGTCTACTCATACACTGAATCTGTGATACAGAGAAAGGGGGCTGTCTAATCATCCCCTGAGTCTGTGAGACAGAGACAGGGGGCAGTCTGCTCATCGCCTGAGTCTGTGACACAGAGACAGGGACGGTCTACTCATCCCCTCAGTATGTGATACAGAGACAGGGGGCTGTCTACTCATCCCCTGACTCTGTGAGACAGAGACAGGGGCCGGTCTTCTCATCCCCTGAGTCTGTGATACAGAGACAGGGGGCAGTCTGCTCATCCCCTCAGTATGTGATGCAGAGACAGGGGGCGGTCTACTCATCCCCTGAGTCTGATATACAGAGACAGGGGGCGGTCTTCTCATCCACTGAGTCTGTGAAACAGAGACAGGTGACGGTTTACTCATCAACTGACTCTGTGAGACAGAGACAGGGGGCGGTCTGCTCATCCCCTGAGTCTGTGAGACAGAGACAGGGGGCGGTCTACTCATCCCCTGAGTCTGTGATACAGAGACAGGGGGCGGTCTGCTCATCCCCTGAGTCTGTGAGACAGAGACAGGGGGCGGTCTACTCATCCCCTGAGTCTGTGATACAGAGACAGGGGGCGGTCTATTCATCCCCCGAGTCTGTGATACAGAAACAGGGGGCTGTCTACTCATCCCCTGAATCAATGATACAGAGACAGGGGGCGGTCTATTCATCCCCCGAGTCTGTGATACAGAGACAGGGGGCGGTCTACTCATCCCCTGAGTCTGTGATGCAGAGACAGGGGGCGGTCTACTCATCTCCTGAGTCTGTTATACAGAGGAAGGGGGCGGTCTACTCATCCCCTGAGTCTGTGAGACAGAGACAGGGGGCGGTCGACTCATCCCCTGAGTCTGTGATACAGAGACAGGGGGCGTCTACTCATCCCCTGAGTCTGTGAAACAGAGACAGGTGACGGTCTACTCATCCCCTGAGTCTGTGATGCAGAGACAGGGGGCAGTCTGCTCATCGCCTGAGTCTGTGACACAGAGACAGGGACGGTCTACTCGTCCACTGAGTGTGTGATGCAGAGACAGGGAGCGGTCTACCTATCCCCAAAATTTGTGTGACAAAGACAGGGGGCGGTCTACTTATCCCCTCAGTATGTGATACAGAGACAGGTGGCGGTCTACTCATCCCCTGACTCTGTGAGACAGAGACAGGGGGCGGTCTTCTCATCCACTGAGTCTGTGATACAGAGACAGGTGAAGGTCTACTCATCCACTGACTCTGTGATGCAGAGACAGGGGGCGGTCTACTCATCCCCTGAATCAATGATACAGAGACAGGGGGCGGTCTACTCATCCCCCGAGTCTGTGATACAGAGACAGGGGGCGATCTACTCATCCCCCGAGTCTGTGATACAGAGACAGGGGACGGTCTACTCATCCCCCGAGTGTGTGAAACAGAGACAGGGGGCGGTCTACTCATACCCTGAATCTGTGATACAGAGAAAGGGGGCTGTCTAATCATCCCCTGAGTCTGTGAGACAGAGACAGGGGGCAGTCTGCTCATCGCCTGAGTCTGTGATACAGAGACAGGGACGGTCTACTCATCCCCTCAGTATGTGATACAGAGACAGGGGGCTGTCTACTCATCCCCTGACTCTGTGAGACAGAGACAGGGGCCGGTCTTCTCATCCACTGAGTCTGTGACACAGAGACAGGTGAAGGTCTACTCATCCACTGACTCTGTGATACAGAGACAGGGGGCTTTCTACTCATCCCCTGAATCAATGATACAGAGACAGGGGGCGGTCTACTCATCCCCTGAATCAATGATACAGAGACAGGGGGCGGTCTACTCATCTCCCGAGTCTGTGATACAGAGACAGGGGGCGGTCTACTCATCCCCCGAATCTGTGATACAGAGACAGGAGGCGCTCTACTCATTCCCTGAGTCTGTGATACAGAGACAGGGGGCGGTCTACTCATCGCCGAGTGTGTGATGCAGAGAAAGGGGGCAGTCTACTCATCCCCTGAGTCTGAGAAACAGAGACAGGGGGCAGTCTGCTCATCCCCTCAGTACGTGATACAGAGACAGGGGGCGGTCTACTCATCCCCTGAGTCTGAGAATCAGAGACAGGGGGCAGTCTGCTCATCCCCTCAGTATGTGATACAGAGACAGGGGGCGGTCTACTCATCCCCTGAGTCTGAGAAATTGAGACAGGGGGCAGTCTGCTCATCCCCTCAGTATGTGATACAGAGACAGGGGGCGGTCTTCTCATCCACTGAGTCTGTGATACAGAGACAGGGGGCGGTCTACTCATCCTCTCAGTTTGTGATACAGTGACAGAGGGCGGTCTACTCATCCCCTGAGTCTGTGATACAGAGACAGGGGGCGGTCTACTCATCCCCTGAGTCTGTGAGACAGAGACAGGGGGCGGTCAACTCATCCCCTCAGTTTGTGATACAGAGACAGGGGGCGGTCTACTCATCCCCTGAGTCTGTGATACAGAGACAGGGGGCGGTCTTCTCATCCCCTCAGTATGTGATACAGAGACAGGGGGCGGTCTACTCATCCCCTGAGTCTGTGATGCAGAGACAGGGGGCAGTCTGCTCATCGCCTGAGTCTGTGACACAGAGACAGGGGGCGGTCTACTCATCCCCTGAATCAATGATACAGAGACAGGGGGCGGTCTATTCATCCCCCGAGTCTGTGATACAAAAACAGGGGGCTGTCTACTCATCCCCTGAATCAATGATACAGAGTCAGGGGGCGGTCTATTCATCCCCCGAGTCTGTGATACAGAGACAGGGGGCGGTCTACTCATCCCCTGAGTCTGTGATGCAGAGACAGGGGGCGGTCTACTCATCTCCTGAGTCTGTTATACAGAGGAAGGGGGCGGTCTACTCATCCCCTGAGTCTGTGAGACAGAGACAGGGGGCGGTCTACTCATCCCCTGAGTCTGTGATACAGAGACAGGGGGCGGTCTACTCATCCCCTGAGTCTGTGAGACAGAGACAGGGGGCGGTCTACTCATCCCCTGAGTCTGTGATACAGAGACAGGGGGCGGTCTTCTCATCCACTGAGTCTGTGAAACAGAGACAGGTGACGGTCTACTCATCCCCTGAGTCTGTGATGCAGAGACAGGGGGCAGTCTGCTCATCGCCTGAGTCTGTGACACAGAGACAGGGACGGTCTACTCATCCTCTGAGTGTGTGATGCAGAGACAGGGAGCGGTATACTTATCCCCTAAATTTGTGTGACAAAGACAGGGGGCAGTCTACTTATCCCCTCAGTATGTGATACAGAGACAGGTGGCGGTCTTCTCATCCACTGAGTCTGTGATACAGAGACAGGTGAAGGTCTACTCATCCACTGACTCTGTGATGCAGAGACAGGGGGCGGTCTACTCATCCCCTGAATCAATGATACAGAGACAGGGGGCGGTCTACTCATCCCCCGCGTCTGTGATACAGAGACAGGGGGCGGTCTACTCATCGCCGACTGTGTGATGCAGAGAAAGGGGGCAGTCTACTCATCCCCTGAGTCTGAGATACAGAGACAAGGGGCAGTTTACTCCTCCCCTGGGTCTGTGATAGAGAGGAAGGGGGCGGTCCACTCATCCCCTGAGTCTGAGAAACAGAGACAGGGGGCAGTCTGCTCATCCCCTCAGTACGTGATACAGAGACAGGGGGCGGTCTACTCATCCCCTGAGTCTGTGATACAGAGACAGGTGACGGTCTACTCATCCCCTGAGTCTGTGATGCAGAGACAGGGGGCAGTCTGCTCATCGCCTGAGTCTGTGACATAGAGACAGGGGGCGGTCTACTCATCCCCTGAATCAATGATACAGAGACAGGGGGCGGTCTACTCATCCCCTGAGTCTGTGAGACAGAGACAGGGGGCGGTCTACTCATCCCCTGAGTCTGTGATACAGAGACAGGGGGCGGTCTACTCATCCCCTGAGTCTGTGAGACAGAGACAGGGGGCGGTCTACTCATCCCCTGAGTCTGTGATACAGAGACAGGGGGCGGTCTTCTCATCCACTGAGTCTGTGAAACAGAGACAGGTGACGGTCTACTCATCCCCTGAGTCTGTGATGCAGAGACAGGGGGCAGTCTGCTCATCGCCTGAGTCTGTGACACAGAGACAGGGACGGTCTAATCATCCACTGAGTGTGTGATACAGAGACAGGGGGCGGTCAACTCATCCCCTGAGTCTGTGATACAGAGACAGGGGGCGGTCTTCTCATCCCCTCAGTATGTGATACAGAGACAGGGGGCGGTCTACTCATCCCCTGAGTCTATGATACAGAGACAGGGGGCGGTCAACTCATGCCCTCAGTTTGTGATACAGAGACAGGGGGCGGTCTACTCATCCCCTGAGTCTGTGATACAGAGACAGGGGGCGGTCTTCTCATCCCCTCAGTATGTGATACAGAGACAGGGGGCGGTCTACTCATCCCCTGAGTCTATGATACAGAGACAGGGGGCGGTCTTCTCATCCCCTGAGTCTGTGATACAGAGACAGGGGGCGGTCTACTCATCCCCTGAGTCTGTGATACAGAGACAGGTGACGGTCTACTCATCCCCTGAGTCTGTGATGCAGAGACAGGGGGCAGTCTGCTCATCGCCTGAGTCTGTGACACAGAGACAGGGGGCGGTCTACTCATCCCCTGAATCAATGATACAGAGACAGGGGGCGGTCTATTCATCCCCCGAGTCTGTGATACAAAAACAGGGGGCTGTCTACTCATCCCTTGAATCTATGATACAGAGTCAGGGGGCGGTCTATTCATCCCCCGAGTCTGTGATACAGAGACAGGGGGCGGTCTACTCATCCCCTGAGTCTGTGATACAGAGACAGGGGGCGGTCTTCTCATCCACTGAGTCTGTGAAACAGAGACAGGTGACGGTCTACTCATCCCCTGAGTCTGTGATGCAGAGACAGGGGGCAGTCTGCTCATCGCCTGAGTCTGTGACACAGAGACAGGGACGGTCTACTCATCCACTGAGTGTGTGATGCAGAGACAGGGAGCGGTATACTTATCCCCTAAATTTGTGTGACAAAGACAGGGGGCAGTCTACTTATCCCCTCAGTATGTGATACAGAGACAGGTGGCGGTCTACCCATCCCCTGACTCTGTGAGACAGAGACAGGGGGCGGTCTTCTCATCCACTGAGTCTGTGATACAGAGACAGGTGAAGGTCTACTCATCCACTGACTCTGTGATGCAGAGACAGGGGGCGGTCTACTCATCCCCTGAATCAATGATACAGAGACAGGGGGCGGTCTACTCATCCCCCGAGTCTGTGATACAGAGACAGGGGACGGTCTACTCATCCCCCGAGTGTGTGAAACAGAGACAGGGGGCGGTCTACTCATACCCTGAATCTGTGATACAGAGAAAGGGGGCTGTCTAATCATCCCCTGAGTCTGTGAGACAGAGACAGGGGGCAGTCTGCTCATCGCCTGAGTCTGTGATACAGAGACAGGGACGGTCTACTCATCCCCTCAGTATGTGATACAGAGACAGGGGGCTGTCTACTCATCCCCTGACTCTGTGAGACAGAGACAGGGGCCGGTCTTCTCATCCACTGAGTCTGTGACACAGAGACAGGTGAAGGTCTACTCATCCACTGACTCTGTGATACAGAGACAGGGGGCTTTCTACTCATCCCCTGAATCAATGATACAGAGACAGGGGGCGGTCTACTCATCCCCTGAATCAATGATACAGAGACAGGGGGCGGTCTACTCATCTCCCGAGTCTGTGATACAGAGACAGGGGGCGGTCTACTCATCCCCCGAATCTGTGATACAGAGACAGGAGGCGCTCTACTCATTCCCTGAGTCTGTGATACAGAGACAGGGGGCGGTCTACTCATCGCCGAGTGTGTGATGCAGAGAAAGGGGGCAGTCTACTCATCCCCTGAGTCTGAGATACAGAGACAAGGGGCAGTTTACTCCTCCCCTGGGTCTGTGATAGAGAGGAAGGGGGCGGTCCACTCATCCCCTGAGTCTGAGAAACAGAGACAGGGGGCAGTCTGCTCATCCCCTCAGTACGTGATACAGAGACAGGGGGCGGTCTACTCATCCCCTGAGTCTGAGAAACAGAGACAGGGGGCAGTCTGCTCATCCCCTCAGTATGTGATACAGAGACAGGGGGCGGTCTACTCATCCCCTGAGTCTGAGAAACAGAGACAGGGGGCAGTCTGCTCATCCCCTCAGTATGTGATACAGAGACAGGGGGCGGTCTACTCATCCCCTGAGTCTGAGAAACAGAGACAGGGGGCAGTCTGCTCATCCCCTCAGTATGTGATACAGAGACAGGGGGCGGTCAACTCATCCCCTCAGTTTGTGATACAGAGACAGGGGGCGGTCTACTCATCCCCTGAGTCTGTGATACAGAGACAGGGGGCGGTCTTCTCATCCCCTCAGTATGTGATACAGAGACAGGGGGCGGTCTACTCATCCCCTGAGTCTGTGATGCAGAGACAGGGGGCAGTCTGCTCATCGCCTGAGTCTGTGACACAGAGACAGGGGGCGGTCTACTCATCCCCTGAATCAATGATACAGAGACAGGGGGCGGTCTATTCATCCCCCGAGTCTGTGATACAAAAACAGGGGGCTGTCTACTCATCCCCTGAATCAATGATACAGAGTCAGGGGGCGGTCTATTCATCCCCCGAGTCTGTGATACAGAGACAGGGGGCGGTCTACTCATCCCCTGAGTCTGTGATGCAGAGACAGGGGGCGGTCTACTCATCTCCTGAGTCTGTTATACAGAGGAAGGGGGCGGTCTACTCATCCCCTGAGTCTGTGAGACAGAGACAGGGGGCGGTCTACTCATCCCCTGAGTCTGTGATACAGAGACAGGGGGCGGTCTACTCATCCCCTGAGTCTGTGAGACAGAGACAGGGGGCGGTCTACTCATCCCCTGAGTCTGTGATACAGAGACAGGGGGCGGTCTTCTCATCCACTGAGTCTGTGAAACAGAGACAGGTGACGGTCTACTCATCCCCTGAGTCTGTGATGCAGAGACAGGGGGCAGTCTGCTCATCGCCTGAGTCTGTGACACAGAGACAGGGACGGTCTACTCATCCTCTGAGTGTGTGATGCAGAGACAGGGAGCGGTATACTTATCCCCTAAATTTGTGTGACAAAGACAGGGGGCAGTCTACTTATCCCCTCAGTATGTGATACAGAGAGAGGTGGCGGTCTACTCATCCCCTGACTCTGTGAGACAGAGACAGGGGGCGGTCTTCTCATCCACTGAGTCTGTGATACAGAGACAGGTGAAGGTCTACTCATCCACTGACTCTGTGATGCAGAGACAGGGGGCGGTCTACTCATCCCCTGAATCAATGATACAGAGACAGGGGGCGGTCTACTCATCCCCCGCATCTGTGATACAGAGACAGGGGGCGGTCTACTCATCGCCGAGTGTGTGATGCAGAGAAAGGGGGCAGTCTACTCATCCCCTGAGTCTGAGATACAGAGACAAGGGGCAGTTTACTCCTCCCCTGGGTCTGTGATAGAGAGGAAGGGGGCGGTCCACTCATCCCCTGAGTCTGAGAAACAGAGACAGGGGGCAGTCTGTTCATCCCCTCAGTACGTGATACAGAGACAGGGGGCGGTCTACTCATCCCCTGAGTCTGTGATACAGAGACAGGTGACGGTCTACTCATCCCCTGAGTCTGTGATGCAGAGACAGGGGGCAGTCTGCTCATCGCCTGAGTCTGTGACACAGAGACAGGGGGCGGTCTACTCATCCCCTGAATCAATGATACAGAGACAGGGGGCGGTCTATTCATCCCCCGAGTCTGTGATGCAGAGACAGGGGGCGGTCTACTCATCTCCTGAGTCTGTTATACAGAGGAAGGGGGCGGTCTACTCATCCCCTGAGTCTGTGAGACAGAGACAGGGGGCGGTCTACTCATCCCCTGAGTCTGTGATACAGAGACAGGGGGCGGTCTACTCATCCCCTGAGTCTGTGAGACAGAGACAGGGGGCGGTCTACTCATCCCCTGAGTCTGTGATACAGAGACAGGGGGCGGTCTTCTCATCCACTGAGTCTGTGAAACAGAGACAGGTGACGGTCTACTCATCCCCTGAGTCTGTGATGCAGAGACAGGGGGCAGTCTGCTCATCGCCTGAGTCTGTGACACAGAGACAGGGACGGTCTAATCATCCACTGAGTGTGTGATACAGAGACAGGGGGCGGTCAACTCATGCCCTCAGTTTGTGATACAGAGACAGGGGGCGGTCTACTCATCCCCTGAGTCTGTGATACAGAGACAGGGGGCGGTCTTCTCATCCCCTCAGTATGTGATACAGAGACAGGGGGCGGTCTACTCATCCCCTGAGTCTATGATACAGAGACAGGGGGCGGTCTTCTCATCCCCTGAGTCTGTGATACAGAGACAGGGGGCGGTCTACTCATCCCCTGAGTCTGTGATACAGAGACAGGTGACGGTCTACTCATCCCCTGAGTCTGTGATGCAGAGACAGGGGGCAGTCTGCTCATCGCCTGAGTCTGTGACACAGAGACAGGGGGCGGTCTACTCATCCCCTGAATCAATGATACAGAGACAGGGGGCGGTCTATTCATCCCCCGAGTCTGTGATACAAAAACAGGGGGCTGTCTACTCATCCCCTGAATCTATGATACAGAGTCAGGGGGCGGTCTATTCATCCCCCGAGTCTGTGATACAGAGACAGGGGGCGGTCTACTCATCCCCTGAGTCTGTGATACAGAGACAGGGGGCGGTCTTCTCATCCACTGAGTCTGTGAAACAGAGACAGGTGACGGTCTACTCATCCCCTGAGTCTGTGATGCAGAGACAGGGGGCAGTCTGCTCATCGCCTGAGTCTGTGACACAGAGACAGGGACGGTCTACTCATCCACTGAGTGTGTGATGCAGAGACAGGGAGCGGTATACTTATCCCCTAAATTTGTGTGACAAAGACAGGGGGCAGTCTACTTATCCCCTCAGTATGTGATACAGAGACAGGTGGCGGTCTACCCATCCCCTGACTCTGTGAGACAGAGACAGGGGGCGGTCTTCTCATCCACTGAGTCTGTGATACAGAGACAGGTGAAGGTCTACTCATCCACTGACTCTGTGATGCAGAGACAGGGGGCGGTCTACTCATCCCCTGAATCAATGATACAGAGACAGGGGGCGGTCTACTCATCCCACGAGTCTGTGATACAGAGACAGGGCGCGATCTACTCATCCCCCGAGTCTGTGATACAGAGACAGGGGACGGTCTACTCATCCCCCGAGTGTGTGAAACAGAGACAGGGGGCGGTCTACTCATTCCCTGAATCTGTGATACAGAGAAAGGGGGCTGTCTAATCATCCCCTGAGTCTGTGAGACAGAGACAGGGGGCAGTCTGCTCATCGCCTGAGTCTGTGACACAGAGACAGGGACGGTCTACTCATCCCCTCAGTATGTGATACAGAGACAGGGGGCTGTCTACTCATCCCCTGACTCTGTGAGACAGAGACAGTGGCCGGTCTTCTCATCCACTGAGTCTGTTACACAGAGACAGGTGAAGGTCTACTCATCCACTGACTCTGTGATACAGAGACAGGGGGCAGTATACTCATCCCCTGAGTCTGAGATACAGAGACAAGGGGCAGTTTACTCCTCCCCTGGGTCTGTGATAGAGAGGAAGGGGGCGGTCCACTCATCCCCTGAGTCTGAGAAACAGAGACAGGGGGCAGTCTGCTCATCCCCTCAGTACGTGATACAGAGACAGGGGGCGGTCTACTCATCCCCTGAGTCTGAGAAACAGAGACAGGGGTGCAGTCTGCTCATCCCCCCAGTATGTGATACACAGACAGGGGGCGGTCTACTCATCCCCTGAGTCTGCGAAACAGAGACAGGGGGCAGTCTGCTCATCCCCTCAGTATGTGATACAGAGACAGGGGGTGGTCTACTCATCCCCTGAATCTGTGATAAAGAGACAGGGGGCGGTCTACTCATCCCCTGAGTCTGTGATACAGAGACAGGGGGCGTTCTTCTCATCCACTGAGTCTGTGATACAGAGACAGGTGATGGTCTACTCATGCACTGACTCTGTGATACAGAGACAGGGGGCGGTCTACTCATCCCCTGAGTCGGTGATACAGAGACAGGGGGCGGTCTAATCATCCCCCGAGTCTGTGATACAGAGACAGGTGACGGTCTACTCATCCCCTGAGTCGGTGATACAGAGACAGGGGGCGGTCTACTCTTCCCCCGAGTCTGTGATACAGAGACAGGGGGCGGTCTACTCATCCCCCGAGTCTGTGATACAGAGACAGGGGGCATTCTACTCATCCCCTGAGTCTGTGATACAGAGACAGGGGGCAGTCTACTTATCCCCTAAATTTGTGTTACAAAGACAGGGGGCGGTCCACTTATCCCCTCAGTATGTGATACAGAGACAGGGGGGGGTCTACTCATCCCCTCAGTTTGTGATACAGAGACAGGGGGCGCTCTACTCATCCCCTGAGTCGGTGATACAGAGACAGGGGGCGGTCTACTCATCCCCCAAGTCTGTGATACTGAGACAGGGGGCGGTCTACTCATCCCCTGAGTCTGTGATGCAGAGACAGGGGGCGGTCTGATCATCGCCTGAGTCTGTGACACAGAGACAGGGGGCGGTCTACTCATCCCCTGAATCTGAGATACAGACACAAGGGGCAGTTTACTCATCCCCTGGGTCTGTGATAGAGACGAAGGGGGCGGTCTACTCATCCCCTCATTTTGTGATACAGAGACAGGGGGCGGTCTACTCATCTCCTCATTTTGTGATACAGAGACAGGGGGCGGTCTACTCATCCCCTGAGTCTGTGATGCAGAGACAGGGGGCAGTCTACTTATCCCCTAAATCTATGTTACAAAGACAGGGGCCGGTCTACTCATCCCCTCAGTATGTGACACAGAGACAGGGGGCGGTCTACTCATCCCCTGAGTCAGTGATACAGAGACAGGGGCGGTCTACTTATCCCCTCAGTTTGTGAAACAGAGACAGGGGGCGGTCTACTCATCCACTGAGTCTGTGATGCCTAGACAGGGGGCGGTCTACTCATCCACTGAGTGTGTGATACAAAGACAGGGGGCTGTCTAGTCATCCCCTGACTCTGAGATGCAGAGACAGCGGGCGGTCTACTCATCCCCTGAGTCTTTGATACAGTGACAGGGGGCGGTCTTCTCATCCACTGAGTTTGTGATACAGAGACAGGTGACGTTCTACTCATCCACTGACTCTGTGAGACAGAGACAGGGGGCGGTCTACTCATCCACTGAGTCTGTGATACAGAGACAGGTGACGGTCTACTCATCCCCCGAGTGTGTGATACAGAGACAGGGGGCGGTCTACTCATTCCCTGAGTCTGTGATACAGAGACAGGGGGCGGTCTACTCATTCCCTGAGTCTGTGATACAGAGACAGGGGGCGGTCTAATCATACCCTGAGTCTGTGATACAGAGACAGGAGGCGGTCAACTCATCCCCTGAGTCTGTGATACAGAGATAGGGGGCGGTTAACTCAATCGCTGAGTGTGAGATACTGAGACAGGAGGCGGTCAACTCATCCCCTCAGTCTGTGACACAGAGAAATGGGGCTGTATACTCAACCCCTCAGTTTGTGATACAGAGAAAGGGGGCGGTCTACTCATCCCCTGAGTCTGTGATACAAAGACAGATGGCGGTCTACTCATCTCCTGAGTCTGTGATACAGGGAGAGGGGGCAGTCTGCTCATCCCCTGAGTCTGTGATGCAGAGACAGGGGGCAGTCTGCTCATCCACTGAGTGTGTGATACAAAGACAGGGGACAGTCTACTCATCCCCTCAGTTTGTGATACAGAGACAGGGGGCGGTCTACTCATCCCCTGAGTCTGTGATACAGAGACAGGGGGCAGTCTGCTCATCCACTGAGTCTGTGATACAGAGACAGGGGGCGGTCTACTTATCCCCTCAGTTTGTGATACAGAGACAGGGGACGGTCTACTCATTCCCTGAGTTTGTGATAGAGAGACGGGGGCGGTCTACTCATCCCCTGAGTCTGTGACACAGAGACAGGGCGCGGTCTGCTTATCCCCTCAGTTTGAGATACAGAGACAGGGGACGGTCTGCTCATCCCCTGAGTCTGTGATACAGAGACAGGGGGCGGTCTCCTCATCCCCTGAGTTTGTGATACAGAGACAGGGGGCGGTCTACTCGTCCCCTGAGTTTGTGATCCAGAGACAGGGGGCGGTCTACTCATCCCCTGAGTCTGTGATACTGAGACAGGCAGCCGTCTGCTCATTCCATAAATTCGTGATACAGAGACAGGGGACGGTCTACTCATCCCCTCAGTTTGAGATACAGAGACAGGGGATGGTCTGCTCATCCCCTGAGTTTGTGATAGAGAGACAGGGGGCGGTCTATTCACCCCCTGAGTCTGTGACACAGAGACAGGGGGCGGTCTACTCACCCCCTGAGTCTGTGATACAGAGACAGGGGGCGGTCTACTCATCCCCTGAGTCTGTGATACAGAGACAGGGGGCGGTCTTCTCATCCCCTGAGTCTGTGATACAGAGACAGGGGGCGGTCTACTCATCCCCTGAGTCTGTGACACAGAGACAGGGGGCGGTCTACTTATCCCCTCAGTTTGTGATACAGAGACAGGTGACAGTCTACTCATCCCCTGAGTCTGTGATACAGAGACAGGGGGCGGTCTACTCATCCCCTGAGTCTGTGATGCAGAGACAGGGGGCAGTCTACTTATCCCCTAAATCTATGTTACAAAGACAGGGGCCGGTCTACTCATCCCCTCAGTATGTGACACAGAGACAGGGGGCGGTCTACTCATCCCCTGAGTCAGTGATACAGAGACAGGGGCGGTCTACTTATCCCCTCAGTTTGTGAAACAGAGACAGGGGGCGGTCTACTCATCCACTGAGTCTGTGATGCCTAGACAGGGGGCGGTCTACTCATCCACTGAGTGTGTGATACAAAGACAGGGGGCTGTCTAGTCATCCCCTGACTCTGAGATGCAGAGACAGCGGGCGGTCTACTCATCCCCTGAGTCTTTGATACAGTGACAGGGGGCGGTCTTCTCATCCACTGAGTTTGTGATACAGAGACAGGTGACGTTCTACTCATCCACTGACTCTGTGAGACAGAGACAGGGGGCGGTCTACTCATCCACTGAGTCTGTGATACAGAGACAGGTGACGGTCTACTCATCCCCCGAGTGTGTGATACAGAGACAGGGGGCGGTCTACTCATTCCCTGAGTCTGTGATACAGAGACAGGGGGCGGTCTAATCATACCCTGAGTCTGTGATACAGAGACAGGAGGCGGTCAACTCATCCCCTGAGTCTGTGATACAGAGATAGGGGGCGGTTAACTCAATCGCTGAGTGTGAGATACTGAGACAGGAGGCGGTCAACTCATCCCCTCAGTCTGTGACACAGAGAAATGGGGCTGTATACTCAACCCCTCAGTTTGTGATACAGAGAAAGGGGGCGGTCTACTCATCCCCTGAGTCTGTGATACAAAGACAGATGGCGGTCTACTCATCTCCTGAGTCTGTGATACAGGGAGAGGGGGCAGTCTGCTCATCCCCTGAGTCTGTGATGCAGAGACAGGGGGCAGTCTGCTCATCCACTGAGTGTGTGATACAAAGACAGGGGACAGTCTACTCATCCCCTCAGTTTGTGATACAGAGACAGGGGGCGGTCTACTCATCCCCTGAGTCTGTGATACAGAGACAGGGGGCAGTCTGCTCATCCACTGAGTCTGTGATACAGAGACAGGGGGCGGTCTACTTATCCCCTCAGTTTGTGATACAGAGACAGGGGACGGTCTACTCATTCCCTGAGTTTGTGATAGAGAGACGGGGGCGGTCTACTCATCCCCTGAGTCTGTGACACAGAGACAGGGCGCGGTCTGCTTATCCCCTCAGTTTGAGATACAGAGACAGGGGACGGTCTGCTCATCCCCTGAGTCTGTGATACAGAGACAGGGGGCGGTCTCCTCATCCCCTGAGTTTGTGATACAGAGACAGGGGGCGGTCTACTCGTCCCCTGAGTTTGTGATCCAGAGACAGGGGGCGGTCTACTCATCCCCTGAGTCTGTGATACTGAGACAGGCAGCCGTCTGCTCATTCCATAAATTCGTGATACAGAGACAGGGGACGGTCTACTCATCCCCTCAGTTTGAGATACAGAGACAGGGGATGGTCTGCTCATCCCCTGAGTTTGTGATAGAGAGACAGGGGGCGGTCTATTCACCCCCTGAGTCTGTGACACAGAGACAGGGGGCGGTCTACTCACCCCCTGAGTCTGTGATACAGAGACAGGGGGCGGTCTACTCATCCCCTGAGTCTGTGATACAGAGACAGGGGGCGGTTTTCTCATCCCCTGAGTCTGTGATACAGAGACAGGGGGCGGTCTACTCATCCCCTGAGTCTGTGACACAGAGACAGGGGGCGGTCTACTTATCCCCTCAGTTTGTGATACAGAGACAGGTGACAGTCTACTCATCCCCTGAGTCTGTGATACAGAGACAGGGGGCAGTCTACTTATCCCCTCAGTTTGTGATACAGAGACAGGGGGCGGTCTACTCATCCACTGAGTCTGTGACACAGAGACAGGGGTCGGTCTACTTATCCCCTCAGTTTGTGATCCAGAGAAAGGGGACGGTCTACTCAGCCCCTCAGTTTGTGATACAGAGACAGAGGGAGGTCTACTCATCCCCTGAGTCTGTGATACAGAGACAGGGGGCGGTCTACTTATCCCCTCAGTTTGAGATACAGAGACAGAGGACGCTCTGCTCATCCCCTGAGTTTGTGATAGAGAGACACGGGGCGGTCTACTTATCCCCTCAGTTTGAGATACAGAGACAGGAGGCGGTCTACTTATCCCCTGAGTCTGTGACACAGAGACAGGGGGCGGTCTACTCATCCCCTGAGTCTGTGACACAGAGACAGGGGGCGGTCTACTTATCCCCTGAGTCTGTGACACAGAGACAGTGGACGGTCTACTCATCCCCTGAGTCTGTGACACAGAGACAGGGGGCGGTCTACTCATCCGCTAAATTTGTGATACAGAAACAGGGGGCAGTGTACTCATCCCCTGAGTCTGTGATACAGGGACAGGGGGCGGTCTACTCATCCCCTGAGTCTGTGATACAGGGACAGGGGGCGGTCTACTCATCCCCTGAGTCTGTGATACAGAGACAGGTGGCGGTCGACTCATCCCCGAGTGTGTGATACAGAGACAGGGGCCGCTTTACTCATCCCCTGAGTCTGTCACACAGAGAAAGGGGGCGGTCTACTCATCCACTGAATGTGTGATACAAAGACAGGGGGCGGTCTACTCATCCCCTGAGTCCGTGATACAAAGACAGGGGGCGGACTACTCATCCCCTGAGTCTGTGATACAGAGACAGGGGGCGCTTTACTCATCCCCTGAGTCTGTCACACAGAGAAAGGGGGCGGTCTACTCATCCCCTGAGTCTGTGATACAGAGACAGGAGGCAGTCTGCTCATCCACTGAGTCTGTGATACAGAGACAGGGGGCGGTCTACTTAACTCCTCAGTTTGTGATACAGAGACAGGGGACGGTCTGCTCATCCCCTGAGTCTGTGATACAGAGACAGGGGGCAGTCTGCTCATCCACTGAGTCTGTGATACAGAGACAGGGGGCGGTCTACTTATCCCCTCAGTTTGTGATACAGAGACAGGGTGCGGTCTACTCATCCCCTAAATTTGTGATACAGAGACAGGGTCGGTCTACTCATCCCATGAGTTTGTGATAGAGAGACAGGGGGCGGTCTTCTCATCCCCTGAATCAATGATACAGAAACAGGGGGCGGTCTACTCATCCCCTGAGTCTGTGATACAGAGACAGGTGGCGGTCGACTCATCCCCTGAGTCTGTGATACAGAGACAGGGGGCGGTCTACTCATCCCCTGAGTTTGTGATACAGAGAAAGGTGGCTGTCGACTCATCCCCTGAGTCTGGCACACAGAGAAAGGGGGCGGTCTACTCATCCACTGAATGTGTGATACAAAGCCAGGGGACGGTCTACTCATCCCCTGAGTCCGTGATACAAAGACAGGGGGCGGACTACTCATCCCCTGAGTCTGTGATACAGAGACAGGGGGTGGTCTACTCATCCCCTGAGTATGTGATATCGAAACAGGGGGCAGTCTACTCATCCCCTGACTGTGATATAGAGACAGTGTGCGGTGTACTCAACCCCTGAGTCTATTATGCAGAGACAGGGGGCGGTCTACTCATCCCCTGAATCAATAAGACAAGACAGGGGGCGGTCTACTCATCCCCTGAGTCTGTGATACAGAGACAGGGGGGGGGGGTGTACTCTTCCCCTGAGACTGTGATACAGAGACAGGGGGCCATCTACTCATCCCCTGAATCAATGAGACAGAGACAGGGGGCCGTCTACTCATCCCGTGAGAGTGTGATACAGAGACAGGGGGCGCTCGAACCATCCCCCGAGTGTGCGAGACGGGGACAGGGGGCGGACTACTCATCACATGAGTCTGTGATACAGAGACAGGGGGCACTTTACTCATCGCCTGAGTCTATGACACAGCGAGAGGGGGCGGTCTACTCATCCCCTGAGTCTATGACACAGCGAGAGGGGGCGGTCTACTCAACCCCTGAGTCTATTATTCAGCGACAGGAGGCGGTCTACTCATTCCCTGAGTCTGTGATACAGAGACAAGGGGCAGTTTACTCATCGCCTGAGTCTATGATATAGAGACAGTGTGCAGTCTACTCAACCCCTGAGTCTATGACACAGCGAGAGGGGGCGGTCTACTCATTCCCTGAGTCTGTGATACAGAGACAAGGGGCAGTTTACTCATCTCCTGAGTCTATGATATAGAGACAGTGTGCAGTCTACTCAACCCCTGAGTCTATGACACAGCGAGAGGGGGCGGTCTACTCATCCCCTGAATCAATGATACAAGACAGGGGGCGGTCTACTCATCCCCTGAATCAATGATACATGACAGGGGGCGGTCCACTCATCCCCTGAGTCTGTGATACAAAGACAGGGGACGGTCTACTCATCCCCTGAGTCTGTGATACAGAGACAGTGGACGGTCTACTCATCCCCTGAGTCTGTGATACAGAGACAGGGGGCGGTCTACTCATCCCCTGAGTCTGTGATACAAAGACAGGGGGCGGTCTACTCATCCCCTGAGTCTGAGATACAGAGACAGGGGGCGGTCTACTCTTCCCCTGAGTCTGAGATACAGAGACAGGGGGCGGTCTACTCATCCCCTGAGTCTGAGATACAGAGACAGGGGGCGGTCTACTCTTCCCCTGAGTCTGAGATACAGAGACAGGGGGCGGTCTACTCATCCCTTGTGGCTGTGACACAAAGACAGGGGGGGGTCTATTCATCTCCTGAGTCTTTGATGCAGAGACAGGGGGCCGTCTACCCATTCCCTAAATTTGTGATACAGAGACAGGGGGCATTCTACTTAGCCCCAAAGTCCCTGAAATACAGACAGGGGCCATTCTACTCAGAATGAGTACATTAGAGATAGTCAGCACGGTTTTGTGACGGGTAGGTCGTGCCTCACAAACCTTATTGAGTTTTTCGAGAAGGTGACCAAACAGGTGGATGAGGGTAAAGCACTGGATGTGGTGTATATGGATTTCAGTAAGGCGTTTGATAAGGTTCCCCACGGTAGGCTATTGCAGAAAATACGCAAGTATGGGGTTGAAGGTGATTTAGAGCTTTGGATCAGAAATTGGCTAGCTGAAAGAAGACAGAGGGTGGTGGTTGATGGCAAATGTTCATCCTGGAGTTTAGTTACTAGTGGTGTACCGCAAGGATCTGTTTTAGGGCCACTGCTGTTTGTCATTTTTATAAATGACCTGGAAGAGGGTGTAGAAGGGTGGGTTAGTAAATTTGCAGATGACACTAAGGTCGGTGGAGTTGTGGATAGTGCCGAAGGATGTTGTCGGGTACAGAGAGACATAGATAGCCTGCAGAGCTGGGCTGAGAGATGGCAAATGGAGTTTAATGCGGAAAAGTGTGAGGTGATTCACTTTGGAAGGAGTAACAGGAATGCAGAGTACTGGGCTAATGGGAGGATTCTTGGTACTGTAGATGAACAGAGAGATCTTGGTGTCCAGGTACATAAATCCCGGAAGGTTGCTAACCAGGTTAATAGGGCTGTTAAGAAGGCATATGGTGTGTTAGCTTTTATTAGTAGGGGGATCGAGTTTCGGAGCCACGAGGTCATGCTGCAGCTGTACAAGACTCTGGTGAGACCGCACCTGGAGTATTGCGTGCAGTTCTGGTCACCGCATTATAGGAAGGATGTCGAAGCTTTGGAAAGGGTGCAGAGGAGATTTACTAGGATGTTGCCTGGTATGGAGGGAAGGTCTTACGAGGAAAGGCTGAGGGACTTGACGTTGTTTTCGTTGGAGAGAAGGAGGAGGAGAGGTGACTTAATAGAGACATATAAGATAATCAGAGGGTTAGATAGGGTGGATAGTGAGAGTCTTTTTCCTTGGATGGTGATGGCAAACATGAGGGGACATAGCTTCAAGTTGAGGGGCGATAGATATCGGACAGATGTGAGAGGTAGTTTCTTTACTCAGAGAGTAGTAAGGGCGTGGAACGCCCTGCCTGCAGCAGTAGTAGATTCGCCAACTTTAAGGGCATTTAAGTGGACATTGGATAGACACATGGATGAAAATGGAATAGTGTAGGTCAGATGGTTTCACAGGTCGGCGCAACATCGAGGGCCGAAGGGCCTGTACTGCGCTGTAATGTTCTAAATTCTAAATTCTAAATTCTAAATACTCATCACCCGGGTCTCTGAGACAGAGACTGGGGGAGATCTATTCAATCCTGAGTGTGTGATTCAGAGAAAGGGGGCGTTGTACTCATCCCCTGAGTCTGTGATACAGAGACAGGGGGCGCTCTACCCATCCCCCGAGTCTGTGATACAGAGACAGGGGGCAGTCTACTCATTCCCTGAGTCTGTGATACAGAGGAAGGGGGCGGTCTACTCATCCCCTGAGTCTGTGATACAGAGACAGGGGGCGGTCTACTCATCCCCCGAGTCTGTGATACAGAGACAGGGGGCGGTCTACTCATCCCCTGAGTCTGTGATACAAAGACAGGGGGTGGTCTACTCATCCCCTGAGTCTGTGATACAGAGACAGGGGGCGTTCTACTCATCCCCTGAGTCTGTGATACAAAGACAGGGGGTGGTCTACTCATCCCCTGAGTCTGTGATACAAAGACAGGGGGTGGTCTACTCATCCCCTGAGTCTGTTATACAGAGACAGGGGGCTGTCTACTCATTCCCTGAGTCTGTGATACAGAGACAGGGGGCGGTCTACTCATCCCCTGAGTCTGTGATACTGAGACAGGGGGCGGTCTACTCATCCCCTAAATTTGTGATACAGAGCCAGGGGGCGGTCTACTCATCCCCTGAGTCTGTTATACAGAGACAGGGGGCTGTCTACTCATCCCCTGAGTCTGTGATACAGAGACAGGGGGCGGTCTACTTATCCCCCGAGTCTGTAGTGCAGAGTTTGGGGGCGGTTAACTCTTGCCCTGAGTCTGTGATACAGAGGCAGGGGGCGGCCTACTCATCCCCCGAGTGTGTGATACAGAGAAAGGGGGCAGTCTGCTCATCCCCTGAGTCGGAGATACAGAGACAAGGGGCAGTTTACTCATCCCCTGGGTCTGTGATTCAGAGGAAGGGGGCGGTCTACTCATTCCCTGAGTCTGTGATAGAGACGAAGGGGCCGGTCTACTCATCCACTGAGTCTGTGATACAGAGACAGGGGCCGGTCTACTCATCCCCTCATTTTGTGATACAGAGACAGGGGGCGGTCTACTCATCCCCTGAGTCTGTGATACAGAGACAGGGGGCAGTCTACTTATCCCCTAAATTTTTGTTATAAAGACAGGGGGCGGTCCACTTATCCCCTCAGTATATGATACAGAGACAGGGGGTGGTCTACTCATCCCCTGAGTCAGTGATACAGAGACAGGGGCGGTCTACTTATCCCCTCAGTTTGTGAAACAGAGACAGGGGGCGGTCTACTCATCCACTGAGTCTGTGATGCCTAGACAGGGGGCGGTCTACTCATCCACTGAGTGTGTGATACAAAGACAGGGGGCTGTCTAGTCATCCCCTGACTCTGAGATGCAGAGACAGGGGGCGGTCTACTCATCCCCTGAGTCTTTGATACAGTGACAGGGGGCGGTCTTCTCATCCACTGAGTTTGTGATACAGAGACAGGTGACGGTCTACTCATCCACTGACTCTGTGAGACAGAGACAAGGGGCGGTCTACTCATCCACTGAGTCTGTTATACAGAGGCAGGGGGAGGTCTACTCATCCCCCGATTCTGTGATACAGAGACAGGGGGCGGTCTCATCATGCCCTGAGTCTGTGATACAGAGACAGGAGGCGGTCAACTCATCCCCTCAGTCTGTGACAAAGAGAAATGGGGCAGTATACTCAACCCCTCAGTTTGTGATACAGAGAAAGGGGGCGGTCTACTCATCCCCTGAGTCTGTGATACAGAGAGAGGGGGTAGTCTGCTCATCCCCTCAGTATGTGATGCAGAGACAGGGGGCGGTCTACTCATTCCCTGAGTCTGTGATACAGAGACAGGGGGCGGTCTTCTCATCCCCTGAGTCTGTGATACAGAGACAGGGGGCGGTCTACTCATCCACTGAGTCTGTGATACAGAGACAGGGGGCGGTCTTCTCATCCCCTGAGTCTGTGATACAGAGACAGGGGGCGGTCTTCTCATCCACAGAGTGTCTGATACAAAGACAGGAGGCGGTCTACTCATCTCCAGAGTCTGTGATACAGAGATCGGGGGCGGTCTACTCATCCCCCGAGTGTGTGATACAGAGAAAGGGGGCTGTCTAATCATGCCCTGAGTCTGTGATCCAGAGACAGAGGCGGTCAACTCATCTCCCGAGTCTGTGATACAGAGATAGGGGGTGGTTAACTCAATCGCTGAGAGTGAGATACAGAGACAGGGGGTGCTCTACTCATTCCCTCAGTTTGTGAGACAGAGATAGGGGGCAGTCTACTCATCCCCTGAGTTTGTGATACAGAGACAGGGGGCGATCTTCTCATCCACTGAGTCTGTGATACAGAGACATGGGGCGGTCTACTCATCCCCTGAGTCTGTGATACAGAGACAGGGGGCAGTCTGCTCATCGCCTGAGTCTGTGACACAGAGACAGGGACTGTCTACTCATCCACTGAGTGTGTGATACAAATACAGGGGGCGGTCTACTTATCCCCTAAATTTGTGTGACAAAGACAGGGGGCGGTCTACTCATCCCCTGACTCTGTGAGACAGAGACAGGGGGCGGTCTACTCATCCCCTGAGTGTGAGATACAGAGACAGGGGGCGGTCTACTCATCCCCTGAGTCTGAGATACAGAGACAAGGGGCAGTTTACTCATCCCCTGGGTCTGTGATAAAGAGGAAGGGGGCGGTCTACTCATCCCCTGAGTCTGTGATACAGAGACAGGGGGCGGTCTACTCATCCCCTCAGTTTGTGATACAGTGACAGGGGGAGGTCTACTCATCCCCTGAGTCTGTGATACAGAGACAGGGGGCAGTGTACTCATCCCCTGAGTCTGTGATACAGAGACAGGGGGCGGTCTACTCATCCCCTCAGTTTGTGATACAGAGACAGGTTGCGGTCTACTCATCCCCTGAGTCTGTGAAACAGAGACAGGGGGAGGTCTGCTCATCCCCTCAGTATGTGATACAGAGACAGGGGGCGGTCTACTTATCCCCCGAGTCTGTGATACAGAGACAGGGGGCGGTCTACTTATCCCCCGAGTCTGTGATACAGAGACAGGGGCGGTCTACTTATCCCCTCAGTTTGTGAAACAGAGACAGGGGGCGGTCTACTCATCCACTGAGTGTGTGATGCCTAGACAGGGGGCGGTCTACTCATCCACTGAGTGTGTGATGCCTAGACAGGGGGCGGTCTACTCATCCCCTGAGTCAGTGATACAGAGACAGGGGCGGTCTACTTATCCCCTCAGTTTGTGAAACAGAGACAGGGGGCGGTCTACTCATCCACTGAGTGTGTGATGCCTAGACAGGGGGCGGTCTACTCATCCCCTGAGTCAGTGATACAAAGACAGGGGGCGGTCTACTCATCCACTGAGTGTGTGATGCCTAGACAGGGGGCGGTCTACTCATCCCCTGAGCCTTTGATACAGAGACAGGGGGCGGTCTTCTCATCCACTGAGTTTGTGATACAGAGACAGGGGGCGGTCTACTCATCCCCTGAGTCTGTTATACAGAGACAGGGGGCAGTCTACTCATTCCCTGAATCAATGATACAGAGTCAGGGGGCGGTCTACTCATCCCCCGATTCTGTGATACAGAGACAGGGGGCGGTCTACTCATCCCCCGAGTGTGTGATACAGAGACAGGGGGCGGTCTACTCATACCCAGAGTCTGTGAAACAGAGAAAGGGGGCAGTCTAATCATGCCCTGAGTCTGTGATACAGAGACAGGAGGCGGTCAACTCATCCCCTGAGTCTGTGATACAGAGATAGGGGGCGGTTAACTCAATCGCTGAGTGTGAGATACAGAGACAGTGGGCGGTCTACTCATCCCCTGAGACTGTGATACAGAGACAGGAGGCGGTCAACTCATCCCCTCAGTCTGTGACACAGAGAAATGGGGCAGTATACTCAACCCCTCAGTTTCTGATACAGAGACAGGGGGCGGTCTACTCATCCCCTGAGTCTGTGATACAGAGACAGGGGCCGGTTTACCCATCCACTGAGTCTGTGATGCCTAGACAGGGGGCGGTCTACTCATCCACTGAGTGTGTGATACAAAGACAGGAGGCGGTCTACTCATCTCCCGTGTCTGTGATACAGAGATCGGGGGCGGTCTAATCATCCCCTGAGTCTGTGATACAGATATAGGGGGCGGTCTACTCATCCCCTGAGTGTGTGATACAGAGACAGGGGGCGGTCTACTCATCCCCTGAGTGTGTGATACAGAGACAGGGGGCGGTCTACTCATCCCCTCAGTCTGTGATACAGAGACAGGGGGCGATCTTCTCATCCACTGAGTCTGTGACACAGAGACAGATGACGGTCTACACATCCCCTGAATCAATGATACAGAGACAGGGGGCGGTGTACTCATCCCCTGAATCAATGATACAGAGACAGGGGGCGGTCTACTCATCCCCTGAGTCTGAGATACAGAGACAAGGGGCAGTTTACTCATCCCCTGGGTCTGTGATAAAGAGGAAGGGGGCGATCTACTCATCCCCTGAGTCTGTGATACAGAGACAAGGGGCGGTCTACTCATCCCCTGAGTCTGTGAAACAGAGACAGGGGGCAGTCTGCTCATCCCCTCAGTATGTGATACAGAGACAGGGGGCGGTCTACTCATCCCCTGAGTCTGTGATACAGAGACAAGGGGCGGTCTACTCATCCCCTGAGTCTGTGAAACAGAGACAGGGTCAGTCTGCTCATCCCCTCAGTATGTGATACAGAGACAGGGGGCGGTCTACTCATCCCCTGAGTCTGTGATACAGAGACAGGGGGCGGTCTACTCATCCCCTGAGTCTGTGATACAGAGACAGGGGGCGGTCTTCTCATCCACTGACTCTGTGATACTGAGACATGGGGCAGTCTGCTCATCGCCTGAGTCTATGACACAGAGACAGGGGGCTGTCTACTCATCCCCCGAGTCTGTGATACAGAGACAGGGGGCGGTCTACTCATCCCCCGAGTCTGTGATACAGAGACAGGGGGCAGTCTACTTATCCCCTAAATTTGTGTTACAAAGACAGGGGGCGGTCCACTTATCCGCTCAGTATGTGATACAGAGACAGGGGGTGGTCTACTCATCCCCTGAGTCTGTGATACAGAGACAGGGGGCAGTCTGCTTATCCCCTCAGTTTGTGAAACAGAGACAGGGGGCGGTCTACTCATCCACTGAGTCTGTGATGCCTAGACAGGGGGCTGTCTACTCATCCACTGAGTGTGTGATACAAAGACAGGGGCTGTCTAGTCAGTTTGTGAAACAGAGACATGGGGCGGTCTACTCATCCCCTGAGTCTTTGATACAGTGACAGGGGGCGGTCTTCTCATCCACTGAGTTTGTGATACAGAGACAGGTGACGGTCTACTCATCCACTGACTCTGTGAGACAGAGACAGGGGGCGGTCTACTCACCACTGTGTCTGTGATACAGAGACAGGGGGCGATCTTCTCATCCACTGAGTGTGTGATACAGAGACAGGGGGCGGTCTACTTATCCCCTAAATTTGTGAGACAGAGACAGGGGGCGGTCTTCTCATCCACTGAGTCTGTGACACAGAGACAGATGACGGTCTACTCATCCCCTGAATCAATGATACAGAGACAGGGGACGGTGTACTCATCCCCTGAATCAATGATACAGAGACAGGGGGCGGTCTACTCATCCCCTGAGTGTGAGATACAGAGACAAGGGGCAGTTTACTCATCCCCTGGGTCTGAGATAGAGAGACAAGGGGCAGTTTACTCATCCCCTGGGTCTGTGATCAAGAGGAAGGGGGCGGTCGACTCATCCCCTGAGTCTGTGATACAGAGACAGGGGGCGGTCTTCTCATCCACTGAGTCTGTGACACAGAGACAGATGACGGTCTACTCATCCCCTGAATCAATGATACAGAGACAGGGGGCGGTCTACTCATCCCCTGAATCAATGATACAGAGACAGGGGGCGGTGTACTCATCCCCTGAATCAATGATACAGAGACAGGGGGTGGTCTACTCATCCCCTGAGTCTGAGATACAGAGACAAGGGGCAGTTTACTCATCCCCTGGGTCTGTGATAAAGAGGAAGGGGGCGGTCGACTCATCCCCTGAGTCTGTGATACAGAGACAGGGGGCGGTCTACTCATCCCCTCAGTTTGTGATACAGTGACAGGGGGCGGTCTACTCATCCCCTGAGTCTGTGAAACAGAGACAGGGGGCAGTCTGCTCATCCCCTCAGTATGTGATACAGAGACAGGGGGCGGTCTACTCATCCCCTGAGGCTGTGATACAGAGACGGGGGGCTGTCTACTCATCCCCTGAGTCTGTGATACAGAGACAGGGGGCGGTCTACTCATCCCCTGAGTCTGTGATACAGAGACAGGGGGCGGTCTACTCATCCCCTGAGTCTGTGATACAGAGACAGGGGGCGGTCTTCTCATCCACTGACTCTGTGATACTGAGACTGGGGGCAGTCTGCTCATCGCCTGAGTCTGTGACACAGAGACAGGGGGATGTCTACTCATCCCCTGAATCAATGATACAGAGACAGGGGGTGGTCTACTCATCCCCCGAGTCTGTGATACAGAGACAGGGGGCGGTCTACTCATCCCCTGAGTCTGTGATACAGAGACAGGGGGCAGTCTACTTATCCCCTAAATTTGTGTTACAAAGACAGGGGGCGGTCTACTTATCCCCTCAGTTTGTGAAACAGAGACAGGGGGCGGTCTACTCATCCACTGAGTCTGTGATGCCTAGACAGGGGGCGGTCTACTCATCCACTGAGTGTGTGATACAAAGACAGGGGGCTGTCTAGTCATCCCCTGACTCTGAGATGCAGAGACAGGGGGCGGTCTACTCATCCCCTGAGTCTTTGATACAGTTACAGGGGGCGGTCTTCTCATCCGCTGAGTTTGTGATACAGAGACAGGTGACGGTCTACTCAGCCACTGACTCTGTGAGACAGAGACAGGGGGCGGTCTACTCATCCCCCGATTCTGTGATACAGAGACAGGGGGCGGTGTACTCATCCCCCGATTGTGTGATACAGAGAAAGGGGGCGGTCTACTCATCCCCTGAGTCTGTGAAACAGAGACCGGGGGCAGTCTGCTCATCCCCTCAGTATGTGATACAGAGACAGGGGGCGGTCTACTCATCCCCTGAGGCTGTGATACAGAGACAGGGGGCGGTCTACTCATCCCCTGAGTCTGTGATACAGAGACAGGGGGCGGTCTACTCATCCCCTGAGTCTGTGATACAGAGAAAGGGGGCGGTCTACTCATCCCCTGAGTCTGTGATACAGAGACAGGGGGCGGTCTTCTCATCCACTGACTCTGTAATACTGAGACAGGGGGCAGTCTGCTCATCGCCTGAGTCTGTGACACAGAGACAGGGGGATGTCTACTCATCCCCTGAATCAATGATACAGAGACAGGGGGCGGTCTACTCATCCCCCGAGTCTGTGATACAGAGACAGGGGGCGGTCTACTCATCCCCTGAGTCTGTGATACAGAGACAGGGGGCAGTCTACTTATCCCCTAAATTTGTGTTACAAAGACAGGGGGCGGTCTACTTATCCCCTCAGTTTGTGAAACAGAGACAGGGGGCGGTCTACTCATCCACTGGGTCTGTGATGCCTAGACAGGGGGCGGTCTACTCATCCACTGAGTGTGTGATACAAAGACAGGGGGCTGTCTCGTCATCCCCTGACTCTGAGATGCAGAGACAGGGGGCGGTCTACTCATCCCCTGAGTCTTTGATACAGTTACAGGGGGCGGTCTTCTCATCCGCTGAGTTTGTGATACAGAGACAGGTGACGGTCTACTCATCCACTGACTCTGTGAGACAGAGACAGGGGGCGGTCTACTCATCCCCCGATTCTGTGATACAGAGACAGAGGGCGGTGTACTCATCCCCCGATTGTGTGATACAGAGAAAGGGGGCGGTCTACTCATCCCCTGAGTCTGTGATACAGAGAGAGGGGGCAGTCTACTCACCCCCTGAGTCTGTGACACAGAGACAGGGGGCGGTCTACTCATCACCTGAGTCTGTGATACAGTGACAGGGGGCGGTCTTCTCAGCCCCTGAGTCTGTGATACAGTGACAGGGGGCGGTCTACTCATCCCCTGAGTTTGTGATACAGAGACAGGGGGCGGTCTACTCATCCCCTCAGTTTGTGACACAGAGACAGGGGGCGGTCTACTTATCCCCTCAGTTTGAGATACAGAGACAGGGGACGCTCTGCTCATCCCCTGAGTTTGTGATTGAGAGACAGGCAGCCGTCTGCTCATTCCATAAATTCGTGATACAGAGACAGGGGACGGTCTACTCATCCCCTGAGTTTGTGATACAGAGACAGGGGGCGGTCTACTCATCCCCTGAGACTGTGATACAGAGACAGGGGGCGGTCTACTCATCCCCTGAGTCTGTGATACAGAGACAGGGGGCGCTCTACTCATCCCCTGAGTCTGTGATACAGAGACAGGGGGCGGTCTACCTATCCCCTCAGTTTGAGATACAGAGACAGGGGGCGGTCTACTCATCCCCTGAGTCTGTGAAACAGAGACAGGGAGCGCTCTACTCATCCCCTGAGTCTGTGATACAGAGACAGGGGGCGGTCTACTTATCCCCTCAGTTTGAGATACAGAGACAGGGGGCGGTCTACTCATCCCCTGAGTCTGTGAAACAGAGACAGGGGGCGATCGACTCACCCCCTGAGTCTGTGACACAGAGACAGGGGGCGGTCTACCTATCCCCTCAGTTTGTGATACAGAGACAGGGGGCAGTCTACTCATCCCCTGAGTTTGTGATACAGAGACAGGGGGCGGTCTACTCATCCCCTCAGTTTGTGACACAGAGACAGGGGGCGGTCTACTTATCCCCTCAGTTTGAGATACAGAGACAGGGGACGCTCTGCTCATTCCCTGAGTTTGTGATTGAGAGACAGGCAGCCGTCTGCTCATTCCATAAATTCGTGATACAGAGACAGGGGACGGTCTACTCATCCCCTGAGTTTGTGATACAGAGACAGGGGGCGGTCTACTCTTCCCCTGAGTCTGTGAAACAGAGACAGGGAGCGCTCTACTCATCCCCTGAGTCTGTGATACAGAGACAGGGGGCGGTCTACTTATCCCCTCAGTTTGAGATACAGAGACAGGGGGCGGTCTACTCATCCCCTGAGTCTGTGAAACAGAGACAGGGGGCGATCGACTCATCCCCTGAGTCTGTGACACAGAGACAGGGGGCGGTGTACCTATCCCCTCAGTTTGTGATACAGAGACAGGGGGCAGTCTACTCATCCCCTGAGTTTGTGATACAGAGACAGGGGGCGGTCTACTCATCCGCTAAATTTGTGACACAGAGACAGTGTCGGTCTACTTATCCCCTCAGTTAGTGATAGAGTGACAGGGGGCGGTCTACTCATCCCCTGAGTCTGTGAAACAGAGACAGGGGGCGATCTATTCATCCCCTGAGTCTGTGAAACAGAGACAGGGGGCGATCTACTCATCCCCTGAGTCTGTGACACAGAGACAGGGGGCGGTGTACTCATCCCCTGAGTCTGTGATACAGGGACAGGGGGCGGTCTGCTCATCCACTGAGTCTGTGATACAGAGACAGGGGGCGGTCTGCTCATCCCCTGAGTCTGTGATACAGAGACAGGGGGCAGTCTGCTCATCCACTGAGTCTGTGATACAGAGACAGCGGGCGGTCTAATTATCCCCTCAGTTTGTGATACAGAGACCGGGGACGGTCTGCTCATCCCCTGAGTCTGTGATACAGAGACAGCGGGCGGTCTTATTATCCCCTCAGTTTGTGATACAGAGACCGGGGACGGTCTGCTCATCCACTGAGTCTGTGATACAGAGACAGGGGGCGGTCTACTTATCCCCTCAGTTTGTGATACAGAGACAGGGGGCGGTCTACTCATCCCCTAAATTTGTGATACAGAGACAGGGTCGGTCTACTTATCCCCTCAGTTTGAGATACAGAGACAGGCGGCGGTCTACTCATCCCCTGAGATTGTGATAGAGAGACAGGGGGCGGTCTTCTCATCCCCTGAATCAATGATACAGAAACAGGGGGCGGTGTACTCATCCCCTGAGTCTGTGATACAGGGACAGGGGGCGGTCTACTCATCCCCTGTGTCTGTGATACAGGGACAGGGGGCGTCTACTCATCCCCTGAGTCTGTGATACAGACACAGGTAGTGTCGACCCATCCCCTGAGTCTGTGATACAGGGACAGGGGGCGGTCTACTCATTCCCTGAGTCCGTGATACAAAGACAGGGGGCGGACTACTCATCCCCTGAGTCTGTGACACAGAGACAGGGGGCAGTCTACTCATCCCCTGAGTCTGTGATATGGAGACAGGGGGCAGTCTACTCATCCCCCGAGTTTGTGGTACAGAGACAGGAGGCTGTCTAATCATCCCCCGAGTGTGTGATACAGAGACAGGGGGCGGTCTACTCATCCCGAGTTTGTTATACAGAGACAGGGGGCGGTCTACTCATCCCCCGAGTGTGTGATACAGAGAAAGGGGGCAGTCTACTCATTCCCTGAGTCTGTGATACAGAGACAAGGGGCAGTTTACTCATCCCCTGGTCTGTGATACAGAGGAAGGGGGCGGTCTACTCATCCCCTGAATCAATGATACAGAGACAGGGGGCCGTCTACTCATCCCGTTGGAGTGTGATACAGAGACAGGGGGCGCTCGAACCATCCCCCGAGTGTGCGAGACGGGGACAGGGGGCGGACTACTCATCACATGAGTCTGTGATACAGAGACAGGGGGCACTTTACTCATCGCCTGAGTCTATGACACAGCGAGAGGGGGCGGTCTACTCATCCCCCGAGTGTGTGATACAGAGAAAGGGGGCAGTCTACTCATTCCCTGAGTCTGTGATACAGAGACAAGGGGCAGTTTACTCATCCCCTGGTCTGTGATACAGAGGAAGGGGGCGGTCTACTCATCCCCTGAGTCTTTGATACAGAGACAGGGGACGGTCAACTCATCCAAAGAGTCTGTGATACAGAGACAGGGGGCGGTCTACTCATCACCTGAGTCTGTGATACAGAGACAGGAGGCGGTCTACTCATCCCCTGAGTCTGAGATACAGAGACAAGGGGCAGTTTACTCATCCCCTGGGTCTGCGATACAGAGGAAGGGGGCGGTCTAGTCATCCCCTGAGTCTGTGATACAGAGACAGGGGGGGGTCTACTCTACCCCTGAGACTGTGATACAGAGACAGGGGGCCATCAACTCATCCCCTGAATCAATGATACAGAGACAGGGGGCGGTCTACTCATCCCCTGAGTCTGTGATACAAAGACAGGGGACGGTCTACTCATCCCCTGAGTCTGTGATACAGAGACAGGAGGCAGTCTACTCATCCCCTGAGTCTGTGATACAAAGACAGGGGGCAGTCTACCCATTCCATAAATTTGTGATACAGAGACAGGGGGCATTCTACTTAGCCCCAAAGTCCCTGAAATACAGACAGGGGCCATTCTACTCATCACCCGGGTCTCTGAGACAGAGACTGGGGGAGATCTATTCAATCCTGAGTGTGTGATTCAGAGAAAGGGGGCGTTGTACTCATCCCGTGAGTCTGAGATACAGAGACAAGGGGCAGTTTACTGATCCCCTGGGTCTGTGATACAGAGACAGGCAGCCGTCTGCTCATTCCATAAATTCGTGATACAGAGACAGGGGGCGGTCTACTTATCCCCTCAGTTTGAGGTACAGAGACAGGGGACGGTCTACTCATCCCCTGAGTCTGTGATACAGAGACAGGGGGCGGTCTACTCATCCCTTGAGTCTGTGATACAGAGACAGGCAGCCGTCTGCTCATTCCATAAATTCGTGATACAGAGACAGGGGACGGTCTGCTCATCCCCTCAGTTTGTGATAGAGAGACAGGGGGCGGTCTACTCATCCCCTGAGTCTGTGATACAGAGACAGGGGGCGGTCTTCTCATCCCCTGAGTCTGTGATACAGTGACAGGTGGCGGTCTTCTCATCCCCTGAGTCTGTGATACAGTGACAGGGGGCAGTCTACTCACCCCCTGAGTCTGTGACACAGAGACAGGGGGCGGTCTACTCATCCCCTGAGTTTGTGATACAGAGACAGGGGGTGGTCTACTCACCCCCTCAGTTTGTGATACAGAGACAGGGGGCGGTCTACTCATCCCCTCAGTTTGTGACACAGAGACAGGGGGCGGTCTACTTATCCCCTCAGTTTGAGATACAGAGACAGGGGACGCTCTGCCCATCCCCTGAGTTTGTGATAGAGAGACAGGCAGCCGTCTGCTCATTCCATAAATTCGTGATACAGAGACAGGGGACGCTCTACTCATCCCCTGAGTTTGTGATACAGAGACAGGGGGCGGTCTACTCATCCCCTGAGACTGTGATACAGAGACAGGGGGCGGTCTACTCATCCCCTGAGTCTGTGATACAGAGACAGGGGGCGCTCTACTCATCCCCTGAGTCTGTGATACAGAGACAGGGGGCGGTCTACTTATCCCCTCAGTTTGAGATACAGAGACAGGGGGCGGTCTACTCATCCCCTGAGTCTGTGGTACAGAGACAGGAGGCTGTCTAATCATCCCCTGAGTCTGTGATACAGAGACAGGGGGCGGTCTACTTATCCCCTCAGTTTGAGATACAGAGACAGGGGGCGGTCTACTCATCCCCTGAGTCTGTGAAACAGAGACAGGGGGCGATCTACTCATCCCCTGAGTCTGTGACACAGAGACAGGGGGCGGTCTACCTATCCCCTCAGTTTGTGATACAGAGACAGGGGGCAGTCTACTCATCCCCTGAGTTTGTGATACAGAGACAGGGGGCGGTCTACTCATCCCCTAAATTTGTGATACAGAGACAGGGTCGGTCTACTTATCCCCTCAGTTTGAGATACAGAGACAGGCGGCGGTCTACTCATCCCCTGAGATTGTGATAGAGAGACAGGGGGCGGTCTTCTCATCCCCTGAATCAATGATACAGAAACAGGGGCCGGTGTACTCATCCCCTGAGTCTGTGATACAGGGACAGGGGGCGGTCTACTCATCCCCTGAGTCTGTGATACAGAGACAGGTGGCGGTCGACTCATCCCCTGAGTCTTTGATACAGGGACAGGGGGCGGTCTACTCATCCCCTGAGTCTGTGATACAGAGACAGGTAGCGGTCGACTCATCCCCTGAGTCTGTGATACAGGGACAGGGGGCGGTCTACTCATCCCCTGAGTCCGTGATACAAAGACAGGGGGCGGACTACTCATCCCCTGAGTCTGTGACACAGAGACAGGGGGTGGTCTACTCATCCCCTGAGTATGTGATATCGAAACAGGGGGCAGTCTACTCATCCCCTGACTCTGTGATATGGAGACAGGGGGCAGTCTACTCATCCCCCTAGTGTGTGGTACAGAGACAGGAGGCTGTCTAATCATCCCCCGAGTGTGTGATACAGAGACAGGGGGCGGTCTACTCATCCCGAGTTTGTTATACAGAGACAGGGGGCGGTCTACTCATCCCCCGAGTGTGTGATACAGAGAAAGGGGGCAGTCTACTCATTCCCTGAGTCTGTGATACAGAGACAAGGGGCAGTTTACTCATCCCCTGGTCTGTGATACAGAGGAAGGGGGCGGTCTACTCATCCCCTGAGTCTTTGATACAGAGACAGGGGACGGTCTACTCATCCAAAGAGTCTGTGATACAGAGACAGGGGGCGGTCTACTCATCACCTGAGTCTGTGATACAGAGACAGGGGGCGGTCTACACATCCCCTGAGTCTGTGATACAGAGACAGGAGGCGGTCTACTCATCCCCTGAGTCTGAGATACAGAGACAAGGGGCAGTTTACTCATCCCCTGGGTCTGTGATACAGAGGAAGGGGGCGGTCTAGTCATCCCCTGAGTCTGTGATACAGAGACAGCGGGGGGTCTACTCTTCCCCTGAGACTGTGATACAGAGACAGGGGGCCATCTACTCATCCCCTGAATCAATGATACAGAGACAGGGGGCCGTCTACTCATCCCGTGAGAGTGTGATACAGAGACAGGGGGCGCTCGAACCATCCCCCGAGTGTGCGAGACGGGGACAGGGGGCGGACTACTCATCACATGAGTCTGTGATACAGAGACAGGGGGCACTTTACTCATCGCCTGAGTCTAGGACACAGCGAGAGGGGGCGGTCTACTCATCCCCTGAGTCTGTGATATAGAGACAGTGTGCAGTCTACTCAACCCCTGAGTCTATTATGCAGCGACAGGAGGTGGTCTACTCATTCCCTGAGTCTGTGATACAGAGACAAGGGGCAGTTTACTCATCGCCTGAGTCTGTGATATAGAGACAGTGTGCAGTCTACTCAACCCCTGAGTCTATGACACAGCGAGAGGGGGCGGTCTACTCATCCCCTGAATCAATGATACAAGACAGGGGGCGGTCTACTCATCCCCTGAATCAATGATACAAGACAGGGGGCGGTCTACTCATCCCCTGAGTCTGTGATACAAAGACAGGGGACGGTCTACTCATCCCCTGAGTCTGTGATTCAGAGACAGTGGACGTTCTACTCATCCCCTGAGTCTGTGATACAGAGACAGGAGGCAGTCTACTCATCCCCTGAGTCTGTGATACAAAGACAGGGGGCGGTCTACTCATCCCCTGAGTCTGTGATACAGAGACAGGGGGCGGTCTCCTCTTCCCCTGAGTCTGAGATACAGAGACAGGGGGCGGTCTACTCATCCCCTGAGTCTGAGATACAGAGACAGGGGGCGGTCTACTCTTCCCCTGAGTCTGAGATACAGAGACAGGGGGCGGTCTACTCTTCCCCTGAGTCTGAGATACAGAGACAGGGGGCGGTCTCCTCTTCCCCTGAGTCTGAGATACAGAGACAGGGGGCGGTCTACTCATCCCCTGAGTCTGTGATACAGAGACAGGGGACGGTCTACTTATCCCCTCAGTTTGAGGTACAGAGACAGGGGACGGTCTACTTATCCCCTCAGTTTGAGGTACAGAGACAGGGGACGGTCTGCTCATCCCCTGAGTTTGTGATACAGAGACAGGGGGCGGTCTACTCATCCCCTGAGTTTGTGATACAGAGACAGGGGGCGGTCTACTCATCCCCTGAGTCTGTGATACAGAGACAGGCAGCCGTCTGCTCATTCCATAAATTCGTGATACAGAGACAGGGGACGGTCTCCTCATCCCCTCAGTTTGAGATACAGAGACAGGGGACGGTCTGCTCATCCCCTGAGTTTGTGATAGAGAGACAGGGGGCGGTCTACTCACCCCCTGAGTCTGTGACACAGAGACAGGGGGCGGTCTACTCACCCCCTGAGTCTATGACACAGAGACAGGGGGCGGTCTACTCATCCCCTGAGTTTGTGAAACAGAGGCAGGGGGCGGTCTACTCATCCCCTGAGTTGTGATACAGTGACAGGGGGCGGTCTTCTCATCCCCTGAGTCTGTGATACAGAGACAGGGGGCGGTCTACTTATCCCCTCAGTTTGTGATACAGAGACAGGTGACGGTCTACTCATCCCCTGAGTCTGTGATACAGAGACAGGGGTCGGTCTACTTATCCCCTCAGTTTGTGATACAGAGACAGGGGACGGTCTACTCAGCCCCTCAGTTTGTGATACAGAGACAGACGGCGGTCTACTTATCCCCTGAGTTTGTGATACAGAGACAGGGGGCGGTCTACTCATCCCCTCAGTTTGTGACACAGAGACAGGGGGCGGTCTACTTATCCCCTCAGTTTGAGATACAGAGACAGGGGACGCTCTGCTCATCCCCTGAGTTTGTGATAGAGAGACAGGGGGCGGTCTACTTATCCACTCAGTTTGAGATACAGAGACAGGAGGCGGTCTACTTATCCCCTCAGTTTGAGATACAGAGACAGGAGGCGGTCTACTTATCCCCTCAGTTTGAGATACAGAGACAGGAGGCGGTCTACTTATCCCCTCAGTTTGAGATACAGAGACAGGGGGCGGTCTACTCATCCCCTGAGTCTGTGAAACAGAGACAGGGAGCGCTCTACTCATCCCCTGAGTCTGTGATACAGAGACAGGGGGCGGTCTACTTATCCCCTCAGTTTGAGATACAGAGACAGGGGGCGGTCTACTTATCCCCTGAGTCTGTGACACAGAGACAGGGGGCGGTCTACTTATCCCCTCAGTTTGTGATACAGAGACAGGGGGCGGTCTACTCATCCCCTGAGTCTGTGACACAGAGACAGGGGGCGGTCTACTTATCCCCTGAGTCTGTGACACAGAGACAGGGGGCGATCTACTCATCCCCTGAGTCTGTGAAACAGAGACAGGGGGCGGTCTACTCATCCCCTGAGTCTGTGACACAGAGACAGGGGGCGGTCTACTTATCCCCTCAGTTTGTGATACAGAGACAGGGGGCAGTCTACTCATCCCCTGAGTTTGTGATACAGAGACAGGTGGCGGTCTACTCATCCGCTAAATTTGTGATACAGAGACAGTGTCGGTCTACTTATCCCCTCAGTTTGTGATAGAGAGACAGGGGGCGGTCTTCTCATCCCCTGAATCAATGATACAGAAACAGGGGGCGGTGTACTCATCCCCTGAGTCTGTGATACAGGGACAGGGGGCGGTCTACTCATCCTCTGAGTCTGTGATACAGAGACAGGGGGCGGTCTACTCATGCCCTGAGTCTGTGATACAGAGACAGGGGGCGCTTTACTCATCCCCTGAGTCTGTCACACAGAGAAAGGGGGCGGTCTACTCATCCACTGAATGTGTGATACAAAGACAGGGGACGGTCTACTCATCCCCTGAGTCCGTGATACAAAGACAGGGGGCGGTCTACTCATCCCCTGAGTCTGTGATACAGAGACAGGAGGCGGTCTACTTATCCCCTCAGTTTGTGATACAGAGACAGGGGGCGGTCTACTCATCACATGAGTCTGTCATACAGAGACAGGTGGCGGTCTACTCATCCCCTGAGTCTGTGATACAGAGACAGGAGGCGGTCTACTTATCCCCTCAGTTTGTGATACAGAGACAGGGGGCGGTCGACTTATCCCCTCAGTTTGTGATACAGAGACAGGGGGCGGTCTGCTCATCCCCTGAGTCTGTGATACAGAGACAGGGGGCAGTCTGCTCATCCACTGAGTCTGTGCTACAGAGACAGGGGGCGGTCTACTTATCCCCTCAGTTTGTGATACAGAGACAGGGGGCGGTCGACTCATCACCTGAGTCTGTGATACAGGGACAGGGGGCGGTCTACACATCCCCTGAGTCTGTGATACAGAGACAGGAGGCGGTCTACTCATCCCCTGAGTCTGAGATACAGAGACAAGGGGCAGTTTACTCATCCCCTGGGTCTGTGATACAGAGGAAGGGGGCGGTCTACTCATCCCCTGAGTATGTGATACAGAGACAGGGGGGGGTCTACTCTTCCCCTGAGACTGTGATACAGAGACAGGGGGCCATCTACTCATCCCCTGAATCAATGATACAGAGACAGGGGGCCGTCTACTCATCCCGTGAGAGTGTGATACAGAGACAGGGGGCGCTCGAACCATCCCCCGAGTGTGCGAGACGGGGACAGGGGGCGGACTACTCATCACATGAGTCTGTGATACAGAGACAGGGGGCACTTTACTCATCGCCTGAGTCTATGACACAGCGAGAGGGGGCGGTCTACTCATTCCCTGAGTCTGTGATAAAGAGACAAGGGGCAGTTTACTCATCGCCTGAGTCTGTGATATAGAGACAGTGTGCAGTCTACTCAACCCCTGAGTCTATGAGACAGCGAGAGGGGGCGGTCTACTCATCCCCTGAATCAATGATACAAGACAGGGGGCGGTCTACTCATCCCCTGAATCAATGATACAAGACAGGGGGCGGTCTACTCATCCCCTGAGTCTGTGATACAAAGACAGGGGACGGTCTACTCATCCCCTGAGTCAGTGATACAGAGACAGTGGACGGTCTACTCATCCCCTGAGTCTGTGATACAGAGACAGGAGGCAGTCTACTCATCCCCTGAGTCTGTGATACAAAGACAGGGGGCGGTCTACTCATCCCCTGAGTCTGTGATACAGAGACAGGGGGCGGTCTCCTCTTCCCCTGAGTCTGAGATACAGAGACAGGGGGCGGTCTACTCATCCCCTGAGTCTGAGATACAGAGACAGGAGGCAGTCTACTCATCCCCTGAGTCTGTGATACAAAGACAGGGGACGGTCTACTCATCCCCTGAGTCTGTGATACAGAGACAGTGGACGGTCTACTCATCCCCTGAGTCTGTGATACAGAGACAGGAGGCAGTCTGCTCATCCCCTGAGTCTGTGATACAAAGACAGGGGACGGTCTACTCATCCCCTGAGTCTGTGATACAGAGACAGTGGACGGTCTACTCATCCCCTGAGTCTGTGATACAGAGACAGGAGGCAGTCTACTCATCCCCTCAGTCTGTGATACAAAGACAGGGGGCGGTCTACTCATCCCCTGAGTCTGTGATACAGAGACAGGGGGCGGTCTCCTCTTCCCCTGCGTCTGAGATACAGAGACAGGGGGCGGTCTACTCATCCCCTGAGTCTGAGATACAGAGACAGGAGGCGGTCTACTTATCCCCTCAGTTTGAGATACAGAGACAGGAGGCGGTCGACTCATCACCTGAGTCTGTGATACAGGGACAGGGGGCGGTCTACACATCCCCTGAGTCTGTGATACAGAGACAGGAGGCGGTCTACTCATCCCCTGAGTCTGAGATACAGAGACAAGGGGCAGTTTACTCATCCCCTGGGTCTGTGATACAGAGGAAGGGTGCGGTCTACTTATCCCCTCAGTTTGTGATACAAAGACAGGGGGCGGTCTACTCAACCCCTGAGTCTGTGATACAGCGAGAGGGGGCGGTCTACTCATCCCCTGAATCAATGATACAAGACAGGGGGCGGTCTACTCATCCCCTGAATCAATGATACAAGACAGGGGGCGGTCTACTCATCCCCTGAGTCTGTGATACAAAGACAGGGGACGGTCTACTCATCCCCTGAGTCAGTGATACAGAGACAGTGGACGGTCTACTCATCCCCTGAGTCTGTGATACAGAGACAGGAGGCAGTCTACTCATCCCCTGAGTCTGTGATACAAAGACAGGGGGCGGTCTACTCATCCCCTGAGTCTGTGATACAGAGACAGGGGGCGGTCTCCTCTTCCCCTGAGTCTGAGATACAGAGACAGGGGGCGGTCTACTCATCCCCTGAGTCTGAGATACAGAGACAGGGGGCGGTCTACTCTTCCCCTGAATCAATGATACAAGACAGGGGGCGGTCTACTCATCCCCTGAGTCTGAGATACAGAGACAGGAGGCAGTCTACTCATCCCCTGAGTCTGTGATACAAAGACAGGGGACGGTCTACTCATCCCCTGAGTCTGTGATACAGAGACAGTGGACGGTCTACTCATCCCCTGAGTCTGTGATACAGAGACAGGAGGCAGTCTGCTCATCCCCTGAGTCTGTGATACAAAGACAGGGGACGGTCTACTCATCCCCTGAGTCTGTGATACAGAGACAGTGGACGGTCTACTCATCCCCTGAGTCTGTGATACAGAGACAGGAGGCAGTCTACTCATCCCCTCAGTCTGTGATACAAAGACAGGGGGCGGTCTACTCATCCCCTGAGTCTGTGATACAGAGACAGGGGGCGGTCTCCTCTTCCCCTGAGTCTGAGATACAGAGACAGGGGGCGGTCTACTCATCCCCTGAGTCTGAGATACAGAGACAGGGGGCGGTCTACTCTTCCCCTGAATCAATGATACAAGACAGGGGGCGGTCTACTCATCCCCTGAGTCTGAGATACAGAGACAGGAGGCAGTCTACTCATCCCCTGAGTCTGTGATACAAAGACAGGGGACGGTCTACTCATTCCCTGAGTCTGTGATACAGAGACAGTGGACGGTCTACTCATCCCCTGAGTCTGTGATACAGAGACAGGAGGCAGTCTGCTCATCCCCTGAGTCTGTGATACAAAGACAGGGGACGGTCTACTCATCCCCTGAGTCTGTGATACAGAGACAGTGGACGGTCTACTCATCCCCTGAGTCTGTGATACAGAGACAGGAGGCAGTCTACTCATCCCCTCAGTCTGTGATACAAAGACAGGGGGCGGTCTACTCATCCCCTGAGTCTGTGATACAGAGACAGGGGGCGGTCTACTCATCCCTTGTGGCTGTGACACAAAGACAGGGGGTGGTCTACCCATTCCCTAAATTTGTGATACAGAGACAGGGGGCATTCTACTTAGCCCCAAAGTCCCTGAAATACAGACAGGGGCCATTCTACTCATCACCCGGGTCTCTGAGACAGAGACTGGGGGAGATCTATTCAATCCTGAGTGTGTGATTCAGAGAAAGGGGGCGTTGTACTCATCCCGTGAGTCTGAGATACAGAGACAAGGGGCAGTTTACTGATCCCCTGGGTCTGTGATACAGAGGAAGGGGGCGGTCTACTCATCCCCTCAGTTTGAGGTACAGAGACAGGGGACGGTCTGCTCATCCCCTGAGTTTGTGATACAGAGACAGGGGGCGGTCTACTCATTCCCTGAGTTTGTGATACAGAGGAAGGGGGCGGTCTACTCATCCCCTCAGTTTGAGGTACAGAGACAGGGGACGGTCTGCTCATCCCCTGAGTTTGTGATACAGAGACAGGGGGCGGTCTACTCATCCCCTGAGTCTGTGATACAGAGACAGGCAGCCGTCTGCTCATTCCATAAATTCGTGATACAGAGACAGGGGACGGTCGACTCATCCCCTGAGTTTGTGACACAGAGAAAGGGGTCGGTCTACTTATCCCCTCAGTTTGTGATACAGAGACAGGGGACGGTCTACTCAGCCCCTCAGTTTGTGATACAGAGACAGAGGGCGGTCTACTCATCCCCTGTGTCTGTGATGCAGAGACAGGGGGCGGTCTACTTATCCCCTGAGTTTGTGATACAGAGACAGGGGGCGGTCTACTCATCACCTCAGTTTGTGACACAGAGACAGGGGGCGGTCTACTTATCCCCTAAGTTTGAGATACAGAGACAGGGGACGCTCTGCTCATCCCCTGAGTTTGTGATAGAGAGACAGGGGGCGGTCTACTTATCCACTCATTTTGAGATACAGAGACAGGGGACGCTCTGCTCATCCCCTGAGTTTGTGATACAGAGACAGGGGGCGGTCTACTCATCCCCTCAGTTTGTGACACAGAGACAGGGGGCGGTCTACTTATCCCCTCAGTTTGAGATACAGAGACAGGGGACGCTCTGCTCATCCCCTGAGTTTGTGATAGAGAGACAGGGGGCGATCTACTTATCCCCTCAGTTTGAGATACAGAGACAGGGGGCGGTCTACTCATCCCCTGAGTCTGTGAAACAGAGACAGGGAGCGCTCTACTCATCCCCTGAGTCTGTGATACAGAGACAGGGGGCGGTCTACTTATCCCCTCAGTTTGAGATACAGAGACAGGTGGCGGTCTACTTATCCCCTGAGTCTGTGACACAGAGACAGGGGGCGGTCTACTTATCCCCTCAGTTTGTGATACAGAGACAGGGGGCGGTCTACTCATCCCCTGAGTCTGTGACACAGAGACAGGGGGCGGTCTACTTATCCCCTGAGTCTGTGACACAGAGACAGGGGGCGGTCTACTCATCCCCTCAGTCTGTGAAACAGAGACAGGGGGCGGTCTACTCATCCCCTGAGTCTGTGACACAGAGACAAGGGGCGGTCTACTTATCCCCTCAGTTTGTGATACAGAGACAGGGGGCAGTCTACTCATCCCCTGAGTTTGTGATACAGAGACAGGTGGCGGTCTACTCATCCGCTAAATTTGTGATACAGAGACAGTGTCGATCTACTTATCCCCTCTGTTTGTGATAGAGAGACAGGGGGCGGTCTTCTCATCCCCTGAATCAATGATACAGAAACAGGGGGCGGTGTACTCATCCCCTGAGTCTGTGATACAGGGACAGGGGGCGGTCTACTCATCCCCTGAGTCTGTGATACAGAGACAGGGGGCGGTCTACTCATCCCCTGAGTCTGTGATACAGAGACAGGGGGCGGTCTCCTCTTCCCCTGAGTCTGAGATACAGAGACAGGGGGCGGTCTACTCATCCCCTGAGTCTGAGATACAGAGACAGGGGGCGGTCTACTCTTCCCCTGAGTCAGAGATACAGAGACAGGGGGCGGTCTACTCATCCCTTGTGGCTGTGACACAAAGACAGGGGGTGGTCTACCCATTCCCTAAATTTGTGATACAGAGACAGGGGGCATTCTACTTAGCCCCAAAGTCCCTGAAATACAGACAGGGGCCATTCTACTCATCACCCGGGTCTCTGAGACAGAGACTGGGGGAGATCTATTCAATCCTGAGTGTGTGATTCAGAGAAAGGGGGCGTTGTACTCATCCCGTGAGTCTGAGATACAGAGACAAGGGGCAGTTTACTGATCCCCTGGGTCTGTGATACAGAGGAAGGGGGCGGTCTACTCATCCCCTCAGTTTGAGGTACAGAGACAGGGGACGGTCTGCTCATCCCCTGAGTTTGTGATACAGAGACAGGGGGCGGTCTACTCATTCCCTGAGTTTGTGATACAGAGACAGGGGGCGGTCTACTCATCCCCTGAGTCTGTGATACAGAGACAGGCAGCCGTCTGCTCATTCCATAAATTCGTGATACAGAGACAGGGGACGGTCTACTCATCCCCTGAGTTTGTGACACAGAGAAAGGGGTCGGTCTACTTATCCCCTCAGTTTGTGATACAGAGACAGGGGACGGTCTACTCAGCCCCTCAGTTTGTGATACAGAGACAGAGGGCGGTCTACTCATCCCCTGTGTCTGTGATGCAGAGACAGGGGGCGGTCTACTTATCCCCTGAGTTTGTGATACAGAGACAGGGGGCGGTCTACTCATCCCCTCAGTTTGTGACACAGAGACAGGGGGCGGTCTACTTATCCCCTCAGTTTGAGATACAGAGACAGGGGACGCTCTGCTCATCCCCTGAGTTTGTGATAGAGAGACAGGGGGCGGTCTACTTATCCACTCATTTTGAGATACAGAGACAGGGGACGCTCTGCTCATCCCCTGAGTTTGTGATACAGAGACAGGGGGCGGTCTACTCATCCCCTCAGTTTGTGACACAGAGACAGGGGGCGGTCTACTTATCCCCTCAGTTTGAGATACAGAGACAGGGGACGCTCTGCTCATCCCCTGAGTTTGTGATAGAGAGACAGGGGGCGATCTACTTATCCCCTCAGTTTGAGATACAGAGACAGGGGGCGGTCTACTCATCCCCTGAGTCTGTGAAACAGAGACAGGGAGCGGTCTACTTATCCCCTCAGTTTGAGATACAGAGACAGGTGGCGGTCTACTTATCCCCTGAGTCTGTGACACAGAGACAGGGGGCGGTCTACTTATCCCCTCAGTTTGTGATACAGAGACAGGGGGCGGTCTACTCATCCCCTGAGTCTGTGACACAGAGACAGGGGGCGGTCTACTTATCCCCTGAGTCTGTGACACAGAGACAGGGGGCGGTCTACTCATCCCCTGAGTCTGTGAAACAGAGACAGGGGGCGGTCTACTCATCCCCTGAGTCTGTGACACAGAGACAGGGGGCGGTCTACTTATCCCCTCAGTTTGTGATACAGAGACAGGGGGCAGTCTACTCATCCCCTGAGTTTGTGATACAGAGACAGGTGGCGGTCTACTCATCCGCTAAATTTGTGATACAGAGACAGTGTCGATCTACTTATCCCCTCAGTTTGTGATAGAGAGACAGGGGGCGGTCTTCTCATCCCCTGAATCAATGATACAGAAACAGGGGGCGGTGTACTCATCCCCTGAGTCTGTGATACAGGGACAGGGGGCGGTCTACTCATCCCCTGAGTCTGTGATACAGAGACAGGGGGCGGTCTACTCATCCCCTGAGTCTGTGATACAGAGACAGGGGGCGCTTTACTCATCCCCTGAGTCTGTCACACAGAGACAGGGGACGGTCTGCTCATCCCCTGAGTCTGTGATACAGAGACAGGGGGCAGTCTGCTCATCCACTGAGTCTGTGATACAGAGACAGGGGGCGGTCTACTTATCCCCTCAGTTTGTGATACAGAGACAGGGGGCGGTCTACTCATTCCCTGAGTCTGTGATACAGAGACAGGGGGCGGTCTGCTTATCCCCTCAGTTTGTGATACAGAGGAAGGGGGCGGTCTACTCATCCCCTGAGTCTTTGATGCAGCGACAGGGGCCGGTCTTCTCATCCACTGAGTCTGTGATACAGAGACAGGGGACGGTCTACTCATCCAAAGAGTCTGTGATACAGAGACAGGGGGCGGTCTACTCATCACCTGAGTCTGTGATACAGAGACAGGGGGCGGTCTACTCATCACCTGAGTCTGTGATACAGGGACAGGGAGCGGTCTACACATCCCCTGAGTCTGTGATACAGAGACAGGAGGCGTTCTACTCATCCCCTGAGTCTGAGATACAGAGACAAGGGGCAGTTTACTCATCCCCTGGGTCTGTGATACAGAGGAAGGGGGCGGTCTACTCATCCCCTGAGTCTGTGATACAGAGACAGGGGGGGGTCTACTCTTCCCCTGAGACTGTGATACAGAGACAGGGGGCCATCTACTCATCCCCTGAATCAATGATACAGAGACAGGGGGCCGTCTATACATCCCCTGAGTCTGTGATACAGAGACAGGAGGCGGTCTACTCATCCCCTGAGTCTGAGATACAGAGACAAGGGGCAGTTTACTCATCCCCTGGGTCTGTGATACAGAGGAAGGGGGCGGTCTACTCATCCCCTGAGTCTGTGATACAGAGACAGGATGGGGTCTACTCTTCCCCTGAGACTGTGATACAGAGACAGGGGGCCATCTACTCATCCCCTGAATCAATGATACAGAGACAGGGGGCCGTCTACTCATCCCGTGAGAGTGTGATACAGAGACAGGGGGCGCTCGAACCATCCCCCGAGTGTGCGAGACGGGGACAGGGGGCGGACTACTCATCACATGAGTCTGTGATACAGAGACAGGGGGCACTTTACTCATCGCCTGAGTCTATGACACAGCGAGAGGGGGCGGTCTACTCATCCCCTGAGTCTGTGATATGGAGACAGTGTGCAGTCTACTCAACCCCTGAGTCTATGAGACAGCGAGAGCGGGCGGTCTACTCATCCCCTGAATCAATGATACAAGACAGGGGGCGGTCCACTCATCCCCTGAATCAATGATACAAGACAGGGGGCGGTCTACTCATCCCCTGAGTCTGTGATACAAAGACAGGGGACGGTCTACTCATCCCCTGAGTCTGTGATACAGAGACAGGGGGCGGTCTACTCATCCCCTGAGTCTGAGATACAGAGACAGGGGGCGGTCTACTCTTCCCCTGAGTCTGAGATACAGAGACAGGGAGCGGGCTACTCATCCCCTGAGTCTGAGATACAGAGACAGGGGGCGGTCTACTTAGCCCCAAAGTCCCTGAAATACAGACAGGGGCCATTCTACTCATCACCCGGGTCTCTGAGACAGAGACTGGGGGAGATCTATTCAATCCTGAGTCTGTGATACAGAGACAGTGGACGGTCTACTCATCCCGTGAGTCTGAGATACAGAGACAAGGGGCAGTTTACTGATCCCCTGGGTCTGTGACACAGAGACAGGTGACGGTCTACTCATCCACTGACTCTGTGATACAGAGACAGGGGGCGGTGTACACATCCCCTGAGTCTATGATACAGAGACAGGGGGCGTTTTACTCTTCCGCTGAGTCTGAAATACAGAGACAGGTGGCGGTCTAATCATCCCGCGAGTGTGTGATACAGAGACAGGGGGTGGTCTGACCATCCCCCGAGTGTGCGATACGGAGACAGGGGGCGGTCTACACATCCCCTGAGTCTATGATACAGAGTCATGGGACGGTATACTCTTCCCCTGCGTCGATGATACAGAGACAGGGGGTGGTCTACTCTTCCCCTGAGTGTGAGAAGCAGAGACAGGGGGCGGTCTACTCATCCCTTGTGGCTGTGATACAGAGACAGGGGGCGGAGTACTTATCCACTGAGTCTGTGATGCAGTCAGGGGTCGGTCTACTCATCCCCTGAGTCTTTGATACAGCGACAGGTGGCGGTCTTCTCATCCACTGACTCTGTGATACAGAGACAGGGGACAGTCTACTCATCCACTGACTCTGTGATACAGAGACAGGGGGCGGTCTACTCATCCCCTGAGTCTGTTATACAGAGACAGGGGGCGGTCTACTCATTCCCTGAGTCTGTGATACAGAGACAAGTGGCAGTTTACCCATCGCCTGAGTCTGTGACACAGAGACAGGGGACGGTCTACTCATCCACTGACTCTGTGATACAGAGACAGGGGGCGGTCTACTCATCCCCTGAGTCTGTTATACAGAGACAGGGGGCGGTCTACTCATCCCCCGAGTCTGTGATACAGAGAAAGGGGGCGGTCTACTCATCCCCCGAGTCTGTGATACAGAGAAAGGGGCGGTCGACTCATCCCCCGTGTCTGTGATACAGAGAAAGGGTGCGGTCTACTCATCCCCCGAGTCTTTGATACAGAGAAAGGGGCTGTCTAATCATCCCCTGAGTCATGATACAGAGACAGGAGGCGGTCAACTCATCCCCTGAGTCTGTGATACAGAGACAGGGGGCGTTCTACTCATCCACTGAGTGTCTGATACAAAGACAGGGGACGGTCTACTCATCCCCTGAGTCTGTGATACAAAGACTTGGGTTGGTCTACTCATCCCCTGAGTCTGTGATACCGAGACAGGGGGCGTTCTACTCATCCACTGAGTCTGTGATACAGAGACAGGGGACGTTCAACTCATCTCCTGAGTCTGTGATGCAGAGACAGGGGGCGGACTACACATCCCCTGAGTTTGTGATGCAGAGACAGGGGGCGATCTACTCAACCCCTGAGTCTGTGATACAGAGACAGGGGGCGGTCTTCTCATCCACTGAGTCTGTGATACAGAGACAGGGGACGGTCTACTCATCCCCTGAGTCGATGATGCAGAGACAGGGGCCGGTCTACTCATCCCCTGAGTCTTTGATACAGCGACAGGGGGCGGTCTTCCCATCCACTGAGTCTGTGATACAGAGACAGGGGACGGTCTACTCATCCACAGACTCTGTGATACAGAGACAGGGGGCGGTCTACTCATCCCCTGAGTCTGTTATACAGAGACAGGGGGCTGTCTACTCATTCCCTGAGTCTGTGATACAGAGACAAGTGGCAGTTTAGTCATCGCCTGAGTCGTTGACACAGAGACAGGGGGCGGTCTACTCATCCCCCGAGTCTGTGATACAGAGAAAGGGGGCGGTCTACTCATCCCCTGAGTCTGTTATACAGAGCCAGGGGGCAGTCTACTCATCCCCTGAGTCTGTTATACAGAGACAGGGGGCTGTCTACTCATTCCCTGAGTCTGTGATACAGAGACAGGGTGCGATCTACTCATCCCCTGAGTCTGTGATACAAAGACAGGGGGTGGTCTACTCATCCCCTAAATTTGTGATACAGAGCCAGGGGGCGGTCTACTCATTCCCTGAGTCTGTGAAAGAGAGGCAGGGGGCGGTCTACTCATCCCCTGAGTCTGAGATACAGAGACAAGGGGCGGTCTACTCATCCCGAGTTTGTTAGACAGAGACAGGGGGCGGTCTACTCATCCCCTGAGTCTGTGATACAGAGACAGGGGGCGGTCTACTCATCCCCTGAGTCTGTTATACAGAGACAGGGGGCGGTCTACTCATTCCCTGAGTCTGTGATACAGAGACAAGTGGCAGTTTACCCATCGCCTGAGTCTGTGACACAGAGACAGGGGACGGTCTACTCATCCACTGACTCTGTGATACAGAGACAGGGGGCGGTCTTCTCATCCCCTGAGTCTGTTATACAGAGACAGGGGCGGTCTACTCATCCCCCGAGTCTGTGATACAGAGAAAGGGGGCGGTCTACTCATCCCCCGAGTCTGTGATACAGAGAAAGGGGCGGTCGACTCATCTCCCGTGTCTGTGATACAGAGAAAGGGTGCGGTCTACTCATCCCCCGAGTCTTTGATACAGAGAAAGGGGGCTGTCTAATCATCCCCTGAGTCGTGATACAGAGACAGGAGGCGGTCAACTCATCCCCTGAGTCTGTGATACAGAGACAGGGGGCGTTCTACTCATCCACTGAGTGTCTGATACAAAGACAGGGGACGGTCTACTCATCCCCTGAGTCTGTGATACAAAGACTTGGGTTGGTCTACTCATCCCCTGAGTCTGTGATACCGAGACAGGGGGCGTTCTACTCATCTACTGAGTCTGTGATACAGAGACAGGGGACGTTCAACTCATCTCCTGAGTCTGTGATGCAGAGACAGCGGGCGGTCTACTCATCCCCTGGGTCTGTGATACAGAGAAAGGGGGCGGTCTACTCATCCCCTGAATCAATGATACAAGACAGGGGGCGGTCTAATCATCCCCCGAGTCTGTGATACAGAGACAGGGGGCGGTGTACTCATCCCCTGAGTCTGTGATACAAAGACAGGGGACGGTCTACTCATCCCCTGAGTCTGAGATACAGAGACAGGAGGCGGTCTACTCATCACTGAGTCTGTGATACAAAGACAGGGGGCAGTCTACTCTTCCCCTGAGTCGATGATGCAGAGACAGGGGGCGGTCGACTCTTCCCCTGAGTCTGAGATACTGAGACAGGGGGCGGTCTACTCATCCCTTGTGGCTGTGATACAGAGACAGGGGGCTGTCTAATCATCCCCTGAGTCTGTGATACAGAGACAGGGGCCGGTCTACTCATCTACTGAGTCTGTGATGCAGAGACAGGGGGCGGTCTACTCATCCCCTGAGTCTTTGATACAGCGACAGGGGGCGGTCTTCTCATCCACTGAGTCTGTGATACAGAGACAGGGGACGGTCTACTCATCCACTGACTCTGTGATACAGAGACAGGGGGCGGTCTACTCATCCCCTGAGTCTGTTATACAGAGACAGGGGGCTTTCTACTCATTCCCTGAGTCTGTGATACAGAGACAAGTGGCAGTTTACTCATCGCCTGAGTCTGTGACACAGAGACAGGGGGCGGTCTACTCATCCCCCGAGTCTGTGATACAGAGAAAGGGGGCGGTCTACTCATCCCCTGAGTCTGTTATACAGAGCCAGGGGGCAGTCTACTCATCCCCTGAGTCTGTTATACAGAGACAGGGGGCTGTCTACTCATTCCCTGAGTCTGTGATACAGAGACAGGGGGCGGTCTACTCATCCCCTGAGTCTGTGATACAAAGACAGGGGGTGGTCTACTCATCCCCTAAATTTGTGATACAGAGCCAGGGGGCGGTCTACTCATTCCCTGAGTCTGTGATACAGAGGCAGGGGGCGGTCTACTCATCCCCTGAGTCTGAGATACAGAGACAAGGGGCGGTCAACTCATCCCCTGAGTCTGTGATACAGAGACAGGGGGCGGTCTACTCATCCCCTGAGTCAGTGATCCAGAGACAGCGGGCGGTCTACTCATTCCGAGTTTGTTAGACAGAGACAGGGGGCGGTCTACTCATCCCCTGATTCTGTGATCCAGAGACAAGGGGTGGTCTACTCATCCCGCGTTTGTTAGACAGAGACAGGGGGCAGTTTACTCATCCCCTGGGTCTGTGATAGAGACGAAGGGGGCGGTCCACTCATCCACTGAGTCTGTGATACAGAGACAGGGGGCGGTCTACTCATCCCCTCATTTTGTGATACAGAGACAGGGGACGGTCTACTCATCCACTGAGTCTGTGATACAGAGACAGGGGCCGGTCTACTCATCCCCTCATTTTGTGATACAGAGACAGGGGGCGGTCTACTCATCCCCTGAGTCTGTGATACAGAGACAGGGGGCAGTCTACTTATCCCCTAAATTTGTGTTACAAAGACAGGGGGCGGTCCACTTATCCCCTCAGTATGTGATACAGAGACAGGGGGTGGTCTACTCATCCCCTCATTTTGTGATACAGAGACAGGGGACGGTCTACTCATCCACTGAGTCTGTGATACAGAGACAGGGGCCGGTCTACTCATCCACTGAGTCTGTGATACAGAGACAGGGGGCGGTCTACTCATCCACTGAGTCTGTGATACAGAGACAGGGGGCGGTCTACTCATCCCCTCATTTTGTGATACAGAGACAGGGGACGGTCTACTCATCCACTGAGTCTGTGATACAGAGACATGGGCCGGTCTACTCATCCCCTCATTTTGTGATACAGAGACAGGGGGCGGTCTACTCATCCCCTGAGTCAGTGATACAGAGACAGGGGCGGTCTACTTATCCCCTCAGTTTGTGAAACAGAGACAGGGGGCGGTCTACTCATCCACTGAGTCTGTGATGCCTAAACAGGGGGCGGTCTACTCATCCACTGAGTGTGTGATACAAAGACAGGGGGCTGTCTAGTCATCCCCTGACTCTGAGATGCAGAGACAGGGGGCGGTCTACTCATCCCCTGAGTCTTTGATGCAGTGACAGGGGGCGGTCTTCTCATCCACTGAGTTTGTGATACAGAGACAGGTGACGGTCTACTCATCCACTGACTCTGTGAGACAGAGACAGGGGGCGGTCTACTCATTCTCTGAATCAATGATGCAGAGTTAGGGGGCGTCTACTCAGCCCCCCATTCTGTGATACAGAGACAGGGGGCTGTCTACTCATCCCCCGAGTGTGTGATGCAGAGACTGGGGGCGGTCTAATCATACCCTGAGTTTGTGATACAAAGACAGGGAGCGGTCTACTCATTCCCTGAGTCTGTGATACAGAGACAGGGGGCGGTCTACTCATCCCCTGAGTTTGTGATGCAAAGATAGGGAGCGGTCTACTCATCCCCTGAGTTTGTGATACAAAGACAGGGAGCGGTCTACTCATTCCCTGAGTCTGTGATACAGAGACAGGGGGCGGTCTACTCATTCCCTGAGTCTGTGATACAGAGACAGGGGGCGGTCTACTCATTCCCTGAGTCTGTGATACAGAGACAGGGGGCGGTCTACTCATTCCCTGAGTCTGTGATACAGAGACAGGGGGTGGTCTACTCATCCCCCGAGTGTGTGATACAGAGACAGGGGGCAGTTAAATCATACCCTGAGTCTGTGATCCAGAGACAGGAGGCGGTCTACTTATCCCCTCAGTTTGAGATACAGAGACAGGGGACGGTCAACTCATCCCCTCAGTCTGTGACACAGAGAAATGGGGCAGTATACTCAACCCCTCAGTTTGTGATACAGAGAAAGGGGGCGGTCTACTCATCCCCTGAGTCTGTGATACAAAGACAGGGGGCAGTCTACTCTTCCCCTGAGTCGATGATGCAGAGACAGGGGGCGGTCGACTCTTCCCCTGAGTCTGAGATACTGAGACAGGGGGCGGTCTACTCATCCCTTGTGGCTGTGATACAGAGACAGGGGGCTGTCTAATCATCCCCTGAGTCTGTGATACAGAGACAGGGGCCGGTCTACTCATCTACTGAGTCTGTGATGCAGAGACAGGGGGCGGTCTACTCATCCCCTGAGTCTTTGATACAGCGACAGGAGGCGGTCTTCTCATCCACTGAGTCTGTGATACAGAGACAGGGGACGGTCTACTCATCCACTGACTCTGTGATACAGAGACAGGGGGCGGTCTACTCATCCCCTGAGTCTGTTATGCAGAGACAGGGGGCTGACTACTCATTCCCTGAGTCTGTGATACAGAGACAAGTGGCAGTTTACTCATCGCCTGAGTCTGTGACACAGAGACAGGGGGCGGTCTACTCATCCCCCGAGTCTGTGATACAGAGAAAGGGGGCGGTCTACTCATCCCCTGAGTCTGTTATACAGAGCCAGGGGGCAGTCTACTCATCCCCTGAGTCTGTTATACAGAGACAGGGGGCTGTCTACTCATTCCCTGAGTCTGTGATACAGAGACAGGGGGCGGTCTACTCATCCCCTGAGTCTGTGATACAAAGACAGGGGGTGGTCTACTCATCCCCTAAATTTGTGATACAGAGCCAGGGGGCGGTCTACTCATTCCCTGAGTCTGTGATACAGAGGCAGGGGGCGGTCTACTCATCCCCTGAGTCTGAGATACAGAGACAAGTGGCGGTCTACTCATCCCGGGTTTGTTAGACAGAGACAGGGGGCGGTCTACTCATCCCCTGAGTCTGTGATACAGAGACAGGGGGCGGTCTACTCATCCCCTGAGTCTGTGATCCAGAGACAGGGGGTGGTCTACTCATCCCGCGTTTGTTAGACAGAGAAAGGGGGCGGTCTACTCATCCCCCGAGTCTGTGATACAGAGACAGGGGGCGGTCTAGTCATTCCCTGAGTTTGTGATACAGAGACAGGCGGCGGTCTACTCATCCCCTCATTTTGTGATACAGAGACAGGGGGCGGTCTACTCATCCCCTGAGTCTGTGATACAGAGACAAGGGGCAGTTTACTCATCCCCTGGGTCTGTGATAGAGACGAAGGGGGCGGTCTACTCATCCCCTGAGTCTGTGATACAGAGACAAGGGGCAGTTTACTCATCCCCTGGGTCTGTGATAGAGACGAAGGGGGCGGTCTACTCATTCCCTGAGTCTGTGATACATAGACAGGGGGTGGTCTACTCATCCCTTGAGTATGTGATACAGAGACAGGGGGCGGTCTACTCATCCCTTGATCTGTGATACAGAGACAGGAGGCGGTCTACTCATCCCGAGTGTGTGATACAGATACAGGGAGAGGGTTACTCATTCCCTACATTTGTGATACAGAGACAGAGGGCACTTTACTCAGCCCCAAAGTCCCTGAAATACAGACAGGGGGCAGTCTACTCATCCCCTGGGTCTGTGATTCAGAGGAAGGGGGCGGTCTACTCATCCCCTGAGTCTGTGACACAGAGACAGGGGGCGGTCTACTCATCCCCTGAGTCTGTTATACAGAGACAGGGGGCGGTCTACTCATTCCCTGAGTCTGTGATACAGAGACAAGTGGCAGTTTACCCATCGCCTGAATCTGTGACACAGAGACAGGGGACGGTCTACTCATCCACTGACTCTGTGATACAGAGACAGGGGGCGGTCTACTCATCCCCTGAGTCTGTTATACAGAGACAGGGGCGGTCTACTCATCCCCCGAGTCTGTGATACAGAGAAAGGGGGCGGTCTACTCATCCCCCGAGTCTGTGATACAGAGAAAGGGGCGGTCGACTCATCCCCCGTGTCTGTGATACAGAGAAAGGGTGCGGTCTACTCATCCCCCGAGTCTTTGATACAGAGAAAGGGGGCTGTCTAATCATCCCCTGAGTCGTGATACAGAGACAGGAGGCGGTCAACTCATCCCCTGAGTCTGTGATACAGAGACAGGGGGCGTTCTACTCATCCACTGAGTGTCTGATACAAAGACAGGGGACGGTCTACTCATCCCCTGAGTCTGTGATACAAAGACTTGGGTTGGTCTACTCATCCCCTGAGTCTGTGATACCGAGACAGGGGGCGTTCTACTCATCTACTGAGTCTGTGATACAGAGACAGGGGACGTTCAACTCATCTCCTGAGTCTGTGATGCAGAGACAGGGGGCGGTCTACTCATCCCCTGGGTCTGTGATACAGAGGAAGGGGGCCGTCCACTCATCCCCTGAGTCTGTGATACTGAGACAGTGGGCGTTCTACTCATTCCCTGAGTCTGTGATACAGAGAAAGGGGGCGGTCTACTCATCCCCTGAATCAATGATACAAGACAGGGGGCGGTCTAATCATCCCCCGAGTCTGTGATACAGAGACAGGGGGCGGTGTACTCATCCCCTGAGTCTGTGATACAAAGACAGGGGACGGTCTACTCATCACTGAGTCTGTGATACAAAGACAGGGGGCAGTCTACTCTTCCCCTGAGTCGATGATGCAGAGACAGGGGGCGGTCGACTCTTCCCCTGAGTCTGAGATACTGAGACAGGGGGCGGTCTACTCATCCCTTGTGGCTGTGATACAGAGACAGGGGGCTGTCTAATCATCCCCTGAGTCTGTGATACAGAGACAGGGGCCGGTCTACTCATCTACTGAGTCTTTGATACAGCGACAGGGGGCGGTCTTCTCATCCACTGAGTCTGTGATACAGAGACAGGGGACGGTCTACTCATCCACTGACTCTGTGATACAGAGACAGGGGGCGGTCTACTCATCCCCTGAGTCTGTTATACAGAGACAGGGGGCTTTCTACTCATTCCCTGAGTCTGTGATACAGAGACAAGTGGCAGTTTACTCATCGCCTGAGTCTGTGACACAGAGACAGGGGGCGGTCTACTCATCCCCCGAGTCTGTGATACAGAGAAAGGGGGCGGTCTACTCATCCCCTGAGTCTGTTATACAGAGCCAGGGGGCAGTCTACTCATCCCCTGAGTCTGTTATACAGAGACAGGGGGCTGTCTACTCATTCCCTGAGTCTGTGATACAGAGACAGGGGGCGGTCTACTCATCCCCTGAGTCTGTGATACAAAGACAGGGGGTGGTCTACTCATCCCCTAAATTTGTGATACAGAGCCAGGGGGCGGTCTACTCATTCCCTGAGTCTGTGATACAGAGGCAGGGGGCGGTCTACTCATCCCCTGAGTCTGAGATACAGAGACAAGGGGCGGTCATCTCATCCCCTGAGTCTGTGATACAGAGACAGGGGGCGGTCTACTCATCCCCTGAGTCAGTGATCCAGAGACAGCGGGCGGTCTACTCATTCCGAGTTTGTTAGACAGAGACAGGGGGCGGTCTACTCATCCCCTGAGTCTGTGATCCAGAGACAGGGGGTGGTCTACTCATCCCGCGTTTGTTAGACAGAGACAGGGGGCAGTTTACTCATCCCCTGGGTCTGTGATAGAGACGAAGGGGGCGGTCTACTCATCCACTGAGTCTGTGATACAGAGACAGGGGGCGGTCTACTCATCCCCTCATTTTGTGATACAGAGACAGGGGACGGTCTACTCATCCCCTGAGTCTGTTATACAGAGACAGGGGGCTGTCTACTCATTCCCTGAGTCTGTGATACAGAGACAGGGGGCGGTCTACTCATCCCCTGAGTCTGTGATACAAAGACAGGGGGTGGTCTACTCATCCCCTAAATTTGTGATACAGAGCCAGGGGGCGGTCTACTCATTCCCTGAGTCTGTGATACAGAGGCAGGGGGCGGTCTACTCATCCCCTGAGTCTGAGATACAGAGACAAGTGGCGGTCTACTCATCCCGGGTTTGTTAGACAGAGACAGGGGGCGGTCTACTCATCCCCTGAGTCTGTGATACAGAGACAGGGGGCGGTCTAATCATCCCCTGAGTCTGTGATCCAGAGACAGGGGGTGGTCTACTCATCCCGCGTTTGTTAGACAGAGACAGGGGGCGGTCTACTCATCCCCCGAGTCTGTGATACAGAGACAGGGGGCGGTCTAGTCATTCCCTGAGTTTGTGATACAGAGACAGGCGGCGGTCTACTCATCCCCTCATTTTGTGATACAGAGACAGGGGGCGGTCTACTCATCCCCTGAGTCTGTGATACAGAGACAAGGGGCAGTTTACTCATCCCCTGGGTCTGTGATAGAGACGAAGGGGGCGGTCTACTCATCCCCTGAGTCTGTGATACAGAGACAAGGGGCAGTTTACTCATCCCCTGGGTCTGTGATAGAGACGAAGGGGGCGGTCTACTCATTCCCTGAGTCTGTGATACATAGACAGGGGGTGGTCTACTCATCCCTTGAGTATGTGATACAGAGACAGGGGGCGGTCTACTCATCCCTTGATCTGTGATACAGAGACAGGAGGCGGTCTACTCATCCCGAGTGTGTGATACAGAGACAGGGAGAGGGCTACTCATTCCCTAAATTTGTGATACAGAGACAGAGGGCACTTTACTCAGCCCCAAAGTCCCTGAAATACAGACAGGGGGCAGTCTACTCATCCCCTGGGTCTGTGATTCAGAGGAAGGGGGCGGTCTACTCATCCCCTGAGTCTGTGACACAGAGACAGGGGGCGGTCTACTCATCCCCTGAGTCTGTTATACAGAGACAGGGGGCGGTCTACTCATTCCCTGAGTCTGTGATACAGAGACAAGTGGCAGTTTACCCATCGCCTGAATCTGTGACACAGAGACAGGGGACGGTCTACTCATCCACTGACTCTGTGATACAGAGACAGGGGGCGGTCTACTCATCCCCTGAGTCTGTTATACAGAGACAGGGGCGGTCTACTCATCCCCCGAGTCTGTGATACAGAGAAAGGGGGCGGTCTACTCATCCCCCGAGTCTGTGATACAGAGAAAGAGGCGGTCGACTCATCCCCCGTGTCTGTGATACAGAGAAATGGTGCGGTCTACTCATCCCCCGAGTCTTTGATACAGAGAAAGGGGGCTGTCTAATCATCCCCTGAGTCGTGATACAGAGACAGGAGGCGGTCAACTCATCCCCTGAGTCTGTGATACAGAGACAGGGGGCGTTCTACTCATCCACTGAGTGTCTGATACAAAGACAGGGGACGGTCTACTCATCCCCTGAGTCTGTGATACAAAGACTTGGGTTGGTCTACTCATCCCCTGAGTCTGTGATACCGAGACAGGGGGCGTTCTACTCATCTACTGAGTCTGTGATACAGAGACAGGGGGCGGTCTACTCATCCCCTGGGTCTGTGATACAGAGGAAGGGGGCCGTCCACTCATCCCCTGAGTCTGTGATACTGAGACAGTGGGCGTTCTACTCATTCCCTGAGTCTGTGATACAGAGAAAGGGGGCGGTCTACTCATCCCCTGAATCAATGATACAAGACAGGGGGCGGTCTAATCATCCCCCGAGTCTGTGATACAGAGACAGGGGGCGGTGTACTCTTCCCCTGAGTCGATGATGCAGAGACAGGGGGCGGTCGACTCTTCCCCTGAGTCTGAGATACTGAGACAGGGGGCGGTCTACTCATCCCTTGTGGCTGTGATACAGAGACAGGGGGCTGTCTAATCATCCCCTGAGTCTGTGATACAGAGACAGGGGCCGGTCTACTCATCTACTGAGTCTTTGATACAGCGACAGGGGGCGGTCTTCTCATCCACTGAGTCTGTGATACAGAGACAGGGGACGGTCTACTCATCCACTGACTTTGTGATACAGAGACAGGGGGCGGTCTACTCATCCCCTGAGTCTGTTATACAGAGACAGGGGGCTTTCTACTCATTCCCTGAGTCTGTGATACAGAGACAAGTGGCAGTTTACTCATCGCCTGAGTCTGTGACACAGAGACAGGGGGCGGTCTACTCATCCCCCGAGTCTGTGATACAGAGAAAGGGGGCGGTCTACTCATCCCCTGAGTCTGTTATACAGAGCCAGGGGGCAGTCTACTCATCCCCTGAGTCTGTTATACAGAGACAGGGGGCTGTCTACTCATTCCCTGAGTCTGTGATACAGAGACAGGGGGCGGTCTACTCATCCCCTGAGTCTGTGATACAAAGACAGGGGGTGGTCTACTCATCCCCTAAATTTGTGATACAGAGCCAGGGGGCGGTCTACTCATTCCCTGAGTCTGTGATACAGAGGCAGGGGGCGGTCTACTCATCCCCTGAGTCTGAGATACAGAGACAAGGGGCGGTCAACTCATCCCCTGAGTCTGTGATACAGAGACAGGGGGCGGTCTACTCATCCCCTGAGTCAGTGATCCAGAGACAGCGGGCGGTCTACTCATTCCGAGTTTGTTAGACAGAGACAGGGGGCGGTCTACTCATCCCCTGAGTCTGTGATCCAGAGACAGGGGGTGGTCTACTCATCCCGCGTTTGTTAGACAGAGACAGGGGGCAGTTTACTCATCCCCTGGGTCTGTGATAGAGACGAAGGGGGCGGTCTACTCATCCACTGAGTCTGTGATACAGAGACAGGGGGCGGTCTACTCATCCCCTCATTTTGTGATACAGAGACAGGGGACGGTCTACTCATCCACTGAGTCTGTGATACAGAGACAGGGGCCGGTCTACTCATCCCCTCATTTTGTGATACAGAGACAGGGGGCGGTCTACTCATCCCCTGAGTCTGTGATACAGAGACAGGGGGCAGTCTACTTATCCCCTAAATTTGTGTTACAAAGACAGGGGGCGGTCCACTTATCCCCTCAGTATGTGATACAGAGACAGGGGGTGGTCTACTCATCCCCTCATTTTGTGATACAGAGACAGGGGACGGTCTACTCATCCACTGAGTCTGTGATACAGAGACAGGGGCCGGTCTACTCATCCACTGAGTCTGTGATACAGAGACAGGGGGCGGTCTACTCATCCACTGAGTCTGTGATACAGAGACAGGGGGCGGTCTACTCATCCCCTCATTTTGTGATACAGAGACAGGGGACGGTCTACTCATCCACTGAGTCTGTGATACAGAGACAGGGGCCGGTCTACTCATCCCCTCATTTTGTGATACAGAGACAGGGGGCGGTCTACTCATCCCCTGAGTCAGTGATACAGAGACAGGGGCGGTCTACTTATCCCCTCAGTTTGTGAAACAGAGACAGGGGGCGGTCTACTCATCCACTGAGTCTGTGATGCCTAAACAGGGGGCGGTCTACTCATCCACTGAGTGTGTGATACAAAGACAGGGGGCTGTCTAGTCATCCCCTGACTCTGAGATGCAGAGACAGGGGGCGGTCTACTCATCCCCTGAGTCTTTGATGCAGTGACAGGGGGCGGTCTTCTCATCCACTGAGTTTGTGATACAGAGACAGGTGACGGTCTACTCATCCACTGACTCTGTGAGACAGAGACAGGGGGCGGTCTACTCATTCTCTGAATCAATGATACAGAGTTAGGGGGCGTCTACTCAGCCCCCCATTCTGTGATACAGAGACAGGGGGCGGTCTACTCATCCCCCGAGTGTGTGATGCAGAGACAGGTAGCGGTCTAATCATACCCTGAGTTTGTGATACAAAGACAGGGAGCGGTCTACTCATTCCCTGAGTCTGTGATACAGAGACAGGGGGCGGTCTACTCATCCCCTGAGTTTGTGATGCAAAGATAGGGAGCGGTCTACTCATCCCCTGAGTTTGTGATACAAAGACAGGGAGCGGTCTACTCATTCCCTGAGTCTGTGATACAGAGACAGGGGGCGGTCTACTCATTCCCTGAGTCTGTGATACAGAGACAGGGGGCGGTCTACTCATTCCCTGAGTCTGTGATACAGAGACAGGGGGCGGTCTACTCATTCCCTGAGTCTGTGATACAGAGACAGGGGGTGGTCTACTCATCCCCCGAGTGTGTGATACAGAGACAGGGGGCAGTTAAATCATACCCTGAGTCTGTGATCCAGAGACAGGAGGCGGTCTACTTATCCCCTCAGTTTGAGATACAGAGACAGGGGACGGTCAACTCATCCCCTCAGTCTGTGACACAGAGAAATGGGGCAGTATACTCAACCCCTCAGTTTGTGATACAGAGAAAGGGGGCGGTCTACTCATCCCCTGAGTCTGTGATACAAAGACAGGGGGCAGTCTACTCTTCCCCTGAGTCGATGATGCAGAGACAGGGGGCGGTCGACTCTTCCCCTGAGTCTGAGATACTGAGACAGGGGGCGGTCTACTCATCCCTTGTGGCTGTGATACAGAGACAGGGGGCTGTCTAATCATCCCCTGAGTCTGTGATACAGAGACAGGGGCCGGTCTACTCATCTACTGAGTCTGTGATGCAGAGACAGGGGGCGGTCTACTCATCCCCTGAGTCTTTGATACAGCGACAGGAGGCGGTCTTCTCATCCACTGAGTCTGTGATACAGAGACAGGGGACGGTCTACTCATCCACTGACTCTGTGATACAGAGACAGGGGGCGGTCTACTCATCCCCTGAGTCTGTTATGCAGAGACAGGGGGCTGACTACTCATTCCCTGAGTCTGTGATACAGAGACAAGTGGCAGTTTACTCATCGCCTGAGTCTGTGACACAGAGACAGGGGGCGGTCTACTCATCCCCCGAGTCTGTGATACAGAGAAAGGGGGCGGTCTACTCATCCCCTGAGTCTGTTATACAGAGCCAGGGGGCAGTCTACTCATCCCCTGAGTCTGTTATACAGAGACAGGGGGCTGTCTACTCATTCCCTGAGTCTGTGATACAGAGACAGGGGGCGGTCTACTCATCCCCTGAGTCTGTGATACAAAGACAGGGGGTGGTCTACTCATCCCCTAAATTTGTGATACAGAGCCAGGGGGCGGTCTACTCATTCCCTGAGTCTGTGATACAGAGGCAGGGGGCGGTCTACTCATCCCCTGAGTCTGAGATACAGAGACAAGTGGCGGTCTACTCATCCCGGGTTTGTTAGACAGAGACAGGGGGCGGTCTACTCATCCCCTGAGTCTGTGATACAGAGACAGGGGGCGGTCTACTCATCCCCTGAGTCTGTGATACAGAGACAAGTGGCAGTTTACTCATCCCCTGGGTCTGTGATAGAGACGAAGGGGGCGGTCTACTCATCCCCTGAGTCTGTGATACAGAGACAAGGGGCAGTTTACTCATCCCCTGGGTCTGTGATAGAGACGAAGGGGGCGGTCTACTCATTCCCTGAGTCTGTGATACATAGACAGGGGGTGGTCTACTCATCCCTTGAGTATGTGATACAGAGACAGGGGGCGGTCTACTCATCCCTTGATCTGTGATACAGAGACAGGAGGCGGTCTACTCATCCCGAGTGTGTGATACAGAGACAGGGAGAGGGCTACTCATTCCCTAAATTTGTGATACAGAGACAGAGGGCACTTTACTCAGCCCCAAAGTCCCTGAAATACAGACAGGGGGCAGTCTACTCATCCCCTGGGTCTGTGATTCAGAGGAAGGGGGCGGTCTACTCATCCCCTGAGTCTGTGACACAGAGACAGGGGGCGGTCTTCTCATCCCGAGTTTGTTAGACAGAGACAGGGGGCGGTCTACTCATCCCCTGAGTCTGTCACACAGAGAATGTGTGCGGTCTACACATCACCTGAGTCTGTGATACAGAGACAGGGGGCGGTCTACTCATCCCCCGAGTGTGTGATAAAGAGACAGGGGGCGGTCTACTCATTCCCTGAGTCTGTGATACAGAGAAAGGGGGCAGTCTACTCATCCCCTGAGTCTGAGATACAGAGACAAGGGGCAGTTTACTCATCCCCTGGGTCTGTGATACAGAGGAAGGGGGCGGTCTACTCATCCCCTGAGTCTGTGATACAGAGACAGGGGGGGGTCTACTCATCCCCTGAGTCTGTGATACAGAGACAGGGGGCGGTCGACTCATCCCCAGCGTCTCTGATACAAAGACAGGGGGGGTCTACTCATCCCCTGAGTCTGTGATACACAGACAGGGGGCTGTCTACTCATCCACTGAGTCTGTGATACAGAGACAGGGGACGGTCTACGCATCCCCTGAGTCTGTGATGCAGAGACAGGGGGCGGTCTACTCATCCACTGAGTCAGTGATACAAAGACAGGGGCCGGTCTAGTCAGCCACGGATTCTGTGATCCAGGGACAGGGGGCTGTCTTCTCATCCACTGAGTCTGTGAACCAGAGATATGGGATCGTCTACTCATCCCCTGACTCTGAGATACAGAGAAAGGGGGCGGTCTACTCATCCCCTGAGTCTGTGATGCAGAGACAGGGGGCGGTCTACTCATCCACTGAGTCTGTGAAACAGAGACATGGGATGGTCTACTCATCCCCTGACTCTGAGATACAGAGAAAGGGGGCGGTCTTCTCATCCACTGAGTCTGTGAAACAGAGACATGGGATGGTCTACTCATCCCCTGACTCAGAGATACAGAGAATGGGGGCACCCTGCTCATCCCCTGAATCTGTGATGCAGAGACAGGGGGCGGTCTACTCATCCCCTGAGTCTGTGATTCAGAGACAGGGGGCGGTCTACTCATCCCCTGAGTCTGTGATACAGAGACAGGGGGCGCTCTACTCATTCCCTGAGTCTGTGATACAGAAACAGGGGGCGGTCTACTCATCCACTGACTCTGTGGTCCAGAGACAGGGGGCGGTCTACTCATCCACCGAGTCTGTGATACAGAGACAGGGGGCGGTCTACTCATTCACTGATCTGTGATACAGAGACAGGGGGCGGTCTACTCATCCCCTGAGTCTATGATACAGAGACAGGGGGCGGTCTATTCATCCCCTGAGTCTTTGATACAGAGACAGGGGCCTGCCTTCTCATCCCCTGAGTATGTGATACAGAAACAGGGGGCGGTCTACTCATCCCCTGAGTCTGTGATACAGAGACAGGGGGCGGTCTACTCATTCACTGAGTCTGTGTTCCAGAAACAGGGGGCGGTCTTCTCATCCACTGACTCTGTGGTCCAGAGACAGGGGGCGGTCTACTCATCCACTGAGTTTGTGATACAGAGACAGGGGGCGGTCTACTCATTCACTGATCTGTGATACAGAGACAGGGGCCGGTCTACTCATCCCTTGAGTCTGTGATACAGAGACAGGGGGCGGTCTACTCATCACCTGAGTCTGTGATACAGAGACAGGGGGCGGTCTACTCATCCCCTGAGTTGTTGATACAAAGACTGGGGGCGGTCTACTCATCCCCTGAGTTGGTGATACAAAGACAGGGGGCGGTCTACTCATCCCCTGAGTTTGTGATGCAGAGACAGGGGGCGGTCTACACATCCCCTGAGTCAGTGATACAAAGACAGGGGCCGGTCTAGTCAGCCACGGATTCTGTGATACAGAGACAGGGCGCTGTCTTCTCATCCACTGAGTCTGTGAAACAGAGATATGGGATGGTCTACTCATCCCCTGAGTTTGTGATACAGAGACAGGGGGCGGTCTTCTCATCCACTGAGTCTGTGAAACAGAGACATGGGATGGTCTACTCATCCCCTGACTCTGAGATACAGAGAAAGGGGGCGGTCTTCTCATCCACTGAGTCTGTGAAACAGAGACATGGGATGGTCTACTCATCCCCTGACTGTGAGATACAGAGAATGGTGGCGGTCTACTCATCCCCTGAGTCTGTGATGCAGAGACAGGGGGCGGTCTACTCAGCCACTGAATCTGTGATACAGAGACAGGGGGCGGTCTACTCATCCCCTGGGTCTGTGATAGAGACGAAGGGGGCGGTCTACTCATCCACTGAGTCTGTGATACAGAGACAGGGGGCGGTCTACTCATCCCCTCATTTTGTGATACAGAGACAGGGGACGGTCTACTCATCCACTGAGTCTGTGATACAGAGACAGGGGCCGGTCTACTCATCCCCTCATTTTGTGATACAGAGACAGGGGGCGGTCTACTCATCCGCTGAGTCTGTGATACAGAGACAGGGGGCAGTCTACTTATCCCCTAAATTTGTGTTACAAAGACAGGGGGCGGTCCACTTATCCCCTCAGTATGTGATACAGAGACAGGGGGTGGTCTACTCATCCCCTCATTTTGTGATACAGAGACAGGGGACGGTCTACTCATCCACTGAGTCTGTGATACAGAGACAGGGGCCGGTCTACTCATCCACTGAGTCTGTGATACAGAGACAGGGGGCGGTCTACTCATCCACTGAGTCTGTGATACAGAGACAGGGGGCGGTCTACTCATCCCCTCATTTTGTGATACAGAGACAGGGGACGGTCTACTCATCCACTGAGTCTGTGATACAGAGACAGGGGCCGGTCTACTCATCCCCTCATTTTGTGATACAGAGACAGGGGGCGGTCTACTCATCCCCTGAGTCAGTGATACAGAGACAGGGGCGGTCTACTTATCCCCTCAGTTTGTGAAACAGAGACAGGGGGCGGTCTACTCATCCACTGAGTCTGTGATGCCTAAACAGGGGGCGGTCTACTCATCCACTGAGTGTGTGATACAAAGACAGGGGGCTGTCTAGTCATCCCCTGACTCTGAGATGCAGAGACAGGGGGCGGTCTACTCATCCCCTGAGTCTTTGATGCAGTGACAGGGGGCGGTCTTCTCATCCACTGAGTTTGTGATACAGAGACAGGTGACGGTCTACTCATCCACTGACTCTGTGAGACAGAGACAGGGGGCGGTCTACTCATTCTCTGAATCAATGATACAGAGTTAGGGGGCGTCTACTCAGCCCCCCATTCTGTGATACAGAGACAGGGGGCGGTCTACTCATCCCCCGAGTGTGTGATGCAGAGACAGGGGGCGGTCTAATCATACCCTGAGTTTGTGATACAAAGACAGGGAGCGGTCTACTCATTCCCTGAGTCTGTGATACAGAGACAGGGGGCGGTCTACTCATCCCCTGAGTTTGTGATGCAAAGATAGGGAGCGGTCTACTCATCCCCTGAGTTTGTGATACAAAGACAGGGAGCGGTCTACTCATTCCCTGAGTCTGTGATACAGAGACAGGGGGCGGTCTACTCATTCCCTGAGTCTGTGATACAGAGACAGGGGGCGGTCTACTCATTCCCTGAGTCTGTGATACAGAGACAGGGGGTGGTCTACTCATCCCCCGAGTGTGTGATACAGAGACAGGGGGCAGTTAAATCATACCCTGAGTCTGTGATCCAGAGACAGGAGGCGGTCTACTTATCCCCTCAGTTTGAGATACAGAGACAGGGGACGGTCAACTCATCCCCTCAGTCTGTGACACAGAGAAATGGGGCAGTATACTCAACCCCTCAGTTTGTGATACAGAGAAAGGGGGCGGTCTACTCATCCCCTGAGTCTGTGATACAAAGACAGGGGGCAGTCTACTCTTCCCCTGAGTCGATGATGCAGAGACAGGGGGCGGTCGACTCTTCCCCTGAGTCTGAGATACTGAGACAGGGGGCGGTCTACTCATCCCTTGTGGCTGTGATACAGAGACAGGGGGCTGTCTAATCATCCCCTGAGTCTGTGATACAGAGACAGGGGCCGGTCTACTCATCTACTGAGTCTGTGATGCAGAGACAGGGGGCGGTCTACTCATCCCCTGAGTCTTTGATACAGCGACAGGAGGCGGTCTTCTCATCCACTGAGTCTGTGATACAGAGACAGGGGACGGTCTACTCATCCCCTGAGTCTGTTATGCAGAGACAGGGGGCTGACTACTCATTCCCTGAGTCTGTGATACAGAGACAAGTGGCAGTTTACTCATCGCCTGAGTCTGTGACACAGAGACAGGGGGCGGTCTACTCATCCCCTGAGTCTGTTATACAGAGCCAGGGGGCAGTCTACTCATCCCCTGAGTCTGTTATACAGAGACAGGGGGCTGTCTACTCATTCCCTGAGTCTGTGATACAGAGACAGGGGGCGGTCTACTCATCCCCTGAGTCTGTGATACAAAGACAGGGGGTGGTCTACTCATCCCCTAAATTTGTGATACAGAGCCAGGGGGCGGTCTACTCATTCCCTGAGTCTGTGATACAGAGGCAGGGGGCGGTCTACTCATCCCCTGAGTCTGAGATACAGAGACAAGTGGCGGTCTACTCATCCCGGGTTTGTTAGACAGAGACAGGGGGCGGTCTACTCATCCCCTGAGTCTGTGATACAGAGACAGGGGGCGGTCTACTCATCCCCTGAGTCTGTGATCCAGAGACAGGGGGTGGTCTACTCATCCCGCGTTTGTTAGACAGAGACAGGGGGCGGTCTACTCATCCCCCGAGTCTGTGATACAGAGACAGGGGGCGGTCTAGTCATTCCCTGAGTTTGTGATACAGAGACAGGCGGCGGTCTACTCATCCCCTCATTTTGTGATACAGAGACAGGGGGCGGTCTACTCATCCCCTGAGTCTGTGATACAGAGACAAGGGGCAGTTTACTCATCCCCTGGGTCTGTGATAGAGACGAAGGGGGCGGTCTACTCATCCCCTGAGTCTGTGATACAGAGACAAGGGGCAGTTTACTCATCCCCTGGGTCTGTGATAGAGACGAAGGGGGCGGTCTACTCATTCCCTGAGTCTGTGATACATAGACAGGGGGTGGTCTACTCATCCCTTGAGTATGTGATACAGAGACAGGGGGCGGTCTACTCATCCCTTGATCTGTGATACAGAGACAGGAGGCGGTCTACTCATCCCGAGTGTGTGATACAGAGACAGGGAGAGGGCTACTCATTCCCTAAATTTGTGATACAGAGACAGAGGGCACTTTACTCAGCCCCAAAGTCCCTGAAATACAGACAGGGGGCAGTCTACTCATCCCCTGGGTCTGTGATTCAGAGGAAGGGGGCGGTCTACTCATCCCCTGAGTCTGTGACACAGAGACAGGGGGCGGTCTTCTCATCCCGAGTTTGTTAGACAGAGACAGGGGGCGGTCTACTCATCCCCTGAGTCTGTCACACAGAGAATGTGTGCGGTCTACACATCACCTGAGTCTGTGATACAGAGACAGGGGGCGGTCTACTCATCCCCCGAGTGTGTGATAAAGAGACAGGGGGCGGTCTACTCATTCCCTGAGTCTGTGATACAGAGAAAGGGGGCAGTCTACTCATCCCCTGAGTCTGAGATACAGAGACAAGGGGCAGTTTACTCATCCCCTGGGTCTGTGATACAGAGGAAGGGGGCGGTCTACTCATCCCCTGAGTCTGTGATACAGAGACAGGGGGGGGTCTACTCATCCCCTGAGTCTGTGATACAGAGACAGGGGGCGGTCGACTCATCCCCAGCGTCTCTGATACAAAGACAGGGGGGGTCTACTCATCCCCTGAGTCTGTGATACACAGACAGGGGGCTGTCTACTCATCCACTGAGTCTGTGATACAGAGACAGGGGACGGTCTACGCATCCCCTGAGTCTGTGATGCAGAGACAGGGGGCGGTCTACTCATCCACTGAGTCAGTGATACAAAGACAGGGGCCGGTCTAGTCAGCCACGGATTCTGTGATCCAGGGACAGGGGGCTGTCTTCTCATCCACTGAGTCTGTGAACCAGAGATATGGGATCGTCTACTCATCCCCTGACTCTGAGATACAGAGAAAGGGGGCGGTCTACTCATCCCCTGAGTCTGTGATGCAGAGACAGGGGGCGGTCTACTCATCCACTGAGTCTGTGAAACAGAGACATGGGATGGTCTACTCATCCCCTGACTCTGAGATACAGAGAAAGGGGGCGGTCTTCTCATCCACTGAATCTGTGAAACAGAGACATGGGATGGTCTACTCATCCCCTGACTCAGAGATACAGAGAATGGGGGCACCCTGCTCATCCCCTGAATCTGTGATGCAGAGACAGGGGGCGGTCTACTCATCCCCTGAGTCTGTGATTCAGAGACAGGGAGCGGTCTACTCATCCCCTGAGTATGTGATACAGAAACAGGGGGCGGTCAACTCATCCCCTGAGTCTGTGATACAGAGACAGGGGGCGCTCTACTCATTCACTGAGTCTGTGATACAGAAACAGGGGGCGGTCTACTCATCCACCGAGTCTGTGATACAGAGACAGGGGGCGGTCTACTCATCCACTGAATCTGTGATACAGAGACAGGGGGCGGTCTACTCATCCACCGAGTCTGTGATACAGAGACAGGGGGCGGTCTACTCATCCACTGAATCTGTGATACAGAGACAGGGGGCGGTCTACTCACACACTGAGTCTGTGATACAGAGACAGGGGGCGGTCTACTCATCCACTGAATCTGTGATACAGAGACAGGGGCCTGCCTTCTCATCCCCTGAGTATGTGATACAGAAACAGGGGGCAGTCTACTCATCCACTGAATCTGTGATACAGAGACAGGGGGCGGTCTACTCATCTCCTGAGTCTGTGATACAGAGACAGGGGGCGGTCTACTCATACACTGAGTCTGTGATACTGAGACAGGGGGCGGTCTACTCATCCACTGAATCTGTGATACAGAGACAGAGGGCGGTCTACTCATCCACTGAGTCTGTGATACAGAAACAGGGGGCAGTCTACTCATCCACTGAATCTGTGATACAGAGACAGGGGGCGGTCTACTCATCTCCTGAGTCTGTGATACAGAGACAGGGGGCGGTCTACTCATACACTGAGTCTGTGATACAGAGACAGGGGGCAGTCTGCTCATCCACTGAGAGTGTGATACAGAGACAGGGGGCGGTCTCCTCATCCCCTGAGTCTGTGATACAGAGACAGGGGGCAGTCTGCTCATCCACTGAGAGTGTGATACAGAGACAGGGGGCGGTCTCCTCATCCCCTGAATTTGTGATACAGAGACAGGGGTCGGTCTACTCATCCCCTGAGTCTGTGATACAGAGACAGGGGCCTGCCTTCTCATCCCCTGAGTATGTGATACAGAAACAGGGGGCGGTCTACTCATCCCCTGAGTCTGTGATACAGAGACAGGGAGCGGTCTACTCATTCACTGAGTCTGTGTTCCAGAAACAGGGGGCGGTCTGCTCATCCACTGACTCTGTGGTCCAGAGACAGGGGGCGGTCTACTCATCCACTGAGTCTGTGATACAGAGACAGGGGGCGGTCTACTCATTCACTGATCTGTGATACAGAGACAGGGGGCAGTCTACTCATCCCTTGAGTCTGTGATACAGAGACAGGGGGCGGTCTACTCATCCCCTGAGTCTGATACAGAGACAGGGGGCGGTCTACTCATCCACTGACTCTGAGATAAAGAGACAGGGGGCGGTCTGCTCATCCCCTGAGTCTGTGATACAGAGACAGGGGGCGGTCTACTCATCCCCTGAGTCTGATACAGAGACAGGGGGCGGTCTGCTCATCCCCTGACTCTGAGATAAAGAGACAGGGGGCGGTCTGCTCATCCCCTGAGTCTGTGATACAGAGACAGGGGGCGGTCTACTCATCCCCTGAGTCTGATACAGAGACAGGGGGCGGTCTACTCATCTCCTGAGTCTGTGATACAGAGACAGGGGGCGGTCTACTCATCCACTGAGTCTGTGATACAGAGACAGCGGGCTGTCTACTCATCCACTGAGTCTGTGATACAGAAACAGGGGGCGGTCTACTCATACACTGAAACTGTGATACAGAAACAGGGGGCGGTCTACTCATCTCCTGAGTCTGTGATACAGAGACAGGGGGCGGTCTACTCATACACTGAGTCTGTGATACAGAGACAGGGGGCAGTCTGCTCATCCACTGAGAGTGTGATACAGAGACAGGGGGCGGTCTCCTCATCCCCTGAGTCTGTGATACAGAGACAGGGGGCAGTCTGCTCATCCACTGAGAGTGTGATACAGAGACAGGGGGCGGTCTCCTCATCCCCTGAGTTTGTGATACAGAGACAGGGGTGGGTCTACTCATCCCCTGAGTCTGTGATACAGAGACAGTGGTCGGTCTACTCATCCCCGGAGTCTGTGATACAGAGACAGGGTGCGGTCTACTCATCCCGAGTTTGTTAGACAGAGACAGGGGGCGGTCTACTCATCCCCAGAGTCTGTCATACAGAGAATGTGTGCGGTCTACACATCACCCGAGTGTGTGATAAAGAGACAGGGGGCGGTCTACTCATTCACTGATCTGTGATACAGAGACAGGGGGCCGTCTACTCATTCCCTGAGTCTGTGATGCAGAGAAAGGGGGCAGTCTACTCATCCCCTGAGTCTGAGATACAGAGACAAGGGGCAGTTTACTCATCCACTGGGTCTGTGATACAGAGTAAGGGGGCGGTCTACTCATCCCTTGAGTCTGTGATACAGAGACAGGAGGCGGTCTACTCATCCACTGAGTCTGTGAAACAGAGACAAGGGATGGGCTACTCATCCCCTGACTCAGAGATACAGAGAATGGGGGCGGTCTGCTCATCCCCTGAGTCTGTGATGCAGAGACAGTGGGCTGTCTACTCATCCACTGAATCTGTGATACAGAGACAGGGGGCGGTCTACTCATCCACCGAGTCTGTGATACAGAGACAGGGGGCGGTCTACTCATTCACTGATCTGTGATACAGAGACAGGAGGTGGCCTACTCATCCCCTGAGTCTATGACACAGAGACAGGGGGCGGTCTATTCATCCCCTGAGTCTTTGATACAGAGACAGGGGGTGGTCTACTCATTCCCTGAGTCTGTGATACAGAGGAAGGGGGCGGTCTACTCATCCCCTGAGTGTGTGACACAGAGACAGGGAGCGGTCTACTCATTCCCTAAATTTGTGATACAGAGACAGGGGGCAGTCTACTCATTCCCTGAGTCTGTGATACAGAGAAAGGGGGCAGTCCACTCATCCCCTGAGTCTGAGATACAGAGACAAGGGGCATTTTACTCATCCCCTGGGTCTGTGATTCAGAGGAAGGGGGCGGTCTACTCATTCACTGAGTCTGTGATACAGAAACAGGGGGCAGTTTACTCATCCCCTGAGACTGTGATACAGAGACAGGGGGCGGTCTACTCATCCCGAGTTTGTTAGAGAGAGACAGGGGGCGGTCTACTCATCCCGAGTTTGTTCGACAGAGACAGGGGGCGGTCTACTCATCCCCTGTGTCTGTCATGCAGAGACAGGGGGCGGTCTACTCATCCCCCGAGTGTGTGATAAAGAGACAGGGGGCGGTCTACTCATCCCCTGAGTCTGAGATACAGAGACAAGGGGCAGTTTACTCATCCCCTGGGTCTGTGATACAGAGGAAGGGGGCGGTCTTCTCATCCACTGACTCTGTGGTCCAGAGACAGGGGGCGGTCTACTCATCCACTGTGTCTGTGATACAGAAACAGGGGGCGGTCTACTCAGCCACTGACTCTGTGATCCAGAGACAGGGGGCGGTCTACTCATCCCCTGAGTCTGTGATACAGAGACAGGGGGCGGTCTTCTCATCCATTGAGTCTGTGATACAGAGACAGAGGGCAGTCTACTCATTCACTGATCTGTGATACAGAGACAGGGGGTGGCCTACTCATCCCTTGAGTCTTTGATACAGAGACAGGAGGTGGTCTACTCATCCCCTGAGTCTATGATACATAGACAGGGGGCGGTCTATTCATCCCCTGAGTCTTTGATACAGAGACAGGGGCCCGTCTTCTCTTCCACTGAGTCTGTGATACAGAGACAGGGGGCGGTCTACTCATCCACTGAGTCTGTGATACAGAGACAGGGGGCGGTCTACTCATTCCCTGAGTCTGTGATACATAGACAGGGGGTGGTCTACTCATCCCTTGAGTATGTGATACAGAGACAGGGGGCGGTCTACTCATCCCTTGATCTGTGATACAGAGACAGGAGGCAGTCTACTCATCCCCTGAGTGTGTGATACAGAGACAGGGAGCGGGCTACTCATTCCCTAAATTTGTGATACAGAGACAGAGGGCACTTTACTCAGCCCCAAAGTCCCTGAAATACAGACAGGGGGCAGTCTACTCATCCCCTGGGTCTGTGATTCAGAGGAAGGGGGCGGTCTACTCATCCCCTGAGTCTGTGACACAGAGACAGGGGGCGGTCTTCTCATCCCGAGTTTGTTAGACAGAGACAGGGGGCGGTCTACTCATCCCCTGAGTCTGTCACACAGAGAATGTGTGCGGTCTACACATCACCTGAGTCTGTGATACAGAGACAGGGGGCGGTCTACTCATCCCCCGAGTGTGTGATAAAGAGACAGGGGGCGGTCTACTCATTCCCTGAGTCTGTGATACACAGAAAGGGGGCAGTCTACTCATCCCCTGAGTCTGAGATACAGAGACAAGGGGCAGTTTACTCATCCCCTGGGTCTGTGATACAGAGGAAGGGGGCGGTCTACTCATCCCCTGAGTCTGTGATACAGAGACAGGGGGGGGGTCTACTCATCCCCTGAGTCTGTGATACAGAGACAGGGGATGGTCTACGCATCCCCTGAGTCTGTGATGCAGAGACAGGGGGCGGTCTACTCATCCACTGAGTCAGTGATACAAAGACAGGGGCCGGTCTCGTCAGCCACGGATTCTGTGATACAGAGACAGGGGGCTGTCTTCTCATCCACTGAGTCTGTGAATCAGAGATATGGGATGGTCTACTCATCCCCTGACTCTGAGATACAGAGAAAGGGGGCGGTCTACTCATCCCCTGAGTCTGTGATGCAGAGACAGGGGGCGGTCTACTCATCCACTGAGTATGTGAAACAGAGACATGGGATGGTCTACTCATCCCCTGACTCAGAGATACAGAGAATGGGGGCACCCTGCTCATCCCCTGAGTCTGTGATGCAGAGACAGGGGGCGGTCTACTCATCCACTGAATCTGTGATACAGAGACAGGGGGCGTTCTACTCATCCCCTGAGTCTGTGATTCAGAGACAGGGGGCGGTCTACTCATCCACTGAGTCTGTGATACAGAGACAGGGGGCGGTCTACTCATCCCTTGAGTATGTGATACAGAGACAGGGGGCGGTCTACTCATCCCTTGATCTGTGATACAGAGACAGGAGGCGGTCTACTCATCCCGAGTGTGTGATACAGAGACAGGGAGCGGGCTACTCATTCCCTAAATTTGTGATACAGAGACAGAGGGCACTTTACTCAGCCCCAAAGTCCCTGAAATACAGACAGGGGGCAGTCTACTCATCCCCTGGGTCTGTGAGTCAGAGGAAGGGGGCGGTCTACTCATCCCGAGTTTGTTAGACAGAGACAGGGGGCGGTCTACACATCACCTGAGTCTGTGATACAGAGAAAGGGGGCGGTCTACTCATCCCCCGAGTGTGTGATAAAGAGACAGGGGGTGGTCTACTCATTCCCTGAGTCTGTGATGCAGAGAAAGGGGGCAGTCTACTCATCCCCTGAGTCTGAGATACAGAGACAAGGGGCAGTTTACTCATCCCCTGGGTCTGTGATACAGAGGAAGGGGGCGGTCTACTCATCCCCTGAGTCTGTGATACAGAGACAGGGGGGGGTCTACTCATCCCCTGAGTCTGTGATACAGAGACAGGGGGCGGTCTACTCATCCACTGCGTCTCTGATACGAAGACAGGGGGGGGTCTACTCATCCCCTGAGTCTGTGATACACAGACAGGGGGCTGTCTACTCATCCACTGAGTCTGTGATACAGAGACAGGGGACGGTCTACGCATCCCCTGAGTCTGTGATGCAGAGACAGGGGGCGGTCTACTCATCCACTGAGTCAGTGATACAAAGACAGGGGCCGGTCTAGTCAGCCACGGATTCTGTGATACAGGGACAGGGGGCTGTCTTCTCATCCACTGAGTCTGTGAATCAGAGATATGGGATGGTCTACTCATCCCCTGACTCTGAGATACGGAGAAAGGGGGCGGTCTACTCATCCCCTGAGTCTGTGATGCAGAGACAGGGGGCGGTCTACTCATCCACTGAGTCTGTGAAACAGAGACATGGGATGGTTTACTCATCCCCTGACTCCTAGATACAGAGAAAGGGGGCGGTCTTCTCATCCACTGAGTCTGTGAAACAGAGACATGGGATGGTCTACTCATCCCCTGACTCAGAGATACAGAGAATGGGGGCACCCTGCTCATCCCCTGAGTCTGTGATGCAGAGACAGGGGGCGGTCTACTCATCCCCTGAGTCTGTGATTCAGAGACAGGGGGCGGTCTACTCATCCCCTGAGTATGTGATAAAGAGACAGGGGGCGGTCTACTCATCCCCTGAGTCTGTGATACAGAGACAGGGGGCGCTCTACTCATCCACTGACTCTGTGGTCCAGAGACAGGGGGCGGTCTACTCATCCACCGAGTCTGTGATACAGAGACAGGGGGCGGTCTACTCATTCACTGATCTGTGATACAGAGACAGGGGGCGGTCTACTCATCCCCTGAGTCTATGATACAGAGACAGGGGGCCGTCTATTCATCCCCTGAGTCTTTGATACAGAGACAGGGGCCTGCCTTCTCATCCCCTGACTCTGTGATCCAGAGACAGGGGGCGGTCTACTCATCCCCTGAGTCTGTGATACAGAGACAGGGGGCGGTCTTCTCATCCATTGAGTCTGTGATACAGAGACAGAGGGCAGTCTACTCATTCACTGATCTGTGATACAGAGACAGGGGGTGGCCTACTCATCCCTTGAGTCTTTGATACAGAGACAGGAGGTGGTCTACTCATCCCCTGAGTCTATGATACATAGACAGGGGGCGGTCTATTCATCCCCTGAGTCTTTGATACAGAGACAGGGGCCCGTCTTCTCTTCCACTGAGTCTGTGATACAGAGACAGGGGGCGGTCTACTCATCCACTGAGTCTGTGATACAGAGACAGGGGGCGGTCTACTCATTCCCTGAGTCTGTGATACATAGACAGGGGGTGGTCTACTCATCCCTTGAGTATGTGATACAGAGACAGGGGGCGGTCTACTCATCCCTTGATCTGTGATACAGAGACAGGAGGCAGTCTACTCATCCCCTGAGTGTGTGATACAGAGACAGGGAGCGGGCTACTCATTCCCTAAATTTGTGATACAGAGACAGAGGGCACTTTACTCAGCCCCAAAGTCCCTGAAATACAGACAGGGGGCAGTCTACTCATCCCCTGGGTCTGTGATTCAGAGGAAGGGGGCGGTCTACTCATCCCCTGAGTCTGTGACACAGAGACAGGGGGCGGTCTTCTCATCCCGAGTTTGTTAGACAGAGACAGGGGGCGGTCTACTCATCCCCTGAGTCTGTCACACAGAGAATGTGTGCGGTCTACACATCACCTGAGTCTGTGATACAGAGACAGGGGGCGGTCTACTCATCCCCCGAGTGTGTGATAAAGAGACAGGGGGCGGTCTACTCATTCCCTGAGTCTGTGATACACAGAAAGGGGGCAGTCTACTCATCCCCTGAGTCTGAGATACAGAGACAAGGGGCAGTTTACTCATCCCCTGGGTCTGTGATACAGAGGAAGGGGGCGGTCTACTCATCCCCTGAGTCTGTGATACAGAGACAGGGGGGGGGTCTACTCATCCCCTGAGTCTGTGATACAGAGACAGGGGATGGTCTACGCATCCCCTGAGTCTGTGATGCAGAGACAGGGGGCGGTCTACTCATCCACTGAGTCAGTGATACAAAGACAGGGGCCGGTCTCGTCAGCCACGGATTCTGTGATACAGAGACAGGGGGCTGTCTTCTCATCCACTGAGTCTGTGAATCAGAGATATGGGATGGTCTACTCATCCCCTGACTCAGAGATACAGAGAATGGGGGCACCCTGCTCATCCCCTGAGTCTGTGATGCAGAGACAGGGGGCGGTCTACTCATCCACTGAATCTGTGATACAGAGACAGGGGGCGTTCTACTCATCCCCTGAGTCTGTGATTCAGAGACAGGGGGCGGTCTACTCATCCACTGAGTCTGTGATACAGAGACAGGGGGCGGTCTACTCATCCCTTGAGTATGTGATACAGAGACAGGGGGCGGTCTACTCATCCCTTGATCTGTGATACAGAGACAGGAGGCGGTCTACTCATCCCGAGTGTGTGATACAGAGACAGGGAGCGGGCTACTCATTCCCTAAATTTGTGATACAGAGACAGAGGGCACTTTACTCAGCCCCAAAGTCCCTGAAATACAGACAGGGGGCAGTCTACTCATCCCCTGGGTCTGTGAGTCAGAGGAAGGGGGCGGTCTACTCATCCCGAGTTTGTTAGACAGAGACAGGGGGCGGTCTACACATCACCTGAGTCTGTGATACAGAGAAAGGGGGCGGTCTACTCATCCCCCGAGTGTGTGATAAAGAGACAGGGGGTGGTCTACTCATTCCCTGAGTCTGTGATGCAGAGAAAGGGGGCAGTCTACTCATCCCCTGAGTCTGAGATACAGAGACAAGGGGCAGTTTACTCATCCCCTGGGTCTGTGATACAGAGGAAGGGGGCGGTCTACTCATCCCCTGAGTCTGTGATACAGAGACAGGGGGGGGTCTACTCATCCCCTGAGTCTGTGATACAGAGACAGGGGGCGGTCTACTCATCCACTGCGTCTCTGATACGAAGACAGGGGGGGGTCTACTCATCCCCTGAGTCTGTGATACACAGACAGGGGGCTGTCTACTCATCCACTGAGTCTGTGATACAGAGACAGGGGACGGTCTACGCATCCCCTGAGTCTGTGATGCAGAGACAGGGGGCGGTCTACTCATCCACTGAGTCAGTGATACAAAGACAGGGGCCGGTCTAGTCAGCCACGGATTCTGTGATACAGGGACAGGGGGCTGTCTTCTCATCCACTGAGTCTGTGAATCAGAGATATGGGATGGTCTACTCATCCCCTGACTCTGAGATACAGAGAAAGGGGGCGGTCTACTCATCCCCTGAGTCTGTGATGCAGAGACAGGGGGCGGTCTACTCATCCACTGAGTCTGTGAAACAGAGACATGGGATGGTTTACTCATCCCCTGACTCCTAGATACAGAGAAAGGGGGCGGTCTTCTCATCCACTGAGTCTGTGATGCAGAGACAGGGGGCGGTCTACTCATCCACTGAGTCTGTGAAACAGAGACATGGGATGGTTTACTCATCCCCTGACTCCTAGATACAGAGAAAGGGGGCGGTCTTCTCATCCACTGAGTCTGTGAAACAGAGACATGGGATGGTCTACTCATCCCCTGACTCAGAGATACAGAGAATGGGGGCACCCTGCTCATCCCCTGAGTCTGTGATGCAGAGACAGGGGGCGGTCTACTCATCCCCTGAGTCTGTGATTCAGAGACAGGGGGCGGTCTACTCATCCCCTGAGTATGTGATAAAGAGACAGGGGGCGGTCTACTCATCCCCTGAGTCTGTGATACAGAGACAGGGGGCGCTCTACTCATTCACTGAGTCTGTGATACAGAAACAGGGGGCGGTCTACTCATCCACTGACTCTGTGGTCCAGAGACAGGGGGCGGTCTACTCATCCACCGAGTCTGTGATACAGAGACAGGGGGCGGTCTACTCATTCACTGATCTGTGATACAGAGACAGGGGGCGGTCTACTCATCCCCTGAGTCTATGATACAGAGACAGGGGGCCGTCTATTCATCCCCTGAGTCTTTGATACAGAGACAGGGGCCTGCCTTCTCATCCCCTGAGTATGTGATACAGAAACAGGGGGCGGTCTACTCATCCCCTGAGTCTGTGATACAGAGACAGGGGGCGGTCTACTCATTCACTGAGTCTGTGTTCCAGAAACAGGGGGCGGTCTACTCATCCACTGACTCTGTGGTCCAGAGACAGGGGGCGGTCTACTCATCCACTGAGTCTGTGATGCAGAGACAGGGGGCGGTCTACTCATTCACTGATCTGTGATACAGAGACAGGGGGCGGTCTACTCATCCACTGAGTCTGTGATGCAGAGACAGGGGGCGGTCTACTCATTCACTGATCTGTGGTCCAGAGACAGGGGGCGGTCTACTCATTCACTGATCTGTGGTCCAGAGACAGGGGGCGGTCTACTCATCCACCGAGTCTGTGATACAGAGACAGGGGGCGGTCTACTCATTCACTGATCTGTGATACAGAGACAGGGGGCGGTCTACTCATCCCCTGAGTTGTTGATACAAAGACTGGGGGCGGTCTACTCATCCCCTGAGTTGGTGATACAAAGACAGGGGGCGGTCTACTCATCCCCTGAGTTTGTGATGCAGAGACAGGGGGCGGTCTACAAATCCCCTGAGTCAGTGATACAAAGACAGGGGCCGGTCTAGTCAGCCACGGATTCTGTGATACAGAGACAGGGCGCTGTCTTCTCATCCACTGAGTCTGTGAAACAGAGACATGGGATGGTCTACTCATCCCCTGACTCTGAGATACAGAGAAAGGGGGCGGTCTTCTCATCCACTGAGTCTGTGAAACAGAGACATGGGATGGTATACTCATCCCCTGACTGTGAGATACAGAGAATGGTGGCGGTCTACTCATCCCCTGAGTCTGTGATGCAGAGACAGGGGGCGGTCTACTCAGCCACTGAATCTGTGATACAGAGACAGGGGGCGGTCTACTCATCCCCTGAGTCTGAGATACAGAGACAAGGGGCAGTTTACTCATCCCCTGGGTCTGTGATTCAGAGGATGGGGGCGGTCTACTCATCCCCTGAGTCTGTGATACAGAGACAGGGGGCGGTCTACTCATCCCGAGTTTGTTGGACAGAGACATGGGGCGGTCTACTCATCCCCTGAGTCTGTCATACAGAGAATGTGTGCGGTCTACACATCACCTGAGTCTGTGATACAGAGACAGGGGGCGGTCTACTCATCCCCCGAGTGTGTGATAAAGTGACAGGGGGCGGTCTACTCATTCCCTGAGTCTGTGATGCAGAGACAAGGGCCGGTCTAGTCATCCACTGACTCTGAGATACAGAGAAAGGGGGCGGTCTTCTCATCCACTGTGGCTGTGATACAGAGACAGGGGGCGGTCTACTCATTCCCTGAGTCTGTAAAACAGAGACAGGGGGCGGTCTACTCATTCCCTAAATTTGTGATACAGAGACAGGGGGCACTCTACTCAGCCCCAAAGTCCCTGAAATACAGACAGGGGCCAGTCTACTCATCCCCTGAGTCTGAGATAAAGAGACAGCGGGCGGTCTGCTCATCCCCTGAGTCTGTGATACAGAGACAGGGGGCGGTCTACGCATCCCCTGAGTCTGATACAGAGACAGGGGGCGGTCTACTCATCCACTGACTCTGAGATAAAGAGACAGGGGGCGGTCTGCTCATCCCCTGAGTCTGTGATACAGAGACAGGGGGCGGTCTACTCATCCCCTGAGTCTGATACAGAGACAGGGGGCGGTCTACTCATCTCCTGAGTCTGTGATACAGAGACAGGGGGCGGTCTACTCATCCACTGAGTCTGTGATACAGAGACAGCGGGCTGTCTACTCATCCACTGAGTCTGTGATACAGAAACAGGGGGCGGTCTACTCATCCACTGAATCTGTGATACAGAGACAGAGGGCGGTCTACTCATCCACTGAGTCTGTGATACAGAGACAGGGGGCGGTCTACTCATACACTGAGTCTGTGTTCCAGAAACAGGGGGCGGTCTACTCATCCACTGACTCTGTGGTCCAGAGACAGGGGGCGGTCTACTCATCCACTGAGTCTGTGGTCCAGAGACAGGGGGCGGTCTACTCATCCACCGAGTCTGTGATACAGAGACAGGGGGCGGTCTACTCATTCACTGATCTGTGATACAGAGACAGGGGGCGGTCTACTCATCACCTGAGTCTGTGATACAGAGACAGGGGGCGGTCTACTCATACCCTGAGTTGTTGATACAAAGACTGGGGGCGGTCTACTCATCCCCTGAGTTGGTGATACAAAGACAGGGGGCGGTCTACTCATCCCCTGAGTTTGTGATGCAGAGACAGGGGGCGGTCTACACATCCCCTGAGTCAGTGATACAAAGACAGGGGCCGGTCTAGTCAGCCACGGATTCTGTGATACAGAGACAGGGCGCTGTCTTCTCATCCACTGAGTCTGTGAAACAGAGACATGGGATGGTCTACTCATCCCCTGACTCTGAGATACAGAGAAAGGGGGCGGTCTTCTCATCCACTGAGTCTGTGAAACAGAGACATGGGATGGTCTACTCATCTCCTGACTGTGAGATACAGAGAATGGTGGCGGTCTACTCATCCCCTGAGTCTGTGATGCAGAGACAGGGGGCGGTCTACTCATCCCCTGAGTCTGAGATACAGAGACAAGGGGCAGTTTACTCATCCCCTGGGTCTGTGATTCAGAGGATGGGCGCGGTCTACTCATCCCCTGAGTCTGTGATACAGAGACAGGGGGCGGTCTACTCATCCCGAGTTTGTTGGACAGAGACATGGGGCGGTCTACTCATCCCCTGAGTCTGTCATACAGAGAATGTGTGCGGTCTACACATCACCTGAGTCTGTGATACAGAGACAGGGGGCGGTCTACTCATCCCCCGAGTGTGTGATAAAGTGACAGGGGGCGGTCTACTCATTCCCTGAGTCTGTGATGCAGAGACAAGGGCCGGTCTAGTCATCCACTGACTCTGAGATACAGAGAAAGGGGGCGGTCTTCTCATCCACTGTGGCTGTGATACAGAGACAGGGGGCGGTCTACTCATTCCCTGAGTCTGTAAAACAGAGACAGTGGGCGGTCTACTCATTCCCTAAATTTGTGATACAGAGACAGGGGGCACTCTACTCAGCCCCAAAGTCCCTGAAATACAGACAGGGGCCAGTCTACTCATCCCCTGAGTCTGAGATAAAGAGACAGCGGGCGGTCTGCTCATCCCCTGAGTCTGTGATACAGAGACAGGGGGCGGTCTACGCATCCCCTGAGTCTGATACAGAGACAGGGGGCGGTCTACTCATCCACTGACTCTGAGATAAAGAGACAGGGGGCGGTCTGCTCATCCCCTGAGTCTGTGATACAGAGACAGGGGGCGGTCTACTCATCCCCTGAGTCTGATACAGAGACAGGGGGCGGTCTACTCATCTCCTGAGTCTGTGATACAGAGACAGGGGGCGGTCTACTCATCCACTGAGTCTGTGATACAGAGACAGCGGGATGTCTACTCATCCACTGAGTCTGTGATACAGAAACAGGGGGCGGTCTACTCATCCACTGAATCTGTGATACAGAGACAGAGGGCGGTCTACTCATCCACTGAGTCTGTGATACAGAGACAGGGGGCGGTCTACTCATACACTGAGTCTGTGTTCCAGAAACAGGGGGCGGTCTACTCATCCACTGACTCTGTGGTCCAGAGACAGGGGGCGGTCTACTCATCCACTGAGTCTGTGGTCCAGAGACAGGGGGCGGTCTACTCATCCACCGAGTCTGTGATACAGAGACAGGGGGCGGTCTACTCATTCACTGATCTGTGATACAGAGACAGGGGGCGGTCTACTCATCACCTGAGTCTGTGATACAGAGACAGGGGGCGGTCTACTCATACCCTGAGTTGTTGATACAAAGACTGGGGGCGGTCTACTCATCCCCTGAGTTGGTGATACAAAGACAGGGGGCGGTCTACTCATCCCCTGAGTTTGTGATGCAGAGACAGGGGGCGGTCTACACATCCCCTGAGTCAGTGATACAAAGACAGGGGCCGGTCTAGTCAGCCACGGATTCTGTGATACAGAGACAGGGCGCTGTCTTCTCATCCACTGAGTCTGTGAAACAGAGATATGGGATGGTCTACTCAACCCCTGAGTTTGTGATACAGAGACAGGGGGCGGTCTACTCATCCCCTGAGTCTGTGATGCAGAGACAGGGGGCGGTCTTCTCATCCACTGAGTCTGTGAAACAGAGACATGGGATGGTCTACTCATCCCCTGACTCTGAGATATAGAGAAAGGGGGCGGTCTTCTCATCCACTGAGTCTGTGAAACAGAGACATGGGATGGTCTACTCATCTCCTGACTGTGAGATACAGAGAATGGTGGCGGTCTACTCATCCCCTGAGTCTGTGATGCAGAGACAGGGGGCGGTCCACTCAGCCACTGAATCTGTGATACAGAGACAGGGGGTGGTCTACTCATCCCCTGAGTCTGAGATACAGAGACAAGGGGCAGTTTACTCATCCCCTGGGTCTGTGATTCAGAGGATGGGCGCGGTCTACTCATCCCCTGAGTCTGTGATACAGAGACAGGGGGCGGTCTACTCATCCCGAGTTTGTTGGACAGAGACATGGGGCGGTCTACTCATCCCCTGAGTCTGTCATACAGAGAATGTGTGCGGTCTACACATCACCTGAGTCTGTGATACAGAGACAGGGGGCGGTCTACTCATCCCCCGAGTGTGTGATAAAGTGACAGGGGGCGGTCTACTCATTCCCTGAGTCTGTGATGCAGAGACAAGGGCCGGTCTAGTCATCCACTGACTCTGAGATACAGAGAAAGGGGGCGGTCTTCTCATCCACTGTGGCTGTGATACAGAGACAGGGGGCGGTCTACTCATTCCCTAAATTTGTGATACAGAGACAGGGGGCACTCTACTCAGCCCCAAAGTCCCTGAAATACAGACAGGGGCCAGTCTACTCATCCCCTGAGTCTGAGATAAAGAGACAGCGGGCGGTCTGCTCATCCCCTGAGTCTGTGATACAGAGACAGGGGGCGGTCTACTCATCCCCTGAGTCTGATACAGAGACAGGGGGCGGTCTACTCATCCACTGACTCTGAGATAAAGAGACAGGGGGCGGTCTGCTCATCCCCTGAGTCTGTGATACAGAGACAGGGGGCGGTCTACTCATCCCCTGAGTCTGATACAGAGACAGGGGGCGGTCTACTCATCTCCTGAGTCTGTGATACAGAGACAGGGGGCGATCTACTCATCCACTGAGTCTTTGATACAGAGACAGCGGGCTGTCTACTCGTCCACTGAGTCTGTGATACAGAAACAGGGGGCGGTCTACTCATCCACTGAATCTGTGATACAGAGACAGAGGGCGGTCTACTCATCCACTGAGTCTGTGATACAGAGACAGGGGGCGGTCTACTCATACACTGAGTCTGTGATACAGAAACAGGGGGCGGTCTACTCATCCACTGAATCTGTGATACAGAGACAGAGGGCGGTCTACTCATCCACTGAGTCTGTGATACAGAAACAGGGGGCGGTCTACTCATCTCCTGAGTCTGTGATACAGAGACAGGGGGCTGTCTACTCATACACTGAGTCTGTGATACAGAGACAGGGGGCAGTCTGCTCATCCACTGAGAGTGTGATACAGAGACAGGGGGCGGTCTCCTCATCCCCTGAGTCTGTGATACAGAGACAGGGGGCAGTCTGCTCATCCACTGAGAGTGTGATACAGAGACAGGGGGCGGTCTACTCATCCCCTGAGTCTGTGATACAGAGACAGGGGTCGGTCTACTCATCCCCTGCGTCTGTGATACAGAGACAGGGGGCTGTCTACTCATCCCGAGTTTGTTAGACAGAGACAGTGGGCGGTCTACTCATCCCCTGAGTCTGTCATACAGAGAATGTGTGCGGTCTACACATCACCTGAGTCTGTGATACAGAGACAGGGGGCGGTCTACTCATTCACTGATCTGTGATACAGAGACAGGGGGCAGTCTACTCATCCCCTGAGTCTGAGATACAGAGACAAGGGGCAGTTTACTCATCCCCTGGGTCTGTGATACAGAGGAAGGGGGCGGTCTACTCATCCACTGACTCTGTGATCCAGAGACAGGGGGCGGTCTACTCATCCCTTGAGTCTGTGATACAGAGACAGGAGGCGGTCTACTCATCCACTGAGTCTGTGAAACAGAGACATGGGATGGGATACTCATCCCCTGACTCAGAGATACAGAGAATGGGGGCGGTCTATTCATCCCCTGAGTCTTTGATACAGAGACAGGGGCCCGTCTTCTCTTCCACTGAGTCTGTGATACAGAGACAGGGGCCCGTCTTCTCTTCCACTGAGTCTGTGATACAGAGACAGGGGGCGGTCTACTCATTCCCTGAGTCTGTGATACATAGACAGGGGGTGGTCTACTCATCCCCTGAGTCGATGATGCAGAGACAGAGGGCGGTCTACTTATCCGCTGAGTCTATGATGGAGAGACAGCGGGCGGTCTACTCATCCCCTGAGTGTGTGACACAGAGACAGGGAGCGGTCTACTCATTCCCTGAGTCTGTGATACAGAGAAAGGGGGCAGTCCACTCATCCCCTGAGTCTGAGATACAGAGACAAGGGGCAGTTTACTCATCCCCTGGGTCTGTGATACAGAGGAAGGGGGCGGTCTACTCATCCACTGACTCTGTGATCCAGAGACAGGGGGCGGTCTACTCATCCCCTGAGTCTGTGATACAGAGACAGGGGGCGGTCTACTCATCCCGAGTTTGTTAGACAGAGACAGGGGGCGCTCTACTCATCCCCTGAGTCTGTCATACAGAGAATGTGTGCGGTCTACACATCACCTGAGTATGTGATACAGAGACAGGGGGCGGTCTACTCATCCACTGTGTCTGTGATACAGAGACAGGGGGCGGTCTAGTCATCCCCTGAGTCTGTGATACAGAGACAGGGGGCGGTCTACTCATCCACTGTGTCTGTGATACAGAGACAGGGAGACAGGGGGCGCTCTACTCATCCCCTGAGTCTGTGATTCAGAGACAGGGGGCGGTCTACTCATCCACTGAGTCAGTGATACAGAGACAGGGGGCGCTCTACTCATCCCCTGAGTCTGTGATTCAGAGACAGGGGGCGGTCTACTCATCCCCTGAGTCTGTGATACAGAGACAGGGGGCGGTCTACTCATCACCTGAGTCTGTGATACAGAGACAGGGGGCAGTCTGCTCATCCCCTGAGTATGTGATACAGAAACAGGGGGCGGTCTACTCATCCCCTGAGTCTGTGATACAGAGACAGGGGGCGGTCTACTCATCACCTGAGTCTGTGATACAGAGACAGGGGGCAGTCTGCTCATCCACTGAGTCTGTGATACAGAGACAGGGGGCGGTCTACTCATCCCCTGAGTCTGTGATTCAGAGACAGGGGGCGGTCTACTCATCCCCTGAGTCTGTGATACAGAGACAGGGGGCGGTCTACTCATCACCTGAGTCTGTGATACAGAGACAGGGGGCAGTCTGCTCATCCCCTGAGTATGTGATACAGAAACAGGGGGCGGTCTACTCATCCCCTGAGTCTGTGATACAGAGACAGGGGGCGGTCTACTCATCACCTGAGTCTGTGATACAGAGACAGGGGGCAGTCTGCTCATCCACTGAGTCTGTGATACAGAGACAGGGGGCGGTCTACTCATCCCCTGAGTCTGTGATTCAGAGACAGGGGGCGGTCTACTCATCCCCTGAGTATGTGATACAGAAACAGGGGGCGGTCTACTCATCCCCTGAGTCTGTGATACAGAGAAAGGGGGCGGTCTACTCATTCACTTAGTCTGTGATACAGAGACAGGGGGCGGTCTACTCATCCCCTGAGTCTGTGATACAGAGACAGGGGGCGGTCTACTCATCCACTGAGTCAGTGATACAGAGACAGGGGGCGCTCTACTCATCCCCTGAATCAATGATAGAAGATAGGGGGCGGTCTACTCAAACCCTGAGTCTATTATACAGAGACAGGAGGCGGTCTACTCATCCCCTGGGTCTGTGATACAAAGACAGTGAACGGTCTACTCATCCCATGAGTCTGTGATACAGAGGCAGGAGGCGGTCAACTCATCCCCTGAATCTGTGATACAGAGACAGGGGTCGGTCTACTCATCCCCCGAGTGTGTGATACAGAGGCAGGAGGCGGTCAACTCATCCCCTGAATCTGTGATACAAAGACAGGGGCGGTCTACTCTTCCCCTGAGTCGATGATACAGAGACAGGGGGCGTTCGACTCTTCCCCTGAGTCTGAGATGCAGAGGCAGGAGGCGCTCAACTCATCCCCTGAATCTGTGATACAAAGACAGGGGTTGGTCTACTCTTCCCCTGAGTCGATGACACAGAGACAGGGGGCGTTCAACTCATCCCCTGAATCTGTGATACAGAGGAAGGGACAGTCTACTCAAGCCCTGAGCCTGTGATACAGAGACAGGGGGCGGTCTACTCATCCTCTGCATGTGTGATACAAAGACAGGGGACGGTCTACTCATCCCCTGAGTCTGTGATACAGAGACAGGGGGCGATCTACTCATCCTCTGCATGTGTGATACAAAGACAGGGGACGGTCTACTCATCCCCTGAGTCTGTGATACAAAGACAGGGGACGGTCTACTCATCCCCTGAGTCCGTGATACAAAGACAGGGGGCGGACTGCTCATCACTTGAGTCTGTGATACAGAGACTGGGGGCGGTCTACTCATCCCCTGAGTCTGTGATACTGAGACAGGGGGCTGTCTCATCATCCCCTGAGTCTGTGAGACAAAGACAGGGGACGGTCTACTCATCCCATGAGTCTGTGATATAGAGGCAGGAGGCGGTCAACTCATCCCTTGTGGCTGTGATACAGAGATAGGGGGCGGACTACTCATGCCCTAAATTTGTGATACAGAGACTGGGGCGCTCTACTCATCCCCTGAGTCTGTGGTACGGAGACAAGGGGCAGTTTACTCATCCCCTGAGTCTGTGATGCAGAGACAGGGGACGGTCTGCTCATCCACTGAGTGTGAGATACAGAGACAGGGGGCGGTCTACTCATCCACTGACTCTGTGATACAGAGACAGGGGGCGGTCTACACATCCACTGAGTCTCTGATACAGAAACAGGGGGCGATCTACTCATCCACTGACTCTGTGATACAAAGACAGGTGGCGGTCTACTCATCCCCTGGGTCTGTGATACAGAGACAGGGGGCGGTCTACTCATCCCCTGGGTCTGTGATACAAAGACAGGGGGCGGACTACTCATCACTTGAGTCTGTGATACTGAGACAGGGGACGGTCTGCTCATCCACTGAGTGTGAGATACAGAGACAGGGGGCTGTCGCATCATCCCCTGAGTCTGTGATACTGAGACAGGGGACGGTCTGCTCATCCACTGAGTGTGAGATACAGAGACAGGGGGCGGTCTACTCATCCCCTGAGTCTGTGATACTGAGACAGGGGACGGTCTGCTCATCCACTGAGTGTGAGATACAGAGACAGGGGGCTGTCTCATCATCCCCTGAGTCTGTGATACAAAGACAGGGGACGTTCTGCTCATCCACTGAGTGTGAGATACAGAGACAGGGGGCGGTCTTCTAATCCACTGACTCTGTGATACAAAGACAGGGGGCGGTCTTGTCATCCACTGAATCTGTGATTCAGAAACAGGGGGCGATCTACTCATCCACTGACTCTGAGATACAGAGACAGGGGGCGGTCGACTCATCCACTGAGTCTGTGATACAGAGACAGAGGGCGGTCTACTCATTCACTGAGTCTGTGATACAGAGACAGGGGGCGGTCTACTCATCCACTGAGTCTGTGATACAGAAACAGGGGGCGGTCTTCTCATCCACTGAGTCTGTGAAACAGAGACAGGGGCCGGGCTTCTCATCCACTGAGTCTGTGATACAGAGATAGGGGGCGGTCTACTCATCCACTGAGTCTGTGATGCAGAGACAGGGGGCGGTCTACTCATCCCATGAGACTGTGATACAGAGGCAGGAGGCGGTCAACTCATCCCCTGAATCTGTGATACAAAGACAGGGGTCGGTCTACTCTTCCCCTGAGTCGATGATACAGAGACAGGGGCGTATCGACTCATCCCCTGAGTCTGTGACACAGAGACAGGGGGCGGTCTACTCATCCCCTGAGTCCGTGATACAGAGGAAGGGGACGGTCTACTCATCCCCCGAGTGTGTGATAAAGAGACAGGGGGCGGTCTACTCATCCACTGGGTCTGTGATACAGAGACAGGGGGCGGTCTACTCATCCCTTGAGTCTGTGATACAGAGACAGGGGGCAGTCTGCTCATCCACTGAGAGTGTGATACAGAGACAGGGGGCGGTCTCCTCATCCCCTGAGTTTGTGATACAGAGACAGGGGTGGGTCTACTCATCCCCTGAGTCTGTGATACAGAGACAGTGGTCGGTCTACTCATCCCCGGAGTCTGTGATACAGAGACAGGGTGCGGTCTACTCATCCCGAGTTTGTTAGACAGAGACAGGGGGCGGTCTACTCATCCCCAGAGTCTGTCATACAGAGAATGTGTGCGGTCTACACATCACCCGAGTGTGTGATAAAGAGACAGGGGGCGGTCTACTCATTCACTGATCTGTGATACAGAGACAGGGGGCCGTCTACTCATTCCCTGAGTCTGTGATGCAGAGAAAGGGGGCAGTCTACTCATCCCCTGAGTCTGAGATACAGAGACAAGGGGCAGTTTACTCATCCACTGGGTCTGTGATACAGAGTAAGGGGGCGGTCTACTCATCCCTTGAGTCTGTGATACAGAGACAGGAGGCGGTCTACTCATCCACTGAGTCTGTGAAACAGAGACAAGGGATGGGCTACTCATCCCCTGACTCAGAGATACAGAGAATGGGGGCGGTCTGCTCATCCCCTGAGTCTGTGATGCAGAGACAGTGGGCTGTCTACTCATCCACTGAATCTGTGATACAGAGACAGGGGGCGGTCTACTCATCCACCGAGTCTGTGATACAGAGACAGGGGGCGGTCTACTCATTCACTGATCTGTGATACAGAGACAGGAGGTGGCCTACTCATCCCCTGAGTCTATGACACAGAGACAGGGGGCGGTCTATTCATCCCCTGAGTCTTTGATACAGAGACAGGGGGTGGTCTACTCATTCCCTGAGTCTGTGATACAGAGGAAGGGGGCGGTCTACTCATCCCCTGAGTGTGTGACACAGAGACAGGGAGCGGTCTACTCATTCCCTAAATTTGTGATACAGAGACAGGGGGCAGTCTACTCATTCCCTGAGTCTGTGATACAGAGAAAGGGGGCAGTCCACTCATCCCCTGAGTCTGAGATACAGAGACAAGGGGCATTTTACTCATCCCCTGGGTCTGTGATTCAGAGGAAGGGGGCGGTCTACTCATTCACTGAGTCTGTGATACAGAAACAGGGGGCAGTTTACTCATCCCCTGAGACTGTGATACAGAGACAGGGGGCGGTCTACTCATCCCGAGTTTGTTAGAGAGAGACAGGGGGCGGTCTACTCATCCCGAGTTTGTTCGACAGAGACAGGGGGCGGTCTACTCATCCCCTGTGTCTGTCATGCAGAGACAGGGGGCGGTCTACTCATCCCCCGAGTGTGTGATAAAGAGACAGGGGGCGGTCTACTCATCCCCTGAGTCTGAGATACAGAGACAAGGGGCAGTTTACTCATCCCCTGGGTCTGTGATACAGAGGAAGGGGGCGGTCTTCTCATCCACTGACTCTGTGGTCCAGAGACAGGGGGCGGTCTACTCATCCACTGTGTCTGTGATACAGAAACAGGGGGCGGTCTACTCAGCCACTGACTCTGTGATCCAGAGACAGGGGGCGGTCTACTCATCCCCTGAGTCTGTGATACAGAGACAGGGGGCGGTCTTCTCATCCATTGAGTCTGTGATACAGAGACAGAGGGCAGTCTACTCATTCACTGATCTGTGATACAGAGACAGGGGGTGGCCTACTCATCCCTTGAGTCTTTGATACAGAGACAGGAGGTGGTCTACTCATCCCCTGAGTCTATGATACATAGACAGGGGGCGGTCTATTCATCCCCTGAGTCTTTGATACAGAGACAGGGGCCCGTCTTCTCTTCCACTGAGTCTGTGATACAGAGACAGGGGGCGGTCTACTCATCCACTGAGTCTGTGATACAGAGACAGGGGGCGGTCTACTCATTCCCTGAGTCTGTGATACATAGACAGGGGGTGGTCTACTCATCCCTTGAGTATGTGATACAGAGACAGGGGGCGGTCTACTCATCCCTTGATCTGTGATACAGAGACAGGAGGCAGTCTACTCATCCCCTGAGTGTGTGATACAGAGACAGGGAGCGGGCTACTCATTCCCTAAATTTGTGATACAGAGACAGAGGGCACTTTACTCAGCCCCAAAGTCCCTGAAATACAGACAGGGGGCAGTCTACTCATCCCCTGGGTCTGTGATTCAGAGGAAGGGGGCGGTCTACTCATCCCCTGAGTCTGTGACACAGAGACAGGGGGCGGTCTTCTCATCCCGAGTTTGTTAGACAGAGACAGGGGGCGGTCTACTCATCCCCTGAGTCTGTCACACAGAGAATGTGTGCGGTCTACACATCACCTGAGTCTGTGATACAGAGACAGGGGGCGGTCTACTCATCCCCCGAGTGTGTGATAAAGAGACAGGGGGCGGTCTACTCATTCCCTGAGTCTGTGATACACAGAAAGGGGGCAGTCTACTCATCCCCTGAGTCTGAGATACAGAGACAAGGGGCAGTTTACTCATCCCCTGGGTCTGTGATACAGAGGAAGGGGGCGGTCTACTCATCCCCTGAGTCTGTGATACAGAGACAGGGGGGGGGTCTACTCATCCCCTGAGTCTGTGATACAGAGACAGGGGATGGTCTACGCATCCCCTGAGTCTGTGATGCAGAGACAGGGGGCGGTCTACTCATCCACTGAGTCAGTGATACAAAGACAGGGGCCGGTCTCGTCAGCCACGGATTCTGTGATACAGAGACAGGGGGCTGTCTTCTCATCCACTGAGTCTGTGAATCAGAGATATGGGATGGTCTACTCATCCCCTGACTCTGAGATACAGAGAAAGGGGGCGGTCTACTCATCCCCTGAGTCTGTGATGCAGAGACAGGGGGCGGTCTACTCATCCACTGAGTATGTGAAACAGAGACATGGGATGGTCTACTCATCCCCTGACTCAGAGATACAGAGAATGGGGGCACCCTGCTCATCCCCTGAGTCTGTGATGCAGAGACAGGGGGCGGTCTACTCATCCACTGAATCTGTGATACAGAGACAGGGGGCGTTCTACTCATCCCCTGAGTCTGTGATTCAGAGACAGGGGGCGGTCTACTCATCCACTGAGTCTGTGATACAGAGACAGGGGGCGGTCTACTCATCCCTTGAGTATGTGATACAGAGACAGGGGGCGGTCTACTCATCCCTTGATCTGTGATACAGAGACAGGAGGCGGTCTACTCATCCCGAGTGTGTGATACAGAGACAGGGAGCGGGCTACTCATTCCCTAAATTTGTGATACAGAGACAGAGGGCACTTTACTCAGCCCCAAAGTCCCTGAAATACAGACAGGGGGCAGTCTACTCATCCCCTGGGTCTGTGAGTCAGAGGAAGGGGGCGGTCTACTCATCCCGAGTTTGTTAGACAGAGACAGGGGGCGGTCTACACATCACCTGAGTCTGTGATACAGAGAAAGGGGGCGGTCTACTCATCCCCCGAGTGTGTGATAAAGAGACAGGGGGTGGTCTACTCATTCCCTGAGTCTGTGATGCAGAGAAAGGGGGCAGTCTACTCATCCCCTGAGTCTGAGATACAGAGACAAGGGGCAGTTTACTCATCCCCTGGGTCTGTGATACAGAGGAAGGGGGCGGTCTACTCATCCCCTGAGTCTGTGATACAGAGACAGGGGGGGGTCTACTCATCCCCTGAGTCTGTGATACAGAGACAGGGGGCGGTCTACTCATCCACTGCGTCTCTGATACGAAGACAGGGGGGGGTCTACTCATCCCCTGAGTCTGTGATACACAGACAGGGGGCTGTCTACTCATCCACTGAGTCTGTGATACAGAGACAGGGGACGGTCTACGCATCCCCTGAGTCTGTGATGCAGAGACAGGGGGCGGTCTACTCATCCACTGAGTCAGTGATACAAAGACAGGGGCCGGTCTAGTCAGCCACGGATTCTGTGATACAGGGACAGGGGGCTGTCTTCTCATCCACTGAGTCTGTGAATCAGAGATATGGGATGGTCTACTCATCCCCTGACTCTGAGATACGGAGAAAGGGGGCGGTCTACTCATCCCCTGAGTCTGTGATGCAGAGACAGGGGGCGGTCTACTCATCCACTGAGTCTGTGAAACAGAGACATGGGATGGTTTACTCATCCCCTGACTCCTAGATACAGAGAAAGGGGGCGGTCTTCTCATCCACTGAGTCTGTGAAACAGAGACATGGGATGGTCTACTCATCCCCTGACTCAGAGATACAGAGAATGGGGGCACCCTGCTCATCCCCTGAGTCTGTGATGCAGAGACAGGGGGCGGTCTACTCATCCCCTGAGTCTGTGATTCAGAGACAGGGGGCGGTCTACTCATCCCCTGAGTATGTGATAAAGAGACAGGGGGCGGTCTACTCATCCCCTGAGTCTGTGATACAGAGACAGGGGGCGCTCTACTCATTCACTGAGTCTGTGATACAGAAACAGGGGGCGGTCTACTCATCCACTGACTCTGTGGTCCAGAGACAGGGGGCGGTCTACTCATCCACCGAGTCTGTGATACAGAGACAGGGGGCGGTCTACTCATTCACTGATCTGTGATACAGAGACAGGGGGCGGTCTACTCATCCCCTGAGTCTATGATACAGAGACAGGGGGCCGTCTATTCATCCCCTGAGTCTTTGATACAGAGACAGGGGCCTGCCTTCTCATCCCCTGACTCTGTGATCCAGAGACAGGGGGCGGTCTACTCATCCCCTGAGTCTGTGATACAGAGACAGGGGGCGGTCTTCTCATCCATTGAGTCTGTGATACAGAGACAGAGGGCAGTCTACTCATTCACTGATCTGTGATACAGAGACAGGGGGTGGCCTACTCATCCCTTGAGTCTTTGATACAGAGACAGGAGGTGGTCTACTCATCCCCTGAGTCTATGATACATAGACAGGGGGCGGTCTATTCATCCCCTGAGTCTTTGATACAGAGACAGGGGCCCGTCTTCTCTTCCACTGAGTCTGTGATACAGAGACAGGGGGCGGTCTACTCATCCACTGAGTCTGTGATACAGAGACAGGGGGCGGTCTACTCATTCCCTGAGTCTGTGATACATAGACAGGGGGTGGTCTACTCATCCCTTGAGTATGTGATACAGAGACAGGGGGCGGTCTACTCATCCCTTGATCTGTGATACAGAGACAGGAGGCAGTCTACTCATCCCCTGAGTGTGTGATACAGAGACAGGGAGCGGGCTACTCATTCCCTAAATTTGTGATACAGAGACAGAGGGCACTTTACTCAGCCCCAAAGTCCCTGAAATACAGACAGGGGGCAGTCTACTCATCCCCTGGGTCTGTGATTCAGAGGAAGGGGGCGGTCTACTCATCCCCTGAGTCTGTGACACAGAGACAGGGGGCGGTCTTCTCATCCCGAGTTTGTTAGACAGAGACAGGGGGCGGTCTACTCATCCCCTGAGTCTGTCACACAGAGAATGTGTGCGGTCTACACATCACCTGAGTCTGTGATACAGAGACAGGGGGCGGTCTACTCATCCCCCGAGTGTGTGATAAAGAGACAGGGGGCGGTCTACTCATTCCCTGAGTCTGTGATACACAGAAAGGGGGCAGTCTACTCATCCCCTGAGTCTGAGATACAGAGACAAGGGGCAGTTTACTCATCCCCTGGGTCTGTGATACAGAGGAAGGGGGCGGTCTACTCATCCCCTGAGTCTGTGATACAGAGACAGGGGGGGGGTCTACTCATCCCCTGAGTCTGTGATACAGAGACAGGGGATGGTCTACGCATCCCCTGAGTCTGTGATGCAGAGACAGGGGGCGGTCTACTCATCCACTGAGTCAGTGATACAAAGACAGGGGCCGGTCTCGTCAGCCACGGATTCTGTGATACAGAGACAGGGGGCTGTCTTCTCATCCACTGAGTCTGTGAATCAGAGATATGGGATGGTCTACTCATCCCCTGACTCAGAGATACAGAGAATGGGGGCACCCTGCTCATCCCCTGAGTCTGTGATGCAGAGACAGGGGGCGGTCTACTCATCCACTGAATCTGTGATACAGAGACAGGGGGCGTTCTACTCATCCCCTGAGTCTGTGATTCAGAGACAGGGGGCGGTCTACTCATCCACTGAGTCTGTGATACAGAGACAGGGGGCGGTCTACTCATCCCTTGAGTATGTGATACAGAGACAGGGGGCGGTCTACTCATCCCTTGATCTGTGATACAGAGACAGGAGGCGGTCTACTCATCCCGAGTGTGTGATACAGAGACAGGGAGCGGGCTACTCATTCCCTAAATTTGTGATACAGAGACAGAGGGCACTTTACTCAGCCCCAAAGTCCCTGAAATACAGACAGGGGGCAGTCTACTCATCCCCTGGGTCTGTGAGTCAGAGGAAGGGGGCGGTCTACTCATCCCGAGTTTGTTAGACAGAGACAGGGGGCGGTCTACACATCACCTGAGTCTGTGATACAGAGAAAGGGGGCGGTCTACTCATCCCCCGAGTGTGTGATAAAGAGACAGGGGGTGGTCTACTCATTCCCTGAGTCTGTGATGCAGAGAAAGGGGGCAGTCTACTCATCCCCTGAGTCTGAGATACAGAGACAAGGGGCAGTTTACTCATCCCCTGGGTCTGTGATACAGAGGAAGGGGGCGGTCTACTCATCCCCTGAGTCTGTGATACAGAGACAGGGGGGGGTCTACTCATCCCCTGAGTCTGTGATACAGAGACAGGGGGCGGTCTACTCATCCACTGCGTCTCTGATACGAAGACAGGGGGGGGTCTACTCATCCCCTGAGTCTGTGATACACAGACAGGGGGCTGTCTACTCATCCACTGAGTCTGTGATACAGAGACAGGGGACGGTCTACGCATCCCCTGAGTCTGTGATGCAGAGACAGGGGGCGGTCTACTCATCCACTGAGTCAGTGATACAAAGACAGGGGCCGGTCTAGTCAGCCACGGATTCTGTGATACAGGGACAGGGGGCTGTCTTCTCATCCACTGAGTCTGTGAATCAGAGATATGGGATGGTCTACTCATCCCCTGACTCTGAGATACAGAGAAAGGGGGCGGTCTACTCATCCCCTGAGTCTGTGATGCAGAGACAGGGGGCGGTCTACTCATCCACTGAGTCTGTGAAACAGAGACATGGGATGGTTTACTCATCCCCTGACTCCTAGATACAGAGAAAGGGGGCGGTCTTCTCATCCACTGAGTCTGTGATGCAGAGACAGGGGGCGGTCTACTCATCCACTGAGTCTGTGAAACAGAGACATGGGATGGTTTACTCATCCCCTGACTCCTAGATACAGAGAAAGGGGGCGGTCTTCTCATCCACTGAGTCTGTGAAACAGAGACATGGGATGGTCTACTCATCCCCTGACTCAGAGATACAGAGAATGGGGGCACCCTGCTCATCCCCTGAGTCTGTGATGCAGAGACAGGGGGCGGTCTACTCATCCCCTGAGTCTGTGATTCAGAGACAGGGGGCGGTCTACTCATCCCCTGAGTATGTGATAAAGAGACAGGGGGCGGTCTACTCATCCCCTGAGTCTGTGATACAGAGACAGGGGGCGCTCTACTCATTCACTGAGTCTGTGATACAGAAACAGGGGGCGGTCTACTCATCCACTGACTCTGTGGTCCAGAGACAGGGGGCGGTCTACTCATCCACCGAGTCTGTGATACAGAGACAGGGGGCGGTCTACTCATTCACTGATCTGTGATACAGAGACAGGGGGCGGTCTACTCATCCCCTGAGTCTATGATACAGAGACAGGGGGCCGTCTATTCATCCCCTGAGTCTTTGATACAGAGACAGGGGCCTGCCTTCTCATCCCCTGAGTATGTGATACAGAAACAGGGGGCGGTCTACTCATCCCCTGAGTCTGTGATACAGAGACAGGGGGCGGTCTACTCATTCACTGAGTCTGTGTTCCAGAAACAGGGGGCGGTCTACTCATCCACTGACTCTGTGGTCCAGAGACAGGGGGCGGTCTACTCATCCACTGAGTCTGTGATGCAGAGACAGGGGGCGGTCTACTCATTCACTGATCTGTGATACAGAGACAGGGGGCGGTCTACTCATCCACTGAGTCTGTGATGCAGAGACAGGGGGCGGTCTACTCATTCACTGATCTGTGGTCCAGAGACAGGGGGCGGTCTACTCATCCACCGAGTCTGTGATACAGAGACAGGGGGCGGTCTACTCATTCACTGATCTGTGATACAGAGACAGGGGGCGGTCTACTCATCCCCTGAGTTGTTGATACAAAGACTGGGGGCGGTCTACTCATCCCCTGAGTTGGTGATACAAAGACAGGGGGCGGTCTACTCATCCCCTGAGTTTGTGATGCAGAGACAGGGGGCGGTCTACAAATCCCCTGAGTCAGTGATACAAAGACAGGGGCCGGTCTAGTCAGCCACGGATTCTGTGATACAGAGACAGGGCGCTGTCTTCTCATCCACTGAGTCTGTGAAACAGAGACATGGGATGGTCTACTCATCCCCTGACTCTGAGATACAGAGAAAGGGGGCGGTCTTCTCATCCACTGAGTCTGTGAAACAGAGACATGGGATGGTATACTCATCCCCTGACTGTGAGATACAGAGAATGGTGGCGGTCTACTCATCCCCTGAGTCTGTGATGCAGAGACAGGGGGCGGTCTACTCAGCCACTGAATCTGTGATACAGAGACAGGGGGCGGTCTACTCATCCCCTGAGTCTGAGATACAGAGACAAGGGGCAGTTTACTCATCCCCTGGGTCTGTGATTCAGAGGATGGGGGCGGTCTACTCATCCCCTGAGTCTGTGATACAGAGACAGGGGGCGGTCTACTCATCCCGAGTTTGTTGGACAGAGACATGGGGCGGTCTACTCATCCCCTGAGTCTGTCATACAGAGAATGTGTGCGGTCTACACATCACCTGAGTCTGTGATACAGAGACAGGGGGCGGTCTACTCATCCCCCGAGTGTGTGATAAAGTGACAGGGGGCGGTCTACTCATTCCCTGAGTCTGTGATGCAGAGACAAGGGCCGGTCTAGTCATCCACTGACTCTGAGATACAGAGAAAGGGGGCGGTCTTCTCATCCACTGTGGCTGTGATACAGAGACAGGGGGCGGTCTACTCATTCCCTGAGTCTGTAAAACAGAGACAGGGGGCGGTCTACTCATTCCCTAAATTTGTGATACAGAGACAGGGGGCACTCTACTCAGCCCCAAAGTCCCTGAAATACAGACAGGGGCCAGTCTACTCATCCCCTGAGTCTGAGATAAAGAGACAGCGGGCGGTCTGCTCATCCCCTGAGTCTGTGATACAGAGACAGGGGGCGGTCTACGCATCCCCTGAGTCTGATACAGAGACAGGGGGCGGTCTACTCATCCACTGACTCTGAGATAAAGAGACAGGGGGCGGTCTGCTCATCCCCTGAGTCTGTGATACAGAGACAGGGGGCGGTCTACTCATCCCCTGAGTCTGATACAGAGACAGGGGGCGGTCTACTCATCTCCTGAGTCTGTGATACAGAGACAGGGGGCGGTCTACTCATCCACTGAGTCTGTGATACAGAGACAGCGGGCTGTCTACTCATCCACTGAGTCTGTGATACAGAAACAGGGGGCGGTCTACTCATCCACTGAATCTGTGATACAGAGACAGAGGGCGGTCTACTCATCCACTGAGTCTGTGATACAGAGACAGGGGGCGGTCTACTCATACACTGAGTCTGTGTTCCAGAAACAGGGGGCGGTCTACTCATCCACTGACTCTGTGGTCCAGAGACAGGGGGCGGTCTACTCATCCACTGAGTCTGTGGTCCAGAGACAGGGGGCGGTCTACTCATCCACCGAGTCTGTGATACAGAGACAGGGGGCGGTCTACTCATTCACTGATCTGTGATACAGAGACAGGGGGCGGTCTACTCATCACCTGAGTCTGTGATACAGAGACAGGGGGCGGTCTACTCATACCCTGAGTTGTTGATACAAAGACTGGGGGCGGTCTACTCATCCCCTGAGTTGGTGATACAAAGACAGGGGGCGGTCTACTCATCCCCTGAGTTTGTGATGCAGAGACAGGGGGCGGTCTACACATCCCCTGAGTCAGTGATACAAAGACAGGGGCCGGTCTAGTCAGCCACGGATTCTGTGATACAGAGACAGGGCGCTGTCTTCTCATCCACTGAGTCTGTGAAACAGAGACATGGGATGGTCTACTCATCCCCTGACTCTGAGATACAGAGAAAGGGGGCGGTCTTCTCATCCACTGAGTCTGTGAAACAGAGACATGGGATGGTCTACTCATCTCCTGACTGTGAGATACAGAGAATGGTGGCGGTCTACTCATCCCCTGAGTCTGTGATGCAGAGACAGGGGGCGGTCCACTCAGCCACTGAATCTGTGATACAGAGACAGGGGGTGGTCTACTCATCCCCTGAGTCTGAGATACAGAGACAAGGGGCAGTTTACTCATCCCCTGGGTCTGTGATTCAGAGGATGGGCGCGGTCTACTCATCCCCTGAGTCTGTGATACAGAGACAGGGGGCGGTCTACTCATCCCGAGTTTGTTGGACAGAGACATGGGGCGGTCTACTCATCCCCTGAGTCTGTCATACAGAGAATGTGTGCGGTCTACACATCACCTGAGTCTGTGATACAGAGACAGGGGGCGGTCTACTCATCCCCCGAGTGTGTGATAAAGTGACAGGGGGCGGTCTACTCATTCCCTGAGTCTGTGATGCAGAGACAAGGGCCGGTCTAGTCATCCACTGACTCTGAGATACAGAGAAAGGGGGCGGTCTTCTCATCCACTGTGGCTGTGATACAGAGACAGGGGGCGGTCTACTCATTCCCTGAGTCTGTAAAACAGAGACAGTGGGCGGTCTACTCATTCCCTAAATTTGTGATACAGAGACAGGGGGCACTCTACTCAGCCCCAAAGTCCCTGAAATACAGACAGGGGCCAGTCTACTCATCCCCTGAGTCTGAGATAAAGAGACAGCGGGCGGTCTGCTCATCCCCTGAGTCTGTGATACAGAGACAGGGGGCGGTCTACGCATCCCCTGAGTCTGATACAGAGACAGGGGGCGGTCTACTCATCCACTGACTCTGAGATAAAGAGACAGGGGGCGGTCTGCTCATCCCCTGAGTCTGTGATACAGAGACAGGGGGCGGTCTACTCATCCCCTGAGTCTGATACAGAGACAGGGGGCGGTCTACTCATCTCCTGAGTCTGTGATACAGAGACAGGGGGCGGTCTACTCATCCACTGAGTCTGTGATACAGAGACAGCGGGATGTCTACTCATCCACTGAGTCTGTGATACAGAAACAGGGGGCGGTCTACTCATCCACTGAATCTGTGATACAGAGACAGAGGGCGGTCTACTCATCCACTGAGTCTGTGATACAGAGACAGGGGGCGGTCTACTCATACACTGAGTCTGTGTTCCAGAAACAGGGGGCGGTCTACTCATCCACTGACTCTGTGGTCCAGAGACAGGGGGCGGTCTACTCATCCACTGAGTCTGTGGTCCAGAGACAGGGGGCGGTCTACTCATCCACCGAGTCTGTGATACAGAGACAGGGGGCGGTCTACTCATTCACTGATCTGTGATACAGAGACAGGGGGCGGTCTACTCATCACCTGAGTCTGTGATACAGAGACAGGGGGCGGTCTACTCATACCCTGAGTTGTTGATACAAAGACTGGGGGCGGTCTACTCATCCCCTGAGTTGGTGATACAAAGACAGGGGGCGGTCTACTCATCCCCTGAGTTTGTGATGCAGAGACAGGGGGCGGTCTACACATCCCCTGAGTCAGTGATACAAAGACAGGGGCCGGTCTAGTCAGCCACGGATTCTGTGATACAGAGACAGGGCGCTGTCTTCTCATCCACTGAGTCTGTGAAACAGAGATATGGGATGGTCTACTCAACCCCTGAGTTTGTGATACAGAGACAGGGGGCGGTCTACTCATCCCCTGAGTCTGTGATGCAGAGACAGGGGGCGGTCTTCTCATCCACTGAGTCTGTGAAACAGAGACATGGGATGGTCTACTCATCCCCTGACTCTGAGATATAGAGAAAGGGGGCGGTCTTCTCATCCACTGAGTCTGTGAAACAGAGACATGGGATGGTCTACTCATCTCCTGACTGTGAGATACAGAGAATGGTGGCGGTCTACTCATCCCCTGAGTCTGTGATGCAGAGACAGGGGGCGGTCCACTCATCCCCTGAGTCTGATACAGAGACAGGGGGCGGTCTACTCATCCACTGACTCTGAGATAAAGAGACAGGGGGCGGTCTGCTCATCCCCTGAGTCTGTGATACAGAGACAGGGGGCGGTCTACTCATCCCCTGAGTCTGATACAGAGACAGGGGGCGGTCTACTCATCTCCTGAGTCTGTGATACAGAGACAGGGGGCGATCTACTCATCCACTGAGTCTTTGATACAGAGACAGCGGGCTGTCTACTCGTCCACTGAGTCTGTGATACAGAAACAGGGGGCGGTCTACTCATCCACTGAATCTGTGATACAGAGACAGAGGGCGGTCTACTCATCCACTGAGTCTGTGATACAGAGACAGGGGGCGGTCTACTCATACACTGAGTCTGTGATACAGAAACAGGGGGCGGTCTACTCATCCACTGAATCTGTGATACAGAGACAGAGGGCGGTCTACTCATCCACTGAGTCTGTGATACAGAAACAGGGGGCGGTCTACTCATCTCCTGAGTCTGTGATACAGAGACAGGGGGCTGTCTACTCATACACTGAGTCTGTGATACAGAGACAGGGGGCAGTCTGCTCATCCACTGAGAGTGTGATACAGAGACAGGGGGCGGTCTCCTCATCCCCTGAGTCTGTGATACAGAGACAGGGGGCAGTCTGCTCATCCACTGAGAGTGTGATACAGAGACAGGGGGCGGTCTACTCATCCCCTGAGTCTGTGATACAGAGACAGGGGTCGGTCTACTCATCCCCTGCGTCTGTGATACAGAGACAGGGGGCTGTCTACTCATCCCGAGTTTGTTAGACAGAGACAGTGGGCGGTCTACTCATCCCCTGAGTCTGTCATACAGAGAATGTGTGCGGTCTACACATCACCTGAGTCTGTGATACAGAGACAGGGGGCGGTCTACTCATTCACTGATCTGTGATACAGAGACAGGGGGCAGTCTACTCATCCCCTGAGTCTGAGATACAGAGACAAGGGGCAGTTTACTCATCCCCTGGGTCTGTGATACAGAGGAAGGGGGCGGTCTACTCATCCACTGACTCTGTGATCCAGAGACAGGGGGCGGTCTACTCATCCCTTGAGTCTGTGATACAGAGACAGGAGGCGGTCTACTCATCCACTGAGTCTGTGAAACAGAGACATGGGATGGGATACTCATCCCCTGACTCAGAGATACAGAGAATGGGGGCGGTCTATTCATCCCCTGAGTCTTTGATACAGAGACAGGGGCCCGTCTTCTCTTCCACTGAGTCTGTGATACAGAGACAGGGGCCCGTCTTCTCTTCCACTGAGTCTGTGATACAGAGACAGGGGGCGGTCTACTCATTCCCTGAGTCTGTGATACATAGACAGGGGGTGGTCTACTCATCCCCTGAGTCGATGATGCAGAGACAGAGGGCGGTCTACTTATCCGCTGAGTCTATGATGGAGAGACAGCGGGCGGTCTACTCATCCCCTGAGTGTGTGACACAGAGACAGGGAGCGGTCTACTCATTCCCTGAGTCTGTGATACAGAGAAAGGGGGCAGTCCACTCATCCCCTGAGTCTGAGATACAGAGACAAGGGGCAGTTTACTCATCCCCTGGGTCTGTGATACAGAGGAAGGGGGCGGTCTACTCATCCACTGACTCTGTGATCCAGAGACAGGGGGCGGTCTACTCATCCCCTGAGTCTGTGATACAGAGACAGGGGGCGGTCTACTCATCCCGAGTTTGTTAGACAGAGACAGGGGGCGCTCTACTCATCCCCTGAGTCTGTCATACAGAGAATGTGTGCGGTCTACACATCACCTGAGTATGTGATACAGAGACAGGGGGCGGTCTACTCATCCACTGTGTCTGTGATACAGAGACAGGGGGCGGTCTAGTCATCCCCTGAGTCTGTGATACAGAGACAGGGGGCGGTCTACTCATCCACTGTGTCTGTGATACAGAGACAGGGAGACAGGGGGCGCTCTACTCATCCCCTGAGTCTGTGATTCAGAGACAGGGGGCGGTCTACTCATCCACTGAGTCAGTGATACAGAGACAGGGGGCGCTCTACTCATCCCCTGAGTCTGTGATTCAGAGACAGGGGGCGGTCTACTCATCCCCTGAGTCTGTGATACAGAGACAGGGGGCGGTCTACTCATCACCTGAGTCTGTGATACAGAGACAGGGGGCAGTCTGCTCATCCCCTGAGTATGTGATACAGAAACAGGGGGCGGTCTACTCATCCCCTGAGTCTGTGATACAGAGACAGGGGGCGGTCTACTCATCACCTGAGTCTGTGATACAGAGACAGGGGGCAGTCTGCTCATCCACTGAGTCTGTGATACAGAGACAGGGGGCGGTCTACTCATCCCCTGAGTCTGTGATTCAGAGACAGGGGGCGGTCTACTCATCCCCTGAGTCTGTGATACAGAGACAGGGGGCGGTCTACTCATCACCTGAGTCTGTGATACAGAGACAGGGGGCAGTCTGCTCATCCCCTGAGTATGTGATACAGAAACAGGGGGCGGTCTACTCATCCCCTGAGTCTGTGATACAGAGACAGGGGGCGGTCTACTCATCACCTGAGTCTGTGATACAGAGACAGGGGGCAGTCTGCTCATCCACTGAGTCTGTGATACAGAGACAGGGGGCGGTCTACTCATCCCCTGAGTCTGTGATTCAGAGACAGGGGGCGGTCTACTCATCCCCTGAGTATGTGATACAGAAACAGGGGGCGGTCTACTCATCCCCTGAGTCTGTGATACAGAGAAAGGGGGCGGTCTACTCATTCACTTAGTCTGTGATACAGAGACAGGGGGCGGTCTACTCATCCCCTGAGTCTGTGATACAGAGACAGGGGGCGGTCTACTCATCCACTGAGTCAGTGATACAGAGACAGGGGGCGCTCTACTCATCCCCTGAATCAATGATAGAAGATAGGGGGCGGTCTACTCAAACCCTGAGTCTATTATACAGAGACAGGAGGCGGTCTACTCATCCCCTGGGTCTGTGATACAAAGACAGTGAACGGTCTACTCATCCCATGAGTCTGTGATACAGAGGCAGGAGGCGGTCAACTCATCCCCTGAATCTGTGATACAGAGACAGGGGTCGGTCTACTCATCCCCCGAGTGTGTGATACAGAGGCAGGAGGCGGTCAACTCATCCCCTGAATCTGTGATACAAAGACAGGGGCGGTCTACTCTTCCCCTGAGTCGATGATACAGAGACAGGGGGCGTTCGACTCTTCCCCTGAGTCTGAGATGCAGAGGCAGGAGGCGCTCAACTCATCCCCTGAATCTGTGATACAAAGACAGGGGTTGGTCTACTCTTCCCCTGAGTCGATGACACAGAGACAGGGGGCGTTCAACTCATCCCCTGAATCTGTGATACAGAGGAAGGGACAGTCTACTCAAGCCCTGAGCCTGTGATACAGAGACAGGGGGCGGTCTACTCATCCTCTGCATGTGTGATACAAAGACAGGGGACGGTCTACTCATCCCCTGAGTCTGTGATACAGAGACAGGGGGCGATCTACTCATCCTCTGCATGTGTGATACAAAGACAGGGGACGGTCTACTCATCCCCTGAGTCTGTGATACAAAGACAGGGGACGGTCTACTCATCCCCTGAGTCCGTGATACAAAGACAGGGGGCGGACTGCTCATCACTTGAGTCTGTGATACAGAGACTGGGGGCGGTCTACTCATCCCCTGAGTCTGTGATACTGAGACAGGGGGCTGTCTCATCATCCCCTGAGTCTGTGAGACAAAGACAGGGGACGGTCTACTCATCCCATGAGTCTGTGATATAGAGGCAGGAGGCGGTCAACTCATCCCTTGTGGCTGTGATACAGAGAAAGGGGGCGGACTACTCATGCCCTAAATTTGTGATACAGAGACTGGGGCGCTCTACTCATCCCCTGAGTCTGTGGTACGGAGACAAGGGGCAGTTTACTCATCCCCTGAGTCTGTGATGCAGAGACAGGGGACGGTCTGCTCATCCACTGAGTGTGAGATACAGAGACAGGGGGCGGTCTACTCATCCACTGACTCTGTGATACAGAGACAGGGGGCGGTCTACACATCCACTGAGTCTCTGATACAGAAACAGGGGGCGATCTACTCATCCACTGACTCTGTGATACAAAGACAGGTGGCGGTCTACTCATCCCCTGGGTCTGTGATACAGAGACAGGGGGCGGTCTACTCATCCCCTGGGTCTGTGATACAAAGACAGGGGGCGGACTACTCATCACTTGAGTCTGTGATACTGAGACAGGGGACGGTCTGCTCATCCACTGAGTGTGAGATACAGAGACAGGGGGCTGTCGCATCATCCCCTGAGTCTGTGATACTGAGACAGGGGACGGTCTGCTCATCCACTGAGTGTGAGATACAGAGACAGGGGGCGGTCTACTCATCCCCTGAGTCTGTGATACTGAGACAGGGGACGGTCTGCTCATCCACTGAGTGTGAGATACAGAGACAGGGGGCTGTCTCATCATCCCCTGAGTCTGTGATACAAAGACAGGGGACGTTCTGCTCATCCACTGAGTGTGAGATACAGAGACAGGGGGCGGTCTTCTAATCCACTGACTCTGTGATACAAAGACAGGGGGCGGTCTTGTCATCCACTGAATCTGTGATTCAGAAACAGGGGGCGATCTACTCATCCACTGACTCTGAGATACAGAGACAGGGGGCGGTCGACTCATCCACTGAGTCTGTGATACAGAGACAGAGGGCGGTCTACTCATTCACTGAGTCTGTGATACAGAGACAGGGGGCGGTCTACTCATCCACTGAGTCTGTGATACAGAAACAGGGGGCGGTCTTCTCATCCACTGAGTCTGTGAAACAGAGACAGGGGCCGGGCTTCTCATCCACTGAGTCTGTGATACAGAGATAGGGGGCGGTCTACTCATCCACTGAGTCTGTGATGCAGAGACAGGGGGCGGTCTACTCATCCCATGAGACTGTGATACAGAGGCAGGAGGCGGTCAACTCATCCCCTGAATCTGTGATACAAAGACAGGGGTCGGTCTACTCTTCCCCTGAGTCGATGATACAGAGACAGGGGCGTATCGACTCATCCCCTGAGTCTGTGACACAGAGACAGGGGGCGGTCTACTCATCCCCTGAGTCCGTGATACAGAGGAAGGGGACGGTCTACTCATCCCCCGAGTGTGTGATAAAGAGACAGGGGGCGGTCTACTCATCCACTGGGTCTGTGATACAGAGGAAGGGGACGGACTACTCATCCCCTGAGTCTGTGATGCAGAGGAAGGGGACGGTCTACTCATCCCCTGAGTCTGTGATACAGAGAGAGGGGGCGGTCTACTCATCCCCTGAGTCTGTGATGCAGAGGAAGGGGACGGTCTACTCATCCCCTGAGTGTGTGATAAAGAGACAGGGGGCGGTCTACTCATTCCCTGAGTCTGTGATACAGAGAAAGGGGACGGTCTACTCATCACTTGAGTCTGTGATACAGAGACAGGGGGCGGTCTACTCATCCCCTGAGTCTGTAATACTGAGACAGGGGGCTGTCTCATCATCCCCTGAGTCTGTGATATAAAGACAGGGGGCGGTCTACTCATCCACTGAGTCTGTGATACAGAGACAGGGGGCGGTCTACTCATCCTCTGCATGTGTGATACAAAGACAGGGGACGGTCTACTCATCCCCTGAGTCCGTGATACAAAGACAGGGGGCGGACTACTCATCACTTGAGTCTGTGATACAGAGACAGGGGGCGGTCTACTCATCCCCTGAGTCTGTGATAATGAGACAGGGGGCTGTCTCATCATCCCCTGAGTCTGTGATACAAAGACAGGGGACGGTCTGCTCATCCACTGAGTGTGAGATACAGAGACAGGGGGCGGTCTTCTAATCCACTGACTCTGTGATACAAAGACAGGGGACGGTCTTGTCATCCACTGAACCTGTGATACAGAGACAGGGGGCGGTCTACTCATCCACTGACTCTGTGATACAGAGACAGGGGGCGGTCTACTCATCCACTGAGTCTGTGATCCAGAGACAGGGGGCGGTCTACTCATCCACTGAGTCACTGATACAGAAACAGGGGGCGATCTACTCATCCACTGAACCTGTGATACAGAGACAGGGGGCGGTCTACTCATCCACTGACTCTGTGATACAGAGACAGAGGGCGGTCTACTCATCCCCTGGGTCTGTGATACAGAGACAGAGGGCGGTCTACTCATTCACTGAGTCTGTGATACAGAAACAGGGGGCGGTCTACTCATTCCTTGAGTCTGTGACACAGAGACAGGGGCCGGGCTTCTCATCCACTGAGTCTGTGATGCAGAGATAGGGGGCGGTCTACTCATCCCCTGAATCTGTGATACAAAGACAGGGTTCGGTCTACTCTTCCCTTGAGTCGATGATACAGAGACAGGGGGCGTTCGACTCTTCCCCTGAGTCTGAGATACAGAGGCAGGAGGCGGTCAACTCATCCCCTGAATCTGTGATACAAAGACAGGGGGCGGTCTACTCATCCCCTGAGTCTGTGATACAGAGACAGGGGGCGGTCTACTCATCCCCTGAGTCCGTGATACAGAGGAAGGGGACGGTCTACTCATCCCCCGAGTGTGTGATAAAGAGACAGGGGGCGGTCTACTCATTCCCTGAGTCTGTGATACAGAGAAAGGGGGCAGTCTACTCATCCCCTGATTCTGAGATACAGAGACAGGGGGCGGTCTACTCATCCCCTGGGTCTGTGATACAGAGGAAGGGGACGGTCTACTCATCCCCTGAGTCTGTGATACAGAGAGAGGGGGCGGTCTACTCATTCCCTGAGTCTGTGATACAGAGAAAGGGGCAGTCTACTCATCCCCTGAGTCTGAGATACAGAGACAAGGGGCAGTTTACTCATCCCCTGGGTCTGTGATACAGAGGAAGGGGACGGTCTACTCATCCCCTTAGTCTGTGATACAGAGACAGGTGGCGGTCTACTCATCCCCAGAGTCTGTGATACAGAGACAGGGGGCGGTCTACGCATCCCCTGAGTCTTTGATACAGAGACAGGGGGCGGTCTTCTCATCCCCTGAGTCTGTGATGCAGAGACAGGGGACGGTCTACTCATCCACTAACACTGTGATCCAGAGACAGGGGGCGGTCTACTCATCCCCTGAGTCTGTTAGACAGAGACAGGGGGCGGTCTACTCATTCCCTGAGTCTGTGACACAGAGACAGGGGGCGGTCTACTCATCCCCTGAGTCTTCGATACAGAGACAGGGGGCGGTCTTCTCATCCACTGAGTCTGTGATCCAGAGACAGGTGACGGTCTACTCATCCACTGACTCTGTGATACAGAGACAGGGGGCAGTCTGCTCATCGCCTGAGTCTTTGACACAGAGACAGGGGGCGGTCTCCTCATCCCCCGAGTCTGTGATACAGCGACAGGGGGCGGTCTACTCATCCCCCGAGTCTGTGATACAGAGACAGGGGGCGGTCTACTCATCCCCCGAGTGTGTGATACAGAGACAGGGGGCGCTCTCCTCATTCCCTGAGCCTGTGATACAGAGACAGGGGGCGGTCTACTCATCCCCTGACTCTGAGATACAGAGACAAGGGGCAGTTTACTCATCCCCTGGGTCTGTGATAGAGAGGAAGGGGGCGGTCTACTCATCCCTTGAGTCTGTGATACAGAGACAGGGGGCGGTCTACTCATCCCCTTAGTCTGTGATACAGAGACAGGGGGCAGTCTGCTCATCCACTGAGTTTGTGATACAAAGACAGGGGGCGGTCTACTTATCCCCTCAGTTTGTGATACAGAGACAGGGGGTGGTCTACTCATCCCCCGAGTTTGTGATATAGAGACAGGGGCCGGTCTAGCCATCCACTGAGTCTGTGATGCCTAGACAGGGGGCGGTCTACTCATCCACTGAGTGTGTGATACAAAAACAGGGGGCGGTCTCGTCATCCCCTAAATTTGTGATACAGAGACAGGGGGCAGTCTACTTATCCCCTCAGTTTGTAATACAGAGACAGGGGGCGGTCTACTCATCCCCCGAGTTTGTGATACAGAGACAGGGGGCGGTCTACGCATCCCCTGAGTCTTTGATACAGAGACACTGGGCGGTCCTCTCATCCACTGAGTCTGTTATACAGAGACAGGGACCGGTCTACCCATCCACTGAGTCTGTGATGCCTCGACAGGGCCGGTCTACTCATCCACTGAGTGTGTGATACAAAGACAGGGGGCGGTCTAGTCATCCCCTGACTCTGAGATACAGAGACAGAGGGCGGACTACTCATCCCCTGAGTCTTTGATACAGAGACACTGGGCGGTCCTCTCATCCACTGAGTCTGTTATACAGAGACAGGGGGCTGTCTGCTCATCCCCGGAGTATGCGATACAGAGACAGGGGGCGATTAACTCAATCGTTGAGTGTGTGATACAGAGACAGGAGGCGGTCAACTCATCCCCTCAGTATGTGATACAGAAACAGGGGGCGGTCTACTCATTCCCTGAGTCTGTGATACAGAGAAAGGGGGCAGTCTACTCATCCCCTGATTCTGAGATACAGAGACAGGGGGCGGTCTACTCATCCCCTGGGTCTGTGATACAGAGGAATGGGACAGTCTACTCATCCCCTGAGTCTGTGATACAGAGAGAGGGGGCGGTCTACTCATCCCCTGAGTCTGTGATACAGAGGAAGGGGACGGTCTACTCATCCCCTGAGTGTGTGATAAAGAGACAGGGGGCGGTCTACTCATTCCCTGAGTCTGTGATACAGAGAAAGGGGCAGTCTACTCATCCCCTGAGTCTGAGATACAGAGACAAGGGGCAGTTTACTCATCCCCTGGGTCTGTGATACAGAGGAAGGGGACGGTCTACTCATCCCCTTAGTCTGTGATACAGAGACAGGTGGCGGTCTACTCATCCCCTGAGTCTGTGATACAGAGACAGGGGGCGGTCTACGCATCCCCTGAGTCTTTGATACAGAGACAGGGGGCGGTCTTCTCATCCCCTGAGTCTGTGATGCAGAGACAGGGGACGGTCTACTCATCCACTGACTCTGTGATCCAGAGACAGGGGGCGGTCTACTCATCCCCTGAGTCTGTTAGACAGAGACAGGGGGCGGTCTACTCATTCCCTGAGTCTGTGACACAGAGACAGGGGGCGGTCTACTCATCCCCTGAGTCTTCGATACAGAGACAGGGGGCGGTCTTCTCATCCACTGAGTCTGTGATCCAGAGACAGGTGACGGTCTACTCATCCACTGACTCTGTGATACAGAGACAGGGGGCAGTCTGCTCATCGCCTGAGTCTTTGACACAGAGACAGGGGGCGGTCTCCTCATCCCCCGAGTCTGTGATACAGCGACAGGGGGCGGTCTACTCATCCCCCGAGTCTGTGATACAGAGACAGGGGGCGGTCTACTCATCCCCCGAGTGTGTGATACAGAGACAGGGGGCGCTCTCCTCATTCCCTGAGCCTGTGATACAGAGACAGGGGGCGGTCTACTCATCCCCTGACTCTGAGATACAGAGACAAGGGGCAGTTTACTCATCCCCTGGGTCTGTGATAGAGAGGAAGGGGGCGGTCTACTCATCCCTTGAGTCTGTGATACAGAGACAAGGGGCGGTCTACTCATCCCCTTAGTCTGTGATACAGAGACAGGGGGCAGTCTGCTCATCCACTGAGTTTGTGATACAAAGACAGGGGGCGGTCTACTTATCCCCTCAGTTTGTGATACAGAGACAGGGGGTGGTCTACTCATCCCCTGAGTCTTTGATATAGAGACAGGGGCCGGTCTAGCCATCCACTGAGTCTGTGATGCCTAGACAGGGGGCGGTCTACTCATCCACTGAGTGTGTGATACAAAGACAGGGGGCGGTCTCGTCATCCCCTAAATTTGTGATACAGAGACAGGGGGCAGTCTACTTATCCCCTCAGTTTGTAATACAGAGACAGGGGGAGGTCTACTCATCCCCCGAGTTTGTGATACAGAGACAGGGGGCGGTCTGCTCATACCCTGAGTCTGTGATACAGTGACAGGGGGCGGTCTAATCATGCCCTGAGTCTGTGATACAGAGGAAGGGGACGGTCTACTCATCCCCTTAGTCTGTGATACAGAGACAGGTGGCGGTCTACTCATCCCCTGAGTCTGTGATAAAGAGACAGGGGGCGGTCTACGCATCCCCTGAGTCTTTGATACAGAGACAGGGCCGGTCTACTCATCCACTGAGTGTGTGATACAAAGACAGGGGGCGGTCTAGTCATCCCCTGACTCTGAGATACAGAGACAGAGGGCGGACTACTCATCCCCTGAGCCTTTGATACAGAGACACTGGGCGGTCCTCTCATCCACTGAGTCTGTTATACAGAGACAGGGGGCGGTCTGCTCATCCCCGGAGTATGCGATACAGAGACAGGGGGCGATTAACTCAATCGTTGAGTGTGTGATACAGAGACAGGAGGCGGTCAACTCATCCCCTGAGTCTGTGATCCAGAGATAGGGGGCGATTAACTCAATCGCTGAGTGTGAGATACAGAGACAGGGGGCACTCTACTTATCCCCTCAGTATGTGATACAGAGACAGGGGGTGGTCTACTCATCCCCTCAGTTTGTGATACAGAGACAGGGGGAGGTCTCCTCATCCCCTGAGTCTGTGATACAGAGACAGGGGGCGGTCTTCTCATCCACTGAGTCAGTGATACAGAGACAGGTGACGGTCTACTCATCCACTGACTCTGTGATACAGAGACAGGGGGCGGTCTACTCATCCCCCGAGTCTGTGATACAGAGACACGGGGCAGTCTACTCATCGCCGAGTGTGTGATGCAGAGAAAGGGGGCAGTCTACTCATCCCCTGAGTTTGTGATACAAAGACAGAGGGCGGTCTAGTCATCCCCTGACTCTGAGATACAGAGACAGGGGGCGGACTACTCATCCCCTGAGTCTTTGATACAGAGACACTGGGCGGTCCTCTCATCCACTGACTCTGTGATACAGAGATCGGGGGCGATTAACTCAATCGTTGAGTGTGAGATACAGAGACAGTGAGCGGTCTACTCATCCCCTCAGTTTGTGATGCAGAGACAGGGGGCGGTCTACTCATCCACTGAGTCTGTGATACAGAGGCAGGGGGCGGTCTACTCATCCCCTAAATTTGAGTTACAAAGACAGGGGGCAGTCTACTCATCCCCTAAATTTGTGATACAGAGACAGGGGGCGGTCTACTTATCCCCTCAGTTTGTGATGCAGAGACAGGGGGGGTTCTACTCATTCCCTGAGTCTTTGATACAGAGACAGGGGCCGGTCTACCCATCCACTGAGTCTGTGATGCCGAGACAGGGGGCGGTCTACTCATCCACTGAGTGTGTGATACAGAGACAGGGGGCGGACTACTCATCCCCTGAGTCTTTGATACAGAGACAGGGGCCGGTCTACCCATCCACTGAGTCTGTGATGCCTAGACAGGGGGCAGTCTAGTCATCCCCTGACTCTGAGATACAGAGACAGGGGGCGGATTACTCATCCCCTGAGTCTTTGATACAGAGACAGGGGGCGGTCCTCTCATCCACTGAGTCTGTGATACAGAGACAGGTGACGGTCTACTCATCCACTGACTCTGTGTTACAGAGACAGGGGGCGGTCTACACATTCCCGGAATCAATGATACAGAGTCAGGGGGCGGTCTACTCATCCCCCGAGGCTGTGATACAGAGACAGGGAACGGTCTACTCATCCCCCGAGTGTGTGATACAGAGACAGGGGAAGCTCTGCTCATACCCTGAGTCTGTGATACAGAGAAAGGGGGCTGTCTAATCATGCCCTGAGTCTGTGATACAGAGACAGGAGGCGGTCAACTCATCCCCTGAGTCTGTGATACAGAGATCGGGGGCGATTAACTCAATCGCTGAGTGTGAGATACAGAGACAGGGGGCGGTCTACTCATCCCCTAAATTTGAGTTACAAAGACAGGGGGCGGTCTACTTATCCCCTCAGTATGTGAGACAGAGACAGGCGGTGGTCTACTCATCCCCTGAGTCTTTGATACAGAGACAGGGGGCGGTCTACTCATTCCCTGAATCAATGAGACAGAGTCAGGGGGCGGTCTACTCATCCCATGAGTCTGTGATACAGAGATAGGTGGCGGTTAACACAATCGCTGAGTGTGAGATACAGAAACAGGGGGCGCTCTACTTATCCCCTGAGTCTGTGACACAGAGACAGGGGGCGGTCTACTCATCCACTCAGTTTGTGATGCAGAGACAGGGGGCGGTCTACGCATCCCCTGAGTCTTTGATACAGAGACAGGGGGCGGTCTTCTCATCCCCTGAGTCTGTGATGCAGAGACAGGGGACGGTCTACTCATCCACTGACTCTGTGATCCAGAGACAGGGGGCGGTCTACTCATCCCCTGAGTCTGTTAGACAGAGACAGGGGGCGGTCTACTCATTCCCTGAGTCTGTGACACAGAGACAGGGGGCGGTCTACTCATCCCCTGAGTCTTCGATACAGAGACAGGGGGCGGTCTTCTCATCCACTGAGTCTGTGATCCAGAGACAGGTGACGGTCTACTCATCCACTGACTCTGTGATACAGAGACAGGGGGCGGTTAACACAATCGCTGAGTGTGAGATACAGAAACAGGGGGCGCTCTACTTATCCCCTGAGTCTGTGATACAGAGACAGGGGGCGGTCTACTCATTCCCTGAATCTGTGATACAGAGAAAGGGGGCGGTCTACTCATCGCCTGAGTCTGTGACACAGAGACAGGGGGCGGTCTACTCATCCACTGAGTCTGTGATACAGAGACAGGGGGCGGTCTACTCATCCCCTCAGTTTTTGATACAGAGACAGGGGGTGGTCTACTCATCCCCTGAGTCTTTGATACAGAGACAGGGGCCGGTCTACTTATCCCCTCAGTTTGTGATACAGAGACAGGGGGCGGTCGACTCATCCCCTGAGTCTGTGATACAGAGACAGGGGGCGGTCTACTCATCCACTGAGTGTGTGATACAAAGACAGGAGGCGGTCTAGTCATCCACTGAGTCTGTGATACAGAGACAGGGGGCGGTCTACTCATCCCCTCAGTTTTTGATACAGAGACAGGGGGCGGTCTACTCATTCCCTGAGTCTTTGATACAGAGACAGGGGGCAGTCTACTCATCCACTGACTCTGTGATCCAGAGACAGGGGGCGGTCTACTCATCCCCTGAGTCTGTTAGACAGAGACAGGGGGCGGTCTACTCATTCCCTGAGTCTGTGACACAGAGACAGGGGGCGGTCTACTCATCCCCTGAGTCTTCGATACAGAGACAGGGGGCGGTCTTCTCTTCCACTGAGTCTGTGATACAGAGACAGGTGACGGTCAACTCATCCCCTGAGTCTGTGATACAGAGACAGGGGGCGGTCTTCTCATCCCCTGAGTGTGTGATACAGAGACTGGGGGCGGTCTACTCATCCACTGAGTCTGTGATACAGAGACAGGGGGCTGTCTACTCATCCCCTGAGTCTGTGATACAGAGACAGGGGGCGGCCTACTCATCCCCTGAGTCTGTGATACAGAGAAAGGGGGCGGTCTTCTCATCCCCTGAGTCTGTGAAACAGAGACAGGTGACGGTCTACTCATCCCCTGAATCTGTGATACAGAGACAGGGGGCAGTCTGCTCATCGCCTGAGTCTGTCACACAGAGACAGGGAGTGTCTACTCATCCACTGAGTGTGTGATACAGAGACAGGGGGCGGTCTGCTTATCCCCTGGGTCTGTGATACAGAGACAGGGGGCGGTCTACTCATCCCCTGACTCTGTGAGACAGAGACAGGGGGCGGTCTTCTCATCCACTGAGTCTGTGACACAGAGACAGGGGGCGGTCTACTCATCCCCCGACTCTGTGAGACAGAGACAGGGGGCGGTCTTCTCATCCACTGAGTGTGTGATACAGAGACAGGGGGCGGTCTGCTTATCCCCTGGGTCTGTGATACAGAGACAGGGGGCGGTCTGCTTATCCCCTGGGTCTGTGAGACTGAGACAGGGGGCGGTCTACTCATCCCCTGAGTCTGTGATACAGAGACAGGGGGCGGTCTACTCATCCCCTGAGTCTGTGATGCAGAGACAGGGGGCGGTCTACTCATCCCCTCAGTTTGTGATACAGAGACAGGGGGCGGTCTACTTATCCCCTCAGTTTGTGATAGAGAGACAGGGGGCGGTCTACTCATCCCCTGAGTCTGTGATACAGAGACAGGGGGCGGTCTTCTCATCCCCTGAGTCTGTGATACAGCGACAGGGGGCGGTCTACTCATCCCCTCAGTTTGTGATACAGAGACAGGGGGCGGTCTACTCATTCCCTGAGTCTGTGATACAGCGACAGGGGGCGGTCTACTCATCCCCTGAGTCTGTGATACAGCGACAGGGGGCGGTCTACTCATCCCCTCAGTCTGTGATACAGAGACAGAGGGCGGTCTGCTCATCCCCTCAGTATGTGATACAGAGACAGGGGGCGATCTACTCATCCCCTGAGTCTGTGATACAGAGACAAGGGGCAGTCTGCTCATCACCTGAGTCTGTGACACAGAGACAGGGGGCTGTCTCCTCATCCCCGGAATCAATGATACAGAGACATGGGGCGGTCTACTCATCCCCTGAATCAATGATACAGAGACAGGTGGCGGTCCACTCATCCCCCGAGTCTGTGATACAGAGACAGGGGGCGGTCTACTCATTCCCTGAGTTTGTGATACAGAGACAGGGGGCGGTCTACTCATCCCCTGAATCTGAGATACAGACACAAGGGGCAGTTTACTCATCCCCTGGGTCTGTGATAGAGACGAAGGGGGCGGTCTACTCAACCCCTGAGTCTGTGATACAGAGACAGGGGCCGGTCTACTCATCCCCTCATTTTGTGATACAGAGACAGGGGGCGGTCTACTCATCCCCTGAGTCTGTGATACAGAGACAGGTGACGGTCTACTCATCCCCTGAGTCTGTGATACTGAGACAGGGGGCGGTCTACTCATCCCCTGAGTCTGTGATGCAGAGACAGGGGCGGTCTACTTATCCCCTCAGTTTGTGAAACAGAGACAGGGGGCGGTCCACTTATCCCCTCAGTATGTGATACAGAGACAGGGGGTGGTCTACTGATCCCCTGAGTCAGTGATACAGAGACAGGGGCGGTCTACTTATCCCCTCAGTTTGTGAAACAGAGACAGGGGGCAGTCTACTCATCCCCTGAGTCTTTGATACAGAGACAGGGGGCGGTCTTCTCATCCACTGAGTTTGTGATACAGAGACACGTGACGGTCTACTCATCCACTGACTCTGTGAGACAGAGACAGGGGGCGGTCTACTCATCCCCTGAGTCTGTTATACAGAGACAGGGGGCGGTCTACTCATTCCCTGAATCAATGATACAGAGTCTGGGGGCGGTCTACTCATCCCCCGATTCTGTGATACAGAGACAAGGGGCGGTCTACTCATCCCCCGAGTGTGTGATACAGAGAAAGGGGGCGGTCTACTCATTCCCTGAGTCTGTGATACAGAGAAAGGGGGCGGTCTACTCATACCCTGAGTCTGTGATACGGAGAAAGGGGGCTGTCTAATCATGCCCTGAGTCCGTGATACAGAGATAGGGGGCGGTTAACTCAATCGCTGAGTGTGAGATACAGAGACAGGGGGCGGTCTACTCATCCCCTGAGTGTGTGATACAGAGAAAGGAGGCGGTCAACTCATCCCCTCAGTCTGTGACACAGAGAAATGGGGCAGTATATTCAACCCCTCAAATTGTGATACAGAGACAGGGGGCGGTCTACTCCTCCCCTGAGTCTGTGATACAAAGACAGGGGGCGGTCTACTCATCCCCGAGTCTGTGAGACAGAGACAGGGGGCGCTCTACTCCTCCCCTGAGTCTGTGATACAAAGACAGGGGGCGGTCTACTCATCCCGTAAGTCTGTGACAGAGAGACAGGGGGCGGTCTACTCATCCCGTAAGTCTGTGACAGAGAGACAGGGGGCGGTCTACCCATCCCCTGAATCAATGATACAGAAACAGGGGGCGGTCTACTCATCTCCTGAGTCTGTGATACAGAGACAGGGGGCGATCTACTCATCCCATGAGTCTGTGATACAGAGACAGGCGGCGGTCTACTCATCTCCTGAGTCTGTGATACGGAGACAGCGGGCGGTCTACTCATCCCCTGAGTCTGTGATACAGAGACAGGGGGCGGTCTACTCATCCCCTGAATCAATGATACAGAAACAGCGGGCGGTGCACTCATCCCCTGAGTCTGTGATACAGAGACAGGGGCCGGTCTGCTCATCCCCTGAGTCTGAGATACATAGACAGGGGGCAGTCTACTCATCCCCTGAATCTGTGATACAGAGACATGGGGCGGTCTACTTATCCCCTCAGTTTGTGATACAGAGACAGGGGGCGGTCGACTCATCCCCTGAGTTTGTGATACTGAGACAAGGGGCGGTATACTTATCCCCTCATTTTGTGATACAGAGTCAGGGGGCGGTCTACGCATTCCCTGAGTCTGTGATGCAGAGACAGGGGGCGGTCTACTTATCCCCTCAGTTTGTGTTACAGAGACAGGGGACGGTCTACTCATCCCCTAAATTTGTGATACAGAGACAGGGGACGGTCCACTCATCCCCTGAGTCTGTGACACAGAGACAGGGGGCGTTCTTCTCATCCCCTGAATCAATGATACAGAAACAGGGGGCGGTGCACTCATCCCCTGAGTCTGTGATGCAGAGACAAGGGGCAGTTTGCTCATCCCCTTGGTCAGTGATAAAGAGACAGGGAGCGGTCCACTCATTTTCTGAGTCTGTGACACAGAGACAGGGGGCGGTCTACTCATCCCCTGAGTCTGTGACACAGAGACAGGGGGCGGTCTACTCATCCCCCGAGTGCATGATAAATAGACAGGGGGCGCTCTACTCATCCCCGGGCTCTGTGATACAGAGACAGGGGGCGGTCTACTCATCCCCCGAGTGTGTGATACAGAGACAGGCAGTGGGCTACTCATCTCCTGAGTCTGTGAGACAGAGACATGGGGCGGTCTACTCATCCCCTGAGTCTGTGACACAGAAACAGGGGGCGGTCTACTCATCCCCTGAGTCTGTGATACAGGGACAGGGGGTGGTCTACTCATCCCCTGAGTCTGTATTACAGAGACAGGGGGCGGTCTACTCATCCCCGAGTGTGTGATACAGAGACAGGGTGCGGTCTACTCATCCCCCGACTGTGTGATTCAGAGACAGGGGGTGCTCTTCTTATCCCCGGGCTCTGTGATACAGAGACATGGGGCGGTCTACTCATCCCCCGAGTGTGTGATACAGAGACAGGCAGTGGTCTACTCATCCCCTGAATCTGAGATACAGAGACAAAGGGCAGTTTGCTCATCCCCTGGGTCAGTGATAAAGAGACAGGGTCGGTCTACTCATCCCCTGAGTCTGTGACACAGAGACAGGGGGCGGTCTACTCATCCCCTGCATCTGTGACAGAGAGACAGGGGGCGGTCTACTCATCCCCTGAGTCTGTGATACAGAGACAGGCGGCGGTCTACTCATCCCCTGAGTCTGTGATGCAGAGACAGGCGGCGCTCTACCCATCCCCTAAAACTGTGACACAGAGGCAGGGGGCTGACTGCTCATCCCCTGAGTCTATGATACAGAGATAGGGGGCGGTTAACTCATTCCCTGACTCTGTGATGCAGAGACAGGGGGCGGTCTAATCATCCCCTGAGTCTGAGATACAGAGACAGGTTGCGGTCTACTCATCCCCTGAGTCTCTGACACAGAGGCAGGGGGCAGTCTACTCATCCCCTGAGTCTATGATACAGAGACATGGGGCGGTCTACTCATCCCCTGAGTCTGTGATTCAGAGATAGGGGGCGGTCTACTCATCTCCTGAGTCTATGATACAGAGACATGGGGCGGTCTACTCATCCCCTGAGTCTGTGAAACAGGGAAAGGAGGTGGTCTACTCCTCCCCTAAGTCTGTGATACAGAGACAGGGGGCGGTCTACTCATCCCCTGAATCAATGATACAGAAACAGGGGGCGGTGTACTCATCCCCTGAGTCTGTGACACAGAGACAGGGGGCGGTCTACTCATACCCTGAATCAATGATACAGAAACAGGGGGCGGTGGACTCATCCCCTGAGTCTGTGATACAGAGACAGGAGTCGGTCTACTCATCCCCCGAGTGTATGATACAGAGACAGGGGGCGCTCGACTGATCCCCGGGCTCTGTGGTACAGAGACAGGGGGCGGTCTACTCATCTCCTGAGTCTGTGATTCAGAGACAGGGGGCGGTCTACTCATCCCCTGAGTCTATGATACAGAGACATGGGGCGGTCTACTCATCCCCTGAGTCTGTGATTCAGAGACAGGGGGCGGTCTACTCATCCCCTGAGTCTATGATACAGAGACATGGGGCGGTCTACTCATCCCCTGAGTCTGTGATTCAGAGACAGGGGGCGGTCTACTCATCCCCTGAATCAATGATACAGAAACAGGGGGCGGACTACTCATCCCCTGAGTCTGTGATACAGAGACAAGGGGGCGGTCTACTCATCCACTGAGTGTGTGATACAAAGACAGGGGACGGTCTACTCATCCACTGAGTCTGTGATACAGAGGCAGGGGGCGGTCTACTCATCCCCTAAATTTGTGATACAGAGACAGGGGGCGGTCTGCTTATCCACTCAGTTTGTGATACAGAGACAGGGGGCGTTCTTCTCATCCCCTGAATCAATGATACAGAAACAGGGGGCGGTGCACTCATCCCCTGAATCTGAGATACAGAGACAAGGGGCAGTTTGCTCATCCCCTGGGTCTGTGATACAGAGACAGGGGGCGGTCTGCTCATCCGCTGAATCAATGATACAGAAACAGGGGGCGGTGTACTCATCCCCTGAGTCTGTGACAAAGAGACAGGGGGCGGACGACTCATCCCCCGAGTGCATGATACATAGACAGGGGGCGCTCTACTCATCCCCGGGCTCTGTGATACAGAGACAGGGGGCGCTCTACTCATCCCCTGAGTTTGTGATCGAGAGACAGGGGGCGTTCTACTCATCCCCGAGGGTGTGAGACAGAGACAGGGGGAGCTCTACTCATCCCCTGAGTCTGTGATACAGAGACAGGGTGCGGTCTACTCATCCCCGAGGGTGTGAGACAGAGACAGGGGGAGATCTACTCCTCCCCTGAGTCTGTGATACAGAGACAGGGGGCGGTCTACTCATCCCCGAGGGTGTGAGACAGAGACAGGGGGAGCTCTACTCATCCCCTGAGTCTGTGATACAGAGACAGGGTGCGGTCTACTCATCCCGAGTTTGTTATACAGAGACAGGGGGCCGTCTACTCATTCCCTAAATTTGTGATACAGAGACAGGGGGTGGTCTACTCATCACCTGAGTCTGTGATACAGAGACAGGGGGCGGTCTACTCATCCCCCGAGTGTGAGATAAAGAGACAGGGGGCGGTCTACTCATTCCCTGAGTCTGTGATACAGAGAAAGGGGGCAGTCTGCTCATCCCCTGAGTGTGTGATACAGAGACAAGGGGCAGTTTACTCATCCCCTGTGTCTGTGAGACAGAGGAAGGGGGCGGTCCACTCATCCCTTGAGTCTGTGATACAGAGACAGGGGGCGGTCTACTCATCCACTGAGTCTGTGACAGAGAGACAGGGGACAGTCTTCTCATCCCCTGGGTCTGTGATACAGAGACAGGGGACGGTCTGCTCATCCACTGATTCTGAGATACAGAGAGAGGGGGCAGTCTTCTCATCCACTGACTCTGAGATACAGAGACAGGGGGCGGTCTACTCATCCACTGAGTCTGTGATCGAGAGACAGGGGACAGTCTACTCATCCCCTGGGTCTTTGATACAGAGGAAGGGGGCGGTCTACTGATCCCCTGAGTCTGTGATCCAGAGACAGGGGGCAGTTTACTCATCCCCTGAGTCTGTGATACAGAGACAGGGGACGGTCTACTCATCCCCTGAGTCTGTGATACAGAGACAGGCGGCGGTCTACTCATCCCCTGAGTCTGTGATGCAGAGACAGGCGGCGCTCTACCCATCCCCTAAAACTGTGACACAGAGGCAGGGGGCAGACTGCTCATCCCCTGAGTCTATGATACAGAGATAGGGGGCGGTTAACTCATTCCCTGACTCTGTGATGCAGAGACAGGGGGCGGTCTAATCATCCCCTGAGTCTGAGATACAGAGACAGGTTGCGGTCTACTCATCCCCTGAGTCTCTGACACAGAGGCAGGGGGCAGTCTACTCATCCCCTGAGTCTATGATACAGAGACATGGGGCGGTCTACTCATCCCCTGAGTCTGTGATTCAGAGATAGGGGGCGGTCTACTCATCTCCTGAGTCTATGATACAGAGACATGGGGCGGTCTACTCATCCCCTGAGTCTGTGAAACAGGGAAAGGAGGTGGTCTACTCCTCCCCTAAGTCTGTGATACAGAGACAGGGGGCGGTCTACTCATCCCCTGAATCAATGATACAGAAACAGGGGGCGGTGTACTCATCCCCTGAGTCTGTGACACAGAGACAGGGGGCGGTCTACTCATACCCTGAATCAATGATACAGAAACAGGGGGCGGTGGACTCATCCCCTGAGTCTGTGATACAGAGACAGGAGTCGGTCTACTCATCCCACGAGTGTATGATACAGAGACAGGGGGCGCTCGACTGATCCCCGGGCTCTGTGATACAGAGACAGGGGGCGGTCTACTCATCTCCTGAGTCTGTGATTCAGAGACAGGGGGCGGTCTACTCATCCCCTGAGTCTATGATACAGAGACATGGGGCGGTCTACTCATCCCCTGAGTCTGTGATTCAGAGACAGGGGGCGGTCTACTCATCCCCTGAGTCTATGATACAGAGACATGGGGCGGTCTACTCATCCCCTGAGTCTGTGATTCAGAGACAGGGGGCGGTCTACTCATCCCCTGAATCAATGATACAGAAACAGGGGGCGGACTACTCATCCCCTGAGTCTGTGATACAGAGACAAGGGGGCGGTCTACTCATCCACTGAGTGTGTGATACAAAGACAGGGGACGGTCTACTCATCCACTGAGTCTGTGATACAGAGGCAGGGGGCGGTCTACTCATCCCCTAAATTTGTGATACAGAGACAGGGGGCGTTCTTCTCATCCCCTGAATCAATGATACAGAAACAGGGGGCGGTGCACTCATCCCCTGAATCTGAGATACAGAGACAAGGGGCAGTTTGCTCATCCCCTGGGTCTGTGATACAGAGACAGGGGGCGGTCTGCTCATCCGCTGAATCAATGATACAGAAACAGGGGGCGGTGTACTCATCCCCTGAGTCTGTGACAAAGAGACAGGGGGCGGACGACTCATCCCCCGAGTGCATGATACATAGACAGGGGGCGCTCTACTCATCCCCGGGCTCTGTGATACAGAGACAGGGGGCGCTCTACTCATCCCCTGAGTTTGTGATCGAGAGACAGGGGGCGTTCTACTCATCCCCGAGGGTGTGAGACAGAGACAGGGGGAGCTCTACTCATCCCCTGAGTCTGTGATACAGAGACAGGGTGCGGTCTACTCATCCCCGAGGGTGTGAGACAGAGACAGGGGGAGCTCTACTCCTCCCCTGAGTCTGTGATACAGAGACAGGGGGCGGTCTACTCATCCCCGAGGGTGTGAGACAGAGACAGGGGGAGCTCTACTCATCCCCTGAGTCTGTGATACAGAGACAGGGTGCGGTCTACTCATCCCGAGTTTGTTATACAGAGACAGGGGGCCGTCTACTCATTCCCTAAATTTGTGATACAGAGACAGGGGGTGGTCTACTCATCACCTGAGTCTGTGATACAGAGACAGGGGGCGGTCTACTCATCCCCCGAGTGTGAGATAAAGAGACAGGGGGCGGTCTACTCATTCCCTGAGTCTGTGAGACAGAGGAAGGGGGCGGTCCACTCATCACTTGAGTCTGTGATACAGAGACAGGGGGCGCTCTACTCATCCCCTGAGTCTGTAATACAGAGACAGGGGGCGGTCTACTCATCCCCTGAGTCTGTAATACAGAGACAGGGGGCGCTCTACTCATCCACTGACTCTGAGATACAGAGAAAGGGGGCGGTCTACTCATCCACTGAGTCTGTGACAGAGAGACAGGGGACAGTCTTCTCATCCCCTGGGTCTGTGATACAGAGACAGGGGACGGTCTGCTCATCCACTGATTCTGAGATACAGAGAGAGGGGGCAGTCTTCTCATCCACTGACTCTGAGATACAGAGACAGGGGGCGGTCTACTCATCCACTGAGTCTGTGATCGAGAGACAGGGGACAGTCTACTCATCCCCTGGGTCTTTGATACAGAGGAAGGGGGCGGTCTACTGATCCCCTGAGTCTGTGATCCAGAGACAGGGGGCAGTTTACTCATCCCCTGAGTCTGTGATACAGAGACAGGGAGCGGTCTACTCATCCCCTGATTCTGTGATACAGAGACAGGGAGCGGTCTACTCATTCCCTGAGTCTGTGATACAGAGACAGGGTTCGCTCTACTCATCCCCTGAGGCTGTGATACAGAGACAGGGGGCGCTCTACTCATCCCCTGAGTATGTGATTCAGAGATAGGGGGCGGTCTACTCATCTCCTGAGTCTATGATACAGAGACAGGGGGCAGTTTACTCATCCCCTGAGTCTGTGATACAGAGACAGGGAGCGGTCTACTCATCCCCTGATTCTGTGATACAGAGACAGGGAGCGGTCTACTCATTCCCTGAGTCTGTGATACAGAGACAGGGTTCGCTCTACTCATCCCCTGAGGCTGTGATACAGAGACAGGGGGCGCTCTACTCATCCCCTGAGTATGTGATTCAGAGATAGGGGGCGGTCTACTCATCCCCTGAGTCTCTGACACAGAGGCAGGGGGCAGTCTACTCATCCCCTGAGTCTATGATACAGAGACATGGGGCGGTCTACTCATCCCCTGAGTCTGTGATTCAGAGATAGGGGGCGGTCTACTCATCTCCTGAGTCTATGATACAGAGACATGGGGCGGTCTACTCATCCCCTGAGTCTGTGAAACAGGGAAAGGAGGTGGTCTACTCCTCCCCTAAGTCTGTGATACAGAGACAGGGGGCGGTCTACTCATCCCCTGAATCAATGATACAGAAACAGGGGGCGGTGTACTCATCCCCTGAGTCTGTGACACAGAGACAGGGGGCGGTCTACTCATACCCTGAATCAATGATACAGAAACAGGGGGCGGTGGACTCATCCCCTGAGTCTGTGATACAGAGACAGGAGTCGGTCTACTCATCCCCCGAGTGTATGATACAGAGACAGGGGGCGCTCGACTGATCCCCGGGCTCTGTGGTACAGAGACAGGGGGCGGTCTACTCATCTCCTGAGTCTGTGATTCAGAGACAGGGGGCGGTCTACTCATCCCCTGAGTCTATGATACAGAGACATGGGGCGGTCTACTCATCCCCTGAGTCTGTGATTCAGAGACAGGGGGCGGTCTACTCATCCCCTGAGTCTATGATACAGAGACATGGGGCGGTCTACTCATCCCCTGAGTCTGTGATTCAGAGACAGGGGGCGGTCTACTCATCCCCTGAATCAATGATACAGAAACAGGGGGCGGACTACTCATCCCCTGAGTCTGTGATACAGAGACAAGGGGGCGGTCTACTCATCCACTGAGTGTGTGATACAAAGACAGGGGACGGTCTACTCATCCACTGAGTCTGTGATACAGAGGCAGGGGGCGGTCTACTCATCCCCTAAATTTGTGATACAGAGACAGGGGGCGGTCTGCTTATCCACTCAGTTTGTGATACAGAGACAGGGGGCGTTCTTCTCATCCCCTGAATCAATGATACAGAAACAGGGGGCGGTGCACTCATCCCCTGAATCTGAGATACAGAGACAAGGGGCAGTTTGCTCATCCCCTGGGTCTGTGATACAGAGACAGGGGGCGGTCTGCTCATCCGCTGAATCAATGATACAGAAACAGGGGGCGGTGTACTCATCCCCTGAGTCTGTGACAAAGAGACAGGGGGCGGACGACTCATCCCCCGAGTGCATGATACATAGACAGGGGGCGCTCTACTCATCCCCGGGCTCTGTGATACAGAGACAGGGGGCGCTCTACTCATCCCCTGAGTTTGTGATCGAGAGACAGGGGGCGTTCTACTCATCCCCGAGGGTGTGAGACAGAGACAGGGGGAGCTCTACTCATCCCCTGAGTCTGTGATACAGAGACAGGGTGCGGTCTACTCATCCCCGAGGGTGTGAGACAGAGACAGGGGGAGATCTACTCCTCCCCTGAGTCTGTGATACAGAGACAGGGGGCGGTCTACTCATCCCCGAGGGTGTGAGACAGAGACAGGGGGAGCTCTACTCATCCCCTGAGTCTGTGATACAGAGACAGGGTGCGGTCTACTCATCCCGAGTTTGTTATACAGAGACAGGGGGCCGTCTACTCATTCCCTAAATTTGTGATACAGAGACAGGGGGTGGTCTACTCATCACCTGAGTCTGTGATACAGAGACAGGGGGCGGTCTACTCATCCCCCGAGTGTGAGATAAAGAGACAGGGGGCGGTCTACTCATTCCCTGAGTCTGTGATACAGAGAAAGGGGGCAGTCTGCTCATCCCCTGAGTGTGTGATACAGAGACAAGGGGCAGTTTACTCATCCCCTGTGTCTGTGAGACAGAGGAAGGGGGCGGTCCACTCATCCCTTGAGTCTGTGATACAGAGACAGGGGGCGGTCTACTCATCCACTGAGTCTGTGACAGAGAGACAGGGGACAGTCTTCTCATCCCCTGGGTCTGTGATACAGAGACAGGGGACGGTCTGCTCATCCACTGATTCTGAGATACAGAGAGAGGGGGCAGTCTTCTCATCCACTGACTCTGAGATACAGAGACAGGGGGCGGTCTACTCATCCACTGAGTCTGTGATCGAGAGACAGGGGACAGTCTACTCATCCCCTGGGTCTTTGATACAGAGGAAGGGGGCGGTCTACTGATCCCCTGAGTCTGTGATCCAGAGACAGGGGGCAGTTTACTCATCCCCTGAGTCTGTGATACAGAGACAGGGGACGGTCTACTCATCCCCTGAGTCTGTGATACAGAGACAGGCGGCGGTCTACTCATCCCCTGAGTCTGTGATGCAGAGACAGGCGGCGCTCTACCCATCCCCTAAAACTGTGACACAGAGGCAGGGGGCAGACTGCTCATCCCCTGAGTCTATGATACAGAGATAGGGGGCGGTTAACTCATTCCCTGACTCTGTGATGCAGAGACAGGGGGCGGTCTAATCATCCCCTGAGTCTGAGATACAGAGACAGGTTGCGGTCTACTCATCCCCTGAGTCTCTGACACAGAGGCAGGGGGCAGTCTACTCATCCCCTGAGTCTATGATACAGAGACATGGGGCGGTCTACTCATCCCCTGAGTCTGTGATTCAGAGATAGGGGGCGGTCTACTCATCTCCTGAGTCTATGATACAGAGACATGGGGCGGTCTACTCATCCCCTGAGTCTGTGAAACAGGGAAAGGAGGTGGTCTACTCCTCCCCTAAGTCTGTGATACAGAGACAGGGGGCGGTCTACTCATCCCCTGAATCAATGATACAGAAACAGGGGGCGGTGTACTCATCCCCTGAGTCTGTGACACAGAGACAGGGGGCGGTCTACTCATACCCTGAATCAATGATACAGAAACAGGGGGCGGTGGACTCATCCCCTGAGTCTGTGATACAGAGACAGGAGTCGGTCTACTCATCCCACGAGTGTATGATACAGAGACAGGGGGCGCTCGACTGATCCCCGGGCTCTGTGATACAGAGACAGGGGGCGGTCTACTCATCTCCTGAGTCTGTGATTCAGAGACAGGGGGCGGTCTACTCATCCCCTGAGTCTATGATACAGAGACATGGGGCGGTCTACTCATCCCCTGAGTCTGTGATTCAGAGACAGGGGGCGGTCTACTCATCCCCTGAGTCTATGATACAGAGACATGGGGCGGTCTACTCATCCCCTGAGTCTGTGATTCAGAGACAGGGGGCGGTCTACTCATCCCCTGAATCAATGATACAGAAACAGGGGGCGGACTACTCATCCCCTGAGTCTGTGATACAGAGACAAGGGGGCGGTCTACTCATCCACTGAGTGTGTGATACAAAGACAGGGGACGGTCTACTCATCCACTGAGTCTGTGATACAGAGGCAGGGGGCGGTCTACTCATCCCCTAAATTTGTGATACAGAGACAGGGGGCGTTCTTCTCATCCCCTGAATCAATGATACAGAAACAGGGGGCGGTGCACTCATCCCCTGAATCTGAGATACAGAGACAAGGGGCAGTTTGCTCATCCCCTGGGTCTGTGATACAGAGACAGGGGGCGGTCTGCTCATCCGCTGAATCAATGATACAGAAACAGGGGGCGGTGTACTCATCCCCTGAGTCTGTGACAAAGAGACAGGGGGCGGACGACTCATCCCCCGAGTGCATGATACATAGACAGGGGGCGCTCTACTCATCCCCGGGCTCTGTGATACAGAGACAGGGGGCGCTCTACTCATCCCCTGAGTTTGTGATCGAGAGACAGGGGGCGTTCTACTCATCCCCGAGGGTGTGAGACAGAGACAGGGGGAGCTCTACTCATCCCCTGAGTCTGTGATACAGAGACAGGGTGCGGTCTACTCATCCCCGAGGGTGTGAGACAGAGACAGGGGGAGCTCTACTCCTCCCCTGAGTCTGTGATACAGAGACAGGGGGCGGTCTACTCATCCCCGAGGGTGTGAGACAGAGACAGGGGGAGCTCTACTCATCCCCTGAGTCTGTGATACAGAGACAGGGTGCGGTCTACTCATCCCGAGTTTGTTATACAGAGACAGGGGGCCGTCTACTCATTCCCTAAATTTGTGATACAGAGACAGGGGGTGGTCTACTCATCACCTGAGTCTGTGATACAGAGACAGGGGGCGGTCTACTCATCCCCCGAGTGTGAGATAAAGAGACAGGGGGCGGTCTACTCATTCCCTGAGTCTGTGAGACAGAGGAAGGGGGCGGTCCACTCATCACTTGAGTCTGTGATACAGAGACAGGGGGCGCTCTACTCATCCCCTGAGTCTGTAATACAGAGACAGGGGGCGGTCTACTCATCCCCTGAGTCTGTAATACAGAGACAGGGGGCGCTCTACTCATCCACTGACTCTGAGATACAGAGAAAGGGGGCGGTCTACTCATCCACTGAGTCTGTGACAGAGAGACAGGGGACAGTCTTCTCATCCCCTGGGTCTGTGATACAGAGACAGGGGACGGTCTGCTCATCCACTGATTCTGAGATACAGAGAGAGGGGGCAGTCTTCTCATCCACTGACTCTGAGATACAGAGACAGGGGGCGGTCTACTCATCCACTGAGTCTGTGATCGAGAGACAGGGGACAGTCTACTCATCCCCTGGGTCTTTGATACAGAGGAAGGGGGCGGTCTACTGATCCCCTGAGTCTGTGATCCAGAGACAGGGGGCAGTTTACTCATCCCCTGAGTCTGTGATACAGAGACAGGGAGCGGTCTACTCATCCCCTGATTCTGTGATACAGAGACAGGGAGCGGTCTACTCATTCCCTGAGTCTGTGATACAGAGACAGGGTTCGCTCTACTCATCCCCTGAGGCTGTGATACAGAGACAGGGGGCGCTCTACTCATCCCCTGAGTATGTGATTCAGAGATAGGGGGCGGTCTACTCATCTCCTGAGTCTATGATACAGAGACATGGGGCGGTCTACTCATCCCCTGAGTCTGTGAAACAGGGAAAGGAGGTGGTCTACTCCTCCCCTAAGTCTGTGATACAGAGACAGGGGGCGGTCTACTCATCCCCTGAATCAATGATACAGAAACAGGGGGCGGTGTACTCATCCCCTGAGTCTGTGACACAGAGACAGGGGGCGGTCTACTCATACCCTGAATCAATGATAAAGAAACAGGGGGCGGTGGACTCATCCCCTGAGTCTGTGATACAGAGACAGGAGTCGGTCTACTCATCCCCCGAGTGTATGATACAGAGACAGGGGGCGCTCGACTGATCCCCGGGCTCTGTGATACAGAGACAGGGGGCGGTCTACTCATCTCCTGAGTCTGTGATACAGAGACAGGGGGCGGTCTACTCATCCCCTGAGTCTATGATACAGAGACATGGGGCGGTCTACTCATCCCCTGAGTCTGTGATTCAGAGACAGGGGGCGGTCTACTCATCCCCTGAGTCTATGATACAGAGACATGGGGCGGTCTACTCATCCCCTGAGTCTGTGATTCAGAGACAGGGGGCGGTCTACTCATCCCCTGAATCAATGATACAGAAACAGGGGGCGGACTACTCATCCCCTGAGTCTGTGATACAGAGACAAGGGGGCGGTCTACTCATCCACTGAGTGTGTGATACAAAGACAGGGGACGGTCTACTCATCCACTGAGTCTGTGATACAGAGGCAGGGGGCGGTCTACTCATCCCCTAAATTTGTGATACAGAGACAGGGGGCGGTCTGCTTATCCCCTCAGTTTGTGATACAGAGACAGGGGGCGTTCTTCTCATCCCCTGAATCAATGATACAGAAACAGGGGGCGGTGCACTCATCCCCTGAATCTGAGATACAGAGACAAGGGGCAGTTTGCTCATCCCCTGGGTCTGTGATACAGAGACAGGGGGCGGTCTGCTCATCCGCTGAATCAATGATACAGAAACAGGGGGCGGTGTACTCATCCCCTGAGTCTGTGACAAAGAGACAGGGGGCGGACGACTCATCCCCCGAGTGCATGATACATAGACAGGGGGCGCTCTACTCATCCCCGGGCTCTGTGATACAGAGACAGGGGGCGCTCTACTCATCCCCTGAGTTTGTGATCGAGAGACAGGGGGCGTTCTACTCATCCCCGAGGGTGTGAGACAGAGACAGGGGGAGCTCTACTCATCCACTGAGTCTGTGATACAGAGGCAGGGGGCGGTCTACTCATCCCCTAAATTTGTGATACAGAGACAGGGGGCGTTCTTCTGATCCCCTGAATCAATGATACAGAAACAGGGGGCGGTGCACTCATCCCCTGAATCTGAGATACAGAGACAAGGGGCAGTTTGCTCATCCCCTGGGTCTGTGATACAGAGACAGGGGGCGGTCTGCTCATCCGCTGAATCAATGATACAGAAACAGGGGGCGGTGTACTCATCCCCTGAGTCTGTGACAAAGAGACAGGGGGCGGACGACTCATCCCCCGAGTGCATGATACATAGACAGGGGGCGCTCTACTCATCCCCGGGCTCTGTGATACAGAGACAGGGGGCGCTCTACTCATCCCCTGAGTTTGTGATCGAGAGACAGGGGGCGTTCTACTCATCCCCGAGGGTGTGAGACAGAGACAGGGGGAGCTCTACTCATCCCCTGAGTCTGTGATACAGAGACAGGGTGCGGTCTACTCATCCCCGAGGGTGTGAGACAGAGACAGGGGGAGCTCTACTCCTCCCCTGAGTCTGTGATACAGAGACAGGGGGCGGTCTACTCATCCCCGAGGGTGTGAGACAGAGACAGGGGGAGCTCTACTCATCCCCTGAGTCTGTGATACAGAGACAGGGTGCGGTCTACTCATCCCGAGTTTGTTATACAGAGACAGGGGGCCGTCTACTCATTCCCTAAATTTGTGATACAGAGACAGGGGGTGGTCTACTCATCACCTGAGTCTGTGATACAGAGACAGGGGGCGGTCTACTCATCCCCCGAGTGTGAGATAAAGAGACAGGGGGCGGTCTACTCATTCCCTGAGTCTGTGAGACAGAGGAAGGGGGCGGTCCACTCATCACTTGAGTCTGTGATACAGAGACAGGGGGCGCTCTACTCATCCCCTGAGTCTGTAATACAGAGACAGGGGGCGGTCTACTCATCCCCTGAGTCTGTAATACAGAGACAGGGGGCGCTCTACTCATCCACTGACTCTGAGATACAGAGAAAGGGGGCGGTCTACTCATCCACTGAGTCTGTGACAGAGAGACAGGGGACAGTCTTCTCATCCCCTGGGTCTGTGATACAGAGACAGGGGACGGTCTGCTCATCCACTGATTCTGAGATACAGAGAGAGGGGGCAGTCTTCTCATCCACTGACTCTGAGATACAGAGACAGGGGGCGGTCTACTCATCCACTGAGTCTGTGATCGAGAGACAGGGGACAGTCTACTCATCCCCTGGGTCTTTGATACAGAGGAAGGGGGCGGTCTACTGATCCCCTGAGTCTGTGATCCAGAGACAGGGGGCAGTTTACTCATCCCCTGAGTCTGTGATACAGAGACAGGGAGCGGTCTACTCATCCCCTGATTCTGTGATACAGAGACAGGGAGCGGTCTACTCATTCCCTGAGTCTGTGATACAGAGACAGGGTTCGCTCTACTCATCCCCTGAGGCTGTGATACAGAGACAGGGGGCGCTCTACTCATCCCCTGAGTATGTGATTCAGAGATAGGGGGCGGTCTACTCATCTCCTGAGTCTATGATACAGAGACATGGGGCGGTCTACTCATCCCCTGAGTCTGTGAAACAGGGAAAGGAGGTGGTCTACTCCTCCCCTAAGTCTGTGATACAGAGACAGGGGGCGGTCTACTCATCCCCTGAATCAATGATACAGAAACAGGGGGCGGTGTACTCATCCCCTGAGTCTGTGACACAGAGACAGGGGGCGGTCTACTCATACCCTGAATCAATGATAAAGAAACAGGGGGCGGTGGACTCATCCCCTGAGTCTGTGATACAGAGACAGGAGTCGGTCTACTCATCCCCCGAGTGTATGATACAGAGACAGGGGGCGCTCGACTGATCCCCGGGCTCTGTGATACAGAGACAGGGGGCGGTCTACTCATCTCCTGAGTCTGTGATACAGAGACAGGGGGCGGTCTACTCATCCCCTGAGTCTATGATACAGAGACATGGGGCGGTCTACTCATCCCCTGAGTCTGTGATTCAGAGACAGGGGGCGGTCTACTCATCCCCTGAGTCTATGATACAGAGACATGGGGCGGTCTACTCATCCCCTGAGTCTGTGATTCAGAGACAGGGGGCGGTCTACTCATCCCCTGAATCAATGATACAGAAACAGGGGGCGGACTACTCATCCCCTGAGTCTGTGATACAGAGACAAGGGGGCGGTCTACTCATCCACTGAGTGTGTGATACAAAGACAGGGGACGGTCTACTCATCCACTGAGTCTGTGATACAGAGGCAGGGGGCGGTCTACTCATCCCCTAAATTTGTGATACAGAGACAGGGGGCGGTCTGCTTATCCCCTCAGTTTGTGATACAGAGACAGGGGGCGTTCTTCTCATCCCCTGAATCAATGATACAGAAACAGGGGGCGGTGCACTCATCCCCTGAATCTGAGATACAGAGACAAGGGGCAGTTTGCTCATCCCCTGGGTCTGTGATACAGAGACAGGGGGCGGTCTGCTCATCCGCTGAATCAATGATACAGAAACAGGGGGCGGTGTACTCATCCCCTGAGTCTGTGACAAAGAGACAGGGGGCGGACGACTCATCCCCCGAGTGCATGATACATAGACAGGGGGCGCTCTACTCATCCCCGGGCTCTGTGATACAGAGACAGGGGGCGCTCTACTCATCCCCTGAGTTTGTGATCGAGAGACAGGGGGCGTTCTACTCATCCCCGAGGGTGTGAGACAGAGACAGGGGGAGCTCTACTCATCCCCTGAGTCTGTGATACAGAGACAGGGTGCGGTCTACTCATCCCCGAGGGTGTGAGACAGAGACAGGGGGAGCTCTACTCCTCCCCTGAGTCTGTGATACAGAGACAGGGGGCGGTCTACTCATCCCCGAGGGTGTGAGACAGAGACAGGGGGAGCTCTACTCATCCCCTGAGTCTGTGATACAGAGACAGGGTGCGGTCTACTCATCCCGAGTTTGTTATACAGAGACAGGGGGCCGTCTACTCATTCCCTAAATTTGTGATACAGAGACAGGGGGTGGTCTACTCATCACCTGAGTCTGTGATACAGAGACAGGGGGCGGTCTACTCATCCCCCGAGTGTGAGATAAAGAGACAGGGGGCGGTCTACTCATTCCCTGAGTCTGTGATACAGAGAAAGGGGGCAGTCTGCTCATCCCCTGAGTGTGTGATACAGAGACAAGGGGCAGTTTACTCATCCCCTGTGTCTGTGAGACAGAGGAAGGGGGCGGTCCACTCATCCCTTGAGTCTGTGATACAGAGACAGGGGGCGCTCTACTCATCCCCTGAGTCTGTAATACAGAGACAGGGGGCGGTCTACTCATCCACTGAGTCTGTGACAGAGAGACAGGGGACAGTCTTCTCATCCCCTGGGTCTGTGATACAGAGACAGGGGACGGTCTGCTCATCCACTGATTCTGAGATACAGAGAGAGGGGGCAGTCTTCTCATCCACTGACTCTGAGATACAGAGACAGGGGGCGGTCTACTCATCCACTGAGTCTGTGATCGAGAGACAGGGGACAGTCTACTCATCCCCTGGGTCTTTGATACAGAGGAAGGGGGCGGTCTACTGATCCCCTGAGTCTGTGATCCAGAGACAGGGGGCAGTTTACTCATCCCCTGAGTCTGTGATACAGAGACAGGGAGCGGTCTACTCATCCCCTGATTCTGTGATACAGAGACAGGGAGCGGTCTACTCATTCCCTGAGTCTGTGATACAGAGACAGGGTTCGCTCTACTCATCCCCTGAGGCTGTGATACAGAGACAGGGGGCGCTCTACTCATCCCCTGAGTATGTGATTCAGAGATAGGGGGCGGTCTACTCATCTCCTGAGTCTATGATACAGAGACATGGGGCGGTCTACTCATCCCCTGAGTCTGTGAAACAGGGAAAGGAGGTGGTCTACTCCTCCCCTAAGTCTGTGATACAGAGACAGGGGGCGGTCTACTCATCCCCTGAATCAATGATACAGAAACAGGGGGCGGTGTACTCATCCCCTGAGTCTGTGACACAGAGACAGGGGGCGGTCTACTCATACCCTGAATCAATGATAAAGAAACAGGGGGCGGTGGACTCATCCCCTGAGTCTGTGATACAGAGACAGGAGTCGGTCTACTCATCCCCCGAGTGTATGATACAGAGACAGGGGGCGCTCGACTGATCCCCGGGCTCTGTGATACAGAGACAGGGGGCGGTCTACTCATCTCCTGAGTCTGTGATACAGAGACAGGGGGCGGTCTACTCATCCCCTGAGTCTATGATACAGAGACATGGGGCGGTCTACTCATCCCCTGAGTCTGTGATTCAGAGACAGGGGGCGGTCTACTCATCCCCTGAGTCTATGATACAGAGACATGGGGCGGTCTACTCATCCCCTGAGTCTGTGATTCAGAGACAGGGGGCGGTCTACTCATCCCCTGAATCAATGATACAGAAACAGGGGGCGGACTACTCATCCCCTGAGTCTGTGATACAGAGACAAGGGGGCGGTCTACTCATCCACTGAGTGTGTGATACAAAGACAGGGGACGGTCTACTCATCCACTGAGTCTGTGATACAGAGGCAGGGGGCGGTCTACTCATCCCCTAAATTTGTGATACAGAGACAGGGGGCGGTCTGCTTATCCCCTCAGTTTGTGATACAGAGACAGGGGGCGTTCTTCTCATCCCCTGAATCAATGATACAGAAACAGGGGGCGGTGCACTCATCCCCTGAATCTGAGATACAGAGACAAGGGGCAGTTTGCTCATCCCCTGGGTCTGTGATACAGAGACAGGGGGCGGTCTGCTCATCCGCTGAATCAATGATACAGAAACAGGGGGCGGTGTACTCATCCCCTGAGTCTGTGACAAAGAGACAGGGGGCGGACGACTCATCCCCCGAGTGCATGATACATAGACAGGGGGCGCTCTACTCATCCCCGGGCTCTGTGATACAGAGACAGGGGGCGCTCTACTCATCCCCTGAGTTTGTGATCGAGAGACAGGGGGCGTTCTACTCCTCCCCTGAGTCTGTGATACAGAGACAGGGTGCGATCTACTCATCCCCGAGGGTGTGAGACAGAGACAGGGGGAGCTCAACTCATCCCCTGAGTCTGTGATACAGAGACAGGGTGCGGTCTACTCATCCCGAGTTTGTTATACAGAGACAGGGGGCCGTCTACTCATTCCCTAAATTTGTTATACAGAGACAGGGGGTGGTCTACTCATCACCTGAGTCTGTGATACAGAGACAGGGGGCAGTCTACTCAACCCCCGAGTGTGAGATAAAGCGACAGGGGGCGGTCCACTCATCCCTTGAGTCTGTGATACAGAGACAGGGGGCGCTCTACTCATCCAATGACTCTGAGATACAGAGACAGGGGGCGGTCTACTCATCCACTGAGTCTGTGATAGAGAGACAGGGGACAGTCTTCTCATCCCCTGGGTCTGTGATACAGAGACAGGGGACGGTCTGCTCATCCACTGATTCTGAGATACAGAGAGAGGGGGCGGTCTTCTCATCCACTGACTCTGAGATACAGAGACAGGGGGCGGTCTACTCATCCACTGAGTCTGTGATCGAGAGACAGGGGACAGTCTACTCATCCCCTGGGTCTTTGATACAGAGGAAGGGGGCGGTCTACTGATCCCCTGAGTCTGTGATCCAGAGACAGGGGGCAGTTTACTCATCCCCTGAGTCTGTGATACAGAGACAGGGAGCGGTCTACTCATCCCCTGATTCTGTGATACAGAGACAGGGAGCGGTCTACTCATCCCCTGATTCTGTGATACAGAGACAGGGAGCGGTCTACTCATTCCCTGAGTCTGTGATACAGAGACAGGGGGCGCTCTACTCATCCCCTGAGTCTGTGATACAGAGACAGGGGGCTGTCTACTCATACACTGAGTCTGTGATGCAAAGACAGGGGCCGTTCTAGTCATCCACTGAATCTGTGATACAGAGACAGGGGGTGGTCTACTCATCCACTGAGTCTGTGATACAGAGACAGGGGGCTGTCTACTCATACACTGAGTCTGTGAAGCAAAGACAGGGGCCGGTCTAGTCATCCACTGACTCTGAGATACAGAGAAAGGGGGCGGTCTTCTCATCCACTGTGGCTGTGATACAGAGACAGAGGGCGCTCTACTCATCCCCTGAGTATGTGATCCAGAAACAGGGGGCGGTCTACTCATTCCCTGAGTCTGTGATTCAGAGACAGGGGGCGGTCTACTCATCCCGAGTTTGTTAGACAGAGACAGGGGGCGGTCTACTCATCCCGAGTTTGTTCGACAGAGACAGGGGGCGGTCTACTCATCCCCTGAGTCTGTCATACAGAGAATGTATGCCGTCTACACATCACCTGAGTCTGTGATACAGAGAAAGGGGGCAGTCTACTCATCCCCTGAGTCTGAGATACAGAGACAAGGGGCAGTTTACTCATCCCCTGGGTCTGTGATACAGAGGAAGGGGGCGGTCTACTCATTCACTGAGTCTGTGATACAGAAACAGGGGGCGGTCTACTCATCCCCTGAGTCTGAGATACAGAGACAAGGGGCAGTTTACTCATCCCCTGGGTCTGTGATACAGAGGAAGGGGGCGGTCTACTCATTCCCTGAGTCTGTGATACAGAGAAAGGGGGCAGTCTACTCATCCCCTGATTCTGAGATACAGAGACAAGGGGCAGTTTACTCATCCCCTGGGTCTGTGATACAGAGGAAGGGGGCGGTCTACTCATCCACTGACTCTGTGATCCAGAGACAGGGGGCGGTCTACTCATCCACTGTGTCTGTGATACAGAAACAGGGGGCGGTCTACTCATCCACTGACTCTGTGATCCAGAGACAGGGGGCGGTCTACTCATCCCTTGAGTCTTTGATACAGAGACAGGAGGTGGTCTACTCATCCCCTGAGTCTATGATACAGAGACAGGGGGCGGTCTATTCATCCCCTGAGTCTTTGATACAGAGACAGGCGCCCGTCTTCTCTTCCACTGAGTCTGTGATACAGAGACAGGGGGCGGTCTACTCATCCACTGATTCTGTGATACAGAGACAGGGGTCGGTCTACTCATTCCCTGAGTCTGTGATACATAGACAGGGGCTGGTCTACTCATCCCTTGAGTATGTGATACAGAGACAGGGGGCGGTCTACTCATCCCTTGATCTGTGATGCAGAGACAGGAGGCGGTCTACTCATCCCCTGAGTCTGTGATAGAGAGACAGGGGGCGCTCTACTTATCCGCTGAGTGTGTGATACAGAAACAGGGGGCGGTCTTCTCATCCCCTGAGTCACTGATACAAAGACAGGGGCCGGTCTAGTCAGCCACGGATTCTGTGATACAGAGACAGGGGGCTGTCTTCTCATCCACTGAGTCTGTGAAACAGAGATATGGGATGGTCTACTCATCCCCTGACTCTGAGATACAGAGAAAGGGGGCGGTCTACTCATCCCCTGAGACAGTGATGCAGAGACAGGGGGCGGTCCACTCATCCACTGAGTCTGTGAAACAGAGACATGGGATGGTCTACTCATCCCCTGACTCTGAGATACAGAGAATGGGGGCGGTCTACTCATCCCCTGAGTCTGTGATGCAGAGACAGGGGGCGGTCTACTCATCCACTGAGTCTGTGAAACAGAGACAGGGGGCGGTCTACTCATCCCCTGAGTCTGTGATTCAGAGACAGGGGGCGGTCTACTCATCCAAAGAGTCTGTGAAACTGAGATATGGGATGGTCTAATCATCCGCTGACTCTGAGATACAGAGAAAGGGGGCGGTCTACTCATCCCCTGAGTCTGTGATGCAGAGACAGGGGGTGGTCTTCTCATCCACTGAGTCTGTGAAACAGAGACATGGGATGGTCTACTCATCCCCTGACTCTGAGATACAGAGAAAAGGGGCGGTCTTCTCATCCACTGAGTCTGTGAAACAGAGACATGGGATGGTCTGCTCATCCCCTGACTCTGAGATACAGAGAAAGGGGGCCGTCCAGTCATCCCCTGAGTCTGTGATGCAGAGACAGGGGGCGGTCTACTCATCCACTGAGTCTGTGATACAGAGACAGGGGGCACTCTACTCTGCCCCAAAGTCCCTGAAATACAGACAGGGGGCAGTCTACTCATCCCCTGAGTCTGAGATACAGAGACAAGGGGAAGTTTACTCATCCCCTGGGTCTGTGATTCAGAGGAAGGGGGCGGTCTACTCATCCCCTGAGTCTGTGATACAGAGACAGGGGGCGGTCTACTCATCCCGAGTTTGTTAGACAGAGACATGAGGCGGTCTACTCATCCCCTGAGTCTGTCATACAGAGAATGTGTGCGGTCTACACATCACCTGAGTCTGTGATACAGAGACAGGGGGCGGTCTACTCATCCGTCGAGTGTGTGATAAAGAGACAGGGGGCGGTCTACTCATCCCCTGAGTCTGAGATACAGAGACAAGGGGCAGTTTACTCATCCACTGACTCTGAGATAAAGAGACAGGGGGCGGTCTGCTCATCCCCTGAGTCTGTGATACAGAGACAGGGGGCGGTCTACTCATCCCCTGAGTCTGATACAGAGACAGGGGGCGGTCTACTCATCTCCTGAGTCTGTGATACAGAGAAAGGGGGCGGTCTACTTATCCACTGAGTCTGTGATGCAGAGACAGGGGGCTGTCTACTCATCCACTGAGTCTGTGATACAGGAACAGGGGGCGGTCTACTCATCCACTGAATCTGTGATACAGAGACAGAGGGCGGTCTACTCATCCACTGAGTCTGTGATACAGAAACAGGGGGCGGTCTACTCATCCCCTGAGTCTGTGATACAGAGACAGGGGGCGGTCTACTCATCTCCTGAGTCTGTGATACAGAGACAGGGGGCGGTCTACTCATCCACTGAGTCTGTGATACAAAGACAAATGCCGGTCTAGTCATCCACTGACTCTGAGATACAGAGAAAGGGGGCGGTCTTCTCATCCACTGTGGCTGTGATACAGAGACAGAGGGTGCTCGACGCATTCCCTGAGTCTGTGATACAGAGACAGGGGGCAGTCTGCTCATCCCCTGAGTTTGTGATACAGAGACAGGGGTCGGTCTCCTCATCCCCTGAGTTTGTGATACAGAGACAGGGGTCGGTCTACTCATCTCCTGAGTCTGTGATACAGAGACAGGGGTCGGTCTCCTCATCCCCTGAGTTTGTGATACAGAGACAGAGGTCGGTCTACTCATCCGCTGAGTCTGTGATACAGAGACAGGGGGCAGTCTGCTCATCCCCTGAGTTTGTGATTCAGAGACAGGGGTCGGTCTCCTCATCCCCTGAGTTTGTGATACAGAGACAGGGGTCAGTCTACTCATCCCCTGAGTCTGTCATACAGAGACAGGGGGCGGTCTACTCATCCCGAGTTTGTTAGACATAGACAGGGGGCGGTCTACTCATCCCCTGAGTCTGTGAGCCAGAGACAGGGGGCGGTCTACTCATCCCGAGTTTGTTAGACAGAGACAGGGGGCGGTCTACTCATCCCCTGAGTCTGTCATACAGAGAATGTGTGCGGTCTACACATCACCTGAGTCTGTGATACAGAGACAGGGGTTGGTCTACTCATCCCCCGAGTGTGTGATAAAGAGACAGGGGGCGGTCTACTCATTCCCTGAGTCTGTGATACAGAGAAAGGGGGCAGTCTGCTCATCCCCTAAGTCTGAGATACAGAGACAAGGGGCAGTTGACTCATCCCCTGGGTCTGTGATACAGAGGAAGGGGGCAGTCTACTCATCCCCAAAGTCTGAGATACAGAGACTGGGGGGGGTCTACTCATCCCCTGAGTCTGTGATACATAGAAAGGGGGCAGTCTACTCATCCACTGAGTCTGTGATACAGAGACAGGGGACGGTCTACTCATCCCCTGAGTCTGTGATGCAGAGACAGGGGGCGGTCTACTCATCCACTGAGTCAGTGATACAAAGACAGGGGCCGGTCTAGTCAGCCACGGATTCTGTGATACAGAGACAGGGGGCTGTCTTCTCATCCACTGAGTCTGTGAAACAGAGATATGGGATGGTCTGCTCATCCCCTGACTCTGAGATACAGAGAAAGGGGGCCGTCCAGTCATCCCCTGAGTCTGTGATGCAGAGACAGGGGGCGGTCTACTCATCCACTGAGTCTGTGAAACAGAGACATGGGATGGTCTACTCATCCACTGAGTCTGAGATACAGAGAAAGGGGGCGGTCTTCTCATCCACTGAGTCTGTGAAACAGAGACATGGGATGGTCTACTCATCCCCTGACTCTGAGATAAAGAGACAGGGATGCGGTCTGCTCATCCCCTGAGTCTGTGATACAGAGACAGGGGTCGGTCTCCTCATCCCCTGAGTTTGTGATACAGAGACAGGGGTCGGTCTACTCATCCGCTGAGTCTGTGATACAGAGACAGGGGGCAGTCTGCTCATCCCCTGAGTTTGTGTTTCAGAGACAGGGGTCGGTCTCCTCATCCCCTGAGTTTGTGATACAGAGACAGGGGTCGGTCTACTCATCCCCTGAGTCTGTCATACAGAGACAGGGGGCGGTCTACTCATCCCGAGTTTGTTAGACATAGACAGGGGGCGGTCTACTCATCCCCTGAGTCTGTGATCCAGAGACAGGGGGCGGTCTACTCATCCCGAGTTTGTTAGACAGAGACAGGGGGCGGTCTACTCATCCCCTGAGTCTGTCATACAGAGAATGTGTGCGGTCTACACATCACCTGAGTCTGTGATACAGAGACAGGGGTTGGTCTACTCATCCCCCGAGTGTGTGATAAAGAGACAGGGGGCGGTCTACTCATTCCCTGAGTCTGTGATACAGAGAAAGGGGGCAGTCTGCTCATCCCCTAAGTCTGAGATACAGAGACAAGGGGCAGTTGACTCATCCCCTGGGTCTGTGATACAGAGGAAGGGGGCAGTCTACTCATCCCCTAAGTCTGAGATACAGAGACTGGGGGGGGTCTACTCATCCCCTGAGTCTGTGATACATAGACAGGGGGCAGTCTACTCATCCACTGAGTCTGTGATACAGAGACAGGGGACGGTCTACTCATCCCCTGAGTCTGTGATGCAGAGACAGGGGGCGGTCTACTCATCCACTGAGTCAGTGATACAAAGACAGGGGCCGGTCTAGTCAGCCACGGATTCTGTGATACAGAGACAGGGGGCTGTCTTCTCATCCACTGAGTCTGTGAAACAGAGATATGGGATGGTCTACTCATCCCCTGACTCTGAGATACAGAGAAAGGGGGCCGTCCAGTCATCCCCTGAGTCTGTGATGCAGAGACAGGGGGCGGTCTACTCATCCACTGAGTCTGTGAAACAGAGACATGGGATGGTCTACTCATCCACTGAGTCTGAGATACAGAGAAAGGGGGCGGTCTACTCATCCACTGAGTCTGTGAAACAGAGACATGGGATGGTCTACTCATCCCCTGACTCTGAGATAAAGAGACAGGGTGCGGTCTGCTCATCCCCTGAGTCTGTGATACAGAGACAGGGGGCGGTCTACTCATCCCCTGAGTCTGATACAGAGACAGGGGGCGGTCTACTCATCTCCTAAGTCTGTGATACAGACACAGGGGGCGGTCTACTTATCCACTGAGTCTGTGATACAGAGACAGGGGGCGGTCTACTCATCCACTGAGTCTGTGATGCAGGAACAGGGGGCGGTCTACTCATCCACTGAATCTGTGATACAGAGACAGAGGGCGGTCTACTCATCCACTGAGTCTGTGATACAGAAACAGGGGGCGGTCTACTCATCCCCTGAGTCTGTGATACAGAGACAGGGGGCGGTCTACTCATACACTGAGTCTGTGATGCAAAGACAGGGGACGGTCTACTCATCCACTGAGTCTGTGATACAAAGACAAGGGCCGGTCTAGTCATCCACTGACTCTGAGATACAGAGAAAGGGGGCGGTCTTCTCATCCACTGTGGCTGTGATACAGTGACAGAGGGCGCTCGACGCATTCCCTGAGTCTGTGATACAGAGACAGGGGGCGGTCTGCTCATCCCCTGAGTTTGTGATACAGAGACAGGGGTCGGTCTCCTCATCCCCTTAGTTTGTGATACAGAGACAGGGGTCGGTCTACTCATCCGCTGAGTCTGTGATACAGAGACAGGAGGCAGTCTGCTCATCCCCTGAGTTTGTGATACAGAGACAGGGGTCGGTCTACTCATCCCCTGAGTCTGTCATACAGAGACAGGGGGCGGTCTACTCATCCCCTGAGTTAGTGATACAGAGACAGGGGGCGGTCTACTCATCCCGAGTTTGTTAGACAGAGACAGGGGGCGGTCTACTCATCCCCTGAGTCTGTCATACAGAGAATGTGTGCGTTCTACACATCACCTGAGTCTTTGTCACAGAGACAGGGGGCGGTCTACTCATCCCCCGAGTGTGTGATAAAGAGACAGGGGGCGGTCTACTCATTCCCTGAGTCTGAGATACAGAGAAAGGGGGCAGTCTACTCATCCCCTGAGTCTGAGATACAGAGACAAGGGGCAGTTTACTCATCCCCTGGGTCTGTGATACAGAGGAAGAGGGCGGTCTACTCATCCCCTGAGTCTGTGATACAGAGACAGGGGGGGGTCTACTCATCCCCTGAGACTGTGATACAGAGACAGGGGGCGGTCTACTCATCCCCTGCGTCTGTGATACAGAGACAGGGGACGGTCTACTCATCCCCTGAGTCAGTGATGCAGAGACAGGGGGCGGTCTACTCATCCACTGAGTCATTGATACAAAGACAGGGGCCGGTCTAGTCAGCCACGGATTTTGTGATACAGAGACAGGGGGCTGTCTTCTCATCCACTGAGTCTGTGAAACAGAGATATGGGATGGTCTACTCATCCCCTGACTCTGAGATACAGAGAAAGGGGGCGGTCTACTCATCCCCTGAGTCTGTGATGCAGAGACATGGGATGGTCTACTCATCCACTGAGTCTGAGATACAGAGAAAGGGGGCGGTCTTCTCATCCACTGAGTCTGTGAAACAGAGACATGGGATGGTCTACTCATCCCCTGACTCTGAGATACAGAGAATGGGGGCGGTCTTCTCATTCCCTGAGTCTGTGATGCAGAGACAGGGGGCGGTCTACGCATCCACTGAATCTGTGATACAGAGACGGGGGGCGGTCTACTCATCCACTGTGTCTGTGATACAGAGACAGGGGGCGGTCTACTCATCCCCTGAGTATGTGACACAGAAACAGGGGGCGGTCTACTCATTCACTGATCTGTAATACAGAGACAGGGGGTGGTCTACTCATCCCTTGAGTCCGTGATACAGAGACAGGAGGCGGTCTACTCATCCCCTGAGTCTATGATACAGAGACAGGGGGCGGTCTATTCATCCCCTGAGTCTTTGATACAGAGACAGGGGCCTGCCTTCTCATCCACTGAGTCTGTGATACAGTGAAAGGGGGCAGTCTACTTATCCCCAAAGTCTGAGATACAGAGACAGGGGGCGGTCTACTCATCCCCTGAGTCTGTGACACAGAGACAGGGGGCGGTCTACTCATCCCCTGAGTCTGAGATACAGAGACAGGGGGGGGGGGCTACTCATCCACTGACTCTGAGATAAAGAGACAGGGGGCGGTCTACTCATCCACTGAATCTGTGATACAGAGACAGGGGGCGGTCTACTCATCCACTGAATCTGTGATACAGAGACAGGGGGCGGTCTACTCATCCACTGAATCTGTGATACAGAGACAGGGGGCGGTCTACTCATCCACTGAATCTGTGATACAGAGACAGGGGGCGGTCTACTCATCCACTGTGTCTGTGATACAGAGACAGGGGACGGTCTACTCATCACCTGAGTCTGTGATACAGAGACAGGGGGCGCTCTACTCATCCCCTGAGTCTGTGAAACAGAGACAGGGGACGGTCTACTCATCACCTGAGTCTGTGATACAGAGACAGGGGGCGCTCTAGTCATCCCCTGAGTCTGTGATCCAGAGACAGGGGGCGGTCTACTTATCCCCTGAGTCTGTGATACAGGGACAGGGGGCGGTCTTCTCATCCACTGAGTCTGTGATACAGAGACAGGGGCCGGTCTACTCATCACCTGAGTCTGTGATACAGAGACAGGGGGCGGTCTACTCATCCCCGAGTATGTGATAAAGAGACAGGAGGCGGTCTACTCATCACCTGAGTCTGTGATACAGAGACAGGGGGCGGTCTACTCATCCCCTGAGTCTGAGATACAGAGACAAGGGGCAGTTTACTCATCCCATGGGTCTGTGATTCAGAGGAAGGGGGCGGTCTACTCATCCCCTGAGTCTGTGATACAGAGAAAGGGGGCGGTCTACTCCTCCCGAGTTTGTTAGACAGTGACAGGGGGCGGTCTACTCATCCCCTGAGTCTGTCATGCAGAGACAGGGGTCGGTCTACTCATCCCCTGAGTCTGTGATACAGAGACAGGGGGCGGTCTACACATCACCTGAGTCTGTGATACAGAGACAGGAGGCGGTCTACTCATCCCCTGAGTCTGTCATACTCTGACAGGGTGGGGTCTACTCATCCCTTGAGTCTGTGATACAGAGACAGGGGGCGGTCTACTCATCCCCTGACTCTGTGATACAGAGACAGGAGGCGGTCTACTCATCCACTGTGTCTGTGATACAGAGACAGGGGGCGCTCTACTCATCCCCTGAGTATGTGATACAGAGACAGGGGGCGGTCTACTCATCCCTTGAGTCTGTGATACAGAAACAGGGGGCGGTCTACTCATCCACTGACTCTGTGATCCAGAGACAGGGGGCGGTCTACTCATCCCCTGAGTCTGTGATACAGAGACAGGGGGCGGTCTTCTCATCCATTGAGTCTGTGATACAGAGACAGAGGGCAGTCTACTCATTCACTGATCTGTGATTCAGAGACAGGGGGTGGCCTACTCATCCCTTGAGTCTTTGATACAGAGACAGGAGGTGGTCTACTCATCCCCTGAGTCTATGATACATAGACAGGGGGCGGTCTATTCATCCCCTGAGTCTTTGATACAGAGACAGGGGCACGTCTTCTCTTCCACTGAGTCTGTGATACAGAGACAGGGGGCGGTCTACTCATCCCTTGAGTATGTGATACAGAGACAGGGGGCGGTCTACTCATCCCTTGATCTGTGATGCAGAGACAGGAGGCGGTCTACTCATCCCCTGAGTCTATGATAGAGAGACAGGGGGCGCTCTACTTATCCGCTGAGTGTGTGATACAGAGACAGGGGGCGGTCTTCTCATCCCCTGAGTCACTGATACAAAGACAGGGGCCGGTCTAGTCAGCCACGGATTCTGTGATACAGAGACAGGGGGCTGTCTTCTCATCCACTGAGTCTGTGAAACAGAGATATGGGATGGTCTACTCATCCACTGACTCTGAGATACAGAGAAAGGGGGCGGTCTACTCATCCCCTGAGACTGTGATGCAGAGACAGGGGGCGGTCCACTCATCCACTGAGTCTGTGAAACAGAGACATGGGATGGTCTACTCATCCCCTGACTCTGAGATACAGAGAATGGGGGCGGTCTACTCATCCCCTGAGTCTGTGATGCAGAGACAGGGGGCGGTCTACTCATCCACTGAGTCTGTGAAACAGAGACAGGGGGCGGTCTACTCATCCCCTGAGTCTGTGATTCAGAGACAGGGGGCGGTCTACTCATCCAAAGAGTCTGTGAAACAGAGATATGGGATGGTCTAATCATCCCCTGACTCTGAGATACAGAGAAAGGGGGCGGTCTACTCATCCCCTGAGTCTGTGATGCAGAGACAGGGGGCGGTCTTCTCATCCACTGAGTCTGTGAAACAGAGACATGGGATGGTCTACTCATCCCCTGACTCTGAGATACAGAGAAAGGGGGCGGTCTTCTCATCCACTGAGTCTGTGAAACAGAGACATGGGATGGTCTACTCATCCCCTGACTCTGAGATACAGAGAATGGGGGCGGTCTGCTCATCCCCTGAGTCTGTGATGCAGAGACAGGGGGCGGTCTACTCATCCACTGAATCTGTGATACAGAGACAGGGGGCGGTCTACTCATCCATTGAGTCTGTGATACAGAGACAGGGGGCACTCTACTCAGCCCCAAAGTCCCTGAAATACAGACAGGGGGCAGTCTACTCATCCCCTGAGTCTGAGATACAGAGACAAGGGGCAGTTTACTCATCCCCTGGGTCTGTGATTCAGAGGAAGGGGGCGGTCTACTCATCCCCTGATTCTGTGATACAGAGACAGGGGGCGGTCTTCTCATCCACTGAGTCTGTGAAACAGAGACATGGGATGGTCTACTCATCCCCTGACTCTGAGATACAGAGAATGGGGGCGGTCTACTCATCCCCTGAGTCTGTGATGCAGAGACAGGGGGCGGTCTACTCATCCACTGAATCTGTGATACAGAGACAGGGGGCGGTCTACTCATCCACTGAGTCTGTGATACAGAGACAGGGGGCACTCTACTCTGCCCCAAAGTCCCTGAAATACAGACAGGGGGCAGTCTACTCATCCCCTGAGTCTGAGATACAGAGACAAGGGGCAGTTTACTCATCCCCTGGGTCTGTGATTCAGAGGAAGGGGGCGGTCTACTCATCCCCTGAGTCTGTGATACAGAGACAGGGGGCGGTCTACTCATCCCGAGTTTGTTAGACAGAGACATGGGGCGGTCTACTCATTCCCTGAGTCTGTCATACAGAGAATGTGTGCGGTCTACACATCACCTGAGTCTGTGATACAGAGACAGGGGGCGGTCTACTCATCCCCCGAGTGTGTGATAAAGAGACAGGGGGCGGTCTACTCATCCCCTGAGTCTGAGCTACAGAGACAAGGGGCAGTTTACTCATCCACTGACTCTGAGATAAAGAGACAGGGGGCGGTCTGCTCATCCCCTGAGTCTGTGATACAGAGACAGGGGGCAGTCTACTCATCCCCTGAGTCTGATACAGAGACAGGGGGCGGTCTACTCATCTCCTGAGTCTGTGATACAGAGAAAGGGGGCTGTCTACTTATCCACTGAGTCTGTGATGCAGAGACAGGGGGCTGTCTACTCATCCACTGAGTCTGTGATACAGGAACAGGGGGCGGTCTACTCATCCACTGAGTCTGTGATACAGAAACAGGGGGCGTTCTACTCATCCCCTGAGTCTGTGATACAGAGACAGGGGGCGGTCTACTCATCTCCTGAGTCTGTGATACAGAGACAGGGGGCGGTCTACTCATACACTGAGTCTGTGATGCAAAGACATGGGACGTTCTACTCATCCACTGAGTCTGTGATACAAAGACAAGGGCCGGTCTAGTCATCCACTGACTCTGAGATACAGAGAAAGGGGGCGGTCTTCTCATCCACTGTGGCTGTGATACAGAGACAGAGGGCGCTCGACGCATTCCCTGAGTCTGTGATACTGAGACAGGGGGCGGTCTCCTCATCCCCTGAGTTTGTGATACAGAGACAGGGGTCGGTCTACTCATCTCCTGAGTCTGTGATACAGAGACAGGGGTCGGTCTCCTCATCCCCTGAGTTTGTGATACAGAGACAGGGGTCGGTCTACTCATCCGCTGAGTCTGTGATACAGAGACAGGGGGCAGTCTGCTCATCCCCTGAGTTTGTGATACAGAGACAGGGGTCGGTCGCCTCATCCCCTGAGTTTGTGATACAGAGACAGGGGTCGGTCTACTCATCCCCTGAGTCTGTGATACAGAGACAGGGGGCGGTCTACTCATCCCGAGTTTGTTAGACATAGACAGGGGGCGGTCTACTCATCCCCTGAGTCTGTGATCCGGAGACAGGGGGCGGTCTACTCATCCCGAGTTTGTTAGACAGAGATAGGGGGCGGTCTACTCATCCCCTGAGTCTGTCATACAGAGAATGTGTGCGGTCTACACATCACCTGAGTCTGTGATACAGAGAAAGGGGGCTGTCTACTTATCCACTGAGTCTGTGATGCAGAGACAGGGGGCTGTCTACTCATCCACTGAGTCTGTGATACAGGAACAGGGGGCGGTCTACTCATCCACTGAGTCTGTGATACAGAAACAGGGGGCGGTCTACTCATCCCCTGAGTCTGTGATACAGAGACAGGGGGCGGTCTACTCATCTCCTGAGTCTGTGATACAGAGACAGGGGGCGGTCTACTCATACACTGAGTCTGTGATGCAAAGACATGGGACATTCTACTCATCCACTGAGTCTGTGATACAAAGACAAGGGCCGGTCTAGTCATCCACTGACTCTGAGATACAGAGAAAGGGGGCGGTCTTCTCATCCACTGTGGCTGTGATACAGAGACAGAGGGCGCTCGACGCATTCCCTGAGTCTGTGATACTGAGACAGGGGGCGGTCTCCTCATCCCCTGAGTTTGTGATACAGAGACAGGGGTCGGTCTACTCATCTCCTGAGTCTGTGATACAGAGACAGGGGTCGGTCTCCTCATCCCCTGAGTTTGTGATACAGAGACAGGGGTCGGTCTACTCATCCGCTGAGTCTGTGATACAGAGACAGGGGGCAGTCTGCTCATCCCCTGAGTTTGTGATACAGAGACAGGGGTCGGTCGCCTCATCCCCTGAGTTTGTGATACAGAGACAGGGGTCGGTCTACTCATCCCCTGAGTCTGTCATACAGAGACAGGGGGCGGTCTACTCATCCCGAGTTTGTTAGACATAGACAGGGGGCGGTCTACTCATCCCCTGAGTCTGTGATCCAGAGACAGGGGGCGGTCTACTCATCCCGAGTTTGTTAGACAGAGATAGGGGGCGGTCTACTCATCCCCTGAGTCTGTCATACAGAGAATGTGTGCAGTCTACACATCACCTGAGTCTGTGATACAGAGACAGGGGGCGGTCTACTCATCCCCCGAGTGTGTGATAAAGAGACAGGGGGCGGTCTACTCATTCCCTGAGTCTGTGATACAGAGAAAGGGGGCAGTCTACTCATCCCCTAAGTCTGAGATACAGAGACAAGGGGCAGTTTACTCATCCCCTGGGTCTGTGATACAGAGGAAGGGGGCGGTCTACTCATCCCCTGAGTCTGTGATACAGAGACAGGGGGGGGTCTACTTATCCCCTGAGTCTGTGATACAGAGACAGGGGGCGGTCTACTCATCCCCTGCGTCTGTGATACAGAGACTGGGGGGTGTCTACTCATCCCCTGAGTCTGTGATACATAGACAGGGGGCAGTCTACTCATCCACTGAGTCTGTGATACAGAGACAGGGGACGGTCTACTCATCCCCTGAGTCTGTGATGCAGAGACAGGGGGCGGTCTACTCATCCACTGAGTCAGTGATTCAAAGACAGGGGCCGGTCTAGTCAGCCACGGATTCTGTGATACAGAGACAGGGGGCTGTCTTCTCATCCACTGAGTCTGTGAAACAGAGATATGGGATGGTCTACTCTTCCCCTGACTCTGAGATACAGAGAAAGGGGGTGGTCTACTCATCCCCTGAGTCTGTGATGCAGAGACAGGGGGCGGTCTACTCATCCACTGAGTCTGTGAAACAGAGACATGGGATGGTCTACTCATCCCCTGACTCTGAGATAAAGAGACAGGGGGCGGTCTGCTCATCCCCTGAGTCTGTGATACAGAGACAGGGGGCGGTCTACTCATCCCCTGAGTCTGATACAGAGACAGGGGGCGGTCTACTCATCTCCTGAGTCTGTGATACAGACACAGGGGGCGGTCTACTTATCCACTGAGTCTGTGATACAGAGACAGGGGGCTGTCTACTCATCCACTGAGTCTGTGATGCAGGAACAGGGGGCGGTCTACTCATCCACTGAATCTGTGATACAGAGACAGGGGGCGGTCTACTCATCCACTGAGTCTGTGATACAGAAACAGGGGGCGGTCTACTCATCCCCTGAGTCTGTGATACAGAGACAGGGGGCGGTCTACTCATCTCCTGAGTCTGTGATACAGAGACAGGGGGCGGTCTACTCATACACTGAGTCTGTGATGCAAAAACAGGGGACGGTCTACTCATCCACTGACTCTGAGATACAGAGAAAGGGGGCGGTCTTCTCATCCACTGTGGCTGTGATACAGAGACAGAGGGCGCTCGACGCATTCCCTGAGTCTGTGATACAGAGACAGGGGGCGGTCTACTCATCCCCTGAGTTTGTGATACAGAGACAGGGGGCACTCTACTTAGCCCCAAAGTCCCTGAAATACAGACAGGGGGCAGTCTACTCATCCCCTGAGTCTGAGATACAGAGACAAGGGGCAGTTTACTCATCCCCTGGGTCTGTGATTCAGAGGAAGGGGGCGGTCTACTCATCCCCTGAGTCTGTGAAACAGAGACATGGGATGGTCTACTCATCCCCTGACTCTGAAATACAGAGAATGGGGGCGGTCAACTCATCCCCTGAGTCTGTGATGCAGAGACAGGGGGCGGTCTACTCATCCACTGAATCTGTGATACAGAGACAGGGGGCGGTCTACTCATCCACTGAGTCTGTGATACAGAGACAGGGGGCACTCTACTCTGCCCCAAAGTCCCTGAAATACAGACAGGGGGCAGTCTACTCATCCCCTGAGTCTGAGATACAGAGACAAGGGGCAGTTTACTCATCCCCTGGGTCTGTGATTCAGAGGAAGGGGGCGGTCTACTCATCCCCTGAGTCTGTGATACAGAGACAGGGGGCGGTCTACTCATCCCGAGTTTGTTAGACAGAGACATGGGGCGGTCTACTCATCCCCTGAGTCTGTCATACAGAGAATGTGTGCGGTCTACACATCACCTGAGTCTGTGATACAGAGACAGGGGGCGGTCTACTCATCCCCCGAGTGTGTGATAAAGAGACAGGGGGCGGTCTTCTCATCCACTGAGTCTGTGAAACAGAGACATGGGATGGTCTACTCATCCCCTGACTCTGAAATACAGAGAATGGGGGCGGTCTACTCATCCCCTGAGTCTGTGATGCAGAGACAGGGGGCGGTCTACTCATCCACTGAATCTGTGATACAGAGACAGGGGGCGGTCTACTCATCCACTGAGTCTGTGATACAGAGACAGGGGGCACTCTACTCTGCCCCAAAGTCCCTGAAATACAGACAGGGGGCAGTCTATTCATCCCCTGAGTCTGAGATACAGAGACAAGGGGCAGTTTACTCATCCCCTGGGTCTGTGATTCAGAGGAAGGGGGCGGTCTACTCATCCCCTGAGTCTGTGATACAGAGAGAGGGGGCGGTCTACTCATCCCGAGTTTGTTAGACAGAGACATGGGGCGGTCTACTCATCCCCTGAGTCTGTCATACAGAGAATGTGTGCGGTCTACACATCACCTGAGTCTGTGATACAGAGACAGGGGGCGGTCTACTCATCCCCCGAGTGTGTGATAAAGAGACAGGGGGCGGTCTACTCATCCCCTGAGTCTGAGATACAGAGACAAGGGGCAATTTACTCATCCACTGACTCTGAGATAAAGAGACAGGGGGCGGTCTGCTCATCCCCTGAGTCTGTGATACAGAGACAGGGGGCAGTCTACTCATCCCCTGAGTCTGATACAGAGACAGGGGGCGGTCTACTCATCTCCTGAGTCTGTGATACAGAGAAAGGGGGCGGTCAACTTATCCACTGAGTCTGTGATGCAGAGACAGGGGGCTGTCTACTCATCCACTAAGTCTGTGATACAGGAACAGGGGGCGGTCTACTCATCCACTGAATCTGTGATACAGAGACAGAGGGCGGTCTACTCATCCACTGAGTCTGTGATACAGAAACAGGGGGCGGTCTACTCATCCTCTGAGTCTGTGAAACAGAGACAGGGGGCGGTCTACTCATACACTGAGTCTGTGATGCAAAGACAGGGGACGGTCTACTCATCCACTGAGTCTGTGATACAAAGACAAGGGCCGGTCTAGTCATCCACTGACTCTGAGATACAGAGAAAGGGGTCGGTCTCCTCATCCCCTGAGTTCGTGATACAGAGACAGGGGTCGGTCTACTCATCCGCTGAGTCTGTGATACAGAGACAGGGGGCAGTCTGCTCATCCCCTGAGTTTGTGATACAGAGACAGGGGTCGGTCTCCTCATCCCCTGAGTTTGTGATACAGAGACAGGGGTCGGTCTACTCATCCCCTGAGTCTGTCATACAGAGACAGGGGGCGGTCTACTCATCCCGAGTTTGTTAGACATAGACAGGGGGCGGTCTACTCATCCCCTGAGTCTGTGATCCAGAGACAGGGGGCGGTCTACTCATCCCGAGTTTGTTAGAAAGAGACAGGGGGCGGTCTACTCATCCCCTGAGTCTGTCATACAGAGAATGTGTGCGGTCTACACATCACCTGAGTCTGTGATACAGAGACAGGGGGCGGTCTACTCATCCCCCGAGTGTGTGATAAAGAGACAGGGGGCGGTCTACTCATTCCCTGAGTCTGTGATACAGAGAAAGGGGGCAGTCTACTCATCCCCTAAGTCTGAGATACAGAGACAAGGGGCAGTTTACTCATCCCCTGGGTCTGTGATACAGAGGAAGGGGGCGGTCTACTCATCCCCTGAGTCTGTGATACAGAGACAGGGGGGGGTCTACTCATCCCCTGTGTCTGTGATACAGAGACAGGGGGCGGTCTACTCATCCCCTGCGTCTGTGATACAGAGACTGGGGGGGGTCTACTCATCCCCTGAGTCTGTGATACATAGACAGGGGGCAGTCTACTCATCCACTGAGTCTGTGATACAGAGACAGGGGACGGTCTACTCATCCCCTGAGTCGGTGATGCAGAGACAGGGGGCGGTCTACTCATCCACTGAGTCAGTGATACAAAGACAGGGGCCGGTCTAGTCAGCCACGGATTCTGTGATACAGAGACAGGGGGCTGTCTTCTCATCCACTGAGTATGTGAAACAGAGATATGGGATGGTCTACTCATCCCCTGACTCTGAGATACAGAGAAAGGGGGCGGTCTACTCATCCCCTGAGTCTGTGATGCAGAGACAGGGGGCGGTCTACTCATCCACTGAGTCTGTGAAACAGAGACATGGGATGGTCTACTCATCCACTGAGTCTGAGATACAGAGAAAGGGGGCGGTCTTCTCATCCACTGAGTCTGTGAAACAGAGACATGTGATGGTCTACTCATCCCCTGACTCTGAGATAAAGAGACAGGGGGCGGTCTGCTCATCCCCTGAGTCTGTGATACAGAGACAGGGGGCGGTCTACTCATCCCCTGAGTCTGATACAGAGACAGGGGGCGGTCTACTCATCTCCTGAGTCTGTGATACAGACACAGGGGGCGGTCTACTTATCCACTGAGTCTGTGATACAGAGACAGGGGGCTGTCTACTCATCCACTGAGTCTGTGATGCAGGAACAGGGGGCGGTCTACTCATCCACTGAGTCTGTGATACAGAAACAGGGGGCGGTCTTCTCATCCCCTGAGTCTGTGATACAGAGACAGGGGCGGTCTACTCATACACTGAGTCTGTGATGCAAAGACAGGGGACGGTCTACTCATCCACTGAGTCTGTGATACAAAGACAAGGGCCGGTCTAGTCATCCACTGACTCTGAGATACAGAGAAAGGGGGCGGTCTTCTCATCCACTGTGGCTGTGATACAGAGGCAGGGGGCAGTCTGCTCATCCCCTGAGTTTGTGATACAGAGACAGGGGTCGGTCTCCTCATCCCCTGAGTTTGTGATACAGAGACAGGGGTCGGTCTACTCATCCCCTGAGTCTGTCATACAGAGACAGGGGGCGGTCTACTCATCCCGAGTTTCTTAGACAGAGACAGGGGGCGGTCTACTCATCCCCTGAGTCTGTGATACAGAGACAGGGGGCGGTCTACTCATCCCCTGAGTCTGATACAGAGACAGGGGGCGGTCTACTCATCTCCTGAGTCTGTGATACAGACACAGGGGGCGGTCTACGTATCCACTGAGTCTGTGATACAGAGACAGGGGGCTGTCTACTCATCCACTGAGTCTGTGATGCAGGAACAGGGGGCGGTCTACTCATCCACTGAGTCTGTGATACAGAAACAGGGGGCGGTCTTCTCATCCCCTGAGTCTGTGATACAGAGACAGGGGGCGGTCTACTCAACTCCTGAGTCTGTGATACAGAGACAGGGGGCGGTCTACTCATACACTGAGTCTGTGATGCAAAGACAGGGGACGGTCTACTCATCCACTGAGTCTGTGATACAAAGACAAGGGCCGGTCTAGTCATCCACTGACTCTGAGATACAGAGAAAGGGGGCGGTCTTCTCATCCACTGTGGCTGTGATACAGAGACAGGGGTCGGTCTCCTCATCCCCTGAGTCTGTGATACAGAGACAGGGGTCGGTCTCCTCATCCCCTGAGTTTGTGATACAGAGACAGGGGTCGGTCTACTCATCCGCTGAGTCTGTGATACAGAGACAGGGGGCAGTCTGCTCATCCCCTGAGTTTGTGATACAGAGACAGGGGTCGGTCTCCTCATCCCCTGAGTTTGTGATACAGAGACAGGGGTCGGTCTACTCATCCCCTGAGTCTGTCATACAGAGACAGGGGGCGGTCTACTCATCCCGAGTTTCTTAGACAGAGACAGGGGGCGGTCTACTCATCCCCTGAGTCCGTGATACAGAGACAGGGGGCGGTCTACTCATCCCGAGTTTGTTAGACAGAGACAGGGGGCGGTCTACTCATCCCCTGAGTCTGTCATACAGAGAATGTGTGCGGTCTACACATCACCTGAGTCTGTGATACAGAGACAGGGGGCGGTCTACTCATCCCCCGAGTGTGTGATAAAGAGACAGGGGGCGGTCTACTCATTCCCTGAGTCTGAGATACAGAGAAAGGGGGCAGTCTACTCATCCCCTGAGTCTGAGATACAGAGACAAGGGGCAGTTTACTCATCCCCTGGGTCTGTGATACAGAGGAAGGGGGCGGTCTACTCATCCCCTGAGTCTGTGATACAGAGACAGGGGGGGGTCTACTCATCCCCTGAGTCTGTGATACAGAGACAGGGGGCTGTCTACTCATCCCCTGCGTCTGTGATACAGAGACAGGGGACGGTCTACTCATCCCCTGAGTCTGTGATGCAGAGACAGGGGGCGGTCTACTCATCCACTGAGTCATTGATACAAAGACAGGGGCCGGTCTAGTCAGCCACGGATTCTGTGATACAGAGACAGGGGGCTGTCTTCTCATCCACTGAGTCTGTGAAACAGAGATATGGGATGGTCTACTCATCCCCTGACTCAGAGATACAGAGAAAGGGGGCGGTCTACTCATCCCCTGACTCAGAGATACAGAGAAAGGGGGCGGTCTACTCATCCACTGAGTCTGAGATACAGAGAAAGGGGGCGGTCTTCTCATCCACTGAGTCTGTGAAACAGAGACATGGGATGGTCTACTCATCCCCTGACTCTGAGATACAGAGAATGGGGGCGGTCTTCTCATCCCCTGAGTCTGTGATGCAGAGACAGGGGGCGGTCTACGCATCCACTGAATCTGTGATACAGAGACAGGGGGCGGTCTACTCATCTCCTGAGTCTGTGATACAGAGACAAGGGGCGGGCTACTCATCCCCTGAGTATGTGACACAGAAACAGGGGGCGGTCTACTCATCCCCTGAGTCTGTGAATCAGAGACAGGGTGCGGTCTACTCATTCACTGATCTGTAATACAGAGACAGGGGGCGGTCTACTCATCCCTTGAGTCTGTGATACAGAGACAGGGGGCGGTCTACTCATCCCCTGAGTCTATGATACAGAGACAGGGGCCTGCCTTCTCATCCACTGAGTCTGTGATACAGTGAAAGGGGGCAGTCTACTCATCCCCAAAGTCTGAGATACAGAGACAGGGGGCGGTCTACTCATCCCCTGAGTCTGTGACACAGAGACAGGGGGCGGTCTACTCATCCCCTGAGTCTGAGATACAGAGACAGGGGGGGGTCTACTCATCCCCTGAGTCTGAGATACAGAGACAGGGAGCGGTCTACTCATCCACTGAGTCTGTGATACAGAAACAGGGGGCGGTCTACTCATCCCCTGAGTCTGAGATACAGAGACAGGGGGCTGTCTACTCATCCACTGAGTCTGTGATACAGGGACAGGGGGCGGTCTACTCATCCCCTGAGTCTGAGATACAGAGACAGGGGGGGGTCTACTCATCCCCTGAGTCTGAGATACAGAGACAGGGGGCGGTCTTCTCATCCACTGAATCTGTGATACAGAGACAGGGGGCGGTCTACTCATCCCCTGAGTCTGAGATACAGAGACAGGGGGGGGTCTACTCATCCCCTGAGTCTGAGATACAGAGACAGGGGGGGGGTCTACTCATCCCCTGAGTCTGAGATACAGAGACAGGGGGCGGTCTTCTCATCCACTGAATCTGTGATACAGAGACAGGGGGCGGTCTTCTCATCCACTGTGTCTGTGATACAGAGACAGGGGGCGCTCTCGTCATCCCCTGAGTCTGTGATACAGAGACAGGGGGCGGTCTACTCATCCCCTGAGTCTGTGATACAGAGACAGGGGGCGGTCTACTCATCCCCTGAGTCTGTGACACAGAGACAGGGGGCGGTCTACTCATCCCCTGAGTCTGTGACACAGAGACAGGGGGCGGTCTACTCATCCCCTGAGTCTGAGATACAGAGACAGGGGGGGGTCTACTCATCCCCTGAGTCTGAGATACAGAGACAGGGGGCGGTCTTCTCATCCACTGAATCTGTGATACAGAGACAGGGGGCGGTCTACTCATCCACTGTGTCTGTGATACAGAGACAGGGGGCGCTCTCGTCATCCCCTGAGTCTGTGATACAGAGACAGGGGGCGGTCTACTCATCACCTGAGTCTGTGATACAGAGACAGGGGGCGGTCTACTCATCCCCTGAGTCTGTGATACAGAGACAGGGGGCGGTCTTCTCATCCACTGAGTCTGTGATACAGAGACAGGGGCCGGTCTACTCATCACCTGAGTCTGTGATACAGAGACAGGGGGCGGTCTACTCATCCCCGAGTATGTGATAAAGAGACAGGAGGCGGTCTACTCATCACCTGAGTCTGTGATACAGAGACAGGGGGCGGTCTACTCATCCCCTGAGTCTGAGATACAGAGACAACGGGCAGTTTACTCATCCCATGGGTCTGTGATTCAGAGGAAGGGGGCGGTCTACTCATCCCCTGAGTCTGTGATACAGAGAAAGGGGGCGGTCTACTCCTCCCGAGTTTGTTAGACAGAGACAGGGGGCGGTCTACTCATCCCCTGAGTCTGTCATGCAGAGACAGGGGTCGGTCTACTCATCCCCTGAGTCTGTGATACAGAGACAGGGGGCGGTCTACTCATCCCCTGAGTCTGTGATACAGAGACAGGGGGCGGTCTACTCATCCCCTGAGTCTGTCATACAGAGACAGGGGGGGGTCTACTCATCCCCTGAGTCTGTGATACAGAGACAGGGGGCGGTCTACTCATCCCCTGAGTCTGTGATACAGAGACAGGGGGCGGTCTACTCTTCCCCTGACTCTGTGATACAGAGACAGGAGGCGGTCTACTCATCCACTGTGTCTGTGATACAGAGACAGGGGGCAGTCTACTCATTCACTGAGTCTGTGATACAGAAACAGGGGGGGGTCTACTCATCCCCTGAGTCTGTGATACAGAGACAGGGGGCGGTCTACTCATCCCCCGAGTATGTGATACAGAGACAGGGGGCGCTCTACTCATCCCCTGAGTATGTGATACAGAGACAGGGGGCGGTCTACTCATCCCTTGAGTCTGTGATCCAGAGAAAGGAGGCGGTCTATTCATCCCCTGAGTCTATGATACTGAGACAGGGGGTGGTCTACTCATCCCTTGAGTATGTGATACAGAGACAGGGGGCGGTCTACTCATCCCTTGTGTCTGTGATACAGAGACAGGAGGCGGTCTCCTCATCTACTGAGTCTGTGATACAGAGACAGAGGGCGGACTACTCATCCCCTGAGTCTTTGATACAGCGAAAGGGGCCGGTCTTCTCATCCACTGAGTCTGTGATAAAGAGACAGGGGGCGGTCTACTCATCCACTGACTCTGAGATAAAGAGACAGGGGGCGGTCTTCTCATCCACTGAATATGTGATACAGCAACAGGGGGCGGTCTACTCATCCGCTGAGTCTGTGATACAGAGACAGGGGGCGGTCTACTCATTCACTGAGTCTGTGATATAGAGACAGGGGCCGGTCTACTCACCACTGTGTCTGTGAAAAAGAGACAGGGGGCGGTCTACTCATCCACTGACTCTGAGATACAGAGACAGGGGGCGGTCTTCTCATCCACTGAATATGTGATACAGAAACAGGGGGCGGTCTGCTCATCCACTGACTCTGTGATCCAGAGACAGGGGGCGGTCTACTCATCCACTGAGTCTGTGATACAGAGACAGGTGGCGGTCTTCTCATCCCCTGAGTCTGTTATACAGAGACAGGGGGCGGTCTGCTCATCCCCTGAGTATGTGATATCGAAACAGGGGGCAGTCTACTCATCCCCTCAATCTGTGATATAGAGACAGTGTGCGGTCTACTCAACCCCTGAGTCTATTATACAGAGACAGGGGACAGACTACTCATCCCCTGAATCAATGATACAAGATAGGGGGCGGTCTACTCATACCCTGAGTCTGTGATACAGAGATAGGGGGCTGTCTAATCATCCCCTGAGTCTGTGATACAGAGACAGCAGGCGGTCTACTCATCCCCTGGGTCTGTGATACAAAGACAGTGGACGGTCTACTCATCCCATGAGACTGTGATACAGAGGCAGGAGGCGGTCAACTCATCCCCTGAATCTGTGATACAAAGACAGTGGTCGGTCTACTCTTCCCCTGAGTCGATGATACAGAGAAAGGGGGCGTTCGACTCTTCCCCTGAGTCTGAGATGCAGAGGCAGGAGGCGGTCAACTCATCCCCTGAATCTGTGATACAAAGACAGGGGTCGGTCTACTCTTCCCCTGAGTCGATGATACAGAGACAGGGGGCGTTCAACTCATCACCTGAATCTGTGACAAAGAGGAAGGGACAGTCTACTCATCCCCTGAGCCTGTGATACAGAGACAGGGGGTGGTCTACTCATCCCTTGAGTATGTGATACAGAGACAGGGGGCGGTCTACTCATCCCTTGAGTCTGTGATACAGAGACAGGAGGCGGTCTACTCATCTACTGAGTCTGTGATACAGAGACAGAGGGCGCTCGACTCATCCCCTGTGTCCATGATAGAGAGAATTGGGGCACTCTACTTATCCCCTGAGTATGTGATACAGAAACAGAGGGCGGTCTACTCATTCACTGAGTCTGTGATACAGAAACAGGGGGCGGTCTACTCATCCCCTGAGTATGTGATACAGAGACAGGGGGCGGTCTTCTCATCCACTGTGTCTGTGATACAGAGACAGGGGCCCTCTACTCATCCCCTGAGTATGTGAAACAGAGACAGGGGGCGGTCTACTCATCCACTGAGTCTGTGATACAGAGACAGGGGGCGGTCTTCTCATCCACTGAGTCTGTGATACAGAGACAGAGGGCAGTCTACTCATCCACTGACTCTGTGATACAGAGACAGGAGGCGGTCTACTCATCCACTGTGTCTGTGATACAGAGACAGGGGCCGCTCTACTCATCCACTGAGTCTGTGATACAGAGACAGGGGGCGGTCTTCTCATCCACTGAGTCTGTGATACAGAGACAGAGGGCAGTCTACTCATCCACTGACTCTGTGATACAGAGACAGGGGGTGGTCTACTCATCCCTTGAGTCTGTGATACAGAGACAGGGGGCGGTCTACTCATTCCCTGAGTCTGTGATACATAGACAGGGTGTGGTCTACTCATCCCTTGAGGATGTGATACTGAGACAGGGGGCGGTCTATTCATCCCCTGAGTCTTTGATACAGAGACAGGGGCCCGTCTTCTCATCCACTGAGTCTGTGATACAGAGACAGGGGGCGGTCTACTCATCCACTGAGTCTGTGATACACAGACAGGGGGTGGTCTACTCATCCCTTGAGGATGTGATACAGAGACAGGCGGCGGTCTACTCATCCCTTGAGTCTGTGATACAGAGACAGGAGGCGGTCTACTCCTCTAATGAGTCTGTGATACAGAGACAAAGGGCGCTCTACTTATCCCCTGAGTCTATGATAGAGAGACAGCGGGCGGTCTGCTCATCCCCTGAGTCTTTGATACAGAGACAGGGGCCGGTCTTCTCATCCACTGAGCCTCTGATACAGAGAAAGGGGACAGACTACTCATCCACTGAGTCTGTGATACAGAGACAGGGGGCAGTGTACTCATCCCCTGAGTCTTTGATACAGCGAAAGGGGCCGTTCTTCTCATCCACTGAGTCTGTGATACAGAGACAGGGGAAGGTCTACTCATCCAAAGAGTCTGTGATACAGAGACAGGGGGCGGTCTACTCATTCCCTGAGTCTGTGACACAGCCACAGGGGGCGGTCTACTCATCACCTGAGTTGTTGATACAAAGACTGGGGGCGGTCTACTCATCCCCTGAGTTGGTGATACAAAGACAGGGGGTGGTCTACTCATCCCCTCAGTTTGTGATACAGAGACAGGGGGCGGTCTACACATCCCCTGAGTCTGTGATACAGAGACAGGAGGCGGTCTACTCATTCACTGAGTCTGTCATACAGAGAATGTGTGCGGTCTACTCATCAGCTGAGTGTGTGATAAAGAGACAGTGGGCGGTCTACTCACCACCTGAGTCTGTGATACAAGACAGGGGGTGGTCTACTCATCCCCCGAATCTGTGATACAGAGACAGGGGGAGGTCTACTCATCCCTTGAGTCTGAGATAAAGAGACAAGGGGCAGTTTACTCATCCCCTGGGTCTGTGATACAGAGGAAGGGGGCGGTCTACTCATCCCCTGAGTCTGTGATACAGAGACAGGGGGCGGTCCAGTCATCCCCTGAGTCTGTGATACAGTGATAGGGGGCGGTCTACTCATCCCCTGGGTCTGTGATACAGAGGAAGGGGGCGGTCTACTCATCCCCTGAGTCTGTGATACAGAGACAGGGGGCGGTCTACTCATCCCCCGAGTGTGTGATACAGAGAAAGGGGGCAGTCTACTCATCCCCTGAGTCTGAGATACAGAGACAAGAGGCAGTTTACTCATCCCCTGGGTCTGTGATTCAGAGGAAGGGGGCGGCCGACTCATTCCCTGAGTCTGTGATACAGAGACAGGGGGCGGTCTACTCATCCCGAGGTTGTTAGACAGAGACAGGGGGCGGTCCACTCATCCCCTGAGTCTGTGATACAGAGACAGGGGGCGGTCTACTCATCCCCCGAGTGTGTGATACAGAGAAAGGGGTCAGTCTACTCATCCCCTGAGTCTGAGATACAGAGACAAGGGGCAGTTTACTCATCCCCTGGGTCTGTGATGGAGAGGAAGGGGGCGGTCTACTCATCCCCTGAGTCTGAGATACAGAGACAAGGGGCAGTTTACTCATCCCCTGGGTCTGTGATAGAGAGGAAGGGGGCGATCTACTCATCCCTTAAGTCTGTGATACAGAGACAGGAAGCGGTCTACTCATCCCCTCAGTTTGTGATACAGAGACAGGGGGCAGTCTGCTCATCCACTGAGTTTGTGATGCAAAGACAGGGGGCGGTCTACTTATCCCCTAAATTTGTGATACAGAGACAGGGGGCAGTCTACTTATCCCCTCAGTTTGTGATACAGAGACAGGGGTTGGTCTACTCATCCCCTGAGTCTTTGATATAGAGACAGGGGCCGGTCTAGCCATCCACTGAGTCTGTGATGCCCAGACAGGGGGCGGTCTACTCATCCACTGAGTGTGTGATACAAAGACAGGGGGCGGTCTAGTCATCCCCTGAGTCTTTGATACAGAGACAGGGGGCGGTCCTCTCATCCACTGAGCCTGTGATACAGAGACAGGTGACGGTCTACTCATCCACTGACTCTGTGTTACAGAGACAGGGGGCGGTCTACACATTCCCGGAATCAATGATACAGAGTCAGGGGGCGGTCTACTCATCCCCCGAGGCTGTGATACAGAGACAGGGAGCGGTCTACTCATCCCCCGAGTGTGTGATACAGAGACAGGGGGCGGTCTGCTCATACCCTGAGTCTGTGATACAGAGAAAGGGGGCTGTCTAATCATACCCTGAGTCTGTGATACAGAGAAAGGGGGCTGTCTAATCATCCCCTGGGTCTGTGATACAGAGATCGGGGGCGATTAACTCAATCGCTGAGTGTGAGATACAGAGACAGGGGGCGCTCTACTCATCCCCTGAGTCTGTGATACAGAGAAAGGAGGCAGTCTACTCATCCCCTAAATTTGAGTTACAAAGACAGGGGGCGGTCTACTTATCCCCTCAGTATGTGATACAGAGACAGGGGTTGGTCTACTCATCCCCTGAGTCTTTAATACAGAGACAAGGGCCGGTCTACCCAACCACTGAGTCTGTGATGCCTAGACAGGGGGCGGTCTACTCATCGCCGAGTGTGTGATACAGAGAAAGGGGGCGCTCTCCTCATTCCCTGAGCCTGTGATGCAGAGACAGGGGGCGGTCTACTCATCGCCGAGTGTGTGATACAGAGAAAGGGGGCAGTCTACTCATCCCCTGAGTCTGAGATACAGAGACAAGGGGCAGTTTACTCATCCCCTGGGTCTGTGATAGAGAGGAAGGGGGCGGTCTACTCATCCCTTGAGTCTGTGATACAGAGACAGGGGGCGGTCTACTCATCCACTGACTCTGTGATACAGAGACAGGGGGCGGTCTACTCATCCCCTGAGTCTGTGATACAGAGACAGGGGGCAGTCTGCTCATCCACTGAGTTTGTGATACAAAGACCGGGGACGGTCTACTCATCCACTGAGTCTGTGATACAGAGACAGGGGGCGGTCTACTCATCCCCTAAATTTGTGATACAGAGACAGGGGGCAGTCTACTTATCCCCTCAGTTTGTGATACAGAGACAGGGGGTGGTCTACTCATCCCCTGAGTCTTTGATACAGAGACAGGGGCCGGTCTACCCATCCACTGAGTCTGTGATGCCCAGATAGGGGGCGGTCTACTCATCCACTGAGTGTGTGATACAAAGACAGGGGGCGGTCTACACATTCCCGGAATCAATGGTACAGAGTCAGGGGGCGGTCTACTCATCCCCCGAGGCTGTGATTCAGAGACAGGGAGCGGTCTACTCATCCCCTGAGTCTGTGATACAGAAAAGGGGGCTGTCTAATCATGCCCTGAGTCTGTGATACAGAGACAGGGGCCGGTCTACCCATCCACTGAGTCTGTGATGCCTAGACAGGGGGCGGTCTACTCATCCACTGAGTGTGTGATACAAAGACAGGGGGCGGTCTACTCATCCCCTGACTCTGAGATACAGAGACAGGGGGCGGACTCCTCATCCCCTGAGTCTTTGATACAGAGTCAGGGGGCGGTCTACTGATCCCCCGATTGTGTGATGCAGAGACAGGGGGCGGTCTGCTCATCCCCGGCGTCTGTGATACAGAGCAGGGGGCGATTAACTCAATCGTTGAGTGTGAGATACAGAGACAAAGGGCTGTCTAATCATCCCCTGAGTCTGTGATACAGAGACAGGAGGCGGTCAACTCATCCCCTGAGTCTGTGATACAGAGACAGGGGGCGATTAACTCAATCGCTGAGTGTGAGATACAGAGACAGGGGGCGCTCTACTCATCCCCTCAGTTTGTGATACAGAGACAGGGGGCGGTCTCCTCATCCCCTGAGTCTGTGATACAGAGACAGGGGGCAGTCGGCTCATCCCCACAGTATGTGATACAGAGACAGGGGGCGGTCTACTCATCCCCTGAGTCTGTGATACAGAGACAGGGGGCGGTCTTCTCATCCACTGAGTCTGTGATACAGAGACAGGTGACGGTCTACTCATCCACTGACTCTGTGATACAGAGACAGGGGGCGGTCTACTCATACCACGAGTCTGTGATACAGAGACAGGGGGCGGTCTACTCATCCCCTGAGTCTGAGATACAGAGACAAGGGGCAGTTTACTCATCCCCTGGGTCTGTGATAGAGAGGAATGGGGCGGTCTACTCATCCCTTGAGTCTGTGATACAGAGACAGGGGGCGGTCTACTCATCCCCTCAGTTTGTGATGCAGAGACAGGGGGCGGTCTACTCATCCCCTGAGTCTGTGATACAGAGACAGGGGGCAGTCTGCTCATCCACTGAGTTTGTGATACAAAGACAGGGGACGGTCTACTCATCCACTGAGTCTGTGATACAGAGGCAGGGGGCGGTCTACTCATCCCCTAAATTTGAGTTACAAAGACAGGGGGCGGTCTACTCATCCCCTAAATTTGTGATACAGAGACAGGGGGCGGTCTACATATCCCCTCAGTTTGTGATACAGAGACAGGGGGGTTTCTACTCATTCCCTGAGTCTTAGATACAGAGACAGGGGCCGGTCTACCCATCCACTGAGTCTGTGATGCCTAGACAGGGGGCGGTCTACTCATCCACTGAGTGTGTGATACAGAGACAGGGGGCGGATTACTCATCCCCTGAGTCTTTGATACAGAGACAGGGGGCGGTCTACTCATCCACTGAGTGTGTGATACAGAGACAGGGGGCGCTCGAACCATCCCCCGAGTGTGCGAGATGGGGACAGGGGGCGGTCTACTCATACCCTGAGTCTCTGATATAGAGACAGGAGGCGGTCTACTCATCCCCTAATTCTGAGATGCAGAGAAAGGGGGTGGTCTACTCATCCCTTGAGTCTGTGACACAGAGACAGGAGGCTGTCTAATCATCCAATGAGTCTGTGATACAGAGACAGGGGGCGGTCTACTCATGCCCTGTGTCTGTGATACAGAGACATGAGGCGGTCAACTCATCCCCTGAGTGTGTAAAACAAAGACAGGGGGCGGTCTACTCTTCCCCTGAGTCGATGATATAGAGACAGGGGGCGTTCGACTCATCCCTTGTGGCTGTGATACAGAGACAGGGGGCTGTCTGCTCATCCACTGAGTGTGTAAAACAAAGACAGGGGGCGGTCTACTCATCTCCTGAGTCTGTGATACAGATAAAGGGGACGGTCTACTCATCCACTGATTCTGAGATACAGAGACAGGGGGCGGTCTTCTCATCCAGTGACTCTGAGATACAGAGACAGGGGGGGGTCTACTCATCCCCTGAGTCTGTGATACAGAGACAGGGCGGGGGTCTACTCATCCCCTGAGTCTGTGATACAGAGACAGGGGGCGGTCTACTCATCCCGTGAGTGTGTGATACAGAGACAGGGGGCGCTCCAACCATCCCCCGAGTCTTTGAGACAGAGACAAGGGGCAGTTTACTCATCGCCTGAGTCTATGATACAATGACAGGGGGCGGTCTACTCATCCCCTGAGTTTGTGATAGAAAGACAGGGGGCGGTCTACTCATCCCTTGTGGCTGTGATACAGAGACAGGGGGCTGTCTGCTCATCCACTGAGTGTGTAAAACAAAGACAGGGGACGGTCTACTCACCTCCTGAGTCTGTGAAACAGAGACAGGGGGCGGTCGACTCTTCCACTGAGTGTGTAAAACAAAGACAGGGGACGGTCTACTCATCTCCTGAGTCTGTGATACAGATACAGGGGGCGGTCTACTCATCCCCTGAGTCTGTGATGCAGAGACAGGGGACGGTCTACTCATCTCCTGAGTCTGTGATACAGATACAGGGGGGGGTCTACTCATCCCCTGAGTCTGTGATACAGAGACAGGGGGGGGGTCTACTCATCCCCTGAGTCTGTGATACAGAGACAGTGGGCGGTCTACTCATCCTGTGAGTGTGTGATACAGAGACAGGGGGCGCTCAAACCATCCCCCGTGTCTTTGATACAGAGACAAGGGGCAGTTTACTCATCGCCTGAGTCTATGATACAAACACTGGGGGCGGTCTACTCATCACCTGAGTTTGTGATACAAAGACAGGGAGAGGTCTACTCATTCCCTGAGTCCTTGATACAGAGACAGGGGGCGGTCTACTCATTCCCTGAGTCTGTGATACAGAGACAGGGGGTGGTCTACTCATCCCCTGGGTCTGTGATGCAGAGACAGGGGGTGGTCTACAGATCTCCTGAGTCTGTGATACAGAGACAGGGGGCAGTTTCGTCATCCCCTGACTCTGAGAGACAGAGACAGGGGGCAGTCTTCTCATCCACTGACTCTGAGATACAGAGACAGGGGGCGGTCTTCACATCCACTGAGTCTGTGATACAGAGACAGGGGGCGGTCTACTCATCCCCTGAGTCTGTGATACAGAGAGAGGGGGCGGTCTACTCATCCCCTAAATTTGTGATACTGAGACAGGGGGCGGTCTACTCATCCCATGAGTCTGTGATACTGAGACAGGGGGCGCTCTACTCATCCCGAGAGTCTGTGATACAAAGACAGGGGGGGGGGGTCTACTCATCCCGTGAGTGTGTGATACAGAGACAGGGGGCGGTCTACTCATCCCCTGAGTTTGTGATACAAAGACAGGGAGCGGTCTACTCATTCCCTGAGTCTGTGATACAGAGACAGGGGGCGGTCTACTCATCCCCTGAGTCTGTGATACAGAGAAAGGGGGGGGGTCTACTCATCCCCTGAGTCTGTGATACAGAGACAGGGGGCGCTCTACTCATCCCCTGAGTCTGTGATACAGAGACAGGAGGCGGTCGACTCGTCCCCTGAGTCTGTGATACAAAGACAGGGGACGGACTGCTCATCCCCTTACTCTGTGATACAGAGAGAGGAGGCGGTCGACTCATCCCCTGAATCTGTGACACAAAGACAGGGTGCGGTCTACTCATCCCCCGAGTGTGTGATACAGAGACAGGGGGCGGTCTACTCATCCCATGTGTCTGTGATACAGAGACAGGGGGCGGACTACTCATCCCATGAGTCTGTCATACAGAGACAGGGGGCCGTCTACTCATCCCCTAAATTTGTGATACAGAGACAGGGGGCGGTCTACTCATCCCTTGTGGCTGTGATACAGAGACAAGGGGCAGTTTACTCATCCACTGACTCTGAGATAAAGAGACAGGGGGCGGTCTACTCATCCACTGAGTCTGTGATACAGAGACAGGGGGCGGTCTACTCATCCCCTGAGTCTGTGATACAGAGACAGGGGGCGGTCTACTCATCTCCTGAGTCTGTGATACAGAGACAGGGGGCGGTCGACTCATCCACTGAATCTGTGATACAGAGACAGGGGGCGGTCTACTCATCCACTGAATCTGTGATACAGAGACAGGGGGCGGTCTACTCATCCACTGAGTCTGTGATACAGAGACAGGGGGCGGTCTACTCATCCCCTGAGTATGTGATACAGAAACAGGGGGCGGTCTACTCATCCCCTGAGTCTGTGATACAGAGACAGGGTTCGCTCTTCTCATCCCCTGAGTCAGTGATACAGAGACAGGGGGCGGTCTACTCATCCCCTGAGTCTGTGATACAGAGACAGGGGACGGTCTACTCATCTCCTGAGTCTGTGATACAGAGACAGGTGGCGGTCTACTCATCCCCTGAGTCTGTGATACAGAGACAGGGGGCGGTCTACTCATCTCCTGAGTCTGTGATACAGAGACAGGGGGCGGTCTACTCATCCACTGAGTCTGTGATACAGAGACAGGGGGCTGTCTACTCATACACTGAGTCTGTGATGCAAAGACAGGGGCCGTTCTAGTCATCCACTGAGTCTGTGATACAGAGACAGGGGGCGGTCTACTCATCCACTGAGTCTGTGATACAGAGACAGGGGGCTGTCTACTCATACACTGAGTCTGTGATGCAAAGACAGGGGCCGGTCTAGTCATCCTCTGACTCTGAGATACAGAGAAAGGGGGCGGTCTTCTCATCCACTGTGGCTGTGATACAGAGACAGAGGGCGCTCTACTCATCCCCTGAGTATGTGATCCAGAAACAGGGGGCGGTCTACTCATCCCCCGAGTCTGTGATACAGAGACAGGGGGCGGTCTACTCAACCCCCGAGTGTGTGATACAGAGACAGGGGGCGCTCTCCTCATTCCCTGAGCCTGTGATACAGAGACAGGGGGCGGTCTACTCATCCCCTGAGTCTGAGATACAGAGACAAGGGGCAGTTTACTCATCCCCTGGGTCTGTGATGGAGAGGAAGGGGGCGGTCTACTCATCCCCTGAGTCTGAGATACAGAGACAAGGGGCAGTTTACTCATCCCCTGGGTCTGTGATGGAGAGGAAGGGGGCGGTCTACTCATCCCTTAAGTCTGTGATACAGAGACAGGAAGCGGTCTACTCATCCCCTCAGTTTGTGATACAGAGACAGGGGGCAGTCTGCTCATCCACTGAGTTTGTGATACAAAGACAGGGGGCGGTCTACTTATCCCCTAAATTTGTGATACAGAGACAGGGGGCAGTCTACTTATCCCCTCAGTTTGTGATACAGAGACAGGGGGTGGTCTACTCATCCCCTGAGTCTTTGATATAGAGACAGGGGCCTGTCTAGCCATCCACTGAGTCTGTGATGCCCAGACAGGGGGCGGTCTACTCATCCACTGAGTGTGTGATACAAAGACAGGGGGCGGTCTACTCATCCACTGACTCTGTGTTACAGAGACAGGGGGCGGTCTACACATTCCCGGAATCAATGATACAGAGTCAGGGGGCGGTCTACTCATCCCCCGAGGCTGTGATACAGAGACAGGGAGCGGTCTACTCATCCCCCGAATGTGTGATACAGAGACAGGGGGCGGTCTGCTCATACCCTGAGTCTGTGATACAGAGAAAGGGGGCTGTCTAATCATGCCCTGAGTCTGTGATACAGAGACAGGAGGCGGTCAACTCATCCCCTGGGTCTGTGATACAGAGATCGGGGGCGATTAACTCAATCGCTGAGTGTGAGATACAGCGACAGGGGGCGCTCTACTCATCCCCTGAGTCTGTGATACAGAGAAAGGGGGCGGTCTACTCATCCCCTGAGTCTTTAATACAGAGACAAGGGCCGGTCTACCCAACCACTGAGTCTGTGATGCCTAGACAGGGGGCGGTCTACTCATCCACTGAGTGTGTGATACAGAGAAAGGGGGCGCTCTCCTCATTCCCTGAGCCTGTGATGCAGAGACAGGGGGCGGTCTACTCATCGCCGAGTGTGTGATACAGAGAAAGGGGGCAGTCTACTCATCCCCTGAGTCTGAGATACAGAGACAAGGGGCAGTTTACTCATCCCCTGGGTCTGTGATAGAGAGGAAGGGGGCGGTCTACTCATCCCTTGAGTCTGTGATACAGAGACAGGGGGCGGTCTACTCATCCACTGACTCTGTGATACAGAGACAGGGGGCGGTCTACTCATCCCCTGAGTCTGTGATACAGAGACAGGGGGCAGTCTGCTCATCCACTGAGTTTGTGATACAAAGACAGGGGACGGTCTACTCATCCACTGAGTCTGTGATACAGAGACAGGGGGCGGTCTACTTATCCCCTAAATTTGAGTTACAAAGACAGGGGGCGGTCTACTCATCCCCTAAATTTGTGATACAGAGACAGGGGGCAGTCTACTTATCCCCTCAGTTTGTGATACAGAGACAGGGGGTGGTCTACTCATCCCCTGAGTCTTTGATACAGAGACAGGGGCCGGTCTACCCATCCACTGAGTCTGTGATGCCCAGACAGGGGGCGGTCTACTCATCCACTGAGTGTGTGATACAAAGACAGGGGGCGGTCTACACATTCCCGGAATCAATGGTACAGAGTCAGTGGGCGGTCTACTCATCCCCCGAGGCTGTGATACAGAGACAGGGAGCGGTCTGCTCATCCCCTGAGTCTGTGATACAGAGAAAGGGGGCTGTCTAATCATGCCCTGAGTCTGTGATACAGAGACAGGGGCCGGTCTACCCATCCACTGAGCCTGTGATGCCTAGACAGGGGGCGGTCTACTCATCCACTGAGTGTGTGATACAAAGACAGGGGGCGGTCTACTCATCCCCTGACTCTGAGATACAGAGACAGGGGGCGGACTACTCATCCCCTGAGTCTTTGATACAGAGTCAGGGGGCGGTCTACTGATCCCCCGATTGTGTGATACAGAGCAGGGGGCGATTAACTCAATCGTTGAGTGTGAGATACAGAGACAGGGGGCTGTCTAATCATCCCCTGAGTCTGTGATACAGAGACAGGAGGCGGTCAACTCATCCCCTGAGTCTGTGATACAGAGACAGGGGGCGATTAACTCAATCGCTGAGTGTGAGATACAGAGACAGGGGGCGCTCTACTCATCCCCTCAGATTGTGATACAGAGACAGGGGGCGGTCTCCTCATCCCCTGAGTCTGTGATACAGAGACAGGGGGCAGTCGGCTCATCCCCACAGTATGTGATACAGAGACAGGGGGCGGTCTACTCATCCCCTGAGTCTGTGATACAGAGACAGGTGACGGTCTTCTCATCCACTGAGTCTGTGATACAGAGACAGGTGACGGTCTACTCATCCACTGAGTCTGTGATACAGAGACAGGGGGCGTCTACTCATCCCCCGATTCTGTGATACAGAGACAGGGGGCGGTCCAATCATGCCCTGAGTCTGTGATACAGAGACAGGAGGCGGTCAACTCATCCCCTCAGTCTGTGACGCAGAGAAATGGGGCAGTATACTCAACCCCTCAGTTTGTGATGCAGAGAAAGGGGGCGGTCTACTCATCCCCTGAGTCTGTGATACAGAGAGAGGGGGCAGTCTGCTCATCCCCTCAGTATGTGATGCAGAGACAGGGGGCGGTCTACTCATTCCCTGAGTCTGTGATACAGAGACAGGGGGCGGTCTTCTCATCCCCTGAGTCTGTGATACAGAGACAGGGGGCGGTCTTCTCATCCACTGAGTCTGTGAAACAGAGACAGGTGACGGTCTACTCATCCACAGAGTGTGTGATACAAAGACAGGAGGCGGTCTACTCATCTCCAGAGTCTGTGATACAGAGATCGGGGGCGGTCTACTCATCCCCCGAGTGTGTGATACAGAGAAAGGGGGCTGTCTAATCATGCCCTGAGTCTGTGATCCAGAGACAGAGGCGGTCAACTCATCTCCCGAGTCTGTGATACAGAGATAGGCGGTGGTTAACTCAATCGCTGAGAGTGAGATACAGAGACAGGGGGTGCTCTACTCATTCCCTCAGTTTGTGAGACAGAGATAGGGGGCAGTCTACTCATCCCCTGAGTTTGTGATACAGAGACAGGGGGCGATCTTCTCATCCACTGAGTCTGTGAAACAGAGACAGGTGACGGTCTACTCATCCACTGACTCTGTGATACAGAGACATGGGGCGGTCTACTCATCCCCTGAGTCTGTGATACAGAGACAGGGGGCAGTCTGCTCATCGCCTGAGTCTGTGACACAGAGACAGGGACTGTCTACTCATCCACTGAGTGTGTGATACAAAGACAGGGGGCGGTCTACTTATCCCCTAAATTTGTGTGACAAAGACAGGGGGCGGTCTACTCATCCCCTGACTCTGTGAGACAGAGACAGGGGGCGGTCTACTCATCCCCTGAGTGTGAGATACAGAGACAGGGGGCGGTCTACTCATCCCCTGAGTCTGAGATACAGAGACAAGGGGCAGTTTACTCATCCCCTGGGTCTGTGATAAAGAGGAAGGGGGCGGTCTTCTCATCCCCTGAGTCTGTGATACAGAGACAGGGGGCGGTCTACTCATCCCCTCAGTTTGTGATACAGTGACAGGGGGCGGTCTACTCATCCCCTGAGTCTGTGATACAGAGACAGGGGGCAGTGTACTCATCCCCTGAGTCTGTGATACAGAGACAGGGGGCGGTCTACTCATCCCCTCAGTTTGTGACACAGAGACAGGTTGCGGTCCACTCATCCCCTGAGTCTGTGAAACAGAGACAGGGGGCAGTCTGCTCATCCCCTCAGTATGTGATACAGAGACAGGGGGCGGTCTACTTATCCCCCGAGTCTGTGATACAGAGACAGGGGGCGGTCTACTTATCCCCCGAGTCTGTGATACAGAGACAGGGGGCGGTCTACTTCTCCCCTCAGTTTGTGAAACAGAGACAGGGGGCGGTCTACTCATCCACTGAGTGTGTGATGCCTAGACAGGGGGCGGTCTACTCATCCACTGAGTGTGTGATGCCTAGACAGGGGGCGGTCTACTCATCCCCTGAGTCAGTGATACAGAGACAGGGGCGGTCTACTTATCCCCTCAGTTTGTGAAACAGAGACAGGGGGCGGTCTACTCATCCACTGAGTGTGTGATGCCTAGACAGGGGGCGGTCTACTCATCCCCTGAGTCAGTGATACAAAGACAGGGGGCGGTCTACTCATCCACTGAGTGTGTGATGCCTAGACAGGGGGCGGTCTACTCATCCCCTGAGCCTTTGATACAGAGACAGGGGGCGGTCTTCTCATCCACTGAGTTTGTGATACAGAGACAGGGGGCGGTCTACTCATCCCCTGAGTCTGTTATACAGAGACAGGGGGCGGTCTACTCGTTCCCTGAATCAATGATACAGAGTCAGGGGGCGGTCTACTCATCACCCGATTCTGTGATACAGAGACAGGGGGCGGTCTACTCATCCCCCGAGTGTGTGATACAGAGACAGGGGGCGGTCTACTCATACCCAGAGTCTGTGAAACAGAGAAAGGGGGCTGTCTAATCATGCCCTGAGTCTGTGAAACAGAGACAGGAGGCGGTCAACTCATCCCCTGAGTCTGTGATACAGAGATAGGGGGCGGTTAACTCAATGGCTGAGTGTGAGATACAGAGACAGGGGGTGGTCTACTCATCCCCTGAGTCTGTGATACAGAGAAAGGAGGCGGTCAACTCATCCCCTCAGTCTGTGACACAGAGAAATGGGGCAGTTTACTCAACCCCTCAGTTTCTGATACAGAGACAGGGGGCGGTCTACTCATCCCCTGAGTCTGTGATACAGAGACAGGGGCCGGTTTACCCATCCACTGAGTCTGTGATGCCTAGACAGGGGGCGGTCTACTCATCCACTGAGTGTGTGATACAAAGACAGGAGGCGGTCTACTCATCTCCCGTGTCTGTGATACAGAGATCGGGGGCGGTCTACTCATCGCCCGAGTGTGTGATACAGAGAAAGGGGGCTGTCTAATCATCCCCTGAGTCTCTGATACAGATATAGGGGGCGGTCTACTCATCCCCTGAGTGTGTGATACAGAGACAGGGGGCGGTCTACTCATCCCCTGAGTCTGTGATACAGAGACAGGGGGCAGTCTGCTCATCCCCTCAGTATGTGATGCAGAGACAGGGGTCGTTCTACTCATCCCCTCAGTCTGTGATACAGAGACAGAGGGCGGTCTACTTATCCCCTAAATTTGTGAGACAGAGACAGGGGGCGGTCTTCTCATCCACTGAGTCTGTGACACAGAGACAGATGACGGTCTACTCATCCCCTGAATCAATGATACAGAGACAGGGGGCGGTGTACTCATCCCCTGAATCAATGATACAGAGACAGGGGGCGGTCTACTCATCCACTGAGTCTGAGAGACAGAGACAAGGGGCAGTTTACTCATCCCCTGGGTCTGTGATAAAGAGGAAGGGGGCGGTCTACTCATCCCCTGAGTCTGTGATACAGAGACAAGGGGCGGTCTACTCATCCCCTGAGTCTGTGAAACAGAGACAGGGGGCAGTCTGCTCATCCCCTCAGTATGTGATACAGAGACAGGGGGCGGTCTACTCATCCCCTGAGTCTGTGATACAGAGACAGGGGGCGGTCTACTCATCCCCTGAGTCTGTGATACAGAGACAGGTGGCGGTCTACTCATCCCCTTGTTTGTGATACAGTGACAGTGGGCGGTCTACTCATCCCCTGAGTCTGTGATACAGAGACAGGGGGCGGTCTTCTCATCCACTGACTCTGTGATACTGAGACAGGGGGCAGTCTGCTCATCGCCTGAGTCTGTGACACAGAGACAGGGGGCTGTCTACTCATCCCCTGAATCAATGATGCAGAGACAGGGGCGGTCTACTCATCCCCCGAGTCTGTGATACAGAGACAGGGGGCGGTCTACTCATCCCCCGAGTCTGTGATACAGAGACAGGGGGCTGTCTACTTATCCCCTAAATTTGTGTAACAAAGACAGGGGGCGGTCCACTTAACCCCTCAGTATGTGATACAGAGACAGGGGGTGGTCTACTCATCCCCTGAGTCTGTGATACAGAGACAGGGGGCACTCTACTTATCCCCTCAGTTTGTGAAACAGAGACAGGGGGCGGTCTACTCATCCACTGAGTCTGTGATGCCTAGACAGGGGGCTGTCTACTCATCCACTGAGTGTGTGATACAAAGACAGGGGCTGTCTAGTCATCCCCTGACTCTGAGATGCAGAGACAGGGGGCAGTCTACTCATCCCCTGAGTCTTTGATACAGTGACAGGGGGCGGTCTTCTCATCCACTGACTCTGTGAGACAGAGACAGGGGGCGGTCTACTCACCACTGTGTCTGTGATACAGAGACAGGGGGCGATCTTCTCATCCACTGAGTGTGTGATACAGAGACAGGGGGCGGTCTACTTATCAACTAAATTTGTGAGACAGAGACAGGGGGCGGTCTTCTCATCCACTGAGTCTGTGACACAGAGACAGATGACGGTCTACTCATCCCCTGAATCAATGATACAGAGACAGGGGGCGGTCTACTCATCCCCTGAGTGTGAGATACAGAGACAGGGGGCGGTCTACTCATCCCCTGAGTCTGAGATACAGAGACAAGGGGCAGTTTACTCATCCCCTGGGTCTGTGATAAAGAGGAAGGGGGCGGTCGACTCATCCCCTGAGTCTGTGATACAGAGACAGGGGGCGGTCTACTCATCCCCTCAGTTTGTGATACAGTGACAGGGGGCGGTCTACTCATCCCCTGACTCTGTGAAACAGAGACAGGGGGCAGTCTGCTCATCCCCTCAGTATGTGATACAGAGACAGGGGGCGGTCTACTCATCGCCTGAGTCTGTGATACAGAGACAGGGGGCGGTCTACTCATCCCCTGAGTCTGTGATACAGAGACAGGGGGCGGTCTACTCATCCCCTGAGTCTGTGATACAGAGACAGGGGGCAGTCTGCTCATCCCCTCAGTATGTGATACAGAGACAGGGGGCGGTCTAATCATCCCCTGAGTCTGTGATTCAGAGACAGGGGGCGGTCTACTCATCCCCTGAGTCTGTGATACAGAGACAGGGGGCGGTCTTCTCATCCACTGAGTCTGTGACACAGAGACAAATGACGGTCTACTCATCCCCTGAATCAATGATACAGAGACAGGGGGCGGTCTACTCATCCCCTGAGTGTGAGATACAGAGACAGGGGGCGGTCTACTCATCCCCTGAGTCTGAGATACAGAGACAAGGGGCAGTTTACTCATCCCCTGGGTCTGTGATAAAGAGGAAGGGGGCGGTCGACTCATCCCCTGAGTCTGTGATACAGAGACAGGGGGCGGTCTACTCATCCCCTCAGTTTGTGATACAGTGACAGGGGGCGGTCTACTCATCCCCTGAGTCTGTGAAACAGAGACAGGGGGCAGTCTGCTCATCCCCTCAGTATTTGATACAGAGACAGGGGGCGGTCTACTCATCCCCTGAGTCTGTGATACAGAGACAGGGGGCGGTCTACTCATCCCCTGAGTCTGTGATACAGAGACAGGGGGCGGTCTACTCATCCCCTGAGTCTGTGATACAGAGACAGGGGGCAGTCTGCTCATCCCCTCAGTATGTGATACAGAGACAGGGGACGGTCTAATCATCCCCTGAGTCTGTGATTCAGAGACAGGGGGCGGTCTACTCATCCCCTGAGTCTGTGATACAGAGACAGGGGGCGGTCTACTCATCCCCTGAGTCTGTGATACAGAGACAGGGGGCGGTCTTCTCATCCACTGACTCTGTGATACTGAGACAGGGGGCAGTCTGCTCATCGCCTGAGTCTGTGACACAGAGACAGGGGGATGTCTACTCATCCCCTGAATCAATGATACAGAGACAGGGGGCGGTCTACTCATCCCCTGAATCAATGATACAGAGACAGGGGCGGTCTACTCATCCCCTGAGTCTGAGATACAGAGACAAGGGGCAGTTTACTCATCCCCTGGGTCTGTGATAAAGAGGAAGGGGGCGGTCTTCTCATCCCCTGAGTCTGTGATACAGAGACAGGGGGCGGTCTACTCATCCCCTCAGTTTGTGATACAGTGACAGGGGGCGGTCTACTCATCCCCTGAGTCTGTGATACAGAGACAGGGGGCAGTGTACTCATCCCCTGAGTCTGTGATACAGAGACAGGGGGCGGTCTACTCATCCCCTCAGTTTGTGATACAGAGACAGGTTGCGGTCCACTCATCCCCTGAGTCTGTGAAACAGAGACAGGGGGCAGTCTGCTCATCCCCTCAGTATGTGATACAGAGACAGGGGGCGGTCTACTTATCCCCCGAGTCTGTGATACAGAGACAGGGGGCGGTCTACTTATCCCCCCAGTCTGTGATACAGAGACAGGGGGCGGTCTACTTATCCCCTCAGTTTGTGAAACAGAGACAGGGGGCGGTCTACTCATCCACTGAGTGTGTGATGCCTAGACAGGGGGCGGTCTACTCATCCACTGAGTGTGTGATGCCTAGACAGGGGGCGGTCTACTCATCCCCTGAGTCAGTGATACAGAGACAGGGGCGGTCTACTTATCCCCTCAGTTTGTGAAACAGAGACAGGGGGCGGTCTACTCATCCACTGAGTGTGTGATGCCTAGACAGGGGGCGGTCTACTCATCCCCTGAGTCAGTGATACAAAGACAGGGGGCGGTCTACTCATCCACTGAGTGTGTGATGCCTAGACAGGGGGCGGTCTACTCATCCCCTGAGCCTTTGATACAGAGACAGGGGGCGGTCTTCTCATCCACTGAGTTTGTGATACAGAGACAGGGGGCGGTCTACTCATCCCCTGAGTCTGTTATACAGAGACAGGGGGCGGTCTACTCATTCCCTGAATCAATGATACAGAGTCAGGGGGCGGTCTACTCATCACCCGATTCTGTGAGACAGAGACAGGGGGCGGTCTACTCATCCCCCGAGTGTGTGATACAGAGACAGGGGGCGGTCTACTCATACCCAGAGTCTGTGAAACAGAGAAAGGGGGCAGTCTAATCATGCCCTGAGTCTGTGAAACAGAGACAGGAGGCGGTCAACTCATCCCCTGAGTCTGTGATACAGAGATAGGGGGCGGTTAACTCAATCGCTGAGTGTGAGATACAGAGACAGGGGGTGGTCTACTCATCCCCTGAGTCTGTGATACAGAGAAAGGAGGCGGTCAACTCATCCCCTCAGTCTGTGACACAGAGAAATGGGGCAGTATACTCAACCCCTCAGTTTCTGATACAGAGACAGGGGGCGGTCTACTCATCCCCTGAGTCTGTGATACAGAGACAGGGGCCGGTTTACCCATCCACTGAGTCTGTGATGCCTAGACAGGGGGCGGTCTACTCATCCACTGAGTGTGTGATACAAAGACAGGAGGCGGTCTACTCATCTCCGGTGTCTGTGATACAGAGATCGGGGGCGGTCTACTCATCCCCTGAGTCTGTGATACAGATATAGGGGGCAGTCTACTCATCCCCTGAGTCTCTGATACAGATATAGGGGGCGGTCTACTCATCCCCTGAGTCTGTGATACAGAGACAGGGGGCAGTCTACTCATCCCCTGAGTCTGTGATACAGAGACAGGGGGCGGTCTACTCATCCCCTGAGTCTGTGATACAGAGACAGGGGGCAGTCTACTCATCCCCTGAGTCTGTGATACAGAGACAGGGGGCAGTCTACTCATCCCATGAGTCTGTGATACAGAGACAGGGGGCGGTCTACTCATCCCCTGAGTCTGTGATACAGAGACAGGGGGCAGTCTACTCATCCCCTGAGTCTGTGATACAGAGACAGGGGGCGGTCTACTCATCCCCTGAGTCTGTGATACAGAGACAGGGGGCAGTCTGCTCATCCCCTCAGTATGTGATGCAGAGACAGGGGTCGTTCTACTCATCCCCTCAGTCTGTGATACAGAGACAGAGGGCGGTCTACTTATCCCCTAAATTTGTGAGACAGATACAGGGGGCGGTCTTCTCATCCACTGAGTCTGTGACACAGAGACAGATGACGGTCTACTCATCCCCTGAATCAATGATACAGAGACAGGGGGCGGTCTACTCATCCACTGAGTCTGAGAGACAGAGACAAGGGGCAGTTTACTCATCCCCTCAGTATGTGATACAGAGACAGGGGGCGGTCTACTCATCCCCTGAGTCTGTGATACAGAGACAGGGGGCGGTCTACTCATCCCCTGAGTCTGTGATACAGAGACAGGTGGCGGTCTACTCATCCCCTTGTTTGTGATACAGTGACAGGGGGCGGTCTACTCATCCCCTGAGTCTGTGATACAGAGACAGGGGGCGGTCTTCTCATCCACTGACTCTGTGATACTGAGACAGGGGGCAGTCTGCTCATCGCCTGAGTCTGTGACACAGAGACAGGGGGCTGTCTACTCATCCCCTGAATCAATGATACAGAGACAGGGGGCGGTCTACTCATCCCCTGAATCAATGATGCAGAGACAGGGGCGGTCTACTCATCCCCCGAGTCTGTGATACAGAGACAGGGGGCGGTCTACTCATCCCCCGAGTCTGTGATACAGAGACAGGGGGCAGTCTACTTATCCCCTAAATTTGTGTTACAAAGACAGGGGGCGGTCCACTTATCCCCTCAGTATGTGATACAGAGACAGGGGGTGGTCTACTCATCCCCTGAGTCTGTGATACAGAGACAGGGGCGGTCTACTTATCCCCTCAGTTTGTGAAACAGAGACAGGGGGCGGTCTACTCATCCACTGAGTCTGTGATGCCTAGACAGGGGGCTGTCTACTCATCCACTGAGTGTGTGATACAAAGACAGGGGCTGTCTAGTCATCCCCTGACTCTGAGATGCAGAGACAGGGGGCGGTCTACTCACCACTGTGTCTGTGATACAGAGACAGGGGGCGATCTTCTCATCCACTGAGTGTGTGATACAGAGACAGGGGGCGGTCTACTTATCAACTAAATTTGTGAGACAGAGACAGGGGGCGGTCTTCTCATCCACTGAGTCTGTGACACAGAGACAGATGACGGTCTACTCATCCCCTGAATCAATGATACAGAGACAGGGGGCGGTGTACTCATCCCCTGAATCAATGATACAGAGACAGGGGGCGGTCTACTCATCCCCTGAGTGTGAGATACAGAGACAGGGGGCGGTCTACTCATCCCCTGAGTCTGAGATACAGAGACAAGGGGCAGTTTACTCATCCCCTGGGTCTGTGATAAAGAGGAAGGGGGCGGTCGACTCATCCCCTGAGTCTGTGATACAGAGACAGGGGGCGGTCTACTCATCCCCTCAGTTTGTGATACAGTGACAGGGGGCGGTCTACTCATCCCCTGAGTCTGTGAAACAGAGACAGGGGGCAGTCTGCTCATCCCCTCAGTATGTGATACAGAGACAGGGGGCGGTCTACTCATCCCCTGAGTCTGTGATACAGAGACAGGGGGCGGTCTACTCATCCCCTGAGTCTGTGATACAGAGACAGGGGGCAGTCTGCTCATCCCCTCAGTATTTGATACAGAGACAGGGGGCGGTCTAATCATCCCCTGAGTCTGTGATTCAGAGACAGGGGGCGGTCTACTCATCCCCTGAGTCTGTGATACAGAGACAGGGGGCGGTCTTCTCATCCACTGAGTCTGTGACACAGAGACAGATGACGGTCTACTCATCCCCTGAATCAATGATACAGAGACATGGGGCGGTGTACTCATCCCCTGAATCAATGATACAGAGACAGGGGGCGGTCTACTCATCCCCTGAATCAATGATACAGAGACAGGGGGCGGTCTACTCATCCCCTGAGTTTGAGATACAGAGACAGGGGGCGGTCTACTCATCCCCTGAGTCTGAGATACAGAGACAAGGGGCAGTTTACTCATCCCCTGGGTCTGTGATAAAGAGGAAGGGGGCGGTCGACTCATCCCCTGAGTCTGTGATACAGAGACAGGGGGCGGTCTACTCATCCCCTCAGTTTGTGATACAGTGACAGGGGGCGGTCTACTCATGCCCTGTGTCTGTGAAACAGAGACAGGGGGCAGTCTGCTCATCCCCTCAGTATTTGATACAGAGACAGGGGGCGGTCTACTCATCCCCTGAGTCTGTGATACAGAGACAGGGGGCGGTCTACTCATCCCCTGAGTCTGTGATACAGAGACAGGGGGCGGTCTACTCATCCCCTGAGTCTGTGATACAGAGACAGGGGGCAGTCTGCTCATCCCCTCAGTATGTGATACAGAGACAGGGGACGGTCTAATCATCCCCTGAGTCTGTGATTCAGAGACAGGGGGCGGTCTACTCATCCCCTGAGTCTGTGATACAGAGACAGGGGGCGGTCTACTCATCCCCTGAGTCTGTGATACAGAGACAGGGGGCGGTCTTCTCATCCACTGACTCTGTGATACTGAGACAGGGGGCAGTCTGCTCATCGCCTGAGTCTGTGACACAGAGACAGGGGGATGTCTACTCATCCCCTGAATCAATGATACAGAGACAGGGGGCGGTCTACTCATCCCCTGAATCAATGATACAGAGACAGGGGCGGTCTACTCATCCCCCGAGTCTGTGATACAGAGACAGGGGGCGGTCTACTCATCCCCCGAGTCTGTCATACAGAGACAGGGGGCAGTCTACTTATCCCCTAAATTTGTGTTACAAAGACAGGGGGCGGTCCACTTATCCCCTCAGTATGTGATACAGAGACAGGGGGTGGTCTACTCATCCCCTGAGTCTGTGATACAGAGACAGGGGGCAGTCTACTTATCCCCTAAATTTGTGTTACAAAGACAGGGGGCGGTCTACTTATCCCCTCAGTTTGTGAAACAGAGACAGGGGGCGGTCTACTCATCCACTGAGTCTGTGATGCCTAGACAGGGGGCGGTCTACTCATCCACTGAGTGTGTGATACAAAGACTGGGGGCTGTCTAGTCATCCCCTGACTCTGAGATGCAGAGACAGGGGGCGGTCTACTCATCCCCTGAGTCTTTGATACAGTTACAGGGGGCGGTCTTCTCATCCACTGAGTTTGTGATACAGAGACAGGTGACGGTCTCCTCATCCACTGACTCTGTGAGACAGAGACAGGGGGCGGTCTACTCATCCCCCGATTCTGTGATACAGAGACAGGGGGCGGTCTACTCATCCCCTGAGTCTGTGATACAGAGAGAGGGGGCAGTCTACTCATCCCCTGAGTCTGTGATACAGAGACAGGGGGCAGTCTGCTCATCCACTGAGTCTGTGATACAGAGACAGGGGGCGGTCTACTCATCCCCTCAGTTTGTGATACAGAGACAGGGGGCGGTCTACTCATTCCCTGAGTTTGTGATAGAGAGACGGGGGCGGTCTACTTATCCCCTCAGTTTGTGATACAGAGACAGGGGGCGGTCTACTCATCCCCTGAGTCTGTGACACAGAGACAGGGGGCGGTCTACTTATCCCCTCAGTTTGAGATACAGAGACAGGGGACGGTCTGCTCATCCCCTGAGTCTGTGATACAGAGACAGGGGGCAGTCTGCTCATCCACTGAGTGTGTGATACAGAGACAGGGGGCGGTCTCCTCATCCCCTGAGTTTGTGATACAGAGACAGGGGGCGGTCTACTCATCCCCTGAGTTTGTGTTACAGAGACAGGGGGCGGTCTACTCATCCCCTGAGTCTGTGATACAGAGACAGGGGGCGGTCTACTCATCCCTTGAGTCTGTGATACAGAGACAGGCAGCCGTCTGCTCATTCCATAAATTCGTGATACAGAGACAGGGGACGGTCAACTCATCCCCTCAGTTTGTGATAGAGAGACAGGGGGCAGTCTACTCATCCCCTGAGTCTGTGATACAGAGACAGGGGGCGGTCTTCTCATCCCCTGAGTCTGTGATACAGAGACAGGGGGCGGTCTACTCATCCCCTGAGTTTGTGATACAGAGACAGGGGGCGGTCTACTCACCCCCTGAGTTTGTGATACAGAGACAGGGGGCGGTCTACTCATCCCCTGAGTTTGTGATGCAGAGACAGGGGGCGGTCTACTCACCCCCTGAGTTTGTGATACAGAGACAGGGGGCGGTCTACTCACCCCCTCAGTTTGTGATACAGAGACAGGGGGCGGTCTACTCATCCCCTGAGTTTGTGATAGAGAGACAGGGGGCGGTCTACTCATCCCCTGAGTCTGTGATACAGAGACAGGGGGCGGTCTACTCATCCCCTGAGTCTGTGATACAGAGACAGGGGGCGGTCTACTTATCCCCTCAGTTTGAGATACAGAGACAGGGGGCGGTCTACTCATCCCCTGAGTCTGTGAAACAGAGACAGGGAGCGCTCTACTCATCCCCTGAGTCTGTGATACAGAGACAGGGGGCGGTCTACTCATCCCCTGAGTCTGTGAAACAGAGACAGGGGGCGATCTACTCATCCCCTGAGTCTGTGAAACAGAGACAGGGAGCGCTCTACTCATCCCCTCAGTTTGAGATACAGAGACAGGGGGCGGTCTACTCATCCCCTGAGTCTGTGAAACAGAGACAGGGGGCGATCTACTCATCCCCTGAGTCTGTGACACAGAGACAGGGGGCGGTCTACTTATCCCCTCATTTTGTGATACAGAGACAGGGGGCAGTCTACTCATCCCCTGAGTTTGTGATACAGAGACAGGGGGCGGTCTACTCATCCGCTAAAATTGTGACACAGAGACAGTGTCTGTCTACTTATTCCCTCAGTTAGTGATAGAGAGACAGGGGGCGGTCTTCTCATCCCCTGAATCAATGATACAGAAACAGGGGGCGGTGTACTCATCCCCTGAGTCTGTGATACAGGGACAGGGGGCGGTCTACTCATCCCCTGAGTCTGTGATACAGAGACAGGTGGCGGTCGACTCATCCCCTGAGTCTGTGATGCAGGGACAGGGGGCGGTCTACTCATCCCCTGAGTCTGTGATACAGAGACAGGTAGCGGTCGACTCATCCCCTGAGTCTGTGATACAGGGACAGGGGGCGGTCTACTCATCCCCTGAGTCCGTGATACAAAGACAGGGGGCGGACTACTCATCCCCTGAGTCTGTGACACAGAGACAGGGGGTGGTCTACTCATCCCCTGAGTATGTGATATCGAAACAGGGGGCAGTCTACTCATCCCCTGACTCTGTGATATGGAGACAGGGGGCGGTCTACTCATCCCCCGAGTGTGTGGTACAGAGACAGGAGGCTGTCTAATCATCCCCCGAGTGTGTGATACAGAGACAGGGGGCGGTCTACTCATCCCGAGTTTGTTATACAGAGACAGGGGGCGGTCTACTCATCCCCCGAGTGTGTGATACAGAGAAATGGGGCAGTCTACTCATTCCCTGAGTCTGTGATACAGAGACAAGGGGCAGTTTACTCATCCCCTGGTCTGTGATACAGAGGAAGGGGCGGTCTACTCATCCCCTGAATCAATGATACAGAGACAGGGGGCCGTCTACTCATCCCGTGAGAGTGTGATACAGAGACAGGGGGCGCTCGAACCATCCCCTGAGTGTGCGAGACGGGGACAGGGGGCGGACTACTCATCACATGAGTCTGTGATACAGAGACAGGGGGCACTTTACTCATCGCCTGAGTCTATGACACAGCGAGAGGGGGCGGTCTACTCATCCCCTGAGTCTGTGATATAGAGACAGTGTGCAGTCTACTCAACCCCTGAGTCTATTATACAGCGACAGGAGGCGGTCTACTCATTCCCTGAGTCTGTGATACAGAGACAAGGGGCAGTTTACTCATCGCCTGAGTCTGTGATATAGAGACAGTGTGCAGTCTACTCAACCCCTGAGTCTATGACACAGCGAGAGGGGGCGGTCTACTCATCCCCTGAATCAATGATACAAGACAGGGGGCGGTCTACTCATCCCCTGAATCAATGATACAAGACAGGGGGCGGTCTACTCATCCCCTGAGTCTGTGATACAAAGACAGGGGACGGTCTACTCATCCCCTGAGTCTGTGATTCAGAGACAGTGGACGTTCTACTCATCCCCTGAGTCTGTGATACAGAGACAGGAGGCAGTCTACTCATCCCCTGAGTCTGTGATACAAAGACAGGGGGCGGTCTACTCATCCCCTGAGTCTGTGATACAGAGACAGGGGGCGGTCTCCTCTTCCCCTGAGTCTGAGATACAGAGACAGGGGGCGGTCTACTCATCCCGTGAGTCTGAGATACAGAGACAAGGGGCAGTTTACTGATCCCCTGAGTCTGTGATACACAGACAGGCAGCCGTCTGCTCATTCCATAAATTCGTGATACAGAGACAGGGGACGGTCTACTTATCCCCTCAGTTTGAGGTACAGAGACAGGGGACGGTCTCCTCATCCCCAGAGTTTGTGATACAGAGACAGGGGGCGGTCTACACATCCCCTGAGTTTGTGATACAGAGACAGGGGGCGGTCTACTCATCCCCTGAGTCTGTGATACAGAGACAGGCAGCCGTCTGCTCATTCCATAAATTCGTGATACAGAGACAGGGGACGGTCTACTCATCCCCTCAGTTTGAGATACAGAGACAGGGGACGGTCTGCTCATCCACTGAGTTTGTGATAGAGAGACAGGGGGCGGTCTACTCACCCCCTGAGTCTGTGACACAGAGACAGGGGGCGGTCTACTCACCCCCTGAGTCTGTGACACAGAGACAGGGGGCGGTCAACTCATCCCCTGAGTTTGTGATACAGAGACAGGGGGCGGTCTACTCATCCCCTGAGTTGTGATACAGTGACAGGGGGCGGTCTTCTCATCCCCTGAGTCTGTGATACAGAGACAGGGGGCGGTCTACTTATCCCCTCAGTTTGTGATACAGAGACAGGTGACGGTCTACTCATCCCCTGAGTCTGTGATACAGAGACAGGGGTCGGTCTACTTATCCCCTCAGTTTGTGATACAGAGACAGGGGACGGTCTACTCATCCCCTGAGTCTGTGATACAGAGACAGGGGTCGGTCTACTTATCCCCTCAGTTTGTGATACAGAGACAGGGGACGGTCTACTCAGCCCCTCAGTTTGTGATACAGAGACAGAGGGCGGTCTACTTATCCCCTGAGTTTGTGATACAGAGACAGGGGGCGGTCTACTCATCCCCTCAGTTTGTGACACAGAGACAGGGGGCGGTCTACTTATCCCCTCAGTTTGAGATACAGAGACAGGGGACGCTCTGCTCATCCCCTGAGTTTGTGATAGAGAGACAGGGGGCGGTCTACTTATCCACTCAGTTTGAGATACAGAGACAGGAGGCGGTCTACTTATCCCCTCAGTTTGAGATACAGAGACAGGAGGCGGTCTACTTATCCCCTCAGTTTGAGATACAGAGACAGGAGGCGGTCTACTTATCCCCTCAGTTTGAGATACAGAGACAGGGGGCGGTCTACTCATCCCCTGAGTCTGTGAAACAGAGACAGGGAGCGCTCTACTCATCCCCTGAGTCTGTGATACAGAGACAGGGGGCGGTCTACTTATCCCCTGAGTCTGTGACACAGAGACAGGGGGCGGTCTACTTATCCCCTCAGTTTGTGATACAGAGACAGGGGACGGTCTGCTCATCCCCTGAGTCTGTGATACAGAGACAGGGGGCAGTCTGCTCATCCACTGAGTCTGTGATACAGAGACAGGGGGCGGTCTACTTATCCCCTCAGTTTGTGATACAGAGACAGGGGGCGGTCTACTCATTCCCTGAGTCTGTGATACAGAGACAGGGGGCGGTCTACTTATCCCCTCAGTTTGTGATACAGAGGAAGGGGGCGGTCTACTCATCCCCTGAGTCTTTGATGCAGCGACAGGGGCCGGTCTTCTCATCCACTGAGTCTGTGATACAGAGACAGGGGACGGTCTACTCATCCAAAGAGTCTGTGATACAGAGACAGGGGGCGGTCTACTCATCACCTGAGTCTGTGATACAGAGACAGGGGGCGGTCTACTCATCACCTGAGTCTGTGATACAGGGACAGGGGGCGGTCTACACATCCCCTGAGTCTGTGATACAGAGACAGGAGGCGGTCTAGTCATCCCCTGAGTCTGAGATACAGAGACAAGGGGCAGTTTACTCATCCCCTGGGTCTGTGATACAGAGGAAGGGGGCGGTCTACTCATTCCCTGAGTCTGTGATACAGAGACAGGGGGGTGTCTACTCTTCCCCTGAGACTGTGATACAGAGACAGGGGGCCATCTACTCATCCCCTGAATCAATGATACAGAGACAGGGGCCCGTCTACACATCCCCTGAGTCTGTGATACAGAGACAGGAGGCGGTCTACTCATCCCCTGAGTCTGAGATACAGAGACAGGGGGCGGTCTACTCATCCCCTGAGTCTGTGATACAGAGACAGGGGGCGGTCTACTCATCCCCTGAGTCTGTGATACAAAGACAGGGGGCGGTCTACTCATCCCCTGAGTCTGAGATACAGAGACAGGGGGCGGTCTACTCTTCCCCTGAGTCTGAGATACAGAGACAGGGGGCGGTCTACTCATCCCCTGAGTCTGAGATACAGAGACAGGGGGCGGTCTACTCTTCCCCTGAGTCTGAGATACAGAGACAGGGGGCCGTCTACCCATTCCCTAAATTTGTGATACAGAGACAGGGGGCATTCTACTTTGCCCCAAAGTCCCTGAAATACAGACAGGGGCCATTCTACTCATCACCCGGGTCTCTGAGACAGAGACTGGGGGAGATCTAATCAATCCTGAGTCTGAGATACAGAGACAAGGGGCAGTTTACTGATCCCCTGGGTCTGTGATACAGAGGAAGGGGGCGGTCTACTCATCCCCTGAGTCTGTGATACAGAGAAAGGGGGCGGTGTACACATCCCCAGAGTCTATGATACAGAGACAGGGGGCGTTTTACTCATCCCCTGAGTCTGAAATACAGAGACAGGTGGCGGTCTAATCATCCCGCGAGTGTGTGATACAGAGACAGGGGGTGGTCTGACCATCCCCCGAGTGTGCGATACGGAGACAGGGGGCGGTCTACACATCCCCTGAGTCTATGATACAGAGTCAGTGGACGGTATACTCTTCCCCTGCGTCGATGATACAGAGACAGGGGGTGGTCTACTCTTCCCCTGAGTGTGTGATACAGAGACAGGGGGCGGTCTACTTATCCACTGAGTCTGTGATACAGAGACAGGGGGCGGTCTTCTCATCCACTGAGTCTGTGATACAGAGACAGGGGACGGTCTACTCATTCCCTGAGTCTGTGATACAGAGACAAGTGGCAGTTTACCCGTCGCCTGAGTCTATGATACAGAGTCAGGGGACGGTGTACTCTTCCCCTGCGTCGATGGTACAGAGACAGGGGGTGGTCTACTCTTCCCCTGAGTGTGAGAAGCAGAGACAGGGGGCTGTCTACTCATCCCTTGTGGCTGTGATACAGAGACAGGTGGCGGTCTACACATCCACTGAGTTTGTGATACAGAGACAGGGGGCGGTCTACTCATCCCCTGAGTCTTTGATACAGCGACAGGTGGCGGTCTTCTCATCCACTGAGTCTGTGATACAGAGACAGGGGACGGTCTACTCGTCCACTGACTATGTGATACAGAGACAGGGGGCGGTCTACTCATCCCCTGAGTCTGTTATACAGAGACAGGGGGCGGTCTACTCATTCCCTGAGTCTGTGATACAGAGACAAGTGGCAGTTTACCCATCGCCTGAGTCTGTGACACAGAGACAGGGGACGGTCTACTCATCCACTGACTCTGTGATACAGAGACAGGGAGCGGTCTACTCATCCCCTGAGTCTGTTATTCAGAGACAGGGGGCGGTCTACTCATCCCCCGAGTCTGTGATACAGAGAAAGGGGGCGGTCTACTCATCCCCCGAGTCTGTGATACAGAGAAAGGGGCGGTCGACTCATCCCCCGTGTCTGTGATACAGAGAAAGGCTGCGTTCTACTCATCCACTGCGTGTCTGATACAAAGACAGGGGACGGTCTAATCATCCCCTGAGTCGTGATACAGAGACAGGAGGCGGTCAACTCATCCCCTGAGTCTGTGATACAGAGACAGGGGGCATTCTACTCATCCACTGAGTGTCTGATACAAAGACAGGGGGCGGTCTACTCATCCCCTGAGTCTGTGATACAAAGACTTGGGTTGGTCTACTCATCCCCTGAGTCTGTGATACAAAGACTTGGGTTGGTCGACTCATCCCCTGAGTCTGTGATACCGAGACAGGGGGCGTTCTACTCATCCACTGAGTCTGTGATACAGAGACAGGGGACGTTCAACTCATCTCCTGAGTCTGTGATGCAGAGACAGGGGGCGGACTACTCATCCCCTGAGTTTGTGATGCAGAGACAGGGGGCGGTCTACTCAACCCCTGAGTCTGTGATACAGAGACAGGGGGCGTTCTACTCATTCCCTGAGTCTGTGATACAGAGAAAGGGGGCGGTCTACTCATCCCCTGAGTCTGAGATATAGAGACAAGGGGCAGTTTACTCATCCCCTGGGTCTGTGATACAGAGGAAGGGGGCGGTCCACTCATCCCCTGAGTCTGTGATACAGAGACAGGGGGCGTTCTACTCATTCCCTGAGTCTGTGATACAGAGAAAGGGGGCGGTCTACTCATCCCCTGAATCAATGATACAAGACAGGGGGCGGTCTAATCATCCCCCGAGTCTGTGATACAGAGACAGGGGGCGGTGTACTCATCCCCTGAGTCTGTGATACAAAGACAGGGGACAGTCTACTCATCCCCTGAGTCTGTGATACAGAGACAGGAGGCGGTCTACTCATCCCCTGAGTCTGTGATACAAAGACAGGGGGCAGTCTACTCTTCCCCTGAGTCGATGATGCAGAGACAGGGGGCGGTCTACTCATCCCCTGAGTCTTTGATACAGCGACAGGGGGCGGTCTTCTCATCCACTGAGTCTGTGATACAGAGACAGGGGACGGTCTACTCATCCACTGACTCTGTGATACAGAGACAAGGGCGGTCTACTCATCCCCTGAGTCTTTGATACAGCGACAGGGGGCGGTCTTCTCATCCACTGAGTCTGTGATACAGAGACAGGGGACGGTCTACTCATCCACTGACTCTGTGATACAGAGACAGGGGGCGGTCTACTCATCCCCTGAGTCTGTTATACAGAGACAGGGGGCTGTCGACTCATTCCCTGAGTCTGTGATACAGAGACAAGTGGCAGTTTACTCTTCGCCTGAGTCTGTGAAACAGAGACAGGGGGCGGTCTACTCATCCCCCAAGTCTGTGATACAGAGAAAGGGGGCGGTCTACTCATCCCCTGAGTCTGTTATACAGAGCCAGGGGGCAGTCTACTCATCCCCTGAGTCTGTTATACAGAGACAGGGGGCTGTCTACTCATTCCCTGAGTCTGTGATACAGAGACAGGGGGCGGTCTACTCATCCCCTGAGTCAGTGATCCAGAGACAGGAGGCGGTCTACTCATCCCCTGAGCCTGTGATACTGAGACAGGAGGCAGTCTGCTCATCCACTGAGTCTGTGATACAAAGACAGGGGACGGTCTACTCATCCCCTCAGTTTGTGATACAGAGACAGGGGGCTGTCTACTCATCCCCTGAGTCTGTGATACAGAGACAGGGCGCAGTCTGCTCATCCACTGAGTCTGTGATACAGAGAAAGGGGGCGGTCTACTCATCCCCTGAGTCTCTGATACAATGACAGATGGCGGTCTACTCATCCCCTGCGTCTGTGAAACAGAGACAGGGGGCAGTCTGCTCATCCACTGAGTCTGTGATACAGAGACAGGGGGCGGTCTACTGATCCCCTCAGTTTGTGATACAGAGACAGGGGACGGTCTACTCATTCCCTGAGTTTGTGATAGAGAGACGGGGGCGGTCGACTCATCCCCTGAGTCTGTGACACAGAGACAGGGGGCGGTCTACTTATCCCCTCAGTTTGAGATACAGAGACAGGGGACGGTCTGCTCATCCCCTGAGTCTGTGACACAGAGACAGGGGGCGGTCTACTTATCCCCTCAGTTTGAGATACAGAGACAGGGGACGGTCTGCTCATCCACTGAGTCTGTGATACAGAGACAGGGGGCGGTCTTCTCATCCCCTGAGTCTGTGATACAGAGACAGGGGGCGGTCTACTCATCCCCTGAGTTTGTGATACAGAGACAGGGGGCGGTCTACTCATCCCCTGAGTCTGTGATACAGTGACAGGGGGCGGACTTCTCATCCCCTGAGTCTGTGATACAGAGACAGGGGGCGGTCTACTTATCCCCTGAGTTTGTGATACAGAGACAGGGGGCGGTCTACTCATCCCCTGAGTTTGTGATACAGAGACAGGGGGCGGTCTTCTCATCCCCTGAGTCTGTGATACAGTGACAGGGGGCGGTCTTCTCATCCCCTGAGTCTGTGATACAGAGACAGGGGGCGGTCTACTTATCCCCTCAGTTTGTGATACAGAGACAGGGGACGGTCTACTGATCCCCTGAGTTTGTGAAAGAGAGAAAAGGGGCGGTCTACTCATCCCCTGAGTCTGTGACACAGAGACAGGGGGCGGTCTACTCATCCCCTGAGTTTGTGATACAGAGACAGGGAGCGGTCCACTCATTACCTAAATTTGTGATACAGAGACAGGGTGTGGTCTACTCATCCCCTGAGTCTGAGATACAGAGACAAGGGGCAGTTTACTCATCCCCTGGGTCTGTGATAGAGAGTAAGGGGACCGTCTTCTCAGACCCTGAGTCTGTGATGCAGAGAAAGGGGGCGGTCTACTCATCCCCTGAGTCTGTGATACAGAGACAGGGGGCCGTCTACTCATCCCCTGAGTCTGTGATGCAGAGACAGGGGGGGTTCTACTCATCCCCTGAGTCTGTGATCCAGAGACAGGGGGCCGTCTACTCATTCCCTGAATCAATGATGCAGAGACAGGGGGCGGTCGAACCATCCACCGAGTGTGCGGGATGGGGACAGGGGGCGGTCTACTCATCCCCTGAGTCTGTGATACAGAGACAGGGGGCAGTCTCCTCATCCCTTGAGTCTGTGGTCCAGAGACAGGGGGCGGTCTACTCATCCACTGAGTCTGTAATACAGAGACAGAAGGCGGTCTACTCATCTCCTGAGTTTGTGATACAGAGACAGGGGACGGTCTACTCATCCCCTCAGTTTGTGATACAGAGACAGGGGGCAGTCTGCTCATCCCCTAAATTTGTGATACAGAGACAGGGGGCGGTCTACTCATCCCCTGAGTCTGTGATCCAGAGACAGGGGGCGGTCTACTCATCCCCTCAGTTTGTGATACAGAGACAGCGGGCGGTCTACTCATCACCTGAGTCTGTGATACAGAGACAGGGGGCGGTCTACTCATCCCCTAATTCTGAGATACAGAGAAAGGGGGTGGTCTACTCATCCCTTGAGTCTGTGACACAGAGACAGGAGGCGGTCTACTCATCCCTTGTGGCTGTGATACAGAGACAGGGGGCTGTCTGTTCATCCACTGAGTGTGTAAAACAAAGACAGGGGACGGTCTACTCACCTCCTGAGTCTGTGATACAGAGACAGGGGGCGGTCTTCTCTTCCACTGAGTGTGTAAAACAAAGACAGGGGACGGTCTACTCATCTCCTGAGTCTGTGATACAGATACAGGGGGCGGTCTACTCATCCCCTGAGTCTGTGATGCAGAGACAGGGGGCGGTCTACTCATCCCATGAGTCTGTGATGCAGAGACAGGGGACGGTCTACTCATCCACTGATTCTGAGATACAGAGACAGGGGGCGGTCTTCTCATCAACTGTCTCTGAGTTACAGAGACAGGGGGGGTCTACTCATCCCCTGAGTCTGTGATACAGAGACAGGGGGGGGTCTACTCATCGCCTGAGTCTATGATACGAAGACAGGGGGCGGTCTACTCATCCCCTGAGTTTGTGATACAAAGACAGGGGGCGGTCTACTCATCCCTTGTGGCTGTGATACGGATACAGGGGGCTGTTGCTCATCCACTGAGTGTGTAAAACAAAGACAGGGGACGGTCTACTCACCTCCTGAGTCTGTGATACAGAGACAGGGGGCGGTCTTCTCTTCCACTGAGTGTGTAAAATAAAGACAGGGGACGGTCTACTCATCTCCTGAGTCTGTGATACAGATACAGGGGGCGGTCTACTCATCCCCTGAGTCTGTGATGCAGAGACAGGGGACGGTCTACTCATCCACTGATTCTGAGATACAGAGACAGGGGGCGGTCTACTCATCCCCTGAGTTTGTGATACAAAGACAGGGAGCGGTCTACTCATTCCCTGAGTCTGTGATACAGAGACAGGGGGCGGTCTACTCATCCCCTGAGTCTGTGATACAGAGACAGGGGGCAGTCTTCTCATCCACTGACTCTGAGATACAGAGACAGGGGACGGTCTACTCATCCCCTCGGTCTGTGATACAGAGGAAGGGGGCGGTCTACTAATCCCCTGAGTCTGTGATACAGAGACAGGGGGCGGTCTACTCATCCCCTGAGTCTGTGATACAGAGACTGGGGGGGGGGGTCTACTCATCCCCTGAGTCTGTGATACAGAGACAGGGGGCGGTCTACTCATCCCCTGAGTCTGTGATACGGAGACAGGGGGCGGTCTACTCATCCCCTGATTCTGTGATACAGAGACAGGGGGCGGTCTACTCATCCCTTGTGGCTGTGATACAGAGACAAGGGGCAGTTTACTCATCCACTGACTCTGAGATAAAGAGACAGGGGGCGGTCTACTCATCCACTGAATCTGTGATAGAGAGACAGGGGGCGGTCTACTCATCCACTGAATCTGTGATACAGAGACAGGGGGCGGTCTACTCATCCCCTGAGTCTGTGATACAGAGACAGGGGGCGCTCTACTCATCCCCTGAGTCTGTGATACAGAAACAGGGGGCGGTCTACTCATTCCCTGAGTCTGTGATACAGAGACAGGAGGCGCTCTACTCATCCCCTGAGTCTGTGATACAGAGACAGGAGGCGCTCTACTCATCCCCTGAGTCTGTGATACAGAGACAGGTGACGGTCTACTCATCCCCTGAGTCTGTGATACAGAGACAGGGGGCGCTCTACTCATCCCCTGAGTCTGTGATACAGAGACAAGGGCCGGTCTAGTCATCCACTGACTCTGAGATACAGAGAAAGGGGGCGGTCTTCTCATCCACTGTGGCTGTGATACAGAGACAGAGGGCGCTCTACTCATCCCCTGAGTCTGTGATACAGAGACAGGGGGCGGTCTACTCATCCCGAGTTTGTTCGACAGAGACAGGGGGCGGTCTACTCATCCCCCGAGTGTGTGATAAACAGACAGGGGGCGGTCTACTAATCCCCTGAGTCTGAGATACAGAGACAAGGGGCAGTTTACTCATCCCCTGGGTCTGTGATACAGAGGAAGGGGGCGGTCTACTCATTCACTGAGTCTGTGATACAGAAACAGGGGGCGGTCTACTCATCCACTGACTCTGTGATCCAGAGACAGGGGGCGGTCTACTCATCCACTGTGTCTGTGATACAGAAACAGGGGGCGCTCTACTCATCCCCTGAGTCTGTGATACAAAGACAGGGGACGGACTGCTCATCCCATGAGTCTGTGATCCAGAGACAGGGGGCGGTCTACTCATCCCATGTGTCTGTGATAAAGAGACAGGGGGCAGTTTACTCATCCACTGACTCTGAGATAAAGAGACAGGGGGCGGTCTACTCATCCCCTGAGTCTGTGATACAGAGACAGGGGACGGTCTACTCATCCCCTGAGTCTGTGATACAGAGACAGGGGACGGTCTACTCATCCACTGAATCTGTGATAGAGAGACAGGGGGCGGTCTACTCATCCACTGACTCTGTGATACAGAGATAGGGGGTGGTCTACTCATCCCCTGAGTATGTGATACAGAAACAGGGGGCGGTCTACTCATTCCCTGAGTCTGTGATACAGAGACAGGGTTCGCTCTACTCATCCCCTGAGTCTGTGATACAGAGACAGGGGGCGCTCTACTCATCCCCTTAGTCTGTGAAACAGAGACAGGGGGCGGTTTACTCATCCCCTGAGTCTGTGATACAGAGACAGGGGACTGTCTACTCATCCCCTTAGTCTGTGAAACAGAGACAGGGGGCGGTTTACTCATCCCCTGAGTCTGTGATACAGAGACAGGGGACGGTCTACTCATCCCCTGAGTCTGTGATACAGAGACAGGAGGCGGTCTACTCATCCCCTGAGTCTGTGATACAGAGACAGGAGGCGGTCTACTCATCCCCTGAGTCTGTGATACAGAGACAGGGGGCGCTCTACTCATCCCGTGAGTCTGTGATACAGGGACAGGGGACGGTCTACTCATCCAGTGAGTCTGTGATACAAAGACAAGGGCCGGTCTAGTCATGCACTGACTATGAGATACAGAGAAAGGGGGCGGTCTTCTCATCCACTGTGGCTGTGATACAGAGACAGAGGGCGCTCTACTCATCCCCTGAGTCTGTGATACAGAGACAGGGGGCGGTCATCTCATCCCGAGTTTGTTCGACAGAGACAGGGGGCGGTCTACTCATCCCCTGTGTCTGTCATACAGAGACAGGGGGCGGTCTACTCATCCCCCGAGTGTGTGATAAAGAGACAGGGGGCGGTCTACTCATCCCCTGAGTCTGAGATACAGAGACAAGGGGCAGTTTACTCATCCCCTGGGTCTGTGATACAGAGGAAGGGGGCGGTCTACTCATTCATTGAGTCTGTGATACAGAAACAGGGGGCGGTCTACTCATCCACTGACTCTGTGATCCAGAGACAGGGGGCGGTCTACTCATCCACTGTGTCTGTGATACAGAAACAGGGGGCGGTCTACTCATCCACTGACTCTGTGATCCAGAGACAGGGGGCGGTCTACTCATCCCCTGAGTCTGTGATACAGAGACAGGGGGCGGTCTTCTCATCCATTGAGTCTGTGATACAGAGACAGAGGGCAGTCTACTCATTCACTGATCTGTGATACAGAGACAGGGGGTGGCCTACTCATCCCTTGAGTCTTTGATACAGAGACAGGAGGTGGTCTACTCATCCCCTGAGTCTATGATACATAGACAGGGGGCGGTCTATTCATCCCCTGAGTCTTTGATACAGAGACAGGGGCCCGTCTTCTCTTCCACTGAGTCTGTGATACAGAGACAGGGGGCGGTCTACTCATACACTGAGTCTGTGTAACAGAGACAGGGGGCGGTCTACTCATTCCCTGAGTCTGTGATACATAGACAGGGGGTGGTCTACTCATCCCTTGAGTATGTGATACAGAGACAGGGGGCGGTCTACTCATCCCTTGATCTGTGATACAGAGACAGGAGGCGGTCTACTCATCCCCTGAGTGTGTGATACAGAGACAGGGAGCGGGCTACTCATTCCCTAAATTTGTGATACAGAGACAGAGGGCACTTTACTCAGCCCCAAAGTCCCTGAAATACAGACAGGGGGCAGTCTACTCATCCCCTGGGTCTGTGATTCAGAGGAAGGGGGCGGTCTAGTCATCCCCTGAGTCTGTGACACAGAGACAGGGGGCGGTCTTCTCATCCCGAGTTTGTTAGACAGAGAAAGGGGTCGGTCTACTCATCCCCTGAGTCTGTCACACAGAGAATGTGTGCGGTCTACACATCACCTGAGTCTGTGATACAGAGACAGGGGGCGGTCTACTCATCTCCTGAGTCTGTGATACAGAGACAGGGGGCGGTGTACTCATCCACTGAATCTGTGATAGAGAGACAGGGGACGGTCTACTCATCCACTGAATCTGTGATACAGAGACAGGGGGCGGTCTACTCATCCACTGAGTCTGTGATACAGAGACAGGGGGTGGTCTACTCATCCCCTGAGTATGTGATACAGAAACAGGGGGCGGTCTACTCATTCCCTGAGTCTGTGATACAGAGACAGGGTTCGCTCTACTCATCCCCTGAGTCTGTGATACAGAGACAGGGGGCGGTCTACTCATCCCCCGAGTATGTGATAAAGAGACAGAGGGCAGTCTACTCATCCCCTGAGTCTGAGATACAGAGACAAGGGGCAGTTTACTCATCCCCTGGGTCTGTGATACAGAGGAAGGGGGCGGTCTACTCATCCCCTGAGTCTGTGATACAGAGACAGGGGGGGGTCTACTCATCCCCTGAGTCTGTGAAACAGAGACAGGGGACGGTCTACGCATCCCCTGAGTCTGTGATGCAGAGACAGGGGGCAGTCTACTCATCCACTGAGTCAGTGATACAAAGACAGGGGCCGGTCTAGTCAGCCACGGATTCTGTGATACAGAGACAGGGGGCTGTCTTCTCATCCACTGAGTCTGTGAATCAGAGATATGGGATGGTCTACTCATCCCCTGACTCTGAGATACAGAGAAAGGGGGCGGTCTACTCATCCCCTGAGTCTGTGATGCAGAGACAGGGGGCGGTCTACTCATCCACTGAGTCTGTGAAACAGAGACATGGGATGGTCTACTCATCCCCTGACTCTGAGATACAGAGAAAGGGGGCGGTCTTCTCATCCACTGAGTCTGTGAAACAGAGACATGGGATGGTCTACTCATCCCCTGACTCAGAGATACAGAGAATGGGGGCACCCTGCTCATCCCCTGAGTCTGTGATTCAGAGACAGGGGGCGGTCTACTCATCCAACGAGTCTGTGATACAGAGACAGGGAGCGGTCTACTCATCCAATGAGTCTGTGATACAGAGACAGGGGGCGGTCTACTCATTCCATGAGTCTGTGATACATAGACAGGGGGTGGTCTACTCATCCCTTGAGTATGTGATACAGAGACAGGGGGCGGTCTACTCATCCCTTGATCTGTGATACAGAGACAGGAGGCGGTCTACTCATCCCGAGTGTGTGATACAGAGACAGGGAGCGGGCTACTCATTCCCTAAATTTGTGATATAGAGACAGAGGGCACTTTACTCAGCCCGAAAGTCCCTGAAATACAGACAGGGGGCAGTCTACTCATCCCCTGGGTCTGTGATTCAGAGGAAGGGGGCGGTCGACTCATCCCCTGAGTCTGTCACACAGAGAATGTGTGCGGTCTACACATCACCTGAGTCTTTGATACAGAGACAGGGGGCGGTCTACTCATCCCCCGAGTGTGTGATAAAGAGACAGGGGGCGGTCTACTCATTCCCTGAGTCTGTGATACAGAGAAAGGGGGCAGTCTACTCATCCCCTGAGTCTGAGATACAGAGACAAGGGGCAGTTTACTCATCCCCTGGGTCTGTGATACAGAGGAAGGGGGCGGTCTACTCATCCCCTGAGACTGTGATACAGAGACAGGGGGGGGTCTACTCATCCCCTGAGTCTGTGATACAGAGACAGGGGGCGGTCTACTCATCCCCTGCGTCTCTGATACAAAGACAGGGGGGGGTCTACTCATCCCCTGAGTCTGTGATACACAGACAGGGGGCTGTCTACTCATCCACTGAGTCTGTGATACAGAGACAGGGGACGGTCTACGCATCCCCTGAGTCTGTGATGCAGAGACAGGGGGCGGTCTACTCATCCACTGAGTCACTGATACAAAGACAGGGGCCGGTCTAGTCAGCCACGGATTCTGTGATACCGGGACAGGGGGCTGTCTTCTCATCCACTGAGTCTGTGAATCAGAGATATGGGATGGTCTACTCATCCCCTGAGTCTGTGATGCAGTGACAGGGGGCGGTCTACTCATCCACTGAGTCTGTGAAACAGAGACATGGGATGGTCTACTCATCCCCTGACTCTGAGATACAGAGAAAGGGGGCGGTCTTCTCATCCACTGAGTCTGTGAAACAGAGACATGGGATGGTCTACTCATCCCCTGACTCAGAGATACAGAGAATGGGGGCACCCTGCTCATCCCCTGAGTCTGTGATGCAGAGACAGGGGGCGGTCTACTCATCCCCTGAGTCTGTGATTCAGAGACAGGGGGCGGTCTACTCATCCCCTGAGTCTGTGATACAGAGACAGGGGGCGCTCTACTCATTCACTGAATCTGTGATACAGAAACAGGGGGCGGTCTACTCATTCACTGACTCTGTGGTCCAGAGACAGGGGGCGGTCTACTCATCCACCGAGTCTGTGATACAGAGACAGGGGGCGGTCTACTCATTCACTGATCTGTGATACAGAGACAGGGGGCGGTCTACTCATCCCCTGAGTCTTTGATACAGAGACAGGGGCCTGCCTTCTCATCCCCTGAGTATGTGATAGAGAAACAGGGGGCGGTCTACTCATCCCCTGAGTCTGTGATACAGAGACAGGGGGCGGTCTACTCATTCACTGAGTCTGTGTTCCAGAAACAGGGGGCGGTCTACTCATCCACTGACTCTGTGGTCCAGAGACAGGGGGCGGTCTACTCATCCACTGAGTCTGTGATACAGAGACAGGGGGCGGTCTACTCATTCACTGATCTGTGATACAGAGACAGGGGGCGGTCTACTCATCCCTTGAGTCTGTGATACAGAGACAGGGGGGGTCTACTCATCACCTGAGTCTGTGATACAGAGACAGGGGGCGGTCTACTCATCCCCTGATTTGTTGATACAAAGACTGGGGGCGGTCTACTCATCCCCTGAGTTTGTGATGCAGAGACAGGGGGCGGTCTACACATCCCCTGAGTGAGTGATACAAAGACAGGGGCCGGTCTAGTCAGCCACGGATTCTGTGATACAGAGAAAGGGCGCTGTCTTCTCATCCACTGAGTCTGTGAAACAGAGATATGGGATGGTCTACTCATCCCCTGAGTTTGTGATACAGAGACAGGGGGCGGTCTACTCATCCCCTGAGTCTGTGATGCAGAGACAGGGGGCGGTCTTCTCATCCACTGAGTCTGTGAAACAGAGACATGGGATGGTCTACTCATCCCCTGACTCTGAGATACAGAGAAAGGGGGCGGTCTTCTCATCCACTGAGTCTGAAAAACAGAGACATGGGATGGTCTACTCATCCCCTGACTCTGAGATACAGAGAATGGTGGCGGTCTACTCATCCCCTGAGTCTGTGATGCAGAGACAGGGGGCGGTCTACTCATCCACTGAATCTGTGATACAGAGACAGGGGGCGGTCTACTCATCCCCTGAGTCTGAGATACAGAGACAAGGGGCAGTTTACTCATCCCCTGGGTCTGTGATTCAGAGGAAGGGGGCGGTCTACTCATCCCCTGAGTCTGTGATACAGAGACAGGGGGCGGTCTACTCATCCCGAGTTTGTTAGACAGAGACATGGGGCGGTCTACTCATCCCCTGAGTCTGTCATACAGAGAATGTGTGCGGTCTACACATCACCTGAGTCTGTGATACAGAGACAGGGGGCGGTCTACTCATCCCCCGAGTGTGTGATAAAGTGACAGGGGGCGGTCTACTCATTCCCTGAGTCTGTGATGCAGAGACAAGGGCCGGTCTAGTCATCCACTGACACTGAGATACAGAGAAAGGGGGCGGTCTTCTCATCCACTGTGGCTGTGATACAGAGACAGGGGGCGGTCTACTCATTCCCTAAATTTGTGATACAGAGACAGGGGGCACTCTACTCAGCCCCAAAGTCCCTGAAATACAGACAGGGGCCAGTCTACTCATCCCCTGAGTCTGAGATAAAGAGACAGGGGGCGGTCTGCTCATCCCCTGAGTCTGTGATACAGAGACAGGGGGCGGTCTACTCATCCCCTGAGTCTGATACAGAGACAGGGGGCGGTCTACTCATCCACTGACTCTGAGATAAAGAGACAGGGGGCGGTCTGCTCATCCCCTGAGTCTGTGATACAGAGACAGGGGGCGGTCTACTCATCCCCTGAGTCTGATACAGAGACAGGGGGCGGTCTACTCATCTCCTGAGTCTGTGATACAGAGACAGGGGGCGGTCTACTCATCCACTGAGTCTGTGATACAGAGACAGGGGGCTGTCTACTCATCCACTGAGTCTGTGATACAGAAACAGGGGGCGGTCTACTCATCCACTGAATCTGTGATACAGAGACAGAGGGCGGTCTACTCATCTCCTGAGTCTGTGATACAGAGACAGGGGGCGGTCTACTCATACACTGAGTCTGTGATACAGAGACAGGGGGCAGTCTGCTCATCTCCTGAGTCTTTGATACAGAGACAGGGGGCGGTCTACTCATCTCCTGAGTCTGTGATACAGAGACAGGGGGCGGTCTACTCATACACTGAGTCTGTGATACAGAGACAGGGGGCAGTCTGCTCATCTCCTGAGTCTGTGATACAGAGACAGGGGGCGGTCTACTCATACACTGAGTCTGTGATACAGAGACAGGGGGCAGTCTACTCATCTCCTGAGTCTGTGATACAGAGACAGGGGGCGGTCTACTCATACACTGAGTCTGTGATACAGAGACAGGGGGCAGTCTGCTCATCCACTGAGAGTGTGATACAGAGACAGGGGGCGGTCTCCTCATCCCCTGAGTCTGTGATACAGAGACAGGGGGCAGTCTGCTCATCCACTGAGAGTGTGATGCAGAGACAGGGGGCGGTCTACTCATCCCCTGAGTCTGTGATACAGAGACAGGGGGCAGTCTCCTCATCCCCTGAGTTTGTGATACAGAGACAGGGGTCGGTCTACTCATCCCCTGAGTCTGTGATACAGAGACAGGGGGCGGTCTACTCATCCCGAGTTTGTTAGACAGAGACAGGGGGCGGTCAACTCATCCCCTGAGTCTGTCATACAGAGAATGTGTGCGGTCTACACATCACCCGAGTGTGTGATAAAGAGACAGGGGGCGGTCTACTCATTCACTGATCTGTGATACAGAGACAGGGGGCGGTCTACTCATTCCCTGAGTCTGTGATACAGAGAAAGGGGGCAGTCTACTCATCCCCTGAGTCTGAGATACAGAGACAAGGGGCAGTTTACTCATCCCCTGGGTCTGTGATGCAGAGGAAGGGGGCGGCCTCCTCATTCACTGAGTCTGTGATACAGAAACAGGGGGCAGTCTACTCATCCACTGACTCTGTGATCCAGAGACAGGGGGCGGTCTACTCATCCCTTGAGTCTGTGATACAGAGACAGGAGGCGGTCTACTCATCCACTGAGTCTGTGAAACAGAGACATGGGATGGGCTACTCATCCCCTGACTCAGAGATACAGAGAATGGGGGCGGTCTGCTCATCCCCTGAGTCTGTGATGCAGAGACAGGGGGCTGTCTACTCATCCACTGAATCTGTGATACAGAGACTGGGGGCGGTCTACTCATCCACCGAGTCTGTGATACAAAGACAGGGGGCGGTCTACTCATTCACTGATCTGTGATACAGAGACAGGAGGTGGCCTACTCATCCCCTGAGTCTATGACACAGAGACAGGGGGCGGTCTATTCATCCCCTGAGTCTTTGATACAGAGACAGGGGCCCGTCTTCTCTTCCACTGAGTCTGTGATACAGAGACAGGGGGCGGTCTACTCATTCCCTGAGTCTGTGATACAGAGACAGGGGGCGGTCTACTCATCCCTTGAGTCTGTGATACAGAGACAGGAGGCGGTCTACTCATCCCCTGAGTCTATGATGCAGAGACAGAGGGCGCTCTACTCATCCCCTGTGTCCATGATAGAGAGACAGGGGGCGCTCTACTTATCCGCTGAGTCTATGATGGAGAGACAGCGGGCGGTCCAGTCATTCCCTGAGTCTGTGATACAGTGACAGGGGCGGTCTACTCATCCCCTGAGTGTGTGACACAGAGACAGGGAGCGGTCTACTCATTCCCTAAATTTGTGATACAGAGACAGGGGGCGGTCGACTCATTCCCTGAGTCTGTGATACAGAGAAAGGGGGCAGTCCAGTCATCCCCTGAGTCTGAGATACAGAGACAAGGGGCAGTTTACTCATCCCCTGGGTCTGTGATTCAGAGGAAGGGGGCGGTCTACTCATACCCTGAGTCTGTGATACAGAGACAGGGGGCGGTCTACTCTTCCCGAGTTTGTTAGACAGAGACAGGGGGCGGTCTACTCATCACCTGAGTCTGTGATACAGAGACAGGGGGCGGTCTACTCTCCCCCGAGTGTGTGATAAAGAGACAGGGGGCGGTCTACGCATCCACTGAATCTGTGATACAGAGACAGGGGGCAGTCTACTCATCCACTGTGTCTGTGATATAGAGACAGGGGGCGGTCTACTCATCCCCTGAGTCTGTGATACAGAGACAGGGGGCGGTCTACTCATCCCCTGAGTCTGTGATACAGAGAAAGGGGGCGTTCTACTCATTCACTTAGTCTGTGATACAGAGACAGGGGGCGGTCTACTCATCCCCTGAGTCTGTGATACAGAGACAGGGGGCGGTCTACTCATCCACTGAGTCAGTGATACAGAGACAGGGGGCGCTCTACTCATCCACTGAGTCTGTGATACAGAGACAGGGGGCAGTCCACTCATTCACTGATCTGTGATACAGAGACAGGGGGCGCTCTACTCATCCCTTGAGTCCGTGATACAGAGACAGGAGGCGGTCTACTCATCCCCTGAGTCTATGATACAGAGACGGTGGGCGGTCTATTCATCCCCTGAGTCTTTGATACAGAGACATGGGCCTGCCTTCTCATCCACTGAGTCTGTGATACAGTGACAGGGGGCGGCCTACTCATTCCCTGAGTCTGTGATGCAGAGAAAGGGGGCAGTCTACTCATCCCCAAAGTCTGAGAAACAGAGACAGGGGGCGGTCTACTCATCCCCTGAGTCTGTGACACAGAGACAGGGGGCGGTCTACTCATCCACTGACTCTGAGATAAAGAGACAGGGGGCGGTCTTATCATCCACTGAATCTGTGATAGACAGACAGGGGGCTGTCTACTCATCCACTGAATCTGTGATACAGAGACAGGGGGCGCACTAGTCATCCCCTGAGTCTGTGATACAGAGACAGGGGGCGCTTATCTCATCCCCTGAGTCTGTGAATCAGAGACAGGGGGCGGTCCACTCATCCCCTGAGTCTGTGATACAGAGACAGGGGGCGGACTACTCATTCACTCAGTCTGTGATACAGAGACAGGGGCCGGTCTACTCATCACCTGAGTCTGTGATACAGAGACAGGGGCCGGTCTACTCATCACCTGAGTCTGTGATACAGAGACAGGGGGCGGTCTACTCATCCCCCGAGTGTGTGATACAGAGAAAGGGGGCAGTCTACTCATCCACTGAGTCTGTGATTCAGAGGAAGGGGGCGGTCTACTCATCCACTGAGTCTGTGATACAGAGAAAGGGGGCGGTCTACTCCTCCCGAGTTTGTTCGACAGAGACAGGGGGCGGTCTACTCATCCCCTGAGTCTGTCATGCAGAGACAGGGGTTGGTCTACTCATTCCCTGAGTCTGTGATACAGAGACAGGGGGCGGTCTACTCATCCCCTGAGTCTGTGATACAGAGACAAGGGGGGGTCTACTCATCCCCTGAGTCTGTGATACAGAGACAGGGGGCGGTCTACTTATCCCCTGAGTCTGTGATACAGAGACAGGGGGCGGTCTACTCATCCCCTGACTCTGTGATACAGAGACAGGAGGCGGTCTACTCATCCACTGTGTCTGTGATACAGCGACAGGGGGCGCTCTACTCATCCCCTGAGTCTGTGATACTGAGACATTAGGCGGTCTACTCATCCCCTGAGTCTATGATACAGAGACAGCGGGCGGTCTGCTCACCCCCTGAGTCTGTGATACAGAGAAAGGGGACGGACTACTCATCCCCTGAGTCTTTGATACAGCGAAAGGGGCCGGTCTTCTCATCCACTGAGTCTGTGATACAGAGACAGGGGGCGGTCTACTCATTCCCTGAGTCTGTGACACAGAGACAGGGGGCGGTCTACTCATCCCCTGACTCTGAGATACCGAGAAAGGGGGCGGTCTACTCATCCCCTGAGTCTGTGATGCAGAGACAGGGGGCGGTCTCCTCATCCACTGACTCTGAGATAAAGAGACAGGGGGCGGTCTTCTCATCCACTGAGTATGTGATACAGAAACAGGGGGCGGTCTACTCATCCCCTGAGTCTGTGATACAGAGACAGGGGGCGGTCTACTCATTCACTCAGTCTGTGATACAGTGACAGGGAGCGGTCTACTCACCACTGTGTCTGTGATAAAGAGACAGGGGGCGGTCTACTCATCCCCTGAGTCTGTGATGCAGAGACAGGGGGCGGTCTGCTCATCCCCTGAGTATGTGATATCGAAACAGGGGGCAGTCTACTCATCCCCTGAATCTGTGATATAGAGACAGTGTGCGGTCTACTCAACCCCTGAGTCTATTATACAGAGACAGGGAGCGGTCTACTCACCACTGTGTCTGTGATAAAGAGACAGGGGGCGGTCTACTCATACCCTGAGTCTGTGATACAGAGATAGGGGGCTGTCTACTCATCCCCTGAGTCTGTGATACAGAGACAGCAGGCGGTCTACTCATCCCCTGGGTCTGTGATACAAAGACAGTGGACGGTCTACTCATCCCATGAGACTGTGATACAGAGGCAGGAGGCGGTCAACTCATCCCCTGAATCTGTGATACAAAGACAGGGGTCGGTCTACTCTTCCCCTGAGTCGATGACACAGAGACAGGGGGCTTTCAACTCATCCCCTGAATCTGTGATACAGAGGAAGGGACAGTCTACTCATCCCCTGAGCCTGTAATACAGAGACAGGGGGCGGTCTACTCGTCCCCTGAGTCCGGGATAGAGAGGAAGGGGACGGTCTACTCATCCCCCGAGTGTGTGATAAAGAGACAGGGGCCGATCTACTCATTCCCTGAGTCTGTGATACATAGACAGGGGGTGGTCTACTCATCCCTTGAGTATGTGATACAGAGACAGGGGGCGGTCTACTCATCCCCTGAGTCTGTGATACAGAGACAGGGGCCCTCTACTCATCCCCTGAGTATGTGATACAGCGACAGGGGGCGGTCTACTCATCCCCTGAGTATGTGATACATAGACAGGGGGCGCTCTACTCATCCCCTGAGTATGTGAAACAGAGACAGGGGGCGGTCTACTCATCCCTTGAGTCTGTGATACAGAGACAGGAGGCGGTCTACTCATCCCCTGAGTCTATGATACAGAGACAGGGGGCGGTCTATTCATCCCCTGAGTCTTTGATACAGAGACAGGGGGTGGTCTACTCATCCCTTGAGTATGTGATACAGAGACAGGGGGCGGTCTACTCATCCCTTGAGTCTGTGATACAGCGACAGGGGGCGGTCTACTCATCCCCTGAGTATGTGATACATAGACAGGGGGCGCTCTACTCATCCCCTGAGTATGTGAAACAGAGACAGGGGGCGGTCTACTCATCCCTTGAGTCTGTGATACAGAGACAGGAGGCGGTCTACTCATCTACTGAGTCTGTGATACAGAGACAGAGGGCGCTCTACTTATCCCCTGAGTCTAAGATAGAGAGACAGCGGGCGGTCTTCTCATCCACTGAGTCTGTGATACAGAGACAGGGGGCGGTCTACTCATTCCCTGAGTCTGTGACACAGAGACAGGGGGCGGTCTACTCATCACCTGAGTCTGTGATGCAGAGACAGGGGGCGGTCTACTCATCCCCTGAGTCTGTGATACAGTGACAGGGGGCGGTCTACTCATCCCCTGACTCTGAGATACCGAGAAAGGGGGCGGTCTACTCATCCCCTGAGTCTGTGATGCAGAGACAGGGGGCGGTCTACTCATCCACTGACTCTGAGATAAAGAGACAGGGGGCGGTCTTCTCATCCACTGAATATGTGATACAGAAACAGGGGGCGGTCTACTCATCCCCTGAGTCTGTGATACAGAGACAGGGGGCGGTCTACTCATTCACTGAGTCTGTGATACAGAAACAGGGGGCGGTCGACTCATCCACTGACTCTGTGGTCCAGAGATAGGGGGCGGTCTACACATCCACTGTGTCTGTGATACAGAGAAAGGGGGCGCTCTACTCATCCACTGACTCTGTGATCCAGAGACAGGGGGCGGTCTACTCACCACTGTGTCTGTGATAAAGAGACAGGGGGCGGTCTGCTCATCCCCTGAGTATGTGATATCGAAACAGGGGGCAGTCAACTCATCCCCTGAGTCTGTGATACAGAGACAGGGGGCGGTCTACTCATCCCCTGAGTCTGTGATACAGAGACAAGGGGCGGTCTGCTCATCCCCTGAGTATGTGATATCGAAACAGGGGGCAGTCCACTCATCCCCTGAATCTGTGATATAGAGACAGTGTGCGGTCTACTCAACCCCTGAATCTATTATACAGAGAGAGGGGGCAGACTACTCATCCCCTGAATCAATGATAGAAGATAGGGGGCGGTCTACTCATACCCTGAGTCTATTATACAGAGACAGGAGGCGGTCTACTCATCCCCTGGGTCTGTGATACAAAGACAGTGAACGGTCTACTCATCCCATGAGACTGTGATACAGAGGCAGGAGGCGGTCAACTCATCCCCTGAATCTGTGATACAGAGACAGGGGTCGGCCTACTCTTCCCCTGAGTCGATGATACAGAGACAGGGGGCGTTCGACTCTTCCCCTGAGTCTGAGATGCAGAGGCAGGAGGCGGTCAACTCATCCCCTGAATCTGTGATACAAAGACAGGGGTCGGTCTACTCTTCCCCTGAGTCGATGATACAGAGACAGGGGGCGTTCAACTCATCCCCTGAATCTGTGATACAGAGGAAGGGACAGTCTACTCATCCCCTGAGCCTGTGATACAGAGACAGGGGGCGGTCTACTCATCCCCTGAGTCCGTGATACAGAGGAAGGTGACGGTCTACTCATCCCCCGAGTGTGTGATAAAGAGACAGGGGGCGATCTACTCATTCCCTGCGTCTGTGATACATAGACAGGGGGTGGTCTACTAATCCCTTGAGTATGTGATACAGAGACAGGGGGCGGTCTACTCATCTACTGAGTCTGTGATACAGAGACAGAGGGCGCTCGACTCATCCCCTGTGTCCTTGATAGAGAGAATTGGGGCGCTCTACTTATCCCCTGAGTATGTGATACAGAAACAGAGGGCGGTCTACTCATTCACTGAGTCTGTGATACAGAAACAGGGGGCGGTCTACTCATCCCCTGAGTATGTGATACAGAGACAGGGGGCGGTCTTCTCATCCACTGTGTCTGTGATACAGAGACAGGGGCCCTCTACTCATCCCCTGAGTATGTGATACAGAGACAGGGGGCGGTCTTCTCATCCACTGAGTCTGTGATGCGGAGACAGAGGGCAGTCTACTCATCCACTGACTCTGTGATACAGAGACAGGGGGTGGTCTACTCATCCCTTGAGTCTGTGATACAGAGACAGGGGGCGGTCTACTCATTCCCTGAGTCTGTGATACATAGACAGGGTGTGGTCTACTCATCCCTTGAGGATGTGATACTGAGACAGGGGGCGGTCTATTCATCCCCTGAGTCTTTGATACAGAGACAGGGGCCCGTCTTCTCATCCACTGAGTCTGTGACACAGAGACAGGGGGCGGTCTACTCATCCACTGAGTCTGTGATCCAGAGACAGGGGGCGGTCTACTCATTCCCTGAGTCTGTGATACATAGACAGGGGGTTGTCTACTCATCCCTTGAGGATGTGATACAGAGACAGGGGGCGGTCTACTCATCCCTTGAGTCTGTGATACAGAGACAGGAGGCGGTCTACTCATCTACTGAGTCTGTGATACAGAGACAAATGGCGCTCTACTCATCCCCTGTGTCCATGATAGAGAGACAGGGGGCGCTCTACTCATCCCCTGAGTCTATGATAGAGAGACAGCGGGCGGTCTGCTCATCCCCGGAGTCTTTGATACAGAGACAGGGGCCGGTCTTCTCATCCACTGAGCCTGTGATACAGAGAAAGGGGACAGACTACTCATCCACTGAGTCTGTGATACAGAGACAGGGGGCAGTGTACTCATCCCCTGAGTCTTTGATACAGCGAAAGGGGCCGTTCTTCTCATCCACTGAGTCTGTGATACAGAGACAGGGGACGGTCTACTCATCCAAAGAGTCTGTGATACAGAGACAGGGGGCGGTCTACTCATTCCCTGAGTCTGTGACACAGAGACAGGGGGCGGTCTACTCATCACCTGAGTCTGTGATACAGAGACAGGGGGCGGTCTACTCATCCCCCGAGTCTATTGATACAGAGACAGGGGGCGGTCTACTCATCCCCTGAGTCTGAGATAAAGAGACAAGGGGCAGTTTACTCATCCCCTGGGTCTGTGATACAGAGGAAGGGGGCGGTCTACTCATCCCCTGAGTCTATGATACAGAGACGGTGGGCGGTCTATTCATCCCCTGAGTCTTTCATACAGAGACATGGGCCTGCCTTCTCATCCACTGAGTCTGTGATACAGTGACAGGGGGCGGCCTACTCATTCCCTGAGTCTGTGATACAGAGACAGGGGCGGTCTACTCATCCACTGACTCTGAGATAAAGAGACAGGGGGCGGTCTTATCATCCACTGAATCTGTGATAGACAGACAGGGGGCTGTCTACTCATCCACTGAATCTGTGATACAGAGACAGGGGGCGGTCTACTCATCCCTTGAGGATGTGATACAGAGACAGGGGGCGGTCCACTCATCCCCTGAGTCTGTGATACAGAGACAGGGGGCGGTCTACTCATTCACTCAGTCTGTGATACAGAGACAGGGGCCGGTCTACTCATCACCTGAGTCTGTGATACAGAGACAGGGGGCGCTCTACTCATCCCCTGAGTCTGTGATACAGAGACAGGGGGGGGGTCTACTCATCCACTGACTCTGAGATAAAGAGACAGGGGGCGGTCTTATCATCCACTGAATCTGTGATAGACAGACAGGGGGCTGTCTACTCATCCACTGAATCTGTGATACAGAGACAGGGGGCGGTCTACTCATCCCTTGAGGATGTGATACAGAGACAGGGGGCGGTCCACTCATCCCCTGAGTCTGTGATACAGAGACAGGGGGCGGTCTACTCATTCACTCAGTCTGTGATACAGAGACAGGGGCCGGTCTACTCATCACCTGAGTCTGTGATACAGAGACAGGGGGCGGTCTACTCATCCCCCGAGTGTGTGATACAGAGAAAGGGGGCAGTCTACTCATCCACTGAGTCTGTGATTCAGAGGAAGGGGGCGGTCTACTCATCCCCTGAGTCTGTGATACAGAGAAAGGGGGCGGTCTACTCCTCCCGAGTTTGTTCGACAGAGACAGGGGGCGGTCTACTCATCCCCTTAGTCTGTCATGCAGAGACAGGGGTTGGTCTACTCATCCCCTGAGTCTGTGATACAGAGACAGGGGGCGGTCTACTCATCCCCTGAGTCTGTGATACAGAGACAGGGGGGGGTCTACTCATCCCCTGAGTCTGTGATACAGAAACAGGGGGCGGTCGACTCATCCACTGACTCTGTGGTCCAGAGATAGGGGGCGGTCTACACATCCACTGTGTCTGTGATACAGAGAAAGGGGGCGCTCTACTCATCCACTGACTCTGTGATCCAGAGACAGGGGGCGGTCTACTCACCACTGTGTCTGTGATAAAGAGACAGGGGGCGGTCTGCTCATCCCCTGAGTATGTGATATCGAAACAGGGGGCAGTCAACTCATCCCCTGAGTCTGTGATACAGAGACAGGGGGCGGTCTACTCATCCCCTGAGTCTGTGATACAGAGACAAGGGGCGGTCTGCTCATCCCCTGAGTATGTGATATCGAAACAGGGGGCAGTCCACTCATCCCCTGAATCTGTGATATAGAGACAGTGTGCGGTCTACTCAACCCCTGAATCTATTATACAGAGAGAGGGGGCAGACTACTCATCCCCTGAATCAATGATAGAAGATAGGGGGCGGTCTACTCATACCCTGAGTCTATTATACAGAGACAGGAGGCGGTCTACTCATCCCCTGGGTCTGTGATACAAAGACAGTGAACGGTCTACTCATCCCATGAGACTGTGATACAGAGGCAGGAGGCGGTCAACTCATCCCCTGAATCTGTGATACAGAGACAGGGGTCGGCCTACTCTTCCCCTGAGTCGATGATACAGAGACAGGGGGCGTTCGACTCTTCCCCTGAGTCTGAGATGCAGAGGCAGGAGGCGGTCAACTCATCCCCTGAATCTGTGATACAAAGACAGGGGTCGGTCTACTCTTCCCCTGAGTCGATGATACAGAGACAGGGGGCGTTCAACTCATCCCCTGAATCTGTGATACAGAGGAAGGGACAGTCTACTCATCCCCTGAGCCTGTGATACAGAGACAGGGGGCGGTCTACTCATCCCCTGAGTCCGTGATACAGAGGAAGGTGACGGTCTACTCATCCCCCGAGTGTGTGATAAAGAGACAGGGGGCGATCTACTCATTCCCTGCGTCTGTGATACATAGACAGGGGGTGGTCTACTAATCCCTTGAGTATGTGATACAGAGACAGGGGGCGGTCTACTCATCCCTTGAGTCTGTGATACAGAGACAGGAGGCGGTCTACTCATCTACTGAGTCTGTGATACAGAGACAGAGGGCGCTCGACTCATCCCCTGTGTCCATGATAGAGAGAATTGGGGCGCTCTACTTATCCCCTGAGTATGTGATACAGAAACAGAGGGCGGTCTACTCATTCACTGAGTCTGTGATACAGAAACAGGGGGCGGTCTACTCATCCCCTGAGTATGTGATACAGAGACAGGGGGCGGTCTTCTCATCCACTGTGTCTGTGATACAGAGACAGGGGCCCTCTACTCATCCCCTGAGTATGTGATACAGAGACAGGGGGCGGTCTTCTCATCCACTGAGTCTGTGATGCGGAGACAGAGGGCAGTCTACTCATCCACTGACTCTGTGATACAGAGACAGGGGGTGGTCTACTCATCCCTTGAGTCTGTGATACAGAGACAGGGGGCGGTCTACTCATTCCCTGAGTCTGTGATACATAGACAGGGTGTGGTCTACTCATCCCTTGAGGATGTGATACTGAGACAGGGGGCGGTCTATTCATCCCCTGAGTCTTTGATACAGAGACAGGGGCCCGTCTTCTCATCCACTGAGTCTGTGACACAGAGACAGGGGGCGGTCTACTCATCCACTGAGTCTGTGATCCAGAGACAGGGGGCGGTCTACTCATTCCCTGAGTCTGTGATACATAGACAGGGGGTTGTCTACTCATCCCTTGAGGATGTGATACAGAGACAGGGGGCGGTCTACTCATCCCTTGAGTCTGTGATACAGAGACAGGAGGCGGTCTACTCATCTACTGAGTCTGTGATACAGAGACAAATGGCGCTCTACTCATCCCCTGTGTCCATGATAGAGAGACAGGGGGCGCTCTACTCATCCCCTGAGTCTATGATAGAGAGACAGCGGGCGGTCTGCTCATCCCCGGAGTCTTTGATACAGAGACAGGGGCCGGTCTTCTCATCCACTGAGCCTGTGATACAGAGAAAGGGGACAGACTACTCATCCACTGAGTCTGTGATACAGAGACAGGGGGCAGTGTACTCATCCCCTGAGTCTTTGATACAGCGAAAGGGGCCGTTCTTCTCATCCACTGAGTCTGTGATACAGAGACAGGGGACGGTCTACTCATCCAAAGAGTCTGTGATACAGAGACAGGGGGCGGTCTACTCATTCCCTGAGTCTGTGACACAGAGACAGGGGGCGGTCTACTCATCACCTGAGTCTGTGATACAGAGACAGGGGGCGGTCTACTCATCCCCCGAGTCTGTGATACAGAGACAGGGGGCGGTCTACTCATCCCCTGAGTCTGAGATAAAGAGACAAGGGGCAGTTTACTCATCCCCTGGGTCTGTGATACAGAGGAAGGGGGCGGTCTACTCATCCCCTGAGTCTATGATACAGAGACGGTGGGCGGTCTATTCATCCCCTGAGTCTTTCATACAGAGACATGGGCCTGCCTTCTCATCCACTGAGTCTGTGATACAGTGACAGGGGGCGGCCTACTCATTCCCTGAGTCTGTGATACAGAGACAGGGGCGGTCTACTCATCCCCTGAGTCTGAGATACAGAGACAGGGGGGGGGTCTACTCATCCACTGACTCTGAGATAAAGAGACAGGGGGCGGTCTTATCATCCACTGAATCTGTGATAGACAGACAGGGGGCTGTCTACTCATCCACTGAATCTGTGATACAGAGACAGGGGGCGGTCTACTCATCCCTTGAGGATGTGATACAGAGACAGGGGGCGGTCCACTCATCCCCTGAGTCTGTGATACAGAGACAGGGGGCGGTCTACTCATTCACTCAGTCTGTGATACAGAGACAGGGGCCGGTCTACTCATCACCTGAGTCTGTGATACAGAGACAGGGGGCGCTCTACTCATCCCCTGAGTCTGTGATACAGAGACAGGGGGGGGGTCTACTCATCCACTGACTCTGAGATAAAGAGACAGGGGGCGGTCTTATCATCCACTGAATCTGTGATAGACAGACAGGGGGCTGTCTACTCATCCACTGAATCTGTGATACAGAGACAGGGGGCGGTCTACTCATCCCTTGAGGATGTGATACAGAGACAGGGGGCGGTCCACTCATCCCCTGAGTCTGTGATACAGAGACAGGGGGCGGTCTACTCATCCCCCGAGTGTGTGATACAGAGAAAGGGGGCAGTCTACTCATCCACTGAGTCTGTGATTCAGAGGAAGGGGGCGGTCTACTCATCCCCTGAGTCTGTGATACAGAGAAAGGGGGCGGTCTACTCATTCACTCAGTCTGTGATACAGAGACAGGGGCCGGTCTACTCATCACCTGAGTCTGTGATACAGAGACAGGGGGCGGTCTACTCATCCCCCGAGTGTGTGATACAGAGAAAGGGGGCAGTCTACTCATCCACTGAGTCTGTGATTCAGAGGAAGGGGGCGGTCTACTCATCCCCTGAGTCTGTGATACAGAGAAAGGGGGCGGTCTACTCCTCCCGAGTTTGTTCGACAGAGACAGGGGGCGGTCTACTCATCCCCTTAGTCTGTCATGCAGAGACAGGGGTTGGTCTACTCATCCCCTGAGTCTGTGATACAGAGACAGGGGGCGGTCTACTCATCCCCTGAGTCTGTGATACAGAGACAGGGGGGGGTCTACTCATCCCCTGAGTCTGTGATACAGAGACAGGGGGCGGTCTACTCATCCCCTGAGTCTGTGATACAGAGACAGGGGGCGGTCTACTCATCCCCTGACTCTGTGATACAGAGACAGGGGGCGGTCTACTCATCCACTGACTCTGAGATAAAGAGACAGTGGGCGGTCTTCTCATCCACTGACTCTGAGATACCGAGAAAGGGGGCGGTCTACTCATCCCCTGAGTCTGTGATGCAGAGACAGGGGGCGGTCTACTCATCCCCTGACTCTGAGATACCGAGAAAGGGGGCGGTCTACTCATCCCCTGAGTCTGTGATGCAGAGACAGGGGGCGGTCTCCTCATCCACTGACTCTGAGATAAAGAGACAGGGGGCGGTCTTCTCATCCACTGAGTATGTGATACAGAAACAGGGGGCGGTCTACTCATCCCCTGAGTCTGTGATACAGAGACAGGGGGCGGTCTACTCATTCACTCAGTCTGTGATACAGAGACAGGGGGCGGACTACTCACCACTGTGTCTGTGATAAAGAGACAGGGGGCGGTCTACTCATCCCCTGAGTCTGTGATGCAGAGACAGGGGGCTGTCTGCTCATCCCCTGAGTATGTGATATCGAAACAGGGGCAGTCTACTCATCCCCTGAATCTGTGATATAGAGACAGTGTGCGGTCTACTCAACCCCTGAGTCTATTATACAGAGACAGGGGGCAGACTACTCATCCCCTGAATCAATGATACAAGATAGGGGGCGGTCTACTCATACCCTGAGTCTGTGATACAGAGATAGGGGGCTGTCTACTCATCCCCTGAGTCTGTGATACAGAGACAGCAGGCGGTCTACTCATCCCCTGGGTCTGTGATACAAAGACAGTGGACGTTCTACTCATCCCATGAGACTGTGATACAGATGCAGGAGGCGGTCAACTCATCCCCTGAATCTGTGATACAAAGACAGGGGTCGGTCTACTCTTCCCCTGAGTCGATGACACAGAGACAGGGGGCTTTCAACTCATCCCCTGAATCTGTGATACAGAGGAAGGGACAGTCTACTCATCCCCTGAGCCTGTAATACAGAGACAGGGGGCGGTCTACTCATCCCCTGAGTCCGTGATACAGAGGAAGGGGACGGTCTACTCATCCCCCGAGTGTGTGATAAAGAGACAGGGGGCGGTCTACTCATACCCTGAGTCTATTATACAGAGACAGGAGGCGGTCTACTCATCCCCTGGGTCTGTGATACAAAGACAGTGAACGGTCTACTCATCCCATGAGACTGTGATACAGAGGCAGGAGGCGGTCAACTCATCCCCTGAATCTGTGATACAGAGACAGGGGTCGGTCTACTTTTCCCCTGAGTCGATGATACAAAGACAGGGGGCGGTCTACTCATCCCTTGAGTCTGTGATACAGAGACAGGAGGCGGTCTACTCATCTACTGAGTCTGTGATACAGAGACAGAGGGCGCTCGACTCATCCCCTGTGTCCATGATAGAGAGAATTGGGGCGCTGTACTTATCCCCTGAGTATGTGATACAGAAACAGAGGGCGGTCTACTCATTCACTGAGTCTGTGATACAGAAACAGGGGGCGGTCTACTCATCCCCTGAGTATGTGATACAGAGACAGGGGGCGGTCTTCTCATCCACTGAGTCTGTGATGCGGAGAGAGAGGGCAGTCTACTCATCCACTGACTCTGTGATACAGAGACAGGGGGTGGTCTACTCATCCCTTGAGTCTGTGATACAGAGACAGGGGGCGGTCTACTCATTCCCTGAGTCTGTGATACATAGACAGGGTGTGGTCTACTCATCCCTTGAGGATGTGATACTGAGACAGGGGGCGGTCTATTCATCCCCTGAGTCTTTGATACAGAGACAGGGGCCCGTCTTCTCATCCACTGAGTCTGTGACACAGAGACAGGGGGCGGTCTACTCATCCACTGAGTCTGTGATCCAGAGACAGGGGGCGGTCTACTCATTCCCTGAGTCTGTGATACATAGACAGGGGGTGGTCTACTCATCCCTTGAATCTGTGATACAGAGACAGGAGGCGGTCTACTCATCTACTGAGTCTGTGATACAGAGACAAATGGCGCTCTACTCATCCCCTGTGTCCATGATAGAGAGACAGGGGGCGCTCTACTCATCCCCTGAGTCTATGATAGAGAGACAGCGGGCGGTCTGCTCATCCCCGGAGTCTTTGATACAGAGACAGGGGCCGGTCTTCTCATCCACTGAGCCTGTGATACAGAGAAAGGGGACAGACTACTCATCCACTGAGTCTGTGATACAGAGACAGGGGGCAGTGTACTCATCCCCTGAGTCTTTGATACAGCGAAAGGGGCCGTTCTTCTCATCCACTGAGTCTGTGATACAGAGACAGGGGACGGTCTACTCATCCAAAGAGTCTGTGATACAGAGACAGGGGGCGGTCTACTCATTCCCTGAGTCTGTGACACAGAGACAGGGGGCGGTCTACTCATCACCTGAGTCTGTGATACAGAGACAGGGGGCGGTCTACTCATCCCCCGAGTCTGTGATACAGAGACAGGGGGCGGTCTACTCATCCCCTGAGTCTGTGATACAGCGACAGGGGGCGGTCTACTCATCCCCCGAGTGTGTGATGCAGAGAAAGGGGGCAGTCTACTCATCCCCTGAGTCTGAGATACAGAGACAAGAGGCAGTTTACTCATCCCCTGGGTCTGTGATTCAGAGGAAGGGGGCGGCCTACTCATCCCCTGAGTCTGTGATACAGAGACAGGGGGCGGGCTACTCATCCCGAGTTTGTTAGACAGAGACAGGGGGCGGTCCACTCAACCCCTGAGTCTGTGATACAGAGACAGGGGGTGGTCTACTCATCCCCCGAGTGTGTGACAAAGAGACAGGGGGCGGACTACACATTCCCTGAGTCTGTGATACAGAGAAAGGGGGCAGTCTGCTCATCCCCTGAGTCTGAGATACAGAGACAAGGGGCAGTTTACTCATCCCCTGGGTCTGTGATTCAGAGGAAGGGGACTCTTCTACCCATCCTCTGAGTCTGTGACACAGAGACAGGAGGCCGTCTACACATCCCCTGAGTCTGTGATACAGAGACACGGAGGGGTCTACTCATCCCCTGAGTCTGTGATACAGAGACAGGGGGCGGTCTATTCATCCCCTAAGTCTGTGATACAGAGACTGGGGGGGGTCTACTCATCCCCTGAGTCTGTGATACAGTGACAGGGGGCTGTCTACTCATCCACTGAGTCTGTGATACAGAGACAGGGGACGGTCTACTCATCCCGTGAGTCTGTGATGCAGAGACAGGGGGCGGTCTACTCATCCACTGAGTCTGTGATACAAAGACAGGGGCCGGTCTAGTCAGCCACTGAGTCTGTGATACAGAGACAGCTGACGGTCTACTCATCCACTGAGCCTGAGATACAAAGACAGGGGCCGGTCTATTCATCCAAATAGTCTGTGATACAGAGACAGGGGGCGGTCTACTCATTCCCTGAGTCTGTGATACAGAGACAGGAGGCGGTCTACTCATCTACTGAGTCTGTGATACAGAGACAGAGGGCGGTCTTCTCATCCACTGTGTCTGTGATACAGAGACAGGGGGCGGTCTACTCATCCCCTGAGTCTTTGATACAGAGACAGGGGCCTGTCTTCTCATCCACTGAGCCTGTGATACAGAGAAAGGGGACAGACTACTTATCCACTGAGTCTGTGATACAGAGACAGGGGACGGTCTACTCATCCAAAGAGTCTGTGATACAGAGACAGGGGACGGTCTACTCATCCAAACAGTCTGTGATACATAGACAGGGGGCGGTCTACTCATCCCCTGAGTCTGTGAAACAGAGACAGGGGGAGGTCTACTCATCCCCCGAGTGTGTGATAAAGAGACAGTGGGCGGTCTACTCACCACCTGAGTCTGTGATACAGAGACAGGGGGCGGTCTACTCATCCCCCGAGTCTGTGATACAGAGACAGGGGGCGGTCTACTCATCCCCTGAGTGTGAGATAAAGAGACAAGGGGCAGTTTACTCATCCCCTGGGTCTGTGATACAGAGGAAGGGGGCGGTCTACTCATCCCCTGAGACTGTCATACAGAGTCAGGGGGCGGTCCAGTCATCCCCTGAGTCTGTGATACAGTGACAGGGGGCGGTCTACTCATCCCCTGAGTCTGTGATACAGAGACAGGTGGCGGTCTACTCATCCCCCGAGTATGTGATAAAGAAACAGGAGGCGGTCTACTCATTCCCTGAGTCTGTGATACAGAGGCAGGGGGCGGCCTACTCATCCCCCGAGTGTGTGATACAGAGAAAGGGGGCAGTCTTCTCATCCCATGAGTCTGAGATACAGAGACAACGGGCAGTTTACTCATCCACTGGGTCTGTGATTCAGAGGAAGGGGGCGGTCTACTCATCCCCTGAGTCTGTGATACAGAGACAGGGGGCGGTCTACTCATCCCGAGTTTGTTAGACAGAGACAGGGGGCGGTCTACTCATCCCCTGAGTCTGTGATACAGAGACAGGGGGCGGTCTACTCATCCCGAGTTTGTTAGACAGAGACAGGGGGCGGTCTACTCATCCCCTGAGTCTGAGATACAGAGACAAGGGGCAGTTTACTCATCCACTGAGTCTGTGACACAGAGACAGGGGGCAGTCTACACATCCCCTGAGTCTGTGATACAGAGACAGGGAGGGGTCTACTCATCCCCTGAGTCTGTGATACAAAGACAGGGGCCGTTCTACTCATTCCCTGAGTCTGTGATACATAGACAGGGGGTGGTCTACTCATCCCTTGAGGATGTGATACAGAGACAGGGGGCGGTCTACTCATCCCTAGAGTCTGTGATACAGAGACAGGAGGCGGTCTACTCATCTACTGAGTCTGTGATACAGAGACAGAGGGCGGTCTTCTCATCCACTGTGTCTGTGATACAGAGACAGGGGGCGGTCTACTCATCCCCTGAGTCTTTGATACAGAGACAGGGGCCTGTCTTCTCATCCACTGAGCCTGTGATACAGAGAAAGGGGACAGACTACTCATCCACTGAGTCTGTGATACAGAGACAGGGGACGGTCTACTCATCCAAAGAGTCTGTGGTACAGAGACAGGGGGCGGTCTACTCATCTTTTGAGTCTGTGATACAGAGACAGGGGGCGGTCTACTCATCCCCTGAGTTGTTGATACAAAGACTGGGGGCGGTCTACTCATCCCCTGAGTTTGTGATACAGAGACAGGGGGCGGTCTACACATCCCCTGAGTCTGTGAAACAGAGACAGGAGGCGGTCTACTCATTCACTGAGTCTGTCATACAGAGAATGTGTGCAGTCTACTCATCACCTGAGTCTGTGATACAGAGACAGGGGGCGGTCTACTCATCCCCCGAGTCTGTGATACAGAGACAGGGGGCGGTCTGCTCATCCCCTGAGTCTGAGATAAAGAGACAAGGGGCAGTATACTCATCCCCTGGGTCTGTGATACAGAGGAAGGGGGCGGTCTACTCATCCCCTGAGTCTGTGATACAGAGACAGGGGGCGGTCCAGTCATCCCCTGAGTCTGTGATACAGTGACAGGGGGCGGTCTACTCATCCCCTGAGTCTGTGATACAGAGACAGGTGGCGGTCTACTCATCCCCCGATTATGTGATAAAGAAACAGGAGGCGGTCTACTCATTCCCTGAGTCTGTGATACAGAGGCAGGGGGCGGCCTACTCATCCCCCGAGTGTGTGATACAGAGAAAGGGGGCAGTCTACTCATCCCATGAGTCTGAGATACAGAGACAAGGGGCAGTTTACTCATCCCCTGGGTCTGTGATTCAGAGGAAGGGGGCGGTCTACTCATCCCCTGAGTCTGTGATACAGAGACAGGGGGCGGTCTACTCATCCCGAGTTTGTTAGACAGAGACAGGGGGCGGTCTACTCATCCCCTGAGTCTGAGATACAGAGACAAGGGGCAGTTTACTCATCCACTGAGTCTGTGACACAGAGACAGGGGGCGGTCTACACATCCCCTGAGTCTGTGATACAGAGACAGGGAGGGGTCTACTCATCCCCTGAGTCTGTGATACAGAGACAGGGGGCTGTCTACTCATCCACTGAGTCTGTGATACAGAAACAGGGGGCGGTCTACTCATCCCCTGAGTCTGAGATACAAAGACAGGGGGCGGTCTACTCATCCACTGACTCTGAGATAAAGAGACAGGGGGCGGTCTTCTCATCCACTGAGTCTGTGAAACAGAGACGTGGGATGGTCTACTCATCCACTGACTCTGAGATACAGAGAAAGGGGGCGGTCTACTCATCCCCTGAGTCTGTGATGCAGAGACAGGGGGCGGTCTACACATCCACTGACTCTGAGATAAAGAGACAGGGGGCGGTCTTCTCATCCACTGAATCTGTGACACAGAGACAGGGGGCGGTCTACTCATCCCCTGAGTATGTGATACAGAAACAGGGGGCGGTCTACTCATCCCCTGAGTCTGTGATACAGAGTCAGGGGGCGGTGTACTCATCCACTGTGTCTGTGATACAGAGACAGGGGGCGCTCTACTCATCCCCTGAGTCAGTGATTCAGAGACAGGGGGCGGTCTACTCATCCCCTGAGTCTGTGATACAGAGGAAGGGGACGGTCTACTCATCCCCTGAGTGTGTGATAAAGAGACGGGGCGGTCTACTCATTCCCTGAGTCTGTGATACAGAGAAAGGGGGCAGTCTACTCATCCCCTGAGTCTGAGATACAGAGACAAGGGGCAGTTTACTCTTCCCCTGGGTCTGTGATACAGAGGAAAGGGACGGTCTGCTCATCCCCTGTGTCTGAGATACAGAGACAAGGGGCAGTTTACTCATCCCCTGAGTCTGTGATACAGAGACAGGGGGCGATCTACTCATCCTCTGCATGTGTGATACAAAGACAGGGGATGTACTACTCATCCCCTGAGTCTGTGATACAGAGACAGGGGGCGATCTACTCATCCTCTGCATGTGTGATACAAAGACAGGGGACGGTCTACTCATCCCTGAGTCTGTGATACAAAGACAGGGGACGGTCTACTCATCCCCTGAGTCCGTGATACAAAGACAGGGGGCGGACTGCTCATCACTTGAGTCTGTGATACAGAGACAGGGGGCGGTCTACTCATCCCCTGAGTCTGTGATACTGAGACAGGGGGCTGTCTCATCATCCCCTGAGTCTGTGAGACAAAGACAGGGGACGGTCTACTCATCCCATGAGTCTGTGAAAAAGAGGCAGGAGGCGGACAACTCATCCCTTGTGGCTGTGATACAGAGATAGGGGGCGGTCTACTCATGCCCTAAATTTGTGATACAGAGACAGGGGCGCTCTACTCATCCCGAGAGTTTGTGATACAGAGACAGGGGGCAGTCTACTTATCATCTGAGTCTGTGGTACGGAGACAAGGGGCAGTTTACTCATCCCCTGAGTCTGTGATGCAGAGACAGGGGACGGTCTGCTCATCCACTGAGTGTGAGATACAGAGACAGGGGGCGGTCTACTCATCCACTGACTCTGTGATACAGAGACAGGGGGCGGTCTACTCATCCCCTGGGTCTGTGATACAAAGACAGGGGGCGGTCTACTCATCCCCTGGGTCTGTGATACAGAGACAGGGGGCGGTCTACTCATCCCCTGGGTCTGTGATACTGAGACAGGGGACGGTCTACTCATCCACTGAGTGTGAGATACAGAGACAGGGGGCTGTCTCTTCATCCCCTGAGTCTGTGATACTGAGACAGGGGACGGTCTGCTCATCCACTGAGTGTGAGATACAGAGACAGGGGGCTGTCTCATCATCCCCTGAGTCTGTGATACAAAGACAGGGGACGGTCTGCTCATCCACTGAGTGTGAGATCCAGAGACAGGGGGCGGTCTTCTAATCCACTGACTCTGTGATACAAAGACAGGGGGCGGTCTTGTCATCCACTGAATCTGTGATACAGAAACAGGGGGCGGTCGACTCATCCACTGAGTCTGTGATACAGAGACAGAGGGCGGTCTACTCATTCACTGAGTCAGTGATACAGAGACAGGGGGCGGTCTACTCATCCCCTGAGTCTGTGATGCAGAGACAGGGGGCGGTCTACTCATCCCATGAGACTGTGATACAGAGGCAGGAGGCGGTCTACTCATCCACTGAGTCTGTGATGCAGAGACAGGGGTCGGTCTACTCTTCCCCTGAGTCGATCATACTGAGACAGGGGGCGTATCGACTCATCCCCTGAGTCTGTGATACAGAGACAGGGGGCGGTCTACTCATCCCCTGAGTCCGTGATACAGAGGAAGGGGACGGTCTACTCATCCCCCGAGTGTGTGATAAAGAGACAGGGGGCGGTCTTCTCATCCACTGGGTCTGTGATGCAGAGGAAGGGGACGGTCTACTCATCCCCTGAGTCTGTGATACAGAGAGAGGGGGCGGTCTACTCATCCCCTGAGTCTGTGATGCAGAGGAAGGGGACGGTCTACTCATCCCCTGAGTGTGTGATAAAGTGACAGGGGGCGGTCTACTCATTCCCTGAGTCTGTGATACAGAGAAAGGGGACGGTCTACTCATCACTTGAGTCTGTGATACAGAGACAGGGGGCGGTCTACTCATCCCCTGAGTCTGTAATACTGAGACAGGGGGCTGTCTCATCATCCCCTGAGTCTGTGATACAAAGACAGGGGGCGGTCTACTCATCCACTGAGTCTGTGATACAGAGACAGGGGGCGGTCTACTCATCCTCTGCATGTGTGATACAAAGACAGGGGACGGTCTACTCATCCCCTGAGTCCGTGATACAAAGACAGGGGGCGGACTACTCATCACTTGAGTCTGTGATACAGAGACAGGGGGCGGTCTACTCATCGCCTGAGTCTGTGATAATGAGACAGGGGGCTGTCTCATCATCCCCTGAATCTGTGATACAAAGACAGGGGACGGTCTGCTCATCCACTGAGTCTGTGATGCAGAGACAGGGGGCGGTCTACTCATCCCATGAGACTGTGATACAGAGGCAGGAGGCGGTCAACTCATCCCCTGAATCTGTGATACAAAGACAGGGGTCGGTCTACTCTTCCCCTGAGTCGATGATACAGAGACAGGGGGCGTATCGACTCATCCCCTGAGTCTGTGATACAGAGACAGGGGGCGGTCTACTCATCCCCTGAGTCCGTGATACAGAGGAAGGGGACGGTCTACTCATCCCCCGAGTGTGTGATAAAGAGACAGGGGGCGGTCTACTCATCCACTGGGTCTGTGATGCAGAGGAAGGGGACGGTCTACTCATCCCCTGAGTCTGTGATACAGAGAGAGGGGGCGGTCTACTCATCCCCTGAGTCTGTGATGCAGAGGAAGGGGACGGTCTACTCATCCCCTGAGTGTGTGATAAAGAGACAGGGGGCGGTCTACTCATTCCCTGAGTCTGTGATACAGAGAAAGGGGACGGTCTACTCATCACTTGAGTCTGTGATACAGAGACAGGGGGCGGTCTACTCATCCCCTGAGTCTGTGATACAAAGACAGGGGGAGGTCTACTCATCCACTGAGTCTGTGATACAGAGACAGGGGGCGGTCTACTCATCCTCTGCATGTGTGATACAAAGACAGGGGACGGTCTACTCATCCCCTGAGTCCGTGATACAAAGACAGGGGGCGGACTACTCATCACTTGAGTCTGTGATACAGAGACAGGGGGCGGTCTACTCATCGCCTGAGTCTGTGATAATGAGACAGGGGGCTGTCTCATCATCCCCTGAATCTGTGATACAAAGACAGGGGACGGTCTGCTCATCCACTGAGTGTGAGATACAGAGACAGGGGGCGGTCTTCTAATCCACTGACTCTGTGATACAAAGACAGGGGGCGGTCTTGTCATCCACTGAACCTGTGATACAGAGACAGGGGGCGGTCTACTCATCCACTGACTCTGTGATACAGAAACAGGGGGCGGTCTACTCATCCACTGAGTCTGTGATACAGAGACAGGGGGCGGTCTACTCATCCACTGAGTCTGTGATCCAGAGACAGGGGGCGGTCGACTCATCCACTGAGTCTGTGATACAGAGACGGAGGGCGGTCTACTCATCCCCTGGGTCTGTGATACAGAGACAGAGGGCGGTCTACTCATTCACTGAGTCTGTGATACAGAAACAGGGGGCGGTCTACTCATTCCTTGAGTCTGTGACACAGAGACAGGGGCCGGGCTTCTCATCCACTGAGTCTGTGATACAGAGATAGGGGGCGGTCTACTCATCCCCTGAATCTGTGATACAAAGACAGGGGTCGGTCTACTCTTCCCTTGAGTCGATGATACAGAGACAGGGGGCGTTCGACTCTTCCCCTGAGTCTGAGATACAGAGGCAGGAGGCGGTCAACTCATCCCCTGAATCTGTGTTACAAAGACAGGGGCGGTCTTCTCTTCCCCTGAGTCGATGATACAGAGGCAGGGGGCGTTCGACTCATCCCCTGAGTCTGTGATACAGAGACAGGGGGCGGTCTACTCATCCCCTGATTCTGTGATACAGAGACAGGGGCGGTCTACTCATCCCCTGAGTCCGTGATACAGAGGAAGGGGACGGTCTACTCATCCCCCGAGTGTGTGATAAAGAGACAGGGGGCGGTCTACTCATTCCCTGAGTCTGTGATACAGAGAAAGGGGGCAGTCTACTCATCCCCTGATTCTGAGATACAGAGACAGGGGGCGGTCTACTCATCCCCTGGGTCTGTGATACAGAGGAAGGGGACAGTCTACTCATCCCCTGAGTCTGTGATACAGAGAGAGGGGGCGGTCTACTCATCCCCTGAGTCTGTGATACAGAGGAAGGGGACGGTCTACTCATCCCCTGAGTGTGTGATAAAGAGACAGGGGGCGGTCTACTCATTCCCTGAGTCTGTGATACAGGGAAAGGGGCAGTCAACTCATCCCCTGAGGCTGAGATACAGAGACAAGGGGCAGTTTACTCATCCCCTGGGTCTGTGATACAGAGGAAGGGGACGGTCTACTCATCCCCTGAGTCTGTGATACAGAGACAGGGGGCGGTCTACTCATCCCCTGAGTCTGTGATACAGAGACAGGGGGCGGTCTACGCATCCCCTGAGTCTTTGATACAGAGACAGGGGGCGGTCTTCTCATCCCCTGAGTCTGTGATGCAGAGACAGGGGACGGTCTACTCATCCACTGACTCTGTGATACAGAGACAGGGGGCAGTCTGCTCATCGCCTGAGTCTTTGACACAGAGACAGGGGGCGGTCTCCTCATCCCCCGAGTCTGTGATACAGCGACAGGGGGCGGTCTACTCATCCCCCGAGTCTGTGATACAGAGACAGGGGGCGCTCTCCTCATTCCCTGAGCCTGTGATACAGAGACAGGGCGCGGTCTACTCATCCCCTGAGTCTGAGATACAGAGACAAGGGGCAGTTTACTCATCCCCTGGGTCTGTGATAGAGAGGAAGGGGGCGGTCTACTCATCCCTTGAGTCTGTGATACAGAGACAGGGGGCGGTCTACTCATCCCCTTAGTCTGTGATACAGAGACAGGGGGCAGTCTGCTCATCCACTGAGTTTGTGATACAAAGACAGGGGGCGGTCTACTTATCCCCTCAGTTTGTGATACAGAGACAGGGGGTGGTCTACTCATCCCCTGAGTCTTTGATATAGAGACAGGGGCCGGTCTAGCCATCCACGGAGTCTGTGATGCCTAGACAGGGGGCGGTCTACTCATCCACTGAGTGTGTGATACAAAGACAGGGGGCGGTCTCGTCATCCCCTAAATTTGTGATACAGAGACTGGGGGCAGTCTACTTATCCCCTCAGTTTGTGATACAGAGACAGGGGGCGGTCTACTCATCCCCCGAGTTTGTGATACAGAGACAGGGGGCGGTCTGCTCATACCCTGAGTCTGTGATAAAGTGACAGGGGGCGGTCTACTCATCCCCTGAGTCTGTGATACAGAGACAGGGGGCGGTCTACGCATCCCCTGAGTCTTTGATACAGAGACACTGGGCGGTCCTCTCATCCACTGAGTCTGTTATACAGAGACAGGGGGCGGTCTACTCATCCCCTGAGTCTGTGATACAGAGACAGGGGGCGGTCTACTCATTCCCTGAGTCTGTGATACAGAGACAGGGGCCGGTCTACCCATCCACTGAGTCTGTGATGCCTAGACAGGGCCGGTCTACTCATCCACTGAGTGTGTGATACAAAGACAGGGGGCGGTCTAGTCATCCCCTGACTCTGAGATACAGAGACAGGGGGCGGACTACTCATCCCCTGAGTCTTTGATACAGAGACACTGGGCGGTCCTCTCATCCACTGAGTCTGTTATACAGAGACAGGGGGCGGTCTGCTCATCCCCGGAGTCTGTGATACAGAGACAGGGGGCGATTAACTCAATCGTTGAGTGTGTGATACAGAGACAGGAGGCGGTCAACTCATCCCCTGAGTCTGTGATCCTGAGATAGGGGGCAATTAACTCAATCGCTGAGTGTGAGATACAGAGACAGGGGGCACTCTACTTATCCCCTCAGTATGTGATACAGAGACAGGGGGTGGTCTACTCATCCCCTCAGTTTGTGATACAGAGACAGGGGGAGGTCTCCTCATCCCCTGAGTCTGTGATACAGAGACAGGGGGCAGTCGGCTCATCCCCTCAGTATGTGATACAGAGACAGGGGGCGGTCTACTCATCCCCTGAGTCTGTGATACAGAGACAGGGGGCGGTCTTCTCATCCACTGACTCTGTGATACAGAGACAGGGGGCGGTCTACTCATCCCCCGAGTCTGTGATACAGAGACAGGGGGCAGTCTACTCATCGCCGAGTGTGTGATGCAGAGAAAGGGGGCAGTCTACTCATCCCCTGATCTGAGATACAGAGACAAGGGGCAGTTTACTCATCCCCTGGGTCTGTGATAGAGAGGAATGGGGCGGTCTACTCATCCCTTGAGTCTGTGATACAGAGACAGTGGGCGGTCTACTCATCCCCTCAGTTTGTGATGCAGAGACAGGGGGCGGTCTACTCATCCCCTGAGTCTGTGATACAGAGACAGGGGGCAGTCTGCTCATCCACTGAGTTTGTGATACAAAGACAGGGGGCGGTCTAGTCATCCCCTGACTCTGAGATACAGAGACAGGGGGCGGACTACTCATCCCCTGAGTCTTTGATACAGAGACACTGGGCGGTCCTCTCATCCACTGACTCTGTGATACAGAGATCGGGGGCGATTAACTCAATCGTTGAGTGTGAGATACAGAGACAGTGAGCGGTCTACTCATCCCCTCAGTTTGTGATGCAGAGAAAGGGGGCGGTCTACTCATCCACTGAGTCTGTGATACAGAGGCAGGGGGCGGTCTACTCATCCCCTAAATTTGAGTTACAAAGACAGGGGGCGGTCTACTCATCCCCTAAATTTGTGATACAGAGACAGGGGGCGGTCTGCTTATCCCCTCAGTTTGTGATGCAGAGACAGGGGGGGTTCTACTCATTCCCTGAGTCTTTCATACAGAGACAGGGGCCGGTCGACCCATCCACTGAGTCTGTGATGCCGAGACAGGGGGCGGTCTACTCATCCACTGAGTGTGTGATACAGAGACAGGGGGCGGACTACTCATCCCCTGAGTCTTTGATACAGAGACAGGGGCCGGTCTACCCATCCACTGAGTCTGTGATGCCTAGACAGGGGGCGGTCTAGTCATCCCCTGACTCTGAGATACAGAGACAGGGGGCGGATTACTCATCCCCTGAGTCTTTGATACAGAGACAGGGGGCGGTCCTCTCATCCACTGAGTCTGTGATACAGAGACAGGTGACGGTCTACTCATCCACTGACTCTGTGTTACAGAGACAGGGGGCGGTCTACACATTCCCGGAATCAATGATACAGAGTCAGGGGGCGGTCTACTCATCCCCCGAGGCTGTGATACAGAGACAGGGAACGGTCTACTCATCCCCCGAGTGTGTGATACAGAGACAGGGGAAGCTCTGCTCATACCCTGAGTCTGTGATACAGAGAAAGGGGGCTGTGTAATCATGCCCTGAGTCTGTCATACAGAGACAGGAGGCGGTCAACTCATCCGCTGAGTCTGTGATACAGAGATCGGGGGCGATTAACTCAATCGCTGAGTGTGAGATACAGAGACAGGGGGCGGTCTACTCATCCCCTAAATTTGAGTTACAAAGACAGGGGGCGGTCTACTTATCCCCTCAGTATGTGAGACAGAGACAGGCGGAGGTCTACTCATCCCCTGAGTCTTTGATACAGAGACAGGGGGCGGTCTACTCATTCCCTGAATCAATGAGACAGAGTCAGGGGGCGGTCTACTCATCCCATGAGTCTGTGATACAGAGATAGGTGGCGGTTAACACAATCGCTGAGTGTGAGATACAGAAACAGGGGGCGCTCTACTTATCCCCTGAGTCTGTGATACAGAGACAGGGGGCGGTCTACTCATCCACTGAGTCTGTGATACAGAGACAGGGGGCGGTCTACTCATCCCCTCAGTTTGTGATACAGAGACAGGGGGCGGTCTACTCATCCCCTGAGTCTTTGATACAGAGACAGGGGCCGGTCTACTTATCCCCTCAGTTTGTGATACAGAGACAGGGGGGGTTCTACTCATTCCCTGAGTCTTTGATACAGAGAAAGGGGGCGGCCTACTCATCCACTGAGTGTGTGATACAAAGACAGGAGGCGGTCTAGTCATCCACTGACTCTGAGATACAGAGACAGGGGGCGGTCTTCTCTTCCACTGAGTCTGTGATACAGAGACAGGTGACGGTCAACTCATCCCCTGAGTCTGTGATACAGATATAGGGGGCAGTCTGCTCATCCCCTCAGTATGTGTTGCAGAGACAGGGGGCGGTCTACTCATCCCCTGAGTCTGTGATACAGAGACAGGGGGCGGTCTTCTCATCCCCTGAGTGTGTGATACAGAGACAGGGGGCGGTCTACTCATCCCCTCAGTTTGTGAGACAGAGACAGGGGGCAGTCTGCTCATCCCCTCAGTATGTGATGCAGAGACAGGGGGCGGTCTACACATCCCCTGAGTCTGTGATACAGAGACAGGGGGCGGTCTTCTCATCCCCTGAGTGTGTGATACAGAGACTGGGGGCGGTCTACTCATCCCCTCAGTTTGTGATACAGAGACAGGTGACGGTCTACTCATCCGCTTTCTCTGTGATACAGAGACAGGGGGCGGTCTACTCATCCCCTCAGTTTGTGATACAGAGAGAGCGGGCGGTCTACTTATCCCCTCAGCATGTGATACAGAGACAGGGGGCGGTCTACTTATCCCCTCAGTTTGTGATACAGAGAGAGGGGGTGGTCTACTCATCCCCTGAGTCTTTGATACAGAGACAGGGGCCGGTTTACCCATCCACTGAGTCTGTGATGCCTAGACAGGGGGCGGTCTACTCATCCACTGAGTGTGTGATACAAAGACAGGAGGCGGTCTACTCATCTCCCGAGTCTGTGATACAGAGATCGGGGGCGGTCTACTCATCCCCCGAGTGTGTGATACAGATATAGGGGGCGGTTAACTCAATCGCTGAGAATGAGATACAGAGTCAGGGGGTGCTCTACTCATTCCCTCAGTTTGTGAGACAGAGACAGGGGGCAGTCTACTCATCCCATGAGTCTTTGATACAGAGACAGGTGGCGGTCTTCTCATCCACTGAGTCTGTGATACAGAGACAGGGGGCTGTCTACTCATCCCCTGAGTCTGTGATACAGAGACAGGGGGCGGTCTACTCATCCCCTGAGTGTGTGATACAGAGACAGGCGGCGGTCTACTCATCCCCTGAGTCTGTGATACAGAGACAGGGGGCGGTCTACTCATCCCCTGACTCTGTGAGACAGAGACAGGGGGCGGTCTACTCAACCCCTGAGTCTGTGATGCAGAGACAGGGGGCGGTCTACTCATCCCCTCAGTTTGTGATACAGAGACAGGGGGCGGTCTACTCATCCCCTGAGTCTGTGATGCCGAGACAGGGGGCGGTCTACTCATCCCCTCAGTTTGTGATACAGAGACAGGGGGCGGTCTACTCATCCCCTGAGTCTGTGATACAGAGACAGGGGGCGGTCTACTCATCCCCGGAGTCTGTGACACAGAGACAGGGGGCGGTCTACTCATCCCCTGAATCTGAGATACAGACACAAGGGGCAGTTTACTCATCCCCTGGGTCTGTGAGACAGAGACAGGGGGCGGTCTACTCATCCCCTGAGTCTGTGATACAGAGACAGGGGGCGGTCTACTCATCCCCTGAGTCTGTGATGCAGAGACAGGGGGCGGTCTACTCATCCCCTCAGTTTGTGATACAGAGACAGGGGGCGGTCTACTCATCCCCTGAGTCTGTGATACAGAGACAGGGGGCGGTCTACTCATTCCCTCAGTTTGTGATACAGAGACAGGGGGCGGTCTACTCATCCCCTGAGTCTGTGATGCAGAGACAGGGGGCGGTCTACTCATCCCCTCAGTTTGTGATACAGAGACAGGGGGCGGTCTACTCATCCCCTGAGTCTGTGATACAGAGACAGGGGGCGGTCTACTCATCCCCCGAGTCTGTGATACAGAGACAGGGGGCGGTCTACTCATCCCCTGAGTCAGTGATACAGAGACAGGGGGCAGTCTACTTATCCCCTAAATTTGTGTGACAAAGACAGGGGGCGGTCTACCTATCCCCTCAGGATGTGATACAGAGACAGGGGGTGGTCTACTCATCCCCTGAGTCAGTGATACAGAGACAGGGGGCAGTCTACTTATCCCCTAAATTTGTGTGACAAAGACAGGGGGCGGTCTACTTATCCCCTCAGTTTGTGAAACAGAGACAGGGGGCGGTCTTCTCATCCACTGAGTTTGTGATACAGAGACAGGGGCGGTCTACTCATTCCCTGAATCAATGATACAGAGTCAGGGGGCGGTCTACTCATCCCCTGAGTCTGTGATACAGAGACAGAGGGCGTTCTACTCATCCCCTGAGTGTGTGATACAGAGACAGACGGCGTTCTACTCATCCCCTGAGTCTGTGATACAGTGACAGGGGGCAGTCTGCTCATCCCCTCAGTATGTGATGCAGAGACAGGGGGCGGTCTACTCATCCCCTGAGTGTGTGATGCAGAGACAGGGGGCGGTCTACTCATCCCCTCAGTTTGTGATACAGAGACAGAGGGCGTTCTACTCATCACCTGAGTCTGTGATACAGAGACAGGGGGCAGTCTGCTCATCCCCTCAGTATGTGATACAGAGACAGGGGGCGGTCTACTCATCCCCTGAGTGTGTGATGCAGAGACAGGGGGCGGTCTACTCATCCCCTGAGTCTGTGATACAGAGACAGGGGGCGGTCTACTCATCCCCTGAGTCTGTGATACAGAGACAGGGGGCAGTCTGCTCATCCCCTCAGTATGTGATGCAGAGACAGGGGGCGGTCTACTCATCCCCTGAGTCTGTGATACAGAGACAGGGGGCGGTCTACTCATCCCCTGCGTGTGTGATACAGAGACAGAGGGCGTTCTACTCATCACCTGAGTCTGTGATACAGAGACAGGGGGCAGTCTGCTCATCCCCTCAGTATGTGATGCAGAGACAGGGGGCGGTCTACTCATCCCCTGAGTCTGTGATACAGAGACAGGGGGCGGTCTTCTCATCCACTGACTCTGTGATACAGAGACAGGGGGCGGTCTACTCATCCCCCGAGTCTGTGATACAGAGACAGGGGGCAGTCTACTCATCGCCGAGTGTGTGATGCAGAGAAAGGGGGCAGTCTACTCATCCCCTGATCTGAGATACAGAGACAAGGGGCAGTTTACTCATCCCCTGGGTCTGTGATAGAGAGGAATGGGGCGGTCTACTCATCCCTTGAGTCTGTGATACAGAGACAGTGGGCGGTCTACTCATCCCCTCAGTTTGTGATGCAGAGACAGGGGGCGGTCTACTCATCCCCTGAGTCTGTGATACAGAGACAGGGGGCAGTCTGCTCATCCACTGAGTTTGTGATACAAAGACAGGGGGCGGTCTAGTCATCCCCTGACTCTGAGATACAGAGACAGGGGGCGGACTACTCATCCCCTGAGTCTTTGATACAGAGACACTGGGCGGTCCTCTCATCCACTGACTCTGTGATACAGAGATCGGGGGCGATTAACTCAATCGTTGAGTGTGAGATACAGAGACAGTGAGCGGTCTACTCATCCCCTCAGTTTGTGATGCAGAGAAAGGGGGCGGTCTACTCATCCACTGAGTCTGTGATACAGAGGCAGGGGGCGGTCTACTCATCCCCTAAATTTGAGTTACAAAGACAGGGGGCGGTCTACTCATCCCCTAAATTTGTGATACAGAGACAGGGGGCGGTCTGCTTATCCCCTCAGTTTGTGATGCAGAGACAGGGGGGGTTCTACTCATTCCCTGAGTCTTTCATACAGAGACAGGGGCCGGTCGACCCATCCACTGAGTCTGTGATGCCGAGACAGGGGGCGGTCTACTCATCCACTGAGTGTGTGATACAGAGACAGGGGGCGGACTACTCATCCCCTGAGTCTTTGATACAGAGACAGGGGCCGGTCTACCCATCCACTGAGTCTGTGATGCCTAGACAGGGGGCGGTCTAGTCATCCCCTGACTCTGAGATACAGAGACAGGGGGCGGATTACTCATCCCCTGAGTCTTTGATACAGAGACAGGGGGCGGTCCTCTCATCCACTGAGTCTGTGATACAGAGACAGGTGACGGTCTACTCATCCACTGACTCTGTGTTACAGAGACAGGGGGCGGTCTACACATTCCCGGAATCAATGATACAGAGTCAGGGGGCGGTCTACTCATCCCCCGAGGCTGTGATACAGAGACAGGGAACGGTCTACTCATCCCCCGAGTGTGTGATACAGAGACAGGGGAAGCTCTGCTCATACCCTGAGTCTGTGATACAGAGAAAGGGGGCTGTGTAATCATGCCCTGAGTCTGTCATACAGAGACAGGAGGCGGTCAACTCATCCGCTGAGTCTGTGATACAGAGATCGGGGGCGATTAACTCAATCGCTGAGTGTGAGATACAGAGACAGGGGGCGGTCTACTCATCCCCTAAATTTGAGTTACAAAGACAGGGGGCGGTCTACTTATCCCCTCAGTATGTGAGACAGAGACAGGCGGAGGTCTACTCATCCCCTGAGTCTTTGATACAGAGACAGGGGGCGGTCTACTCATTCCCTGAATCAATGAGACAGAGTCAGGGGGCGGTCTACTCATCCCATGAGTCTGTGATACAGAGATAGGTGGCGGTTAACACAATCGCTGAGTGTGAGATACAGAAACAGGGGGCGCTCAACTTATCCCCTGAGTCTGTGATACAGAGACAGGGGGCGGTCTACTCATCCACTGAGTCTGTGATACAGAGACAGGGGGCGGTCTACTCATCCCCTCAGTTTGTGATACAGAGACAGGGGGCGGTCTACTCATCCCCTGAGTCTTTGATACAGAGACAGGGGCCGGTCTACTTATCCCCTCAGTTTGTGATACAGAGACAGGGGGGGTTCTACTCATTCCCTGAGTCTTTGATACAGAGAAAGGGGGCGGCCTACTCATCCACTGAGTGTGTGATACAAAGACAGGAGGCGGTCTAGTCATCCACTGACTCTGAGATACAGAGACAGGGGGCGGTCTTCTCTTCCACTGAGTCTGTGATACAGAGACAGGTGACGGTCAACTCATCCCCTGAGTCTGTGATACAGATATAGGGGGCAGTCTGCTCATCCCCTCAGTATGTGTTGCAGAGACAGGGGGCGGTCTACTCATCCCCTGAGTCTGTGATACAGAGACAGGGGGCGGTCTTCTCATCCCCTGAGTGTGTGATACAGAGACAGGGGGCGGTCTACTCATCCCCTCAGTTTGTGAGACAGAGACAGGGGGCAGTCTGCTCATCCCCTCAGTATGTGATGCAGAGACAGGGGGCGGTCTACACATCCCCTGAGTCTGTGATACAGAGACAGGGGGCGGTCTTCTCATCCCCTGAGTGTGTGATACAGAGACTGGGGGCGGTCTACTCATCCCCTCAGTTTGTGATACAGAGACAGGTGACGGTCTACTCATCCGCTTTCTCTGTGATACAGAGACAGGGGGCGGTCTACTCATCCCCTCAGTTTGTGATACAGAGAGAGCGGGCGGTCTACTTATCCCCTCAGCATGTGATACAGAGACAGGGGGCGGTCTACTTATCCCCTCAGTTTGTGATACAGAGAGAGGGGGTGGTCTACTCATCCCCTGAGTCTTTGATACAGAGACAGGGGCCGGTTTACCCATCCACTGAGTCTGTGATGCCTAGACAGGGGGCGGTCTACTCATCCACTGAGTGTGTGATACAAAGACAGGAGGCGGTCTACTCATCTCCCGAGTCTGTGATACAGAGATCGGGGGCGGTCTACTCATCCCCCGAGTGTGTGATACAGATATAGGGGGCGGTTAACTCAATCGCTGAGAATGAGATACAGAGTCAGGGGGTGCTCTACTCATTCCCTCAGTTTGTGAGACAGAGACAGGGGGCAGTCTACTCATCCCATGAGTCTTTGATACAGAGACAGGTGGCGGTCTTCTCATCCACTGAGTCTGTGATACAGAGACAGGGGGCTGTCTACTCATCCCCTGAGTCTGTGATACAGAGACAGGGGGCGGTCTACTCATCCCCTGAGTGTGTGATACAGAGACAGGCGGCGGTCTACTCATCCCCTGAGTCTGTGATACAGAGACAGGGGGCGGTCTACTCATCCCCTGACTCTGTGAGACAGAGACAGGGGGCGGTCTACTCAACCCCTGAGTCTGTGATGCAGAGACAGGGGGCGGTCTACTCATCCCCTCAGTTTGTGATACAGAGACAGGGGGCGGTCTACTCATCCCCTGAGTCTGTGATGCCGAGACAGGGGGCGGTCTACTCATCCCCTCAGTTTGTGATACAGAGACAGGGGGCGGTCTACTCATCCCCTGAGTCTGTGATACAGAGACAGGGGGCGGTCTACTCATCCCCGGAGTCTGTGACACAGAGACAGGGGGCGGTCTACTCATCCCCTGAATCTGAGATACAGACACAAGGGGCAGTTTACTCATCCCCTGGGTCTGTGAGACAGAGACAGGGGGCGGTCTACTCATCCCCTGAGTCTGTGATACAGAGACAGGGGGCGGTCTACTCATCCCCTGAGTCTGTGATGCAGAGACAGGGGGCGGTCTACTCATCCCCTCAGTTTGTGATACAGAGACAGGGGGCGGTCTACTCATCCCCTGAGTCTGTGATACAGAGACAGGGGGCGGTCTACTCATCCCCTCAGTTTGTGATACAGAGACAGGGGGCGGTCTACTCATCCCCTGAGTCTGTGATGCAGAGACAGGGGGCGGTCTACTCATCCCCTCAGTTTGTGATACAGAGACAGGGGGCGGTCTACTCATCCCCTGAGTCTGTGATACAGAGACAGGGGGCGGTCTACTCATCCCCCGAGTCTGTGATACAGAGACAGGGGGCGGTCTACTCATCCCCTGAGTCAGTGATACAGAGACAGGGGGCAGTCTACTTATCCCCTAAATTTGTGTGACAAAGACAGGGGGCGGTCTACCTATCCCCTCAGGATGTGATACAGAGACAGGGGGTGGTCTACTCATCCCCTGAGTCAGTGATACAGAGACAGGGGGCAGTCTACTTATCCCCTAAATTTGTGTGACAAAGACAGGGGGCGGTCTACTTATCCCCTCAGTTTGTGAAACAGAGACAGGGGGCGGTCTTCTCATCCACTGAGTTTGTGATACAGAGACAGGGGCGGTCTACTCATTCCCTGAATCAATGATACAGAGTCAGGGGGCGGTCTACTCATCCCCTGAGTCTGTGATACAGAGACAGAGGGCGTTCTACTCATCCCCTGAGTGTGTGATACAGAGACAGACGGCGTTCTACTCATCCCCTGAGTCTGTGATACAGTGACAGGGGGCAGTCTGCTCATCCCCTCAGTATGTGATGCAGAGACAGGGGGCGGTCTACTCATCCCCTGAGTGTGTGATGCAGAGACAGGGGGCGGTCTACTCATCCCCTCAGTTTGTGATACAGAGACAGAGGGCGTTCTACTCATCACCTGAGTCTGTGATACAGAGACAGGGGGCAGTCTGCTCATCCCCTCAGTATGTGATACAGAGACAGGGGGCGGTCTACTCATCCCCTGAGTGTGTGATGCAGAGACAGGGGGCGGTCTACTCATCCCCTGAGTCTGTGATACAGAGACAGGGGGCGGTCTACTCATCCCCTGAGTCTGTGATACAGAGACAGGGGGCAGTCTGCTCATCCCCTCAGTATGTGATGCAGAGACAGGGGGCGGTCTACTCATCCCCTGAGTCTGTGATACAGAGACAGGGGGCGGTCTACTCATCCCCTGCGTGTGTGATACAGAGACAGAGGGCGTTCTACTCATCACCTGAGTCTGTGATACAGAGACAGGGGGCAGTCTGCTCATCCCCTCAGTATGTGATGCAGAGACAGGGGGCGGTCTACTCATCCCCTGAGTCTGTGATACAGAGACAGGGGGCGGTCTGCTCATCCCCTGAGTGTGTGATGCAGAGACAGGGGGCGGTCTACTCATCCCCTGAGTCTGTGATACAGAGACTGGGGGCAGTCTACTCATCCCCTGAGTGTGTGATACAGAGACAGAGGGCGTTCTACTCATCCCCTGAGTCTGTGATACAGAGACAGGGGGCAGTCTACTCATCCCCTGAGTGTGTGATACAGAGACAGAGGGCGTTCTACTCATCCCCTGAGTCTGTGATACAGAGACAGGGGGCAGTCTGCTCATCCCCTCAGTATGTGAAACAGAGACAGGTGACGGTCTTCTCATCCACTGAGTCTGTGAAACAGAGACAGGTGACGGTCTACTCATCTCCCGAGTCTGTGATACAGAGACAGGGGACGATGTACTCATCCCCCGAGTGTGTGAAACAGAGACAGGGGGCGTTCTTCTCATCCACTGAGTTTGTGATACAGAGACAGGGGGCGGTCTTCTCATCCACTGAGTTTGTGATACAGAGACAGGGGGCGGTCTACTCATCCACTGAGTTTGTGATACAGAGACAGGGGGCGGTCTACTCATTCCCTGAATCAATGATACAGAGTCAGGGGGCGGTCTACTCATCCCCCGAGTCTGTGATACAGAGACAGGGGGCGGTCTACTCATCCCCCGAGTGTGTGATACAGAGACAGGGGGCGGTCTACTCATACCCTGAGTCTGTGATACAGAGAAAGGGGGCTGTCTAATCATGCCCTGAGTCTGTGATACAGAGACAGGAGGCGGTCAACTCATCCCCTGAGTCTGTGATACAGAGACAGGGGGCGGTCTACTCAATCCCGGAATCAATGATACAGAGTCAGGGGGCGGTCTACTCATCCCCTGAGTCTGTGATACAGAGACAGGAGGCGGTCAACTCATCCCCTGAGTCTGTTATACAGAGACAGGGGGCCGTCTACTCATTCCCGGAATCAATGATACAGAGTCAGGGGGCGGTCTACTCATCCCCTGAGTCTGTGATACAGAGACAGGAGGCGGTCAACTCATCCCCTCAGTCTGTGACACAGAGAAATAGGGCAGTATACTCAACCCCTCAGTCTGTGAAACAGAGACAGGGGGCGGTCTACTCATCCCCTGCGTGTGTGATACAGAGACAGGGGGCGGTCTACTCATCCCCTGAGTCTGTGATACAGAGACAGAGGGCGTTCTACTCATCACCTGAGTCTGTGATACAGAGACAGGGGGCAGTCTGCTCATCCCCTCAGTATGTGAAACAGAGACAGAGGGCGTTCTACTCATCACCTGGGTCTGTGATGCAGAGACAGGGGGCGGTCTACTCATCCCCTGCGTGTGTGATACAGAGACAGGGGGCGGTCTACTCATCCTCTGAGTCTGTGATACAGAGACAGAGGGCGTTCTACTCATCACCTGAGTCTGTGATACAGAGACAGGGGGCAGTCTGCTCATCCCCTCAGTATGTGATGCAGAGACAGGGGGCGGTCTACTCATCCCCTGAGTCTGTGATACAGAGACAGGGGGCAGTCTGCTCATCGCCTCAGTATGTGATGCAGAGACAGGGGGCGGTCTACTCATCCCCTGAGTCTGTGATGCAGAGACAGGGGGCGGTCTACTCATCCACTGAGTGTGTGATACAAAGACAGGAGGCGGTCTACTCATCACCTGAGTCTGTGATACAGAGATCGGGGGCGGTCTACTCATCCCCCGAGTGTGTGATACAGAGAAAGGGGGCTGTCTAATCATGCACTGAGTCTGTGATACAGAGACAGAGGCGGTCAACTCATCCGCTGAGTCTGTGATACAGATATAGGGGGCGGTTAACTCAATCGCTGAGAGTGAGATACAGAGACAGGGGGTGCTCTACTCATTCCCTCAGTTTGTGATACAGAGACAGGGGGCGGTCGACTCATCCCCTGAGTGTGTGATACAGAGACAGGGGGCGGTCTACTCATCGCCTGAGTCTGCGACACAGAGACAGGGGGCGGTCTACACATCCACTGAGTTTGTGATACAAAGACAGGGGACGGTCTGCTCATCCAATGAGTCTGTGATGCCTAGACAGGGGGCGGTCTACTCATCCACTGAGTGTGTGATACAAAGACAGGAGGCGGTCTAGTCATCCACTGACTCTGAGATACAGAGACAGGGGGCGGTCTTCTCTTCCACTGAGTCTGTGATACAGAGACAGGTGACGATCTACTCATCCACTGATTCTGTGTTACAGAGACAGGGGGCGGTCTACCCATTCCCTGAATCAATGATACAGAGTCCGGGGGCGGTCTACTCATCTCCCGAGTCTGTGATACAGAGATCGGGGGCGGTCTACTCATCCCCCGAGTGTGTGACACAGAGACAGGGGGCAGTCTGCTCATCCCCTCAGTTTGTGATACAGAGACAGAGGGTGTTCTACTTATCCCCTGAGTCTGTGATACAGAGACAGAGGGCCTTCTACTCATCACCTGAGTCTGTGATACAGAGACAGGGGGCAGTCTGCTCATCCCCTGAGTGTGTGATACAGAGACAGGGGGCGTTCTACTCATCCCCTGAGTCTGTGATACAGAGACAGGGGGCAGTCTGCTCATCCCCTCAGTATGTGAAACAGAGACAGGGGTCGGTCTACTCATCCACTGAGTGTGTGATACAAAGACAGGAGGCGGTCTACTCATCTCCCGAGTCTGTGATACAGAGATAGGGGGCGGTTAACTCAATCGCTGAGAGTGAGATACAGAGACAGGGGGCGGTCTACTCATCCCCTGAGTCTGTGATACAGAGACAGGGGGCGGTCTACTCATCCCCTGAGTTTGTGATACAGAGACAGGGGGCGGTCTACTCATCCCCTGAGTGAGTGATACAGAGACAGGGAGCAGTCTGCTCATCCCCTCAGTATGTGATGCAGAGACAGGGGGCGGTCTACACATCCACTGAGTCTGTGAAACAGAGACAGGTGACGGTCTACTCATCCACTGACTCTGTGATACAGAGACAGGGGGCGGTCTACTCATCCCCTGAGTCTTTGATACAGAGACAGGGGGCGATCTTCTCATCCACTGAGTCTGTGAAACAGAGACAGGTGACGGTCTACTCATCCACTGACTCTGTGATACAGAGACAGGGGGCGGTCTACTTATCCCCTAAATTTGTGTGACAAAGACAGGGGGCGGTCTACTTATCCCCTCAGTATGTGATACAGAGACAGGGGGCAGTCTACTCATCCCCTGACTCTGTGAGACAGAGACAGGGGGCGGTCTTCTCATCCATTGAGTCTGTGACACAGAGACAGGTGACGGTCTACTCATCCACTGACTCTGTGATACAGAGACAGGGGGCGGTGTACTCATCCCCTGAATCAATGATACAGAGACAGGGGGCGGTGCACTCATCCCCTGAGTCTGAGATACAGAGACAAGGGGCAGTTTACTCATCCCCTGAGTCTGTGATAAAGAGGAAGGGAGCGGTCTACTCATCCCCTGAGTCTGTGATACAGAGACAGGGGGCGGTCTACTCATCCCCTCAGTTTGTGATACAGTGACAGGGGGCGGTCTACTCATCCCCTGAGTCTGTGATACGGAGACAGGGGGCGGTCTACTCATCCCCTGAGTCTGTGATGCAGCGACACGGGGCGGTCTACTCATCCCCTGAGTTTGTGATACAGAGACAGGGGGCGGTCTTCTCATCCACTGAGTCTGTGATACAGAGACAGGGGGTGGTCTTCTCATCCCCTCAGTATGTGATGCAGAGACAGGGGGCGATCTACTCATCCCCTGAGTCTGTGATACAGAGACAGGGGGCGGTCTTCTCATCTACTGAGTCTGTGATACAGAGACAGGGGGCGGTCTTCTCATCCACTGAGTCTGTGATACTGAGACAGGGGGCGGTCTACTCATCCCCTGAGTCTGTGATACAGCGACAGGGGGCGGTCTACTCATCCCCTCAGTTTGTGATACAGAGACAGGGGGCGGTCTACTTATCCCCTCAGTTTGTGATAGAGAGACAGGGGGCGGTCTACTCATCCACTGAGTCTGTGATACAGAGACAGGGGGCGGTCTACTCATCCCCTGAGTCTGTGATACAGCGACAGGGGGCGGTCTACTCATCCCCTCAGTTTGTGATACAGAGACAGGGGGCGGTCTACTCATCCCCTGAGTCTGTGATACAGCGACAGGGGGCGGTCTACTCATCCCCTCAGTCTGTGATACAGAGACAGGGCGCGGTCTGCTCATCCCCTCAGTATGTGATACAGAGACAGGGGGCGATCTACTCATCCCCTGAGTCTGTGATACAGAGACAGGGGGCAGTCTGCTCATCACCTGAGTCTGTGACACAGAGACAGGGGGCTGTCTCCTCATCCCCGGAATCAATGATACAGAGACATGGGGCGGTCTACTCATCCCCTGAATCAATGATACAGAGACAGGGGGCGGTCTACTCATCCCCCGAGTCTGTGATACAGAGACAGGGGGCGGTCTACTCATTCCCTGAGTTTGTGATACAGAGACAGGGGGCGGTCTACTCATCCCCTGAATCTGAGATACAGACACAAGGGGCAGTTTACTCATCCCCTGGGTCTGTGATAGAGACGAAGGGGGTGGTCTACTCAACCCCTGAGTCTGTGATACAGAGACAGGGGCCGGTCTACTCATCCCCTCATTTTGTGATACAGAGACAGGGGGCGGTCTACTCATCCCCTGAGTCTGTGATACAGAGACAGGTGACGGTCTACTCATCCCCTGAGTCTGTGATACTGAGACAGGGGGCGGTCTACTCATCCCCTGAGTCTGTGATGCAGAGACAGGGGCGGTCTACTTATCCCCTCAGTTTGTGAAACAGAGACAGGGGGCGGTCCACTTATCCCCTCAGTATGTGATACAGAGACAGGGGGTGGTCCACTCATCCCCTGAGTCAGTGATACAGAGACAGGGGCGGTCTACTTATCCCCTCAGTTTGTGAAACAGAGACAGGGTGCGGTCTACTCATCCCCTGACTCTGTGAGAAAGAGACAGGGGGCGGTCTTCTCATCCACTGAGTTTGTGATACAGAGACACGTGACGGTCTAGTCATCCACTGACTCTGTGAGACAGAGACAGGGGGCGGTCTACTCATCCCCTGAGTCTGTTATACAGAGACAGGGGGCGGTCTAATCATTCCCTGAATCAATGATACAGAGTCTGGGGGCGGTCTACTCATCCCCCGATTCTGTGAGACAGAGACAGGGGTCGGTCTACTCATCCCCCGAGTGTGTGATACAGAGAAAGGGGGCGGTCTACTCATGCCCTGAGTCTGTGATACAGAGATAGGGGGCGGTTATCTCAATCGCTGAGTGTGAGATACAGAGACAGGGGGCGGTCTACTCATCCCCTGAGTCTGTGATACAGAGACAGGGGCCGGTTTGCCCATCCACTGAGTCTGTGATGCCTAGACAGGGGGCAGTCTACTCATCCACTCAGTGTGTGATACAAAGACAGGAGGCGGTCTACTCATCTCCCGAGTCTGTGATACAGAGATCGGGGGCAGTCTACTCATCCCCCGAGTGTGTGATACAGAGAAAGGGGGCTGTCTAATCATCCCCTGAGTCTGTGATACAGATATAGGGGGCGGTCTACTCATCCCCTGAGTGTGTGATACAGAGACAGGGGGCGGTCTACTCATCCCCTGAGTGTGTGATACAGAGACAGGGGGCGGTCTACTCATCCCCTGAGTCTGTGATACAGAGACAGGGGGCAGTCTGCTCATCCCCTCAGTATGTGATGCAGAGACAGGGGTCGGTCTACTCATCCCCTCAGTCTGTGATACAGAGACAGGGGGCGATCTTCTCATCCACTGAGTCTGTGAAACAGAGACAGGTGACGGTCTACTCATCCACTGACTCTGTGATACAGAGACAGGGGGCGGTCTACTCATCCCCTGAGTCTGTGATACAGAGACAGGGGGCAGTCTGCTCATCGCCTGAGTCTGTGACATAGAGACAGGGAGTGTCTACTCATCCACTGAGTGTGTGATGCAGAGACAGGGGGCGATCTACTTATCCCCTAAATTTGTGAGACAGAGACAGGGGGCGGTCTACTCATCCCCTGAGTCTGTGATACAGAGAAAGGGGGCAGTCTGCTCATCCCCTCAGTTTGTGATACAGTGACAGGGGGCAGTCTACTCATCCCCTCAGTTTGTGATACAGTGACAGGGGGCGGTCTACTCATCCCCTGAGTCTGTGATACAGAGACAGGGGGCGGTCTACTCATCCCCTGAGTCTGTGATACAGAGACAGGGGGCGGTCTACTCATCCCCTCAGTTTGTGATACAGAGACAGGGGGCGGTCTTCTCATCCACTGAGTCTGTGATACAGAGACAGGGGGCGGTCTACTCATCCACTGAGTCTGTGATACAGAGACAGGTGACGGTCTACTCATGCACTGACTCTGTCATACAGAGACAGGGGGCGGTCTACTCATCCCCTGAGTCTGTGATGCAGAGACAGGGGGCAGTCTGCTCATCGCCTGAGTCTGTGACACAGAGACAGGGGCCTGTCTCCTCATCCACTGAATCAATGATGCAGAGACAGGGGGCGGTCTACTCATCCCCTAAGTCTGTGATGCAGAGACAGGGGGCAGTCTACTTATCCCCTAAATTTGTGTTACAAAGACATGGGGTGGTCCACTTATCCCCTCAGTATGTGATACAGAGACAGGGGGTGGTCTACTCATCCCCTGAGTCAGTGATACAGAGACAGGGGCGGTCTACTTATCCCCTCAGTTTGTGAAACAGAGACAGGGGGCGGTCTACTCATCCACTGAGTCTGTGATGCCTAGACAGGGGGCAGTCTACTCATCCACTGAGTGTGTGAAACAAAGACAGGGGGCTGTCTAGTCATCCCCTGACTCTGAGATGCAGAGACAGGGGGCGGTCTACTCATCCCCTGAGTCTTTGATACAGTGACAGGGGGCGGTCTTCTCATCCACTGAGTTTGTGATACAGAGACAGGTGACGGTCTACTCATCCACTGACTCTGTGAGACAGAGACAGGGGGCGGTCTACTCATCCCCCGAGTGTGTGATACAGAGACAGGGGGCGGTCTAATCATACCCTGAGTCTGTGATACAGAGAAAGGGGGCTGTCTAATCATGCCCTGAGTCTGTGAGACAGAGACAGGGGGCAGTCTGCTCATCCCCTCAGTCTGTGATACAGAGACAGGGGGCGATCTTCTCATCCCCTGAGTCTTTGATACAGAGACAGGGGGCAGTCTGCTCATCGCCTGTGTCTGTGACACAGAGACAGGGACTGTCTACTCATCAACTGAGTGTGTGATACAGAGACAGGGGCGGTCTACTTATCCCCTCAGTATGTGATACAGAGACAGGGGGCGGTCTACTCATCCCCTGACTCTGTGAGACAGAGACAGGGGGCGGTCTTCTCATCCATTGAGTCTGTGACACAGAGACAGGTGACGGTCTACTCATCCACTGACTCTGTGATACAGAGACAGGGGGCGGTGTACTCATCCCCTGAATCAATGATACAGAGACAGGGGGCGGTGCACTCATCCCCTGAGTTTGAGATACAGAGACAGGGGGCGGACTACTCATCCCCTGAGTCTGAGATACAGAGACAAGGGGCAGTTTACTCATCCCCTGAGTCTGTGATAAAGAGGAAGGGAGCGGTCTACTCATCCCCTGAGTCTGTGATACTGAGACAGGGGGCGGTCTACTCATCCCCTCAGTTTGTGATACAGTGACAGGGGGCGGTCTACTCATCCCCTGAGTCTGTGATACAGAGACAGGGGGCGGTCTACTCATCCCCTCAGTTTGTGATACAGTGACAGGGGGCGGTCTACTCATCCCCTGAGTCTGTGATACAGCGACACGGGGCGGTCTACTCATCCCCTGAGTTTGTGATACAGAGACAGGGGGCGGTCTTCTCATCCACTGAGTCTGTGATACATAGACAGGGGGTGGTCTTCTTATCCCCTCAGTATGTGATGCAGAGACAGGGGGCGATCTACTCATCCCCTGAGTCTGTGATACAGAGACAGGGGGCGGTCTTCTCATCCACTGAGTCTGTGATACTGAGACAGGGGGCGGTCTACTCATCCCCTGAGTCTGTGATACAGCGACAGGGGGCGGTCTACTCATCCCCTCAGTTTGTGATACAGAGACAGGGGGCGGTCTACTTATCCCCTCAGTTTGTGATAGAGAGACAGGGGGCGGTCTACTCATCCACTGAGTCTGTGATACAGAGACAGGGGGCGGTCTACTCATCCCCTGAGTCTGTGATACAGCGACAGGGGGCAGTCTACTCATCCCCTCAGTTTGTGATACAGAGACAGGGGGCGGTCTACTCATCCCCTGAGTCTGTGATACAGCGACAGGGGGCGGTCTACTCATCCCCTGAGTCTGTGATACAGCGACAGGGGGCGGTCTACTCATCCCCTCAGTATGTGATACAGAGACAGGGGGCGGTCTGCTCATCCCCTCAGTATGTGATACAGAGACAGGGGGCGATCTACTCATCCCCTGAGTCTGTGATACAGAGACAGGGGGCAGTCTGCTCATCACCTGAGTCTGTGACACAGAGACAGGGGGCTGTCTCCTCATCCCCGGAATCAATGTTACAGAGACATGGGGCGGTCTACTCATCCCCTGAATCAATGATACAGAGACAGGGGGCGGTCTACTCATCCCCCGAGTCTGTGATACAGAGACAGGGGGCGGTCTACTCATTCCCTGAGTTTGTGATACAGAGACAGGGGGCGGTCTACTCATCCCCTGAATCTGAGATACAGACACAAGGGGCAGTTTACTCATCCCCTGGGTCTGTGATAGAGACGAAGTGTGTGGTCTACTCAACCCCTGAGTCTGTGATACAGAGACAGGGGCCGGTCTACTCATCCCCTCATTTTGTGATACAGAGACAGGGGGCGGTCTACTCATCCCCTGAGTCTGTGATACAGAGACAGGTGACGGTCTACTCATCCCCTGAGTCTGTGATACTGAGACAGGGGGCGGTCTACTCATCCCCTGAGTCTGTGATGCAGAGACAGGGGGTGGTCCACTCATCCCCTGAGTCAGTGATACAGAGACAGGGGCGGTCTACTTATCCCCTCAGTTTGTGATACAGAGACAGGGGGCGGTCTTCTCATCCACTGAGTTTGTGATACAGAGACACGTGACGGTCTAATCATCCACTGACTCTGTGAGACAGAGACAGGGGGCGATCTCCTCATCCCCTGAGTCTGTTATACAGAGACAGGGGGCAGTCTGCTCATCACCTGAGTCTGTGACACAGAGACAGGGGGCTGTCTCCTCATCCCCGGAATGAATGTTACAGAGACATGGGGCGGTCTACTCATCCCCTGAATCAATGATACAGAGTCTGGGGGCGGTCTACTCATCCCCCGATTCTGTGAGACAGAGACAGGGGGCGGTCTACTCATCCCCCGAGTGTGTGATACAGAGAAAGGGGGCGGTCTACTCATGCCCTGAGTCTGTGATACAGAGATAGGGGGCGGTTATCTCAATCGCTGAGTGTGAGATACAGAGACAGGGGGCGGTCTACTCATCCCCTGAGTCTGTGATACAGAGACAGGAGGCGGTCAACTCATCCCCTCAGTCTGTGACACAGAGACAGGGGCCGGTTTGCCCATCCACTGAGTCTGTGATGCCTAGACAGGGGGCGGTCTACTCATCCACTGAGTGTGTGATACAAAGACAGGAGGCGGTCTACTCATCTCCCGAGTCTGTGATACAGAGATCGGGGGCAGTCTACTCATCCCCCGAGTGTGTGATACAGAGAAAGGGGGCTGTCTAATCATCCCCTGAGTCTGTGAAACAGATATAGGGGGCGGTCTACTCATCCCCTGAGTGTGTGATACAGAGACAGGGGGCGGTCTACTCATCCCCTGAGTGTGTGATACAGAGACAGGGGGCGGTCTACTCATCCCCTGAGTCTGTGATACAGAGACAGGGGGCAGTCTACTCATCCACTGACTCTGTGATACAGAGACAGGGGGCGGTCTACTCATCCCCTGAGTCTGTGATACAGAGACAGGGGGCAGTCTGCTCATCGCCTGAGTCTGTGACATAGAGACAGGGAGTGTCTACTCATCCACTGAGTGTGTGATACAGAGACAGGGGGCGATCTACTTATCCCCTAAATTTGTGAGACAGAGACAGGGGGCGGTCTACTCATCCCTTGAGTCTGTGACACAGAGACAGGGGGCAGTCTGCTCATCGCCTGAGTCTGTGACATAGAGACAGGTACTGTCTACTCATCCACAGAGTGTGTGATGCAGAGACAGGGGGCGATCTACTTATCCCCTAAATTTGTGAGACAGAGACAGGGGGCAGTCTGCTCATCCCATGAGTCTGTGATACAGAGACAGGCAGTGGTCTACTCATCTCCTGAGTCTGTGAAACAGAGACAGGGGGCGATCTACTCATCCCATGAGTCTGTTATACAGAGACAGGCGGCGGTCTACTCATCTCCTGAGTCTGTGATACGGAGACAGGGGGCGTTCTACTCATCCCCTGAGTCTGTGATACAGAGACAGGGGGCGGTCTACTCATCCCCTCAGTTTGTGATACAGAGACAGGGGGCGGTCTACTTATCCCCTCAGTTTGTGATAGAGAGACAGGGGGCGGTCTACTCATCCACTGAGTCTGTGATACAGAGACAGGGGGCGGTCTACTCATCCCCTGAGTCTGTGATACAGCGACAGGGGGCGGTCTACTCATCCCCTCAGTTTGTGATACAGAGACAGGGGGCGGTCTACTCATCACCTGAGTCTGTGATACAGCGACAGGGGGCGGTCTACTCATCCCCTGAGTCTTTGATACAGCGACAGGGGGCGGTCTGCTCATCCCCTCAGTCTGTGATACAGAGACAGGGGGCGGTCTGCTCATCCCCTCAGTATGTGATACAGAGACAGGGGGCGATCTACTCATCCCCTGAGTCTGTGATACAGAGACAGGGGGCAGTCTGCTCATCACCTGAGTCTGTGACACAGAGACAGGGGGCTGTCTCCTCATCCCCGGAATCAATGATCCAGAGACATGGGGCGGTCTACTCATCCCCTGAATCAATGAGACAGAGACAGGGGGCGGTCTACTCATTCCCTGAGTTTGTGATACAGAGACAGGGGGCGGTCTACTCATCCCTGAATCTGAGATACAGACACAAGGGGCAGTTTACTCAACCCCTGGGTCTGTGATAGAGACGAAGGGGGTGGTCTACTCAACCCCTGAGTCTGTGATACAGAGACAGGGGCCGGTCTACTCATCCCCTCATTTTGTGATACAGAGACAGGGGGCGGTCTACTCATCCCCTGAGTCTGTGATACAGAGACAGGTGACGGTCTACTCATCCCCTGAGTCTGTGATACTGAGACAGGGGGCGGTCTACTCATCCCCTGAATCTGTGATGCAGAGACAGGGGCGGTCTACTTATCCCCTCAGTTTGTGATACAGAGACAGGGGGTGGTCTACTCATCCCCTGAGTCAGTGATCCAGAGACCGGGGCGGTCTACTTATCCCCTCAGTTTGTGAAACAGAGACAGGGGGCGGTCTACTCATCCCCTGAGTCTTTGATACAGAGACAGGGGGCGGTCTACTCATCCCCTCAGTTTGTGATACAGAGACAGGGGGCGGTCTACTTATCCCCTCAGTTTGTGATAGAGAGACAGGGGGCGATCTACTCATCCCCTGAGTCTGTGATACAGAGACAGGGGGCAGTCTGCTCATCACCTGAGTCTGTGACACAGAGACAGGGGGCTGTCTCCTCATCCCCGGAATGAATGTTACAGAGACATGGGGCGGTCTACTCATCCCCTGAATCAATGATACAGAGACAGGGGGCGGTCTACTCATCCCCCGAGTCTGTGATACAGAGACAGGGGGCGGTCTACTCATTCCCTGAGTTTGTGATACAGAGACAGGGGGCGGTCTACTCATCCCCTGAATCTGAGATACAGACACAAGGGGCAGTTTACTCATCCCCTGGGTCTGTGATAGAGACGAAGGGGGTGGTCTACTCAACCCCTGAGTCTGTGATACAGAGACAGGGGCCGGTCTACTCATCCCCTCATTTTGTGATACAGAGACAGGGGGCGGTCTACTCATCCCCTGAGTCTGTGATACAGAGACAGGTGACGGTCTACTCATCCCCTGAGTCTGTGATACTGAGACAGGGGGCGGTCTACTCATCCCCTGAGTCTGTGATGCAGAGACAGGGGCGGTCTACTTATCCCCTCAGTATGTGATACAGAGACAGGGGGTGGTCCACTCATCCCCTGAGTCAGTGATACAGAGACAGGGGCGGTCTACTTATCCCCTCAGTTTGTGATACAGAGACAGGGGGCGGTCTTCTCATCCACTGAGTTTGTGATACAGAGACACGTGACGGTCTACTCATCCACTGACTCTGTGAGACAGAGACAGGGGGCGGTCTACTCATCCCCTGAGTCTGTTATACAGAGACAGGGGGCGGTCTACTCATTCCCTGAATCAATGATACAGAGTCTGGGGGCGGTCTACTCATCCCCCGATTCTGTGAGACAGAGACAGGGGGCGGTCTACTCATCCCCCGAGTGTGTGATACAGAGAAAGGGGGCGGTCTACTCATGCCCTGAGTCTGTGATACAGAGATAGGGGGCGGTTATCTCAATCGCTGAGTGTGAGATACAGAGACAGGGGGCGGTCTACTCATCCCCTGAGTCTGTGATACAGAGACAGGAGGCGGTCTACTCATCCCCTGAGTCTGTGATACAGAGACAGGGGGCGGTCTACTCATCCCCTCAGTTTGTGATACAGAGACAGGGGGCGGTCTTCTCATCCACTGAGTCTGTGATACAGAGACAGGGGGCGGTCTACTCATCCACTGAGTCTGTGATACAGAGACAGGTGACGGTCTACTCATGCACTGACTCTGTGATACAGAGACAGGGGGCGGTCTACTCATCCCCTGAGTCTGTGATGCAGAGACAGGGGGCGGTCTGCTCATCGCCTGAGTCTGTGACACAGAGACAGGGGCCTGTCTCCTCATCCACTGAATCAATGATGCAGAGACAGGGGGCGGTCTACTCATCCCCTGAGTCTGTGATGCAGAGACAGGGGGCAGTCTACTTATCCCCTAAATTTGTGTTACAAAGACATGGGGTGGTCCACTTATCCCCTCAGTATGTGATACAGAGACAGGGGGTGGTCTACTCATCCCCTGAGTCAGTGATACAGAGACAGGGGCGGTCTACTTATCCCCTCAGTTTGTGAAACAGAGACAGGGGGCGGTCTACTCATCCACTGAGTCTGTGATGCCTAGACAGGGGGCGGTCTACTCATCCACTGAGTGTGTGAAACAAAGACAGGGGGCTGTCTAGTCATCCCCTGACTCTAAGATGCAGAGACAGGGGGCGGTCTACTCATCCCCTGAGTCTTTGATACAGTGACAGGGGGCGGTCCTCTCATCCACTGAGTTTGTGATACAGAGACAGGTGACGGTCTACTCATCCACTGACTCTGTGAGACAGAGACAGGGGGCGGTCTACTCATCCCCCGAGTGTGTGATACAGAGACAGGGGGCGGTCTAATCATACCCTGAGTCTGTGATACTGAGACAGGAGGCGGTCCACTCATCCCCCGAGTCTGTGATACAGAGAGAGGGGGCGGTCTACTCATCTCCTGAGTCTGTGATGCAGAGACAAGGGGCTGTTTGCTCATCACCTGGGTCAGTGATAAAGAGACAGGGGGCGGTCTACTCATCCCCTGAGTCTGTGACACAGAGACAGGGGGCGGTCTACTCATCCCCTGAGTCTGTGACAGAGAGACAGGGGGCGGTCTACCCATCCCCTGAATCAATGATACAGAAACAGGGGGCGGTCTACTCATCCCATGAGTCTGTGATACAGAGACAGGCAGTGGTCTACTCATCTCCTGAGTCTGTGATACAGAGACAGGGGGCGATCTACTCATCCCATGAGTCTGTTATACAGAGACAGGCGGCGGTCTACTCATCTCCTGAGTCTGTGATACAGAGACAGGGGGCGGTCTACTCATCCCCTCAGTTTGTGATACAGAGACAGGGGGCGGTCTACTTATCCCCTCAGTTTGTGATAGAGAGACAGGGGGCGGTCTACTCATCCACTGAGTCTGTGATACAGAGACAGGGGGCGGTCTACTCATCCCCTGAGTCTGTGATACAGCGACAGGGGGCGGTCTACTCATCCCCTCAGTTTGTGATACAGAGACAGGGGGCGGTCTACTCATCACCTGAGTCTGTGATACAGCGACAGGGGGCGGTCTACTCATCCCCTGAGTCTTTGATACAGCGACAGGGGGCGGTCTACTCATCCCCTCAGTCTGTGATACAGAGACAGGGGGCGGTCTGCTCATCCCCTCAGTATGTGATACAGAGACAGGGGGTGATCTACTCATCCCCTGAGTCTGTGATACAGAGACAGGGAGCAGTCTGCTCATCACCTGAGTCTGTGACACAGAGACAGGGGGCTGTCTCCTCATCCCCGGAATCAATGATACAGAGACATGGGGCGGTCTACTCATCCCCTCATTTTGTGATACAGAGACAGGGGGCGGTCTACTCATCCCCTGAGTCTGTGATACAGAGACAGGTGACGGTCTACTCATCCCCTGAGTCTGTTATACAGAGACAGGGGGCGGTCTACTCATTCCCTGAATCAATGATACAGAGACAGGGGGCGGTCTACTCATCCCCCGAGTGTGTGATACAGAGAAAGGGGGCGGTCTACTCATACCCTGAGTCTGTGATAAAGAGAAAGGGGGCTGTCTAATCATGCCCTGAGACTGTGATACAGAGATAGGGGGCGGTCTACTCATCCCCTGAGTCTGTGATACAGAGACAGGAGGCGGTCAACTCATCCCCTCAGTCTGTGACACAGAGACAGGGGCCGGTTTGCCCATCCACTGAGTCTGTGATGCCTAGACAGGGGGCGGGCTACTCATCCACTGAGTGTGTGATACAAAGACAGGAGGCGGTCTACTCATCTCCCGAGTCTGTGATACAGAGATCGGGGGCAGTCTACTCATCCCCCGAGTGTGTGATACAGAGAAAGGGGGCTGTCTAATCATCCCCTGAGTCTGTGATACAGATATAGGGGGCGGTCTACTCATCCCCTGAGTGTGTGATACAGAGACAGGGGGCGGTCTATACATCCCCTGAGTGTGTGATACAGAGACAAGGGGTGGTCTACTCAACCCCTGAGTCTGTGATACAGAGACAGGGGCCGGTCTACTCATCCCCTCATTTTGTGATACAGAGACAGGGGGCGGTCTACTCATCCCCTGAGTCTGTGATACAGAGACAGGTGACGGTCTACTCATCCCCTGAGTCTGTGATACTGAGACAGGGGGCGGTCTACTCATCCCCTGAGTCTGTGATGCAGGGACAGGGGCGGTCTACTTATCCCCTCAGTTTGTGAAACAGAGACAGGGGGCGGTCCACTTATCCCCTCAGTATGTGATACAGAGACAGGGGGTGGTCTACTCATCCCCTGAGTCAGTGATCCAGAGACCGGGGCGGTCTACTTATCCCCTCAGTTTGTGAAACAGAGACAGGGGGCGGTCTACTCATCCCCTGAGTCTTTGATACAGAGATAGGGGGCGGTCTTCTCATCCACTGAGTTTGATACAGAGACACGTGACGGTCTACTCATCCACTGACTCTGTGAGACAGAGACAGGGGGCGGTCTACTCATCCCCTGAGTCTGTTATACAGAGACAGGGGGCGGTCTACTCATTCCCTGAATCAATGATACAGAGACAGGGGGCGGTCTACTCATCCCCCGAGTGTGTGATACAGAGAAAGGGGGCGGTCTACTCATACCCTGAGTCTGTGATAAAGAGAAAGGGGGCTGTCTAATCATGCCCTGAGACTGTGATACAGAGATAGGGGGCGGTCTACTCATCCCCTGAGTCTGTGATACAGAGACAGGAGGCGGTCAACTCATCCCCTCAGTCTGTGACACAGAGACAGGGGCCGGTTTGCCCATCCACTGAGTCTGTGATGCCTAGACAGGGGGCGGGCTACTCATCCACTGAGTGTGTGATACAAAGACAGGAGGCGGTCTACTCATCTCCCGAGTCTGTGATACAGAGATCGGGGGCAGTCTACTCATCCCCCGAGTGTGTGATACAGAGAAAGGGGGCTGTCTAATCATCCCCTGAGTCTGTGATACAGATATAGGGGGCGGTCTACTCATCCCCTGAGTGTGTGATACAGAGACAGGGGGCGGTCTACTCATCCCCTGAGTGTGTGATACAGAGACAAGGGGCGGTCTACTCATCCCCTGAGTCTGTGATACAGAGACAGGGGGCAGTCTGCTCATCCCCTCAGTATGTGATGCAGAGACAGGGGTCGGTCTACTCATCCCCTCAGTCTGTGATACAGAGACAGGGGGCGATCTTCTCATCCACTGAGTCTGTGAAACAGAGACAGGTGACGGTCTACTCATCCACTGACTCTGTGATACAGAGACAGGGGGCGGTCTACTCATCCCCTGAGTCTGTGATACAGAGACAGGGGGCAGTCTGCTCATCGCCTGAGTCTGTGACATATAGACAGGGAGTGTCTACTCATCCACTGAGTGTGTGATGCAGAGACAGGGGGCGATCTACTTATCCCCTAAATTTGTGAGACAGAGACAGGGGGCGGTCTATTCATCCCCTGAGTCTGTGATACAGAGAAAGGGGGCAGTCTACTCATCCCCTCAGTTTGTGATACAGTGACAGGGGGCGGTCTACTCATCCCCTGAGTCTGTGATACAGAGACAGGGGGCGGTCTACTCATCCCCTGAGTCTGTGATACAGAGACAGGGGGCGGTCTACTCATCCCCTCAGTTTGTGATACAGAGACAGGGGGCGGTCTTCTCATCCACTGAGTCTGTGATACAGAGACAGGGGGCGGTCTACTCATCCCCTGAGTCTGTGATACAGAGACAGGGGGCGGTCTACTCATGCACTGACTCTGTGATACAGAGACAGGGGGCGGTCTACTCATCCCCTGAGTCTGTGATGCAGAGACAGGGGGCGGTCTGCTCATCGCCTGAGTCTGTGACACAGAGACAGGGGCCTGTCTCCTCATCCACTGAATCAATGATGCAGAGACAGGGGGCGGTCTACTCATCCCCTGAGTCTGTGATGCAGAGACAGGGGGCAGTCTACTTATCCCCTAAATTTGTGTTACAAAGACATGGGGTGGTCCACTTATCCCCTCAGTATGTGATACTGAGACAGGGGGTGGTCTACTCATCCCCTGAGTCAGTGATACAGAGACAGGGGCGGTCTACTTATCCCCTCAGTTTGTGAAACAGAGACAGGGGGCGGTCTACTCATCCACTGAGTCTGTGATGCCTAGACAGGGGGCGGTCTACTCATCCACTGAGTGTGTGAAACAAAGACAGGGGGCTGTCTAGTCATCCCCTGACTCTGAGATGCAGAGACAGGGGGCGGTCTACTCATCCCCTGAGACTTTGATACAGAGAGAGGGGGCGGTCTACTCATCTCCTGAGTCTGTGATACGGAGACAGGGGGCGTTCTACTCATCCCCTGAGTCTGTGATACAGAGACAGGGGGCGGTCTACTCATCCCCTCAGTTTGTGATACAGAGACAGGGGGCGGTCTACTTATCCCCTCAGTTTGTGATAGAGAGACAGGGGGCGGTCTACTCATCCACTGAGTCTGTGATACAGAGACAGGGGGCGGTCTACTCATCCCCTGAGTCTGTGATACAGCGACAGGGGGCGGTCTACTCATCCCCTCAGTTTGTGATACAGAGACAGGGGGCGGTCTACTCATCACCTGAGTCTGTGATACAGCGACAGGGGGCGGTCTACTCATCCCCTGAGTCTTTGATACAGCGACAGGGGGCGGTCTACTCATCCCCTCAGTCTGTGATACAGAGACAGGGGGCGGTCTGCTCATCCCCTCAGTATGTGATACAGAGACAGGGGGCGATCTACTCATCCCCTGAGTCTGTGATACAGAGACAGGGGGCAGTCTGCTCATCACCTGAGTCTGTGACACAGAGACAGGGGGCTGTCTCCTCATCCCCGGAATCAATGATACAGAGACATGGGGCGGTCTACTCATCCCCTGAATCAATGAGACAGAGACAGGGGGCGGTCTACTCATTCCCTGAGTTTGTGATACAGAGACAGGGGGCGGTCTACTCATCCCTGAATCTGAGATACAGACACAAGGGGCAGTTTACTCATCCCCTGGGTCTGTGATAGAGACGAAGGGGGTGGTCTACTCAACCCCTGAGTCTGTGATACAGAGACAGGGGCCGGTCTACTCATCCCCTCATTTTGTGATACAGAGACAGGGGGCGGTCTACTCATCCCCTGAGTCTGTGATACAGAGACAGGTGACGGTCTACTCATCCCCTGAGTCTGTGATACTGAGACAGGGGGCGGTCTACTCATCCCCTGAGTCTGTGATGCAGAGACAGGGGCGGTCTACTTATCCCCTCAGTTTGTGAAACAGAGACAGGGGGCGGTCCACTTATCCCCTCAGTATGTGATACAGAGACAGGGGGTGGTCTACTCATCCCCTGAGTCAGTGATCCAGAGACCGGGGCGGTCTACTTATCCCCTCAGTTTGTGAAACAGAGACAGGGGGCGGTCTTCTCATCCACTGAGTTTGTGATACAGAGACACGTGACGGTCTACTCATCCACTGACTCTGTGAGACAGAGACAGGGGGCGGTCTACTCATCCCCTGAGTCTGTTATACAGAGACAGGGGGCGGTCTACTCATTCCCTGAATCAATGATACAGAGACAGGGGGCGGTCTACTCATCCCCCGAGTGTGTGATACAGAGAAAGGGGGCGGTCTACTCATACCCTGAGTCTGTGATAAAGAGAAAGGGGGCTGTCTAATCATGCCCTGAGACTGTGATACAGAGATAGGGGGCGGTCTACTCATCCCCTGAGTCTGTGATACAGAGACAGGAGGCGGTCAACTCATCCCCTCAGTCTGTGACACAGAGACAGGGGCCGGTTTGCCCATCCACTGAGTCTGTGATGCCTAGACAGGGGGCGGGCTACTCATCCACTGAGTGTGTGATACAAAGACAGGAGGCGGTCTACTCATCTCCCGAGTCTGTGATACAGAGATCGGGGGCAGTCTACTCATCCCCCGAGTGTGTGATACAGAGAAAGGGGGCTGTCTAATCATCCCCTGAGTCTGTGATACAGATATAGGGGGCGGTCTACTCATCCCCTGAGTGTGTGATACAGAGACAGGGGGCGGTCTACTCATCCCCTGAGTGTGTGATACAGAGACAAGGGGCGGTCTACTCATCCCCTGAGTCTGTGATACAGAGACAGGGGGCAGTCTGCTCATCCCCTCAGTATGTGATGCAGAGACAGGGGTCGGTCTACTCATCCCCTCAGTCTGTGATACAGAGACAGGGGGCGATCTTCTCATCCAACGAGTCTGTGAAACAGAGACAGGTGACGGTCTACTCATCCACTGACTCTGTGATACAGAGACAGGGGGCGGTCTACTCATCCCCTGAGTCTGTGATACAGAGAAAGGGGGCAGTCTACTCATCCCCTCAGTTTGTGATACAGTGACAGGGGGCGGTCTACTCATCCCCTGAGTCTGTGATACAGAGACAGGGGGCGGTCTACTCATCCCCTGAGTCTGTGATACAGAGACAGGGGGCGGTCTACTCATCCCCTCAGTTTGTGATACAGAGACAGGGGGCGGTCTTCTCATCCACTGAGTCTGTGATACAGAGACAGGGGGCGGTCTACTCATCCCCTGAGTCTGTGATACAGAGACAGGGGGCCGTCTACTCATGCACTGACTCTGTGATACAGAGACAGGGGGCGGTCTACTCATCCCCTGAGTCTGTGATGCAGAGACAGGGGGCGGTCTGCTCATCGCCTGAGTCTGTGACACAGAGACAGGGGCCTGTCTCCTCATCCACTGAATCAATGATGCAGAGACAAGGGGCGTTCTACTCATCCCCTGAGTCTGTGATGCAGAGACAGGGGCGGTCTACTTATCCCCTCAGTTTGTGAAACAGAGACAGGGGGCGGTCTACTCATCCACTGAGTCTGTGATGCCTAGACAGGGGGCGGTCTACTCATCCACTGAGTGTGTGAAACAAAGACAGGGGGCTGTCTAGTCATCCCCTGACTCTGAGATGCAGAGACAGGGGGCGGTCTACTCATCCCCTGAGTCTTTGATACAGAGAGAGGGGGCGGTCTACTCATCTCCTGAATCTGTGATGCAGAGACAAGGGGCTGTTTGCTCATCACCTGGGTCAGTGATAAAGAGACAGGGGGCGGTCTACTCATCCCCTGAGTCTGTGACACAGAGACAGGGGGCGGTCTACTCATCCCCTGAGTCTGTGACAGAGAGACAGGGGGCGGTCTACCCATCCCCTGAATCAATGATACAGAAACAGGGGGCGGTCTACTCATCCCATGAGTCTGTGATACAGAGACAGGCAGTGGTCTACTCATCTCCTGAGTCTGTGATACAGAGACAGGGGGCGATCTACTCATCCCATGAGTCTGTTATACAGAGACAGGCGGCGGTCTACTCATCTCCTGAGTCTGTGATACGGAGACAGGGGGCGGTCTACTCATCCCCTGAGTCTGTGATACAGAGACAGGGGGCGGTCTACTCATCCCCTGAATCAATGATACAGAAACAGGGGGCGGTGCACTCATCCCCTGAGTCTGTGATACAGAGACAGGGGCCGGTCTGCTCATCCCCTGAGTCTGAGATACAGAGACAGGGGGCAGTCTACTCATCCCCTGAATCTGTGATACAGAGACATGGGGCGGTCTACCTATCCCCTCAGTTTGTGATGCAGAGACAGGGGGCGGTCGACTCATCCCCTGAGTTTGTGATACTGAGACAAGGGGCGGTCTACTTATCCCCTCAGTTTGTGATACAGAGTCAGGGGGCGGTCTACGCATTCCCTGAGTCTGTGATGCAGAGACAGGGGGCGGTCTACTTATCCCCTCAGTTTGTGATACAGAGACAGGGGACGGTCTACTCATCCCCTAAATTTGTGATACAGAGACAGGGGACGGTCCACTCATCCCCTGAGTCTGTGACACAGAGACAGGGGGCGTTCATCTCATCCCCTGAATCAATGATACAGAAACAGGGGGCGGTGCACTCATCCCCTGAGTCTGTGATGCAGAGACAAGGGGCAGTTTGCTCATCCCCTTGGTCAGTGATAAAGAGACAGGGAGCGGTCCACTCATTTTCTGAGTCTGTGACACAGAGACAGGGGGCGGTCTACTCATCCCCTGAGTCTGTGACACAGAGACAGGGGGCGGTCTACTCATCCCCTGAGTCTGTGATACAGAGACAGGGGGCGGTCTACTCATCACATGAGTCTGTTATACAGAGACAGGCGGCGGTCTACTCATCCCCTAAATCTCTGACACAGAGACAGGGGGCGGTGTACTCATCCCCTGAGTCTGTGATACAGAGACAGGGGGCGGTCTACTCATCCCCCGAGTGTGTGATACAAAGACAGAAGGCGGTCTACTCATCCCCCGAGTGTGTGATACAGAGAAAGGGGGCTGTCTAATCATCCCCTGAGTCTGTGATACAGATATAGGGGGCGGTCTACTCATCCCCTGAGTGTGTGATACAGAGACAGGGGGCGGTCTACTCATCCCCTGAGTGTGTGATACAGAGACAAGGGGCGGTCTACTCATCCCCTGAGTCTGTGATACAGAGACAGGGGGCAGTCTGCTCATCCCCTCAGTATGTGATGCAGAGACAGGGGTCGGTCTACTCATCCCCTCAGTCTGTGATACAGAGACAGGGGGCGATCTTCTCATCCACTGAGTCTGTGAAACAGAGACAGGTGACGGTCTACTCATCCACTGACTCTGTGATACAGAGACAGGGGGCGGTCTACTCATCCCCTGAGTCTGTGATACAGAGACAGGGGGCAGTCTGCTCATCGCCTGAGTCTGTGACATAGAGACAGGGAGTGTCTACTCATCCACTGAGTGTGTGATGCAGAGACAGGGGGCGATCTACTTATCCCCTAAATTTGTGAGACAGAGACAGGGGGCGGTCTACTCATCCCCTAAGTCTGTGATACAGAGAAAGGGGGCAGTCTACTCATCCCCTCAGTTTGTGATACAGAGACAGGGGGCGGTCTTCTCATCCACTGAGTCTGTGATACAGAGACAGGGGGCGGTCTACTCATCCCCTGAGTCTGTGATACAGATACAGGGGGCGGTCTACTCATCCACTGAGTCTGTGATACAGAGACAGGTGACGGTCTACTCATGCACTGACTCTGTGATACAGAGACAGGGGGCGGTCTACTCATCCCCTGAGTCTGTGATGCAGAGACAGGGGGCGGTCTGCTCATCACCTGAGTCTGTGACACAGAGACAGGGGCCTGTCTCCTCATCCACTGAATCAATGATGCAGAGACAGGGGGCGGTCTACTCATCCCCTGAGTCTGTGATGCAGAGACAGGGGGCAGTCTACTTATCCCCTAAATTTGTGTTACAAAGACATGGGGTGGTCCACTTATCCCCTCAGTATGTGATACAGAGACAGGGGGTGGTCTACTCATCCCCTGAGTCAGTGATACAGAGACAGGGGCGGTCTACTTATCCCCTCAGTTTGTGAAACAGAGACAGGGGGCGGTCTACTCATCCACTGAGTCTGTGATGCCTAGACAGGTGGCGGTCTACTCATCCACTGAGTGTGTGAAACAAAGACAGGGGGCTGTCTAGTCATCCCCTGACTCTGAGATGCAGAGACAGGGGGCGGTCTACTCATCCCCTGAGTCTTTGATACAGTGACAGGGGGCGGTCTTCTCATCCACTGAGTTTGTGATACAGAGACAGGTGACGGTCTACTCATCCACTGACTCTGTGAGACAGAGACAGGGGGCGGTCTACTCATCCACTGAGTCTGTTATACAGAGACAGGGGGCGGTCTACTCATACCCTGAGTCTGTGATACAGAGAAAGGGGGCTGTCTAGTCATCCCCTGACTCTGAGATGCAGAGACAGGAGGCGGTCAACTCATCCCCTGAGTATGTGATACAGAGAGAGGGGGCGGTCTACTCATCTCCTGAGTCTGTGATGCAGAGACAAGGGGCTGTTTGCTCATCACCTGGGTCAGTGATAAAGAGACAGGGGGCGGTCTACTCATCCCCTGAGTCTGTGACACAGAGACAGGGGGCGGTCTACTCATCCCCTGAGTCTGTGACAGAGAGACAGGGGGCGGTCTACCCATCCCCTGAATCAATGATACAGAAATAGGGGGCGGTCTACTCATCCCATGAGACTGTTATACAGAGACAGGCAGTGGTCTACTCATCTCCTGAGTCTGTGATACAGAGACAGGGGGCGATCTACTCATCCCATGAGTCTGTTATACAGAGACAGGCGGCGGTCTACTCATCTCCTGAGTCTGTGATACGGAGACAGGGGGCGGTCTACTCATCCCCTGAGTCTGTGATACAGAGACAGGGGGCGGTCTACTCATCCCCTGAATCAATGATACAGAAACAGGGGGCGGTGCACTCATCCCCTGAGTCTGTGATACAGAGACAGGGGCCGGTCTGCTCATCCCCTGAGTCTGAGATACAGAGACAGGGGGCAGTCTACTCATCCCCTGAATCTGTGATACAGAGACATGGGGCGGTCTACCTATCCCCTCAGTTTGTGATACAGAGACAGGGGGCGGTCGACTCATCCCCTGAGTTTGTGATACTGAGACAAGGGGCGGTCTACTCATCCCCTCAGTTTGTGATACAGAGTCAGGGGGCGGTCTACGCATTCCCTGAGTCTGTGATGCAGAGACAGGGGGCGGTCTACTTATCCCCTCAGTTTGTGATACAGAGACAGGGGACGGTCTACTCATCCCCTAAATTTGTGATACAGAGACAGTGGACGGTCCACTCATCCCCTGAGTCTGTGACACAGAGACAGGGGGCGTTCTTCTCATCCCCTGAATCAATGATACAGAAACAGGGGGCGGTGCACTCATCCCCTGAGTCTGTGATGCAGAGACAAGGTTCAGTTTGCTCATCCCCTTGGTCAGTGATAAAGAGACAGGGAGCGGTCCACTCATTTTCTGAGTCTGTGACACAGAGACAGGGGGCGGTCTACTCATCCCCTGAGTCTGTGACACAGAGACAGGGGGCGGTCTACTCATCCCCTGAGTCTGTGATACAGAGACAGGCAGTGGTCTACTCATCTCCTGAGTCTGTGATACAGAGACAGGGGGCGGTCTACTCATCACATGAGTCTGTTATACAGAGACAGGCGGCGGTCTACTCATCCCCTAAATCTCTGACACAGAGACAGGGGGCGGTGTACTCATCCCCTGAGTCTGTGATACAGAGACAGGGGGCCGTCTACTCATGCACTGACTCTGTGATACAGAGACAGGGGGCGGTCTACTCATCCCCTGAGTCTGTGATGCAGAGACAGGGGGCGGTCTGCTCATCGCCTGAGTCTGTGACACAGAGACAGGGGCCTGTCTCCTCATCCACTGAATCAATGATGCAGAGACAAGGGGCGTTCTACTCATCCCCTGAGTCTGTGATGCAGAGACAGGGGCGGTCTACTTATCCCCTCAGTTTGTGAAACAGAGACAGGGGGCGGTCTACTCATCCACTGAGTCTGTGATGCCTAGACAGGGGGCGGTCTACTCATCCACTGAGTGTGTGAAACAAAGACAGGGGGCTGTCTAGTCATCCCCTGACTCTGAGATGCAGAGACAGGGGGCGGTCTACTCATCCCCTGAGTCTTTGATACAGAGAGAGGGGGCGGTCTACTCATCTCCTGAATCTGTGATGCAGAGACAAGGGGCTGTTTGCTCATCACCTGGGTCAGTGATAAAGAGACAGGGGGCGGTCTACTCATCCCCTGAGTCTGTGACACAGAGACAGGGGGCGGTCTACTCATCCCCTGAGTCTGTGACAGAGAGACAGGGGGCGGTCTACCCATCCCCTGAATCAATGATACAGAAACAGGGGGCGGTCTACTCATCCCATGAGTCTGTGATACAGAGACAGGCAGTGGTCTACTCATCTCCTGAGTCTGTGATACAGAGACAGGGGGCGATCTACTCATCCCATGAGTCTGTTATACAGAGACAGGCGGCGGTCTACTCATCTCCTGAGTCTGTGATACGGAGACAGGGGGCGGTCTACTCATCCCCTGAGTCTGTGATACAGAGACAGGGGGCGGTCTACTCATCCCCTGAATCAATGATACAGAAACAGGGGGCGGTGCACTCATCCCCTGAGTCTGTGATACAGAGACAGGGGCCGGTCTGCTCATCCCCTGAGTCTGAGATACAGAGACAGGGGGCAGTCTACTCATCCCCTGAATCTGTGATACAGAGACATGGGGCGGTCTACCTATCCCCTCAGTTTGTGATGCAGAGACAGGGGGCGGTCGACTCATCCCCTGAGTTTGTGATACTGAGACAAGGGGCGGTCTACTTATCCCCTCAGTTTGTGATACAGAGTCAGGGGGCGGTCTACGCATTCCCTGAGTCTGTGATGCAGAGACAGGGGGCGGTCTACTTATCCCCTCAGTTTGTGATACAGAGACAGGGGACGGTCTACTCATCCCCTAAATTTGTGATACAGAGACAGGGGACGGTCCACTCATCCCCTGAGTCTGTGACACAGAGACAGGGGGCGTTCATCTCATCCCCTGAATCAATGATACAGAAACAGGGGGCGGTGCACTCATCCCCTGAGTCTGTGATGCAGAGACAAGGGGCAGTTTGCTCATCCCCTTGGTCAGTGATAAAGAGACAGGGAGCGGTCCACTCATTTTCTGAGTCTGTGACACAGAGACAGGGGGCGGTCTACTCATCCCCTGAGTCTGTGACACAGAGACAGGGGGCGGTCTACTCATCCCCTGAGTCTGTGATACAGAGACAGGGGGCGGTCTACTCATCACATGAGTCTGTTATACAGAGACAGGCGGCGGTCTACTCATCCCCTAAATCTCTGACACAGAGACAGGGGGCGGTGTACTCATCCCCTGAGTCTGTGATACAGAGACAGGGGGCGGTCTACTCATCCCCCGAGTGTGTGATACAAAGACAGAAGGCGGTCTACTCATCCCCCGAGTGTGTGATACAGAGAAAGGGGGCTGTCTAATCATCCCCTGAGTCTGTGATACAGATATAGGGGGCGGTCTACTCATCCCCTGAGTGTGTGATACAGAGACAGGGGGCGGTCTACTCATCCCCTGAGTGTGTGATACAGAGACAAGGGGCGGTCTACTCATCCCCTGAGTCTGTGATACAGAGACAGGGGGCAGTCTGCTCATCCCCTCAGTATGTGATGCAGAGACAGGGGTCGGTCTACTCATCCCCTCAGTCTGTGATACAGAGACAGGGGGCGATCTTCTCATCCACTGAGTCTGTGAAACAGAGACAGGTGACGGTCTACTCATCCACTGACTCTGTGATACAGAGACAGGGGGCGGTCTACTCATCCCCTGAGTCTGTGATACAGAGACAGGGGGCAGTCTGCTCATCGCCTGAGTCTGTGACATAGAGACAGGGAGTGTCTACTCATCCACTGAGTGTGTGATGCAGAGACAGGGGGCGATCTACTTATCCCCTAAATTTGTGAGACAGAGACAGGGGGCGGTCTACTCATCCCCTAAGTCTGTGATACAGAGAAAGGGGGCAGTCTACTCATCCCCTCAGTTTGTGATACAGAGACAGGGGGCGGTCTTCTCATCCACTGAGTCTGTGATACAGAGACAGGGGGCGGTCTACTCATCCCCTGAGTCTGTGATACAGATACAGGGGGCGGTCTACTCATCCACTGAGTCTGTGATACAGAGACAGGTGACGGTCTACTCATGCACTGACTCTGTGATACAGAGACAGGGGGCGGTCTACTCATCCCCTGAGTCTGTGATGCAGAGACAGGGGGCGGTCTGCTCATCACCTGAGTCTGTGACACAGAGACAGGGGCCTGTCTCCTCATCCACTGAATCAATGATGCAGAGACAGGGGGCGGTCTACTCATCCCCTGAGTCTGTGATGCAGAGACAGGGGGCAGTCTACTTATCCCCTAAATTTGTGTTACAAAGACATGGGGTGGTCCACTTATCCCCTCAGTATGTGATACAGAGACAGGGGGTGGTCTACTCATCCCCTGAGTCAGTGATACAGAGACAGGGGCGGTCTACTTATCCCCTCAGTTTGTGAAACAGAGACAGGGGGCGGTCTACTCATCCACTGAGTCTGTGATGCCTAGACAGGTGGCGGTCTACTCATCCACTGAGTGTGTGAAACAAAGACAGGGGGCTGTCTAGTCATCCCCTGACTCTGAGATGCAGAGACAGGGGGCGGTCTACTCATCCCCTGAGTCTTTGATACAGTGACAGGGGGCGGTCTTCTCATCCACTGAGTTTGTGATACAGAGACAGGTGACGGTCTACTCATCCACTGACTCTGTGAGACAGAGACAGGGGGCGGTCTACTCATCCACTGAGTCTGTTATACAGAGACAGGGGGCGGTCTACTCATACCCTGAGTCTGTGATACAGAGAAAGGGGGCTGTCTAGTCATCCCCTGACTCTGAGATGCAGAGACAGGAGGCGGTCAACTCATCCCCTGAGTATGTGATACAGAGAGAGGGGGCGGTCTACTCATCTCCTGAGTCTGTGATGCAGAGACAAGGGGCTGTTTGCTCATCACCTGGGTCAGTGATAAAGAGACAGGGGGCGGTCTACTCATCCCCTGAGTCTGTGACACAGAGACAGGGGGCGGTCTACTCATCCCCTGAGTCTGTGACAGAGAGACAGGGGGCGGTCTACCCATCCCCTGAATCAATGATACAGAAATAGGGGGCGGTCTACTCATCCCATGAGACTGTTATACAGAGACAGGCAGTGGTCTACTCATCTCCTGAGTCTGTGATACAGAGACAGGGGGCGATCTACTCATCCCATGAGTCTGTTATACAGAGACAGGCGGCGGTCTACTCATCTCCTGAGTCTGTGATACGGAGACAGGGGGCGGTCTACTCATCCCCTGAGTCTGTGATACAGAGACAGGGGGCGGTCTACTCATCCCCTGAATCAATGATACAGAAACAGGGGGCGGTGCACTCATCCCCTGAGTCTGTGATACAGAGACAGGGGCCGGTCTGCTCATCCCCTGAGTCTGAGATACAGAGACAGGGGGCAGTCTACTCATCCCCTGAATCTGTGATACAGAGACATGGGGCGGTCTACCTATCCCCTCAGTTTGTGATACAGAGACAGGGGGCGGTCGACTCATCCCCTGAGTTTGTGATACTGAGACAAGGGGCGGTCTACTCATCCCCTCAGTTTGTGATACAGAGTCAGGGGGCGGTCTACGCATTCCCTGAGTCTGTGATGCAGAGACAGGGGGCGGTCTACTTATCCCCTCAGTTTGTGATACAGAGACAGGGGACGGTCTACTCATCCCCTAAATTTGTGATACAGAGACAGTGGACGGTCCACTCATCCCCTGAGTCTGTGACACAGAGACAGGGGGCGTTCTTCTCATCCCCTGAATCAATGATACAGAAACAGGGGGCGGTGCACTCATCCCCTGAGTCTGTGATGCAGAGACAAGGTTCAGTTTGCTCATCCCCTTGGTCAGTGATAAAGAGACAGGGAGCGGTCCACTCATTTTCTGAGTCTGTGACACAGAGACAGGGGGCGGTCTACTCATCCCCTGAGTCTGTGACACAGAGACAGGGGGCGGTCTACTCATCCCCTGAGTCTGTGATACAGAGACAGGCAGTGGTCTACTCATCTCCTGAGTCTGTGATACAGAGACAGGGGGCGGTCTACTCATCACATGAGTCTGTTATACAGAGACAGGCGGCGGTCTACTCATCCCCTAAATCTCTGACACAGAGACAGGGGGCGGTGTACTCATCCCCTGAGTCTGTGATACAGAGACAGGGGGCGGTCTACTCATCCCCCGAGTGTGTGATACAAAGACAGGAGGCGGTCTACTCATCTCCCGAGTCAGTGATACAGAGATCGGGGGCAGTCTACTCATCCCCCGAGTGTGTGATACAGAGAAAGGGGGCTGTCTAATCATCCCCTGAGTCTGTGATACAGATATAGGGGGCGGTCTACTCATCCCCTGAGTGTGTGATACAGAGACAGGGGGCGGTCTACTCATCCCCTGAGTGTGTGATACAGAGACAAGGGGCGGTCTACTCATCCCCTGAGTCTGTGATACAGAGACAGGGGGCAGTCTGCTCATCCCCTCAGTATGTGATGCAGAGACAGGGGTCGGTCTACTCATCCCCTCAGTCTGTGATACAGAGACAGAGGGCGATCTTCTCATCCACTGAGTCTGTGAAACAGAGACAGGTGACGGTCTACTCATCCACTGACTCTGTGATACAGAGACAGGGGGCGGTCTACTCATCCCCTGAGTCTGTGATACAGAGACAGGGGGCAGTCTGCTCATCGCCTGAGTCTGTGACATAGAGACAGGGAGTGTCTACTCATCCACTGAGTGTGTGATGCAGAGACAGGGGGCGATCGACTTATCCACTAAATTTGTGAGACAGAGACAGGGGGCGGTCTACTCATCCCCTGAGTCTGTGATACAGAGAAAGGGGGCAGTCTACTCATCCCCTCAGTTTGTGATACAGTGACAGGGGGCGGTCTACTCATCCCCTGAGTCTGTGATACAGAGACAGGGGGCGGTCTACTCATCCCCTGAGTCTGTGATACAGAGACAGGGGGCGGTCTACTCATCCCCTCAGTTTGTGATACAGAGACAGGGGGCGGTCTTCTCATCCACTGAGTCTGTGATACAGAGACAGGGGGCGGTCTACTCATCCCCTGAGTCTGTGATACAGAGACAGGGGGCGGTCTACTCATCCACTGAGTCTGTGATACAGAGACAGGTGACGGTCTACTCATGCACTGACTCTGTGATACAGAGACAGGGGGCGGTCTACTCAACCCCTGAGTCTGTGATGCAGAGACAGGGGGCGGTCTGCTCATCGCCTGAGTCTGTGACACAGAGACAGGGGCCTGTCTCCTCATCCACTGAATCAATGATGCAGAGACGGGGGGCGGTCTACTCATCCCCTGAGTCTGTGATGCAGAGACAGGGGGCAGTCTACTTATCCCCTAAATTTGTGTTACAAAGACATGGGGTGGTCCACTTATCCCCTCAGTATGTGATACAGAGACAGGGGGTGGTCTACTCATCCCCTGAGTCAGTGATACAGAGACAGGGGCGGTCTACTTATCCCCTCAGTTTGTGAAACAGAGACAGGGGGCGGTCTACTCATCCACTGAGTCTGTGATGCCTAGACAGGTGGCGGTCTACTCATCCACTGAGTGTGTGAAACAAAGACAGGGGGCTGTCTAGTCATCCCCTGACTCTGAGATGCAGAGACAGGGGGCGGTCTACTCATCCCCTGAGTCTTTGATACAGTGACAGGGGGCGGTCTTCTCATCCACTGAGTTTGTGATACAGAGACAGGTGACGGTCTACTCATCCACTGACTCTGTGAGACAGAGACAGGGGGCGGTCTACTCATCCACTGAGTCTGTTATACAGAGACAGGGGGCGGTCTACTCATTCTCTGAATCAATGATACAGAGTCAGGGTGCGGTCTACTCATCCCCCGAGTGTGTGATACAGAGACAGGGGGCGGTCTAATCATACCCTGAGTCTGTGATACAGAGAAAGGGGGCTGTCTAATCATGCCCTGAGTCTGTGATACAGAGACAGGAGGCGGTCAACTCATCCCCTGAGTCTGTGATACAGAGAGAGGGGGCTGTCTACTCATCTCCTGAGTCTGTGATGCAGAGACAAGGGGCTGTTTGCTCATCACCTGGGTCAGTGATAAAGAGACAGGGGGCGGTCTACTCATCCCCTGAATCAATGATACAGAAACAGGGGGCGGTGCACTCATCCCCTGAGTCTGTGATACAGAGACAGGGGCCGGTCTGCTCATCCCCTGAGTCTGAGATACAGAGACAGGGGGCAGTCTACTCATCCCCTGAATCTGTGATACAGAGACATGGGGCGGTCTACCTATCCCCTCAGTTTGTGATACAGAGACAGGGGGCGGTCGACTCATCCCCTGAGTTTGTGATACTGAGACAAGGGGCGGTCTACTTATCCCCTCAGTTTGTGATACAGAGTCAGGGGGCGGTCTACGCATTCCCTGAGTCTGTGATGCAGAGACAGGGGGCGGTCTACTTATCCCCTCAGTTTGTGATACAGAGACAGGGGACGGTCTACTCATCCCCTAAATTTGTGATGCAGAGACAGGGGACGGTCCACTCATCCCCTGAGTCTGTGACACAGAGACAAGGGGCAGTTTGCTCATCCCCTTGGTCAGTGATAAAGAGACAGGGAGCGGTCCACTCATTTTCTGAGTCTGTGACACAGAGACAGGGGGCGGTCTACTCATCCCCTGAGTCTGTGACACAGAGACAGGGGGCGGTCTACTCATCCCCTGAGTCTGTGATACAGAGACAGGCAGTGGTCTACTCATCTCCTGAGTCTGTGATACAGAGACAGGGGGCGGTCTACTCATCCCCTGAGTCTGTGATACAGAGACAGGGGGCGGTCTACTCATCCCCTGAGTCTGTGATACAGAGACAGGCAGTGGTCTACTCATCTCCTGAGTCTGTTATACAGAGACAGGCGGCGGTCTACTCATCCCCTAAATCTCTGACACAGAGACAGGGGGCGGTGTACTCATCCCCTGAGTCTGTGATACAGAGACAGGGGGCGGTCTACTCATCCCCTGAGTCTGTGACACAGAAACAGGGGGCGGTCTACTCATCCCCTGAGTCTGTGATACAGGGACAGGGGGTGGTCTACTCATCCCCTGAGTCTGTATTACAGAGACAGGGGGCGGTCTACTCATCCCCGAGTGTGTGATACAGAGACAGGGTGCGGTCTACTCATCCCCCGACTGTGTGATACAGAGACAGGGGGTGCTCTTCTTATCCCCGGGCTCTGTGATACAGAGACATGGGGCGGTCTACTCATCCCCCGAGTGTGTGATACAGAGACAGGCAGTGGTCTACTCATCCCCTGAATCTGAGATACAGAGACAAAGGGCAGTTTGCTCATCCCCTGGGTCAGTGATAAAGAGACAGGGTCGGTCTACTCATCCCCTGAGTCTGTGATACAGAGACAGGCGGCGGTCTACTCATCCCCTGAGTCTGTGATACAGAGACAGGCGGCGGTCTACTCATCCCCTGAGTCTGTGATGCAGAGACAGGCGGCGCTCTACCCATCCCCTAAAACTGTGATACAGAGACAGGGGGCGGTCTACTCATCCCCTGAGTCTATGATACAGAGACATGGGGCGGTCTACTCATCCCCTGAATCTGAGATACAGATGCAAGGGGCAGTTTGCTCATCCCCTGGGTCTGTGATATAGAGACAGGGGGCGGTCTACTCATCCCCTGAGTCTGTGACACAGAGACAGGGGGCGGTCTACTCATCCGCTGAATCAATGATACAGAAACAGGGGGCGGTGTACTCATCCCCTGAGTCCGTGATACAGAGACAGGGGGCGATCTACTCATCCCTGGGCTCTGTGATACAGAGACATGGGGCAGTCTACTCATCCCCTTAGTCTGTGATACAGGGACAAGGGGCAGTTTGCTCATCCACTGGGTCAGTGATAAAGAGATAGGGGGCGGTCTACTCATCCCCGAGTGTGTGATACAGAGACAGGGGGCGGTCTACTCATCCGCTGAGTCTGTGATACAGGGACATGGGGCGGTCTACTCATCCCCTGAGCCTGTGATGCAGACAAACGGGGCGCTCTACTCATCCCCTGAGTCTGTGATACAGAGACAGGCAGTGTTCTACTCATCCCCTGAATCTGAGATACAGAGACAAGGGGCAGTTTGCTCATCCCCTGAGTCTGTGACACAGACATAGGGGGCGGTCTGCTCATCCCCTGAATCTGTGATCCAGGGACATGTGGTGGTCTACTCATCCCCTGAGCCTGTGATGCACACAAACGGGGCGGTCTACTCATCCCCTGAGTCTGTGACACAGAGACAGGGGGCAGTCTACTCATCCCCTGAGTCTGTGACAGAGACACAGGGGGCGGACTACTCATCCCCTGAGTCTGTGACACAGAGACAGGGGGCGGTCTACTCATCCCCCGATTGTATGATACAGAGACAGGGGGCGGTCTACTCATCCCCTGAGTCTATGATACAGAGACAGGCAGTGGTCTACTCATCCCCTAAATCTCTGACACAGAGACAGGGGGCAGTCTACTCATCCCCTGAGTCTATGATACAGAGATATGGGGCGGTCTACTCATCCCCTGAGCCTGTGACACAGAGACAGGGGGAGGTCTACTCATCCCCTGAATCAATGATATAGAAACAGGGGGCGGTCTACTCATCCCCTGAGTCTGTGATAAAGAGACAGGGGGCGTTCTACTCATCCCCTGAGCCTGTGACACAGAGACAGGGGGAGGTCTACTCATCCCCTGAATCAATGATTTAGAAACAGGGGGCGGTGTACTCAACCCCTGAGTCTGTGATACAGAGACAGGGGGCGGTCTACTCATCCCCTGAATCAATGATACAGAAACAGGGGGCGTTCTACTCATCCCCTGAGCCTGTGACACAGAGACAGGGGGCGGTCTACTCATCCCCTGAATCAATGAAACAGAAACAGGGGGCGGTCTACTCATCCCCTGAGTTTGTGATACAGAGACAGGCGGCGCTCTACCCATCCCCCGAGTGTTTGAGACAGAGACAGGGGGCGGTCCACTCATCCCCTGAGTCTGTGATGCAGTCAGACGGCGCGGTCTACTCATCCCCTGAGTTTGTGATACAGAGACAGGCGGCGCTCTACCCATCCCCTAAAACTGTGACACAGAGGCAGGGGGCAGTCTACTCATCCCCTGAGTCTATGATACAGAGACATGGGGCGGTCTACTCATCCCCTGAGTCTGTGATTCAGAGATAGGGGGCGGTCTACTCATCCCCTGAGTCTATGATACAGAGACATGGGGCGGTCTACTCATCCCCTGAGTCTGTGAAACAGGGACAGGAGGTGGTCTACTCCTCCCCTAAGTCTGTGATACAGAGACAGGGGGCGGTCTACTCATCCCCTGAATCAATGATACAGAAACAGGGGGCGGTGTACTCATCCCCTGAGTCTGTGACACAGAGACAGGGGGCGGTCTACTCATCCCCTGAATCAATGATACAGAAACAGGGGGCGGTGGACTCATCCCCTGAGTCTGTGATACAGAGACAGGAGGCGGTCTACTCATCCCCCGAGTGTATGATACAGAGACAGGGGGCGCTCGACTGATCCCCGGGCTCTGTGATACAGAGACAGGGGGCGGTCTACTCATCTCCTGAGTCTGTGATTCAGAGACAGGGGGCGGTCTACTCATCCCCTGAGTCTATGATACAGAGACATGGGGCGGTCTACTCATCCCCTGAGTCTGTGATTCAGAGACAGGGGGCGGTCTACTCATCCCCTGAGTCTATGATACAGAGACATGGGGCGGTCTACTCATCCCCTGAATCAATGATACAGAAACAGGGGGCGGACTACTCATCCCCTGAGTCTGTGATACAGAGACAAGGGGGCGGTCTACTCATCCACTGAGTGTGTGATACAAAGACAGGGGACGGTCTACTCATCCACTGAGTCTGTGATACAGAGGCAGGGGGCGGTCTACTCATCCCCTAAATTTGTGATACAGAGACAGGGGGCGGTCTGCTTATCCCCTCAGTTTGTGATACAGAGACAGGGGGCGTTCTTCTCATCCCCTGAATCAATGATACAGAAACAGGGGGCGGTGCACTCATCCCCTGAGTCTGTGATGCAGAGACAAGGGGCAGTTTGCTCATCCCCTGGGTCTGTGATACAGAGACAGGGGGCGGTCTGCTCATCCGCTGAATCAATGGTACAGAAACAGGGGGCGGTGTACTCATCCCCTGAGTCTGTGACAAAGAGACAGGGGGCGGACGACTCATCCCCCGAGTGCATGATACATAGACAGGGGGCGCTCTACTCATCCCCGGGCTCTGTGATACAGAGACAGGGGGCGCTCTACTCATCCCCTGAGTTTGTGATCGAGAGACAGGGGGCGTTCTACTCCTCCCCTGAGTCTGTGATACAGAGACAGGGGGCGGTCTACTCATCCCCGAGGGTGTGAGACTGAGACAGGGGGAGCTCTACTCATCCCCTGAGTCTGTGATACAGAGACAGGGTGCGGTCTACTCATCCCGAGTTTGTTATACAGAGACAGGGGGCCGTCTACTCATTCCCTAAATTTGTGATACAGAGACAGGGGGTGGTCTACTCATCACCTGAGTCTGTGATACAGAGACAGGGGGCGGTCTACTCATCCCCCGAGTGTGAGATAAAGAGACAGGGGGCGGTCTACTCATCCCCTGAGTCTGAGATACAGAGACAAGGGGCAGTTTACTCATCCCCTGGGTCTGTGATACAGAGGAAGGGGGCGGTCTACTCATTCACTGAGTCTGTGATACAGAAACAGAGGGCGGTCTACTCATCCACTGACTCTGTGATCCAGAGACAGGGGGCGGTCTACTCATCCACTGTGTCTGTGATACAGAAACAGGGGGCGGTCTACTCATCCACTGACTCTGTGATCCAGAGACAGGGGGCGGTCTACTCATCCCCTGAGTCTGTGATACAGAGACAGGGGGCGGTCTACTCATCCCCTGAGTCTGTGATACAGAGACAGGGGGCGGTCTACTCATCCCCTCAGTTTGTGATACAGAGACAGGCGGCGCTCTACCCATCCCCCGAGTGTTTGAGACAGAGACAGGGGGCGGTCCACTCATCCCCTGAGTCTGTGATGCAGTCAGACGGCGCGGTCTACTCATCCCCTGAGTTTGTGATACAGAGACAGGCGGCGCTCTACCCATCCCCTAAAACTGTGACACAGAGGCAGGGGGCAGTCTACTCATCCCCTGATTCTATGATACAGAGACATGGGGCGGTCTACTCATCCCCTGAGTCTGTGATTCAGAGATAGGGGGCGGTCTACTCATCCCCTGAGTCTATGATACAGAGACATGGGGCGGTCTACTCATCCCCTGAGTCTGTGAAACAGGGACAGGAGGTGGTCTACTCCTCCCCTAAGTCTGTGATACAGAGACAGGGGGCGGTCTACTCATCCCCTGAATCAATGATACAGAAACAGGGGGCGGTGTACTCATCCCCTGAGTCTGTGACACAGAGACAGGGGGCGGTCTACTCATCCCCTGAATCAATGATACAGAAACAGGGGGCGGTGGACTCATCCCCTGAGTCTGTGATACAGAGACAGGAGGCGGTCTACTCATCCCCCGAGTGTATGATACAGAGACAGGGGGCGCTCGACTGATCCCCGGGCTCTGTGATACAGAGACAGGGGGCGGTCTACTCATCTCCTGAGTCTGTGATTCAGAGACAGGGGGCGGTCTACTCATCCCCTGAGTCTATGATACAGAGACATGGGGCGGTCTACTCATCCCCTGAGTCTGTGATTCAGAGACAGGGGGCGGTCTACTCATCCCCTGAGTCTATGATACAGAGACATGGGGCGGTCTACTCATCCCCTGAATCAATGATACAGAAACAGGGGGCGGACTACTCATCCCCTGAGTCTGTGATACAGAGACAAGGGGGCGGTCTACTCATCCACTGAGTGTGTGATACAAAGACAGGGGACGGTCTACTCATCCACTGAGTCTGTGATACAGAGGCAGGGGGCGGTCTACTCATCCCCTAAATTTGTGATACAGAGACAGGGGGCGGTCTGCTTATCCCCTCAGTTTGTGATACAGAGACAGGGGGCGTTCTTCTCATCCCCTGAATCAATGATACAGAAACAGGGGGCGGTGCACTCATCCCCTGAGTCTGTGATGCAGAGACAAGGGGCAGTTTGCTCATCCCCTGGGTCTGTGATACAGAGACAGGGGGCGGTCTGCTCATCCGCTGAATCAATGGTACAGAAACAGGGGGCGGTGTACTCATCCCCTGAGTCTGTGACAAAGAGACAGGGGGCGGACGACTCATCCCCCGAGTGCATGATACATAGACAGGGGGCGCTCTACTCATCCCCGGGCTCTGTGATACAGAGACAGGGGGCGCTCTACTCATCCCCTGAGTTTGTGATCGAGAGACAGGGGGCGTTCTACTCCTCCCCTGAGTCTGTGATACAGAGACAGGGGGCGGTCTACTCATCCCCGAGGGTGTGAGACTGAGACAGGGGGAGCTCTACTCATCCCCTGAGTCTGTGATACAGAGACAGGGTGCGGTCTACTCATCCCGAGTTTGTTATACAGAGACAGGGGGCCGTCTACTCATTCCCTAAATTTGTGATACAGAGACAGGGGGTGGTCTACTCATCACCTGAGTCTGTGATACAGAGACAGGGGGCGGTCTACTCATCCCCCGAGTGTGAGATAAAGAGACAGGGGGCGGTCTACTCATCCCCTGAGTCTGAGATACAGAGACAAGGGGCAGTTTACTCATCCCCTGGGTCTGTGATACAGAGGAAGGGGGCGGTCTACTCATTCACTGAGTCTGTGATACAGAAACAGAGGGCGGTCTACTCATCCACTGACTCTGTGATCCAGAGACAGGGGGCGGTCTACTCATCCACTGTGTCTGTGATACAGAAACAGGGGGCGGTCTACTCATCCACTGACTCTGTGATCCAGAGACAGGGGGCGGTCTACTCATCCCCTGAGTCTGTGATACAGAGACAGGGGGCGGTCTACTCATCCCCTGAGTCTGTGATACAGAGACAGGGGGCGGTCTACTCATCCCCTCAGTTTGTGATACAGAGACAAGGGGCGGTCTACTCATCCCCTGAGTCTGTGATACAGAGACAGGGGGCAGTCTGCTCATCCCCTCAGTATGTGATGCAGAGACAGGGGTCGGTCTACTCATCCCCTCAGTCTGTGATACAGAGACAGAGGGCGATCTTCTCATCCACTGAGTCTGTGAAACAGAGACAGGTGACGGTCTACTCATCCACTGACTCTGTGATACAGAGACAGGGGGCGGTCTACTCATCCCCTGAGTCTGTGATACAGAGACAGGGGGCAGTCTGCTCATCGCCTGAGTCTGTGACATAGAGACAGGGAGTGTCTACTCATCCACTGAGTGTGTGATGCAGAGACAGGGGGCGATCGACTTATCCACTAAATTTGTGAGACAGAGACAGGGGGCGGTCTACTCATCCCCTGAGTCTGTGATACAGAGAAAGGGGGCAGTCTACTCATCCCCTCAGTTTGTGATACAGTGACAGGGGGCGGTCTACTCATCCCCTGAGTCTGTGATACAGAGACAGGGGGCGGTCTACTCATCCCCTGAGTCTGTGATACAGAGACAGGGGGCGGTCTACTCATCCCCTCAGTTTGTGATACAGAGACAGGGGGCGGTCTTCTCATCCACTGAGTCTGTGATACAGAGACAGGGGGCGGTCTACTCATCCCCTGAGTCTGTGATACAGAGACAGGGGGCGGTCTACTCATCCACTGAGTCTGTGATACAGAGACAGGTGACGGTCTACTCATGCACTGACTCTGTGATACAGAGACAGGGGGCGGTCTACTCAACCCCTGAGTCTGTGATGCAGAGACAGGGGGCGGTCTGCTCATCGCCTGAGTCTGTGACACAGAGACAGGGGCCTGTCTCCTCATCCACTGAATCAATGATGCAGAGACGGGGGGCGGTCTACTCATCCCCTGAGTCTGTGATGCAGAGACAGGGGGCAGTCTACTTATCCCCTAAATTTGTGTTACAAAGACATGGGGTGGTCCACTTATCCCCTCAGTATGTGATACAGAGACAGGGGGTGGTCTACTCATCCCCTGAGTCAGTGATACAGAGACAGGGGCGGTCTACTTATCCCCTCAGTTTGTGAAACAGAGACAGGGGGCGGTCTACTCATCCACTGAGTCTGTGATGCCTAGACAGGTGGCGGTCTACTCATCCACTGAGTGTGTGAAACAAAGACAGGGGGCTGTCTAGTCATCCCCTGACTCTGAGATGCAGAGACAGGGGGCGGTCTACTCATCCCCTGAGTCTTTGATACAGTGACAGGGGGCGGTCTTCTCATCCACTGAGTTTGTGATACAGAGACAGGTGACGGTCTACTCATCCACTGACTCTGTGAGACAGAGACAGGGGGCGGTCTACTCATCCACTGAGTCTGTTATACAGAGACAGGGGGCGGTCTACTCATTCTCTGAATCAATGATACAGAGTCAGGGTGCGGTCTACTCATCCCCCGAGTGTGTGATACAGAGACAGGGGGCGGTCTAATCATACCCTGAGTCTGTGATACAGAGAAAGGGGGCTGTCTAATCATGCCCTGAGTCTGTGATACAGAGACAGGAGGCGGTCAACTCATCCCCTGAGTCTGTGATACAGAGAGAGGGGGCTGTCTACTCATCTCCTGAGTCTGTGATGCAGAGACAAGGGGCTGTTTGCTCATCACCTGGGTCAGTGATAAAGAGACAGGGGGCGGTCTACTCATCCCCTGAATCAATGATACAGAAACAGGGGGCGGTGCACTCATCCCCTGAGTCTGTGATACAGAGACAGGGGCCGGTCTGCTCATCCCCTGAGTCTGAGATACAGAGACAGGGGGCAGTCTACTCATCCCCTGAATCTGTGATACAGAGACATGGGGCGGTCTACCTATCCCCTCAGTTTGTGATACAGAGACAGGGGGCGGTCGACTCATCCCCTGAGTTTGTGATACTGAGACAAGGGGCGGTCTACTTATCCCCTCAGTTTGTGATACAGAGTCAGGGGGCGGTCTACGCATTCCCTGAGTCTGTGATGCAGAGACAGGGGGCGGTCTACTTATCCCCTCAGTTTGTGATACAGAGACAGGGGACGGTCTACTCATCCCCTAAATTTGTGATGCAGAGACAGGGGACGGTCCACTCATCCCCTGAGTCTGTGACACAGAGACAAGGGGCAGTTTGCTCATCCCCTTGGTCAGTGATAAAGAGACAGGGAGCGGTCCACTCATTTTCTGAGTCTGTGACACAGAGACAGGGGGCGGTCTACTCATCCCCTGAGTCTGTGACACAGAGACAGGGGGCGGTCTACTCATCCCCTGAGTCTGTGATACAGAGACAGGCAGTGGTCTACTCATCTCCTGAGTCTGTGATACAGAGACAGGGGGCGGTCTACTCATCCCCTGAGTCTGTGATACAGAGACAGGGGGCGGTCTACTCATCCCCTGAGTCTGTGATACAGAGACAGGCAGTGGTCTACTCATCTCCTGAGTCTGTTATACAGAGACAGGCGGCGGTCTACTCATCCCCTAAATCTCTGACACAGAGACAGGGGGCGGTGTACTCATCCCCTGAGTCTGTGATACAGAGACAGGGGGCGGTCTACTCATCCCCTGAGTCTGTGACACAGAAACAGGGGGCGGTCTACTCATCCCCTGAGTCTGTGATACAGGGACAGGGGGTGGTCTACTCATCCCCTGAGTCTGTATTACAGAGACAGGGGGCGGTCTACTCATCCCCGAGTGTGTGATACAGAGACAGGGTGCGGTCTACTCATCCCCCGACTGTGTGATACAGAGACAGGGGGTGCTCTTCTTATCCCCGGGCTCTGTGATACAGAGACATGGGGCGGTCTACTCATCCCCCGAGTGTGTGATACAGAGACAGGCAGTGGTCTACTCATCCCCTGAATCTGAGATACAGAGACAAAGGGCAGTTTGCTCATCCCCTGGGTCAGTGATAAAGAGACAGGGTCGGTCTACTCATCCCCTGAGTCTGTGATACAGAGACAGGCGGCGGTCTACTCATCCCCTGAGTCTGTGATACAGAGACAGGCGGCGGTCTACTCATCCCCTGGGTCTGTGATGCAGAGACAGGCGGCGCTCTACCCATCCCCTAAAACTGTGATACAGAGACAGGGGGCGGTCTACTCATCCCCTGAGTCTATGATACAGAGACATGGGGCGGTCTACTCATCCCCTGAATCTGAGATACAGAGACAAGGGGCAGTTTGCTCATCCCCTGGGTCTGTGATATAGAGACAGGGGGCGGTCTACTCATCCCCTGAGTCTGTGACACAGAGACAGGGGGCGGTCTACTCATCCGCTGAATCAATGATACAGAAACAGGGGGCGGTGTACTCATCCCCTGAGTCCGTGATACAGAGACAGGGGGCGATCTACTCATCCCTGGGCTCTGTGATACAGAGACATGGGGCAGTCTACTCATCCCCTGAGTCTGTGATACAGGGACAAGGGGCAGTTTGCTCATCCACTGGGTCAGTGATAAAGAGATAGGGGGCGGTCTACTCATCCCCGAGTGTGTGATACAGAGACAGGGGGCGGTCTACTCATCCGCTGAGTCTGTGATACAGGGACATGGGGCGGTCTACTCATCCCCTGAGCCTGTGATGCAGACAAACGGGGCGCTCTACTCATCCCCTTCGTCTGTGATACAGAGACAGGCAGTGTTCTACTCATCCCCTGAATCTGAGATACAGAGACAAGGGGCAGTTTGCTCATCCCCTGAGTCTGTGACACAGACATAGGGGGCGGTCTGCTCATCCCCTGAATCTGTGATCCAGGGACATGTGGTGGTCTACTCATCCCCTGAGCCTGTGATGCACACAAACGGGGCGGTCTACTCATCCCCTGAGTCTGTGACACAGAGACAGGGGGCAGTCTACTCATCCCCTGAGTCTGTGACAGAGACACAGGGGGCGGACTACTCATCCCCTGAGTCTGTGACACAGAGACAGGGGGCGGTCTACTCATCCCCCGATTGTATGATACAGAGACAGGGGGCGGTCTACTCATCCCCTGAGTCTATGATACAGAGACAGGCAGTGGTCTACTCATCCCCTAAATCTCTGACACAGAGACAGGGGGCAGTCTACTCATCCCCTGAGTCTATGATACAGAGATATGGGGCGGTCTACTCATCCCCTGAGCCTGTGACACAGAGACAGGGGGAGGTCTACTCATCCCCTGAATCAATGATATAGAAACAGGGGGCGGTCTACTCATCCCCTGAGTCTGTGATAAAGAGACAGGGGGCGTTCTACTCATCCCCTGAGCCTGTGACACAGAGACAGGGGGAGGTCTACTCATCCCCTGAATCAATGATATAGAAACAGGGGGCGGTGTACTCAACCCCTGAGTCTGTGATACAGAGACAGGGGGCGGTCTACTCATCCCCTGAATCAATGATACAGAAACAGGGGGCGTTCTACTCATCCCCTGAGCCTGTGACACAGAGACAGGGGGCGGTCTACTCATCCCCTGAATCAATGAAACAGAAACAGGGGGCGGTCTACTCATCCCCTGAGTTTGTGATACAGAGACAGGCGGCGCTCTACCCATCCCCCGAGTGTTTGAGACAGAGACAGGGGGCGGTCCACTCATCCCCTGAGTCTGTGATGCAGTCAGACGGCGCGGTCTACTCATCCCCTGAGTTTGTGATACAGAGACAGGCGGCGCTCTACCCATCCCCTAAAACTGTGACACAGAGGCAGGGGGCAGTCTACTCATCCCCTGAGTCTATGATACAGAGACATGGGGCGGTCTACTCATCCCCTGAGTCTGTGATTCAGAGATAGGGGGCGGTCTACTCATCCCCTGAGTCTATGATACAGAGACATGGGGCGGTCTACTCATCCCCTGAGTCTGTGAAACAGGGACAGGAGGTGGTCTACTCCTCCCCTAAGTCTGTGATACAGAGACAGGGGGCGGTCTACTCATCCCCTGAATCAATGATACAGAAACAGGGGGCGGTGTACTCATCCCCTGAGTCTGTGACACAGAGACAGGGGGCGGTCTACTCATCCCCTGAATCAATGATACAGAAACAGGGGGCGGTGGACTCATCCCCTGAGTCTGTGATACAGAGACAGGAGGCGGTCTACTCATCCCCCGAGTGTATGATACAGAGACAGGGGGCGCTCGACTGATCCCCGGGCTCTGTGATACAGAGACAGGGGGCGGTCTACTCATCTCCTGAGTCTGTGATTCAGAGACAGGGGGCGGTCTACTCATCCCCTGAGTCTATGATACAGAGACATGGGGCGGTCTACTCATCCCCTGAGTCTGTGATTCAGAGACAGGGGGCGGTCTACTCATCCCCTGAGTCTATGATACAGAGACATGGGGCGGTCTACTCATCCCCTGAATCAATGATACAGAAACAGGGGGCGGACTACTCATCCCCTGAGTCTGTGATACAGAGACAAGGGGGCGGTCTACTCATCCACTGAGTGTGTGATACAAAGACAGGGGACGGTCTACTCATCCACTGAGTCTGTGATACAGAGGCAGGGGGCGGTCTACTCATCCCCTAAATTTGTGATACAGAGACAGGGGGCGGTCTGCTTATCCCCTCAGTTTGTGATACAGAGACAGGGGGCGTTCTTCTCATCCCCTGAATCAATGATACAGAAACAGGGGGCGGTGCACTCATCCCCTGAGTCTGTGATGCAGAGACAAGGGGCAGTTTGCTCATCCCCTGGGTCTGTGATACAGAGACAGGGGGCGGTCTGCTCATCCGCTGAATCAATGGTACAGAAACAGGGGGCGGTGTACTCATCCCCTGAGTCTGTGACAAAGAGACAGGGGGCGGACGACTCATCCCCCGAGTGCATGATACATAGACAGGGGGCGCTCTACTCATCCCCGGGCTCTGTGATACAGAGACAGGGGGCGCTCTACTCATCCCCTGAGTTTGTGATCGAGAGACAGGGGGCGTTCTACTCCTCCCCTGAGTCTGTGATACAGAGACAGGGGGCGGTCTACTCATCCCCGAGGGTGTGAGACTGAGACAGGGGGAGCTCTACTCATCCCCTGAGTCTGTGATACAGAGACAGGGTGCGGTCTACTCATCCCGAGTTTGTTATACAGAGACAGGGGGCCGTCTACTCATTCCCTAAATTTGTGATACAGAGACAGGGGGTGGTCTACTCATCACCTGAGTCTGTGATACAGAGACAGGGGGCGGTCTACTCATCCCCCGAGTGTGAGATAAAGAGACAGGGGGCGGTCTACTCATCCCCTGAGTCTGAGATACAGAGACAAGGGGCAGTTTACTCATCCCCTGGGTCTGTGATACAGAGGAAGGGGGCGGTCTACTCATTCACTGAGTCTGTGATACAGAAACAGAGGGCGGTCTACTCATCCACTGACTCTGTGATCCAGAGACAGGGGGCGGTCTACTCATCCACTGTGTCTGTGATACAGAAACAGGGGGCGGTCTACTCATCCACTGACTCTGTGATCCAGAGACAGGGGGCGGTCTACTCATCCCCTGAGTCTGTGATACAGAGACAGGGGGCGGTCTTCTCATCCATTGAGTCTGTGATACAGAGACAGAGGGCAGTCTACTCATTCACTGATCTGTGATACAGAGACAGGGGGTGGCCTACTCATCCCTTGAGTCTTTGATACAGAGACAGGAGGTGGTCTACTCATCCCCTGAGTCCATGATACAGAGACAGGGGGCGGTCTATTCATCCCCTGAATCTTTGATACAGAGACAGGGGCCCGTCTTCTCTTCCACTGAGTCTGTGATACTGAGACAGGGGGCGGTCTACTCATCCACTGAGTCTGTGATACAGAGACAGGGGGCGGTCTACTCATTCCCTGAGTCTGTGATACATAGACAGGGGCTGGTCTACTCATCCCTTGAGTATGTGATACAGAGACAGGGGGCGGTCTACTCATCCCTTGATCTGTGATGCAGAGACAGGAGGCGGTCGACTCATCCCCTGAGTCTATGATAGAGAGACAGGGGGCGCTCTACTTATCCGCTGAGTGTGTGATACAATGACAGGGGGCGGTCTTCTCATCCCCTGAGTCACTGATACAAAGACAGGGGCCGGTCTAGTCAGCCACGGATTCTGTGATACAGAGACAGGGGGCTGTCTTCTCATCCACTGAGTCTGTGAAACAGAGATATGGGATGGTCTACTCATCCCCTGACTCTGAGATACAGAGAAAGGGGGCAGTCTACTCATCCCCTGAGACTGTGATGCAGAGACAGGGGGCGGTCCACTCATCCACTGAGTCTGTGAAACAGAGACATGGGATGGTCTACTCATCCCCTGACTCTGAGATGCAGAGAATGGGGGCAGTCTACTCATCCCCTGAGTCTGTGATGCAGAGACAGGGGGCGGTCTACTCATCCACTGAATCTGTGATACAGAGACAGGGGGCGGTCTACTCATCCCCTGAGTCTGTGATTCAGAGACAGGGGGCGGTCTACTCATCCACTGAGTCTGTGAAACAGAGATATGGGATGGTCTAATCATCCCCTGACTCTGAGATACAGAGAAAGGGGGCGGTCTACTCATCCCCTGAGTCTGTGATGCAGAGACAGGGGGCGGTCTTCTCATCCACTGAGTCTGTGAAACAGAGACATGGGATGGTCTACTCATCCCCTGACTCTGAGATACAGAGAAAGGGGGCGGTCTTCTCATCCACTGAGTCTGTGAAACAGAGACATGGGATGGTCTACTCATCCCCAGACTCTGAGATACAGAGAAAGGGGGCGGTCTTCTCATCCACTGAGTCTGTGAAACAGAGACATGGGATGGTCTACTCATCCCCTGAATCTGAGATACAGAGAATGGGGGCGGTCTACTCATCCCCTGAGTCTGTGATGCAGAGACAGGGGGCGGTCTACTCATCCACTGAATCTGTGATACAGAGACAGGGGGCGGTCTACTCATCCACTGAGTCTGTGATACAGAGACAGGGGGCACTCTACTCAGCCCCAAAGTCCCTGAAATACAGACAGGGGGCAGTCTACTCATCCCCTGAGTCTGAGATACAGAGACAAGGGTCAGTTTACTCATCCCCTGGGTCTGTGATTCAGAGGAAGGGGGCGGTCTACTCATCCCCTGAGTCTGTGATACAGAGACAGGGGGCGGTCTTCTCATCCACTGAGTCTGTGAAACAGAGACATGGGATGGTCTACTCATCCCCTGACTCTGAGATACAGAGACAGGGGGCGGTCTTCTCATCCACTGAGTCTGTGAAACAGAGACATGGGATGGTCTACTCATCCTCTGACTCTGAGATACAGAGACAGGGGGCGGTCTACTCATCCCCTGAGTCTGTGATGCAGAGACAGGGGGCGGTCTACTCATCCACTGAATCTGTGATACAGAGACAGGGGGCTGTCTACTCATCCACTGAGTCTGTGATACAGAGACAGGGGGCACTCTACTCTGCCCCAAAGTCCCTGAAATACAGACAGGGTGCTGTCTACTCATCCCCTGAGTCTGAGATACAGAGACAAGGGGCAGTTTACTCATCCCCTGGGTCTGTGATTCAGAGGAAGGGGGCGGTCTACTCATCCCCTGAGTCTGTGATACAGAGACAGGGGGCGGTCTACTCATCCCGAGTATGTTAGACAGAGACATGGGGCGGTCTACTCATCCCCCGAGTCTGTCATACAGAGAATGTGTGCGGTCTACACATCACCTGAGTCTGTGATACAGAGACAGGGAGCGGTTTACTCATCCCGCGAGTGTGTGATAAAGAGACAGGGGGCGGTCTACTCATTCCCTGAGTCTGTGATACAGAGACAAGGGCCGGTCTAGTCATCCACTGACTCTGAGATAAAGAGACAGGGGGCGGTCTGCTCATCCCCTGAGTCTGTGATACAGAGACAGGGGGCGGTCTACTCATCCCCTGAGTCTGATACAGAGACAGGGGGCGGTCTACTCATCTCCTGAGTCTGTGATACAGAGAAAGGGGGCTGTCTACTCATCCACTGAGTCTGTGATACAGGAACAGGGGGCGGTCTACTCATCCACTGAATCTGTGATACAGAGACAGAGGGCGGTCTACTCATCCACTGAGTCTGTGATACAGAAACAGGGGGCGGTCTACTCATCCCCTGAGTCTGTGATACAGAGACAGGGGGCGGTCTACTCATCCACTGAGTCTGTGATACAAAGACAAGGGCCGGTCTAGTCATCCACTGACTCTGAGATACAGAGAAAGGGGGCGGTCTTCTCATCCACTGTGGCTGTGATACAGAGACAGAGGGCGCTCGACGCATTCCCTGAGTCTGTGATACAGAGAAAGTGGGCGGTCTGCTCATCCCCTGAGTTTGTGATACAGAGACAGGGGTCGGTCTCCTCATCCCCTGAGTTTGTGATACAGAGACAGGGGTCGGTCTACTCATCTCCTGAGTCTGTGATACAGAGACAGGGGTCGGTCTCCTCATCCCCTGAGTTTGTGATACAGAGACAGGGGTCGGTCTACTCATCCGCTGAGTCTGTGATACAGAGACAGGGGGCGGTCTCCTCATCCCCTGAGTTTGTGATACAGAGACAGGGGTCGGTCTACTCATCCGCTGAGTCTGTGATACAGAGACAGGGGGCGGTCTACTCATCCCGAGTTTGTTAGACAGAGACAGGGGGCGGTCTACTCATCCCCTGAGTCTGTCATACAGAGAATGTGTGCGGTCTACACATCACCTGAGTCTGTGATTCAGAGACAGGGGGCGGTCTACTCATCCCCCGAGTGTGTGATAAAGAGACAGGGGGCGGTCTACTCATCCCCAGGGTCTGTGATACAGAGATAGGGGGCTGTCTAATCATCCCCTGAGTCTGTGATACAGAGACAGGAGGCGGTCTACTCATCCCCTGGGTCTGTGATACAAAGACAGTGGACGGTCTACTCATCCCATGAGACTGTGATACAGAGGCAGGAGGCGGTCAACTCATCCCCTGAATCTGTGATGCAAAGACAGGGGTCGGTCTACTCTTCCCCTGAGTCGATGATACAGAGACAGGGGGCGTTCAAATCATCCCCTGAATCTGTGATACAGAGGAAGGGACAGTCTACTCATCCCCTGAGCCTGTGATACAGAGACAGGGGGCGGTCTACTCATCCCATGAGTCCGTGATACAGAGGAAGGGGACGGTCTACTCATCCCCCGAATGTGTGATAAAGAGACAGGGGGCGATCTACTCATTCCCTGAGTCTGTGATACATAGACAGGGGGTGGTCTACTCATCCCTTGAGGATGTGATACAGAGACAGGGGGCGGTCTACTCATCCGTTCAGTCTGTGATACAGAGACAGGAGGCGGTCTACTCATCTAATGAGTCTGTGATACAGAGACAGAGGGCGCTCGACTCATCCCCTGTGTTCATGATAGAGAGAATTGGGGCTCTCTACTTATCCCCTGAGTATGTGATACAGACACAGAGGGCGGTCTACTCATTCACTGAGTCTGTGATACAGAAACAGGGGGCGGTCTACTCATCCCCTGAGTATGTGATACAGAGACAGGGGGCGGTCTTCTCATCCACTGTGTCTGTGATACAGAGACAGGGGGCGGTCTTCTCATCCACTGAGTCTGTGATACAGAGACAGAGGGCAGTCTACTCATCCACTGACTCTGTGATACAGAGACAGGAGGCGGTCTACTCATCCACTGTGTCTGTGATTCAGAGACAGGGGGCGCTCTACTCATCCCCTGAGTATGTGATACAGAGACAGGGGGCGCTCTACTCATCCCATGAGTCTGTGATGCAGAGACAGGGGGCGGTCTACTCATCCCTTGAGTCTGTGATGCAGAGACAGGAGGCGGTCTACTCATCCCCTGAGTCTTTGATACAGAGACAGGGGGTGGTCCACTCATCCCTTGAGTATGTGATAAAGAGACAGGGGGCGGTCTTCTCATCCACTGAGTCTGTGATACAGAGACAGGGGGCGGTCTACTCATTCCCTGACTCTGAGATACCGAGAAAGGGGGCGGTCTACTCATCCCCTGAGTCTGTGATGCAGAGACAGGGGGCGGGCTACTCATCCACTGACTCTGAGATTAAGAGACAGGGGGCGGTCTTCTCATCCACTGAATATGTGATACAGAAACAGGGGGCGGTCTACTCATCCACTGTGTCTGTGATACAGAGAAAGGGGGCGGTCTACTCATCCCCTGAGTCAGCGATTCAGAGACAGGGGGCAGTCTACTCATCCACTGAGTCTGTGATACAGAAACAAGGGGCGGTCTACTCATCCACTGACTCTGTGATCCAGAGACAGGGGGCGGTCTGCTCATCCCCTGAGTATGTGATATCGAGACAGTGTGCGGTCTACTCAACCCCTGAGTCTATTATACAGAGACAGGGGGCAGACTACTCATCCCCTGAGTCGATGATACAGAGACAGGGGGCGTTCGACTCTTCCCCTGAGTCTGAGATGCAGAGGCAGGAGGCGGTCAACTCATCCCCTGAATCTGTGATACAAAGACAGGGGTCGGTCTACTCTTCCCCTGAGTCGATGATACAGAGACAGGGGGCGTTCAACTCATCCCCTGTATCTGTGACACAGAGGAAGGGACAGTCTACTCATCCCCTGAGCCTGTGATACAGAGACAGGGGGCGGTCTACTCATCCCCTGAGTCCGTGATACAGAGGAAGGGGACGGTCTACTCATCCCCCGAGTGTGTGATAAAGAGACAGGGGGAGATCTACTCATTCCCTGAGTCTGTGATACATAGACAGGGGGTGGTCTACTCATCCCTTGAGTATGTGATACAGAGACAGGGGGCGGTCTACTCATCCCTTGAGTCTGTGATACAGAGACAGGAGGCGGTCTACTCATCTACTGAGTCTGTGATACAGAGACAGAGGGTGCTCGACTCATCCCCTGTGTCCATGATAGAGAGAATTGGGGCGCTCTACTTATCCCCTGAGTATGTGATACAGAAACAGAGGGCGGTCTACTCATTCACTGAGTCTGTGATACAGAAACTGGGGGCGGTCTACTCATCCCCTGAGTATGTGATACAGAGACAGGGGGCGGTCTTCTCATCCACTGAGTCAGTGATACAGAGACAGAGGGCAGTCTACTCATCCACTGACTCTGTGACACAGAGACAGGAGGCGCTCTACTCATCCCCTGAGTATGTGATACAGAGACAGGGGGCGCTCTACTCATCCCCTGAGTATGTGATACAGAGACAGGGGGCGCTCTACTCATCCCCTGAGTCTGTGATACAGAGACAGGGGACGTCTTCTCATCCACTGAGTCTGTGATACAGAGACTGGGGGCGGTCTACTCATCCACTGAGTCTGTGAGAAAGAGACAGGGGGCGGTCTACTCATCCCCTGAGTCTGAGATACAGAGACAAGGGGCAGTTTACTCATCCACTGAGTCTGTGATACAGAGACAGGGGGCGATCTTCTCATCCACTGAGTCTGTGATACAGAGACAGGGGGCGGTCAACTCATTCACTGATCTGTGATACAGAGACAGGGGGCGGTCTACTCATCCACTGAATCTGTGATACAGAGAAAGGGGGCGGTCTACTCATCCCCTAAATTTGTGATACAGAGACAGGGAGCGGTCTACTCATTCCCTAAATTTGTGATACAGAGACAGGGGGCGGTCTACTCATCCCCTAAATTTGTGATACAGAGACATGGGGTGGTCTACTCATCCACTGAAGCTGTGATACAGAGACAGGGGGCGGTCTACTCATCCACTGAGTCTGTGATACAGAGACAGGGGGCGGTCTACTCATTCACTGAGTCTGTGATACAGAAACAGGGGGCGGTCTACTCATTCACTGAGTCTGTGATACAGAAACAGGAGACGGTCTACTCATCCCCTGAGTCTTTGATACAGAAACACGAGACGGTCTACTCATCCCCTGAGTCTGTGATACAGAGACAGGGGGCGGTCTACTCATCCCCTGAGTATGTGATACAGAGACAGGGGGAGGTCTACTCATCCACTGACTCTGTGATGCAGAAACAGGGGGCGGACTACTCATCCACTGACTCTGTGATCCAGAGACAGGGTGCGGTCTGCTCATCCACTGTGTCTGTGATACAGAGACAGGGGGGGCTCTACACATCCCCTGAGTCTGAGATACAGAGACAGATGACGGTCTACACATCCCCTGAGTCTGTGATACAGAGACAGGGGGCGGTCTACTCATACCCTGAGTCTGTGATACAGAGACAGGGGGCGCTCTACTCATACCCTGAGTCTGTGATACAGAGACAGGGGGCGGTCGACGCATCCCGAAATTGTTATACAGAGACAGGGGGCGGTCTAGTCATCCACTGAGCCTGTCATACAGAGAATGTGTGCGGTCTACACATCACCTGAGTCTGTGATACAGAGGCAGGGGGCGGTCTACTCATCCCCCGATTGTGTGAGACAGAGAAAGGGGGCAGTCTACTCATCCCCTGAGTCTGAGATACAGAGACAAGGGGCAGTTTACTCATACCCTGGGTCTGTGATACAGAGGAAGGGGGCTGTCTACTCATCCCCTGATTCTGTGATACAGAGACAGGGGGGGTTCTACTCATCCCCTGAGTCTGTGATGCAGAGACAGGGGGAGGTCTACTCATCCCCCGAGTGTGTGATAAAAAGACAGGGGGCCGTCTACTCATCAGCTGAGTCTGTGATACATCGACAGGGGACGGTCTACTCATACACTGTGTCTGTGATGCAAAGAGAGGGGCCGTTCTAGTCATCCACTGAGTCTGAGATACTGAGACAGTGGGTGGTCTACTCATCCACTGACTCTGAGATAAAGAGACAGGGGGCGGTCTTCTCATCCACTGACTCTGAGATACAGAGACAGGGGGCGGTCTTCTCATCCACTGACTCTGAGATACAGAGACAGGGGGTGGTCTATTCATCCACTGAGTCTGTGATACAGAGACAGGGGCCCGTCTTCTCATCTCCTGAGTCTGTGATATAGAGACTGGGGGCGCCCTACTCATCCCCTGAGTCTGTGATACAGAGACAGGGGCCCGACTTCTCATCCACTGACTCTGAGATACAGAGACTGGGGGCGGTCTACTCATCCCCTGAGTCTGTGATACAGAGACTGGGGGCGGTCTACTCATCCACTGAGTCTGTGATAAAGAGACAGGGGGCGGTCTACTCATTCCCTGAGTCTGTGATACAGAGAAAGGGGGAAGTCTACTCATCCCCTAAGTCTGAGATACAGAGACAAGGGGCAGTTTACTCATCCACTGAGTCTGTGATACAGAGACAGGGGGCATTCTTCTCATCCACTGAGTCTGTGATACAGAGACAGGGGGCGGTCAACTCATTCACTGATCTGTGATACAGAGACAGGAGGCGGTCTACTCATCCCCTGAGTCTATGATACAGAGACAGGGGGCGGTCTATTCATCCCCTGAGTCTTTGATACAGAGACAGGTGCCCGTCTACTCATCCACTGAGTCTGTGATGCAGAGACAGGGGGCGGTCTACTCATCCACTGAGTCTTTGATACAGCGACAGGGGGCGGTCTACTCATCCACTGAATCAATGATACAGAGACAGGGGGCGGTCTACTCATCCCCTGAATCTGTGATACAGAGACAGGGGTCGGTCTACTCTTCCCCTGAGTCGATGATACAGAGACAGGGGGCGTTCGACTCTTCCCCTGAGTCTGAGATACAGAGGCAGGAGGCGGTCAACTCATCCCCTGAATCTGTGATGCAAAGACAGGGGGCGGTCTACTCTTCCCCTGAATCTGTGATACAGAAACAGGGGGCGGACTACTCATCCCCTGAATCAATGATACAAGATAGGGGGCGGTCTACTCATACCCTGACTCTGTGATACAGAGACAGGGGGCGGTCTACTCATACCCTGAGTCTGTGATACAGAGACAGGGGGCGGTCGACTCATCCCCTGAGTCTGTGATACAGAGACAGGAGGCGGTCTACTCATCCCCTGAGTCTGTGATACAGAGACAGGGGGCGGTCTACTCATCCCCTGAGTCTGTGATACAGAGACAGGAGGCGTTCTACTCATCCCCTGAGTCTGTGATACTGAGACAGGGGGCTGTCTCATCATCCCCTGAGTCTGTGATACAAAGACAGGGGACGGTCTACTCTTCCCCTGAGTCTGAGATACAGAGACAGGGAGCGGTCTACTCATCCCTTGTGGCTGTGATACAGAGACAGGGGGCGGTCTACTCATGCCCTGAGTCTGTGATACAGAGACAGGAGGCGGTCTACTCTTCCCCTGAGTCTGAGATACAGAGACAGGGGGCGGTCTACTCATCGCCAAGTTTGTGATACAGAGAAAGGGGGCAGTTTACTCATCGCCTGGGTCTGTGATAGAGAGGAAGGGGACGGTCTACTCATCCCTTGAGTCTGTGATACAGAGACAGGGGGCGGTCCAGTCATCCCCTCAGTTTGTGATGCAGAGACAGGGGGCAGTCTACTCATCCCCTGAGTCTGTGATACAGAGACAGGGGGCAGTCTGCTCATCCACTGAGTTTCTGATAGAAAGACAGGGGACGGTCTACTCATCCACTGAGTCTTTGATACAGAGACAGGGGGCGGTCTACTTATCCCCTAAATTTGAGTTACAAAGACAGGGGGCAGTCTACTTATCCCCTCAGTTTGTGATACAGAGACAGGGGCCGGTCTACCCATCCACTGAGTCTGTGATGCCAAGACAGGGGGCGGTCCTCTCATCCACTGAGTCTGTGATACAGAGACAGGTGACGGTCTACTCATCCCCTGAGTCTGTTATACAGAGACAGGGGGCGGTCTACTCATGCCCTGAGTCTGTGATACAGAGACAGGGGGCGGTCTACTCATCCCCTGAGTCTGTGATACAGAGACAGGGGGCGGTCCACTTATCCCCTCAGTTTGTGATACACAGACAGGGGGTGGTCTACTCATCCCCTGAGTCTGTGATACAGAGACAGGGGGCGGTCTACTCATCCCCTCAGTTTGTGATACAGAGAAAGGGGGCGGTCTCCTCATCCCCTGAGTCTGTGATACAGAGAAAGGGGGCAGTCGGCTCATCCCCTCAGTATGTGATACAGAGACAGGGGGCGGTCTACTCATCCCCTGAGTCTGTGATACAGAGACAGTGGGCAGTCGGCTCATCCCCACAGTATGTGATACAGAGACAGGGGGCGGTCTTCTCATCCCCTCAGTATGTGATACAGAGACAGGGGGCGGTCTACTCATCCCCTGAGTCTGAGATACAGAGACAAGGGGCAGTTTACTCATCCCCTGGGTCTGTGAGACAGAGACAGGGGGCGGTCTACTTATCCCCTAAATTTGAGTTACAAAGACAGGGGGCGGTCTACTTATCCCCTAAATTTGAGTTACAAAGACAGGGGGTGGTCTACTCATCCCCTGAGTCTTTGATGCAGAGACAGGGGGCGGTCTTCTCATCCACTGAGTCTGTGATACAGAAAAAGGGGACGGTCTACTCATCCACTGACTCTGTGATACAGAGACAGGGGGCGGTCTACCCATCCCCTGAGTCTGTTAGACAGAGACAGGGGGCGGTCTACTCATCCCCTGAGTCTGTTAGACAGAGACAGGGGGCGGTCTACCCATTCCCTGAGTCTGTTATACAGAGACAGGGGGCGGTCTACTCATCTCCTGAGTCTTTGATACAGAGACAGGGGGCGGTCTTCTCATCCACTGAGTCTGTGATCCAGAGACAGGTGACGGTCTACTCATCCACTGACTCTGTGATACAGAGACAGGGGGCGGTCTACTCATACCCTGAGTCTGTGATACAGAGACAGGGGGCGGTCTACTCATCCCCTGAGTCTGTGATACAGAGACAGGAGGCGGTCTACTCATCCCCTGAGTCTGTGATACAAAGACATTGGACGGTCTACTCATCCACTGACTCTGTGATACAGAGACAGGGGGCGGTCTACTCATCCCCTGAATCTGTGATACAAAGACAGGGGTCGGTCTACTCTTCCCCTGAGTCGATGATACAGAGACAGGGGCCGTTCGACTCTTCCCCTGAGTCTGAGATACAGAGGCAGGATTCGGTCAACTCATCCCCTGAATCTGTGATACAAAGACAGGGGTCGGTCTACTCTTCCCCTGAGTCGATGATACAGAGACAGGGGGCGTTCGACTCATCCCCTGAGTCTGTGATACAGAGGAAGTGGACGGTCTACTCATCCCCTGAGCCTGTGATACAGAGACAGGGGGCGCTCTACTCATCCCCTGAGTCCGTGATACAGAGGAAGGGGACGGTCTACTCATCCCCTGGGTCTGTGATACAGAGGAAGGGGACAGTCTACTCAACCCCTGAGTCTGTGATACAGAGACAGGGGGCGGTCTACTCATCCCCCGACTGTGTCATAAAGAGACAGGGGGCGGTCTACTCATTCCCTGAGTCTGTGATACAGAGAAAGGGGGCGGTCTACTCATCCCCTGGGTCTGTGATACAGAGGAAGGGGACAGTCTACTCATCCCCTGAGTCTGTGATCCAGAGACAGGGGGCGGTGTACTCATCCCCTGAGTCTGTGATACAGAGGAAGGGGACAGTCTACTCATCCCCTGAGTCTGTGATGCAGAGAAAGGGGGCAGTCTACTCATCCCCTGGGTCTGAGATGCAGAGACAAGGGGCAGTTTACTCATCCCCTGGGTCTGTGATACAGAGGAAGGGGACGGTCTACTCATCCTCTGCATGTGTGATACAAAGACAGGGGACGGTCTACTCATCCCCTGAGTCCATGATACACAGACAGGGGGCGGACTACTCATCACTTGAGTCTGTGATACAGAGACAGGGGGCGGTCTACTCATTCCCTGAGTCTGTGATACAGAGGAAAGGGACGGTCTACTCATCCCCTGAGCCTGTGATACAGAGACAGGGGGCTGTCTCATCATCCCCTGAGTCCGTTATACAGAGGAAGGGGACGGTCTACTCATCCCTTGTTGCTGTGATACAGAGACAGGGGGCTGTCTGCTCATCCACTGAGTGTGTGATGCTGAGACAGGGGGCTGTCTCATCATCCCCTGAGTCTGAGATACAGAGACAGGGAGCGGTCTACTCATCCCTTGTTGCTGTGATACAGAGACAGGGGGCTGTCTGCTCATCCACTGAGTGTGTGACACAAAGACAGGGGACGGACTACTCATCCCCTGAGTCTGTGACACCGAGATAGGGGGTGGTCTACTCATACCCTGAATCTGTGATACAGAGAAAGGGGGCAGTTTACTCATCCCCTAAATTTGTGATACAGAGGCAGGGGGCAGTCTACCCATCCACTGAGTCTGTGATGCCTAGACAGGGGGCGGTCTAGTCATCCCCTGACTCTGAGATACAGAGACAGGGGGCGGACTACTCATCCCCCGAGGCTGTGATACAGAGACAGGGAGCGGTCTACTCATCCCCCGAGTGTGTGATACAGAGACAGGGGGCGGTCTGCTCATACCCTGAGTCTGTGATACAGAGATCGGGGGCGATTAACTCAATCGCTGAGTGTGAGATACAGAGACAGGGGGCGTTCTACTTATCCCCTCAGTATGTGATACAGAGACAGGGGGTGGTCTACTCATCCCCTGAGTCTTTGATACAGAGACAGGGGCCGGTCTACCCATCCACTGAGTCCGTGATACAGAGGAAGGGGACGGTCTACTCATCCCCCGAGTGTGTGATAAAGAGACAGGGGGCGGTCTACTCATTCCCTGAGTCTGTGATACAGAGAAAGGGGGCAGTCTACTCATCCCCTGAGTCCGTTATGCAGAGGAAGGGGACGGTCTACTCATCCCCCGAGTGTGTGATAAAGAGACAGGGGGCGGTCTACTCATTCCCTGAGTCCGTTATACAGAGGAAGGGGACGGTCTACTCATCCCCCGAGTGTGTGATAAAGAGACAGGGGACGGTCTACTCATCCCCTGAGTCTGTGATACAGAGACAGGGGGCGGTCTACTTATTCCCTGAGTCTGTGATACAGAGGAAGGGGACGGTCTACTCATCCCCTGAGCCTGTGATACAGAGACAGGGGGCGGTCTACTCATGCCCTGAGTCCGTTATACAGAGGAAGGGGACGGTCTACTCATCCCCCGAGCGTGTGATAAAGAGACAGGGGGCGGTCTACTCATCCCCTGGGTCTGTGATACAGAGGAAGGGGACGGTCTACTCATCCCTTGAGTCTGTGATGCAGAGAAAGGAGGATGTCTAATCATCCCCTGAGTCGGTGATACAAAGACAGTGGACGGTCTACTCATCCCATGAGACTGTGATACAGAGGCAGGAGGCGGTCAACTCATCCCCTGAATCTGTGATACAAAGACAGGGGTCGGTCTACTCTTCCCCTGAGTCGATGATACAGTGACAGGGGGCGTTCGACTCATCCCCTGAGTCTGTGATACAGAGGAAGGGGACGGTCTACTCATCCCCTGAGCCTGTGATACAGAGACAGGGGGCGGTCTACTCATCCCCTGAGTCCGTGATACAGAGGACGGGGACGGTCTACTCATCCCCTGAGTCTGTGATAAATAGAAAGGGGGCGGTCTACTCATCCCCTGAGTCTGAGATACAGAGACAGGGGGCGGTCTACTCATCCCCTGAGTCTGTGATACAGAGACAGGGGGCGGTCTACTCATCCCCCAAGTGTGTGATAAAGAGACAGGGGGCGGACTACACATTCCCTGAGTCTGTGATACAGAGAAAGGGGGCAGTCTGCTCATCCCCTGAGTCTGAGATACAGAGACAAGGGGCGGTCTACACATCCCCTGACTCTGTGATACAGAGACAGGTGGCGGTCTACTCATCCCCTGAGTCTGTGATACAGAGACAGGGGGCGGTCTACTCATTCACTGTGTCTGTGATACAGAGACAGGGGGCGCTCTACTCATCCCCTGAGTCAGTGATTCAGAGACAGGGGGCGGTCTACTCATCCCCTGAGTCTGTGATACAGAGACAGGGAGCGGTCTACTCGTCCCCTGAGTCTGTGATACAGAGACAGGAGGCGCTCTACTCATCCCCTGAGTCTGTTATACAAAGACAGTGGACGGTCTACTCATCCCATGAGACTGTGATACAGAGGCAGGAGGCGGTCAACTCATCCCCTGAATCTGTGATACAAAGACAGGGGTCGGTCTACTCTTCCCCTGAGTCGATGATACAGAGACAGGGGGCGTTCGACTCTTCCCCTGAGCCTGTCATACAGAGACAGGGGGCGGTCTACTCATCCCCTGAGTCCGTGATCCAGAGGAAGGGGACGGTCTACTCATCCCCCGAGTGTGTGATAAAGAGACAGGGGACGGTCTACTCATCCCCTGAGCCTGTGATACAGAAAAAGAGGGCGGTCTACTCATCCCCTGAGTCTGTGATACAGAGACAGAGGGCGGTCTACTCATCCCCTGAGTCTGTGATACAGAGACAAGGGACGGACTACTCATCCCATGAGTCTGTGACACAGAGATAGGGGGCGGTCTACTCATCCCGAGAGTTTGTGATACAGAGACAGGGGGCGATCTACTTATCACCTGAGTCTGTGATACACAGACAGGGGGCAGTTTACTCATCCCCTGGGTCTGTGATACAGAGGAAGGGGAAGGTCTACTCATCCCCTGAGTCTGTGATACAGAGACAGGGGGCGGTCTACTCATCCCCTGAGTCTGTGATACAGAGACAGGGGGCAGTTTACTCATCCCCTGGGTCTGTGATACAGAGGAAGGGGAAGGTCTACTCATCCCCTGAGTCTGTGATACAGAGACAGGGGGCGTTCTACTCATCCCCTGAGTCTGTGATACAGAGACAGGGGGCGGTCTACGCATCCCCTGAGTCTTTGATACAGAGACAGGGGGCGGTCTACTCATCCCCCGAGTCTGTGATACAGAGACAGGGGGCGGTCTACTCATCCCCTGAATCTGTGATACAAAGACAGGGGTCGGTCTACTCTTCCCCTGAGTCGATGATACAGAGACAGGGGGCGTTCGACTCATCCCCTGAGTCTGTGATACAGAGACAGGAGGCGGTCTACTCATCCCCTGAGTCTGTGATACAAAGACAGTGGACGGTCTACTCATCCCATGAGACTGTGATACAGAGGCAGGAGGCGGTCAACTCATCCCCTGAATCTGTGATACAAAGACAGGGGTCGGTCTACTCTTCCCCTGAGTCGATGATACAGAGACAGGGGGCGTTCGACTCTTCCCCTGAGTCTGAGATACAGAGGCAGGAGGCGGTCAACTCATCCCCTGAGTCCGTGATACAGAGGACGGGGACGGTCTACTCATCCCCCGAGTGTGTGATAAAGAGACAGGGGGCGGTCTACTCATTCCCTGAGTCTGTGATAAATAGAAAGGGGGCAGTCTACTCATCCCCTGAGTCTGAGATACAGAGACAGGGGGCGGTCTACTCATCCCCTGGGTCTGTGATTCAGAGGAAGGGGACAGTCTACTCATCCCCTGAGTCTGTGATACAGAGTCAGGGGGCGGTCTACTCATCCCCCGAGGCTGTAATACAGAGACAGTGAGCGGTCTACTCGTCCCCCGAGTGTGTGATACAGAGACAGGGGGCGATTAACTCAATCGCTGAGTGTGAGATACAGAGACAGGGGGCGCTCTGCTCATCCTCTGAGTCTGTGATGCAGAGACAGGGGGCGGTCTACTCATCCCCTAAATTTGAGTTACAAAGACAGGGGGTGGTCTACTCATCCCCTGAGTCTTTCATACAGAGACAGGGGCCGGTCGACCCATCCACTGAGTCTGTGATGCCTAGACAGGGGGCGGTCTACTCATCCACTGAGTGTGTGATACAAAGACAGGGGGCGGTCTAGTCATCCCCTGACTCTGAGATACAGAGACAGGGGGCGGACTACTCATCCCCTGAGTCTTTGATACAGAGACAGGGGGCGGTCTACTCATCCACTGAGTGTGTGATACAAAGACAGGGGGCGGTCTAGTCATCCCCTGACTTTGAGATACAGAGACAGGGGTCGGCCTACTCTTCCCCTGAGTCGATGATACAGAGACAGGGGGCGTTCGACTCTTCCCCTGAGTCTGAGATACAGAGGCAGGAGGCGGTCAACTCATCCCCTGAATCAATGATACAAGATAGGGGGCGGTCTACTCATCCACTGAATCAATGATACAGAGACAGGGGGCGGTCTACTCATCCCCCGAGTCTGTGATACAGAGACAGGGGGCGGTCTACTCATCCCCCGAGTGTGTGATACAGAGACAGGGGGCGGTCTACTCTTCCCCTGAGTCGATGATACAGAGACAGGGGGCGTTCGACTCTTCCCCTGAGTCTGAGATACAGAGGCAGGAGGCGGTCAACTCATCCCCTGAGTCTGTGATACAGAGACAGGGGGCGGTCTACTCATCCCCTGAGTCTGTGATACAGAGACAGGAGGCGGTCTACTCATCCCCTGAGTCTGTGATACAGCGAAAGGGGGCTGTCTAATCATCCCCTGAGTCTGTGATACAGAGACAGGAGGCGGTCGACTCATCCCCTGAGTCTGTGATACAAAGACAGGGAACGGACTGCTCATCCCATGAGTCTGTGATACAGAGGCAGGAGGCGGTCTACTCATCCCCTGAATCTGTGACACAAAGACAGGGGGCGGTCTACTCTTCCCCTGAGTCGATGATACAGAGACAGGGGGCTTTCTACTCTTCCCCTGAGTCTGAGATACAGAGGCAGGAGGCGGTCTACTCATCCCCTGAATCTGTGACACAAAGACAGGGGGCGGTCTACTCATCCCCTGAGTCCGTGATACAAAGACAGGGGGCGGACTATCATCACTTGAGTCTGTGATACAGAGACAGGGGACGGTCTACTCATCCCCTGAGTCTGTGATACTGAGACAGGGGGCTGTCTCATCATCCCCTGAGTCTGTGATACAAAGACAGGGGACGGTCTACTCTTCCCCTGAGTCTGAGATACAGAGACAGGGAGCGGTCTACTCATCCCTTGTGGCTGTGATACAGAGACAGGGGGCTGTCTGCTCATCCACTGAGTGTGTGACACAAAGACAGGGGACGGACTACTCATCCCATGAGTCTGTGACACAGAGATAGTGGGTGGTCTACTCATCCCCTCAGTTTGTGATGCAGAGACAGGGGGCGGTCTACTCATCCACTGAGTTTGTGAAACAAAGACAGGGGACGGTCTACTCATCCACTGAGTCTGTGATACAGAGACAGGGGCCGGTCTACTCATCCACTGAGTGTGTGATACAAAGACAGGGGGCGGTCTAGTCATCCCCTGACTCTGAGATACAGAGACAGGGGGCGGACTACTCATCCCCTGAGTCTTTGATACAGAGACAGGGGGCGGTCTTCTCATCCACTGAGTCTGTGATACAGAGACAGGGGGCGGTCTACACATTCCCGTAATCAATGATACAGAGTCAGGGGGCGGTCTACTCATCCCCCGAGGCTGTGATACAGAGACAGTGAGCGGTCTACTCATCCCCCGAGTGTGTGACACAGAGACAGGGGGCGATTAACTCAATCGCTGAGTGTGAGATACAGAGACAGGGGGCGGTCTGCTCATCCCCTGAGTCTGTGATACAGAGACAGGGGGCGGTCTACCCATCCACTGAGTCTGTGATGCCTAGACAGGGGGCGGTCTACTCATCCACTGAGTGTGTGAGACAAAGATAGGGGGCGGTCTAGTCATCCCCTGACTCTGAGATACAGAGACAGGGGGCGGACTACTCATCCCCTGAGTCTTTGATACAGAGACAGGGGCCGGTCTACCCATCCACTGAGTCTGTGATGCCTAGACAGGGGGCGGTCTACTCATCCACTGAGTGTGTGAGACAAAGATAGGGGGCGGTCTAGTCATCCCCTGACTCTGAGATACAGAGACAGGGGGCGGACTACTCATCCCCTGAGTCTTTGACACAGAGACAGGGGGCGGTCCTCTCATCCACTGAGTCTGTTATATAGAGACAGGGGGCGGTCTACTCATTCCCGGAATCAATGATACAGAGTCAGGGGGCGGTCTACTCATCCCCCGAATGTGTGATACAGAGACAGGGGGCGGTCTGCTCATCCCCGGAGTCTGTGATACAGAGACAAGGGACGGTCTTCTCATCCACTGACTCTGTGTTACAGAGACAGGGGGCGGTCTACTCATCACCTGAGTCTGTGATACAGAGTCAGGGGGCGGTCTACTCATCCCCCGAGTGTGTGATACAGAGACAGGGGGCGGTCTGCTCATCCCCGGAGTCTGTGATACAGAGACAAGGGACGGTCTTCTCATACACTGAGTCTGTGATACAGAGACAGGTGACGGTCTACTCATCCACTGACTCTGTGTTACAGAGACAGGGGGCGGTCTACTCATCACCTGAGTCTGTGATACAGAGTCAGGGGGCGGTCTACTCATCCCCCGAGTGTGTGATCAAGAGACAGGGGGCGGTCTACTCATTCCCTGAGTCTGTGATACAGAGACAGGGGGCGGTCTACTCATCCCCCGAATGTGTGATACAGAGAAAGGGGGCAGTCTACTCATCCCCTGAGTCTGAGATACAGAGAAAAGGGGCAGTTTACTCATCCCCTGGGTCTGTGCTACAGAGGAAGGGGCCGGTCTACTCATCCCCCGAGTGTGTGATACAGAGAAAGGGAGCGGTCTACTCATTCCCTAAATTTGTGACACAGAGACAGGGGGCAGTCTACTCAGCCCCAATGTCCCTGAAATACAGACACAGGGGGCGGTCTACACATCCACTGAGTCTGTGATAGAAAGACAGGGGGCGGTCTAGTCATCCACTGAGTCTGTGATACAGAGACAGGGTGCGCTCTACTCATCCACTGAGTCTGTGAGACAGAGACAGCGGGCGGTCTACTCATCCCCTGAGTCTGTCATACAGGGAAAGTGTGCGTTCTACTCATCACCTGAGTGTTTGATACAGAGACAGGGGGCGGTCTACTCATCCCCCGAGTGTGTCATCAAGAGACAGGGGGCGGTCTACTCATCCCCCGAGTGTGTGATACAGAGAAAGGGGGCAGTCTACTCATCCCCTGAGTCTGAGATACAGAGAAAAGGGGCAGTTTACTCATCCCCTGGGTCTGTGCTACAGAGGAAGGGGCCGGTCTACTCATCCCCCGAGTGTGTGATACAGAGAAAGGGAGCGGTCTACTCATTCCCTAAATTTGTGACACAGAGACAGGGGGCGGTCGACTCATCCACTGACTCTGAGATACAGAGACAGGGGGCGGTCTACTCATCCACTGAGTCTGTGATACAGAAACAGGGGGCTTTCTACTCATCCACTGACTCTGAGATACAGAGACAGGGGGCGGTCTACTCATCCACTGAGTCTGTGAGACAGAGACAGGGGGCGGTCTACTCATTCACTGAGTCTGTGATGCAGAGACAGGGCACGGTCTACTGATCACCTGAGTCTGTGATACAGAGACAGGGGACGGTCTTCTCATACACTGAGTCTGTGATGCAAAGACAGGGGCGGTTCCAGTCATCCACTGACTCTGAGATAAAGAGACAGGGGGCGGTCTTCTCATCCACTGAGTCTGTGATACAGAGACAGGGGACGGTCTTCTCATACACTGAGTCTGTGATGCAAAGACAGGGGCGGTTCCAGTCATCCACTGACTCTGAGATAAAGAGACAGGGGGCGGTCTTCTCATCCACTGAGTCTGTGAGACAGAGACAGGGGGCGGTCTACTCATCCACTGAAGCTGTGATACAGATACAGGGGGCGGTCTACTCATCCCCTGAGTATGTGATGCAGAAACAGGGGGCGGTCTTCTCATCCACTGACTCTGAGATAAAGAGACAGGGGGCGGTCTTCTCATCCACTGACTCTGAGATACAGAGACAGGGGGCGGTCTACTCATCCACTGACTCTGAGATAAAGAGACAGGGGGCGGTCTTCTCATCCACTGAGTCTGTGAGACAGAGACAGGGGGCGGTCTACTAATCCACTGAAGCTGTGATACAGATACAGGGGGCGGTCTACTCATCCCCTGAGTATGTGCTGCAGAAACAGGGGGCGGTCTTCTCATCCACTGACTCTGAGATAAAGAGACAGGGGGCGGTCTTCTCATCCACTGACTCTGAGATAAAGAGACAGGGGGCGGTCTACTCATCCACTGACTCTGAGATACAGAGACAGGAGGCGGTCTACTCATCCACTGACTCTGAGATAAAGAGACAGGGGGCGGTCTACTCATCCCCTGAGTATGTGATGCAGAAACAGGGGGCTGACTACTCATCCCCTGAGTCTGTGATACAGAGACAGGGGGCGACAACTCATTCACTGATCTGTGATACAGAGACAGGGGGCGATCTGCTCATCCCTTGAGTCTGTGATACAGAGACAGGGGGCGGTCTACGCATCCCCTGAGTCTTTGATACAGAGACAGGGGCCCGTCTTCTCATCCACTGAGTCTGTGATACAGAGACTGGGGGCGGTCTACTCATTCCCTATATTTGTGACACAGAGACAGGGAGCGGTCTACTCATCTCCTAAATTTGTGATGCAGAGACAGGGGGTGGTCTACTCATCTCCTAAATTTGTGATGCAGAGACAGGGAGCGGTCTACTCATCTCCTACATTTGTGATGCAGAGACAGGGAGCGGTCTACTCATCCCCTAAATTTGTGATACAGAGACAGGGAGCGATCTACTCATCCCCTACATTTGTGATACAGAGACAGGGAGTGGTCTACTCATTCCCTAAATTTGTGATGCAGAGACAGGGGGCGGTTCACTCATCCCCTGAGTTGGTGATACAGAGACAGGGGGCGGACTACTCATCCACTGACTCTGAGATAAAGAGACAGGGGGCGGTCTGCTCATCCACTGACTCTGAGATAAAGAGACAGGGGGCGGTCTTCTCATCCACTGACTCTGAGATAAAGAGACAGGGGGCGGTCTTCTCATCCACTGAAGCTGTGATACAGAGACAGGAGACGGTCGACTCATCCCCTGTGTCTGTGATGCAGAGACAGGGGGCGGTCAACTCATTCACTGATCTGTGATACAGAGACAGGGGGCGGTCTTCTCATCCACTGAGTCTGTGATACAGGGACAGGGGGCGGTCAACTCATTCACTGATCTGTGATACAGAGACAGGGGGCGATCTGCTCATCCCTTGAGTCTGTGATGCAGAGACAGGGGGCGGTCTACTCATTCCCTAAATTTGTGATACAGAGACAGGGAGCGGTCTACTCATCTCCTAAATTTGTGATGCAGAGACAGGGGGTGGTCTACTCATTCCCTAAATTTGTGATACAGAGACAGGGAGCGGTCTACTCATCTCCTAAATTTGTGATGCAGAGACAGGGGGCTGTCTACTCATCCCCTAAATTTGTGATACAGAGACAGGGGGCGGTCTACTCATCCCCTGAGTTGGTGATACAAAGACAGTGGGCGGTCTACTCATCCCCTGGGTCTGTGAGACAGAGACAGGGGGCGGTCTACTCATCCCCTGAGTCTGTGAGACAGAGAGAGGGGGCGGTCTACTCATCCCCTGAGTCTGTGAGACAGAGACAGGGGGCGGTCTACTCATCCCCAGAGTCTGTGAGAAAGAGACAGGGGGCGGTCTACTCATCCCCTGAGTCTGTGAGACAGAGACAGGGGTCGGTCTACTCATCACCTGAGTCTGTGATACAGAGACAGGGGGCGGTGTACTCATCCCCTGAGTCTGTCAATCAGAGACAGGGGGCGGTCTACTCATCCCCCGAGTCTGAGATACAGAGACAGGGGGCGGTCTACTCATCCCCTGAGTCTGTGATACAGAGACAGGGGGCGGTCTACTCATCCCCTGAGTCTGTCAATCAGAGACAGGGGGCGGTCTACTCATCCCCTGAGTCTGAGATACAGAGACAAGGGGCAGTTTACTCATCCCCTGGGTCTGTGATACAGAGGTAGGGGGCGGTCTACTCATCCCCTGAGTCTGTGATACAGAGACAGGGGGCGGTCTACTCATCCCCTGAGTCTGTCAATCAGAGACAGGGGGCGGTCTACTCATCCCCTGAGTCTGTGATACAGAGACAGGGGGCGGTCTACTCATCCCCTGAGTCTGTCAATCAGAGACAGGGGGCGGTCTACTCATCCCCTGAGTCTGAGATACAGAGACAAGGGGCAGTTTACTCATACCCTGGGATGTGATACAGAGGAAGGGGACGGTCTACTCATCCACTGACTCTGAGATAAAGAGACAGGGGGCGGTCTTCTCATCCACTGACTCTGAGATAAAGAGACAGGGGGCGGTCTACTCATCCACTGACTCTGAGATAAAGAGACAGGGGGCGGTCTTCTCATCCACTGACTCTGAGATAAAGTGACAGGGGGCGGTCTTCTCATCCACTGAAGCTGTGATCCAGAGACAGGGGGCGGTCTACTCATCCACTGAGTCTGTGATACAGAGACAGGGGGCGGTCTACTCATTCACTGATCTGTGATACAGAGACAGGGGGCGATCTGCTCATCCCTTGAGTCTGTGATACAGAGACAGGGGGCGGTCTACGCATCCCCTGAGTCTTTGATACAGAGACAGGGGGCGGTCTGCTCATCCACTGAGTCTGAGATAAAGAGACAGGGAGCGGTCTTCTCATCCACTGACTCTGAGATACAGAGACAGGGGGCGGTCTACTCTTCCCCTGAGTCTGTGATACAGAAACAGGGAACGGTCTATTCATCCACTGAGTCTGTGAGACAGAGACAGGGGCGGTCTACGCATCCCCTGAGTCTTTGATACAGAGACAGGGGGCGGTCTACTCATTCACTGAGTCTGTGATACAGATTCAGGGGGCGGTCTACTCATCCCCTGAGTATGTGATGCAGAAACAGGGGGCGGTCTACTCATCCACTGACTCTGAGATAAAGAGACAGGGGGCGGTCTTCTCATCCACTGACTCTGAGATAAGGAGACAGGGGGCGTTCTTCTCATCCACTGACTCTGAGATACAGAGACAGGGGGCGGACTACTGATCCACTGACTCTGAGATACAGAGACAGGGGGCGGTCTTCTCATCCCCTGAGTCTGTGAGACAGAGACAGGGGGCGGTCTACTCATCCCCTGAGTCTGTCAATCAGAGACAGGGGGCGGTCTACTCATTCCCTGAGTCTGTGATACAGAGAAAGGGGGCGGTCTACTCTTCCCCTGAGTCTGTGATACAGAAACAGGGGACGGTCTACTCATCCACTGACTCTGAGATAAAGAGACAGGGGGCGGTCTTCTCATCCACTGACTCTGAGATAAAGAGACAGGGGGCGGTCTTCTCATCCACTGACTCTGAGATAAAGAGACAGGGGGCGGTCTACTCATCCACTGACTCTGAGATAAAGAGACAGGGGGTGGTCTTCTCATCCACTGAAGCTGTGATCCAGAGACAGGGGGCGGTCTACTCATCCCCTGAGTATGTGATGCAGAAACAGGGGGCGGTCTACTCATCCACTGAGTCTGTGATACAGAGACAGGGGACGGTCCACTCATCCACTGAGTCTGTGATACAGAGACAGGGGGCGGTCAACTCATTCACTGATCTGCGATACAGAGACAGGGGGCGATCTGCTCATCCCTTGAGTCTGTGATACAGAGACAGGGGGCGGTCTACGCATCCCCTGAGTCTTTGATAGAGAGACAGGGGGCGGTCTGCTCATCCACTGAGTCTGAGATAAAGAGACAGGGAGCGGTCTTCTCATCCACTGACTCTGAGATACAGAGACAGGGGGCGGTCTACTCTTCCCCTGAGTCTGTGATACAGAAACAGGGAACGGTCTATTCATCCACGGAGTCTGTGAGACAGAGACAGGGGGCGGTCTACGCATCCCCTGAGTCTTTGATACAGAGACAGGGGGCGGTCTACTCATTCACTGAGTCTGTGATACAGATACAGGGGGCGGTCTACTCATCCCCTGAGTATGTGATGCAGAAACGGGGCGGTCTACTCATCCACTGACTCGGAGATAAAGAGACAGGGGGCGGTCTTCTCATCCACTGACTCTGAGATAAAGAGACAGGGGGCGGTCTTCTCATCCACTGACTCTGAGATACAGAGAGAGGGGGCGGTCTACTCATCCACTGACTCTGAGATAAAGAGACAGGGGGCGGTCTACTCATCCACTGACTCTGAGATAAGGAGACAGGGGGCGTTCTTCTCATCCACTGACTCTGAGATACAGAGACAGGGGGCGGTCTACTCATCCACTGAGTCTGTGATAAAGAGACAGGGGGCGGTCTTCTCATTCACTGACTCTGAGATAAAGAGACAGGGGGCGGTCTTCTCATCCACTGACTCTGAGATAAAGAGACAGGTGGCGATCTTCTCATCCACTGACTCTGAGATACAGAGACAGGGGGCGGTCTACTCATCCACTGACTCTGAGATAAAGAGACAGGGGGCGGTCTTCTCATCCACTGACTCTGAGATACAGAGACAGGGGGCGGTCTATTCATCCACTGAGTCTGTGAGACAGAGACAGGGGGCGGTCTACTCATTCACTGAGTCTGTGATACAGATACAGGGGGCGGTCTACTCATCCCCTGAGTATGTGATGCAGAAACAGGGGGCGGTCTACTCATCCACTGACTCTGAGATAAAGAGACAGGGGGCGGTCTTCTCATCCACTGACTCTGAGATACAGAGACAGGGGGCGGTCTACTCATCCACTGAGTCTGTGATAAAGAGTCAGGGGGCGGTCTTCTCATCCACTGACTCTGAGATACAGAGACAGGGGGCGGTCTTCTCATCCACTGACTCTGAGATACAGAGACAGGGGGCGGTCTTCTCATCCACTGACTCTGAGATAAAGAGACAGGGGGCGATCTTCTCATCCACTGACTCTGAGATACAGAGACAGGGGGCGGTCTTCTCATCCACTGTCTCTGAGTTACAGAGACAGGGGGCGGTCTTCTCATCCACTGACTCTGAGATAAAGAGACAGGGGGCGGTCTTCTCATCCACTGACTCTGAGATACAGAGACAGGGGGCGGTCTTCTCATCCACTGACTCTGAGATACAGAGACAGGGGGCGGTCTTCTCATCCACTGACTCTGAGATAAAGAGACAGGGGGCGATCTTCTCATCCACTGACTCTGAGATACAGAGACAGGGGGCGGTCTTCTCATCCACTGTCTCTGAGATACAGAGACAGGGGGCGGTCTTCTCATCCACTGACTCTGAGATAAAGAGACAGGGGGCGATCTTCTCATCCACTGACTCTGAGATACAGAGACAGGGGGCGGTCTTCTCATCCACTGACTCTGAGATAAAGAGACAGGGGGCGATCTTCTCATCCACTGACTCTGAGATAAAGAGACAGGGGGCGGTCTTCTCATCCACTGACTCTGAGATAAAGAGACAGGGGGCGGTCTTCTCATCCACTGACTCTGAGATATAGAGACAGGGGGCGGTCTTCTCATCCACTGACTCTGAGATAAAGAGACAGGGGGCGATCTTCTCATCCACTGACTCTGAGATACAGAGACAGGGGGCGGTCTTCTCATCCACTGTCTCTGAGATACAGAGACAGGGGGCGGTCTACTCATCCCCTGAGTATGTGATCCAGAGACAGGGGGCGGTCTACTCATCCACTGTGTCTGTGATACAGAGACAGGGGGCGGTCTACTCATCCACTGTGTCTGTGATACAGAGACAGGGGGCGGTCTACTCATCCACTGTGTCTGTGATACAGAGACAGGGGGCGGTCAACTCATTCACTGATCTGTGATACAGAGACAGGGGGCGGTCTACTCATCCACTGAGTATGTGATACAGAGACAGGGGGCGGTCAACTCATTCACTGATGTGTGATACAGAGTCAGGGGGCGGTCTTCTCATCCACTGAGTCTGTGATACAGAGACAGGGGCCCGTCTTCTCATCCACTGAGTCTTTGATATAGAGACAGGGGGCGGTCTACTCATTCCCTAAATTTGTGATACAGAGACAGGGAGCGGTCTACTCATTCCCTAAATTTGTGATGCAGAAACAGGGGGTGGTCTACTCATCTCCTAAATTTGTGATGCAGAGACAGGGGGCTGTCTACTCATCCCCTAAATTTGTGATGCAGAGACAGGGGGCGGTCTACTCATTCCCTAAATTTGTGATTCAGAGACAGGGGGCGGTCTACTCATCCTCTACATTTGTGATACAGAGACAGGGAGCTGTCTACTCATTCCCTAAATTTTTGATACAGAGACAGGGAACGGTCTACTCATTCCCTAAATTTGTGATACAGAGACAGGGGGCGGTTCATTCATCCCCTGAGTTGGTGATACAAAGACAGGGGGCGGTCTACTCATCCCCTGAGTGGGTGATACAAAGACAGGGGGCGGTCTACTCATCCCCTGAGTTTGTGACACAGAGACAGGGGACAGTCCACTCATCCCCTGAGTCTGATATACAGAGACAAGGGGCAGTTTACTCATCCCCTGGGTCTGTGATACAGAGGAAGGGGGCGGTCTACTCATTCCCTGAGTCTGTGATACAGAGACAGGGGGCGGTCTACTCATTCCCTGAGTCTGTGATTCAGAGAAAGGGGGCAGTCCACTAATCCCCTGAGTCTGTGACACAGAGACAGGGGGCGGTCAACTCATTCACTGATCTGTGATACAGAGACAGGGGGCGGTCTACACATCCCTTGAGTCTGTGATACAGAGACAGGAGGCGGTCTACTCATCCCCTGAGTCTATGATACAGAGACAGGGGGCGGTCTATTCATCCCCTGAGTCTTTGATACAGAGACAGGGGCCCGTCTACTCATCCACTGAGTCTGATGCAGAGACAGGGGGCGGTCTACTCATCCACTGAGTCTGTGATACAGAGAGAGGGGTCGGTCTACTCATCCCCTAAATTTGTGAGACAGATACAGGGAGCGGTCTACTCATTCCCTAAATTTGTGATATAGAGACAGGGAGCGGTCTACTCATCCCCTAAATTTGTGATACAGAGACAGGGAGTGGTCTTCTCATCCACTGACTCTGAGATAAGAGACAGGGGGCGGTCTACTCATCCCCTGAGTATGTGATACAGAGACAGGGGGCGGTCTACTCATCCCCTGAGTCTGTGATACAGAGACAGGGGCCCGTCTTCTCATCCACTGAGTCTGTGATACAGAGACTGGGGGCGGTCTACTCATCCACTGAGTCTGTGATAAAGAGACAGGGGGCGGTCTACTCATTCCCTGAGTCTGTGATACAGAGAAAGGGGGCAGTCTACTCATCCCCTGAGTCTGAGATACAGAGACAAGGGGCAGTTTACTCATCCACTGAGTCTGTGATAGAGAGAAAGGGGGCGATCTTCTCATCCACTGAGTCTGTGATACAGAGACAGGGGGCGGTCAACTCATTCACTGATCTGTGATACAGAGACAGGGGGCGGTCTACTCATCCACTGAGTCTGTGATAAAGAGACAGGGGGCGGTCTACACATCCCCTGAGTCCATGATACAGAGACAGGGGGCGGTCTATTGATCCCCTGAGTCTTTGATACAGAGACAGGGGCCCGTCTACTTATCCACTGAGTCTGTGATGCAGAGACAGGGGGCGGTCTACTCATCCACTGAGACTGTGATACAGAGAAAGGGGGCGGTCTACTCATTCCCTAAATTTGTGATACAGAGACAGGGGGCGGTCTACTCATCCCCAAAATTTGTGATACAGAGACAGGGGGTGGTCTACTCATCCCCCGATTGTGTGATACAGAGAAAGGGGGCGGTCTACTCATCCCCTGAGACTGTGATAAAGAGACAGGGGGTGGTCTACTCATCCCCCGATTGTGTGAAACAGAGAAAGGGGGCGGTCTACTCATACCCTGAGTATGTGATACAGAGACAGGGGGCGGTCTACTCATCCCCTGAGTCTGAGATGCAGAGACAGGGGGCGGTCTACTCATCCACTGAGTCTGTGATAAAGAGACAGGGGGAGGTCTACTCATCCACTGAGTCTGTGATACAGAGACAGGGGGCGATCTTCTCATCCACTGAGTCTGTGATACAGAGTCAGGGGGCGGTCAACTCATTCACTGATCTGTGATACAGAGACAGGAGGCGGTTTACTCATCCCCTGAGTCTTTGATACAGAGACAGGGGCCCGCCTACTCATCCACTGAGTCTGTGATGCAGAGACAGGGGGCGGTCTACTCATCCACTGAGTCTGTGATACAGAGAAAGGGGGCGGTCTACTCATTCCCTAAATTTGTGATACAGAGACAGGGGGCGGTCTACTCATCCCCTAAATTTGTGATACAGAGACAGGGGGTGGTCTACTCATCCACTGAAGCTGTGATACAGAGACAGGGGGCGGTCTACTCATTCACTGAGTCTGTGATACAGAAACAGGAGACGGTCTACTCATCCCCTGAGTCAGTGATACAGAGACAGGGGGGGTTCTACTCATCCCCTGAGTCTGTGATGCAGAGACAGGGGGCGGTCTACTCATCCCCTGAGTATGTGATGCAGAGACAGGGGGTGGTCTACTTATCCCCCGAGTGTGTGATAAAAAGACAGGAGGCCGTCTACTCATAAGCTGAGTCTGTGATACATCGACAGGGGACGGTCTACTCATACACTGTGTCTGTGATGCAAAGACAGGGGCCGTTCTAGTCATCCACTGAGTCTGAGATACAGAGACAGTGGGTGGTCTACTCATCCACTGACTCTGAGATAAAGAGAAAGGGGGCGGTCTTCTCATCCACTGACTCTGAGATGCAGAGACAGGGGGCGGTCTTCTCATCCACTGAGTCTGAGATACAGAGACAGGGGGTGGTCTATTCATCCACTGACTCTGAGATAAAGAGACAGGGTGCGGTCTTCTCATCCACTGACTCTGAGATACAGAGACAGGGGGCGGTCTACTCATCCCCTGAGTTTGTGACACAGAGACAGGGGACAGTCCACTCATCCCCTGAGTCTGATATACAGAGACAAGGGGCAGTTTACTCATCCCCTGGGTCTGTGATACAGAGGAAGGGGGCGGTCTACTCATTCCCTGAGTCTGTAATACAGAGACAGGGGACGGTCAACTCATTCACTGATCTGTGATACAGAGACAGGGGGCGGTCTACACATCCCTTGAGTCTGTGATACAGAGACAGGAGACGGTCTACTCATCCCCTGAGTCTATGATACAGAGACAGGGGGCGGTCTATTCATCCCCTGAGTCTTTGATACAGAGACAGGGGCCCGTCTACTCATCCACTGAGTCTGATGCAGAGACAGGGGGCGGTCTACTCATCCACTGAGTCTGTGATACAGAGAGAGGGGGCGGTCTACTCATCCCCTAAATTTGTGAGACAGATACAGGGAGCGGTCTACTCATTCCCTAAATTTGTGATATAGAGACAGGGAGCGGTCTACTCATCCCCTAAATTTGTGATACAGAGACAGGGAGTGGTCTTCTCATCCACTGACTCTGAGATAAGAGACAGGGGGCGGTCTACTCATCCCCTGAATATGTGATACAGAGACAGGGGGCGGTCTACTCATCCCCTGAGTCTGTGATACAGAGACAGGGGCCCGTCTTCTCATCCACTGAGTCTGTGATACAGAGACAGGGGGCGGTCCACTTATCCCCTCAGTTTGTGATACAGAGACAGGGGGCGGTCTACTCATTCCCTGAGTATGTGATGCAGAAACAGGGGGCGGTCTACTCATCCACTGACTCTGAGATAAAGAGACAGGGGGCGGTCTTCTCATCCACTGACTCTGAGATACAGAGACAGGGGGCGGTCTACTCATCCACTGACTCTGAGATAAAGAGACAGGGGGCGGTCTTCTCATCCACTGACTCTGAGATAAAGAGACAGGGGGCGGTCTTCTCATCCACTGACTCTGAGATACAGAGACAGGGGGCGGTCTTCTCATCCACTGACTCTGAGATAAAGAGACAGGGGGCGATCTTCTCATCCACTGACTCTGAGATAAAGAGACAGGGGGCGGTCTTCTCATCCACTGACTCTGAGATAAAGAGACAGGGGGCGGTCTTCTCATCCACTGACTCTGAGATACAGAGACAGGGGGCGGTCTTCTCATCCACTGACTCTGAGATAAAGAGACAGGGGGCGATCTTCTCATCCACTGACTCTGGGATACAGAGACAGGGGGCGGTCTTCTCATCCACTGTCTCTGAGATACAGAGACAGGGGGCGGTCTACTCATCCACTGAGTCTGTGATACAGAGACAGGGGGCGGTCTACTCATCCCCTGAGTATGTGATGCAGAAACAGGGGGCTGACGACTCATCCCCTGAGTCTGTGATACAGAGTCAGGGGGCGGTCTACTCATCCACTGACTCTGTGATCCAGAGACAGGGGGCGGTCTACTCATCCACTGTGTCTGTGATACAGAGACAGGGGGCGGTCAACTCATTCACTGATCTGTGATACAGAGACAGGGGGCGGTCTACTCATCCACTGAGTATGTGATACAGAGACAGGGGGCGGTCAACTCATTCACTGATGTGTGATACAGAGACAGGGGGCGGTCTTCTCATCCACTGAGTCTGTGATACAGAGACAGGGGCCCGTCTTCTCATCCACTTAGTCTTTGATATAGAGACAGGGGGCGGTCTACTCATTCCCTAAATTTGTGATACAGAGACAGGGAGCGGTCTACTCATCTCCTAAATTTGTGATGCAGAGACAGGGGGTGGTCTACTCATCTCCTAAATTTGTGATGCAGAGACAGGGGGCTGTCTACTCATCCCCTAAATTTGTGATGCAGAGACAGGGGGCGGTCTACTCATTCCCTAAATTTGTGATTCAGAGACAGGGGGCGGTCTACTCATCCCCTACATTTGTGATACAGAGACAGGGAGCTGTCTACTCATTCCCTAAATTTTTGATACAGAGACAGGGAACGGTCTACTCATTCCCTAAATTTGTGATACAGGGACAGGGGGCGGTTCATTCATCCCCTGAGTTGGTGATACAAAGACAGGGGGCGGTCTACTCATCCCCTGAGTGGGTGATACAAAGACAGGGGGCGGTCTACTCATCCCCTGAGTTTGTGACACAGAGACAGGGGACAGTCCACTCATCCCCTGAGTCTGATATACAGAGACAAGGGGCAGTTTACTCATCCCCTGGGTCTGTGATACAGAGGAAGGGGGCGGTCTACTCATTCCCTGAGTCTGTGATACAGAGACAGGGGGCGGTCTACTCATTCCCTGAGTCTGTGATTCAGAGAAAGGGGGCAGTCCACTAATCCCCTGAGTCTGTGACACAGAGACAGGGGGCGGTCAACTCATTCACTGATCTGTGATACAGAGACAGGGGGCGGTCTACACATCCCTTGAGTCTGTGATACAGAGACAGGAGGCGGTCTACTCATCCCCTGAGTCTATGATACAGAGACAGGGGGCGGTCTATTCATCCCCTGAGTCTTTGATACAGAGACAGGGGCCCGTCTACTCATCCACTGAGTCTGATGCAGAGACAGGGGGCGGTCTACTCATCCACTGAGTCTGTGATACAGAGAGAGGGGTCGGTCTACTCATCCCCTAAATTTGTGAGACAGATACAGGGAGCGGTCTACTCATTCCCTAAATTTGTGATATAGAGACAGGGAGCGGTCTACTCATCCCCTAAATTTGTGATACAGAGACAGGGAGTGGTCTTCTCATCCACTGACTCTGAGATAAGAGACAGGGGGCGGTCTACTCATCCCCTGAGTATGTGATACAGAGACAGGGGGCGGTCTACTCATCCCCTGAGTCTGTGATACAGAGACAGGGGCCCGTCTTCTCATCCACTGAGTCTGTGATACAGAGACTGGGGGCGGTCTACTCATCCACTGAGTCTGTGATAAAGAGACAGGGGGCGGTCTACTCATTCCCTGAGTCTGTGATACAGAGAAAGGGGGCAGTCTACTCATCCCCTGAGTCTGAGATACAGAGACAAGGGGCAGTTTACTCATCCACTGAGTCTGTGATAGAGAGAAAGGGGGCGATCTTCTCATCCACTGAGTCTGTGATACAGAGACAGGGGGCGGTCAACTCATTCACTGATCTGTGATACAGAGACAGGGGGCGGTCTACTCATCCACTGAGTCTGTGAAACAGAGAGAGGGGGCGGTCTATTGATCCCCTGAGTCTTTGATACAGAGACTGGGGCCCGTCTACTCATCCACTGAGTCTGTGATGCAGAGAAAGGGGGCGGTCTACTCATTCCCTAAATTTGTGATACAGCAACAGGGGGCGGTCTACTCATCCCCAAAATTTGTGATACAGAGACAGGGGGTGGTCTACTCATCCCCCGATTGTGTGATACAGAGAAAGGGGGCGGTCTACTCATCCCCTGAGACTGTGATAAAGAGACAGGGGGTGGTCTACTCATCCCCCGATTGTGTGATACAGAGAAAGGGGGCGGTCTACTCATACCCTGAGTATGTGATACAGAGACAGGGGGCGGTCTACTCATCCCTTGAGTCTGAGATGCAGAGACAAGGGGCAGTTTACTCATCCCCTGGGTCTGTGATACAGAGGAAGGGGGCGGTGTACACATCCCCAGAGTCTGTGATACAGAGACAGGGGCCGGTCTACTCATCCACTGAGTCTGTGATAAAGAGACAGGGGGAGGTCTACTCATTCCCTGAGTCTGTGATACAGAGAAAGGGGGAAGTCTAATCATCCCCTGAGTCTGAGATACAGAGACAAGGGGCAGTTTACTCATCCCCTGAGTCTTTGATATAGAGACAGGGGCCGGTCTACTCATCCACTGAGTCTGTGATAAAGAGACAGGGGGAGGTCTACTCATCCACTGAGTCTGTGATACAGAGACAGGGGGCGATCTTCTCATCCACTGAGTCTGTGATACAGAGTCAGGGGGCGGTCAACTCATTCACTGATCTGTGATACAGAGACAGGAGGCGATTTACTCATCCCCTGAGTCTTTGATACAGAGACAGGGGCCCGTCTACTCATCCACTGAGTCTGTGATGCAGAGACAGGGGGCAGTCTACTCATCCACTGAGTCTGTGATACAGAGAAAGGGGGCGGTCTACTCATTCCCTAAATTTGTGATACAGAGACAGGGGGTGGTCTACTCATCCACTAAATTTGTGATACAGAGACAGGGGGTGGTCTACTCATCCACTGAAGCTGTGATACAGAGACAGGGGGCGGTCTACTCATTCACTGAGTCTGTGATACAGAAACAGGAGACGGTCTACTCATCCCCTGAGTCAGTGATACAGAGACAGGGGGGGTTCTACTCATCCCCTGAGTCTGTGATGCTGAGACAGGGGGCGGTCTACTCATCCCCTGAGTATGTGATGCAGAGACAGGGGGTGGTCTACTTATCCCCCGAGTGTGTGATAAAAAGACAGGGGGCCGTCTACTCATCAGCTGAGTCTGTGATACATCGACAGGGGACGGTCTACTCATCCCCTGAGTCTGTGATGCTGAGACAGGGGGCGGTCTACTCATCCCCTGAGTCTGAGATACAGAGACAGTGGGTGGTCTACTCATCCACTGACTCTGAGATAAAGAGAAAGGGGGCGGTCTTCTCATCCACTGACTCTGAGATGCAGAGACAGGGGGCGGTCTTCTCATCCACTGAGTCTGAGATACAGAGACAGGGGGTGGTCTATTCATCCACTGACTCTGAGATAAAGAGACAGGGTGCGGTCTTCTCATCCACTGACTCTGAGATACAGAGACAGGGGGCGGTCTACTCATCCCCTGAGTTTGTGACACAGAGACAGGGGACAGTCCACTCATCCCCTGAGTCTGATATACAGAGACAAGGGGCAGTTTACTCATCCCCTGGGTCTGTGATACAGAGGAAGGGGGCGGTCTACTCATTCCCTGAGTCTGTAATACAGAGACAGGGGGCGGTCAACTCATTCACTGATCTGTGATACAGAGACAGGGGGCGGTCTACACATCCCTTGAGTCTGTGATACAGAGACAGGAGGCGGTCTACTCATCCCCTGAGTCTATGATACAGAGACAGGGGGCGGTCTATTCATCCCCTGAGTCTTTGATACAGAGACAGGGGCCCGTCTACTCATCCACTGAGTCTGATGCAGAGACAGGGGGCGGTCTACTCATTCACTGAGTCTGTGATACAGAGAGAGGGGGCGGTCTACTCATCCCCTAAATTTGTGAGACAGATACAGGGAGCGGTCTACTCATTCCCTAAATTTGTGATATAGAGACAGGGAGCGGTCTACTCATCCCCTAAATTTGTGATACAGAGACAGGGAGTGGTCTTCTCATCCACTGACTCTGAGATAAGAGACAGGGGGCGGTCTACTCATCCCCTGAGTATGTGATACAGAGACAGGGGGCGGTCTACTCATCCCCTGAGTCTGTGATACAGAGACAGGGGCCCGTCTTCTCATCCACTGAGTCTGTGATACAGAGACAGGGGGCGGTCCACTTATCCCCTCAGTTTGTGATACAGAGACAGGGGGCGGTCTACTCATTCCCTGAGTCTGTGATACAGAGAAAGGGGGCAGTCTACTCATCCCCTGAGTCTGAGATACAGAGACAAGGGGCAGTTTACTCATCCACTGAGTCTGTGATACAGAGAACGGGGGCGATCTTCTCATCCACTGAGTCTGTGATACAGAGACAGGGGGCGGTCAACTCATTCACTGATCTGTGATACAGAGACAGGGGGCGGTCTACTCATCCACTGAGTCTGTGATACAGAGACAGGAGGCGGTCTATTCATCCCCTGAGTCTTTGATACAGAGACAGGGGCCCGTCTACTCATCCACTGAGTCTGATGCAGAGACAGGGGGCGGTCTACTCATCCACTGAGTCTGTGATACAGAGAGAGGGGGCGGTCTACTCATCCCCTAAATTTGTGAGACAGATACAGGGAGCGGTCTACTCATTCCCTAAATTTGTGATATAGAGACAGGGAGCGGTCTACTCATCCCTTGAGTCTGTGATACAGAGACAGGAGGCGGTCTACTCATCCCCTGAGTCTATGATACAGAGACAGGGGGCGGTCTATTCATCCCCTGAGTCTTTGATACAGAGACAGGGGCCCGTCTACTCATCCACTGAGTCTGATGCAGAGACAGGGGGCGGTCTACTCATCCACTGAGTCTGTGATACAGAGAGAGGGGGCGGTCTACTCATCCCCTAAATTTGTGAGACAGATACAGGGAGCGGTCTACTCATTCCCTAAATTTGTGATATAGAGACAGGGAGCGGTCTACTCATCCCCTAAATTTGTGATACAGAGACAGGGAGTGGTCTTCTCATCCACTGACTCTGAGATAAGAGACAGGGGGCGGTCTACTCATCCCCTGAGTATGTGATACAGAGACAGGGGGCGGTCTACTCATCCCCTGAGTCTGTGATACAGAGACAGGGGCCCGTCTTCTCATCCACTGAGTCTGTGATACAGAGACAGGGGGCGGTCCACTTATCCCCTCAGTTTGTGATACAGAGACAGGGGGCGGTCTACTCATTCCCTGAGTCTGTGATACAGAGAAAGGGGGCAGTCTACTCATCCCCTGAGTCTGAGATACAGAGACAAGGGGCAGTTTACTCATCCACTGAGTCTGTGATACAGAGAACGGGGGCGATCTTCTCATCCACTGAGTCTGTGATACAGAGACAGGGGGCGGTCAACTCATTCACTGATCTGTGATACAGAGACAGGGGGCGGTCTACTCATCCACTGAGTCTGTGATACAGAGACAGGAGGCGGTCTACTCATCCACTGAGTCTGTGATGCAGAGACAGGGGGCGGTCTACTCATCCACTGAGTCTGTGATGCAGAGACAGGGGGCGGTCTACTCATCCACTGAGTCTGTGATACAGAGAAAGGGGGCGGTCTACTCATCCCCTAAATTTGTGATACAGAGACAGGGAGCGGTCTACTCATTCCCTAAATTTGTGATACAGAGACAGGGGGCGGTCTACTCATCCCCTAAATTTGTCATACAGAGACAGGGGGTGGTCTACTCATCCACTGAAGCTGTGATACAGAGACAGGGGGCGGTCTACTCATTTACTGAGTCTGTGATACAGAGAAAGGGGGCGGTCTACTCATCCCCTAAATTTGTGATACTGAGACAGGGAGCGGTCTACTCATTCCCTAAATTTGTGATACAGAGACAGGGGGTGGTCTACTCATCCACTGAAGCTCTGATACAGAGACAGGGGGCGGTCTACTCATCCCCTGAATCAATGATGCAGAGTCAGGGGGCCGTCTACTCATCCCCTGAGTCTGTTATACAGAGACAGGGGGCGGTCTACTCATCCCCTGAGTCTGTGATACAAAGACAGGGGGTGGTCTACTCATCCCCTAAATTTGTGATACAGAGCCAGGGGGCGGTCTACTCATCCCCTGAGTCTGTGATACAGAGACAGGATGCGGTCTACTTATCCCCCGAGACTGTGGTGCAGAGTTTGGGGGCGGTTAACTCTTTCCGTGAGTGTGAGATACAGAGACAGGGGGCGGTCCACTTATCCCCTCAGTTTGTGATACAGAGACAGGGGGCGGTCTACTCATTCCCTGAGTTTGTGATACAGAGACAGGGGGCTGTCCACTTATCCCCTCAGTTTGTGATACAGAGACAGGGGGCGGTCTACTCATTCCCTGAGTCTGTGATACAGAGACGGGGGGCGGTCTACTCATCCCCTGAGTTTGTGATACAGAGACAGGGGGCGGTCTACTCATCCCCTGAGTCTGAGATACAGAGACAAGGGGCAGTTTACTCATCCCCTGGGTCTGTGATTCAGAGGAAGGGGGCGGTCTACTCATCCCCTGAGTCTGTGATCCAGAGACAGGGGGCTGTCTACTCATCCCGAGTTTGTTAGACAGAGACAGGGGGCGGTCTACTCATCCCCTGAGTCTGTGATACAGAGACAGGGGGCAGTCTACTCATCCCGAGTTTGTTAGACAGAGACAGGGGGCGGTCTACTCATCACCTGAGTCTGTGATACAGAGACAGGGTGTGGTCTACTCATCCCCCGAGTGTGTGATAAAGAGACAGGGGGCGGACTACACATTCCCTGAGTCTGTGATGCAGAGAAAGGGGGCAGTCTGCTCATCCCCTGAGTCTTTGATGCAGCGAAAGGGTCCGTTCTTCTCATCCACTGAGTCTGTGATACAGAGACAAGTGGCAGTTTACTCTTCCCCTGGGTCTGGGATTCAGAGGAAGGGGACGGTCTACTCATCCCCTGAGTCTGTGACACAGAGACAGGGGGCGGTCTACACATCCCCTGAGTCTGTGATACAGAGACAGGGGGCGGTCTACTCATCCCCTGAGTCTGTGATACAGAGACTGGGGGGGGTCTTCTCATCCCCTGGGTCTGTGATACAGAGACAGGGGGCTGTCTACTCATCCACTGAGTCTGTGATACTGAGACAGGGGACGGTCTACTCATCCCGTGAGTCTGTGATGCAGAGACAGGGGGCGGTCTACTCATCCCGTGACTCTGTGATGCAGAGACAGGGGGCGGTCTACTCATCCACTGAGTCTGTGATACAGAGACAGGGGACGGTCTACTCATTCCCTGAGTCTGTGATACAGAGACAAGGGGCAGTTTACTCATCCCCTGGTCTGTGATACAGAGGAAGGGGGCGGTCTACTCATCCCCTGAGTCTTTGATGCAACGACAGGGGCCAGTCTTCTCATCCACTGAGTCTGTGATACAGAGACAGGGGGCGGTCTACTCATCACCTGAGTCTGTGATACAGAGACAGGGGGCGGTCTACACATCCCCTGAGTCTGTGATACAGAGACAGGAGGCGGTCTACTCATCCCCTGAGTCTGAGATACAGAGACAAGGGGCAGTTTACTCATCCCCTGGGTCTGTGATACAGAGGAAGGGGGCGGTCTGCTCATCCCCTGAAGCTGTGATACAGAGACAGGGGGGGGTCTACTCTTCCACTGAGACTGTGACACAGAGACAGGGGGTCATCTACTCATCCCCTGAATCAATGATACAGAGACAGGGGGCCGTCTACTCATCCCGTGAGAGTGTGATACAGAGACAGGGGGCGCTCGAACCATCCCCCGAGTGTGCGAGACGGGGACAGGGGGCGGACTACTCATCACATGAGTCTGTGATACAGAGACAGGGTGCACTTTACTCATCGCCTGAGTCTATGACACAGCGAGAGGGGGCGGTCTACTCATCCCCTGAGTTTGTGATATAGAGACAGTGTGCAGTCTACTCAACACCTGAGTCTATTATACAGCGACAGGAGGCCGTCTACTCATTCCCTGAGTCTGTGATACAGAGACAAGGGGCAGTTTACTCATCGCCTGAGTCTATGATATAGAGACAGTGTGCAGTCTACTCAACCCCTGAGTCTATGAGACAACGAGAGGGGGCGGTCTACTCATCCCCTGAATCAATGATACAAGACAGGGGGCGGTCTACTCATCCCCTGAATCAATGATACAAGACAGGGGGCGGTCTACTCATCCCCTGAATCAATGATACAAGACAGGGGGCGGTCTACTCATCCCCTGAGTCTGTGATGCAAAGACAGGGGACGGTCTACTCATCCCCTGAGTCTGTGATACAGAGACAGTGGACGGTCTACTCATCCCCTGAGTCTGTGATACAGAGACAGGAGGCAGTCTACTCATCCCCTGAGTCTGTGATACAAAGACAGGGGGCGGTCTACTCATCCCCTGAGTCTGAGATACAGAGACAGGGGGCGGTCTACTCTTCCCCTGAGTCTGAGACACAGAGACAGGGGGCGGTCTACTCTTCCCCTGAGTCTGAGATACAGAGACAGGGGGCGGTCTACTCATCCCCTGAGTCTGTGATGCAGAGACAGGGGGCCGTCTACCCATTCCCTAAATTTGTGATACAGAGACAGGGGGCATTCTACTTAGCCCCAAAGTCCCTGAAATACAGACAGGGGCCATTCTACTCATCACCCGGGTCTCTGAGACAGAGACTGGGGGAGATCTATTCAATCCTGAGTGTGTGATTCAGAGAAAGGGGGCGGTGTACTCATCCCGTGAGTCTGAGATACAGAGACAAGGGGCAGTTTACTGATCCCCTGGGTCTGTGATACAGAGGAAGGGGGCGGTCTACTCATCCCCTGAGTCTGAAATACAGAGACAGGTGGCGGTCTAATCATCCCCCGTGTGTGCGATACGGAGACAGGGGGCGGTCTACTCATACCCTGAGTCTCTGATATAGAGACAGGGGGCGGTCTACACATCCCGTGAGTCTGTGATGCAGAGACAGGTGGCGGTCTGCTCATCCACTGAGTCTGTGATACAGAGACAGGGGGTGGTCTACTCTTCCCTTGTGGCTGTGATACAGAGACAGGGGGCGGTCTACTTATCCACTGAGTCTGTGATGCAGTCAGGTGGCGGTCTACTCATCCACTGAGTTTGTGATACAGAGACAGGGGACGGTCTACTCATCCACTGACTCTGTGATACAGAGACAGGGGACGGTCTACTCATCCCCTGAGTCTGTTATACAGAGACAGGGGGCGGTCTACTCATTCCCTGAGTCTGTGATACAGAGTCAAGTGGCAGTTTACCCATCGCCTGAGTCTGTGACACAGAGACAGGGGGCGGTCTACTCATCCCCTGAATCAATGATGCAGAGGCAGGGGGCGGTCGACTCATCCCCCGAGTCTGTGATACAGAGAAAGGGTGCGGTCTACTCATCCCCCGAGTCTTTGATACAGAGAAAGGGGGCTGTCTAATCATCCCCTGAGTCGTGATACAGAGACAGGAGGCGGTCAACTCATCCCCTGAGTCTGTGAGACAAAGACAGGGGGCGTTCTACTCATCCACTGAGTGTGTGATACAAAGACAGGGGACGGTCTACTCATCCCCTGAGTCTGTGATACAAAGACTTGGGTTGGTCTACTCATCCCCTGAGTCTGTGATACCGAGACAGGGGGCGTTCTACTCATCCACTGAGTCTGTGATACAGAGACAGGGGACATTCAACTCATCTCCTGAGTCTGTGATGCAGAGACAGGGGGCGGACTACTCATCCCCTGAGTTTGTGATACAGAGACAGGGGGCGGTCTACTCAACCCCTGAGTCTGTGATACAGAGACAAGGGGCAGTTTACTCATCCCCTGGGTCTGTGATACAGAGGAAGGGGGCGGTCTACTCATCCCCTGAGTCTGTGATACAGAGACAGGGGGCGCTCTACTCATCCCCTGAGTCTGAGATATAGAGACAAAGGGCAGTTTACTCATCCCCTGGGTCTGTGATACAGAGGAAGGGGGCGTTCTACACATCCCCTGAATCAATGATACAAGACAGGGGGCGGTCTAATCATCCCCCGAGTGTGTGATACAGAGACAGGGGGCGGTGTACTCATCCCCTGAGTCTGTGATACAAAGACAGGGGACGGTCTACTCATCCCCTGAGTCTGTGATACAGAGACAGGAGGCGGTCTACTCATCCCCTGAGTCTGTGATACAAAGACAGGGGGCGGTCTACTCATCCACTGAGTCTGAGATACTGAGACAGGGGGCGTTCTACTCATCCCTTGTGGCTGTGATACAGAGACAGGGGGCGGTCTAATCATCCACTGAGTCTGTGATACAGAGACAGGGTCCGGTCTACTCATCTACTGAGTCTGTGATGCAGAGACAGGGGGCGGTCTACTCATCCGCTGAGTCTTTGATACAGCGACAGGGGGCGGTCTTCTCATCCACTGAGTCTGTGATACAGAGACAGGGGACGGTCTACTCATCCACTGACTCTGTGATACAGAGACAGGGGGCGGTCTACTCATCCCCTGAGTCTGTGATACAGAGACAGGGGACGGTCTACTCATCCACTGACTCTGTGATACAGAGACAGGGGGCGGTCTACTCATCCCCCGAGTCTGTGAAACAGAGAAAGGGGGTGGTCTACTCATCCCCTAAATTTGTGAAACAGAGACAGGGGGCGGTCTACTCATCCCCTGAGTCTGTTATACAGAGCCAGGGGGCGGTCTACTCATCCCCTGAGTCTGTTATACAGAAACAGGGGGCTGTCTACTCATTCCCTGAGTCTGTGATACAGAGACAAGTGGCAGTTTACTCATCGCCTGAGTCTGTGACACAGAGACAGGGGGCGGTCTACTCATCCCCTGAATCAATGATGCAGTGACAGGGGGCGGTCTACTCATCCCCTGAGTCTGTTATACAGAGACAGGGGGCGGTCTACTCATCCCCTGAGTCTGTGATACAAAAAAAGGGGTTGTCTACTCATCCCCTAAATTTGTGATACAGAGCCAGGGGGCGGTCTACTTATCCCCCGAGTCTGTGATGCAGAGTTTGGGGGCGGTTAACTCTTTCCGTGAGTGTGAGATACAGAGACAGGGGGCGGTCTACTTATCCCCTCAGTTTGTGATACAGAGACAGGGGGCGGTCTACTCATCCACTGAGTTTGTGATACAGAGACAGGGGGCGGTCTACTCATTCCCTGAGTCTGTGATACAGAGACAGGGGGCGGTCTACTCATCCCCTGAGTTTGTGATACAGAGACAGGGGGCGGTCTACTCATTCCCTGAGTCTGTGATACAGAGGCAGGGGGCGGCCTACTCATCCCCCGAGTGTGTGATACAGAGAAAGGGGGCAGTCTACTCATCCCCTGAGTCTGAGATACAGAGACAAGGGGCAGTTTACTCATCCCCTGGGTCTGTGATTCAGAGGAAGGGGGCGGTCTACTCATCCCCTGAGTCTGTGATCCAGAGACAGGGGGCGGTCTACTCATCCCGAGTTTGTTAGACAGAGACAGGGGGTGGTCTACTCATCCCCCGAGTGTGTGATATAGAGACAGGGGGCGGACTACACATTCCCTGAGTCTGTGATGCAGAGACAGGGTGCAGTCTGCTCATCCCCTGAGTCTTTGATGCAGCGAAAGGGGCCGTTCTTCTCATCCACTGAGTCTGTGATACAGAGACCAGGGGCAGTTTACTCTTCCCCTGGGTCTGGGATTCAGAGGAAGGGGACGGTCTACTCATCCCCTGAGTCTGTGATACAGAGACAGGGGGCGGTCTACTCATCCCCTGAGTCTGTGATACAGAGACTGGGGGGGGTCTTCTCATCCCCTGGGTCTGTGATACAGAGACAGGGGACGGTCTACTCATCCCGTGAGTCTGTGATGCAGAGACAGGGGGCGGTCTGCTCATCCACTGAGTCTGTGATACAGAGACAGGGGACGGTCTACTCATCCCGTGAGTCTGTGATGCAGAGACAGGGGGCGGTCTACTCATCCACTGAGTCTGAGATACATAGGACAGGGGCCGGTCTACTCATCCACTGACTCTGAGATACAGAGACAGGGGGCGGTCTTCTCATCCACTGAGTCTGTGAAACAGAGACATGGGATGGTCTACTCATCCCCTGACTCTGAGATACAGAGAAAGGGGGCGGTCTACTCATCCCCTGAGTCTGTGATGCAGAGACAGGGGGCGGTCTACTCATCCACTGACTCTGAGATAAAGAGACAGGGGGCGGTCTTCTCATCCACTGACTCTGAGATAAAGAGACAGGGGCGGTCTTCTCATCCACTGACTCTGAGATAAAGAGACAGGGGGCGGTCTTCTCATCCTGAGTTTGTTAGACAGAGACAGGGGGCGGTCTACTCATCCCCTGCGTATGTGATACAGAAACAGGGGGTGGTCTACTCATCCCCTGAGTCTGTGATACAGAGACAGGGGGCGGTCTACTCTTTCACTGTGTCTGTGATACAGAGACAGGGGGCGCTCTACTCATCCCCTGAGTCTGTGATACAGAGACAGGGGGCGGTCTACTCATCCCCTGAGTCTGTGATACACAGACAGGATGCGGTCTACTCATCCCCTGAGTCTGTGATACAAAGACAGTGGACGGTCTACTCATCCCCTGAGTCTGTGATACAGAGACAGGGGGCGGTCTACTCTTTCACTGTGTCTGTGATACAGAGACAGGGGGCGCTCTACTCATCCCCTGAGTCTGTGATACAGAGACAGGGGGCGGTCTACTCATCCCCTGAATCTGTGATACAAAGACAGGGGTCGGTCTACTCTTCCCCTGAGTCGATGATACAGAGACAGGGGGCGTTCGACTCTTCCCCTGAGTCTGAGATACAGAGGAAGGGGACGTTCTACTCATCCCCTGAGCCTGTGATACAGAGACAGGGGGCGGTCTACTCATCCCCTGAGTCCGTGATACGGAGGAAGGGGACGGTCTACTCATCCCCCGAGTGTGTGATAAAGAGACAGGGGGCGGTCTACTCATTCCCTGAGTCTGTGATACAGAGGAAGGGGACAGTCTACTCATCCCCCGAGTCTGTGATACAGAGACAGGGGGCGGTCTGCTCATTCCCTGAGTCTGTGATACAGAGGAAGGGGACGGTCTACTCATCCCCTGAGCCTGTGATACAGAGACAGAGGGCGGTCTACTCATCCCCTGAGTCCGTGATACAGAGAAAGGGGGCAGTCTACTCATCCCCTGAGTCTGAGATACAGAGACAGGGGGCGGTCTACTCATCCCATGGGTCTGTGATACAGAGGAAGGGGACAGTCTACTCATCCCCTGAGTCTGTGATACAGAGACAGGGAACGGTCTACTCATTCCCTGAGTCTGTGATACAGAGGAAGGGGACGGTCTACTCATCCCCTGAGTGTGTGATAAAGAGACAGGGGGCAGTCTACTCATCCCCTGAGTCTGAGATACAGAGACAAGGGGCAGTTTAGTCATCCCCTGGGTCTGTGATACAGAGGAAGGGGGCGGTCTACTCATCTCCTGAGTCTGTGATACAGAGACAGGGGACGATCTACTCATCCCTTGAGTCTGTGATGCAGAGAAAGGAGGATGTCTAATCATCCCCTGAGTCGGTGATACAAAGACAGGGGGCGGTCTACTCATCCGCTGAGTCCGTGATACAAAGACAGGGGGCGGACTACTCAGCACTTGAGACTGTGATACAGAGACAGGGGGCGGTCTACTCATCCCCTGAATCAATGATACAAGATAGGGGGCGGTCGACTCATCCCCTGAGTCTGTGATACAGAGACAGGGGGCGGTCTACTCATTCCCTGAGTCTGTGATACAGAGGAAGGGGACGGTCTACTCATCCCCTGAGTGTGTGATAAAGAGACAGGGGGCAGTCTACTCATCCCCTGAGTCTGAGATACAGAGACAAGGGGCGGTCTACTCATCACCTGAGTCTGTGATACAGAGACAGGGGGCGGTCTACTCATCACCTGAGTCTGTGACACAGAGACAGGGGGCGGTCTACTCATCACCTGAGTCTGTGATACAGAGACAGGGGGCGGTCTACTCATCCCCTCAGTTTGTGATACAGAGACTGGGGGCGGTCTACTCATCCCCTCAGTTTGTGATACAGAGACAGGGGGCGGTCTACTCATCCCCTGAGTCCGTGAAACAGAGGAAGGGGACGGTCTACTCATCCCCCGAGTGTGTGATAAAGAGACAGGGGGCGGTCTACTCATTCCCTGAGTCTGTGATACAGAGGAAGGGGACAGTCTACTCATCCCCTGAGTCTGTGATACAGAGACAGGGGGCGGTCTACTCATTCCCTGAGTCTGTGATACAGAGGAAGGGGACGGTCTACTCATCCCCTGAGTGTGTGATAAAGAGACAGGGGGCAGTCTACTCATCCCCTGAGTCTGAGATACAGAGACAAGGGGCAGTTTAGTCATCCCCTGGGTCTGTGATACAGAGGAAGGGGACGGTCTACTCATCTCCTGAGTCTGTGATACAGAGACAGGGGACGATCTACTCATCCCTTGAGTCTGTGATGCAGAGAAAGGAGGATGTCTAATCATCCCCTGAGTCGGTGATACAAAGACAGGGGGCGGTCTACTCATCCCCTGTGTCCGTGATACAAAGACAGGGGGCGGACTACTCAGCACTTGAGTCTGTGATACAGAGACAGGGGGCGGTCTACTCATCCCCTGAATCAATGATACAAGATAGGGGGCGGTCGACTCATCCCCTGAGTCTGTGATACAGAGACAGGGGGCGGTCTACTCATTCCCTGAGTCTGTGATACAGAGGAAGGGGACGGTCTACTCATCCCCTGAGTGTGTGATAAAGAGACAGGGGGCAGTCTACTCATCCCCTGAGTCTGAGATACAGAGACAAGGGGCGGTCTACTCATCACCTGAGTCTGTGATACAGAGACAGGGGGCGGTCTACTCATCACCTGAGTCTGTGATACAGAGACAGGGGGCGGTCTACTCATCACCTGAGTCTGTGATACAGAGACAGGGGGCGGTCTACTCATCCCCTCAGTTTGTGATACAGAGACAGGGGGCGGTCTACTCATCCCCTGAGTCTGAGATACAGAGACAAGGGGCAGTTTACTCATCCCCTGCGTCTGTGATTCAGAGGAAGGGGACGGTCTACTCATCCCCTGAGTCTGTGACACAGAGACAGGGGGCGGTCTACACATCCACTGAGTCTGTGATACAGAGACAGGGAGGGGTCTACTCATCCCCTGAGTCTGTGATGCAGAGACAGGGGGCTGTCTACTCATCCACTGAGTCTGTGATACAGAGACAGGGGACGGTCTACTCATCCCGTGAGTCTGTGATGCAGCGACAGGGAGCGGTCTACTCATCCACTGAGTCTGTGATACAAAGACAGGGGCCGGTCTAGTCATCCACTGACTCTGAGATACAGAGACAGGGGGCGGTCTTCACATCCTGAGTTTGTTAGACAGAGACAGGGGCGGTCTACTCATCCCCTCAGTTTGTGATACAGAGACAGGGGGCGGTCTACACATCCCCTGAGTCTGTGATACAGAGACAGGGAGTGGTCTACTCATCCCCTGAGTCTGTGATGCAGAGACAGGGGGCTGTCTACTCATCCACTGAGTCTGTGATACAGAGACAGGGGACGGTCTACTCATCCCGTGAGTCTGTGATGCAGCAACAGGGGGCGGTCTACTCATCCACTGAGTCTGTGAGACAAAGAAAGGGGCCGGTCTAGTCATCCACTGACTCTGAGATACAGAGACAGGGGGCGGTCTTCTCATCCTGAGTTTGTTAGACAGAGACAGGGGGCGGTCTACTCATCCCCTGAGTCTTTGATACAGAGACAGGGGGCGGTCGACTCATCCCCCAAGTGTGTGATAAAGAGACAGGGGGCGGACTACACATTCCCTGAGTCTGTGATACAGAGAAAGGGGGCAGTCTGCTCATCCCCTGAGTCTGAGATACAGAGACAAGGGGCAGTTTACTCATCCCCTGGGTCTGTGATTCAGAGGAAGGGGACGGTCTACTCATCCCCTGAGTCTGTGACACAGAGACAGGGGGCGGTCTACACATCCCCTGAGTCTGTGATACAGAGACAGGGAGGGGTCTACTCATCCCCTGAGTCTGTGATGCAGAGACAGGTGGCGGTCTACTCATCCCCTGAGTCTGTGATACAGAGACTGGGGGGGGTCTACTCATCCCCTGAGTCTGTGATGCAGAGACAGGTGGCGGTCTACTCATCCCCTGAGTCTGTGATACAGAGACTGGGGGGGGTCTACTCATCCACTGAGTCTGTGATACAGAGACAGGGGACGGTCTACTCATCCCGTGAGTCTGTGATGCAGCAACAGGGGGCGGTCTACTCATCCACTGAGTCTGTGAGACAAAGAAAGGGGCCGGTCTAGTCATCCACTGACTCTGAGATACAGAGACAGGGGGCGGTCTTCTCATCCTGAGTTTGTTAGACAGAGACAGGGGGCGGTCTACTCATCCCCTGAGTCCTTGATACAGAGACAGGGGGCGGACTACACATTCCCTGAGTCTGTGATACAGAGAAAGGGGGCAGTCTGCTCATCCCCTGAGTCTGAGATACAGAGACAAGGGGCAGTTTACTCATCCCCTGGGTCTGTGATTCAGAGGAAGGGGACGGTCTACTCATCCCCTGAGTCTGTGACACAGAGACAGGGGGCGGTCTACACATCCCCTGAGTCTGTGATACAGAGACAGGGAGGGGTCTACTCATCCCCTGAGTCTGTGATGCAGAGACAGGTGGCGGTCTACTCATCCCCTGAGTCTGTGATACAGAGACTGGGGGGGGTCTACTCATCCCCTGAGTCTGTGATGCAGAGACAGGTGGCGGTCTACTCATCCACTGAGTCTGTGATACAGAGACAGGGGACGGTCTACTCATCCCGTGAGTCTGTGATGCAGCGACAGGGGGCGGTCTACTCATCCACTGAGTCTGTGATACAAAGACAGGGGCCTGTCTAAACAGCCACTGAGTCTGTGATACAGAGACAGCTGACGGTCTACTCATCCTCTGAGTCTGAGATACAAAGACAGGGGCCGGTCTAGTCATCCACTGACTCTGAGATACAGAGACAGGGGGCGGTCTTCTCATCCACTGAGTCTGTGAAACAGAGACATGGGATGGTCTACTCATCCCCTGACTCTGAGATACAGAGAAAGGGGGCGGTCTACTCATCCCCTGAGTCTGTGATGCAGAGACAGGGGGCGGTCTATTCATCCGCTGACTCTGAGATAAAGAGACAGGGGGCGGTCTTCTCATCCACTGACTCTGAAGTAAAGAGACAGGGGCGGTCTTCTCATCCACTGAATCTGTGACACAGAGACAGGGGGCGGTCTACTCATCCCCTGAGTATGTGATACAGAAACAGGGGGTGGTCTACTCATCCCCTGAGTCTGTGATACAGAGACAGGGGGCGATCTACTCATTCACTGTGTCTGTGATACAGAGACAGGGGGCGCTCTACTCATCCCCTGAGTCAGTGATTCAGAGACAGGAGGCGGTCTACTCATCCCCTGAGTCTGTGATACAAAGACAGTGGACGGTCTACTCATCCCATGAGACTGTGAAACAGAGGCAGGAGGCGGTCAACTCATCCCCTGAATCTGTGATACAAAGACAGGGGTCGGTCTCCTCTTCCCCTGAGTCGATGATACAGAGACAGGGGGCGTTCGACTCTTCCCCTGAGTCTGAGATACAGAGGAAGGGGACGGTCTACTCATCCCCTGAGCCTGTGATACAGAGACAGGGGGCGGTCTACTCATCCCCTGAGTCCGTGAAACAGAGGAAGGGGCCGGTCTACTCATCCCCCGAGTGTGTGATAAAGAGACAGGGGGTGGTCTACTCATTCCCTGAGTCTGTGATACAGAGGAAGGGGACAGTCTACTCATCCCCTGAGTCTGTGATACAGAGACAGGGGGCGGTCTACTCATTCCCTGAGTCTGTGATACAGAGGAAGGGGACGGTCTACTCATCCCCTGAGTGTGTGATAAAGAGACAGGGGGCAGTCTACTCATCCCCTGAGTCTGAGATACAGAGACAAGGGGCAGTTTAGTCATCCCCTGGGTCTGTGATACAGAGGAAGGGGACGGTCTACTCATCTCCTGAGTCTGTGATACAGAGACAGGGGACGATCTACTCATCCCTTGAGTCTGTGATGCAGAGAAAGGAGGATGTCTAATCATCCCCTGAGTCGGTGATACAAAGACAGGGGGCGGTCTACTCATCCCCTGAGTCCGTGATACAAAGACAGGGGGCGGACTACTCAGCACTTGAGTCTGTGATACAGAGACAGGGGGCGGTCTACTCATCCCCTGAATCAATGATACAAGATAGGGGGCGGTCGACTCATCCCCTGAGTCTGTGATACAGAGACAGGGGGCGGTCTACTCATTCCCTGAGTCTGTGATACAGAGGAAGGGGACGGTCTACTCATCCCCTGAGTGTGTGATAAAGAGACAGGGGGCAGTCTACTCATCCCCTGAGTCTGAGATACAGAGACAAGGGGCGGTCTACTCATCACCTGAGTCTGTGATACAGAGACAGGGGGCGGTCTACTCATCACCTGAGTCTGTGATACAGAGACAGGGGGCGGTCTACTCATCACCTGAGTCTGTGATACAGAGACAGGGGGCGGTCTACTCATCCCCTCAGTTTGTGATACAGAGACAGGGGGCGGTCTACTCATCCCCTGAGTCTGAGATACAGAGACAAGGGGCAGTTTACTCATCCCCTGCGTCTGTGATTCAGAGGAAGGGGACGGTCTACTCATCCCCTGAGTCTGTGACACAGAGACAGGGGGCGGTCTACACATCCCCTGAGTCTGTGATACAGAGACAGGGAGGGGTCTACTCATCCCCTGAGTCTGTGATGCAGAGACAGGGGGCTGTCTACTCATCCACTGAGTCTGTGATACAGAGACAGGGGACGGTCTACTCATCCCGTGAGTCTGTGATGCAGCGACAGGGGGCGGTCTACTCATCCACTGAGTCTGTGATACAAAGACAGGGGCCTGTCTAAACAGCCACTGAGTCTGTGATACAGAGACAGCTGACGGTCTACTCATCCACTGACTCTGAGATACAGAGACAGGGGGCGGTCTTCTCATCCTGAGTTTGTTAGACAGAGACAGGGGGCGGTCTACTCATCCCCTGAGTCTGTGACACAGAGACAGGGGGCGGTCTACACATTCCCTGAGTCTGTGATACAGAGAAAGGGGGCAGTCTGCTCATCCCCTGAGTCAGAGATACAGAGACAAGGGGCAGTTTACTCATCCCCTGGGTCTGTGATTCAGAGGAAGGGGATGGTCTACTCATCCCCTGAGTCTGTGACACAGAGACAGGGGGCGGTCTACACATCCCCTGAGTCTGTGATACAGAGACAGGGAGGGGTCTACTCATCCCCTGAGTCTGTGATGCAGAGACAGGTGGCGGTCTACTCATCCCCTGAGTCTGTGATACAGAGACTGGGGGGGGTCTACTCATCCCCTGAGTCTGTGATACAGAGACAGGGGGCTGTCTGCTCATCCACTGAGTCTGTGATACAGAGACAGGGGACGGTCTACTCATCCCGTGAGTCTGTGATGCAGCGACAGGGGGCGGTCTACTCATCCACTGAGTCTGTGAAACAAAGGCAGGGGCCTGTCTAAACAGCCACTGAGTCTGTGATACAGAGACAGCTGACGGTCTACTCATCCTCTGAGTCTGAGATACTAAGACAGGGGGGGGTCTAGTCATCCACTGACTCTGAGATACAGAGACAGGGGGCGGTCTACTCATCCCCTGAGTCTGTGATGCAGAGACAGGGGGCGGTCTACTCATCCACTGAGTATGTGATACAGAAACAGGGGGTGGTCTACTCATCCCCTGAGTCTGTGATACAGAGACAGGGGGCGATCTACTCATTCACTGTGTCTGTGATACAGAGACAGGGGGCGCTCTACTCATCCCCTGAGTCAGTGATTCAGAGACAGGGGGCGGTCTACTCATCCCCTGAGTCTGTGATACAGAGACAGGAGGCGGTCTACTCATCCCCTGAGACTGTGATACAAAGACAGTGGACGGTCTACTCATCCCATGAGACTGTGACACAGAGGCAGGAGGCGGTCAACTCATCCCCTGAATCTGTGATTCAAAGACAGGGGTCGGTCTACTCTTCCCCTGATTCGATGATACAGAGACAGGGGGCTGTCGACTCTTCCCCTGAGCCTGTGATACAGAGACAGGGGGCGGTCTACTCATCCCCTGAGTCTGTGATACAGAGACAGGGGGCGGTCTACTCATCCCCTGAGTCCGTGATACAGAGGAAGGGGACGGTCTAGTCATCCCCCGAGTGTGTGATAAAGAGACAGGGGGCGGTCTACTCATTCCCTGAGTCTGTGATACAGAGAAAGGGGGCAGTCTACTCATCCCCTGAGTCTGAGATACAGAGACAGGGGGCGGTCTACTCATCCCCTGGGTCTGTGATACAGAGGAAGGGGACGGTCTACTCATCCCCTGAGTCTGTGATACATAGACAGGGGGCGGTCTACTCATTCCCTGAGTCTGTGATACAGAGGAAGGGGACGGTCTACTCATCCCCTGAGCCTGTGATACAGAGACAGAGGGCGGTCTACTCATCCCCTGAGTCCGTGATACAGAGGAAGGGGACGGTCTACTCATCCACCGAGTGTGTGATAAAGAGACAGGGGGCGGTCTACTCATTCCCTGAGTCTGTGATACAGAGAAAGGGGGCAGTCTACTCATCCCCTGAGTCTGAGATACAGAGACAGGGGGCGGTCTACTCATCCCATGGGTCTGTGATACAGAGGAAGGGGACAGTCTACTCATCCCCTGAGTCTGTGATACAGAGACAGGGGGCGGTCTACTCATTCCCTGAGTCTGTGATACAGAGGAAGGGGACGGTCTACTCATCCCCTGAGTGTGTGATAAAGAGACAGGGGGCGGTCTACTCATCCCCTGAGTCTGAGATTCAGAGACAAGGGGCAATTTAGTCATCCCCTGGGTCTGTGATACATTGGAAGGGGACGGTCTACTCATCCCCTGAGTCTGTGATACAGAGACAGGGGGCGATCTACTCATCCCTTGAGTCTGTGATGCAGAGACAGGAGGCGGTCTACTCATCCCCTGAGTCTGTGATGCAGAGACAGGGTGCGGTTAACTCATTCCTTGAGTCTGAGATACAGAGACAGGGGGCGGTCTACTCATCCTCTGCATGTGTGATACAAAGACAGGGGACGGTCTACTCATCCCCTGAGTCCGTGATACAAAGACAGGGGGCGGACTACTCAGCACTTGAGTCTGTGATACAGAGACAGGGTCGGTCTACTCATCCCCTGAGTCCGTGATACAAAGACAGGGGGCGGACTACTCATCCCCTGACTCTGTGATTCTGAGACAGGGGGCTGTCTCATCATCCCCTGAGTCTGTGATACAAAGACAGGGGACGGTCTACTCATCCCATGAGTCTGTGATATAGAGGCAGGAGGCGGTCAACTCATCCCCTGAATCTGTGATACAAAGACAGGGGGCGGTCTACTCTTCCCCTGAGTCTGAGATACAGAGACAGGGGGCGGTCTACGCATCCCCTGAGTCTTTGATACAGAGACAGGGGGCGTTCTACTCTTCCCCTGAGTCTGAGATACAGAGACAGGGGGCGGTCTACTCATCACCTGAGTCTGTGATACAGAGACAGGGGGCGGTCTACTCATCACCTGAGTCTGTGATACAGAGACAGGGGGCGGTCTACTCATCCCCTCAGTTTGTGATACAGAGACAGGGGGCAGTCTACTCATCCCCTGAGTCTGAGATACAGAGACAAGGGGCAGTTTACTCATCCCCTGCGTCTGTGATTCAGAGGAAGGGGACGGTCTACTCATCCCCTGAGTCTGTGACACAGAGACAGGGGGCGGTCTACACATCCCCTGAGTCTGTGATACAGAGACAGGGAGGGGTCTACTCATCCCCTGAGTCTGTGATGCAGAGACAGGGGGCTGTCTACTCATCCACTGAGTCTGTGATACAGAGACAGGGGACGGTCTACTCATCCCGTGAGTCTGTGATGCAGCGACAGGGGGCGGTCTACTCATCCACTGAGTCTGTGATACAAAGACAGGGGCCGGTCTAGTCATCCACTGACTCTGAGATACAGAGACAGGGGGCGGTCTTCTCATCCTGAGTTTGTTAGACAGAGACAGGGGGCGGTCTACTCATCCCCTGAGTCTGTGACACAGAGACAGGGGGCGGTCTACACATCCCCTGAGTCTGTGATACAGAAACAGGGAGGGGTCTACTCATCCCCTGAGTCTGTGATGCAGAGACAGGGGGCGGTCTACTCATACCCTGAGTCTGTGATACAGAGACTGGGGGGGGTCTACTCATCCCCTGAGTCTGTGATACAGAGACAGGGGGCTGTCTACTCATCCACTGAGTCTGTGATACAGAGACAGGGGACGGTCTACTCATCCCGTGAGTCTGTGATGCAGCGACAGGGGGCGGTCTACTCATCCACTGAGTCTGTGATACAAAGACAGGGGCCTGTCTAAACAGCCACTGAGTCTGTGATACAGAGACAGCTGACGGTCTACTCATCCTCTGAGTCTGAGATACAAAGACAGGGGGGGGTCTAGTCATCCACTGACTCTGAGATACAGAGACAGGGGGCGGTCTTCTCATCCACTGAGTCTGTGAAACAGAGACATGGGATGGTCTACTCATCCCCTGAGTCTGTGATGCAGAGACAGGGGGCGGTCTACTCATCCACTGACTCTGAGATAAAGAGACAGGGGGCTTACTTCTCATCCACTGAATCTGTGACACAGAGACAGGGGGCGGTCTACTCATCCCCTGAGTATGTGATACAGAAACAGGGGGTGGTCTACTCATCCCCTGAGTCTGTGATACAGAGACAGGGGGCGATCTACTCATTCACTGTGTCTGTGATACAGAGACAGGGGGCGCTCTACTCATCCCCTGAGTCTGTGATACAGAGACAGGAGGCGGTCTACTCATCCCCTGAGTCTGTGATACAGAGACAGGGGGCGGTCTACTCATCCCCTGAGTATGTGATACAGAAACAGGGGGTGGTCTACTCATCCCCTGAGTCTGTGATACAGAGCCAGGGGGCGGTCTACTCATTCACTGTGTCTGTGATACAGAGACAGGGGGCGCTCTACTCATCCCCTGAGTCTGTGATACAGAGACAGGAGGCGGTCTACTCATCCCATGAGACTGTGACACAGAGGCAGGAGGCGGTCAACTCATCCCCTGAATCTGTGATACAAAGACAGGGGTCGGTCTACTCTTCCCCTGAGTCTGTGATACAGAGACAGGGTGCGGTCTACTCATCCCCTGAGTCTGTGATACAGAGACAGGGGGCGGTCTACTCATCCCCTGAGTCCGTGATACAGAGGAAGGGGACGGTCTACTCATCCCCCGAGTGTGTGATAAAGAGACAGGGGGCGGTCTACTCATTCCCTGAGTCTGTGATACAGAGAAAGGGGGCAGTCTACTCATCCCCTGAGTCTGTGATACAGAGACAGGGGGCGGTCTACTCATCCCCTGAGTCTGAGATACAGAGACAGGGGGCGGTCTACTCATCCCCTGGGTCTGTGATACAGAGGAAGGGGACGGTCTACTCATCCCCTGAGTCTGTGATACAGAGACAGGGGGCGGTCTACTCATTCCCTGAGTCTGTGATACAGAGGAAGGGGACGGTCTACTCATCCCCTGAGCCTGTGATACAGAGACAGAGGGCGGTCTACTCATCCCCTGAGTCCGTGATACAGAGGAAGGGGACGGTCTACTCATCCCCCGAGTGTGTGATAAAGAGACAGGGGGCGGTCTACTCATTCCCTGAGTCTGTGATACAGAGAAAGGGGGCAGTCTACTCATCCCCTGAGTCTGAGATACAGAGACAGGGGGCGGTCTACTCATTCCCTGAGTCTGTGATACAGAGGAAGGGGACGGTCTACTCATCCCCTGAGTGTGTGATGAAGAGACAGGGGGCGGTCTACTCATTCCCTGAGTCTGTGATACAGAGAAAGGGGGCAGTCTACTCATCCCCTGAGTATGAGATTCAGAGACAAGGGGCAATTTAGTCATCCCCTGGGTCTGTGATACAGAGGAAGGGGACGGTCTACTCATCCCTTGAGTCTGTGATGCAGAGACAGGAGGCGGTCTACTCATCCCCTGAGTCTGTGATGCAGAGACAGGGTGCGGTTAACTCATTCCTTGAGTCTGAGATACAGAGACAGGGGGCGGTCTACTCATCCTCTGCATGTGTGATACAAAGACAGGGGACGGTCTACTCATCCCCTGAGTCCGTGATACAAAGACAGGGGCGGACTTCTCAGCACTTGAGTCTGTGATACAGAGACAGGGTCGGTCTACTCATCCCCTGAGTCCGTGATACAAAGACAGGGGGCGGACTACTGATCCCCTGAGTCTGTGATTCTGAGACAGGGGGCTGTCTCATCATCCCCTGAGTCTGTGATACAAAGACAGGGGACGGTCTACTCATCCCATGAGTCTGTGATATAGAGGCAGGAGGCGGTCAACTCATCCCCTGAATCTGTGATACAAAGACAGGGGGCGGTCTACTCTTCCCCTGAGTCTGAGATACAGAGACAGGGGGCGGTCTACGCATCCCCTGAGTCTTTGATACAGAGACAGGGGGCATTCTACTCTTCCCCTGAGTCTGAGATACAGAGACAGGGGGCGGTCTACTCATCACCTGAGTCTGTGATACAGAGACAGGGGGCGGTCTACTCATCACCTGAGTCTGTGATACAGAGACAGGGGGCGGTCTACTCATCCCCTCAGTTTGTGATACAGAGACAGGGGGCGGTCTACTCATCCTCTGAGTCTGAGATACAGAGACAAGGGGCAGTTTACTCATCCCCTGCGTCTGTGATTCAGAGGAAGGGGACGGTCTACTCATCCCCTGAGTCTGTGACACAGAGACAGGGGGCGGTCTACACATCCCCTGAGTCTGTGATACAGAGACAGGGAGGGGTCTACTCATCCCCTGAGTCTGTGATGCAGAGACAGGGGGCTGTCTACTCATCCACTGAGTCTGTGATACAGAGACAGGGGACGGTCTACTCATCCCGTGAGTCTGTGATGCAGCGACAGGGGGCGGTCTACTCATCCACTGAGTCTGTGATACAAAGACAGGGGCCGGTCTAGTCATCCACTGACTCTGAGATACAGAGACAGGGGGCGGTCTTCTCATCCTGAGTTTGTTAGACAGAGACAGGGGGCGGTCTACTCATCCCCTGAGTCTTTGATACAGAGACAGGGGGCGGTCTACACATCCCCTGAGTCTGTGATACAGAGACAGGGAGGGGTCTACTCATCCCCTGAGTCTGTGATGCAGAGACAGGTGGCGGTCTACTCATCCCCTGAGTCTGTGATACAGAGACTGGGGGGGTTCTACTCATCCCCTGAGTCTGTGATACAGAGACTGGGGGGGGTCTACTCATCCCCTGAGTCTGTGATACAGAGACAGGGGGCTGTCTACTCATCCACTGAGTCTGTGATACAGAGACAGGGGACGGTCTACTCATCCCGTGAGTCTGTGATGCAGCGACAGGGGGCGGTCTACTCATCCACTGAGTCTGTGATACAAAGACAGGGGCCTGTCTAAACAGCCACTGAGTCTGTGATACAGAGACAGCTGACGGTCTACTCATCCTCTGAGTCTGAGATACTAAGACAGGGGGGGGTCTAGTCATCCACTGACTCTGAGATACAGAGACAGGGGGCGGTCTACTCATCCCCTGAGTCTGTGATGCAGAGACAGGGGGCGGTCTACTCATCCACTGAGTATGTGATACAGAAACAGGGGGTGGTCTACTCATCCCCTGAGTCTGTGATACAGAGACAGGGGGCGATCTACTCATTCACTGTGTCTGTGATACAGAGACAGGGGGCGCTCTACTCATCCCCTGAGTCAGTGATTCAGAGACAGGGGGCGGTCTACTCATCCCCTGAGTCTGTGATACAGAGACAGGAGGCGGTCTACTCATCCCCTGAGACTGTGATACAAAGACAGTGGACGGTCTACTCATCCCATGAGACTGTGACACAGAGGCAGGAGGCGGTCAACTCATCCCCTGAATCTGTGATTCAAAGACAGGGGTCGGTCTACTCTTCCCCTGATTCGATGATACAGAGACAGGGGGCTGTCGACTCTTCCCCTGAGCCTGTGATACAGAGACAGGGGGCGGTCTACTCATCCCCTGAGTCTGTGATACAGAGACAGGGGGCGGTCTACTCATCCCCTGAGTCCGTGATACAGAGGAAGGGGACGGTCTAGTCATCCCCCGAGTGTGTGATAAAGAGACAGGGGGCGGTCTACTCATTCCCTGAGTCTGTGATACAGAGAAAGGGGGCAGTCTACTCATCCCCTGAGTCTGAGATACAGAGACAGGGGGCGGTCTACTCATCCCCTGGGTCTGTGATACAGAGGAAGGGGACGGTCTACTCATCCCCTGAGTCTGTGATACATAGACAGGGGGCGGTCTACTCATTCCCTGAGTCTGTGATACAGAGGAAGGGGACGGTCTACTCATCCCCTGAGCCTGTGATACAGAGACAGAGGGCGGTCTACTCATCCCCTGAGTCCGTGATACAGAGGAAGGGGACGGTCTACTCATCCACCGAGTGTGTGATAAAGAGACAGGGGGCGGTCTACTCATTCCCTGAGTCTGTGATACAGAGAAAGGGGGCAGTCTACTCATCCCCTGAGTCTGAGATACAGAGACAGGGGGCGGTCTACTCATCCCATGGGTCTGTGATACAGAGGAAGGGGACAGTCTACTCATCCCCTGAGTCTGTGATACAGAGACAGGGGGCGGTCTACTCATTCCCTGAGTCTGTGATACAGAGGAAGGGGACGGTCTACTCATCCCCTGAGTGTGTGATAAAGAGACAGGGGGCGGTCTACTCATCCCCTGAGTCTGAGATTCAGAGACAAGGGGCAATTTAGTCATCCCCTGGGTCTGTGATACATTGGAAGGGGACGGTCTACTCATCCCCTGAGTCTGTGATACAGAGACAGGGGGCGATCTACTCATCCCTTGAGTCTGTGATGCAGAGACAGGAGGCGGTCTACTCATCCCCTGAGTCTGTGATGCAGAGACAGGGTGCGGTTAACTCATTCCTTGAGTCTGAGATACAGAGACAGGGGGCGGTCTACTCATCCTCTGCATGTGTGATACAAAGACAGGGGACGGTCTACTCATCCCCTGAGTCCGTGATACAAAGACAGGGGGCGGACTACTCAGCACTTGAGTCTGTGATACAGAGACAGGGTCGGTCTACTCATCCCCTGAGTCCGTGATACAAAGACAGGGGGCGGACTACTCATCCCCTGACTCTGTGATTCTGAGACAGGGGGCTGTCTCATCATCCCCTGAGTCTGTGATACAAAGACAGGGGACGGTCTACTCATCCCATGAGTCTGTGATATAGAGGCAGGAGGCGGTCAACTCATCCCCTGAATCTGTGATACAAAGACAGGGGGCGGTCTACTCTTCCCCTGAGTCTGAGATACAGAGACAGGGGGCGGTCTACGCATCCCCTGAGTCTTTGATACAGAGACAGGGGGCGTTCTACTCTTCCCCTGAGTCTGAGATACAGAGACAGGGGGCGGTCTACTCATCACCTGAGTCTGTGATACAGAGACAGGGGGCGGTCTACTCATCACCTGAGTCTGTGATACAGAGACAGGGGGCGGTCTACTCATCCCCTCAGTTTGTGATACAGAGACAGGGGGCAGTCTACTCATCCCCTGAGTCTGAGATACAGAGACAAGGGGCAGTTTACTCATCCCCTGCGTCTGTGATTCAGAGGAAGGGGACGGTCTACTCATCCCCTGAGTCTGTGACACAGAGACAGGGGGCGGTCTACACATCCCCTGAGTCTGTGATACAGAGACAGGGAGGGGTCTACTCATCCCCTGAGTCTGTGATGCAGAGACAGGGGGCTGTCTACTCATCCACTGAGTCTGTGATACAGAGACAGGGGACGGTCTACTCATCCCGTGAGTCTGTGATGCAGCGACAGGGGGCGGTCTACTCATCCACTGAGTCTGTGATACAAAGACAGGGGCCGGTCTAGTCATCCACTGACTCTGAGATACAGAGACAGGGGGCGGTCTTCTCATCCTGAGTTTGTTAGACAGAGACAGGGGGCGGTCTACTCATCCCCTGAGTCTGTGACACAGAGACAGGGGGCGGTCTACACATCCCCTGAGTCTGTGATACAGAAACAGGGAGGGGTCTACTCATCCCCTGAGTCTGTGATGCAGAGACAGGGGGCGGTCTACTCATACCCTGAGTCTGTGATACAGAGACTGGGGGGGGTCTACTCATCCCCTGAGTCTGTGATACAGAGACAGGGGGCTGTCTACTCATCCACTGAGTCTGTGATACAGAGACAGGGGACGGTCTACTCATCCCGTGAGTCTGTGATGCAGCGACAGGGGGCGGTCTACTCATCCACTGAGTCTGTGATACAAAGACAGGGGCCTGTCTAAACAGCCACTGAGTCTGTGATACAGAGACAGCTGACGGTCTACTCATCCTCTGAGTCTGAGATACAAAGACAGGGGGGGGTCTAGTCATCCACTGACTCTGAGATACAGAGACAGGGGGCGGTCTTCTCATCCACTGAGTCTGTGAAACAGAGACATGGGATGGTCTACTCATCCCCTGAGTCTGTGATGCAGAGACAGGGGGCGGTCTACTCATCCACTGACTCTGAGATAAAGAGACAGGGGGCTTACTTCTCATCCACTGAATCTGTGACACAGAGACAGGGGGCGGTCTACTCATCCCCTGAGTATGTGATACAGAAACAGGGGGTGGTCTACTCATCCCCTGAGTCTGTGATACAGAGACAGGGGGCGATCTACTCATTCACTGTGTCTGTGATACAGAGACAGGGGGCGCTCTACTCATCCCCTGAGTCTGTGATACAGAGACAGGAGGCGGTCTACTCATCCCCTGAGTCTGTGATACAGAGACAGGGGGCGGTCTACTCATCCCCTGAGTATGTGATACAGAAACAGGGGGTGGTCTACTCATCCCCTGAGTCTGTGATACAGAGCCAGGGGGCGGTCTACTCATTCACTGTGTCTGTGATACAGAGACAGGGGGCGCTCTACTCATCCCCTGAGTCTGTGATACAGAGACAGGAGGCGGTCTACTCATCCCATGAGACTGTGACACAGAGGCAGGAGGCGGTCAACTCATCCCCTGAATCTGTGATACAAAGACAGGGGTCGGTCTACTCTTCCCCTGAGTCTGTGATACAGAGACAGGGTGCGGTCTACTCATCCCCTGAGTCTGTGATACAGAGACAGGGGGCGGTCTACTCATCCCCTGAGTCCGTGATACAGAGGAAGGGGACGGTCTACTCATCCCCCGAGTGTGTGATAAAGAGACAGGGGGCGGTCTACTCATTCCCTGAGTCTGTGATACAGAGAAAGGGGGCAGTCTACTCATCCCCTGAGTCTGTGATACAGAGACAGGGGGCGGTCTACTCATCCCCTGAGTCTGAGATACAGAGACAGGGGGCGGTCTACTCATCCCCTGGGTCTGTGATACAGAGGAAGGGGACGGTCTACTCATCCCCTGAGTCTGTGATACAGAGACAGGGGGCGGTCTACTCATTCCCTGAGTCTGTGATACAGAGGAAGGGGACGGTCTACTCATCCCCTGAGCCTGTGATACAGAGACAGAGGGCGGTCTACTCATCCCCTGAGTCCGTGATACAGAGGAAGGGGACGGTCTACTCATCCCCCGAGTGTGTGATAAAGAGACAGGGGGCGGTCTACTCATTCCCTGAGTCTGTGATACAGAGAAAGGGGGCAGTCTACTCATCCCCTGAGTCTGAGATACAGAGACAGGGGGCGGTCTACTCATTCCCTGAGTCTGTGATACAGAGGAAGGGGACGGTCTACTCATCCCCTGAGTGTGTGATGAAGAGACAGGGGGCGGTCTACTCATTCCCTGAGTCTGTGATACAGAGAAAGGGGGCAGTCTACTCATCCCCTGAGTATGAGATTCAGAGACAAGGGGCAATTTAGTCATCCCCTGGGTCTGTGATACAGAGGAAGGGGACGGTCTACTCATCCCTTGAGTCTGTGATGCAGAGACAGGAGGCGGTCTACTCATCCCCTGAGTCTGTGATGCAGAGACAGGGTGCGGTTAACTCATTCCTTGAGTCTGAGATACAGAGACAGGGGGCGGTCTACTCATCCTCTGCATGTGTGATACAAAGACAGGGGACGGTCTACTCATCCCCTGAGTCCGTGATACAAAGACAGGGGCGGACTTCTCAGCACTTGAGTCTGTGATACAGAGACAGGGTCGGTCTACTCATCCCCTGAGTCCGTGATACAAAGACAGGGGGCGGACTACTGATCCCCTGAGTCTGTGATTCTGAGACAGGGGGCTGTCTCATCATCCCCTGAGTCTGTGATACAAAGACAGGGGACGGTCTACTCATCCCATGAGTCTGTGATATAGAGGCAGGAGGCGGTCAACTCATCCCCTGAATCTGTGATACAAAGACAGGGGGCGGTCTACTCTTCCCCTGAGTCTGAGATACAGAGACAGGGGGCGGTCTACGCATCCCCTGAGTCTTTGATACAGAGACAGGGGGCATTCTACTCTTCCCCTGAGTCTGAGATACAGAGACAGGGGGCGGTCTACTCATCACCTGAGTCTGTGATACAGAGACAGGGGGCGGTCTACTCATCACCTGAGTCTGTGATACAGAGACAGGGGGCGGTCTACTCATCCCCTCAGTTTGTGATACAGAGACAGGGGGCGGTCTACTCATCCTCTGAGTCTGAGATACAGAGACAAGGGGCAGTTTACTCATCCCCTGCGTCTGTGATTCAGAGGAAGGGGACGGTCTACTCATCCCCTGAGTCTGTGACACAGAGACAGGGGGCGGTCTACACATCCCCTGAGTCTGTGATACAGAGACAGGGAGGGGTCTACTCATCCCCTGAGTCTGTGATGCAGAGACAGGGGGCTGTCTACTCATCCACTGAGTCTGTGATACAGAGACAGGGGACGGTCTACTCATCCCGTGAGTCTGTGATGCAGCGACAGGGGGCGGTCTACTCATCCACTGAGTCTGTGATACAAAGACAGGGGCCGGTCTAGTCATCCACTGACTCTGAGATACAGAGACAGGGGGCGGTCTTCTCATCCTGAGTTTGTTAGACAGAGACAGGGGGCGGTCTACTCATCCCCTGAGTCTTTGATACAGAGACAGGGGGCGGTCTACACATCCCCTGAGTCTGTGATACAGAGACAGGGAGGGGTCTACTCATCCCCTGAGTCTGTGATGCAGAGACAGGTGGCGGTCTACTCATCCCCTGAGTCTGTGATACAGAGACTGGGGGGGTTCTACTCATCCCCTGAGTCTGTGATACAGAGACTGGGGGGGGTCTACTCATCCCCTGAGTCTGTGATACAGAGACAGGGGGCTGTCTACTCATCCACTGAGTCTGTGATACAGAGACAGGGGACGGTCTACTCATCCCGTGAGTCTGTGATGCAGCGACAGGGGGCGGTCTACTCATCCACTGAGTCTGTGATACAAAGACAGGGGCCTGTCTAAACAGCCACTGAGTCTGTGATACAGAGACAGCTGACGGTCTACTCATCCTCTGAGTCTGAGATACTAAGACAGGGGGGGGTCTAGTCATCCACTGACTCTGAGATACAGAGACAGGGGGCGGTCTACTCATCCCCTGAGTCTGTGATGCAGAGACAGGGGGCGGTCTACTCATCCACTGAGTATGTGATACAGAAACAGGGGGTGGTCTACTCATCCCCTGAGTCTGTGATACAGAGACAGGGGGCGATCTACTCATTCACTGTGTCTGTGATACAGAGACAGGGGGCGCTCTACTCATCCCCTGAGTCAGTGATTCAGAGACAGGGGGCGGTCTACTCATCCCCTGAGTCTGTGATACAGAGACAGGAGGCGGTCTACTCATCCCCTGAGACTGTGATACAAAGACAGTGGACGGTCTACTCATCCCATGAGACTGTGACACAGAGGCAGGAGGCGGTCAACTCATCCCCTGAATCTGTGATTCAAAGACAGGGGTCGGTCTACTCTTCCCCTGATTCGATGATACAGAGACAGGGGGCTGTCGACTCTTCCCCTGAGCCTGTGATACAGAGACAGGGGGCGGTCTACTCATCCCCTGAGTCTGTGATACAGAGACAGGGGGCGGTCTACTCATCCCCTGAGTCCGTGATACAGAGGAAGGGGACGGTCTAGTCATCCCCCGAGTGTGTGATAAAGAGACAGGGGGCGGTCTACTCATTCCCTGAGTCTGTGATACAGAGAAAGGGGGCAGTCTACTCATCCCCTGAGTCTGAGATACAGAGACAGGGGGCGGTCTACTCATCCCCTGGGTCTGTGATACAGAGGAAGGGGACGGTCTACTCATCCCCTGAGTCTGTGATACATAGACAGGGGGCGGTCTACTCATTCCCTGAGTCTGTGATACAGAGGAAGGGGACGGTCTACTCATCCCCTGAGCCTGTGATACAGAGACAGAGGGCGGTCTACTCATCCCCTGAGTCCGTGATACAGAGGAAGGGGACGGTCTACTCATCCACCGAGTGTGTGATAAAGAGACAGGGGGCGGTCTACTCATTCCCTGAGTCTGTGATACAGAGAAAGGGGGCAGTCTACTCATCCCCTGAGTCTGAGATACAGAGACAGGGGGCGGTCTACTCATCCCATGGGTCTGTGATACAGAGGAAGGGGACAGTCTACTCATCCCCTGAGTCTGTGATACAGAGACAGGGGGCGGTCTACTCATTCCCTGAGTCTGTGATACAGAGGAAGGGGACGGTCTACTCATCCCCTGAGTGTGTGATAAAGAGACAGGGGGCGGTCTACTCATCCCCTGAGTCTGAGATTCAGAGACAAGGGGCAATTTAGTCATCCCCTGGGTCTGTGATACATTGGAAGGGGACGGTCTACTCATCCCCTGAGTCTGTGATACAGAGACAGGGGGCGATCTACTCATCCCTTGAGTCTGTGATGCAGAGACAGGAGGCGGTCTACTCATCCCCTGAGTCTGTGATGCAGAGACAGGGTGCGGTTAACTCATTCCTTGAGTCTGAGATACAGAGACAGGGGGCGGTCTACTCATCCTCTGCATGTGTGATACAAAGACAGGGGACGGTCTACTCATCCCCTGAGTCCGTGATACAAAGACAGGGGGCGGACTACTCAGCACTTGAGTCTGTGATACAGAGACAGGGTCGGTCTACTCATCCCCTGAGTCCGTGATACAAAGACAGGGGGCGGACTACTCATCCCCTGACTCTGTGATTCTGAGACAGGGGGCTGTCTCATCATCCCCTGAGTCTGTGATACAAAGACAGGGGACGGTCTACTCATCCCATGAGTCTGTGATATAGAGGCAGGAGGCGGTCAACTCATCCCCTGAATCTGTGATACAAAGACAGGGGGCGGTCTACTCTTCCCCTGAGTCTGAGATACAGAGACAGGGGGCGGTCTACGCATCCCCTGAGTCTTTGATACAGAGACAGGGGGCGTTCTACTCTTCCCCTGAGTCTGAGATACAGAGACAGGGGGCGGTCTACTCATCACCTGAGTCTGTGATACAGAGACAGGGGGCGGTCTACTCATCACCTGAGTCTGTGATACAGAGACAGGGGGCGGTCTACTCATCCCCTCAGTTTGTGATACAGAGACAGGGGGCAGTCTACTCATCCCCTGAGTCTGAGATACAGAGACAAGGGGCAGTTTACTCATCCCCTGCGTCTGTGATTCAGAGGAAGGGGACGGTCTACTCATCCCCTGAGTCTGTGACACAGAGACAGGGGGCGGTCTACACATCCCCTGAGTCTGTGATACAGAGACAGGGAGGGGTCTACTCATCCCCTGAGTCTGTGATGCAGAGACAGGGGGCTGTCTACTCATCCACTGAGTCTGTGATACAGAGACAGGGGACGGTCTACTCATCCCGTGAGTCTGTGATGCAGCGACAGGGGGCGGTCTACTCATCCACTGAGTCTGTGATACAAAGACAGGGGCCGGTCTAGTCATCCACTGACTCTGAGATACAGAGACAGGGGGCGGTCTTCTCATCCTGAGTTTGTTAGACAGAGACAGGGGGCGGTCTACTCATCCCCTGAGTCTGTGACACAGAGACAGGGGGCGGTCTACACATCCCCTGAGTCTGTGATACAGAAACAGGGAGGGGTCTACTCATCCCCTGAGTCTGTGATGCAGAGACAGGGGGCGGTCTACTCATACCCTGAGTCTGTGATACAGAGACTGGGGGGGGTCTACTCATCCCCTGAGTCTGTGATACAGAGACAGGGGGCTGTCTACTCATCCACTGAGTCTGTGATACAGAGACAGGGGACGGTCTACTCATCCCGTGAGTCTGTGATGCAGCGACAGGGGGCGGTCTACTCATCCACTGAGTCTGTGATACAAAGACAGGGGCCTGTCTAAACAGCCACTGAGTCTGTGATACAGAGACAGCTGACGGTCTACTCATCCTCTGAGTCTGAGATACAAAGACAGGGGGGGGTCTAGTCATCCACTGACTCTGAGATACAGAGACAGGGGGCGGTCTTCTCATCCACTGAGTCTGTGAAACAGAGACATGGGATGGTCTACTCATCCCCTGAGTCTGTGATGCAGAGACAGGGGGCGGTCTACTCATCCACTGACTCTGAGATAAAGAGACAGGGGGCTTACTTCTCATCCACTGAATCTGTGACACAGAGACAGGGGGCGGTCTACTCATCCCCTGAGTATGTGATACAGAAACAGGGGGTGGTCTACTCATCCCCTGAGTCTGTGATACAGAGACAGGGGGCGATCTACTCATTCACTGTGTCTGTGATACAGAGACAGGGGGCGCTCTACTCATCCCCTGAGTCTGTGATACAGAGACAGGAGGCGGTCTACTCATCCCCTGAGTCTGTGATACAGAGACAGGGGGCGGTCTACTCATCCCCTGAGTATGTGATACAGAAACAGGGGGTGGTCTACTCATCCCCTGAGTCTGTGATACAGAGCCAGGGGGCGGTCTACTCATTCACTGTGTCTGTGATACAGAGACAGGGGGCGCTCTACTCATCCCCTGAGTCTGTGATACAGAGACAGGAGGCGGTCTACTCATCCCATGAGACTGTGACACAGAGGCAGGAGGCGGTCAACTCATCCCCTGAATCTGTGATACAAAGACAGGGGTCGGTCTACTCTTCCCCTGAGTCTGTGATACAGAGACAGGGTGCGGTCTACTCATCCCCTGAGTCTGTGATACAGAGACAGGGGGCGGTCTACTCATCCCCTGAGTCCGTGATACAGAGGAAGGGGACGGTCTACTCATCCCCCGAGTGTGTGATAAAGAGACAGGGGGCGGTCTACTCATTCCCTGAGTCTGTGATACAGAGAAAGGGGGCAGTCTACTCATCCCCTGAGTCTGTGATACAGAGACAGGGGGCGGTCTACTCATCCCCTGAGTCTGAGATACAGAGACAGGGGGCGGTCTACTCATCCCCTGGGTCTGTGATACAGAGGAAGGGGACGGTCTACTCATCCCCTGAGTCTGTGATACAGAGACAGGGGGCGGTCTACTCATTCCCTGAGTCTGTGATACAGAGGAAGGGGACGGTCTACTCATCCCCTGAGCCTGTGATACAGAGACAGAGGGCGGTCTACTCATCCCCTGAGTCCGTGATACAGAGGAAGGGGACGGTCTACTCATCCCCCGAGTGTGTGATAAAGAGACAGGGGGCGGTCTACTCATTCCCTGAGTCTGTGATACAGAGAAAGGGGGCAGTCTACTCATCCCCTGAGTCTGAGATACAGAGACAGGGGGCGGTCTACTCATTCCCTGAGTCTGTGATACAGAGGAAGGGGACGGTCTACTCATCCCCTGAGTGTGTGATGAAGAGACAGGGGGCGGTCTACTCATTCCCTGAGTCTGTGATACAGAGAAAGGGGGCAGTCTACTCATCCCCTGAGTATGAGATTCAGAGACAAGGGGCAATTTAGTCATCCCCTGGGTCTGTGATACAGAGGAAGGGGACGGTCTACTCATCCCTTGAGTCTGTGATGCAGAGACAGGAGGCGGTCTACTCATCCCCTGAGTCTGTGATGCAGAGACAGGGTGCGGTTAACTCATTCCTTGAGTCTGAGATACAGAGACAGGGGGCGGTCTACTCATCCTCTGCATGTGTGATACAAAGACAGGGGACGGTCTACTCATCCCCTGAGTCCGTGATACAAAGACAGGGGCGGACTTCTCAGCACTTGAGTCTGTGATACAGAGACAGGGTCGGTCTACTCATCCCCTGAGTCCGTGATACAAAGACAGGGGGCGGACTACTGATCCCCTGAGTCTGTGATTCTGAGACAGGGGGCTGTCTCATCATCCCCTGAGTCTGTGATACAAAGACAGGGGACGGTCTACTCATCCCATGAGTCTGTGATATAGAGGCAGGAGGCGGTCAACTCATCCCCTGAATCTGTGATACAAAGACAGGGGGCGGTCTACTCTTCCCCTGAGTCTGAGATACAGAGACAGGGGGCGGTCTACGCATCCCCTGAGTCTTTGATACAGAGACAGGGGGCATTCTACTCTTCCCCTGAGTCTGAGATACAGAGACAGGGGGCGGTCTACTCATCACCTGAGTCTGTGATACAGAGACAGGGGGCGGTCTACTCATCACCTGAGTCTGTGATACAGAGACAGGGGGCGGTCTACTCATCCCCTCAGTTTGTGATACAGAGACAGGGGGCGGTCTACTCATCCTCTGAGTCTGAGATACAGAGACAAGGGGCAGTTTACTCATCCCCTGCGTCTGTGATTCAGAGGAAGGGGACGGTCTACTCATCCCCTGAGTCTGTGACACAGAGACAGGGGGCGGTCTACACATCCCCTGAGTCTGTGATACAGAGACAGGGAGGGGTCTACTCATCCCCTGAGTCTGTGATGCAGAGACAGGGGGCTGTCTACTCATCCACTGAGTCTGTGATACAGAGACAGGGGACGGTCTACTCATCCCGTGAGTCTGTGATGCAGCGACAGGGGGCGGTCTACTCATCCACTGAGTCTGTGATACAAAGACAGGGGCCGGTCTAGTCATCCACTGACTCTGAGATACAGAGACAGGGGGCGGTCTTCTCATCCTGAGTTTGTTAGACAGAGACAGGGGGCGGTCTACTCATCCCCTGAGTCTTTGATACAGAGACAGGGGGCGGTCTACACATCCCCTGAGTCTGTGATACAGAGACAGGGAGGGGTCTACTCATCCCCTGAGTCTGTGATGCAGAGACAGGTGGCGGTCTACTCATCCCCTGAGTCTGTGATACAGAGACTGGGGGGGTTCTACTCATCCCCTGAGTCTGTGATACAGAGACTGGGGGGGGTCTACTCATCCCCTGAGTCTGTGATACAGAGACAGGGGGCTGTCTACTCATCCACTGAGTCTGTGATACAGAGACAGGGGACGGTCTACTCATCCCGTGAGTCTGTGATGCAGCGACAGGGGGCGGTCTACTCATCCACTGAGTCTGTGATACAAAGACAGGGGCCTGTCTAAACAGCCACTGAGTCTGTGATACAGAGACAGCTGACGGTCTACTCATCCTCTGAGTCTGAGATACAAAGACAGGGGGGGGTCTAGTCATCCACTGACTCTGAGATACAGAGACAGGGGGCGGTCTTCTCATCCACTGAGTCTGTGAAACAGAGACATGGGATGGTCTACTCATCCCCTGACTCTGTGATACAGAGACAGGGGGCGGTCTACTCATCCCCTGAGTCTGTGATGCAGAGACAGGGGGCGGTCTACTCATCCACTGACTCTGAGATAAAGAGACAGGGGGCTGACTTCTCATCCACTGAATCTGTGACACAGAGACAGGGGGCGGTCTACTCATCCCCTGAGTATGTGATACAGAAACAGGGGGTGGTCTACTCATCCCCTGAGTCTGTGATACAGAGACAGGGGGCGGTCTACTCATCCCCTGAGTCCGTGATACAGAGGAAGGGGACGGTCTACTAATCCCCCGAGTGTGTGATAAAGAGACAGGGGGCGGTCTACTCATTCCCTGAGTCTGTGATACAGAGAAAGGGGGCAGTCTACTCATCCCCTGAGTCTGAGATACAGAGACAGGGGGCGGTCTACTCATCCCCTGGGTCTGTGATACAGAGGAAGGGGACGGTCTACTCATCCCCTGAGTCTGTGATACAGAGACAGGGGGCGGTCTACTCATTCCCTGAGTCTGTGATACAGAGGAAGGGGACGGTCTACTCATCCCCTGAGCCTGTGATACAGAGACAGAGGGCGGTCTACTCATCCCCTGAGTCCGTGATACAGAGGAAGGGGACGGTCTACTCATCCCCCGAGTGTGTGATAAAGAGACAGGGGGCGGTCTACTCATTCCCTGAGTCTGTGATACAGAGAAAGGGGGCAGTCTACTCATCCCCTGAGTCTGAGATACAGAGACAGGGGGCGGTCTACTCATCCCATGGGTCTGTGATACAGAGGAAGGGGACAGTCTACTCATCCCCTGAGTGTGTGATGAAGAGACAGGGGGCGGTCTACTCATTCCCTGAGTCTGTGATACAGAGAAAGGGGGCAGTCTACTCATCCCCTGAGTATGAGATTCAGAGACAAGGGGCAATTTAGTCATCCCCTGGGTCTGTGATACAGAGGAAGGGGACGGTCTACTCATCCCTTGAGTCTGTGATGCAGAGACAGGAGGCGGTCTACTCATCCCCTGAGTCTGTGATGCAGAGACAGGGTGCGGTTAACTCATTCCTTGAGTCTGAGATACAGAGACAGGGGGCGGTCTACTCATCCTCTGCATGTGTGATACAAAGACAGGGGACGGTCTACTCATCCCCTGAGTCCGTGATACAAAGACAGGGGCGGACTTCTCAGCACTTGAGTCTGTGATACAGAGACAGGGTCGGTCTACTCATCCCCTGAGTCCGTGATACAAAGACAGGGGGCGGACTACTGATCCCCTGAGTCTGTGATTCTGAGACAGGGGGCTGTCTCATCATCCCCTGAGTCTGTGATACAAAGACAGGGGACGGTCTACTCATCCCATGAGTCTGTGATATAGAGGCAGGAGGCGGTCAACTCATCCCCTGAATCTGTGATACAAAGACAGGGGGCGGTCTACTCTTCCCCTGAGTCTGAGATACAGAGACAGGGGGCGGTCTACGCATCCCCTGAGTCTTTGATACAGAGACAGGGGGCATTCTACTCTTCCCCTGAGTCTGAGATACAGAGACAGGGGGCGGTCTACTCATCACCTGAGTCTGTGATACAGAGGAAGGGGACGGTCTACTCATCCCCTGAGTGTGTGATGAAGAGACAGGGGGCGGTCTACTCATTCCCTGAGTCTGTGATACAGAGAAAGGGGGCAGTCTACTCATCCCCTGAGTATGAGATTCAGAGACAAGGGGCAATTTAGTCATCCCCTGGGTCTGTGATACAGAGGAAGGGGACGGTCTACTCATCCCTTGAGTCTGTGATGCAGAGACAGGAGGCGGTCTACTCATCCCCTGAGTCTGTGATGCAGAGACAGGGTGCGGTTAACTCATTCCTTGAGTCTGAGATACAGAGACAGGGGGCGGTCTACTCATCCTCTGCATGTGTGATACAAAGACAGGGGACGGTCTACTCATCCCCTGAGTCCGTGATACAAAGACAGGGGCGGACTACTCAGCACTTGAGTCTGTGATACAGAGACAGGGTCGGTCTACTCATCCCCTGAGTCCGTGATACAAAGACAGGGGGCGGACTACTCATCCCCTGAGTCTGTGATTCTGAGACAGGGGACGGTCTACTCATCCCATGAGTCTGTGATACAGAGACAGGGGGCGGTCTACTCTTCCCCTGAGTCTGAGATACAGAGACAGGGGGCGGTCTACTCATCACCTGAGTCTGTGATACAAAGACAGGGGGCGGTCTACTCTTCCCCTGAGTCTGAGATACAGAGACAGGGGGCGGTCTACTCATCCCCTGAGTCTGTGATACAAAGACAGGGGGCGGTCTACTCTTCCCCTGAGTCTGAGATACAGAGACAGGGGGCGGTCTACTCATCACCTGAGTCTGTGATACAAAGACAGGGGGCGGTCTACTCTTCCCCTGAGTCTGAGATACAGAGACAGGGGGCGGTCTACTCATCACCTGAGTCTGTGATACAGAGACAGGGGGCGGTCTACTCATCACCTGAGTCTGTGATACAGAGACAGGGGGCGGTCTACTCATCCCCTCAGTTTGTGATACAGAGACAGGGGGCGGTCTACTCATCCCCTGAGTCTGAGATACAGAGACAAGGGGCAGTTTACTCATCCCCTGCGTCTGTGATTCAGAGGAAGGGGACGGTCTACTCATCCCCTGAGTCTGTGACACAGAGACAGGGGGCGGTCTACACATCCCCTGAGTCTGTGATACAGAGACAGGGAGGGGTCTACTCATCCCCTGAGTCTGTGATGCAGAGACAGGGGGCTGTCTACTCATCCACTGAGTCTGTGATACAGAGACAGGGGACGGTCTACTCATCCCGTGAGTCTGTGATGCAGCGACAGGGGGCGGTCTACTCATCCACTGAGTCTGTGATACAAAGACAGGGGCCGGTCTAGTCATCCACTGACTCTGAGATATAGAGACAGGGGGCGGTCTTCTCATCCTGAGTTTGTTAGACAGAGACAGGGGGCGGTCTACTCATCCCCTGAGTCTTTGATACAGAGACAGGGGGCGGTCTACACATCCCCTGAGTCTGTGATACAGAGACAGGGAGGGGTCTACTCATCCCCTGAGTCTGTGATGCAGAGACAGGTGGCGGTCTACTCATCCCCTGAGTCTGTGATACAGAGACTGGGGGGGGTCTACTCATCCCCTGAGTCTGTGATACAGAGACTGGGGGGGGGTCTACTCATCCCCTGAGTCTGTGATACAGAGACAGGGGGCTGTCTACTCATCCACTGAGTCTGTGATACAGAGACAGGGGACGGTCTACTCATCCCGTGAGTCTGTGATGCAGCGACAGGGGGCGGTCTACTCATCCACTGAGTCTGTGATACAAAGACAGGGGCCTGTCTAAACAGCCACTGAGTCTGTGATACAGAGACAGCTGACGGTCTACTCATCCTCTGAGTCTGAGATACAAAGACAGGGGGGGGTCTAGTCATCCACTGACTCTGAGATACAGAGACAGGGGGCGGTCTTCTCATCCACTGAGTCTGTGAAACAGAGACATGGGATGGTCTACTCATCCCCTGACTCTGTGATACAGAGACAGGGGGCGGTCTACTCATCCCCTGAGTCTGTGATGCAGAGACAGGGGGCGGTCTACTCATCCACTGACTCTGAGATAAAGAGACAGGGGGCTGACTTCTCATCCACTGAATCTGTGACACAGAGACAGGGGGCGGTCTACTCATCCCCTGAGTCTGTGATACAGAGACAGGAGGCGATCTACTCATTCACTGTGTCTGTGATACAGAGACAGGGGGCGGTCTACTCATTCCCTGAGTCTGTGATACAGAGACAGGGGGCAGTCTACTCATCCCCTGAGTCTGTGATACAGAGACAGGAGGCGGTCTACTCATCCCCTGAGACTGTGATACAAAGACAGTGGACGGTCTACTCATCCCATGAGACTGTGACACAGAGGCAGGAGGCGGTCAACTCATCCCCTGAATCTGTGATACAAAGACAGGGGTCGGTCTACTCTTCCCCTGATTCGATGATACAGAGACAGGGGGCGTTCGACTCTTCCCCTGAGCCTGTGATACAGAGACAGGGGGCGGTCTACTCATCCCCTGAGTCTGTGATACAGAGACAGGGGGCGGTCTACTCATCCCCTGAGTCCGTGATACAGAGGAAGGGGACGGTCTACTCATCCCCCGAGTGTGTGATAAAGAGACAGGGCGCGGTCTACTCATTCCCTGAGTCTGTGATACAGAGAAAGGGGGCAGTCTACTCATCCCCTGAGTCTGAGATACAGAGACAGGGGGCGGTCTACTCATCCCCTGGGTCTGTGATACAGAGGAAGGGGACGGTCTACTCATCCCCTGAGTCTGTGATACAGAGACAGGGGGCGGTCTACTCATTCCCTGAGTCTGTGATACAGAGGAAGGGGACGGTCTACTCATCCCCTTAGCCTGTGATACAGAGACAGAGGGCGGTCTACTCATCCCCTGAGTCCGTGATACAGAGGAAGGGGACGGTCTACTCATCCCCTGAGTCTGTGATACAGAGACAGGGGGCGGTCTACTCATTCCCTGAGTCTGTGATACAGAGGAAGGGGACGGTCTACTCATCCCCTGAGTGTGTGATAAAGAGACAGGGGGCGGTCTACTCATTCCCTGAGTCTGTGATACAGAGACAGGGGGCGGTCTACTCATCCCCTGAGTCTGAGATTCAGAGACAAGGGGCAATTTAGTCATCCCCTGGGTCTGTGATACAGAGGAAGGGGACGGTCTACTCATCCCCTGAGTCTGTGATACAGAGACAGGGGGCGATCTACTCATCCCTTGAGTCTGTGATGCAGAGACAGGAGGCGGTCTACTCATCCCCTGAGTCTGTGATGCAGAGACAGGGTGCGGTTAACTCATTCCTTGAGTCTGAGATACAGAGACAGGGGGCGGTCTACTCATCCTCTGCATGTGTGATACAAAGACAGGGGACGGTCTACTCATCCCCTGAGTCCGTGATACAAAGACAGGGGGCGGACTACTCAGCACTTGAGTCTGTGATACAGAGACAGGGTCGGTCTACTCATCCCCTGAGTCCGTGATACAAAGACAGGGGGCGGACTACTCATCCCCTGACTCTGTGATTCTGAGACAGGGGGCAGTCTACTCATCCCCTGAGTCTGTGATACAGAGACAGGAGGCGGTCTACTCATCCCCTGAGACTGTGATACAAAGACAGTGGACGGTCTACTCATCCCATGAGACTGTGACACAGAGGCAGGAGGCGGTCAACTCATCCCCTGAATCTGTGATACAAAGACAGGGGTCGGTCTACTCTTCCCCTGATTCGATGATACAGAGACAGGGGGCGTTCGACTCTTCCCCTGAGCCTGTGATACAGAGACAGGGGGCGGTCTACTCATCCCCTGAGTCTGTGATACAGAGACAGGGGGCGGTCTACTCATCCCCTGAGTCCGTGATACAGAGGAAGGGGACGGTCTACTCATCCCCCGAGTGTGTGATAAAGAGACAGGGCGCGGTCTACTCATTCCCTGAGTCTGTGATACAGAGAAAGGGGGCAGTCTACTCATCCCCTGAGTCTGAGATACAGAGACAGGGGGCGGTCTACTCATCCCCTGGGTCTGTGATACAGAGGAAGGGGACGGTCTACTCATCCCCTGAGTCTGTGATACAGAGACAGGGGGCGGTCTACTCATTCCCTGAGTCTGTGATACAGAGGAAGGGGACGGTCTACTCATCCCCTTAGCCTGTGATACAGAGACAGAGGGCGGTCTACTCATCCCCTGAGTCCGTGATACAGAGGAAGGGGACGGTCTACTCATCCCCTGAGTCTGTGATACAGAGACAGGGGGCGGTCTACTCATTCCCTGAGTCTGTGATACAGAGGAAGGGGACGGTCTACTCATCCCCTGAGTGTGTGATAAAGAGACAGGGGGCGGTCTACTCATTCCCTGAGTCTGTGATACAGAGACAGGGGGCGGTCTACTCATCCCCTGAGTCTGAGATTCAGAGACAAGGGGCAATTTAGTCATCCCCTGGGTCTGTGATACAGAGGAAGGGGACGGTCTACTCATCCCCTGAGTCTGTGATACAGAGACAGGGGGCGATCTACTCATCCCTTGAGTCTGTGATGCAGAGACAGGAGGCGGTCTACTCATCCCCTGAGTCTGTGATGCAGAGACAGGGTGCGGTTAACTCATTCCTTGAGTCTGAGATACAGAGACAGGGGGCGGTCTACTCATCCTCTGCATGTGTGATACAAAGACAGGGGACGGTCTACTCATCCCCTGAGTCCGTGATACAAAGACAGGGGGCGGACTACTCAGCACTTGAGTCTGTGATACAGAGACAGGGTCGGTCTACTCATCCCCTGAGTCCGTGATACAAAGACAGGGGGCGGACTACTCATCCCCTGACTCTGTGATTCTGAGACAGGGGGCTGTCTCATCATCCCCTGAGTCTGTGATACAAAGACAGGGGACGGTCTACTCATCCCATGAGTCTGTGATATAGAGGCAGGAGGCGGTCAACTCATCCCCTGAATCTGTGATACAAAGACAGGGGGCGGTCTACTCTTCCCCTGAGTCTGAGATACAGAGACAGGGGGCGGTCTACGCATCCCCTGAGTCTTTGATACAGAGACAGGGGGCGTTCTACTCTTCCCCTGAGTCTGAGATACAGAGGCAGGAGGCGGTCTACTCATCCCCTGAATCTGTGACACAAAGACAGGGGGCGGTCTACTCATCCCCTGAGTCCGTGATACAAAGACAGGGGGCGGACTACTCATCACTTGAGTCTGTGATACAGAGACAGGGGGCGGTCTACTCATCCCCTGAGTCTGTGATACTGATACAGGGGGCTGTCTCATCATCCCCTGAGTCTGTGATACAAAGACAGGGGACGGTCTACTCTTCCCCTGAGTCTGAGATTCAGAGACAGGGAGCAGTCTACTCATCCCTTGTGGCTGTGATACAGAGACAGGGGGCTGTCTGCTCATCCACTGAGTGTGTGACACAAAGACAGGGGACGGACTACTCATCCCATGAGTCTGTGACACAGAGATAGTGGGTGGTCTACTCATGCCCTAAATTTGTGATACAGAGACAGGGGGCTGTCTACTCATACCCTGAATCTGTGATACAGAGAAAGGGGGCTGTCTAATCATGCCCTGAGTGTGAGATACAGAGACAAGGGGCGGTCTACTCATCCCCTCAGTTTGTGATACAGAGACAGGGGGCGGTCTACTCATCCCCTGAGTCTGTGATACAGAGACAGGGGGCGGTCTACTCATCCCCTGAGTCTGTGATACAGAGACAGGGGGCGGTCTACTCATCCCCTGAGTCTGTGATACAGAGACAGGGGGCGGTCTAATCATGCCCTGAGTGTGAGATACAGAGACAGGGGGCAGTTTACTCATCGCCTGGGTCTGTGATAGAGAGGAAGGGGGCGGTCTACTCATCCCTTGAGTCTGTGATACAGAGACAGGGGGCGCTCTCCTCATTTCCTGAGCCTGTGATACAGAGACAGGGGGCTGTCTACTCATCCCCTGAGTCTGAGATACAGAGACAAGGGGCAGTTTACTCATCGCCTGGGTCTGTGATAGAGAGGAAGGGGGCGGTCTACTCATCCCTTGAGTCTGTGATACAGAGACAGGGGGCGGTCTACTCATCCCCTCAGTTTGTGATGCAGAGACAGGGGGCGGTCTACTCATCCCCTGAGTCTGTGATACAGAGACAGGGGGCAGTCTGCTCATCCACTGAGTTTGTGATACAAAGACAGGGGGCGGTCTACTCATCCACTGAGTCTGTGATACAGAGACAGGGGGCAGTTTACTCATCGCCTGGGTCTGTGATAGAGAGGAAGGGGGTGCTCTACTCATCCCTTGAGTCTGTGATACAGAGACAGGGGGCGGTCTACTCATCCCCTGAGCCTGTGATACAGAGACAGGGGGCAGTCTGCTCATCCACTGAGTTTGTGATACAAAGACAGGGGACGGTCTACTCATCCACTGAGTCTGTGATACAGAGACAGGGGGCGGTCTACTTATCCCCTAAATGTGAGTTACAAAGACAGGGGGCGGTCTACTCATCCCCTCAGTTTGTGATACAGAGACAGGGGGTGGTCTACTCATCCCCTGAGTCTTTGATACAGAGACAGGGGCCGGTCTACTCATCCACTGAGTGTGTGATACAAAGACAGGGGGCGGTCTAGTCATCCCCTGACTCTGAGATACAGAGACAGGGGGCGGACTACTCATCCCCTGAGTCTTTGATACAGAGACAGGAGGCGGTCCTCTCATCCACTGAGTCTGTGATACAGAGACAGGTGACAGTCTACTCATCCACTGACTCTGTGTTACAGAGACAGGGGGCGGTCTACACATTCCCGGAATCAATGATACAGAGTCAGGGGGCGGTCTACTCATCCCCCGAGGCTGTGATACAGAGACAGTGAGCGGTCTACTCATCCCCCGAGTGTGTGATACAGAGACAGGGGGCGGTCTACTCATCCCCGAAATTTGAGTTACAAAGACAGGGGGTGGTCTACTCATCCCCTGAGTCTTTGATACAGAGACAGGGGGCGGACTACTCATCCCCTGAGTCTTTGATACAGAGACAGGGGGCGGTCCTCTCATCCACTGAGTCTGTGATACAGAGACAGGTGACGGTCTATTCATCCACTGACTCTGTGTTACAGAGACAGGGGGCGGTCTACTCATCCCCTGAGGCTGTTATCTTGAGACAGGGGGCGGTCTACTCATCCCCCGAGTGTTTGATACAGAGACAGGGGGCGGTCTACTCATCCACTGAGTCTGTGATACAGAGACAGGGGGCGGTCTACTCATCCACTGAGTCTGTGATCCAGAGACAGGGGGCGGTCTACTCATCCCCTGAGTCTTTGATACAGCGACAGGGGGCGGTCTACTCATCCACTGAATCAATGATACAGAGACAGGGGGCAGTCTACTCATCCCCCGAGTCTGTGATACAGAGACAGGGGGCGGTCTACTCATCCCCCGAGTGTGTGATACAGAGACAGGGGGCGGTCTACTCTTCCCCTGAGTCGATGATACAGAGACAGGGGGCGTTCGACTCTTCCCCTGAGTCTGTGATACAGAGGCAGGAGGCGGTCATACCATCCCCTGAATCTGTGACACAAAGACAGGGGGCGGTCTACTCTTCCCCTGAGTCGATGATACAGAGACAGGGGGCGTTCTACTCTTCCCCTGAGTCTGAGATACAGAGACAGGGGGCGGTCTACTCATCCCCTGAGTCCGTGATACAAAGACAGGGGGCGGACTACTCATCACTTGAGTCTGTGATACAGAGGCAGGGGGAGGTCTACTCATCCCCTGAGTCTGTGATACTGAGACAGGGGGCTGTCTCATCATCCCCTGAGTCTGTGATACAAAGACAGGCGACGGTCTACTCTTCCCCTGAGTCTGAGATACAGAGACAGGGAGCGGTCTACTCATCCCTTGTGGCTGTGATACAGAGACAGGGGGCTGTCTGCGCATCCACTGAGTGTGTGACACAAAGACAGGGGACGGACTACTCATCCCATGAGTCTGTGACACAGAGATAGTGGGTGGTCTACCCATGCCCTAAATTTGTGATACAGAGACAGGGGGTGGTCTACTCATCCCCTGAGTCTTTGATACAGAGACAGGGGCCGGTCTACCCATCCACTGAGTCTGTGATGCCTGGACAGGGGGCGGTCTACTCATCCACTGAGTGTGTGATACAAAGACAGGGGGCGGTCTAGTCATCCCCTGACTCTGAGATACAGAGACAGGGGGCGGACTACTCATCCCCTGAGTCTTTGATACAGAGACAGGGGGCGGACTACTCATCCCCTGAGTCTTTGATACAGAGACAGGGGGCGGTCCTCTCAGCCACTGAGTCTGTGATACAGAGACAGGTGACGGTCTACTCATCCACTGACTCTGTGTTACAGAGACAGGGGGCGGTCTACTCATCCCCTGAGTCTTTGATACAGAGACAGGGGGCGGTCCTCTCATCCACTGAGTCTGTGATACAGAGAAAGGGGGCTGTCTACTCATCCCCTGAGTCTGTGATACAGAGATTGGGGGCGATTAACTCAATCGCTGAGTGTGAGATACAGAGACAGGGGGCGCTCCACTCATTCCCTCAGTTTGTGATACAGAGACAGGGGGCGGTCTCCTCATCCCCTGAGTCTTTGATACAGAGACAGGGGGCGGTCTACTCATCCCCTGAGTCTGTGATACAGAGACAGGGGGCGCTCTACTCATCCCCTGAGTCTTTGATACAGAGACAGGGGGCGGTCTTCTCATCCACTGATTCTGTGATCCAGAGACAGGGGGCGGTCTACTCATCCCCTGAGTCTTTGATACAGTGACAGGGGGCGGTCTACTCATCCACTGAATCAATGATACAGAGACAGGGGGCGGTCTACTCATCCCCCGAGTCTGTGATACAGAGACAGGGGGCGGTCTACTCATCCCCCAAGTCTGTGATACAGAGACAGGGGGCGGTCTACTCTTCCCCTGAGTCGATGACACAGAGACAGGAGGCGGTCAACTCATCTCCTGAATCTGTGATACAAAGACAGGGGGTGGTCTACTCTTCCCCTGAATCTGTGATCTCGAGACAGTGTGCGGTCTACTCAACCCCTGAGTCTATTATACAGAAACAGGGGGCGGTCTACTCATTCCCTGAGTCTATTATACAGAGACAGGGGGCGGGCTACTCATCCCCTGAATCAATGATACAAGATAGGGGGCGCTCTACTCATCCCCTGAGTCTGTGATACAGAGACAGGAGGCGGTCGACTCATCCCCTGAGTCTGTGATACAGAGACAGGGGGCGGTCTACTCATCCCCCGAGTCTGTGATACAGAGACAGGGGGCGGTCTACTCATCCCCCGAGTGTGTGATACAGAGACAGGGGGCGGTCTAATCATCCCCTGAGTCTGTGATACAGAGACAGGAGGCGGTCGACTCATCCCCTGAGTCTGTGATACAGAGACAGGGGGCTGTCTACTCATCCCCCGAGTCTGTGATACAGAGACAGGGGGCGGTCTACTCATCCCCCGAGTGTGTGATACAGAGACAGTGGGCGGTCTACTCTTCCCCTGAGTCGATGATACAGAGACAGGAGGCGGTCAACTCATCCCCTGAATCTGTGATACAAAGACAGGGGGCGGTCTACTCTTCCCCTGAATCTGTGATCTCGAGACAGTGTGCGGTCTACTCAACCCCTGAGTCTATTATACAGAAACAGGGGGCGGTCTACTCATTCCCTGAGTGTGCCATGCAGAGACAGGGGGCGGACTACTCATCCCCTGAATCAATGATACAAGATAGGGGGCGCTCTACTCATCCCCTGAGTCTGTGATACAGAGACAGGAGGCGGTCGACTCATCCCCTGAGTCTGAGATACAAAGACAGGGGACGGACTGCTCATCCCATGAGTCTGTGACACAAAGACAGGGGGCGGTGTACTCTTCCCCTGAGTCGATGATACAGAAACAGGGGGCGTTCTACTCTTCCCCTGAGTCTGAGATACAGAGACAGGGGGCGGTCTACTCATCCCTTGCGACTGTTACACAGAGACAGGGGGAGGTCTGCTCATCCACTGAGTGTGTGATACAAAGACAGGGGACGGTCTACTCATCTCCTGTGTCTGTGATACAGAGACAGGGGGCGGTCTGCTTATCCCCTCAGTTTGTGATACAGAGACAGGGGGCGTTCTTCTCATCCCCTGAATCAATGATACAGAAACAGGGGGCGGTGCACTCATCCCCTGAATCTGAGATACAGAGACAAGGGGCAGTTTGCTCATCCCCTGGGTCTGTGATAGAGAGGAAGGGGGCGGTCTACTCATCCCTTGAGTCTGTGATACAGAGACAGGGGGCGCTCTACTCATCCCGAGAGTTTGTGATACAGAGACAGGGGGCCGTCTACTCATCCCTTGTGGCTGTGATACAGAGACAGGGGGCGGTCTACTCATCCCCTGAGTCCTTGATACAAAGACAGGGGGCGGACTACTCATCCACTGAATGTGTGATACAAAGACAGGGGACGGTCAACTCATCCCCTGAGTCCTTGATACAAAGACAGGGGGCGGACTACTCATCACATGAGTCTGTGATACAGAGACAGGGGGCGGTCTACTCATCCACTGAATGTGTGATACAAAGACAGGGGACGGTCAACTCATCCCCTGAGTCCTTGATACAAAGACAGGGGGCGGACTACTCATCACATGAGTCTGTGATACAGAGAAAGGGGGCGGTCTACTCATCCCCTGAGTATGTGATATCGCAACAGGGGGCAGTCTACTCATCCCCTGAGTCTGTGATACAGAGACAGTGTGCGGTCTACTCAACCCCTGAGTCGTTTATACAGAGACAGGGGGCGGTCTCATCATCCCCCGAGTGTGTGATACAGAGACAGGGGGCGGTCTACTCATCCACTGAGTCTGTGATACAGAGACAGGGGGCGCTCTACTGATCCCCTGAGTCTGTGATACAGAAACAGGGGGCGGTCTACTCATCCACTGACTTTGAGATACAGAGACAGGGGGCGGTCTCCTCATCCACTGACTCTGTGATGCTGAGACAGGGGGCGGTCTACTCATCCCCCGAGTGTGTGATAAAGAGACAGGGGGCGGTCTACTCATTCCCTGAGTCTGTGATACAGAGACAGGGGGCGGTCCACTCATCCCCCGAGTGTGTGATCAAGAGACAGGGGGCGGTCTACTCATTCCCTGAGTCTGTGTTACAGAGACAGGTGGCGGTCTACTCATCCCCTGAGTCTGTGATACAGAGACAGGGGGCGGTCTACTCATCCCCCGAGTGTGTGATCAAGAGACAGGGGGCGGTCTACTCATCACCTGAGTCTGTGTTACAGAGACAGGTGGCGGTCTACTCATCCCCTGAGTCTGTGATACAGAGACAGGGGGCGGTCTACTCATCCCCCGAGTGTGTGATAAAGAGACAGGGGGCGGTCTACTCATCACCTGAGTCTGTGTTACAGAGACAGGTGGCGGTCTACTCATCCCCTGAGTCTGTGATACAGAGACAGGGGGCGGTCTACTCATCCCCTGAGTCTGTGATACAGAGACAGTGTGCGGTCTACTCAACCCCTGAGTCGTTTATACAGAGACAGGGGGCGGTCTAATCATCCCCCGAGTGTGTGATACAGAGACAGGGGGCGGTCTACTCATCCCCCGAGTGTGTGATCAAGAGACAGGGGGCGGTCTACTCATTCCCTGAGTCTGTGATACAGCGACAGGGGGCGGTCTACTCATCCCCCAAGTGTGTGATCAAGAGACAGGGGGCGGTCTACTCATCCACTGAGTCTGTGATGCCTAGACAGGGGGCGGTCTACTCATCCACTGAGTGTGTGATACAAAGACAGGAGGCGGTCTAGTCATCCACTGACTCTGAGATACAGAGACAGGGGGCGGTCTTCTCTTCCACTGAGTCTGTGATACAGAGACAGGTGACGGTCTACTCATCCACTGATTCTGTGTTACAGAGACGGGGGGCGGTCTACCCATTCCCTGAATCAATGATACAGAGTCAGGGGGCGGTCTACTCATCTCCCGAGTCTGTGATACAGAGACGGGGGGCGGTCTACTCATTCCCTGAATCAATGATACAGAGTCAGGGGGCGGTCTACTCATCTCCCGAGTCTGTGATACAGAGAACGGGGGCGGTCTACTCATCCCCCGAGTGTGTGATACAGAGACAGGGGGCAGTCTGCTCATCCCCTCAGTTTGTGATACAGAGACAGAGGGTGTTCTACTTATCCCCTGAGTCTCTTATACAGAGACAGAGGGCGTTCTACTCATCACCTGAGTCTGTGATACAGAGACAGGGGGCAGTCTGCTCATCCCCTCAGTATGTGATGCAGAGACAGGGGGCGGTCTACTCATCCCCTGAGTCTGTGATACAGAGACAGGGGGCGGTCTTCTCATCCCCTGAGTGTGTGATACAGAGACAGGGGGCGTTCTACTCATCCCCTGAGTCTGTGATACAGAGACAGGGGGCAGTCTGCTCATCCCCTCAGTATGTGAAACAGAGACAGGGGTCGGTCTACTCATCCACTGAGTGTGTGATACAAAGACAGGAGGCGGTCTACTCATCCCCCGAGTGTGTGATACAGAGAAAGGGGGCCGTCTAATCATTCCCTCAGTTTGTGAGACAGAGACAGGGGGCAGTCTACTCATCCCCTGAGTTTGTGATACAGAGACAGGGGGCGGTCTACTCATCCCCTGAGTCTATGAGACAGAGACAGGGGGCAGTCTGCTCATCCCCTCAGTATGTGATGCAGAGACAGGGGGCGGTCTACTCATCCCCTCAGTCTGTGATACAGAGACAGGGGGCGATCTTCTCATCCACTGAGTCTGTGAAACAGAGACAGGTGACGGTCTACTCATCCCCTCAGTCTGTGATACAGAGACAGGGGGCGTTCTACTCATCCACTGACTCTGTGATACAGAGACAGGGGGCGGTCGACTCATCCCCTGAGTCTTTGATACAGAGACAGGTGACGGTCTACTCATCCACTGACTCTGTGATACAGAGACAGGGGGCGGTCTACTCATCCCCTGAGTCTTTGATACAGAGACAGGGGGCAGTCTGCTCATCGCCTGAGTCTGTGACACAGAGACAGGGACTGTCTACTCATCCACTGAGTGTGTGATACAGAGACAGGGGGCGGTCTACTTATCCCCTAAATTTGTGTGACAAAGACAGGGGGCGGTCTACTTATCCCCTCAGTATGTGATACAGAGACAGGGGGCGGTCTACTCATCCCCTGACTCTGTGAGACAGAGACAGGGGGCGGTCTTCTCATCCATTGAGTCTGTGACACAGAGACAGGTGACGGTCTACTCATCCACTGACTCTGTGATACAGAGACAGGGGGCGGTGTACTCATCCCCTGAATCAATGATACAGAGACAGGGGGCGGTGCACTCATCCCCTGAGTCTGAGATACAGAGACAGGGGGCGGCCTACTCATCCCCTGAGTCTGAGATACAGAGACAGGTGACGGTCTACTCATCCCCTGATTCTGTGATGCGGAGACAGGGGGCGGTCTACTCATCCCCTGAGTCTGTGATAAAGAGGAAGGGAGCGGTCTACTCATCCCCTGAGTCTGTGATACGGAGACAGGGGGCGGTCTACTCATCCCCTGAGTTTGTGATACAGAGACAGGGGGCGGTCTTCTCATCCACTGAGTCTGTGATACAGAGACAGGGGGCGGTCTTCTCATCCCCTCAGTATGTGATGCAGAGACAGGGGGCGGTCTTCTCATCCACTGAGTCTGTGATACTGAGACAGGGGGCGGTCTACTCATCCCCTGAGTCTGTGATACAGCGACAGGGGGCGGTCTACTCATCCCCTCAGTTTGTGATACAGAGACAGGGGGCGGTCTACTTATCCCCTCAGTTTGTGATAGAGAGACAGGGGGCGGTACTCATCCACTGAGTCTGTGATACAGAGACAGGGGGCGGTCTGCTCATCCCCTCAGTATGTGATACAGAGACAGGGGGCGATCTACTCATCCCCTGTGTCTGTGATACAGAGACAGGGGGCAGTCTGCTCATCACCTGAGTCTGTGACACAGAGACAGGGGGCTGTCTCCTCATCCCCGGAATCAATGATACAGAGACATGGGGCGGTCTACTCATCCCCTGAATCAATGATACAGAGACAGGGGGCGGTCTACTCATCCCCCGAGTCTGTGATACAGAGACAGGGGGCGGTCTACTCATTCCCTGAGTTTGTGATACAGAGACAGGGGGCGGTCTACTCATCCCCTGAATCTGAGATACAGACACAAGGGGCAGTTTACTCATCCCCTGGGTCTGTGATAGAGACGAAGGGGGTGGTCTACTCAACCCCTGAGTCTGTGATACAGAGACAGGGGCCGGTCTACTCATCCCCTCATTTTGTGATACAGAGACAGGGGGCGGTCTACTCATCCCCTGAGTCTGTGATACAGAGACAGGTGACGGTCTACTCATCCCCTGAGTCTGTGATGCTGAGACAGGGGGCGGTCTACTCATCCCCTGAGTCTGTGATGCAGAGACAGGGGCGGTCTACTTATCCCCTCAGTTTGTGAAACAGAGACAGGGGGCGGTCCACTTATCCCCTCAGTATGTGATACAGAGACAGGGGGTGGTCTACTCATCCCCTGAGTCAGTGATACAGAGACAGGGGCGGTCTACTTATCCCCTCAGTTTGTGAAACAGAGACAGGGGGCGGTCTACTCATCCCCTGAGTCTTTGATACAGAGACAGGGGGCGGTCTTCTCATCCACTGAGTTTGTGATACAGAGACAGGTGACGGTCTACTCATCCACTGACTCTGTGAGACAGAGACAGGGGGCGGTCTACTCATCCCCTGAGTCTGTTATACAGAGAAAGGGGGCGGTCTACTCATTCCCTGAATCAATGATACAGAGTCTGGGGGCGGTCTACTCATCCCCCGATTCTGTGATACAGAGACAGGTGGCGGTCTACTCATCCCCCGAGTGTGTGATACAGAGAAAGGGGGCGGTCTACTCATACCCTGAGTCTGTGATACAGAGAAAGGGGGCTGTCTAATCATGCCCTGAGTCTGTGATACAGAGATAGGGGGCGGTTATCTCAATCGCTGAGTGTGAGATACAGAGACAGGGGGCGGTCTACTCATCCCCTGAGTCTGTGATACAGAGACAGGAGGCGGTCAACTCATCCCCTCAGTCTGTGACACAGAGACAGGGGCCGGTTTGCCCATCCACTGAGTCTGTGATGCCTAGACAGGAGGCGGTCTACTCATCTCCCGAGTCTGTGATACAGAGATCGGGGGCAGTCTACTCATCCCCCGAGTGTGTGATACAGAGAAAGGGGGCTGTCTAATCATCCCCTGAGTCTGTGATACAGATATAGGGGGCGGTCTACTCATCCCCTGAGTGTGTGATACAGAGACAGGGGGCGGTCTACTCATCCCCTGAGTGTGTGATACAGAGACAGGGGGCGGTCTACTCATCCCCTGAGTCTGTGATACAGAGAAAGGGGGCTGTCTAATCATCCCCTGAGTCTGTGATACAGATATAGGGGGCGGTCTACTCATCCCCTGAGTCTGTGATACAGATATAGGGGGCGGTCTACTCATCCCCTGAGTGTGTGATACAGAGACAGGGGGCAGTCTGCTCATCCACTCAGTATGTGATACAGAGACAGGGGTCGGTCTACTCATCCCCTCAGTCTGTGATACAGAGACAGGGGGCGATCTTCTCATCCACTGAGTCTGTGAAACAGAGACAGGTGACGGTCTACTCATCCACTGACTCTGTGATACAGAGACAGGGGGCGGTCTGCTCATCCCCTGAGTCTGTGAAACAGAGACAGGGGGCAGTCTGCTCATCGCCTGAGTCTGTGACATAGAGAGAGGGAGTGTCTACTCATCCACTGAGTGTGTGATGCAGAGACAGGGGGCGATCTACTTATCCCCTAAATTTGTGAGACAGAGACAGGGGGCGGTCTACTCATCCCTTGAGTCTGTGACACAGAGACAGGGGGCAGTCTGCTCATCGCCTGAGTCTGTGACATAGAGACAGGGACTGTCTACTCATCCACTGAGTGTGTGATGCAGAGACAGGGGGCGATCTACTTATCGCCTAAATTTGTGAGACAGAGACAGGGGGCGGTCTACTCATCCCCTGAGTCTGTGATACAGAGAAAGGGGGCAGTCTACTCATCCCCTGAGTCTGTGATACAGAGACAGGGGGCGGTCTACTCATCCCCTGAGTCTGTGATACAGAGACAGGGGGCGGTCTACTCATCCCCTGAGTCTGTGATACAGAGACAGGGGGCGGTCTACTCATCCCCTGAGTCTGTGATACAGAGACAGGGGGCGGTCTTCTCATCCACTGAGTCTGTGATACAGAGACAGGGGGCGGTCTACTCATCCCCTGAGTCTGTGATACAGAGACAGGGGGCGGTCTACTCATCCACTGAGTCTGTGATACAGAGACAGGTGACGGTCTACTCATGCACTGACTCTGTGATACAGAGACAGGGGGCGGTCTACTCATCCCCTGAGTCTGTGATGCAGAGACAGGGGGCGGTCTGCTCATCGCCTGAGTCTGTGACACAGAGACAGGGGCCTGTCTCCTCATCCACTGAATCAATGATGCAGAGACAGGGGGCGGTCTACTCATCCCCTGAGTCTGTGATGCAGAGACAGGGGGCAGTCTACCTATCCCCTAAATTTGTGTTACAAAGACATGGGGTGGTCCACTTATCCCCTCAGTATGTGATACAGAGACAGGGGGTGGTCTACTCATCCCCTGAGTCAGTGATACAGAGACAGGGGCGGTCTACTCATCCACTGAGTCTGTGATGCCTAGACAGGGGGCGGTCTACTCATCCACTGAGTGTGTGAAACAAAGACAGGGGGCTGTCTCGTCATCCCCTGACTCTGAGATGCAGAGACAGGGGGCGGTCTACTCATCCCCTGAGTCTTTGATACAGTGACAGGGGGCGGTCTTCTCATCCACTGAGTTTGTGATACAGAGACAGGTGACGGTCTACTCATCCACTGACTCTGTGAGACAGAGACAGGGGGCGGTCTACTCATCCACTGAGTCTGTTATACAGAGACAGGGGGCGGTCTACTCATTCTCTGAATCAATGATACAGAGTCAGGGTGCGGTCTACTCATCCCCCGAGTGTGTGATACAGAGACAGGGGGCGATCTAATCATACCCTGAGTCTGTGATACAGAGAAAGGGGGCTGTCTAATCATGCCCTGAGTCTGTGATACAGAGACAGGAGGCGGTCAACTCATCCCCTGAGTCTGTGATACAGAGAGAGGGGGCGGTCTACTCATCTCCTGAGTCTGTGATGCAGAGACAAGGGGCTGTTTGCTCATCACCTGGGTCAGTGATAAAGAGACAGGGGGCGGTCTACTCATCCCCTGAGTCTGTGACACAGAGACAGGGGGCGGTCTACTCATCCCCTGAGTCTGTGACAGAGAGACAGGGGGCGGTCCACCCATCCCCTGAATCAATGATACAAAAACAGGGGGCGGTCTACTCATCCCATGAGTCTGTGATACAGAGACAGGCAGTGGTCTACTCATCTCCTGAGTTTGTGATACAGAGACAGGGGGCGATCTACTCATCCCATGAGTCTGTTATACAGAGACAGGCGGCGGTCTACTCATCTCCTGAGTCTGTGATACGGAGACAGGGGGCGGTCTACTCATCCCCTGAGTCTGTGATACAGAGACAGGGGGCGGTCTACTCATCCCCTGAATCAATGATACAGAAACAGGGGGCGGTGCACTCATCCCCTGAGTCTGTGATACAGAGACAGGGGCCGGTCTGCTCATCCCCTGAGTCTGAGATACAGAGACAGGGGGCAGTCTACTCATCCCCTGAATCTGTGATACAGAGACATGGGGCGGTCTACCTATCCCCTCAGTTTGTGATACAGAGACAGGGGGCGGTCGACTTATCCCCTGAGTTTGTGATACTGAGACAAGGGGCGGTCTACTTATCCCCTTAGTTTGTGATACAGAGTCAGGGGGCGGTCTACGCATTCCCTGAGTCTGTGATGCAGAGACAGGGGGCGGTCTACTTATCCCCTCAGTTTGTGATACAGAGACAGGGGACGGTCTACTCATCCCCTAAATTTGTGATACAGAGACAGGGGACGGTCCACTCATCCCCTCAGTCTGTGACACAGAGACAGGGGGCGTTCTTCTCATCCCCTGAATCAATGATACAGAAACAGGGGGCGGTGCACTCATCCCCTGAGTCTGTGATGCAGAGACAAGGGGCAGTTTGCTCATCCCCTTGGTCAGTGATAAAGAGACAGGGAGCGGTCCACTCATTTTCTGAGTCTGTGACACAGAGACAGGGGGCGGTCTACTCATCCCCTGAGTCTGTGACACAGAGACAGGGGGCGGTCTACTCATCCCCCGAGTGCATGATAAATAGACAGGGGGCGCTCTACTCATCCCCGGGCTCTGTGATACAGAGACAGGGGGCGGTCTACTCATCCCCTGAGTCTGTGATACAGAGACAGGCAGTGGTCTACTCATCTCCTGAGTCTGTGATACAGAGACAGGGGGCGGTCTACTCATCACATGAGTCTGTTATACAGAGACAGGCGGCGGTCTACTCATCCCCTAAATCTCTGACACAGAGACAGGGGGCGGTGTACTCATCCCCTGAGTCTGTGATACAGAGACAGGGGGCGGTCTACTCATCCCCCGAGTGTGTGATACAGAGACAGGCAGTGGTCTACTCATCTCCTGAGCCTGTGAGACAGAGACATGGGGCGGTCTACTCATCCCCTGAGTCTGTGACACAGAAACAGGGGGTGGTCTACTCATCCCCTGAGTCTGTGATACAGGGACAGGGGGTGGTCTACTCATCCCCTGAGTCTGTATTACAGAGACAGGGGGCGGTCTACTCATCCCCGAGTGTGTGATACAGAGACAGGGTGCGGTCTACTCATCCCCCGACTGTGTGATACAGAGACAGGGGGTGCTCTTCTTATCCCCGGGCTCTGTGATACAGAGACATGGGGCGGTCTACTCATCCCCCGAGTGTGTGATACAGAGACAGGCAGTGGTCTACTCATCCCCTGAATCTGAGATACAGAGACAAAGGGCAGTTTGCTCATCCCCTGGGTCAGTGATAAAGAGACAGGGTCTGTCTACTCATCCCCTGAGTCTGTGACACAGAGACAGGCGGCGGTCTACTCATCCCCTGAGTCTGTGATGCAGAGACAGGCGGCGCTCTACCCATCCCCTAAAACTGTGATACAGAGACAGGGGGCGGTCTACTCGTCCCCTAAGTCTCTGATACTGAGACAGGGGACGGTCTACCCATCCCCTGAATCAGAGATACAGAGACAAGGGGCAGTTTGCTCATCCCCTGGGTCTGTGATACAGAGACAGGGGGCGGTCTACTCATCCCCTGAGTCTGTGACACAGAGACAGGGGGCGGTCTACTCATCCGCTGAATCAATGATACAGAAACAGGGGGCGGTGTACTCATCCCCTGAGTCCGTGATACAGAGACAGGGGGCGATCTACTCATCCCTGGGCTCTGTGATACAGAGACATGGGGCAGTCTACTCATCCCCTGAGTCTGTGATACAGGGACAAGGGCCAGTTTGTTCATCCACTGGGTCAGTAATAAAGAGATAGGGGGCGGTCTACTCATCCCCGAGTGTGTGATACAGAGACAGGGGGCGGTCTACTCATCCGCTGAGTCTGTGATACAGGGACATGGGGCGGTCTACTCATCCCCTGAGCCTGTGATGCAGACAAACGGGGCGCTCTACTCATCCCCTGAGTCTGTGATACAGAGACAGGCAGTGTTCTACTCATCCCCTGAATCTGAGATACAGAGACAAGGGGCAGTTTGCTCATCCCCTGAGTCTGTGACACAGACATAGGGGGCGGTCTGCTCATCCCCTGAATCTGTGATCCAGGGACATGTGGTGGTCTACTCATCCCCTGAGCCTGTGATGCACACAAACGGGGCGGTCTACTCATCCCCTGAGTCTGTGACACAGAGACAGGGGGCGGTCTACTCATCCGCTGAATCAATGATACAGAAACAGGGGGCGGTGTACTCATCCCCTGAGTCCGTGATACAGAGACAGGGGGCGATCTACTCATCCCTGGGCTCTGTGATACAGAGACAGGGGGCAGTCTACTCATCCCCTGAGTCTGTGACAGAGACACAGGGGGCGGACTACTCATCCCCTGAGTCTGTGACACAGAGACAGGGGGCGGTCTACTCATCCCCCGATTGTATAATACAGAGACAGGGGGCGGTCTACTCATCCCCTGAGTCTATGATACAGAGACAGGCAGTGGTCTACTCATCCCCTAAATCTCTGACACAGTGACAGGGGGCAGTCTACTCATCCCCTCAGTCTATGATACAGAGAAATGGGGCGGTCTACTCATCCCCTGAGCCTGTGACACAGAGACAGGGGGAGGTCTACTCATCCCCTGAATCAATGATATAAAAACAGGGGGCGGTCTACTCATCCCCTGAGTCTGTGATAAAGAGACAGGGGGCGATCTACTCATCCCCTGAGCCTGTGACACAGAGACAGGGGGAGGTCTACTCATCCCCTGAATCAATGATATAGAAACAGGGGGCGGTGTACTCATTCCCTGAGTCTGTGATACAGAGACAGGGGGCGGACTACTCATCCCCTGAATCAATGATACAGAAACAGGGGGCGTTCTACTCATCCCCTGAGCCTGTGACACAGAGACAGGGGGCGGTCTACTCATCCCCTGAATCAATGATACAGAAACAGGGGGCGGTCTACTCATCCCCGAGGGTGTGAGACAGAGACAGGGGGAGCTCTACTCATCCCCTGAGTCTGTGATGCAGTCAGACGGCGCGGTCTTCTCATCCCCTGAGTTTGTGATACAGAGACAGGCGGCGCTCTACCCATCCCCTAAAACTGTGACACAGAGGCAGGGGGCAGTCTACTCATCCCCTGAGTCTATGATACAGAGACATGGGGCGGTCTACTCATCCCCTGAGTCTGTGATTCAGAGATAGGGGGCGGTCTACTCATCCCCTGAGTCTATGATACAGAGACATGGGGCGGTCTACTCATCCCCTGAGTCTGTGAAACAGGGACAGGAGGTGGTCTACTCCTCCCCTAAGTCTGTGATACAGAGACAGGGGGCGGTCTACTCATCCCCTGAATCAATGATACAGAAACAGGGGGCGGTGTACTCATCCCCTGAGTCTGTGACACAGAGACAGGGGGCGGTCTACTCATCCCCTGAATCAATGATACAGAAACAGGGGGCGGTGGACTCATCCCCTGAGTCTGTGATACAGAGACTGGAGGCGGTCTACTAATCCCCCCGAGTGTATGATACAGAGACAGGGGGCGCTCGACTGATCCCCGGGCTCTGTGATACAGAGACAGGGGGCGGTCTACTCATCTCCTGAGTCTGTGATTCAGAGACAGGGGGCGGTCTACTCATCCCCTGAGTCTATGATACAGAGACATGGGGCGGTCTACTCATCCCCTGAGTCTGTGATTCAGAGACAGGGGGCGGTCTACTCATCCCCTGAGTCTATGATACAGAGACATGGGGCGGTCTACTCATCCCCTGAATCAATGATACAGAAACAGGGGGCGGACTACTCATCCCCTGAGTCTGTGATACAGAGACAAGGGGGCGGTCTACTCATCCACTGAGAGTGTGATACAAAGACAGGGGACGGTCTACTCATCCACTGAGTCTGTGATACAGAGGCAGGGGGCGGTCTACTCATCCCCTAAATTTGTGATACAGAGACAGGGGGCGGTCTGCTTATCCCCTCAGTTTGTGATACAGAGACAGGGGGCGTTCTTCTCATCCCCTGAATCAATGATACAGAAACAGGGGGCGGTGCACTCATCCCCTGAATCTGAGATACAGAGACAGGGGGCAGTTTGCTCATCCCCTGGGTCTGTGATACAGAGACAGGGGGCGGTCTGCTCATCCGCTGAATCAATGATACAGAAACAGGGGGCGGTGTACTCATCCCCTGAGTCTGTGACAAAGAGACAGGGGGCGGACGACTCATCCCCCGAGTGCATGATACATAGACAGGGGGCGCTCTACTCATCCCCGGGCTCTGTGAAACAGAGACAGGGGGCGCTCTACTCATCCCCTGAGTTTGTGATCGAGAGACAGGGGGCGTTCTACTCCTCCCCTGAGTCTGTGATACAGAGACAGGGGGCGGTCTACTCATCCCCGAGGGTGTGAGACAGAGACAGGGGGAGCTCTACTCATCCCCTGAGTCTGTGATACAGAGACAGGGTGCGGTCTACTCATCCCGAGTTTGTTATACAGAGACAGGGGGCCGTCTACTCATTCCCTAAATTTGTGATACAGAGACAGGGGGTGGTCTACTCATCACCTGAGTCTGTGATACAGAGACAGGGGGCGGTCTACTCATCCCCCGAGTGTGAGATAAAGAGACAGGGGGCGGTCTACTCATTCCGAGACTGTGATACAGAGAAAGGGGGCAGTCTGCTCATCCCCTGAGTGTGTGATACAGAGACAGGGGGCGGTCTACTCATCCCCTGAGTCTGTAATACAGAGACAGGGGGCGGTCTACTCATCCTCTGAGTCTGTAATACAGAGACAGGGGGCGCTCTACTCATCCACTGAGTCTGTGATACAGAGACAGGGGACGGTCTGCTCATCCACTGATTCTGAGATACAGAGAGAGGGGGCGGTCTTCTCATCCACTGACTCTGAGATACAGAGACAGGGGGCGGTCTACTCATCCACTGAGTCTGTGATAGAGAGACAGGGGACAGTCTACTCATCCCCTGGGTCTTTGATACAGAGGAAGGGGGCGGACTACTGACCCCCTGAGTCTGTGATCCAGAGACAGGGGGCGGTCTACTCATCCACTGAGTCTGTGATACAGAGACAGGGAGCTGTCTACTCATACACTGAGTCTGTGATGCAAAGACAGGGGCCGTTCTAGTCATCCACTGAGTCTGTGATACAGAGACAGGGGGTGGTCTACTCATCCACTGAGTCTGTGATACAGAGACAGGGGGCAGTCTACTCATCCCCTGAGTCTGAGATACAGAGACAAGGGGCAGTTTACTCATCCCCTGGGTCTGTGATACAGAGGAAGGGGGCGGTCTACTCATTCACTGAGTCTGTGATACAGAAACAGGGGGCGGTCTACTCATCCACTGACTCTGTGATCCAGAGACAGGGGGCGGTCTACTCATCCACTGTGTCTGTGATACAGAAACAGGGGGCGGTCTACTCATCCACTGACTCTGTGATCCAGAGACAGGGGGCGGTCTACTCATCCCCTGAGTCTGTGATACAGAGACAGGGGGCGGTCTTCTCATCCATTGAGTCTGTGATACAGAGACAGAGGGCAGTCTACTCATTCACTGATCTGTGATACAGAGACAGGGGGTGGCCTACTCATCCCTTGAGTCTTTGATACAGAGACAGGAGGTGGTCTACTCATCCCCTGAGTCTATGATACAGAGACAGGGGGCGGTCTATTCATCCCCTGAGTCTTTGATACAGAGACAGGGGCCCGTCTTCTCTTCCACTGAGTCTGTGATACAGAGACAGGGGGTGGTCTACTCATCCACTGAGTCTGTGATACAGAGACAGGGGGCTGTCTACTCATACACTGAGTCTGTGATGCAAAGACAGGGGCCGGTCTAGTCATCCACTGACTCTGAGATACAGAGAAAGGGGGCGGTCTTCTCATCCACTGTGGCTGTGATACAGAGACAGAGGGCGCTCTACTCATCCCCTGAGTATGTGATCCAGAAACAGGGGGCGGTCGACTCATTCCCTGAGTCTGTGATTCAGAGACAGGGGGCGGTCTACTCATCCCGAGTTTGTTAGACAGAGACAGGGGGCGGTCTACTCATCCCGAGTTTGTTCGACAGAGACAGGGGGCGGTCTACTCATCCCCTGAGTCTGTCATACAGAGAATGTGTGCCGTCTACACATCACCTGAGTCTGTGATACAGAGACAGGGTGCGGTCTACTCATTCACTGATCTGTGATACAGAGACAGGGGGCGGTCTACTCATCCCCTGAGTCTGAGATACAGAGACAAGGGGCAGTTTACTCATCCCCTGGGTCTGTGATACAGAGGAAGGGGGCGGTCTACTCATTCACTGAGTCTGTCATACAGAAACAGGGGGCGGTCTACTAATCCACTGACTCTGTGATCCAGAGACAGGGGGCGGTCTACTCATCCACTGTGTCTGTGATACAGAAACAGGGGGCGGTCTACTCATCCACTGACTCTGTGATCCAGAGACAGGGGGCGGTCTACTCATCCCCTGAGTCTGTGATACAGAGACAGGGGGCGGTCTTCTCATCCATTGAGTCTGTGATACAGAGACAGAGGGCAGTCTACTCATTCACTGATCTGTGATACAGAGACAGGGGGTGGCCTACTCATCCCTTGAGTCTTTGATACAGAGACAGGAGGTGGTCTACTCATCCCCTGAGTCTATGATACAGAGACAGGGGGCGGTCTATTCATCCCCTGAGTCTTTGATACAGAGACAGGGGCCCGTCTTCTCTTCCACTGAGTCTGTGATACAGAGACAGGGGGTCGGTCTACTCATCCACTGAGTCTGTGATACAGAGACAGGGGGCGGTCTACTCATTCCCTGAGTCTGTGATACATAGACAGGGGCTGGTCTACTCATCCCTTGAGTATGTGATACAGAGACAGGGGGCGGTCTACTCATCCCTTGATCTGTGATGCAGAGACAGGAGGCGGTCTACTCATCCCCTGAGTCTATGATAGAGAGACAGGGGGCGCTCTACTTATCCGCTGAGTGTGTGATACAGAGACAGGGGGCGGTCTTCTCATCCCCTGAGTCACTGATACAAAGACAGGGGCCGGTCTAGTCAGCCACGGATTCTGTGATACAGAGACAGGGGGCTGTCTTCTCATCCACTGAGTCTGTGAAACAGAGATATGGGATGGTCTACTCATCCCCTGACTCTGAGATACAGAGAAAGGGGGCGGTCTACTCATCCCCTGAGACTGTGATGCAGAGACAGGGGGCGGTCCACTCATCCACTGAGTCTGTGAAACAGAGACATGGGATGGTCTACTCATCCCCTGACTCTGAGATACAGAGAATGGGGGCGGTCTACTCATCCCCTGAGTCTGTGATGCAGAGACAGGGGGCTGTCTACTCATCCACTGAATCTGTGATACAGAGACAGGGGGCGGTCTACTCATCCCCTGAGTCTGTGATTCAGAGACAGGGGGCGGTCTACTCATCCACTGAGTCTGTGAAACAGAGATATGGGATGGTCTAATCATCCCCCGACTCTGAGATACAGAGAAAGGGGGCGGTCTACTCATCCCCTGAGTCTGTGATGCAGAGACAGGGGGCGGTCTTCTCATCCACTGAGTCTGTGAAACAGAGACATGGGATGGTCTACTCATCCCCTGACTCTGAGATACAGAGAAAGGGGGCGGTCTAGTCATCCACTGAGTCTGTGAAACAGAGACATGGGATGGTCTACTCATCCCCTGACTCTGAGATACAGAGAAAGGGGGCGGTCTTCTCATCCACTGAGTCTGTGAAACAGAGACATGGGATGGTCTACTCATCCCCTGAATCTGAGATACAGAGAATGGGGGCGGTCTACTCATCCCCTGAGTCTGTGATGCAGAGACAGGGGGCGGTCTACTCATCCACTGAATCTGTGATACAGAGACAGGGGGCGGTCTACTCATCCACTGAGTCTGTGATACAGAGACAGGGGGCACTCTACTCAGCCCCAAAGTCCCTGAAATACAGACAGGGGGCAGTCTACTCATCCCCTGAGTCTGAGATACAGAGACAAGGGGCAGTTTACTCATCCCCTGGGTCTGTGATTCAGAGGAAGGGGGCGGTCTACTCATCCCCTGAGTCTGTGATACAGAGACAGGGGGCGGTCTTCTCATCCACTGAGTCTGTGAAACAGAGACATGGGATGGTCTACTCATCCCCTGACTCTGAGATACAGAGAATGGGGGCGGTCTACTCATCCCCTGAGTCTGTGATGCAGAGACAGGGGGCGGTCTACTCATCCACTGAATCTGTGATACAGAGACAGGGGGCGGTCTACTCATCCACTGAGTCTGTGATACAGAGACAGGGGGCACTCTATTCTGCCCCAAAGTCCCTGAAATACAGACAGGGGGCAGTCTACTCATCCCCTGAGTCTGAGATACAGAGACAAGGGGCAGTTTACTCATCCCCTGGGTCTGTGATTCAGAGGAAGGGGGCGGTCTACTCATCCCCTGAGTCTGTGATACAGAGACAGGGGGCGGTCTACTCATCCCGAGTATGTTAGACAGAGACATGGGGCGGTCTACTCATCCCCTGAGTCTGTCATACAGAGAATGTGTGCGGTCTACACATCACCTGAGTCTGTGATACAGAGACAGGGAGCGGTTTACTCATCCCCCGAGTGTGTGATAAAGAGACAGGGGGCGGTCTACTCATTCCCTGAGTCTGTGACACAGAGACAAGGGCCGGTCTAGTCATCCACTGACTCTGAGATACAGAGAAAGGGGGCGGTCTTCTCATCCACTGTGGCTGTGATACAGAGACAGGGGGGGCTCTACTCATCCCCAGAGTATGTGATACAGAAACAGGGGGCGGTCTCCTCATTCCCTGAGTCTGTAATACAGAGACAGTGGGCGGTCTACTCATTCCCTAAATTTGTGACACAGAGACAGGGGGCACTCTACTCAGCCCCAAAGTCCCTGAAATACAGACAGGGGCCAGTCTACACATCCCCTGAGTCTGAGATACAGAGACAAGGGGCAGTTTACTCATCCACTGACTCTGAGATAAAGAGACAGGGGGCGGTCTGCTCATCCCCTGAGTCTGTGATACAGAGACAGGGGGCGGTCTACTCATCCCCTGAGTCTGATACAGAGACAGGGGGCGGTCTACTCATCTCCTGAGTCTGTGATAGAGAGAAAGGGGGCGGTCTACTTATCCACTGAGTCTGTGATGCAGAGACAGGGGGCTGTCTACTCATCCACTGAGTCTGTGATACAGGAACAGGGGGTGGTCTACTCATCCACTGAATCTGTGATACAGAGACAGAGGGCGGTCTACTCATCCACTGAGTCTGTGATACAGAAACAGGGGGCGGTCTACTCATCCGCTGAGTCTGTGATACAGAGACTGGGGGCGGTCTACTCATACACTGAGTCTGTGATGCAAACACAGGGGACGGTCTACTCATCCACTGAGTCTGTGATACAAAGACAAGGGCCGGTCTAGTCATCCACTGACTCTGAGATACAGAGAAAGGGCGCGGTCTTCTCATCCCCTGAGTCTGTGATACAGAGACAGGGGGCGGTCTGCTCATCCCCTGAGTTTGTGATACAGAGACAGGGGTCGGTCTCCTCATCCCCTGAGTTTGTGATACAGAGACAGGGGTCGGTCTACTCATCTCCTGAGTCTGTGATACAGAGACAGGGGTCGGTCTCCTCATCCCCTGAGTTTGTGATACAGAGACAGGGGTCGGTCTACTCATCCGCTGAGTCTGTGATACAGAGACAGGGGCAGTCTGCTCATCCCCTGAGTTTGTGATACAGAGACAGGGGTCGGTCTCCTCATCCCCTGAGTTTGTGATACAGAGACAGGGGTCGGTCTACTCATCCCCTGAGTCTGTCATAAAGAGACAGGGGGCGGTCTACTCATCCCGAGTTTGTTAGACATAGACAGGGGGCGGTCTACTCATCCCCTGAGTCTGTGATACAGAGACAGGGGGCGGTCTACTCATCCCGAGTTTGTTAGACAGAGACAGGGGGCGGTCTACTCATCCCCTGAGTCTGTCATACAGAGAATGTGTGCGGTCTACACATCACCTGAGTCTGTGATACAGAGACAGGGGGCGGTCTACTCATCCCCCGAGTGTGTGATAAAGAGACAGGGGGCGGTCTACTCATTCCCTGAGTCTGTGTACAGAGAAAGGGGGCAGTCTACTCATCCCCTGAGTCTGAGATACAGAGAATGGGGGCACTCTACTCAGCCCCAAAGTCCCTGAAATATAGACAGGGGGCAGTCTACTCATCCCCTGAGTCTGAGATACAGAGACAAGGGGCAGTTTACTCATCCCCTGGGTCTGTGATTCAGAGGAAGGTGGCGGTCTACTCATCCCCTGAGTCTGTGATACAGAGACAGGGGGCGGTCTACTCATCCCGAGTATGTTAGACAGAGACATGGGGCGGTCTACTCATCCCCTGAGTCTGTCATACAGAGAATGTGTGCGGTCTACACATCACCTGAGTCTGTGATACAGAGACAGGGAGCGGTTTACTCATCCCCCGAGTGTGTGATAAAGAGACAGGGGGCGGTCTACTCATTCCCTGAGTCTGAGATACAGAGACAAGGGGCAGTTTACTCATCCCCTGGGTCTGTGATTCAGAGGAAGGGGGCGGTCTACTCATTCCCTGAGTCTGTGATACAGAGACAAGGGCCGGTCTAGTCATCCACTGACTCTGAGATACAGAGAAAGGGGGCGGTCTTCTCATCCACTGTGGCTGTGATACAGAGACAGAGGGGGCTCTACTCATCCCCTGAGTATGTGATACAGAAACAGGGGGCGGTCTCCTCATTCCCTGAGTCTGTAATACAGAGACAGTGGGAGGTCTACTCATTCCCTAAATTTGTGATACAGAGACAGGGGGCACTCTACTCAGCCCCAAAGTCCCTGAAATACAGACAGGGGCCAGTCTACTCATCCCCTGAGTCTGAGATACAGAGACAAGGGGCAGTTTACTCATCCACTGACTCTGAGATAAAGAGACAGGGGGCGGTCTGCTCATCCCCTGAGTCTGTGATACAGAGACAGGGAGCGGTCTACTCATCCCCTGAGTCTGATACAGAGACAGGGGGCGGTCTACTCATCTCCTGAGTCTGTGATAAAGAGAAAGGGGGCGGTCTACTTATCCACTGAGTCTGTGATGCAGAGACAGGGGGCTGTCTACTCATCCACTGAGTCTGTGATACAGGAACAGGGGGCGGTCTACTCATCCACTGAATCTGTGATACAGAGACAGAGGGCGGTCTACTCATCCACTGAGTCTGTGATACAGAAACAGGGGGCGGTCTACTCATCCCCTGAGTCTGTGATACAGAGACAGGGGGCGGTCTACTCATCTCCTGAGTCTGTGATACAGAGACAGGGGGCGGTCTACTCATACACTGAGTCTGTGATGCAAAGACAGGGGACGGTCTACTCATCCACTGAGTCTGTGATACAAAGACAAGGGCCGGTCTAGTCATCCACTGACTATGAGATACAGAGAAAGGGGGCGGTCTTCTCATCCACTGTGGCTGTGATACAGAGACAGAGAGCGCTCGACGCATTTCCTGAGTCAGTGATACAGAGACAGGGGGCGGTCTGCTCATCCCCTGAGTTTGTGATCCAGAGACAGGGGGCGGTCTACTCATCCCCTGAGTTTGTGATACAGAGACAGGGGTCGGTCTACTCATCTCCTGAGTCTGTGATACAGAGACAGGGGTCGGTCTCCTCATCCCCTGAGTTTGTGATACAGAGACAGGGGTCGGTCTACTCATCCCCCGAGTGTGTGATAAAGAGACAGGGGGCGGTCTACTCATTCCCTGAGTCTGTGATACAGAGAAAGGGGGCAGTCTACTCATCCCCTGAGTCTGAGATACAGAGACAATGGGCAGTTTACTCATCCCCTGGGTCTGTGATACAGAGGAAGGGGGCGGTCTACTCATCCCCTGAGTCTGTGATACAGAGACAGGGGGGGGGTCTACTCATCCCCTGAGTCTGTGATACAGAGACAGGGGGCGGTATACTCATCCCCTGCGTCTGTGATACAGGGACTGGGGGGGGTCTACTCATCCCCTGAGTCTGTGATACATAGACAGGGGGCAGTCTACTCATCCACTGAGTCTGTGATACAGAGACAGGGGACGGTCTACTCATCCCCTGAGTCTGTGATGCAGAGACAGGGGGCGGTCTACTCATCCACTGAGTCAGTGATACAAAGACAGGGGCCGGTCTAGTCAGCCACGGATTCTGTGATACAGAGACAGGGGGCTGTCTTCTCATCCACTGAGTCTGTGAAACTGAGATATGGGATGGTCTACTCATCCCCTGACTCTGAGATACAGAGAAAGGGGGCGGTCTACTCATCCCCTGAGTCTGTGATGCAGAGACAGGGGGCGGTCTACTCATCCACTGAGTCTGTGAAACAGAGACATGGGATGGTCTACTCATCCACTGAGTCTGAGATACAGAGAAAGGGGGCGGTCTTCTCATCCACTGAGTCTGTGAAACAGAGACATGGGATGGTCTACTCATCCCCTGACTCTGAGATAAAGAGACAGGGGGCGGTCTGCTCATCCCCTGAGTCTGTGATACAGAGAGAGGGGGCGGTCTACTCATCCCCTGAGTCTGATACAGAGACAGGGGGCGGTCTACTCATCTCCTGAGTCTGTGATACAGAGACAGGGGGCGGTCTACTTATCCACTGAGTCTGTGATACAGAGACAGGGGGCTGTCTACTCATCCACTGAGTCTGTGATACAGAGACAGGGGGCGGTCTACTCATCCACTGAATCTGTGATACAGAGACAGAGGGCGGTCTCCTCATCCACTGAGTCTGTGATACAGAAACAGGGGGCGGTCTACTCATCCCCTGAGTCTGTGATACAGAGACAGGGGGCGGTCTACTCATCTGCTGAGTCTGTGATACAGAGACAGGGGGCGGTCTACTCATACACTGAGTCTGTGATGCAAAGACAGGGGACGGTCTACTCATCCATTGAGTCTGTGATACAAAGACAAGGGCCGGTCTAGTCATCCACTGACTCTGAGATACAGAGAAAGGGGGCGGTCTTCTCATCCTCTGTGGCTGTGATACAGAGACAGAGGGCACTCGACGCATTCCCTGAGTCTGTGATACAGAGACAGGGGGCGGTCTGCTCATCTCCTGAGTCTGTGATACAGAGACAGGGGTCGGTCTCCTCATCCCCTGAGTTTGTGATACAGAGACAGGGGTCGGTCTACTCATCTCCTGAGTCTGTGATACAGAGACAGGGGTCGGTCTCCTCATCCCCTGAGTTTGTGATACAGAGACAGGGGTCGGTCTACTCATCCGCTGAGTCTGTGATACAGAGACAGGGGGCAGTCTGCTCATCCCCTGAGTTTGTGATACAGAGACAGGGGTCGGTCTCCTCAGCCCCTGAGTTTGTGATACAGAGACAGGGGTCGGTCTACTCATCCCCTGAGTCTGTCATACAGAGACAGGGGGCGGTCTACTCATCCCGAGTTTGTTAGACAGAGACAGGGGGCGGTCTACTCATCCCCTGAGTCTGTGATACAGAGACAGGGGGCGGTCTACTCATCCCGAGTTTGTTAGACAGAGACAGGGGGCGGTCTACTCATCCCCTGAGTCTGTCATACAGAGAAAGTGTGCGGTCTACACATCACCTGAGTCTGTGATACAGAGACAGGGGGCGGTCTACTCATCCCCCGAGTGTGTGATAAAGAGACAGGGGGCGGTCTACTCATTCCCTGAGTCTGTGATACAGAGAAAGGGGGCAGTCTACTCATCCCCTGAGTCTGAGATACAGAGACAAGGGGCAGTTTACTCATCCCCTGGGTCTGTGATACAGAGACAGGGGGCGGTCTACTCATCCCCCGAGTGTGTGATAAAGAGACAGGGGGCGGTCTACTCATTCCCTGAGTCTGTGATACAGAGAAAGGGGGCAGTCTACTCATCCCCTGAGTCTGAGATACAGAGACAAGGGGCAGTTTACTCATCCCCTGGGTCTGTGATACAGAGGAAGGGGGCGGTCTACTCATCCCCTGAGTCTGTGATACAGAGACAGTGGGGGGTCTACTCATCCCCTGAGTCTGTGATACAGAGACAGGGGGCGGTCTACTCATCCCCTGCGTCTGTGATACAGAGACTGGGGGGGGGTCTACTCATCCCCTGAGTCTGTGATACATAGACAGGGGGCAGTCTACTCATCCACTGAGTCTGTGATACAGAGACAGGGGACGGTCTACTCATCCCCTGAGTCTGTGATGCAGAGACAGGGGGCGGTCTACTCATCCACTGAGTCAGTGATACAAAGACAGGGGCCGGTCTAGTCAGCCACGGATTCTGTGATACAGAGACAGGGGGCTGTCTTCTCATCCACTGAGTCTGTGAAACAGAGATATGGGATGGTCTACTCATCCCCTGACTCTGAGATACAGAGAAAGGGGGCGGTCTACTCATCCCCTGAGTCTGTGATGCAGAGACAGGGGGCGGTCTACTCATCCACTGAGTCTGAGATACAGAGAAAGGGGGCGGTCTTCTCATCCACTGAGTCTGTGAAACAGAGACATGGGATGGTCTACTCATCCCCTGACTCTGAGATAAAGAGACAGGGGGCGGTCTGCTCATCCCATGAGTCTGTGATACAGAGACAGGGGGCGGTCTACTCATCTCCTGAGTCTGTGATCCAGAGACAGGGGGCGGTCTACTTATCCACTGAGTCTGTGATACAGAGACAGGGGGCTGTCTACTCATCCACTGAGTCTGTGATACAGGAACAGGGGGCGGTCTACTCATCCACTGAATCTGTGATACAGAGACAGAGGGCGGTCTACTCATCCACTGAGTCTGTGATACAGAAACAGGGGGCGGTCTACTCATCCCCTGAGTCTGTGATACAGAGACAGGGGGCGGTCTACTCATCTCCTGAGTCTGTGATACAGAGACAGGGGGCGGTCTACTCATACACTGAGTCTGTGATGCAAAGACAGGGGACGGTCTACTCATCCACTGAGTCTGTGATACAAAGACAAGGGCCGGTCTAGTCATCCACTGACTCTGAGATACAGAGAAAGGGGGCGGTCTTCTCATCCCCCGAGTGTGTGATAAAGAGACAGGGGGCGGTCTACTCATTCCCTGAGTCTGTGATACAGAGAAAGGGGGCAGTCTACTCATCCCCTGAGTCTGAGATACAGAGACAAGGGGCAGTTTACTCATCCCCTGGGTCTGTGATACAGAGGAAGTGGGCGGTCTACTCATCCCCTGAGTCTGTGATACAGAGACAGGGGGGCTCTACTCATCCCCTGAGTCTGTGATACAGAGACAGGGGGCGGTCTACTCATCCCCCGAGTGTGTGATAAAGAGACAGGGGGCGGTCTACTCATTCCCTGAGTCTGTGATACAGAGAAAGGGGGCAGTCTACTCATCCCCTGAGTCTGAGATACAGAGACAAGGGGCAGTTTACTCATCCCCTGGGTCTGTGATACAGAGGAAGGGGGCGGTCTACTCATCCCCTGAGTCTGTGATACAGAGACAGGGGGGGGCCTACTCATCACCTGAGTCTGTGATACAGAGACAGGGGGCGGTCTACTCATCCCCTGCGTCTGTGATACAGAGACAGGGGGCGGTCTACTCATCACCTGAGTCTGTGATACAGAGACAGGGGGCGGTCTACTCATCACCTGAGTCTGTGATACAGAGACAGGGGGCGGTCTACTCATCACCTGAGTCTGTGATACAGAGACAGGGGGCGCTCTACTCATCACCTGAGTCTGTGATACAGAGACAGAGGGCGGTCTACTCATCCCCCGCGTGTGTGATACAGAGAAAGGGGGCAGTCTACTCATCCCCTGAGTCTGAGATGCAGAGACAACGGGCCGTTTACTCATCCCCTGGGTCTGTGATTCAGAGGAAGGGGGCGGTCTACTCATCCCCTGAGTCTGTGATACAGAGAAAGGGGGCGGTCTACACATCACCTGAGTCTGTGATACAGAGACAGGGGGCGGTCTACTCATCCCCTGAGTCTGTCATACAGAGACAGAGGGGGGGTCTACTCATCCCCTGAGTCTGTGATACAGAGACAGGGGGCGGTCTACTCATCCCCTGAGTCTGTGATACAGAGAAAGGGGGCGCTCTACTCATCCCCTGAGTATGTGATACAGAGACAGGGGGCGGTCTACTCATCCCTTGAGTCTGTGATACAGAGACAGGGGGCGCTCTACTCATCCCCTGAGTATGTGATACAGAGACAGGGGGGGGTCTACTCATCCCCTGAGTCTGTGATACAGAGACAGGCAGCGGTCTACTCATCCGCTGAGTCTGTGATACAGAGACAGGGGGCGCTCTACTCATCCCCTGAGTATGTGATACAGAGACAGGGGGCGCTCTACTCATCCCCTGAGTATGTGATACAGAGACAGGGGGCGGTCTACTCACCACTGTGTCTGCGATAAAGAGACAGGGGGCGGTCTTCTCATCCACTGAGTCTGTGATACAGAGACAGGTGGCGGTCTACTCACCCCCTGAGTCTGTGATAAAGAGACAGGGGGCGGTCTACTCATCCACTGAGTATGTGATACAGAAACAGTGTGCGGTCTACTCAACCCCTGAGTCGATTATACAGAGACAGGGGGCAGACTACTCATCCCCTGAATCAATGATACAAGATAGGGGGCGGTCTACTCATACCCTGAGTCTGTGATACAGCGATAGGGGGCGGTCTACTCATCCCCTGGGTCTGTGATACAAAGACAGTGGACGGTCTACTCATCCCATGAGACTGTGATACAGAGGCAGGAGGCGGTCAACTCATCCCCTGAATCTGTGATGCAAAGACAGGGGTCGGTCTACTCTTCCCCTGAGTCGATGATACAGAGACAGGGGGCGTTCAACTCATCCCCTGAATCTGTGATACAGAGGAAGGGACAGTCTACTCATCCCCTGAGCCTGTGATACAGAGACAGGGGGCGGTCTACTCATCCCCTGAGTCCGTGATACAGAGGAAGGGGACGGTCTACTCATCCCCCGAATGTGTGATAAAGAGACAGGGGGCGATCTACTCATTCCCTGAGTCTGTGATACATAGACAGGGGGTGGTCTACTCATCCCTTGAGGATGTGATACAGAGACAGGGGGCGGTCTACTCATCCGTTGAGTCTGTGATACAAAAACAGGAGGCGGTCTACTCATCTACTGAGTCTGTGATACAGAGACAGAGGGCGCTCGACTCATCCCCTGTGTCCATGATAGAGAGAATTGGGGCGCTCTACTTATCCCCTGAGTATGTGATACAGACACAGAGGGCGGTCTACTCATCCACTGAGTCTGTGATACAGAAACAGGGGGCGGTCTACTCATTCACTGAGTCTGTGATACAGAAACAGGGGGCGGTCTACTCATCCCCTGAGTATGTGATACAGAGACAGGGGGCGGTCTTCTCATCCACTGAGTCTGTGATACAGAGACAGGGGGCGGTCTTCTCATCCACTGAGTCTGTGATACAGAGACAGGGGGCGGTCTTCTCATCCCCTGACTCTGAGATACAGAGAAAGGGGGCGGTCTACTCATCCCCTGAGTCTGTGATGCAGAGACAGGGGGCGGTCTACTCATCCACTGAGTCTGTGAAACAGAGACATGGGATGGTCTACTCATCCACTGAGTCTGAGATACAGAGAAAGGGGGCGGTCTTCTCATCCACTGAGTCTGTGAAACAGAGACATGGGATGGTCTACTCATCCCCTGACTCTGAGATAAAGAGACAGGGGGCGGTCTGCTCATCCCCTGAGTCTGTGATACAGAGACAGGGGGCGCTCTACTCATCCCCTGAGTATGTGATACAGAGACAGGGGGCGCTCTACTCATCCCCTGAGTATGTGATACAGAGACAGGGGGCGGTCTACTCATCCCTTGAGTCTGTGATACAGAGACAGGAGGCGGTCTATTCATCCCCTGAGTCTATGATACAGAGACAGGGGGTGGTCTACTCATCCCTTGAGTATGTGACACAGATACAGGGGGCGGTCTACTCATCCCTTGAGTCTGTGATACAGAGACAGGAGGCGGTCTCCTCATCTACTGAGTCTGTGATACAGAGACAGAGGGCGCTCTACTTATCCCCTGAGTCTAAGATAGAGAGACAGCGGGCGGTCTGCTCACCCCCTGAGTCTGTGATGCAGAGAAAGGGGCGGTCTACTCACCCCCTGAGTCTGTGATACAGAGACAGGGGGCGGTCTACTCACCACTGTGTCTGTGATAAAGAGACAGGGGGCGGTCTTCTCATCCACTGAGTCTGTGATACAGAGACAGGTGGCGGTCTACTCACCCCCTGAGTCTGTGATAAAGAGACAGGGGGCGGTCTACTCATCCACTGAGTATGTGATACAGAAACAGTGTGCGGTCTACTCAACCCCTGAGTCGATTATACAGAGACAGGGGGCAGACTACTCATCCCCTGAATCAATGATACAAGATAGGGGGCGGTCTACTCATACCCTGAGTCTGTGATACAGCGATAGGGGGCGGTCTACTCATCCCCTGGGTCTGTGATACAAAGACAGTGGACGGTCTACTCATCCCATGAGACTGTGATACAGAGGCAGGAGGCGGTCAACTCATCCCCTGAATCTGTGATGCAAAGACAGGGGTCGGTCTACTCTTCCCCTGAGTCGATGATACAGAGACAGGGGGCGTTCAACTCATCCCCTGAATCTGTGATACAGAGGAAGGGACAGTCTACTCATCCCCTGAGCCTGTGATACAGAGACAGGGGGCGGTCTACTCATCCCCTGAGTCCGTGATACAGAGGAAGGGGACGGTCTACTCATCCCCCGAATGTGTGATAAAGAGACAGGGGGCGATCTACTCATTCCCTGAGTCTGTGATACATAGACAGGGGGTGGTCTACTCATCCCTTGAGGATGTGATACAGAGACAGGGGGCGGTCTACTCATCCGTTGAGTCTGTGATACAAAAACAGGAGGCGGTCTACTCATCTACTGAGTCTGTGATACAGAGACAGAGGGCGCTCGACTCATCCCCTGTGTCCATGATAGAGAGAATTGGGGCGCTCTACTTATCCCCTGAGTATGTGATACAGACACAGAGGGCGGTCTACTCATCCACTGAGTCTGTGATACAGAAACAGGGGGCGGTCTACTCATTCACTGAGTCTGTGATACAGAAACAGGGGGCGGTCTACTCATCCCCTGAGTATGTGATACAGAGACAGGGGGCGGTCTTCTCATCCACTGTGTCTGTGATACAGAGACAGGGGGCGGTCTTCTCATCCACTGAGTCTGTGATACAGAGACAGGGGGCGGTCTTCTCATCCACTGAGTCTGTGATACAGAGACAGGGGGCGGTCTTCTCATCCACTGTGTCTGTGATACAGAGACAGGGGCCCTCTACTCATCCCCTGAGTATGTGATTCAGAGACAGGGGGCGGTCTACTCATCCACTGAGTCTGTGATACAGAGACAGGGGGCGGTCTTCTCATCCACTGAGTCTGTGATACAGAGACAGAGGGCAGTCTACTCATCCACTGACTCTGTGATACAGAGACAGGAGGCGGTCTACTCATCCACTGTGTCTGTGATACAGAGACAGGGGGCGGTCTACGGTCTACTCATCCCTCGAGTCTGTGATACAGAGACAGGAGGCGGTCTACTCATCTACTGAGTCTGTGATACAGAGACAGAGGGCGCTCTACTTATCCCCTGAGTCTAAGATAGAGAGACAGCGGGCGGTCTGCTCACCCCCTGAGTCTGTGATACAGAGAAAGGGGACGGACTACTCATCCCCTGAGTCTTTGATACAGCGAAAGGGGCCGGTCTTCTCATCCACTGAGTCTGTGATACAGAGACAGGGGGCGGTCTACTCATTCCCTGACTCTGAGATACCGAGAAAGGGGGCGGTCTACTCATCCCCTGAGTCTGTGATGCAGAGACAGGGGGCGGTCTACTCATCCACTGACTCTGAGATAAAGAGACAGGGGGCGGTCTTCTCATCCACTGAATATGTGATACAGAAACAGGGGGCGGTCTACTCATCCCCTGAGTCTGTGATACAGAGACAGGGGGCGGTCTACTCATTCACTGAGTCTGTGAAACAGAAACAGGGGGCGGTCTACTCATCCACTGACTCTGTGGTCCAGAGATAGGGGGCGGTCTACTCATCCACTGTGTCTGTGATACAGAGAAAGGGGGCGGTCTACTCATCCCCTGAATCAGTGATTCAGAGACAGGGGGCAGTCTACTCATCCACTGAGTCTGTGATACAGAAACAAGGGGCGGTCTACTCATCCACTGACTCTGTGATCCTGAGACAGGGGGCGGTCTTCTCATCCACTGAGTCTGTGATACAGAGACAGGGGGCGGTCTGCTCATCCCCTGAGTATGTGATATCGAAACAGGGGGCAGTCTACTCATCCCCTGAATCTGTGATATAGAGACAGTGTGCGGTCTACTCAACCCCTGAGTCTATTATACAGAGACAGGGGGTAGACTACTCATCCCCTGAATCAATGATACAAGATAGGGGGCGGTCTACTCATACCCTGAGTCTGTGATACAGAGATAGGGGGCTGTCTAATCATCCCCTGAGTCTGTGATACAGAGACAGCAGGCGGTCTACTCATCCCCTGGGTCTGTGATACAAAGACAGTGGACGGTCTACTCATCCCATGAGACTGTGATACAGAGGCAGGAGGCGGTCAACTCATCCCCTGAATCTGTGATACAAAGACAGTGGTCGGTCTACTCTTCCCCTGAGTCGATGATACAGAGACAGGGGGCGTTCGACTCTTCCCCTGAGTCTGAGATGCAGAGGCAGGAGGCGGTCAACTCATCCCCTGAATCTGTGATACAAAGACAGGGGTCGGTCTACTCTTCCCCTGAGTCGATGATACAGAGACAGGGGGCGTTCAACTCATCCCCTGAATCTGTGACACAGAGGAAGGGACAGTCTACTCATCCCCTGAGCCTGTGATACAGAGACAGGGGGCGGTCTACTCATCCCCTGAGTCCGTGATACAGAGGAAGGGGACGGTCTACTCATCCCCCGAGTGTGTGATAAAGTGACAGGGGGAGATCTACTCATTCCCTGAGTCTGTGATACATAGACAGGGTGTGGTCTACTCATCCCTGGAGTATGTGATACAGAGACAGGGGGCGGTCTACTCATCCCTTGAGTCTGTGATACAGAGACAGGAGGCGGTCTACTCATCTACTGAGTCTGTGATACGGAGACAGAGGGTGCTCGACTCATCCCCTGTGTCCATGATAGAGAGAATTGGGGCGCTCTACTTATCCCCTGAGTATGTGATACAGAAACAGAGGGCGGTCTACTCATTCACTGAGTCTGTGATACAGAAACAGGGGGCGGTCTACTCATCCCCTGAGTATGTGATACAGAGACAGGGGGCGGTCTTCTCATCCACTGTGTCTGTGATACAGAGAAAGGGGACGGACTACTCATCCCCTGAGTCTTTGATACAGCGAAAGGGGCCGGTCTTCTCATCCACTGAGTCTGTGATACAGAGACAGGGGGCGGTCTACTCATTCCCTGACTCTGAGATACCGAGAAAGGGGGCGGTCTACTCATCCCCTGAGTCTGTGATGCAGAGACAGGGGGCGGTCTACTCATCCACTGACTCTGAGATAAAGAGACAGGGGGCGGTCTTCTCATCCACTGAATATGTGATACAGAAACAGGGGGCGGTCTACTCATCCCCTGAGTCTGTGATACAGAGACAGGGGGCGGTCTACTCATTCACTGAGTCTGTGATACAGAAACAGGGGGCGGTCTACTCTTCCACTGACTCTGTGGCCAAAGATAGGGGGCGGTCTACTCATCCACTGTGTCTGTGATACAGAGAAAGGGGGCGCTCTACTCATCCCCTGAGTCAGTGATTCAGAGACAGGGGGCGGTCTACTCATCCACTGACTCTGTGATCCAGAGACAGGGGGCGGTCTACTCATCCCCTGAGTCAGTGATTCAGAGATAGGGGGCAGTCTACTCATCCACTGACTCTGTGATCCAGAGACAGGGGGCGGTCTACTCATCCACTGAGTCTGTGATACAGAAACAAGGGGCGGTCTACTCATCCACTGACTCTGTGATCCAGAGACAGGGGGCGGTCTACTCATCCTCTGAGTCAGTGATTCAGAGACAGGGGGCAGTCTACTCACCACTGTGTCTGTGATAAAGAGACAGGGGGCGGTCTTCTCATCCACTGAGTCTGTGATACAGAGACAGGTGGCGGTCTACTCATCCCCTGAGTCTGTTATACAGAGACAGGGGGCGGTCTGCTCATCCCCTGAGTATGTGATATCGAAACAGGGGGCAGTCTACTCATCCCCTGAATCTGTGATATAGAGACAGTGTGCGGTCTACTCAACCCCTGAGTCTATTATACAGAGACAGGGGGCAGACTACTCATCCCCTGAATCAATGATACAAGATAGGGGGCGGTCTACTCATACCCTGAGTCTGTGATACAGAGACAGGGGGCGCTCTACTCATCCCCTGAGTCTGTGATGCAGAGACAGCAGGCGGTCTACTCATCCCCTGGGTCTGTGATACAAAGACAGTGGTCGGTCTACTCTTCCCCTGAGTCGATGATACAGAGACAGGGGGCGTTCGACTCTTCCCCTGAGTCTGAGATGCAGAGGCAGGAGGCGGTCAACTCATCCCCTGAATCTGTGATACAAAGACAAGGGTCGGTCTACTCTTCCCCTGAGTCGATGATACAGAGACAGGGGGCGTTCAACTCATCACCTGAATCTGTGACACAGAGGAAGGGACAGTCTACTCATCCCCTGAGCCTGTGATACAGAGACAGGGGGCGGTCTACTCATCCCCTGAGTCCGTGATACAGAGGAAGGGGACGGTCTACTCATCCCCCGAGTGTGTGATAAAGAAACAGGGGGAGATCTACTCATTCCCTGAGTCTGTGATACATAGACAGGGGGTGGTCTACTCATCCCTTGAGTATGTGATACAGAGACAGGGGGCGGTCTACTCATCCCTTGAGTCTGTGACACAGAGACAGGAGGCGGTCTACTCATCTACTGAGTCTGTGATACAGAGACAGAGGGCGCTCGACTCATCCCCTGTGTCCATGATAGAGAGAATTGGGGCGCTCTACTTATTCCCTGAGTATGTGAAACAGAAACAGAGGGCGGTCTACTCATTCACTGAGTCTGTGATACAGAAACAGGGGGCGGTCTACTCATCCCCTGAGTATGTGATACAGAGACAGGGGGCGGTCTTCTCATCCACTGTGTCTGTGATACAGAGACAGGGGCCCTCTACTCATCCCCTGAGTATGTGATACAGAGACAGGGGGCGGTCTACTCATCCACTGAGTCTGTGATACAGAGACAGAGGGCGGTCTTCTCATCCACTGAGTCTGTGATACAGAGACAGAGGGCAGTCTACTCATCCACTGACTCTGTGATACAGAGACAGGAGGCGGTCTACTCATCCACTGTGTCTGTGATACAGAGACAGGGGGCGCTCTACTCATCCCTTGAGTCTGTGATACAGAGACAGGGGGCGGTCTACTCATTCCCTGAGTCTGTGATACATAAACAGTGTGTGGTCTACTCATCCCTTGAGGATGTGATACTGAGACAGGGGGCGGTCTATTCATCCCCTGAGTCTTTGATACAGAGACAGGGGCCCGTCTTCTCATCCACTGAGTCTGTGATACAGAGACAGGGGGCGGTCTACTCATCCACTGAGTCTGTGATACATAGACAGGGGGTGGTCTACTCATCCCTTGAGGATGTGATACAGAGACAGGGGGCGGTCTACTCATCCCTTGAGTCAGTGATACAGAGACAGGAGGCGGTCTACTCATCTACTGAGTCTGTGATACAGAGACAAAGGGCGCTCTACTCATCCCCTGTGTCCATGATAGAGAGACAGGGGGCGCTCTACTTATCCCCTGAGTCTATGATAGAGAGACAGCGGGCGGTCTGCTCATCCCCTGAGTCTTTGATACAGAGACAGGGGCCGGTCTTCTCATCCACTGAGCCTGTGATACAGAGAAAGGGGACAGACTACTCATCCACTGAGTCTGTGATACAGAGACAGGGGGCAGTGTACTCATCCCCTGGGTCTTTGATACAGCGAAAGGGGCCGTTCTTCTCATCCACTGAGTCTGTGATACAGAGACAGGGGACGGTCTACTCATCCAAAGAGTCTGTGATACAGAGACAGGGGGCGGTCTACTCATTCCCTGAGTCTGTGACACAGAGACAGGGGGCGGTCTACTCATCACCTGAGTCTGTGATTCGGAGACAGGGGGCGGTCTACTCACCCCTGAGTTGTTGATACAAAGACTGGGGGCCGTCTACTCATCCCCTGAGTTGTTGACACAAAGACAGGGGGTGGTCTACTCATCCCCTCAGTTTGTGATACAGAGACAGGGGGCGGTCTACACATCCCCTGAGTCTGTGATACAGAGACAGGAGGCGGTCTACTCATTCACTGAGTCTGTCATACAGAGAATGTGTGCGGTCTACTCATCACCTGAGTCTGTGATACAGAGACAGGGGGAGGTCTACTCATCCCCCGAGTGTGTGATAAAGAGACAGTGGGCGGTCTACTCATCAGCTGAGTGTGTGATAAAGAGACAGTGGGCGGTCTACTCACCACCTGAGTCTGTGATACAGAGACAGGGGGCGGTCTACTCATCCCCCGAGTCTGTGATACAGAGACAGGGGAAGGTCTACTCATCCCTTGAGTCTGAGATAAAGAGACAAGGGGCAGTTTACTCATCCCCTGGGTCTGTGATACAGAGGAAGGGGGCGGTCTACTCATCCCCTGAGTCTGTGATACAGAGACAGGGGGCGGTCTACTCATCCCCCGAGTTTGTGATACAGAGAAAGGGGGCAGTCTACTCATCCCCTGAGTCTGAGTTACAGAGACAAGAGGCAGTTTACTCATCCCCTGGGTCTGTGATTCAGAGGAAGGGGGCGGCCTACTCATTCCCTGAGTCTGTGATACAGAGACAGGGGGCGGTCTACTCATCCCGAGGTTGTTAGACAGAGACAGGGGGCGGTCCACTCATCCCCTGAGTCTGTGATACAGAGACAGGGGGTGGTCTACTCATCCCCCGAGTGTGTGACAAAGAGACAGGGGGCGGACTGCACATTCCCTGAGTCTGTGATACAGAGAAAGGGGGCAGTCTGCTCATCCCCTGAGTCTGAGATACAGAGACAAGGGGCAGTTTACTCATCCCCTGGGTCTGTGATTCAGAGGAAGGGGACTGTCTACCCATCCCCTGAGTCTGTGCCACAGAGACAGGGGGCGGTCTACACATCCCCTGAGTCTGTGATACAGAGACACGGAGGGGTCTACTCATCCCCTGAGTCTGTGATACAGAGACAGAAGGCGGTCTACTCATCCCATGAGTCTGTGATACAGAGACTGGGGGGGGTCTACTCATCCCCTGAGTCTGTGATACAGTGACAGGGGACAGTCTACTCATCCCGTGAGTCTGTGATGCAGAGACAGGGGGCGGTCTACTCATCCACTGAATCTGTGATACAAAGACAGGGGCCTGTCTAGTCAGCCACTGAGTCTGTGATACAGAGACAGCTGACGGTCTACTCATCCACTGAGTCTGAGATACAAAGACAGGGGCCGGTCTAGTCATCCAAAGCGTCTGTGATACAGAGACAGGGGGCGGTCTACACTTTCCCTGAGTCTGTGATACATAGACAGGGGGTGGTCTACTCATCCCTTGAGGATGTGATACAGAGACAGGGGGCGGTCTACTCATCCCTTGAGTCTGTGATGCAGAGACAGGAGGCGGTCTACTCATCTACTGAGTCTGTGATACAGAGACAGAGGGCGGTCTTCTCATCCACTGTGTCTGTGATACAGAGACAGGGGGCCGTCTACTCATCCCCTGAGTCTTTGATACAGAGACAGGGGCCGGTCTTCTCATCCACTGAGCCTGTGATACAGAGAAAGGGGACAGACTACTCATCCACTGAGTCTGTGATACAGAGACAGGGGACGGTCTACTCATCCAAAGAGTCTGTGATACAGAGACAGGGGACGGTCTACTCATCCAAAGAGTCTGTGATACAGAGACAGGGGGCGGTCTACTCATCTTTTGAGTCTGTGATTCAGAGACAGGGGGCGGTCTACTCATCACCTGAGTCTGTGATACAGAGACAGGGGGCGGTCTACTCATCCCCTGAGTTGTTGAAACAAAGACTGGGGGCGGTCTACTCATCCCCTGAGTTGGTGATACAAAGACAGGGATGGTCTCCTCATCCCGTGAGTTTGTGATACAGAGACAGGGGGCGGTCTACACATCCCCTGAGTCTGTGATACAGAGACAGGAGGCGGTCTACTCATTCACTGAGTCTGTCATACAGAGAATGTGTGCGGTCTACTCATCCCCCGAGTGTGTGATAAAGAGACAGTGGGCGGTCTACTCACCACCTGAGTCTGTGATACAGAGACAGGAGGCGGTCTACTCATTCCCTGAGTCTGTGATACAGAGGCAGGGGGCGGCCTACTCATCCCCCGAGTGTGTGATACAGAGAAAGGGGGCAGTCTACTCATCCCCTGAGTCTGAGATACAGAGACAAGGGGCAGTTTACTCATCCCCTGGGTCTGTGATTCAGAGGAAGGGGGCGGTCTACTCATCCCCTGAGTCTGTGATACAGAGACAGGGGGCGGTCTACTCATCCTGAGTTTGTTAGACAGAGACAGGGGGCGGTCTACTCATCCCCTGAGTCTGTGATACAGAGACAGGGGGTGGTCTACTCATCCCCCGAGTGTGTGATAATGAGACAGGGGGCGGACTACACATTCCCTGAGTCTGTGATACAGAGAAAGGGGGCAGTCTGCTCATCCCCTGAGTCTGAGATACAGAGACAAGGGGCAGTTTACTCATCCACTGAGTCTGTGACACAGAGACAGGGGGCGGTCTACACATCCCCTGAGTCTGTGATACAGAGACAGGGAGGGGTCTACTCATCCCCTGAGTCTGTGATACAGAGACAGGGGGCTGTCTACTCATCCACTGAGTCTGTGATACAGAAACAGGGGCCGGTCTAGTCATCCACTGACTCTGAGATAAAGAGACAGGGGGCGATCTACTCATCCACTGAATCTGTGACACAGAGACAGGGGGCGGTCTACTCATCCCCTGAGGATGTGATACAGAAACAGGGGGCGGTCTACTCATCCCATGAGTCTGTGATACAGAGACAGGGGGCGGTCTTCTCATCCGCTGTGTCTGTGATACAGAGACAGGGGGCGCTCTACTCATCCCCTGAGTCAGTGATTCAGAGACAGGGGGCGGTCTACTCATCCCCTGAGTCTGTGATACAGAGACAGGGGGTGGTCTACTCATCCCCCGAGTGTGTGATAATGAGACAGGGGGCGGACTGCACATTCCCTGAGTCTGTGATGCAGAGAAAGGGGGCAGTCTGCTCATCCCCTGAGTCTGAGATACAGAGACAAGGGGCAGTTTACTCATCCACTGAGTCTGTGACACAGAGACAGGGGGCGGTCTACACATCCCCTGAGTCTGTGATACAGAGACAGGGAGGGGTCTACTCATCCCCTGAGTCTGTGATACAGAGACAGGGGGCTGTCTACTCATCCACTGAGTCTGTGATACAGAAACAGGGGCCGGTCTAGTCATCCACTGACTCTGAGATAAAGAGACAGGGGGCGGTCTTCTCATCCACTGAATCTGTGACACAGAGACAGGGGGCGGTCTACTCATCCCCTGAGGATGTGATACAGAAACAGGGGGCGGTCTACTCATCCCATGAGTCTGTGATACAGAGACAGGGGGCGGTCTTCTCATCCACTGTGTCTGTGATTCAGAGACAGGGGGCGGTCTACTCATCCACTGAGGATGTGATACAGAAACAGGGGGCGGTCTACTCATCCCATGTGTCTGTGATACAGAGACAGAGGATGGTCGACTCATCCCCTGAGTCTGTGATACAGAGACAGGGGGCGGTCTACTCACCAATGTGTCTGTGATACAGAGACAGGGGGCGGTCTACTCATCCCCTGAGTGTGTGATATCGAAACAGGGGGCAGTCTACTCATCCCCTGAATCTGTGATACAAAGACAGTGGACGGTCTACTCATCCCATGAGACTGTGATACAGAGGCAGGAGGCGGTCAACTCATCCCCTGAATCTGTGAAACAAAGACAGGGGTCGGTCTACTCTTCCCCTGAGTTGATGATACAGAGACAGGGGGCGTTCGACTCTTCCCCTGAGTCTGAGATACAGAGGCAGGAGGCGGTCAACTCATCCCCTGAATCTGTGATACAAAGACAGGGGTCGGTCTACTCTTCCCCTGAGTCGATGATACAGAGACAGGGGGCGTTCGACTCATCACCTGAGTCTGTGATACAGAGGAAGGGGACGGTCTACTCATCCCCTGAGCCTGTGATACAGAGACAGGGGCGGTCTACTCATCCCCTGAGTCCGTGATACAGAGGAAGGGGACGGTCAACTCATCCCCTGAGTCTGAGATACAGAGACAGGGGGCGGTCTACTCATCCCCTGAATCTGTGATACAGAGAAAGGGGGCAGTCTACTCATCCCCTGAGTCTGAGATACAGAGACAGGGGGCGGTCTACTCATCCCCTGGGTCTGTGATACAGAGGAAGGGGGCGGTCTACTCATCCCCTGAGTGTGTGATAAAGAGACGGGGCGGTCTACTCATTCCCTGAGTCTGTGATACAGAGAAAGGGGGCAGTCTACTCATCCCCTGAGTCTGAGATACAGAGACAAGGGGCAGTTTACTCTTCCCCTGGGTCTGTGATACAGAGGAAGGGGACGGTCTACTCATCCCCTGAGTCTGAGATACAGAGACAAGGGGCAGTTTACTCATCCCCTGAGTCTGTGATACAGAGACAGGGGGCGATCTACTCATCCTCTGCATGTGTGATACAAAGACAGGGGACGGTCTACTCATCCCCTGAGTCTGTGATACAGAGACAGGGGGCGATCTACTCATCCTCTGCATGTGTGATACAAAGACAGGGGACGGTCTACTCATCCCCTGAGTCCGTGATACAAAGACAGGGGGCGCTCTACTCATCCCCTGAGTCTGTGATACAAAGACAGGGGGCGCTCTACTCATCCCCTGAGTCTGTGATACAAAGACAGGGGACGGTCTACTCATCCCCTGAGTCCGTGATACAAAGACAGGGGGCGAACTACTCATCACTTGAGACTGTGATACAGAGACAGGGGGCAGTCTACTCATCCCCTGAGTCTGTGATACTGAGACAGGGGGCTGTCTCATCATCCCCTGAGTCTGTGATACAAAGACAGGGGACGGTCTACTCATCCCATGAGTCTGTGATATACAGGCAGGAGGCGGTCAACTCATCCCGAGAGTTTGTGATACAGAGACAGGGGGCGGTCTACTTATCATCTGAGTCTGTGGTACGGAGACAAGGGGCAGTTTACTCATCCCCTGAGTCTGTGATGCAGAGACAGGGGACGGTCTGCTCATCCACTGAGTGTGAGATACAGAGACAGGGGGCGGTCTACTCATCCACTGACTCTGTGATACAGAGACAGGGGGCGGTCTACTCATCCACTGAGTCTGTGATACAGAGACAGGGGGCGGTCTACTCATCCTCTGCATGTGTGATACAAAGACAGGGGACGGTCTACGCATCCCCTGAGTCAGTGATACAAAGACAGGGGGCGGTCTACTCATCCACTGACTCTGTGATACAGAGACAGGGGGCGGTCTACTCATCCACTGACTCTGTGATACAGAGACAGGGGGCGGACTACTCATCACTTGAGTCTGTGATACAGAGACAGGGGACGGTCTGCTCATCCACTGAGTGTGAGATACAGAGACAGGGGGAGGTCTTCTAATCCACTGACTCTGTGATACAAAGACAGGGGGCGGTCTTGTCATCCACTGAATCTGTGATACAGAGACAGGGGGCGGTCTACTCATCCACTGACTCTGTGATACAGAGACAGGGGGCGGTCTACTCATCCACTGAGTCTGTGATACAGAGACAGGGGGCGGTCTACTCATCCACTGAGTCACTGATACAGAAACAGGGGGCGATCTACTCATCCACTGACTCTGAGATACAGAGACAGGGGGCGGTCGACTCATCCACTGAGTCTGTGATACAGAGACAGAGGGCGGTCTACTCATTCACTGAGTCTGTGATACAGAAACAGGGGGTGGTCTACTCATTCCTTGAGTCTGTGACACAGAGACAGGGGCCGGGCTTCTCATCCAGTGAGTCTGTGACACAGAGATAGGGGGCGGTCTACTCATCCCCTGAGTCTGAGATACAAAGACAGGGGGCGGTCTACTTATCCCCTAAATTTGTGATACAGAGTCAGGGGGCAGTCTACTTATCCCCTCAGTTTGTGATGCAGAGACAGGGGGTGGTCTTCTCATCCCCTGAGTCTTTGATATAGAGACAGGGGCCGTTCTAGCCATCCACTGAGTCTGTGATGCCTAGACAGGGGGCGGTCTACTCATCCACTGAGTGTGTGATACAAAGACAGGGGGCGGTCTAGTCATCCCCTGAGTCTTTGATGCAGAGACAGGGTGCGGTCCTCTCATCCACTGAGCCTGTGATGCAGAGACAGGTGACGGTCTACTCATCCACTGACTCTGTGTTACAGAGACAGGGGGCGGTCTAGTCATCCCCTGAGTCTTTGATGCAGAGACAGGGGGCGGTCCTCTCATCCACTGAGCCTGTGATACAGAGACAGGTGACGGTCTACTCATCCACTGACTCTGTGTTACAGAGACAGGGGGCGGTCTACACATTCCCGGAATCAATGATACAGAGTCAGGGGGTGGTCTACTCATCCCCCGAGGCTGTGATACAGAGACAGGGAGCGGTCTACTCATCCCCCGAGTGTGTGATACAGAGACAGGGGGCGGTCTGCTCATACCCTGAGTCTGTGATACAGAGAAAGGGGGCTGTCTAATCATGCCCTGAGTCTGTGATACAGAGACAGGAGGCGGTCAACTCATCCCCTGGGTCTGTGATACAGAGATCGGGGGCGATTAACTCAATCGCTGAGTGTGAGATACAGAGACAGGGGGCGCTCTACTCATCCCCTGAGTCTGTGATACAGAGAAAGGGGGCGGTCTACTCATCCCCTCAGTATGTGATACAGAGACAGGGGTTGGTCTACTCATCCCCTGAGTCTTTAATACAGAGACAAGGGCCGGTCTACCCAACAACTGAGTCTGTGATGCCTAGACAGGGGGCGGTCTACTCATCCACTGAGTGTGTGATACAAAGACAGGGGGCGGTCTACTCATCGCCGAGTGTGTGATACAGAGAAAGGGGGCGCTCTCCTCATTCCCTGAGCCTGTGATGCAGAGACAGGGGGCGGTCTACTCATCGCCGAGTGTGTGATACAGAGAAAGGGGCAGTCTACTCATCCCCTGAGTCTGAGATACAGAGACAAGGGGCAGTTTACTCATCCCCTGGGTCTGTGATAGAGAGGAAGGGGGCCGTTTACTCATCCCCTGGGTCTGTGATTCAGAGGAAGGGGGCGGTCTACTCATCCCCTGAGTCTGTGATACAGAGAAAGGGGGCGGTCTACACATCACCTGAGTCTGTGATACAGAGACAGGGGGCGGTCTACTCATCCCCTGAGTCTGTCATACAGAGACAGGGGGGGGGTCTACTCATCCCCTGAGTCTGTGATACAGAGACAGGGGGCGGTCTACTCATCCCCTGAGTCTGTGATACAGAGAAAGGGGGCGCTCTACTCATCCCCTGAGTATGTGATACAGAGACAGGGGGCGGTCTACTCATCCCTTGAGTCTGTGATACAGAGACAGGGGGCGCTCTACTCATCCCCTGAGTATGTGATACAGAGACAGGGGGGGGTCTACTCATCCCCTGAGTCTGTGATACAGAGACAGGCAGCGGTCTACTCATCCGCTGAGTCTGTGATACAGAGACAGGGGGCGCTCTACTCATCCCCTGAGTATGTGATACAGAGACAGGGGGCGCTCTACTCATCCCCTGAGTATGTGATACAGAGACAGGGGGCGGTCTACTCATCCCTTGAGTCTGTGATACAGAGACAGGAGGCGGTCTATTCATCCCCTGAGTCTATGATACAGAGACAGGGGGTGGTCTACTCATCCCTTGAGTATGTGATACAGATACAGGGGGCGGTCTACTCATCCCTTGAGTCTGTGATACAGAGACAGGAGGCGGTCTCCTCATCTACTGAGTCTGTGATACAGAGACAGAGGGCGCTCTACTTATCCCCTGAGTCTAAGATAGAGAGACAGCGGGCGGTCTACTCACCCCCTGAGTCTGTGATACAGAGACAGGGGGCGGTCTACTCACCACTGTGTCTGTGATAAAGAGACAGGGGGCGGTCTTCTCATCCACTGAGTCTGTGATACAGAGACAGGTGGCGGTCTACTCACCCCCTGAGTCTGTGATAAAGAGACAGGGGGCGGTCTACTCATCCACTGAGTATGTGATACAGAAACAGTGTGCGGTCTACTCAACCCCTGAGTCGATTATACAGAGACAGGGGGCAGACTACTCATCCCCTGAATCAATGATACAAGATAGGGGGCGGTCTACTCATACCCTGAGTCTGTGATACAGCGATAGGGGGCGGTCTACTCATCCCCTGGGTCTGTGATACAAAGACAGTGGACGGTCTACTCATCCCATGAGACTGTGATACAGAGGCAGGAGGCGGTCAACTCATCCCCTGAATCTGTGATGCAAAGACAGGGGTCGGTCTACTCTTCCCCTGAGTCGATGATACAGAGACAGGGGGCGTTCAACTCATCCCCTGAATCTGTGATACAGAGGAAGGGACAGTCTACTCATCCCCTGAGCCTGTGATACAGAGACAGGGGGCGGTCTACTCATCCCCTGAGTCCGTGATACAGAGGAAGGGGACGGTCTACTCATCCCCCGAATGTGTGATAAAGAGACAGGGGGCGATCTACTCATTCCCTGAGTCTGTGATACATAGACAGGGGGTGGTCTACTCATCCCTTGAGGATGTGATACAGAGACAGGGGGCGGTCTACTCATCCGTTGAGTCTGTGATACAAAAACAGGAGGCGGTCTACTCATCTACTGAGTCTGTGATACAGAGACAGAGGGCGCTCGACTCATCCCCTGTGTCCATGATAGAGAGAATTGGGGCGCTCTACTTATCCCCTGAGTCTGTGATACAGAGAAAGGGGGCGGTCTACACATCACCTGAGTCTGTGATACAGAGACAGGGGGCGGTCTACTCATCCCCTGAGTCTGTCATACAGAGACAGGGGGGGGGTCTACTCATCCCCTGAGTCTGTGATACAGAGACAGGGGGCGGTCTACTCATCCCCTGAGTCTGTGATACAGAGAAAGGGGGCGCTCTACTCATCCCCTGAGTATGTGATACAGAGACAGGGGGCGGTCTACTCATCCCTTGAGTCTGTGATACAGAGACAGGGGGCGCTCTACTCATCCCCTGAGTATGTGATACAGAGACAGGGGGGGGTCTACTCATCCCCTGAGTCTGTGATACAGAGACAGGCAGCGGTCTACTCATCCGCTGAGTCTGTGATACAGAGACAGGGGGCGCTCTACTCATCCCCTGAGTATGTGATACAGAGACAGGGGGCGCTCTACTCATCCCCTGAGTATGTGATACAGAGACAGGGGGCGGTCTACTCATCCCTTGAGTCTGTGATACAGAGACAGGAGGCGGTCTATTCATCCCCTGAGTCTATGATACAGAGACAGGGGGTGGTCTACTCATCCCTTGAGTATGTGATACAGATACAGGGGGCGGTCTACTCATCCCTTGAGTCTGTGATACAGAGACAGGAGGCGGTCTCCTCATCTACTGAGTCTGTGATACAGAGACAGAGGGCGCTCTACTTATCCCCTGAGTCTAAGATAGAGAGACAGCGGGCGGTCTACTCACCCCCTGAGTCTGTGATACAGAGACAGGGGGCGGTCTACTCACCACTGTGTCTGTGATAAAGAGACAGGGGGCGGTCTTCTCATCCACTGAGTCTGTGATACAGAGACAGGTGGCGGTCTACTCACCCCCTGAGTCTGTGATAAAGAGACAGGGGGCGGTCTACTCATCCACTGAGTATGTGATACAGAAACAGTGTGCGGTCTACTCAACCCCTGAGTCGATTATACAGAGACAGGGGGCAGACTACTCATCCCCTGAATCAATGATACAAGATAGGGGGCGGTCTACTCATACCCTGAGTCTGTGATACAGCGATAGGGGGCGGTCTACTCATCCCCTGGGTCTGTGATACAAAGACAGTGGACGGTCTACTCATCCCATGAGACTGTGATACAGAGGCAGGAGGCGGTCAACTCATCCCCTGAATCTGTGATGCAAAGACAGGGGTCGGTCTACTCTTCCCCTGAGTCGATGATACAGAGACAGGGGGCGTTCAACTCATCCCCTGAATCTGTGATACAGAGGAAGGGACAGTCTACTCATCCCCTGAGCCTGTGATACAGAGACAGGGGGCGGTCTACTCATCCCCTGAGTCCGTGATACAGAGGAAGGGGACGGTCTACTCATCCCCCGAATGTGTGATAAAGAGACAGGGGGCGATCTACTCATTCCCTGAGTCTGTGATACATAGACAGGGGGTGGTCTACTCATCCCTTGAGGATGTGATACAGAGACAGGGGGCGGTCTACTCATCCGTTGAGTCTGTGATACAAAAACAGGAGGCGGTCTACTCATCTACTGAGTCTGTGATACAGAGACAGAGGGCGCTCGACTCATCCCCTGTGTCCATGATAGAGAGAATTGGGGCGCTCTACTTATCCCCTGAGTATGTGATACAGACACAGAGGGCGGTCTACTCATTCACTGAGTCTGTGATACAGAAACAGGGGGCGGTCTACTCATCCCCTGAGTATGTGATACAGAGACAGGGGGCGGTCTTCTCATCCACTGTGTCTGTGATACAGAGACAGGGGGCGGTCTTCTCATCCACTGAGTCTGTGATACAGAGACAGGGGGCGGTCTTCTCATCCACTGAGTCTGTGATACAGAGACAGGGGGCGGTCTTCTCATCCACTGAGTCTGTGATACAGAGACAGGGGGCGGTCTTCTCATCCACTGTGTCTGTGATACAGAGACAGGGGCCCTCTACTCATCCCCTGAGTATGTGATTCAGAGACAGGGGGCGGTCTACTCATCCACTGAGTCTGTGATACAGAGACAGGGGGCGGTCTTCTCATCCACTGAGTCTGTGATACAGAGACAGAGGGCAGTCTACTCATCCACTGACTCTGTGATACAGAGACAGGAGGCGGTCTACTCATCCACTGTGTCTGTGATACAGAGACAGGGGGCGGTCTACGGTCTACTCATCCCTCGAGTCTGTGATACAGAGACAGGAGGCGGTCTACTCATCTACTGAGTCTGTGATACAGAGACAGAGGGCGCTCTACTTATCCCCTGAGTCTAAGATAGAGAGACAGCGGGCGGTCTGCTCACCCCCTGAGTCTGTGATACAGAGAAAGGGGACGGACTACTCATCCCCTGAGTCTTTGATACAGCGAAAGGGGCCGGTCTTCTCATCCACTGAGTCTGTGATACAGAGACAGGGGGCGGTCTACTCATTCCCTGACTCTGAGATACCGAGAAAGGGGGCGGTCTACTCATCCCCTGAGTCTGTGATGCAGAGACAGGGGGCGGTCTACTCATCCACTGACTCTGAGATAAAGAGACAGGGGGCGGTCTTCTCATCCACTGAATATGTGATACAGAAACAGGGGGCGGTCTACTCATCCCCTGAGTCTGTGATACAGAGACAGGGGGCGGTCTACTCATTCACTGAGTCTGTGAAACAGAAACAGGGGGCGGTCTACTCATCCACTGACTCTGTGGTCCAGAGATAGGGGGCGGTCTACTCATCCACTGTGTCTGTGATACAGAGAAAGGGGGCGGTCTACTCATCCCCTGAATCAGTGATTCAGAGACAGGGGGCAGTCTACTCATCCACTGAGTCTGTGATACAGAAACAAGGGGCGGTCTACTCATCCACTGACTCTGTGATCCTGAGACAGGGGGCGGTCTTCTCATCCACTGAGTCTGTGATACAGAGACAGGGGGCGGTCTGCTCATCCCCTGAGTATGTGATATCGAAACAGGGGGCAGTCTACTCATCCCCTGAATCTGTGATATAGAGACAGTGTGCGGTCTACTCAACCCCTGAGTCTATTATACAGAGACAGGGGGTAGACTACTCATCCCCTGAATCAATGATACAAGATAGGGGGCGGTCTACTCATACCCTGAGTCTGTGATACAGAGATAGGGGGCTGTCTAATCATCCCCTGAGTCTGTGATACAGAGACAGCAGGCGGTCTACTCATCCCCTGGGTCTGTGATACAAAGACAGTGGACGGTCTACTCATCCCATGAGACTGTGATACAGAGGCAGGAGGCGGTCAACTCATCCCCTGAATCTGTGATACAAAGACAGTGGTCGGTCTACTCTTCCCCTGAGTCGATGATACAGAGACAGGGGGCGTTCGACTCTTCCCCTGAGTCTGAGATGCAGAGGCAGGAGGCGGTCAACTCATCCCCTGAATCTGTGATACAAAGACAGGGGTCGGTCTACTCTTCCCCTGAGTCGATGATACAGAGACAGGGGGCGTTCAACTCATCCCCTGAATCTGTGACACAGAGGAAGGGACAGTCTACTCATCCCCTGAGCCTGTGATACAGAGACAGGGGGCGGTCTACTCATCCCCTGAGTCCGTGATACAGAGGAAGGGGACGGTCTACTCATCCCCCGAGTGTGTGATAAAGTGACAGGGGGAGATCTACTCATTCCCTGAGTCTGTGATACATAGACAGGGTGTGGTCTACTCATCCCTGGAGTATGTGATACAGAGACAGGGGGCGGTCTACTCATCCCTTGAGTCTGTGATACAGAGACAGGAGGCGGTCTACTCATCTACTGAGTCTGTGATACGGAGACAGAGGGTGCTCGACTCATCCCCTGTGTCCATGATAGAGAGAATTGGGGCGCTCTACTTATCCCCTGAGTATGTGATACAGAAACAGAGGGCGGTCTACTCATTCACTGAGTCTGTGATACAGAAACAGGGGGCGGTCTACTCATCCCCTGAGTATGTGATACAGAGACAGGGGGCGGTCTTCTCATCCACTGTGTCTGTGATACAGAGAAAGGGGACGGACTACTCATCCCCTGAGTCTTTGATACAGCGAAAGGGGCCGGTCTTCTCATCCACTGAGTCTGTGATACAGAGACAGGGGGCGGTCTACTCATTCCCTGACTCTGAGATACCGAGAAAGGGGGCGGTCTACTCATCCCCTGAGTCTGTGATGCAGAGACAGGGGGCGGTCTACTCATCCACTGACTCTGAGATAAAGAGACAGGGGGCGGTCTTCTCATCCACTGAATATGTGATACAGAAACAGGGGGCGGTCTACTCATCCCCTGAGTCTGTGATACAGAGACAGGGGGCGGTCTACTCATTCACTGAGTCTGTGATACAGAAACAGGGGGCGGTCTACTCTTCCACTGACTCTGTGGCCAAAGATAGGGGGCGGTCTACTCATCCACTGTGTCTGTGATACAGAGAAAGGGGGCGCTCTACTCATCCCCTGAGTCAGTGATTCAGAGACAGGGGGCGGTCTACTCATCCACTGACTCTGTGATCCAGAGACAGGGGGCGGTCTACTCATCCCCTGAGTCAGTGATTCAGAGATAGGGGGCAGTCTACTCATCCACTGACTCTGTGATCCAGAGACAGGGGGCGGTCTACTCATCCACTGAGTCTGTGATACAGAAACAAGGGGCGGTCTACTCATCCACTGACTCTGTGATCCAGAGACAGGGGGCGGTCTACTCATCCTCTGAGTCAGTGATTCAGAGACAGGGGGCAGTCTACTCACCACTGTGTCTGTGATAAAGAGACAGGGGGCGGTCTTCTCATCCACTGAGTCTGTGATACAGAGACAGGTGGCGGTCTACTCATCCCCTGAGTCTGTTATACAGAGACAGGGGGCGGTCTGCTCATCCCCTGAGTATGTGATATCGAAACAGGGGGCAGTCTACTCATCCCCTGAATCTGTGATATAGAGACAGTGTGCGGTCTACTCAACCCCTGAGTCTATTATACAGAGACAGGGGGCAGACTACTCATCCCCTGAATCAATGATACAAGATAGGGGGCGGTCTACTCATACCCTGAGTCTGTGATACAGAGACAGGGGGCGCTCTACTCATCCCCTGAGTCTGTGATGCAGAGACAGCAGGCGGTCTACTCATCCCCTGGGTCTGTGATACAAAGACAGTGGTCGGTCTACTCTTCCCCTGAGTCGATGATACAGAGACAGGGGGCGTTCGACTCTTCCCCTGAGTCTGAGATGCAGAGGCAGGAGGCGGTCAACTCATCCCCTGAATCTGTGATACAAAGACAAGGGTCGGTCTACTCTTCCCCTGAGTCGATGATACAGAGACAGGGGGCGTTCAACTCATCACCTGAATCTGTGACACAGAGGAAGGGACAGTCTACTCATCCCCTGAGCCTGTGATACAGAGACAGGGGGCGGTCTACTCATCCCCTGAGTCCGTGATACAGAGGAAGGGGACGGTCTACTCATCCCCCGAGTGTGTGATAAAGAAACAGGGGGAGATCTACTCATTCCCTGAGTCTGTGATACATAGACAGGGGGTGGTCTACTCATCCCTTGAGTATGTGATACAGAGACAGGGGGCGGTCTACTCATCCCTTGAGTCTGTGACACAGAGACAGGAGGCGGTCTACTCATCTACTGAGTCTGTGATACAGAGACAGAGGGCGCTCGACTCATCCCCTGTGTCCATGATAGAGAGAATTGGGGCGCTCTACTTATTCCCTGAGTATGTGAAACAGAAACAGAGGGCGGTCTACTCATTCACTGAGTCTGTGATACAGAAACAGGGGGCGGTCTACTCATCCCCTGAGTATGTGATACAGAGACAGGGGGCGGTCTTCTCATCCACTGTGTCTGTGATACAGAGACAGGGGCCCTCTACTCATCCCCTGAGTATGTGATACAGAGACAGGGGGCGGTCTACTCATCCACTGAGTCTGTGATACAGAGACAGAGGGCGGTCTTCTCATCCACTGAGTCTGTGATACAGAGACAGAGGGCAGTCTACTCATCCACTGACTCTGTGATACAGAGACAGGAGGCGGTCTACTCATCCACTGTGTCTGTGATACAGAGACAGGGGGCGCTCTACTCATCCCTTGAGTCTGTGATACAGAGACAGGGGGCGGTCTACTCATTCCCTGAGTCTGTGATACATAAACAGTGTGTGGTCTACTCATCCCTTGAGGATGTGATACTGAGACAGGGGGCGGTCTATTCATCCCCTGAGTCTTTGATACAGAGACAGGGGCCCGTCTTCTCATCCACTGAGTCTGTGATACAGAGACAGGGGGCGGTCTACTCATCCACTGAGTCTGTGATACATAGACAGGGGGTGGTCTACTCATCCCTTGAGGATGTGATACAGAGACAGGGGGCGGTCTACTCATCCCTTGAGTCAGTGATACAGAGACAGGAGGCGGTCTACTCATCTACTGAGTCTGTGATACAGAGACAAAGGGCGCTCTACTCATCCCCTGTGTCCATGATAGAGAGACAGGGGGCGCTCTACTTATCCCCTGAGTCTATGATAGAGAGACAGCGGGCGGTCTGCTCATCCCCTGAGTCTTTGATACAGAGACAGGGGCCGGTCTTCTCATCCACTGAGCCTGTGATACAGAGAAAGGGGACAGACTACTCATCCACTGAGTCTGTGATACAGAGACAGGGGGCAGTGTACTCATCCCCTGAGTCTTTGATACAGCGAAAGGGGCCGTTCTTCTCATCCACTGAGTCTGTGATACAGAGACAGGGGACGGTCTACTCATCCAAAGAGTCTGTGATACAGAGACAGGGGGCGGTCTACTCATTCCCTGAGTCTGTGACACAGAGACAGGGGGCGGTCTACTCATCACCTGAGTCTGTGATTCGGAGACAGGGGGCGGTCTACTCACCCCTGAGTTGTTGATACAAAGACTGGGGGCCGTCTACTCATCCCCTGAGTTGTTGACACAAAGACAGGGGGTGGTCTACTCATCCCCTCAGTTTGTGATACAGAGACAGGGGGCGGTCTACACATCCCCTGAGTCTGTGATACAGAGACAGGAGGCGGTCTACTCATTCACTGAGTCTGTCATACAGAGAATGTGTGCGGTCTACTCATCACCTGAGTCTGTGATACAGAGACAGGGGGAGGTCTACTCATCCCCCGAGTGTGTGATAAAGAGACAGTGGGCGGTCTACTCATCAGCTGAGTGTGTGATAAAGAGACAGTGGGCGGTCTACTCACCACCTGAGTCTGTGATACAGAGACAGGGGGCGGTCTACTCATCCCCCGAGTCTGTGATACAGAGACAGGGGAAGGTCTACTCATCCCTTGAGTCTGAGATAAAGAGACAAGGGGCAGTTTACTCATCCCCTGGGTCTGTGATACAGAGGAAGGGGGCGGTCTACTCATCCCCTGAGTCTGTGATACAGAGACAGGGGGCGGTCTACTCATCCCCCGAGTTTGTGATACAGAGAAAGGGGGCAGTCTACTCATCCCCTGAGTCTGAGTTACAGAGACAAGAGGCAGTTTACTCATCCCCTGGGTCTGTGATTCAGAGGAAGGGGGCGGCCTACTCATTCCCTGAGTCTGTGATACAGAGACAGGGGGCGGTCTACTCATCCCGAGGTTGTTAGACAGAGACAGGGGGCGGTCCACTCATCCCCTGAGTCTGTGATACAGAGACAGGGGGTGGTCTACTCATCCCCCGAGTGTGTGACAAAGAGACAGGGGGCGGACTGCACATTCCCTGAGTCTGTGATACAGAGAAAGGGGGCAGTCTGCTCATCCCCTGAGTCTGAGATACAGAGACAAGGGGCAGTTTACTCATCCCCTGGGTCTGTGATTCAGAGGAAGGGGACTGTCTACCCATCCCCTGAGTCTGTGCCACAGAGACAGGGGGCGGTCTACACATCCCCTGAGTCTGTGATACAGAGACACGGAGGGGTCTACTCATCCCCTGAGTCTGTGATACAGAGACAGAAGGCGGTCTACTCATCCCATGAGTCTGTGATACAGAGACTGGGGGGGGTCTACTCATCCCCTGAGTCTGTGATACAGTGACAGGGGACAGTCTACTCATCCCGTGAGTCTGTGATGCAGAGACAGGGGGCGGTCTACTCATCCACTGAATCTGTGATACAAAGACAGGGGCCTGTCTAGTCAGCCACTGAGTCTGTGATACAGAGACAGCTGACGGTCTACTCATCCACTGAGTCTGAGATACAAAGACAGGGGCCGGTCTAGTCATCCAAAGCGTCTGTGATACAGAGACAGGGGGCGGTCTACACTTTCCCTGAGTCTGTGATACATAGACAGGGGGTGGTCTACTCATCCCTTGAGGATGTGATACAGAGACAGGGGGCGGTCTACTCATCCCTTGAGTCTGTGATGCAGAGACAGGAGGCGGTCTACTCATCTACTGAGTCTGTGATACAGAGACAGAGGGCGGTCTTCTCATCCACTGTGTCTGTGATACAGAGACAGGGGGCCGTCTACTCATCCCCTGAGTCTTTGATACAGAGACAGGGGCCGGTCTTCTCATCCACTGAGCCTGTGATACAGAGAAAGGGGACAGACTACTCATCCACTGAGTCTGTGATACAGAGACAGGGGACGGTCTACTCATCCAAAGAGTCTGTGATACAGAGACAGGGGACGGTCTACTCATCCAAAGAGTCTGTGATACAGAGACAGGGGGCGGTCTACTCATCTTTTGAGTCTGTGATTCAGAGACAGGGGGCGGTCTACTCATCACCTGAGTCTGTGATACAGAGACAGGGGGCGGTCTACTCATCCCCTGAGTTGTTGAAACAAAGACTGGGGGCGGTCTACTCATCCCCTGAGTTGGTGATACAAAGACAGGGATGGTCTCCTCATCCCGTGAGTTTGTGATACAGAGACAGGGGGCGGTCTACACATCCCCTGAGTCTGTGATACAGAGACAGGAGGCGGTCTACTCATTCACTGAGTCTGTCATACAGAGAATGTGTGCGGTCTACTCATCCCCCGAGTGTGTGATAAAGAGACAGTGGGCGGTCTACTCACCACCTGAGTCTGTGATACAGAGACAGGAGGCGGTCTACTCATTCCCTGAGTCTGTGATACAGAGGCAGGGGGCGGCCTACTCATCCCCCGAGTGTGTGATACAGAGAAAGGGGGCAGTCTACTCATCCCCTGAGTCTGAGATACAGAGACAAGGGGCAGTTTACTCATCCCCTGGGTCTGTGATTCAGAGGAAGGGGGCGGTCTACTCATCCCCTGAGTCTGTGATACAGAGACAGGGGGCGGTCTACTCATCCTGAGTTTGTTAGACAGAGACAGGGGGCGGTCTACTCATCCCCTGAGTCTGTGATACAGAGACAGGGGGTGGTCTACTCATCCCCCGAGTGTGTGATAATGAGACAGGGGGCGGACTACACATTCCCTGAGTCTGTGATACAGAGAAAGGGGGCAGTCTGCTCATCCCCTGAGTCTGAGATACAGAGACAAGGGGCAGTTTACTCATCCACTGAGTCTGTGACACAGAGACAGGGGGCGGTCTACACATCCCCTGAGTCTGTGATACAGAGACAGGGAGGGGTCTACTCATCCCCTGAGTCTGTGATACAGAGACAGGGGGCTGTCTACTCATCCACTGAGTCTGTGATACAGAAACAGGGGCCGGTCTAGTCATCCACTGACTCTGAGATAAAGAGACAGGGGGCGATCTACTCATCCACTGAATCTGTGACACAGAGACAGGGGGCGGTCTACTCATCCCCTGAGGATGTGATACAGAAACAGGGGGCGGTCTACTCATCCCATGAGTCTGTGATACAGAGACAGGGGGCGGTCTTCTCATCCGCTGTGTCTGTGATACAGAGACAGGGGGCGCTCTACTCATCCCCTGAGTCAGTGATTCAGAGACAGGGGGCGGTCTACTCATCCCCTGAGTCTGTGATACAGAGACAGGGGGTGGTCTACTCATCCCCCGAGTGTGTGATAATGAGACAGGGGGCGGACTGCACATTCCCTGAGTCTGTGATGCAGAGAAAGGGGGCAGTCTGCTCATCCCCTGAGTCTGAGATACAGAGACAAGGGGCAGTTTACTCATCCACTGAGTCTGTGACACAGAGACAGGGGGCGGTCTACACATCCCCTGAGTCTGTGATACAGAGACAGGGAGGGGTCTACTCATCCCCTGAGTCTGTGATACAGAGACAGGGGGCTGTCTACTCATCCACTGAGTCTGTGATACAGAAACAGGGGCCGGTCTAGTCATCCACTGACTCTGAGATAAAGAGACAGGGGGCGGTCTTCTCATCCACTGAATCTGTGACACAGAGACAGGGGGCGGTCTACTCATCCCCTGAGGATGTGATACAGAAACAGGGGGCGGTCTACTCATCCCATGAGTCTGTGATACAGAGACAGGGGGCGGTCTTCTCATCCACTGTGTCTGTGATTCAGAGACAGGGGGCGGTCTACTCATCCACTGTGTCTGTGATCCAGAGACAGGGGGCGGTCTACTCATCCACTGAGGATGTGATACAGAAACAGGGGGCGGTCTACTCATCCCATGAGTCTGTGATACAGAGACAGGGGGCGGTCTTCTCATCCACTGTGTCTGTGATTCAGAGACAGGGGGCGGTCTACTCACCAATGTGTCTGTGATACAGAGACAGGGGGCGGTCTACTCATCCCCTGAGTGTGTGATATCGAAACAGGGGGCAGTCTACTCATCCCCTGAATCTGTGATACAAAGACAGTGGACGGTCTACTCATCCCATGAGACTGTGATACAGAGGCAGGAGGCGGTCAACTCATCCCCTGAATCTGTGAAACAAAGACAGGGGTCGGTCTACTCTTCCCCTGAGTTGATGATACAGAGACAGGGGGCGTTCGACTCTTCCCCTGAGTCTGAGATACAGAGGCAGGAGGCGGTCAACTCATCCCCTGAATCTGTGATACAAAGACAGGGGTCGGTCTACTCTTCCCCTGAGTCGATGATACAGAGACAGGGGGCGTTCGACTCATCACCTGAGTCTGTGATACAGAGGAAGGGGACGGTCTACTCATCCCCTGAGCCTGTGATACAGAGACAGGGGCGGTCTACTCATCCCCTGAGTCCGTGATACAGAGGAAGGGGACGGTCAACTCATCCCCTGAGTCTGAGATACAGAGACAGGGGGCGGTCTACTCATCCCCTGAATCTGTGATACAGAGAAAGGGGGCAGTCTACTCATCCCCTGAGTCTGAGATACAGAGACAGGGGGCGGTCTACTCATCCCCTGGGTCTGTGATACAGAGGAAGGGGACAGTCTACTCATCCCCTGAGTCTGTGATACAGAGACAGGGGGCGGTCTACTCATCCCCTGAGTGTGTGATAAAGAGACGGGGCGGTCTACTCATTCCCTGAGTCTGTGATACAGAGAAAGGGGGCAGTCTACTCATCCCCTGAGTCTGAGATACAGAGACAAGGGGCAGTTTACTCTTCCCCTGGGTCTGTGATACAGAGGAAGGGGACGGTCTACTCATCCCCTGAGTCTGAGATACAGAGACAAGGGGCAGTTTACTCATCCCCTGAGTCTGTGATACAGAGACAGGGGGCGATCTACTCATCCTCTGCATGTGTGATACAAAGACAGGGGACGGTCTACTCATCCCCTGAGTCTGTGATACAGAGACAGGGGGCGATCTACTCATCCTCTGCATGTGTGATACAAAGACAGGGGACGGTCTACTCATCCCCTGAGTCCGTGATACAAAGACAGGGGGCGCTCTACTCATCCCCTGAGTCTGTGATACAAAGACAGGGGGCGCTCTACTCATCCCCTGAGTCTGTGATACAAAGACAGGGGACGGTCTACTCATCCCCTGAGTCCGTGATACAAAGACAGGGGGCGAACTACTCATCACTTGAGACTGTGATACAGAGACAGGGGGCAGTCTACTCATCCCCTGAGTCTGTGATACTGAGACAGGGGGCTGTCTCATCATCCCCTGAGTCTGTGATACAAAGACAGGGGACGGTCTACTCATCCCATGAGTCTGTGATATACAGGCAGGAGGCGGTCAACTCATCCCGAGAGTTTGTGATACAGAGACAGGGGGCGGTCTACTTATCATCTGAGTCTGTGGTACGGAGACAAGGGGCAGTTTACTCATCCCCTGAGTCTGTGATGCAGAGACAGGGGACGGTCTGCTCATCCACTGAGTGTGAGATACAGAGACAGGGGGCGGTCTACTCATCCACTGACTCTGTGATACAGAGACAGGGGGCGGTCTACTCATCCACTGAGTCTGTGATACAGAGACAGGGGGCGGTCTACTCATCCTCTGCATGTGTGATACAAAGACAGGGGACGGTCTACGCATCCCCTGAGTCAGTGATACAAAGACAGGGGGCGGTCTACTCATCCACTGACTCTGTGATACAGAGACAGGGGGCGGTCTACTCATCCACTGACTCTGTGATACAGAGACAGGGGGCGGACTACTCATCACTTGAGTCTGTGATACAGAGACAGGGGACGGTCTGCTCATCCACTGAGTGTGAGATACAGAGACAGGGGGCGGTCTTCTAATCCACTGACTCTGTGATACAAAGACAGGGGGCGGTCTTGTCATCCACTGAATCTGTGATACAGAGACAGGGGGCGGTCTACTCATCCACTGACTCTGTGATACAGAGACAGGGGGCGGTCTACTCATCCACTGAGTCTGTGATACAGAGACAGGGGGCGGTCTACTCATCCACTGAGTCACTGATACAGAAACAGGGGGCGATCTACTCATCCACTGACTCTGAGATACAGAGACAGGGGGCGGTCGACTCATCCACTGAGTCTGTGATACAGAGACAGAGGGCGGTCTACTCATTCACTGAGTCTGTGATACAGAAACAGGGGGTGGTCTACTCATTCCTTGAGTCTGTGACACAGAGACAGGGGCCGGGCTTCTCATCCAGTGAGTCTGTGACACAGAGATAGGGGGCGGTCTACTCATCCCCTGAGTCTGAGATACAAAGACAGGGGGCGGTCTACTTATCCCCTAAATTTGTGATACAGAGTCAGGGGGCAGTCTACTTATCCCCTCAGTTTGTGATGCAGAGACAGGGGGTGGTCTTCTCATCCCCTGAGTCTTTGATATAGAGACAGGGGCCGTTCTAGCCATCCACTGAGTCTGTGATGCCTAGACAGGGGGCGGTCTACTCATCCACTGAGTGTGTGATACAAAGACAGGGGGCGGTCTAGTCATCCCCTGAGTCTTTGATGCAGAGACAGGGGGCGGTCCTCTCATCCACTGAGCCTGTGATGCAGAGACAGGTGACGGTCTACTCATCCACTGACTCTGTGTTACAGAGACAGGGGGCGGTCTAGTCATCCCCTGAGTCTTTGATGCAGAGACAGGGGGCGGTCCTCTCATCCACTGAGCCTGTGATACAGAGACAGGTGACGGTCTACTCATCCACTGACTCTGTGTTACAGAGACAGGGGGCGGTCTACACATTCCCGGAATCAATGATACAGAGTCAGGGGGCGGTCTACTCATCCCCCGAGGCTGTGATACAGAGACAGGGAGCGGTCTACTCATCCCCCGAGTGTGTGATACAGAGACAGGGGGCGGTCTGCTCATACCCTGAGTCTGTGATACAGAGAAAGGGGGCTGTCTAATCATGCCCTGAGTCTGTGATACAGAGACAGGAGGCGGTCAACTCATCCCCTGGGTCTGTGATACAGAGATCGGGGGCGATTAACTCAATCGCTGAGTGTGAGATACAGAGACAGGGGGCGCTCTACTCATCCCCTGAGTCTGTGATACAGAGAAAGGGGGCGGTCTACTCATCCCCTCAGTATGTGATACAGAGACAGGGGTTGGTCTACTCATCCCCTGAGTCTTTAATACAGAGACAAGGGCCGGTCTACCCAACAACTGAGTCTGTGATGCCTAGACAGGGGGCGGTCTACTCATCCACTGAATGTGTGATACAAAGACAGGGGGCGGTCTACTCATCGCCGAGTGTGTGATACAGAGAAAGGGGGCGCTCTCCTCATTCCCTGAGCCTGTGATGCAGAGACAGGGGGCGGTCTACTCATCGCCGAGTGTGTGATACAGAGAAAGGGGCAGTCTACTCATCCCCTGAGTCTGAGATACAGAGACAAGGGGCAGTTTACTCATCCCCTGGGTCTGTGATAGAGAGGAAGGGGGTGGTCTACTCATCCCTTGAGTCTGTGATACAGAGACAGGGGGCGGTCTACTCATCTACTGACTCTGTGATGCAGAGACAGGGGGCGGTCTACTCATCCCCTGAGTCTGTGATACAGAGACAGGGGGCAGTCTGCTCATCCACTGAGTTTGTGATACAAAGACAGGGGACGGTCTACTCATCCACTGAGTCTGTGATACAGAGACAGGGGGCGGTCTACTTATCCCCTAAATTTGAGTTACAAAGACAGGGGGCGGTCTACTCATCCCCTAAATTTGTGATACAGAGACAGGGGGCAGTCTACTTATCCCCTCAGTTTGTGATACAGAGACAGGGGGTGGTCTACTCATCCCCTGAGTCTTTGATACAGAGACAGGGGCCGGTCTACCCATCCACTGAGTCTGTGATGCCCAGACAGGGGGCGGTCTACTCATCCACTGAGTGTGTGATACAAAGACAGGGGGCGGTCTACACATTCCCGGAATCAATGGTACAGAGTCAGGGGGCGGTCTACTCATCCCCCGAGGCTGTGATACAGAGACAGGGAGCGGTCTACTCATCCCCTGAGTCTGTGATACAGAGAAAGGGGGCTGTCTAATCATGCCCTGAGTCTGTGATACAGAGACAGGGGCCGGTCTACCCATCCACTGAGTCTGTGATGCCTAGACAGGGGGCGGTCTACTCATCCACTGAGTGTGTGATACAAAGAATGGGGCGGTCTACTCATCCCCTGACTCTGAGATACAGAGACAGGGGGCGGACTACTCATCCCCTGAGTCTTTGATACAGAGTCAGGGGGCGGTCTACTGATCCCCCGATTGTGTGATGCAGAGACAGGGGGCGGTCTTGCTCATCTCCGGAGTCTGTGATACAGAGCAGGGGGCGATTAACTCAATCGTTGAGTGTGAGATACAGAGACAGAGGGCTGTCTAATCATCCCCTGAGTCTGTGATACAGAGACAGGAGGCGGTCAACTCATCCCCTGAGTCTGTGATACAGAGACAGGGGGCAGTCGGCTCATCCCCACAGTATGTGATACAGAGACAGGGGGCGGTCTACTCATCCCCTGAGTCTGTGATACAGAGACAGGAGGCGGTCAACTCATCCCCTGAGTCTGTGATACAGAGACAGGGGGCAGTCTACTCATGCCCTGAGTCTGTGATACAGAGACAGGGGGCGGTCTTCTCATCCACTGAGTCTGTGATACAGAGACAGGTGACGGTCTACTCATCCACTGACTCTGTGATACAGAGACAGGGGGCGGTCTACTCATCCCCCGAGTCTGTGATACAGAGACAGGGGGCGGTCTACTCATCCCCTGAGTCTGAGATACAGAGACAAGGGGCAGTTTACTCATCCCCTGGGTCTGTGATAGAGAGGAATGGGGCGGTCTACTCATCCCTTGAGTCTGTGATACAGAGACAGGGGGCGGTCTACTCATCCCCTCAGTTTGTGATGCAGAGACAGGAGGCGGTCTACTCATCCCCTGAGTCTGTGACACAGAGACAGGGGGCAGTCTGCTCATCCACTGAGTTTGTGATACAAAGTCAGGGGACGGTCTACTCATCCACTGAGTCTGTGATACAGAGGCAGGGGGCGGTCTACTCATCCCCTAAATTTGAGTTACAAAGACAGGGGGCAGTCTACTCATCCCCTAAATTTGTGATACAGAGACAGGGGGCGGTCTACTTATCCCCTCAGTTTGTGATACAGAGACAGGGGGGTTTCTACTCATTCCCTGAGTCTTAGATACAGAGACAGGGGCCGGTCTACCCATCCACTGAGTCTGTGATGCCTCGACAGGGGGCGGTCTACTCATCCACTGAGTGTGTGATACAGAGACAGGGGGCGCTCGAACCATCCCCCGAGTGTGCGAGATGGGGACAGGGGGCGGTCTTCTCATACCCTGAGTCTGTGATGCAGAGACAGGGGACGGTCTACTCATCCACTGATTCTGAGATACAGAGACAGGGGGCGGTCTTCTCATCCAGTGACTCTGAGATACAGAGACAGGGGGGGGTCTAGTCATCCCCTGAGTCTGTGATACAGAGACAGGGCGGGGGTCTACTCATCCCCTGAGTCTGTGATACAGAGAAAGGGGGGGGGGTCTACTCATCCCCTGAGTCTGTGATACAGAGACAGGGCGGGGGTCTACTCATCCCGTGAGTGTGTGATACAAAGACAGGGGGCGGTCTACTCATCCCTTGTGGCTGTGATACAGAGACAGGGGGCTGTCTGCTCATCCACTGAGTGTGTAAAACAAAGACAGGGGACGGTCTACTCACCTCCTGAGTCTGTGATACAGAGACAGGGGGCGGTCTACTCTTCCACTGAGTGTGTAAAACAAAGACAGGGGACGGTCTACTCATCTCCTGAGTCTGTGATACAGATACAGGGGGCGGTCTACTCATCCCCTGATTCTGTGATACAGAGACAGGGGGCGGTCTAATCATCCCCTGAGTCTGTGATACAGAGACAGGGGGGCGGGTCTACTCATCCCGTGAGTGTGTGATACAGAGACAGGGGGCGGTCTACTCATCCCCTGAGTTTGTGATACAAAGACAGGGAGCGGTCTACTCATTCCCAGAGTCTGTGATACAGAGACAGGGGGCGGTCTACTCATCCCCTGAGTCTGTGATAAAGAGAAAGGGGGGGGGTCTACTCATCCCCTGAGTCTGTGATACAGAGACAGGGGGCGCTCTACTCATCCCCTGAGTCTGTTATACAGAGACAGGAGGCGGTCGACTCGTCCCCTGAGTCTGTGATACAAAGACAGGGGACGGACTGCTCATCCCCTGACTCTATGATACAGAGACAGGAGGCGGTCGACTCATCCCCTGAATCTGTGACACAAAGACAGGGTGCGGTCTACTCATCCCCCGAGTGTGTGATACAGAGACGGGGGGCGGTCTACTCATCCCATGTTTCTGTGATACAGAGACAGGGGGCCGTCTACCCATCCCCTAAATTTGTGATACAGAGACAGGGGGCGGTCTACTCATCCCTTGTGGCTGTGATACAGAGACAAGGGGCAGTTTACCCATCCACTGACTCTGAGATAAAGAGACAGGGGGCGGTCTACTCATCCACTGAGTCTTTGATACAGAGACAGGGGGCGGTCTACTCATCCCCCGAGTGTGTGATAGAGACAGGGGGCGGTCTACTCATTCCCTGAGTCTGTGATACAGAGAAAGGGGGCAGTTTACTCATCCCCTGAGTCTGAGATACAGAGACAAGGGGCAGTTTACTCATCCCCTGGGTCTGTGATACAGAGGAAGGGGGCGGTCTACTCATTCACTGAGTCTGTGATACAGAAACAGGGGGCGGTCTACTCATCCACTGACTCTGTGATCCAGAGACAGGGGGCGGTCTACTCATCCACTGTGTCTGTGATACAGAAACAGGGGGCGGTCTACTCATCCCCTGAGTCTGTGATACAGAGACAGGGGGCGGTCGACTCATCCACTGTGTCTGTGATACAGAAACAGGGGGCGGTCTACTCATCCACTGACTCTGTGATCCAGAGACAGGGGGCGGTCGACTCATCCCCTGAGTCTGTGATACAGAGACAGGGGGCGGTCTTCTCATCCATTGAGTCTGTGATACAGAGACAGAGGGCAGTCTACTCATTCACTGAGCTGTGATACAGAGACAGGGGGCGGTCTACTCATTCCCTGAGTCTGTGATACATAGACAGGGGGTGGTCTACTCATCCCTTGAGTATGTGATACAGAGACAGGGGGCGGTCTACTCATCCCTTGATCTGTGATACAGAGACAGGAGGCGGTCTACTCATCCCCTGAGTCTATGATAGAGAGACAGGGGGCGCTCTACTCATCCCCTGGGTCTGTGATTCAGAGGAAGGGGGCGGTCTACGCATCCCCTGAGTCTGTGATACAGAGACAGGGGGCGGTCTTCTCATCCCGAGTTGTTAGACAGAGACAGGGGGCGGTCTACTCATCCCCTGAGTCAGTGATACAAAGACAGGGGCCGGTCTAGTCAGCCACGGATTCTGTGATACAGAGACAGGGGGCTGTCTTCTCATCCACTGAGTCTGTGAAACAGAGATATGGGATGGTCTACTCATCCCCTGACTCTGAGATACAGAGAAAGGGGGCGGTCTACTCATCCCCTGAGTCTGTGATGCAGAGACAGGGGGCGGTCCACTCATCCACTGAGTCTGTGAAACAGAGACATGGGATGGTCTACTCATCCCCTGACTCTGAGATACAGAGAAAGGGGGCGGTCTTCTCATCCACTGAGTCTGTGAAACAGAGACATGGGATGGTCTACTCATTCCCTGACTCTGAGATGCAGAGAATGGGGGCGGTCTACTCATCCCCTGAGTCTGTGATGCAGAGACAGGGGGCGGTCTACTCATCCACTGAATCTGTGATACAGAGACAGGGGGCGGTCTACTCATCCCCTGAGTCTGTGATTCAGAGACAGGGGGCGGTCTACTCATCCACTGAGTCTTTGATACAGAGACAGGGGCCTGCCTTCTCATCCCCTGAGTATCTGATACAGAAACAGGGGGCGGTCTACTCATCCCCTGAGTCTGTGATACAGAGACAGGGGGCGGTCTACTCATCCCTTGAGTCTGTGATACAGAGACAGGGGGCGGTCTACTCATCACCTGAGTCTGTGATACAGAGACAGGGGGTGGTCTACTCATCCCCTGAGTTGTTGATACAAAGACTGGGGGCGGTCTACTCATCCCCTGAGTTGGTGATACAAAGACAGGGGGCGGTCTACTCATCCCCTGAGTTTGTGATACAGAGACAGGGGGCGGTCTACACATCCCCTGAGTCAGTGATACAAAGACAGGGGCCGGTCTAGTCAGCCACGGATTCTGTGATACAGAGACAGGGGGCTGTCTTGTCATCCACTGAGTCTGTGAAACAGAGACATGGGATGGTCTAATCATCCCCTGACTCTGAGATACAGAGAAAGGGGGCGGTCTACTCATCCCCTGAGTCTGTGATGCAGAGACAGGGGGCGGTCTTCTCATCCACTGAGTCTGTGAAACAGAGACATGGGATGGGCTACTCATCCCCTGACTCTGAGATACAGAGAAAGGGGGCGGTCTTCTCATCCACTGAGTCTGTGAAACAGAGACATGGGATGGTCTACTCATCCCCTGACTCTGAGATACAGAGAATGGGGGCGGTCTACTCATCCCCTGAGTCTGTGATGCAGAGACAGGGGACGGTCTACTCATCCACTGAGTCTGTGATACAGAGACAGGGGGCACTCTACTCAGCCCCAAAGTCCCTGAAATACAGACAGGGGGCAGTCTACTCATCCCCTGAGTCTGAGATACATAGACAAGGGGCAGTTTACTCATCCCCTGGGTCTGTGATTCAGAGGAAGGGGGCGGTCTACTCATCCCCTGAGTCTGTGATACAGAGACAGGGGGCGGTCTACTCATCCCGAGTTTGTTAGGCAGAGACATGGGGCGGTCTGCTCATCCCCTGAGTCTGTCATACAGAGAATGTGTGCGGTCTACACATCACCTGAGTCTGTGATACAGAGACAGGGGGCGGTCTACTCATCCCCCGAGTGTGTGATAAAGAGACAGGGGGCGGTCTACTCATTCCCTGAGTCTGTGATACAGAGACAAGGGCCGGTCTAGTCATCCACTGACTCTGAGATACAGAGAAAGGGGGCGGTCTTCTCATCCACTGTGGCTGTGATACAGAGACAGGGGGGGCTCTACTCATCCCCTGAGTATGTGATACAGAAACAGGGGGCGGTCTACTCATTCCCTAAATTTGTGATACAGAGACAGGGGGCACTCTACTCAGCCCCAAAGTCCCTGAAATACAGACAGGCGCCAGTCTACTCATCCCCTGAGTCTGAGATACAGAGACAAGGGGCAGTTTACTCATCCACTGACTCTGAGATAAAGAGACAGGGGGCGGTCTGCTCATCCCCTGAGTCTGTGATACAGAGACAGGGGGCGGTCTACTCATCCCCTGTGTCTGATACAGAGACAGGGGGCGGTCTACTCATCTCCTGAGTCTGTGATACAGAGACAGGGGGCGGTCTACTCATCCACTGAGTCTGTGACACAGAGACAGGGGGCTGTCTACTCATCCACTGAGTCTGTGATACAGAAACAGGGGGCGGTCTACTCATCCACTGAATCTGTGATACAGAGACAGAGGGCGGTCTACTCATCCACTGAGTCTGTGATACAGAAACAGGGGGCGGTCTACTCATCCCCTGAGTCTGTGATACAGAGACAGGGGGCGGTCTACCCATCTCCTGAGTCTGTGATACAGAGACAGGGGGCGGTCTACTCATACACTGAGTATGTGATACAAAGACAAGGGCCGGTCTAGTCATCCACTGACTCTGAGATACGGAGAAAGGGGGCGGTATTCTCATCCCCTGAGTCTGTGATACAGAGACAGGGGGCGGTCTACTCATCCCCTGAGTTTGTGATACAATGACAGGGGTCGGTCTACTCATCCCCTGAGTCTGTGATACAGAGACAGGGGTCGGTCTACTCATCCCCTGAGTCTGTGATACAGAGACAGGGGTCGGTCTACTCATCCCCTGAGTCTGTGATACAGAGACAGGGGGCGGTCTACACATCCCGAGTTTATTAGACAGAGACAGGGGGCGGTCAACTCATCCCCTGAGTCTGTCATACAGAGAATGTGTGCGGTCTACACATCACCTGAGTCTGTGATACAGAGACAGGGGGCTGTCTACTCATCCCCCGAGTGTGTGACAAAGAGACAGGGGGCGGTCTACTCATTCCCTGAGTCTGTGATGCAGAGAAAGGGGGCAGTCTACTCATCCCCTGAGTCTGAGATACAGAGACAAGGGGGAGTTTACTCATCCCCTGGGTCTGTGATACAGAGGAAGGGGGCGGTCTACTCATCCCCTGAGTCTGTGATACAGAGACAGGGGGGGGTCTACTCATCCCCTGAGTCTGTGATACAGAGACAGGGGGCGGTCTACTCATCCCCTGCGTCTGTGATACAGAGACTGGGGGGGGTCTACTCATCCCCTGAGTCTGTGATTCATAGACAAGGGGCTGTCTACTCATCCACTGAGTCTGTGATGCAGAGACAGGGGGTGGTCTACTCATCCCCTGAGTCTGTGATGCAGAGACAGGGGGCGGTCTACTCATCCACTGAGTCAGTGATACAAAGACAGGGGCCGGTCTAGTCAGCCAGGGATTCTGTGATACAGAGACAGGGGGCTGTCTTCTCATCCACTGAGTCTGTGAAACAGAGATATGGGATGGTCTACTCATCCCCTGACTCTGAGATACAGAGAAAGGGGGCGGTCTACTCATCCCCTGAGTCTGTGATGCAGAGACAGGGGGCGGTCTACTCATCCACTGAGTCTGTGAAACAGAGACATGGGATGGTCTACTCATCCACTGAGTCTGAGATGCAGAGAAAGGGGGCGGTCTTCTCATCCACTGAGTCTGTGAAACAGAGACATGGGATGGTCTGCTCATCCCCTGACTCTGAGATACAGAGAATAGGGGCGGTCTTCTCATCCCCTCAGTCTGTGATGCAGAGACGGGGGGCGGTCTACGCATCCACTGAATCTGTGATACAGAGACAGGGGGCGGTCTACTCATCCCCTGAGTCTGTGATGCAGAGACAGGGGGCGGTCTATGCATCCACTGAATCTGTGATACAGAGACAGGGGGCGGTCTACTCATCCACTGAGTCTGTGATACAGAGACAGGGGGCGGTCTACTCATCCCCTGAGTCTGTGATTCAGAGACAGGGGGCGGTCTACTCATCCACTGAGTCTGTGATGCAGAGACAGGGGGCGGTCTACTCATCCACTGAATCTGTGATACAGAGACAGGGGGCGGTCTACTCATCCCCTGAGTCTGTGATTCAGAGACAGGGGGCGGTCTACTCATCCACTGAGTCTGTGATACAGAGACAGGGGGCGGTCTACTCATCCCCTGAGTATGTGATACAGAAACAGGGGGCGGTCTACTCATCCCCTGAGTCTGTGATACAGAGACAGGGGGCGGTCTACTCATTCACTGAGTCTGTGATACAGAAACAGGGGGCGGTCTACTCATCCACTGAGTCTGTGAAACAGAGACATGGGATGGTCTACTCATCCCCTGACTCTGAGATGCAGAGAATGGGGGCGGTCTACTCATCCCCTGAGTCTGTGATGCAGAGACAGGGGGCGGTCTACTCATCCACTGAATCTGTGATACAGAGACAGGGGGCGGTCTACTCATCCCCTGAGTCTGTGATTCAGAGACAGGGGGCGGTCTACTCATCCACTGAGTCTTTGATACAGAGACAGGGGCCTGCCTTCTCATCCCCTGAGTATGTGATACAGAAACAGGGGGCGGTCTACTCATCCCCTGAGTCTGTGATACAGAGACAGGGGGCGGTCTACTCATCCCTTGAGTCTGTGATACAGAGACAGGGGGCGGTCTACTCATCACCTGAGTCTGTGATACAGAGACAGGGGGCGGTCTACTCATCTCCTGAGTCTGTGATACAGAGACAGGGGGCGGTCTACTCATCCACTGAGTCTGTGAAACAGAGACATGGGATGGTCTACTCATCCCCTGACTCTGAGATGCAGAGAATGGGGGCGGTCTACTCATCCCCTGAGTCTGTGATGCAGAGACAGGGGGCGGTCTACTCATCCACTGAATCTGTGATACAGAGACAGGGGGCGGTCTACTCATCCCCTGAGTCTGTGATTCAGAGACAGGGGGCGGTCTACTCATCCACTGAGTCTTTGATACAGAGACAGGGGCCTGCCTTCTCATCCCCTGAGTATGTGATACAGAAACAGGGGGCGGTCTACTCATCCCCTGAGTCTGTGATACAGAGACAGGGGGCGGTCTACTCATCCCTTGAGTCTGTGATACAGAGACAGGGGGCGGTCTACTCATCACCTGAGTCTGTGATACAGAGACAGGGGGCGGTCTACTCATCCCCTGAGTTGTTGATACAAAGACTGGGGGCGGTCTACTCATCCCCTGAGTTGGTGATACAAAGACAGGGGGCGGTCTACTCATCCCCTGAGTTTGTGATACAGAGACAGGGGGCGGTCTACACATCCCCTGAGTCAGTGATACAAAGACAGGGGCCGGTCTAGTCAGCCACGGATTCTGTGATACAGAGACAGGGGGCTGTCTTGTCATCCACTGAGTCTGTGAAACAGAGACATGGGATGGTCTAATCATCCCCTGACTCTGAGATACAGAGAAAGGGGGCGGTCTACTCATCCCCTGAGTCTGTGATGCAGAGACAGGGGGCGGTCTTCTCATCCACTGAGTCTGTGAAACAGAGACATGGGATGGTCTACTCATCCCCTGACTCTGAGATACAGAGAAAGGGGGCGGTCTTCTCATCCACTGAGTCTGTGAAACAGAGACATGGGATGGTCTGCTCATCCCCTGACTCTGAGATACAGAGAATAGGGGCGGTCTTCTCATCCCCTCAGTCTGTGATGCAGAGACGGGGGGCGGTCTACGCATCCACTGAATCTGTGATACAGAGACAGGGGGCGGTCTACTCATCCCCTGAGTCTGTGATGCAGAGACAGGGGGCGGTCTATGCATCCACTGAATCTGTGATACAGAGACAGGGGGCGGTCTACTCATCCACTGAGTCTGTGATACAGAGACAGGGGGCGGTCTACTCATCCCCTGAGTCTGTGATTCAGAGACAGGGGGCGGTCTACTCATCCACTGAGTCTGTGATGCAGAGACAGGGGGCGGTCTACTCATCCACTGAATCTGTGATACAGAGACAGGGGGCGGTCTACTCATCCCCTGAGTCTGTGATTCAGAGACAGGGGGCGGTCTACTCATCCACTGAGTCTGTGATACAGAGACAGGGGGCGGTCTACTCATCCCCTGAGTATGTGATACAGAAACAGGGGGCGGTCTACTCATCCCCTGAGTCTGTGATACAGAGACAGGGGGCGGTCTACTCATTCACTGAGTCTGTGATACAGAAACAGGGGGCGGTCTACTCATCCACTGAGTCTGTGAAACAGAGACATGGGATGGTCTACTCATCCCCTGACTCTGAGATGCAGAGAATGGGGGCGGTCTACTCATCCCCTGAGTCTGTGATGCAGAGACAGGGGGCGGTCTACTCATCCACTGAATCTGTGATACAGAGACAGGGGGAGGTCTACTCATCCCCTGAGTCTGTGATTCAGAGACAGGGGGCGGTCTACTCATCCACTGAGTCTTTGATACAGAGACAGGGGCCTGCCTTCTCATCCCCTGAGTATGTGATACAGAAACAGGGGGCGGTCTACTCATCCCCTGAGTCTGTGATACAGAGACAGGGGGCGGTCTACTCATCCCTTGAGTCTGTGATACAGAGACAGGGGGCGGTCTACTCATCACCTGAGTCTGTGATACAGAGACAGGGGGCGGTCTACTCATCTCCTGAGTCTGTGAAACAGAGACATGGGATGGTCTACTCATCCCGTGACTCTGAGATGCAGAGAATGGGGGCGGTCTACTCATCCCCTGAGTCTGTGATGCAGAGACAGGGGGCGGTCTACTCATCCACTGAATCTGTGATACAGAGACAGGGGGCGGTCTACTCATCCCCTGAGTCTGTGATTCAGAGACAGGGGGCGGTCTATTCATCCACTGAGTCTTTGATACAGAGACAGGGGCCTGCCTTCTCATCCCCTGAGTATGTGATACAGAAACAGGGGGCGGTCTACTCATCCCCTGAGTCTGTGATACAGAGACAGGGGGCGGTCTACTCATCCCTTGAGTCTGTGATACAGAGACAGGGGGCGGTCTACTCATCACCTGAGTCTGTGATACAGAGACAGGGGGCGGTCTACTCATCCCCTGAGTTGTTGATACAAAGACTGGGGGCGGTCTACTCATCCCCTGAGTTGGTGATACAAAGACAGGGGGCGGTCTACTCATCCCCTGAGTTTGTGATACAGAGACAGGGGGCGGTCTACACATCCCCTGAGTCAGTGATACAAAGACAGGGGCCCGTCTAGTCAGCCACGGATTCTGTGATACAGAGACAGGGGGCTGTCTTGTCATCCACTGAGTCTGTGAAACAGAGACATGGGATGGTCTAATCATCCCCTGACTCTGAGATACAGAGAAAGGGGGCGGTCTACTCATCCCCTGAGTCTGTGATGCAGAGACAGGGGGCGGTCTTCTCATCCACTGAGTCTGTGAAACAGAGACATGGGATGGTCTACTCATCCCCTGACTCTGAGATACAGAGAAAGGGGGCGGTCTTCTCATCAACTGAGTCTGTGAAACAGAGACATGGGATGGTCTACTCATCCCCTGACTCTGAGATACAGAGAATGGGGGCGGTCTACTCATCCCCTGAGTCTGTGATGCAGAGACAGGGGACGGTCTACTCATCCACTGAGTCTGTGATACAGAGACAGGGGGCACGCTACTCAGCCCCAAAGTCCCTGAAATACAGACAGGGGGCAGTCTACTCATCCCCTGAGTCTGAGATACAGAGACAAGGGGCAGTTTACTCATCCCCTGGGTCTGTGATTCAGAGGAAGGGGGCGGTCTACTCATCCCCTGAGTCTGTGATACAGAGACAGGGGGCGGTCTACTCATCCCGAGTTTGTTAGGCAGAGACATGGGGCGGTCTGCTCATCCCCTGAGTCTGTCATACAGAGAATGTGTGCGGTCTACACATCACCTGAGTCTGTGATACAGAGACAGGGGGCGGTCTACTCATCCCCCGAGTGTGTGATAAAGAGACAGGGGGCGGTCTACTCATTCCCTGAGTCTGTGATACAGAGACAAGGGCCGGTCTAGTCATCCACTGACTCTGAGATACAGAGAAAGGGGGCGGTCTTCTCATCCACTGTGGCTGTGATACAGAGACAGGGGGGGCTCTACTCATCCCCTGAGTATGTGATACAGAAACAGGGGGCGGTCTACTCATTCCCTAAATTTGTGATACAGAGACAGGGGGCACTCTACTCAGCCCCAAAGTCCCTGAAATAAAGACAGGGGCCAGTCTACTCATCCCCTGAGTCTGAGATACAGAGACAAGGGGCAGTTTACTCATCCACTGACTCTGAGATAAAGAGACAGGGGGCGGTCTGCTCATCCCCTGAGTCTGTGATACAGAGACAGGGGGCGGTCTACTCATCCCCTGTGTCTGATACAGAGACAGGGGGCGGTCTACTCATCTCCTGAGTCTGTGATACAGAGACAGGGGGCGGTCTATTCATCCACTGAGTCTGTGACACAGAGACAGGGGACTGTCTACTCATCCACTGAGTCTGTGATACAGAAATAGGGGGCGGTCTACTCATCCACTGAATCTGTGATACAGAGACAGAGGGCGGTCTACTCATCCACTGAGTCTGTGATACAGAAACAGGGGGCGGTCTACTCATCCCCTGAGTCTGTGATACAGAGACAGGGGGCGGTCTACTCATCTCCTGAGTCTGTGATACAGAGACAGGGGGCGGTCTACTCATACACTGAGTATGTGATACAAAGACAAGGGCCGGTCTAGTCATCCACTGACTCTGAGATACGGAGAAAGGGGGCGGTATTCTCATCCCCTGAGTCTGTGATACAGAGACAGGGGGTGGTCTACTCATCCCCTGAGTTTGTGATACAATGACAAGGGTTGGTCTACTCATCCCCTGAGTCTGTGATACAGAGACAGGGGTCGGTCTACTCATCCCCTGAGTCTGTGATACAGAGACAGGGGTCGGTCTACTCATCCCCTGAGTCTGTGATACAGAGACAGGGGGCGGTCTACTCATCCCGAGTTTATTAGACAGAGACAGGGGGCGGTCTACTCATCCCCTGAGTCTGTCATACAGAGAATGTGTGCGGTCTACACATCACCTGAGTCTGTGATACAGAGACAGGGGGCGGTCTACTCATCCCCCGAGTGTGTGATAAAGAGACAGGGGGCGGTCTACTCATTCCCTGAGTCTGTGATGCAGAGAAAGGGAGCAGTCTACTCATCCCCTGAGTCTGAGATACAGAGACAAGGGGCAGTTTACTCATCCCCTGGGTCTGTGATACAGAGGAAGGGGGCGGTCTACTCATCCCCTGAGTCTGTGATCCAGAGACAGGGGGGGGTCTACTCATCCCCTGAGTCTGTGATACAGAGACAGGGGGCTGTCTACTCATCCCCTGCGTCTGTGATACAGAGACTGGGGGGGGTCTACTCATCCCCTGAGTCTGTGATTCATAGACAAGGGGCTGTCTACTCATCCACTGAGTCTGTGATGCAGAGACAGGGGACGATCTACTCATCCCCTGAGTCTGTGATGCAGAGACAGGGGGCGGTCTACTCATCCACTGAGTCAGTGATACAATGACAGGGGCCGGTCTAGTCAGCCAGGGATTCTGTGATACAGAGACAGGGGGCTGTCTTCTCATCCACTGAGTCTGTGAAACAGAGATATGGGATGGTCTACTCATCCCCTGACTCTGAGATGCAGAGAAAGGGGGCGGTCTACTCATCCCCTGAGTCTGTGATGCAGAGACAGAGGGCGGTCTACTCATCCACTGAGTCTGTGAAACAGAGACATGGGATGGTCTACTCATCCACTGAGTCTGAGATGCAGAGAAAGGGGGCGGTCTTCTCATCCACTGAGTCTGTGAAACAGAGACATGGGATGGTCTACTCATCCCCTGACTCTGAGATACAGAGAATAGGGGCGGTCTTCTCATCCCCTGAGTCTGTGATGCAGAGACAGGGGGCGGTCTACGCATCCACTGAATCTGTGATACAGAGACAGGGGGCGGTCTACTCATCCCCTGAGTCTGTGATGCAGAGACAGGGGGCGGTCTACGCATCCACTGAATCTGTGATACAGAGACAGGGGGCGGTCTACTCATCCACTGAGTCTGTGATACAGAGACAGGGGGCGGTCTACTCATCCCCTGAGTCTGTGATTCAGAGACAGGGCGCGGTCTACTCATCCACTGAGTCTGTGATGCAGAGACAGGGGGCGGTCTACTCATCCACTAAATCTGTGATACAGAGACAGGGGGCGGTCTACTCATCCCCTGAGTCTGTGATTCAGAGACAGGGGGCGGTCTACTCATCCACTGAGTCTGTGATACAGAGACAGGGGGCGGTCTACTCATCCCCTGAGTATGTGATACAGAAACAGGGGGCGGTCTACTCATCCCCTGAGTCTGTGATACAGAGACAGGGGGCGGTCTACTCATTCACTGAGTCTGTGATACAGAAACAGGGGGCGGTCTACTCATCCACTGACTCTGTGGTCCAGAGACAGGGGGCGGTCGACTCATCCACCGAGTCTGTGATACAGAGACAGGGGGCGGTCTACTCATTCACTAATCTGTGATACAGAGACAGGGGGCGGTCTACTCATCCCTTGAGTCTGTGATACAGAGACAGGAGGCGGTCTACTCATCCCCTGAGTCTATGATACAGAGACAGGGGGCGGTCTATTCATCCCCTGAGTCTTTGATACAGAGACAGGGGCATGCCTTCTCATCCCATGAGTATGTGATACAGAAACAGGGGGCAGTCTACTCATCCCCTGAGTCTGTGATACAGAGACAGGGGGCGGTCTACTCATCACCTGAGTTGTTGATACAAAGACTGGGGGCGGTCTACTCATCCCCTGAGTTGGTGATACAAAGACAGGGGGCGGTCTACTCATCCCCTGAGTTTGTGATACAGAGACAGGGGGCGGTCTACACATCCCCTGAGTCAGTGATACAAAGACAGGGGCCGGTCTAGTCAGCCACGGATTCTGTGATACAGAGACAGGGGGCTGTCTTCTCATCCACTGAGTCTGTGAAACAGAGATATGGGATGTTCTAATCATCCCCTGACTCTGAGATACAGAGAAAGGGGGCGGTCTACTCATCCCCTGAGTCTGTGATGCAGAGACAGGGGGCGGTCTTCTCATCCACTGAGTCTGTGAAACAGAGACATGGGATGGTCTACTCATCCCCTGACTCTGAGATAAGGAGAAAGGGGGCGGTCTTCTCATCCACTGAGTCTGTGAAACAGAGACATGGGATGGTCTACTCATCCCCTGACTCTGAGATACAGAGAATGGGGGCGGTCTACTCATCCCCTGAGTCTGTGATGCAGAGACAGGGGACGGTCTACTCATCCACTGAGTCTGTGATACAGAGACAGGGGGCACTCTACCCAGCCCCAAAGTCCCTGAAATACAGACAGGGGGCAGTCTACTCATCCCCTGAGTCTGAGATACAGAGACAAGGGGCAGTTTACTCATCCCCTGGGTCTGTGATTAAGAGGAAGGGGGCGGTCTACTCATCCCCTGAGTCTGTGATACAGAGACAGGGGGCGGTCTACTCATCCCGAGTTTGTTAGACAGAGACATGGGGCGGTCTGCTCATCCCCTGAGTCTGTCATACAGAGTATGTGTGCGGTCTACACATCACCTGAGTCTGTGATACAGAGACAGGGGGCGGTCTACTCATCCCCCGAGTGTGTGATAAAGAGACAGGGGGCGGTCTACTCATTCCCTGAGTCTGTGATACAGAGACAAGGGCCGGACTAGTCATCCACTCACTCTGAGATACAGAGAAAGGGGGCGGTCTTCTCATCCACTGTGGCTGTGATACAGAGACAGGGGGGGCTCCACTCATCCCCTGAGTATGTCATACAGAAACAGGGGGCGGTCTACTCATTCCCTGAGTCTGTAATACAGAGACAGTGGGCGGTCTACTCATTCCCTAAATTTGTGATACAGAGACAGGGGGCACTCTACTCAGCCCCAAAGTCCCTGAAATACAGACAGGGGCCAGTCGACTCATCCCCTGAGTCTGAGATACAGAGACAAGGGGCAGTTTACTCATCCACTGACTCTGAGATAAAGAGACAGGGGGCGGTCTGCTCATCCCCTGAGTCTGTGATACAGAGACAGGGGGCGGTCTACTCATCCCCTGAGTCTGATACAGAGACAGGGGGCGGTCTACTCATCTCCTGAGTCTGTGATACAGAGACAGGGGGCGGTCTACTCATCCACTGAGTCTGTGACACAGAGACAGGGGGCTGTCTATTCATCCACTGAGTCTGTGATACAGAAACAGTGGGCGGTCTACTCATCCCCTGAGTCTGTGATACAGAGACAGGGGGCGGTCTACTCATCCCCTGAGTCTGTGATACAGAGACAGGGGTCGGTCTACTCATCCCCTGAGTCTGTGATACAGAGACAGGGGGCGGTCTACTCATCCCTTGAGTCTGTGATACAGAGACAGGGGGCGGTCTACTCATCCCCTGAGTCTGTCATACAGAGAATGTGTGCGGTCTACACATCACCTGAGTCTGTGATACAGAGACAGGGGGCGGTCTACTCATCCCCCGAGTGTGTGATAAAGAGACAGGGGGCGGTCTACTCATTCCCTGAGTCTGTGATGCAGAGGAAGGGTGCGGTCTACTCATCCCTTTAGTCTGTGATACAGGGACAGGGGGCGGTCTACTCATCCCCTCAGTTTGTGATGCAGAGACAGGGGGCGGTCTACTCATCCCCTGAGTTTGTGATACAAAGACAGGGAACTGTCTACTCATCCACTGAGTCTGTGATACAGGTACAGGGAGCGGTCTACTCATCCCCTAAATTTGTGATACAGAGACAGGGGGCGGTCTACTTATCCCCTCAGTTTGTGATACAGAGACAGGGGGCGGTCGACTCATTCCCTGAGTCTGTGATGCCTAGACAGGGGGCGGTCTACTCATCCACTGAGTGTGTGATACAGAGACAGGGGGCGGTCTACCCTTCCACTGAGTCTGTGATGCCTAGACAGGGGGCGGTCTAGTCTTCCCCTGACTCTGAGATACAGAGACAGGGGGCGGACTACTCATCCCCTGAGTCTTTGATACAGAGACAGGTGACGGTCTACTCATCCACTGACTCTGTGTTACAGAGACAGGGGGCGGGCTACACATTCCCGGAATCAATGATACAGAGTCAGGGGGCGGTCTACTCATCCCCCGAGGCTGTGATACAGAGACAGGGAGCGGTCTATTCATCGCCCGAGTTTGTGACACAGAGACAGGGGGCGGGCTACACATTCCCGGAATCAATGATACAGAGTCAGGGGGCGGTCTACTCATCCCCCGAGTGTGTGATACAGAGACAGGGGGCGATTAACTCAATCGCTGAGTGTGAGATACAGAGACAGGGGGCGGTCTACTCATCCCCTGAGTCTGTGATACAGAGACAGGGGGCGGTCTACTCATCCCCTAAATTTGAGTTACAAAGACAGGGGGCGGTCTACTTATCCCCTCAGTATGTGAGACAGAGACAGGGGTTGGTCTACTCATCCACTGAGTCTGTGATGCCTAGACAGAGGGCGGTGTACTCATCCACTGAGTGTGTGATACAAAGACAGGGGGCGGTCTACTCATCCCCTCAGTTTGTGATACAGAGACAGGGGGCAGTCTGCTCATCCCCTCAGTATGTGATACAGAGACAGGGGGCGGTCTACTCATCCCCTGAGTCTGTGATACAGAGACAGGGGGCGGTCTTCTCATCCACTGAGTCTGTGATACAGAGTTAGGTGACGGTCTACTCATCCACTGACTCTGTGATACAGAGACAGGGGGCGGTCTATTCATCGCTCAGTGTGTGATACAGAGAAAGGGGGCAGTCTACTCATCCCCTGAGTCTTTGAAACAGAGACAGGGGGCGGTCTACTCATCCACTGACTCTGTGTTACAGAGACAGGGGGCGCTCTACACATCCCCTGAGTCTGTGATGCAGAGACAGTGGGCGGTCTACTCATCACATGAGTCTGTGATACAGAGACAGGGGGCGGTCTGTTCATCCCCTCAGTATGTGATACAGAGACAGGGGGCGGTCTTCTCATCCACTGAGTCAGTGATACAGAGTTAGGTGACGGTCTACTCATCCACTAACTCTGTGATACAGAGACAGGGGGCGGTCTGCTCATCGACTGAGTCTGTGACACAGAGACAGGGGGCGGTCTACTCATCCACTGACTCTGTGATACAGAGACAGGGGGCGGTCTACTCATCCCCTGAGTCTGTGACACAGAGACAGGGGGCGGTCTACTCATCCCCCGATTGTATGATACAGAGACAGGGGGCGGTCTACTCATCCCCTGAGTCTGTGATACAAGACAGGGGGCGTTCTACTCATCGCCCGAGTGTGTGATACAAGACAGGGGGCGTTCTACTCATCGCCCGAGTGTGTGATACAGAGACAGGGGGCGCTCTCCTCCTCCCCGGGCTCTGTGATACAGAGACAGGGGGCGCTCTACTCATCCGCTGAGTCTGTGATACAGAGACAGGGGGCGGTCTACTCATCCCCTGAGTATGTGATACAGAAACAGGGGGCGGTCTACTCATCCCCTGAGTCTGTGATACAGAGACAGGGGGCGGTCTACTCATTCACTGAGTCTGTGATACAGAAACAGGGGGCGGTCTACTCATCCACTGAGTCTGTGAAACAGAGACATGGGATGGTCTACTCATCCCCTGACTCTGAGATGCAGAGAATGGGGGCGGTCTACTCATCCCCTGAGTCTGTGATGCAGAGACAGGGGGCGGTCTACTCATCCACTGAATCTGTGATACAGAGACAGGGGGAGGTCTACTCATCCCCTGAGTCTGTGATTCAGAGACAGGGGGCGGTCTACTCATCCACTGAGTCTTTGATACAGAGACAGGGGCCTGCCTTCTCATCCCCTGAGTATGTGATACAGAAACAGGGGGCGGTCTACTCATCCCCTGAGTCTGTGATACAGAGACAGGGGGCGGTCTACTCATCCCTTGAGTCTGTGATACAGAGACAGGGGGCGGTCTACTCATCACCTGAGTCTGTGATACAGAGACAGGGGGCGGTCTACTCATCTCCTGAGTCTGTGAAACAGAGACATGGGATGGTCTACTCATCCCGTGACTCTGAGATGCAGAGAATGGGGGCGGTCTACTCATCCCCTGAGTCTCTGATGCAGAGACAGGGGGCGGTCTACTCATCCACTGAATCTGTGATACAGAGACAGGGGGCGGTCTACTCATCCCCTGAGTCTGTGATTCAGAGACAGGGGGCGGTCTATTCATCCACTGAGTCTTTGATACAGAGACAGGGGCCTGCCTTCTCATCCCCTGAGTATGTGATACAGAAACAGGGGGCGGTCTACTCATCCCCTGAGTCTGTGATACAGAGACAGGGGGCGGTCTACTCATCCCTTGAGTCTGTGATACAGAGACAGGGGGCGGTCTACTCATCACCTGAGTCTGTGATACAGAGACAGGGGGCGGTCTACTCATCCCCTGAGTTGTTGATACAAAGACTGGGGGCGGTCTACTCATCCCCTGAGTTGGTGATACAAAGACAGGGGGCGGTCTACTCATCCCCTGAGTTTGTGATACAGAGACAGGGGGCGGTCTACACATCCCCTGAGTCAGTGATACAAAGACAGGGGCCCGTCTAGTCAGCCACGGATTCTGTGATACAGAGACAGGGGGCTGTCTTGTCATCCACTGAGTCTGTGAAACAGAGACATGGGATGGTCTAATCATCCCCTGACTCTGAGATACAGAGAAAGGGGGCGGTCTACTCATCCCCTGAGTCTGTGATGCAGAGACAGGGGGCGGTCTTCTCATCCACTGAGTCTGTGAAACAGAGACATGGGATGGTCTACTCATCCCCTGACTCTGAGATACAGAGAAAGGGGGCGGTCTTCTCATCAACTGAGTCTGTGAAACAGAGACATGGGATGGTCTACTCATCCCCTGACTCTGAGATACAGAGAATGGGGGCGGTCTACTCATCCCCTGAGTCTGTGATGCAGAGACAGGGGACGGTCTACTCATCCACTGAGTCTGTGATACAGAGACAGGGGGCACGCTACTCAGCCCCAAAGTCCCTGAAATACAGACAGGGGGCAGTCTACTCATCCCCTGAGTCTGAGATACAGAGACAAGGGGCAGTTTACTCATCCCCTGGGTCTGTGATTCAGAGGAAGGGGGCGGTCTACTCATCCCCTGAGTCTGTGATACAGAGACAGGGGGCGGTCTACTCATCCCGAGTTTGTTAGGCAGAGACATGGGGCGGTCTGCTCATCCCCTGAGTCTGTCATACAGAGAATGTGTGCGGTCTACACATCACCTGAGTCTGTGATACAGAGACAGGGGGCGGTCTACTCATCCCCCGAGTGTGTGATAAAGAGACAGGGGGCGGTCTACTCATTCCCTGAGTCTGTGATACAGAGACAAGGGCCGGTCTAGTCATCCACTGACTCTGAGATACAGAGAAAGGGGGCGGTCTTCTCATCCACTGTGGCTGTGATACAGAGACAGGGGGGGCTCTACTCATCCCCTGAGTATGTGATACAGAAACAGGGGGCGGTCTACTCATTCCCTAAATTTGTGATACAGAGACAGGGGGCACTCTACTCAGCCCCAAAGTCCCTGAAATAAAGACAGGGGCCAGTCTACTCATCCCCTGAGTCTGAGATACAGAGACAAGGGGCAGTTTACTCATCCACTGACTCTGAGATAAAGAGACAGGGGGCGGTCTGCTCATCCCCTGAGTCTGTGATACAGAGACAGGGGGCGGTCTACTCATCCCCTGTGTCTGATACAGAGACAGGGGGCGGTCTACTCATCTCCTGAGTCTGTGATACAGAGACAGGGGGCGGTCTATTCATCCACTGAGTCTGTGACACAGAGACAGGGGACTGTCTACTCATCCACTGAGTCTGTGATACAGAAATAGGGGGCGGTCTACTCATCCACTGAATCTGTGATACAGAGACAGAGGGCGGTCTACTCATCCACTGAGTCTGTGATACAGAAACAGGGGGCGGTCTACTCATCCCCTGAGTCTGTGATACAGAGACAGGGGGCGGTCTACTCATCTCCTGAGTCTGTGATACAGAGACAGGGGGCGGTCTACTCATACACTGAGTATGTGATACAAAGACAAGGGCCGGTCTAGTCATCCACTGACTCTGAGATACGGAGAAAGGGGGCGGTATTCTCATCCCCTGAGTCTGTGATACAGAGACAGGGGGTGGTCTACTCATCCCCTGAGTTTGTGATACAATGACAAGGGTTGGTCTACTCATCCCCTGAGTCTGTGATACAGAGACAGGGGTCGGTCTACTCATCCCCTGAGTCTGTGATACAGAGACAGGGGTCGGTCTACTCATCCCCTGAGTCTGTGATACAGAGACAGGGGGCGGTCTACTCATCCCGAGTTTATTAGACAGAGACAGGGGGCGGTCTACTCATCCCCTGAGTCTGTCATACAGAGAATGTGTGCGGTCTACACATCACCTGAGTCTGTGATACAGAGACAGGGGGCGGTCTACTCATCCCCCGAGTGTGTGATAAAGAGACAGGGGGCGGTCTACTCATTCCCTGAGTCTGTGATGCAGAGAAAGGGAGCAGTCTACTCATCCCCTGAGTCTGAGATACAGAGACAAGGGGCAGTTTACTCATCCCCTGGGTCTGTGATACAGAGGAAGGGGGCGGTCTACTCATCCCCTGAGTCTGTGATCCAGAGACAGGGGGGGGTCTACTCATCCCCTGAGTCTGTGATACAGAGACAGGGGGCTGTCTACTCATCCCCTGCGTCTGTGATACAGAGACTGGGGGGGGTCTACTCATCCCCTGAGTCTGTGATTCATAGACAAGGGGCTGTCTACTCATCCACTGAGTCTGTGATGCAGAGACAGGGGACGATCTACTCATCCCCTGAGTCTGTGATGCAGAGACAGGGGGCGGTCTACTCATCCACTGAGTCAGTGATACAATGACAGGGGCCGGTCTAGTCAGCCAGGGATTCTGTGATACAGAGACAGGGGGCTGTCTTCTCATCCACTGAGTCTGTGAAACAGAGATATGGGATGGTCTACTCATCCCCTGACTCTGAGATGCAGAGAAAGGGGGCGGTCTACTCATCCCCTGAGTCTGTGATGCAGAGACAGAGGGCGGTCTACTCATCCACTGAGTCTGTGAAACAGAGACATGGGATGGTCTACTCATCCACTGAGTCTGAGATGCAGAGAAAGGGGGCGGTCTTCTCATCCACTGAGTCTGTGAAACAGAGACATGGGATGGTCTACTCATCCCCTGACTCTGAGATACAGAGAATAGGGGCGGTCTTCTCATCCCCTGAGTCTGTGATGCAGAGACAGGGGGCGGTCTACGCATCCACTGAATCTGTGATACAGAGACAGGGGGCGGTCTACTCATCCCCTGAGTCTGTGATGCAGAGACAGGGGGCGGTCTACGCATCCACTGAATCTGTGATACAGAGACAGGGGGCGGTCTACTCATCCACTGAGTCTGTGATACAGAGACAGGGGGCGGTCTACTCATCCCCTGAGTCTGTGATTCAGAGACAGGGCGCGGTCTACTCATCCACTGAGTCTGTGATGCAGAGACAGGGGGCGGTCTACTCATCCACTAAATCTGTGATACAGAGACAGGGGGCGGTCTACTCATCCCCTGAGTCTGTGATTCAGAGACAGGGGGCGGTCTACTCATCCACTGAGTCTGTGATACAGAGACAGGGGGCGGTCTACTCATCCCCTGAGTATGTGATACAGAAACAGGGGGCGGTCTACTCATCCCCTGAGTCTGTGATACAGAGACAGGGGGCGGTCTACTCATTCACTGAGTCTGTGATACAGAAACAGGGGGCGGTCTACTCATCCACTGACTCTGTGGTCCAGAGACAGGGGGCGGTCGACTCATCCACCGAGTCTGTGATACAGAGACAGGGGGCGGTCTACTCATTCACTAATCTGTGATACAGAGACAGGGGGCGGTCTACTCATCCCTTGAGTCTGTGATACAGAGACAGGAGGCGGTCTACTCATCCCCTGAGTCTATGATACAGAGACAGGGGGCGGTCTATTCATCCCCTGAGTCTTTGATACAGAGACAGGGGCATGCCTTCTCATCCCATGAGTATGTGATACAGAAACAGGGGGCAGTCTACTCATCCCCTGAGTCTGTGATACAGAGACAGGGGGCGGTCTACTCATCACCTGAGTTGTTGATACAAAGACTGGGGGCGGTCTACTCATCCCCTGAGTTGGTGATACAAAGACAGGGGGCGGTCTACTCATCCCCTGAGTTTGTGATACAGAGACAGGGGGCGGTCTACACATCCCCTGAGTCAGTGATACAAAGACAGGGGCCGGTCTAGTCAGCCACGGATTCTGTGATACAGAGACAGGGGGCTGTCTTCTCATCCACTGAGTCTGTGAAACAGAGATATGGGATGTTCTAATCATCCCCTGACTCTGAGATACAGAGAAAGGGGGCGGTCTACTCATCCCCTGAGTCTGTGATGCAGAGACAGGGGGCGGTCTTCTCATCCACTGAGTCTGTGAAACAGAGACATGGGATGGTCTACTCATCCCCTGACTCTGAGATAAGGAGAAAGGGGGCGGTCTTCTCATCCACTGAGTCTGTGAAACAGAGACATGGGATGGTCTACTCATCCCCTGACTCTGAGATACAGAGAATGGGGGCGGTCTACTCATCCCCTGAGTCTGTGATGCAGAGACAGGGGACGGTCTACTCATCCACTGAGTCTGTGATACAGAGACAGGGGGCACTCTACCCAGCCCCAAAGTCCCTGAAATACAGACAGGGGGCAGTCTACTCATCCCCTGAGTCTGAGATACAGAGACAAGGGGCAGTTTACTCATCCCCTGGGTCTGTGATTAAGAGGAAGGGGGCGGTCTACTCATCCCCTGAGTCTGTGATACAGAGACAGGGGGCGGTCTACTCATCCCGAGTTTGTTAGACAGAGACATGGGGCGGTCTGCTCATCCCCTGAGTCTGTCATACAGAGTATGTGTGCGGTCTACACATCACCTGAGTCTGTGATACAGAGACAGGGGGCGGTCTACTCATCCCCCGAGTGTGTGATAAAGAGACAGGGGGCGGTCTACTCATTCCCTGAGTCTGTGATACAGAGACAAGGGCCGGACTAGTCATCCACTCACTCTGAGATACAGAGAAAGGGGGCGGTCTTCTCATCCACTGTGGCTGTGATACAGAGACAGGGGGGGCTCCACTCATCCCCTGAGTATGTCATACAGAAACAGGGGGCGGTCTACTCATTCCCTGAGTCTGTAATACAGAGACAGTGGGCGGTCTACTCATTCCCTAAATTTGTGATACAGAGACAGGGGGCACTCTACTCAGCCCCAAAGTCCCTGAAATACAGACAGGGGCCAGTCGACTCATCCCCTGAGTCTGAGATACAGAGACAAGGGGCAGTTTACTCATCCACTGACTCTGAGATAAAGAGACAGGGGGCGGTCTGCTCATCCCCTGAGTCTGTGATACAGAGACAGGGGGCGGTCTACTCATCCCCTGAGTCTGATACAGAGACAGGGGGCGGTCTACTCATCTCCTGAGTCTGTGATACAGAGACAGGGGGCGGTCTACTCATCCACTGAGTCTGTGACACAGAGACAGGGGGCTGTCTATTCATCCACTGAGTCTGTGATACAGAAACAGTGGGCGGTCTACTCATCCCCTGAGTCTGTGATACAGAGACAGGGGGCGGTCTACTCATCCCCTGAGTCTGTGATACAGAGACAGGGGTCGGTCTACTCATCCCCTGAGTCTGTGATACAGAGACAGGGGGCGGTCTACTCATCCCTTGAGTCTGTGATACAGAGACAGGGGGCGGTCTACTCATCCCCTGAGTCTGTCATACAGAGAATGTGTGCGGTCTACACATCACCTGAGTCTGTGATACAGAGACAGGGGGCGGTCTACTCATCCCCCGAGTGTGTGATAAAGAGACAGGGGGCGGTCTACTCATTCCCTGAGTCTGTGATGCAGAGGAAGGGTGCGGTCTACTCATCCCTTTAGTCTGTGATACAGGGACAGGGGGCGGTCTACTCATCCCCTCAGTTTGTGATGCAGAGACAGGGGGCGGTCTACTCATCCCCTGAGTTTGTGATACAAAGACAGGGAACTGTCTACTCATCCACTGAGTCTGTGATACAGGTACAGGGAGCGGTCTACTCATCCCCTAAATTTGTGATACAGAGACAGGGGGCGGTCTACTTATCCCCTCAGTTTGTGATACAGAGACAGGGGGCGGTCGACTCATTCCCTGAGTCTGTGATGCCTAGACAGGGGGCGGTCTACTCATCCACTGAGTGTGTGATACAGAGACAGGGGGCGGTCTACCCTTCCACTGAGTCTGTGATGCCTAGACAGGGGGCGGTCTAGTCTTCCCCTGACTCTGAGATACAGAGACAGGGGGCGGACTACTCATCCCCTGAGTCTTTGATACAGAGACAGGTGACGGTCTACTCATCCACTGACTCTGTGTTACAGAGACAGGGGGCGGGCTACACATTCCCGGAATCAATGATACAGAGTCAGGGGGCGGTCTACTCATCCCCCGAGGCTGTGATACAGAGACAGGGAGCGGTCTATTCATCGCCCGAGTTTGTGACACAGAGACAGGGGGCGGGCTACACATTCCCGGAATCAATGATACAGAGTCAGGGGGCGGTCTACTCATCCCCCGAGTGTGTGATACAGAGACAGGGGGCGATTAACTCAATCGCTGAGTGTGAGATACAGAGACAGGGGGCGGTCTACTCATCCCCTGAGTCTGTGATACAGAGACAGGGGGCGGTCTACTCATCCCCTAAATTTGAGTTACAAAGACAGGGGGCGGTCTACTTATCCCCTCAGTATGTGAGACAGAGACAGGGGTTGGTCTACTCATCCACTGAGTCTGTGATGCCTAGACAGAGGGCGGTGTACTCATCCACTGAGTGTGTGATACAAAGACAGGGGGCGGTCTACTCATCCCCTCAGTTTGTGATACAGAGACAGGGGGCAGTCTGCTCATCCCCTCAGTATGTGATACAGAGACAGGGGGCGGTCTACTCATCCCCTGAGTCTGTGATACAGAGACAGGGGGCGGTCTTCTCATCCACTGAGTCTGTGATACAGAGTTAGGTGACGGTCTACTCATCCACTGACTCTGTGATACAGAGACAGGGGGCGGTCTATTCATCGCTCAGTGTGTGATACAGAGAAAGGGGGCAGTCTACTCATCCCCTGAGTCTTTGAAACAGAGACAGGGGGCGGTCTACTCATCCACTGACTCTGTGTTACAGAGACAGGGGGCGCTCTACACATCCCCTGAGTCTGTGATGCAGAGACAGTGGGCGGTCTACTCATCACATGAGTCTGTGATACAGAGACAGGGGGCGGTCTGTTCATCCCCTCAGTATGTGATACAGAGACAGGGGGCGGTCTTCTCATCCACTGAGTCAGTGATACAGAGTTAGGTGACGGTCTACTCATCCACTAACTCTGTGATACAGAGACAGGGGGCGGTCTGCTCATCGACTGAGTCTGTGACACAGAGACAGGGGGCGGTCTACTCATCCACTGACTCTGTGATACAGAGACAGGGGGCGGTCTACTCATCCCCTGAGTCTGTGACACAGAGACAGGGGGCGGTCTACTCATCCCCCGATTGTATGATACAGAGACAGGGGGCGGTCTACTCATCCCCTGAGTCTGTGATACAAGACAGGGGGCGTTCTACTCATCGCCCGAGTGTGTGATACAAGACAGGGGGCGTTCTACTCATCGCCCGAGTGTGTGATACAGAGACAGGGGGCGCTCTCCTCCTCCCCGGGCTCTGTGATACAGAGACAGGGGGCGCTCTACTCATCCGCTGAGTTTGTGATACAGAGACAGGGGGCGGTCTACTCTTCCCCTGAGTCTGTGATACAAGACAGGGGGCGTTATACTCATCCCCTGAGTCTGTGATACAGAGACATGGGGCGGTCTACTCATCCCCTGAGTCAATGATGCAGAGATAGGGGGCGGTCTACTCATCCCCTGAGTCTGTGATTCAGAGACAGGGGGCGGTCTACTCATCCCCTGAGTCAATGATGCAGAGACAGGGGGCGGTGTACTCATCCCCCGAGTGTGTGATACAGAGACAGGGGGCGCTCTACTCATCCCCTGAGTCTTTGACACAGAGACAGGGGGCGGTGTACTCATCCCCCGAGTGTGTGATACAGAGACAGGGGGCGCTCTACTCATCTCCGGGCTCTGTGAGACAGAGACATGGGGCGGTCTACTCATCCCCCGAGTGTGTGATACAGAGACAGGCAGTGGTCTACTCATCCCCTGAGTCTGTGATGCAGAGACATGGGGCGGTCTACTCATCCCCTGATTCTGTGACACAGAGACAGGGGGCTGTCTACTCATCCCCTGAGTCTGTGACATAGAGAAAGGGGGCGGTCTACTCATCCCCTGAGTCTTTGATACAGGGACAGGGGGTGGTCTACTCATCCCCTGAGTCTGTAATACAGAGACAGGGGGCGGTCTAATCATCCCCGAGTGTGTGTTACAGAGACAGGGGGCGGTCTACTCATTCCCCGACTGTGTGATACAGAGACAGGGGGTGCTCTTCTCATCCCCGGGCTCTGTGATACAGTGACATGGGGCGGTCTACTCATCCCCTGAGTCTGTGATGCTGACGATCCGGGCGGTCTACTCATCCCCTGAATCTGAGATACAGAGACAGGGGGCGGTCTACTCATCCCCTGAGTCTGTGACACAGAGACAGGGGGCGGTCTACTCATCCCCTGAATCAATGATACAGAAACAGGGGGCGGTGTACTCATCCCCTGAGTCTATGATACAGAGACAGGGGGCGCTCTACCCATCCCCTAAAACTGTGACACAGAGGCAGGGGGCGGTCTACTCATCCCCTGAGTCTGTGACACAGAGATAGCGTGCGGTTAACTCATTCCCTGATTCTGTGATACAGAGACAGGTTGCGGTCTACTCATACCCTGATTCTGTGATACAGAGACAGGTTGCGGTCTACTCATCCCCTGAGTCTGTGACACAGAGACAGGGGGCGGTCTACTCATCCCCTGAGTCTGTGACACAGAGACAGGGGGCGGTCTACTCATCCCCTGAATCAATGATACAGAAACAGGGGGCGGTGTACTTATCCCCTGAGTCTGTGACACAGAGACAGGGGACGGTCTACTCATCCCCTGAGTCTGTGACACAGAGACAGGGGGCGGTCTACTGATCCCCTGAGTCTGTGACACAGAGACAGGGGGCGGTCTACTCATCCCCTGAATCAATGATACAGAAACAGGGGGCGGTGTACTTATCCCCTGAGTCTGTGACACAGAGACAGGGGACGGTCTACTCATCCCCCGAGTGTATGATACAGAGACATGGGGCGCTCTACTCATCCCCTGAGTTTGTGATACAGAGACAGGGGACGGTCTACTCATCCCCTGAGTCTGTGACACAGAGACCGGGGGCGTTCTACTCATCCCCTGAATCAATGATACAGAAACAGGGGGCGGTGCACTCATCCCCTGAGTCTCTGATACTGTGACAGGGGACGGTCTACTCATCCGCTGAATCTGAGATACAGAGACAAGGGGCAATCTACTCATCCCCTGAGTCCATGATACAGAGACATGGGGAGGTCTACTCATCCCCTGAGTCTGTGATACAGAGACATGGGGCGTTCTACTCATCCCCTCAGTCTGTGATTCAGAGACAGGTGGCGGTCTACTCATCCCCTGAGTCAATGATACAGAGATAGGGGGCGTTTAACTCATTCCCTGAGTGTGTGATACAGAGACAGTGGGTGGTCTACTCATCCCCTGAGTCTGTGATACAGAGACAGGGGGCGGTCTACTCATTCCCTGAGTCTGTGATACAGAGAAAGGGGGAGGTCTACTCATCCCTTGAGTCAGTGATCCAGAGACAGGAGGCTGTCTACTCGTCCGCTGAGTCCTTGATACAAAGACAGGGGGCGTTCTACTCATCCCCTGAGTGTTTGATACAGAGACAGGGGGCGGTCTTCTCATCCCCCGAGTCTGTGATACAAAGACAGGGGGCGGTGTACTCAACCCCGAGTGTGAGATAAAGAGACATGGGGCGGTCTACTCATCCCCTAAGTTGTGATACAGAGACAGGGGGCCGTCTACTCATTCCCTAAAGTTGTGATACAGAGACAGGGGGCGGTCTACTTATCCCCTCAGTTTGTGATACAGAGACAGGGGGCGGTCTACTTATCCCCTCAGTTTGTGATACAGAGACAGGCAGTGTTCGACTCATCCCCTGAATCTGACATGCAGAGACAAGGGGCAGTTTACTCATCCCTGGGTCAGTGATAAAGAGACAGGGGGTGGTCAACTCATCCCCTGGGTCAGTGATAAAGAGACAGGGGGCGGTCTACTCATTCCCGGGCTCTGTGATACAGAGACAGGGGGCGGTCTACTCATTCCCGGGCTCTGTGATACAGAGACAGGGGGCAGTCGGCTCATCCCCCGAGTCTGTGACACAGAGACAGGGGGCAGTCTGCTCATCCCCTGAGTCTGTGACACAGAGACAGGGGGCGGTCTTCTCATCCCCTGAATCAATGATACAGAAACAGGGGGCGGTGCACTCATCCCCTGAGTCTGTGATACAGAGACAGGGGGCGGTCTACACGTCCCCTGAGTCTCTAATACTGAGACAGGGGACGGTCAACTCATCTGCTGAATCTGAGATACAGAGACAGGGGGTGGTCTGCTCATCCCCCGCGTGTGTGACACAGAGACAGGGGATGGTCTACTCATCCCCTGACTCTGTGACATAGAGAATGGGGGCAGCCTACTCATCCCCTGAATCAATGAGACAGAAACAGGGGACGGTGTACTCCTCCCCTGAGTCTGTGATACAGAGACAGGGGGCGGTCCACTCCTTCCCTGAGTCTGTGATACAGAGACAGGGGGCGCTCTACTCATCCCCTGAGTCTGTGACACAGAGACAGGGGGCGGTCTACTCATTCCCTGAGTCTGTGATACAGAGACAGGGGGCGGTCTACTCCTCCCCTGAGTCTGTGATGCAGAGACAGGGGGCGGTCTACTCATCCCCTGAATCAATGATACAGAAACAGGGGGCGGTGTACTCATCCGCTGAATCAATGATACAGAGACAGGGGGCGGTCTACTCATCCCCTGAGTCTGTGATACAGAGACAGTGGGCGGTCTACTCATCCCCTCAGTTTGTGATCCAGAGACAGCGGGCGGTCTACTCATCCCCTGAGTCTGTGATACAGAGACAGGGGGCGGTCTACTCATCCCCTGAATCAATGATACAGAAACAGGGGGCGGTGTACTCATCCGCTGAATCAATGATACAGAGACAGGGGGCGGTCTACTCATCCCCTGAGTCTGTGATACAGAGACAGTGGGCGGTCTACTCATCCCCTGAGTCTGTGAAACAGAGACAGGAGGCGGTCTACTCATCACCTGAGTCTGTGGTACAGAGACAAGGGGCTGTTTACTCATCCCCTCAGTCTGTGATGCAGAGACAGGGGGCTGTTGACTCATCCCTGAATTCTGAGATACAAAGACAGGGGGCGATCTACTCATCCACTGACTCTGTAATACAGAGACAGGGGGCAGTCTACTCATCTCCTGAGTCTTTGATACAGTCAGGAGCCGGTCTACTCATCCCCTGAGTCCGTGATACAAAGACAGGGGGCGGTCTACTCATCCCCTGAGTCTTTGATACAGTCAGGAGCCGGTCTACTCATCCCCTGAGTCTGTGATACAGAGACAGGGGGCGGTCTACTCATCCCCTGAGTCTGTGATACAGAGACAGTGGGCTATCTACTCATCCCCTGAATCTATGATACACAGACAGGGGGCGGTCTACTCATCCCCCGAGTCTGTGAAACAGAGACAGGGGGCGGACGACTCATCCCCTGAGTCTGTGATACAGAGACAGGGATCCCCTGACTCTGTGATACAGAGACAGGGGGCGGTCTTCTCATCCACTGAGTCTGTGATCCAGAAACAGGGGACGGTCTACTCATCCACTGACTCTGTAATACAGAGACAGGGGGCAGTCTACTCATCCCCTGAGTCCGTGATACAAAGACAGGGGGCGGTCTACTCATCCCCTGAGTCTTTGATACAGTCAGGAGCCGGTCTACTCATCCCCTGAGTCTGTGATACAGAGAAAGGGGGCGGTCTACTCATCCCCCGAGTCTGTGATACAGAGACAGGGGCCGTTCTAGTCATCCAATGAGTCTGTGATACAGAGACAGGGGGGCGCTCTTCTCATCCACTGAGTCTGTGATACAGAGAAAGGGGGCGGTCTACTCATCCCCTGAGTCTGTGATGCAGAGACAGGGGGGGGTCTACTCATCCCCTGGGTCAGTGATACAGAGGAAGGGGGCGGTCTACTCATCCCGAGTTTGTTATACAGAGACAGGGGGCGGTCTACTCATCCCCTGAGTCTGTCATACAGAGAAAGTGTGCGGTCTACTCATCCCATGAATCTGTGATGCAGAGACAGGAGGCGGTCTACTCATCCCCTGAGTCTGTGATACAGAGACAGGGGGCGGTCCACTCATTCCCTGAGTCTGTGATACAGAGACAGGGGGCGGTCTACTCATTCCCTGAGTCTTTGATACAGAGACAGGGTGCGGTCTACTCATCCCTTGATTCTGTGATACAGAGACAGGGGGCGGTCTACTCATCCCCTGAGTCTGTGATACAGAGAAAGGGGGCGGTCTACTCATCCCCTGAGTCTTTGATACAGAGACAGGGGCCCGTCTTCTCATCCACTGAGTCTGTGATACAGAGACAGGGGGCGGTCTATTCATCGCCTGAGTCTTTGATACAGAGACAGGGGCCCGTCTTCTCATCCACTGAGTCTGTGATACATAGACAGGGGGTGGTCTACTCATCCCTTGAGTATGTGACACAGAGACAGGAGGCGGTCGACTCATCCCCTGAGTCTATGATACTGAGACAGAGGGCACTCTACTCATCCCTTGAGTCTGTGATACAGAGACAGGGGGCGGTCTACTCATCCCCTGAGTCTGAGATACAGACACAAGGGGCAGTTTACTCATCCACTGACTCTGAGATACAGAGAAAGGGGGCGGTCTTCTCATCCACTGTGGCTGTGACACAGAGACAGGGGACGGTCTACTCATCCCCTGAGTCTGAGATACAGAGACAGGGGGCGGTCATCTCATCCCCTGAGTCTGAGATACAGAGACAGGGGGTGGTCTTCTGATCCACTGAGTATGTGATACAGAGACAGGGGGCGCTCTACCCATCCCCTGAGTCTGTGATACAGAGATAGGGGACGGTCCACTCATCCAAAGAGTCTGTGATACAGAGACAGGGGGCGGTCAACTCATCCCCTGAGTCTGTGATGCAGAGACAGGGGGGGGTCTACTCATCCCCTGAGTCTGTGCTACAGAGACAGGGGACGGTCTACACATCCCCTGAGTCTGTGATGCAGAGACAGGGTGGGGTCTACTCATCCACTGAGTCTGTGATACAGAGACAGGGGACGGTCCACTCATCCAAAGTGTCTGTGATACAGAGACAGGGGGCGGTCTCCTCATCCCCTGAGTCTGTGCTACAGAGACAGGGGGCGCTCTACTTATCCCCTGAGTCTAAGATAGAGAGACAGCGGGCGGTCTGCTCACCCCCTGGGTCTGTGATACAGAGACAGGGGGCGGTCTATTCATTGCCTGAGTCTTTGATACAGAGACAGGGGCCCGTCTTCTCATCCACTGAGTCTATGATACAGAGACAGGGGGCGGTCTACTCATCCCTTGAGTATGTGATACAGAGACAGGAGGCGGTCGACTCATCCCCTGAGTCCATGATACTGAGACAGAGGGCGCTCTACTCATCCCTTGAGTCTGTGATACAGAGACAGGAGGCGGTCGACTCATCCCCTGAGTCTATGATACAGAGACAGCGGGCGGTCTACTCACCCCCTGAGTCTGTGATACAGAGACAGCGGGCGGTCTACTCATCCACTGAGTCTGTGATACAGAGAAAAGGGACGGACTACTCATCCACTGAGTCTGTGAAACAGTGACAGGGGGCGGTCTACTCATCCCCTGAGTCTTTGATATAGAGACAGGGGCCGGTCTTCTCATCCACTGAGTCTGTGATACAGAGACAGGGAGCGCTCGACTCATACACTGAGTCTGTGATGCAAAGACAGGGGCCGTTCTGGTCATCCACTGACTCTGAGATACAGAGAAAGGGGGCGGTCTACTCATTCCCTGAGTCTGTGATACAGAGACAGGGGGCGGTCTACTCATCCCCTGAGTCTGAGATACAGAGACAGGGGGCGGTCTACTCATTCCCTGAGACTGTGATACAGAGACAGGGGGCGGTCTACTCATTCCCTGAGTCTGTGATACAGAGACAGGGGGCGGTCTACTCATCCCCTGAGTCTGTGATACAGAGACAGGGGGCGGTCTACTCATTCCCTAAAGTTGTGATACAGAGACAGGGGGCGGTCTACTCATCCCCTGAGTCTGTGATACAGAGAAAGGGGGCAGTCTACTCATTCCCTGAGTCTGTGATACAGAGACAGGGGGCAGTCTACTCATTCCCTGAGTCTGTGATACAGAGACAGGGGGCGGTCTACTCATCCACTGACTATGAGATACAGAGAAAGGGGGCGGTCTTCTCATCCACTGTGGCTGTGACACAGAGACAGGGGGCGGTCTTCATTTCCACTGAGTCTGTGCTACAGAGACAGGGGGCGGTCTACTCATCCCCTGAGTCTGTGATGCAGAGACAGGGGGGGGTCTACTCATCCCCTGAGTCTGAGATACAGAGACAATGGGCAGTTTACTCATCCCCTGGGTTTGTGATAAAGAGGAAGAGGGCGGTCTACTCATCCCCTGAGTCTGTGATACAGAGACAGGGGGCGGTCTACTCATCCCCTCAGTTTGTGATACAGTGACAGGGGGCAGTCTACTCTTCCCCTGAGTCTGTGATACAGAGACAGGGGGCGGTCTACTCTTCCCCTGAGTCTGTGATACAGCGACAGGGGGCGGTCTACTCTTCCCCTGAGTCTGTGATACAGAGACAGGGGGCGATCTACTCATCCACTGAGTCTGTGATGCAGAGACAGGGGGCGGTCTACTCATCCCCTGAGTCTGTGATACAGCGACAGGGGGCGGTCTACTCATCCCCTCAGTTTGTAATACAGAGACAGGGGGCGGTCTGCTCATCCACTGAGTCTGTGATACAGAGACAGGGGGCGGTCTACTCATCCCCTGAGTCTGTGATACAGCGACAGGGGGCGGTCTACTCATCCCCTCAGTTTGTGATACAGAGACAGGGGGCGGTCTGCTCATCCACTGAGTCTGTGATACAGAGACAGGGGGCGGTCTACTCATCCCCTGAGTCTGTGATACAGCGACAGGGGGCGGTCTACTCATCCCCTCAGTTTGTGATACAGAGACAGGGGGCGGTCTGCTCATCCACTGAGTCTGTGATACAGAGACAGGGGGCGATCTACTCATCCACTGAGTCTGTGATACAGCGACAGGGGGCGGTCTACTCATCCCCTCAGTTTGTGATACAGTGACAGGGGGCGGTCTACTCATCCCCTGAGTCTGCGATACAGCGACAGGGGGCGGTCTACTCATCCCCTCAGTTTGTGATACAGAGACAGGGGGCGGTCTACTCATCCCCTGAGTCTGTGATACAGAGACAGGGGGCGGTCTGCTCATCCACTGAGTCTGTGATACTGAGACAGGGGGCGGTCTACTCATCCCCTGAATCAATGATACAGAGACAGGGGGCGGTCTACTCATTCCCTGAGTTTGTGATACAGAGACAGGGGGCGGTCTACTCATCCCCTGAATCTGAGATACAGACACAAGGGGCAGTTTACTCATCCCCTGGGTCTGTGATAGAGACGAAGGGGGCGGTCTACTCAACCCCTGAGTCTGTGATAGAGAGACAGGGGCCGGTCTACTCATCCCCTGAGTCTGTGATACAGAGACAGGTGACGGTCTACTCATCCCCTGAGTCTGTGATACTGAGACAGGGGGCGGTCTACTCATCCCCTCATTTTGTGATACAGAGACATGGGGCGGTCTACTCATCCCCTGAGTCTGTGATACTGAGACAGGGGGCGGTCTACTCATCCCCTGAGTCTGTGATGCAGAGACAGGGGCGGTCTACTTATCCCCTCAGTTTGTGAAACAGAGACAGGGGGCGGTCTACTCATCCACTGAGTCTGTGATGCCTAGACAGGGGGCGGTCTACTCATCCACTGAGTGTGTGTTACAAAGACAGGGGGCTGTCTAGTCATCCCCTGACTCTGAGATGCAGAGACAGGGGGCGGTCTACTCATCCCCTGAGTCTTTGATACAGTGACAGGGGGCGGTCTTCTCATCCACTGAGTATGTGATAGCGAGACAGGGGGCGCTCTTCTCATCCACTGAGTATGTGATACAGAGACAGGGGGCGCTCTATTCATCCCCTGAGTCTGTGAAACAGAGACAGGGGACGGTCCACTCATCCAAAGAGTCTGTGATACAGAGACAGGGAGCGGTCTACTCATCCCCTGAGTCTGTGATGCAGAGACAGGGGGTGGTCTACTCATCCCCTGAGTCTGTGCTACAGAGACAGGGGACGGTCTACACATCCCCTGAGTCTGTGATGCAGAGACAGGGGGGGGTGTACTCATCCACTGAGTCTGTGATACAGAGACAGGGGACGGTCCACTCATCCAAAGAGTCTGTGATACAGAGACAGGGGGCGGTCTGCTCATCCCCTGAGTCTGTGCTACAGAGACAGGGGGCTGTCTACTCATCCCCTGAGTCTGTGATACAGAGACAGAGGGCGCTCTACTTATCCCCTGAGTCTAAGATAGAGAGACAGCGGGCGGTCTGCTCACCCCCTGGGTCTGTGATACAGAGACAGGGGGCGGTCTACTCATCCCTTGAGTCTGTGATACAGAGACAGGGGGCGGTCTGCTCATCCCTTGAGTCTGTGATACAGAGACAGGAGGCGGTCTACTCATCTCCTGAGTCTATGATACAGAGATAGGGGGCTGTCTATTCATCGCCTGAGTCTTTGATACAGAGACAGGGGCCCGTCTTCTCATCCACTGAGTCTATGATGCAGAGACAGGGGGCGGTCTACTCATCCCTTGAGTATGTGATACAGAGACAGGAGGCGGTCGACTCATCCCCTGAGTCTATGATGCAGAGACAGCGGGCGGTCTACTCACCCCCTGAGTCTGTGATACAGAGACAGCGGGCGGTCTACTCACCCCCTGAGTCTATGATACAGAGACAGGGGGCGGTCTACTCATCCACTGAGTCTGTGATACAGAGAAAGGGGACGGTCTACTCATCCCCTGAGTCTTTGATATAGAGACAGGGGCCGGTCTTCTCATCCACTGAGTCTGTGTTACAGAGACAGGGAGCGCTCGACTCATACACTGAGTCTGTGATGCAAAGACAGGGGCCGTTCTGGTCATCCACTGACTCTGAGATACAGAGAAAGGGGGCGGTCTTCTCATTCCCTGAGTCTGAGATACAGAGACAGGGGGCGGTCTACTCATTCCCTGAGTCTGTGATACAGAGACAGGGGGCGGTCTACTCATTCCCTGAGTCTGTGATACAGAGACAGGGGGCGGTCTACTCATTCCCTGAGTCTGTGATACAGAGACAGGGGGCGGTCTACTCATCCCCTGAGTCTGAGATACAGAGACAGGGGGCGGTCTACTCATTCCCTGAGTCTGTGATACGGAGACAGGGGGCGGTCCACTCCTTCCCTGAGTCTGTGATACAGAGACAGGGGGCGCTCTACTCATCCCCTGAGTCTGTGACACAGAGACAGGGGGCGGTCTACTCATTCCCTGAGTCTGTGATACAGAGACAGGGGGCGGTCTACTCCTCCCCTGAGTCTGTGATGCAGAGACAGGGGGCGGTCTACTCATCCCCTGAATCAATGATACAGAAACAGGGGGCGGTGTACTCATCCGCTGAATCAATGATACAGAGACAGGGGGCGGTCTACTCATCCCCTGAGTCTGTGATACAGAGACAGTGGGCGGTCTACTCATCCCCTCAGTTTGTGATCCAGAGACAGCGGGCGGTCTACTCATCCCCTGAGTCTGTGATACAGAGACAGGGGGCGGTCTACTCATCCCCTGAATCAATGATACAGAAACAGGGGGCGGTGTACTCATCCGCTGAATCAATGATACAGAGACAGGGGGCGGTCTACTCATCCCCTGAGTCTGTGATACAGAGACAGTGGGCGGTCTACTCATCCCCTGAGTCTGTGAAACAGAGACAGGAGGCGGTCTACTCATCACCTGAGTCTGTGGTACAGAGACAAGGGGCTGTTTACTCATCCCCTCAGTCTGTGATGCAGAGACAGGGGGCTGTTGACTCATCCCTGAATTCTGAGATACAAAGACAGGGGGCGATCTACTCATCCACTGACTCTGTAATACAGAGACAGGGGGCAGTCTACTCATCTCCTGAGTCTTTGATACAGTCAGGAGCCGGTCTACTCATCCCCTGAGTCCGTGATACAAAGACAGGGGGCGGTCTACTCATCCCCTGAGTCTTTGATACAGTCAGGAGCCGGTCTACTCATCCCCTGAGTCTGTGATACAGAGACAGGGGGCGGTCTACTCATCCCCTGAGTCTGTGATACAGAGACAGTGGGCTATCTACTCATCCCCTGAATCTATGATACACAGACAGGGGGCGGTCTACTCATCCCCCGAGTCTGTGAAACAGAGACAGGGGGCGGACGACTCATCCCCTGAGTCTGTGATACAGAGACAGGGATCCCCTGACTCTGTGATACAGAGACAGGGGGCGGTCTTCTCATCCACTGAGTCTGTGATCCAGAAACAGGGGACGGTCTACTCATCCACTGACTCTGTAATACAGAGACAGGGGGCAGTCTACTCATCCCCTGAGTCCGTGATACAAAGACAGGGGGCGGTCTACTCATCCCCTGAGTCTTTGATACAGTCAGGAGCCGGTCTACTCATCCCCTGAGTCTGTGATACAGAGAAAGGGGGCGGTCTACTCATCCCCCGAGTCTGTGATACAGAGACAGGGGCCGTTCTAGTCATCCAATGAGTCTGTGATACAGAGACAGGGGGGCGCTCTTCTCATCCACTGAGTCTGTGATACAGAGAAAGGGGGCGGTCTACTCATCCCCTGAGTCTGTGATGCAGAGACAGGGGGGGGTCTACTCATCCCCTGGGTCAGTGATACAGAGGAAGGGGGCGGTCTACTCATCCCGAGTTTGTTATACAGAGACAGGGGGCGGTCTACTCATCCCCTGAGTCTGTCATACAGAGAAAGTGTGCGGTCTACTCATCCCATGAATCTGTGATGCAGAGACAGGAGGCGGTCTACTCATCCCCTGAGTCTGTGATACAGAGACAGGGGGCGGTCCACTCATTCCCTGAGTCTGTGATACAGAGACAGGGGGCGGTCTACTCATTCCCTGAGTCTTTGATACAGAGACAGGGTGCGGTCTACTCATCCCTTGATTCTGTGATACAGAGACAGGGGGCGGTCTACTCATCCCCTGAGTCTGTGATACAGAGAAAGGGGGCGGTCTACTCATCCCCTGAGTCTTTGATACAGAGACAGGGGCCCGTCTTCTCATCCACTGAGTCTGTGATACAGAGACAGGGGGCGGTCTATTCATCGCCTGAGTCTTTGATACAGAGACAGGGGCCCGTCTTCTCATCCACTGAGTCTGTGATACATAGACAGGGGGTGGTCTACTCATCCCTTGAGTATGTGACACAGAGACAGGAGGCGGTCGACTCATCCCCTGAGTCTATGATACTGAGACAGAGGGCACTCTACTCATCCCTTGAGTCTGTGATACAGAGACAGGGGGCGGTCTACTCATCCCCTGAGTCTGAGATACAGACACAAGGGGCAGTTTACTCATCCACTGACTCTGAGATACAGAGAAAGGGGGCGGTCTTCTCATCCACTGTGGCTGTGACACAGAGACAGGGGACGGTCTACTCATCCCCTGAGTCTGAGATACAGAGACAGGGGGCGGTCATCTCATCCCCTGAGTCTGAGATACAGAGACAGGGGGTGGTCTTCTGATCCACTGAGTATGTGATACAGAGACAGGGGGCGCTCTACCCATCCCCTGAGTCTGTGATACAGAGATAGGGGACGGTCCACTCATCCAAAGAGTCTGTGATACAGAGACAGGGGGCGGTCAACTCATCCCCTGAGTCTGTGATGCAGAGACAGGGGGGGGTCTACTCATCCCCTGAGTCTGTGCTACAGAGACAGGGGACGGTCTACACATCCCCTGAGTCTGTGATGCAGAGACAGGGTGGGGTCTACTCATCCACTGAGTCTGTGATACAGAGACAGGGGACGGTCCACTCATCCAAAGTGTCTGTGATACAGAGACAGGGGGCGGTCTCCTCATCCCCTGAGTCTGTGCTACAGAGACAGGGGGCGCTCTACTTATCCCCTGAGTCTAAGATAGAGAGACAGCGGGCGGTCTGCTCACCCCCTGGGTCTGTGATACAGAGACAGGGGGCGGTCTATTCATTGCCTGAGTCTTTGATACAGAGACAGGGGCCCGTCTTCTCATCCACTGAGTCTATGATACAGAGACAGGGGGCGGTCTACTCATCCCTTGAGTATGTGATACAGAGACAGGAGGCGGTCGACTCATCCCCTGAGTCCATGATACTGAGACAGAGGGCGCTCTACTCATCCCTTGAGTCTGTGATACAGAGACAGGAGGCGGTCGACTCATCCCCTGAGTCTATGATACAGAGACAGCGGGCGGTCTACTCACCCCCTGAGTCTGTGATACAGAGACAGCGGGCGGTCTACTCATCCACTGAGTCTGTGATACAGAGAAAAGGGACGGACTACTCATCCACTGAGTCTGTGAAACAGTGACAGGGGGCGGTCTACTCATCCCCTGAGTCTTTGATATAGAGACAGGGGCCGGTCTTCTCATCCACTGAGTCTGTGATACAGAGACAGGGAGCGCTCGACTCATACACTGAGTCTGTGATGCAAAGACAGGGGCCGTTCTGGTCATCCACTGACTCTGAGATACAGAGAAAGGGGGCGGTCTACTCATTCCCTGAGTCTGTGATACAGAGACAGGGGGCGGTCTACTCATCCCCTGAGTCTGAGATACAGAGACAGGGGGCGGTCTACTCATTCCCTGAGACTGTGATACAGAGACAGGGGGCGGTCTACTCATTCCCTGAGTCTGTGATACAGAGACAGGGGGCGGTCTACTCATCCCCTGAGTCTGTGATACAGAGACAGGGGGCGGTCTACTCATTCCCTAAAGTTGTGATACAGAGACAGGGGGCGGTCTACTCATCCCCTGAGTCTGTGATACAGAGAAAGGGGGCAGTCTACTCATTCCCTGAGTCTGTGATACAGAGACAGGGGGCAGTCTACTCATTCCCTGAGTCTGTGATACAGAGACAGGGGGCGGTCTACTCATCCACTGACTATGAGATACAGAGAAAGGGGGCGGTCTTCTCATCCACTGTGGCTGTGACACAGAGACAGGGGGCGGTCTTCATTTCCACTGAGTCTGTGCTACAGAGACAGGGGGCGGTCTACTCATCCCCTGAGTCTGTGATGCAGAGACAGGGGGGGGTCTACTCATCCCCTGAGTCTGAGATACAGAGACAATGGGCAGTTTACTCATCCCCTGGGTTTGTGATAAAGAGGAAGAGGGCGGTCTACTCATCCCCTGAGTCTGTGATACAGAGACAGGGGGCGGTCTACTCATCCCCTCAGTTTGTGATACAGTGACAGGGGGCAGTCTACTCTTCCCCTGAGTCTGTGATACAGAGACAGGGGGCGGTCTACTCTTCCCCTGAGTCTGTGATACAGCGACAGGGGGCGGTCTACTCTTCCCCTGAGTCTGTGATACAGAGACAGGGGGCGATCTACTCATCCACTGAGTCTGTGATGCAGAGACAGGGGGCGGTCTACTCATCCCCTGAGTCTGTGATACAGCGACAGGGGGCGGTCTACTCATCCCCTCAGTTTGTAATACAGAGACAGGGGGCGGTCTGCTCATCCACTGAGTCTGTGATACAGAGACAGGGGGCGGTCTACTCATCCCCTGAGTCTGTGATACAGCGACAGGGGGCGGTCTACTCATCCCCTCAGTTTGTGATACAGAGACAGGGGGCGGTCTGCTCATCCACTGAGTCTGTGATACAGAGACAGGGGGCGGTCTACTCATCCCCTGAGTCTGTGATACAGCGACAGGGGGCGGTCTACTCATCCCCTCAGTTTGTGATACAGAGACAGGGGGCGGTCTGCTCATCCACTGAGTCTGTGATACAGAGACAGGGGGCGATCTACTCATCCACTGAGTCTGTGATACAGCGACAGGGGGCGGTCTACTCATCCCCTCAGTTTGTGATACAGTGACAGGGGGCGGTCTACTCATCCCCTGAGTCTGCGATACAGCGACAGGGGGCGGTCTACTCATCCCCTCAGTTTGTGATACAGAGACAGGGGGCGGTCTACTCATCCCCTGAGTCTGTGATACAGAGACAGGGGGCGGTCTGCTCATCCACTGAGTCTGTGATACTGAGACAGGGGGCGGTCTACTCATCCCCTGAATCAATGATACAGAGACAGGGGGCGGTCTACTCATTCCCTGAGTTTGTGATACAGAGACAGGGGGCGGTCTACTCATCCCCTGAATCTGAGATACAGACACAAGGGGCAGTTTACTCATCCCCTGGGTCTGTGATAGAGACGAAGGGGGCGGTCTACTCAACCCCTGAGTCTGTGATAGAGAGACAGGGGCCGGTCTACTCATCCCCTGAGTCTGTGATACAGAGACAGGTGACGGTCTACTCATCCCCTGAGTCTGTGATACTGAGACAGGGGGCGGTCTACTCATCCCCTCATTTTGTGATACAGAGACATGGGGCGGTCTACTCATCCCCTGAGTCTGTGATACTGAGACAGGGGGCGGTCTACTCATCCCCTGAGTCTGTGATGCAGAGACAGGGGCGGTCTACTTATCCCCTCAGTTTGTGAAACAGAGACAGGGGGCGGTCTACTCATCCACTGAGTCTGTGATGCCTAGACAGGGGGCGGTCTACTCATCCACTGAGTGTGTGTTACAAAGACAGGGGGCTGTCTAGTCATCCCCTGACTCTGAGATGCAGAGACAGGGGGCGGTCTACTCATCCCCTGAGTCTTTGATACAGTGACAGGGGGCGGTCTTCTCATCCACTGAGTATGTGATAGCGAGACAGGGGGCGCTCTTCTCATCCACTGAGTATGTGATACAGAGACAGGGGGCGCTCTATTCATCCCCTGAGTCTGTGAAACAGAGACAGGGGACGGTCCACTCATCCAAAGAGTCTGTGATACAGAGACAGGGAGCGGTCTACTCATCCCCTGAGTCTGTGATGCAGAGACAGGGGGTGGTCTACTCATCCCCTGAGTCTGTGCTACAGAGACAGGGGACGGTCTACACATCCCCTGAGTCTGTGATGCAGAGACAGGGGGGGGTGTACTCATCCACTGAGTCTGTGATACAGAGACAGGGGACGGTCCACTCATCCAAAGAGTCTGTGATACAGAGACAGGGGGCGGTCTGCTCATCCCCTGAGTCTGTGCTACAGAGACAGGGGGCTGTCTACTCATCCCCTGAGTCTGTGATACAGAGACAGAGGGCGCTCTACTTATCCCCTGAGTCTAAGATAGAGAGACAGCGGGCGGTCTGCTCACCCCCTGGGTCTGTGATACAGAGACAGGGGGCGGTCTACTCATCCCTTGAGTCTGTGATACAGAGACAGGGGGCGGTCTGCTCATCCCTTGAGTCTGTGATACAGAGACAGGAGGCGGTCTACTCATCTCCTGAGTCTATGATACAGAGATAGGGGGCTGTCTATTCATCGCCTGAGTCTTTGATACAGAGACAGGGGCCCGTCTTCTCATCCACTGAGTCTATGATGCAGAGACAGGGGGCGGTCTACTCATCCCTTGAGTATGTGATACAGAGACAGGAGGCGGTCGACTCATCCCCTGAGTCTATGATGCAGAGACAGCGGGCGGTCTACTCACCCCCTGAGTCTGTGATACAGAGACAGCGGGCGGTCTACTCACCCCCTGAGTCTATGATACAGAGACAGGGGGCGGTCTACTCATCCACTGAGTCTGTGATACAGAGAAAGGGGACGGTCTACTCATCCCCTGAGTCTTTGATATAGAGACAGGGGCCGGTCTTCTCATCCACTGAGTCTGTGTTACAGAGACAGGGAGCGCTCGACTCATACACTGAGTCTGTGATGCAAAGACAGGGGCCGTTCTGGTCATCCACTGACTCTGAGATACAGAGAAAGGGGGCGGTCTTCTCATTCCCTGAGTCTGAGATACAGAGACAGGGGGCGGTCTACTCATTCCCTGAGTCTGTGATACAGAGACAGGGGGCGGTCTACTCATTCCCTGAGTCTGTGATACAGAGACAGGGGGCGGTCTACTCATTCCCTGAGTCTGTGATACAGAGACAGGGGGCGGTCTACTCATCCCCTGAGTCTGAGATACAGAGACAGGGGGCGGTCTACTCATTCCCTGAGTCTGTGATACGGAGACAGGGGGCGGTCTACTCATTCCCTGAGTCTGTGATACAGAGACAGGGGGCGGTCTACTCATTCCCTAAAGTTGTGATACAGAGACAGGGGGCGGTCTACTCATCCCCTGAGTCTGTGATACAGAGAAAGGGGGCAGTCTACTCATTCCCTGAGTCTGTGATACAGAGACAGGGGGCGGTCTACTCATTCCCTGAGTCTGTGCTACAGAGACAGGGGGCGGTCTACTCATCCCCTGAGTCTGAGATACAGAGACAGGGGGTGGTCTTCTCATCCACTGAGTATGTGATTCAGAGACAGGGGGCGGTCTTCATTTCCACTGAGTCTGTGCTACAGAGACAGGGGGCGGTCTACTCATCCCCTAAGTCTGTGGTACAGAGACAGGGGGCGCTCTACTCATCCAAAGAGTCTGTGATACAGAGACAGGGGGCGGTCTACTCATCCCCTGAGTCTGTGATGCAGAGACAGGGGGGGGTCTACTCATCCAAAGAGTCTGTGATACAGAGACAGGGGGCGGTCTACTCATCCCCTGAGTCTGAGATACAGAGACAATGGGCAGTTTACTCATCCCCTGGGTCTGTGATAAAGAGGAAGAGGGCGGTCTACTCATCCCTTGAGTCTGTGATACAGAGACAGGGGGCGGTCTACTCATCCCCTCAGTTTGTGATACAGTGACAGGGGGCGGTCTACTCATCCCCTGAGTCTGTGATACAGAGACAGGGGGCGGTCTACTCTTCCCCTGAGTCTGTGATACAGAGACAGGGGGCGGTCTACTCTTCCCCTGAGTCTGTGATACAGAGACAGGGGGCGGTCTACTCATCCACTGAGTCTGTGAGACAGAGACAGAGGGCAGTCTGCTCATCCCCTCAGTATGTGATACAGAGACAGGGGGCGATCTACTCATCCACTGACTCTGTGATACAGCGACAGGGGGCGATCTACTCATCCCCTGAGTCTCTGAGACAGAGACAGGGGGCGGTCTGCTCATCCACTGAGTCTGTGATACAGAGACAGGGGGCGATCTACTCATCCACTGAGTCTGTGATACAGAGACAGGGGGCGATCTACTCATCCCCTGAGTCTGTGAGAAAGAGACAGGTGACGGTCTACTCATCCACTGACTCTGTGAGACAGAGACAGGGGGCGGTCTACTCATCCACTGAGTCTGTTATACAGAGACAGGGGGCGGTCTACTCATTCACTGAATCAATGATACAGAGTCAGGGGGCGGTCTACTCATCCCCCGATTCTGTGATACAGAGACAGGGGGCGGTCTAATCATACCCTGAGTCTGTGATACAGAGACAGGGGGCGGTCTCCTCATTCCCTGAGTCTATGATACAGAGACAGGGGGCGGTCTCCTCATTCCCTGAGTCTGTGACACAGAGACAGGGGGCGGTCTCCTCATTCCCTGAGTCTGTGATACAGAGACAGGGGGCGGTCTACTCATCCCCTGAGTCTGAGATACAGACACAAGGGGCAGTTTACTCATCCACTGACTCTGAGATACAGAGAAAGGGGGCGGTCTTCTCATCCACTGTGGCTGTGACACAGAGACAGGGGACGGTCTACTCATCCCCTGAGTCTGAGATACAGAGACAGGGGGCGGTCATCTCATCCCCTGAGTCTGAGATACAGAGACAGGGGGTGGTCTTCTCATCCACTGAGTATGTGATAGCGAGACAGGGGGCGCTCTACTCATCCACTGAGTATGTGATACAGAGACAGGGGGCGGTCTACTCATCCCCTGAGTCTGTGAAACAGAGACAGGGGACGGTCCACTCATCCAAAGAGTCTGTGATACAGAGACAGGGAGCGGTCTACTCATCCCCTGAGTCTGTGATGCAGAGACAGGGGGGGGTCTACTCATCCCCTGAGTCTGTGCTACAGAGACAGGGGACGGTCTACACATCCCCTGAGTCTGTGATGCAGAGACAGGGGGGGGTCTACTCATCCACTGAGTCTGTGATACAGAGACAGGGGACGGTCCACTCATCCAAAGAGTCTGTGATACAGAGACAGGGGGCGGTCTGCTCATCCCCTGAGTCTGTGATACAGAGACAGAGGGCGCTCTACTTATCCCCTGAGTCTAAGATAGAGAGACAGCGGGCGGTCTGCTCACCCCCTGGGTCTGTGATACAGAGACAGGGGGCGGTCTACTCATCCCTTGAGTCTGTGATACAGAGACAGGGGGCGGTCTGCTCATCCCTTGAGTCTGTGATACAGAGACAGGAGGCGGTCTACTCATCTCCTGAGTCTATGATACAGAGATAGGGGGCTGTCTATTCATCGCCTGAGTCTTTGATACAGAGACAGGGGCCCGTCTTCTCATCCACTGAGTCTATGATGCAGAGACAGGGGGCGGTCTACTCATCCCTTGAGTCTGTGATACAGAGACAGGAGGCGGTCGATTCATCCCCTGAGTCCATGATACTGAGACAGAGGGCGCTCTACTCATCCCTTGAGTCTGTGATACAGAGACAGGAGGCGGTCGACTCATCCCCTGAGTCTATGATACAGAGACAGCGGGCGGTCTACTCACCCCCTGAGTCTATGATACAGAGACAGGGGGCGGTCTACTCATCCACTGAGTCTGTGATACAGAGAAAGGGGACGGACTACTCATCCACTGAGTCTGTGAAACAGTGACAGGGGGCGGTCAACTCATCCCCTGAGTCTTTGATATAGAGACAGGGGCCGGTCTTCTCATCCACTGAGTCTGTGATACAGAGACAGGGAGCGCTCGACTCATACACTGAGTCTGTGATGCAAAGACAGGGGCCGTTCTGGTCATCCACTGACTCTGAGATACAGAGAAAGGGGGCGGTCTACTCATTCCCTGAGTCTGAGATACAGAGACAGGGGGCGGTCTACTCATTCCCTGAGTCTGTGATACAGAGACAGGGGGCGGTCTACTCATTCCCTGAGTCTGTGATACAGAGACAGGGGGCGGTCTACTCATTCCCTGAGTCTGTGATACGGAGACAGGGGACGGTCTACTCATTCCCTGAGTCTGTGATAAAGAGACAGGGGGCGGTCTACTCATCCCCTGAGTCTGTGATACAGAGACAGGGGGCGGTCTACTCATTCCCTAAAGTTGTGATACAGAGACAGGGGGCGGTCTACTCATCCCCTGAGTCTGTGATACAGAGAAAGGGGGCAGTCTACTCATTCCCTGAGTCTGTGATACAGAGACAGGGGGCGGTCTACTCATTCCCTGAGTCTGTGATACAGAGACAGGGGGCGGTCTACTCATTCCCTGAGTCTGTGCTACAGAGACTGGGGGCGGTCTACTCATCCACTGAGTATGTGATACAGAGACAGGGGGCGGTCTTCATTTCCACTGAGTCTGTGCTACAGAGACAGGGGGCGGTCTACTCATCCACTGAGTATGTGATACAGAGACAGGGGGGGGTCTACTCATCCAAAGAGTCTGTGATACAGAGACAGGGGGCGGTCTACTCATCCCCTGAGTCTGTGATGCAGAGACAGGGGGGGGTCAACTCATCCAAAGAGTCTGTGATACAGAGACAGGGGGCGGTCTACTCATCCCCTGAGTCTGAGATACAGAGACAAGGGGCAGTTTACTCATCCCCTGGGTCTGTGATAGAGAGGAAGGGGGCATTCTACACATCCCCTGAGTCTGTGATACAGAGACAGGGGGCGGTCTACTCATCCCCTCAGTTTGTGATACAGTGACAGGGGGCGGTCTACTCATCCCCTGAGTCTGTGATACAGAGACAGGGGGCGGTCTACTCTTCCCCTGAGTCTGTGATACAGAGACAGGGGGCGGTCTACTCTTCCCCTGAGTCTGTGATACAGCGACAGGGGGCGGTCTGCTCATCCCCTGAGTCTGTGAGACAGAGACAGGGGGCAGTCTGCTCATCCCCTCAGTATGTGATACAGAGACAGGGGGCGATCTACTCATCCACTGAGTCTGTGATACAGAGACAGGGGGCGATCTACTCATCCCCTGAGTCTGTGAGACAGAGACAGGGGGCGGTCTGCTCATCCACTGAGTCTGTGATACAGAGACAGGGGGCGATCTACTCATCCACTGAGTCTGTGATACAGAGACAGGGGGCGATCTACTCATCCCCTGAGTCTGTGAGACAGAGACAGGGGGCGGTCTACTCATCCCCTGAGTCTGTGTTACAGAGACAGGGGGCGGTCTACTCATCCCCCGAGTCTGTGAGACAGAGACAGGGGGCGGTCTACTCATTCCCTGAGTTTGTGATAAAGAGACAGGGGGTGGTCTACTCATCCCCTGAATCTGAGATACAGACACAAGGGGCAGTTTATTCATCCCCTGGGTCTGTGATAGAGACGAAGGGGGCGGTCTACTCATCCCCTGAGTCTGTGATACAGAGACAGGGGCCGGTCTACTCATCCCCTCATTTTGTGATACAGAGACAGGGGGCGGTCTACTCATCCCCTGAGTCTGTGATACAGAGACAGGTGACGGTCTACTCATCCCCTGAGTCTGTGATACTGAGACAGGGGGCGGTCTACTCATCCCCTGAGTCTGTGATGCAGAGACAGGGGCGGTCTACTTATCCCCTCAGTTTGTGAAACAGAGACAGGGGGCGGTCTACTCATCCACTGAGTCTGTGATGCCTAGACAGGGGGCGGTCTACTCATCCACTGAGTGTGTGATACAAAGACAGGGGGCTGTCTAGTCATCCCCTGACTCTGAGATGCAGAGACAGGGGGCGGTCTACTCATCCCCTGAGTCTTTGATACAGTGACAGGGGGCGGTCTTCTCATCCACTGAGTTTGTGATACAGAGACAGGTGAAGGTCTACTCATCCACTGACTCTGTGAGACAGAGACAGGGGGCGGTCTACTCATCCACTGAGTCTGTTATACAGAGACAGGGGGCGGTCTATTCATTCTCTGAATCAATGATACAGAGTCAGGGGGCGGTCTACTCATCCCCCGATTCTGTGATACAGAGACAGGGGGCGGTCTAATCATACCCTGAGTCTGTGATACAGAGACAGGAGGAGATCTACTCATCCCCTCAGTCTGTGACACAGAGAAATGGGGCAGTATACTCAACCCCTCAGTTTGTGATACAGAGAAAGGGGGCGGTCTACTCATCCCCTGAGTCTGTGATACAAAGACAGATGGCGGTCCACTCATCCCCTGAGTCTGTGAGACAGAGAGAGGGGGCTGTCTACTCATCCCCTGAGTCTGTGATACAGAGACAGGGGGCAGTCTGCTCATCCCCTCAGAATGTGATACAGAGACAGGGGGCGGTCTACTCATCCACTGAGTGTGTGATGCATAGACAGGTGGCGGTCTGCTTATCCCCTCAGTTTGTGATACAGAGACAGGGGGCGGTCTACTCATCCCCTGAGCCTGTGATACAGAGACAGGGGGCAGTCTACTCATCCACTGAGTGTGTGATACAGAGACAGGGGGCGGTCTACTCATCCCCTGAGCCTGTGATACAGAGACAGGGGGCAGTCTGCTCATCCACTGAGTGTGTGATACAAAGACAGGGGACGGTCTACTCATCCCCTCAGTTTGTGATACAGAGACAGGGGGCGGTCTACTCATCCCCTGAGTCTGTGATACAGAGACAGGGGGCAGTCTGCTCATCCACTGAGTCTGTGATACAGAGACAGGGGGCGGTCTACTTATCCCCTCAGTTTGTGATACAGAGACAGGGGACGGTCTACTCATTCCCTGAGTTTGTGATAGTGAGACGGGGGCGGTCTACTCATCCCCTGAGTCTGTGACACAGAGACAGGGGGCGGTCTACTCATCCCCTGAGTCTGTGACACAGAGACAGGGGGCGGTCTACTTATCCCCTCAGTTTGTGATACAGAGACAGGGGACGGTCTACTCATTCCCTGAGTTTGTGATAGAGAGACGGGGGCGGTCTACTCATCCCCTGAGTCTGCGACACAGAGACAGGGGGCGGTCTACTTATCCCCTCAGTTTGAGATACAGAGACAGGGGACGGTCTACTCATCCCCTGAGTCTGGGACACAGAGACAGGGGGCGGTCTGCTCATCCACTGAGTGTGTGATACAGAGACAGGGGGCGGTCTCCTCATCCCCTGAGTTTGTGATACAGAGGCAGGAGGCGGTCAACTCAACCCCTGAGTCTGTGATACAGAGACAGGGGGCAGTCTGCTCATCCACTGAGTGTGTGATACAGAGACAGGGGGCGGTCTACTCATCGCCTGAGTTTGTCATACAGAGACAGGGGGCGGTCTACTCATCCCCTGAGTTTGTGATACAGAGACAGGGGGCGGTCTACTCATCCCCTGAGTTTGTGAAAGAGAGAAAAGGGGCGGTCTACTCATCCCCTGAGTCTGTGATACAGAGACAGGGGGCGGTCTACTCATTCCCTGAGTTTGTGAAAGAGAGAAAAGGGGCGGTCTACTCATCCCCTGAGTCTGTGACACAGAGACAGGGGGCGGTCTACTCATCCCCTGAGTTTGTGATAGAGAGACAGGGGGCGGTCTACTTATCCCCTCAGTTTGTGATACAGAGACAGGGGACGGTCTACTCAGCCCCTCAGTTTGTGATACAGAGACAGAGGGCGGTCTACTCATCCCCTGAGTCTGTGATACAGAGACAGTGGGCTGTCTACTTATCCCCTCAGTTTGTGATACAGAGACAGGGGGCGGTCTACTTATCCCCTGAGTTTGTGATACAAAGACAGGGGGCAGTCTACTTATCCTCTCAGTTTGAGATACAGAGTCAGGGGGCGGTCTACTCAGCCCCTGAGTCTGTGACACAGAGTCAGGGCGCGCTCTACTCATCCCCTGAGTCTGTGATACAGAGACATGGGGCGGTCTACTTATCCCCTCAGTTTGAGATACAGAGACAGGGGGCGGTCCACTTATCCCCTCAGTTTGTGATACAGAGACAGGGGGCGGTCTACTCATCCCCTGAGTCTGTGACACAGAGACAGGGGGCGGTCTACTTATCCCCTCAGTTTGTGATACAGAGACAGGGGGCGGTCTACTCATCCCCTGAGTCTGTGACACAGAGACAGGGGGCGGTCTACTTATCCCCTGAGTCTGTGACACAGAGACAGGGTGCGGTCTACTCATCCCCTGAGTCTGTGAAACAGAGACAGGGGGCGGTCTACTCATCCCCTCAGTTTGTGATACAGAGACTGGGGGCGGTCTACTCATCCCCTGAGTCTGTGACACAGAGACAGGGGGCGGTCTACTTATCCCCTCAGTTTGTGATACAGAGACAGGGGGCGGTCTACTCATCCCCTGAGTCTGTGACACAGAGATAGGGGGCGGTCTACTTATCCCCTCAGTTTGTGATACAGAGACAGTTGGCAGTCTACTCATCCCCTGATTTTGTGATACAGAGACAGGTGGCGGTCTACTCATCCGCTAAATTTGTGATACAGAGTCAGTGTCGATCTACTTAACCCCTCAGTTTGTGATAGAGAGACAGGGGGTGGTCTTCTCATCCCCTGAATCAATGATACAGAAACAGGGGGCGGTGTACTCATCCCTTGAGTCTGTGATACAGGGACAGGGGGCGCTTTACTCATCCCCTGAGTCTGTCACACAGATCTACTCATCCACTGAATGTGTGATACAAAGACAGGGGACGGTCTACTCATCCCCTGAGTCCGTGATACAAAGACAGGGGGCGGACTACTCATCACATGAGTCTGTGATACAGAGACAGGTGGCGGTCTACTCATCCCCTGAGTCTGTGATACAGAGACAGGGGGCAGTCTGCTCATCCACTGAGTCTGTGATACAGAGACAGGGGGCGGTCTACTTATCCCCTCAGTTTGTGATACAGAGACAGGGGGCGGTCTACTCATCCCCTAAATTTGTGATACAGAGACAGGGTCGGTCTACTTATCCCCTCAGTTTGTGATACAGAGACAGGGGACGGTCTGCTCATCCCCTGAGTCTGTGATACAGAGACAGGGGATGGTCTGCTCATCCCCTGAGTTTGTGATAGAGAGACAGGGGGCGGTCTTCTCATCCCCTGAATCAATGATACAGAAACAGGGGGCGGTGTACTCATCCACTGAGTCTGTGATACAGAGACAGGGGGCGGTCCACACATCCCCTGAGTCTGTGATACAGAGACAGGAGGCGGTCTACTCATCCCCTGAGTCTGTGATACAGAGACAGGAGGCGGTCTACTCATCCCCTGAGTCTGAGATACAGAGACAAGGGGCAGTTTACTCATCCCCTGGGTCTGTGATACAGAGGAAGGGGGCGGTCTACTCATCCCCTGAGTCTGTGATACAGAGACAGGGGGGGGTCTACTCATCCCCTGAATCAATGATACAGAGACAGGGGGCCGTCTACTCATCCCGTGAGAGTGTGATACAGAGACAGGGGGCGCTCGAACCATCCCCCGAGTGTGCGAGACGGGGACAGGGGGCGGACTACTCATCACATGAGTCTATGACACAGCGAGAGGGGGCGGTCTACTCATCCCCTGAGTCTGTGAGAAAGAGACAGTGTGCAGTCTACTCAACCCCTGCGTCTATTATACAGCGACAGGGGGCGCTCTACTCATTCCCTGAGTCTGTGATACAGAGACAAGGGGCAGTTTACTCATCGCCTGAGTCTGTGATATAGAGACAGTGTGCAGTCTACTCAACCCCTGAGTCTATGACACAGCGAGAGGGGGCGGTCTACTCATCCCCTGAATCAATGATACAAGACAGGGGGCGGTCTACTCATCCCCTGAATCAATGATACAAGACAGGGGGCGGTCTACTCATCCCCTGAGTCTGTGATACAAAGACAGGGGGCGGTCGACTCTTCCCCTGAGTCTGAGATACAGAGACAGGGGGGGGTCTATTCATCCCCTGAGTCTTTGATGCAGAGACAGGGGGCCGTCTCCCCATTCCCTAAATTTGTGATACAGAGACAGGGGGCATTCTACTTAGCCCCAAAGTCCCTGAAATACAGACAGGGGCCATTCTACTCATCACCCGGGTCTCTGAGACAGAGACTGTGGGAGATCTATTCAATCCTGAGTGTGTGATTCAGAGAAAGGGGGCGGTGTACTCATCCCGTGAGTCTGAGATACAGAGACAAGGGGCAGTTTACTGATCCCCTGGGTCTGTGATACAGAGGAAGGGGGCGGTCTACTCATTACCTGAGTATCTGATATAGAGACAGGGGGCCGTCTGCACATCCCCTGAGTGTGAGAAGCAGAGACAGGGGGCGGTCTACTCATCCACTGAGTTTGTGATACAGAGACAGGGGCTGGTCTTCTCATCCACAGAGTCTGTGATGCAGTCAGGTGGCGGTCTGCTCATCCACTGAGTCTGTGATACAGAGACAGGGGACGGTCTACTCATTCCCTGAGTCTGTTATACAGAGACAGGGGGCGGTCTACTCATTCCCTGAGTCTGTGATACAGAGACAAGTGGCAGTTTACCCATCGCCTGAGTCTGTGACACAGAGACAGGGGGCGGTCTACTCATCCCCTGAATCAATGATGCAGAGGCAGGGGGCGGTCGACTCATCCCCCGAGTCTGTGATACAGAGAAAGGGTGCGGTCTACTCATCCCCCGGGTCTTTGATACAGAGAAAGGGGGCTGTCTAATCATCCCCTGAGTCGTGATACAGAGACAGGAGGCGGTCAACTCATCCCCTGAGTCTGTGAGACAGAGACAGGAGGCTGTCTACTCATTCCCTGAGTCTGTGATACAGAGAAAGGGTGCGGTCTACTCATCCCCCGGGTCTTTGATACAGAGAAAGGGGGCTGTCTAATCATCCCCTGAGTCGTGATACAGAGACAGGAGGCGGTCAACTCATCCCCTGAGTCTGTGAGACAGAGACAGGAGGCTGTCTACTCATTCCCTGAGTCTGTGATACAGAGAAAGGGTGCGGTCTACTCATCCCCCGGGTCTTTGATACAGAGAAAGGGGGCTGTCTAATCATCCCCTGAGTCGTGATACAGAGACAGGAGGCGGTCAACTCATCCCCTGAGTCTGTGAGACAGAGACAGGGGGCGTTCTACTCATCCACTGAGTGTGTGATACAAAGACAGGGGACGTTCAACTCATCTCCTGAGTCTGTGATGCTGAGACAGTGGGCGGTCTACTCAACCCCTGAGTCTGTGATACAGAGACAGGGGGCGTTCTACTCATCCCCTGAATGAATGATACAAGACAGGGGGCTGTCTAATCATTCCCCGAGTGTGTGATACAGAGACAGGGGCCGGTCTACTCATCCACTGACTCTGTGATACAGAGACAGGGGGCGGTCTACTCATCCCCTGAGTCTGTTATACAGAGACAGGGGGCTGTCTACTCGTTCCCTGAGTCTGTGATACAGAGACAAGTGGCAGTTTACTCATCGCCTGAGTCTGTGACACAGAGACAGGGGGCGGTCTACTCATCCTCCGAGTCTGTGATACAGAGAAAGGGGGTGGTCTACTCATCCCCTAAATTTGTGATACAGAGCCAGGGGGCGGTCTACTCATCCCTTGTGGCTGTGATACAGAGACAGGGGGCAGTCTGCTCATCCACTGAGTGTGAGATACAGAGACAGGGGGCGCTCTGCTCATCCCCTCAGTTTGTGATACAGAGACGGGGGGCGGTCTAATCATCCCCCGAGTCTGTGATGCAGAGACAGGGGGCGGTCTACTCGTCCCCCGAGTCTGTGATGCAAAGACAGGGGGCGGTCTACTCATCCCGAGAGTTTGTGATACAGAGACAGGGTGCAGTCTACTTATCACCTCAGTCTGTGGTACGGAGACAGGGGGCGATCTACTCATCCTCTGCATGTGTGATACAAAGATAGGGGACGGTCTACTCATCACTTGAGTCTGTGATACAAAGACAGGGGGCGGACTACTCATCCCCTGAGTCTGTGATACAGAGACAGGGGTGGGTCTACTCATCCACTGAGTGTGAGATACGGAGACAGGGGACGCTCTACTCATCCCCTGAGTCTGTGATGCAGAGACAGGGGGCGGTCTACTCATCCCCTGAGACTTTGATACAGAGACAGGGGGCAGTTTACTCATCCCCTGAGTCTGTGATACAGAGACAGGGGGCGATCTACTCATCCTCTGCATGTGTGATACAAAGATAGGGGACGGTCTACTCATCACTTGAGTCTGTGATACAGAGACAGGGGGCGGACTACTCATCACTTGAGTCTGTGATACAAAGACAGGGGGCGGACTACTCATCCCCTGAGTCTGTGATACAGAGACAGGGGGGGGTCTACTCATCCACTGAGTCTGAGATACAGAGACAGGGGGCGGTCTACTCATCTCCTGAGTCTGTGATACAGAGACGGGGGCCGTCTACTCACCACTGTGTCTGTGATACAGAGACAGGGGGCGGTCTACTCACCACTGTGTCTGTGATACAGAGACAGGGGGCGGTCTACTCATCCCCTGAGTGTGTGATATCGAAACAGGGGCCGTCTACTCATCCCCTGAATCTGTGATCTCGAGACAGTGTGCGGTCTACTCAACCCCTGAGTCTGCGATGCAGAGACAGGGGGCGGTCTACTCATCCCCTGAATCAATGATACAAGATAGGGGGCGGTCTACTCATACCCTGAGTCTGTGATACAGAGACAGGGGGCGGTCTACTCATCCCCTGAGTCTGTGATACAGTGACAGGAGGCGGTCTACTCATCCCCTGAGTCTGTGATACAAAGACAGTGGACGGTCTACTCATCCCCTGAGTCGATTATACAGAGGCAGGAGGCGGTCAACTCATCCCCTGAATCTGTGATACAAAGACAGGGGTCGGTCTACTCTTCCCCTGAGTCGATGATACAGAGACAGGGGGCGTTCGACTCATCCCCTGAGTCTGTGATACAGAGAAAGGGGACGGTCTACTGATCCCCTGAGCCTGTGATACAGAGACAGGGGCGGTCTACTCATCCCCTGAGTCCGTGATACAGAGGAAGGGGACGGTCTACTCATCCCCCGAGTGTGTGATAAAGAGACAGGGGACGGTCTACTCATTCCCTGAATCTGTGATACAGAGAAAGGGGGCAGTCAACTCATCCCCTGAGTCTGAGATACAGAGACAGGGGGTGGTCTACTCATCCCCTGGGTCTGTGATACAGAGGAAGGGGACAGTCTACTCATCCCCTGAGTCTGTGATCCAGAGACAGGGGGCGGTCTACTCATCCCCTGAGTCTGTGATACAGAGACAGGGGGCGGTCTACTCATCCCCTCATTTTGTGATACAGAGACAGGGGGCGGTCTACTCATCCCCTGAGTCTGTGATACAGAGACAGGGGGCAGTCTACTTATCCCCTAAATTTGTGTTACAAAGACAGGGGGCGGTCCACTTATCCCCTCAGTATGTGATACAGAGACAGGGGGCGGTCTACTCATCCCCTGAGTCTGTGATACAGTGACAGGAGGCGGTCTACTCATCCCCTGAGTCTGTGATACAAAGACAGTGGACGGTCTACTCATCCCATGAGACTGTGATACAGAGGCAGGAGGCGGTCAACTCATCCCCTGAATCTGTGATACAAAGACAGGGGTCGGTCTACTCTTCCCCTGAGTCGATGATACAGAGACAGGGGGTTCGACTCATCCCCTGAGTCTGTGATACAGAGAAAGGGGACGGTCTACTGATCCCCTGAGCCTGTGATACAGAGACAGGGGCGGTCTACTCATCCCCTGAGTCCGTGATACAGAGGAAGGGGACGGTCTACTCATCCCCCGAGTGTGTGATAAAGAGACAGGGGACGGTCTACTCATTCCCTGAATCTGTGATACAGAGAAAGGGGCAGTCTACTCATCCCCTGAGTCTGAGATACAGAGACAGGGGGTGGTCTACTCATCCCCTGGGTCTGTGATACAGAGGAAGGGGACAGTCTACTCATCCCCTGAGTTTGTGATCCAGAGACAGGGGGCGGTCTACTCATCCCCTGAGTCTGTGATACAGAGACAGGGGGCGGTCTACTCATCCCCTCATTTTGTGATACAGAGACAGGGGGCAGTCTACTCATCCCCTGAGTTTGTGATACAGAGACAGGGGGCGGTCTACTCATCCGCTAAATTTGTGATACAGAGACAGTGTCGGTCTACTTATCCCCTCAGTTTGTGATAGAGAGACAGGGGGCGGTCTTCTCATCCCCTGAATCAATGATACAGAAACTGGGGGCGGTGTACTCATCCCCTGAGTCTGTGATACAGGCACAGGGGGCGGTCTACTCATCCCCTGAGTCTGTGATACAGAGACAGGTGGCGGTCGACTCATCCCCGAGTGTGTGATACAGAGACAGGGGGCGCCTTACTCATCCCCTGAGTCTGTCACACAGAGAAAGGGGGCGGTCTACTCATCCCCTGAGTCCGTGACACAAAGACAGGGGGCGGACTACTCATCACATGAGTCTGTGATACAGAGACAGGGGGCGATCTACTCATCCCCTCAGTCTGTGACACAGAGACAGGGGGCGGTCTACACATCCCCTGAGTCTGTTATACAGAGACAGGCGGCGGTCTACTCATCCCCTGAGTCTATGATACAGAGACATGGGGCGGTCTACTCATCCCCTGAGTCTGTGATACAGAGACATGGGGCGGTCTACTCATCCCCTGAGTCTGTGATACAGAGACAGGGGGCGGTCTACTCATCCCCTGAGTCTGTGATACAGAGACATGGGGCGGTCTACCTATCCCCTCAGTTTGTGATACAGAGACAGGGGGCGGTCTGCTCATCCCCTGAGTCTGAGATACAGAGACAGGGGGCGGTCGACTCATCCCCTGAGTTTGTGATACAGAGACAGGCAGCCGTCTGCTCATCCCCTCAATCTCTGACACAGAGACAGGGGGCAGTCTACTCATCCCCTGAGTCTGTGATACAGAGACAGGGGGCGTTCTTCTCATCCCCTGAATCAATGATACATAAACAGGGGGCGGTGCACTCATCCCCTGAATCTGAGATACAGAGACAAGGGGCAGTTTGCTCATCCCCTTGGTCAGTGATAAAGAGACAGGGAGCGAACCACTCATTTTCTGAGTCTGTGATACAGAGACATGGGGCGGTCTACTCATCCCCTGAGTCTGTGATACAGAGACAGGCAGTGGTCTACTCATCTCCTGAGTCTGTGATACAGAGACAAGGGGCGGTCTACTCATCCCCTGAATCAATGACACAGAAACAGGGGGCGGTGTACTCATCCCCTGAGTCTGTGAAACAGAGACCGGGGGCAGTCTACTCATCCCCTAAATCTCTGACACAGCGACAGGGGGCGGTGTACTCATCCCCTAAATCTCTGACACAGAGACAGGGGGCAGTCTACTCATCCCCTAAATCTCTGACACAGAGACAGGGGGCAGTCTACTCATCCCCTGAGTCTGTGACACAGAGACAGGGGGCGGTCTACTCATCCCATGAGTCTGTGATACAGAGACAGGCAGTGGTCTACTCATCCCATGAGTCTGTTATACAGAGACAGGCGGCGGTCTACTCATCCCCTAAATCTCTGACACAGAGACAGGGGGCGGTCTGCTCATCCCCTGAGTCTGTGATACAGAGACAGGGGGCGGTGTACTCATCCCCTGAGTCTGTGATACAGAGACAGGGGGCGGTCTACTCGTCCCCCGAGTGTGTGATACAGAGACAGGCAGTGGTCTACTCATCCCCTGAGTCTGTGATACAGAGACAGGCAGTGGTCTACTCATCTCCTGAGTCTGTGATACAGAGACAGGGGGCAGTCTACTCAACCCCGAGTGTGTGATATAGAGACAGGGTGCGGTCTACTCATCCCCCGACTGTGTGATACAGAGACAGGGGGTGCTCTTCTTATCCCCGGGCTCTGTGATACAGAGACATGGGGCGGTCTACTCATCCCCCGAGAGTGTGATACAGAGACAGGCAGTGGTCTACTCATCCCCTGAATCTGAGATACAGAGACAAAGGGCAGTTTGCTCATCCCCTGGGTCAATGATAAAGAGACAGGGTCGGTCTACTCATCCCCTGAGTCTGTGACACAGAGACAGGGGGCGGTCTACTCATCCCCTGCATCTGTGACAGAGAGACAGGGGCGGTCTACTCATCCCCTGAGTCTGTGATACAGAGACAGGCGGCGGTCTACTCATCCCCTGAGTCTGTGATGCAGAGACAGGCGGCGCTCTACCCATCCCCTAAAACTGTGACACAGAGGCAGGGGGCAGTCTGCTCATCCCCTGAGTTTATGATACAGAGATAGGGGGCGGTTAACTCATTCCCTGACTCTGTGATACAGAGACAGGGGGCGGTCTACTCATCCCCTGAATCAATGATACAGAGATAGGGGGCGGTCTACTCATCCCCTGAGTCTGAGATACAGAGACAGGTTGCGGTCTACTCATCCCCTGAGTCTGTGATACAGAGACAGGGGACGGTCTACTCATCCACTGAGTCTGTGATACAGAGCCAGGGGGCGGTCTACTCATCACCTAAATTTGTGATACAGAGACAGGGGGCGGTCTACTCATCCCCTGAGTTTGTGATACAGAGACAGGCAGCCGTCTGCTCATTCCATAAATTCGCGATACATAGACGGGACGGTCTACTCTTCCCCGAAATTTGTGACACAGAGACAGAGGGCGGTCTACACATCCCCTGAGTCTGTGATACAGCGACAGGGAGCGGTCTACTCATCCCCTGAATCTGAGATACAGAGACAGGGGGCGGTCTACTCATCCCATGAGTCTGTTATACAGAGACAGACGGCGGTCTACTCATCCCCTAAATCTCTGACACAGAGACAGGGGGCAGTCTACTCATCCCCTGAGTCTGTGATACAGAGACATGGGGCGGTCTACTCATCCCCTGAATCAATGATACATAAACAGGGGGCGGTGCACTCATCCCCTGAGTCTGTGATACAGAGACAGGGTCCGGTCTGCTCATCCCCTGAGTCTGAGATACAGAGACAGGGGGCTGTCTACTCATCCCCTGAGTCTGTGATACAGAGACATGGGGCGGTCTACCTATCCCCTCAGTTTGTGATACAGAGACAGGGGGCGGTCGACTCATCCCCTGAGTTTGTGATACAGAGACAGGGGGCGGTCTACTCATCCCCTGAGTTTGTGATACAGAGACAGGCAGCCGTCTGCTCATCCCCTAAATCTCTGACACAGAGACAGGGGGCAGTCGACTCATCCCCTAAATTTGTGATACAGAGACAGGGGGCGGTCTACTCATCCCCTGAGTCTGTGATACAGTCACAGGGGGCGGTCTACTCATACCCTGAGTCTGTGACACAGAGACAGGGGGTGGTCTACTTATCCCCTCAGTTTGTGATACAGAGACAGTTGACGGTCTACTCATCCCCTGAGTTTGTGATAGAGAGACAGGGGGCGGTCTACTTATTCCCTCAGTTTGTGATACAGAGACAGGGGGGGGGGGTCTACTTATCCACTCAGTTTGTGATATAGAGACAGGGGACGGTCTACTCAGCCTCTCAGTTTGTGATACAGAGACAGGTGACGGTCTACTCATCCCCTGAGTTTGTGATAGTGAGACAGGGGGCGGTCTACTCATCCCCACAGTTTGTGATACAGAGACAAGGGGCGGTCTACTTATCCCCTCAGTTTGTGATACAGAGACAGGGGGCGGTCTACTCATCCCCTCAGTTTGTGACACAGAGACAGGGGGCGCTCTACTCATCCCCTGAGTCTGTGATACAGAGACAGGGGGCAGACTACTTATCCCCACAGTTTGAGATACAGAGACAGGGGGCGGTCTACTCATCCCCTGAGTTTGTGATACAGAGACAGGGGGCGGTCTACTCATCCGCTAAATTTGTGATACAGAGACAGTGTCGGTCTACTTATCCCCTCAGTTTGTGATAGAGAGACAGGGGGCGGTCTTCTCATCCCCTGAATCAATGATACAGAAACTGGGGGCGGTGTACTCATCCCCTGAGTCTGTGATACAGGCACAGGGGGCGGTCTACTCATCCCCTGAGTCTGTGATACAGAGACAGGTGGCGGTCGACTCATCCCCGAGTGTGTGATACAGAGACAGGGGGCGCCTTACTCATCCCCTGAGTCTGTCACACAGAGAAAGGGGGCGGTCTACTCATCCCCTGAGTCCGTGACACAAAGACAGGGGGCGGACTACTCATCACATGAGTCTGTGATACAGAGACAGGGGGCGATCTACTCATCCCCTCAGTCTGTGACACAGAGACAGGGGGCGGTCTACACATCCCCTGAGTCTATGATACAGCGACAGGGGGCGGTCTACTCATCCCATGAGTCTGTTATACAGAGACAGGCGGCGGTCTACTCATCCCCTGAGTCTATGATACAGAGACATGGGGCGGTCTACTCATCCCCTGAGTCTGTGATACAGAGACATGGGGCGGTCTACTCATCCCCTGAGTCTGTGATACAGAGACAGGGGGCGGTCTACTCATCCCCTGAGTCTGTGATACAGAGACATGGGGCGGTCGACTCATCCCCTGAGTTTGTGATACAGAGACAGGCAGCCGTCTGCTCATCCCCTCAATCTCTGACACAGAGACAGGGGGCAGTCTACTCATCCCCTGAGTCTGTGATACAGAGACAGGGGGCGTTCTTCTCATCCCCTGAATCAATGATACATAAACAGGGGGCGGTGCACTCATCCCCTGAATCTGAGATACAGAGACAAGGGGCAGTTTGCTCATCCCCTTGGTCAGTGATAAAGAGACAGGGAGCGAACCACTCATTTTCTGAGTCTGTGACACAGAGACAGGGGGCGGTCTACTCATCCCCTGAATCAATGACACAGAAACAGGGGGCGGTGTACTCATCCCCTGAGTCTGTGAAACAGAGACAGGGGGCGGTGTACTCATCCCATGAGTCTGTGATACAGAGACAGGCAGTGGTCTACTCATCCCATGAGTCTGTTATACAGAGACAGGCGGCGGTCTACTCATCCCCTAAATCTCTGACACAGAGACAGGGGGCGGTCTGCTCATCCCCTGAGTCTGTGATACAGAGACAGGGGGCGGTGTACTCATCCCCTGAGTCTGTGATACAGAGACAGGGGGCGGTCTACTCGTCCCCCGAGTGTGTGATACAGAGACAGGCAGTGGTCTACTCATCCCCTGAGTCTGTGATACAGAGACAGGCAGTGGTCTACTCATCTCCTGAGTCTGTGATACAGAGACAGGGGGCAGTCTACTCAACCCCGAGTGTGTGATATAGAGACAGGGTGCGGTCTACTCATCCCCCGACTGTGTGATACAGAGACAGGGGGTGCTCTTCTTATCCCCGGGCTCTGTGATACAGAGACATGGGGCGGTCTACTCATCCCCCGAGAGTGTGATACAGAGACAGGCAGTGGTCTACTCATCCCCTGAATCTGAGATACAGAGACAAAGGGCAGTTTGCTCATCCCCTGGGTCAATGATAAAGAGACAGGGTCGGTCTACTCATCCCCTGAGATTGTGACACAGAGACAGGGGGCGGTCTACTCATCCCCTGCATCTGTGACAGAGAGACAGGGGCGGTCTACTCATCCCCTGAGTCTGTGATACAGAGACAGGCGGCGGTCTACTCATCCCCTGAGTCTGTGATGCAGAGACAGGCGGCGCTCTACCCATCCCCTAAAACTGTGACACAGAGGCAGGGGGCAGTCTGCTCATCCCCTGAGTTTATGATACAGAGATAGGGGGCGGTTAACTCATTCCCTGACTCTGTGATACAGAGACAGGGGGCGGTCTACTCATCCCCTGAATCAATGATACAGAGATAGGGGGCGGTCTACTCATCCCCTGAGTCTGATATACAGAGACAGGTTGCGGTCTACTCATCCCCTGAGTCTGTGATACAGAGACAGGGGACGGTCTACTCATCCACTGAGTCTGTGATACAGAGCCAGGGGGCGGTCTACTCATCACCTAAATTTGTGATACAGAGACAGGGGGCGGTCTACTCATCCCCTGAGTTTGTGATACAGAGACAGGCAGCCGTCTGCTCATTCCATAAATTCGCGATACATAGACGGGACGGTCTACTCTTCCCCGAAATTTGTGACACAGAGACAGAGGGCGGTCTACACATCCCCTGAGTCTGTGATACAGCGACAGGGAGCGGTCTACTCATCCCCTGAATTTGAGATACAGAGACAGGTTGCGGTCTACTCATCCCCTGAGTCTGTGATACAGAGACAGGGGACGGTCTACTCATCCACTGAGTCTGTGATACAGAGCCAGGGGGCGGTCTACTCATCACCTAAATCTCTGACACAGAGACAGGGGGCAGTCTACTCATCCCCTGAGTCTGTTATACAGAGACAGGCGGCGGTCTACTCATCCCCTAAATCTCTGACACAGAGACAGGGGGCAGTCTACTCATCCCCTGAGTCTGTGATACAGAGACATGGGGCGGTCTACTCATCCCCTGAATCAATGATACATAAACAGGGGGCGGTGCACTCATCCCCTGAGTCTGTGATACAGAGACAGGGGCCGGTCTGCTCATCCCCTGAGTCTGAGATACAGAGACAGGGGGCTGTCTACTCATCCCCTGAGTCTGTGATACAGAGACATGGGGCGGTCTACCTATCCCCTCAGTTTGTGATACAGAGACAGGGGGCGGTCGACTCATCCCCTGAGTTTGTGATACAGAGACAGGGGGCGGTCTACTCATCCCCTGAGTTTGTGATACAGAGACAGGCAGCCGTCTGCTCATCCCCTAAATCTCTGACACAGAGACAGGGGGCAGTCGACTCATCCCCTAAATTTGTGATACAGAGACAGGGGGCGGTCTACTCATCCCCTGAGTCTGTGATACAGAGACAGGCAGTGGTCTACTCATCTCCTGAGTCTGTGATACAGAGACAGGGGCGGTCTACTCATCCCCTGAGTCTGTGATACAGAGACAGGCAGTGGTCTACTCATCTCCTGAGTCTGTGATACAGAGACAGGGGGCAGTCTACTCATCCCCTAAATCTCTGACACAGAGACAGGGGGCGGTGTACTCATCCCCTAAATCTCTGACACAGAGACAGGGGGCAGTCTACTCATCCCCTGAGTCTGTGATACAGAGACAGGCAGTGGTCTACTCATCCCATGAGTCTGTTATACAGAGACAGGCGGCGGTCTACTCATCCCCTAAATCTCTGACACAGAGACAGGGGGCAGTCTACTCATCCCCTGAGTCTGTGACACAGAGACAGGGGGCGGTCTACTCATCCCATGAGTCTGTGATACAGAGACAGGCAGTGGTCTACTCATCCCATGAGTCTGTTATACAGAGACAGGGGGCAGTCTACTCATCCCCTGAGTCTGTGACACAGAAACAGGGGGCGGTCTACTCATCCCCTGAGTCTGTGATACAGGGACAGGGGGTGGTCTACTCATCCCCTGAGTCTGTATTACAGAGACAGTGGGCAGTCTACTCATCCCCGAGTGTGTGATATAGAGACAGGGTGCGGTCTACTCATCCCCCGACTGTGTGATACAGAGACAGGGGGTGCTCTTCTTATCCCCAGGCTCTGTGATACAGAGACATGGGGCGTTCTACTCATCCCCCGAGTGTGTGATACTGAGACAGGCATTGGTCTACTCATCCCCTGAATCTGAAATACAGAGACAAAGGGCAGTTTGCTCATCCCGTGGGTCAGTGATAAAGAGACAGGGTCGGTCTACTCATCCCCTGAGTCTGTGACACAGAGACAGGGGGCGGTCTACTCATCCCCTGCATCTGTGACAGAGTGACAGGGGCGGTCTACTCATCCCCTGAGTCTGTGATACAGAGACAGGCGGCGGTCTACTCATCCCCTGAGTCTGTGATGCAGAGACAGGCGGCGCTCTACCCATCCCCTAAAACTGTGACACAGAGGCAGGGGGCAGTCTGCTCATCCCCTGAGTCTATGATACAGAGATAGGGGGCGGTTAACTCATTCCCTGACTCTGTGATACAGAGACAGGGGGCGGTCTACTCATCCCCTGAGTCTGAGATACAGAGACAGGTTGCGGTCTACTCATCCCCTGAGTCTGTGATACAGAGACAGGGGACGGTCTACTCATCCACTGAGTCTGTGATACAGAGCCAGGGGGCGGTCTACTCATCACCTAAATTTGTGATAATGAGACAGGGGGCGGTCTACTTATCCCCTCAGTTTGTGATACAGAGACAGGCAGCCGTCTGCTCATTCCATAAATTCGCGATACATAGACGGGACGGTCTGCTCTTCCCCGAAATTTGTGATACAGAGACATGGGGCGGTCTACTTATCCCCTGAGTCTGTGATACAGGGACAGGGGGCGGTCTACTCCTCCCCTGAGTCTGTGATACAGAGACAAGGGGCGGTCTACTCATCCCCGAGGGTGTGATAAAGAGACAGGGGGAGTTCTACTCATCCCCTGAGTCTGTGACACAGAGACCGGGGGAGGTCTACTCATCCCCTGAGTCTGTGACACAGAGACAGGGGGCGGTCTACTCATCCCCCGAGTGTGTGATTCTGAGACAGTGGGCGGTCTACTCATCCCCCGAGTGTGTGATTCAGAGACAGGGGACGCTCTACTCATCCCCGGGCTCTGTGATCCAGGGACATGTGGTGGTCTACTCATCCCCTGAGCCTGTGATGCAGACAAACGGGGCGGTCTACTCATCCCCTGAGTCTGTGATACAGAGACAGGCAGTGTTCTACTCATCCCCTGAATCTGAGATACAGAGACAAGGGGCAGTTTGCTCATCCCCTGGGTCTGTGATAAAGAGATAGGGGGCGGTCTACACATCCCCTGAGTCTGTGACACAGAGACAGGGGGCGGTCTACTCATCCACTGAGTCTGTGATACAGAGACAGGCAGTGGTCTACTCATCTCCTGAGTCTGTGATACAGAGACAGTGGGCGGTCTACTCATCCCCTGAGTCTGTGACACAGAGACTGGGGGCGTTCTACTCATCCCCTGAATCAATGATACAGAAACAGGGGGCGGTGCACTCATCCCCTGAATCTGAGATACAGAGACAAGGGGCAGTTTGCTCATCCCCTTGGTCAGTGATAAAGAGACAGGGAGCGGTCCACTCATTTTCTGAGTCTGTGACACAGAAACAGGGGGCGGTGTACTCATCTCCTGAGTCTGTGATACAGAGACAGGGGGCGGTCTACTCATCCCCTGAGTCTGTGATACAGAGACAGGCAGTGGTCTACTCATCTCCTGAGTCTGTGATACAGAGACAAGGGGCGGTCTACTCAACCCCTGAGTCTGTGATACAGAGACAGGGGGCAGTCTACTCATCCCCTAAATCTCTGACACAGAGACAGGCGGCGGTGTACTCATCCCCTAAATCTCTGACACAGAGACAGGGGGCAGTCTACTCATCCCCTGAGTCTGTTATACAGAGACAGGGGGCGGTCTACTCATCCCCTGAGTCTGTGACACAGAGACTGGGGGCGTTCTACTCATCCCCTGAATCAATGATACAGAAACAGGGGGCGGTGCACTCATCCCCTGAGTCTGTGATACAGAGAAAGGGGGCGGTCTACTCGTCCCCTAAGTCTCTGATACTGAGACAGGGGACGGTCTACCCATCCCCTGAATCTGAGATACAGAGACAAGGGGCAGTTTGCTCATCCCCTGGGTCTGTGATACAGAGACTGGGGGCGGTGTACTCATCCCCTGAGTCTGTGACACAGAGACAGGGGGCGGTCTACTCATCCGCTGAATCAATGATACAGAAACAGGGGGCGGTGTACTCATCCCCTGAGTGCGTGATGCAGAGACAGGCAGTGGTCTACTCATCTCCTGAGTCTGTGACACAGAGACAGGGGGCGCTCTACTCATCCCCTGAGTCTGTGATACAGAGACAGGGGGCGCTCTACTCATCCCCTGAGTCTGTGATACAGAGACAGGCAGTGGTCTACTCATCTCCTGAGTCTGTGATACAGAGACAGGGGGCGGTCTCCTCATCCCATGAGTCTGTTATACAGAGACATGGGGCGGTCCACTCATCCCCTGAATCAATGATACAGAAACAGGGGGCGGTGCACTCATCCCCTGAGTGTGTGATACAGAGACAGGGGGCGGTCTACTCATCCCCTGAGTCTGTGATAAAGAGACAGGGGGCGGTCTACTCATCCCCTGAATCAATGATACAGAAACAGGGGGCGTTCGACTCATCCCCTGAGCCTGTGACACAGAGACAGGGGGCGGTCTACTCATCCCCCGACTGTGTGATACAGAGACAGGGGGCGCTCTTCTCTTCCCCTGAGTCTGTGACACAGAGACAGGGGGCGGTCTACTCCTCCCCTGAGTCTGTGATACAGAGACATGGGGCGGTCTACTCATTCACTGAGTCTGTGACACAGAGACAGGGGGCGGTCTACTCATCCGCTGAGTCTGTGACACAGAGACCGGGGGCGGTCTACTCATCCCCTGATTCTGTGACACAGAGACAGGGGGCGGTCTACTCCTCCCCTGAGTCTGTGATACAGAGACAGGGGGCGGTCTACTCATTCACTGAGTCTGTGACACAGAGACAGGGGGCGGTCTACTCATCCGCTGAGTCTGTGACACAGAGACCGGGGGCGGTCTACTCATCCCCTGATTCTGTGACACAGAGACAGGGGGCGGTCTACTCTTCCCCTGATTCTGTGACAGAGAGACAGGGGGCGTTCTACTCATCCGCTGAATCAATGAGACAGAAACAGGGGGTGGTGTACTCATCCCCTGAGTCTGTGACACAGAGACAGGGGGCGCTCTACTCATCCCCTGAGTCTATGATGCAAAGACAGGGGCGGTCTACTCATCCCCTGAGTCTGTGATACAAAGACAGGGGACGGTCTACTCATCCCCTGAGTCTGTGATACAGAGACAGGAGGCAGTCTACTCATCCCCTGAGTCTGTGATACAAAGACAGGGGGCGGTCTACTCATCCCCTGAGTCTGTGATCCAGAGACATGGGGCTCTCTACTCATCCCCTGAGTTTGTGATAGAGAGACAGGGGGTGGTCAACTCATCCCCTGAGTCTGTGACACAGAGACAGGGGGCGGTGTACTCATCCCCCGAGTGTGTGATACAGAGACAGGGGGCGGTCTACTCATCCCCTGAGTCTGTGATACAGAGACATGGGGCGGTCTACTCATCCCCTGAATCAATGATACAGAGACATGGGGCGGTCTATTCATCCCCTGAGTCAATGAAACAGAGATAGCGGGCAGTTAACTCATTCCCTGATTCTGTGATACAGAGACAGGGGGCGGTCTACTCATCCCCGAGGGTGTGAGACAGAGACAGGGGGCGGTCTACTCATCCCCTGAGTCTGTGATACAAAGACAGGGGACGGTCTACTCATCCCCTGAGTCTGTGATACAGAGACAGGAGGCAGTCTACTCATCCCCTGAGTCTGTGATACAAAGACAGGGGGCGGTCTACTCTTCCCCTGAGTCTGAGATACTGAGACAGGGGGCGGTCTAATCATCCCCTGAGTCTGTGATACAGAGACAGGGGCCGGTCTACTCATCTACTGAGTCTGTGATGCAGAGTCAGGTGGTGGTCCACTGATCCACTCAGTGTGTGATACAAACACAGGGGGCGGTCTAGTCATCCCCTGACTCTGAGATACAGAGACAGGGGACGGTCTACTCATCCCCTGAGTCTTTGATACAGCGACAGGGGGCGGTCTTCTCATCCACTGAGTCTGTGATACAGAGACAGGGGGCGGTCTACTCATCCCCTGAGTCTGTTATACAGAGACAGGGGACGGTCTACTCATTCCCTGAGTCTGTGATACAGAGACAAGTGCCAGTTTACTCATCGCCTGAATCTGTGACACAGAGACAGGGGGCGGTCAAGTCATCCCCTGAGTCTGTGATACAGAGACAGGAGACGGTCAAGTCATCCCCTGAGTCTGTGATACAGAGATAGGGGGCGGTTAACTCTTTCCCTGAGTGTGAGATACAGAGACAGGGGGCGGTCTACTCATCCCCTGAGTCTGTGATACAGAGACAGGGGGCGTTCTACTCATCCCCTCAGTCTGTGATGCAGTGACAGGGGGCGGTCTACTCATCCCCTGAATCTGTGATACAGAGACAGGGGGCAGTCTGCTCATCCACTGAGTGTGTGATACAAAGACAGGGGACGTTCAACTCATCTCCTGAGTCTGTGATGCAGAGACAGGGGGCGGACTACTCAACCCCTGAGTCTGTGATACAGAGAGAGTGGGCGGTCTACTCAACCCCTGAGTCTGTGATACAAAGACAGGGGACGGTCTACTTATCCCATGAGTTCCTGATACAGAGACAGAGGGCGGTCTACTTATCCCCTGAGTTTGTGATACAGAGACAGGGGGCAGTCTACTCAGCCCCAAAGTCCCTGAAATACAGACAGGGGCCAGTCTACCCATCCCCCGGGTCTATGAGACAGAGACTGGGGGAGATCTATTCAATCCTGAGTGTGTGATACAGAGAAAGGGGGCGGTCTAATCATCCCGTGAGTCTGAGATACAGAGACAAGGGGCAGTTTACTGATCCCCTGGGTCTGTGATACAGAGGAAGGGGGCGGTCTACTCATCCCCTGAGTCTGTGATCCAGAGACAGGGGGCGGTTTACTCTTCCCCTGAGTCTGTGATACAGAGACAGGGGGCGGTCTACTCATCCCCTGAGTCTGTGATACAGAGACAGGGGGCTGTCTGCTCAGCCACTGAGTGTGTGATACAGAGTTAGGGGGCGTTCTACTCATCACCTGAGTCTCTGATACAGAGACAGGGAGCGGTCTACTCATCCCCTGAGTCTGAGATGCAGAGACAGGGGACGGTCTACTCATCCCCTGAGTCTGAGATACAGAGACAGGGGACGGTCTACTCATCACCTGAGTCTCTGATACAGAGACAGGGAGCGGTCTACTCATCCCCTAAGTCTGAGATACAGAGACAGGGGACGGTCTTCTCATCCCCTGAGTCTGAGATACAGAGACAGGGGACGGTCTACTCATCACCTGAGTCTGAGATACAGAGACAGGGGGCGGTCTACTCATCACCTGAGTCTGAGATACAGAGACAGGGGACGGTCTACTCATCACATGATTCTGTGATACAGAGACAGGGGGCGGTCTACTCATCCCCTGAGTCTGTGATACAGAGACAGGGGACGGTCTACTCATCCCCTGAGTCTGAGATACAGAGACAGGGGACGGTCTACTCATCACCTGAGTCTCTGATACAGAGACAGGGAGCGGTCTACTCATCCCCTGAGTCTGTGATACAGAGACTGGGGACGGTCTACTCATCCCCTGAGTCTGTGATACAGAGACAGGGGGCGGTCTACTCATCCCCTGAGTCTGAGATACAGAGACAGGGGACGGTCTACTCATCCCCTGAGTCTGTGATACAGAGACAGGGGGCGGTCTACTCATCCCCTGAGTCTGTGATACAGAGACAGGAGGCGGTCTACTCATCCCCTGAGTCTGTGATGCAAAGACAGGGGACGGTCTGCTCATCCCCTGAGTCTGTGATACAGATACAGGAGGCGGACTACACATCCCCTGAGTCTGTGGTACAAAGATAGGGGGCGGTCTACTCATCCCCTGAGTTTGTGATACAGAGACAGGGGGCGGTCTACTTATCCCCTCAGTCTGTGAAACAGAGTCAGGGTGTGGTCTAACCATCCCCCGAGTGTGCGATACAGAGACAGGGGGCGGTCTGCACATCCCCTGAGTCTGTGGTACAAAGACAGGGGGCGGTCTACTCATCCCCTGAGTTTGTGATACAGAGACAGGGGGCGGTCTACTCATCCCCTGAGACTTTAATACAGAGACAGGGGGCAGTCTGCTCATCCCCTCAGTTTGTGATACAGAGACAGGGGGCGGTCTACTCATCCACTGATTCTGTGATACAGAGACAGGGGGCGGTCTACTCATCCACTGAGTCTGTGATACAGAGACAGGGGGCGGTCTACTCATCCACTGAGTCTGTGATACAGAGACAGGAGGCGGTGTACTCATCCCCTGAGACTTTGATACAGAGACAGGGGGCAGTCTGCTCATCCCCTCAGTTTGTGATACAGAGACAGGGGGCGGTCTACTCATCCCCTGAGTCTGTGATACAGAGACAGGGGGCGGTCTACTCATCCGCTCATTTTGTGATACAGAGACAGGGGGCGGTGTACTCATCCCCTGAGTCTGTGAGACAGAGACAGGGGGCGGTCTACTCATCCCCTGAATCAATGATACAGAAACAGGGGGCGGTGCACTCATTCCCTGAGTCTGCGATACAGAGACAGGGGCCGGTCTGCTCATCCCCTGAGTCTGAGATACAGAGACAGGGGGCGGTCTACTCATCCCCTGAGTCTGTGATACAGAGACATGGGGCGGTCGACTCATCCCCTGAGTTTGTGATACAGAGACAGGGGACGGTCTACTCATCCCCTAAATTTGTGATACAGAGACAGAGGACGGTCTACTTATCCACTGAGTCTGTGACACAGAGACAGGGGGCGGTCTACTCATCCCCTGAATCAATGATACAGAAACAGGGGGCGGTGCACTCATCCCCTGAGTCTGCGATACAGAGACAGGGGCCGGTCTGCTCATCCCCTGAGTCTGAGATACAGAGACAGGGGGCGGTCTACTCATCCCATGAGTCTGTTATACAGAGACAGGCGGCGGTCTACTCAAACCCTGAATCAATGATATAGAAACAGGGGGCGGTGCACTCATCCCCTGAGTCTGCGATACAGAGACAGGGGCCGGTCTGCTCATCCCCTGAGTCTGAGATACACAGACAGGGGGCGGTCTACTAATCCCCTGAGTCTGTGATACAGAGACATGGGGCGGTATACCTATCCCCTCAGTTTGTGATACAGGGACAGGGGGCGGTCGACTCATCCCCTGAGTTTGTGATACAGAGACAGGCAGCCGTCTGCTCATTCCATAAATTCGCGATACAGAGACAGGGGACGGTCTACTCATCCCCTAAATTAGTGATACAGAGACAGGGGACGGTCTACTTATCCACTGAGTCTTTGACACAGAGACAGGGGGCGGTCTACTCATCCCCTGGGTCAGTGATAAAGAGACAGGGGGCGTTCTACTCATCCCCTGAATCAATGACACAGAAACAGGGGGCGGTCCACTCATTTTCTGAGTCTGTGACACAGAGACAGGGGGCGGTCTACTCATCCCCTGAGTCTGTGACACAGAGACAGGGGGCGGTCTACTCATCCCCTGAATCAATGACACAGAAACAGGGGGCGGTCTACTCATCCCCTGAATCTGTGATACATAGACAGGGGGCGGTCTACTCATCAGCTGAGTCTGTGACACTGCGACAGGGGTCGGTCTACTCATCCCCTGGGTCTGTGATACAGAGACAGGGGGCGGTCTACTCATCCCCTAGGTCTGTGATACAGAGACAGGTGGCGGTCTACTCATCCCCTGTGTTTGTGATACAGAGACAGTGGGCGGTCTAGTCATTCCCTGAGTCTGTGATACAGTGACAGGGGTCGGTCTAGTCATTCCCTGAGTCTGTGATGCAGTGACAGGGGGCGGTCTACTCATCCCCTGAGTGTGTGATACAGAGACAGGGAGCGGTCTACTCATTCCCTAAATTTGTGATACAGAGACAGGGGGCAGTCTACTCAGCCCCAAAGTCCCTGAAATACAGACATGGGCCATTCGACTCATCACCTGGGTCTATGAGACAGAGACTGGGGGTGATCAATTCAAACCTGAGTATGTGATAGAGAGACAGGGTGCGGTCTACTCATCCCCCGAGTGTGTGATACAGAGACAGGAGGCGGTCTACTCATCCCGAGTTTGTTATACAGAGACAGGGGGCGGTCTACTCATCCCCCGAGTGTGTGATACAGAGACAGGAGGCGGGCTACTCATCCCGAGTCTGTGAAACAGAGACAGGGGGCGGTCTTCTCATCCACTGTGTCTGTGATACAGAGACAGAGGGCAGTCTACTCATTCCCTGTGTCTGTGATACAGAGGCAGGGGGCGGTCTACTCATCCCCCGAGTGTGTGATACAGAGAAAGGGGGCAGTCTACTCATCCCCTGAGTCTGAGATACAGAGACAAGGGGCAGTTTGCTCATCCCCTGGGTCTGTGATTCAGAGGAAGGGGGCGGTCTACTCATCCCCTGAGTCTGTGATACAGAGAAAGGGGGCGGTCTACTCATCCCGAGTTTGTTAGACAGAGACAGGGTGGGGTCTACTCATCCCCTGAGTCTTTCATACAGAGAATGTGTGCGGTCTACACATCACCTGAGTCTGTGATACAGAGACAGGGGGCGGTCTACTCATCCCCTGAGTCTGTGACACAGAGACAGGGGGCGGACTACTCATCCCTTGAGTCTGTGATACATAGACAGGGGGCGGTCTACTCATTCCCTGAGTCTGTGATACAGAGACAGGGTGCGGTCTACTCATCCCCTGAGTCTGTGATACAGAGACAGTGGGGAGTCTACTCATCCCCTGAGTCTGTGATACAGAGACAGGGGGGGTCTACTCATCCCCTGAGTCTGTGATACAGAGACAGGGGGCGGTCTACTCATTCCCTGAGTCTTTGATACAGAGAAAGGGGCCCGTCTTCTCATCCACTGAGTCTGTGATACAGAGACAGGGGGCGGTCTACTCATCCACTGTGTCTGTGATACAGAGACAGGGGGCGCTCTACTCATCCCCTGAGTCTTTGATACAGAGACAGGGGCCCGTCTTCTCATCCACTGAGTCTGTGATACAGAGACAGGGGGCGGTCTACTCATCCACTGAGTCTGTGATACAGAGACAGGAGGCGGTCTACTCATCCCCTGAGATTTCGATACAGAGACAGGGGGCGGTCTACTCATCCCCTGAGACTTTGATACAGAGACAGGGGGCAGTCTGCTCATCCCCTCAGTTTGTGATACAGAGACAGGGGGCGGTCTACTCATCCCCTGAGTCTGTGATACAGAGACAGGGGGCGGTCGACTCATCCGCTCATTTTGTGATACAGAGACATGGGGCGGTGTACTCATCCCCTGAGTCTGTGATACAGAGACAGGGGGCGGTCTACTCATCCCCTGAATCAGTGATACAGAAACAGGGGGCGGTGCACTCATCCCCTGAGTCTGCGATACAGAGACAGGGGCCGGTCTGCTCATCCCCTGAGTCTGAGATACAGAGACAGGGGGCGGTCTAATCATCCCCTGATTCTGTGATACAGAGACATGGGGCGGTCTACCTATCCCCTCAGTTTGTGATACAGAGACAGGGGGCGGTCGACTCATCCCCTGAGTTTGTGATACAGAGACAGGGGACGGTCTACTCATCCCCTACATTTGTGATACAGAGACAGGGGACGGTCTACTTATCCACTGAGTCTGTGACACAGAGACAGGGGGCGGTCTACTCATCCCCTGGGTCAGTGATAAAGAGACAGGGGGCGGTCTACTCATCCCCTGAATCAATGACACAGAAACAGGGGGCGGTCCACTCATTTTCTGAGTCTGTGACACAGAGACAGGGGGCGGTCTACTCATCAGCTGAGTCTGTGATACTGCGACAGGGGGCGGTCTACTCATCCCCTGAGTGTGTGATACAGAGACAGGGAGCGGTCTCCTCATCCCCTGAGTGTGTGATACAGAGACAGTGAGCGGTCTCCTCATCCCCTGAGTGTGTGATACAGAGACAGGGAGCGGTCTACTCATTCCCTAAATTTGTGATACAGAGACAGGGGGCAGTCTACTCAGCCCCAAAGTCCCTGAAATACAGACATGGGCCAGTCTACTCATCACCCGGGTCGATGAGACAGAGACTGGGGGTGATCAATTCAAACCCGAGTATGTGATAGAGAGACAGGGTGCAGTCTACTCATCCCCCGAGTGTGTGATACAGAGACAGGAGGCGGGCTACTCATCCCGAGTCTGTGATACAGAGACAGGGGGCGGTCTTCTCATCCACTGTGTCTGTGATACAGAGACAGAGGGCAGTCTACTCATCCCCTGAGTCTGAGATACAGAGACAAGGGGCAGTTTACTCATCCCCTGGGTCTGTGATTCAGAGGAAGGGGGCGGTCTACTCATCCCCTGAGTCTGTGATACAGAGAAAGGGGGCGGTCTACTCATCCCGAGTTTGTTATACAGAGACAGGGGGCGGTCTACTCATCCCCCGAGTGTGTGATACAGAGACAGGAGGCGGGCTACTCATCCCGAGTCTGTGATTCAGAGACAGGGGGCGGTCTTCTCATCCACTGTGTCTGTGATACAGAGACAGAGGGCGGTCTACTCATCCCCCGAGTGTGTGATACAGAGAAAGGGGGCAGTCTACTCATCCCCTGAGTCTGAGATACAGAGACAAGGGGCAGTTTACTCATCCCCTGGGTCTGTGATTCAGAGGAAGGGGGCGGTCTACTCATCCCCTGAGTCTGAGATACAGAGGCAGGGGGCGGTCTACTCATCCCCCGAGTGTGTGATACAGAGAAAGGGGGCAGTCTACTCATCCCCTGAGTCTGAGATACAGAGACAAGGGGCAGTTTACTCATCCCCTGGGTCTGTGATTCAGAGGAAGGGGGCGGTCTACTCATCCCCTGAGTCTGTGATACAGAGAAAGGGGGCGGTCTACTCATCCCGAGTTTGTTAGACAGAGACAGAGGGGGGTCTACTCATCCCCTGAGTCTTTCAAACAGAGAATGTGTGCGGTCTACACATCACCTGAGTCTGTGATACAGAGACAGGGGGCGGTCTACTCATCCCCTGAGTCTGTGACACAGAGACAGGGGGCGGACTACTCATCCCTTGAGTCTGTGATGCAGAGACAGGGGGCGGTCTACTCATTCCCTGAGTCTTTGATACAGAGACAGGGGGCGGACTACTCATCCCTTGAGTCTGTGACACAGAGACAGGGGGCGGACTACTCATCCCTTGAGTCTGTGATGCAGAGACAGGGTGCGGTCTACTCATCCCCTGAGTCTGTGATACAGAGACAGTGGGGGGTCTACTCATCCCCTGAGTCTGTGATACAGAGACAGGGGGGGTCTACTCATCCCCTGAGTCTGTGATACAGAGACAGGGGGCGTTCTACTCATCCCCTGAGTCTGTGACACAGAGACAGGGGGCGGTCTACTCATCCCCTGAGTCTTTGATACAGAGACAGGGGCCCGTCTTCTCATCCACTGAGTCTGTGATACAGAGACAGGAGGCGGTCTACTCATCCCCTGAGTCTGTGATACAGAGACAGGGGCCCGTCTTCTCATCTCCTGAGTCTTTGATACAGAGACAGGGGGCGGTCTACTCATCCCCTGAGTCTTTGATACAGAGACAGGGGCCTGTCTTCTCATCCACTGAGTCTGTGATACAGAGACAGGGGGCGGTCTACTCATCCCTTGAGTCTGTGATACAGAGACAGGAGGCGGTCGACTCATCCCCTGAGTCTTTGATACAGAGACAGGGGCCGATCTTCTCATCCACTGAGTCTGTGATCCAGAGAAAGGGGACGGACTACTCATCCACTGAGTGTGTGATACAAAGACGGGGGACGGTCTACTCATCACCTGAGCCTGTGATACAGAGACAGGGGGCGGTCTACTCATTCCCTGAGTCTGTGATACAGAGACAGGGTGCGGTCTACTCATCCCCTGAGTCTGTGATACAGAGACAGTGGGGAGTCTACTCATCCCCTGAGTCTGTGATACAGAGACAGGGGGGGTCTACTCATCCCCTGAGTCTGTGATACAGAGACAGGGGGCGGTCTACTCATCCCCTGAGTCTGTGATACAGAGACAGGGGGCGGTCTACTCATTCCCTGAGTCTTTGATACAGAGAAAGGGGCCCGTCTTCTCATCCACTGAGTCTGTGATACAGAGACAGGGGGCGGTCTATTCATCCACTGTGTCTGTGATACAGAGACAGGGGGCGCTCTACTCATCCCCTGAGTCTTTGATACAGAGACAGGGGCCCGTCTTCTCATCCACTGAGTCTGTGATACAGAGACAGGGGGCGGTCTACTCATCCACTGAGTCTGTGATACAGAGACAGGAGGCGGTCTACTCATCCCCTGAGATTTCGATACAGAGACAGGGGGCGGTCTACTCATCCCCTGAGACTTTGATACAGAGACAGGGGGCAGTCTGCTCATCCCCTCAGTTTGTGATACAGAGACAGGGGGCGGTCTACTCATCCCCTGAGTCTGTGATACAGAGACAGGGGGCGGTCGACTCATCCGCTCATTTTGTGATACAGAGACATGGGGCGGTGTACTCATCCCCTGAGTCTGTGATACAGAAACAGGGGGCGGTGCACTCATCCCCTGAGTCTGCGATACAGAGACAGGGGCCGGTCTGCTCATCCCCTGAGTCTGAGATACAGAGACAGGGGGCGGTCTAATCATCCCCTGATTCTGTGATACAGAGACATGGGGCGGTCTACCTATCCCCTCAGTTTGTGATACAGAGACAGGGGGCGGTCGACTCATCCCCTGAGTTTGTGATACAGAGACAGGGGACGGTCTACTCATCCCCTACATTTGTGATACAGAGACAGGGGACGGTCTACTTATCCACTGAGTCTGTGACACAGAGACAGGGGGCGGTCTACTCATCCCCTGGGTCAGTGATAAAGAGACAGGGGGCGGTCTACTCATCCCCTGAATCAATGACACAGAAACAGGGGGCGGTCCACTCATTTTCTGAGTCTGTGACACAGAGACAGGGGGCGGTCTACTCATCAGCTGAGTCTGTGATACTGCGACAGGGGGCGGTCTACTCATCCCCTGAGTGTGTGATACAGAGACAGGGAGCGGTCTCCTCATCCCCTGAGTGTGTGATACAGAGACAGTGAGCGGTCTCCTCATCCCCTGAGTGTGTGATACAGAGACAGGGAGCGGTCTACTCATTCCCTAAATTTGTGATACAGAGACAGGGGGCAGTCTACTCAGCCCCAAAGTCCCTGAAATACAGACATGGGCCAGTCTACTCATCACCCGGGTCGATGAGACAGAGACTGGGGGTGATCAATTCAAACCCGAGTATGTGATAGAGAGACAGGGTGCAGTCTACTCATCCCCCGAGTTTGTGATACAGAGACAGGAGGCGGGCTACTCATCCCGAGTCTGTGATACAGAGACAGGGGGCGGTCTTCTCATCCACTGTGTCTGTGATACAGAGACAGAGGGCAGTCTACTCATCCCCTGAGTCTGAGATACAGAGACAAGGGGCAGTTTACTCATCCCCTGGGTCTGTGATTCAGAGGAAGGGGGCGGTCTACTCATCCCCTGAGTCTGTGATACAGAGAAAGGGGGCGGTCTACTCATCCCGAGTTTGTTATACAGAGACAGGGGGCGGTCTACTCATCCCCCGAGTGTGTGATACAGAGACAGGAGGCGGGCTACTCATCCCGAGTCTGTGATTCAGAGACAGGGGGCGGTCTTCTCATCCACTGTGTCTGTGATACAGAGACAGAGGGCGGTCTACTCATCCCCCGAGTGTGTGATACAGAGAAAGGGGGCAGTCTACTCATCCCCTGAGTCTGAGATACAGAGACAAGGGGCAGTTTACTCATCCCCTGGGTCTGTGATTCAGAGGAAGGGGGCGGTCTACTCATCCCCTGAGTCTGAGATACAGAGGCAGGGGGCGGTCTACTCATCCCCCGAGCGTGTGATACAGAGAAAGGGGGCAGTCTACTCATCCCCTGAGTCTGAGATACAGAGACAAGGGGCAGTTTACTCATCCCCTGGGTCTGTGATTCAGAGGAAGGGGGCGGTCTACTCATCCCCTGAGTCTGTGATACAGAGAAAGGGGGCGGTCTACTCATCCCGAGTTTGTTAGACAGAGACAGAGGGGGGTCTACTCATCCCCTGAGTCTTTCAAACAGAGAATGTGTGCGGTCTACACATCACCTGAGTCTGTGATACAGAGACAGGGGGCGGTCTACTCATCCCCTGAGTCTGTGACACAGAGACAGGGGGCGGACTACTCATCCCTTGAGTCTGTGATGCAGAGACAGGGGGCGGTCTACTCATTCCCTGAGTCTTTGATACAGAGACAGGGGGCGGACTACTCATCCCTTGAGTCTGTGACACAGAGACAGGGGGCGGACTACTCATCCCTTGAGTCTGTGATGCAGAGACAGGGTGCGGTCTACTCATCCCCTGAGTCTGTGATACAGAGACAGTGGGGGGTCTACTCATCCCCTGAGTCTGTGATACAGAGACAGGGGGGGTCTACTCATCCCCTGAGTCTGTGATACAGAGACAGGGGGCGTTCTACTCATCCCCTGAGTCTGTGACACAGAGACAGGGGGCGGTCTACTCATCCCCTGAGTCTTTGATACAGAGACAGGGGCCCGTCTTCTCATCCACTGAGTCTGTGATACAGAGACAGGAGGCGGTCTACTCATCCCCTGAGTCTGTGATACAGAGACAGGGGCCCGTCTTCTCATCTCCTGAGTCTTTGATACAGAGACAGGGGGCGGTCTACTCATCCCCTGAGTCTTTGATACAGAGACAGGGGCCTGTCTTCTCATCCACTGAGTCTGTGATACAGAGACAGGGGGCGGTCTACTCATCCCTTGAGTCTGTGATACAGAGACAGGAGGCGGTCGACTCATCCCCTGAGTCTTTGATACAGAGACAGGGGCCGATCTTCTCATCCACTGAGTCTGTGATCCAGAGAAAGGGGACGGACTACTCATCCACTGAGTGTGTGATACAAAGACGGGGGACGGTCTACTCATCACCTGAGCCTGTGATACAGAGACAGGGGGTGGTCTACTCCTCCCCTGAGTCTGTGATACAGAGACAGGGGGCGGTCTACTCATCCCCTGAGTCTGTGATACAGAGACAGGCAGTGGTCTACTCATCTCCTGAGTCTGTGATAGAAAGACAGGCGGCGGTCTACTCATCCCCTAAATCTCTGACACAGAGACAGGGGGCAGTCTACTCATCCCCTGAGTCTATGATACAGAGACATGGGGCGGTCTACTCATCCCCTGAGTCTGTGATTCAGAGACAGGGGGCGGTCTACTCATCCCCTGAATCAATGATACAGAAACAGGGGGCGGTGCACTCATCCCCTGAGTCTGCGATACAGAGACAGGGGCCGGTCTGCTCATCCCCTGAGTCTGAGATGCACAGACAGGGGGCGGTCTACTAATCCCCTGAGTCTGTGATACAGAGACATGGGGCGGTATACCTATCCCCTCAGTTAGTGATACAGAGACAGGGGGCGGTCGACTCATCCCCTGAGTTTGTGATACAGAGACAGGCAGCCTTCTGCTCATTCCATAAATTCGCGATACAGAGACAGGGGACGGTCTACTCATCCCCTGGGTCAGTGATAAAGAGACAGGGGGCGGTCTACTCATCCCCTGAATCAATGACACAGAAACAGGGGGCGGTGCACTCATTTTCTGAGTCTGTGACACAGAGACAGGGGGCGGTCGACTCATCCCCTGAGTCTGTGATACATAGACAGGGGGCGGTCTACTCATCAGCTGAGTCAGAGACACTGCGACAGGGGGCGGTCTACTCATCACCTGGGTCTGTGATACAGAAACAGGGGGCGGTTTACTCATCCCCTGAGTCTGTGATACATAGACAGGGGGCGGTCTACTCATCAGCTGAGTCTGAGACACTGCGACAGGGGGCGGTCTACTCATCACCTGGGTCTGTGATACAGAGACAGGTGGCGGTCTACTCATTCCCTGTGTTTGTGATACAGAGACAGTGGGCGGTCTAGTCATTCCCTGAGTCTGTGATACAGTGACAGGGGGCGGTCTACTCATCCCCTGAGTGTGTGATACAGAGACAGGGAGCGGTCTACTCATTCCCTAAATTTGTGATACAGAGACAGGGGGCAGTCTACTCAGCCCCAAAGTCCCTGAAATACAGACATGGGCCAGTCTACTCATCACCCGGGTCGATGAGACAGAGACTGGGGGTGATCAATTCAAACCTGAGTATGTGATAGAGAGACAGGGTGCGGTCTACTCATCCCCCGAGTGTGTGATACAGAGACAGGAGGCGGTCTACTCATCCCGAGTTTGTTATACAGAGACAGGGGGCGGTCTACTCATCCCCCGAGTGTGTGATACAGAGACAGGAGGCGGGCTACTCATCCCGAGTCTGTGATACAGAGACAGGGGGCGGTCTTCTCATCCCCTGAGTCTGTGATACAGAGACAGAGGGCAGTCTACTCATTCCCTGAGTCTGTGATACAGAGGCAGGGGGCGGTCTACTCATCCCCCGAGTGTGTGATACAGAGAAAGGGGGCAGTCTACTCATCCCCTGAGTCTGAGATACAGAGACAAGGGGCAGTTTATTCATCCCCTGGGTCTGTGATTCAGAGGAAGGGGGCGGTCTACTCATCCCCTGAGTCTGTGATACAGAGAAAGGGGGCGGTCTACTCATCCCGAGTTTGTTAGACAGAGACAGGGGGGGGTCTACTCATCCCCTGAGTCTTTCATACAGAGAATGTGTGCGGTCTACACATCACCTGAGTCTGTGATACAGAGACAGGGTGCGGTCTACTCATCCCCTGAGTCTGTGACACAGAGACAGGGGGCGGACTACTCATCCCTTGAGTCTGTGATACAGAGACAGGGGGCGGTCTACTCATTCCCTGAATCTGTGATACAGAGACAGGGTGCGGTCTACTCATCCCCTGAGTCTGTGATACAGAGACAGTGGGGAGTCTACTCATCCCCTGAGTCTGTGATACAGAGACAGGGGGGATCTACTCATCCCCTGAGTCTGTGATACAGAGACAGGGGGCGGTCTACTCATCCCCTGAGTCTGTGATACAGAGACAGGGGGCGGTCTACTCATTCCCTGAGTCTTTGATACAGAGACAGGGGCCCGTCTTCTCATCCACTGAGTCTGTGATACAGAGACAGGGGGCGGTCTACTCATCCACTGTGTCTGTGATACAGAGACAGGGGGCGCTCTACTCATCCCCTGAGTCTGTGATACAGAGACAGGGGCCCGTCTTCTCATCCCCTGAGTCTGTGATTCAGAGACATGGGGCGGTCTACTCATCCCCTGAGTCTTTGATACAGAGACAGGGGGCGGTGCACTCATCCCCTGAGTCTGCGATACAGAGACAGGGGCCGGTCTGCTCATCCCCTGAGTCTGAGATACACAGACAGGGGGCGGTCTACTAATCCCCTGAGTCTGTGATACAGAGACATGGGGCGGTATACCTATCCCCTCAGTTAGTGATACAGAGACAGGGGGCGGTCGACTCATCCCCTGAGTTTGTGATACAGAGACAGGCAGCCGTCTGCTCATTCCATAAATTCGCGATACAGAGACAGGGGACGGTCTACTCATCCCCTGGGTCAGTGATAAAGAGACAGGGGGCGGTCTACTCATCCCCTGAATCAATGACACAGAAACAGGGGGCGGTCCACTCATTTTCTGAGTCTGTGATACATAGACAGGGGGCGGTCTACTCATCAGCTGAGTCTGAGACACTGCGACAGGGGGCGGTCTACTCATCACCTGAATCTGTGATACAGAGACAGGGGGCGGTCTACTCATCCCCTGGGTCTGTGATACAGAGACAGGTGGCGTTCTACTCATCCCCTGTGTTTGTGATACAGAGACAGTGGGCGGTCTAGTCATTCCCTGAGTCTGTGATACAGTGACAGGGGGCGGTCTAGTCATTCCCTGAGTCTGTGATACAGTGACAGGGGGCGGTCTACTCATCCCCTGAGTGTGTGATACAGAGACAGGGAGCGGTCTACTCATCCCCTGAGTGTGTGAAACAGAGACAGGGAGCGGTCTACTCATTCCCTAAATTTGTGATACAGAGACAGGGGGCAGTCTACTCAGCCCCAAATTCCCTGAAATACAGACATGGGCCAGTCTACTCATCACCCGGGTCGATGAGACAGAGACTGGGGGTGATCAATTCAAACCTGAGTATGTGATAGAGAGACAGGGTGCGGTCTACTCATCCCCCGAGTGTGTGATACAGAGACAGGAGGCGGTCTACTCATCCCGAGTTTGTTATACAGAGACAGGGGGCGGTCTACTCATCCCCCGAGTGTGTGATACAGAGACAGGAGGCGGGCTACTCATCCCGAGTCTGTGATACAGAGACAGGGGGCGGTCTTCTCATCCACTGTGTCTGTGATACAGAGACAGAGGGCAGTCTACTCATTCCCTGAGTCTGTGATACAGAGGCAGGGGGCGGTCTACTCATCCCCCGAGTGTGTGATACAGAGAAAGGGGGCAGTCTACTCATCCCCTGAGTCTGAGATACAGAGACAAGGGGCAGTTTATTCATCCCCTGGGTCTGTGATTCAGAGGAAGGGGGCGGTCTACACATCACCTGAGTCTGTGATACAGAGACAGGGAGCGGTCTACTCATCCCCTGAGTCTGTGATACAGAGACAGTGGGGAGTCTACTCATCCCCTGAGTCTGTCATACAGAGAATGTGTGCGGTCTACACATCACCTGAGTCTGTGATACAGAGAAAGGGTGCGGTCTACTCATCCCCTGAGTCTGTGATACAGAGACAGTGGGGAGTCTACTCATCCCCTGAGTCTGTGATACAGAGACAGGGGGGGTCTACTCATCCCCTGAGTCTGTGATACAGAGACAGGGGGCGGTCTACTCATCCCCTGAGTCTGTGATACAGAGACAGGGGGCGGTCTACTCATTCCCTGAGTCTTTGATACAGAGACAGGGGCCCGTCTTCTCATCCACTGAGTCTGTGATGCAGAGACAGGGGGCGGTCTACTCATCCACTGTGTCTGTGATACAGAGACAGGGGGCGCTCTACTCATCCCCTGAGTCTGTGATACAGAGACAGGGGCCCGTCTTCTCATCCCCTGAGTCTTTGATACAGAGACAGGGGCCCGTCTTCTCATCCACTGAGTCTGTGATACAGAGACAGGGGGCGGTCTACTCATCCCTTGAGTCTGTGATACAGAGACAGGAGGCGGTCGACTCATCCCCTGAGTCTTTGATACAGAGACAGGGGCCGGTCTTCTCATCCACTGAGTCTGTGATACAGAGAAAGGGGACAGACTACTCAACCACTGAGTCTGTGATACAGAGACATGGGGCGGTCTACTCATCCCCTGAGTCTTTGATACAGAGACAGAGGCCGGTCTTCTCATCCACTGAGACTGTGATACAGAGACAGGGAGCGCTCTACTCATACACTGAGTCTGTGATGCAAAGACAGGGGCCGTTCGAGTCATCCACTGTCTCTGAGATACTGAGAAAGGGGGCGGTCTTCTCATCCACTGTGGCTGTGATACAGAGACAGGGGGTGCTCTACTCATCCCCTGAGTATGTGATACAGAGACAGTGGGCGCTCCACTCATCCCCTGAGTCTATGATACAGAGACAGGGGGCGGTCTACTCATCCACTGAGTTTGTGATACAGAGACAGGGGGCGGTCTACTCATCCACTGAGTTTGTGATACAGAGACAGGGGGCGGTCTACTCATCCCCTGAGTCTGTGATACAGAGACAGGGGGCGGTCTACTCATCCCTTGAGTCTGTGATGCAGAGCAAGGGGGCAGTCTATTACTTCACTGATCTGTGATACAGAGACAGGGGGCGGTCTACTCATCCACTGAGTCTGTGATACAGAGACAGTGGGCGGTCTAGTCATTCCCTGAGTCTGTGATACAGTGACAGGGGGCGGTCTAGTCATTCCCTGAGTCTGTGATACAGTGACAGGGGGCGGTCTACTCATCCCCTGAGTGTGTGATACAGAGACAGGGAGCGGTCTACTCATACCCTAAATTTGTGATACAGAGACAGGGGGCAGTCTACTCAGCCCCAAAGTCCCTGAAATACAGACATGGGCCAGTCTACACATCACCCGGGTCGATGAGACAGAGACTGGGGGTGATCAATTCAAACCTGAGTATGTGATAGAGAGACAGGGTGCGGTCTACTCATCCCCCGAGTGTGTGATACAGAGACAGGAGGCGGTCTACTCATCCCGAGTTTGTTATACAGAGACAGGGGGCGGTCTACTCATCCCCCGAGTGTGTGATACAGAGACAGGAGGCGGTCTACTCATCCCGAGTTTGTTATACAGAGACAGGGGGCAGTCTGCTCATCCACTGAGAGTGTGATACAGAGACAGGGGGCGGTCTCCTCATCCCCTGAGTCTGTGATACAGAGAAAGGGGGCAGTCTACTCATCCCCTGAGTCTGAGATACAGAGACAAGGGGCAGTTTACTCATCCCCTGGGTCTGTGATTCAGAGGAAGGGGGCGGTCTACTCATCCCCTGAGTCTGTGATACAGAGAAAGGGGGCGGTCTACTCATCCCGAGCTTGTTAGACAGAGACAGGGGGGAGTCTACTCATCCCCTGAGTCTTTCATACAGAGAATGTGTGAAGTCTACACATCACCTGAGTCTGTGATACAGAGACAGGGGGCGGTTACTCATCCCCTGAGTCTGTCATACAGAGAATGTGTGCGGTCTACACATCACCTGAGTCTGTGATACAGAGACAGGGTGCGGTCTACTCATCCCCTGAGTCTGTGACACAGAGACAGGGGGCGGACTACTCATCCCTTGAGTCTGTGATACAGAGACAGGGGGCGGTCTACTCATCCCCTGAGTCTGTGATACAGAGACAGGGGGCGGTCTACTCATTCCCTGAGTCTTTGATACAGAGACAGGGGCCCGTCTTCTCATCCACTCAGTCTGTGATACAGAGACAGGGGGCGGTCTACTCATCCGCTGTGTCTGTGATACAGAGACAGGGGGCGCTCTACTCATCCCCTGAGTCTTTGATACAGAGACAGGGGCCCGTCTTCTCATCCACTGAGTCTGTGATACAGAGACAGGAGGCGGTCTACACATCCCCTGAGTGTGTGATACAGAGACAGGGAGCGGTCTACTCATACCCTAAATTTGTGATACAGAGACAGGGGGCAGTCTACTCAGCCCCAAAGTCCCTGAAATACAGACATGGGCCAGTCTACTCATCACCCGGGTCGATGAGACAGAGACTGGGGGTGATCAATTCAAACCTGAGTATGTGATAGAGAGACAGGGTGCGGTCTACTCATCCCCCGAGTGTGTGATACAGAGACAGGAGGCGGTCTACTCATCCCGAGTTTGTTATACAGAGACAGGGGGCGGTCTACTCATCCCCCGAGTGTGTGATACAGAGACAGGAGGCGGTCTACTCATCCCGAGTTTGTTATACAGAGACAGGGGGCAGTCTGCTCATCCACTGAGAGTGTGATACAGAGACAGGGGGCGGTCTCCTCAACCCCTGAGTCTGTGATACAGAGAAAGGGGGCAGTCTACTCATCCCCTGAGTCTGAGATACAGAGACAAGGGGCAGTTTACTCATCCCCTGGGTCTGTGATTCAGAGGAAGGGGGCGGTCTACTCATCCCCTGAGTCTGTGATACAGAGAAAGGGGGCGGTCTACTCATCCCGAGCTTGTTAGACAGAGACAGGGGGGAGTCTACTCATCCCCTGAGTCTTTCATACAGAGAATGTGTGAAGTCTACACATCACCTGAGTCTGTGATACAGAGACAGGGGGCGGTTACTCATCCCCTGAGTCTGTCATACAGAGAATGTGTGCGGTCTACACATCACCTGAGTCTGTGATACAGAGACAGGGTGCGGTCTACTCATCCCCTGAGTCTGTGACACAGAGACAGGGGGCGGACTACTCATCCCTTGAGTCTGTGATACAGAGACAGGGGGCGGTCTACTCATCCCCTGAGTCTGTGATACAGAGACAGGGGGCGGTCTACTCATTCCCTGAGTCTTTGATACAGAGACAGGGGCCCGTCTTCTCATCCACTGAGTCTGTGATACAGAGACAGGGGGCGGTCTACTCATCCGCTGTGTCTGTGATACAGAGACAGGGGGCGCTCTACTCATCCCCTGAGTCTTTGATACAGAGACAGGGGCCCGTCTTCTCATCCCCTGAGTCTTTGATACAGAGACAGGAGGCGGTCTACACATCCCCTGAGTCTGTGATACAGAGACAGGGGCCCGTCTTCTCATCCCCTGAGTCTTTGATACAGAGACAGGGGGCGTTCTACTCATCCCCTGAGTCTTTGATACAGAGACAGGGGGCGGTCTACTCATCCCCTGAGTCTTTGATACAGAGACAGGGGCCCGTCTTCTCATCCCCTGAGTCTTTGATACAGAGACAGGGGCCCGTCTTCTCATCCCCTGAGTCTTTGATACAGAGACAGGGGGCGGTCTTCTCATCCACTGATACTGTGATACAGAGACAGGGGGCGGTCTACTCATCCCTTGAGTCTGTGATACAGAGACAGGAGGCGGTCGACTCATCCCCTGAGTCTTTGATACAGAGACAGGGGCCGGTCTTCTCATCCACTGAGCCTGTGATACAGAGAAAGGGGACGGACTACTCAACCACTGAGTCTGTGATACAGAGACAGGGGGCGGTCTACTCATCCCCTGAGTCTTTGATACAGTGACAGAGGCCGGTCTTCTCATCCACTGAGACTGTGATACAGAGACAGGGAGCGCTCTACTCATACACTGAGTCTGTGATGCAAAGACAGGGGCCGTTCTAGTCATCCACTGAGTCTGTGATACAAAGACAAGGGCCGGTCTAGTCATCCACTGTCTCTGAGATACAGAGAAAGGGGGCGGTCTTCTCATCCACTGTGGCTGTGATACAGAGACAGGGGGCGCTCTACTCATCCCCTGAGTATGTGATACAGAGACAGTGGGCCCTCCACTCATCCCCTGAGTCTGTGATACAGAGACAGGGGGCGGTCTACTCATCCCCTGAGTCTGTGATACAGAAACAGGGGGCGCTCTACTCATCCACTGAGTCTGTGATACAGAGACAGGGGGCGGTCTACTCATCCCTTGAGTCTGTGATGCAGAGCAAGGGGGCAGTCTAATACTTCACTGATCTGTGATACAGAGACAGGGGGTGGTCTACTCATCCAAAGAGTCTGTGATACAGAGACAGGGGGCGGTCTACTCATCCCCTGAGTCTGTGCTACAGAGACAGGGAGGGGTCTACTCATCCCCTGAGTCTGTGATGCAGAGACAGGGGGCTGTCTACTCATACACTGAGTCTGTGATACACAGACAGGGGACGGTCCACTCATCCAAAGAGTCTGTGATACAGAGACAGTGGGCGGTCTACCCATCCCCTGAGTCTGTGATGCAGAGCAAGGGGGCAGTCTACTACTTCACTGATCTGTGATACAGAGACAGGGGCCCGTCTTCTCATCCACTGAGTCTGTGATACAGAGACAGGGGGCGGTCTACTCATCCCTTGAGTCTGTGATACAGAGACAGGAGGCGGTCGACTCATTTCCTGAGTCTTTGATACAGAGACAGGGGCCGGTCTTCTCATCCACTGAGTCTGTGATACAGAGAAAGGGGACGGACTACTCAACCACTGTGTCTGTGATACAGAGACAGGGGGCGGTCTACTCATCCCCTGAGTCTTTGATACAGAGACAGAGGCCGGTCTTCTCATCCACTGAGACTGTGATACAGAGACAGGGAGCGCTCTACTCATACACTGAGTCTGTGATGCAAAGACAGGGGCCGTTCTAGTCATCCACTGAGTCTGTGATACAAAGACAGGGGGCGGTCTACTCATCCCTTGAGTCTGTGATGCAGAGCAAGGGGGCAGTCTACTACTTCACTGATCTGTGATACAGAGACAGGGGGCGGTCTACTCATCCACTGAGTCTGTGATACAGAGACAGTGGGCGGTCTTGTCATTCCCTGAGTCTGTAATACAGAGGCAGGGGGCGGTCTACTCATCCCCCGAGTGTGTGATACAGAGACAGGAGGCGGGCTACTCATCCCGAGTCTGTGATACAGAGACAGGGGGCGGTCTTCTCATCCACTGTGTCTGTGATACAGAGACAGAGGGCAGTCTACTCATTCCCTGAGTCTGTGATACAGAGGCAGGGGGCGGTCTACTCATCCCCCGAGTGTGTGATACAGAGAAAGGGGGCAGTCTACTCATCCCCTGAGTCTGAGATACAGAGACAAGGGGCAGTTTACTCATCCCCTGGGTCTGTGATTCAGAGGAAGGGGGCGGTCTACTCATCCCCTGAGTCTGTGATACAGAGAAAGGGGGCGGTCTCCTCATCCCGAGTTTGTTAGACAGAGACAGGGGGGGGTCTACTCATCCCCTGAGTCTTTCATACAGAGAATATGTGCGGTCTACACATCACCTGAGTCTGTGATACAGAGACAGGGGGCGGTTACTCATCCCCTGAGTCTTTCATACAGAGAATGTGTGCGGTCTACACATCACCTGAGTCTGTGATACAGAGACAGGGAGCGGTCTACTCATCCCCTGAGTCTGTGACACAGAGACAGGGGGCGGACTACTCATCCCTTGGGTCTGTGATACAGAGACAGGGGGCGGTCTACTCATTCCCTGAGTCTGTGATACAGAGACAGGATGCGGTCTACTCATCCCCTGAGTCATTGATACAGAGACAGTGGGGAGTCTACTCATCCCCTGAGTCTGTGATACAGAGACAGGGGTGGTCTACTCATCCCCTGAGTCTGTGATACAGAGACAGGGGGCGGTCTACTCATTCCCTGAGTCTGTGATACAGAGACAGGGTGAGGTCTACTCATCCCCCGAGTGTGTGATAAAGAGACAGTGGGCGGTCTACTCATCCCCTGAGTTGGTGATACAAAGACAGGGGGCGGTCCACTCATCCCCTGAGTCTGTGATACAGAGACAGGGGGCGGTCTAGTCATTCCCTGAGTCTGTGATACAGTGACAGGGGGCGGTCTACTCATCCCCTGAGTGTGTGATACAGAGAAAGGGAGCGGTCTACTCATCCCCTGAGTGTGTGATACAGAGAAAGGGAGCGGTCTACTCATTCCCTAAATTTGTGATACAGAGACAGGGGGCCGTCTACTCATCCCCTGAGTCTGTGATACAGAGAAAGGGGGCGGTCTACTCATCCCCTGAGTCTGTGATACAGAGACAGGGGGCGGTCTACTCATCCACTGAGTCTGTGATACAGAGACAGGGGGCGGTCTACTCATCCACTGAGTCTGTGATGCAGAGACAGGGGGCGCTCTACTCATCCCCTGAGTCTGTGATACAGAGACAGGGGGCGGTCTACTCATCCCTTGAGTCTGTGATGCAGAGCAAGGGGGCAGTCTACTACTTCACTGATCTGTGATACAGAGACAGGGGGCGGTCTACTCATCCAAAGAGTCTGTGATACAGAGACAGGGGGGGGTCTACTCATCCCCTGAGTCTGTGATGCAGAGACAGGGGGCTGTCTACTCATACACTGAGTCTGTGATGCAAAGACAGGGCCCGGTCTAGTCATCCACTGACTCTGAGATACAGAGAAAGGGGGCGGTCTTCTCATCCACTGACTCTGAGATACAGAGAAAGGGAGCGGTCTACTCATCCACTGAGTCTGTGATACAGAAACAGGGGGTGGTCTACTCATCCTCTCACTCTGTGATACAGAGACAGGGGGCGCTCTACTCATCCCCTGAGTATTTGATACAGAGACAGGGGGCGGTCTACTTATCCCCTGAGTTTGTGATACAGAGACAGGGGGCAGTCTTCTCATCCATTGAGTCTGTGATACAGAGACAGGAGGCGGTCTACTCATCTACTGAGTCTGTGATACAGAGACAGGGGGCGGTCTTCTCATCCACTGAGTCTGTGATACAGAGACAGAGGGCAGTCTTCTCATCCCTTGAGTCTGTGATACAGAGACAGGAGGCGGTTCACTCATCTACTAAGTCTGTGATGCAGAGACAAGGAGCGGTCGACTCATCCCCTGAGTCTGTGATACAGAGACAGCGGGCGCTCTACTTATCCGCCGAGTCTATGATAGAGAGACAGAGGGCGGTCTACTCATTCACTGATCTGTGATACAGAGACAGGGGCGGTCTTCTCATCCCTTGAGTCTGTGATACAGAGACAGGAGGCGGTCTACTCATCTACTGAGTCTGTGATACAGAGACAAGGGGCGGTCTACTCATTCACTGATCTGTGATACAGAGACAGGGGGCGGTCTACTCATCCCCTGAGTCTATGATACAGAGACAGGGGGCGGTCTACTCATCTACTGAGTCTGTGATACAGAGACAAGGGGCGGTCTACTCATCCCTTGAATATGTGATTCAGAGACATGGGGCGGTCTACTCATCCCCTGAGTCTTTGATACAGAGACAGGGGGCGGTGCACTCATCCCCTGAGTCTGCGATACAGAGACAGGGGCCGGTCTGCTCATCCCCTGAGTCTGAGATACACAGACAGGGGGCGGTCTACTAATCCCCTGAGTCTATGATACAGAGACATGGGGCGGTATACCTATCCCCTCAGTTAGTGATACAGAGACAGGGGGCGGTCGACTCATCCCCTGAGTTTGTGATACAGAGACAGGCAGCCGTCTGCTCGTTCCATAAATTCGCGATACAGAGACAGGGGACGGTCTACTCATCCCCTGGGTCAGTGATAAAGAGACAGGGGGCGGTCTACTCATCCCCTGAATCAATGACACAGAAACAGGGGGCGGTCCACTCATTTTCTGAGTCTGTGATACATAGACAGGGGGCGGTCTACTCATCAGCTGAGTCTGAGACACTGCGACAGGGGGCGGTCTACTCATCACCTGAATCTGTGATACAGAGACAGGGGGCGGTCTACTCATCCCCTGGGTCTGTGATACAGAGACAGGTGGCGGTCTACTCATCCCCTGTGTTTGTGATACAGAGACAGTGGGCGGTCTAGTCATTCCCTGAGTCTGTGATACAGTGACAGGGGGCGGTCTAGTCATTCCCTGAGTCTGTGATACAGTGACAGGGGGCGGTCTACTCATCCCCTGAGTGTGTGATACAGAGACAGGGAGCGGTCTACTCATCCCCTGAGTGTGTGATACAGAGACAGGGAGCGGTCTACTCATTCCCTAAATTTGTGATACAGAGACAGGGGGCAGTCTACTCAGCCCCAAATTCCCTAAAATACAGACATGGGCCAGTCTACTCCTCACCCGGGTCGATGAGACAGAGACTGGGGGTGATCAATTCAAACCTGAGTATGTGATAGAGAGACAGGGTGCGGTCTACTCATCCCCCGAGTGTGTGATACAGAGACAGGAGGCGGTCTACTCATCCCGAGTTTGTTATACAGAGACAGGGGGCGGTCTACTCATCCCCCGAGTGTGTGATACAGAGACAGGAGGCGGGCTACTCATCCCGAGTCTGTGATACAGAGACAGGGGGCGGTCTTCTCATCCACTGTGTCTGTGATACAGAGACAGAGGGCAGTCTACTCATTCCCTGAGTCTGTGATACAGAGGCAGGGGGCGGTCTACTCATCCCCCGAGTGTGTGATACAGAGAAAGGGGGCAGTCTACTCATCCCCTGAGTCTGAGATACAGAGACAAGGGGCAGTTTATTCATCCCCTGGGTCTGTGATTCAGAGGAAGGGGGCGGTCTACTCATCCCCTGAGTCTGTGATACAGAGAAAGGGGGCGGTCTACTCATCCCCTGAGTCTGTGATACAGAGACAGTGGGGAGTCTACGCATCCCCTGAGTCTGTCATACAGAGAATGTGTGCGGTCTACACATCACCTGAGTCTGTGATACAGAGACAGGGTGCGGTCTACTCATCCCCTGAGTCTGTGATACAGAGACAGTGGGGAGTCTACTCATCCCCTGAGTCTGTCATACAGAGAATGTGTGCGGTCTACTCATCCCCTGAGTCTGTGATACAGAGACAGTGGGGAGTCTACTCATCCCCTGAGTCTGTGATACAGAGACAGGGGGGGTCTACTCATCCGCTGAGTCTGTGATACAGTGACAGGGGGCGGTCTACTCATCCCCTGAGTCTGTGATACAGAGACAGGGGGCGGTCTACTGATTCCCTGAGTCTTTGATACAGAGACAGGGGCCCGTCTTCTCATCCACTGAGTCTGTGATGCAGAGACAGGGGGCGGTCTACTCATCCACTGTGTCTGTGATACAGAGACAGGGGGGCGCTCTACTCATCCCCTGAGTCTGTGATACAGAGACAGGGGCCCGTCTTCTCATCCCCTGAGTCTTTGATACAGAGACAGGGGGCGGTCTACTCATCCCCTGAGTCTTTGATACAGAGACAGGGGCCCGTCTTCTCATCCACTGAGTCTGTGATACAGAGACAGGGGGCGGTCTACTCATCCCTTGAGTCTGTGATACAGAGACAGGAGGTGGTCGACTCATCCCCTGAGTCTTTGATACAGAGACAGGGGCCGGTCTTCTCATCCACTGAGTCTGTGATACAGAGAAAGGGGACAGACTACTCAACCACTGAGTCTGTGATACAGAGACATGGGGCGGTCTACTCATCCCCTGAGTCTTTGATACAGAGACAGAGGCCGGTCTTCTATTCCACTGAGACTGTGATACAGAGACAGGGAGCGCTCTACTCATACACTGAGTCTGTGATGCAAAGACAGGGGCCGTTCGAGTCATCCACTGAGTCTGTGATACAAAGACAAGGGCCGTTCTAGTCATCCACTCTCTCTGAGATACTGAGAAAGGGGGCGGTCTTCTCATCCACTGTGGCTGTGATACAGAGACAGGGGGCGCTCTACTCATCCCCTGAGTATGTGATACAGAGACAGTGGGCGCTCCACTCATCCCCTGAGTCTATGATACAGAGACAGGGGGCGGTCTACTCATCCACTGAGTTTGTGATACAGAGACAGGGGGCGGTCTACTCATCCACTGAGTTTGTGATACAGAGACAGGGGGCGGTCTACTCATCCCCTGAGTCTCTGATACAGAGACAGGGGGCGGTCTACTCATCCCTTGAGTCTGTGATGCAGAGCAAAGGGGCAGTCTATTACTTCACTGATCTGTGATACAGAGACAGGGGGCGGTCTACTCATCCACTGAGTCTGTGATACAGAGACAGTGGGCGGTCTAGTCATTCCCTGAGTCTGTGATACAGTGACAGGGGGCGGTCTAGTCATTCCCTGAGTCTGTGATACAGTGACAGGGGGCGGTCTACTCATCCCCTGAGTGTGTGATACAGAGACAGGGAGCGGTCTACTCATCCCCTGAGTGTGTGATACAGAGACAGGGAGCGGTCTACTCATACCCTAAATTTGTGATACAGAGACAGGGGGCAGTCTACTCAGCCCCAAAGTCCCTGAAATACAGACATGGGCCAGTCTACTCATCACCCGGGTCGATGAGACAGAGACTGGGGGTGATCAATTCAAACCTGAGTATGTGATAGAGAGACAGGGTGCGGTCTACTCATCCCCCGAGTGTGTGATACAGAGACAGGAGGCGGTCTACTCATCCCGAGTTTGTTATACAGAGACAGGGGGCGGTCTACTCATCCCCCGAGTGTGTGATACAGAGACAGGAGGCGGGCTACTCATCCCGAGTCTGTGATACAGAGACAGGGGACGGTCTTCTCATCCACTGTGTCTGTGATACAGAGACAGAGGGCAGTCTACTCATTCCCTGAGTCTGTGATACAGAGGCAGGGGGCGGTCTACTCATCCCCCGAGTGTGTGATACAGAGAAAGGGGGCAGTCTACTCATCCCCTGAGTCTGAGATACAGAGACAAGGGGCAGTTTACTCATCCCCTGGGTCTGTGATTCAGAGGAAGGGGGCGGTCTACTCATCCCCTGAGTCTGTGATACAGAGAAAGGGGGCGGTCTACTCATCCCGAGCTTGTTAGACAGAGACAGTGGGGAGTCTACTCATCCCCTGAGTCTTTCATACAGAGAATGTGTGAAGTCTACACATCACCTGAGTCTGTGATACAGAGACAGGGGGCGGTTACTCATCCCCTGAGTCTGTCATACAGAGAATGTGTGCGGTCTACACATCACCTGAGTCTGTGATACAGAGACAGGGTGCGGTCTACTCATCCCCTGAGTCTGTGACACAGAGACAGGGGGCGGACTACTCATCCCTTGAGTCTGTGATACAGAGACAGGGGGCGGTCTACTCATCCCCTGAGTCTGTGATACAGAGACAGGGGGCGGTCTACTCATTCCCTGAGTCTTTGATACAGAGACAGGGGCCCGTCTTCTCATCCACTGAGTCTGTGATACAGAGACAGGGGGCGGTCTACTCATCCACTGTGTCTGTGATACAGAGACAGGGGGGGCTCTACTCATCCCCTGAGTCTTTGATACAGAGACAGGGGCCCGTCTTCTCATCCACTGAGTCTGTGATACAGAGACAGGAGGCGGTCTACACATCCCCTGAGTCTGTGATACAGAGACAGGGGCCCGTCTTCTCATCCCCTGAGTCTTTGATACAGAGACAGAGGCCGGTCTTCTATTCCACTGAGACTGTGATACAGAGACAGGGAGCGCTCTACTCATACACTGAGTCTGTGATGCAAAGACAGGGGCCGTTCGAGTCATCCACTGAGTCTGTGATACAGAGACAGTGGGCCCTCCACTCACCCCCTGATTCTGTGATACAGAGACAGGGGGCGGTCTACTCATCCCCTGAGTCTGTGATACAGAAACAGGGGGCGGTCTACTCATCCCCTGAGTCTGTGATACAGAAACAGGGGGCGCTCTACTCATCCACTGAGTCTGTGCTGCAGAGACAGGGGGCGGTCTACTCATCCCTTGAGTCTGTGATGCAGAGCAAGGGGGCAGTCTACTACTTCACTGATCTGTGATACAGAGACAGGGGGCGGTCTACTCATCCACTGAGTCTTTGATGCAGAGACAGGGGGCGCTCTACTCATCCACTGAGTCTGTGATACATAGACAGGGGGCGGTCTACTCATCCCCTGAGTCTGTGATACAGAGACAGGGGGCGGTCTACCCATCCCCTGAGTCTGTGATGCAGAGCAAGGGGGCAGTCTACTACTTCACTGATCTGTGATACAGAGACAGGGGGCGGTCTACTCATCCAAAGAGTCTGTGATACAGAGACAGGGGGCGGTCTACTCATCCCCTGAGTCTGTGCTACAGAGACAGGGGGGGGTCTACTCATCCCCTGAGTCTGTGCTACAGAGACAGGGGGGGGTCTTCTCATCCCCTGAGTCTGTGATGCAGAGACAGGGGGCTGTCTACTCATACACTGAGTCTGTGATACACAGACAGGGGACGGTCCACTCATCCAAAGAGTCTGTGATACAGAGACAGTGGGCGGTCTACCCATCCCCTGAGTCTGTGATGCAGAGCAAGGGGGCAGTCTACTACTTCACTGATCTGTGATACAGAGACAGGGGCCCGTCTTCTCATCCACTGAGTCTGTGATACAGAGAAAGGGGATGGACTACTCAACCACTGAGTCTGTGATACAGAGACAGGGGGCTGTCTACACATCCCCTGAGTCTTTGATACAGAGACAGAGGCCGGTCTTCTCATCCACTGAGACTGTGATACAGAGACAGGGAGCGCTCTACTCATACACTGAGTCTGTGATGCAAAGACAGGGGCCGTTCTAGTCATCCACTGAGTCTGTGATACAAAGACAAGGGCCGGTCTAGTCATCCACTGTCTCTGAGATACTGAGAAAGGGGGCGGTCTTCTCATCCACTGTGGCTGTGATACAGAGACAGGGGGCGCTCCACTCATCCCCTGAGTCTATGATACAGAGACAGGGGGCGGTCTACTCATCCCCTGAGTCTGTGATACAGAGACAGGGCGCGGTCTACTCATCCACTGAGTCTGTGATACAGAGACAGGGGGCGGTCTACTCATCCCCTGAGTCTGTGATACAGAGACAGGGGGCGGTCTACTCATCCCTTGAGTCTGTGATGCAGAGCAAGGGGGCAGTCTACTACTTCACTGATCTGTGATACAGAGACAGGGGGCGATCTACTCATCCACTGAGTCTGTGATACAGAGACAGTGGGCGGTCTTGTCATTCCCTGAGTCTGTGATACAGTGACAGGGGGCGGTCTAGTCATTCCCTGAGTCTGTGATACAGTGACAGGGGGCGGTCTACTCATCCCCTGAGTGTGTGATACAGAGACAGGGAGCGGTCTACTCATCCCCTGAGTGTGTGATACAGAGACAGGGAGCGGTCTACTCATACCCTAAATTTGTGATACAGAGACAGGGGGCAGTCTACTCAGCCCCAAAGTCCCTGAAATACAGACATGGGCCAGTCTACTCATCACCCGGGTCGATGAGACAGAGACTGGGGGTGATCAATTCAAACCTGAGTATGTGATAGAGAGACAGGGTGCGGTCTACTCATCCCCCGAGTGTGTGATACAGAGACAGGAGGTGGTCTACTCATCCCGAGTTTGTTACACAGAGACAGGGGGCGGTCTACTCATCCCCCGAGTGTGTGATACAGAGACAGGAGGCGGGCTACTCATCCCGAGTCTGTGATACAGAGACAGGGGGCGGTCTTCTCATCCACTGTGTCTGTGATACAGAGACAGAGGGCAGTCTACTCATTCCCTGAGTCTGTGATACAGAGGCAGGGGACGGTCTACTCATCCCCCGAGTGTGTGATACAGAGAAAGGGGGCAGTCTACTCATCCCCTGAGTCTGAGATACAGAGACAAGGGGCAGTTTACTCATCCCCTGGGTCTGTGATTCAGAGGAAGGGGGCGGTCTACTCATCCCCTGAGTCTGTGATACAGAGAAAGGGGGCGGTCTACTCATCCCGAGTTTGTTAGACAGAGACAGGGGGGGGTCTACTCATCCCCTGAGTCTTTCATACAGAGAATTTGTGCGGTCTACACATCACCTGAGTCTGTGATACAGAGACAGGGGGCGGTTACTCATCCCCTGAGTCTTTCATACAGAGAATGTGTGCGGTCTACACATCACCTGAGTCTGTGATACAGAGACAGGGAGCGGTCTACTCATCCCCTGAGTCTGTGACACAGAGACAGGGGGCGGACTACTCATCCCTTGGGTCTGTGATACAGAGACAGGGGGCGGTCTACTCATTCCCTGAGTCTGTGACACAGAGACAGGGGGCGGACTACTCATCCCTTGGGTCTGTGATACAGAGACAGGGGGCGGTCTACTCATTCCCTGAGTCTGTGATACAGAGACAGGAGGCGGTCTACTCATCCCGAGTTTGTTATACAGAGACAGGGGGCCGTCTGCTCATCCCCTGAGTCTGTGATACAGAGAAAGAGGGCGGTCTACTCATCCCCTGAGTCTGTCATACAAAGAATGTGTGCGGTCTACACATCACCTGAGTCTGTGATACAGAGACAGGGGGCAGTCTGCTCATCTCCTGAGTCTGTGATACAGAGACAGGGGGCGGTCTACTCATCCCCTGAGTCTGTGATCCAGAGACGGGGGGGGGTCTACTCATCTCCTGAGTCTGTGATACAGAGACAGGGGGCGGTCTACTCATCCACTGAGTCTGTGATACAGAGACAGGGGACGGTCTACTCATCCCCTGAGTCTGTGATGCAGGGACAGGGGGCTGTATCCTCATACACTGAGTCTGTGAAGCAAAGACAGGGGCCGTTCTAGTCATCCACTGAGTCTGTGAAACAGAGACAGGGGACGGTCTACTCATCCATTGAGTCTGTGATACAGAGACAGGGGGTGGTCTAGTCATCCACTGAGTCTGTGATACAGAGACAGGGGGCGGTCTACTCATCCACTGAGTCTGTGATACAGAGACAGGGGGCGGTCTACTCATTCACTGAGTCTGTGATACAGAAACAGGGGGCGGTCTACTCATCCACTGACTCTGTGATACAGAGACAGGGGGCGGTCTCCTCATTCACTGAGTCTGTGATGCAGAGACAGGGGGCGGTCTACTCATTCACTGACTCTGTGGTCCAGAGACAGGGGGCGGTCTACTCATCCACTGTGTCTGTGATACAGAGACAGGGGGCGGTCTACTCATCCCCTGAGTCTGTGATACAGAGACAAGGGGCGGTCTTCTCATTCACTGATCTGTGATACAGAGACAGCGGGTGGCCTACTCATCCCCTGAGTCTGTGATACAGAGACAGGGGGCGCTCTATTCATCCCCTGAGTCTTTGATACAGAGACAGGGGCCCGTCTTCTCATCCACTGAGTCTGTGATGCAGAGACAGAGGGCAGTCTACTCATTCACTGATCTGTGATACAGAGACAGCGGGTGGCCTACTCATCCCCTGAGTCTGTGATACAGAGACAGGGGGCGCTCTATTCATCCCCTGAGTCTTTGATACAGAGACAGGGGCCCGTCTTCTCATCCACTGAGTCTGTGATACAGAGACAGGGGGCGGTCTACTCATCCACTGAGTCTGTGATACAGAGACAGGGGGCGGTCTACTCATTCCCTGAGTCTGTGATACATAGACAGGGGGTGGTCTACTTATCCCTTGAGAATGTGATACAGAGACAGGGGGCGGTCTACTCATCCCTTGAGTCTGTGATACAGAGACAGGGGGCGGTCTACTCATTCCCTGAGTCTGTGATACATAGACAGGGGGTGGTCTACTTATCCCTTGAGAATGTGATACAGAGACAGGGGGCCGTCTACTCATCCCCTGAGTCTATGATACAGAGACAGAGGGCGCTCTACTCATCCCCTGTGTCCATGATACAGAGACAGCGGGCGGTCTAGTCATTCCCTGAGTCTGTGAGACAGTGACAGGGGGTGGTCTACTCATCCCCTGAGTGTGTGATACAGAGACAGGGAGCGGTCTACTCATTCCCTAAATTTGTGATACAGAGACAGGGGGCACTCTACTCAGCCCCAAAGTACCTGAAATACAGACAGGGGCCAGTCTACTCATCTCCCGGGTCTATGAGACAGAGACTGGAGGTGATCTATTCAAACCTGAGTATGTGATAGAGAGTCAGGGGGCGGTCTACTCATCCCCTGAGTCTGTGATTCAGAGGAAGTGGACGGTCTACACATCCCCTGAGTCTGTGATACAGAGACTGGGGGGGTCTACTCATCCCCTGAGTCTGTGATACAGAGACAGGGGGCGGTCTACTCATCCCCTGAGTCTGTGATACAGAGACTGGGGGGGTCTACTCATCCCCTGAGTCTGTGATACAGAGACAGGGGGCGGTTTACTCATCCCCTGAGTCTGTGATACAGAGATAGGGGACGGTCTACTCATCCCCTGAGTGTGTGATAAAGAGACAGGGGGCGGTCTAATCATTCCCTGAGTCTGTGATCCAGAGAAAGGGGGCAGTCTACTCATCCCCTGGGTCTGTGATACAGAGACAGGGGGCGATCTACTCATCCCTTGAGTCTGTGATGCAGAGACAGGAGGATGTCTAATCATCCCCTGAGTCGGTGATACAAAGACAGGGGGCGGTCTACTCATCCCCTGAGTCCGTGATACAAAGACAGGGGGCGGACTATTCATCCCCTGAGTCTGTGATACTGAGACAGGGGGCGGTCTACTCATCCCCTGAGTCTGAGATGCAGAGACAGGGAGCGGTCTCTTCATACCTTGTGGCTGTGAAACAGAGACAGGGGGCTGTCTGCTCATCCACTGAGTGTGTGACACAAAGACAGGGGACGGACTACTCATCCCATGAGTCTGTGACACAGAGACAGGGGGCGGTCTACTCATCGCCTGAGTCTGAGATACAGAGACAAGGGGCAGTTTCCTCATCGCCTGGGTCTGTGATAGAGAGACAGGGGGCCGTCTACTCATCAATTCAGTTTGTGATGCAGAGACAGGGGGCGGTCTACTCATCCACTGAGTCTGTGATACAGAGACAGGGGGCGGTCTACTTATCCCCTAAATTTGAGTTACAAAGACAAGGGGCGGTCTACTCATCCCCTAAATTTGAGTTACAAAGACAGGGGGCGGTCTACTTATCCCCTCAGTATGTGATACAGACACAGGGGGTAGTCTACTCATCCCCTGAGTCTTTGATACAGAGACAGGGGGCGGTCTACTCATCCACTGAGTGTGTGGTACAAAGACAGTGGACGGTCTACTCATCCCATGAGACTGTGATACAGAGGCAGGAGGCGGTCAACTCATCCCCTGAATCTGTGATACAAAGACAGGGGTCGGTCTACTCTTCCCCTGAGTCGATGATACAGAGACAGGGGGCGTTCGACTCTTCCCCTGAGTCTGAGATACAGAGGCAGGAGGCGGTCAACTCATCCCCTGAATCTGAGATACAGAGACAGGGGACGGTCTACTCATCCCCTGGGTCTATGATACAGAGGAAGGGGACAGTCTACTCATCCCCTGAGTCTGTGATACAGAGACAGGGGGCGGTCTACTCATCCCCTGAGTCTGTGATACAGAGACAGGGGGCGGTCTTCTCATCCCCTGAGTCCGTGATACAGAGACAGGGGGCGGTCTACTCATCCCCTGAGTTTGTGAAAGAGAGAAAAGGGGCGGTCTACTCATCCCCTGAGTCTGTGACACAGAGACAGGGGGCGGTCTACTTATCCCCTCAGTTTGTGATACGGAGACAGGTGACGGTCTACTCATCCCCTGAGTCTGTGATACAGAGACAGGGGGCAGTCTACTTATCCCCTCAGTTTGTGATACAGAGACAGGGGACGGTCTACCCATCCCCTGAGTCTGTGATACAGAGACCGGAGTCGGTCTACTTATCCCCTCAGTTTGTGATACAGAGACAGGGGACGGTCTACTCAGCCCCTCAGTTTGTGATACAGAGACAGAGGGCGGTCTACTCATCCCCTGAGTCTGTGATACAGAGACAGGGGGCGGTCTACTTATCCCCTGAGTTTGTGATACAGAGACAGGGGGTGGTCTACTTATCCACTCAGTTTGAGATACAGAGACAGGGGACGCTCTGCTCATCCCCTGAGTTTGTGATAGAGAGACAGGGGGCGGTCTACTTATCCCCTCAGTTTGAGATACAGAGACAGGGGGCGGTCTACTTTTCCCCTGAGTCTGTGACACAGAGAAAGGGGGCGGTCTACTCATCCCCTGAGTCTGTGACACAGAGACAGGGGGCGGTCTACTTATCCCCTCAGTTTGTGATACAGAGACAGGGGGCGGTCTACTCATCCCCGGAGTCTGTGATACAGAGACAGGGGGCAGTCTGCTCATCCACTGAGTCTGTGATACAGAGACAGGGGGCGGTCTACTTATCCCCTCAGTTTGTGATACAGAGACAGGGGATGGTCTACTCATTCCCTGAGTTTGTGATAGAGAGACAGGAGGCGGTCAACTCATCCCCTGAGTCTGTGATACAGAGACAGGGGGCGGTCTACTCATCCCCCGAGTCAGTGAAACAGAGACAGGGGGCGTTCTACTCATCCCCTGAATCAATGATACAGAGACAGGGGGCGGTCTATTCATCCCCCGTGTCTGTGATACAGAGACAGGGGGCTGTCTACTCATCCCCTGAATCAATGATACAGAGACAGGGGGCGGTCTATTCATCCCCCGAGTCTGTGATACAGAGACAGGGGGCTGTCTACTCATCCCCTGAATCTGTGATACAGAGACAGGGGGCGGTCTACTCATTCCCTCAGTTTGTGATACAGAGACAGAGGGCATTCTACTCATCCCCTGAGTCTGTGATGCAGAGACAGGGGGCGGTCTACTCATCTCCTGAGTCTGTTATACAGAGGAAGGGGGCCGTCTACTCATCCCCTGAGTCTGTGATACAGAGACAGGGGGCGGTCTACTCATCCCCTGTGTCTGTTATACAGAGGAAGGGGGCGGTCTACTCATCCCCTGAGTCGGTGATACAGAGACAGGGGGTGGTCTACTCATCCCCTGAATCAATGATACAGAGACAGGGGGCGGTCTACTCATCCCCCAAGTCTGTGATACAAAGACAGGGGGCGGTCTACTCATTCCCTAAATTTGTGATACAGAGACAGAGGGCGTTCTACTCATCCCCTGAGTCTGTGATACAGAGATAGGGGGCGGTCTGCTCATCCCCTCAGTATGTGATGCAGAGACAAGGGGCGGTCTACTCATCCCCTGAGTCTGTGATACAGAGACAGGGGGCGGTCTACTCTTCCCCTGAGTCTTTGATACAGAGACTGGGGGCGGTCTACTCATCCCCTCAGTTTGTGATACAGAGACAGGGGGCGGTCTACGTATCCCCTCAGCATGTGTTACAGAGATAGGGGGCGGTCTACTCATCCCCTGAGTCTTTGATACAGAGACAGGGGCCGGTTTACCCATCCACTGAGTGTGTGATACAAAGACAGCTGACGGTCTACTCATCCACTGAGTCTGAGATACAAAGACAGGGGCCGGTCTAGTCATCCACTGACTCTGAGATACAGAGACAGGGGGCGGTCTTCTCATCCACTAATTCTGTGTTACAGAGACAGGGGGGGGTCTACTCATCCCCCGAGTCTGTGATACAGAGACAGGTGACGGTCTACTCATCCACTGATTCTGTGTTACAGAGACAGGGGGGGGTCTACTCATCCCCCGAGTCTGTGATACAGAGACAAGGGGCAGTTTACTCATCCCCTTGGTCTGTGATAGAGAGGAAGGTGGCGGTCTACTCATCCCCTGAGTCTGAGATACAGAGACAAGGGGCAGTTTACTCATCCCCTTGGTCTGTGATAGAGAGGAAGGGGGCGGTCTCCTCATCCCCTGAGTCTGAGAAACAGAGACAGGGGGCAGTCTGCTCATCCCCTCAGTATGTGATACAGAGACAGGGGGCGGTCTACTCATCCCTTGAGTCTGTGATACAGAGACAGGGGGCGGTCTTCTCATCCACTGAGTCTGTGATACAGAGACAGGGGGCGGTCTACTCATCCCCTCAGTATGTGATACAGAGACAGGGGGCGGTCTACTCATCCCCTGAGTCTGTGATACAGAGACAGGGGGCGGTCTTCTCATCCACTGAGTCTGTGATACAGAGACAGGTGACGGTCTACTCATGCACTGACTCTGTGATACAGAGACAGGGGGCGGTCTACTCATCGCCTGAGTCGGTGATACAGAGACAGGGGGCGGTCTACTCATTCCCCGAGTCTGTGATACAGAGACAGGGGGCTGTCTACTCATCCCCTGAGTCGGTGATACAGAGACAGGGGGCTGTCTACTCATCCCCTGAATCAATGATACAGAGACAGGGGGCGGTCTACTCATCCCCCGAGTCTGTGATACAGAGACAGGGGGCGGTCTACTCATCCCCCGAGTCGGTGATACAGAGACAGGGGCGGTCTACTCATCCCCTGAGTCGGTGATACAGAGACAGGGGGCGGTCTACTCATCCCCTGAGTCTGTGATACAGAGACAGGGGGCGGTCTTCTCATCCCCTGAGTCTGTGATACAGAGACAGGGGGCGGTCTTCTCATCCACTGAGTCTGTGATACAGAGACAGGGGGCGGTCTACTCATCCCTTGAGTCTGTGACATAGAAACAGTGGGCGGTCTACTCATCCCCTGAATCAATGATACAGAGACAGGGGCGGTCTACTCATACCCTGAATCTGTGATACAGAGACAGGGGGCGGTCTACTCATTCCCTCAGTTTGTGATACAGAGACAGGGGCCTGTCTCCTCATCCCCTGAATCAATGATACAGAGACAGGAGGCGGTCTACTCATCCCCTGAATCTGAGATACAGACACAAGGGGCAGTTTACTCATCCCCTGGGTCTGTGATAGAGACGAAGGGGGCGGTCTACTCATCCCCTGAGTCTGTGATACAGAGACAGGGGGCAGTCTACTTATCCCCTAAATTTGTGTTACAAAGACAGGGGGCGGTCCACTTATCCCCTCAGTATGTGATACAGAGACAGTGGGCGTTCTACTCATCCCCTGAGTCTGTGATGCAGAGACCGGGGCGGTCGACTCATCCCCTCAGTTTGTGATACAGAGACAGGGGGCGGTCTACTCATCCCCTGAGTCTGTGATACAGAGACAGGGGGCGGTCTGCTCATCCCCTGAATCAATGATACAGAGACAGGGGGCGGTCTACTCATCCCCCAAAGTCTGTGATACTGAGACAGGGGGCGGTCTACTCATCCCCTGAGTCTGTGATGCAGAGACAGGGGGCGGTCTGCTCATCGCCTGAGTCTGTGACACAGAGACAGGGGGCGGTCTGCTCGACCCCGGAGTCTGTGATACAGAGACAGGGGGCGGTCTACTCATCCCCTGAGTTTGTGATACAGAGACAGGGGGCGGTCGACTCATCCCCTGAATCTGAGATACAGACACAAGGGGCAGTTTACTCATCCCCTGGGTCTGTGATAGAGACGAAGGGGGCGGTCTACTCATCCCCTGAGTCTGTGATACAGAGACAGGGGCGGTCTACTTATCCCCTCAGTTTGTGAAACAGAGACAGGGGGTGGTCTACTCATCCCCTGAGTCAGTGATACAGAGACAGGGGCGGTCTACTTATCCCCTCAGTTTGTGAAACAGAGACAGGGGGCGGTCTACTCATCCACTGAGTCTGTGGTGCCTAGACAGGGGGCGGTCTACTCATCCACTGAGTGTGTGATACAAAGACAGGGGGCTGTCTAGTCATCCCCTGACTCTGAGATGCAGAGACAGGGGGCGGTCTACTCATCCCCTGAGTCTGTGATACAAAGACAGATGGCGGTCTACTCATCCCCTGAGTCTGTGATACAGAGAGAGGGGGCAATCTGCTCATCCCCTCAGTTTGTGATACAGAGACAGGGGGCGGTCTACTTATCCCCTCAGTTTGTGATACAGAGACAGGGGACGGTCTACTCATTCCCTGAGTTTGTGATAGAGAGACCGGAGTCGGTCTACTTATCCCCTCAGTTTGTGATACAGAGACAGGGGACGGTCTACTCAGCCCCTCAGTTTGTGATACAGAGACAGAGGGCGGTCTACTCATCCCCTGAGTCTGTGATACAGAGACAGGGGGCGGTCTACTTATCCCCTGAGTTTGTGATACAGAGACAGGGGGTGGTCTACTTATCCACTCAGTTTGAGATACAGAGACAGGGGACGCTCTGCTCATCCCCTGAGTTTGTGATAGAGAGACAGGGGGCGGTCTACTTATCCCCTCAGTTTGAGATACAGAGACAGGAGGCGGTCTACTTTTCCCCTGAGTCTGTGACACAGAGAAAGGGGGCGGTCTACTCATCCCCTGAGTCTGTGACACAGAGACAGGGGGCGGTCTACTTATCCCCTGAGTCTGTGACACAGAGACAGTGGACGGTCTACTCATCCCCTGAGTCTGTGACACAGAGACAGGGGGCGGTCTACTTATCCCCTCAGTTTGTGATACAGAGACAGGGGGCGGTCTACTCATCCCCGGAGTCTGTGATACAGAGACAGGGGGCAGTCTGCTCATCCACTGAGTCTGTGATACAGAGACAGGGGGCGGTCTACTTATCCCCTCAGTTTGTGATACAGAGACAGGGGACGGTCTACTCATTCCCTGAGTTTGTGATAGAGAGACAGGAGGCGGTCAACTCATCCCCTGAGTCTGTGATACAGAGACAGGGGGCGGTCTACTCATCCCCCGAGTCAGTGAAACAGAGACAGGGGGCGGTCTACTCATCCCCTGAATCAATGATACAGAGACAGGGGGCGGTCTATTCATCCCCCGTGTCTGTGATACAGAGACAGGGGGCTGTCTACTCATCCCCTGAATCAATGATACAGAGACAGGGGGCGGTCTATTCATCCCCCGAGTCTGTGATACAGAGACAGGGGGCTGTCTACTCATACCCTGAATCTGTGATACAGAGACAGGGGGCGGTCTACTCATTCCCTCAGTTTGTGATACAGAGACAGAGGGCATTCTACTCATCCCCTGAGTCTGTGATGCAGAGACAGGGGGCGGTCTACTCATCTCCTGAGTCTGTTATACAGAGGAAGGGGGCCGTCTACTCATCCCCTGAGTCTGTGATACAGAGACAGGGGGCGGTCTACTCATCCCCTGTGTCTGTAATACAGAGGAAGGGGGCGGTCTACTCATCCCCTGAGTCGGTGATACAGAGACAGGGGGTGGTCTACTCATCCCCTGAATCAATGATACAGAGACAGGGGGCTGTCTACTCATCCCCTGAGTCTGTGATGCAGAGACAGGGGGCGGTCTACTCATCTCCTGAGTCTGTTATACAGAGGAAGGGGGCCGTCTACTCATCCCCTGAGTCTGTGATACAGAGACAGGGGGCGGTCTACTCATCCCCTGTGTCTGTTATACAGAGGAAGGGGGCGGTCTACTCATCCCCTGAGTCGGTGATACAGAGACAGGGGGTGGTCTACTCATCCCCTGAATCAATGATACAGAGACAGGGGGCGGTCTACTCATCCCCCAAGTCTGTGATACAAAGACAGGGGGCGGTCTACTCATTCCCTAAATTTGTGATACAGAGACAGAGGGCGTTCTACTCATCCCCTGAGTCTGTGATACAGAGATAAGGGGCGGTCTGCTCATCCCCTCAGTATGTGATGCAGAGACAAGGGGCGGTCTACTCATCCCCTGAGTCTGTGATACAGAGACAGGGGGCGGTCTACTCTTCCCCTGAGTCTTTGATACAGAGACTGGGGGCGGTCTACTCATCCCCTCAGTTTGTGATACAGAGACAGGGGGCGGTCTACGTATCCCCTCAGCATGTGTTACAGAGATAGGGGGCGGTCTACTCATCCCCTGAGTCTTTGATACAGAGACAGGGGCCGGTTTACCCATCCACTGAGTGTGTGATACAAAGACAGCTGACGGTCTACTCATCCACTGAGTCTGAGATACAAAGACAGGGGCCGGTCTAGTCATCCACTGACTCTGAGATACAGAGACAGGGGGCGGTCTTCTCATCCACTAATTCTGTGTTACAGAGACAGGGGGGGGTATACTCATCCCCCGAGTCTGTGATACAGAGACAGGTGACGGTCTACTCATCCACTGATTCTGTGTTACAGAGACAGGGGGGGGTCTACTTATCCCCCGAGTCTGTGATACAGAGACAGGTGACGGTCTACTCATCCACTGATTCTGTGTTACAGAGACAGGGGGGGGTCTACTCATCCCCCGAATCTGTGATACAGAGACAAGGGGCAGTTTACTCATCCCCTTGGTCTGTGATAGAGAGGAAGGGGGCGGTCTACTCATCCCCTGAGTCTGAGATACAGAGACAAGGGGCAGTTTACTCATCCCCTTGGTCTGTGATAGAGAGGAAGGGGGCGGTCTACTCATCCCTTGAGTCTGAGATACAGAGACAGGGGGCAGTCTACTCATCCCCTGAGTCTGAGATACAGAGACAAGGGGCAGTTTACTCATCCCCTTGGTCTGTGATAGAGAGGAAGGGGGCGGTCTCCTCATCCCCTGAGTCTGAGAAACAGAGACAGGGGGCAGTCTGCTCATCCCCTCAGTATGTGATACAGAGACAGGGGGCGGTCTACTCATCCCCTGAGTCTGTGATACAGAGACAGGGGGCGGTCTTCTCATCCACTGAGTCTGTGATACAGAGACAGGGGGCGGTCTACTCATCCCCTCAGTATGTGATACAGAGACAGGGGGCGGTCTACTCATCCCCTGAGTCTGTGATACAGAGACAGGGGGCGGTCTTCTCATCCACTGAGTCTGTGATACAGAGACAGGTGACGGTCTACTCATGCACTGACTCTGTGATACAGAGACAGGGGGCGGTCTACTCATCGCCTGAGTCGGTGATACAGAGACAGGGGGCGGTCTACTCATCCCCCGAGTCTGTGATACAGAGACAGGGGGCTGTCTACTCATCCCCTGAGTCGGTGATACAGAGACAGGGGGCTGTCTACTCATCCCCTGAATCAATGATACAGAGACAGGGGGCGGTCTACTCATCCCCCGAGTCTGTGATATGAGACAGGGGGCGGTCTACTCATCCCCCGAGTCGATGATACAGAGACAGGGGCGGTCTACTCATCCCCTGAGTCGGTGATACAGAGACAGGGGGCGGTCTACTCATCCCCTGAGTCTGTGATACAGAGACAGGGGGCGGTCTTCTCATCCACTGAGTCTGTGATACAGAGACAGGGGGCGGTCTACTCATCCCTTGAGTCTGTGACATAGAAACAGTGGGCGGTCTACTCATCCCCTGAATCAATGATACAGAGACAGGGGCGGTCTACTCATACCCTCAGTTTGTGATACAGAGACAGGGGCCTGTCTCCTCATCCCCTGAATCAATGATACAGAGACAGGAGGCGGTCTACTCATCCCCTGAATCTGAGATACAGACACAAGGGGCAGTTTACTCATCCCCTGGGTCTGTGATAGAGACGAAGGGGGCGGTCTACTCATCCCCTGAGTCTGTGATACAGAGACAGGGGGCAGTCTACTTATCCCCTAAATTTGTGTTACAAAGACAGGGGGCGGTCCACTTATCCCCTCAGTATGTGATACAGAGACAGAGGGCGTTCTACTCATCCCCTGAGTCTGTGATGCAGAGACCGGGGCGGTCTACTCATCCCCTCAGTTTGTGATACAGAGACAGGGGGCGGTCTACTCATCCCCTGAGTCTGTGATACAGAGACAGGGGGCGGTCTGCTCATCCCCTGAATCAATGATACAGAGACAGGGGGCGGTCTACTCATCCCCCAAAGTCTGTGATACTGAGACAGGGGGCGGTCTACTCATCCCCTGAGTCTGTGATGCAGAGACAGGGGGCGGTCTGCTCATCGCCTGAGTCTGTGACACAGAGACAGGGGGCGGTCTGCTCGACCCCGGAGTCTGTGATACAGAGACAGGGGGCGGTCTACTCATCCCCTGAGTTTGTGATACAGAGACAGGGGGAGGTCGACTCATCCCCTGAATCTGAGATACAGACACAAGGGGCAGTTTACACATCCCCTGGGTCTGTGATAGAGACGAAGGGGGCGGTCTACTCATCCCCTGAGTCTGTGATACAGAGACAGGGGCGGTCTACTTATCCCCTCAGTTTGTGAAACAGAGACAGGGGGTGGTCTACTCATCCCCTGAGTCAGTGATACAGAGACAGGGGCGGTCTACTTATCCCCTCAGTTTTTGAAACAGAGACAGGGGGCGGTCTACTCATCCACTGAGTCTGTGATGCAGAGACAGGGGGCGGTCTACTCATCTCCTGAGTCTGTTATACAGAGGAAGGGGGCCGTCTACTCATCCCCTGAGTCTGTGATACAGAGACAGGGGGCGGTCTACTCATCCCCTGTGTCTGTTATACAGAGGAAGGGGGCGGTCTACTCATCCCCTGAGTCGGTGATACAGAGACAGGGGGTGGTCTACTCATCCCCTGAATCAATGATACAGAGACAGGGGGCGGTCTACTCATCCCCCAAGTCTGTGATACAAAGACAGGGGGCGGTCTACTCATTCCCTAAATTTGTGATACAGAGACAGAGGGCGTTCTACTCATCCCCTGAGTCTGTGATACAGAGATAAGGGGCGGTCTGCTCATCCCCTCAGTATGTGATGCAGAGACAAGGGGCGGTCTACTCATCCCCTGAGTCTGTGATACAGAGACAGGGGGCGGTCTACTCTTCCCCTGAGTCTTTGATACAGAGACTGGGGGCGGTCTACTCATCCCCTCAGTTTGTGATACAGAGACAGGGGGCGGTCTACGTATCCCCTCAGCATGTGTTACAGAGATAGGGGGCGGTCTACTCATCCCCTGAGTCTTTGATACAGAGACAGGGGCCGGTTTACCCATCCACTGAGTGTGTGATACAAAGACAGCTGACGGTCTACTCATCCACTGAGTCTGAGATACAAAGACAGGGGCCGGTCTAGTCATCCACTGACTCTGAGATACAGAGACAGGGGGGGGTATACTCATCCCCCGAGTCTGTGATACAGAGACAGGTGACGGTCTACTCATCCACTGATTCTGTGTTACAGAGACAGGGGGGGGTCTACTCATCCCCCGAGTCTGTGATACAGAGACAGGTGACGGTCTACTCATCCACTGATTCTGTGTTACAGAGACAGGGGGGGGTCTACTCATCCCCCGAGTCTGTGATACAGAGACAAGGGGCAGTTTACTCATCCCCTTGGTCTGTGATAGAGAGGAAGGGGGCGGTCTACTCATCCCCTGAGTCTGAGATACAGAGACAAGGGGCAGTTTACTCATCCCCTTGGTCTGTGATAGAGAGGAAGGGGGCGGTCTACTCATCCCTTGAGTCTGAGATACAGAGACAGGGGGCAGTCTACTCATCCCCTGAGTCTGAGATACAGAGACAAGGGGAAGTTTACTCATCCCCTTGGTCTGTGATAGAGAGGAAGGGGGCGGTCTCCTCATCCCCTGAGTCTGAGAAACAGAGACAGGGGGCAGTCTGCTCATCCCCTCAGTATGTGATACAGAGACAGGGGGCGGTCTACTCATCCCCTGAGTCTGTGATACAGAGACAGGGGGCGGTCTTCTCATCCACTGAGTCTGTGATACAGAGACAGGGGGCGGTCTACTCATCCCCTCAGTATGTGATACAGAGACAGGGGGCGGTCTACTCATCCCCTGAGTCTGTGATACAGAGACAGGGGGCGGTCTTCTCATCCACTGAGTCTGTGATACAGAGACAGGTGACGGTCTACTCATGCACTGACTCTGTGATACAGAGACAGGGGGCGGTCTACTCATCGCCTGAGTCGGTGATACAGAGACAGGGGGCGGTCTACTCATCCCCCGAGTCTGTGATACAGAGACAGGGGGCTGTCTACTCATCCCCTGAGTCGGTGATACAGAGACAGGGGGCTGTCTACTCATCCCCTGAATCAATGATACAGAGACAGGGGGCGGTCTACTCATCCCCCGAGTCTGTGATATGAGACAGGGGGCGGTCTACTCATCCCCCGAGTCGATGATACAGAGACAGGGGCGGTCTACTCATCCCCTGAGTCGGTGATACAGAGACAGGGGGCGGTCTACTCATCCCCTGAGTCTGTGATACAGAGACAGGGGGCGGTCTTCTCATCCACTGAGTCTGTGATACAGAGACAGGGGGCGGTCTACTCATCCCTTGAGTCTGTGACATAGAAACAGTGGGCGGTCTACTCATCCCCTGAATCAATGATACAGAGACAGGGGCGGTCTACTCATACCCTCAGTTTGTGATACAGAGACAGGGGCCTGTCTCCTCATCCCCTGAATCAATGATACAGAGACAGGAGGCGGTCTACTCATCCCCTGAATCTGAGATACAGACACAAGGGGCAGTTTACTCATCCCCTGGGTCTGTGATAGAGACGAAGGGGGCGGTCTACTCATCCCCTGAGTCTGTGATACAGAGACAGGGGGCAGTCTACTTATCCCCTAAATTTGTGTTACAAAGACAGGGGGCGGTCCACTTATCCCCTCAGTATGTGATACAGAGACAGAGGGCGTTCTACTCATCCCCTGAGTCTGTGATGCAGAGACCGGGGCGGTCTACTCATCCCCTCAGTTTGTGATACAGAGACAGGGGGCGGTCTACTCATCCCCTGAGTCTGTGATACAGAGACAGGGGGCGGTCTGCTCATCCCCTGAATCAATGATACAGAGACAGGGGGCGGTCTACTCATCCCCCAAAGTCTGTGATACTGAGACAGGGGGCGGTCTACTCATCCCCTGAGTCTGTGATGCAGAGACAGGGGGCGGTCTGCTCATCGCCTGAGTCTGTGACACAGAGACAGGGGGCGGTCTGCTCGACCCCGGAGTCTGTGATACAGAGACAGGGGGCGGTCTACTCATCCCCTGAGTTTGTGATACAGAGACAGGGGGCGGTCGACTCATCCCCTGAATCTGAGATACAGACACAAGGGGCAGTTTACACATCCCCTGGGTCTGTGATAGAGACGAAGGGGGCGGTCTACTCATCCCCTGAGTCTGTGATACAGAGACAGGGGCGGTCTACTTATCCCCTCAGTTTGTGAAACAGAGACAGGGGGTGGTCTACTCATCCCCTGAGTCAGTGATACAGAGACAGGGGCGGTCTACTTATCCCCTCAGTTTTTGAAACAGAGACAGGGGGCGGTCTACTCATCCACTGAGTCTGTGATGCCTAGACAGGGGGCGGTCTACTCATCCACTGAGTGTGTGATACAAAGACAGGGGGCTGTCTAGTCATCCCCTGACTCTGAGATGCAGAGACAGGGGGCGGTCTACTCATCCCCTGAGTCTGTGATACAAAGACAGATGGCGGTCTACTCATCCCCTGAGTCTGTGATACAGAGATAGGGGGCAATCTGCTCATCCCCTCAGTTTGTGATACAGAGACAGGGGGCGGTCTACTCATCCCCTGAGTCTGTGATGCAGAGACAGGGGGCAGTCTGCTGATCCACTGAGTGTGTAATACAAAGACAGGGGACGGTCTACTTATCCCCTCAGTTTGTGATACAGAGACAGGGGACGGTCTACTCATTCCCTGAGTTTGTGATAGAGAGACGGGGGCGGTCTATTCATCCCCTGAGTCTGTGACACAGAGACAGGGGGCGGTCTACTTATCCCGTCAGTTTGAGATACAGAGACAGGGGACGGTCTGCTCATCCCCTGAGTTTGTGATACAGAGACAGGGGGCGGTCTACTCGTCCCCTGAGTTTGTGATACAGAGACAGGGGGCGGTCTACTCATCCCCTGAGTCTGTGATACAGAGACAGGCAGACGTCTGCTCATTCCATAAATTCGTGATACAGAGACAGGGGACGGTCTACTCATCCCCTCAGTTTGAGATACAGAGACAGGGGACGGTCTGCTCATCCCCTGAGTTTGTGATAGAGAGACAGGGGGCGGTCTACTCACCCCCTGAGTTTGTGGTACAGAGACAGGGGGCGGTCTACTCATCCCCTGAGTCTGTGATACAGAGACAGGGGGCGGTCTTCTCATCCCCTGAGTCCGTGATACAGAGACAGGGGGCGGTCTACTCATCCCCTGAGTCTGTGATACAGAGACAGGGGGCGGTCTTCTCATCCACTGAGTCTGTGATACAGAGACAGGTGACGGTCTACTCATGCACTGACTCTGTGATACAGAGACAGGGGGCGGTCTACTCATCGCCTGAGTCGGTGATACAGAGACAGGGGGCGGTCTACTCATCCCCCGAGTCTGTGATACAGAGACAGGGGGCTGTCTACTCATCCCCTGAGTCGGTGATACAGAGACAGGGGGCTGTCTACTCATCCCCTGAATCAATGATACAGAGACAGGGGGCGGTCTACTCATCCCCCGAGTCTGTGATACAGAGACAGGGGGCGGTCTACTCATCCCCCGAGTCGTTGATACAGAGACAGGGGCGGTCTACTCATCCCCTGAGTCGGTGATACAGAGACAGGGGGCGGTCTACTCATCCCCTGAGTCTGTGATACAGAGACAGGGGGCGGTCTTCTCATCCACTGAGTCTGTGATACAGAGACAGGGGGCGGTCTACTCATCCCTTGAGTCTGTGACATAGAAACAGTGGGCGGTCTACTCATCCCCTGAATCAATGATACAGAGACAGCGGCGGTCTACTCATTCCCTCAGTTTGTGATACAGAGACAGGGGCCTGTCTCCTCATCCCCTGAATCAATGATACAGAGACAGGAGGCGGTCTACTCATCCCCTGAATCTGAGATACAGACACAAGGGGCAGTTTACTCATCCCCTGGGTCTGTGATAGAGACGAAGGGGGCGGTCTACTCATCCCCTGAGTCTGTGATACAGAGACCGGAGTCGGTCTACTTATCCCCTCAGTTTGTGATACAGAGACAGGGGGCGGTCTACTTATCCCCTGAGTTTGTGATACAGAGACAGGTGGTGGTCTACTTATCCACTCAGTTTGAGATACAGAGACAGGGGACGCTCTGCTCATCCCCTGAGTTTGTGATAGAGAGACAGGGGGCGGTCTACTTATCCCCTCAGTTTGAGATACAGAGACAGGAGGCGGTCTCCTTTTCCCCTGAGTCTGTGACACAGAGAAAGGGGGCGGTCTACTCATCCCCTGAGTCTGTGACACAGAGACAGGGGGTGGTCTACTTATCCCCTGAGTCTGTGACACAGAGACAGTGGACGGTCTACTCATCCCCTGAGTCTGTGACACAGAGACAGGGGGCGGTCTACTTATCCCCTCAGTTTGTGATACAGAGACAGGGGGCGGTCTACTCATCCCCGGAGTCTGTGATACAGAGACAGGGGGCAGTCTGCTCATCCACTGAGTCTGTGATACAGAGACAGGGGGCGGTCTACTTATCCCCTCAGTTTGTGATACAGAGACAGGGGGCGGTCTACTCATCCCCGGAGTCTGTGATAAAGAGACAGGGGGCAGTCTGCTCATCCACTGAGTCTGTGATACAGAGACAGGGGGCGGTCTACTTATCCCCTCAGTTTGTGATACAGAGACAGGGGGCGGTCTACTCATCCCCTGAGTCTGTGACACAGAGACAGGGGGCGGTCTACTTATCCCGTCAGTTTGAGATACAGAGACAGGGGACGGTCTGCTCATCCCCTGAGTCTGTGATACAGAGACAGGGGGCAGTCTGCTCATCCCCTGAGTTTGTGATACAGAGACAGGGGGCGGTCTACTCGTCCCCTGAGTTTGTGATACAGAGACAGGGGGCGGTCTACTCATCCCCTGAGTCTGTGATACAGAGACAGGCAGCCGTCTGCTCATTCCATAGATTCGTGATACAGAGACAGGGGACGGTCTACTCATCCCCTCAGTTTGTGATAGAGAGACAGGGGGCGGTCTACTCACCCCCTGAGTCTGTGATAGAGAGACAGGGGGCGGTCTACTCACCCCCTGAGTCTGTGACACAGAGACAGGGGGCGGTCTACTCATCCCCATGAGTCTGTGATACAGAGTCAGGGGGCGGTCTTCTCATCCCCTGAGTCTGTGATACAGAGACAGGGGGCGGTCTACTCATCCCCTGAGTCTGTGATACAGAGACAGGGGCCGGTCTTCTCATCCCCTGTGTTTGTGAAAGAGAGAAAAGGGGCGGTCTACTCATCCCCTGAGTCTGTGACACAGAGACAGGGGGCGGTCTACTTATCCCCTCCGTTTGTGATACGGAGACAGGTGACGGTCTACTCATCCCCTGAGTCTGTGATACAGAGACAGGGGGCAGTCTACTTATCCCCTCAGTTTGTGATACAGAGACAGGGGACGGTCTACCCATCCCCTGAGTATGTGATACAGAGACAGGGGTCGGTCTACTTATCCCCTCAGTTTGTGATACAGAGACAGCGGACGGTCTACTCAGCCCCTCAGTTTGTGATACAGAGGCAGAGGGCGGTCTACTCATCCCCTGAGTCTGTGATACAGAGACAGGGGGCGGTCTACTCATCCCCTGAGTCTGTGATACAGAGACAGGCAGCCGTCTGCTCATTCCATAGATTCGTGATACAGAGACAGGGGACGGTCTACTCATCCCCTCAGTTTGTGATAGAGAGACAGGGGGCGGTCTACTCACCCCCTGAGTCTGTGATAGAGAGACAGGGGGCGGTCTACTCACCCCCTGAGTCTGTGACACAGAGACAGGGGGCGGTCTACTCATCCCCATGAGTCTGTGATACAGAGTCAGGGGGCGGTCTTCTCATCCCCTGAGTCTGTGATACAGAGACAGGGGGCGGTCTACTCATCCCCTGAGTCTGTGATACAGAGACAGGGGCCGGTCTTCTCATCCCCTGTGTTTGTGAAAGAGAGAAAAGGGGCGGTCTACTCATCCCCTGAGTCTGTGACACAGAGACAGGGGGCGGTCTACTTATCCCCTCCGTTTGTGATACGGAGACAGGTGACGGTCTACTCATCCCCTGAGTCTGTGATACAGAGACAGGGGGCAGTCTACTTATCCCCTCAGTTTGTGATACAGAGACAGGGGACGGTCTACCCATCCCCTGAGTATGTGATACAGAGACAGGGGTCGGTCTACTTATCCCCTCAGTTTGTGATACAGAGACAGCGGACGGTCTACTCAGCCCCTCAGTTTGTGATACAGAGACAGAGGGCGGTCTACTCATCCCCTGAGTCTGTGATACAGAGACAGGGGGCGGTCTACTTATCCCCTGAGTTTGTGATACAGAGACAGGGGGCGGTCTACTTACCCCTCAGTTTGTGACACAGAGACAGGGGGCGGTCTACTTATCTCCTGAGTCTGTTATACAGAGGAAGGGGGCCGTCTACTCATCCCCTGAGTCTGTGATACAGAGACAGGGGGCGGTCTACTCATCCCCTGTGTCTGTTATACAGAGGAAGGGGGCGGTCTACTCATCCCCTGAGTCGGTGATACAGAGACAGGGAGTGGTCTACTCATCCCCTGAATCAATGATACAGAGACAGGGGGCGGTCTACTCATCCCCCAAGTCTGTGATACAAAGACAGGGGGCGGTCTACTCATTCCCTAAATTTGTGATACAGAGACAGAGGGCGTTCTACTCATCCCCTGAGTCTGTGATACAGAGATAGGGGGCGGTCTGCTCATCCCCTGAGTCTGTGATACAGAGACAGGGGGCGGTCTACTCTTCCCCTGAGTCTTTGATACAGAGACTGGGGGCGGTCTACTCATCCCCTCAGTTTGTGATACAGAGACAGGGGGCGGTCTACGTATCCCCTCAGCATGTGTTACAGAGATAGGGGGCGGTCTACTCATCCCCTGAGTCTTTGATACAGAGACAGGGGCCGGTTTACTCATCCACTGAGTCTGAGATACAAAGACAGGGGCCGGTCTAGTCATCCACTGACTCTGAGATACAGAGACAGGGGGCGGTCTTCTCATCCACTAATTCTGTGTTACAGAGACAGGGGGGGGTCTACTCATCCCCCGAGTCTGTGATACAGAGACAGGTGACGGTCTACTCATCCACTGATTCTGTGTTACAGAGACAGGGGGGGATCTACTCATCCCCCGCGTCTGTGATACAGAGACAGGTGACGGTCTACTCATCCACTGATTCTGTGTTACAGAGACAGGGGGGGGTCTACTCATCCCCCGAGTCTGTGATACAGAGACAAGGGGCAGTTTACTCATCCCCTTGGTCTGTGATAGAGAGGAAGGGGGCGGTCTACTCATCCCCTGAGTCTGAGATACAGAGACAAGGGGCAGTTTACTCATCCCCTTGGTCTGTGATAGAGAGGAAGGGGGCGGTCTCCTCATCCCCTGAGTCTGAGAAACAGAGACAGGGGGCAGTCTGCTCATCCCCTCAGTATGTGATACAGAGACAGGGGGCGGTCTACTCATCCCCTGAGTCTGTGATACAGAGACAGGGGGCGGTCTTCTCATCCACTGAGTCTGTGATACAGAGACAGGGGGCGGTCTACTCATCCCCTCAGTATGTGATACAGAGAAAGGGGGCGGTCTACTCATCCCCTGAGTCTGTGATACAGAGACAGGGGGCGGTCTTCTCATCCACTGAGTCTGTGATACAGAGACAGGTGACGGTCTACTCATGCACTGACTCTGTGATACAGAGACAGGGGGCGGTCTACTCATCGCCTGAGTCGGTGATACAGAGACAGGGGGCGGTCTACTCATCCCCCGAGTCTGTGATACAGAGACAGGGGGCTGTCTACTCATCCCCTGAGTCGGTGATACAGAGACAGGGGGCTGTCTACTCATCCCCTGAATCAATGATACAGAGACAGGGGGCGGTCTACTCATCCCCCGAGTCTGTGATACAGAGACAGGGGGCGGTATACTCATCCCCCGAGTCGGTGATACAGAGACAGGGGCGGTCTACTCATCCCCTGAGTCGGTGATACAGAGACAGGGGGCGGTCTTCTCATCCACTGAGTCTGTGATACAGAGACAGGGGGCGGTCTACTCATCCCTTGAGTCTGTGACATAGAAACAGTGGGCGGTCTACTCATCCCCTGAATCAATGATACAGAGACAGGGGCGGTCTACTCATACCCTGAATCTGTGATACAGAGACAGGGGGCGGTCTACTCATTCCCTCAGTTTGTGATACAGAGACAGGGGCCTGTCTCCTCATCCCCTGAATCAATGATACAGAGACAGGAGGCGGTCTACTCATCCACCGAATCTGAGATACAGACACAAGGGGCAGTTTACTCATCCCCTGGGTCTGTGATAGAGACGAAGGGGGCGGTCTACTCATCCCCTGAGTCTGTGATACAGAGACAGGGGGCAGTCTACTCATCCCCTCAGTTTGTGATACAGAGACAGGGGGCGGTCTACTCATCCCCTGAGTCTGTGATACAGAGACAGGGGGCGGTCTGCTCATCCCCTGAATCAATGATACAGAGACAGGGGGCGGTCTACTCATCCCCCAAAGTCTGTGATACTGAGACAGGGGGCGGTCTACTCATCCCCTGAATCAATGATACAGAGACAGGGGGCGGTCTACTCATCCCCCAAAGTCTGTGACACAGAGACAGGGGGCGGTCTGCTCGACCCCGGAGTCTGTGATACAGAGACAGGGGGCGGTCTACTCATCCCCTGAGTTTGTGATACAGAGACAGGGGGCGGTCGACTCATCCCCTGAATCTGAGATACAGACACAAGGGGCAGTTTACTCATCCCCTGGGTCTGTGATAGAGACGAAGGGGGCGGTCTACTCATCCCCTGAGTCTGTGATACAGAGACAGGGGCGGTCTACTTATCCCCTCAGTTTGTGAAACAGAGACAGGGGGTGGTCTACTCATCCCCTGAGTCAGTGATACAGAGACAGGGGCGGTCTACTCATCCACTGAGTGTGTGATACAAAGACACGGGGCTGTCTAGTCATCCCCTGACTCTGAGATGCAGAGACAGGGGGCGGTCTACTCATCCCCTGAGTCTGTGATACAAAGACAGATGGCGGTCTACTCATCCCCTGAGTCTGTGATACAGAGACAGGGGGCGGTCTACTCATCCCCTGAGTCTGTGATGCAGAGACAGGGGGCAGTCTGCTGATCCACTGAGTGTGTAATACAAAGACAGGGGACGGTCTACTTATCCCCTCAGTTTGTGATACAGAGACAGGGGACGGTCTACTCATTCCCTGAGTTTGTGATAGAGAGACGGGGGCGGTCTATTCATCCCCTGAGTCTGTGACACAGAGACAGGGGGCGGTCTACTTATCCCGTCAGTTTGAGATACAGAGACAGGGGACGGTCTGCTCATCCCCTGAGTTTGTGATACAGAGACAGGGGGCGGTCTACTCGTCCCCTGAGTTTGTGATACAGAGACAGGGGGCGGTCTACTCATCCCCTGAGTCTGTGATACAGAGACAGGCAGACGTCTGCTCATTCCATAAATTCGTGATACAGAGACAGGGGACGGTCTACTCATCCCCTCAGTTTGAGATACAGAGACAGGGGACGGTCTGCTCATCCCCTGAGTTTGTGATAGAGAGACAGGGGGCGGTCTACTCACCCCCTGAGTTTGTGATACAGAGACAGGGGGCGGTCTACTCATCCCCTGAGTCTGTGATACAGAGACAGGGGGCGGTCTTCTCATCCCCTGAGTCCGTGATACAGAGACAGGGGGCGGTCTACTCATCCCCTGAGTCTGTGATACAGAGACAGGGGGCGGTCTTCTCATCCCCTGAGTTTGTGAAAGAGAGAAAAGGGGCGGTCTACTCATCCCCTGAGTCTGTGACACAGAGACAGGGGGCGGTCTACTTATCCCCTCAGTTTGTGATACGGAGACAGGTGACGGTCTACTCATCCCCTGAGTCTGTGATACAGAGACAGGGGGCAGTCTACTTATCCCCTCAGTTTGTGATACAGAGACAGGGGACGGTCTACCCATCCCCTGAGTCTGTGATACAGAGACCGGAGTCGGTCTACTTATCCCCTCAGTTTGTGATACAGAGACAGGGGGTGGTCTACTTATCCACTCAGTTTGAGATACAGAGACAGGGGACGCTCTGCTCATCCCCTGAGTTTGTGATAGAGAGACAGGGGGCGGTCTACTTATCCCCTCAGTTTGAGATACAGAGACAGGAGGCGGTCTACTTTTCCCCTGAGTCTGTGACACAGAGAAAGGGGGCGGTCTACTCATCCCCTGAGTCTGTGACACAGAGACAGGGGGCGGTCTACTTATCCACTGAGTCTGTGACACAGAGACAGTGGACGGTCTACTCATCCCCTGAGTCTGTGACACAGAGACAGGGGGCGGTCTACTTATCCCCTCAGTTTGTGATACAGAGACAGGGGGCGGTCTACTCATCCCCGGAGTCTGTGATACAGAGACAGGGGGCAGTCTGCTCATCCACTGAGTCTGTGATACAGAGACAGGGGGCGGTCTACTTATCACCTCAGTTTGTGATACAGAGACAGGGGGCGGTCTACTCATCCCCTGAGTTTGTGATACAGAGACAGGGGGCGGTCTACTTATCCCCTCAGTCTGTGAAACAGAGTCAGGGTGTGGTCTAACCATCCCCCGAGTGTGCGATACAGAGACAGGGGGCGGTCTACTCATCCCCCGAGTCTGTGATGCAGAGTTTGGGGGCGGTTAACTCTTTCCCTGAGTCTGTGATACGGAGACAGGGGGCGGTCTACTCATCCCCTCAGTTTGTGATACAGAGACAGGGGGCGGTCTATTCATCCACTGATTCTGTGTTACAGAGACAGGGGGGGATCTACTCATCCCCTGAGTTTGTGATACAGTGCCAGGGGGCGGTCTACTCATCCCCTGAGTCTGTGTCACAGACTCAGAAAATGAGTGGACCGCTCCCTGTCTCTTTATCACTGACCAAGGGGATGAGCAAACTGCCCCTTGTCTCTGTATCTCAGATTCAGGGGATGAGTGCACCGCCCCCTGTTTCTGTATCATTGATTCAGGGGATGAGAAGAACGCCCCCTGTCTCTGTGTCACAGACTCAGGGGATGAGTAGACCGCCCCCTGTCTCTGTATCACAGACTCAGGGGATGAGTAGACTGCCCCCTGTCTCTGTGTCAGAGATTTAGGGGATGAGCAGACGGCTGCCTGTCTCTGTATCACAAACTCAGGGGATGAGTCGACCGCCCCCTGTCACTGTATCACAAACTGAGGGGATAGGTAGACCGCCCCATGTCTCTGTTTCACAGACTCAGGGGATGAGTAGACCGGCCCCTGTCTCTGTATCACAGACACAGGGGATGAGTGCACCGCCCCCTATTTATGTTTCATTGATTCAGGGGATGAGTAGACCGCCCCCTGTCTCTGTATCACAGACTCAGGGGATGAGTAGACCGCCCCATGTCTCTGTGTCATAGACTCAGGGGATGAGTAGACTGCCCCCTGTCTCTGTGTCAGAGATTTAGGGGATGAGTAGACCGCCGCCTGTCTCTGTATAACAGACTCATGGGATGAGTAGACTGCCCCCTGTCTCTGTATCACAGACTCAGGAGATGAGTAGACCACTGCCTGTCTCTGTATCACAGACTCATGGGATGAGTAGACCACCCCCTGTTTCTGTATCATTGATTCAGGGGATGAGTAGACCGCCCCTGTCTCTCTGTCACAGACTCAGGGGATGAGTAGACCGCCCCCTGTCTCTGTGTCACAGACTCAGGGGATGAATAGACTGCCCCCTGTCTCTTTATCACTGACCCAGGTGATGAGCAAACTGCCCCTTGTCTCTGTATCTCAGATTCAGAGGATGAGTAGAACACTGCCTGTCTCTGTGTCACAGACTCAGGGGATGAGTAGACCGCCCCCTGTCTCTGTATCACAGACTCAGGGGATGAGTGCACCGCCCCCTGTTTCTGTATCATTGATTCAGGGGATGAGTAGACCGCCACCTGTCTCTGTGTCAAAGACTCAGGGGATGAGTAGACCGCCCCTGTCTCTGTGTCACAGACTCAGGGGATGAGTAGACCGCCCCCTGTCTCTGTATCACACACTTGGGGATGAGTAGACCGCAACCTGTCTCTGTATCATAGACTCAGGGGATGAGCAGACTGCCCCCTGTCCCTGTATCACAGACTCAGGGGATGAGTACACCGTCCCCTGTTTCTGTATCATTGATTCAGGGGATGAGTAGACCGCCCCCTGTCTCTGTGTCACAGACTCAGGGGATGAGCAGACTGCCCCCTGTCTCTGTATCACAGACTCAGGGGAGGAGTAGACCGCCTCCTGTCCCTGTATCACAGACTCAGGGGATGAGTAGACCGCCCCCTGTCTCTGTATCATAGACTCAGGGGATGAGTAGACCGCCCCCTGTCTCTGAATCACAGACTCAGGGGATGAGTAGACCGCCCCATGTCTCTGTCTCATAGACTCAGGGGATGAGTAGACCGCACCCTGTCTCTGAATCACAGACTCTGGGGATGAGTAGACCGCCCCATGTCTCTGTATCATAGACTCAGGGGATGAGTAGACCGCACCCTGTCTCTGAATCACAGACTCTGGGGATGAGTAGACCGCCCCCTGTCTCTGAATCACAGACTCAGGGGATGAGTAGACCGCCCCATGTCTCTGTCTCATAGACTCAGGGGATGAGTAGACCGCACCCTGTCTCTGCATCACAGACTCAGGGGATGAGTAGACCGCCCCCTGTCTCTGTATCAAACACTCGGGGGATGAGTAGACCACCCCCTGTCTCTGTATCAAACACTCAGGGGATGAGTAGACCGCCCCCTGTCCCTGTATCACAGACTCAGTGGATGAGTAGACCGCCCCCTGTTTCCGTATCATTGATTCAGGGGATGAGTAGACCGCCCCCTGTCTCTGTGTCACAGACTCAGGGGATGAGTAGACCGCCCCCTGTCTCTGTATCACACACTCGGGGATGATTAGACCGCCCCCTGTCTCTGTATCACAGACTCAGGGGAGGAATAGACCGCCCCCTGTCCCTGTATCACAGACTCAGGGGATGAGTACACCGCCCCCTGTTTCTGTATCATTGATTCAGGGGATGAGTAGACCGCCCCCTGTCTCTGTGTCACAGACTCTGGGGATGAGTACACCGCCCCCTGTTTCTGTATCATTGATTCAGGGGATGAGTAGACCGCCCCCTGTCTCTGTATCACAGACTCAGGGGAGGACTGGACCGCCTCCTGTCCCTGTATCACAGACTCAGGGGATGAGTAGACCGCCCCATGTCTCTGTATCATAGACTATGGGGATGAGTGGACCGCCCCCTGTCTCTGAATCACAGAGTCCGGGGATGAGTAGACCGCCCCATGTCTCTGTATCATAGACTCAGGGGATGAGTAGACCGCCCCCTGTCTCTGAATCACAGACTCAGGGGATGAGTAGACCGCCCCATGTCTCTGTATCATAGACTCAGGGGATGAGTAGACCGCGCCGTCTGTCTGCATCACAGACTCAGGGGATGAGTAGACTGCCACCTGTCTCTGTATCAAACACTCGGGGGATGAGTAGACCGCTCCCTGTCTCTGTATCAAACACTCGGGGAATGACTAGACCGCCCCCTGTCCCTGTATCACAGACCCAGGGGATGAGTAGAACGCCCCTTGTTTCTGTATCATTGATTCAGGGGATGAGTAGACCGCCCCCTGTTTCTGTATCATTGATTCAGGGGATGAGTAGACCGACCCCTGTCTCTGTGTCACATGCTCAGGGGATGAGTAGAACGCCCCCTGTTTCTGTATCATTGATTCAGGGGATGAGTAGACCGCCCCCTGTCTCTGTGTCACAGGCTCAGGGGATGAGTGGACCGCCCCCTGTCTCTGTATCTCAGATTCAGGGGATGAGTAGAACACTGCCTGTCTCTGTGTCACAGACTCAGGGGATGAGTAGACCGCCCCCTGTCTCTGTATCACAGACTCAGGGGATGAGTGCAACGCCCCCTGTTTCTGTATCATTGATTCAGGGGATGAGTAGACCGCCCCCTGTCTCTGTGTCAAAGACTCAGGGGATGAGTAGACCGCCCCTGTCTCTGTGTCACAGACTCAGGGGATGAGTAGACCGCCCCCTGTCTCTGTATCACACACTTGGGGATGAGTAGACCGCAACCTGTCTCTGTATCATAGACTCAGGGGATGAGCAGACTGCCCCCTGTCCCTGTATCACAGACTCAGGGGATGAGTACACCTTCCCCTGTTTCTGTATCATTGATTCAGGGGATGAGTAGAGCGCCCCCTGTCTCTGTGTCACAGACTCAGGGGATGAGCAGACTGCCCCCTGTCTCTTTATCACAGACTCAGGGGAGGAGTAGACCGCCCCCTGTCTCTTTATCACAGACTCAGGGGAGGAGTAGACCGCCCCCTGTCTCTGTATCATAGACTCAGGGGATGAGTAGACCGCCCCCTGTCTCTGAATCACAGACTCAGGGGATGAGTAGACCGCCCCATGTCTCTGTCTCATAGACTCAGGGGATGAGTAGACCGCCCCATGTCTCTGTCTCATAGACTCAGGGGATGAGTTAACCGCCCCATGTCTCTGTATCATAGACTCAGGGGATGAGTAGACCGCCCCCTGTCTCTGAATCACAGACTCAGGGGATGAGTAGACCGCCCCCTGTCTCTGAATCACAGACTCAGGGGATGAGGAGACCGCCCCATGTCTCTGTATCATAGAATCAGGGGATGAGTAGACCGCCCCCTGTCTCTGTGTCACAGACTCAGGGGATGAGTAGACCGCCCCCTGTCTCTGTGTCACAGACTCAGGGGATGAGTAGACCGCCCCTGTCTCTGTGTCACAGACTCAGGGGATGAGTAGACCGCCCCCTGTCTCTGTATCAAACACTCGGGGGATGAGTAGACCGCCTCCTGTCTCTGTATCAAACACTCGGGGGATGAGTAGACCGCCCCCTGTCTCTGTGTCACAGACTCAGGGGATGAGTAGACCGCCCCCTGTCTCTGTGTCACAGACTCAGGGGATGAGTAGACGGCCCCCTGTCTCTGTGTCACAGACTCAGGGGAAAAGTAGACCGCCTCCTGTCTCTGTATCTCAAACTGAGGGGATAAGTAGACCGCCCCCTGTCTCTGTATCTCAAACTGAGGGGATAAGTAGACCGCCCCCTGTCTCTGTATCATAGACTCAGGGGATGAGTAGACCGCGCCGTCTGTCTGCATCACAGACTCAGGGGATGAGTAGACTGCCACCTGTCTCTGTATCAAACACTCGGGGGATGAGTAGACCGCTCCCTGTCTCTGTATCAAACACTCGGGGAATGACTAGACCGCCCCCTGTCCCTGTATCACAGACCCAGGGGATGAGTAGAACGCCCCTTGTTTCTGTATCATTGATTCAGGGGATGAGTAGACCGCCCCCTGTTTCTGTATCATTGATTCAGGGGATGAGTAGACCGACCCCTGTCTCTGTGTCACATGCTCAGGGGATGAGTAGAACGCCCCCTGTTTCTGTATCATTGATTCAGGGGATGAGTAGACCGCCCCCTGTCTCTGTGTCACAGGCTCAGGGGATGAGTGGACCGCCCCCTGTCTCTGTATCTCAGATTCAGGGGATGAGTAGAACACTGCCTGTCTCTGTGTCACAGACTCAGGGGATGAGTAGACCGCCCCCTGTCTCTGTATCACAGACTCAGGGGATGAGTGCAACGCCCCCTGTTTCTGTATCATTGATTCAGGGGATGAGTAGACCGCCCCCTGTCTCTGTGTCAAAGACTCAGGGGATGAGTAGACCGCCCCTGTCTCTGTGTCACAGACTCAGGGGATGAGTAGACCGCCCCCTGTCTCTGTATCACACACTTGGGGATGAGTAGACCGCAACCTGTCTCTGTATCATAGACTCAGGGGATGAGCAGACTGCCCCCTGTCCCTGTATCACAGACTCAGGGGATGAGTACACCTTCCCCTGTTTCTGTATCATTGATTCAGGGGATGAGTAGAGCGCCCCCTGTCTCTGTGTCACAGACTCAGGGGATGAGCAGACTGCCCCCTGTCTCTTTATCACAGACTCAGGGGAGGAGTAGACCGCCCCCTGTCTCTTTATCACAGACTCAGGGGAGGAGTAGACCGCCCCCTGTCTCTGTATCATAGACTCAGGGGATGAGTAGACCGCCCCATGTCTCTGTCTCATAGACTCAGGGGATGAGTAGACCGCCCCATGTCTCTGTCTCATAGACTCAGGGGATGAGTTAACCGCCCCATGTCTCTGTATCATAGACTCAGGGGATGAGTAGACCGCCCCCTGTCTCTGAATCACAGACTCAGGGGATGAGTAGACCGCCCCCTGTCTCTGAATCACAGACTCAGGGGATGAGGAGACCGCCCCATGTCTCTGTATCATAGAATCAGGGGATGAGTAGACCGCCCCCTGTCTCTGTGTCACAGACTCAGGGGATGAGTAGACCGCCCCCTGTCTCTGTGTCACAGACTCAGGGGATGAGTAGACCGCCCCTGTCTCTGTGTCACAGACTCAGGGGATGAGTAGACCGCCCCCTGTCTCTGTATCAAACACTCGGGGGATGAGTAGACCGCCCCCTGTCTCTGTATCAAACACTCGGGGGATGAGTAGACCGCCCCCTGTCTCTGTGTCACAGACTCAGGGGATGAGTAGACCGCCCCCTGTCTCTGTGTCACAGACTCAGGGGATGAGTAGACGGCCCCCTGTCTCTGTGTCACAGACTCAGGGGAAAAGTAGACCGCCTCCTGTCTCTGTATCTCAAACTGAGGGGATAAGTAGACCGCCCCCTGTCTCTGTATCTCAAACTGAGGGGATAAGTAGACCGCCCCCTGTCTGTGTCACAAACTGAGGGGATAAGTAGACCGCCCCCTGTCTCTGTATCACAAACTCAGGGGATAAGTAGACCGCCCCCTGTCTCTGTATCACAGACTCAGGGGATGAGTAGACCGCCCTCTGTCTCTGTATCACAAACTGAGGGGCTGAGTAGACCGACCCCTGTCTCTGTATCACATACTCAGGGGATGGGTAGACCGTCCCCTGTCTCTGTATCACAGACTCAGGGGATGAGTAGACCGTCACTAGTCTCCGTATCACAAACTGAGGGGCTGAGTAGACCGACCCCTGTCTCTGTATCACAAACTGAGGGGATAAGTAGACTGCCCCCTGTCTCTGTATCACAGACTCAGGGGATGAGTAGACCGTCACTAGTCTCCGTATCACAAACTGAGGGGATAAGTAGACCGCCCCCTGTCTCTGTGTCACAGACTCAGGGGATGAGTAGACCGCCCCTTTTCTCTCTTTCACAAACTCAGGGGATGAGAAGACCGGCCCCTGTCTCTGTATCACAGACTCAGGGGATGAGTAGACCGCCCCCTGTCTCTGTATCACAGACTCAGGGGATGAGAAGACCGCCCCCTGTCTCTGTATCACAGACTCATGGGGATGAGTAGACCGCCCCCTGTCTCTGTATCTCAAACTGAGGGGATAAGTAGACCGCCCCCTGTCTCTGTATCACAGACTCAGGGGATGAGAAGACCGCCCCCTGTCTCTGTATCACGAACTCAGGGGATGAGTAGACCGCCGCTTGTCTCTGTATCTCAAACTGAGGGGATAAGTAGACCGCCCCCTGTCTCTGTATCACAGACTCAGGGGATGAGTAGACCGCCCTCTGTCTCTGTATCACAAACTGAGGGGCTGAGTAGACCGACCCCTGTCTCTGTATCACATACTCAGGGGATGAGAAGACCGCCCCCTGTCTCTGTATCACGAACTCAGGGGATGAGTAGACCGCCGCTTGTCTCTGTATCTCAAACTGAGGGGATAAGTAGATCACCCCCTGTCTCTGTATCACAGACTCAGGGGATGAGAAGACCGCCCCCTGTCTCTGTATCACAGACTCATGGGGATGAGTAGACCGCCGCCTGTCTCTGTATCTCAAACTGAGGGGATAAGTAGACCGACCCTGTCTCTGTATCACAAATTTAGGGGATGAGTAGACCGCCCCCTGTCTCTGTATCACAAACTGAGGGGATAAGTAGACCGCCCCCTGTCTCTGTATCACAGACTCAGTGGATGAGCAGACTGCCCCCTGTCTCTGTATCACAGACTCAGGGGATGAGTAGACTGCCCCCTGTCTTTGTATCACGGACTCAGGGGATGAGTAGACCGCCCCCTGTCTCTGTATCACACACTCGGGGATGAGTCGACCGCCACCTGTCTCTGTATCACAGACTCAGGGGATGAGTAGACCGCCCCCTGTCCCTGTATCACAGACTCAGGCGATGAGTACACCGCCCCCTTTTTCTGTATCATTGATTCAGGGGATGAGAAGACCGCCCCCTGTCTCTCTATCACAAACTGAGGGGATAAGTAGACCGACACTGTCTCTGTATCACAAATTTAGCGGATGAGTAGACCGCCACCTGTCTCTGTATCACAAACTCAGGGGATGAGTAGACTGCCCCCTGTCTCTGTATCACAAACTGACGGGATAAGTAGACCGCTCCCTGTCTCTGTGTCACAGACTCAGGGGATGAGTAGACCGTCCACTGTCTCTGTGTCACAGACTCAGGGGATAAGTAGACCGCCCCTTGTCTCTGTGTCACAGACTCAGGGGATGAGTAGACCGCCCCCTGTCTCTGTGTCACAGACTCAGGGGAAAAGTAGACCGCCTCCTGTCTCTGTATCACAAACTGAGGGGATAAGTAGACCGCCCCCTGTCTTTGTATCTCAAACTGAGGGGATAAGTAGACCGTCCCCTGTCTCTCTATCACAAACTCAGGGGATGAGCAGAGCGTCCCCTGTCTCTGTATCTCAAACTAAGGGGATAAGTAGACCGCCCCCTGTCTCTGTGTCACAAACTGAGGGGATAAGTAGACCGCCCCCTGTCTCTGTATCACAAACTGAGGGGATAAGTAGACCGCCCCCTGTCTCTGTATCACAGACTCAGGGGATGAGTAGACCGCCCTCTGTCTCTGTATCACAAACTGAGGGGCTGAGTAGACCGTCCCCTGTCTCTGTATCACAAACTGAGGGGATAAGTAGACCGGCCCCTGTCTCTGTATCACAGACTCAGGGGATGGGTAGACCGTCCCCTGTCTCTGTATCACAAACTGAGGGGATAAGTAGACTGCCCCCTGTCTCTGTATCACAGACTCAGGGGATGAGTAGACCGTCACCTGTCTCGGTATCACAAACTGAGGGGATAAGTAGACCGCCCCCTGTCTCTGTGTCACAGACTCAGGGGATGAGTAGAGCGCTCCCTGTCTCTGTATCACAGACTCAGGGGATGAGAAGACCGCCCCCTGTCTCTGTATCACAGACTCAGGGGATGAGTAGACCGCCCCCTGTCTCTGTATCACAGACTCAGGGGATGAGAAGACCGCCCCCTGTCTCTGTATCACAGACTCATGGGGATGAGTAGACCGCCCCCTGTCTCTGTATCACAAACTCAGGGGATGAGTAGACCGCCCCCTGTCTCTGTGTCACAGACTCAGGGGGTGAGTAGACCGCCCCCTGTCTCTCTATCACAAACTCAGGGGATGTGCAGAGCGTCCCCTGTCTCTGTATCTCAAACTGAGGGGATAAGTAGACCGCCCCCTGTCTCTGTGTCACAAACTGAGGGGATAAGTAGACCGCCCCCTGTCTCTGTATCACAAACTCAGGGGATAAGTAGACCGCCCCCTGTCTCTGTATCACAGACTCAGGGGATGAGTAGACCGCCCTCTGTCTCTGTATCACAAACTGAGGGGCTGAGTAGACCGTCCCCTGTCTCTGTATCACAAACTGAGGGGATAAGTAGACCGACCCCTGTCTCTGTATCACATACTCAGGGGATGGGTAGACCGTCCCCTGTCTCTGTATCACAGACTCAGGGGATGAGTAGACCGCCCCCTGTCTCTGTGTCACAGACTCAGGGGATGAGTAGACCGCCCCCTGTCCCTGTATCACAGACTCAGGCGATGAGTACACCGCCCCCTTTTTCTGTATCATTGATTCAGGGGATGAGAAGACCGCCCCCTGTCTCTCTATCACAAACTGAGGGGATAAGTAGACCGACACTGTCTCTGTATCACAAATTTAGCGGATGAGTAGACCGCCACCTGTCTCTGTATCACAAACTCAGGGGATGAGTAGACTGCCCCCTGTCTCTGTATCACAAACTGACGGGATAAGTAGACCGCTCCCTGTCTCTGTGTCACAGACTCAGGGGATGAGTAGACCGTCCACTGTCTCTGTGTCACAGACTCAGGGGATAAGTAGACCGCCCCTTGTCTCTGTGTCACAGACTCAGGGGATGAGTAGACCGCCCCCTGTCTCTGTGTCACAGACTCAGGGGAAAAGTAGACCGCCTCCTGTCTCTGTATCACAAACTGAGGGGATAAGTAGACCGCCCCCTGTCTTTGTATCTCAAACTGAGGGGATAAGTAGACCGTCCCCTGTCTCTCTATCACAAACTCAGGGGATGAGCAGAGCGTCCCCTGTCTCTGTATCTCAAACTAAGGGGATAAGTAGACCGCCCCCTGTCTCTGTGTCACAAACTGAGGGGATAAGTAGACCGCCCCCTGTCTCTGTATCACAAACTGAGGGGATAAGTAGACCGCCCCCTGTCTCTGTATCACAGACTCAGGGGATGAGTAGACCGCCCTCTGTCTCTGTATCACAAACTGAGGGGCTGAGTAGACCGTCCCCTGTCTCTGTATCACAAACTGAGGGGATAAGTAGACCGGCCCCTGTCTCTGTATCACAGACTCAGGGGATGGGTAGACCGTCCCCTGTCTCTGTATCACAAACTGAGGGGATAAGTAGACTGCCCCCTGTCTCTGTATCACAGACTCAGGGGATGAGTAGACCGTCACCTGTCTCGGTATCACAAACTGAGGGGATAAGTAGACCGCCCCCTGTCTCTGTGTCACAGACTCAGGGGATGAGTAGAGCGCTCCCTGTCTCTGTATCACAGACTCAGGGGATGAGAAGACCGCCCCCTGTCTCTGTATCACAGACTCAGGGGATGAGTAGACCGCCCCCTGTCTCTGTATCACAGACTCAGGGGATGAGAAGACCGCCCCCTGTCTCTGTATCACAGACTCATGGGGATGAGTAGACCGCCCCCTGTCTCTGTATCACAAACTCAGGGGATGAGTAGACCGCCCCCTGTCTCTGTGTCACAGACTCAGGGGGTGAGTAGACCGCCCCCTGTCTCTCTATCACAAACTCAGGGGATGTGCAGAGCGTCCCCTGTCTCTGTATCTCAAACTGAGGGGATAAGTAGACCGCCCCCTGTCTCTGTGTCACAAACTGAGGGGATAAGTAGACCGCCCCCTGTCTCTGTATCACAAACTCAGGGGATAAGTAGACCGCCCCCTGTCTCTGTATCACAGACTCAGGGGATGAGTAGACCGCCCTCTGTCTCTGTATCACAAACTGAGGGGCTGAGTAGACCGTCCCCTGTCTCTGTATCACAAACTGAGGGGATAAGTAGACCGACCCCTGTCTCTGTATCACATACTCAGGGGATGGGTAGACCGTCCCCTGTCTCTGTATCACAGACTCAGGGGATGAGTAGACCGCCCCCTGTCTCTGTGTCACAGACTCAGGGGGTGAGTAGACCGCCCCCTGTCTCTCTATCACAAACTCAGGGGATGAGCAGTCCCTCCCCTGTCTATGTATCTCAAACTGAGGGGATGAGTAGACCGTCCCCTGTCTCTGTATCACGAATTTATGGAATGAGCAGACGGCTGCCTGTCTCTGTATCACAGACTCAGGGGATGAGTAGACCGCCCCCTGTCTCTGTATCACAAACTCAGGGGACGAGTAGACCGCCCCCTGTCTCTGTATCACAAACTCAGGGGATGAGCAGACTGCCCACTGTCTCTGTATCACAGACTCAGGGGATGAGCAGACCGTCCCCTGTCTCTGTATCTCAAACTGACGGGATAAGTAGACCGCCCCCTGTCTCTGTATCACAGACTCAGTGCATGAGCAGACTGCCCCCTGTCTCTGTATCACAGACTCAGGGGATGAGTAGACCGCCCCCTGTCTCTGTATCACAAACTGAGGGGATAAGTAGACCGCCCCCTGTCTCTGTGTCACAGACTCAGGGGATGAGTAGACCGTCCACTGTCTCTGTGTCACAGACTCAGGGGATAAGTAGACCGCCCCCTGTCTCTGTGTCACAGACTCAGGGGATGAGTAGACCGCCCCCTTTCTCTGTGTCACAGACTCAGGGGAAAAGTAGACCGCCTCCTGTCTCTGCATCTCAAACTGAGGGGATAAGTAGACCGCCCCCTGTCTCTCTATCACAAACTCAGGGGATGAGCAGAGCGTCCCCTGTCTCTGTATCTCAAACTGAGGGGATAAGTAGACCGCCCCCTGTCTCTGTGTCACAAACTGAGGGGATAAGTAGACCGCCCCCTGTCTCGGTATCACAAACTCAGGGGATAAGTAGACCGCCCCCTGTCTCTGTATCACAAACTGAGGGGATAAGTAGACCGCCCCCTGTCTCTGTGTCACAGACTCAGGGGATGAGTAGACCGTCCACTGTCTCTGTGTCACAGACTCAGGGGATAAGTAGACCGCCCCCTGTCTCTGTGTCACAGACTCAGGGGAAAAGTAGACCGCCTCCTGTCTCTGTATCTCAAACTGAGGAGATAAGTAGACCGCCCCCTGTCTTTGTATCTCAAACTGAGGGGATAAGTAGACCGCCCCCTGTCTCTCTATCACAAACTCAGGGGATGTGCAGAGCGTCCCCTGTCTCTGTATCTCAAACTGAGGGGATAAGTAGACCGCCCCCTGTCTCTGTGTCACAAACTGAGGGGATAAGTAGACCGCCCCCTGTCTCTGTATCACAAACTCAGGGGATAAGTAGACCGCCCCCTGTCTCTGTATCACAGACTCAGGGGATGAGTAGACCGCCCTCTGTCTCTGTATCACAAACTGAGGGGCTGAGTAGACCGTCCCCTGTCTCTGTATCACAAACTGAGGGGATAAGTAGACCGACCCCTGTCTCTGTATCACATACTCAGGGGATGGGTAGACCGCCCTCTGTCTCTGTATCACAAACTGAGGGGCTGAGTAGACCGTCCCCTGCCTCTGTATCACAGACTCAGGGGATGAGTAGACCGCCCTCTGTCTCTGTATCACAAACTGAGGGGCTGAGTAGACCGTCCCCTGTCTCTGTATCACAAACTGAGGGGATAAGTAGACCGACCCCTGGATTCGTGATACAGAGACAGGGGACGGTCTACTCATCCCCTCAGTTTGTGATAGAGAGACAGGGGGCGGTCTACTCACCCCCTGAGTCTGTGATAGAGAGACAGGGGGCGGTCTACTCACCCCCTGAGTCTGTGATACAGAGACAGGGGGCAGTCTGCTCATCCCCTCAGTTTCTGATACAGAGACAGGGGACGGTCTACTCATCCCCTGAATCAATGATACAGAAACAGGGGGCGGTGTACTCATCCCCTGAGTCTGTGATACAGGTACAGGGGGCGGTCTACTTATCCCCTCAGTTTGTGCTACAGAGACAGGGGGCGGTCTACTCATCCCCTGAGTTTGTGATACAGAGACAGGGGACGGTGTACTTATCCCTTCAGTTTGTGATACAGAGACAGGGGGCGGTCTACTCATCCCCTGAGTTTGTGATACAGAGACAGGGGGCGGTCTACTTATCCCCTCAGTTTGTGATACAGAGACAGGGGGCGGTCTACTTATCCCCTCAGTCTGTGATACAGACACAGGGGGCGGTCTACTCATCCCCTGAGTTTGTGATACAGAGACAGGGGGCGGTCTACTCATCGCCTGAGTCTGTGACACAGAGACAGGGGGCGGTCTACTCATCCACTGAGTTTGTGATACAAAGACAGGGGACGGTCGGCTCATCCACTGAGTCTGTGATGCCTAGACAGGGGGCGGTCTACTCATCCACTGAGTGTGTGATACAAAGACAGGAGGCGATCTAGTCATCCACTGACTCTGAGATACAGAGACAGGGGGCGGTCTTCTCTTCCACTGAGTCTGTGATACAGAGACAGGTGACGGTCTACTCATCCACTGATTCTGTGTTACAGAGACGGGGGGCGGTTTACTCATTCCCTGAATCAATGATACAGAGTCAGGGGGCGGTCTACTCATCTCCCGAGTCTGTGATACAGAGACAGGGGCCGGTCTACTCATCCACTGATTCTGTGATACAAAGACAGGGGACGGTCTCCTCATCCACTGAGTCTGTGATACAGAGACAGGGGGCGGTATACTTATCCCCTAAATTTGTGATACAGAGACAGGGGGCAGTCTACTTATCCCCTCAGTTTGTGATACAGAGACAGGGGGTGGTCTACTCATCCCCTGAGTCTTTGATACAGAGACAGGGTGCGGTCCTCTCATCCACTGAGTCTGTGATACAGAGACAGGTGACGGTCTACTCATCCACTGACTTTGTGTTACAGAGACAGGGGGCGGTCTACACATTCCCGGAATCAATGATACAGAGTCAGGAGGCGGTCTACTCATCCCCCGAGGCTGTGATACAGAGACAGGGAGCGGTCTGCTCAAACCCTGAGTCTGTGATACAGAGACAGGGGGCGGTCTACTCATCCCCTCAGTTTGTGATGCAGAGACAGGGGGCGGTCTACTCATCCCCTGAGTCTGTGATACAGAGACAGGGGGCGGACTACTCATCTACTAAATTTGAGTTACAAAGACAGAGGGCGGTCGACTTATCCCCTCAGTTTGTGATACAGAGACAGGGGGTGGTCTACTCATCCCCTGAGTCTTTGGTACAGAGACAGGGGCCGGTCTACCCATCCACTGAGTCTGTGATGCCTAGACAGGGGGCTGTCTACTCATCCACTGAGTGTGTGATACAAAGACAGGGGGCGGTCTAGTCATCCCCTGACTCTGAGATACAGAGACAGGGGGCGGACTACTCATCCCCTGAGTCTTTGATGCAGAGACAGGGGGCGGTCCTCTCATCCACTGAGTCTGTGATACAGAGACAGGTGACGGTCTACTCATCCACTGACTTTGTGTTACAGAGACAGGGGGCGGTCTACACATTCCCGGAATCAATGATACAGAGACAGGGGGCGGTCCTCTCATCCACTGACTTTGTGTTACAGAGTCAGGGGGCGGTCTACTCATCCCCCCAGGGCTGTGATACAGAGACAGGGAGCGGTCTACTCATCCCCCGAGTGTGTGATACAGAGACAGGGGGCGGTCTGCTCATACCCTGAGTCTGTGATACAGAGAAAGGGGGCTGTCTAATCATGCCCTGAGTCTGTGATACAGAGACAGGAGGCGGTCAACTCATCCCCTGAGTCTGTGATACAGAGACAGGAGGCGGTCAACTCATCCCCCGAGTGTGTGATACAGAGACAGGGGGCGGTCTACTCATTCCCTGAGCCTGTGATACAGAGACAGGGGGCGGTCTACTCATCCCCCGAGTCTGTGATACAGAGACAGGGGGCGGTCTACTCATCCCCCGAGTGTGTGATACAGAGACAGGGGGCGCTCTCCTCATTCCCTGAGCCTGTGATACAGAGACAGGGGGCGGTCTACTCATCGCCGAGTGTGTGATACAGAGAAAGGGGGCAGTCTACTCATCCCCTGAGTCTGAGATACAGAGACAAGGGGCAGTTTACTCATCCCCTGGGTCTGTGATAGAGAGGATGGGAGCGGTCTACTCATCCCTTGAGTCTGTGATACAGAGACAGGGGGGGGTCTACTCATCCCCTCAGTTTGTGATACAGAGACAGGGGGCGGTCGACTCATCCCCTGAGTCTGAGATACAGAGACAAGGGGCAGTTTACTCATCCCCTGGGTCTGTAATAGAGAGGAAGGGGCGGTCTACTCATCCCTTGAGTCTGTGATACAGAGACAGGGGGCAGTCTACTCATCCCCTCAGTTTGTGATGCAGAGACAGGGGGCGGTCTACTCATCCCCTGAATCTGTGATCCAGAGACAGGGGGCAGTCTGCTCATCCACTGAGTTTGTGATACAAAGACAGGGGACGGTCTAATCATCCACTGAGTCTGTGATACAGAGACAGGGGGCGGTCTACTTATCCCCTAAATTTGAGTTACAAAGACAGGGGGCGATCTACTTAAACCCTAAATTTGTGATACAGAGACAGGGGGCGGTCTACTCATCCACTGAGTCTGTGATACAGAGACAGGGGGCGGTCTACTCATCCCCTAAATTTGAGTTACAAAGACAGAGGGCGGTCGACTTATCCCCTCAGTTTGTGAAACAGAGACAGGGGGTGGTCTACTCATCCCCTGAGTCTTTGGTACAGAGACAGGGGCCGGTCTACCCATCCACTGAGTCTGTGATGCCATGACAGGGGGCTGTCTACTCATCCACTGAGTGTGTGATACAAAGACAGGGGGCGGTCTAGTCATCCCCTGACTCTGAGATACAGAGACAGGGGGCGGACTACTCATCCCCTGAGTCTGTGATACAGAGACAGGTGACGGTCCACTCATCCACTGACTTTGTGTTACAGAGACGGGGGCGGTCTACACATTCCCGGAATCAATGATACAGAGACAGGGGGCGGTCCTCTCATCCACTGAGTCTGTGATACAGAGACAGGTGACGGTCCACTCATCCACTGACTTTGTGTTACAGAGACGGGGGCGGTCTACACATTCCCGGAATCAATGATACAGAGACAGGGGGCGGTCCTCTCATCCACTGAGTCTGTGATACAGAGTCAGGGGGCGGTCTACTCATCCCCCCAGGGCTGTGATACAGAGACAGGGAGCGGTCTACTCATCCCCCGAGTGTGTGATACAGAGACAGGGGGCGGTCTGCTCATACCCTGAGTCTGTGATACAGAGAAAGGGGGCTGTCTAATCATGCCCTGAGTCTATGATACAGAGACAGGAGGCGGTCAACTCATCCCCCGAGTGTGTGATACAGAGACAGGGGGCGGTCTACTCATCCCCCGAGTGTGTGATACAGAGACAGGGGGCGGTCTACTCATCCCCCGAGTGTGTGATACAGAGACAGGGGGCGCTCTCCTCATTCCCTGAGCCTGTGATACAGAGACAGGGGGCGGTCTACTCATCGCCGAGTGTGTGATACAGAGAAAGGGGGCAGTCTACTCATCCCCTGAGTCTGAGATACAGAGACAAGGGGCAGTTTACTCATCCCCTGGGTCTGTGATAGAGAGGAAGGGAGCGGTCTACTCATCCCTTGAGTCTGTGATACAGAGACAGGGGGGGGTCTACTCATCCCCTCAGTTTGTGATACAGAGACAGGGGGCGGTCTACTTATCCCCTCAGTTTGTGCTACAGAGACAGGGGGCGGTCTACTCATCCCCTGAGTTTGTGATACAGAGACAGGGGACGGTGTACTTATCCCTTCAGTTTGTGATACAGAGACAGGGGGCGGTCTACTCATCCCCTGAGTTTGTGATACAGAGACAGGGGGCGGTCTACTTATCCCCTCAGTTTGTGATACAGAGACAGGGGGCGGTCTACTTATCCCCTCAGTCTGTGATACAGACACAGGGGGCGGTCTACTCATCCCCTGAGTTTGTGATACAGAGACAGGGGGCGGTCTACTCATCGCCTGAGTCTGTGACACAGAGACAGGGGGCGGTCTACTCATCCACTGAGTTTGTGATACAAAGACAGGGGACGGTCGGCTCATCCACTGAGTCTGTGATGCCTAGACAGGGGGCGGTCTACTCATCCACTGAGTGTGTGATACAAAGACAGGAGGCGATCTAGTCATCCACTGACTCTGAGATACAGAGACAGGGGGCGGTCTTCTCTTCCACTGAGTCTGTGATACAGAGACAGGTGACGGTCTACTCATCCACTGATTCTGTGTTACAGAGACGGGGGGCGGTTTACTCATTCCCTGAATCAATGATACAGAGTCAGGGGGCGGTCTACTCATCTCCCGAGTCTGTGATACAGAGACAGGGGCCGGTCTACTCATCCACTGATTCTGTGATACAAAGACAGGGGACGGTCTCCTCATCCACTGAGTCTGTGATACAGAGACAGGGGGCGGTATACTTATCCCCTAAATTTGTGATACAGAGACAGGGGGCAGTCTACTTATCCCCTCAGTTTGTGATACAGAGACAGGGGGTGGTCTACTCATCCCCTGAGTCTTTGATACAGAGACAGGGTGCGGTCCTCTCATCCACTGAGTCTGTGATACAGAGACAGGTGACGGTCTACTCATCCACTGACTTTGTGTTACAGAGACAGGGGGCGGTCTACACATTCCCGGAATCAATGATACAGAGTCAGGAGGCGGTCTACTCATCCCCCGAGGCTGTGATACAGAGACAGGGAGCGGTCTGCTCAAACCCTGAGTCTGTGATACAGAGACAGGGGGCGGTCTACTCATCCCCTCAGTTTGTGATGCAGAGACAGGGGGCGGTCTACTCATCCCCTGAGTCTGTGATACAGAGACAGGGGGCGGACTACTCATCTACTAAATTTGAGTTACAAAGACAGAGGGCGGTCGACTTATCCCCTCAGTTTGTGATACAGAGACAGGGGGTGGTCTACTCATCCCCTGAGTCTTTGGTACAGAGACAGGGGCCGGTCTACCCATCCACTGAGTCTGTGATGCCTAGACAGGGGGCTGTCTACTCATCCACTGAGTGTGTGATACAAAGACAGGGGGCGGTCTAGTCATCCCCTGACTCTGAGATACAGAGACAGGGGGCGGACTACTCATCCCCTGAGTCTTTGATGCAGAGACAGGGGGCGGTCCTCTCATCCACTGAGTCTGTGATACAGAGACAGGTGACGGTCTACTCATCCACTGACTTTGTGTTACAGAGACAGGGGGCGGTCTACACATTCCCGGAATCAATGATACAGAGACAGGGGGCGGTCCTCTCATCCACTGACTTTGTGTTACAGAGTCAGGGGGCGGTCTACTCATCCCCCCAGGGCTGTGATACAGAGACAGGGAGCGGTCTACTCATCCCCCGAGTGTGTGATACAGAGACAGGGGGCGGTCTGCTCATACCCTGAGTCTGTGATACAGAGAAAGGGGGCTGTCTAATCATGCCCTGAGTCTGTGATACAGAGACAGGAGGCGGTCAACTCATCCCCTGAGTCTGTGATACAGAGACAGGAGGCGGTCAACTCATCCCCCGAGTGTGTGATACAGAGACAGGGGGCGGTCTACTCATTCCCTGAGCCTGTGATACAGAGACAGGGGGCGGTCTACTCATCCCCCGAGTCTGTGATACAGAGACAGGGGGCGGTCTACTCATCCCCCGAGTGTGTGATACAGAGACAGGGGGCGCTCTCCTCATTCCCTGAGCCTGTGATACAGAGACAGGGGGCGGTCTACTCATCGCCGAGTGTGTGATACAGAGAAAGGGGGCAGTCTACTCATCCCCTGAGTCTGAGATACAGAGACAAGGGGCAGTTTACTCATCCCCTGGGTCTGTGATAGAGAGGATGGGAGCGGTCTACTCATCCCTTGAGTCTGTGATACAGAGACAGGGGGGGGTCTACTCATCCCCTCAGTTTGTGATACAGAGACAGGGGGCGGTCGACTCATCCCCTGAGTCTGAGATACAGAGACAAGGGGCAGTTTACTCATCCCCTGGGTCTGTAATAGAGAGGAAGGGGCGGTCTACTCATCCCTTGAGTCTGTGATACAGAGACAGGGGGCAGTCTACTCATCCCCTCAGTTTGTGATGCAGAGACAGGGGGCGGTCTACTCATCCCCTGAATCTGTGATCCAGAGACAGGGGGCAGTCTGCTCATCCACTGAGTTTGTGATACAAAGACAGGGGACGGTCTAATCATCCACTGAGTCTGTGATACAGAGACAGGGGGCGGTCTACTTATCCCCTAAATTTGAGTTACAAAGACAGGGGGCGATCTACTTAAACCCTAAATTTGTGATACAGAGACAGGGGGCGGTCTACTCATCCACTGAGTCTGTGATACAGAGACAGGGGGCGGTCTACTCATCCCCTAAATTTGAGTTACAAAGACAGAGGGCGGTCGACTTATCCCCTCAGTTTGTGAAACAGAGACAGGGGGTGGTCTACTCATCCCCTGAGTCTTTGGTACAGAGACAGGGGCCGGTCTACCCATCCACTGAGTCTGTGATGCCATGACAGGGGGCTGTCTACTCATCCACTGAGTGTGTGATACAAAGACAGGGGGCGGTCTAGTCATCCCCTGACTCTGAGATACAGAGACAGGGGGCGGACTACTCATCCCCTGAGTCTGTGATACAGAGACAGGTGACGGTCCACTCATCCACTGACTTTGTGTTACAGAGACGGGGGCGGTCTACACATTCCCGGAATCAATGATACAGAGACAGGGGGCGGTCCTCTCATCCACTGAGTCTGTGATACAGAGACAGGTGACGGTCCACTCATCCACTGACTTTGTGTTACAGAGACGGGGGCGGTCTACACATTCCCGGAATCAATGATACAGAGACAGGGGGCGGTCCTCTCATCCACTGAGTCTGTGATACAGAGTCAGGGGGCGGTCTACTCATCCCCCCAGGGCTGTGATACAGAGACAGGGAGCGGTCTACTCATCCCCCGAGTGTGTGATACAGAGACAGGGGGCGGTCTGCTCATACCCTGAGTCTGTGATACAGAGAAAGGGGGCTGTCTAATCATGCCCTGAGTCTATGATACAGAGACAGGAGGCGGTCAACTCATCCCCCGAGTGTGTGATACAGAGACAGGGGGCGGTCTACTCATCCCCCGAGTGTGTGATACAGAGACAGGGGGCGGTCTACTCATCCCCCGAGTGTGTGATACAGAGACAGGGGGCGCTCTCCTCATTCCCTGAGCCTGTGATACAGAGACAGGGGGCGGTCTACTCATCGCCGAGTGTGTGATACAGAGAAAGGGGGCAGTCTACTCATCCCCTGAGTCTGAGATACAGAGACAAGGGGCAGTTTACTCATCCCCTGGGTCTGTGATAGAGAGGAAGGGAGCGGTCTACTCATCCCTTGAGTCTGTGATACAGAGACAGGGGGGGGTCTACTCATCCCCTCAGTTTGTGATACAGAGACAGGGGGCGGTCTACTCATCCCCTGAATCTGTGATACAGAGACAGGGGGCAGTCTGCTCATCCACTGAGTTTGTGATACAAAGACAGGGGACGGTCTACTCATCCACTGAGTCTGTGATACAGAGACAGGGGGCGGTCTACTTATCCCCTAAATTTGAGTTACAAAGACAGGGGGCGGTCTTCTTATCCCCTCAGTTTTTGATACAGAGACAGGGGGTGGTCTACTCATCCCCTGAGTCTTTGATACAGAGACAGGGGCCGGTCTACCCATCCACTGAGTCTGTGATGCCTAGACATGGGGCGGTCTACTCATCCACTGAGTGTGTGATACAAAGACAGGGGGCGGTCTAGTCATTCCCTGACTCTGAGATACAGAGACAGGGGGCGGACTACTCATCCCCTGAGTCTGTGATACAAAGACAGGGGATGGTCTGCTCATCCCCTGAGTCTGTGATACAGAGACAGCAGGCGGTCTACACATCCCCTGAGTCTGTGGTCCGAAGACAGGGGTCGGTCTACTCATCCCCTGAGTTTGTGATACAGAGACAGGGGGCGGTCTACTTATCCCCTCAGTCTGTGATACAGAGACAGGGGGCAGTCTGCTCATCCACTGAGTGTGTGATACAAAGACAGGGGACGGTCTACTCATCCCCTGAGTTTGTGATACAGTGCCAGGGGGCGGTCTACTCATCCCCTGAGACTGTGATACAGAGAAAGGGGGCGGTCTACTCATCCCCTGAGTTTGTGATACAGAGACAGGGGGCGGTCTACTTATCCCCTCAGTCTGTGAAACAGAGTCAGGGTGTGGTCTAACCATCCCCCGAGTGTGCGATACAGAGACAGGGGGCGGTCTACTCATCCCCCGAGTCTGTGATGCAGAGTTTGGGGGCGGTTAACTCTTTCCCTGAGTCTGTGATACGGAGACAGGGGGCGGTCTACTCATCCCCTCAGTTTGTGATACAGAGACAGGGGGCGGTCTATTCATCCCCTGAGACTTTAATACAGAGACAGGGGGCGGTCTGCTCATCCCCTCAGTTTGTGATACAGAGACAGGGGGCGGTCTACTCATCCACTGAGTCTGTGATACAGAGACAGTGGGCGGTCTACTCATCCACTGAGTCTGTGATACAGTGACAGGGGGTGGTCTACTCATCCACTGAGTCTGTGATACAGAGACAGGGGGCGGTCTACTCATCCACTGAGTCTGTGATACATAGACAGGAGGCGGTCTACTCATCCCCTGAGATTTCGATACAGAGACAGGGGGCAGTCTGCTCATCCCCTCAGTTTGTGATACAGAGACAGGGGGCGGTCTACTCATCCCCTGAGACTTTGATACAGAGACAGGGGGCAGTCTGCTCATCCCCTCAGTTTGTGATACAGAGACAGGGGGCGGTCTACTCATCCCCTGAGATTTTGATACAGAGACAGGGGGCAGTCTGCTCATCCCCTCAGTTTGTGATACAGAGACAGGGGGCGATCTACTCATCCCCTGAGACTTTGATACAGAGACAGGGGGCAGTCTGCTCATCCCCTCAGTTTGTGATACAGAGACAGGGGGCGGTCTACTCATCCCCTGAGTCTGTGATACAGAGACAGGGGGCGGTCTACTCATCCGCTCATTTTGTAATACAGAGTCAGGGGGCGGTCTACTCATCCCCTGAGTCTGTGATTCAGAGACAGGGGGCAGTCTGCTCATCCCCTCAGTTTCTGATACAGAGACAGGGGACGGTCTACTCATCCCCTGAATCAATTATACAGAAACAGGGGGCGGTGTACTCATCCCCTGAGTCTGTGATACAGGTACAGGGGGCGGTCTACTTATCCCCTCAGTTTGTGATACAGAGACAGGGGGCGGTCTACTCATCCCCTGAGTTTGTGATACAGAGACAGGGGACGGTGTACTTATCCCTTCAGTTTGTGATGCAGAGACAGGGGGCGGTCTACTCATCCCCTGAGTTTGTGATACAGAGACAGGGGGCGGTCTACTTATCCCCTCAGTTTGTGATACAGAGACAGGGGGCGGTCTACTTATCCCCTCAGTCTGTGATACAGACACAGGGGGCGGTCTACTCATCCCCTGAGTTTGTGATACAGAGACAGGGGGCGGTCTACTCATCGCCTGAGTCTGTGACACAGAGACAGGGGGCGGTCTACTCATCCACTGAGTTTGTGATACAAAGACAGGGGACGGTCGGCTCATCCACTGAGTCTGTGATGCCTAGACAGGGGGCGGTCTACTCATCCACTGAGTGTGTGATACAAAGACAGGAGGCGGTCTAGTCATCCACTGACTCTGAGATACAGAGACAGGGGGCGGTCTTCTCTTCCACTGAGTCTGTGATACAGAGACAGGTGACGGTCTACTCATCCACTGATTCTGTGTTACAGAGACGGGGGGCGGTTTACTCATTCCCTGAATCAATGATACAGAGTCAGGGGGCGGTCTACTCATCTCCCGAGTCTGTGATACAGAGACAGGGGCCGGTCTACTCATCCACTGATTCTGTGATACAGAGACAGGGGGCGGTCTACTCATCCACTGATTCTGTGATACAAAGACAGGGGACGGTCTACTCATCCACTGAGTCTGTGATACAGAGACAGGGGGCGGTCTACTTATCCCCTAAATTTGTGATACAGAGACAGGGGGCAGTCTACTTATCCCCTCAGTTTGTGATACAGAGACAGGGGGTGGTCTACTCATCCCCTGAGTCTTTGATACAGAGACAGGGTGCGGTCCTCTCATCCACTGAGTCTGTGATACAGAGACAGGTGACGGTCTACTCATCCACTGACTTTGTGTTACAGAGACAGGGGGCGGTCTACACATTCCCGGAATCAATGATACAGAGTCAGGAGGCGGTCTACTCATCCCCCGAGGCTGTGATACAGAGACAGGGGGCGGTCTGCTCAAACCCTGAGTCTGTGATACAGAGACAGGGGGCGGTCTACTCATCCCCTCAGTTTGTGATGCAGAGACAGGGGGCGGTCTACTCATCCCCTGAGTCTGTGATACAGAGACAGGGGGCGGTCTACTCATCCCCTAAATTTGAGTTACAAAGACAGAGGGCGGTCGACTTATCCCCTCAGTTTGTGATACAGAGACAGGGGGTGGTCTACTCATCCCCTGAGTCTTTGGTACAGAGACAGGGGCCGGTCTACCCATCCACTGAGTCTGTGATGCCTAGACAGGGGGCTGTCTACTCATCCACTGAGTGTGTGATACAAAGGCAGGGGGCGGTCTAGTCATCCCCTGACTCTGAGATACAGAGACAGGGGGCGGACTACTCATCCCCTGAGTCTTTGATGCAGAGACAGGGGGCGGTCCTCTCATCCACTGAGTCTGTTATACAGAGACAGGTGACGGTCTACTCATCCACTGACTTTGTGTTACAGAGACAGGGGGCGGTCTACACATTCCCGGAATCAATGAGACAGAGACAGGGGGCGGTCCTCTCATCCACTGAGTCTGTGATACAGAGTCAGGGGGCGGTCTACTCATCCCCCCAGGGCTGTGATACAGAGACAGGGAGCGGTCTACTCATCCCCCGAGTGTGTGATACAGAGACAGGGGGCGGTCTGCTCATACCCTGAGTCTGTGATACAGAGAAAGGGGGCTGTCTAATCATGCCCTGAGTCTGTGATATAGAGACAGGAGGTGGTCACCTCATCCCCTGAGTCTGTGATACAGAGACAGGAGGCGGTCAACTCATCCCCCGAGTGTGTGATACAGAGACAGGGGGCGGTCTACTCATTCCCTGAGCCTGTGATACAGAGACAGGGGGCGGTCTACTCATCCCCCGAGTCTGTGATACAGAGACAGGGGGCGGTCTACTCATCCCCCGAGTGTGTGATACAGAGACAGGGGGCGCTCTCCTCATTCCCTGAGCCTGTGATACAGAGACAGGGGGCGGTCTACTCATCGCCGAGTGTGTGATACAGAGAAAGGGGGCAGTCTACTCATCCCCTGAGTCTGAGATACAGAGACAAGGGGCAGTTCACTCATCCCCTGGGTCTGTGATAGAGAGGAAGGGAGCGGTCTACTCATCCCTTGAGTCTGTGATACAGAGACAGGGGGGGGTCTACTCAGCCCCTCAGTTTGTGATGCAGAGACAGGGGGCGGTCGACTCATCCCCTGAGTCTGAGATACAGAGACAAGGGGCAGTTTACTCATCCCCTGGGGCTGTAATAGAGAGGAAGGGGCGGTCTACTCATCCCCTGGGTCTGTGATAGAGAGGAAGGGAGCGGTCTACTCATCCCTTGAGTCTGTGATACAGAGACAGGGGGGGGTCTACTCATCCCCTCAGTTTGTGATACAGAGACAGGGGGCGGTCGACTCATCCCCTGAGTCTGAGATACAGAGACAAGGGGCAGTTTACTCATCCCCTGGGTCTGTAATAGAGAGGAAGGGGCGGTCTACTCATCCCTTGAGTCTGTGATACAGAGACAGGGGGCGGTCTACTCATCCCCTGGGTCTGTGATAGAGAGGAAGTGGCGGTCTACTCATCCCTTGAGTCTGTGATACAGAGACAGGGGGCGGTCTACTCATCCCCTCAGTTTGTGATACAGAGACAGGGGGCAGTCTGCTCATCCACTGAGTTTGTGATACAAAGACAGGGGACGGTCTACTCATCCACTGAGTCTGTGATACAGAGACAGGGGGCGGTCTACTTATCCCCAAAATCTGAGTTACAAAGACAGGGGGCGGTCTACTCAACCCCTAAATTTGTGATACAGAGACAGGGGGCGGTCTTCTTATCCCCTCAGTTTTTGATACAGAGACAGGGGGTGGTCTACTCATCCCCTGAGTCTTTGATACAGAGACAGGGGCCGGTCTACCCATCTACTGAGTCTGTGATGCCTAGACAGGGGGCGGTCTACTCATCCACTGAGTGTGTGATACAAAGACAGGGGGCGGTCTACTCATCCCCTGACTCTGAGATACAGAGACAGGGGGCGGACTACTCATCCCCTGAGTCTTTGACACAGAGACAGGGGGCGGTCCTCTCATCCACTGAGTCTGTGACACAGAGACAGGGGGCGGTCTACACATTCCCGGAATCAATGATACAGAGACAGGGGGCGCTCTACTCATTCACTCAGTTTGTGAAACAGAGACAGGGGGCGGTCTACTCATCCCCGGAGTCTGTGATACAGAGACAGGGGGCGATTAACTCAATCGTTGAGTGTGAGATACAGAGACAGGTGACGGTCTACTCATCCACTGACTTTGTGTTACAGAGACAGGGGGCGGTCTACACATTCCCGGAATCAATGATACAGAGTCAGGGGGCGGTCTACTCATCCCCCGAGGCTGTGATACAGAGACAGGGAGCGGTCTACTCATCCCCCGAGTGTGTGATACAGAGACAGGGGGCGGTCTACTCATACCCTGAGTCTGTGATACAGAGACAGGGGGCTGTCTAATCATGCCCTGAGTCTGTGATACAGAGACAGGAGGCAGTCTACTCATCCCCTGAGTCTGTGATACAAAGACAGGGGGCGGTCTTCTGATCCCCTGAGTCTGAGATACAGAGACAGGGGGCGCTCTACTTCTCCCCTCAGTTTGTGATACAGAGACAGGGGGCGGTCTACTCATCCCCTGAGTCTGTGATACAAAGACAGGGGGCGGTCTACTCATCCCCTGAGTCTGTGATACAAAGACTGGGGGCGGTCTTCTCATCCCCTGAGTCTGAGATACAGAGACAGGGGGCGGTCTCCTCATCCCCTGAGTCTGTCATACAGAGACAGGGGGTGGTCTACTCATCCCCTGAGTCTGTGATACAAAGACAGGGGGCGGTCTACTCATCCCCTGAGTCTGTGATACAAAGACTGGGGGCGGTCTTCTCATCCCCTGAGTCTGAGATACAGAGACAGGGGGCGGTCTCCTCATCCCCTGAGTCTGTCATACAGAGACAGGGGGTGGTCTACTCATCCCCTGAGTCTTTGATACAGAGACAGGGGCCGGTCTACCCATCCACTGAGTCTGTGATGCCTAGACAGGGGGCTGTCTACTCATCCACTGAGTGTGTCATACAAAGACAGGGGGCTGTCTAGTCATCCCCTGACTGAGATACAGAGACAGGGGGCGGACTACTCATCCCCTGAGTCTTTGATACAGAGACAGGGGGCGGTCCTCTCATCCACTGAGTCTGTGATACAGAGACAGGTGACGGTCTACTCATCCCCCGAGTGTCTGAAACAGAGACAGGGGGCGGTCTGCTCATACCCTGAGTCTGTGATACAGAGAAAGGGGGCTGTCAACTCATCCCCTGAGTCTGTGATACAGAGACAGGAGGCGGTCAACTCATCCTCTGAGTCTGTGATACAGAGACAGGGGGCGGTCTACTCATCCCCTGCGTGTGTGATACAGCGACAGGGGGCAGTCTGCTCATCCCCTGCGTGCGTGATACAGAGACAGGGGGCAGTCTGCTCATCCCCTCAGTATGTGATGCAGAGACAGGGGGCGGTCTACTCATCCCCTGAGTCTGTGATACAGAGACAGGGGGCGTTCTACTCATCCCCTGAGTCTGTGATACAGAGACAGGGGGCGGTCTACTCATCCCCTGCGTGTGTGATACAGAGACAGGGGGCAGTCTGCTCATCCCCTCAGTATGTGATGCAGAGACAGGGGGCGGTCTACTCATCCCCTGAGTCTGTGATACAGAGACAGGGGGCGGTCTTCTCATCCCCTCAGTTTGTGATACAGAGACAGAGGGCGTTCTACTCATCCCCTGAGTCTGTGATACAGAGACAGGGGGCGGTCTTCTCATCCACTGAGTCTGTGAAACAGAGACAGGTGATGGTCTACTCATCCACTGAGTGTGTGATACAAAGACAGGAGGCGGTCTACTCATCTCCCGAGTCTGTGATACAGAGATCGGGGGCGGTCTACTCATCCCCCGAGTGTGTGATACAGAGAAAGGGGGCTGTCTAATCATGCCCTGAGCCTGTGATCCAGAGACAGAGGCAGTCAACTCATCCCCTGAGTCTGTGATACAGATATAGGGGGCGGTTAACTCAATCGCTGAGAGTGAGATACAGAGACAGGGGGCAGTCTACTCATCCCCTGAGTTTGTGATACAGAGACAGGGGGCGGTCTACTCATCCCCTGAGTGTGTGATACAGAGACAGGGGGCGGTCTACTCATCGCCTGAGTCTGTGACACAGAGACAGGGGGCGGTCTACTCATCCACTGAGTTTGTGATACAAAGACAGGGGACGGTCTGCTCATCCACTGAGTCTGTGATGCCTAGACAGGGGGCGGTCTACTCATCCACTGAGTGTGTGAAACAATGACAGGAGGCGGTCTAGTCATCCACTGACTCTGAGATACAGAGACAGGGGGCGGTCTTCTCTTCCACTGAGTCTGTGATACAGAGACAGGTGACGGTCTACTCATCCACTGATTCTGTGTTACAGAGACGGGGGCGGTCTACTCATTCCCTGAATCAATGATACAGAGTCAGGGGGCGGTCTACTCATCTCCCGAGTCTGTGATACAGAGATCGGGGGCGGTCTACTCATCCCCCGAGTGTGTGATACAGAGACAGGGGGCGTTCTACTCATCCCCTGAGTTTGTGATACAGAGACAGGGGCGGTCTACTCATCCCCTGCGTGTGTGATACAGAGACAGGGGGCAGTCTGCTCATCCCCTCACTTTGTGATACAGAGACAGAGGGCATTCTACTCATCCCCTGAGTGTGTGATACAGAGACAGGGGGCTGTCTGCTCATCCCCTCAGTATGTGATGCAGAGACCGGGGGCGGTCTACTCATCCCCTGAGTCTGTGATACAGAGACAGGGGGCGGTCTTCTCATCCCCTCAGTTTGTGATACAGAGACAGAGGGCGTTCTACTCATCCCCTGAGTCTGTGAAACAGAGACAGGTGACGGTCTACTCATCCACTGAGTATGTGATAAAGAGACAGGAGGCGGTCTACTCATCTCCCGAGTCTGTGATGCAGAGATCGGGGGCGGTCTACTCATCCCCCGAGTGTGTGATACAGAGAAAGGGGGCTGTCTAATCATGCCCTGAGTCTGTGATCCAGAGACAGAGGCGGTCAACTCAATCGCTGAGAGTGAGATACAGAGACAGGGGGTGCTCTACTCATTCCCTCAGTTTGTGAGACAGAGACAGGGGGCAGTCTACTCATCCCCTGAGTTTGTGATACAGAGACAGGGGGCGCTCTACTCATCCCCTGAGTCTGTGACACAGAGACAGTGTGCGGTCGACTCAACCCCTGAGTCTATTATGCAGAGACAGGGGGCAGTCTACTCATCCCCTGAGTTGTGATATAGAGACAGTGTGCGGTATACTCAACCCCTGAGTCTATTACACAGAGACAGGGGGCGGTCTACTCATCCACTGAGTCTGTGATACAGAGACAGGGGGCGGTCTACTCATCCCCTGAGTCTGTGATGCAAATACAGGGGACGGTCTACTCATCTCCTGTGTCTGTGATACAGAGACAGGAGGCGGTCGACTCATCCCCTGAGTCTGTGATACAGAGACAGGGGGCGACCTACTCATCACCTGAGTCTGTGATACAGAGACAGGGGGCGGTCTTCTTATTCCCTGAGTCTGTGATACAGCGACAGGGGGCGGTCTACTCATCCCCTAAATTTGTGATACAGAGACAGGGGGCGGTCTACTCATCAACTGAGTCTGTGGTACAGAGACAAGGGGCAGTTTACTCATCCCCTGAGTCTGTGATGCAGAGACAGGGGACGGTCTTCTCATCCACTGACTCTGAGATACAGAGACAGGGGGCGGTCTTCTCATCCACTGAGTCTGTGATACAGAGACAGGGGACGGTCTACGCATCCCCTGAGTCTGTGATGCAGAGACAGGGGACAGTCTACTCATCCACTGAGTCTGTCATAGAAAGACAGGGGGCAGTCTAGTCATCCACTGAGTCTGTGATACAGAGACAGGGGGCGGTCTACTCATCCACTGACTCTGTGATGCAGAGACAGGGGGCGGTCTACTCATCCACTGAGTCTGTGATACAGAGACAGGTGGCGCTCTACTGATCCCCTGAGTATTTGATACAGAGACAGGGGGCGGTTAATTCATTCCTTGAGTCTGAGATACAGAGACAGGGGGCGGTCTCCTCATCCACTGACTCTGTGATACAAAGACAGGGGACGGTCTACTCATCCACTGAGTCTGTGATACAGAAACAGGGGGCGGTCTACTCATCCACTGACTCTGAGATACAGAGACAGGGGGCGGTCTCCTCATCCACTGACTCTGTGAGACAGAGACAGGGGTCGGTCTACTCATCCCCTGAGTCTGTGATACAGAGGAAGGGGACGGTCTACTCATCCCCCGAGTGTGTGATAGTGAGACAGGGGGCGGTCTACTCATTCACTGAGTCTGTGATACAGAGAAAGGCGGCAGTCTACTCATCCCCTGAGTCTGAGATACAGGGAAAGTGTGTGTTCTACTCATCACCTGAGTGTTTGATACAGAGACAGGGGGCGGTCTACTCATCCCCCGAGTGTGTGATCAAGAGACAGGGGGCGGTCTACTCATTCCCTAAGTCTTTGATACAGAGACAGGGGGCGGTCTACTCATCCCCCGAGTGTGTGATACAGAGAAAGGGGGCAGTCTACTCATCCCCTGAGTCTGTGATACAGAGACAGGGGGCGGTCTACACATTCACTGAGTCTGTGATACAGAGACAGGAGGCGGTCTACTCATCCCCTGAGTCTGTGATACAGAGACAGGGGACGGACTGCTCATCCCATGAGTCTGTGATACAGAGGCAGGAGGCGGTCTACTCATCCCCTGAATCTGTGACACATAGACAGGGGGCGGTCTACTCTTCCCCTGAGTCGATGATACAGAGACAGGGGGCGTTCTACTCTTCCCCTGAGTCTGAGATACAGAGACAGGGGGCGGTCTACTCATCCCTTGCGGCTGTTATACAGAGACAGGGGGCAGTCAGCTCATCCACTGAGTGTGTGATGCAAATACAGGGGACGGTCTACTCATCTCCTGTGTCTGTGATACAGAGACAGGAGGCCGTCTACTCATCCCCTGAGTCTGTGATACAGAGACAGGGGGCGACCTACTCATCACCTGTGTCTGTGATACAGAGACAGGGGGTGGTCTTCTTATTCCCTGAGTCTGTGATACAGATACAGGGGGCGGTCTACTCATCCCCTAAATTTGTGATACAGAGGCAGGGGGCGGTCTACTCATCAACTGAGTCTGTGGTACAGAGACAAGGGGCAGTTTACTCATCCCCTGAGTCTGTGATGCAGAGACAGGGGACGGTCTTCTCATCCACTGACTCTGAGATACAGAGACAGGGGGCGGTCTTCTCATCCACTGAGTCTGTGATACAGAGACAGGGGACGGTCTACGCATCCCCTGAGTCTGTGATGCAGAGACAGGGGACAGTCTACTCATCCACTGAGTCTGTCATAGAAAGACAGGGGGCAGTCTAGTCATCCACTGAGTCTGTGATACAGAGACAGGGGGCGGTCTACTCATCCACTGACTCTGTGATGCAGAGACAGGGGGCGGTCTACTCATCCACTGAGTCTGTGATACAGAGACAGGTGGCGCTCTACTGATCCCCTGAGTATTTGATACAGAGACAGGGGGCGGTTAATTCATTCCTTGAGTCTGAGATACAGAGACAGGGGGCGGTCTCCTCATCCACTGACTCTGTGATACAAAGACAGGGGACGGTCTACTCATCCACTGAGTCTGTGATACAGAAACAGGGGGCGGTCTACTCATCCACTGACTCTGAGATACAGAGACAGGGGGCGGTCTCCTCATCCACTGACTCTGTGAGACAGAGACAGGGGTCGGTCTACTCATCCCCTGAGTCTGTGATACAGAGGAAGGGGACGGTCTACTCATCCCCCGAGTGTGTGATAACGAGACAGGGGGCGGTCTACTCATTCACTGAGTCTGTGATACAGAGAAAGGGGGCAGTCTACTCATCCCCTGAGTCTGAGATACAGGGAAAGTGTGTGTTCTACTCATCACCTGAGTGTTTGATACAGAGACAGGGGGCGGTCTACTCATCCCCCGAGTGTGTGATCAAGAGACAGGGGGCGGTCTACTCATTCCCTAAGTCTGTGATACAGAGACAGGGGGCGGTCTACTCATCCCCCGAGTGTGTGATACAGAGAAAGGGGGCAGTCTACTCATCCCCTGAGTCTGTGATACAGAGACAGGGGGCGGTCTACACATTCACTGAGTCTGTGATACAGAGACAGGAGGCGGTCTACTCATCCCCTGAGTCTGTGATACAGAGACAGGGAGCGGTCTACTCATTCCCTAAATTTGTGACACAGAGACAGGGGGCAGTCTACTCAGCCCCAAAGTCCCTGAAATACAGACACAGGGGGCGGTCTACTCATCCCCTGAGTCTGTCAGACAGAGAAAGGGGGCAGTCTACTCATCCCCTGAGTCTGAGATAAAGAGACAAGGGGCAGTTTACTCATCCCCTGGGTCTGTGATACAGAGACAGGGAGCGGTCTACTCATTCCCTAGATTTGTGACACAGAGACAGGGGGCGGTCTAGTCATCCACTGAGTCTGTGATACAGAGACAGGGGGCGGTCTACTCATCCACTGAGTCTGTGATACAGAAACAGGGGGCGTTCTACTCATCCACTGACTCTGAGATACAGAGACAGGGGGCGCTCTACTCATTCACTGAGTCTGTGAGACAGAGACAGGGGGCGGTCTACTCATCCCCTGAGTTTGTGATAGAGAGACAGGGGACGGTCTACACATCCCCTGAGTTTGTGATAGAGAGAGAGGGGACGGTCTACACATCCCCTGAGTTTGTGATAGAGAGACAGGGGGCGGTCTACTCTTCCCCTGAGTCTGAGATACAGAGAAAGTGTGCGTTCAACTCATCACCTGAGTGTTTGATACAGAGACAGGGGGCGGTCTACTCATTCCCTGAGTCTGTGATTCAGAGACAGAGGGCGGTCTACTCATCCCGCGAGTGTGGGATCAAGAGACAGGGGGCGGTCTACTCATCCACTGAATCTGTGATACAGAGACAGGGGGCGGTCTACTCATCCCCTGAGTCTGTGATACAGAGACGGGGGGGGCGGTCTACTCATCCCCTGAGTCTGTGATGCAGAGATAGGGGGGGGTCTACTCATCCCATGAGTCTGTGATACAGAGACAGGGGGCCGTCTAATCGTCCCGTGAGTGTGTGATACAGAGACAGGGGCCGCTCGAACCATCTCCCGAGTGTGCGAGACGGGAACAGGGGGCGGTCTACTCATCCCTTGAGTCTGTGATACAGAGACAGGGGACGGTCTCCTCATCCCCTGAGTCCGTGATACTAAGACAGGGGGCGCTCTACTCATCCCCTGTGTCTGTGATGCAGAAACAGGGGACGGTGTACTCATCCACTGAGTCTGTGATAGAAAGACAGGGGGCGGTCTAGTCATCCACTGAGTCTGTGATACAGAGACAAGGGGAAGTTTGCTCATCCCCTGTGTCTGTGATACAGAGACAGGGGGCGGTCTACTCATCCCCGAGTGTGTGATACAGAGACAGGGGGTGGTCTTCTTATTCCCTGAGTCTGTGATACAGATACAGGGGGCGGTCTACTCATCCCCTAAATTTGTGATACAGAGGCAGGGGGCGGTCTACTCATCAACTGAGTCTGTGGTACAGAGACAAGGGGCAGTTTACTCATCCCCTGAGTCTGTGATGCAGAGACAGGGGACGGTCTTCTCATCCACTGACTCTGAGATACAGAGACAGGGGGCGGTCTTCTCATCCACTGAGTCTGTGATACAGAGACAGGGGACGGTCTACGCATCCCCTGAGTCTGTGATGCAGAGACAGGGGACAGTCTACTCATCCACTGAGTCTGTCATAGAAAGACAGGGGGCAGTCTAGTCATCCACTGAGTCTGTGATACAGAGACAGGTGACGGTCTACTCATCCCCCGAGTGTCTGAAACAGAGACAGGGGGCGGTCTGCTCATACCCTGAGTCTGTGATACAGAGAAAGGGGGCTGTCAACTCATCCCCTGAGTCTGTGATACAGAGACAGGAGGCGGTCAACTCATCCTCTGAGTCTGTGATACAGAGACAGGGGGCGGTCTACTCATCCCCTGCGTGTGTGATACAGCGACAGGGGGCAGTCTGCTCATCCCCTGCGTGTGTGATACAGAGACAGGGGGCAGTCTGCTCATCCCCTCAGTATGTGATGCAGAGACAGGGGGCGGTCTACTCATCCCCTGAGTCTGTGATACAGAGACAGGGGGCGTTCTACTCATCCCCTGAGTCTGTGATACAGAGACAGGGGGCGGTCTACTCATCCCCTGCGTGTGTGATACAGAGACAGGGGGCAGTCTGCTCATCCCCTCAGTATGTGATGCAGAGACAGGGGGCGGTCTACTCATCCCCTGAGTCTGTGATACAGAGACAGGGGGCGGTCTTCTCATCCCCTCAGTTTGTGATACAGAGACAGAGGGCGTTCTACTCATCCCCTGAGTCTGTGATACAGAGACAGGGGGCGGTCTTCTCATCCACTGAGTCTGTGAAACAGAGACAGGTGACGGTCTACTCATCCACTGAGTGTGTGATACAAAGACAGGAGGCGGTCTACTCATCTCCCGAGTCTGTGATACAGAGATCGGGGGCGGTCTACTCATCCCCCGAGTGTGTGATACAGAGAAAGGGGGCTGTCTAATCATGCCCTGAGCCTGTGATCCAGAGACAGAGGCAGTCAACTCATCCCCTGAGTCTGTGATACAGAGACAGGGGGCTGTCTACTCATTCCCTGAGTTTGTGATACAGAGACAGGGGGCGGTCTACTCATTCCCTGAGTCTGTGATTCAGAGACAGAGGGCGGTCTACTCATCCCGCGAGTGTGGGATCAAGAGACAGGGGGCGGTCTACTCATCCACTGAATCTGTGATACAGAGACAGGGGGTGGTCTACTCATCCCCTGAGTCTGTGATACAGAGACAGGGGGCGGTCTACTCATCCCCTGAGTCTGTGATACAGAGACGGGGGGGGCCTACTCATCCCATGAGTCTGTGATACAGAGACAGGGGGCCGTCTAATCGTCCCGTGAGTGTGTGATACAGAGACAGGGGCCGCTCGAACCATCTCCCGAGTGTGCGAGACGGGAACAGGGGGCGGTCTACTCATCCCTTGAGTCTGTGATACAGAGACAGGGGACGGTCTCCTCATCCCCTGAGTCCGTGATACTAAGACAGGGGGCGCTCTACTCATCCCCTGTGTCTGTGATGCAGAAACAGGGGACGGTGTACTCATCCACTGAGTCTGTGATAGAAAGACAGGGGGCGGTCTAGTCATCCACTGAGTCTGTGATACAGAGACAAGGGGAAGTTTGCTCATCCCCTGTGTCTGTGATACAGAGACAGGGGGCGGTCTACTCATCCCCGAGTGTGTGATACAGAGACAGGGGGTGGTCTTCTTATTCCCTGAGTCTGTGATACAGATACAGGGGGCGGTCTACTCATCCCCTAAATTTGTGATACAGAGGCAGGGGGCGGTCTACTCATCAACTGAGTCTGTGGTACAGAGACAAGGGGCAGTTTACTCATCCCCTGAGTCTGTGATGCAGAGACAGGGGACGGTCTTCTCATCCACTGACTCTGAGATACAGAGACAGGGGGCGGTCTTCTCATCCACTGAGTCTGTGATACAGAGACAGGGGACGGTCTACGCATCCCCTGAGTCTGTGATGCAGAGACAGGGGACAGTCTACTCATCCACTGAGTCTGTCATAGAAAGACAGGGGGCAGTCTAGTCATCCACTGAGTCTGTGATACAGAGACAGGTGACGGTCTACTCATCCCCCGAGTGTCTGAAACAGAGACAGGGGGCGGTCTGCTCATACCCTGAGTCTGTGATACAGAGAAAGGGGGCTGTCAACTCATCCCCTGAGTCTGTGATACAGAGACAGGAGGCGGTCAACTCATCCTCTGAGTCTGTGATACAGAGACAGGGGGCGGTCTACTCATCCCCTGCGTGTGTGATACAGCGACAGGGGGCAGTCTGCTCATCCCCTGCGTGTGTGATACAGAGACAGGGGGCAGTCTGCTCATCCCCTCAGTATGTGATGCAGAGACAGGGGGCGGTCTACTCATCCCCTGAGTCTGTGATACAGAGACAGGGGGCGTTCTACTCATCCCCTGAGTCTGTGATACAGAGACAGGGGGCGGTCTACTCATCCCCTGCGTGTGTGATACAGAGACAGGGGGCAGTCTGCTCATCCCCTCAGTATGTGATGCAGAGACAGGGGGCGGTCTACTCATCCCCTGAGTCTGTGATACAGAGACAGGGGGCGGTCTTCTCATCCCCTCAGTTTGTGATACAGAGACAGAGGGCGTTCTACTCATCCCCTGAGTCTGTGATACAGAGACAGGGGGCGGTCTTCTCATCCACTGAGTCTGTGAAACAGAGACAGGTGACGGTCTACTCATCCACTGAGTGTGTGATACAAAGACAGGAGGCGGTCTACTCATCTCCCGAGTCTGTGATACAGAGATCGGGGGCGGTCTACTCATCCCCCGAGTGTGTGATACAGAGAAAGGGGGCTGTCTAATCATGCCCTGAGCCTGTGATCCAGAGACAGAGGCAGTCAACTCATCCCCTGAGTCTGTGATACAGATATAGGGGGCGGTTAACTCAATCGCTGAGAGTGAGATACAGAGACAGGGGGCAGTCTACTCATCCCCTGAGTTTGTGATACAGAGACAGGGGGCGGTCTACTCATCCCCTGAGTGTGTGATACAGAGACAGGGGGCGGTCTACTCATCGCCTGAGTCTGTGACACAGAGACAGGGGGCGGTCTACTCATCCACTGAGTTTGTGATACAAAGACAGGGGACGGTCTGCTCATCCACTGAGTCTGTGATGCCTAGACAGGGGGCGGTCTACTCATCCACTGAGTGTGTGAAACAATGACAGGAGGCGGTCTAGTCATCCACTGACTCTGAGATACAGAGACAGGGGGCGGTCTTCTCTTCCACTGAGTCTGTGATACAGAGACAGGTGACGGTCTACTCATCCACTGATTCTGTGTTACAGAGACGGGGGCGGTCTACTCATTCCCTGAATCAATGATACAGAGTCAGGGGGCGGTCTACTCATCTCCCGAGTCTGTGATACAGAGATCGGGGGCGGTCTACTCATCCCCCGAGTGTGTGATACAGAGACAGGGGGCGTTCTACTCATCCCCTGAGTTTGTGATACAGAGACAGGGGCGGTCTACTCATCCCCTGCGTGTGTGATACAGAGACAGGGGGCAGTCTGCTCATCCCCTCACTTTGTGATACAGAGACAGAGGGCATTCTACTCATCCCCTGAGTGTGTGATACAGAGACAGGGGGCTGTCTGCTCATCCCCTCAGTATGTGATGCAGAGACCGGGGGCGGTCTACTCATCCCCTGAGTCTGTGATACAGAGACAGAGGGCGTTCTACTCATCCCCTGAGTCTGTGAAACAGAGACAGGTGACGGTCTACTCATCCACTGAGTATGTGATAAAGAGACAGGAGGCGGTCTACTCATCTCCCGAGTCTGTGATGCAGAGATCGGGGGCGGTCTACTCATCCCCCGAGTGTGTGATACAGAGAAAGGGGGCTGTCTAATCATGCCCTGAGTCTGTGATCCAGAGACAGAGGCGGTCAACTCAATCGCTGAGAGTGAGATACAGAGACAGGGGGTGCTCTACTCATCCCCTGAGTTTGTGATACAGAGACAGGGGGCGCTCTACTCATCCCCTGAGTCTGTGACACAGAGACAGTGTGCGGTCGACTCAACCCCTGAGTCTATTATGCAGAGACAGGGGGCAGTCTACTCATCCCCTGAGTCTGTGATATAGAGACAGTGTGCGGTATACTCAACCCCTGAGTCTATTACACAGAGACAGGGGGCGGTCTACTCATCCACTGAGTCTGTGATACAGAGACAGGGGGCGGTCTACTCATCCCCTGAGTCTGTGATGCAAATACAGGGGACGGTCTACTCATCTCCTGTGTCTGTGATACAGAGACAGGAGGCGGTCGACTCATCCCCTGAGTCTGTGATACAGAGACAGGGGGCGACCTACTCATCACCTGAGTCTGTGATACAGAGACAGGGGGCGGTCTTCTTATTCCCTGAGTCTGTGATACAGAGACAGGGGGCGGTCTACTCATCCCCTAGATTTGTGACACAGAGACAGGGGGCGGTCTAGTCATCCACTGAGTCTGTGATACAGAGACAGGGGGCGGTCTACTCATCCACTGAGTCTGTGATACAGAAACAGGGGGCGTTCTACTCATCCACTGACTCTGAGATACAGAGACAGGGGGCGCTCTACTCATTCACTGAGTCTGTGAGACAGAGACAGGGGGCGGTCTACTCATCCCCTGAGTTTGTGATAGAGAGACAGGGGACGGTCTACACATCCCCTGAGTTTGTGATAGAGAGAGAGGGGACGGTCTACACATCCCCTGAGTTTGTGATAGAGAGACAGGGGGCGGTCTACTCTTCCCCTGAGTCTGAGATACAGAGAAAGTGTGCGTTCAACTCATCACCTGAGTGTTTGATACAGAGACAGGGGGCGGTCTACTCATTCCCTGAGTCTGTGATTCAGAGACAGGGGGCGGTCTACTCATCCCGCGAGTGTGGGATCAAGAGACAGGGGGCGGTCTACTCATCCACTGAATCTGTGATACAGAGACAGGGGGCGGTCTACTCATCCCCTGAGTCTGTGATACAGAGACAGGGGGCGGTCTACTCATCCCCTGAGTCTGTGATACAGAGACGGGGGGGGCCTACTCATCCCATGAGTCTGTGATACAGAGACAGGGGGGCGGTCTACTCATCCCCTGAGTCTGTGATGCAGAGATAGGGGGGGGTCTACTCATCCCATGAGTCTGTGATACAGAGACAGGGGGCCGTCTAATCGTCCCGTGAGTGTGTGATACAGAGACAGGGGCCGCTCGAACCATCTCCCGAGTGTGCGAGACGGGAACAGGGGGCGGTCTACTCATCCCTTGAGTCTGTGATACAGAGACAGGGGACGGTCTCCTCATCCCCTGAGTCCGTGATACTAAGACAGGGGGCGCTCTACTCATCCCCTGTGTCTGTGATGCAGAAACAGGGGACGGTGTACTCATCCACTGAGTCTGTGATAGAAAGACAGGGGGCGGTCGAGTCATCCACTGAGTCTGTGATACAGAGACAAGGGGAAGTTTGCTCATCCCCTGTGTCTGTGATACAGAGACAGGGGGCGGTCTACTCATCCCCGAGTGTGTGATACAGAGACAGGGGGTGGTCTTCTTATTCCCTGAGTCTGTGATACAGATACAGGGGGCGGTCTACTCATCCCCTAAATTTGTGATACAGAGGCAGGGGGCGGTCTACTCATCAACTGAGTCTGTGGTACAGAGACAAGGGGCAGTTTACTCATCCCCTGAGTCTGTGATGCAGAGACAGGGGACGGTCTTCTCATCCACTGACTCTGAGATACAGAGACAGGGGGCGGTCTTCTCATCCACTGAGTCTGTGATACAGAGACAGGGGACGGTCTACGCATCCCCTGAGTCTGTGATGCAGAGACAGGGGACAGTCTACTCATCCACTGAGTCTGTCATAGAAAGACAGGGGGCAGTCTAGTCATCCACTGAGTCTGTGATACAGAGACAGGGGGCGGTCTACTCATCCACTGACTCTGTGATGCAGAGACAGGGGGCGGTCTACTCATCCACTGAGTCTGTGATACCGAGACAGGTGGCGCTCTACTGATCCCCTGAGTATTTGATACAGAGACAGGGGGCGGTTAATTCATTCCTTGAGTCTGAGATACAGAGACAGGGGGCGGTCTCCTCATCCACTGACTCTGTGATACAAAGACAGGGGACGGTCTACTCATCCACTGAGTCTGTGATACAGAAACAGGGGGCGGTCTACTCATCCACTGACTCTGAGATACAGAGACAGGGGGCGGTCTCCTCATCCACTGACTCTGTGAGACAGAGACAGGGGTCGGTCTACTCATCCCCTGAGTCTGTGATACAGAGGAAGGGGACGGTCTACTCATCCCCCGAGTGTGTGATAAAGAGACAGGGGGCGGTCTACTCATTCACTGAGTCTGTGATACAGAGAAAGGGGGCAGTCTACTCATCCCCTGAGTCTGAGATACAGGGAAAGTGTGTGTTCTACTCATCACCTGAGTGTTTGATACAGAGACAGGGGGCGGTCTACTCATCCCCCGAGTGTGTGATCAAGAGACAGGGGGCGGTCTACTCATTCCCTAAGTCTGTGATACAGAGACAGGGGGCGGTCTACTCATCCCCCGAGTGTGTGATACAGAGAAAGGGGGCAGTCTACTCATCCCCTGAGTCTGTGATACAGAGACAGGGGGCGGTCTACACATTCACTGAGTCTGTGATACAGAGACAGGAGGCGGTCTACTCATCCCCTGAGTCTGTGATACAGAGACAGGGGGCGACCTACTCATCACCTGAGTCTGTGATACAGAGACAGGGGGCGTTCTTCTTATTCCCTGAGTCTGTGATACAGAGACAGGGGGCAGTCTACTCATCCCCCGAGTGTGTGATACAGAGAAAGGGGGCGGTCTACTCATCCCCTGAGTCTGTCAGACAGAGAAAGGGGGCAGTCTACTCATCCCCTGAGTCTGAGATAAAGAGACAAGGGGCAGTTTACTCATCCCCTGGGTCTGTGATACAGAGACAGGGAGCGGTCTACTCATTCCCTAGATTTGTGACACAGAGACAGGGGGCGGTCTAGTCATCCACTGAGTCTGTGATACAGAGACAGGGGGCGGTCTACTCATCCACTGACTGTGAGATACAGAGACAGGGGGCGCTCTACTCATTCACTGAGTCTGTGAGACAGAGACAGGGGGCGGTCTACTCATCCCCTGAGTTTGTGATAGAGAGACAGGGGACGGTCTACACGTCCCCTGAGTTTGTGATAGAGAGAGAGGGGACGGTCTACACATCCCCTGAGTTTGTGATAGAGAGACAGGGGGCGGTCTACTCTTCCCCTGAGTCTGAGATACAGAGAAAGTGTGCGTTCAACTCATCACCTGAGTGTTTGATACAGAGACAGGGGGCGGTCTACTCATCCCCTGAGTGTGTGATCAAGAGACAGGGGTCGGTCTACTCTTTCCCTGAGTCTGTGATTCAGAGACAGGGGGCGGTCTACTCATCCCGCGAGTGTGGGATCAAGAGACAGGGGGCGGTCTACTCATCCCCTGAGTCTGAGATACAGAGACAAGGGGCAGTTTACTCATCCCCTGGGTCTGTGGTACAGAGGAAGGGGGCAGTCTACTCATCCCCTGAGTCTGTGATACAGAGACAGGGGGCGGTCTACTCATCCCCTGAGTCTGTGATACAGAGACGGGGGGGGCCTACTCATCCCATGAGTCTGTGATACAGAGACAGGGGGGCGGTCTACTCATCCCCTGAGTCTGTGATGCAGAGATAGGGGGGGGTCTACTCATCCCCTGAGTCTGTGATACAGAGACAGGGGGCCGTCTACTCGTCCCGTGAGTGTGTGATACAGAGACAGGGGCCGCTCGAACCATCTCCCGAGTGTGCGAGACGGGAACAGGGGGCGGTCTACTCATCCCTTGAGTCTCTGATACAGAGACAGGGGACGGTCTCCTCATCCCCTGAGTCCGTGATACTAAGACAGGGGGCGCTCTACTCATCCCCTGTGTCTGTGATGCAGAAACAGGGGACGGTGTACTCATCCACTGAGTCTGTGATAGAAAGACAGGGGGCGGTCTAGTCATCCACTGAGTCTGTGATACAGAGACAAGGGGAAGTTTGCTCATCCCCTGTGTCTGTGATACAGAGACAGGGGGCGGTCTACTCATCCCCGAGTGTGTGATACAGAGACAGGGGGCGGTCTGCTCATCACCTGAGTCTGTGATACAGAGACAGGGGGCGGTCTACTCTTCCCCGAGTGTGTGATACAGAGACAGGGGGCGGTCTACTCATCCCCTGAGTCTGTGATACAGAGACAGGGGACGGTCTACTCATCCCCTGAGTTTGTGATAGAGAGAGAGGGGACGGTCTACACATCCCCTGAGTTTGTGATAGAGAGACAGGGGGCGGTCTACTCTTCCCCGAGTGTGTGATACAGAGACAGGGGGCGGTCTACTCATCCCCTGAGTCTGTGATACAGAGACAGGTGGCGGTCGACTCATTCACGAGTGTGTGATACAGAGACAGGTGGCGGTCTACTCATCCCCTGAGTATGTGATATCGAAACAGGGGGCAGTCTACTCATCCCCTCAGTCTGTGATATACAGACAGTGTGCGGTCTACTCATCCCCTGAGTCAGTGATACAGAGACAGGTGGCGGTCGACTCATTCACGAGTGTGTGATACAGAGACAGGTGGCGGTCTACTCATCCCCTGAGAATGTGATATCGAAACAGGGGGCGGTCTACTCATCCCCTGAGTCTGTGATACAGAGACAGGGGGCGGTCTAATATCCCCTCAGTTTGTGATACAGGGACAGGGGGCGGTCTCCTCATCCCCGAGTGTGTGATACAGAGACAGGGGGCGTTTTCCTCATCCCCTGAGTCTGTGACACAGAGAAAGGCAGTGGTCTACTCATCCCCTGAAACTGAGATACAGAGACAAGGGGCAGTTTGCTCATCCCCTGTGTCTGTGATACAGAGACAGGGGGCGGTCTACTCATCCCCTGAGTCTGTGATACAGAGACAGGGGGCGTTCTACTCATCCCCGAGTGTGTGAAACAGAGACAGGGGGCGCTCTGCTCATCCCCTGAGTCTGTGACACAGAGAAAGGGGGCGGTCTACTCATCCCCTGAATCAATGATACAGAAACAGGGGGCGGTGTACTCATCCCCTGAGTCTGTGATACAGGGACAGGGGGCGTTCTACTCATCCCCGAGTGTGTGAAACAGAGACAGGGGGCGGTCTGCTCATCACCTGAGTCTGTGATGCAGAGACAGGGGGCGGTCTACTCATCCCCCGACTCTGTGATACAGAGACAGGGGGTGCTCTTCTCATACCCGGGCTCTGTGATACAGAGACATGGGGTGGTCTACTCATCCCCTGAGTCTGTGATGCAGACAAACGGGGCGGTCTACTCATCCCCTGAGTCTGTGATGCAGAGACAGGCAGTGGTCTACTCATCCCCTGAATCTGAGATACAGAGACAAGGGGCAGTTTGCTCATCCCCTGGGTCAGTGATAAAGAGGCAGGGGGCGGTCTACTCATCCCCTGAATCTGTGATACAGAGACAGGGGGCAGTCTACTCATCCCCTGAATCTGTGACAGAGAGAAAGGGGGCGGTCTAATCATCCCCTGAATCAATGATACAGAAACAGGGGGCGGTCTACTCATCCCCCGAGAGTATGATACAGAGAAAGGGGGCGGTCTACTCATCCCCTGAGTCTGTGATACAGAGACAGGGGGCAGTCTCCTCATCCCCTGAGTCTGTGTTTCAGAGACAGGGGGCGGTCTACTCATCCCCTCAGTTTGTGATACAGAGACAGGGGGCGGTATACCCATCCCCTGAATCTGTGATACAGAGACAGGGGGCAGTCTGCTCATCCCGTCAGTATGAGATACAGAGACAGGGGGCGGTCTACTCATCCCCTGAGTCTGTGATACAGAGACAGGGGGCAGTCTGCTCATCCACTGAGTGTGTGATACAAAGACAGGGGACGGTCTACTCATCCACTGAGTCTGTGATACAGAGACAGGGGGCGGTCTGCTTATCCCCTCAGTTTGTGATACAGAGACAGGGGGCGGTCTACTCATCCCCTGAGTCTGTGATGCAGAGACAGGGGGCAGTCTGCTCATCCCCTCAGTTTGTGATATAGAGACAGGGGGCAGTCGACTCATCCCCTGAGTCTTTGATACAGAGACAGGGGGCAGTCTGCTCATCCACTGAGTCTGTGATACAAAGACAGGGGACGGTCTACTCATCCCCTCAGTTTGTGATACAGAGACAGGGGGCGGTCTACTTATCCCCTCAGTATGTGATACAGAGACAGGGGGTGGTCTCCTCATCCCCTGAGTCTTTGATACAGAGACAGGGGCCGGTCTACCCATCCACTGAGTCTGTGATGCCTAGACAGGGGGCGGTCTACTCATTCCCTGAATCAATGATACAGAGTCAGGGGGCGGTCTACTCATCCCCTGGGTCTGTGATAGAGAGGAAGGGGGCGGTCTACTTATCCCCTGAGTCTGTGATACAGAGACAGGGGGCGGTCTACTCATCCCCTCAGTTTGTGATACAGTGACAGGGGGCGGTCTACTCATCCCCTGAGTCAGTGATACAGAGACAGGGGCGGTCTACTTATCCCCTCAGTTTGTGAAACAGAGACAGGGGGCGGTCTACTCATCCACTGAGTTTGTGATACAGAGACAGGTGACGGTCTACTCATCCCCTGAGTCTGTGAGACAGAGACAGGGGGCAGTCTACTCATCCCCTGAATCAATGATACAGAGACAGGGGGCGGTCTACTCATCCCCTGAGTCTGTGATACAGAGACAGGGGGCGATCTACTCATCCCCCGAGTCTGTGATACAGAGACAGGGGGCGGTCTACTCATCCCCTCAGTTTGTGATACAGAGACAGGGGGCGGTCTCCTCATCCCCTGAGTCTGTGATGCAGAGACAGGGGGCAGTCTGCTCATCCCCTCAGTATGTGATTCAGAGACAAGGGGCGGTCTACTCATCCCCTGGGTCTGTGATATAGAGGAAGGGGGCGGTGTACTCATCCCCTGAGTCTGTGATACAGAGACAGGGGGCGGTCTACTCATCCCCCAAGTGTGTGATACTGAGACAGGGGGCGCTCCACTTATCCCCTGAGTCTGTGATACAGAGAAAGGGGGCGGTCTACTCATTCCCTGAGCCTGTGATACAGAGACAGGGGGCGATCTACTCATCCCCTGAGTGTGTGATACAGAGACAGGGGGCAGTCTGCTCATCCCCTCAGTATGTGATGCAGAGACAGGGGGCGGTCTACTCATCCCCTCAGTCTGTGATACAGAGACAGGGGGCGAACGTCTCATCCACTGACTCTGTGAGACAGAGACAGGGGGCGGTCTTCTCATCCACTGAGTCTGTGACACAGAGACAGGTGACGGTCTACTCATCCACTGACTCTGTGATACAGAGACAGGGGGCGGTCTACTCATCCCCTGAGTGTGTGATACAGAGACAGGGGGCAGTCTGCTCATCCCCTCAGTATGTGATGCAGAGACAGGGGGCGGTCTACTCATCCCCTCAGTCTGTGATACAGAGACAGGGGGCGAACGTCTCATCCACTGACTCTGTGATACAGAGACAGGGGGCGGTCTTCTCATCCACTGAGTCTGTGACACAGAGACAGGTGACGTTCTACTCATCCCCTGAATCAATGATCCAGAGACAGGGGTCGGTCTACTCATCCCCTGAGTCTGTGATACAGAGACAGGGGGCAGTCTGCTCATCGCCTGAGTCTGTGACACAGAGACAGGGACTGTCTGCTCATCCACTGAGTCTGTGATACAGAGACAGGGGGCGGTCTACTCATCCCCTCAGTTTGTGATACAGGACAGGGGGCGGTCTACTCATCCCCTGAGTCTGTGAAACAGAGACAGGAGGCAGTCTGCTCATCCCCTCAGTATGTGATACAGAGACAGGGGGCGGTCTACTCATCCCCTGAGTCTGTGAAAAAGAGACAGGGGGCAGTCTGCTCATCCCCTCAGTATGTGATACAGAGACAGGGGGCGGTCTACTCATCCACTGACTCTGTGATGCAGAGACAGGGGGCGGTCTACTCATCCCCTGAGTCTGTGATACAGAGACAGGGGGCAGTCTGCTCATCGCCTGAGTCTGTGACACAGAGACAGGGACTGTCTGCTCATCCACTGAGTCTGTGATACAGAGACAGGTGACGGTCTACTCATGCACTGACTCTGTGATACACAGACAGGGGGCATTCTCCTCATCCCCTGAATCAATGATACAGAGACAGGGGGCGGTGCACACATCCCCCGAGTCTGTGATACAGAGACAGGGGGCTGTCTACTCATTCCCTGAGTTTGTGATACAGAGACAAGGGGCGGTCTACTCATCCCCTCATTTTGTGATACAGAGACAGGGGGCGGTCTACTCATCCCCTGGGTCTCTGATAGAGACGAAGTGGGCGGTCTACTGATCCCCTGAGTCTGTGATACAGAGACAGGGGGCGGTCTTCTCATCCACTGAGTCTGTGACACAGAGACAGGTGACGGTCTACTCATCCACTGACTCTGTGATACAGAGACAGGGGGCGGTCTACTCATCCCCTGAGTGTGTGATACAGAGACAGGGGGCGGTCTACTCATCCCCTGAGTCTGTGATACAGAGACAGGGGGCGATCGTCTCATCCACTGAGTCTGTGACACAGAGACAGGTGACGTTCTACTCATCCCCTGAATCAATGATCCAGAGACAGGGGGCGGTCAGCTCATCCCCTCAGTATGTGATGCAGAGACATGGGGCGTTCTACTCATCCCCGAGTGTGTGAAACAGAGACAGGGGGCGGTCTGCTCATCACCTGAGTCTGTGATGCAGAGACAGGGGGCGGTCTACTCATCCCCCGACTCTGTGATACAGAGACAGGGGGTGCTCTTCTCATACCCGGGCTCTGTGATACAGAGACATGGGGTGGTCTACTCATCCCCTGAGTCTGTGATGCAGACAAACGGGGCGGTCTACTCATCCCCTGAGTCTGTGATGCAGAGACAGGCAGTGGTCTACTCATCCCCTGAATCTGAGATACAGAGACAAGGGGCAGTTTGCTCATCCCCTGGGTCAGTGATAAAGAGGCAGGGGGCGGTCTACTCATCCCCTGAATCTGTGATACAGAGACAGGGGGCAGTCTACTCATCCCCTGAATCTGTGACAGAGAGAAAGGGGGCGGTCTAATCATCCCCTGAATCAATGATACAGAAACAGGGGGCGGTCTACTCATCCCCCGAGAGTATGATACAGAGAAAGGGGGCGGTCTACTCATCCCCTGAGTCTGTGATACAGAGACAGGGGGCAGTCTCCTCATCCCCTGAGTCTGTGTTTCAGAGACAGGGGGCGGTCTACTCATCCCCTCAGTTTGTGATACAGAGACAGGGGGCGGTATACCCATCCCCTGAATCTGTGATACAGAGACAGGGGGCAGTCTGCTCATCCCGTCAGTATGAGATACAGAGACAGGGGGCGGTCTACTCATCCCCTGAGTCTGTGATACAGAGACAGGGGGCAGTCTGCTCATCCACTGAGTGTGTGATACAAAGACAGGGGACGGTCTACTCATCCACTGAGTCTGTGATACAGAGACAGGGGGCGGTCTGCTTATCCCCTCAGTTTGTGATACAGAGACAGGGGGCGGTCTACTCATCCCCTGAGTCTGTGATGCAGAGACAGGGGGCAGTCTGCTCATCCCCTCAGTTTGTGATATAGAGACAGGGGGCAGTCGACTCATCCCCTGAGTCTTTGATACAGAGACAGGGGGCAGTCTGCTCATCCACTGAGTCTGTGATACAAAGACAGGGGACGGTCTACTCATCCCCTCAGTTTGTGATACAGAGACAGGGGGCGGTCTACTTATCCCCTCAGTATGTGATACAGAGACAGGGGGTGGTCTCCTCATCCCCTGAGTCTTTGATACAGAGACAGGGGCCGGTCTACCCATCCACTGAGTCTGTGATGCCTAGACAGGGGGCGGTCTACTCATTCCCTGAATCAATGATACAGAGTCAGGGGGCGGTCTACTCATCCCCTGGGTCTGTGATAGAGAGGAAGGGGGCGGTCTACTTATCCCCTGAGTCTGTGATACAGAGACAGGGGGCGGTCTACTCATCCCCTCAGTTTGTGATACAGTGACAGGGGGCGGTCTACTCATCCCCTGAGTCAGTGATACAGAGACAGGGGCGGTCTACTTATCCCCTCAGTTTGTGAAACAGAGACAGGGGGCGGTCTACTCATCCACTGAGTTTGTGATACAGAGACAGGTGACGGTCTACTCATCCCCTGAGTCTGTGAGACAGAGACAGGGGGCAGTCTACTCATCCCCTGAATCAATGATACAGAGACAGGGGGCGGTCTACTCATCCCCTGAGTCTGTGATACAGAGACAGGGGGCGATCTACTCATCCCCCGAGTCTGTGATACAGAGACAGGGGGCGGTCTACTCATCCCCTCAGTTTGTGATACAGAGACAGGGGGCGGTCTCCTCATCCCCTGAGTCTGTGATGCAGAGACAGGGGGCAGTCTGCTCATCCCCTCAGTATGTGATTCAGAGACAAGGGGCGGTCTACTCATCCCCTGGGTCTGTGATATAGAGGAAGGGGGCGGTGTACTCATCCCCTGAGTCTGTGATACAGAGACAGGGGGCGGTCTACTCATCCCCCAAGTGTGTGATACTGAGACAGGGGGCGCTCCACTTATCCCCTGAGTCTGTGATACAGAGAAAGGGGGCGGTCTACTCATTCCCTGAGCCTGTGATACAGAGACAGGGGGCGATCTACTCATCCCCTGAGTGTGTGATACAGAGACAGGGGGCAGTCTGCTCATCCCCTCAGTATGTGATGCAGAGACAGGGGGCGGTCTACTCATCCCCTCAGTCTGTGATACAGAGACAGGGGGCGAACGTCTCATCCACTGACTCTGTGAGACAGAGACAGGGGGCGGTCTTCTCATCCACTGAGTCTGTGACACAGAGACAGGTGACGGTCTACTCATCCACTGACTCTGTGATACAGAGACAGGGGGCGGTCTACTCATCCCCTGAGTGTGTGATACAGAGACAGGGGGCAGTCTGCTCATCCCCTCAGTATGTGATGCAGAGACAGGGGGCGGTCTACTCATCCCCTCAGTCTGTGATACAGAGACAGGGGGCGAACGTCTCATCCACTGACTCTGTGATACAGAGACAGGGGGCGGTCTTCTCATCCACTGAGTCTGTGACACAGAGACAGGTGACGTTCTACTCATCCCCTGAATCAATGATCCAGAGACAGGGGTCGGTCTACTCATCCCCTGAGTCTGTGATACAGAGACAGGGGGCAGTCTGCTCATCGCCTGAGTCTGTGACACAGAGACAGGGACTGTCTGCTCATCCACTGAGTCTGTGATACAGAGACAGGGGGCGGTCTACTCATCCCCTCAGTTTGTGATACAGGACAGGGGGCGGTCTACTCATCCCCTGAGTCTGTGAAACAGAGACAGGAGGCAGTCTGCTCATCCCCTCAGTATGTGATACAGAGACAGGGGGCGGTCTACTCATCCCCTGAGTCTGTGAAAAAGAGACAGGGGGCAGTCTGCTCATCCCCTCAGTATGTGATACAGAGACAGGGGGCGGTCTACTCATCCACTGACTCTGTGATGCAGAGACAGGGGGCGGTCTACTCATCCCCTGAGTCTGTGATACAGAGACAGGGGGCAGTCTGCTCATCGCCTGAGTCTGTGACACAGAGACAGGGACTGTCTGCTCATCCACTGAGTCTGTGATACAGAGACAGGTGACGGTCTACTCATGCACTGACTCTGTGATACACAGACAGGGGGCATTCTCCTCATCCCCTGAATCAATGATACAGAGACAGGGGGCGGTGCACACATCCCCCGAGTCTGTGATACAGAGACAGGGGGCTGTCTACTCATTCCCTGAGTTTGTGATACAGAGACAAGGGGCGGTCTACTCATCCCCTCATTTTGTGATACAGAGACAGGGGGCGGTCTACTCATCCCCTGGGTCTCTGATAGAGACGAAGTGGGCGGTCTACTGATCCCCTGAGTCTGTGATACAGAGACAGGGGGCGGTCTTCTCATCCACTGAGTCTGTGACACAGAGACAGGTGACGGTCTACTCATCCACTGACTCTGTGATACAGAGACAGGGGGCGGTCTACTCATCCCCTGAGTGTGTGATACAGAGACAGGGGGCGGTCTACTCATCCCCTGAGTCTGTGATACAGAGACAGGGGGCGATCGTCTCATCCACTGAGTCTGTGACACAGAGACAGGTGACGTTCTACTCATCCCCTGAATCAATGATCCAGAGACAGGGGGCGGTCAGCTCATCCCCTCAGTATGTGATGCAGAGACAGGGGGCGGACTACTCATCCCCTGAGTCTGTGATACAGAGACAGGGGGCAGTCAGCTCATCGCCTGAGTCTGTGATACAGAGATAGGGGGCAGTCTGCTCATCCCCTCAGTATGTGATGCAGAGACAGGGGGCGGTCTACTCATCCCCTGAGTCTGTGATACAGAGACAGGGGGCAGTCTGCTCATCGCCTGAGTCTGTGACACAGAGACAGGGACTGTCTGCTCATCCACTGAGTCTGTGATACAGAGACAGGGGGCGGTCTACTCATCCCCTCAGTTTGTGATACAGGACAGGGGGCGGTCTACTCATCCCCTGAGTCTGTGAAACAGAGACAGGAGGCAGTCTGCTCATCCCCTCAGTATGTGATACAGAGACAGGGGGCGGTCTACTCATCCCCTGAGTCTGTGAAAAAGAGACAGGGGGCAGACTGCTCATCCCCTCAGTATGTGATACAGAGACAGGGGGCGGTCTACTCATCCACTGACTCTGTGATGCAGAGACAGGGGGCGGTCTACTCATCCCCTGAGTCTGTGATACAGAGACAGGGGGCAGTCTGCTCATCGCCTGAGTCTGTGACACAGAGACAGGGACTGTCTGCTCATCCACTGAGTCTGTGATACAGAGACAGGGGGCGGTCTACTCATCCCCCCAGTGTGTGATACTGAGACAGCGGGCGCTCTACTTATCCCCTGAGTCTGTGATACAGAGACAGGGGGCGGTCTACTCATCCCCTGAGTGTGTGATACCGAGAAAGGGGGCGGTCTACTCATTCCCTGAGCCTGTGATACAGAGACAGGGGGCGTTCTCCTCATCCCCTGAATCAATGATACAGAGACAGGGGGCGGTGCACACATCCCCCGAGTCTGTGATACAGAGACAGGGGGCTGTCTACTCATTCCCTGAGTTTGTGATACAGAGACAAGGGGCGTTCTACTCATCCCCTCATTTTGTGATACAGAGACAGGGGGCGGTCTACTCATCCCCTGGGTCTCTGATAGAGACGAAGTGGGCGGTCTACTGATCCCCTGAGTCTGTGATACAGAGACAGGGGGCGGTCTTCTCATCCACTGAGTCTGTGACACAGAGACAGGTGACGGTCTACTCATCCACTGACTCTGTGATACAGAGACAGGGGGCGGTCTACTCATCCCCTGAGTGTGTGATACAGAGACAGGGGGCGGTCTACTCATCCCCTGAGTCTGTGATACAGAGACAGGGGGCGATCGTCTCATCCACTGAGTCTGTGACACAGAGACAGGTGACGTTCTACTCATCCCCTGAATCAATGATCCAGAGACAGGGGGCGGTCAGCTCATCCCCTCAGTATGTGATGCAGAGACAGGGGGCGGACTACTCATCCCCTGAGTCTGTGATACAGAGACAGGGGGCAGTCAGCTCATCGCCTGAGTCTGTGATACAGAGATAGGGGGCAGTCTGCTCATCCCCTCAGTATGTGATGCAGAGACAGGGGGCGGTCTACTCATCCCCTGAGTCTGTGATACAGAGACAGGGGGCAGTCTGCTCATCGCCTGAGTCTGTGACACAGAGACAGGGACTGTCTGCTCATCCACTGAGTCTGTGATACAGAGACAGGGGGCGGTCTACTCATCCCCTCAGTTTGTGATACAGGACAGGGGCCGGTCTACTCATCCCCTGAGTCTGTGAAACAGAGACAGGAGGCAGTCTGCTCATCCCCTCAGTATGTGATACAGAGACAGGGGGCGGTCTACTCATCCCCTGAGTCTGTGAAAAAGAGACAGGGGGCAGACTGCTCATCCCCTCAGTATGTGATACAGAGACAGGGGGCGGTCTACTCATCCACTGACTCTGTGATGCAGAGACAGGGGGCGGTCTACTCATCCCCTGAGTCTGTGATACAGAGACAGGGGGCAGTCTGCTCATCGCCTGAGTCTGTGACACAGAGACAGGGACTGTCTGCTCATCCACTGAGTCTGTGATACAGAGACAGGGGGCGGTCTACTCATCCCCCCAGTGTGTGATACTGAGACAGGGGGCGCTCTACTTATCCCCTGAGTCTGTGATACAGAGACAGGGGGCGGTCTACTCATCCCCTGAGTGTGTGATACCGAGAAAGGGGGCGGTCTACTCATTCCCTGAGCCTGTGATACAGAGACAGGGGGCGGTCTACTCATCCACTGAGTCTGTGATACAGAGACAGGGGGCAGTCTGCTCATCCCCTCAGTATGTGATGCAGAGACAGGGGGCGGTCTACTCATCCCCTCAGTCTGTAATGCAGAGACAGGGGGCGGTCTCCTCATCCCCTGAGTCTGTGAAACAGAGACAGGGGGCGGTCTACTCATCCCCTGAGTGTGTGATACCGAGAAAGGGGGCGGTCTACTCATTCCCTGAGCCTGTGATACAGAGACAGGGGGCAGTCTGCTCATCCCCTCAGTATGTGATGCAGAGACAGGGGGCGGTCTACTCATCCCCTCAGTCTGTAATGCAGAGACAGGGGGCGGTCTCCTCATCCCCTGAGTCTGTGATACAGAGACAGGGGGCGGTCTACTCATCCACTGAGTCTGTGATACAGAGACAGGGGGCAGTCTGCTCATCCCCTCAGTATGTGATGCAGAGACAGGGGGCGGTCTACTCATCCCCTCAGTCTGTAATGCAGAGACAGGGGGCGGTCTCCTCATCCCCTGAGTCTGTGATACAGAGACAGGGGGCGGTCTACTCATCCCCTCAGTTTGTGACACAGAGACAGGGGGCGGTATACCCATCCCCTGAGTCGGTGATACAGAGACAGGGGGCGGTCTACTCATCCCCTCAGTATGTGATACAGAGACAGGGGGCGGTCTACTCATCCCCTGAGTCTGTGATACAGAGACAGGGGGCAGTCTGCTCATCCCCTCAGTATGTGATACAGAGACAGGGGGCGGTCTACTCATCCCCTGAGTCTGTGATACAGAGACAGGGGGCAGTCTGCTCATCCACTGAGTGTGTGATACAAAGACAGGGGGCGGTCTGCTTATCCCCTCAGTTTGTGATACAGAGACATGGGGCGGTCTACTCATCCACTGAGTCTGTGAAACAGAGACAGGTGACGGTCTACTCATCCACTGAGTGTGTGATACAGAGACAGGGGGCGGTCTACTCATCCCCTCAGTCTGTAATACAGAGACAGGGGGCGGTCGACTCATTCCCTGAGCCTGTGATACAGAGACAGGGGGCGGTCTGCTCATCCCCTCAGTATGTGATGCAGAGACAGGGGGCGGTCTACTCATCCCCTCAGTCTGTAATGCAGAGACAGGGGGCGGTCTACTCATCCCCTGAGTCTGTGAAAAAGAGACAGGGGGCAGTCTGCTCATCCCCTCAGTATGTGATACAGAGACAGGGGGCGGTCTACTCATCCACTGACTCTGTGATGCAGAGACAGGGGGCAGTCTGCTCATCGCCTGAGTCTGTGACACAGAGACAGGGACTGTCTGCTCATCCACTGAGTCTGTGATACAGAGACAGGTGACGGTCTACTCATGCACTGACTCTGTGATACACAGACAGGGGGCATTCTCCTCATCCCCTGAATCAATGATACAGAGACAGGGGGCGGTGCACACATCCCCCGAGTCTGTGATACAGAGACAGGGGGCTGTCTACTCATTCCCTGAGTTTGTGATACAGAGACAAGGGGCGGTCTACTCATCCCCTCATTTTGTGATACAGAGACAGGGGGCGGTCTACTCATCCCCTGGGTCTCTGATAGAGACGAAGGGGGCGGTCTACTGATCCCCTGAGTCTGTGATACAGAGACAGGGGGCGGTCTACTCATCCCCTGAGTCTGTGATACAGAGACAGGGGCCGGTCTACTCATTCCCTGAGTTTGTGATACAGAGACAAGGGGCGGTCTACTCATCCCCTCATTTTGTGATACAGAGACAGGGGGCGGTCTACTCATCCCCTGGGTCTCTGATAGAGACGAAGGGGGCGGTCTACTGATCCCCTGAGTCTGTGATACAGAGACAGGGGGCGGTCTACTCATCCCCTGAGTCTGTGATACAGAGACAGGGGCCGGTCTACTCATCCCCTCATTTTGTGATACAGAGACAGGGGGCGGTCTACTCATCCCCTGAGTCAGTGATACAGAGACAGGGGGCAGTCTACTTATACCCTAAATTTGTGTTACAAAGACAGGGGGCGGTCCACTTATCCCCTCAGTATGTAATACAGAGACAGGGGGTGGTCTACTCATCCACTGAGTCTGTGATACAGAGACAGGGGGCAGTCTACTTATCCCCTAAATTTGTGTTACAAAGACAGGGGGCGGTCTACTTATCCCCTCATTTTGTGATACAGAGACAGGGGGTGGTCTACTCATCCCCTGAGTCAGTGATACAGAGACAGGGGCGGTCTACTTATCCCCTCAGTTTGTGAAACAGAGACAGGGGGCGGTCTACTTATGCACTGAGTTTGTGATACAGAGACAGGTGACGGTCTACTCATCCCCTGAGTCTGTGAGACAGAGACAGGGGGCAGTCTACTCATCCCCTGAATCAATGATACAGCGACAGGGGGCTGTCTACTCATCCCCCGAGTCTGTGATACAGAGACAGGGGGCGATCTACTCATCCCCCGAGTCTGTGATACAGAGACAGGGGGCGGTCTACTCATCCTCTGAGTCTGAGATACAGAGACAAGGGGCAGTTTACTCATCCCCTGGGTCTGTGATAGAGAGGAAGGGGGCAGTCTACACATCCCCTGAGTCTGTGATACAGAGAGATGGGGCGGTCTTCTCATCCCCTCAGTTTGTGATACAGTGACAGGGGGTTGTCTACTCATCCCCTGAGTCTGTGATACAGAGACAGGGGGCGGTCTACTCATCCCCACAGTTTGTGATACAGAGACAGGGGGCGGTCTCCTCATCCCCTGAGTCTGTGATACAGAGACAAGGGGCAGTCTGCTCATCCCCTCAGTATGTGATACAGAGACAAGGCGCGGTCGACTCATCCCCTGGGTCTGTGATATAGAGGAAGGGGGCGGTGTACTCATCCCCTGAGTCTGTGGTACAGAGACAGGGGGCGGTCTACTCATCCCCCGAGTGTGTGATACTGAGACAGGGGGCGCTCTACTTATCCCCTGAGTCTGTGATACAGAGACAGGGGGCGGTCTACTCATCCCCTGAGTGTGTGATACCGAGAAAGGGGGCGGTATACCCATCCCCTGAGTCTGTGATACAGAGACAGGGGGCAGTCTGCTCATCCCCTCAGTATGTGATACAGAGACAGGGGGCGGTCTACTCATCCCCTGAGTCTGTGATACAGAGACAGGGGGCAGTCTGCTCATCCACTGAGTGTGTGATACAAAGACAGGGGGCGGTCTGCTTATCCCCTCAGTTTGTGATACAGAGACAGGGGGCGGTCTACTCATCCACTGAGTCTGTGAAACAGAGACAGGTGACGGTCTACTCATCCACTGAGTGTGTGATACAGAGACAGGGGGCGGTCTACTCATCCCCTCAGTCTGTAATACAGAGACAGGGGGCGGTCGACTCATTCCCTGAGCCTGTGATACAGAGACAGGGGGCGGTCTGCTCATCCCCTCAGTATGTGATGCAGAGACAGGGGGCGGTCTACTCATCCCCTCAGTCTGTAATGCAGAGACAGGGGGCGGTCTACTCATTCCCTGAGCCTGTGATACAGAGACAGGGGGCGGTCTGCTCATCCCCTCAGTTTGTGATACAGAGACAGGGGGCGATCTTCTCATCCACTGAGTCTGTGAAACAGAGACAGGTGACGGTCTACTCATCCACTGACTCTGTGATACAGAGACAGGGGGCGGTCTACTCATCCCCTGAGTGTGTGATACAGAGACAGGGGGCAGTCTGCTCATCCCTTCAGTATGTGATGCAGAAACAGGGGGCGGTCTACTCATCCCCTCAGTTTGTGACACAGAGACAGGGGGCGGTATACCCATCCCCTGAGTCTGTGATACAGAGAGCGGGGGCAGTCTGCTCATCCCCTCAGTATGTGATACAGAGACAGGGGGCGGTCTACTCATCCCCTGAGTCTGTGATACAGAGACAGGGGGCAGTCTGCTCATCCACTGAGTGTGTGATACAAAGACAGGGGGCGGTCTGCTTATCCCCTCAGTTTGTGATACAGAGACAGGGGGCGGTATACTCATCCACTGAGTCTGTGAAACAGAGACAGGTGACGGTCTACTCATCCACTTTCTCTGTGATACAGAGACAGGGGGCGGTCTACTCATCCCCTGAGTGTGTGATACAGAGACAGGGGGCGGTCTTCTCATCCACTGTGTCTGTGAAACAGAGACAGGTGACGGTCTACTCATCCACTGAGTCTGTGATACAGGGACAGGGGGCGGTCTACTCATCCCCTGAATCTGTGATACAGAGACAGGGGGCGGTCTACTCATCCCCTCAGTCTGTGATACTTAGACAGGGGGCGATCTTCTCATCCACTGAGTCTGTGAAACAGAGACAGGTGACGGTCTACTCATCCACTGAGTCTGTGATACAGGGACAGGGGGCGGTCTACTCATCCCCTGAATCTGTGATACAGAGACAGGGGGCGGTCTACTCATCCCCTCAGTATGTGATGCAGAGACAGGGGGCGGTCTACTCATCCCCTGAGTCTGTGATACAGAGACAGGGGGCAGTCTGCTCATCGCCTGAGTCTGTGACACAGAGACAGGGACTGTCTGCTCATCCACTGAGTCTGTGATACAGAGACAGGTGATGGTCTACTCATGCACTGACTCTGTGATACACAGACAGGGGGCAGTCTCCTCATCCCCTGAATCAATGATACAGAGACAGGGGGCGGTGCACACATCCCCCGAGTCTGTGATACAGAGACAGGGGGCTGTCTACTCATCCACTTTCTCTGTGATACAGAGACAGGGGGCGGTCTACTCATCCCCTGAGTCTGTGATACAGAGATAGGGGGCGGTCTACTCATCCACTGAGTCTGTGATACAGGGACAGGGGGCGGTCTACTCATCCCCTGAGTGTGTGATACAGAGAAAGGGGGCGGTCTACTCATTCCCTGAGCCTGTGATACAGAGACAGGGGGCGGTCTGCTCATCCCCTGAGTCTGAGATACAGAGAAAAGGGGCAGTTTACTCATCCCCTGAGTCTGTGATACAGAGACAGTGGGCGGTCTACTCATCCCCTGGGTCTGTGATAAAGAGGAAGGGGGCTGTCGACTCATCCCATGAGTCTGTGATACAGAGACAGGGGGAGGTCTACTCATCCCCTCAGTCTGTGATCCAGAGACAGGGGGCGATCTTCTCATCCACTGAGTCTGTGAAACAGAGACAGGTGACGGTCTACTCATCCACTGAGTCTGTGATACAGAGACAGGGGGCGGTCTACTCATCCCCTGAGTGTGCGATACAGAGAAAGGGAGCGGTCTACTCATCCCCTGAGTCTGTGATCCAGAGACAGGGGGCGATCTTCTCATCCACTGAGTCTGTGAAACAGAGACAGGTGACGGTCTACTCATCCACTGACTCTGTGATACAGAGACAGGGGGCGGTCTACTCATCCCCTGAGTCTGTGATACAGAGACAGGGGGCAGTCTGCTCATCGCCTGAGTCTGTGACACAGAGGCAGGGACTGTCTACTCATCCACTGAGTGTGTGATACAGAGAAAGGGGGCGGTCTACTTATCCCCTAAATTTGTGTGACAAAGACAGGGGGCGGTCTACTTATCCCCTCATTATGTGATGCAGAGACAGGGGGCGGTCTACTCATCCCCTGACTCTGTGAGACAGAGACAGGGGGCGGTCTTCTCATCCACTGAGTCTGTGACACAGAGACAGGTGACGGTCTACTCATCCACTGACTCTGTGATACAGAGACAGGGGGCGGTCTACTCATCCCCTCAGTCTGTAATACAGAGACAGGGGGCGGTCTACTCATCCCCTCAGTTTGTGATACAGGACAGGGGGCGGTCTACTCATCCCCTGAGTCTGTGAAACAGAGACAGGAGGCAGTCTACTCATCCCATCAGTCTGTAATGCAGAGACAGGGGGCGGTCTACTCATCCCCTGAGTCTGTGAAAAAGAGACAGGGGGCAGTCTGCTCATCCCCTCAGTATGTGATACAGAGACAGGGGGCGGTCTACTCATCCACTGACTCTGTGATGCAGAGACAGGGGGCAGTCTGCTCATCGCCTGAGTCTGTGACACAGAGACAGGGACTGTCTGCTCATCCACTGAGTCTGTGATACAGAGACAGGTGACGGTCTACTCATGCACTGACTCTGTGATACACAGACAGGGGGCATTCTCCTCATCCCCTGAATCAATGATACAGAGACAGGGGGCGGTGCACACATCCCCCGAGTCTGTGATACAGAGACAGGGGGCTGTCTACTCATTCCCTGAGTTTGTGATACAGAGACAAGGGGCGGTCTACTCATCCCCTCATTTTGTGATACAGAGACAGGGGGCGGTCTACTCATCCCCTGGGTCTCTGATAGAGACGAAGGGGGCGGTCTACTGATCCCCTGAGTCTGTGATACAGAGACAGGGGGCGGTCTACTCATCCCCTGAGTCTGTGATACAGAGACAGGGGCCGGTCTACTCATCCCCTCATTTTGTGATACAGAGACAGGGGGCGGTCTACTCATCCCCTGAGTCTGTGATACAGAGACAGGGGGCAGTCTACTTATACCCTAAATTTGTGTTACAAAGACAGGGGGCGGTCCACTTATCCCCTCAGTATGTAATACAGAGACAGGGGGTGGTCTACTCATCCACTGAGTCTGTGATACAGAGACAGGGGGCAGTCTACTTATCCCCTAAATTTGTGTTACAAAGACAGGGGGCGGTCTACTTATCCCCTCAGTTTGTGAAACAGAGACAGGGGGCGGTCTACTTATGCACTGAGTTTGTGATACAGAGACAGGTGACGGTCTACTCATCCCCTGAGTCTGTGAGACAGAGACAGGGGGCAGTCTACTCATCCCCTGAATCAATGATACAGCGACAGGGGGCTGTCTACTCATCCCCCGAGTCTGTGATACAGAGACAGGGGGCGATCTACTCATCCCCCGAGTCTGTGATACAGAGACAGGGGGCGGTCTACTCATCCTCTGAGTCTGAGATACAGAGACAAGGGGCAGTTTACTCATCCCCTGGGTCTGTGATAGAGAGGAAGGGGGCAGTCTACACATCCCCTGAGTCTGTGATACAGAGAGATGGGGCGGTCTTCTCATCCCCTCAGTTTGTGATACAGTGACAGGGGGTTGTCTACTCATCCCCTGAGTCTGTGATACAGAGACAGGGGGCGGTCTACTCATCCCCACAGTTTGTGATACAGAGACAGGGGGCGGTCTCCTCATCCCCTGAGTCTGTGATACAGAGACAGGGGGCAGTCTGCTCATCCCCTCAGTATGTGATACAGAGACAAGGGGCGGTCGACTCATCCCCTGGGTCTGTGATATAGAGGAAGGGGGCGGTGTACTCATCCCCTGAGTCTGTGGTACGGAGACAGGGGGCGGTCTACTTATCCACTGAGTCTGTGATACAGAGACAGGGGGCGGTCTACTCATCCCCTGAGTGTGTGATACCGAGAAAGGGGGCGGTATACCCATCCCCTGAGTCTGTGATACAGAGACAGGGGGCAGTCTGCTCATCCCCTCAGTATGTGATACAGAGACAGGGGGCGGTCTACTCATCCCCTGAGTCTGTGATACAGAGACAGGGGGCAGTCTGCTCATCCACTGAGTGTGTGATACAAAGACAGGGGGCGGTCTGCTTATCCCCTCAGTTTGTGATACAGAGACAGGGGGCGGTCTACCCATCCACTGAGTCTGTGAAACAGAGACAGGTGACGGTCTACTCATCCACTGAGTGTGTGATACAGAGACAGGGGGCGGTCTACTCATCCCCTCAGTCTGTAATACAGAGACAGGGGGCGGTCGACTCATTCCCTGAGCCTGTGATACAGAGACAGGGGGCGGTCTGCTCATCCCCTCAGTATGTGATGCAGAGACAGGGGGCGGTCTACTCATCCCCTCAGTCTGTAATGCAGAGACAGGGGGCGGTCTACTCATTCCCTGAGCCTGTGATACAGAGACAGGGGGCGGTCTGCTCATCCCCTCAGTTTGTGATACAGAGACAGGGGGCGATCTTCTCATCCACTGAGTCTGTGAAACAGAGACAGGTGACTGTCTACTCATCCACTGACTCTGTGATACAGAGACAGGGGGCGGTCTACTCATCCCCTGAGTGTGTGATACAGAGACAGGGGGCAGTCTGCTCATCCCTTCAGTATGTGATGCAGAGACAGGGGGCGGTCTACTCATCCCCTCAGTTTGTGACACAGTGACAGGGGGCGGTATACCCATCCCCTGAGTCTGTGATACAGAGACAGGGGGCAGTCTGCTCATCCCCTCAGTATGTGATACAGAGACAGGGGGCGGTCTACTCATCCCCTGAGTCTGTGATACAGAGACAGGGGGCAGTCTGCTCATCCACTGAGTGTGTGATACAAAGACAGGGGGCGGTCTGCTTATCCCCTCAGTTTGTGATACAGAGACAGGGGGCGGTATACTCATCCACTGAGTCTGTGAAACAGAGACAGGTGACGGTCTACTCATCCACTTTCTCTGTGATACAGAGACAGGGGGCGGTCTACTCATCCCCTGAGTGTGTGATACAGAGACAGGTGACGGTCTACTCATCCACTGAGTCTGTGATACAGGGACAGGGGGCAGTCTACTCATCCCCTGAATCTGTGATACAGAGACAGGGGGCGGTCTACTCATCCCCTGAATCTGTGATACAGAGACAGGGGGCGGTCTACTCATCCCCCGAGTCTGTGATACAGAGACAGGGGGCGATCTACTCATCCCCCGAGTCTGTGATACAGAGAAAGGGGGCGGTCTACTCATCCTCTGAGTCTGAGATACAGAGACAAGGGGCAGTTTACTCATCCCCTGGGTCTGTGATAGAGAGGAAGGGGGCAGTCTACACATCCCCTGAGTCTGTGATACAGAGAGATGGGGCGGTCTTCTCATCCCCTCAGTTTGTGATACAGTGACAGGGGGTTGTCTACTCATCCCCTGAGTCTGTGATACAGAGACAGGGGGCGGTCTACTCATCCCCACAGTTTGTGATACAGAGACAGGGGGCGGTCTCCTCATCCCCTGAGTCTGTGATACAGAGACAGGGGGCAGTCTGCTCATCCCCTCAGTATGTGATACAGAGACAAGGGGCGGTCGACTCATCCCCTGGGTCTGTGATATAGAGGAAGGGGGCGGTGTACTCATCCCCTGAGTCTGTGGTACGGAGACAGGGGGCGGTCTACTCATCCCCCGAGTGTGTGATACTGAGACAGGGGGCGCTCTACTTATCCCCTGAGTCTGTGATACAGAGACAGGGGGCGGTCTCCTCATCCCCTGAGTGTGTGATACCGAGAAAGGGGGCGGTATACCCATCCCCTGAGTCTGTGATACAGAGACAGGGGGCAGTCTGCTCATCCCCTCAGTATGTGATACAGAGACAGGGGGCGGTCTACTCATCCCCTGAGTCTGTGATACAGAGACAGGGGGCAGTCTGCTCATCCACTGAGTGTGTGATACAAAGACAGGGGGCGGTCTGCTTATCCCCTCAGTTTGTGATACAGAGACAGGGGGCGGTCTACCCATCCACTGAGTCTGTGAAACAGAGACAGGTGACGGTCTACTCAACCACTGAGTGTGTGATACAGAGACAGGGGGCGGTCTACTCATCCCCTCAGTCTGTAATACAGAGACAGGGGGCGGTCGACTCATTCCCTGAGCCTGTGATACAGAGACAGGGGGCGGTCTGCTCATCCCCTCAGTATGTGATGCAGAGACAGGGTGCGGTCTACTCATCCCCTCAGTCTGTAATGCAGAGACAGGGGGCGGTCTACTCATTCCCTGAGCCTGTGATACAGAGACAGGGGGCGGTCTGCTCATCCCCTCAGTTTGTGATACAGAGACAGGGGGCGATCTTCTCATCCACTGAGTCTGTGAAACAGAGACAGGTGACGGTCTACTCATCCACTGACTCTGTGATACAGAGACAGGAGGCGGTCTACTCATCCCCTGAGTGTGTGATACAGAGACAGGGGGCAGTCTGCTCATCCCTTCAGTATGTGATGCAGAGACAGGGGGCGGTCTACTCATCCCCTCAGTTTGTGACACAGTGACAGGGGGCGGTATACCCATCCCCTGAGTCTGTGATACAGAGACAGGGGGCAGTCTGCTCATCCCCTCAGTATGTGATACAGAGACAGGGGGCGCTCTACTCATCCCCTGAGTCTGTGATACAGAGACAGGGGGCAGTCTGCTCATCCACTGAGTGTGTGATACAAAGACAGGGGGCGGTCTGCTTATCCCCTCAGTTTGTGATACAGAGACAGGGGGCGGTATACTCATCCACTGAGTCTGTGAAACAGAGACAGGTGACGGTCTACTCATCCACTTTCTCTGTGATACAGAGACAGGGGGCGGTCTACTCATCCCCTGAGTGTGTGATACAGAGACAGGGGGCGGTCTTCTCATCCACTGTGTCTGTGAAACAGAGACAGGTGACGGTCTACTCATCCACTGAGTCTGTGATACAGGGACAGGGGGCGGTCTACTCATCCCCTGAATCTGTGATACAGAGACAGGGGGCGGTCTACTCATCCCCTGAGTCTGTGATACAGAGACAGGGGGCAGTCTGCTCATCCACTGAGTGTGTGATACAAAGACAGGGGGCGGTCTGCTTATCCCCTCAGTTTGTGATACAGAGACAGGGGGCGGTATACTCATCCACTGAGTCTGTGAAACAGAGACAGGTGACGGTCTACTCATCCACTTTCTCTGTGATACAGAGACAGGGGGCGGTCTACTCATCCCCTGAGTGTGTGATACAGAGACAGGGGGCGGTCTACTCATCCACTGAGTCTGTGATACAGGGACAGGGGGCGGTCTACTCATCCCCTGAATCTGTGATACAGAGACAGGGGGCGGTCTACTCATCCCCTCAGTCTGTGATACTTAGACAGGGGGCGATCTTCTCATCCACTGAGTCTGTGAAACAGAGACAGGTGACGGTCTACTCATCCACTGAGTCTGTGATACAGGGACAGGGGGCGGTCTACTCATCCCCTGAATCTGTGATACAGAGACAGGGACTGTCTGCTCATCCACTGAGTCTGTGATACAGAGACAGGTGATGGTCTACTCATGCACTGACTCTGTGATACACAGACAGGGGGCATTCTCATCATCCCCTGAATCAATGATACAGAGACAGGGGGCGGTGCACACATCCCCCGAGTCTGTGATACAGAGACAGGGGGCTGTCTACTCATCCACTTTCTCTGTGATACAGAGACAGGGGGCGGTCTACTCATCCCCTGAGTCTGTGATACAGAGATAGGGGGCGGTCTACTCATCCACTGAGTCTGTGATACAGGGACAGGGGGCGGTCTACTCATCCCCTGAGTGTGTGATACAGAGAAAGGGGGCGGTCTACTCATTCCCTGAGCCTGTGATACAGAGACAGGGGGCGGTCTGCTCATCCCCTGAGTCTGAGATACAGAGACAAGGGGCAGTTTACTCATCCCCTGAGTCTGTGATACAGAGACAGTGGGCGGTCTACTCATCCCCTGGGTCTGTGATAAAGAGGAAGGGGGCTGTCGACTCATCCCATGAGTCTGTGATACAGAGACAGGGGGAGGTCTACTCATCCCCTCAGTCTGTGATCCAGAGACAGGGGGCGATCTTCTCATCCACTGAGTCTGTGAATCAGAGACAGGTGACGGTCTACTCATCCACTGAGTCTGTGATACAGAGACAGGGGGCGGTCTACTCATCCCCTGAGTGTGCGATACAGAGAAAGGGAGCGGTCTACTCATCCCCTGAGTCTGTGATCCAGAGACAGGGGGCGATCTTCTCATCCACTGAGTCTGTGAAACAGAGACAGGTGACGGTCTACTCATCCACTGACTCTGTGATACAGAGACAGGGGGCGGTCTACTCATCCCCTGAGTCTGTGATACAGAGACAGGGGGCAGTCTGCTCATCGCCTGAGTCTGTGACACAGAGGCAGGGACTGTCTACTCATCCACTGAGTGTGTGATACAGAGAAAGGGGGCGGTCTACTTATCCCCTAAATTTGTGTGACAAAGACAGGGGACGGTCTACTTATCCCCTCATTATGTGATGCAGAGACAGGGGGCGGTCTACTCATCCCCTGACTCTGTGAGACAGAGACAGGGGGCGGTCTTCTCATCCACTGAGTCTGTGACACAGAGACAGGTGACGGTCTACTCATCCACTGACTCTGTGATACAGAGACAGGGGGCGGTCTTCTCATCCACTGAGTCTGTGACACAGAGACAGGTGACGGTCTACTCATCCCCTGAATCAATGATACAGAGACAGGGGGCGGTCTACTCATCCCCTGAGTCTGAGATACAGAGACAAGGGGCAGTTTACTCATCCCCTGGGTCTGTGATAAAGAGGAAGGGGCAGTTTACTCATCCCCTGGGTCTGTGATACAGTGACAGGTGGCGGTCTACTCATCCCCTGAGTCTGTGATACAGAGACAGGGGGCGGTCTACTCATCCCCTGAGTCTGTGATACAGAGACAGGGGGCGGTCTACTCATCCCCTCAGTTTGTGATACAGAGACAGGGGGCGGTCTACTCATCCCCTGAGTCTGTGATCCAGAGACAGGGGGCGGTCTACTCATCCCCTGAGTCTGTGATACAGAGACAGGGGGCCGTCTACTCATCCCCTCAGTTTGTGATACAGGACAGGGGGCGGTCTACTCATCCCCTGAGTCTGTGAAACAGAGACAGGAGGAAGTCTGCTCATCCCCTCAGTATGTGATACAGAGACAGGGGGCGGTCTACTCATCCCCTGAGTCTGTGAAAAAGAGACAGGGGGCAGTCTGCTCATCCCCTCAGTATGTGATACAGAGACAGGGGGCAGTCTACTCATCCACTGACTCTGTGATGCAGAGACAGGGGGCGGTCTACTCATCCCCTGAGTCTGTGATACAGAGACAGGGGGCAGTCTGCTCATCGCCTGAGTCTGTGACACAGAGACAGGGACTGTCTGCTCATCCACTGAGTCTGTGATACAGAGACAGGTGACGGTCTACTCATGCACTGACTCTGTGATACACAGACAGGGGGCATTCTCCTCATCCCCTGAATCAATGATACAGAGACAGGGGGCGGTGCACACATCCCCCGAGTCTGTGATACAGAGACAGGGGGCTGTCTACTCATTCCCTGAGTTTGTGATACAGAGACAAGGGGCGGTCTACTCATCCCCTCATTTTGTGATACAGAGACAGGGGGCGGTCTACTCATCCCCTGGGTCTCTGATAGAGACGAAGGGGGCGGTCTACTCATCCCCTGAGTCTGTGATACAGAGACAGAGGGCGGTCTACCCATCCCTGAGTCTGTGATACAGAGACAGGGGCCGGTCTACTCATCCCCTCATTTTGTGATACAGAGACAGGGGGCGGTCTACTCATCCCCTGAGTCTGTGATACAGACAGTGGGCAGTCTACTTATACCCTAAATTTGTGTTACAAAGACAGGGGGCGGTCCACTTATCCCCTCAGTATGTGACACAGAGACAGGGGGTGGTCTACTCATCCCCTGAGTCAGTGATACAGAGACAGGGGCGATCTACTTATCCCCTCAGTTTGTGAAACAGAGACAGGGGGTGGTCTACTCATCCACTGAGTCTGTGATACAGAGACAGGGGGCAGTCTACTTATCCCCTAACTTTGTGTTACAAAGACAGGGGGCGGTCTACTTATCCCCTCATTTTGTGATACAGAGACAGGGGGTGGTCTACTCGTCCCCTGAGTCAGTGATACAGAGACAGGGGCGGTCTACTTATCCCCTCAGTTTGTGAAACAGAGACAGGGGGCGGTCTACTCATCCACTGAGTTTGTGATACAGAGACAGGTGACGGTCTACTCATCCCCTGAGTCTGTGAGACAGAGACAGGGGGCAGTCTACTCATCCCCTGAATCAATGATACAGCGACAGGGGGCGGTCTACTCATCCCCCGAGTCTGTGATACAGAGACAGGGGGCGATCTACTCATCCCCCGAGTCTGTGATACAGAGACAGGGGGCGGTCTACTCATCCTCTGAGTCTGAGATACAGAGACAAGGGGCAGTTTACTCATCCCCTGGGTCTGTGATAGAGAGGAAGGGGGCAGTCTACACATCCCCTGAGTCTGTGATACAGAGAGAGGGGGCGGTCTTCTCATCCCCTCAGTTTGTGATACAGTGACAGGGGGTTGTCTACTCATCCCCTGAGTCTGTGATACAGAGACAGGGGGCGGTCTACTCATCCCCACAGTTTGTGATAATGAGACAGGGGGCGGTCTCCTCATCCCCTGAGTCTGTGATACAGAGACAGGGGGCAGTCTGCTCATCCCCTCAGTATGTGATACAGAGACAAGGGGCGGTCGACTCATCCCCTGGGTCTGTGATATAGAGGAAGGGGGCGGTGTACTCATCCCCTGAGTCTGTGGTACAGAGACAGGGGGCGGTCTACTCATCCCCCGAGTGTGTGATACTGAGACAGGGGGCGCTCTACTTATCCCCTGAGTCTGTGATACAGAGACAGGGGGCGGTCTATTCATCCCCTGAGTGTGTGATACCGAGAAAGGGGGCGGTCTACTCATTCCCTGAGCCTGTGATACAGAGACAGGGGGCGGTCTACTCATCCACGGAGTATGTGATACAGAGACAAGGGGCGGTCTACTCATCCCCTCAGTCTGTAATACAGAGACAGGGGGCGGTCTACTCATTCCCTGAGCTTGTGATACAGAGACAGGGGGCGGTCTGCTCATCCCCTCAGTATGTGATGCAGAGACAGGGGGCGGTCTACTCATCCCCTCAGTCTGTAATGCAGAGACAGGGGGCGGTCTCCTCATCCCCTGAGTCTGTGAAACAGAGACAGGGGGCGGTCTACTCATCCCCTCAGTTTGTGACACAGAGACAGGGGGCGGTCTACTCATCCCCTGAGTCTGTGATACAGAGACAGGGGGCAGTCTGCTCATCCACTGAGTGTGTGATACAAAGACAGGGGGCGGTCTGCTTATCCCCTGAGTCTGTGATACAGAGACAGGGGGCAGTCTGCTCATCCCCTCAGTATGTGATACAGAGACAGGGGGCGGTCTACTCATCCCCTGAGTCTGTGATACAGAGACAGGGGGCAGTCTGCTCATCCACTGAGTGTGTGATACAAAGACAGGGGGCGGTCTGCTTATCCCCTCAGTTTGTGATACAGAGACAGGTGACGGTCTACTCATCCACTGAGTGTGTGATACAGAGACAGGGGGCGGTCTACTCATCCCCTCAGTCTGTAATACAGAGACAGGGGGCGGTCTACTCATTCCCTGAGCCTGTGATACAGAGACAGGGGGCGGTCTGCTCATCCCCTCAGTCTGTGATACAGAGACAGGTGACGGTCTACTCATCCACTGAGTGTGTGATACAGAGACAGGGGGCGGTCTACTCATCCCCTCAGTCTGTAATACAGAGACAGGGGGCGGTCTACTCATTCCCTGAGCCTGTGATGCAGAGACAGGGGGCGATCTTCTCATCCCCTCAGTCTGTAATGCAGAGACAGGGGGCGATCTTCTCATCCTCTGAGTCTGTGAAACAGAGACAGGTGACGGTCTACTCATCCACTGACTCTGTGATACAGAGACAGGGGGCGGACTACTCATCCCCTGAGTGTGTGATACAGAGACAGGGGGCAGTCTGCTCATCCCCTCAGTATGTGATGCAGAGACAGGGTGCGGTCTACTCATCCCCTAAGTCTGTGATACAGAGACAGAGGGCGGTCTCCTCATCCCCTGAGTCTGTGTTTCAGAGACAGGGGGCGGTCTACTCATCCCCTCAGTTTGTGACACAGAGACAGGGGGCGGTATACCCATCCCCTGAGTCTGTGATACAGAGACAGGGGGCAGTCTGCTCATCCCCTCAGTATGTGATACAGAGACAGGGGGCGGTCTACTCATCCCCTGAGTCTGTGATACAGAGACAGGGGGCAGTCTGCTCATCCACTGAGTGTGTGATACAAAGACAGGGGGCGGTCTGCTTATCCCCTCAGTTTGTGATACAGAGACAGGGGGCGGTCTACTCATCCACTGAGTCTGTGAAACAGAGACAGGTGACGGTCTACTCATCCACTTTCTCTGTGATACAGAGACAGGGGGCGGTCTACTCATCCCCTGAGTGTGTGATACAGAGACAGGGGGCAGTCTGCTCATCCCCTCAGTATGTGATGCAGAGACAGGGGGCGATCTTCTCATCCACTGAGTGTGTGATACAGAGACACGGGGCGGTCTACTTATCCCCTAAATTTGTGTGACAAAGACAGGGGGCGGTCTACTTATCCCCTCAGTATGTGATACAGAGACAGGGGGCAGTCTGCTCATCCCCTCAGTATGTGATACAGAGACAGGGGGCGGTCTACTCATCCCCTGAGTCTGTGATACAGAGACAGGGGGCAGTCTGCTCATCCACTGAGTGTGTGATACAAAGACAGGTGACGGTCTACTCATCCCCTGAGTCTGTGAGACAGAGACAGGGGGCAGTCTACTCATCCCCTGAATCAATGATACAGCGACAGGGGGCTGTCTACTCATCCCCCGAGTCTGTGATACAGAGACAGGGGGCGATCTACTCATCCCCCGAGTCTGTGATACAGAGACAGGGGGCGGTCTACTCATCCTCTGAGTCTGAGATACAGAGACAAGGGGCAGTTTACTCATCCCCTGGGTCTGTGATAGAGAGGAAGGGGGCAGTCTACACATCCCCTGAGTCTGTGATACAGAGAGAGGGGGCGGTCTTCTCATCCCCTCAGTTTGTGATACAGTGACAGGGGGTTGTCTACTCATCCCCTGAGTCTGTGATACAGAGACAGGGGGCGGTCTACTCATCCCCACAGTTTGTGATACAGAGACAGGGGGCGGTCTCCTCATCCCCTGAGTCTGTGATACAGGGACAGGGGGCAGTCTGCTCATCCCCTCAGTATGTGATACAGAGACAAGGGGCGGTCGACTCATCCCCTGGGTCTGTGGTACAGAGACAGGGGGCGGTCTACTCATCCCCCGAGTGTGTGGTACTGAGAAAGGGGCAGTCTACTCATCTCCTCAGTCTGTAATACAGAGACAGGGGGCGGTCTACTCATTCCCTGAGCCTGTGATACAGAGACAGGGGGCGGTCTGCTCATCCCCTCAGTATGTGATGCAGAGACAGGGGGCGGTCTACTCATCCCCTCAGTCTGTAATGCAGAGACAGGGGGCGGTCTCCTCATCCCCTGAGTCTGTGAAACAGAGACAGGGGGTGGTCTACTCATCCCCTCAGTTTGTGACACAGAGACAGGGGGCGGTATACCCATCCCCTGAGTCTGTGATACAGAGACAGGGGGCAGTCTGCTCATCCCCTCAGTATGTGATCCAGATACAGGGGGCAGTCTGCTCATCCCCTCAGTATGTGATCCAGAGACAGGAGGCGGTCTACTCATCCCCTGAGTCTGTGATACAGAGACAGGGGGCAGTCTGCTCATCCACTGAGTGTGTGATACAAAGACAGGGGGCGGTCTGCTTATCCCCTCAGTTTGTGATACAGAGACAGGGGGCGGTCTACTCATCCAATGTGTCTGTGAAACAGAGACAGGTGACGGTCTACTCATCCACTTTCTCTGTGATACAGAGACAGGGGGCGGTCTGCTTATCCCCTCAGTTTGTGATACAGAGACAGGTGACGGTCTACTCATCCACTGAGTGTGTGATACAGAGACAGGGGCGGTCTACTCATCCCCTCAGTCTGTAATACAGAGACAGGGGGCGGTCTACTCATTCCCTGAGCCTGTGATACAGAGACAGGGGGCGGTCTGCTCATCCCCTCAGTATGTGATGCAGAGACAGGGGGCGGTCTACTCATCCCCTCAGTCTGTAATGCAGAGACAGGGGGCGATCTTCTCATCCACTGAGTCTGTGAAACAGAGACAGGTGACGGTCTACTCATCCACTGACTCTGTGATACAGAGACAGGGGGCGGTCTACTCATCCCCTGAGTGTGTGATACAGAGACAGGGGGCAGTCTGCTCATCCCCTCAGTATGTGATGCAGAGACAGGGGGCGGTCTACTCATCCCCTAAGTCTGTGATACAGAGACAGGGGGCGGTCTACTCATCCCCTCAGTTTGTGACACAGAGACAGGGGGCGGTATACACATCCCCTGAGTCTGTGATACAGAGACAGGGGGCGGTCTACTCATTCCCTGAGTCTGTGATACAGAGACAGGGGGCAGTCTGCTCATCGCCTCAGTATGTGATACAGAGACAGGGGGCGGTCTACTCATCCCCTAAGTCTGTGATACAGAGACAGAGGGCGATCTCCTCATCCCCTGAGTCTGTGTTTCAGAGACAGGGGGCGGTCTACTCATCCCCTCAGTTTGTGACACAGAGACAGGGGGCGGTATACCCATCCCCTGAGTCTGTGATACAGAGACAGGGGGCAGTCTGCTCATCCACTGAGTGTGTGATACAAAGACAGGGGGCGGTCTGCTTATCCCCTCAGTTTGTGATACAGAGACAGGGGGCGGTCTACTCATCCCCTGAGTCTGTGATGCAGAGACAGGGGGCAGTCTGCTCATCCCTTCAGTTAGTGATACAGAGACAGGAGGCGGTCTACTCATCCACTGAGTGTGTGATACAAAGACAGGGGACGGTCTACTCATCCCCTCAGTTTGTGATACAGAGACAGTGGGTGGTCTACTCATTCCCTGAATCAATGATACAGAGTCAGGGGGCGGTCTACTCATCCCCCGAGTCTATGATACAGAGACAGGGTGCGGTCTACTCATCCCCCTAGAGTGTGATACAGAGATATGGGGCGGTCTAATCATACCCTGAGTCTGTGATACAGAGAACGGGGGCGGTCAACTCATCCCCTGAGTCTGTGATACAGAGACATGGGGCCGTCTACTAATCCCCTCAGTATGTGATACAGAGACAGGGTGCGGTCTACTCATCCCCTGAGTCTGTGATACAGAGACAGGGGGCAGTCTGCTCATCCACTGAGTGTGTGATGCAAAGACAGGGGGCGGTCTGCTCATCCCCTCAGTTTGTGATACAGAGACAGGGGGCGGTCTACTCATCCCCTGAGTCTGTGATACAGAGACAGGGGGCAGTCTCCTCATCCCTTGAGTCTGTGGTCCAGAGACAGGGGGCGGTCTACTCATCACCTGAGTCTGTGATACAGAGACTGGGGGCGGTCTACTCATCTCCTGAGTTTGTGATACAGAGACAGGGGACGGTCTACTCATCCCCTCAGTTTGTGATACAGAGACAGGGGGCAGTCTGCTCATCCCCTAAATTTGTGATACAGAGACAGGGGGCGGTCTACTTATCCCCTCAGTTTGTGATACAGAGACAGGGGTCGGTCTACTCATCCCCTGAGTCTGTAATACAGAGACAGAAGGCGGTCTACTCATCTCCTGAGTTTGTGATACAGAGACAGGGGACGGTCTACTCATCCCCTCAGTTTGTGATACAGAGACAGGGGGCAGTCTGCTCATCCCCTAAATTTGTGATACAGAGACAGGGGGCGGTCTCCTTATCCGCTCAGTTTGTGATACAGAGACAGGGGGCGGTCTACTCATCCCCTGAGTCTGCGATACAGAGAAAGGGGGCGGTCTTCTCATCCCCTCAGTTTGTGGTCCAGAGACAGCGGGCGGTCTACTCATCACCTGAGTCTGTGATACAGAGAAAGGGGGCGGTCTTCTCATCCCCTCAGTTTGTGGTCCAGAGACAGCGGGCGGTCTACTCATCACCTGAGTCTGTGATACAGAGACAGGGGGCGGTCTGCTCATCCCCTCAGTTTGTGGTCCAGAGACAGGGGGCGGTCTCCTCATCCCTTGAGTCTATGGTCCAGAGACAGGGGGCGGTCTACTCATCCACTGAGTCTGTAATACAAGGACAGAAGGCGGTCTACTCATCTCCTGAGTTTGTGATACAGAGACAGGGGACGGTCTACTCATCCCCTCAGTTTGTGATACAGAGACAGGGGGCAGTCTGCTCATCCCCTAAATTTGTGATACAGAGACAGGGGGCGGTCTACTCATCCCCTGAGTCTGCGATACAGAGAAAGGGGGCGGTCTTCTCATCCCCTCAGTTTGTGGTCCAGAGACAGGGGGCGGTCTACTCATCACCTGAGTCTGTGATACAGAGACTGGGGGCGGTCTACTCATCCCCCGAGTGTGTGATACAGAGACAGGGGGCGGTCTATTCATCCCCTGAGTCTGTGATGCAGACAAACGGGGCGGTCTATTCATCCCCTGAGTCTGTGATGCAGACAAACGGGGCGGTCTACTCATCCCCTGAGTCTGTGATACAGAGACAGGGGGCGGTCTACTCATCCCCTCAGTTTGTGATACAGAGACAGCGGGCGGTCTACTCATCCCCTCAGTTTGTGATACAGAGACAGCGGGCGGTCTACTCATCACCTGAGTCTGTGATACAGAGACAGGGGGCGGTCTACTCATCCCCTCAGTTTGTGGTCCAGAGACAGGGGGCGGTCTACTCATCACCTGAGTCTGTGATACAGAGACTGGGGGCGGTCTACTCATCCCCCGAGTGTGTGATACAGAGACAGGGGGCGGTCTATTCATCCCCTGAGTCTGTGATGCAGACAAACGGGGCGGTCTATTCATCCCCTGAGTCTGTGATGCAGACAAACGGGGCGGTCTACTCATCCCCTGAGTCTGTGATACAGAGACAGGGGACGGTCTACTCATCCACTGAGTCTGTGAGACAGAGACAGGGGGCGTTCTGCTTATCCCCTCAGTTTGTGATACAGAGACAGGGGGCGGTCTACTCATCCCCTGATTCTGTGATACAGAGACAGGGGGCGGTCTGCTCATCCCCTCAGTTTGTGATACAGAGACAGGGGGCGGTCTACTCATCCCCTGAGTCTGTGATACAGAGACAGGGGGCGGTCTACTTATCCCCTCAGTATGTGATACAGAGACAGGGGGCGGTCTATTCATCCCCTGAGTCTGTGATGCAGACAAACGGGGCGGTCTACTCATCCCCTGAGTCTGTGATACAGAGAGAGGGGGCAGTCTGCTCATCCACTGAGTGTGTGTTACAGAGACAGGGGGCGGTCTACTCATCCCCTGAGTCTGTGATACAGAGACAGGGGGCGGTCTACTCATCCCCTGTGTCTGTGAGACAGAGACAGGGGGCAGTCTGCTCATCCCCTGAATCAATGACACAGAGACAGGGGGCGGTCTACTTATCCCCTGAATCAATGATACAGAGACAGGGGGCGGTCTACTTATCCCCCGAGTCTGTGATACAGAGACAGGGGGCAGTCTACTCATCCCCTGAGTCTGTGATACAGAGACAGGGGGCAGTCTACTCATCCACTGAGTCTGTGATACAGAGACAGGTGACGGTCTAATCATCCCCTGAGTCTGTGATACAGAGACAGGAGGCGGTCTACTCATCCCCTGAGTCTGTGATACAGAGACAGGGGGCAGTCTACTCATCCCCTGAGTCTGTGATACAGAGACAGGGCTCGGTCTACTCATCCCCCGAGTCCATGAGACAGAGACAGGGGGTGGTCTACTCATCCCCCGAGAGTGTGATACAGAGACATGGGGCGGTCTACTCATACCCTGAGTCTGTGATACAGAGACAGGGGGCAGTCTGCTCATCGCCTCAGTATGTGATACAGAGACAGGGGGCGGTCTACTCATCCCCTGAGTCTGTGAGACAGAGACAGGGGGCGGTCTACTCATCCCCTAAGTCTGTGATACAGAGACAGAGGGCGATCTCCTCATCCCCTGAGTCTGTGTTTCAGAGACAGGGGGCGGTCTACTCATCCCCTCAGTTTGTGACACAGAGACAGGGGGCGGTATACCCATCCCCTGAGTCTGTGATACAGAGACAGGGGGCAGTCTGCTCATCCACTGAGTGTGTGATACAAAGACAGGGGGCGGTCTGCTTATCCCCTCAGTTTGTGATACAGAGACAGGGGGCGGTCTACTCATCCCCTGAGTCTGTGATGCAGAGACAGGGGGCAGTCTGCTCATCCCTTCAGTTAGTGATACAGAGACAGGGGGCGGTCTACTCATCCACTGAGTGTGTGATACAAAGACAGGGGACGGTCTACTCATCCCCTCAGTTTGTGATACAGAGACAGGGGGCAGTCTGCTCATCCCCTAAATTTGTGATACAGAGACAGGGGGCGGTCTCCTTATCCGCTCAGTTTGTGATACAGAGACAGGGGGCGGTCTACTCATCCCCTCAGTTTGTGGTCCAGAGACAGGGGGCGGTCTCCTCATCCCTTGAGTCTATGGTCCAGAGACAGGGGGCGGTCTACTCATCCACTGAGTCTGTAATACAGGGACAGAAGGCGGTCTACTCATCTCCTGAGTTTGTGATACAGAGACAGGGGACGGTCTACTCATCCCCTCAGTTTGTGATACAGAGACAGGGGGCAGTCTGCTCATCCCCTAAATTTGTGATACAGAGACAGGGGGCGGTCTCCTTATCCCCTCAGTTTGTGATACAGAGACAGGGGGCGGTCTACTCATCCCCTGAGTCTGTGATCCAGAGACAGGGGGTGTTCTACTCATCCCCTCAGTTTGTGATACAGAGACAGCGGGCGGTCTACTCATCACCTGAGTCTGTGATACAGAGACAGGGGGCGGTCTACTCATCCCCTGAGTCTGTGATACAGAGACAGCGGGCGGTCTACTCATCACCTGAGTCTGTGATACAGAGACAGGGGGCGGTCTACTCATCACCTGAGTCTGTGATACAGAGACTGGGGGCGGTCTACTCATCCCCCGAGTGTGTGATACAGAGACAGGGGGCGGTCTATTCATCCCCTGAGTCTGTGATGCAGACAAACGGGGCGGTCTACTCATCCCCTGAGTCTGTGATACAGAGAGAGGGGGCAGTCTGCTCATCCACTGAGTGTGTGATACAAAGACAGGGGACGGTCTACTCATCCACTGAGTCTGTGAGACAGAGACAGGGGGCGTTCTGCTTATCCCCTCAGTTTGTGATACAGAGACAGGGGGCGGTCTACTCATCCCCTGATTCTGTGATACAGAGACAGGGGGCGGTCTGCTCATCCCCTCAGTTTGTGATACAGAGACAGGGGGCGGTCTACTCATCCCCTGAGTCTGTGATACAGAGACAGGGGGCGGTCTACTTATCCCCTCAGTATGTGATACAGAGACAGGGGGCGGTCTATTCATCCCCTGAGTCTGTGATGCAGACAAACGGGGCGGTCTACTCATCCCCTGAGTCTGTGATACAGAGAGAGGGGGCAGTCTGCTCATCCACTGAGTGTGTGTTACAGAGACAGGGGGTGGTCTATTCATCCCCTGAGTCTGTGATGCAGACAAACGGGGCGGTCTGCTCATCCCCTCAGTTTGTGATACAGAGACAGGGGGTGGTCTACTTATCCCCTCAGTATGTGATACAGAGACAGGGGGCGGTCTACTCATCCCCTGAGTCTGTGATACAGAGACAGGGGGCAGTCTGCTCATCCACTGAGTGTGTGATACAAAGACAGGGGACGGTCTACTCATCCACTGAGTCTGTGAGACAGAGACAGGGGGCGTTCTGCTTATCCCCTCAGTTTGTGATACAGAGACAGGGGGCGGTCTACTCATCCCCTGATTCTGTGATACAGAGACAGGGGGCAGTCTGCTCATCCCCTCAGTTTGTGATACAGAGACAGGGGGCGGTCTACTCATCCCCTGATTCTGTGATACAGAGACAGGGGGCAGTCTGCTCATCCCCTCAGTTTGTGATACAGAGACAGGGGGCGGTCTACTCATCCCCTGAGTCTGTGATGCAGAGACAGGGGGCAGTCTGCTCATCCCCTCAGTTTGTGATACAGAGACAGGGGACGGTCTACTCATCCCCTCAGTTTGTGATACAGAGACAGGGGGCGGTCTACTCATCCCCTAAATTTGTGAAACAGAGACAGGGGGCGGTCTACTTATCCCCTCAGTATGTGATACAGAGACAGGGGGTGGTCTACTCATCCCCTGAGTCTTTGATACAGAGACAGGGGCCGGTCTACCCATCCACTGAGTCTGTGATGCCTAGACAGGGGGCGGTCTACTCATTCCCTGAATCAATGATGCAGAGTCAGGGGGCGGTCTACTCATCCCCTGGGTCTGTGATAGAGAGGAATGGGGCGGTCTCCTCATCCCCTGAGTCTGTGATACAGAGACAGGGGGCGGTCTACTCATCCCCTCAGTTTGTGATACAGTGACAGGGGGCGGTCTACTCATCCCCTGAGTCAGTGATACAGAGACAGGGGCGGTCTACTTATCCCCTCAGTTTGTGAAACAGAGACAGGGGGCGGTCTACTCATCCACTGAGTTTGTGATACAGGGACAGGTGACGGTCTACTCATCCCCTGAGTCTGTGAGACAGAGACAGGGGGCAGTCTACTCATCCCCTGAATCAATGATACAGAGACAGGGGGCGGTCTACTCATCCCCCGAGTCTGTGATACAGAGACAGGGGGCGATCTACTCATCCCCTGAGTCTGTGATACAGAGACAGGGGGCGGTCTACTCATCCCCTGAGTCTGAGATACAGAGACAAGGGGCAGTTTACTCATCCCCTGGGTCTGTGATAGAGAGGAAGGGGGCGGTCTACACATCCCCTGAGTCTGTGATACAGTGAGAGGGGGCGATCTTCTCATCCCCTCAGTTTGTGATACAGTGACAGGGGGTTGTCTACTCATCCCCTGAGTCTGTGATACAGAGACAGGGGGCGGTCTACTCATCCCCTCAGTTTGTGATACAGAGACAGGGGGCGGTCTCCTCATCCCCTGAGTCTGTGATGCAGAGACAGGGGGCAGTCTGCTCATCCCCTCAGTATGTGATACAGAGACAAGGGGCGGTTTACTCATCCCCTGGGTCTGTGATATAGAGGAAGGGGGCGGTGTACTCATCCCCTGAGTCTGTGATACAGAGACAGGGGGCGGTCTACTCATCCCCCGAGTGTGTGATACTGAGACAGGGGGCGCTCTACTTATCCCCTGAGTCTGTGATACAGAGAAAGGGGGCAGTCTGCTCATCCCCTGAGTGTGTGATACAGAGACAGGGGGCAGTCTGCTCATCCCCTCAGAATGTGATGCAGAGACAGGGGGCGGTCTACTCATCCCCTTAATCTGTAATACAGAGACAGGGGGCGATCTTCTCATCCACTGACTCTGTGAAACAGAGACAGGTGACGGTCTACTCATCCACTGACTCTGTGATACAGAGACAGGGGGCGGTCTACTCATCCCCTGAGTGTATGATACAGTGACAGGGGGCAGTCTGCTCCTCCCCTCAGTATGTGATGCAGAGACAGGGGGCGGTCTACTCATCCCCTCAGTCTGTGATACAGAGACAGGGGGCGATCTTCTCATCCACTGAGTCTATGAAACAGAGACAGGTGACGGTCTACTCATCCACTGACACTGTGATACAGAGACAGGGACTGTCTACTCATCCACTGAGTGTGTGATACAGAGACAGGGGGCGGTCTACTTATCCCCTAAATTTGTGTGACAAAGACAGGGGGCGGTCTACTTATCCCCTCAGTATGTGATACAGAGACAGGGGGCGGTCTACTCATCCCCTGACTCTGTGAGACAGAGACAGGGGGCGGTCTTCTCATCCACTGTGTCTTTGACACAGAGACAGGTGACGTTCTACTCATCCCCTGAATCAATGATCCAGAGACAGGGGGCGGTCTACTCTATCCCCTGAGTGTGAGATACAGAGACAGGGGGCGGTCTACTCATCCCCTGAGTCTGAGATACAGACACAAGGGGCAGTTTACTCATCTCCTGAGTCTGTGATACAGAGACAGGGGGCAGTCTGCTCATCCCCTCAGTATGTGATACAGAGACAGGGGGCGGTCTACTCATCCCCTGGGTCTGTGATATAGAGGAAGAGGGCGGTGTACTCATCCCCTGAGTCTGTGATACAGAGACAGGGTGCGGTCTACTCATCCCCCGAGTGTGTGATACTGAGACAGGTGGCGCTCTACTCATCCCCTGGGTCTGTGATACAGAGATAGGGGGCGGTCTACTCATCCACTGAGTCTGTGTGACAGAGACAGGGGGCGTTCTGCTTATCCCCTCAGTTTGTGATACAGAGACAGGGGGCGGTCTACTCATCCCCTGAATCTGTGATACAGAGACAGGGGGCAGTCTGCTCATCCCCTCAGTTTGTGATACAGAGACAGCGGGCGGTCTACTCATCCCCTGAGTCTGTGATGCAGAGACAGGGGGCAGTCTGCTCATCCCCTCAGTTTGTGATACAGAGACAGGGGGCGGTCGACTCATCCCCTGAGTCTTTGATACAGAGACAGGGGGCAGTCTGCTCATCCACTGAGTCTGTGATACAAAGACAGGGGACGGTCTACTCATCCCCTCAGTTTGTGATACAGAGACAGGGGGCGGTCAACTCATCCCCTAAATTTGTGAAACAGAGACAGGGGGCGGTCTACTTATCCCCTCAGTATGTGATACAGAGACAGGGGGTGGTCTACTCATCCCCTGAGTCTTTGATACAGAGACAGGGGCCGGTCTACCCATCCACTGAGTCTGTGATGCCTCGACAGGGGGCGGTCTACTCATTCCCTGAATCAATGATACAGAGTCAGGGGGCGGTCTACTCATCCCCTGGGTCTGTGATAGAGAGGAAGGGGGCGGTCTACTCATCCCCTGAGTCTGTGATACAGAGACAGGGGGCGGTCTACTCATCCCCTCAGTTTGTGATACAGTGACAGGGGGCGGTCTACTCATCCCCTGAGTCAGTGATACAGAGACAGGGGCGGTCTACTTATCCACTGAGTTTGTGATACAGAGACAGGTGACGGTCTACTCATCCCCTGAGTCTGTGAGACAGAGACAGGGGGCAGTCTACTCATCCCCTGAATCAATGATACAGAGACAGGGGGCGGTCTACTCATCCCCCGAGTCTGTGATACAGAGACAGGGGGCGATCTACTCATCCCCCGAGTCTGTGATACAGAGACAGGGGGCGGTCGACTCATCACCTGAGTCTGAGATACAGAGACAAGGGGCAGTTTACTCATCCCCTGGGTCTGTGATAGAGAGGAAGGGGGCGGTCTACACATCCCCTCAGTTTGTGATACAGAGACAGGGCGCGGTCTCCTCATCCCCTGAGTCTGTGATGCAGAGACAGGGGGCAGTCTGCTCATCCCCTCAGTATGTGATACAGAGACAAGGGGCGGTCTACTCATCCCCTGGGTCTGTGATATAGAGGAAGGGGGCGGTGTACTCATCCCCTGAGTCTGTGATACAGAGACAGGGGGCGGTCTACTCATCCCCCGAGTGTGTGATACTGAGACAGGGGGCGCTCTACTTATCCCCTGAGTCTGTGATACAGAGAAAGGGGTCGGTCTACTCATTCCCTGAGTGTGTGATACAGAGACAGGGGGCAGTCTGCTCATCCCCTGAGTGTGTGATACAGAGACAGGGGGCAGTCTGCTCATCCCCTCAGAATGTGATGCAGAGACAGGGGGCGGTCTACTCATCCACTTAATCTGTAATACAGAGACAGGGGGCGATCTTCTCATCCACTGACTCTGTGAAACAGAGACAGGTGACGGTCTACTCATCCACTGACTCTGTGATACAGAGACAGGGGGCGGTCTACTCATCCCCTGAGTGTATGATACAGTGACAGGGGGCAGTCTGCTCATCCCCTCAGTATGTGATGCAGAGACAGGGGGCGGTCTACTCATCCCCTCAGTCTGTGATACAGAGACAGGGGGCGATCTTCTCATCCACTGAGTCTATGAAACAGAGACAGGTGACGGTCTACTCATCCACTGACACTGTGATACAGAGACAGGGACTGTCTACTCATCCACTGAGTGTGTGATACAGAGACAGGGGGCGGTCTACTTATCCCCTAAATTTGTGTGACAAAGACAGGGGGCGGTCTACTTATCACCTCAGTATGTGATACAGAGACAGGGGGCGGTCTACTCATCCCCTGACTCTGTGAGACAGAGACAGGGGGCGGTCTTCTCATCCACTGTGTCTTTGACACAGAGACAGGTGACGTTCTACTCATCCCCTGAATCAATGATCCAGAGACAGGGGGCGGTCTACTCATCCCCTGAGTGTGAGATACAGAGACAGGGGGCGGTCTACTCATCCCCTGAGTCTGAGATACAGAGACAAGGGGCAGTTTACTCATCTCCTGAGTCTGTGATACAGAGACAGGGGGCGGTCTACTCATCCCCTCAGTTTGTGATACAGTGACAGGGGGCGGTCTACTCATCCCCTGAGTCTGTGCTACAGAGACAGGGGGCGGTCTACTCATCCCCTGAGTCTGTGATACAGAGACAGGGGGCGGTCTACTCATCCCCTCAGTTTGTGATGCAGAGACAGGGGGCGGTCTACTCATCCCCTGAGTCTGTGAAACAGAGACAGGGGGCAGTCTGCTCATCCCCTCAGTATGTGATACAGAGACATGGGGCGGTCTACTCATCCCCTGGGTCTGTGATATAGAGGAAGGGGGCGGTGTACTCATCCCCTGAGTCTGTGATACAGAGATAGGGGGCGGTCTACTCATCCACTGAGTCTGTGAGACAGAGACAGGGGGCGTTCTGCTTATCCCCTCAGTTTGTGATACAGAGACAGGGGGCGGTCTACTCATCCCCTGATTCTGTGATACAGAGACAGGGGGCAGTCTGCTCATCCCCTCAGTTTGTGATACAGAGACAGCGGGCGGTCTACTCATCCCCTGAGTCTGTGATGCAGAGACAGGGGGCAGTCTGCTCATCCCCTCAGTTTGTGATACAGAGACAGGGGGCGGTCGACTCATCCCCTGAGTCTTTGATACAGAGACAGGGGGCAGTCTGCTCATCCACTGAGTCTGTGATACAAAGACAGGGGACGGTCTACTCATCCCCTCAGTTTGTGATACAGAGACAGGGGGCGGTCTACTCATCCCCTAAATTTGTGAAACAGAGACAGGGGGCGGTCTACTTATCCCCTCAGTATGTGATACAGAGACAGGGGGTGGTCTACTCATCCCCTGAGTCTTTGATACAGAGACAGGGGCCGGTCTACCCATCCACTGAGTCTGTGATGCCTCGACAGGGCGCGGTCTGCTCATTCCCTGAATCAATGATACAGAGTCAGGGGGCGGTCTACTCATCCCCTGGGTCTGTGATAGAGAGGAAGGGGGCGGTCTACTCATCCCCTGAGTCTGTGATACAGAGACAGGGGGCGGTCTACTCATCCCCTCAGTTTGTGATACAGTGACAGGGGGCGGTCTACTCATCCCCTGAGTCAGTGATACAGAGACAGGGCGGTCTACTTATCCACTGAGTTTGTGATACAGAGACAGGTGACGGTCTACTCATCCCCTGAGTCTGTGAGACAGAGACAGGGGGCAGTCTACTCATCCCCTGAATCAATGATACAGAGACAGGGGGCGGTCTACTCATCCCCAGAGTCTGTGATACAGAGACAGGGGGCGATCTACTCATCCCCCGAGTCTGTGATACAGAGACAGGGGGCGGTCGACTCATCACCTGAGTCTGAGATACAGAGACAAGGGGCAGTTTACTCATCCCCTGGGTCTGTGATAGAGAGGAAGGGGGCGGTCTACACATCCCCTCAGTTTGTGATACAGAGACAGGGGGCGGTCTCCTCATCCCCTGAGTCTGTGATGCAGAGACAGGGGGCAGTCTGCTCATCCCCTCAGTATGTGATACAGAGACAAGGGGCGGTCTACTCATCCCCTGGGTCTGTGATATAGAGGAAGGGGGCGGTGTACTCATCCCCTGAGTGTGTGATACTGAGACAGGGGGCGCTCTACTTATCCCCTGAGTCTGTGATACAAAGAAAGGGGGCGGTCTACTCATTCCCTGAGCCTGTGATACAGAGACAGGGGGCGAACTACTCATCCCCTGAGTGTGTGATACAGAGACAGGGGGCGGTCTACTCATCCCCTCAGTTTGTGATACAGTGACAGGGGGCGGTCTACTCATCCCCTGAGTCAGTGATACAGAGACAGGGGCGGTCTACTTATCCCCTCAGTTTGTGAAACAGAGACAGGGGGCGGTCTACTCATCCACTGAGTTTGTGATACAGAGACAGGTGACGGTCTACTCATCCCCTGAGTCTGTGAGACAGAGACAGGGGGCAGTCTACTCATCCCCTGAATCAATGATACAGAGACAGGGGGCGGTCTACTCATCCCCCGAGTCTGTGATACAGAGACAGGGGGCGATCTACTCATCCCCCGAGTCTGTGATACAGTGAGAGGGGGCGATCTTCTCATCCCCTCAGTTTGTGATACAGAGACAGGGGGCGATCTACTCATCCCCCGAGTCTGTGATACAGTGAGAGGGGGCGGTCTACTCATCCCCTGGGTCTGTGATATAGAGGAAGGGTGCGGTGTACTCATCCCCTGAGTCTGTGATACAGAGACAGGGGGCGGTCTACTCATCCCCCGAGTGTGTGATACTGAGACAGGGGGCGATCTGCTCATCCCCTCAGAATGTGATGCAGAGACAGGGGGCGGTCTACTCATTCCCTGAGCCTGTGATACAGAGACAGGGGGCGATCTGCTCATCCCCTGAGTGTGTGATACAGAGACAGGGGGCAGTCTGCTCATCCCCTCAGAATGTGATGCAGAGACAGGGGGCGGTCTACTCATCCCCTTAATCTGTAATACAGAGACAGGGGGCGATCTTCTCATCCAGTGAGTCTGTGAAACAGAGACAGGTGACGGTCTACTCATCCACTGACTCTGTGATACAGAGACAGGGGTCGGTCTACTCATCCCCTGAGTGTGTGATACAGAGACAGGGGGCAGTCTGCTCATCCCCTCAGTATGTGATGCAGAGACAGGGGGCGGTCTACTCATCCCCTCAGTCTGTGATACAGAGACAGGGGGCGATCTTCTCATCCACTGAGTCTGTGAAACAGAGACAGGTGACGGTCTACTCATTCACTGACACTGTGATACAGAGACAGGGACTGTCTACTCATCCACTGAGTGTGTGATACAGAGACAGGGGGCGGTCTACTTATCCCCTAAATTTGTGTGACAAAGAAAGGGGGCGGTCTACCTATCCCCTCAGTATGTGATACAGAGACAGGGGGCGGTCTTCTCATCCACTGAGTCTGTGACACAGAGACAGGTGACGTTCTACTCATCCCCTGAATCAATGATCCAGAGACAGGGGGCGGTCTACTCATCCCCTGAGTGTGAGATACAGAGACAGGGGGCGGTCTACTCATCCCCTGAGTCTGAGATACAGAGACAAGGGGCAGTTTACTCATCCCCTGAGTCTGTGATACAGAGACAGGGGGCGGTCTACTCATCCCCTCAGTTTGTGATACAGTGACAGGGGGCGGTCTACTCATCCCCTGAGTCTGTGATACAGAGACAGGGGGCGGTCTACTCATCCCCTGAGTCTGTGATACAGAGACAGGGGGCGGTCTACTCATCCCCTCAGTTTGTGATGCAGAGACAGGGGGCGGTCTACTCGTCCCCTGAGTCTGTGAAACAGAGACAGGGGGCAGTCTGCTCATCCCCTCAGTATGTGATACAGAGACAGGGGGCGGTCTACTCATCCCCTGGGTCTGTGATATAGAGGAAGGGGGCGGTGTACTCATCCCCTGAGTCTGTGATACAGAGACAGGGGGCGGTCTACTCATCCCCCGAGTGTGTGATACTGAGACAGGGGGCGCTCTACTCATCCCCTGAGTCTGTGATACAGAGATAGGGGGCGGTCTACTCATCCACTGAGTCTGTCATACAGAGACAGGGGGCGGTCTACTCATCACCTGAGTGTGTGATACAGAGAAAGGGGGTGGTCTACTCATTCCCTGAGCCTGTGATACAGAGACAGGGGGCGGTCTACACATCCCCTGAGTGTGTGATACAGAGACAGTGGGCAGTCTGCTCATCCCCTCAGTATGTGATGCAGAGACAGGGGGCGGTCAACTCATCCCCTCAGTCTGTGATCCAGAGACAGGGGGCGATCTTCTCATCCACTGAGTCTGTGAAACAGAGACAGGTGACGGTCTACTCATCCACTGACTCTGTGATACAGAGACAGGGGGCGGTCTACTCATCCCCAGAGTCTGTGATACAGAGACAGGGGGCAGCCTGCTCATCGCCTGAGTCTGTGACACAGAGACAGGGACTGTCTACTCATCCACTGAGTGTGTGATACAGAGACAGGGGGCGGTCTACTTATCCCCTAAATTTGTGTGACAAAGACAGGGGGCGGTCTACTTATCCCCTCATTATGTGATGCAGAGACAGGGGGCGGTCTACTCATCCCCTGACTCTGTGAGACAGAGACAGGGGGCGGTCTTCTCATCCACTGAGTCTGTGACACAGAGACAGGTGACGGTCTACTCATCCACTGACTCTGTGATACAGAGACAGGGGGTGGTCTTCTCATCCACTGAGTCTGTGACACAGAGACAGGTGACGGTCTACTCATCCCCTGAATCAATGATACAGAGACAGGGGGCGGTCTACTCATCCCCTGAGTCTGAGATACAGAGACAGGGGGCGGTCTACTCATCCCCTCAGTTTGTGATACAGTGACAGGGGGCGGTCTACTCATCCCCTCAGTTTGTGATACAGAGACAGGGGGCGGTCTACTCATCCCCTGATTCTGTGATCCAGAGACAGGGGGCGGTCTACTCATCCCCTCAGTCTGTGATACAGAGACAGGGGGCGGTCTACTCATCCCCTCAGTTTGTGATACAGAGACAGGGGGCGGTCTACTCATCCCCTGAGTCTGTGAAACAGAGACAGGGGGCAGTCTGCTCATCCCCTCAGTATGTGATACAGAGACAGGGGGCGGTCTACTCATCCCCTCAGTTTGTGATACAGTGACAGGGGGCGGTCTACTCATCCCCTGAGTCAGTGATACAGAGACAGGGCGGTCTACTTATCCACTGAGTTTGTGATACAGAGACAGGTGACGGTCTACTCATCCCCTGAGTCTGTGAGACAGAGACAGGGGGCAGTCTACTCATCCCCTGAATCAATGATACAGAGACAGGGGGCGGTCTACTCATCCCCAGAGTCTGTGATACAGAGACAGGGGGCGATCTACTCATCCCCCGAGTCTGTGATACAGAGACAGGGGGCGGTCGACTCATCACCTGAGTCTGAGATACAGAGACAAGGGGCAGTTTACTCATCCCCTGGGTCTGTGATAGAGAGGAAGGGGGCGGTCTACACATCCCCTCAGTTTGTGATACAGAGACAGGGGGCGGTCTCCTCATCCCCTGAGTCTGTGATGCAGAGACAGGGGGCAGTCTGCTCATCCCCTCAGTATGTGATACAGAGACAAGGGGCGGTCTACTCATCCCCTGGGTCTGTGATATAGAGGAAGGGGGCGGTGTACTCATCCCCTGAGTGTGTGATACTGAGACAGGGGGCGCTCTACTTATCCCCTGAGTCTGTGATACAAAGAAAGGGGGCGGTCTACTCATTCCCTGAGCCTGTGATACAGAGACAGGGGGCGAACTACTCATCCCCTGAGTGTGTGATACAGAGACAGGGGGCGGTCTACTCATCCCCTCAGTTTGTGATACAGTGACAGGGGGCGGTCTACTCATCCCCTGAGTCAGTGATACAGAGACAGGGGCGGTCTACTTATCCCCTCAGTTTGTGAAACAGAGACAGGGGGCGGTCTACTCATCCACTGAGTTTGTGATACAGAGACAGGTGACGGTCTACTCATCCCCTGAGTCTGTGAGACAGAGACAGGGGGCAGTCTACTCATCCCCTGAATCAATGATACAGAGACAGGGGGCGGTCTACTCATCCCCCGAGTCTGTGATACAGAGACAGGGGGCGATCTACTCATCCCCCGAGTCTGTGATACAGTGAGAGGGGGCGATCTTCTCATCCCCTCAGTTTGTGATACAGAGACAGGGGGCGATCTACTCATCCCCCGAGTCTGTGATACAGTGAGAGGGGGCGGTCTACTCATCCCCTGGGTCTGTGATATAGAGGAAGGGTGCGGTGTACTCATCCCCTGAGTCTGTGATACAGAGACAGGGGGCGGTCTACTCATCCCCCGAGTGTGTGATACTGAGACAGGGGGCGATCTGCTCATCCCCTCAGAATGTGATGCAGAGACAGGGGGCGGTCTACTCATTCCCTGAGCCTGTGATACAGAGACAGGGGGCGATCTGCTCATCCCCTGAGTGTGTGATACAGAGACAGGGGGCAGTCTGCTCATCCCCTCAGAATGTGATGCAGAGACAGGGGGCGGTCTACTCATCCCCTTAATCTGTAATACAGAGACAGGGGGCGATCTTCTCATCCAGTGAGTCTGTGAAACAGAGACAGGTGACGGTCTACTCATCCACTGACTCTGTGATACAGAGACAGGGGTCGGTCTACTCATCCCCTGAGTGTGTGATACAGAGACAGGGGGCAGTCTGCTCATCCCCTCAGTATGTGATGCAGAGACAGGGGGCGGTCTACTCATCCCCTCAGTCTGTGATACAGAGACAGGGGGCGATCTTCTCATCCACTGAGTCTGTGAAACAGAGACAGGTGACGGTCTACTCATTCACTGACACTGTGATACAGAGACAGGGACTGTCTACTCATCCACTGAGTGTGTGATACAGAGACAGGGGGCGGTCTACTTATCCCCTAAATTTGTGTGACAAAGAAAGGGGGCGGTCTACCTATCCCCTCAGTATGTGATACAGAGACAGGGGGCGGTCTTCTCATCCACTGAGTCTGTGACACAGAGACAGGTGACGTTCTACTCATCCCCTGAATCAATGATCCAGAGACAGGGGGCGGTCTACTCATCCCCTGAGTGTGAGATACAGAGACAGGGGGCGGTCTACTCATCCCCTGAGTCTGAGATACAGAGACAAGGGGCAGTTTACTCATCCCCTGAGTCTGTGATACAGAGACAGGGGGCGGTCTACTCATCCCCTCAGTTTGTGATACAGTGACAGGGGGCGGTCTACTCATCCCCTGAGTCTGTGATACAGAGACAGGGGGCGGTCTACTCATCCCCTGAGTCTGTGATACAGAGACAGGGGGCGGTCTACTCATCCCCTCAGTTTGTGATGCAGAGACAGGGGGCGGTCTACTCGTCCCCTGAGTCTGTGAAACAGAGACAGGGGGCAGTCTGCTCATCCCCTCAGTATGTGATACAGAGACAGGGGGCGGTCTACTCATCCCCTGGGTCTGTGATATAGAGGAAGGGGGCGGTGTACTCATCCCCTGAGTCTGTGATACAGAGACAGGGGGCGGTCTACTCATCCCCCGAGTGTGTGATACTGAGACAGGGGGCGCGCTACTCATCCCCTGAGTCTGTGATACAGAGATAGGGGGCGGCCTACTCATCCACTGAGTCTGTCATACAGAGACAGGGGGCGGTCTACTCATCACCTGAGTGTGTGATACAGAGAAAGGGGGTGGTCTACTCATTCCCTGAGCCTGTGATACAGAGACAGGGGGCGGTCTACACATCCCCTGAGTGTGTGATACAGAGACAGTGGGCAGTCTGCTCATCCCCTCAGTATGTGATGCAGAGACAGGGGGCGGTCAACTCATCCCCTCAGTCTGTGATCCAGAGACAGGGGGCGATCTTCTCATCCACTGAGTCTGTGAAACAGAGACAGGTGACGGTCTACTCATCCACTGACTCTGTGATACAGAGACAGGGGGCGGTCTACTCATCCCCAGAGTCTGTGATACAGAGACAGGGGGCAGCCTGCTCATCGCCTGAGTCTGTGACACAGAGACAGGGACTGTCTACTCATCCACTGAGTGTGTGATACAGAGACAGGGGGCGGTCTACTTATCCCCTAAATTTGTGTGACAAAGACAGGGGGCGGTCTACTTATCCCCTCATTATGTGATGCAGAGACAGGGGGCGGTCTACTCATCCCCTGACTCTGTGAGACAGAGACAGGGGGCGGTCTTCTCATCCACTGAGTCTGTGACACAGAGACAGGTGACGGTCTACTCATCCACTGACTCTGTGATACAGAGACAGGGGGTGGTCTTCTCATCCACTGAGTCTGTGACACAGAGACAGGTGACGGTCTACTCATCCCCTGAATCAATGATACAGAGACAGGGGGCGGTCTACTCATCCCCTGAGTCTGAGATACAGAGACAGGGGGCGGTCTACTCATCCCCTCAGTTTGTGATACAGTGACAGGGGGCGGTCTACTCATCCCCTCAGTTTGTGATACAGAGACAGGGGGCGGTCTACTCATCCCCTGATTCTGTGATCCAGAGACAGGGGGCGGTCTACTCATCCCCTCAGTCTGTGATACAGAGACAGGGGGCGGTCTACTCATCCCCTCAGTTTGTGATACAGAGACAGGGGGCGGTCTACTCATCCCCTGAGTCTGTGAAACAGAGACAGGGGGCAGTCTGCTCATCCCCTCAGTATGTGATACAGAGACAGGGGGCGGTCTACTCATCCCCTGGGTCTGTGATATAGAGGAAGGGGGCGGTGTACTCATCCCCTGAGTCTGTGATACAGAGACAGGGTGCGGTCTACTCATCCCCCGAGTGTGTGATACTGAGACAGGGGGCGCTCTACTCATCCCCTGAGTCTGTGATTCAGAGATGGGGGACGGTCTACTCATCCACTGAGTCTGTGATACAGAGACAGGGGGCGGTCTACTCATCCCCTGAGTGTGTGATACAGAGAAAGTGGGCGGTCTACTCATTCCCTGAGCCTGTGATACAGAGACAGGGGGCGGTCTACTCATCCCCTGAGTGTGTGATACAGAGACAGTGGGCAGTCTGCTCATCCCCTCAGTCTGTGATCCAGAGACAGGGGGCGATCTTCTCATCCACTGAGTCTGTGAAACAGAGACAGGTGACGGTCTACTCATCCACTGACTCTGTGATACAGAGACAGGGGGCGGTCTACTCATCCCCTGAGTCTGTGATACAGAGACAGGGGGCAGTCTGCTCATCGCCTGAGTCTGTGACACAGAGGCAGGGACTGTCTACTCATCCACTGAGTGTGTGATACAGAGACAGGGGGCGGTCTACTTATCCCCTAAATTTGTGTGACAAAGACAGGGGGCGGTCTACTTATCCCCTCATTATGTGATGCAGAGACAGGGGGCGGTCTTCTCATCCACTGAGTCTGTGACACAGAGACAGGTGACGGTCTCCTCATCCACTGACTCTGTGATACAGAGACAGGGGGCGGTCTTCTCATCCCCTGAGTCTGAGATACAGAGACAAGGGCCAGTTTACTCATCCCCTGGGTCTGTGATAAAGAGGAAGGGGGCGGTCTACTCATCCCCTGAGTCTGTGATCCAGAGACAGGGGGCGGTCTATTCATCCCCTCAGTTTGTGATACAGTGACAGGGGGCGGTCTACTCATCCCCTGAGTCTGTGATACAGAGACAGGGGGCGGTCTACTCATCCCCTGAGTCTGTGATACAGAGACAGGGGGCGGTCTACTCATCCCCTCAGTTTGTGATACAGAGACAGGGGGCGGTCTACTCATCCCCTGAGTTTGTGATCCAGAGACAGGGGGCGGTCTACTCATCCCCTGAGTCTGAGATACAGAGACAAGGGCCAGTTTACTCATCCCCTGGGTCTGTGATAAAGAGGAAGGGGGCGGTCTACTCATCCCCTGAGTCTGTGATACAGAGACAGGGGGCGGTCTACTCATCCCCTGAGTCTGTGATACAGAGACAGGGGGCGGTCTACTCATCCCCTCAGTTTGTGATACAGAGACAGGGGGCGGTCTACTCATCCCCTGAGTCTGTGATCCAGAGACAGGGGGCGGTCTACTCATCCCCTGAGTCTGTGATACAGAGACAGGGGGCGGTCTACTCATCCACTCAGTTTGTGATACAGAGACAGGGGGCGGTCTACTCATCACCTGAGTCTGTGAAACAGAGACAGGGGGCAGTCTGCTCATCCCCTCAGTATGTGATACAGAGACAGGGGGCGGTCTTCTCATCCCCTGAGTCTGTGATACAGAGACAGGGGGCAGTCTGCTCATCCCCTCAGTATGTGATACAGAGACAGGGGGTGGTCTACTCATCCCCTGAGTCTGTGAAACAGAGAGAGGGGGCTGTCTGCTCATCCCCTCAGTTTGTGATACAGAGACAGGGGGCGGTCTACTCATCCCCTGAATCTGAGATACAGACACAAGGGGCAGTTTACTCATCCCCTGGGTCTGTGATGGAGACGAAGGGGGCGGTCTACTCATCCCCTGAGTCTGTGATACAGAGACAGGGGGCGGTCTACTCATCCCGTGAGTCTGTGATACAGAGACAGGGGCCGGTCTACTCATCCCCTCATTTTGTGATACAGAGACAGGGGGCGGTCTACTCATCCCCTGAGTCTGTGATACAGAGACAGGGGGCAGTCTACTTATCCCCTAAATTTGTGTTACAAAGACAGGGGCCGGTCCATTTATCCCCTCAGTATGTGATACAGAGACAGGGGGTGGTCTACTCATCCCCTGAGTCAGTGATACAGAGACAGGGGCGGTCTACTTATCCCCTCAGTTTGTGAAACAGAGACAGGGGGTGGTCTACTCATCCACTGAGTCTGTGATACAGAGACAGGGGGCAGTCTACTTATCCCCTAAATTTGTGTTACAAAGACAGGGGGCGGTCCACTTATCCCCTCAGTATGTGATACAGAGACAGGGGGTGGTCTACTCATCCCCTGAGTCAGTGATACAGAGACAGGGGCGGTCTACTTATCCCCTCAGTTTGTGAAACAGAGACAGGGGGCGGTCTACTCATCCACTGAGTTTGTGATACAGAGACAGGTGACGGTCTACTCATCCCCTGAGTCTGTGAGACAGAGACAGGGGGCAGTCTACTCATCCCCTGAATCAATGATACAGCGACAGGGGGCTGTCTACTCATCCCCCGAGTCTGTGATACAGAGACAGGGGGCGATCTACTCATCCCCCGAGTCTGTGATACAGAGACCGGGGGCGGTCTACTCATCCCCTGAGTCTGAGATACAGAGACAAGGGGCAGTTTACTCATCCCCTGGGTCTGTGATAGAGAGGAAGGGGGCAGTCTACACATCCCCTGAGTCTGTGATACAGAGAGAGGGGGCGTTCTACTCATCCTCTCAGTTTGTGATACAGTGACAGGGGGTTGTCTACTCATCCCCTGAGTCTGTGATACAGAGACAGGGGGCGGTCTACTCATCCCCACAGTTTGTGATACAGAGACAGGGGGCGGTCTCCTCATCCCCTGAGTCTGTGATACAGAGACAGGGGGCAGTCTGCTCATCCCCTCAGTATGTGATACAGAGACAAGGGGCGGTCGACTCATCCCCTGGGTCTGTGATATAGAGGAAGGGGGCGGTGTACTCATCCCCTGAGTCTGTGGTACAGAGACAGGGGGCGGTCTACTTATCCACTGAGTCTGTGATACAGAGACAGGGGGCGGTCTACTCATCCCCTGAGTGTGTGATACCGAGAAAGGGGGCGGTCTACTCATTCCCTGAGCCTGTGATACAGAGACAGGGGCGGTCTACTCATCCACTGAGTGTGTGATACAGAGACAGGGGGCGGTCTACTCATTCCCTGAGCCTGTGATACAGAGACAGGGGGCAGTCTGCTCATCCCCTCAGTATGTGATGCAGAGACAGGCGGCGGTCTACTCATCCCCTCAGTCTGTGATACAGAGACAGGGGGCGGTCTACTCATCCCCTGAGTGTGTGATACAGAGACAGGGGGCGGTCTACTCATCCACTGAGTCTGTGAAACAGAGACAGGTGACGGTCTACTCATCCACTGACTCTGTGATACAGAGACAGGGGGCGGTCTACACATCCCCTGAGTGTGTGATACAGAGACAGGGGGCGGTCTACTCATCCCCTAAGTCTGTGATACAGAGACAGAGGGCGGTCTCCTCATCCCCTGAGTCTGTGTTTCAGAGACAGGGGGCGGTCTACTCATCCCCTCAGTTTGTGAAACAGAGACAGGGGGCGGTATACCCATCCCCTCAGTATGTGATACAGAGACAGGGGGCGGTCTACTCATCCCCTGAGTCTGTGATACAGAGACAGGGGGCAGTCTGCTCATCCACTGAGTGTGTGATACAAAGACAGGGGGCGGTCTGCTTATCCCCTCAGTTTGTGATACAGTGACAGGGTGCGGTCTACTCATCCACTGAGTCTGTGAAACAGAGACAGGTGATGGTCTACTCATCCACTGAGTGTGTGATACAGAGACAGGGGGCGGTCTACTCATCCCCTCAGTCTGTAATACAGAGACAGGGGGCGGTCTACTCATTCCCTGATCCTGTGATACAGAGACAGGGGGCGGTCTGCTCATCCCCTCAGTATGTGATGCAGAGACAGGGGGCGGTCTACTCATCCCCTCAGTCTGTAATGCAGAGACAGGGGGCGATCTTCTCATCCACTGAGTCTGTGAAACAGAGACAGGTGACGGTCTACTCATCCACTGACTCTGTGATACAGAGACAGGGGGCGGTCTACTCATCCCCTCAGTTTGTGATACAGTGACAGGGGGCGGACTACTCATCCCCTGAGTCTGTGATACAGAGACAGTGGGCGGTCTACTCATCCCCTGAGTCTGTGATACAGAGACAGGGGGCGGTCTACTCATCCCCTCAGTTTGTGATGCAGAGACAGGGGGCGGTCTACTCATCCCCTGAGTCTGTGAAACAGAGACAGGGGGCAATCTGCTCATCCCCTCAGTATGTGATACAGAGACAGGGGGCGGTCTACTCATCCCCTGGGTCTGTGATATAGAGGAAGGGGGCGGTGTACTCATCCCCTGAGTCTGTGATACAGAGACAGGGGGCGGTCTACTCATCCCCTCAGTTTGTGATACAGTGATAGGGGGCGGTCTACTCATCCCCTGAGTCTGTGATACAGAGACAGGGGGCGGTCTACTCATCCCCTGAGTCTGTGATACAGAGACAGAGGGCGGTCTACTCATCCCCTCAGTTTGTGATACAGTGACAGGGGGTTGTCTACTCATCCCCTGAGTCTGTGATACAGAGACAGGGGGCGGTCTACTCATCCCCACAGTTTGTGATACAGAGACAGGGGGCGGTCTCCTCATCCCCTGAGTCTGTGATACAGAGACAGGGGGCAGTCTGCTCATCCCCTCAGTATGTGATACAGAGACAAGGGGCGGTCGACTCATCCCCTGGGTCTGTGATATAGAGGAAGGGGGCGGTGTACTCATCCCCTGAGTCTGTGGTACAGAGACAGGGGGCGGTCTACTTATCCACTGAGTCTGTGATACAGAGACAGGGGGCGGTCTACTCATCCCCTGAGTGTGTGATACCGAGAAAGGGGGCGGTCTACTCATTCCCTGAGCCTGTGATACAGAGACAGGGGGCGGTCTACTCATCCACTGAGTGTGTGATACAGAGACAGGGGGCGGTCTACTCATTCCCTGAGCCTGTGATACAGAGACAGGGGGCGGTCTGCTCATCCCCTCAGTATGTGATGCAGAGACAGGCGGCGGTCTACTCATCCCCTCAGACTGTGATACAGAGACAGGGGGCGGTCTACTCATCCCCTGAGTGTGTGATACAGAGACAGGGGGCGGTCTACTCATCCACTGAGTCTGTGAAACAGAGACAGGTGACGGTCTACTCATCCACTGACTCTGTGATACAGAGACAGGGGGCGGTCTACACATCCCCTGAGTGTGTGATACAGAGACAGGGGGCAGTCTGCTCATCCCCTCAATATGTGATGCAGAGACAGGGGGCGGTCTACTCATCCCCTAAGTCTGTGATACAGAGACAGAGGGCGGTCTCCTCATCCCCTGAGTCTGTGTTTCAGAGACAGGGGGCGGTCTACTCATCCCCTCAGTTTGTGACACAGAGACAGGGGGCGGTATACCCATCCCCTCAGTATGTGATACAGAGACAGGGGGCGGTCTACTCATCCCCTGAGTCTGTGATACCGAGACAGGGGGCAGTCTGCTCATCCACTGAGTGTGTGATACAAAGACAGGGGGCGGTCTACTCATCCCCTGAGTCTGTGATACAGAGACAGGTGACGGTCTACTCATCCACTGAGTGTGTGATACAGAGACAGGGGGCGGTCTACTCATCCCCTCAGTCTGTAATACAGAGAAAGGGGGCGGTCTACTCATTCCCTGAGCCTGTGATACAGAGACAGGGGGCGGTCTGCTCATCCCCTCAGTATGTGATACAGAGACAGGGGGCGGTCTACTCATCCCCTCAGTCTGTAATACAGAGACAGGGGGCGGTCTACTCATTCCCTGAGCCTGTGATACAGAGACAGGGGGCGGTCTACTCATCCCCTCAGTCTGTAATGCAGAGACAGGGGGCGATCTTCTCATCCACTGAGTCTGTGAAACAGAGACAGGTGACGGTCTACTCATCCACTGACTCGGTGATACAGAGACAGGGGGCGGTCTACTCATCCCCTCAGTTTGTGATACAGTGACAGGGGGCGGTCTACTCATCCCCTGAGTCTGTGAGACAGAGACAGGGGGCTGTCTACTCATCCCCTGAGTCTGTGATACAGAGACAGGGGGCGGTCTACTCATCCCCTCAGTTTGTGATGCAGAGACAGGGGGCGGTCTACTCATCCCCTGAGTCTGTGAAACAGAGACAGGGGGCAGTCTGCTCATCCCCTCAGTATGTGATACAGAGACAGGGGGCGGTCTACTCATCCCCTGGGTCTGTGATATAGAGGAAGGGGGCGGTGTACTCATCCCCTGAGTCTGTGATACAGAGACAGGGGGCGGTCTACTCATCCCCCGAGTGTGTGATACTGAGACAGGGGGCGCTCTACTCATCCCCTGAGTCTGTGATACAGAGATAGGGGGCGGTCTACTCATCCCCTGAGTGTGTGATACAGAGAAAGGGGGCGGTCTACTCATTCCCTGAGCCTGTGATACAGAGACAGGGGGCGGTCTACTAATCCCCTGAGTGTGTGATACAGAGACAGTGGGCAGTCTGCTCATCCCCTCAGTATGTGATGCAGAGACAGGGGGCGGTCTACTCATCCCCTCAGTCTGTGATCCAGAGACAGGGGGCGATCTTCTCATCCACTGAGTCTGTGAAACAGAGCCAGGTGACGGTCTACTCATCCACTGACTCTGTGATACAGAGACAGAGGGCGGTCTACTCATCCCCTGAGTCTGTGATACAGAGACAGGGGGCAGCCTGCTCATCGCCTGAGTCTGTGACACAGAGACAGGGACTGTCTACTCATCCACTGAGTGTGTGATACAGAGACAGGGGGCGGTCTACTTATCCCCTAAATTTGTGTGACAAAGACAGGGGGCGGTCTACTTATCCCCTCATTATGTGATGCAGAGACAGGGGGCGTTCTACTCATCCCCTGACTCTGTGAGACAGAGACAGGGGGCGGTCTTCTCATCCGCTGAGTCTGTGACACAGAGACAGGTGACGGTCTACTCATCCACTGACTCTGTGATACAGAGACAGGTGACGGTCTACTCATCCCCTGAATCAATGATACAGAGACAGGGGGCGGTCTACTCATCCCCTGAGTCTGAGATACAGAGACAAGGGGCAGTTTACTCATACCCTGGGTCTGTGATAAAGAGGAAGGGGGCGGTCTACTCATCCCCTGAGTCTGTGATCCAGAGACAGGGGGCGGTCTACTCATCCCCTCAGTTTGTGATACAGTGACAGGGGGCGGTCTACTCATCCCCTGAGTCTGTGATACAGAGACAGGGGGCGGTCTACTCATCCCCTCAGTTTGTGATACAGAGACAGGGGGCGGTCTACTCATCCCCTGATTCTGTGATCCAGAGACAGGGGGCGGTCTACTCATCCCCTGAATCTGAGATACAGACACAGGGGCCAGTTTACTCATCCCTTGGGTCTGTGATGGAGACGAAGGGGGCGGTCTACTCATCCCCTGAGTCTGTGAAACAGAGACAGGTGATGGTCTACTCATCCATTGAGTGTGTGATACAGAGACAGGGGGCGGTCTACTCATCCCCTCATTCTGTAATACAGAGACAGGGGGCGGTCTACTCATTCCCTGATCCTGTGATACAGAGACAGGGGGCGGTCTGCTCATCCCCTCAGTATGTGATGCAGAGACAGGGGGCGGTCTACTCATCCCCTCAGTCTGTAATGCAGAGACAGGGGGCGATCTTCTCATCCACTGAGTCTGTGAAACAGAGACAGGTGACGGTCTACTCATCCACTGACTCTGTGATACAGAGACAGGGGGCGGTCTACTCATCCCCTCAGTTTGCGATACAGTGACAGGGGGCGGTCTACTCATCCCCTGAGTCTGTGATACAGAGACAGGGGGCGGTCTACTCATCCCCTGAGTCTGTGATACAGAGACAGGGGGCGGTCTACTCATCCCCTCAGTTTGTGATGCAGAGACAGGGGGCGGTCTACTCATCCCCTGAGTCTGTGAAACAGAGACAGGGGGCAATCTGCTCATCCCCTCAGTATGTGATACAGAGACAGGGGGCGGTCTACTCATCCCCTGGGTCTGTGATATAGAGGAAGGGGGCGGTGTACTCATCCCCTGAGTCTGTGATACAGAGACAGGGGGCGGTCTACTCATCCCCTCAGTTTGTGATACAGTGACAGGGGGCGGTCTACTCATCCCCTGAGTCTGTGATACAGAGACAGGGGGCGGTCTACTCATCCCCTGAGTCTGTGATACAGAGACAGGGGGCGGTCTACTCATCCCCTCAGTTTGTGATACAGTGACAGGGGGTTGTCTACTCATCCCCTGAGTCTGTGATACAGAGACAGGGGGCGGTCTACTCATCCCCACAGTTTGTGATACAGAGACAGGGGGCGGTCTCCTCATCCCCTGAGTCTGTGATACAGAGACAGGGGGCAGTCTGCTCATCCCCTCAGTATGTGATACAGAGACAAGGGGCGGTCGACTCATCCCCTGGGTCTGTGATATAGAGGAAGGGGGCGGTGTACTCATCCCCTGAGTCTGTGGTACAGAGACAGGGGGCGGTCTACTTATCCACTGAGTCTGTGATACAGAGACAGGGGGCGGTCTACTCATCCCCTGAGTGTGTGATACCGAGAAAGGGGGCGGTCTACTCATTCCCTGAGCCTGTGATACAGAGACAGGGGGCGGTCTACTCATCCACTGAGTGTGTGATACAGAGACAGGGGGCGGTCTACTCATTCCCTGAGCCTGTGATACAGAGACAGGGGGCGGTCTGCTCATCCCCTCAGTATGTGATGCAGAGACAGGCGGCGGTCTACTCATCCCCTCAGTCTGTGATACAGAGACAGGGGGCGGTCTACTCATCCCCTGAGTGTGTGATACAGAGACAGGGGGCGGTCTACTCATCCACTGAGTCTGTGAAACAGAGACAGGTGACGGTCTACTCATCCACTGACTCTGTGATACAGAGACAGGGGGCGGTCTACACATCCCCTGAGTGTGTGATACAGAGACAGGGGGCAGTCTGCTCATCCCCTCAGTATGTGATGCAGAGACAGGGGGCGGTCTACTCATCCCCTAAGTCTGTGATACAGAGACAGAGGGCGGTCTCCTCATCCCCTGAGTCTGTGTTTCAGAGACAGGGGGCGGTCTACTCATCCCCTCAGTTGTGACACAGAGACAGGGGGCGGTATACCCATCCCTCAGTTTGTGATACAGTGACAGGGGGCGGTCTACTCATCCCCTGAGTCTGTGATACAGAGACAGGGGGCGGTCTACTCATCCCCTGAGTCTGTGATACAGAGACAGGGGGCAGTCTGCTCATCCACTGAGTGTGTGATACAAAGACAGGGGGCAGTCTGCTTATCCCCTCAGTTTGTGATACAGAGACAGGGGGCGGTCTACTCATCCACTGAGTCTGTGAAACAGAGACAGGTGACGGTCTACTCATCCACTGAGTGTGTGATACAGAGACAGGGGGCGGTCTACTCATCCCCTCAGTCTGTAATACAGAGAAAGGGGGCGGTCTACTCATCCCCTGAGTCTGTGATACAGAGACAGGGGGCAGTCTGCTCATCCACTGAGTGTGTGATACAAAGACAGGGGGCGGTCTGCTTATCCCCTCAGTTTGTGATACAGAGACAGGGGGCGGTCTACTCATCCACTGAGTCTGTGAAACAGAGACAGGTGACGGTCTACTCATCCACTGAGTGTGTGATACAGAGACAGGGGGCGGTCTACTCATTCCCTCAGTCTGTAATACAGAGAAAGGGGGCGGTCTACTCATTCCCTGAGCCTGTGATACAGAGGCAGGGGGCGGTCTGCTCATCCCCTCAGTATGTGATACAGAGACAGGGGGCGGTCTACTCATCCCCTCAGTCTGTAATACAGAGACAGGGGGCGGTCTACTCATTCCCTGAGCCTGTGATACAGAGACAGGGGGCGGTCTACTCATCCCCTCAGTCTGTAATGCAGAGACAGGGGGCGATCTTCTCACCCACTGAGTCTGTGAAACAGAGACAGGTGACGTTCTACTCATCCACTGACTCGGTGATACAGAGACAGGGGGCGGTCTACTCATCCCCTCAGTTTGTGATACAGTGACAGGGGGCGGTCTACTCATCCCCTGAGTCTGTGAGACAGAGACAGGGGGCTGTCTACTCATCCCCTGAGTCTGTGATACAGAGACAGGGGGCGGTCTACTCATCCCCTCAGTTTGTGATGCAGAGACAGGGGGCGGTCTACTCATCCCCTGAGTCTGTGAAACAGAGACAGGGGGCAGTCTGCTCATCCCCTCAGTATGTGATACAGAGACAGGGGGCGGTCTACTCATCCCCTGGGTCTGTGATATAGAGGAAGGGGGCGGTGTACTCATCCCCTGAGTCTGTGATACAGAGACAGGGGGCGGTCTACTCATCCCCCGAGTGTGTGATACTGAGACAGGGGGCGCTCTACTCATCCCCTGAGTCTGTGATACAGAGATAGGGGGCGGTCTACTCATCCCCTGAGTGTGTGATACAGAGAAAGGGGGCGGTCTACTCATTCCCTGAGCCTGTGATACAGAGACAGGGGGCGGTCTACTAATCCCCTGAGTGTGTGATACAGAGACAGTGGGCAGTCTGCTCATCCCCTCAGTATGTGATGCAGAGACAGGGGGCGGTCTACTCATCCCCTCAGTCTGTGATCCAGAGACAGGGGGCTTTCTTCTCATCCACTGAGTCTGTGAAACAGAGCCAGGTGACGGTCTACTCATCCACTGACTCTGTGATACAGAGACAGAGGGCGGTCTACTCATCCCCTGAGTCTGTGATACAGAGACAGGGGGCAGCCTGCTCATCGCCTGAGTCTGTGACACAGAGACAGGGACTGTCTACTCATCCACTGAGTGTGTGATACAGAGACAGGGGGCGGTCTACTTATCCCCTAAATTTGTGTGACAAAGACAGGGGGCGGTCTACTTATCCCCTCATTATGTGATGCAGAGACAGGGGGCGTTCTACTCATCCCCTGACTCTGTGAGACAGAGACAGGGGGCGGTCTTCTCATCCGCTGAGTCTGTGACACAGAGACAGGTGACGGTCTACTCATCCACTGACTCTGTGATACAGAGACAGGGGGCGGTCTTCTCATCCACTGAGTCTGTGACACAGAGACAGGTGACGGTCTACTCATCCCCTGAATCAATGATACAGAGACAGGGGGCGGTCTACTCATCCCCTGAGTCTGAGATACAGAGACAAGGGGCAGTTTACTCATCCCCTGGGTCTGTGATAAAGAGGAAGGGGGCGGTCTACTCATCCCCTGAGTCTGTGATCCAGAGACAGGGGGCGGTCTACTCATCCCCTCAGTTTGTGATACAGTGACAGGGGGCGGTCTACTCATCCCCTGAGTCTGTGATACAGAGACAGGGGGCGGTCTACTCATCCCCTCAGTTTGTGATACAGAGACAGGGGGCGGTCTACTCATCCCCTGATTCTGTGATCCAGAGACAGGGGGCGGTCTACTCATCCCCTGAATCTGAGATACAGACACAAGGGCCAGTTTACTCATCCCTTGGGTCTGTGATGGAGACGAAGGGGGCGGTCTACTCATCCCCTGAGTCTGTGAAACAGAGACAGGTGATGGTCTACTCATCCATTGAGTGTGTGATACAGAGACAGGGGGCGGTCTACTCATCCCCTCATTCTGTAATACAGAGACAGGGGGCGGTCTACTCATTCCCTGATCCTGTGATACAGAGACAGGGGGCGGTCTGCTCATCCCCTCAGTATGTGATGCAGAGACAGGGGGCGGTCTACTCATCCCCTCAGTCTGTAATGCAGAGACAGGGGGCGATCTTCTCATCCACTGAGTCTGTGAAACAGAGACAGGTGACGGTCTACTCATCCACTGACTCTGTGATACAGAGACAGGGGGCGGTCTACTCATCCCCTCAGTTTGCGATACAGTGACAGGGGGCGGTCTACTCATCCCCTGAGTCTGTGATACAGAGACAGGGGGCGGTCTACTCATCCCCTGAGTCTGTGATACAGAGACAGGGGGCGGTCTACTCATCCCCTCAGTTTGTGATGCAGAGACAGGGGGCGGTCTACTCATCCCCTGAGTCTGTGAAACAGAGACAGGGGGCAATCTGCTCATCCCCTCAGTATGTGATACAGAGACAGGGGGCGGTCTACTCATCCCCTGGGTCTGTGATATAGAGGAAGGGGGCGGTGTACTCATCCCCTGAGTCTGTGATACAGAGACAGGGGGCGGTCTACTCATCCCCTCAGTTTGTGATACAGTGACAGGGGGCGGTCTACTCATCCCCTGAGTCTGTGATACAGAGACAGGGGGCGGTCTACTCATCCCCTGAGTCTGTGATACAGAGACAGGGGGCGGTCTACTCATCCCCTCAGTTTGTGATACAGTGACAGGGGGTTGTCTACTCATCCCCTGAGTCTGTGATACAGAGACAGGGGGCGGTCTACTCATCCCCACAGTTTGTGATACAGAGACAGGGGGCGGTCTCCTCATCCCCTGAGTCTGTGATACAGAGACAGGGGGCAGTCTGCTCATCCCCTCAGTATGTGATACAGAGACAAGGGGCGGTCGACTCATCCCCTGGGTCTGTGATATAGAGGAAGGGGGCGGTGTACTCATCCCCTGAGTCTGTGGTACAGAGACAGGGGGCGGTCTACTTATCCACTGAGTCTGTGATACAGAGACAGGGGGCGGTCTACTCATCCCCTGAGTGTGTGATACCGAGAAAGGGGGCGGTCTACTCATTCCCTGAGCCTGTGATACAGAGACAGGGGGCGGTCTACTCATCCACTGAGTGTGTGATACAGAGACAGGGGGCGGTCTACTCATTCCCTGAGCCTGTGATACAGAGACAGGGGGCGGTCTGCTCATCCCCTCAGTATGTGATGCAGAGACAGGCGGCGGTCTACTCATCCCCTCAGTCTGTGATACAGAGACAGGGGGCGGTCTACTCATCCCCTGAGTGTGTGATACAGAGACAGGGGGCGGTCTACTCATCCACTGAGTCTGTGAAACAGAGACAGGTGACGGTCTACTCATCCACTGACTCTGTGATACAGAGACAGGGGGCGGTCTACACATCCCCTGAGTGTGTGATACAGAGACAGGGGGCAGTCTGCTCATCCCCTCAGTATGTGATGCAGAGACAGGGGGCGGTCTACTCATCCCCTAAGTCTGTGATACAGAGACAGAGGGCGGTCTCCTCATCCCCTGAGTCTGTGTTTCAGAGACAGGGGGCGGTCTACTCATCCCCTCAGTTGTGACACAGAGACAGGGGGCGGTATACCCATCCCTCAGTTTGTGATACAGTGACAGGGGGCGGTCTACTCATCCCCTGAGTCTGTGATACAGAGACAGGGGGCGGTCTACTCATCCCCTGAGTCTGTGATACAGAGACAGGGGGCAGTCTGCTCATCCACTGAGTGTGTGATACAAAGACAGGGGGCAGTCTGCTTATCCCCTCAGTTTGTGATACAGAGACAGGGGGCGGTCTACTCATCCCCTGAGTGTGTGATACAGAGACAGGGGGCAGTCTGCTCATCCCCTCAGTATGTGATGCAGAGACAGGGGGCGGTCTACTCATCCCCTAAGTCTGTGATACAGAGACAGAGGGCGGTCTCCTCATCCCCTGAGTCTGTGTTTCAGAGACAGGGGGCGGTCTACTCATCCCCTCAGTTGTGACACAGAGACAGGGGGCGGTATACCCATCCCTCAGTTTGTGATACAGTGACAGGGGGCGGTCTACTCATCCCCTGAGTCTGTGATACAGAGACAGGGGGCGGTCTACTCATCCCCTGAGTCTGTGATACAGAGACAGGGGGCAGTCTGCTCATCCACTGAGTGTGTGATACAAAGACAGGGGGCGGTCTGCTTATCCCCTCAGTTTGTGATACAGAGACAGGGGGCGGTCTACTCATCCACTGAGTCTGTGAAACAGAGACAGGTGACGGTCTACTCATCCACTGAGTGTGTGATACAGAGACAGGGGGCGGTCTTCTCATCCCCTCAGTCTGTAATACAGAGAAAGGGGGCGGTCTACTCATTCCCTGAGCCTGTGATACAGAGACAGGGGGCGGTCTGCTCATCCCCTCAGTATGTGATACAGAGACAGGGGGCGGTCTACTCATCCCCTCAGTCTGTAATACAGAGACAGGGGGCGGTCTACTCATTCCCTGAGCCTGTGATACAGAGACAGGGGGCGGTCGACTCATCCCCTCAGTCTGTAATGCAGAGACAGGGGGCGATCTTCTCATCCACTGAGTCTGTGAAACAGAGACAGGTGACGGTCTACTCATCCACTGACTCGGTGATACAGAGACAGGGGGCGGTCTACTCATCCCCTCAGTTTGTGATACAGTGACAGGGGGCGGTCTACTCATCCCCTGAGTCTGTGAGACAGAGACAGGGGGCTGTCTACTCATCCCCTGAGTCTGTGATACAGAGACAGGGGGCGGTCTACTCATCCCCTCAGTTTGTGATGCAGAGACAGGGGGCGGTCTACTCATCCCCTGAGTCTGTGAAACAGAGACAGGGGGCAGTCTGCTCATCCCCTCAGTATGTGATACAGAGACAGGGGGCGGTCTACTCATCCCCTGGGTCTGTGATATAGAGGAAGGGGGCGGTGTACTCATCCCCTGAGTCTGTGATACAGAGACAGGGGGCGGTCTACTCATCCCCCGAGTGTGTGATACTGAGACAGGGGGCGCTCTACTCATCCCCTGAGTCTGTGATACAGAGATAGGGGGCGGTCTACTCATCCACTGAGTCTGTGATACAGAGACAGGGGGCGGTCTACTCATCCCCTGAGTGTGTGATACAGAGAAAGGGGGCGGTCTACTCATTCCCTGAGCCTGTGATACAGAGACAGGGGGCGGTCTACTAATCCCCTGAGTGTGTGATACAGAGACAGTGGGCAGTCTGCTCATCCCCTCAGTATGTGATGCAGAGACAGGGGGCGGTCTACTCATCCCCTCAGTCTGTGATCCAGAGACAGGGGGCGATCTTCTCATCCACTGAGTCTGTGAAACAGAGCCAGGTGACGGTCTACTCATCCACTGACTCTGTGATACAGAGACAGAGGGCGGTCTACTCATCCCCTGAGTCTGTGATACAGAGACAGGGGGCAGCCTGCTCATCGCCTGAGTCTGTGACACAGAGACAGGGACTGTCTACTCATCCACTGAGTGTGTGATACAGAGACAGGGGGCGGTCTACTTATCCCCTAAATTTGTGTGACAAAGACAGGGGGCGGTCTACTTATCCCCTCATTATGTGATGCAGAGACAGGGGGCGGTCTTCTCATCCACTGAGTCTGTGACACAGAGACAGGTGACGGTCTACTCATCCACTGACTCTGTGATACAGAGACAGGTGGTGGTCTTCTCATCCACTGAGTCTGTGACACAGAGACAGGTGACGGTCTACTCATCCCCTGAATCAATGATACAGAGACAGGGGGCGGTCTACTCATCCCCTGGGTCTGTGATAAAGAGGAAGGGGGCGGTCTACTCATCCCCTGAGTCTGTGATCCAGAGACAGGGGGCGGTCTACTCATCCCCTCAGTTTGTGATACAGTGACAGGGGGCGGTCTACTCATCCCCTGAGTCTGTGATACAGAGACAGGGGGCGGTCTACTCATCCCCTCAGTTTGTGATACAGAGACAGGGGGCGGTCTACTCATCCCCTGATTCTGTGATCCAGAGACAGGGGGCGGTCTACTCATCCCCTGAATCTGAGATACAGACACAAGGGCCAGTTTACTCATCCCCTGGGTCTGTGATGGAGACGAAGGGGGCGGTCTACTCATCCCCTGAGTCTGTGATACAGAGACAGGGGGCGGTCTACTCATCCCCTGAGTCTGTGATACAGAGACAGGGGCCGGTCTACTCATCCCCTCATTTTGTGATACAGAGACAGGGGGCGGTCTACTCATCCCCTGAGTCTGTGATACAGAGACAGGGGGCAGTCTACTTATCCCCTAAATTTGTGTTACAAAGACAGGGGGCGGTCCACTTATCCCCTCAGTATGTGATACAGAAACAGGGGGTGGTCTACTCATCCCCTGAGTCAGTGATACAGAGACAGGGGCGGTCTACGTATCCCCTCAGTTTGTGAAACAGAGACAGGGGGCGGTCTACTCATCCACTGAGTCTGTGATAAAGAGGAAGGGGGCGGTCTACTCATCCCCTGAGTCTGTGATCCAGAGACAGGGGGCGGTCTACTCATCCCCTCAGTTTGTGATACAGTGACAGGGGGCGGTCTACTCATCCCCTGAGTCTGTGATACAGAGACAGGGGGCGGTCTACTCATCCCCTCAGTTTGTGATACAGAGACAGGGGGCGGTCTACTCATCCCCTGATTCTGTGATCCAGAGACAGGGGGCGGTCTACTCATCCCCTGAATCTGAGATACAGACACAAGGGCCAGTTTACTCATCCCTTGGGTCTGTGATGGAGACGAAGGGGGCGGTCTACTCATCCCCTGAGTCTGTGAAACAGAGACAGGTGATGGTCTACTCATCCATTGAGTGTGTGATACAGAGACAGGGGGCGGTCTACTCATCCCCTCATTCTGTAATACAGAGACAGGGGGCGGTCTACTCATTCCCTGATCCTGTGATACAGAGACAGGGGGCGGTCTGCTCATCCCCTCAGTATGTGATGCAGAGACAGGGGGCGGTCTACTCATCCCCTCAGTCTGTAATGCAGAGACAGGGGGCGATCTTCTCATCCACTGAGTCTGTGAAACAGAGACAGGTGACGGTCTACTCATCCACTGACTCTGTGATACAGAGACAGGGGGCGGTCTACTCATCCCCTCAGTTTGCGATACAGTGACAGGGGGCGGTCTACTCATCCCCTGAGTCTGTGATACAGAGACAGGGGGCGGTCTACTCATCCCCTGAGTCTGTGATACAGAGACAGGGGGCGGTCTACTCATCCCCTCAGTTTGTGATGCAGAGACAGGGGGCGGTCTACTCATCCCCTGAGTCTGTGAAACAGAGACAGGGGGCAATCTGCTCATCCCCTCAGTATGTGATACAGAGACAGGGGGCGGTCTACTCATCCCCTGGGTCTGTGATATAGAGGAAGGGGGCGGTGTACTCATCCCCTGAGTCTGTGATACAGAGACAGGGGGCGGTCTACTCATCCCCTCAGTTTGTGATACAGTGACAGGGGGCGGTCTACTCATCCCCTGAGTCTGTGATACAGAGACAGGGGGCGGTCTACTCATCCCCTGAGTCTGTGATACAGAGACAGGGGGCGGTCTACTCATCCCCTCAGTTTGTGATACAGTGACAGGGGGTTGTCTACTCATCCCCTGAGTCTGTGATACAGAGACAGGGGGCGGTCTACTCATCCCCACAGTTTGTGATACAGAGACAGGGGGCGGTCTCCTCATCCCCTGAGTCTGTGATACAGAGACAGGGGGCAGTCTGCTCATCCCCTCAGTATGTGATACAGAGACAAGGGGCGGTCGACTCATCCCCTGGGTCTGTGATATAGAGGAAGGGGGCGGTGTACTCATCCCCTGAGTCTGTGGTACAGAGACAGGGGGCGGTCTACTTATCCACTGAGTCTGTGATACAGAGACAGGGGGCGGTCTACTCATCCCCTGAGTGTGTGATACCGAGAAAGGGGGCGGTCTACTCATTCCCTGAGCCTGTGATACAGAGACAGGGGGCGGTCTACTCATCCACTGAGTGTGTGATACAGAGACAGGGGGCGGTCTACTCATTCCCTGAGCCTGTGATACAGAGACAGGGGGCGGTCTGCTCATCCCCTCAGTATGTGATGCAGAGACAGGCGGCGGTCTACTCATCCCCTCAGTCTGTGATACAGAGACAGGGGGCGGTCTACTCATCCCCTGAGTGTGTGATACAGAGACAGGGGGCGGTCTACTCATCCACTGAGTCTGTGAAACAGAGACAGGTGACGGTCTACTCATCCACTGACTCTGTGATACAGAGACAGGGGGCGGTCTACACATCCCCTGAGTGTGTGATACAGAGACAGGGGGCAGTCTGCTCATCCCCTCAGTATGTGATGCAGAGACAGGGGGCGGTCTACTCATCCCCTAAGTCTGTGATACAGAGACAGAGGGCGGTCTCCTCATCCCCTGAGTCTGTGTTTCAGAGACAGGGGGCGGTCTACTCATCCCCTCAGTTGTGACACAGAGACAGGGGGCGGTATACCCATCCCTCAGTTTGTGATACAGTGACAGGGGGCGGTCTACTCATCCCCTGAGTCTGTGATACAGAGACAGGGGGCGGTCTACTCATCCCCTGAGTCTGTGATACAGAGACAGGGGGCAGTCTGCTCATCCACTGAGTGTGTGATACAAAGACAGGGGGCGGTCTGCTTATCCCCTCAGTTTGTGATACAGAGACAGGGGGCGGTCTACTCATCCACTGAGTCTGTGAAACAGAGACAGGTGACGGTCTACTCATCCACTGAGTGTGTGATACAGAGACAGGGGGCGGTCTTCTCATCCCCTCAGTCTGTAATACAGAGAAAGGGGGCGGTCTACTCATTCCCTGAGCCTGTGATACAGAGACAGGGGGCGGTCTGCTCATCCCCTCAGTATGTGATACAGAGACAGGGGGCGGTCTACTCATCCCCTCAGTCTGTAATACAGAGACAGGGGGCGGTCTACTCATTCCCTGAGCCTGTGATACAGAGACAGGGGGCGGTCGACTCATCCCCTCAGTCTGTAATGCAGAGACAGGGGGCGATCTTCTCATCCACTGAGTCTGTGAAACAGAGACAGGTGACGGTCTACTCATCCACTGACTCGGTGATACAGAGACAGGGGGCGGTCTACTCATCCCCTCAGTTTGTGATACAGTGACAGGGGGCGGTCTACTCATCCCCTGAGTCTGTGAGACAGAGACAGGGGGCTGTCTACTCATCCCCTGAGTCTGTGATACAGAGACAGGGGGCGGTCTACTCATCCCCTCAGTTTGTGATGCAGAGACAGGGGGCGGTCTACTCATCCCCTGAGTCTGTGAAACAGAGACAGGGGGCAGTCTGCTCATCCCCTCAGTATGTGATACAGAGACAGGGGGCGGTCTACTCATCCCCTGGGTCTGTGATATAGAGGAAGGGGGCGGTGTACTCATCCCCTGAGTCTGTGATACAGAGACAGGGGGCGGTCTACTCATCCCCCGAGTGTGTGATACTGAGACAGGGGGCGCTCTACTCATCCCCTGAGTCTGTGATACAGAGATAGGGGGCGGTCTACTCATCCACTGAGTCTGTGATACAGAGACAGGGGGCGGTCTACTCATCCCCTGAGTGTGTGATACAGAGAAAGGGGGCGGTCTACTCATTCCCTGAGCCTGTGATACAGAGACAGGGGGCGGTCTACTAATCCCCTGAGTGTGTGATACAGAGACAGTGGGCAGTCTGCTCATCCCCTCAGTATGTGATGCAGAGACAGGGGGCGGTCTACTCATCCCCTCAGTCTGTGATCCAGAGACAGGGGGCGATCTTCTCATCCACTGAGTCTGTGAAACAGAGCCAGGTGACGGTCTACTCATCCACTGACTCTGTGATACAGAGACAGAGGGCGGTCTACTCATCCCCTGAGTCTGTGATACAGAGACAGGGGGCAGCCTGCTCATCGCCTGAGTCTGTGACACAGAGACAGGGACTGTCTACTCATCCACTGAGTGTGTGATACAGAGACAGGGGGCGGTCTACTTATCCCCTAAATTTGTGTGACAAAGACAGGGGGCGGTCTACTTATCCCCTCATTATGTGATGCAGAGACAGGGGGCGGTCTTCTCATCCACTGAGTCTGTGACACAGAGACAGGTGACGGTCTACTCATCCACTGACTCTGTGATACAGAGACAGGTGGTGGTCTTCTCATCCACTGAGTCTGTGACACAGAGACAGGTGACGGTCTACTCATCCCCTGAATCAATGATACAGAGACAGGGGGCGGTCTACTCATCCCCTGGGTCTGTGATAAAGAGGAAGGGGGCGGTCTACTCATCCCCTGAGTCTGTGATCCAGAGACAGGGGGCGGTCTACTCATCCCCTCAGTTTGTGATACAGTGACAGGGGGCGGTCTACTCATCCCCTGAGTCTGTGATACAGAGACAGGGGGCGGTCTACTCATCCCCTCAGTTTGTGATACAGAGACAGGGGGCGGTCTACTCATCCCCTGATTCTGTGATCCAGAGACAGGGGGCGGTCTACTCATCCCCTGAATCTGAGATACAGACACAAGGGCCAGTTTACTCATCCCCTGGGTCTGTGATGGAGACGAAGGGGGCGGTCTACTCATCCCCTGAGTCTGTGATACAGAGACAGGGGGCGGTCTACTCATCCCCTGAGTCTGTGATACAGAGACAGGGGCCGGTCTACTCATCCCCTCATTTTGTGATACAGAGACAGGGGGCGGTCTACTCATCCCCTGAGTCTGTGATACAGAGACAGGGGGCAGTCTACTTATCCCCTAAATTTGTGTTACAAAGACAGGGGGCGGTCCACTTATCCCCTCAGTATGTGATACAGAAACAGGGGGTGGTCTACTCATCCCCTGAGTCAGTGATACAGAGACAGGGGCGGTCTACGTATCCCCTCAGTTTGTGAAACAGAGACAGGGGGCGGTCTACTCATCCACTGAGTCTGTGAGACAGAGACAGGGGGCGGTCTACTCATCCACTGAGTCTGTGAGACAGAGACAGGGGGCGGTCTACTCATCCACTGAGTTTGTGATACAGAGACAGGTGACGGTCTACTCATCCCCTGAGTCTTTGAGACAGAGACAGGGGGCAGTCTACTCATCCCCTGAATCAATGATACAGCGACAGGGGGCTGTCTACTCATCCCCCGAGTCTGTGATACAGAGACAGGGGGCGATCTACTCATCCCCCGAGTCTGTGATACAGAGACCGGGGGCGGTCTACTCATCCCCTGAGTCTGAGATACAGAGACAAGGGGCAGTTTACTCATCCCCTGGGTCTGTGATAGAGAGGAAGGGGGCAGTCTACACATCCCCTGAGTCTGTGATACAGAGAGAGGGGGCGTTCTACTCATCCCCTCAGTTTGTGATACAGTGACAGGGGGTTGTCTACTCATCCCCTGAGTCTGTGATACAGAGACAGGGGGCGGTCTACTCATCCCCACAGTTTGTGATACAGAGACAGGGGGCGGTCTCCTCATCCCCTGAGTCTGTGATACAGAGACAGGGGGCAGTCTGCTCATCCCCTCAGTATGTGATACAGAGACAAGGGGCAGTCGACTCATCCCCTGGGTCTGTGATATAGAGGAAGGGGGCGGTGTACTCATCCCCTGAGTCTGTGGTACAGAGACAGGGGGCGGTCTACTTATCCACTGAGTCTGTGATACAGAGACAGGGGGCGGTCTACTCATCCACTGAGTGTGTGATACCGAGAAAGGGGGCGCTCTACTCATTCCCTGAGCCTGTGATACAGAGACAGGGGGCGGTCTACTCATCCACTGAGTGTGTGATACAGAGACAGGGGGCGGTCTACTCATTCCCTGAGCCTGTGATACAGAGACAGGGGCCGGTCTGCTCATCCCCTCAGTATGTGATGCAGAGACAGGCGGCGGTCTACTCATCCCCTCAGTCTGTGATACAGAGACAGGGGGCGGTCTACTCATCCCCTGAGTGTGTGATACAGAGACAGGGGGCGGTCTACTCATCCAATGAGTCTGTGAAACAGAGACAGGTGACGGTCTACTCATCCACTGACTCTGTGATACAGAGACAGGGGGCGGTCTACACATCACCTGAGTGTGTGATACAGAGACAGGGGGCAGTCTGCTCATCCCCTCAGTATGTGATGCAGAGACAGGGGGCGGTCTACTCATCCCCTAAGTCTGTGATACAGAGACAGAGGGCGGTCTCCTCATCCCCTGAGTCTGTGTTTCAGAGACAGGGGGCGGTCTACTCATCCCCTCAGTTTGTGACACAGAGACAGGGGGCGGTATACCCATCCCCTCAGTATGTGATACAGAGACAGGGGGCGGTCTACTCATCACCTGAGTCTGTGATACAGAGACAGGGGGCAGTCTGCTCATCCACTGAGTGTGTGATACAAAGACAGGGGGCGGTCTGCTTATCCCCTCAGTTTGTGATACAGAGACAGGGGGCGGTCTACTCATCCACTGAGTCTGTGAAACAGAGACAGGTGACGGTCTACTCATCCACTGAGTGTGTGATACAGAGACAGGGGGCGGTCTACTCATCCCCTCAGTCTGTAATACAGAGACAGGGGGCGGTCTACTCATTCCCTGAGCCTGTGATACAGAGACAGGGGGCGGTCTGCTCATCCCCTCAGTATGTGATGCAGAGACAGGGGGCGGTCTACTCATCCCCTCAGTCTGTAATGCAGAGACGGGGGCGATCTTCTCATCCACTGAGTCTGTGAAACAGAGACAGGTGACGGTCTACTCATCCACTGACTCTGTGATACAGAGACAGGGGGCGGTCTACTCATCCCCTCAGTTTGTGATACAGTGACAGGGGGCGGTCTACTCATCCCCTGAGTCTGTGATACAGAGACAGGGGGCGGTCTACTCATCCCCTGAGTCTGTGATACAGAGACAGGGGGCGGTCTACTCACCCCTCAGTTTGTGATGCAGAGACAGGGGGCGGTCTACTCATCCCCTGAGTCTGTGAAACAGAGACAGGGGGCAATCTGCTCATCCCCTCAGTATGTGATACAGAGACAGGGGGCGGTCTACTCATCCACTGGGTCTGTGATATAGAGGAAGGGGGCGGTGTACTCATCCCCTGAGTCTGTGATACAGAGACCGGGGGCGGTCTACTCATCCCCTCAGTTTGTGATACAGTGACAGGGGGCGGTCTACTCATCCCCTGAGTCTGTGATACAGAGACAGGGGGCGGTCTACTCATCCCCTGAGTCTGTGATACAGAGACAGGGGGCGGTCTACTCATCCCCTCAGTTTGTGATACAGTGACAGGGGGTTGTCTACTCATCCCCTGAGTCTGTGATACAGAGACAGGGGGCGGTCTACTCATCCCCACAGTTTGTGATAGAGAGACAGGGGGCGGTCTCCTCATCCCCTGAGTCTGTGATACAGAGACAGGGGGCAGTCTGCTCATCCCCTCAGTATGTGATACAGAGACAAGGGGCGGTCGACTCATCCCCTGGGTCTGTGATATAGAGGAAGGGGGCGGTCTACTTATCCACTGAGTCTGTGATACAGAGACAGGGGGCGGTCTACTCATCCACTGAGTGTGTGATACAGAGACAGGGGGCGGTCTACTCATTCCCTGAGCCTGTGATACAGAGACAGGGGGCGGTCTGCTCATCCACTGAGTCTGTGAAACAGAGACAGGTGACGGTCTACTCATCCACTGACTCTGTGATACAGAGACAGGGGGCGGTCTACACATCCCCTGAGTGTGTGATACAGAGACAGGGGGCGGTCTACTCATCCCCTAAGTCTGTGATACAGAGACAGAGGGCGGTCTCCTCATCCCCTGAGTCTGTGTTTCAGAGACAGGGGGCGGTCTACTCATCCCCTCAGTTTGTGACACAGAGACAGGGGGCGGTATACCCATCCCCTCAGTATGTGATACAGAGACAGGGGGCAGTCTGCTCATCCACTGAGTGTGTGATACAAAGACAGGGGGCAGTCTGCTCATCCACTGAGTGTGTGATACAAAGACAGGGGGCGGTCTGCTTATCCCCTCAGTTTGTGATACAGAGACAGGGGGCGGTCTACTCATCCCCTCAGTCTGTGATACAGAGACAGGGGGCGGTCTACTCATCCCCTGAGTGTGTGATACAGAGACAGGGGGCGGTCTACTCATCCACTGAGTCTGTGAAACAGAGACAGGTGACGGTCTACTCATCCACTGACTCTGTGATACAGAGACAGGGGGCGGTCTACACATCACCTGAGTGTGTGATACAGAGACAGGGGGCAGTCTGCTCATCCCCTCAGTATGTGATGCAGAGACAGGGGGCGGTCTACTCATCCCCTAAGTCTGTGATACAGAGACAGAGGGCGGTCTCCTCATCCCCTGAGTCTGTGTTTCAGAGACAGGGGGCGGTCTACTCATCCCCTCAGTTTGTGACACAGAGACAGGGGGCGGTATACCCATCCCCTCAGTATGTGATACAGAGACAGGGGGCGGTCTACTCATCACCTGAGTCTGTGATACAGAGACAGGGGGCAGTCTGCTCATCCACTGAGTGTGTGAGACAAAGACAGGGGGCGGTCTGCTTATCCCCTCAGTTTGTGATACAGAGACAGGGGGCGGTCTACTCATCCACTGAGTCTGTGAAACAGAGACAGGTGACGGTCTACTCATCCACTGAGTGTGTGATACAGAGACAGGGGGCGGTCTACTCATCCCCTCAGTCTGTAATACAGAGACAGGGGGCGGTCTACTCATTCCCTGAGCCTGTGATACAGAGACAGGGGGCGGTCTGCTCATCCCCTCAGTATGTGATGCAGAGACAGGGGGCGGTCTACTCATCCCCTCAGTCTGTAATGCAGAGACAGGGGGCGATCTTCTCATCCACTGAGTCTGTGAAACAGAGACAGGTGACGGTCTACTCATCCACTGACTCTGTGATACAGAGACAGGGGGCGGTCTACTCATCCCCTCAGTTTGTGATACAGAGACAGGGGGCTGTCTACTCATTCCCTGAATCAATGATACAGAGACAGGGGGCGGTGCACACATCCCCCGAGTCTGTGATACAGAGACAGGGGGCTGTCTACTCATTCCCTGAGTTTGTGATACAGAGACAGGGGGCGGTCTACTCATCCCCTGAATCTGAGATACAGACACAAGGGGCAGTTTACTCATCCCCTGGGTCTGTGATGGAGACGAAGGGGGCGGTCTACTCATCCCCTGAGTCTGTGATACAGAGACAGGGGGCGGTCTACTCATCCCCTGAGTCTGTGATACAGAGACAGGGGCCGGTCTACTCATCCCCTCATTTTGTGATACAGAGACAGGGGGCGGTCTACTCATCCCCTGAGTCTGTGATACAGAGACAGGGGGCAGTCTACTTATCCCCTAAATTTGTGTTACAAAGACAGGGGGCGGTCCACTTATCCCCTCAGTATGTGAGACAGAGACAGGGGGTGGTCTACTCATCCCCTGAGTCAGTGATACAGAGACAGGGGCGGTCTACTTATCCCCTCAGTTTGTGAAACAGAGACAGGGGGTGGTCTACTCATCCACTGAGTCTGTGATACAGAGACAGGGGGCAGTCTACTTATCCCCTAAATTTGTGTTACAAAGACAGGGGGCGGTCTACTTATCCCCTCATTTTGTGATACAGAGACAGGGGGTGGTCTACTCATCCCCTGAGTCAGTGATACAGAGACAGGGGCGGTCTACTTATCCCCTCAGTTTGTGAAACAGAGACAGGGGGCGGTCTACTCATCCACTGAGTTTGTGATACAGAGACAGGTGACGGTCTACTCATCCCCTGAGTCTGTGAGACAGAGACAGGGGGTGGTCTACTCATCCCCTGAGTCAGTGATACAGAGACAGTGGCGGTCTACTTATCCCCTAAATTTGTGTTACAAAGACAGGGGGCGGTCTACTTATCCCCTCATTTTGTGATACAGAGACAGGGGGTGGTCTACTCATCCCCTGAGTCAGTGATACAGAGACAGGGGCGGTCTACTTATCCCCTCAGTTTGTGAAACAGAGACAGGGGGCGGTCTACTCATCCACTGAGTTTGTGATACAGAGACAGGTGACGGTCTACTCATCCCCTGAATCAATGATACAGAGACAGGGGGCGGTCTACTCATCCACTGAGTTTGTGATACAGAGACAGGTGACGGTCTACTCATCCCCCGAGTCTGTGATACCGAGACAGGGGGCGATCTACTCATCCCCCGAGTCTGTGATACAGAGACCGGGGGCGGTCTACTCATCCCCTGAGTCTGAGATACAGAGACAAGGGGCAGTTTACTCATCCCCTGGGTCTGTGATAGAGAGGAAGGGGGCAGTCTACACATCCCCTGAGTCTGTGATACAGAGAGAGGGGGCGTTCTACTCATCCCCTCAGTTTGTGATACAGTGACAGGGGGTTGTCTACTCATCCCCTGAGTCTGTGATACAGAGACAGGGGGCGGTCTACTCATCCCCACAGTTTGTGATGCAGAGACAGGGGGCGTTCTGCTCATCCCCTCAGTATGTGATACAGAGACAAGGGGCGGTCGACTCATCCCCTGGGTGTGTGATATAGAGGAAGGGGGCGGTGTACTCATCCCCTGAGTCTATGGTACAGAGACAGGGGGCGGTCTACTCATCCCCTGAGTGTGTGATACCGAGAAAGGGGGCGGTCTACTCATTCCCTGAGCCTGTGATACAGAGACAGGGGACGGTCTACTCATCCACTGAGTGTGTGATACAGAGACAGGGGGCGGTCTACTCATTCCCTGAGCCTGTGATACAGAGACAGGGGGCGGTCTGCTCATCCCCTCAGTATGTGATGCAGAGACAGGCGGCGGTCTACTCATCCCCTCAGTCTGTGATACAGAGACAGGGGGCGGTCTACTCATCCCCTGAGTGTGTGATACAGAGACAGGGGGCGGTCTACTCATCCACTGAGTCTGTGAAACAGAGACAGGTGACGGTCTACTCATCCACTGACTCTGTGATACAGAGACAGGGGGCGGTCTACACATCCCTTGAGTGTGTGATACAGAGACAGGGGGCAGTCTGCTCATCCCCTCAGTATGTGATGCAGAGACAGGGGGCGGTCTACTCATCCCCTAAGTCTGTGATACAGAGACAGAGGCCGGTCTCCTCATCCCCTGAGTCTGTGTTTCAGAGACAGGGGGCGGTCTACTCATCCCCTCAGTTTGTGACACAGAGACAGGGGGCGGTATACCCATCACCTCAGTATGTGATACAGAGACAGGGGGCGGTCTACTCATCCCCTGAGTCTGTGATACAGTGACAGGGGGCAGTCTGCTCATCCACTGAGTGTGTGATACAAAGACAGGGGGCGGACTACTCATCCACTGAGTCTGTGAAACAGAGACAGGTGACGGTCTACTCATCCACTGAGTGTGTGATACAGAGACAGGGGGCGGTCTGCTCATCCCCTCAGTATGTGATGCAGAGACAGGGGGCGGTCTACTCATCCCCTCAGTCTGTAATGCAGAGACAGGGGGCGATCTTCTCATCCACTGAGTCTGTGATACAGAGACAGGTGACGGTCTACTCATCCACTGACTCTGTGATACAGAGACAGGGGGCGGTCTATTCATCCCCTGAGTGTGTGATACAGAGACAGGGGGCGGTCTACTCATCCACTGAGTCTGTGAAACAGAGACAGGTGACGGTCTACTCATCCACTGACTCTGTGATACATAGACAGGGGGCGGTCTACTCATCCCCTGAGTGTGTGATACAGAGACAGGGGGCGGTCTACTCACCCCTCAGTCTGTGATACTTAGACAGGGGGCGATCTTCTCATCCACTGAGTCTGTGAAACAGAGACAGGTGAAGGTCTACTCATCCAGTGACTCTGCTACAGAGACAGGGACTGTCTACTCATCCACTGAGTGTGTGATACAGAGACAGGGGGCGGTCTACTTATCCCCTAAATTTGTGTGACAAAGACAGGGGGCGGTCTACTCATCCCCTGAATCAATGATATAGAGACAGGGGGCGGTCTATTCATCCCCTGAGTGTGTGATACAGAGACAGGGGGCGATCTTCTCATCCACTGAGTCTGTGAAACAGAGACAGGTGACGGTCTACTCATCCACTGACTCTGCTACAGAGACAGGGACTGTCTACTCATCCACTGAGTCTGTGATACAGAGACAGGAGGCGGTCTACCCATCTACTGAGTCTGTGATACAGAGACAAGGGGCGCTCTACTCATCCCCTGTGTCCATGATAGAGAGACAGGGGGCGCTCTACTTATCCGCCGAGTCGATGATACAGAGACAGGGGGCGGTCTACTCATTCCCTATGTCTGTGATACAGAGACAGGGGGTGGTCTACACATCCCTTGAGTATGTGATACAGGGACAGGGGGCGGTCTACTCATCCACTGAGTCTGTGATACAGAGACAGGAGGCGGTCTACCCATCTACTGAGTCTGTGATACAGAGACAAGGGGCGCTCTACTCATCCCCTGTGTCCATGACAGAGAGACAGGGGGCGCTCTACTCATCCCTTGAGTATGTGATACAGAGACAGGGGCCGGTCTTCTCATCCACTGAGGCTGCGATACAGAGACAGAGGGCGGTCTACTCATTCACTGATCTGTGATACAGAGACAGGGGGTGGTCTACTCATCCCTAGAGTCTGTGATACAGAGACAGGAGGCGGTCTACTCATCCCCTGAGTCTATCATACAGAGACAGGGGGCGATCTATTCATCGCCTGAGTCTTTGATACAGAGACAGGGGCCCGTCTTCTCATCCACTGAGTCTGTGATACAGAGACAGGGGGCGGTCTACTCATCCACTGAGTCTGTGATACAGAGACAGGGGGCGGTCTACTCATCCCTTGAGTATGTGATACAGTGACAGGGGGCGGTCGACTCATCCCTTGAGTCTGTGATACAGAGACAGGAGACGGTCGACTCATCCCCTGAGTCTATGATACAGAGACAGAGGGCGCTCTACTTATCCGCTGAGTCTATGATGGAGAGACAGGGGGCGGTCTGCTCATCCAAAGAGTCTGTGATACAGAGACAGGGGACGGTCTACTCATTCCCTGAGTCTGTGACACAGAGACAGGGGGGGGTCTACTCATCACCTGAGTCTGTGATACAGAGACAGGGGGCGGTCTACTCTTCCCCTGAGTTGTTGATACAAAGACTGGGGGCGGTCTACTCATCACTGAGTCTGTGATACAGAGACAGGGGGAGGTCTACTCATCCCCTGAGTTTGTGATACAGAGACAGGGGGCGGTCTACACATCCCCTGAGTCTGTGATACAGAGACAGGAGGCGGTCTACTCATCCCCTGGGTCTGTGATACAGAGACAGGTGACGGTCTACTCATCCACTGACTCTGTGATACAGAGACAGGGGGCGGTCTACTCATCCCCTCAGTTTGTGATACAGAGACAGGGGGCTGTCTACTCATTCCCTGAATCAATGATACAGAGACAGGGGGCGGTGCACACATCCCCCGAGTCTGTGATACAGAGACAGGGGGCTGTCTACTCATTCCCTGAGTTTGTGATACAGAGACAGGGGGCGGTCTACTCATCCCCTGAATCTGAGATACAGACACAAGGGGCAGTTTACTCATCCCCTGGGTCTGTGATGGAGACGAAGGGGGCGGTCTACTCATCCCCTGAGTCTGTGATACAGAGACAGGGGGCGGTCTACTCATCCCCTGAGTCTGTGATACAGAGACAGGGGCCGGTCTACTCATCCCCTCATTTTGTGATACAGAGACAGGGGGCGGTCTACTCATCCCCTGAGTCTGTGATACAGAGACAGGGGGCAGTCTACTTATCCCCTAAATTTGTGTTACAAAGACAGGGGGCGGTCCACTTATCCCCTCAGTATGTGAGACAGAGACAGGGGGTGGTCTACTCATCCCGTGAGTCAGTGATACAGAGACAGGGGCGGTCTACTCATCCCCTGAGTCTGTGAGACAGAGACAGGGGGTGGTCTACTCATCCCCTGAGTCAGTGATACAGAGACAGGGGCGGTCTACTTATCCCCTAAATTTGTGTTACAAAGACAGGGGGCGGTCTACTTATCCCCTCATTTTGTGATACAGAGACAGGGGGTGGTCTACTCATCCCCTGAGTCAGTGATACAGAGACAGGGGCGGTCTACTTATCCCCTCAGTTTGTGAAACAGAGACAGGGGGCGGTCTACTCATCCACTGAGTTTGTGATACAGAGACAGGTGACGGTCTACTCATCCCCTGAATCAATGATACAGAGACAGGGGGCGGTCTACTCATCCACTGAGTTTGTGATACAGAGACAGGTGACGGTCTACTCATCCCCCGAGTCTGTGATACAGAGACAGGGGGCGATCTACTCATCCCCCGAGTCTGTGATACGGAGACCGGGGGCGGTCTACTCATCCCCTGAGTCTGAGATACAGAGACAAGGGGCAGTTTACTCATCCCCTGGGTCTGTGATAGAGAGGAAGGGGGCAGTCTACACATCCCCTGAGTCTGTGATACAGAGAGAGGGGGCGTTCTACTCATCCCCTCAGTTTGTGATACAGTGACAGGGGGTTGTCTACTCATCCCCTGAGTCTGTGATACAGAGACAGGGGGCGGTCTACTCATCCCCACAGTTTGTGATACAGAGACAGGGGGCGGTCTGCTCATCCCCTCAGTATGTGATACAGAGACAAGGGGCGGTCGACTCATCCCCTGGGTGTGTGATATAGAGGAAGGGGGCGGTGTACTCATCCCCTGAGTCTGTGGTACAGAGACAGGGGGCGGTCTACTCATCCCCTGAGTGTGTGATACCGAGAAAGGGGGCGGTCTACTCATTCCCTGAGCCTGTGATACAGAGACAGGGGGCGGTCTACTCATCCACTGAGTGTGTGATACAGAGACAGGGGGCGGTCTACTCATTCCCTGAGCCTGTGATACAGAGACAGGGGGCGGTCTGCTCATCCCCTCAGTATGTGATGCAGAGACAGGCGGCGGTCTACTCATCCCCCGAGTGTGTGTTACAGAGACAGGAGGCGGTCTACTCATCCCGAGTTTGTTATACAGAGACAGGGGGCCGTCTACTCATCCCCTGAGTCTGTGATACAGAGAAAGGGGGCGGTCTACTCATCCCCTGAGTCTGTCATACAAAGAATGTGTGCGGTCTACACATCACCTGAGTCTGTGATACAGAGACAGGGGGCAGTCTACTCATCTCCTGAGTCTGTGATACAGAGACAGGGGGCGGTCTACTCATCCACTGAGTCTGTGAAACAGAGACAGGGAACGGTCTACTCATCCCCTGAGTCTGTGATGCAAAGACAGGGGATGTTCTAGTCATCCACTGAGTCTGTGATACAGAGACATGGGACGGTCTACTCATCCATTGAGTCTGTGATACAAAGACAAGGGCCGGTCTAGTCATCCACTGACTCTGAGATACAGAGAAAGGGGGCAGTCTTCTCATCCACTGTGGCTGTGATACAAAGACAGGGGGCTGTCTACTCATACACTGAGTCTGTGAAGCAAAGACAGGGGCCGTTCTAGTCATCCACTGAGTCTGTGATACAGAGAAAGGGGACGGACTACTCATCCCCTGAGTCTTTGATACAGCGACAGGGGCCGGTCTTCATTTCCACTGAGTCTGTGCTACAGAGACAGGGGACGTTCTACTCATCCAAAGAGTCTGTGATACAGAGACAGGGGGCGGTCTACTCATTCCCTGAGTCTGTGACACAGAGACAGGGGGCGGTCTACTCATCCCCGGAGTTGTTGATACAAAGACTGGGGGCGGTCTACTCATCCCCCGAGTGTGTGATAAAGAGACAGGGGGAGGTCTACTCATCCCCCGAGAGTGTGATAAAGAGACAGTGGGCGGTCTACTCATCCCCTGAGTTGGTGATACAAAGACAGGGGGCGGTCCACTCATCCCCTGAGTCTGTGATACAGAGACAGGGGGCGGTCTAGTCATTCCCTGAGTCTGTGATACAGTGACAGGGGGCGGTCTACTCATCCCCTGAGTGTGTGATACAGAGAAATTGAGCGGTCTACTCATTCCCTAAATTTGTGATACAGAGACAGGGGGCCGTCTACTCATCCCCTGAGTCTGTGATACAGAGACAGGGGGCCGTCTACTCATCACCTGAGTCTGTGATACAGAGACAGGGGGCGGTCTACTCATCTCCTGAGTCTGTGATACAGAGACAGGGGGCAGTCTATTCATCCCCTGAGTCTGTGATCCAGAGACGGGGGGGGTCTACTCATCTCCTGAGTCTGTGATACAGAGACAGGGGGCGGTCTACTCATCCACTGAGTCTGTGATACAGAGACAGGGGACGGTCTACTCATCCCCTGAGTCTGTGATGCAGGGACAGGGGACGGTCTACTCATCACCTGAGTCTGTGATGCAGGGACAGGGGGAGGTCTACTCGTACACTGAGTCTGTGATGCAAAGACAGGGGCCGTTCTAGTCATCCACTGAGTCTGTGATACAGAGACAGGGGGCGGTCTACTCATCCACTGAGTATGTGATACAGAGACATGGGACGGTCTACTCATCCATTGAGTCTGTGATACAAAGACAAGGGCCGGTCTAGTCATCCACTGACTCTGAGATACAGAGAAAGGGGGCGGTCTTCTCATCCACTGTGGCTGTGATACAGAGACAGGGGGCGCTCCACTCATTCACTGAGTCTGTGATACAGAAACAGGGGGCGGTCTACTCATTCACTGAGTCTGTCACACAGAGAAAGTGTGCGGTCTACTCATCCCCCGAGTGTGTGATAAAGAAACAGTGGGCGGTCTACTCATCCCCTGAGTTGGTGATACAAAGACAGGGGGAGGTCTACTCATCCCCTGAGTTGGTGATACAAAGACAGGGGGCGGTCTACTCATCCCCTGAGTCTGTGATACAGAGACAGGGGGCGGTCTAGTCATTCCCTGAGTCTGTGATACAGTGACAGGGGGCGGTCTACTCATCCCCTGAGTGTGTGATACAGAGAAAGGGAGCGGTCTACACATTCCCTAAATTTCTGATACAGAGACAGGGGGCAGTCTACTCAGCCCCAAAGTCCCTGAAATACAGACAGGGGCCTGTCTACTCATCACCAGGGTCTATGAGACAGAGACTGGAGGTGATCTAATCAAACCTGAGTATGTGATAGAGAGTCAGGGTGCGGTCTACACATCCCCCGAGTGTGTGATACAGAGACAAGAGGCGGTCTACTCATCCCGAGTTTGTTATACAGAGACAGGGGGCCGTCTACTCATCCCCTGAGTCTGTGATACAGAGAAAGGGGGCGGTCTACTCATCCCCTGAGTCTGTCATACAAAGAATGTGTGCGGTCTACACATCACCTGAGTCTGTGATACAGAGACAGGGGGCAGTCTACTCATCTCCTGAGTCTGTGATACAGAGACAGGGGGCGGTCTACTCATCCACTGAGTCTGTGATACAGAGACAGGGGACGGTCTACTCATCCCCTGAGTCTGTGATGCAGGGACAGGGGACGGTCTACTCATCCCCCGAGTGTGTGTTACAGAGACAGGAGGCGGTCTACTCATCCCGAGTTTGTTATACAGAGACAGGGGGCTGTCTACTCATCCCCTGAGTCTGTGATACAGAGAAAGGGGGCGGTCTACTCATCCCCTGAGTCTGTCATACAAAGAATGTGTGCGGTCTACACATCACCTGAGTCTGTGATACAGAGACAGGGGGCGGTCTACTCATCCCCTGAGTCTGTGATCCAGAGACGGGGGGGGGTCTACTCATCTCCTGAGTCTGTGATACAGAGACAGTGGGCGGTCTACTCATCCACTGAGTCTGTGATACAGAGACAGGGGACGGTCTACTCATCCCCTGAGTGTGTGATGCAGGGATAGGGGGCTGTCTCCTCATACACTGAGTCTGTGAAGCAAAGACAGGGGCCGTTCTCGTCATCCACTGAGTCTGTGATACAGAGACAGGGGACGGTCTACTCATCCACTGAGTCTGTGATACAGAGACAGGGGGCGGACTACTCATCCACTGAGTCTGTGATACAGAGACAGGGGGCGGTCTACTCATTCACTGAGTCTGTGATACAGAAACAGGGGGCGGTCTACTCATCCACTGACTCTGTGATACAGAGACAGGGAGCGGTCTACTCATTCACTGAGTCTGTGATGCAGAGACAGGGGGCGCTCTACTCATCCCCTGAGTCTGTGATACAGAGACAGGGGGCTGTCTACTCATTCACTGAGTCTGTGATACAGAAACAGGGGGCGGTCTACTCATCCACTGACTCTGTGATACAGAGACAGGGGGCGGTCTACTCATCCACTGAGTCTGTGATGCAGAAACAGGGGGCGGTCTACTCATCCACTGTCTCTGTGATCCAGAGACAGGGGGCGGTCTACTCATCCACTGTGTCTGTGATACAGAAACAGGGGGCGGTCTACTCATCCACTGAGTCTGTGCTACAGAGACAGGGGGGGGTCTACTCATCCCCTGAGTCTGTGATGCAGGGACAGGGGGGGGTCTACTCATCCCCTGAGTCTGTGATGCAGGGACAGGGGGCTGTCTACTCATCCACTGAGTCTGTGCTACAGAGACAGGGGGGGGACTACTCATCCCCTGAGTCTGTGATGCAGGGACAGGGGGCTGTCTACTCATACACTGAGTCTGTGAAGCAAAGACAGGGGCCGTTCTAATCATCCACTGAGTCTGTGATACAGAGACAGGGGACGGTCTACTCATCCACTGAGTCTGTGATACAGAGACAGGGGGCGGTCTACTCATCCACTGAGTCTGTGCTACAGAGACAGGGGGGGGTCTACTCATCCCCTGAGTCTGTGATGCAGGGACAGGGGGCTGTCTACTCATACACTGAGGCTGTGAATCAAAGACAGGGGCCATTCTAGTCATCCACTGAGTCTGTGATACAGAGACAGGGGACGGTCTACTCATTGCCTGAGTCTGTGATACAGAGACAGGGGGCGCTCTACTCATTCACTGAGTCTGTGATATAGAAACAGGGGGCGGTCTACTCATCCACTGACTCTGTGATGCAGAGACAGGGGGCGGTCTACTCATTCACTGAGTCTGTGATACAGAAACAGGGGGCGGTCTACTCATCCACTGACTCTGTGATCCAGAGACAGGGGGCGGTGTACTCATCCCCTGTGTCTGTGATACAGAGACAGGGGGCGGTCTACTCATCCCCTGAGTCTGTGATACAGAGACAGGGGTCGGTCTACTCATCCCCTGAGTCTGTGATACAGAGACAGGGGGCGGTCTTCTCATCCACTGAGTCTGTGATGCAGAGACAGAGGGCAGTCTACTCATTCACTGATCTGTGATACAGAGACTGGGGGTGGCCGACTCATCCCCTGAGTCTATGATACAGAGACAGGGGGCGCTCTATTCATCCCCTGAGTCTTTGATACAGAGACAGGGGCCCGTCTTCTCATCCACTGAGTCTGTGATACAGAGAAAGGGGGCGGTCTACTCATCCACTGAGTCTGTGATACAGAGACAGGTGGCGGTCTACTCATTCCCTGAGTCTGTGATACATAGACAGGGGGTGGTCTACTTATCCCTTGAGAATGTGATACAGAGACAGGGGGCGGTCTACTCATCCCTTGAGTGTGTGATACAGAGACAGGGGGCGGTCTACTCATTCCCTGAGTCTGTGATACATAGACAGGGGGCGGTCTTCTCATCCCCTGAGTCTATGATACAGAGACAGAGGGCGCTCTACTCATCCCCTGTGTCCATGATACAGAGACAGCGGGCGGTCTAGTCATTCCCTGAGTCTGTGATACCGTGACAGGGGCGGTCTACTCATCCCCTGAGTGTGTGATACAGAGACAGGGAGCGGTCTGCTCATTCCCTAAATTTGTGATACACAGACAGGGGCCAGTCTACTCATCACCCGGGTCTATGAGACAGAGACTGGAGGTGATCTATTCAAACCTGAGTATGTGATAGAGAGTCAGGGGGCGGTCTAATCATCCCCTTAGTCTGTGATGCAGAGAAAGTGTGCGTTCTACACATCACCTGAGTCTGTGATACAGAGACAGGGGGCGGTCTACTCATCCCCCGAGTCTGTCATACAGAGAATGTGTGCGTTCTACACATCACCTGAGTCTGTGATACAGAGACAGGGGCGGTCTACTCATCCCCTGAGTCTGTGATACAGAGACAGGGGGCAGTCTACTCATCCCTTGAGTCTGTGATCCAGAGACGGGGGGCGGTCTACTCATCCCCTGAGTCTGTGATGCAGGGACAGGGGGCTGTCTACTCATACACTGAGTCTGTGAAGCAAAGACAGGGGCCGTTCTAGTCATCCACTGAGTCTGTGATACAGAGACAGGGGACAGTCTACTCATCCATTGAGTCTGTGATACAGAGACAGGGGGCGGTCTGCTCATCCACTGACTCTGTGATACAGAGACAGGGGGCAGTCTACTCATCCACTGAGTCAGTGATACAGAGACAGGGGGCGGTCTACTCATCCACTGACTCTGTGATGCAGAGACAGGGGGCAGTCTACTCATTCACTGAGTCTGTGATACAGAAACAGGGGGCGGTCTACTCATCCACTGACTCTGTGATACAGAGACAGGGGGCGGTCTACTCATTCACTGTGTCTGTGATACAGAAACTGGGGGCGGTCTACTCATCCACTGACTCTGTGATCCAGAGACAGGGGGCGGTCTACTCATCCACTGTGTCTGTGATACAGAGACAGGGGGCGGTCTACTCATTCACTGTGTCTGTGATACAGAAACTGGGGGCGGTCTACTCATCCACTGACTCTGTGATCCAGAGACAGGGGGCGGTCTACTCATCCACTGTGTCTGTGATACAGAGACAGGGGGCGGTCTACTCATCCCCTGAGTCTGTGATACAGAGACAGGGGGCGGTCTTCTCATCCACTGAGTCTGTGATGCAGAGACAGAGGGCAGTCTACTCATTCACTGATCTGTGATACAGAGACAGGGGGTGGCCTACTCATCCCCTGAGTCTATGATACAGAGACAGGGGGCGCTCTATTCATCCCCTGAGTCTTTGATACAGAGACAGGGGCCCGTCTTCTCATCCATTGAGTCTGTGATACAGAGACAGGGGGCGGTCTACTCATCCACTGAGTCTGTGATACAGAGACAGGGGGCGGTCTACTCATTCCCTGAGTCTGTGATACATAGACAGGGGGTGGTCTACTTATCCCTTGAGAATGTGATACAGAGACAGGGGGCGGTCTACTCATCCCTTGAGTCTGTGATACAGAGACAGGGGTCGGTCTACTCATTCCCTGAGTCTGTGATACATAGACAGGGGGTGGTCTACTTATCCCTTGAGAATGTGATACAGAGACAGGGGGCGGTCTACTCATCCCCTGAGTCTATGATACAGAGACAGAGGGCGCTCTACTCATCCCCTGTGTCCATGATACAGAGAAAGGGGGCAGTCTACTCATCCCCTGAGTCTGTGATTCAGAGGAAGGGGACGGTCTACTCATCCCCTGAGTCTGTGACACAGAGACAGGGGGCGGTCTACACATCCCCTGAGTCTGTGATACAGAGACAGGGGGGGGTCTACTCATCCACTGACTCTGTGATACAGAGACAGGGGGCTGTCTACTCATCCCCTGAGTCTGTGATACAGAGACTGGGGGGGGTCTACTCATCCCCTGAGTCTGTGATACAGAGACAGGGGGCTGTCTACTCATCCACTGAGTCTGCGATACAGAGACAGGGGAAGGTCTACTCATCCCCTGAGTCTGTGATGCAGAGACAGGGGAAGGTCTACTCATCCACTGAGTCTGTGATACAGAGACAGCTGACGGTCTACTCATCCACTGAGTCTGAGATACAAAGACAGGGGGCGGTCTTCTCATCCACTGAGTCTGTGAAACAGAGACATGGGATGATCTACTCATCCCCTGACTCTGAGATACAGAGAAAGGGGGCGGTCTACTCATCCCCTGAGTATGTGATACAGTAACAGGGGGCGGTCTACTCATCCCCTGACTCTGTGATGCAGAGACAGGGTGCGGTCTACTCATTCACTGAGTCTGTGATACAGAAACAGGGGGCGGTCTCCTCATCCACTGACTCTGTGGTCCAGAGACAGGGGGCGGTCTACTCATCCACTGAGTCTGTGAGACAGAAACAAGGGGCGGTCTACTCAACCCATGAGTCTATTATACAGAGACAAGGGGCGGTCTACTCTTTCCCTGAGTCTGCGATGCAGAGACAGGGGGCGGACTACTCATCCCCTGAATCAATGATACTAGATAGGGGGCGGTCTACTCATACCCTGAGTCTGTGATACAGAGAGAGGGGGCTGTCTAATCATCCCCTGAGTCTGTGTTACAAAGACAGGGGTCGGTCTACTCTTCCCCTGAGTCGATGAAACAGAGACAGGGGGCGTTCGACTCTTCCCCTGTGTCTGAGATACAGAGGCAGGAGGCGGTCAACTCATCCCCTGAATCTGTGATACAAAGTCAGGGGTCGGTCTACTCTTCCCCTGAGACTGTGATACAGAGGAAGGGGACAGTCTACTCATCCCCTGAGCCTGTGATACAGAGACAGGAAGCGGTCTACTCATCCCCTGAGTCCGTGATACAGAGGAAGGGGACGGTCTACTCATCCCCCGAGTGTGTGATAAAGAGACAGGGGGCGGTCTACTCATTCCCTGAGTCTGTGACACAGAGACAGGGGGCGGTCTATTCATCACCTGAGTCTGTGATACAGAGACAGGGGGCGGTCTACTCATCCCCTGAGTTGTTGATACAAAGACTGGGGGCGGTCTACTCATCCCCTGAGTTTGTGATACAGAGACAGGGGGCGGTCTACACATCCCCTGAGTCTGTGATACAGAGACAGGGGGAGGTCTACTTATCCCCCGGGTGTGTGATAAAGAGACAGTGGGCGGTCTACTCATCAGCTGAGTGTGTGATACAGAGACAGGGGGCGGTCTACTCATCAGCTGAGTGTGTGATACCGAGACAGGGGGCGGTCTACTCATCCCCCGAGTCTGTGATACAGAGACAGGGGGCGGTCTACTCATCCCCTGAGTCTGAGATAAGGAGACAAGGGGCAGTTTACTCATCCCCTGGGCCTGTGATACAGAGGAAGGGGGCGGTCTACTCATCCCCTGAGTCTGAGATAAAGAGACAAGGGGCAGTTTACTCATCCCCTGGGTCTGTGATACAGAGGAAGGGGGCGGTCTACTCATCCCCTGGGTCTGTGATACAGAGACAGGGGGCGGTCTACTCATCCCCTGAGTCTGTGATGCAGAGACAGGGGGCGGTCCATTCATCCCCTGAGTCTGTGATACAGTGACAGGGGGCGGTCTACTCATCCCCTGAGTCTGTGATACAGAGACAGGTGGCGGTCTACTCATCCCCCGAGTATGTGATAAAGAGACAGGAGGCGGTCTACTCATTCCCTGAGTCTGTGATACAGAGGCAGGGGGCGGTCTACTCATCCCCCGAGTATGTGATAAAGTGACAGGAGGCGGTCTACTCATCCCCTGAGTCTGAGATACAGAGACAACGGGCAGTTTACTCATCCCCTGAGTCTGTGATACAGAGTCGGGGGCGGTCTACTCATCCCGAGTTTGTTAGACAGAGACAGGGGGCGGTCTACTCATCCCCTGAGTCTGTGATACAGAGACAGGGGGCGGTCTACTCATCCACCGAGTGTGTGATAAAGAGACAGGGGGCGGACTACTCATTCCCTGAGTCTGTGATACAGAGAAAGGGGGCAGTCTGCTCATCCCCTTAGTCTGAGATACAGTGACAAGGGGCAGTTTACTCATCCCCTGGGTCTGTGATTCAAAGGAAGGGGACGGTCTACTCATCCCGTGAGTCTGTGACACAGAGACAGGGGGCGGTCTACTCATCCCTTGAGTCTGTGATACAGAGACAGGAGGCGGTCTACTCAACCCCTGAGTCTTTGATACATAGACAGGGTCCGGTATTCTCATCCACTGAGTCTGTGATACAGAGACAGGGGGCAGTGGACTCATCCCCTGAGTCTTTGATACAGCGAAAGGGGCCGGTCTTCTCATCCACTGAGTCTGTGATACAGAGACAGGGGACGGTCTACTCATCCAAAGAGTCTGTGATACAGAGACAGGGGGCGGTCTTCTCATCCACTGAGTCTGTGAAACAGAGACAGGTGACGGTCTACTCATCCCCTGAGTCAGTGATGCAGAGACAGGGGGCAGTCTGCTCATCGCCTGAGTCTGTGACACAGAGACAGGGACGGTCTACTCATCCACTGAGTGTGTGATGCAGAGACAGGGAGCGGTCTACATATCCCCTAAATTTGTGTGACAAAGACAGGGGGCGGTCTACTTATCCCCTCAGTATGTGATACAGAGACAGGTGGCGGTCTACTCATCCCCTGACTCTGTGAGACAGAGACAGGGGGCGGTCTACTCATCCACTGACTCTGTGATGCAGAGACAGGGGGCGGTCTACTCATCCCCCGAGTCTGTGATACAGAGACAGGGGGCGATCTACTCATCCCCCGAGTGTGTGAAACAGAGACAGGGGGCGGTCTACTCATACCCTGAATCTGTGATACAGAGAAAGGGGGCTGTCTAATCATCCCCTGAGTCTGTGATACAGAGACAGGGGGCGATCTACTCATCCCCTGAGTCTGTGATACAGAGACAGGGGGCGGTCTTCTCATCCCCTGAGTCTGTGATACAGAGACAGGGGGCGGTCTACTCATCAACTGACTCTGTGATACAGAGACAGGGGGCGGTCTGCTCATCCCCTGAGTCTGTGAGACAGAGACAGGGGGCGGTCTACTCATCCCCTGAGTCTGTGATACAGAGACAGGGGGCGGTCTGCTCATCCCCTGAGTCTGTGAGACAGAGACAGGGGGCGGTCTACTCATCCCCTGAGTCTGTGATACAGAGACAGGGGGCGGTCTTCTCATCCACTGAGTCTGTGAAACAGAGACAGGTGACGGTCTACTCATCCCCTGAGTCTGTGATGCAGAGACAGGGGGCAGTCTGCTCATCGCCTGAGTCTGTTTCACAGAGACAGGTGACGGTCTACTCATTCCCTGAGTCTGTGATGCAGAGACAGGGGGCAGTCTGCTCATCGCCTGAGTCTGTGACACAGAGACAGGGATGGTCTACTCGTCCACTGAGTGTGTGATGCAGAGACAGGGAGCGGTCTACTTATCCCCTAAATTTGTGTGACAAAGACAGGGGGCGGTCTACTTATCCCCTCAGTATGTGATACAGAGACAGGTGGCGGTCTACTCATCCCCTGACTCTGTGAGACAGAGACAGGGGGCGGTCTTCTCATCCACTGAGTCTGTGATACAGAGACAGGTGAAGGTCTACTCATCCCCTCAGTATGTGATACAGAGACAGGGGGCTGTCTACTCATCCCCTGACTCTGTGAGACAGAGACAGGGGCCGGTCTTCTCATCCACTGAGTCTGTGACACAGAGACAGGTGAAGGTCTACTCATCCACTGACTCTGTGATACAGAGACAGGGGGCGGTCTACTCATCCCCTGAATCAATGATACAGAGACAGGGGGCGGTCTACTCATCCCCTGAATCAATGATACAGAGACAGGGGGCGGTCTACTCATCTCCCGAGTCTGTGATACAGAGACAGGGGGCGGTCTACTCATCCCCCGAGTCTGTGATACAGAGACAGGAGGCGCTCTACTCATCCCCTGAGTCTGAGAAACAGAGACAGGGGGCAGTCTGCTCATCCCCTGAGTCTGTGATACAGAGACAGGGGGCGGTCTGCTCATCCCCTCAGTACGTGATACAGAGACAGGGGGCGGTCTACTCATCCCCTGAGTCTGAGAAACAGAGACAGGGGGCGGTCTACTCATCCCCTGGGTCTGTGATATAGAGGAAGGGGGCGGTGTACTCATCCCCTGAGTCTGTGATACAGAGACAGGGGGCGGTCTACTCATCCCCTCAGTTTGTGATACAGTGACAGGGGGCGGTCTACTCATCCCCTGAGTCTGTGATACAGAGACAGGGGGCGGTCTACTCATCCCCTGAGTCTGTGATACAGAGACAGGTGACGGTCTACTCATCCCCTGAGTCTGTGATGCAGAGACAGGGGGCAGTCTGCTCATCGCCTGAGTCTGTGACACAGAGACAGGGGGCGGTCTACTCATCCCCTGAATCAATGATACAGAGACAGGGGGCGGTCTATTCATCCCCCGAGTCTGTGATACAGAAACAGGGGGCTGTCTACTCATCCCCTGAATCAATGATACAGAGACAGGGGGCGATCTATTCATCCCCCGAGTCTGTGATACAGAGACAGGGGGCGGTCTACTCATCCCCTGAGTCTGTGATGCAGAGACAGGGGGCGGTCTACTCATCTCCTGAGTCTGTTATACAGAGGAAGGGGGCGGTCTACTCATCCCCTGAGTCTGTGAGACAGAGACAGGGCGCGGTCTACTCATCCCCTGAGTCTGTGATACAGAGACAGGGGGCGGTCTACTCATCCCCTGAGTCTGTGAGACAGAGACAGGGGGCGGTGTACTCATCCCCTGAGTCTGTGATACAGAGACAGGTGGCGGTCTTCTCATCCACTGAGTCTGTGAAACAGAGACAGGTGACGGTCTACTCATCCCCTGAGTCAGTGATGCAGAGACAGGGGGCAGTCTGCTCATCGCCTGAGTCTGTGACACAGAGACAGGGACGGTCTACTCATCCACTGAGTGTGTGATGCAGAGACAGGGAGCGGTCTACTTATCCCCTAAATTTGTGTGACAAAGACAGGGGGCGGTCTACTTATCCCCTCAGTATGTGATACAGAGACAGGTGGCGGTCTACTCATCCCCTGACTCTGTGAGACAGAGACAGGGGGCGGTCTACTCATCCACTGACTCTGTGATGCAGAGACAGGGGGCGGTCTACTCATCCCCCGAGTCTGTGATACAGAGACAGGGGGCGATCTACTCATCCCCCGAGTGTGTGAAACAGAGACAGGGGGCGGTCTACTCATACCCTGAATCTGTGATACAGAGAAAGGGGGCTGTCTAATCATCCCCTGAGTCTGTGATACAGAGACAGGGGGCGATCTACTCATCCCCTGAGTCTGTGATACAGAGACAGGGGGCGGTCTTCTCATCCCCTGAGTCTGTGATACAGAGACAGGGGGCGGTCTACTCATCAACTGACTCTGTGATACAGAGACAGGTGACGGTCTACTCATCAACTGACTCTGTGATACAGAGACAGGGGGCGGTCTGCTCATCCCCTGAGTCTGTGAGACAGAGACAGGGGGCGGTCTACTCATCCCCTGAGTCTGTGATACAGAGACAGGGGGCGGTCTGCTCATCCCCTGAGTCTGTGAGACAGAGACAGGGGGCGGTCTACTCATCCCCTGAGTCTGTGATACAGAGACAGGGGGCGGTCTTCTCATCCACTGAGTCTGTGAAACAGAGACAGGTGACGGTCTACTCATCCCCTGAGTCTGTGATGCAGAGACAGGGGGCAGTCTGCTCATCGCCTGAGTCTGTTTCACAGAGACAGGGATGGTCTACTCGTCCACTGAGTGTGTGATGCAGAGACAGGGAGCGGTCTACTTATCCCCTAAATTTGTGTGACAAAGACAGGGGGCGGTCTACTTATCCCCTCAGTATGTGATACAGAGACAGGTGGCGGTCTACTCATCCCCTGACTCTGTGAGACAGAGACAGGGGGCGGTCTTCTCATCCACTGAGTCTGTGATACAGAGACAGGGGGCGGTCTACTCATCCCCTGAATCAATGATACAGAGACAGGGGGCGGTCTACTCATCCCCCGAGTCTGTGATAAAGAGACAGGGGGCGATCTACTCATCCCCCGAGTCTGTGATACAGAGACAGGGGACGGTCTACTCATCCCCCGAGTGTGTGAAACAGAGACAGGGGGCGGTCTACTCATACCCTGAATCTGTGATACAGAGAAAGGGGGCTGTCTAATCATCCCCTGAGTCTGTGAGACAGAGACAGGGGGCAGTCTGCTCATCGCCTGAGTCTGTGACACAGAGACAGGGACGGTCTACTCATCCCCTCAGTATGTGATACAGAGACAGGGGGCTGTCTACTCATCCCCTGACTCTGTGAGACAGAGACAGGGGCCGGTCTTCTCATCCACTGAGTCTGTGACACAGAGACAGGTGAAGGTCTACTCATCCACTGACTCTGTGATACAGAGACAGGGGGCGGTCTACTCATCCCGTGAATCAATGATACAGAGACAGGGGGCGGTCTACTCATCCCCTGAATCAATGAGACAGAGACAGGGGGCGGTCTACTCATCTCCCGAGTCTGTGATACAGAGACAGGGGGCGGTCTACTCATCCCCCGAGTCTGTGATACAGAGACAGGAGGCACTCTACTCATTCCCTGAGTCTGTGATACAGATACAGGGGGCGGTCTACTCATCGCCGAGTGTGTGATGCAGAGAAAGGGGGCAGTCTACTAATCCCCTGAGTCTGAGATACAGAGACAGGGGGCAGTCTGCTCATCCCCTCAGTACGTGATACAGAGACAGGGGGCGGTCTACTCATCCCCTGAGTCTGAGAAACAGAGACAGGGGGCAGTCTGCTCATCCCCTCAGTATGTGATACAGAGACAGGGGGCGGTCTACTCATCCCCTGAGTCTGAGAAACAGAGACAGGGGGCAGTCTGCTCATCCCCTCAGTATGTGATACAGAGACAGGGGGCGGTCTACTCATCCCCTGAGTCTGAGAAACAGAGACAGGGGGCAGTCTGCTCATCCCCTCAGTACGTGATACAGAGACAGGGGGCGGTCTACTCATCCCCTGAGTCTGAGAAACAGAGACAGGGGGCAGTCTGCTCATCCCCTCAGTATGTGATACAGAGACAGGGGGCGGTCTACTCATCCCCTGAGTCTGAGAAACAGAGACAGGGGGCAGTCTGCTCATCCCCTCAGTATGTGATACAGAGACAGGGGGCGGTCTACTCATCCCCTGAGTCCGAGAAACAGAGACAGGGGGCAGTCTGCTCATCCCCTCAGTATGTGACACAGAGACAGGGGGCGGTCTTCTCATCCACTGAGTCTGTGATACAGAGACAGGGGGCGGTCTACTCATCCCCTCAGTTTGTGATACAGTGACAGGGGGCGGTCTACTCATCCCCTGAGTCTGTGATACAGAGACAGGGGGCCGTCTACTCATCCCCTGAGTCTGTGATACAGAGACAGGGGGCGGTCTACTCATCCCCTCAGTTTGTGATACAGAGACAGGGGGCGGTCTACTCATCCCCTGAGTCTGTGATACAGAGACAGGGGGCGGTCTTCTCATCCCCTCAGTATGTGATACAGAGACAGGGGGCGGTCTACTCATCCCCTGAGTCTATGATTCAGAGACAGGGGGCGGTCTTCTCATCCCCTGAGTCTGTGATACAGAGACAGGGGGCGGTCTACTCATCCCCTGAGTCTGTGATACAGAGACAGGTGACGGTCTACTCATCCCCTGAGTCTGTGATGCAGAGACAGGGGGCAGTCTACTCATCCCCTGAATCAATGATACAGAGACAGGGGGCGGTCTATTCATCCCCCGAGTCTGTGATACAGAAACAGGGGGCTGTCTACTCATCCCCTGAATCAATGATACAGAGACAGGGGGCGGTCTATTCATCCCCCGAGTCTGTGATACAGAGACAGGGGGCGGTCTACTCATCCCCTGAGTCTGTGATGCAGAGACAGGGGGCGGTCTACTCATCTCCTGAGTCTGTTATACAGAGGAAGGGGGCAGTCTACTCATCCCCTGAGTCTGTGAGACAGAGACAGTGGTCGGTCTACTCATCCCCTGAGTCTGTGATACAGAGACAGGGGGAGGTCTACTCATCCCCTGAGTCTGTGAGACAGAGACAGGGGGCGGTCTTCTCATCCACTGAGTCTGTGAAACAGAGACAGGTGACGGTCTACTCATCCCCTGAGTCTGTGATGCAGAGACAGGGGGCAGTCTGCTCATCGCCTGAGTCTGTGACACAGAGACAGGGACGGTCTACTCATCCACTGAGTGTGTGATGCAGAGACAGGGAGCGGTCTACTTATCCCCTAAATTTGTGTGACAAAGACAGGGGGCGGTCTACTTATCCCCTCAGTATGTGATACAGAGACAGGTGGCGGTCTACTCATCCCCTGACTCTGTGAGACAGAGACAGGGGGCGGTCTTCTCATCCACTGAGTCTGTGATACAGAGACAGGTGAAGGTCTACTCATCCACTGACTCTGTGATGCAGAGACAGGGGGCGGTCTACTCATACCCTGAATCCGTGATACAGAGAAAGGGGGCTGTCTAATCATCCCCTGAGTCTGTGAGACAGAGACAGGGGGCTGTCTGCTCATCGCCTGAGTCTGTGACATAGAGACAGGGACGGTCTACTCATCCCCTCAGTATGTGATACCGAGACAGGGGGCTGTCTACTCATCCCCTGACTCTGTGAGACAGAGACAGGGGCCGGCCTTCTCATCCCCTGAGTCTGTGATACAGAGACAGGGGGCAGTCTGCTCATCCCCTCAGTATGTGATGCTGAGACAGGGGGCGGTCTACTCATCCCCTGAGTCTGTGATACAGAGACAGGGGGCGGTCTTCTCATCCACTGAGTCTGTGAAACAGAGACAGGTGACGGTCTACTCATCAACTGACTCTGTGAGACAGAGACAGGGGGCGGTCTGCTCATCCCCTGAGTCTGTGAGACAGAGACAGGGGGCGGTCTACTCATCCCCTGAGTCTGTGATACAGAGACAGGGGGCGGTCTGCTCATCCCCTGAGTCTGTGCGACAGAGACAGGGGGCGGTCTACTCATCCCCTGAGTCTGTGATACAGAGACAGGGGGCGGTCTATTCATCCCCCGAGTCTGTGATACAGAAACAGGGGGCTGTCTTCTCATCCCCTGAATCAATGATACAGAGACAGGGGGCGGTCTACTCATCCCCTGAGTCTGTGATACAGAGACAGGGGACGGTATACTCATCCCCTGAGTCTGTGAAAAAGAGACAGGTGACGGTCTACTCATCCCCTGAGTCTGTGATGCAGAGACAGGGGGCAGTCTGCTCATCGCCTGAGCCTGTGACACAGAGACAGGGACGGTCTACTCGTCCACTGAGTGCGTGATGCAGAGACAGGGAGCGGTCTACCAATCCCCTAAATTTGTGTGACAAAGACAGGGGGCGGTCTACTTATCCCCTCAGTATGTGATACAGAGACAGGTGGCGGTCTACTCATCCCCTGACTCTGTGAGACAGAGACAGGGGGCGGTCTTCTCATCCACTGAGTCTGTGATACAGAGACAGGTGAAGGTCTACTCATCCACTGACTCTGTGATGCAGAGACAGGGGGCGGTCTACTCATCCCCTGAATCAATGATACAGAGACAGGGGGCGGTCTACTCATCCCCCGAGTCTGTGATACAGAGACAGGGGGCGATCTACTCATCCCCCGAGTCTGTGATACAGAGACAGGGGACGGTCTACTCATCCCCCGAGTGTGTGAAACAGAGACAGGGCGCGGTCTACTCATACCCTGAATCTGTGATACAGAGAAAGGGGGCTGTCTAATCATCCCCTGAGTCTGTGAGACAGAGACAGGGGGCAGTCTGCTCATCGCCTGAGTCTGTGACACAGAGACAGGGACGGTCTACTCATCCCCTCAGTATGTGATACAGAGACAGGGGGCTGTCTACTCATCCCCTGACTCTGTGAGACAGAGACAGGGGCCGGTCTTCTCATCCACTGAGTCTGTGACACAGAGACAGGTGAAGGTCTACTCATCCACTGACTCTGTGATACAGAGACAGGGGGCGGTCTACTCATCCCCTGAATCAATGATACAGAGACAGGGGGCGGTCTACTCATCCCCTGAATCAATGATACAGAGACAGGGGGCGGTCTACTCATCTCCCGAGTCTGTGATACAGAGACAGGGGGCGGTCTACTCATCCCCCGAATCCGTGATACAGAGACAGGAGGCGCACTACTCATTCCCTGAGTCTGTGATACAGAGACAGGTGACGGTCTACTCATCCCCTGAGTCTGTGATGCAGAGACAGGGGGCAGTCTGCTCATCGCCTGAGTCTGTGACACAGAGACAGGGATGGTCTACTCGTCCACTGAGTGTGTGATGCAGAGACAGGGAGCGGTCTACTTATCCCCTAAATTTGTGTGACAAAGACAGGGGGCGGTCTACTTATCCCCTCAGTATGTGATACAGAGACAGGTGGCGGTCTACTCATCCCCTGACTCTGTGAGACAGAGACAGGGGGCGGTCTTCTCATCCACTGAGTCTGTGATACAGAGACAGGTGAAGGTCTACTCATCCACTGACTCTGTGATGCAGAGACAGGGGGCGGTCTACTCATCCCCTGAATCAATGATACAGAGACAGGGGGCGGTCTACTCATCCCCCGAGTCTGTGATACAGAGACAGGGGGCGATCTACTCATCCCCCGAGTCTGTGATACAGAGACAGGGGACGGTCTACTCATCCCCCGAGTGTGTGAAACAGAGACAGGGGGCGGTGTACTCATACCCTGAATCTGTGATACAGAGAAAGGGGGCTGTCTAATCATCCCCTGAGTCTGTGAGACAGAGACAGGGGGCAGTCTGCTCATCGCCTGAGTCTGTGACACAGAGACAGGGACGGTCTACTCATCCCCTCAGTATGTGATACAGAGACAGGGTGCTGTCTACTCATCCCCTGACTCTGTGAGACAGAGACAGGGGCCGGTCTTCTCATCCACTGAGTCTGTGATACAGAGACAGGGGGCGGTCTACTCATCCCCTGAATCAATGATACAGAGACAGGGGGCGGTCTACTCATCCCCTGAATCAATGATACAGAGACAGGGGGCGGTCTACTCATCTCCCGAGTCTGTGATACAGAGACAGGGGGCGGTCTACTCATCCCCCGAGTCTGTGATACAGAGACAGGAGGCACTCTACTCATTCCCTGAGTCTGTGATACAGAGACAGGGGGCGGTCTACTCATCGCCGAGTGTGTGATGCAGAGAAAGGGGGCAGTCTACTCATCCCCTGAGTCTGAGATACAGAGACAAGGGGCAGTTTACTCCTCCCCTGGGTCTGTGATAGAGAGGAAGGGGGCGGTCCACTCATCCCCTGAGTCTGAGAAACAGAGACAGGGGGCAGTCTGCTCATCCCCTCAGTATGTGATACAGAGACAGGGGGCGGTCTACTCATCCCCTGAGTCTGAGAAACAGAGACAGGGGGCAGTCTGCTCATCCCCTCAGTATGTGACACAGAGACAGGGGGCGGTCTTCTCATCCACTGAGTCTGTGATACAGAGACAGGGGGCGGTCTACTCATCCCCTCAGTTTGTGATACAGTGACAGGGGGCGGTCTACTCATCCCCTGAGTCTGTGATACAGAGACAGGGGGCCGTCTACTCATCCCCTGGGTCTGTGATACAGAGACAGGGGGCGGTCTACTCATCCCCTCAGTTTGTGATACAGAGACAGGGGGCGGTCTACTCATCCCCTGAGTCTGTGATACAGAGACAGGGGGCGGTCTTCTCATCCCCTCAGTATGTGATACAGAGACAGGGGGCGGTCTACTCATCCCCTGAGTCTATGATACAGAGACAGGGGGCGGTCTTCTCATCCCCTGAGTCTGTGATACAGAGACAGGGGGCGGTCTACTCATCCCCTGAGTCTGTGATACAGAGACAGGTGACGGTCTACTCATCCCCTGAGTCTGTGATGCAGAGACAGGGGGCAGTCTACTCATCTCCTGAGTCTGTGACACAGAGACAGGGGGCGGTCTACTCATCCCCTGAATCAATGATACAGAGACAGGGGGCGGTCTACTCATCCCCTGAATCAATGATACAGATACAGGGGGCGGTCTATTCATCCCCCGAGTCTGTGATACAGAAGCAGGGGGCTGTCTACTCATCCCCTGAATCAATGATACAGAGACAGGGGGCGGTCTATTCATCCCCCGAGTCTGTGAGACAGAGACAGGGGGCGGTCTACTCATCCCCTGAGTCTGTGATACAGAGACAGGGGGCGGTCTATTCATCCCCCGAGTCTGTGATACAGAAACAGGGGGCTGTCTTCTCATCCCCTGAATCAATGATACAGAGACAGGGGGCGGTCTATTCATCCCCCGAGTCTGTGATACAGAGACAGGGGGCGGTCTACTCATCCCCTGAGTCTGTGATGCAGAGACAGGGGGCGGTCTACTCATCTCCTGAGTCTGTTATACAGAGGAAGGGGGCGGTCTACTCATCCCCTGAGTCTGTGAGACAGAGACAGGGGGCGGTCTACTCATCCCCTGAGTCTGTGAGACAGAGACAGGGGGCGGTCTACTCATCCCCTGAGTCTGTGATACAGAGACAGGGGACGGTATACTCATCCCCTGAGTCTGTGAAACAGAGACAGGTGACGGTCTACTCATCCCCTGAGTCTGTGATGCAGAGACAGGGGGCAGTCTGCTCATCGCCTGAGCCTGTGACACAGAGACAGGGACGGTCTACTCGTCCACTGAGTGCGTGATGCAGAGACAGGGAGCGGTCTACCAATCCCCTAAATTTGTGTGACAAAGACAGGGGGCGGTCTACTTATCCCCTCAGTATGTGATACAGAGACAGGGGGCGGTCTACTCATCCCCTGAGTCTGAGATACAGAGACAAGGGGCAGTTTACTCCTCCCCTGGGTCTGTGATAGAGAGGAAGGGGGCGGTCCACTCATCCCCTGAGTCTGAGAAACAGAGACAGGGGGCAGTCTGCTCATCCCCTCAGTACGTGATACAGAGACAGGGGGCGGTCTACTCATCCCCTGAGTCTGTGATACAGAGACAGGGGGCGGTCTACTCATCCCCTGAGTCTGTGAGACAGAGACAGGGGGCGGTCTTCTCATCCCCTGAGTCTGTGAGACAGAGACAGGGGGCGGTCTACTCATCCACTGAGTCTGTGAAACAGAGACAGGGGGCGGTCTACTCATCCCCTGAATCAATGATACAGAGACAGGGGGCGGTCTACTCATCCCCCGAGTCTGTGATACAGAGACAGGGGGCGGTCTACTCATCCCCCGAGTGTGTGAAACAGAGACAGGGGACGGTCTACTCATCCCCTGAATCTGTGATACAGAGAAAGGGGGCTGTCTAATCATCCCCTGAGTCTGTGAGACAGAGACAGGGGCCGGTCTTCTCATCCACTGAATCAATGATACAGAGACAGGGGGCGGTCTACTCATCCCCTGAATCAATGATACAGAGACAGGGGGCGGTCTACTCATCTCCCGAGTCTGTGATACAGAGACAGGGGGCGGTCTACTCATCGCCGAGTGTGTGATGCAGAGAAAGGGGGCAGTCTACTCATCCCCTGAGTCTGAGATACAGAGACAAGGGGCAGTTTACTCCTCCCCTGGGTCTGTGATAGAGAGGAAGGGGGCGGTCCACTCATCCCCTGAGTCTGAGAAACAGAGACAGGGGGCAGTCTGCTCATCCCCTCAGTACGTGATACAGAGACAGGGGGCGGTCTTCTCATCCCCTGAGTCTGTGATACAGAGACAGGGGGCGGTCTACTCATCCCCTGAGTCTGTGATACAGAGACAGGTGACGGTCTACTCATCCCCTGAGTCTGTGATGCAGAGACAGGGGGCAGTCTGCTCATCGCCTGAGTCTGTGACACAGAGACATGGGGCGGTCTACTCATCCCCTGAATCAATGATACAGAGACAGGGGGCGGTCTATTCATCCCCCGAGTCTGTGATACAGAAACAGGGGGCTGTCTGCTCTTCCCCTGAATCAATGATACAGAGACAGGGGGCGGTCGATTCATCCCCCGAGTCTGTGATACAGAGACAGGGGGCGGTCTACTCATCCCCTGAGTCTGTGATGCAGAGACAGGGGGCGGTCTACTCATCTCCTGAGTCTGTTATACAGAGGAAGGGGGCGGTCTACTCATCCCCTGAGTCTGTGAGACAGAGACAGGGGGCGGTCTACTCATCCCCTGAGTCTGTGATACAGAGACAGGGGGCGGTCTACTCATCCCCTGAGTCTGTGAGACAGAGACAGGGGGCGGTCTACTCATCCCCTGAGTCTGTGATACAGAGACAGGGGGCGGTCTTCTCATCCACTGAGTCTGTGAAACAGAGACAGGTGACGGTCTACTCATCCCCTGAGTCTGTGATGCAGAGACAGGGGGCAGTCTGCTCATCGCCTGAGTCTGTGACACAGAGACAGGGATGGTCTACTCATCCACTGAGTGTGTGATGCAGAGACAGGGAGCGGTCTACTTATCCCCTATATTTGTGTGACAAAGACAGGGGGCGGTCTACTTATCCCCTCAGTATGTGATACAGAGACAGGTGGCGGTCTACTCATCCCCTGACTCTGTGAGACAGAGACAGGGGGCGGTCTTCTCATCCACTGAGGCTGTGATACAGAGACAGGTGAAGGTCTACTCATCCACTGACTCTGTGATGCAGAGACAGGGGGCGGTCTACTCATCCCCTGAATCAATGATACAGAGACAGGGGGCGGTCTACTCATCCCCCGAGTCTGTGATACAGAGACAGGGGGCGATCTACTCATCCCCCGAGTCTGTGATACAGAGACAGGGGACGGTCTACTCATCCCCCGAGTGTGTGAAACAGAGACAGGGGGCGGTCTACTCATACCCTGAATCTGTGATACAGAGAAAGGGGGCGGTCTACTCATCCCCTGAGTCTGTGATACAGAGAAAGGGGGCGGTCTACTCATCTCCTGAGTCTGTTATACAGAGGAAGGGGGCGGTCTACTCATCCCCTGAGTCGGTGATACAGAGACAGGGGGTGGTCTACTCATCCCCTGAATCAATGATACAGAGACAGGGGCGGTTAACTCATTCCTTGAGTCTGTGATACAGAGACAGGGGGCGGTCTACTCATCCCCCAAGTCTGTGATACAAAGACAGGGGGCGGTCTACTCATTCCCTAAATTTGTGATACAGAGACAGAGGGCGTTCTACTCATCCCCTGAGACTGTGATACAGAGATAGGGGGCGGTCTGCTCATCCCCTCAGTATGTGATGCAGAGACAAGGGGCGGTCTACTCATCCCCTGAGTCTGTGATACAGAGACAGGGGGTGGTCTACTCATCCCCTGAGTCTTTGATACAGAGACAGGGGCCGGTCTAGTCATCCACTGACTCTGAGATACAGAGACAGGGGGCGGTCTTCTCATCCACTGATTCTGTGTTACAGAGACAGGGGGCGGTCTACTCATCCCCCGAGTCTGTGATACAGAGACAAGGGGCAGCTTACTCATCCCCTTGGTCTGTGATAGAGAGGAAGGGGGCGGTCTACTCATCCCCTGAGTCTGAGATACAGAGACAATGGGCAGTTTACTCATCCCCTTGGTCTGTGATAGCGATGAAGGGGGAAGTCTACTCATCCCCTGAGTCTGAGAAACAGAGACAGGGGGCAGTCTGCTCATCCCCTCAGTATGTGATACAGAGACAGGGGGCGGTCTACTCATCCCCTGAATCTGTGATAAAGAGACAGGGGGCGGTCTACTCATCCCCTGAGTCTGTGATACAGAGACAGGGGGCGGTCTACTCATCCCCTCAGTATGTGATACAGAGACAGGGGGCGGTCTACTCATCCCCTGAGTCTGTGATACAGAGACAGGGGGCGGTCTTCTCATCCACTGAGTCTGTGATACAGAGACAGGTGATGGTCTACTCATGCACTGACTCTGTGATACAGAGACAGGGGGCGGTCTACTCATCCCCTGAGTCGGTGATACAGAGACAGGGGGCGGTCTAATCATCCCCTGAGTCTGTGATACAGAGACAGGTGACGGTCTACTCATCCCCTGAGTCGGTGATACAGAGACAGGGGGCGGTCTACTCTTCCCCCGAGTTTGTGATACAGAGACAGGGGGCGGTCCACTCATCCCCCGAGTCTGTGATACAGAGACAGGGGGCGGTCTACTCATCCCCTGAGTCTGTGATACAGAGACAGGGGGCAGTCTACTTATCCCCTAAATTTGTGTTACAAAGACAGGGGGCGGTCCACTTATCCCCTCAGTATGTGATACAGAGACAGGGGGTGGTCTACTCATCCCCTGAGTCTGTGATACAGAGACAGGGGGCGGTCTACTCATCCCCTTAGTTTGTGATACAGAGACAGGGGGCGCTCTACTCATCCCCTGAGTCGGTGATACAGAGACAGGGGGCGGTCTACTCATCCCCCAAGTCTGTGATACTGAGACAGGGGGCGGTCTACTCATCCCCTGAGTCTGTGATGCAGAGACAGGGGGCGGTCTGATCATCGCCTGAGTCTGTGACACAGAGACAGGGGGCGGTCTACTCATCCCCTGAATCTGAGATACAGACACAAGGGGCAGTTTACTCATCCCCTGGGTCTGTGATAGAGACGAAGGGGGCGGTCTACTCATCCCCTCATTTTGTGATACAGAGACAGGGGGCGGTCTACTCATCTCCTCATTTTGTGATACAGAGACAGGGGGCGGTCTACTCATCCCCTGAGTCTGTGATGCAGAGAAGGGGGCAGTCTCCTTATCCCCTAAATTTATGTTACAAAGACAGGGGCCGGTCTACTCATCCCCTCAGTATGTGACACAGAGACAGGGGGCGGTCTACTCATCCCCTGAGTCAGTGATACAGAGACAGGGGCGGTCTACTTATCCCCTCAGTTTGTGAAACAGAGACAGGGGGCGGTCTACTCATCCACTGAGTCTGAGATGCCTAGACAGGGGGCGGTCTACTCATCCACTGAGAGTGTGATACAAAGACAGGGGGCTGTCTAGTCATCCCCTGACTCTGAGATGCAGAGACAGGGGGCGGTCTACTCATCCCCTGAGTCTTTGATACAGTGACAGGGGGCGGTCTTCTCATCCACTGAGATTGTGATACAGAGACAGGTGACGTTCTACTCATCCACTGACTCTGTGAGACAGAGACAGGGGGCGGTCTACTCATCCACTGAGTCTGTGATACAGAGACAGGTGACGGTCTACTCATCCCCCGAGTGTGTGATACAGAGACAGGGGGCGGTCTACTCATTCCCTGAGTCTGTGATACAGAGACAGGGGGCGGTCTAATCATACCCTGAGTCTGTGATACAGAGACAGGGGGCAGTCTACTCATTCCCTGAGTCTGTGATACAGAGACAGGAGGCGGTCTAATCATACCCTGAGTCTGTGATACAGAGACAGGGGGCAGTCTACTCATCCCCCGAGTGTGTGATACAGAGACAGGGGGCGGTCTACTCATTCCCTGAGTCTGTGATACAGAGACAGGAGGCGGTCAACTCATCCCCTGAGTCTGTGATACAGAGATAGGGGGCGGTTAACTCAATCGCTGAGTGTGAGATACAGAGACAGGAGGCGGTCAACTCATCCCCTCAGTCTGTGACACAGAGAAATGGGGCTGTATACTCAACCCCTCAGTTTGTGATACAGAGAAAGGGGGCGGTCTACTCATCCCCTGAGTCTGTGATACAAAGACAGATGGCGGTCTACTCATCCCCTGAGTCTGTGATACAGAGAGAGGGGGCAGTCTGCTCATCCCCTGAGTCTGTGATACAGAGACAGGGGGCAGTCTGCTCATCCACTGAGTGTGTGATACAAAGACAGGGGACAGTCTACTCATCCCCTCAGTTTGTGATACAGAGACAGGGGGCGGTCTACTCATCCCCTGAGTCTGTGATACAGAGACAGGGGGCAGTCTGCTCATCCACTGAGTCTGTGATACAGAGACAGGGGGCGGTCTACTTATCCCCTCAGTTTGTGATACAGAGACAGGGGACGGTCTACTCATTCCCTGAGTTTGTGATAGAGAGACGGGGGCGGTCTACTCATCCCCTGAGTCTGTGACACAGAGACAGGGCGCGGTCTGCTTATCCCCTCAGTTTGAGATACAGAGACAGGGGACGGTCTCCTCATCCCCTGAGTTTGTGATACAGAGACAGGGGGCGGTCTACTCATCCCCTGAGTCTGTGATACTGAGACAGGCAGCCGTCTGCTCATTCCATAAATTCGTGATACAGAGACAGGGGACGGTCTACTCATCCCCTGAGTTTGTGATAGAGAGACAGGGGGCGGTCTACTCACCCCCTGAGTCTGTGACACAGAGACAGGGGGCGGTCTACTCACCCCCTGGGTCTATGATACAGAGGAAGGGGACAGTCTACTCATCCCCTGAGTCTGTGATACAGAGACAGGGGGCGGTCTTCTCATCCCCTGAGTCTGTGATACAGAGACAGGGGGCGGTCTACTCATCCCCTGAGTCTGTGACACAGAGACAGGGGGCGGTCTACTTATCCCCTCAGTTTGTGATACAGAGACAGGTGACAGTCTACTCATCCCCTGAGTCTGTGATACAGAGACAGGGGGCAGTCTACTTATCCCCTCAGTTTGTGATACAGAGACAGGGGGCGGTCTACTCATCCCCTGAGTCTGTGATACAGAGACAGGGGTCGGTCTACTTATCCCCTCAGTTTGTGATACAGAGAAAGGGGACGGTCTACTCAGCCCCTCAGTTTGTGATACAGAGACAGAGGGAGGTCTACTCATCCCCTGATTCTGTGATACAGAGACTGGGGGCGGTCTACTTATCCCCTCAGTTTGAGATACAGAGACAGAGGACGCTCTGCTCATCCCCTGAGTTTGTGATAGAGAGACACGGGGCGGTCTACTTATCCACTCAGTTTGAGATACAGAGACAGGAGGCGGTCTACTTATCCCCTGAGTCTGTGACACAGAGACAGTGGGCGGTCTACTCATCCCCTGAGTCTGTGACACAGAGACAGGGGGCGGTCTACTTATCCCCTGAGTCTGTGACACAGAGACAGTGGACGGTCTACTCATCCCCTGAGTCTGTGACACAGAGACAGGGGGCGGTCTACTTATCCCCTCAGTTTGTGATACAGAGACAGGGGGCAGTCTACTCATCCCCTGAGTTTGTGATACAGAGACAGGTGGCGGTCTACTCATCCGCTAAATTTGTGATACAGAAACAGGGGGCAGTGTACTCATCCCCTGAGTCTGTGATACAGGGACAGGGGGCGGTCTACTCATCCCCTGAGTCTGTGATACAGGGACAGGGGGCGGTCTACTCATCCCCTGAGTCTGTGATACAGAGACAGGTGGCGGTCGACTCATCCCCGAGTGTGTGATACAGAGACAGGGGGCGCTTTACTCATCCCCTGAGTCTGTCACACAGAGAAAGGGGGCGGTCTACTCATCCCCTGAGTCTGTGATACAGAGACAGGAGGCAGTCTGCTCATCCACTGAGTCTGTGATACAGAGACAGGGGGCGGTCTACTTATCCCCTCAGTTTGTGATACAGAGACAGGGGACGGTCTGCTCATCCCCTGAGTCTGTGATACAGAGACAGGGGGCAGTCTGCTCATCCACTGAGTCTGTGATACAGAGACAGGGGGCGGTCTACTTATCCCCTCAGTTTGTGATACAGAGACAGGGTGCGGTCTACTCATCCCCTAAATTTGTGATACAGAGACAGGGTCGGTCTACTCATCCCATGAGTTTGTGATAGAGAGACAGGGGGCGGTCTTCTCATCCCCTGAATCAATGATACAGAAACAGGGGGCGGTCTACTCATCCCCTGAGTCTGTGATACAGAGACAGGTGGCGGTCGAATCATCCCCGAGTGTGTGATACAGAGACAGGGGCGCTTTACTCATCCCCTGAGTCTGTCACACAGAGAAAGGGGGCAGTCTACTCATCCACTGAATGTGTGATACAAAGACAGGGGGCGGTCTACTCATCCCCTGAGTCCGTGATACAAAGACAGGGGGCGGACTACTCATCCCCTGAGTCTGTGATACAGAGAAAGGGGGCGGTCTACTCATCCCCTGAGTCTGTGATACAGAGACAGGAGGCAGTCTGCTCATCCACTGAGTCTGTGATACAGAGACAGGGGGCGGTCTACTTATCCCCTCAGTTTGTGATACAGAGACAGGGGACGGTCTGCTCATCCCCTGAGTCTGTGATACAGAGACAGGGGGCAGTCTGCTCATCCACTGAGTCTGTGATACAGAGACAGGGGGCGGTCTACTTATCCCCTCAGTTTGTGATACAGAGACAGGGTGCGGTCTACTCATCCCCTAAATTTGTGATACAGAGACAGGGTCGGTCTACTTATCCCCTCAGTTTGAGATACAGAGACAGGCGGCGGTCTACTCATCCCATGAGTTTGTGATAGAGAGACAGGGGGCGGTCTTCTCATCCCCTGAATCAATGATACAGAAACAGGGGGCGGTCTACTCATCCCCTGAGTCTGTGATACAGAGACAGGTGGCGGTCGACTCATCCCCTGAGTCTGTGATACAGGGACAGGGGGCGGTCCACTCATCCCCTGAGTCTGTGATACAGAGACAGGGGGCGGTCTACTCATCCCCTGAGTCTGTGATACAGAGAAAGGTGGCTGTCGACTCATCCCCTGAGTCTGTCACACAGAGAAAGTGGGCGGTCTACTCATCCACTGAATGTGTGATACAAAGACAGGGGACGGTCTACTCATCCACTGAGTCCGTGATACAAAGACAGGGGGCGGACTACTCATCCCCTGAGTATGTGATATCGAAACTGGGGGCAGTCTACTCATCCCCTGACTGTGATATAGAGACAGTGTGCGGTGTACTCAACCCCTGAGTCTATTATGCAGAGACAGGGGGCGGTCTACTCATCCCCTGAATCAATAAGACAAGACAGGGGGCGGTCTACTCATCCCCTGAGTCTGTGATACAGAGACAGGAGGCGGTCTACTCATCCCGAGTTTGTTATAAAGAGACAGGGGGCGGTCTACTCATCCCCCGAGTGTGTGATACAGAGAAAGGGGGCAGTCTACTCATTCCCTGAGTCTGTGATACAGAGACAAGGGGCAGTTTACTCATCCCCTGGTCTGTGATACAGAGGAAGGGGGCGGTCTACTCATCCCCTGAGTCTTTGATGCAGCGACAGGGGCCGGTCTTCTCATCCACTGAGTCTGTGATACAGAGACAGGGGACGGTCTACTCATCCACTGAGTCTGTGATACAGAGACAGGGGGCGGTCTACTCATCCCCTGAGTCTGTGATACAGAGACAGGAGGCGGTCTACTCATCCCCTGAGTCTGAGATACAGAGACAAGGGGCAGTTTACTCGTCCCCTGGGTCTGTGATACAGAGGAAGGGGGCGGTCTACTCATCCCCTGAGTCTGTGATACAGAGACAGGGGGGGGGGTGTACTCTTCCCCTGAGACTGTGATACAGAGACAGGGGGCCATCTACTCATCCCCTGAATCAATGATACAGAGACAGGGGGCCGTCTACTCATCCCGTGAGAGTGTGATACAGAGACAGGGGGCGCTCGAACCATCCCCCGAGTGTGCGAGACGGGGACAGGGGGCGGACTACTCATCACATGAGTCTGTGATACAGAGACAGGGGGCACTTTACTCATCGCCTGAGTCTATGACACAGCGAGAGGTGGCGGTCTACTCATCCCCTGAGTCTATGACACAGCGAGAGGGGGCGGTCTACTCAACCCCTGAGTCTATTATTCAGCGACAGGAGGCGGTCTACTCATTCCCTGAGTCTGTGATACAGAGACAAGGGGCAGTTTACTCATCGCCTGAGTCTATGATATAGAGACAGTGTGCAGTCTACTCAACCCCTGAGTCTATGACACAGCGAGAGGGGGCAGTCTACTCATCCCCTGAATCAATGATACAAGACAGGGGGCGGTCTACTCATCCCCTGAATCAATGATACAAGACAGGGGGCGGTCCACTCATCCCCTGAGTCTGTGATACAAAGACAGGGGACGGTCTACTCATCCCCTGAGTCTGTGATACAGAGACAGTGGACGGTCTACTCATCCCCTGAGTCTGTGATACAGAGACAGGAGGCAGTCTACTCATCCCCTGAGTCTGTGATACAAAGACAGGGGGCGGTCTACTCATCCCCTGAGTCTGAGATACAGAGACAGGGGGCGGTCTACTCTTCCCCTGAGTCTGAGATACAGAGACAGGGGGCGGTCTACTCATCCCCTGAGTCTGAGGTACAGAGACAGGGGGCGGTCTACTCTTCCCCTGAGTCTGAGATACAGAGACAGGGGGCGGTCTACTCATCCCTTGTGGCTGTGACACAAAGACAGGGGGGGGTCTATTCATCCCCTGAGTCTTTGATGCAGAGACAGGGGGCCGTCTACCCATTCCCTAAATTTGTGATACAGAGACAGGGGGCATTCTACTTAGCCCCAAAGTCCCTGAAATACAGACAGGGGCCATTCTACTCAGAATGAGTACATTAGAGATAGTCAGCACGGTTTTGTGACGGGTAGGTCGTGCCTCACAAACCTTATTGAGTTTTTCGAGAAGGTGACCAAACAGGTGGATGAGGGTAAAGCAGTGGATGTGGTGTATATGGATTTCAGTAAGGCGTTTGATAAGGTTCCCCACGGTAGGCTATTGCAGAAAATACGCAAGTATGGGGTTGAAGGTGATTTAGAGCTTTGGATCAGAAATTGGCTAGCTGAAAGAAGACAGAGGGTGGTGGTTGATGGCAAATGTTCATCCTGGAGTTTAGTTACTAGTGGTGTACCGCAAGGATCTGTTTTAGGGCCACTGCTGTTTGTCATTTTTATAAATGACCTGGAAGAGGGTGTAGAAGGGTGGGTTAGTAAATTTGCAGATGACACTAAGGTCGGTGGAGTTGTGGATAGTGCCGAAGGATGTTGTCGGGTACAGAGAGACATAGATAGCCTGCAGAGCTGGGCTGAGAGATGGCAAATGGAGTTTAATGCGGAAAAGTGTGAGGTGATTCACTTTGGAAGGAGTAACAGGAATGCAGAGTACTGGGCTAATGGGAGGATTCTTGGTAGTGTAGATGAACAGAGAGATCTTGGTGTCCAGGTACATAAATCCCGGAAGGTTGCTAACCAGGTTAATAGGGCTGTTAAGAAGGCATATGGTGTGTTAGCTTTTATTAGTAGGGGGATCGAGTTTCGGAGCCACGAGGTCATGCTGCAGCTGTACAAAACTCTGGTGAGACCGCACCTGGAGTATTGCGTGCAGTTCTGGTCACCGCATTATAGGAAGGATGTGGAAGCTATGGAAAGGGTGCAGAGGAGATTTACTAGGATGTTGCCTGGTATGGAGGGAAGGTCTTACGAGGAAAGGCTGAGGGACTTGACGTTGTTTTCGTTGGAGAGAAGGAGGAGGAGAGGTGACTTAATAGAGACATATAAGATAATCAGAGGGTTAGATAGGGTGGATAGTGAGAGTCTTTTTCCTCGGATGGTGATGGCAAACATGAGGGGCCATAGCTTCAAGTTGAGGGGCGATAGATATCGGACAGATGTTAGAGGTAGTTTCTTTACTCAGAGAGTAGTAAGGGCGTGGAACGCCCTGCCTGCAGCAGTAGTAGATTCGCCAACTTTAAGGGCATTTAAGTGGACATTGGATAGAGACATGGATGAAAATGGAATAGTGTAGGTCAGATGGTTTCACAGGTCGGCGCAACATCGAGGGCCGAAGGGCCTGTACTGCGCTGTAATGTTCTAAATTCTAAATTCTAAATTCTAAATACTCATCACCCGGGTCTCTGAGACAGAGACTGGGGGAGATCTATTCAATCCTGAGTGTGTGATTCAGAGAAAGGGGGCGTTGTACTCATCCCGTGAGTCTGTGATACAGAGGAAGGGGGCGCTCTACTCATCCCCTGAGTCTGTGATACAGAGACAGGAGGCGGTCTACTCATTACCTGAGTCTGTGATACAGAGGAAGGGGGCGCTCTACTCATCCCCTGAGTCTGTGATACAGAGACAGGAGGCGGTCTACTCATCCCCTGAGTCTGTTATACAGAGACAGGGGGCTGTCTACTCATCCCCTGAGTCTGTGATACAGAGACAGGGGGCGGTCTACTCATTACCTGAGTATCTGATATAGAGACAGGGGGCGGTCTACTCATCCCCTGAGTCTGTTATACAGAGACAGGGGGCTGTCTACTCATCCCCTGAGTCTGTGATACAGAGACAAGGGGCGGTCTACTTATCCCCCGAGTCTGTAGTGCAGAGTTTGGGGGCGGTTAACTCTTTCCCTGAGTCTGTGATACAGAGGCAGGGGGCGGCCTACTCATCCCCCGAGTGTGTGATACAGAGAAAGGGGGCAGTCTGCTCATCCCCTGAGTCTGAGATACAGAGACAAGGGGCAGTTTACTCATCCCCTGGGTCTGTGATTCAGAGGAAGGGGGCGGTCTACTCATTCCCTGAGTCTGTGATAGAGACGAAGGGGCCGGTCTACTCATCCACTGAGTCTGTGATACAGAGACAGGGGCCGGTCTACTCATCCCCTCATTTTGTGATACAGAGACAGGGGGCGGTCTACTCATCCCCTGAGTCTGTGATACAGAGACAGGGGGCAGTCTACTTATCCCCTAAATTTGTGTTACAAAGACAGGGGGCGGTCCACTTATCCCCTCAGTATATGATACAGAGACAGGGGGTGGTCTACTCATCCCCTGAGTCAGTGATACAGAGACAGGGGCGGTCTACTTATCCCCTCAGTTTGTGAAACAGAGACAGGGGGCGGTCTACTCATCCACTGAGTCTGTCATGCCTAGACAGGGGGCGGTCTACTCATCCACTGAGTGTGTGATACAAAGACAGGGGGCTGTCTAGTCATCCCCTGACTCTGAGATGCAGAGACAGGGGGCGGTCTACTCATCCCCTGAGTCTTTGATACAGTGACAGGGGGCGGTCTTCTCATCCACTGAGTTTGTGATACAGAGACAGGTGACGGTCTACTCATCCACTGACTCTGTGAGACAGAGACAGGGGGCGGTCTACTCATCCACTGAGTCTGTTATACAGAGGCAGGGGGAGGTCTACTCATCCCCCGATTCTGTGATACAGAGACAGGGGGCGGTCTAATCATGCCCTGAGTCTGTGATACAGAGACAGGAGGCGGTCAACTCATCCCCTCAGTCTGTGACACAGAGAAATGGGGCAGTATACTCAACCCCTGAGTTTGTGATACAGAGAAAGGGGGCGGTCTACTCATCCCCTGAGTCTGTGATACAGAGAGAGGGGGTAGTCTGCTCATCCCCTCAGTATGTGATGCAGAGACAGGGGGCGGTCTACTCATTCCCTGAGTCTGTGATACAGAGACAGGGGGCGGTCTTCTCATCCCCTGAGTCTGTGATACAGAGACAGGGGGCGGTCTACTCATCCCCCGAGTGTGTGATACAGAGAAAGGGGGCTGTCTAATCATGCCCTGAGTCTGTGATCCAGAGACAGAGGCGGTCAACTCATCTCCCGAGTCTGTGATACAGAGATAGGGGGTGGTTAACTCAATCGCTGAGAGTGAGATACAGAGACAGGGGGTGCTCTACTCATTCCCTCAGTTTGTGAGACAGAGATAGGGGGCAGTCTACTCATCCCCTGAGTTTGTGATACAGAGACAGGGGGCGATCTTCTCATCCACTGAGTCTGTGATACAGAGACATGGGGCGGTCTACTCATCCCCTGAGTCTGTCATACAGAGACAGGGGGCAGTCTGTTCATCGCCTGAGTCTGTGACACAGAGACAGGGAATGTCTACTCATCCACTGAGTGAGTGATACAAAGACAGGGGGCGGTCTACTTATCCCCTAAATTTGTGTGACAGAGACAGGGGGCGGTCTACTCATCCCCTGAGTGTGAGATACAGAGACAGGGGGCGGTCTACTCATCCCCTGAGTCTGAGATACAGAGACAAGGGGCAGTTTACTCATCCCCTGGGTCTGTGATAAAGAGGAAGGGGGCGGTCTACTCATCCCCTGAGTCTGTGATACAGAGACAGGGGGCGGTCTACTCATCCCCTCAGTTTGTGATACAGTGACAGGGGGCGGTCTACTCATCCCCTGAGTCTGTGATACAGAGACAGGGGGCAGTCTACTCATCCCCTCAGTTTGTGATACAGAGACAGGGGGCGGTCTACTCATCCCCTGAGTCTGTGATACAGAGACAGGGGGCGGTCTACTCATCCCCTCAGTTTGTGATACAGAGACAGGTTGCGGTCTACTCATCCCCTGAGTCTGTGAAACAGAGACAGGGGGAGGTCTGCTCATCCCCTCAGTATGTGATACAGAGACAGGGGCGGTCTACTTATCCCCCGAGTCTGTGATACAGAGACAGGGGGCGGTCTACTTATCCCCCGAGTCTGTGATACAGAGACAGGGGGCGGTCTACTTATCCCCTCAGTTTGTGAAACAGAGACAGGGGGCGGTCTACTCATCCACTGAGTGTGTGATGCCTAGACAGGGGGCGGTCTACTCATCCACTGAGTGTGTGATGCCGAGACAGGGGGCGGTCTACTCATCCCCTGAGTCAGTGATACAGAGACAGGGGCGGTCTACTTATCCCCTCAGTTTGTGAAACAGAGACAGGGGGCGGTCTACTCATCCACTGAGTGTGTGATGCCTAGACAGGGGGCGGTCTACTCATCCCCTGAGTCAGTGATACAAAGACAGGGGGCGGTCTACTCATCCACTGAGTGTGTGATGCCTAGACAGGGGGCGGTCTACTCATCCCCTGAGCCTTTGATACAGAGACAGGGGGCCGTCTTCTCATCCACTGAGTTTGTGATACAGAGCCAGGGGGCGGTCTACTCATCCCCTGAGTCTGTTATACAGAGACAGGGGGCAGTCTACTCATTCCCTGAATCAATGATACAGTGTCAGGGGGCGGTCTACTCATCCCCCGATTCTGTGATACAGAGACAGGGGGCGGTCTACTCATCCCCCGAGTGTTTGATACAGAGACAGGGGGCGGTCTACTCATACCCAGAGTCTGTGAAACAGAGAAAGGGGGCTGTCTAATCATGCCCTGAGTCTGTGATACAGAGACAGGAGGCGGTCAACTCATCCCCTGAGTCTGTGATACAGAGATAGGGGGCGGTTAACTCAATCGCTGAGTGTGAGATACAGAGACAGGGGGCGGTCTACTCATCCCCTGAGTCTGTGATACAGAGACAGGAGGCGGTCAACTCATCCCCTCAGTCTGTGATACAGAGACAGGAGGCGGTCAACTCATCCCCTCAGTCTGTGACACAGAGAAATGGGGCAGTATACTCAACCCCTCAGTTTCTGATACAGAGACAGGGGGCGGTCTACTCATCCCCTGAGTCTGTGATACAGAGACAGGGGCCGGTTTACCCATCCACTGAGTCTGTGATGCCTGGACAGGGGGCGGTCTACTCATCCACTGAGTGTGTGATACAAAGACAGGAGGCGGTCTACTCATCTCCCGTGTCTGTGATACAGAGATCGGGGGCAGTCTACTCATCCCCCGAGTGTGTGATACAGAGAAAGGGGGCTGTCTAATCATCCCCTGAGTCTGTGATACAGATATAGGGGGCGGTCTACTCATCCCCTGAGTGTGTGATACAGAGACAGGGGGCGTTCTACTCATCCCCTGAGTGTGTGATACAGAGACAGGGGGCGGTCTACTCATCCCCTGAGTCTGTGACACAGAGACAGGGGGCAGTCTGCTCATCCCCTCAGTATGTGATGCAGAGACAGGGGTCGGTCTACTCATCCCCTCAGTCTGTGATACAGAGACAGGGGGCAGTCTGCTCATCCCCTGAGTGTGTGATACAGAGACAGGGGGCGGTCTACTCATACCCTGAGTCTGTGATACAGAGACAGGGGGCAGTCTGCTCATCCCCTCAGTATGTGATACAGAGACAGGGGGCGATCTTCTCATCCACTGAGTCTGTGACACAGAGACAGATGACGGTCTACTCATCCCCTGAATCAATGATACAGAGACAGGGGGCGGTGTACTCATCCCCTGAATCAATGATACAGAGAAGGGGGCGGTCTACTCATCCCCTGAGTCTGAGATACAGAGACAAGGGGCAGGTTACTCATCCCCTGGGTCTGTGATAAAGAGGAAGGGGGCGGTCTACTCATCCCCTGAGTCTGTGATACAGAGACAAGGGGCGGTCTACTCATCCCCTGAGTCTGTGAAACAGAGACAGGGGGCAGTCTGCTCATCCCCTCAGTATGTGATACAGAGACAGGGGGCGGTCTACTCATCCCCTGAGTCTGTGATACAGAGACAGGGGGCGGTCTACTCATCCCCTGAGTCTGTGATACAGAGACAGGGGGCGGTCTACTCATCCCCTTGTTTGTGATACAGTGACAGAGGGCGGTCTACTCATCCCCTGAGTCTGTGATACAGAGACAGGGGGCGGTCTTCTCATCCACTGACTCTGTGATACTGAGACATGGGGCAGTCTGCTCATCGCCTGAGTCTGTGACACAGAGACAGGGGGCTGTCTACTCATCCCCTGAATCAATGATACAGAGACAGGGGGCGGTCTACTCATCCCCTGAATCAATGATACAGAGACAGGGGCGGTCTACTCATCCCCCGAGTCTGTGATACAGAGACAGGGGGCGGTCTACTCATCCCCCGAGTCTGTGATACAGAGACAGGGGGCAGTCTACTTATCCCCTAACTTTGTGTTACAAAGACAGGGGGCGGTCCACTTATCCGCTCAGTATGTGATACAGAGAAAGGGGGTGGTCTACTCATCCCCTGAGTCTGTGATACAGAGACAGGGGGCAGTCTGCTTATCCCCTCAGTTTGTGAAACAGAGACAGGGGGCTGTCTACTCATCCACTGAGTCTGTGATGCCTAGACAGGGGGCTGTCTACTCATCCACTGAGTGTGTGATACAAAGACAGGGGCTGTCTAGTCATCCCCTGACTCTGAGATGCAGAGACAGGGGGCAGTCTACTCATCCCCTGAGTCTTTGATACAGTGACAGGGGGCGGTCTTCTCATCCACTGAGTTTGTGATACAGAGACAGGTGACGGTCTACTCATCCACTGACTCTGTGAGACAGAGACAGGGGGCGGTCTACTCACCACTGTGTCTGTGATACAGAGACAGGGGGCGATCTTCTCATCCACTGAGTGTGTGATACAGAGACAGGGGGCGGTCTACTTATCCCCTAAATTTGTGAGACAGAGACAGGGGGCGGTCTTCTCATCCACTGTGTCTGTGATACAGAGACAGGGGGCGATCCTCTCATCCCCTGAGTCTGTGATACAGAGACAGGGGGCGGTCTTCTCATCCACTGACTCTGTGATACTGAGACAGGGGGCAGTCTGCTCATCGCCTGAGTCTGTGACACTGAGACAGGCGGCAGTCTACTTATCCCCTAAATTTGTGTTACAAAGACAGTGGGCGGTCTACTTATCCCCTCAGTTTGTGAAACAGAGACAGGGTGTGGTCTACTCATCCACTGAGTCTGTGATGCCTAGACAGGGGGCGGTCTACTCATCCACTGAGTGTGTGATACAAAGACAGGGGGCTGGCTAGTCATCCCCTGACTCTGAGATGCAGAGACAGGGGGCGGTCTACTCATCCCCTGAGTCTTTGATACAGTTACAGGGGGCGGTCTTCTCATCCACTGAGTTTGTGATACAGAGACAGGTGACGTCTACTCATCCACTGACTCTGTGAGACAGAGACAGGGGGCGGTCTACTCATCCCCCGATTCTGTGATACAGAGACAGGGGGCGGTGTACTCATCCCCCGATTGTGTGATACAGAGAAAGGGGGCAATCTACTCATCCCCTGAGTCTGTGATACAGAGAGAGGGGGCAGTCTACTCATCCCCTGAGTCTGTGATACAGAGACAGGGGACAGTCTGCTCATCCACTGAGTCTGTGATACAGAGACAGGGGGCGGTCTACTTATCCCCTCAGTTTGTGATACAGAGACAGGGGACGGTCTACTCATTCCCTGAGTTTGTGATAGAGAGACGGGGGCGGTCTACTTATCCCCTCAGTTTGTGATACAGAGACAGGGGGCGGTCTACTCATCCCCTGAGTCTGTGACACAGAGACAGGGGGCGGTCTACTTATCCCCTCAGTTTGAGATACAGAGACAGGGGACGGTCTGCTCATCCCCTGAGTCTGTGATACAGAGACAGGGGGCAGTCTGCTCATCCACTGAGTGTGTGATACAGAGACAGGGGGCGGTCTCCTCATCCCCTGAGTTTGTGATACAGAGACAGGGGGCGGTCTACTCATCCCCTGAGTTTGTGATACAGAGACAGGGGGCGGTCTACTCATCCCCTGAGTCTGTGATACAGAGACAGGGGGCGGTCTACTCATCCCTTGAGTCTGTGATACAGAGCCAGGCAGCCGTCTGCTCATTCCATAAATTCGTGATACAGAGACAGGGGACGGTCTACTCATCCCCTCAGTTTGTGATAGAGAGACAGGGGGCGGTCTACTCATCCCCTGAGTCTGTGATACAGAGACAGGGGGCGGTCTACTCATCCCCTGAGTCTGTGATACAGTGACAGGGGGCGGTCTTCTCATCCCCTGAGTCTGTGATACAGTGACAGGGGGCAGTCTACTCACCCCCTGAGTCTGTGACACAGAGACAGGGGGCGGTCTACTCATCCCCTGAGTTTGTGATACAGAGACAGGGGGCGGTCTACTCATCCCCTGAGTTTGTGATACAGAGACAGGGGGCGGTCTACTCATCCCCTCAGTTTGTGACACAGAGACAGGGGGCGGTCTACTTATCCCCTCAGTTTGAGATACAGAGACAGGGGACGCTCTGCTCATCCCCTCAGTTTGTGATACAGAGACAGGGGGTGGTCTACTCACCCCCTCAGTTTGTGATACAGAGACAGGGGGCGGTCTACTCATCCCCTGAGTCTGTGATACAGAGACAGGGGGCGGTCTACTCATCCCCTGAGTCTGTGATACAGAGACAGGGGGCGCTCTACTCATCCCCTGAGTCTGTGATACAGAGACAGGGGGCGCTCTACTCATCCCCTGAGTCTGTGATACAGAGACAGGGGGCGGTCTACTTATCCCCTCAGTTTGAGATACAGAGACAGGGGGCGGTCTACTCATCCCCTGAGTCTGTGAAACAGAGACAGGGAGCGCTCTACTCATCTCCTGAGTCTGTGATACAGAGACAGGGGGCGGTCTACTTATCCCCTCAGTTTGAGATACAGAGACAGGGGGCCGTCTACTCATCCCCTGAGTCTGTGAAACAGAGACAGGGGGCGATCTACTCATCCCCTGAGTCTGTGACACAGAGACAGGGGGCAGTCTACTCATCCCCTGAGTTTGTGATACAGAGTCAGGGGGCGGTCTACTCATCCGCTAAATTTGTGACACAGAGACAGTGTCGGTCTACTTATCCCCACAGTTAGTGATAGAGTGACAGGGGGCGGTCTACTCATTCCCTGAGTCTGTGAAACAGAGACAGGGGGCGATCTACTCATCCCCTGAGTCTGTGAAACAGAGACAGGGGGCGATCTACTCATCCCCTGAGTCTGTGACACAGAGACAGGGGGCGGTGTACTCATCCCCTGAGTCTGTGATACAGGGACAGGGGGCGGTCTACTCATCCCATGTGTCTGTGATACAGAGACAGGTGGCGGTCGACTCATCCCCGAGTGTGTGATACAGAGACAGGGGGCGCTTTACTCATCCCCTGAGTCTGTCACACAGAGAAAGGGTGCGGTCTACTCATCCACTGAATGTGTGACCCAAAGACAGGGGGCGGTCTACTCATCCACTGAGTCTGTGATACAGAGACAGGGGGCAGTCTGCTCATCCACTGAGTCTGTGATACAGAGACAGGGGGCGGTCTGCTCATCCCCTGAGTCTGTGATACAGAGACAGGGGGCAGTCCGCTCATCCACTGAGTCTGTGATACAGAGACAGGGGGCGGTCTACTTATCCCCTCAGTTTGTGATACAGAGACAGGGGGCGGTCTACTCATCCCCTAAATTTGTGATACAGAGACAGGGTCGGTCTACTTATCCCCTCAGTTTGAGATACAGAGACAGGCGGCGGTTTACTCATCCCCTGAGATTGTGATAGAGAGACAGGGGGCGGTCTTCTCATCCCCTGAATCAATGATACAGAAACAGGGGGCGGTGTACTCATCCCCTGAGTCTGTGATACAGGGACAGGGGGCGGTCTACTCATCCCCTGAGTCTGTGATACAGAGACAGGTAGCGGTCGACTCATCCCCTGAGTCTGTGATACAGGGACAGGGGGTGGTCTACTCATCCCCTGAGTCCGTGATACAAAGACAGGGGGCGGACTACTCATCCCCTGAGTCTGTGACACAGAGACAGGGGGTGGTCTACTCATCCCCTGAGTATGTGATATCGAAACAGGGGGCAGTCTACTCATCCCCTGACTCTGTGATATGGAGACAGGGGGCAGTCTACTCATTCCCTGAGTCTGTGATACAGAGACAAGGGGCAGTTTACTCATCCCCTGGTCTGTGATACAGAGGAAGAGGGCGGTCTACTCATCCCCTGAATCAATGATACAGAGACAGGGGGCGGTCTACTCATCCCCCGAGTGTGTGGTACAGAGACAGGAGGCTGTCTAATCATCCCCCGAGTGTGTGATACAGAGACAGGGGGCGGTCTACTCATCCCGAGTTTGTTATACAGAGACAGGGGGCGGTCTACTCATCCCCCGAGTGTGTGATACAGAGAAAGGGGGCAGTCTACTCATTCCCTGAGTCTGTGATACAGAGACAAGGGGCAGTTTACTCATCCCGTGGTCTGTGATACAGAGGAAGAGGGCGGTCTACTCATCCCCTGAATCAATGATACAGAGACAGGGGGCCGTCTACTCATCCCGTTAGAGTGTGATACAGAGACAGGGGGCGATCGAACCAACCCCCGAGTGTGCGAGACGGGGACAGGGGGCGGACTACTCATCACATGAGTCTGTGATACAGAGACAGGGGCCACTTTACTCATCGCCTGAGTCTATGACACAGCGAGACGGGGCGGTCTACTCATCCCCCGAGTGTGTGATACAGAGAAAGGGGGCAGTCTACTCATTCCCTGAGTCTGTGATACAGAGACAAGGGGCAGTTTACTCATCCCCTGGTCTATGATACAGAGGAAGGGGGCGCTCTACTCATCCCCTGAGTCTTTGATACAGAGACAGGGGACGGTCTACTCATCCAAAGAGTCTGTGATACAGAGACAGGGGGCGGTCTACTCATCACCTGAGTCTGTGATACAGAGACAGGGGGCGGTCTACACATCCCCTGAGTCTGTGATACAGAGACAGGAGGCGGTCTACTCATCCCCTGAGTCTGAGATACAGAGACAAGGGGCAGTTTACTCATCCCCTGGGTCTGTGATACAGAGGAAGGGGGCGGTCTACTCATCCCCTGAGTCTGTGATACAGAGACAGGGGGGGGTCTACTCTTCCCCTGAGACTGTGATACAGAGACAGGGGGCCATCTACTCATCCCCTGAATCAATGATACAGAGACAGGGGGCTGTCTACTCATCCCGTGAGAGTGTGATACAGAGACAGGGGGCGCTCGAACCATCCCCCGAGTGTGCGAGACGGGGACAGGGGGCGGACTACTCATCACATGAGTCTGTGATACAGAGACAGGGGGCACTTTACTCATCGCCTGAGTCTAGGACACAGCGAGAGGGGGCGGTCTACTCATCCCCTGAGTCTGTGATATAGAGACAGTGTGCAGTCTACTCAACCCCTGAGTCTATTATACAGCGACAGGAGGCGGTCTACTCATTCCCTGAGTCTGTGATACAGAGACAAGGGGCAGTTTACTCATCGCCTGAGTCTGTGATATAGAGACAGTGTGCAGTCTACTCAACCCCTGAGTCTATGACACAGCGAGAGGGGGCGGTCTACTCATCCCCTGAATCAATGATACAAGACAGGGGGCGGTCTACTCATCCCCTGAATCAATGATACAAGACAGGGGGCGGTCTACTCATCCCCTGAGTCTGTGATACAAAGACAGGGGACGGTCTACTCATCCCCTGAGTCTGTGATTCAGAGACAGTGGACGTTCTACTCATCCCCTGAGTCTGTGATACAGAGACAGGAGGCAGTCTACTCATCCCCTGAGTCTGTGATACAAAGACAGGGGGCGGTCTACTCATCCCCTGAGTCTGTGATACAGAGACAGGGGGCGGTCTCCTCTTCCCCTGAGTCTGAGATACAGAGACAGGGGGCGGTCTACTCATCCTCTGAGTCTGAGATACAGAGACAGGGGGCGGTCTACTCTTCCCCTGAGTCTGTGACACAGAGACAGGGGGCGGTCTACTCATCCCTTGTGGCTGTGACACAAAGACAGGGGGTGGTCTACCCATTCCATAAATTTGTGATACAGAGACAGGGGGCATTCTACTTAGCCCCAAAGTCCCTGAAATACAGACAGGGGCCATTCTACTCATCACCCGGGTCTCTGAGACAGAGACTGGGGGAGATCTATTCAATCCTGAGTGTGTGATTCAGAGAAAGGGGGCGTTGTACTCATCCCGTGAGTCTGAGATACAGAGACAAGGGGCAGTTTACTGATCCCCTGAGTCTGTGATACAGAGACAGGCAGCCGTCTGCTCATTCCATAAATTCGTGATACAGAGACAGGGGACGGTCTACTTATCCCCTCAGTTTGAGGTACAGAGACAGGGGACGGTCTGCTCATCCCCTGAGTTTGTGATACAGAGACAGGGGGCGGTCTACTCATCCCCTGAGTTTGTGATACAGAGACAGGGGGCGGTCTACTCATCCCCTGAGTCTGTGATACAGAGACAGGCAGCCGTCTGCTCATTCCATAAATTCGTGATACAGAGACAGGGGACGGTCTCCTCATCCCCTCAGTTTGAGATACAGAGACAGGGGACGGTCTGCTCATCCCCTGAGTTTGTGATAGAGAGACAGGGGGCGGTCTACTCACCCCCTGAGTCTGTGACACAGAGACAGGGGGCGGTCTACTCATCCCCTGAGTTTGTGATACAGAGGCAGGGGGCGGTCTACTCATCCCCTGAGTTGTGATACAGTGACAGGGGGCGGTCTTCTCATCCCCTGAGTCTGTGATACAGAGACAGGGGGCGGTCTACTTATCCCCTCAGTTTGTGATACAGAGACAGGTGACGGTCTACTCATCCCCTGAGTCTGTGATACAGAGACAGGGGTCGGTCTACTTATCCCCTCAGTTTGTGATACAGAGACAGGGGACGGTCTACTCAGCCCCTCAGTTTGTGATACAGAGACAGAGGGCGGTCTACTTATCCCCTGAGTTTGTGATACAGAGACAGGGGGCGGTCTACTCATCCCCTCAGTTTGTGACACAGAGATAGGGGGCGGTCTACTTATCCCCTCAGTTTGAGATACAGAGAGAGGGGGACGCTCTGCTCATCCCCTGAGTTTGTGATAGAGAGACAGGGGGCAGTCTACTTATCCACTCAGTTTGAGATACAGAGACAGGAGGTGGTCTACTTATCCCCTCAGTTTGAGATACAGAGACAGGAGGCGGTCTACTTATCCCCTCAGTTTGAGATACAGAGACAGGAGGTTGTCTACTTATCCCCTCAGTTTGAGATACAGAGAGAGGGGGCGGTCTACTCATCCCCTGAGTCTGTGAAACAGAGACAGGGAGCGCTCTACTCATCCCCTGAGTCTGTGATACAGAGACAGGGGCCGGTCTACTTATCCCCTCAGTTTGAGATACAGAGACAGGGGGCGGTCTACTTATCCCCTGAGTCTGTGACACAGAGACAGGGGGCGGTCTACTTATCCCCTCAGTTTGTGATACAGAGACAGGGGGCGGTCTACTCATCCCCTGAGTCTGTGACACAGACACAGGGGGCGGTCTACTTATCCCCTGAGTCTGTGACACAGAGACAGGGGGCGGTCTACTCATCCCCTGAGTCTGTGAAACAGAGACAGGGGGCGGTCTACTCATCCCCTGAGTCTGTGAAACAGAGACAGGGGGCGGTCTACTCATCCCCTGAGTCTGTGAAACAGAGACAGGGGGCGGTCTACTCATCCCCTGAGTCTGTGAAACAGAGACAGGGGGCGGTCTACTCATCCCCTGAGTCTGTGACACAGAGACAGGGGGCGGTCTACTTATCCCCTCAGTTTGTGATACAGAGACAGGGGGCAGTCTACTCATCCGCTAAATTTGTGATACAGAGACAGTGTCGGTCTACTTATCCCCTCAGTTTGTGATAGAGAGACAGGGGGCGGTCTTCTCATCCCCTGAATCAATGATACAGAAACAGGGGGCGGTGTACTCATCCCCTGAGTCTGTGATACAGGGACAGGGGGCGGTCTACTCATCCCCTGAGTCTGTGATACAGAGACAGGGGGCGGTCTACTCATCCCCTGAGTCTGTGATACAGAGACAGGGGGCGCTTTACTCATCCCCTGAGTCTGTCACACAGAGAAAGGGGGCGGTCTACTCATCCACTGAATGTGTGATACAAAGACAGGGGACGGTCTACTCATCCCCTGAGTCTGTGATACAGAGACAGGAGGCGGTCTACTTATCCCCTCAGTTTGTGATACAGAGACAGGAGGCGGTCTACTTATCCCCTCAGTTTGTGATACAGAGACAGGGGGCGGTCTACTCATCCCCTGAGTCTGTGACACAGAGACAGGGGGCGGTCTACTTATCCCCTCAGTTTGTGATACAGAGACAGGGGGCGGTCTACATATCCCCTCAGTTTGTGATACAGAGACAGGTGACGGTCTACTCATCCCCTGAGTCTGTGATACAGAGACAGGGGTCGGTCTACTTATCCCCTCAGTTTGTGATACAGAGACAGGGGACGGTCTACTCAGCCCCTCAGTTTGTGATACAGAGACAGAGGGCGGTCTACTTATCCCCTGAGTTTGTGATACAGAGACAGGGGGCGGTCTACTCATCCCCTCAGTTTGTGACACAGAGATAGGGGGCGGTCTACTTATCCCCTCAGTTTGAGATACAGAGACAGGGGACGCTCTGCTCATCCCCTGAGTTTGTGATAGAGAGACAGGGGGCAGTCTACTTATCCACTCAGTTTGAGATACAGAGACAGGAGGTGGTCTACTTATCCCCTCAGTTTGAGATACAGAGACAGGAGGCGGTCTACTTATCCCCTCAGTTTGAGATACAGAGACAGGAGGTTGTCTACTTATCCCCTCAGTTTGAGATACAGAGACAGGGGGCGGTCTACTCATCCCCTGAGTCTGTGAAACAGAGACAGGGAGCGCTCTACTCATCCCCTGAGTCTGTGATACAGAGACAGGGGCCGGTCTACTTATCCCCTCAGTTTGAGATACAGAGACAGGGGGCGGTCTACTTATCCCCTGAGTCTGTGACACAGAGACAGGGGGCGGTCTACTTATCCCCTCAGTTTGTGATACAGAGACAGGGGGCGGTCTACTCATCCCCTGAGTCTGTGACACAGACACAGGGGGCGGTCTACTTATCCGCTGAGTCTGTGACACAGAGACAGGGGGCGGTCTACTCATCCCCTGAGTCTGTGAAACAGAGACAGGGGGCGGTCTACTCATCCCCTGAGTCTGTGAAACAGAGACAGGGGGCGGTCTACTCATCCCCTGAGTCTGTGAAACAGAGACAGGGGGCGGTCTACTCATCCCCTGAGTCTGTGAAACAGAGACAGGGGGCGGTCTACTCATCCCCTGAGTCTGTGACACAGAGACAGGGGGCGGTCTACTTATCCCCTCAGTTTGTGATACAGAGACAGGGGGCAGTCTACTCATCCGCTAAATTTGTGATACAGAGACAGTGTCGGTCTACTTATCCCCTCAGTTTGTGATAGAGAGACAGGGGGCGGTCTTCTCATCCCCTGAATCAATGATACAGAAACAGGGGGCGGTGTACTCATCCCCTGAGTCTGTGATACAGGGACAGGGGGCGGTCTACTCATCCCCTGAGTCTGTGATACAGAGACAGGGGGCGGTCTACTCATCCCCTGAGTCTGTGATACAGAGACAGGGGGCGCTTTACTCATCCCCTGAGTCTGTCACACAGAGAAAGGGGGCGGTCTACTCATCCACTGAATGTGTGATACAAAGACAGGGGACGGTCTACTCATCCCCTGAGTCTGTGATACAGAGACAGGAGGCGGTCTACTTATCCCCTCAGTTTGTGATACAGAGACAGGAGGCGGTCTACTTATCCCCTCAGTTTGTGATACAGAGACAGGGGGCGGTCTACTCATCCCCTGAGTCCGTGATACAAAGACAGGGGGCGGTCTACACATCCCCTGAGTCTGTGAAACAGAGACAGGAGGCGGTCTACTTATCCCCTCAGTTTGTGATACAGAGACATGGGGCGGTCAACTTATCCCCTCAGTTTGTGATCCAGAGACAGGGGGCGGTCTACTCATCCCCTGAGTCTGTGAAACAGAGACAGGGAGCGCTCTACTCATCCCCTGAGTCTGTGATACAGAGACAGGGGGCGGTCTACTTATCCCCTCAGTTTGAGATACAGAGACAGGGGGCCGTCTACTCATCCCCTGAGTCTGTGAAACAGAGACAGGGGGCGATCTACTCATCCCCTGAGTCTGTGACACAGAGACAGGGGGCAGTCTACTCATCCCCTGAGTTTGTGATACAGAGTCAGGGGGCGGTCTACTCATCCGCTAAATTTGTGACACAGAGACAGTGTCGGTCTACTTATCCCCACAGTTAGTGATAGAGTGACAGGGGGCGGTCTACTCATCCCCTGAGTCTGTGAAACAGAGACAGGGGGCGATCTACTCATCCCCTGAGTCTGTGAAACAGAGACAGGGGGCGATCTACTCATCCCCTGAGTCTGTGACACAGAGACAGGGGGCGGTGTACTCATCCCCTGAGTCTGTGATACAGGGACAGGGGGCGGTCTACTCATCCCATGTGTCTGTGATACAGAGACAGGTGGCGGTCGACTCATCCCCGAGTGTGTGATACAGAGACAGGGGGCGCTTTACTCATCCCCTGAGTCTGTCACACAGAGAAAGGGTGCGGTCTACTCATCCACTGAATGTGTGACACAAAGACAGGGGGCGGTCTACTCATCCACTGAGTCTGTGATACAGAGACAGGGGGCAGTCTGCTCATCCACTGAGTCTGTGATACAGAGACAGGGGGCGGTCTGCTCATCCCCTGAGTCTGTGATACAGAGACAGGGGGCAGTCTGCTCATCCACTGAGTCTGTGATACAGAGACAGCGGGCGGTCTAATTATCCCCTCAGTTTGTGATACAGAGACAGGGGACGGTCTGCTCATCCCCTGAGTCTGTGATACAGAGACAGGGGGCAGTCTGCTCATCCACTGAGTCTGTGATACAGAGACAGGGGGCGGTCTACTTATCCCCTCAGTTTGTGATACAGAGACAGGGGGCGGTCTACTCATCCCCTAAATTTGTGATACAGAGACAGGGTCGGTCTACTTATCCCCTCAGTTTGAGATACAGAGACAGGCAGCGGTCTACTCATCCCCTGAGATTGTGATAGAGAGACAGGGGGCGGTCTTCTCATCCCCTGAATCAATGATACAGAAACAGGGGGCGGTGTACTCATCCCCTGAGTCTGTGATACAGGGACAGGGGGCGGTCTACTCATCCCCTGAGTCTGTGATACAGAGACAGGTGGCGGTCGACTCATCCCCTGAGTCTGTGATACAGGGACAGGGGGCGGTCTACTCATCCCCTGAGTCTGTGATACAGAGACAGGTAGCGGTCGACTCATCCCCTGAGTCTGTGATACAGGGACAGTGGGCGGTCTACTCATCCCCTGAGTCCGTGATACAAAGACAGGGGGCGGACTACTCATCCCCTGAGTCTGTGACACAGAGACAGGGGGTGGTCTACTCATCCCCTGAGTATGTGATATCGAAACAGGGGGCAGTCTACTCATCCCCTGACTCTGTGATATGGAGACAGGGGGCAGTCTACTCATCCCCTGGTCTGTGATACAGAGGAAGAGGGCGGTCTACTCATCCCCTGAATCAATGATACAGAGACAGGGGGCGGTCTACTCATCCCACGAGTGTGTGGTACAGAGACAGGAGGCTGTCTAATCATCCCCCGAGTGTGTGATACAGAGACAGGGGGCGGTCTACTCATCCCGAGTTTGTTATACAGAGACAGGGGGCGGTCTACTCATCCCCCGAGTGTGTGATACAGAGAAAGGGGGCAGTCTACTCATTCCCTGAGTCTGTGATACAGAGACAAGGGGCAGTTTACTCATCCCCTGGTCTGTGATACAGAGGAAGAGGGCGGTCTACTCATCCCCTGAATCAATGATACAGAGACAGGGGGCCGTCTACTCATCCCGTTAGAGTGTGATACAGAGACAGGGGGCGCTCGAACCAACCCCCGAGTGTGCGAGACGGGGACAGGGGGCGGACTACTCATCACATGAGTCTGTGATACAGAGACAGGGGCCACTTTACTCATCGCCTGAGTCTATGACACAGCGAGACGGGGCGGTCTACTCATCCCCCGAGTGTGTGATACAGAGAAAGGGGGCAGTCTACTCATTCCCTGAGTCTGTGATACAGAGACAAGGGGCAGTTTACTCATCCCCTGGTCTGTGATACAGAGGAAGGGGGTGGTCTACTCATCCAAAGTGTCTGTGATACAGAGACAGGGGGCGGTCTACTCATCACCTGAGTCTTTGATACAGAGACAGGGGACGGTCTACTCATCCCCTGAGTCTTTGATACAGAGACAGGGGACGGTCTACTCATCCAAAGAGTCTGTGATACAGAGACAGGGGGCGGTCTACTCATCCCCTGAGTCTTTGATACAGAGACAGGGGACGGTCTACTCATCCAAAGAGTCTGTGATACAGAGACAGGGGGCGGTCTACTCATCACCTGAGTCTGTGATACAGAGACAGGGGGCGGTCTACACATCCCCTGAGTCTGTGATACAGAGACAGGAGGCGGTCTACTCATCCCCTGAGTCTGTGATACAGAGACAAGGGGCAGTTTACTCATCCCCTGGGTCTGTGATACAGAGGAAGGGGGCGGTCTACTCATCCCCTCAGTTGGTGACACAGAGACAGGGGGCGGTCTACTTATCCCCTCAGTTTGAGATACAGAGACAGGGGACGCTCTGCTCATCCCCTGAGTTTGTGATAGAGAGACAGGGGGCGGTCTACTTATCCACTCAGTTTGAGATACAGAGACAGGAGGCGGTCTACTTATCCCCTCAGTTTGAGATACAGAGACAGGAGGCGGTCTACTTATCCCCTCAGTTTGAGATACAGAGACAGGGGGCGGTCTACTTATCCCCTCAGTTTGTGATACAGAGACAGGGGGCGGTCTACTCATTCCCTGAGTCTGTGATACAGAGACAGGGGGCGGTCTACTTATCCCCTCAGTTTGTGATGCAGAGACAGGGGGCGGTCTACTCATTCCCTGAGTCTGTGATACAGAGACAGGGGGCGGTCTACTTATCCCCTCAGTTTGTGATACAGAGGAAGGGGGCGGTCTACTCATCCCCTGAGTCTTTGATGCAGCGACAGGGGCCGGTCTTCTCATCCACTGAGTCTGTGATACAGAGACAGGGGACGGTCTACTCATCCAAAGAGTCTGTGATACAGAGACAGGGGGCGGTCTACTCATCACCTGAGTCTGTGATACAGAGACAGGGGGCGGTCGACTCATCACCTGAGTCTGTGATACAGGGACAGGGGGCGGTCTACACATCCCCTGAGTCTGTGATACAGAGACAGGAGGCGGTCTACTCATCCCCTGAGTCTGAGATACAGAGACAAGGGGCAGTTTACTCATCCCCTGGGTCTGTGATACAGAGGAAGGGGGCGGTCTACTCATCCCCTGAGTCTGTGATACAGAGACAGGGGGGGGTCTACTCTTCCCCTGAGACTGTGATACAGAGACAGGGGGCCATCTACTCATCCCCTGAATCAATGATACAGAGACAGGGGGCCGTCTACTCATCCCGTGAGTGTGTGATACAGAGACAGGGGGCACTTTACTCATCGCCTGAGTCTATGACACAGCGAGAGGGGGCGGTCTACTCATCCCCTGAGTCTGTGATATAGAGACAGTGTGCAGTCTACTCAACCCCTGAGTCTATTATACAGCGACAGGAGGCGGTCTACTCATTCCCTGAGTCTGTGATACAGAGACAAGGGGCAGTTTACTCATCGCCTGAGTCTGTGATATAGAGACAGTGTGCAGTCTATTCAACCCCTGAGTCTATGAGACAGCGAGAGGGGGCGGTCTACTCATCCCCTGAATCAATGATACAAGACAGGGGGCGGTCTACTCATCCCCTGAGTCTGTGATACAAAGACAGGGGACGGTCTACTCATCCCCTGAGTCAGTGATACAGAGACAGTGGACGGTCTACTCATCCCCTGAGTCTGTGATACAGAGACAGGAGGCAGTCTACTCATCCCCTGAGTCTGTGATACAGGGGGCGGTCTACTCATCCCCTGAGTCTGTGATACAGAGACAGGGGGCGGTCTCCTCTTCCCCTGAGTCTGAGATACAGAGACAGGGGGCGGTCTACTCATCCCCTGAGTCTGAGATACAGAGACAGGGGGCGGTCTACTCTTCCCCTGAATCAATGATACAAGACAGGGGGCGGTCTACTCATCCCCTGAGTCTGAGATACAGAGACAGGAGGCAGTCCACTCATCCCCTGAGTCTGTGATACAAAGACAGGGGACGGTCTACTCATCCACTGAGTCTGTGATACAGAGACAGTGGACGGTCTACTCATCCCCTGAGTCTGTGATACAGAGACAGGAGGCAGTCTACTCATCCCCTGAGTCTGTGATACAAAGACAGGGGACGGTCTACTCATCCCCTGAGTCTGTGATACAGAGACAGGCAGCCGTCTGCTCATTCCATAAATTCGTGATACAGAGACAGGGGACGGTCTACTCATCCCCTCAGTTTGAGATACAGAGACAGGGGACGGTCTGCTCATCCCCTGAGTTTGTGATAGAGAGACAGGGGGCGGTCTACTCACCCCCTGAGTCTGTGACACAGAGACAGGGGGCGGTCTACTCACCCCCTGAGTCTGTGACACAGAGACAGGGGGCGGTCAACTCATCCCCTGAGTTTGTGATACAGAGACAGGGGGCGGTCTACTCATCCCCTGAGTTGTGATACAGTGACAGGGGGCGGTCTTCTCATCCCCTGAGTCTGTGATACAGAGACAGGGGGCGGTCTACTTATCCCCTCAGTTTGTGATACAGAGACAGGTGACGGTCTACTCATCCCCTGAGTCTGTGATACAGAGACAGGGGTCGGTCTACTTATCCCCTCAGTTTGTGATACAGAGACAGGGGACGGTCTACTCATCCCCTGAGTCTGTGATACAGAGACAGGGGTCGGTCTACTTATCCCCTCAGTTTGTGATACAGAGACAGGGGACGGTCTACTCAGCCCCTCAGTTTGTGATACAGAGACAGGGGGCGGTCTACTCATCCCCTGAGTTTGTGATACAGAGACAGGGGGCGGTCTACTCATCCCCTGAGTTGTGATACAGTGAGAGGGGGCGGTCTTCTCATCCCCTGAGTCTGTGATACAGAGACAGGAGGCGGTCTACTTATCCCCTCAGTTTGAGATACAGAGACAGGAGGCGGTCTACTTATCCCCTCAGTTTGAGATACAGAGACAGGAGGCGGTCTACTTATCCCCTCAGTTTGAGATACAGAGACAGGGGGCGGTCTACTCATCCCCTGAGTCTGTGAAACAGAGACAGGGAGCGCTCTACTCATCCCCTGAGTCTGTGATACAGAGACAGGGGGCGGTCTACTTATCCCCTCAGTTTGAGATACAGAGACAGGGGGCGGTCTACTTATCCCCTGAGTCTGTGACACAGAGACAGGGGGCGGTCTACTTATCCCCTGAGTCTGTGACACAGAGACAGGGGGCGGTCTACTCATCCCCTGAGTCTGTGTAACAGAGACAGGGGGCGGTCTACTCATCCCCTGAGTCTGTGACACAGAGACAGGGGGCGGTCTACTTATCCCCTCAGTTTGTGATACAGAGACAGGGGGCAGTCTACTCATCCCATGAGTTTGTGATACAGAGACAGGTGGCGGTCTACTCATCCGCTAAATTTGTGATACAGAGACAGTGTCGGTCTACTTATCCCCTCAGTTTGTGATAGAGAGACAGGGGGCGGTCTTCTCATCCCCTGAATCAATGATACAGAAACAGGGGGCGGTGTACTCATCCCCTGAGTCTGTGATACAGAGACAGGGGGCACTTTACTCATCCCCTGAGTCTGTCACACAGAGAAAGGGGGCGGTCTACTCATCCACTGAATGTGTGATACAAAGACAGGGGACGGTCTACTCATCCCCTGAGTCCGTGATACCAAGACAGGGGGCGGACTACTCATCACATGAGTCTGTGATACAGAGACAGGTGGCGGTCTACTCATCCCCTGAGTCTGTGATACAGAGACAGGAGGCGGTCTACTTATCCCCTCAGTTTGTGATACAGAGACAGGGGGCGGTCGACTTATCCCCTCAGTTTGTGATACAGAGACAGGCGGCGGTCTGCTCATCCCCTGAGTCTGTGATACAGAGACAGGGGGCAGTCTGCTCATCCACTGAGTCTGTGATACAGAGACAGGGGGCGGTCTACTTATCCCCTCAGTTTGTGATACAGAGACAGGGGACGGTCTGCTCATCCCCTGAGTCTGTGATACAGAGACAGGGGGCGGTCTGCTCATCCACTGAGTCTGTGATACAGAGACAGGGGGCGGTCTACTTATCCCCTCAGTTTGTGATACAGAGACAGGGGACGGTCTGCTCATCCCCTGAGTCTGTGATACAGAGACAGTGGGCGGTCTACTTATCCCCTCAGTTTGTGATACAGAGACAGGGGGCGGTCTACTCATTCCCTGAGTCTGTGATACAGAGACAGGGGGCAGTCTGCTCATCCACTGAGTCTGTGATACAGAGACAGGGGGCGGTCTACTTATCCCCTCAGTTTGTGATACAGAGACAGGGGACGGTCTGCTCATCCCCTGAGTCTGTGATACAGAGACAGGGGGCGGTCTACTTATCCCCTCAGTTTGTGATACAGAGACAGGGGGCGGTCTACTCATTCCCTGAGTCTGTGATACAGAGACAGGGGGCGGTCTACTTATCCCCTCAGTTTGTGATACAGAGGAAGGGGGCTGTCTACTCATCCCCTGAGTCTTTGATGCAGCGACAGGGGCCGGTCTTCTCATCCACTGAGTCTGTGATACAGAGACAGGGGACGGTCTACTCATCCAAAGAGACTGTGATACAGAGACAGGGGGCGGTCTACTCATCACCTGAGTCTGTGATACAGAGACAGGGGGCGGTCTACTCATCACCTGAGTCTGTGATACAGGGACAGGGGGCGGTCTACACATCCCCTGAGTCTGTGATACAGAGACAGGAGGCGGTCTACTCATCCCCTGAGTCTGAGATACAGAGACAAGGGGCAGTTTACTCATCCCCTGGGTCTGTGATACAGAGGAAGGGGGCGGTCTACTCATCCCCTGAGTCTGTGATACAGAGACAGGGCGGGGTCTACTCTTCCCCTGAGACTGTGATACAGAGACAGGGGGCCATCTACTCATCCCCTGAATCAATGATCCAGAGACAGGGGGCCGTCTACTCATCCCGTGAGAGTGTGATACAGAGACAGGGGGCGCTCGAACCATCCCCCGAGTGTGCGAGACGGGGACAGGGGGCGGACTACTCATCACATGAGTCTGTGATACAGAGACAGGGGGCACTTTACTCATCGCCTGAGTCTATGACACAGCGAGAGAGGGCGGTCTACTCATCCCCTGAGTCTGTGATATAGAGACAGTGTGCAGTCTACTCAACCCCTGAGTCTATTATACAGCGACAGGAGGCGGTCTACTCATTCCCTGAGTCTGTGATACAGAGACAAGGGGCAGTTTACTCATCGCCTGAGTCTGTGATATAGAGACAGTGTGCAGTCTATTCAACCCCTGAGTCTATGAGACAGCGAGAGGGGGCGGTCTACTCATCCCCTGAATCAATGATACAAGACAGGGGGCGGTCTACTCATCCCCTGAGTCTGTGATACAAAGACAGGGGACGGTCTACTCATCCCCTGAGTCAGTGATACAGAGACAGTGGACGGTCTACTCATCCCCTGAGTCTGTGATACAGAGACAGGAGGCAGTCTACTCATCCCCTGAGTCTGTGATACAAAGACAGGGGGCGGTCTACTCATCCCCTGAGTCTGTGATACAGAGACAGGGGGCGGTCTCCTCTTCCCCTGAGTCTGAGATACAGAGACAGGGGGCGGTCTACTCATCCCCTGAGTCTGAGATACAGAGACAGGGGGCGGTCTACTCTTCCCCTGAGTCTGAGATACAGAGACAGGGGGCGGTCTACTCATCCCTTGTGGCTGTGACACAAAGACAGGGGGTCGTCTCCCCATTCCCTAAATTTGTGATACAGAGACAGGGAGCATTCTACTTAGCCCCAAAGTCCCTGAAATACAGACAGGGGCCATTCTACTCATCACCCGGGTCTCTGAGACAGAGACTGGGGGAGATCTATTCAATCCTGAGTGTGTGATTCAGAGAAAGGGGGCGTTGTACTCATCCCGTGAGTCTGAGATACAGAGACAAGGGGCAGTTTACTGATCCCCTGGGTCTGTGATATAGAGGAAGGGGGCGGTCTACTCATCCCCTCAGTTTGAGATACAGAGACAGGGGGCGGTCTACTCATCCCCTCAGTTTGAGATACAGAGACAGGGGGCGGTCTACTCATCCCCTGAGTCTGTGATACAGAGACAGTGGGCGGTCTACTTATCCCCTCAGTTTGTGATACAGAGACAGGGGACGGTCTACTCAGCCCCTCAGTTTATGATACAGAGACAGGTGACGGTCTACTCATCCCCTGAGTCTGTGATACAGAGACAGGGGTCGGTCTACTTATCCCCTGAGTTTGTGATACTGAGACAGGGGGCGGTCTACTCATCCCCTGTGTCTGTGATGCAGAGACAGGGGGCGGTCTACTTATCCCCTGAGTTTGTGATACTGAGACAGGGGGCGGTCTACTCATCCCCTCAGTTTGTGACACAGAGACAGGGGACGCTCTGCTTATCCCCTGAGTTTGTGATAGAGAGACAGGGGGCGGTCTACTTATCCACACAGTTTGAGATACAGAGACAGGGGACGCTCTGCTCATCCCCTGAGTTTGTGATACAGAGACAGGGGGCGGTCTACTCATCCCCTCAGTTTGTGACACAGAGACAGGGGGCGGTCTACTTATCCCCTCAGTTTGAGATACAGAGACAGGGGACGCTCTGCTCATCCCCTGAGTTTGTGATAGAGAGACAGGGGGCGGTCTACTTATCCCCTCAGTTTGAGATACAGAGACAGGGGGCGGTCTACTCATCCCCTGAGTCTGTGAAACAGAGACAGGGAGCGCTCTACTCATCCCCTGAGTCTGTGATACAGAGACAGGGGGCGGTCTACTTATCCCCTCAGTTTGAGATACAGAGACAGGGGGCGGTCTACTTATCCCCTGAGTCTGTGACACAGAGACAGGGGGCGGTCTACTTATCCCCTCAGTTTGTGATACAGAGACAGGGGGCGGTCTACTCATCCCCTGAGTCTGTGACACAGAGACAGGGGGCAGTCTACTTATCCGCTGAGTCTGTGACACAGAGACAGGGGGCGGTCTACTCATCCCCTGAGTCTGTGAAACAGAGACAGGGGGCGGTCTACTCATCCCCTGAGTCTGTGACACAGAGACAGGGGGCGGTCTACTTATCCCCTCAGTTTGTGATACAGAGACAGGGGGCGGTCTACTCATCCCCTGAGTCTGTGACACAGAGACAGGGGGCGGTCTACTTATCCCCTGAGTCTGTGACACAGAGACAGGGGGCGGTCTACTCATCCCCTGAGTCTGTGACACAGAGACAGGGGGCGGTCTACTTATCCCCTCAGTTTGTGATACAGAGACAGGGGGCAGTCTACTCATCCCCTGAGTTTGTGATGCAGAGACAGGGGGCGGTCTACTCATCCGCTAAATTTGTGATACAGAGACAGTGTCGGTCTACTTATCCCCTCAGTTTGTGATAGAGAGACAGGGGGCGGTCTTCTCATCCCCTGAATCAATGATACAGAAACAGGGGGCGGTGTACTCATCCCCTGAGTCTGTGATACAGGGACAGGGGGCGGTCTACGCATCCCCTGAGTCTGTGATACAGAGACAGGGGGCGGTCTACTCATCCCCTGAGTCTGTGATACAGAGAAAGGGGGCGCTTTACTCATCCCCTGAGTCTGTCACACAGAGAAAGGGGGCGGTCTACTCATCCACTGAATGTGTGATACAAAGACAGGGGACGGTCTACTCATCCCCTGAGTCCGTGATACAAAGACAGGGGGCGGTCAACTCATCCCCTGAGACTGTGATACAGAGACAGGAGGCGGTCTACTTATCCCCTCAGTTTGTGATACAGAGACAGGGGGCGGTCTACTTATCCCCTCAGTTTGTGATACAGAGACAGGGGGCGGTCTGCTCATCCCCTGAGTCTGTGATACAGAGACAGGGGGCAGTCTGCTCATCCACTGAGTCTGTGATGCAGAGACAGGGGGCGGTCTAATTATCCCCTCAGTTTGTGATACAGAGACAGGGGGCAGTCTGCTCATCCACTGAGTCTGTGATACAGAGACAGGGGGCGGTCTACTTATCCCCTCAGTTTGTGATACAGAGACAGGGGACGGTCTGCTCATCCCCTGAGTCTGTGATACAGAGACAGGGGGCAGTCTGCTCATCCACTGAGTCTGTGATACAGAGACAGGGGGCGGTCTACTTATCCCCTCAGTTTGTGATACAGAGACAGGGGGCGGTCCACTCATTCCCTGAGTCTGTGATACAGAGACAGGGGGCGGTCTACTTATCCCCTCAGTTTGTGATACAGAGGAAGGGGGCGGTCTACTCATCCCCTGAGTCTTTGATGCAGCGACAGGGGACGGTCTACTCATCCAAAGAGTCTGTGATACAGAGACAGGGGGCGGTCTACTCATCACCTGAGTCTGTGATACAGAGACAGGGGGCGGTCTACTCCTCACCTGAGTCTCTGATACAGGGACAGGGGGCGGTCTACACATCCCCTGAGTCTGTGATACAGAGACAGGAGGCGGTCTACTCATCCCCTGAGTCTGAGATACAGAGACAAGGGGCAGTTTACTCATCCCCTGGGTCTGTGATACAGAGGAAGGGGGCGGTCTACTCATCCCCTGAGTCTGTGATACAGAGACAGGGGGGGGGTCTACTCTTCCCCTGAGACTGTGATACAGAGACAGGGGGCCATCTACTCATCCCCTGAATCAATGATACAGAGTCAGGGGGCCGTCTACACATCCCCTGAGTCTGTGATACAGAGACAGGAGGCGGTCTACTCATCCCCTGAGTCTGAGATACAGAGACAAGGGGCAGTTTACTCATCCCCTGGGTCTGTGATACAGAGGAAGGGGGCGGTCTACTCATCCCCTGAGTCTGTGATACAGAGACAGGGGGCGGTCTACTCATCCCCTGAGTGTGTGATACAGAGACAGGGGCAGTCTGCTCATCCCCTCAGAATGTGATGCAGAGACAGGGGGCGGTCTACTCATCCCCTTAATCTGTAATACAGAGACAGGGGGCGATCTTCTCATCCCCTCAGTCTGTGATACAGAGACAGGGGGCGATCTTCTCATCCACTGAGTCTGTGAAACAGAGACAGGTGACGGTCTACTCATCCACTGACACTGTGATACAGAGACAGGGACTGTCTACTCATCCACTGAGTGTGTGATACAGAGACAGGGGGCGGTCTACTTATCCCCTAAATTTGTGTGACAAAGACAGGGGGCGGTCTACTTATCCCCTCAGTATGTGATACAGAGACAGGGGGCGGTCTACTCATCCCCTGACTCTGTGAGACAGAGACAGGGGGCGGTCTTCTCATCCACTGAGTCTGTGACACAGAGACAGGTGACGGTCTACTCATCCACTGACTCTGTGATACAGAGACAGGGGGCGGTCTTCTCATCCACTGAGTCTGTGACACAGAGACAGGTGACGTTCTACTCATCCCCTGAATCAATGATCCAGAGACAGGGGGCGGTCTACTCATCCCCTGAGTGTGAGATACAGAGACAGGGGGCGGTCTACTCATCCCCTGAATCAATGATACAGAGTCAGGGGGCGGTCTACTCATCCCCTGGGTGTGTGATACAGAGACAGTGGGCTGTCTGCTCATCCCCTCAGTATGTGATGCAGAGACAGGGGGCGGTCTACTCATCCCCTCAGTCTGTGATACAGAGACAGGGGGCGATCTTCTCATCCACTGAGTCTGTGAAACAGAGACAGGTGACGGTCTACTCATCCACTGACTCTGTGAGACAGAGACAGGGGTCGGTCTTCTCATCCACTGAGTCTGTGACACAGAGACAGGTGACGGTCTACTCATCCACTGACTCTGTGATACAGAGACAGGGGGCGGTCTTCTCATCCACTGAGTCTGTGACACAGAGACAGGTGACGTTCTACTCATCCCCTGAATCAATGATCCAGAGACAGGGGGCGGTCTACTCATCCCCTGAGTGTGAGATACAGAGACAGGGGGCGGTCTACTCATCCCCTGAATCAATGATACAGAGTCAGGGGGCAGTCTGCTCATCCCCTCAGTATGTGATGCAGAGACAGGGGGCGATCTACTCATCCCCTCAGTCTGTGATACAGAGACAGGGGGCGATCTTCTCATCCACTGAGTCTGTGAAACAGAGACAGGTGACGGTCTACTCATCCACTGACACTGTGATACAGAGACAGGAACTGTCTACTCATCCACTGAGTGTGTGATACAGAGACAGGGGGCGGTCTACTTATCCCCTAAATTTGTGTGACAAAGACAGGGGGCGGTCTACTTATCCCCTCAGTATGTGATACAGAGACAGGGGGCGGTCTACTCAATCCCTGACTCTGTGAGACAGAGACAGGGGGCGGTCTTCTCATCCACTGAGTCTGTGACACAGAGACAGGTGACGGTCTACTCATCCACTGACTCTGTGATACAGAGACAGGGGGCGGTCTTCTCATCCACTGAGTCTGTGACACAGAGACAGGTGACGTTCTACTCATCCCCTGAATCAATGATCCAGAGACAGGGGGCGGTCTACTCATCCCCTGAGTGTGAGATACAGAGACAGGGGGCGGTCTACTCATCCCCTGAGTCTGAGATACAGAGACAAGGGGCAGTTTACTCATCCCCTGAGTCTGTGATACAGAGACAGGGGGCGGTCTACTCATCCCCTCAGTTTGTGATACAGTGACAGGGGGCGGTCTACTCATCCCCTGAGTCTGTGCTACAGAGACAGGGGGCGGTCTACTCATCCCCTGAGTCTGTGATACAGAGACAGGGGGCGGTCTACTCAACCCCTCAGTTTGTGATGCAGAGACAGGGGGCGGTCTACTCATCCCCTGAGTCTGTGAAACAGAGACAGGGGGCGGTCTACTCATCCCCTCAGTTTGTGATGCAGAGACAGGGGGCGGTCTACTCATCCCCTGAGTCTGTGAAACAGAGACAGGGGGCAGTCTGCTCATCCACTCAGTCTGTGATACAGAGACAGGGGGCGGTCTACTCATCCCCTGGGTCTGTGATATAGAGGAAGAGGTCGGTGTACTCATCCCCTGAGTCTGTGATACAGAGACAGGGGGCGGTCTACTCATCCCCCGAGTGTGTGATACTGAGACAGGGGGCGCTCTACTCATCCCCTGAGTCTGTGATACAGAGATAGGGAGCGGTCTACTCATCCACTGAGTCTGTGAGACAGAGACAGGGGGCGTTCTGCTTATCCCCTCAGTTTGTGATACAGAGACAGGGGGCGGTCTACTCATCCCCTGATTCTGTGATACAGAGACAGGGGGCAGTCTGCTCATCCCCTCAGTTTGTGATACAGAGACAGGGGGCGGTCTACTCATCCCCTGAATCTGTGATACAGAGACAGGGGGCAGTCTGCTCATCCCCTCAGTTTGTGATACAGAGACAGGGGGCGGTCTACTCATCCCCTGAGTCTGTGATGCAGAGACAGGGGGCAGTCTGCTCATCCCCTCAGTTTGTGATACAGAGACAGGGGGCGGTCGACTCATCCCCTGAGTCTTTGATACAGAGACAGGGGTCAGTCTGCTCATCCACTGAGTCTGTGATACAAAGACAGGGGACGGTCTACTCATCCCCTCAGTTTGTGATACAGAGACAGGGGGCGATCTACTCATCCCCTAAATTTGTGAAACAGAGACAGGGGGCGGTCTACTTATCCCCTCAGTCTTTGATACAGAGACAGGGGCCGGTCTACCCATCCACTGAGTCTGTGATGCCTCGACAGGGGGCGGTCTACTCATTCCCTGAATCAATGATACAGAGTCAGGGGGCGGTCTACTCATCCCCTGGGTCTGTGATAGAGAGGAAGGGGGCGGTCTACTCATCCCCTGAGTCTGTGATACAGAGACAGGGGGCGGTCTACTCATCCCCTCAGTTTGTGATACAGTGACAGGGGGCGTTCTACTCATCCCCTGAGTCAGTGATACAGAGACAGGGGCGGTCTACTTATCCCCTCAGTTTGTGAAACAGAGACAGGGGGCGGTCTACTCATCCACTGAGTTTGTGATACAGAGACAGGTGACGGTCTACTCATCCCCTGAGTCTGTGAGACAGAGACAGGGGGCAGTCTACTCATCCCCTGAATCAATGATACAGAGACAGGGGGCGGTCTACTCATCCCCCGAGTCTGTGATACAGAGACAGGGGGCGATCTACTAATCCCCCGAGTCTGTGATACAGAGACAGGGGGCGGTCTACTCATCCCCTGAGTCTGAGATACAGAGACAAGGGGCAGTTTACTCATCCCCTGGGTCTGTGATAGAGAGGAAGGGGGCGGTCTACACATCCCCTGAGTCTGTGATACAGTGAGAGGGGGCGATCTTCTCATCCCCTCAGTTTGTGATACAGTGACAGGGGGTTGTCTACTCATCCCCTGAGTCTGTGATACAGAGACAGGGGGCGGTCTACTCATCCCCTCAGTTTGTGATACAGAGACAGGGGGCGATCTCCTCATCCCCTGAGTCTGTGATGCAGAGACAGGGGGCAGTCTGCTCATCCCCTCAGTATGTGATACAGAGACAAGGGGCGGTCTACTCATCCCCTGGGTCTGTGATATAGAGGAAGGGGGCGGTGTACTCATCCCCTGAGTCTGTGATTCAGAGACAGGGGGCGGTCTACTCATCCCCCGAGTGTGTGATACTGAGACAGGGGGCGCTCTACTTATCCCCTGAGTCTGTGATACAGAGAAAGGGGGCGGTCTACTCATTCCCTGAGCCTGTGATACAGAGACAGGGGGCAGTCTGCTCATCCCCTCAGAATGTGATGCAGAGACAGGGGGCGGTCTACTGATCCCCTTAATCTGTAATACAGAGACAGGGGGCGATCTTCTCATCCACTGAGTCTGTGAAACAGAGACAGGTGACGGTCTACTCATCCACTGACTCTGTGATACAGAGACAGGGGGCGGTCTACTCATCCCCTGAGTGTGTGATACAGAGACAGGGGGCAGTCTGCTCATCCCCTCAGTATGTGATGCAGAGACAGGGGGAGGTCTACTCATCCCCTCAGTCTGTGATACAGAGACAGGTGACGTTCTACTCATCCCCTGAATCAATGATCCAGAGACAGGGGGCGGTCTACTCATCCCCTGAGTGTGAGATACAGAGACAGGGGGCGGTCTACTCATCCCCTGAGTCTGAGATACAGAGACAAGGGGCAGTTTACTCATCCCCTGAGTCTGTGATACAGAGACAGGGGGCGGTCTACTCATCCCCTCAGTTTGTGATACAGTGACAGGGGGCGGTCTACTCATCCCCTGAGTCTGTGCTACAGAGACAGGGGGCGGTCTACTCATCCCCTGAGTCTGTGATACAGAGACAGGGGGCGGTCTACTCATCCCCTCAGTTTGTGATGCAGAGACAGGGGGCGGTCTACTCATCCCCTGAGTCTGTGAAACAGAGACAGGGGGCGGTCTACTCATCCCCTCAGTTTGTGATGCAGAGACAGGGGGCGGTCTACTCATCCACTCAGTCTGTGATATAGAGGAAGGGGGCGGTGTACTCATCCCCTGAGTCTGTGATACAGAGACAGGGGGCGGTCTACTCATCCCCCGAGTGTGTGATACTGAGACAGGGGGCGCTCTACTCATCCCCTGAGTCTGTGATACAGAGATAGGGAGCGGTCTACTCATCCACTGAGTCTGTGAGACAGAGACAGGGGGCGTTCTGCTTATCCCCTCAGTTTGTGATACAGAGACAGGGGGCGGTCTACTCATCCCCTGATTCTGTGATACAGAGACAGGGGGCAGTCTGCTCATCCCCTCAGTTTGTGATACAGAGACAGGGGGCGGTCTTCTCATCCACTGAGTCTGTGACACAGAGACAGGTGACGTTCTACTCATCCCCTGAATCAATGATCCAGAGACAGGGGGCGGTCTACTCATCCCCTGAGTGTGAGATACAGAGACAGGGGGCGGTCTACTCATCCCCTGAGTCTGAGATACAGAGACAAGGGGCAGTTTACTCATCCCCTGAGTCTGTGATACAGAGACAGGGGGCGGTCTACTCATCCCCTCAGTTTGTGATACAGTGACAGGGGGCGGTCTACTCATCCCCTGAGTCTGTGCTACAGAGACAGGGGGCGGTCTACTCATCCCCTGAGTCTGTGATACAGAGACAGGGGGCGGTCTACTCAACCCCTCAGTTTGTGATGCAGAGACAGGGGGCGGTCTACTCATCCCCTGAGTCTGTGAAACAGAGACAGGGGGCGGTCTACTCATCCCCTCAGTTTGTGATGCAGAGACAGGGGGCGGTCTACTCATCCCCTGAGTCTGTGAAACAGAGACAGGGGGCAGTCTGCTCATCCACTCAGTCTGTGATACAGAGACAGGGGGCGGTCTACTCATCCCCTGGGTCTGTGATATAGAGGAAGAGGTCGGTGTACTCATCCCCTGAGTCTGTGATACAGAGACAGGGGGCGGTCTACTCATCCCCCGAGTGTGTGATACTGAGACAGGGGGCGCTCTACTCATCCCCTGAGTCTGTGATACAGAGATAGGGAGCGGTCTACTCATCCACTGAGTCTGTGAGACAGAGACAGGGGGCGTTCTGCTTATCCCCTCAGTTTGTGATACAGAGACAGGGGGCGGTCTACTCATCCCCTGATTCTGTGATACAGAGACAGGGGGCAGTCTGCTCATCCCCTCAGTTTGTGATACAGAGACAGGGGGCGGTCTACTCATCCCCTGATTCTGTGATACAGAGACAGGGGGCAGTCTGCTCATCCCCTCAGTTTGTGATACAGAGACAGGGGGCGGTCTACTCATCCCCTGAGTCTGTGATGCAGAGACAGGGGGCAGTCTGCTCATCCCCTCAGTTTGTGATACAGAGACAGGGGGCGGTCGACTCATCCCCTGAGTCTTTGATACAGAGACAGGGGTCAGTCTGCTCATCCACTGAGTCTGTGATACAAAGACAGGGGACGGTCTACTCATCCCCTCAGTTTGTGATACAGAGATAGGGGGCGATCTACTCATCCCCTAAATTTGTGAAACAGAGACAGGGGGCGGTCTACTTATCCCCTCAGTCTTTGATACAGAGACAGGGGCCGGTCTACCCATCCACTGAGTCTGTGATGCCTCGACAGGGGGCGGTCTACTCATTCCCTGAATCAATGATACAGAGTCAGGGGGCGGTCTACTCATCCCCTGGGTCTGTGATAGAGAGGAAGGGGGCGGTCTACTCATCCCCTGAGTCTGTGATACAGAGACAGGGGGCGGTCTACTCATCCCCTCAGTTTGTGATACAGTGACAGGGGGCGTTCTACTCATCCCCTGAGTCAGTGATACAGAGACAGGGGCGGTCTACTTATCCCCTCAGTTTGTGAAACAGAGACAGGGGGCGGTCTACTCATCCACTGAGTTTGTGATACAGAGACAGGTGACGGTCTACTCATCCCCTGAGTCTGTGAGACAGAGACAGGGGGCAGTCTACTCATCCCCTGAATCAATGATACAGAGACAGGGGGCGGTCTACTCATCCCCCGAGTCTGTGATACAGAGACAGGGGGCGATCTACTAATCCCCCGAGTCTGTGATACAGAGACAGGGGGCGGTCTACTCATCCCCTGAGTCTGAGATACAGAGACAAGGGGCAGTTTACTCATCCCCTGGGTCTGTGATAGAGAGGAAGGGGGCGGTCTACACATCCCCTGAGTCTGTGATACAGTGAGAGGGGGCGATCTTCTCATCCCCTCAGTTTGTGATACAGTGACAGGGGGTTGTCTACTCATCCCCTGAGTCTGTGATACAGAGACAGGGGGCGGTCTACTCATCCCCTCAGTTTGTGATACAGAGACAGGGGGCGATCTCCTCATCCCCTGAGTCTGTGATGCAGAGACAGGGGGCAGTCTGCTCATCCCCTCAGTATGTGATACAGAGACAAGGGGCGGTCTACTCATCCCCTGGGTCTGTGATATAGAGGAAGGGGGCGGTGTACTCATCCCCTGAGTCTGTGATTCAGAGACAGGGGGCGGTCTACTCATCCCCCGAGTGTGTGATACTGAGACAGGGGGCGCTCTACTTATCCCCTGAGTCTGTGATACAGAGAAAGGGGGCGGTCTACTCATTCCCTGAGCCTGTGATACAGAGACAGGGGGCAGTCTGCTCATCCCCTCAGAATGTGATGCAGAGACAGGGGGCGGTCTACTGATCCCCTTAATCTGTAATACAGAGACAGGGGGCGATCTTCTCATCCACTGAGTCTGTGAAACAGAGACAGGTGACGGTCTACTCATCCACTGACTCTGTGATACAGAGACAGGGGGCGGTCTACTCATCCCCTGAGTGTGTGATACAGAGACAGGGGGCAGTCTGCTCATCCCCTCAGTATGTGATGCAGAGACAGGGGGAGGTCTACTCATCCCCTCAGTCTGTGATACAGAGACAGGTGACGTTCTACTCATCCCCTGAATCAATGATCCAGAGACAGGGGGCGGTCTACTCATCCCCTGAGTGTGAGATACAGAGACAGGGGGCGGTCTACTCATCCCCTGAGTCTGAGATACAGAGACAAGGGGCAGTTTACTCATCCCCTGAGTCTGTGATACAGAGACAGGGGGCGGTCTACTCATCCCCTCAGTTTGTGATACAGTGACAGGGGGCGGTCTACTCATCCCCTGAGTCTGTGCTACAGAGACAGGGGGCGGTCTACTCATCCCCTGAGTCTGTGATACAGAGACAGGGGGCGGTCTACTCATCCCCTCAGTTTGTGATGCAGAGACAGGGGGCGGTCTACTCATCCCCTGAGTCTGTGAAACAGAGACAGGGGGCGGTCTACTCATCCCCTCAGTTTGTGATGCAGAGACAGGGGGCGGTCTACTCATCCACTCAGTCTGTGATATAGAGGAAGGGGGCGGTGTACTCATCCCCTGAGTCTGTGATACAGAGACAGGGGGCGGTCTACTCATCCCCCGAGTGTGTGATACTGAGACAGGGGGCGCTCTACTCATCCCCTGAGTCTGTGATACAGAGATAGGGAGCGGTCTACTCATCCACTGAGTCTGTGAGACAGAGACAGGGGGCGTTCTGCTTATCCCCTCAGTTTGTGATACAGAGACAGGGGGCGGTCTACTCATCCCCTGATTCTGTGATACAGAGACAGGGGGCAGTCTGCTCATCCCCTCAGTTTGTGATACAGAGACAGGGGGCGGTCTACTCATCCCCTGATTCTGTGATACAGAGACAGGGGGCAGTCTGCTCATCCCCTCAGTTTGTGATACAGAGACAGGGGGCGGTCTACTCATCCCCTGAGTCTGTGATGCAGAGACAGGGGGCAGTCTGCTCATCCCCTCAGTTTGTGATACAGAGACAGGGGGCGGTCGACTCATCCCCTGAGTCTTTGATACAGAGACAGGGGTCAGTCTGCTCATCCACTGAGTCTGTGATACAAAGACAGGGGACGGTCTACTCATCCCCTCAGTTTGTGATACAGAGACAGGGGGCGGTCTACTCATCCCCTAAATTTGTGAAACAGAGACAGGGGGCGGTCTACTTATCCCCTCAGTATGTGATACAGAGACAGGGGGTGGTCTACTCATCCCCTGAGTCTTTGATACAGAGACAGGGGCCGGTCTACCCATCCACTGAGTCTGTGATGCCTCGACAGGGGGCGGTCTACTCATTCCCTGAATCAATGATACAGAGTCAGGGGGCGGTCTACTCATCCCCTGGGTCTGTGATAGAGAGGAAGGTGGCGGTCTACTCATCCCCTGAGTCTGTGATACAGAGACAGGGGGCGGTCTACTCATCCCCTCAGTTTGTGATACAGTGACAGGGGGCGTTCTACTCATCCCCTGAGTCAGTGATACAGAGACAGGGGCGGTCTACTTATCCCCTCAGTTTGTGAAACAGAGACAGGGGGCGGTCTACTCATCCACTGAGTTTGTGATACAGAGACTGGTGACGGTCTACTCATCCCCTGAGTCTGTGAGACAGAGACAGGGGGCAGTCTTCTCATCCCCTGAATCAATGATACAGAGACAGGGGGCGGTCTACTCATCCCCCGAGTCTGTGATACAGAGACAGGGGGCGATCTACTAATCCCCCGAGTCTGTGATACAGAGACAGGGGGCGGTCTACTCATCCCCTGAGTCTGAGATACAGAGACAAGGGGCAGTTTACTCATCCCCTGGGTCTGTGATAGAGAGGAAGGGGGCGGTCTACACATCCCCTGAGTCTGTGATACAGTGAGAGGGGGCGATCTTCTCATCCCCTCAGTTTGTGATACAGTGACAGGGGCTTGTCTACTCATCCCCTGAGTCTGTGATACAGAGACAGGGGGCGGTCTACTCATCCCCTCAGTTTGTGATACAGAGACAGGGGGCGATCTCCGCATCCCCTGAGTCTGTGATGCAGAGACAGGGGGCAGTCTGCTCATCCCCTCAGTATGTGATACAGAGACAAGGGGCGGTCTACTCATCCCCTGGGTCTGTGATATAGAGGAAGGGGGCGGTGTACTCATCCCCTGAGTCTGTGATTCAGAGACAGGGGGCGGTCTACTCATCCCCCGAGTGTGTGATACTGAGACAGGGGGCGCTCTACTTATCCCCTGAGTCTGTGATACAGAGAAAGGGGGCGGTCTGCTCATCCCCTCAGAATGTGATGCAGAGACAGGGGGCGGTCTACTGATCCCCTTAATCTGTAATACAGAGACAGGGGGCGATCTTCTCATCCACTGAGTCTGTGAAACAGAGACAGGTGACAGTCTACTCATCCCCTCAGTATGTGATGCAGAGACAGGGGGAGGTCTACTCATCCCCTCAGTCTGTGATACAGAGACAGGGGGCGATCTTCTCATCCACTGAGTCTGTGAAACAGAGACAGGTGACGGTCTACTCATCCACTGACTCTGTGATACAGAGACAGGGACTGTCTACTCATCCACTGAGTGTGTGATACAGAGACAGGGGGCGGTCTACTTAACCCCTAAATTTGTGTGACAAAGACGGGGGCGGTCTACTTATCCCCTCAGTATGTGATACAGAGACAGGGGGCGGTCTACTCATCCCCTGACTCTGTGAGACAGAGACAGGGGGCGGTCTTCTCATCCACTGAGTCTGTGACACAGAGACAGGTGACGGTCTACTCATCCACTGACTCTGTGATACAGAGACAGGGGGCGGTCTTCTCATCCACTGAGTCTGTGACACAGAGACAGGTGACGTTCTACTCATCCCCTGAATCAATGATCCAGAGACAGGGGGCGGTCTACTCATCCACTGAGTCTGTGACACAGAGACAGGTGACGTTCTACTCATCCCCTGAATCAATGATACAGAGTCAGGGGGCGGTCTACTCATCCCCTGGGTCTGTGATAGAGAGGAAGGGGGCGGTGTACTCATCCCCTGAGTCTGTGATACAGAGACAGGGGGCGGTCTACTCATCCCCTCAGTTTGTGATACAGTGACAGGGGGCGGTCTACTCATCCCCTGAGTCTTTGATACAGAGACAGGGGGCGGTCTACTCATCCCCTGAGTCTGTGATACAGAGACAGGGGGCGGTCTACTCATCCCCTCAGTTTGTGATGCAGAGACAGGGGGCGGTCTACTCATCCCCTGAGTCTGTGAAACAGAGACAGGGGGCAGTCTGCTCATCCCCTCAGTATGTGATACAGAGACAGGGGGCGGTCTACTCATCCCCTGGGTCTGTGATATAGAGGAAGGGGGCGGTGTACTCATCCCCTGAGTCTGTGATACAGAGACAGGGGGCGGTCTACTCATCCCCCGAGTGTGTGATACTGAGACAGGGGGCGCTCTACTCATCCCCTGAGTCTGTGATACAGAGATAGGGGGCGGTCTACTCATCCACTAAGTCTGTGATACAGAGACAGGGGGCGGTCTACTCATCCCCTGAGTGTGTGATACAGAGAAAGGGGGCGGTCTACTCATTCCCTGAGCCTGTGATACAGAGACAGGGGGCGGTCTACTCATATCCTGAGTGTGTGATACAGAGACAGTGGGCAGTCTGCTCATCCCCTCAGTATGTGATGCAGAGACAGGGGGCGGTCTACTCATCCCCTCAGTCTGTGATCCAGAGACAGGGGGCGATCTTCTCATCCACTGAGTCTGTGAAACAGAGACAGGTGACGGTCTACTCATCCACTGACTCTGTGATACAGAGACAGGGGGCGGTCTACTCATCCCCTGAGTCTGTGATACAGAGACAGGGGGCAGCCTGCTCATCGCCTGAGTCTGTGACACAGAGAGAGGGACTGTCTACTCATCCACTGAGTGTGTGATACAGAGACAGGGGGCGGTCTACTTATCCCCTAAATTTGTGTGACAAAGACAGGGGGCGGTCTACTTATCCCCTCATTATGTGATGCAGAGACAGGGGGCGGTCTACTCATCCCCTGACTCTGTGAGACAGAGACAGGGGGCGGTCTACTCATCCCCTGACTCTGTGAGACAGAGACAGGGGGCGGACTTCTCATCCACTGAGTCTGTGACACAGAGACAGGTGACGGTCTACTCATCCACTGACTCTGTGATACAGAGACAGGGGGTGGTCTTCTCATCCACTGAGTCTGTGACACAGAGACAGGTGACGGTCTACTCATCCCCTGAATCAATGATACAGAGACAGGGGGCGGTCTACTCATCCCCTGAGTCTGAGATACAGAGACAAGGGGCAGTTTACTCATCCCCTGGGTCTGTGATAAAGAGGAAGGGGGCGGTCTACTCGTCCCCTGAGTCTGTGATCCAGAGACAGGGGGCGGTCTACTCATCCCCTCAGTTTGTGATACAGTGACAGGGGGCGGTCTACTCATCCCCTGAGTCTGTGCTACAGAGACAGGGGGCGGTCTACTCATCCCCTCAGTTTGTGATACAGAGACAGGGGGCGGTCTACTCATCCCCTGATTCTGTGATCCAGAGACAGGGGGCGGTCTACTCATCCCCTCAGTCTGTGATACAGAGACAGGGGGCGGTCTACTCATCCCCTCAGTTTGTGATACAGAGACAGGGGGCGGTCTACTCATCCCCTGAGTCTGTGAAACAGAGACAGGGGGCAGTCTGCTCATCCCCTCAGGATGTGATACAGAGACAGGGGGCAGTCTACTCATCCCCTGGGTCTGTGATATAGAGGAAGGGGGCGGTGTTCTCATCCCCTGAGTCTGTGATACAGAGACAGGGGGCGGTCTACTCGTCCCCTGAGTCTGTGATCCAGAGACAGGGGGCGGTCTACTCATCCCCTGAGTCTGTGATTCAGAGATGGGGGACGGTCTACTCATCCACTGAGTCTGTGATACAGAGACAGGGGGCGGTCTACTCATCCCCTGAGTGTGTGATACAGAGAAAGTGGGCGGTCTACTCATTCCCTGAGCCTGTGATACAGAGACAGGGGGCGGTCTACTCATCCCCTCAGTCTGTGAAACAGAGACAGGTGACGGTCTATTCATCCACTGACTCTGTGATACAGAGACAGGGGGCGGTCTACTCATCCCCTGAGTCTGTGATACAGAGACAGGGGGCAGTCTGCTCATCGCCTGAGTCTGTGACACAGAGGCAGGGACTGTCTACTCATCCACTGAGTGTGTGATACAGAGACAGGGGGCGGTCTACTTATCCCCTAAATTTGTGTGACAAAGACAGGGGGCGGTCTACTTATCCCCTGAGTCTGTGATACAGAGACAGGGGGCGGTCTACTCATCCCCTGAGTCTGTGATACAGAGACAGGGGGCGGTCTACTCATCCCCTCAGTTTGTGATACAGAGACAGGGGGCGGTCTACTCATCCCCTGAGTCTGTGATCCAGAGACAGGGGGCGGTCTTCTCATCCCCTGAGTCTGAGATACAGAGACAAGGGCCAGTTTACTCATCCCCTGGGTCTGTGATAAAGAGGAAGGGGGCGGTCTACTCATCCCCTGAGTCTGTGATACAGAGACAGGGGCGGTCTACTCATCCCCTGAGTCTGTGATACAGAGACAGGGGGCGGTCTACTCATCCCCTCAGTTTGTGATACAGAGACAGGGGGCGGTCTACTCATCCCCTGAGTCTGTGATCCAGAGACAGGGGGCGGTCTACTCATCCCCTGAGTCTGTGATACAGAGACAGGGGGCGGTCTACTCATCCCCTCAGTTTGTGATACAGAGACAGGGGGCGGTCTACTCATCCCCTGAGTCTGTGAAACAGAGACAGGGGGCAGTCTGCTCATCCCCTCAGTATGTGATACAGAGACAGGGGGCGGTCTTCTCATCCCCTGAGTCTGTGATACAGAGACAGGGGGCAGTCTGCTCATCCCCTCAGTATGTGATACAGAGACAGGGGGTGGTCTACTCATCCCCTGAGTCTGTGAAACAGAGACAGGGGGCTGTCTGCTCATCCCCTCAGTATGTGATACAGAGACAGGGGGCGGTCTACTCATCCACTGACTCTGTGATGCAGAGACAGGGGGCGGTCTACTCATCCCCTGAGTCTGTGATACAGAGACAGGGGGCAGTCTGCTCATCGCCTGAGTCTGTGACACAGAGACAGGGACTGTCTACTCATCCACTGAGTCTGTGATACAGAGACAGGTGACGGTCTACTCATGCACTGACTCTGTGATACACAGACAGGGGGCAGTCTCCTCATCCCCTGAATCAATGATACAGAGACAGGGGGCGGTGCACACATCCCCCGAGTCTGTGATACAGAGACAGGGGGCTGTCTACTCATTCCCTGAGTTTGTGATACAGAGACAGGGGGCGGTCTACTCATCCCCTGAATCAATGATACAGAGACAGGGGGCGGTGCACACATCCCCCGAGTCTGTGATACAGAGACAGGGGGCTGTCTACTCATCCCCTCAGTATGTGATACAGAGACAGGGGGTGGTCTACTCATCCCCTGAGTCAGTGATACAGAGACAGGGGCGGTCTACTTATCCCCTCAGTTTGTGAAACAGAGACAGGGGGTGGTCTACTCATCCACTGAGTCTGTGATACAGAGACAGGGGGCGGTCTACTTATCCCCTAAATTTGTGTTACAAAGACAGGGGGCGGTCCACTTATCCCCTCAGTATGTGATACAGAGACAGGGGGTGGTCTACTCATCCCCTGAGTCAGTGATACAGAGACAGGGGCGGTCTACTTATCCCCTCAGTTTGTGAAACAGAGACAGGGGGCGGTCTACTCATCCACTGAGTTTGTGATACAGAGACAGGTGACGGTCTACTCATCCCCTGAGTCTGTGAGACAGAGACAGGGGGCAGTCTACTCATCCCCTGAATCAATGATACAGCGACAGGGGGCTGTCTACTCATCCCCCGAGTCTGTGATACAGAGACAGGGGGCGATCTACTCATCCCCCGAGTCTGTGATACAGAGACCGGGGGCGGTCTACTCATCCCCTGAGTCTGAGATACAGAGACAAGGGGCAGTTTACTCATCCCCTGGGTCTGTGATAGAGAGGAAGGGGCAGTCTACACATCCCCTGAGTCTGTGATACAGAGAGAGGGGGCGTTCTACTCATCCCCTCAGTTTGTGATACAGTGACAGGGGGTTGTCTACTCATCCCCTGAGTCTGTGATACAGAGACAGGGGGCGGTCTACTCATCCCCACAGTTTGTGATACAGAGACAGGGGGCGGTCTCCTCATCCCCTGAGTCTGTGATACAGAGACAGGGGGCAGTCTGCTCATCCCCTCAGTATGTGATACAGAGACAAGGGGCGGTCGACTCATCCCCTGGGTCTGTGATATAGAGGAAGGGGGCGGTGTACTCATCCCCTGAGTCTGTGGTACAGAGACAGGGGGCGGTCTACTTTTCCACTGAGTCTGTGATACAGAGACAGGGGGCGGTCTACTCATCCCCTGAGTGTGTGATACCGAGAAAGGGGGCGGTCTACTCATACCCTGAGCCTGTGATACAGAGACAGGGGCGGTCTACTCATCCACTGAGTGTGTGATACAGAGACAGGGGGCGGTCTACTCATTCCCTGAGCCTGTGATACAGAGACAGGGGGCGGTCTGCTCATCCCCTCAGTCTGTGATGCAGAGACAGGCGGCGGTCTACTCATCCCCTCAGTCTGTGATACAGAGACAGGGGGCGGTCTACTCATCCCCTGAGTGTGTGATACAGAGACAGGGGGCGGTCTACTCATCCACTGACTCTGTGATACAGAGACAGGGGGCGGTCTACACATCCCCTGAGTGTGTGATACAGAGACAGGGGGCAGTCTGCTCATCCACTGACTCTGTGATACAGAGACAGGGGGCGGTCTACTCATCCCCTGAGTCTGTGATACAGAGACAGGGGGCAGTCTGCTCATCGCCTGAGTCTGTGACACAGAGGCAGGGACTGTCTACTCATCCACTGAGTGTGTGATACAGAGACAGGGGGCGGTCTACTTATCCCCTAAATTTGTGTGACAAAGACAGGGGGCGGTCTACTTATCCCCTGAGTCTGTGATACAGAGACAGGGGGCGGTCTACTCATCCCCTGAGTCTGTGATACAGAGACAGGGGGCGGTCTACTCACCCCCTCAGTTTGTGATACAGAGACAGGGGGCGGTCTACTCATCCCCTGAGTCTGTGATTCAGAGACAGGGGGCGGTCTACTCATCCCCTGAGTCTGAGATACAGAGACAAGGGCCAGTTTACTCATCCCCTGGGTCTGTGATAAAGAGGAAGGGGGCGGTCTACTCATCCCCTGAGTCTGTGATACAGAGACAGGGGGCGGTCTACTCATCCCCTGAGTCTGTGATACAGAGACAGGGGGCGGTCTACTCATCCCCTCAGTTTGTGATACAGAGACAGGGGGCGGTCTACTCATCCCCTGAGTCTGTGATCCAGAGACAGGGGACGGTCTACTCATCCCCTGAGTCTGTGATACAGAGACAGGGGGCGGTCTACTCATCCCCTCAGTTTGTGATACAGAGACAGGGGGCGGTCTACTCATCCCCTGAGTCTGTGAAACAGAGACAGGGGGCAGTCTGCTCATCCCCTCAGTATGTGATACAGAGACAGGGGGCGGTCTTCTCATCCCCTGAGTCTGTGATACAGAGACAGGGGGCAGTCTGCTCATCCCCTCAGTATGTGATACAGAGACAGGGGGTGGTCTACTCATCCCCTGAGTCTGTGAAACAGAGACAGGGGGCTGTCTGCTCATCCCCTCAGTATGTGATACAGAGACAGGGGGCGGTCTACTCATCCACTGACTCTGTGATGCAGAGACAGGGGGCGGTCTACTCATCCCCTGAGTCTGTGATACAGAGACAGGGGGCAGTCTGCTCATCGCCTGAGTCTGTGACACAGAGACAGGGACTGTCTACTCATCCACTGAGTCTGTGATACAGAGACAGGTGACGGTCTACTCATGCACTGACTCTGTGATACACAGACAGGGGGCAGTCTCCTCATCCCCTGAATCAATGATACAGAGACAGGGGGCGGTGCACACATCCCCCGAGTCTGTGATACAGAGACAGGGGGCGGTCTACTTATCCCCTAAATTTGTGTTACAAAGACAGGGGGCGGTCCACTTATCCCCTCAGTATGTGATACAGAGACAGGGGGTGGTCTACTCATCCCCTGAGTCAGTGATACAGAGACAGGGGCGGTCTACTTATCCCCTCAGTTTGTGAAACAGAGACAGGGGGCGGTCTACTCATCCACTGAGTTTGTGATACAGAGACAGGTGACGGTCTACTCATCCCCTGAGTCTGTGAGACAGAGACAGGGGGCAGTCTACTCATCCCCTGAATCAATGATACAGCGACAGGGGGCTGTCTACTCATCCCCCGAGTCTGTGATACAGAGACAGGGGGCGATCTACTCATCCCCCGAGTCTGTGATACAGAGACCGGGGGCGGTCTACTCATCCCCTGAGTCTGAGATACAGAGACAAGGGGCAGTTTACTCATCCCCTGGGTCTGTGATAGAGAGGAAGGGGCAGTCTACACATCCCCTGAGTCTGTGATACAGAGAGAGGGGGCGTTCTACTCATCCCCTCAGTTTGTGATACAGTGACAGGGGGTTGTCTACTCATCCCCTGAGTCTGTGATACAGAGACAGGGGGCGGTCTACTCATCCCCACAGTTTGTGATACAGAGACAGGGGGCGGTCTCCTCATCCCCTGAGTCTGTGATACAGAGACAGGGGGCAGTCTGCTCATCCCCTCAGTATGTGATACAGAGACAAGGGGCGGTCGACTCATCCCCTGGGTCTGTGATATAGAGGAAGGGGGCGGTGTACTCATCCCCTGAGTCTGTGGTACAGAGACAGGGGGCGGTCTACTTTTCCACTGAGTCTGTGATACAGAGACAGGGGGCGGTCTACTCATCCCCTGAGTGTGTGATACCGAGAAAGGGGGCGGTCTACTCATACCCTGAGCCTGTGATACAGAGACAGGGGCGGTCTACTCATCCACTGAGTGTGTGATACAGAGACAGGGGGCGGTCTACTCATTCCCTGAGCCTGTGATACAGAGACAGGGGGCGGTCTGCTCATCCCCTCAGTCTGTGATGCAGAGACAGGCGGCGGTCTACTCATCCCCTCAGTCTGTGATACAGAGACAGGGGGCGGTCTACTCATCCCCTGAGTGTGTGATACAGAGACAGGGGGCGGTCTACTCATCCACTGAGTCTGTGAAACAGAGACAGGTGACGGTCTACTCATCCACTGACTCTGTGATACAGAGACAGGGGGCGGTCTACACATCCCCTGAGTGTGTGATACAGAGACAGGGGGCAGTCTGCTCATCCACTGACTCTGTGATACAGAGACAGGGGGCGGTCTACTCATCCCCTGAGTCTGTGATACAGAGACAGGGGGCAGTCTGCTCATCGCCTGAGTCTGTGACACAGAGGCAGGGACTGTCTACTCATCCACTGAGTGTGTGATACAGAGACAGGGGGCGGTCTACTTATCCCCTAAATTTGTGTGACAAAGACAGGGGGCGGTCTACTTATCCCCTGAGTCTGTGATACAGAGACAGGGGGCGGTCTACTCATCCCCTGAGTCTGTGATACAGAGACAGGGGGCGGTCTACTCATCCCCTCAGTTTGTGATACAGAGACAGGGGGCGGTCTACTCATCCCCTGAGTCTGTGATTCAGAGACAGGGGGCGGTCTACTCATCCCCTGAGTCTGAGATACAGAGACAAGGGCCAGTTTACTCATCCCCTGGGTCTGTGATAAAGAGGAAGGGGGCGGTCTACTCATCCCCTGAGTCTGTGATACAGAGACAGGGGGCGGTCTACTCATCCCCTGAGTCTGTGATACAGAGACAGGGGGCGGTCTACTCATCCCCTCAGTTTGTGATACAGAGACAGGGGGCGGTCTACTCATCCCCTGAGTCTGTGATCCAGAGACAGGGGACGGTCTACTCATCCCCTGAGTCTGTGATACAGAGACAGGGGGCGGTCTACTCATCCCCTCAGTTTGTGATACAGAGACAGGGGGCGGTCTACTCATCCCCTGAGTCTGTGAAACAGAGACAGGGGGCAGTCTGCTCATCCCCTCAGTATGTGATACAGAGACAGGGGGCGGTCTTCTCATCCCCTGAGTCTGTGATACAGAGACAGGGGGCAGTCTGCTCATCCCCTCAGTATGTGATACAGAGACAGGGGGTGGTCTACTCATCCCCTGAGTCTGTGAAACAGAGACAGGGGGCTGTCTGCTCATCCCCTCAGTATGTGATACAGAGACAGGGGGCGGTCTACTCATCCACTGACTCTGTGATGCAGAGACAGGGGGCGGTCTACTCATCCCCTGAGTCTGTGATACAGAGACAGGGGGCAGTCTGCTCATCGCCTGAGTCTGTGACACAGAGACAGGGACTGTCTACTCATCCACTGAGTCTGTGATACAGAGACAGGTGACGGTCTACTCATGCACTGACTCTGTGATACACAGACAGGGGGCAGTCTCCTCATCCCCTGAATCAATGATACAGAGACAGGGGGCGGTGCACACATCCCCCGAGTCTGTGATACAGAGACAGGGGGCTGTCTACTCATTCCCTGAGTTTGTGATACAGAGACAGGGGGCGGTCTACTTATCCCCTCAGTATGTGATACAGAGACAGGGGGTGGTCTACTCATCCCCTGAGTCAGTGATACAGAGACAGGGGCGGTCTACTTATCCCCTCAGTTTGTGAAACAGAGACAGGGGGCGGTCTACTCATCCACTGAGTTTGTGATACAGAGACAGGTGACGGTCTACTCATCCCCTGAGTCTGTGAGACAGAGACAGGGGGCAGTCTACTCATCCCCTGAATCAATGATACAGCGACAGGGGGCTGTCTACTCATCCCCCGAGTCTGTGATACAGAGACAGGGGGCGATCTACTCATCCCCCGAGTCTGTGATACAGAGACCGGGGGCGGTCTACTCATCCCCTGAGTCTGAGATACAGAGACAAGGGGCAGTTTACTCATCCCCTGGGTCTGTGATAGAGAGGAAGGGGCAGTCTACACATCCCCTGAGTCTGTGATACAGAGAGAGGGGGCGTTCTACTCATCCCCTCAGTTTGTGATACAGTGACAGGGGGTTGTCTACTCATCCCCTGAGTCTGTGATACAGAGACAGGGGGCGGTCTACTCATCCCCACAGTTTGTGATACAGAGACAGGGGGCGGTCTCCTCATCCCCTGAGTCTGTGATACAGAGACAGGGGGCAGTCTGCTCATCCCCTCAGTATGTGATACAGAGACAAGGGGCGGTCGACTCATCCCCTGGGTCTGTGATATAGAGGAAGGGGGCGGTGTACTCATCCCCTGAGTCTGTGGTACAGAGACAGGGGGCGGTCTACTTATCCACTGAGTCTGTGATACAGAGACAGGGGGCGGTCTACTCATCCCCTGAGTGTGTGATACCGAGAAAGGGGGCGGTCTACTCATTCCCTGAGCCTGTGATACAGAGACAGGGGACGGTCTACTCATCCACTGAGTGTGTGATACAGAGACAGGGGGCGGTCTACTCATTCCCTGAGCCTGTGATACAGAGACAGGGGGCGGTCTGCTCATCCCCTCAGTATGTGATGCAGAGACAGGCGGCGGTCTACTCATCCCCTCAGTCTGTGATACAGAGACAGGGGGCGGTCTACTCATCCCCTGAGTGTGTGATACAGAGACAGGGGGCGGTCTACTCATCCACTGAGTCTGTGAAACAGAGACAGGTGACGGTCTACTCATCCACTGACTCTGTGATACAGAGACAGGGGGCGGTCTACACATCCCCTGAGTGTGTGATACAGAGACAGAGGGCGGTCTCCTCATCCCCTGAGTCTGTGTTTCAGAGACAGGGGGCGGTCTACTCATCCCCTCAGTTTGTGACACAGAGACAGGGGGCGGTATACCCATCCCCTCAGTATGTGATACAGAGACAGGGGGCGGTCTACTCATCCCCTGAGTCTGTGATACAGAGACAGGGGGCAGTCTGCTCATCCACTGAGTGTGTGATACAAAGACAGGGGGCGGTCTGCTTATCCCCTCAGTTTGTGATACAGAGACAGGGGGCGGTCTACTCATCCACTGAGTCTGTGAAACAGAGACAGGTGACGGTCTACTCATCCACTGAGTGTGTGATACAGAGACAGGGGGCGGTCTACTCATCCCCTCAGTCTGTAATACAGAGACAGGGGTTGGTCTACTCATTCCCTGAGCCTGTGATACAGAGACAGGGGGCGGTCTGCTCATCCCCTCAGTATGTGATGCAGAGACAGGGGGCGGTCTACTCATCCCCTCAGTCTGTAATGCAGAGACAGGGGGCGATCTTCTCATCCACTGAGTCTGTGAAACAGAGACAGGTGACGGTCTACTCATCCACTGACTCTGTGATACAGAGACAGGGGGCGGTCTACTCATCCCCTCAGTTTGTGATACAGTGACAGGGGGCGGTCTACTCATCCCCTGAGTCTGTGATACAGAGACAGGGGGCGGTCTACTCATCCCCTGAGTCTGTGATACAGAGACAGGGGGCGGTCTGCTTATCCCCTCAGTTTGTGATACAGAGACAGGGGGCGGTCTACTCATCCACTGAGTCTGTGAAACAGAGACAGGTGACGGTCTACTCATCCACTGAGTGTGTGATACAGAGACAGGGGGCGGTCTACTCATCCCCTCAGTCTGTGAAACAGAGACAGGGGGCAGTCTGCTCATCCACTGAGTGTGTGATACAAAGACAGGGGGCGGTCTGCTTATCCCCTCAGTTTGTGATACAGAGACAGGGGGCGGTCTACTCATCCACTGAGTCTGTGAAACAGAGACAGGTGACGGTCTACTCATCCACTGAGTGTGTGATACAGAGACAGGGGGCGGTCTACTCATCCCCTCAGTCTGTAATACAGAGACAGGGGGCGGTCTACTCATTCCCTGAGCCTGTGATACAGAGACAGGGGGCGGTCTGCTCATCCCCTCAGTATGTGATGCAGACACAGGGGGCGGTCTACTCATCCCCTCAGTCTGTAATGCAGAGACAGGGGGCGATCTTCTCATCCACTGAGTCTGTGAAACAGAGACAGGTGACGGTCTACTCATCCACTGACTCTGTGATACAGAGACAGGGGGCGGTCTACTCATCCCCTCAGTTTGTGATACAGTGACAGGGGGCGGTCTACTCATCCCCTGAGTCTGTGATACAGAGACAGGGGGCGGTCTACTCATCCCCTGAGTCTGTGATACAGAGACAGGGGGCAGTCTGCTCATCCACTGAGTGTGTGATACAAAGACAGGGGGCGGTCTGCTTATCCCCTCAGTTTGTGATACAGAGACAGGGGGCGGTCTACTCATCCACTGAGTCTGTGAAACAGAGACAGGTGACGGTCTACTCATCCACTGAGTGTGTGATACAGAGACAGGGGGCGGTCTACTCATCCCCTCAGTCTGTAATACAGAGACAGGGGGCGGTCTACTCATTCCCTGAGCCTGTGATACAGAGACAGGGGGCGGTCTGCTCATCCCCTCAGTATGTGATGCAGAGACAGGGGGCGGTCTACTCATCCCCTCAGTCTGTAATGCAGAGACAGGGGGCGATCTTCTCATCCACTGAGTCTGTGAAACAGAGACAGGTGACGGTCTACTCATCCACTGACTCTGTGATACAGAGACAGGGGGCGGTCTACTCATCCCCTCAGTTTGTGATACAGTGACAGGGGGCGGTCTACTCATCCCCTGAGTCTGTGATACAGAGACAGGGGGCGGTCTACTCATCCCCTGAGTCTGTGATACAGAGACAGGGGGCGGTCTACTCATCCCCTCAGTTTGTGATGCAGAGACAGGGGGCGGTCTACTCATCCCCTGAGTCTGTGAAACAGAGACAGGGGGCAATCTGCTCATCCCCTCAGTATGTGATACAGAGACAGGGGGCGGTCTACTCATCCCCTGAGTCTCTGATATAGAGGAAGGGGGCGGTGTACTCATCCCCTGAGTCTGTGATACAGAGACAGGGGGCGGTCTACTCATCCCCTCAGTTTGTGATACAGTGACAGGGGGCGGTCTACTCATCCCCTGAGTCTGTGATACAGAGACAGGGGGCGGTCTACTCATCCCCTGAGGCTGTGATACAGAGACAGGGGGCGGTCTACTCATCCCCTCAGTTTGTGATACAGTGACAGGGGGTTGTCTACTCATCCCCTGAGTCTGTGATACAGAGACAGGGGGCGGTCTACTCATCCCCACAGTTTGCGATACAGAGACAGGGGGCGGTCTCCTCATCCCCTGAGTCTGTGATACAGAGACAGGGAGCAGTCTGCTCATCCCCTCAGTATGTGATACAGAGACAAGGGGCGGTCGACTCATCCCCTGGGTCTGTGATATAGAGGAAGGGGGCGGTGTACTCATCCCCTGAGTCTGTGGTACAGAGACAGGGGGCGGTGTACTCATCCCCTGAGTCTGTGGTACAGAGACAGGGGGCGGTCTACTCATCCCCTGAGTGTGTGATACCGAGAAAGGGGGCGGTCTACTCATTCCCTGAGCCTGTGATACAGAGACAGGGGGCGGTCTACTCATCTCCTGAGTGTGTGATACAGAGACAGGGGGCGGTCTACTCATTCCCTGAGCCTGTGATACAGAGACAGGGGGCGGTCTGCTCATCCCCTCGGTATGTGATGCAGAGACAGGCGGCGGTCTACTCATCCCCTCAGTCTGTGATACAGAGACAGGGGGCGGTCTACTCATCCCCTGAGTGTGTGATACAGAGACAGGGGGCGGTCTACTCATCCACTGAGTCTGTGAAACAGAGACAGGTGACGGTCTACTCATCCACTGACTCTGTGATACAGAGACAGGGGGCGGTCTACACATTCCCTGAGTGTGTGATACAGAGACAGGGGGCAGTCTGCTCATCCCCTCAGTATGTGATGCAGAGACAGGGGGCGGTCTACTCATCCCCTAAGTCTGTGATACAGAGACAGAGGGCGGTCTCCTCATCCCCTGAGTCTGTGTTTCAGAGACAGGGGGCGGTCTACTCATCCCCTCAGTTTGTGACACAGAGACAGGGGGCGGTATACCCATCCCCTCAGTATGTGATACAGAGACAGGGGGCGGTCTACTCATCCCCTGAGTCTGTGATACAGAGACAGGGGGCAGTCTGCTCATCCACTGAGTGTGTGATACAAAGACAGGGGGCGGTCTGCTTATCCCCTCAGTTTGTGATACAGAGACAGGGGGCGGTCTACTCATCCACTGAGTCTGTGAAACAGAGACAGGTGACGGTCTACTCATCCACTGACTCTGTGATACAGAGACAGGGGGCGGTCTACACATCCCCTCAGTGTGTGATACAGAGACAGGGGGCAGTCTGCTCATCCCCTCAGTATGTGATGCAGAGACAGGGGGCGGTCTACTCATCCCCTAAGTCTGTGATACAGAGACAGAGGGCGGTCTCCTCATCCCCTGAGTCTGTGTTTCAGAGACAGGGGGCGGTCTACTCATCCCCTCAGTTTGTGACACAGAGACAGGGGGCGGTATACCCATCCCCTCAGTATGTGATACAGAGACAGGGGGCGGTCTACTCATCCCCTGAGTCTGTGATACAGAGACAGGGGGCAGTCTGCTCATCCACTGAGTGTGTGATACAAAGACAGGGGGCGGTCTTCTCATCCCCTGAGTCTGTGATACAGAGACAGGGGGCAGTCTGCTCATCCCCTCAGTATGTGATACAGAGACAGGGGGTGGTCTACTCATCCCCTGAGTCTGTGAAACAGAGACAGGGGGCTGTCTGCTCATCCCCTCAGTATGTGATACAGAGACAGGGGGCGGTCTACTCATCCACTGACTCTGTGATGCAGAGACAGGGGGCGGTCTACTCATCCCCTGAGTCTGTGATACAGAGACAGGGGGCAGTCTGCTCATCGCCTGAGTCTGTGACACAGAGACAGGGACTGTCTACTCATCCACTGAGTCTGTGATACAGAGACAGGTGACGGTCTACTCATGCACTGACTCTGTGATACAGAGACAGGGGGCAGTCTCCTCATCCCCTGAATCAATGATACAGAGACAGGGGGCGGTGCACACATCCCCCGAGTCTGTGATACAGAGACAGGGGGCTGTCTACTCATTCCCTGAGTTTGTGATACAGAGACAGGGGGCGGTCTACTCATCCCCTGAATCAATGATACAGAGACAGGGGGCGGTGCACACATCCCCCGAGTCTGTGATACAGAGACAGGGGGCTGTCTACTCATCCCCTCAGTATGTGATACAGAGACAGGGGGTGGTCTACTCATCCCCTGAGTCAGTGATACAGAGACAGGGGCGGTCTACTTATCCCCTCAGTTTGTGAAACAGAGACAGGGGGTGGTCTACTCATCCACTGAGTCTGTGATACAGAGACAGGGGGCGGTCTACTTATCCCCTAAATTTGTGTTACAAAGACAGGGGGCGGTCCACTTATCCCCTCAGTATGTGATACAGAGACAGGGGGTGGTCTACTCATCCCCTGAGTCAGTGATACAGAGACAGGGGCGGTCTACTTATCCCCTCAGTTTGTGAAACAGAGACAGGGGGCGGTCTACTCATCCACTGAGTTTGTGATACAGAGACAGGTGACGGTCTACTCATCCCCTGAGTCTGTGAGACAGAGACAGGGGGCAGTCTACTCATCCCCTGAATCAATGATACAGCGACAGGGGGCTGTCTACTCATCCCCCGAGTCTGTGATACAGAGACAGGGGGCGATCTACTCATCCCCCGAGTCTGTGATACAGAGACCGGGGGCGGTCTACTCATCCCCTGAGTCTGAGATACAGAGACAAGGGGCAGTTTACTCATCCCCTGGGTCTGTGATAGAGAGGAAGGGGCAGTCTACACATCCCCTGAGTCTGTGATACAGAGAGAGGGGGCGTTCTACTCATCCCCTCAGTTTGTGATACAGTGACAGGGGGTTGTCTACTCATCCCCTGAGTCTGTGATACAGAGACAGGGGGCGGTCTACTCATCCCCACAGTTTGTGATATAGAGACAGGGGGCGGTCTCCTCATCCCCTGAGTCTGTGATACAGAGACAGGGGGCAGTCTGCTCATCCCCTCAGTATGTGATACAGAGACAAGGGGCGGTCGACTCATCCCCTGGGTCTGTGATATAGAGGAAGGGGGCGGTGTACTCATCCCCTGAGTCTGTGGTACAGAGACAGGGGGCGGTCTACTTATCCACTGAGTCTGTGATACAGAGACAGGGGGCGGTCTACTCATCCCCTCAGTCTGTGATGCAGAGACAGGCGGCGGTCTACTCATCCCCTCAGTCTGTGATACAGAGACAGGGGGCGGTCTACTCATCCCCTGAGTGTGTGATACAGAGACAGGGGGCGGTCTACTCATCCACTGAGTCTGTGAAACAGAGACAGGTGACGGTCTACTCATCCACTGACTCTGTGATACAGAGACAGGGGGCGGTCTACACATCCCCTGAGTGTGTGATACAGAGACAGGGGGCAGTCTGCTCATCCACTGACTCTGTGATACAGAGACAGGGGGCGGTCTACTCATCCCCTGAGTCTGTGATACAGAGACAGGGGGCAGTCTGCTCATCGCCTGAGTCTGTGACACAGAGGCAGGGACTGTCTACTCATCCACTGAGTGTGTGATACAGAGACAGGGGGCGGTCTACTTATCCCCTAAATTTGTGTGACAAAGACAGGGGGCGGTCTACTTATCCCCTGAGTCTGTGATACAGAGACAGGGGGCGGTCTACTCATCCCCTGAGTCTGAGATACAGAGACAAGGGCCAGTTTACTCATCCCCTGGGTCTGTGATAAAGAGGAAGGGGGCGGTCTACTCATCCCCTGAGTCTGTGATACAGAGACAGGGGGCGGTCTACTCATCCCCTGAGTCTGTGATACAGAGACAGGGGGCGGTCTACTCATCCCCTGAGTCTGTGAAACAGAGACAGGGGGCAGTCTGCTCATCCCCTCAGTATGTGATACAGAGACACGGGGAGCTCTTTTCATCCCCTGAGTCTGTGATACAGAGACAGGGGGCAGTCTGCTCATCCCCTCAGTATGTGATACAGAGACAGGGGGTGGTCTACTCATCCCCTGAGTCTGTGAAACAGAGACAGGGGGCTGACTGCTCATCCCCTCAGTATGTGATACAGAGACAGGGGGCGGTCTACTCATCCACTGACTCTGTGATGCAGAGACAGGGGGCGGTCTACTCATCCCCTGAGTCTGTGATACAGAGACAGGGGGCAGTCTGCTCATCGCCTGAGTCTGTGACACAGAGACAGGGACTGTCTACTCATCCACTGAGTCTGTGATACAGAGACAGGTGACGGTCTACTCATGCACTGACTCTGTGATACACAGACAGGGGGCAGTCTCCTCATCCCCTGAATCAATGATACAGAGACAGGGGGCGGTGCACACATCCCCCGAGTCTGTGATACAGAGACAGGGGGCTGTCTACTCATTCCCTGAGTTTGTGATACAGAGACAGGGGGCGGTCTACTTATCCCCTCAGTATGTGATACAGAGACAGGGGGTGGTCTACTCATCCCCTGAGTCAGTGATACAGAGACAGAGGCGGTCTACTTATCCCCTCAGTTTGTGAAACAGAGACAGGGGGTGGTCTACTCATCCACTGAGTCTGTGATACAGAGACAGGGGGTGGTCTACTTATCCCCTAAATTTGTGTTACAAAGGCAGGGGGCGGTCCACTTATCCCCTCAGTATGTGATACAGAGACAGGGGGTGGTCTACTCATCCCCTGAGTCAGTGATACAGAGACAGGGGCGGTCTACTTATCCCCTCAGTTTGTGAAACAGAGACAGGGGGCGGTCTACTCATCCCCTGAGTCTGTGAGACAGAGACAGGGGGCAGTCTACTCATCCCCTGAATCAATGATACAGCGACAGGGGGCTGTCTACTCATCCCCCGAGTCTGTGATACAGAGACAGGGGGCGATCTACTCATCCCCCGAGTCTGTGATACAGAGACCGGGGGCGGTCTACTCATCCCCTGAGTCTGAGATACAGAGACAAGGGGCAGTTTACTCATCCCCTGGGTCTGTGATAGAGAGGAAGGGGCAGTCTACACATCCCCTGAGTCTGTGATACAGAGAGAGGGGGCGTTCTACTCATCCCCTCAGTTTGTGATACAGTGACAGGGGGTTGTCTACTCATCCCCTGAGTCTGTGATACAGAGACAGGGGGCGGTCTACTCATCCCCACAGTTTGTGATACAGAGACAGGGGGCGGTCTCCTCATCCCCTGAGTCTGTGATACAGAGACAGGGGGCAGTCTGCTCATCCCCTCAGTATGTGATACAGAGACAAGGGGCGGTCGACTCATCCCCTGGGTCTGTGATATAGAGGAAGGGGGCGGTGTACTCATCCCCTGAGTCTGTGGTACAGAGACAGGGGGCGGTCTACTTATCCACTGAGTCTGTGATACAGAGACAGGGGGCGGTCTACTCATCCCCTGAGTGTGTGATACCGAGAAAGGGGGCGGTCTACTCATTCCCTGAGCCTGTGATACAGAGACAGGGGACGGTCTACTCATCCACTGAGTGTGTGATACAGAGACAGGGGGCGGTCTACTCATTCCCTGAGCCTGTGATACAGAGACAGGGGGCGGTCTGCTCATCCCCTCAGTATGTGATGCAGAGACAGGCGGCGGTCTACTCATCCCCTCAGTCTGTGATACAGAGACAGGGGGCGGTCTACTCATCCCCTGAGTGTGTGATACAGAGACAGGGGGCGGTCTACTCATCCACTGAGTCTGTGAAACAGAGACAGGTGACGGTCTACTCATCCACTGACTCTGTGATACAGAGACAGGGGGCGGTCTACACATCCCCTGAGTGTGTGATACAGAGACAGAGGGCGGTCTCCTCATCCCCTGAGTCTGTGTTTCAGAGACAGGGGGCGGTCTACTCATCCCCTCAGTTTGTGACACAGAGACAGGGGGCGGTATACCCATCCCCTCAGTATGTGATACAGAGACAGGGGGCGGTCTACTCATCCCCTGAGTCTGTGATACAGAGACAGGGGGCAGTCTGCTCATCCACTGAGTGTGTGATACAAAGACAGGGGGCGGTCTGCTTATCCCCTCAGTTTGTGATACAGAGACAGGGGGCGGTCTACTCATCCACTGAGTCTGTGAAACAGAGACAGGTGACGGTCTACTCATCCACTGAGTGTGTGATACAGAGACAGGGGGCGGTCTACTCATCCCCTCAGTCTGTAATACAGAGACAGGGGGCGGTCTACTCATTCCCTGAGCCTGTGATACAGAGACAGGGGGCGGTCTGCTCATCCCCTCAGTATGTGATGCAGAGACAGGGGGCGGTCTACTCATCCCCTCAGTCTGTAATGCAGAGACAGGGGGCGATCTTCTCATCCACTGAGTCTGTGAAACAGAGACAGGTGACGGTCTACTCATCCACTGACTCTGTGATACAGAGACAGGGGGCGGTCTACTCATCCCCTCAGTTTGTGATACAGTGACAGGGGGCGGTCTACTCATCCCCTGAGTCTGTGATACAGAGACAGGGGGCGGTCTACTCATCCCCTGAGTCTGTGATACAGAGACAGGGGGCGGTCTACTCATCCCCTCAGTTTGTGATGCAGAGACAGGGGGCGGTCTACTCATCCCCTGAGTCTGTGAAACAGAGACAGGGGGCAGTCTGCTCATCCACTGAGTGTGTGATACAAAGACAGGGGGCGGTCTGCTTATCCCCTCAGTTTGTGATACAGAGACAGGGGGCGGTCTACTCATCCACTGAGTCTGTGAAACAGAGACAGGTGACGGTCTACTCATCCACTGAGTGTGTGATACAGAGACAGGGGGCGGTCTACTCATCCCCTCAGTCTGTAATACAGAGACAGGGGGCGGTCTACTCATTCCCTGAGCCTGTGATACAGAGACAGGGGGCGGTCTGCTCATCCCCTCAGTATGTGATGCAGAGACAGGGGGCGGTCTACTCATCCCCTCAGTCTGTAATGCAGAGACAGGGGGCGATCTTCTCATCCACTGAGTCTGTGAAACAGAGACAGGTGACGGTCTACTCATCCACTGACTCTGTGATACAGAGACAGGGGGCGGTCTACTCATCCCCTCAGTTTGTGATACAGTGACAGGGGGCGGTCTACTCATCCCCTGAGTCTGTGATACAGAGACAGGGGGCGGTCTACTCATCCCCTGAGTCTGTGATACAGAGACAGGGGGCGGTCTACTCATCCCCTCAGTTTGTGATGCAGAGACAGGGGGCGGTCTACTCATCCCCTGAGTCTGTGAAACAGAGACAGGGGGCAATCTGCTCATCCCCTCAGTATGTGATACAGAGACAGGGGGCGGTCTACTCATCCCCTGAGTCTCTGATATAGAGGAAGGGGGCGGTGTACTCATCCCCTGAGTCTGTGATACAGAGACAGGGGGCGGTCTACTCATCCCCTCAGTTTGTGATACAGTGACAGGGGGCGGTCTACTCATCCCCTGAGTCTGTGATACAGAGACAGGGGGCGGTCTACTCATCCCCTGAGGCTGTGATACAGAGACAGGGGGCGGTCTACTCATCCCCTCAGTTTGTGATACAGTGACAGGGGGTTGTCTACTCATCCCCTGAGTCTGTGATACAGAGACAGGGGGCGGTCTACTCATCCCCACAGTTTGCGATACAGAGACAGGGGGCGGTCTCCTCATCCCCTGAGTCTGTGATACAGAGACAGGGAGCAGTCTGCTCATCCCCTCAGTATGTGATACAGAGACAAGGGGCGGTCGACTCATCCCCTGGGTCTGTGATATAGAGGAAGGGGGCGGTGTACTCATCCCCTGAGTCTGTGGTACAGAGACAGGGGGCGGTGTACTCATCCCCTGAGTCTGTGGTACAGAGACAGGGGGCGGTCTACTCATCCCCTGAGTGTGTGATACCGAGAAAGGGGGCGGTCTACTCATTCCCTGAGCCTGTGATACAGAGACACGGGGCGGTCTACTCATCTCCTGAGTGTGTGATACAGAGACAGGGGGCGGTCTACTCATTCCCTGAGCCTGTGATACAGAGACAGGGGGCGGTCTGCTCATCCCCTCGGTATGTGATGCAGAGACAGGCGGCGGTCTACTCATCCCCTCAGTCTGTGATACAGAGACAGGGGGCGGTCTACTCATCCCCTGAGTGTGTGATACAGAGACAGGGGGCGGTCTACTCATCCACTGAGTCTGTGAAACAGAGACAGGTGACGGTCTACTCATCCACTGACTCTGTGATACAGAGACAGGGGGCGGTCTACACATCCCCTGAGTGTGTGATACAGAGACAGGGGGCAGTCTGCTCATCCCCTCAGTATGTGATGCAGAGACAGGGGGCGGTCTACTCATCCCCTAAGTCTGTGATACAGAGACAGAGGGCGGTCTCCTCATCCCCTGAGTCTGTGTTTCAGAGACAGGGGGCGGTCTACTCATCCCCTCAGTTTGTGACACAGAGACAGGGGGCGGTATACCCATCCCCTCAGTATGTGATACAGAGACAGGGGGCGGTCTACTCATCCCCTGAGTCTGTGATACAGAGACAGGGGGCAGTCTGCTCATCCACTGAGTGTGTGATACAAAGACAGGGGGCGGTCTGCTTATCCCCTCAGTTTGTGATACTGAGACAGGGGGCGGTCTACTCATCCACTGAGTCTGTGAAACAGAGACAGGTGACGGTCTACTCATCCACTGACTCTGTGATACAGAGACAGGGGGCGGTCTACACATCCCCTCAGTGTGTGATACAGAGACAGGGGGCAGTCTGCTCATCCCCTCAGTATGTGATGCAGAGACAGGGGGCGGTCTACTCATCCCCTAAGTCTGTGATACAGAGACAGAGGGCGGTCTCCTCATCCCCTGAGTCTGTGTTTCAGAGACAGGGGGCGGTCTACTCATCCCCTCAGTTTGTGACACAGAGACAGGGGGCGGTATACCCATCCCCTCAGTATGTGATACAGAGACAGGGGGCGGTCTACTCATCCCCTGAGTCTGTGATACAGAGACAGGGGGCAGTCTGCTCATCCACTGAGTGTGTGATACAAAGACAGGGGGCGGTCTGCTTATCCCCTCAGTTTGTGATACAGAGACAGGGTCTACTCATCCACTGAGTCTGTGAAACAGAGACAGGTGACGGTCTACTCATCCACTGACTGTGTGATACAGAGACAGGGGGCGGTCTACTCATCCCCTCAGTCTGTAATACAGAGACAGGGGGCGGTCTACACATTCCCTGAGCCTGTGATACAGAGACAGGGGGCGGTCTGCTCATCCCCTCAGTATGTGATGCAGAGACAGGGGGCGGTCTACTCATCCCCTCAGTCTGTAATGCAGAGACAGGGGGCGATCTTCTCATCCACTGAGTCTGTGAAACAGAGACAAGTGACGGTCTACTCATCCACTGACTCTGTGATACAGAGACAGGGGGCGGTCTACTCATCCCCTCAGTTTGTGATACAGTGACAGGGGGCGGTCTACTCATCCCCTGAGTCTGTGATACAGAGACAGGGGGCGGTCTACTCATCCCCTGAGTCTGTGATACAGAGACAGGGGGCGGTCTACTCATCCCCTCAGTTTGTGATGCAGAGACAGGGGGCGGTCTACTCATCCCCTGAGTCTGTGAAACAGAGACAGGGGGCAATCTGCTCATCCCCTCAGTATGTGATACAGAGACAGGGGGCGGTCTACTCATCCACTGACTCTGTGATACAGAGACAGAGGGCGGTCTACTCATCCCCTGAGTCTGTGATACAGAGACAGGGACTGTCTACTCATCCACTGAGTGTGTGATACAGAGACAGGGGGCGGTCTACTTATCCCCTAAATTTGTGTGACAAAGACAGGGGGCGGTCTACTTATCCCCTCATTATGTGATGCAGAGACAGGGGGCGGTCTACTCATCCCCTGACTCTGTGAGACAGAGACAGGGGGCGGTCTTCTCATCCACTGAGTCTGTGACACAGAGACAGGTGACGGTCTACTCATCCACTGACTCTGTGATACAGAGACAGGGGGTGGTCTTCTCATCCACTGAGTCTGTGACACAGAGACAGGTGACGGTCTACTCATCCCCTGAATCAATGATACAGAGACAGGGGGCGGTCTACTCATCCCCTGAGTCTGAGATACAGAGACAAGGGGCAGTTTACTCATCCCCTGGGTCTGTGATAAAGAGGAAGGGGGCGGTCTACTCATCCCCTGAGTCTTTGATCCAGAGACAGGGGGCGGTCTACTCATCCCCTCAGTTTGTGATACAGTGACAGGGGGCGGTCTACTCATCCCCTGAGTCTGTGATACAGAGACAGGGGGCGGTCTACTCATCCCCTCAGTTTGTGATACAGAGACAGGGGGCGGTCTACTCATCCCCTGATTCTGTGATCCAGAGACAGGGGGCGGTCTACTCATCCCCTGAATCTGAGATACAGACACAAGGGGCAGTTTACTCATCCCCTGGGTCTGTGATGGAGACGAAGGGGGCGGTCTACTCATCCCCTGAGTCTGTGATACAGAGACAGGGGCGGTCTACTCATCCCCTCAGTTTGTGATACAGAGACAGGGGGCGGTCTACTCATCCCCTGATTCTGTGATCCAGAGACAGGGGGCAGTCTACTTATAACCTAAATTTGTGTTACAAAGACAGGGGGCGGTCCACTTATCCCCTCAGTATGTGATACAGAGACAGGGGGTGGTCTACTCATCCCCTGAGTCAGTGATACAGAGACAGGGGCGGTCTACTTATCCCCTCAGTTTGTGAAACAGAGACAGGGGGTGGTCTACTCATCCACTGAGTCTGTGATACAGAGACAGGGGGCAGTCTACTTATCCCCTAAATTTGTGTTACAAAGACAGGGGGCGGTCTACTTATCCCCTCATTTTGTGATACAGAAACAGGGAGTGGTCTACTCATCCCCTGAGTCAGTGATACAGAGACAGGGGCGGTCTACTTATCCCCTCAGTTTGTGAAACAGAGACAGGGGGCGGTCTACTCATCCACTGAGTTTGTGATACAGAGACAGGTGACGGTCTACTCATCCCCTGAGTCTGTGAGACAGAGACAGGGGGCAGTCTACTCATCCCCTGAATCAATGATACAGCGACAGGGGCCTGTCTACTCATCCCCCGAGTCTGTGATACAGAGACAGGGGGCGATCTACTCATCCCCCGAGTCTGTGATACAGAGACCGGGGGCGGTCTACTCATCCCCTGAGTCTGAGATACAGAGACAAGGGGCAGTTTACTCATCCCCTGGGTCTGTGATAGAGAGGAAGGGGGCATTCTACACATCCCCTGAGTCTGTGATACAGAGAGAGGGGGCGTTCTACTCATCCCCTCAGTTTGTGATACAGTGACAGGGGGTTGTCTACTCATCCCCTGAGTCTGTGATACAGAGACAGGGGGCGGTCTACTCATCCCCATAGTTTGTGATACAAAGACAGGGGGCGGTCTCCTCATCCCCTGAGTCTGTGATACAGAGACAGGGGGCAGTCTGCTCATCCCCTCAGTATGTGATAAAGAGGCAAGGGGCGGTCGACTCATCCCCTGGGTCTGCGATATAGAGGAAGGGGGCGGTGTACTCATCCCCTGAGTCTGTGGTACAGAGACAGGGGGCGGTCTACTTATCCACTGAGTCTGTGATACAGAGACAGGGGGCGGTCTACTCATCCCCTGAGTGTGTGATACCGAGAAAGGGGGCGGTCTACTCATTCCCTGAGCCTGTGATACAGAGACAGGGGGCGGTCTACTCATCCACTGAGTGTGTGATACAGAGACAGGGGGCGGTCTACTCATTCCCTGAGCCTGTGATACAGAGACAGGGGGCGGTCTGCTCATCCCCTCAGTATGTGATGCAGGGACAGGCGGCGGTCTACTCGTCCCCTCAGTCTGTGATACAGAGACAGGGGGCGGTCTACTCATCCCCTGAGTGTGTGATACAGAGACAGGGGGCGGTCTACTCATCCACTGAGTCTGTGAAACAGAGACAGGTGACGGTCTACTCATCCACTGACTCTGTGATACAGAGACAGGGGGCGGTCTACACATCCCCTGAGTGTGTGATACAGAGACAGGGGGCAGTCTGCTCATCCCCTCAGTATGTGATGCAGAGACAGGGGGTGGTCTACTCATCCCCTAAGTCTGTGATACAGAGACAGAGGGCGGTCTCCTCATCCCCTGAGTCTGTGTTTCAGAGACAGGGGGCGGTCTACTCATCCCCTCAGTTTGTGACACAGAGACAGGGGGCGGGATACCCATCCCCTCAGTCTGTGATATAGAGACAGGGGGCGGTCTACTTATCCACTGAGTCTGTGATACAGAGACAGGGGGCGGTCTACTCATCCCCTGAGTGTGTGATACCGAGAAAGGGGGCGGTCTACTCATTCCCTGAGCCTGTGATACAGAGACAGGGGACGGTCTGCTCATCCCCTCAGTATGTGATGCAGAGACAGGCGGCGGTCTACTCATCTCCTGAGTGTGTGATACAGAGACAGGGGGCGGTCTACTCATCCCCTCAGTCTGTGATACAGAGACAGGGGGCGGTCTACTCATTCCCTGAGTGTGTGATACAGAGACAGGGGGCGGTCTACTCATCCACTGAGTCTGTGAAGCAGAGACAGGTGACGGTCTACTCATCCACTGACTCTGTGATACAGAGACAGGGGGCGGTCTACACATCCCCTGAGTGTGTGATACAGAGACAGGGGGCAGTCTGCTCATCCCCTCAGTATGTGATGCAGAGACAGGGGGCGGTCTACTCATCCCCTAAGTCTGTGATACAGAGACAGAGGGCGGTCTCCTCATCCCCTGAGTCTGTGTTTCAGAGACAGGGGGCGGTCTACTCATCCCCTCAGTTTGTGACACAGAGACAGGGGGCGGTATACCCATCCCCTCAGTATGTGATACAGAGACAGGGGGCGGTCTACTCATCCCCTGAGCCTGTGATCCAGAGACAGGGGGCGGTCTACTCATCCCCTGAATCTGAGATACAGACACAAGGGGCAGTTTACTCATCCCCTGGGTCTGTGATGGAGACGAAGGGGGCGGTCTACTCATCCCCTGAGTCTGTGATACAGAGACAGGGGCGGTCTACTCATCCCCTCAGTTTGTGATACAGAGACAGGGGGCGGTCTACTCATCCCCTGATTCTGTGATCCAGAGACAGGGGGCAGTCTACTTATAACCTAAATTTGTGTTACAAAGACAGGGGGCGGTCCACTTATCCCCTCAGTATGTGATACAGAGACAGGGGGTGGTCTACTCATCCCCTGAGTCAGTGATACAGAGACAGGGGCGGTCTACTTATCCCCTCAGTTTGTGAAACAGAGACAGGGGGTGGTCTACTCATCCACTGAGTCTGTGATACAGAGACAGGGGGCAGTCTACTTATCCCCTAAATTTGTGTTACAAAGACAGGGGGCGGTCTACTTATCCCCTCATTTTGTGATACAGAAACAGGGAGTGGTCTACTCATCCCCTGAGTCAGTGATACAGAGACAGGGGCGGTCTACTTATCCCCTCAGTTTGTGAAACAGAGACAGGGGGTGGTCTACTCATCCACTGAGTTTGTGATACAGAGACAGGTGACGGTCTACTCATCCCCTGAGTCTGTGAGACAGAGACAGGGGGCAGTCTACTCATCCCCTGAATCAATGATACAGCGACAGGGGCCTGTCTACTCATCCCCCGAGTCTGTGATACAGAGACAGGGGGCGATCTACTCATCCCCCGAGTCTGTGATACAGAGACCGGGGGCGGTCTACTCATCCCCTGAGTCTGAGATACAGAGACAAGGGGCAGTTTACTCATCCCCTGGGTCTGTGATAGAGAGGAAGGGGGCATTCTACACATCCCCTGAGTCTGTGATACAGAGAGAGGGGGCGTTCTACTCATCCCCTCAGTTTGTGATACAGTGACAGGGGGTTGTCTACTCATCCCCTGAGTCTGTGATACAGAGACAGGGGGCGGTCTACTCATCCCCATAGTTTGTGATACAAAGACAGGGGGCGGTCTCCTCATCCCCTGAGTCTGTGATACAGAGACAGGGGTCAGTCTGCTCATCCCCTCAGTATGTGATAAAGAGGCAAGGGGCGGTCGACTCATCCCCTGGGTCTGCGATATAGAGGAAGGGGGCGGTGTACTCATCCCCTGAGTCTGTGGTACAGAGACAGGGGGCGGTCTACTTATCCACTGAGTCTGTGATACAGAGACAGGGGGCGGTCTACTCATCCCCTGAGTGTGTGATACCGAGAAAGGGGGCGGTCTACTCATTCCCTGAGCCTGTGATACAGAGACAGGGGGCGGTCTACTCATCCACTGAGTGTGTGATACAGAGACAGGGGGCGGTCTACTCATTCCCTGAGCCTGTGATACAGAGACAGGGGGCGGTCTGCTCATCCCCTCAGTATGTGATGCAGAGACAGGCGGCGGTCTACTCATCCCCTCAGTCTGTGATACAGAGACAGGGGGCGGTCTACTCATCCCCTGAGTGTGTGATACAGAGACAGGGGGCGGTCTACTCATCCACTGAGTCTGTGAAACAGAGACAGGTGACGGTCTACTCATCCACTGACTCTGTGATACAGAGACAGGGGGCGGTCTACACATCCCCTGAGTGTGTGATACAGAGACAGGGGGCAGTCTGCTCATCCCCTCAGTATGTGATGCAGAGACAGGGGGCGGTCTACTCATCCCCTAAGTCTGTGATACAGAGACAGAGGGCGGTCTCCTCATCCCCTGAGTCTGTGTTTCAGAGACAGGGGGCGGTCTACTCATCCCCTCAGTTTGTGACACAGAGACAGGGGGCGGGATACCCATCCCCTCAGTATGTGATATAGAGACAGGGGGCGGTCTACTTATCCACTGAGTCTGTGATACAGAGACAGGGGGCGGTCTACTCATCCCCTGAGTGTGTGATACCGAGAAAGGGGGCGGTCTACTCATTCCCTGAGCCTGTGATACAGAGACAGGGGACGGTCTGCTCATCCCCTCAGTATGTGATGCAGAGACAGGCGGCGGTCTACTCATCTCCTGAGTTTGTGATACAGAGACAGGGGGCGGTCTACTCATCCCCTCAGTCTGTGATACAGAGACTGGGGGCGGTCTACTCATTCCCTGAGTGTGTGATACAGAGACAGGGGGCGGTCTACTCATCCACTGAGTCTGTGAAACAGAGACAGGTGACGGTCTACTCATCCACTGACTCTGTGATACAGAGACAGGGGGCGGTCTACACATCCCCTGAGTGTGTGATACAGAGACAGGGGGCAGTCTGCTCATCCCCTCAGTATGTGATGCAGAGACAGGGGGCGGTCTACTCATCCCCTAAGTCTGTGATACAGAGACAGAGGGCGGTCTCCTCATCCCCTGAGTCTGTGTTTCAGAGACAGGGGGCGGTCTACTCATCCCCTCAGTTTGTGACACAGAGACAGGGGGCGGTATACCCATCCCCTCAGTATGTGATACAGAGACAGGGGGCGGTCTACTCATCCCCTGAGTCTGTGATACAGAGACAGGGGGCAGTCTGCTCATCCACTGAGTGTGTGATACAAAGACAGGGGGCGGTCTGCTTATCCCCTCAGTTTGTGATACAGAGACAGGGGGCGGTCTACTCATCCACTGAGTCTGTGAAACAGAGACAGGTGACGGTCTACTCATCCACTGAGTGTGTGATACAGAGACAGGGGGCGTTCTACTCATCCCCTCAGTCTGTAATACAGAGACAGGGGGCGGTCTACTCATTCCCTGAGCCTGTGATACAGAGACAGGGGGCGGTCTGCTCATCCCCTCAGTATGTGATGCAGAGACAGGGGGCGGTCTACTCATCCCCTCAGTCTGTAATGCAGAGACAGGGGGCGATCTTCTCATCCACTGAGTCTGTGAAACAGAGACAGGTGACGGTCTACTCATCCACTGACTCTGTGATACAGAGACAGGGGGCGGTCTACTCATCCCCTCAGTTTGTGATACAGTGACAGGGGGCGGTCTACTCATCCCCTGAGTCTGTGATACAGAGACAGGGGGCGGTCTACTCATCCCCTGAGTCTGTGATACAGAGACAGGGGGCGGTCTACTCATCCCCTCAGTTTGTGATGCAGAGACAGGGGGCGGTCTACTCATCCCCTGAGTCTGTGATACAGAGATAGGGGGCGGTTTACTCATCCACTGAGTCTGTGATACAGAGACAGGGGGCGGTCTACTCATCCCCTGAGTGTGTGATACAGAGAAAGGGGGCGGTCTACTCATTCCCTGAGCCTGTGATACAGAGACAGGGGGCGGCTACTCATCCCCTGAGTGTGTGATACAGAGACAGTGGGCAGTCTGCTCATCCCCTCAGTATGTGATGCAGAGACAGGGGGCGGTCTACTCATCCCCTCAGTCTGTGATCCAGAGACAGGGGGCGATCTTCTCATCCACTGAGTCTGTGAAACAGAGACAGGTGACGGTCTACTCATCCACTGACTCTGTGATACAGAGACAGAGGGCGGTCTACTCATCCCCTGAGTCTGTGATACAGAGACAGGGACTGTCTACTCATCCACTGAGTGTGTGATACAGAGACAGGGGGCGGTCTACTTATCCCCTAAATTTGTGTGACAAAGACAGGGGGCGGTCTACTTATCCCCTCATTATGTGATGCAGAGACAGGGGGCGGTCTACTCATCCCCTGACTCTGTGAGACAGAGACAGGGGGCGGTCTTCTCATCCACTGAGTCTGTGACACAGAGACAGGTGACGGTCTACTCATCCACTGACTCTGTGATACAGAGACAGGGGGTGGTCTTCTCATCCACTGAGTCTGTGACACAGAGACAGGTGACGGTCTACTCATCCCCTGAATCAATGATACAGAGACAGGGGGCGGTCTACTCATCCCCTGAGTCTGAGATACAGAGACAAGGGGCAGTTTACTCATCCCCTGGGTCTGTGATAAAGAGGAAGGGGGCGGTCTACTCATCCCCTGAGTCTGTGATCCAGAGACAGGGGGCGGTCTACTCATCCCCTCAGTTTGTGATACAGTGACAGGGGGCGGTCTACTCATCCCCTGAGTCTGTGATACAGAGACAGGGGGCGGTCTACTCATCCCCTCAGTTTGTGATACAGAGACAGGGGGCGGTCTACTCATCCCCTGATTCTGTGATCCAGAGACAGGGGGCGGTCTACTCATCCCCTGAATCTGAGATACAGACACAAGGGGCAGTTTACTCATCCCCTGGGTCTGTGATGGAGACGAAGGGGGCGGTCTACTCATCCCCTGAGTCTGTGATACAGAGACAGGGGGCGGTCTACTCATCCCCTGAGTCTTTGATACAGAGACAGGGGCCGGTCTACTCATCCCCTCATTTTGTGATACAGTGACAGGGGGCGGTCTACTCATCCCCTGAGTCTGTGATACAGAGACAGGGGGCAGTCTACGTATCCCCTAAATTTGTGTTACAAAGACAGGGGGCGGTCCACTTATCCCCTCAGTATGTGATACAGAGACAGGGGGTGGTCTACTCATCCCCTGAGTCAGTGATACAGAGACAGGGGCGGTCTACTTATCCCCTCAGTTTGTGAAACAGAGACAGGGGGTGGTCTACTCATCCACTGAGTCTGTGATACAGAGACAGGGGGCAGTCTACTTATCCCCTAAATTTGTGTTACAAAGACAGGGGGCGGTCTACTTATCCCCTCATTTTGTGATACAGAAACAGGGGGTGGTCTACTCATCCCCTGAGTCAGTGATACAGAGACAGGGGCGGTCTACTTATCCCCTCAGTTTGTGAAACAGAGACAGGGGGCGGTCTACTCATCCACTGAGTTTGTGATACAGAGACAGGTGACGGTCTACTCATCCCCTGAGTCTGTGAGACAGAGACAGGGGGCAGTCTACTCATCCCCTGAATCAATGATACAGCGACAGGGGGCTGTCTACTCATCCCCCGAGTCTGTGATACAGAGACAGGGGGCGATCTACTCATCCCCCGAGTCTGTGATACAGAGACCGGGGGCGGTCTACTCATCCCCTGAGTCTGAGATACAGAGACAAGGGGCAGTTTACTCATCCCCTGGGTCTGTGATAGAGAGGAAGGGGGCATTCTACACATCCCCTGAGTCTGTGATACAGAGAGAGGGGGCGTTCTACTCATCCCCTCAGTCTGTGGTACAGAGACAGGGGGCGGTCTACTTATCCACTGAGTCTGTGATACAGAGACAGGGGGCGGTCTACTCATCCCCTGAGTGTGTGATACCGAGAAAGGGGGCGGTCTACTCATTCCCTGAGCCTGTGATACAGAGACAGGGGGCGGTCTACTCATCTCCTGAGTGTGTGATACAGAGACAGGGGGCGGTCTACTCATTCCCTGAGCCTGTGATACAGAGACAGGGGGCGGTCTGCTCATCCCCTCAGTATGTGATGCAGAGACAGGCGGCGGTCTACTCATCCCCTCAGTCTGTGATACAGAGACAGGGGGCGGTCTACTCATCCCCTGAGTGTGTGATACAGAGTCAGGGGGCGGTCTACTCATCCACTGAGTCTGTGAAACAGAGACAGGTGACGGTCTACTCATCCACTGACTCTGTGATACAGAGACAGGGGGCGGTCTACACATCCCCTGAGTGTGTGATACAGAGACAGGGGGCAGTCTGCTCATCCCCTCAGTATGTGATGCAGAGACAGGGGGCGGTCTACTCATCCCCTAAGTCTGTGATACAGAGACAGAGGGCGGTCTCCTCATCCCCTGAGTCTGTGTTTCAGAGACAGGGGGCGGTCTACTCATCCCCTCAGTTTGTGACACAGAGACAGGGGGCGGTATACCCATCCCCTCAGTATGTGATACAGAGACAGGGGGCGGTCTACTCATCCCCTGAGTCTGTGATACAGAGACAGGGGGCAGTCTGCTCATCCACTGAGTGTGTGATACAAAGACAGGGGGCGGTCTGCTTATCCCGTCAGTTTGTGATACAGAGACAGGGGGCGGTCTACTCATCCACTGAGTCTGTGAAACAGAGACAGGTGACGGTCTACTCATCCACTGACTCTGTGATACAGAGACAGGGGGCGGTCTACACATCCCCTCAGTGTGTGATACAGAGACAGGGGGCAGTCTGCTCATCCCCTCAGTATGTGATGCAGAGACAGGGGGCGGTCTACTCATCCCCTAAGTCTGTGATACAGAGACAGAGGGCGGTCTCCTCATCCCCTGAGTCTGTGTTTCAGAGACAGGGGGCGGTCTACTCATCCCCTCAGTTTGTGATACAGAGACAGGGGGCGGTCTACTCATCCACTGAGTCTGTGAAACAGAGACAGGTGACGGTCTACTCATCCACTGAGTGTGTGATACAGAGACAGGGGGCGGTCTACTCATCCCCTCAGTCTGTAATACAGAGACAGGGGGCGGTCTACACATTCCCTGAGCCTGTGATACAGAGACAGGGGGCGGTCTGCTCATCCCCTCAGTATGTGATGCAGAGACAGGGGGCGGTCTACTCATCCCCTCAGTCTGTAATGCAGAGACAGGGGGCGATCTTCTCATCCACTGAGTCTGTGAAACAGAGACAGGTGACGGTCTACTCATCCACAGACTCTGTGATACAGAGACAGGGGGCGGTCTACTCATCCCCTCAGTTTGTGATACAGTGACAGGGGGCGGTCTACTCATCCCCTGAGTCTGTGATACAGAGACAGGGGGCGGTCTACTCATCCCCTGAGTCTGTGATACAGAGACAGGGGGCGGTCTACTCATCCCCTGAGGCTGTGATACAGAGAAAGGGGGCGGTCTACTCATTCCCTGAGCCTGTGATACAGAGACAGGGGGCGGTCTACTCATCCCCTGAGTGTGTGATACAGAGACAGTGGGCAGTCTGCTCATCCCCTCAGTATGTGATGCAGAGACAGGGGGCGGTCTGCTCATCCCCTCAGTCTGTGATCCAGAGACAGGGGGCGATCTTCTCATCCACTGAGTCTGTGAAACAGAGACAGGTGACGGTCTACTCATCCACTGACTCTGTGATACAGAGACAGAGGGCGGTCTACTCATCCCCTGAGTCTGTGATACAGAGACAGGGACTGTCTACTCATCCACTGAGTGTGTGATACAGAGACAGGGGGCGGTCTACTTATCCCCTAAATTTGTGTGACAAAGACAGGGGGCGGTCTACTTATCCCCTCATTATGTGATGCAGAGACAGGGGGCGGTCTACTCATCCCCTGACTCTGTGAGACAGAGACAGGGGGCGGTCTTCTCATCCACTGAGTCTGTGACACAGAGACAGGTGACGGTCTACTCATCCACTGACTCTGTGATACAGAGACAGGGGGTGGTCTTCTCATCCACTGAGTCTGTGACACAGAGACAGGTGACGGTCTACTCATCCCCTGAATCAATGATACAGAGACAGGGGGCGGTCTACTCATCCCCTGAGTCTGAGATACAGAGACAAGGGGCAGTTTACTCATCCCCTGGGTCTGTGATAAAGAGGAAGGGGGCGGTCTACTCATCCCCTGAGTCTGTGATTCAGAGACAGGGGGCGGTCTACTCATCCCCTCAGTTTGTGATACAGTGACAGGGGGCGGTCTACTCATCCCCTGAGTCTGTGATACAGAGACAGGGGGCGGTCTACTCAGCCCCTCAGTTTGTGATACAGAGACAGGGGGCGGTCTACTCATCCCCTGATTCTGTGATCCAGAGACAGGGGGCGGTCTACTCATCCCCTGAATCTGAGATACAGACACAAGGGGCAGTTTACTCATCCCCTGGGTCTGTGATGGAGACGAAGGGGGCGGTCTACTCATCCCCTGAGTCTGTGATACAGAGACAGGGGCGGTCTACTCATCCCCTCAGTTTGTGATACAGAGACAGGGGGCGGTCTACTCATCCCCTGATTCTGTGATCCAGAGACAGGGGGCAGTCTACTTATCCCCTAAATTTGTGTTACAAAGACAGGGGGCGGTCCACTTATCCCCTCAGTATGTGATACAGAGACAGGGGGTGGTCTACTCATCCCCTGAGTCAGTGATACAGAGACAGGGGCGGTCTACTTATCCCCTCAGTTTGTGAAACAGAGACAGGGGGTGGTCTACTTATCCCCTAAATTTGTGTTACAAAGACAGGGGGCGGTCTACTTATCCCCTCATTTTGTGATACAGAAACAGGGGGTGGTCTACTCATCCCCTGAGTCAGTGATACAGAGACAGGGGCGGTCTACTTATCCCCTCAGTTAGTGAAACAGAGACAGGGGGCGGTCTACTCATCCACTGAGTTTGTGATACAGAGACAGGTGACGGTCTACTCATCCCCTGAGTCTGTGAGACAGAGACAGGGGGCAGTCTACTCATCCCCTGAATCAATGATACAGCGACAGGGGCCTGTCTACTCATCCCCCGAGTCTGTGATACAGAGACAGGGGGCGGTCTACTCATCCCCTCAGTTTGTGATACAGTGACAGGGGGCGGTCTACTCATCCCCTGAGTCTGTGATACAGAGACAGGGGGCGGTCTACTCATCCCCTCAGTTTGTGATACAGAGACAGGGGGCGGTCTACTCATCCCCTGATTCTGTGATCCAGAGACAGGGGGCGGTCTACTCATCCCCCGAGTCTGAGATACAGAGACAAGGGGCAGTTTACTCATCCCCTGGGTCTGTGATAGAGAGGAAGGGGGCATTCTACACATCCCCTGAGTCTGTGATACAGAGAGAGGGGGCGTTCTACTCATCCCCTCAGTTTGTGATACAGTGACAGGGGGTTGTCTACTCATCCCCTGAGTCTGTGATACAGAGACAGGGGGCGGTCTACTCATCCCCATAGTTTGTGATACAAAGACAGGGGGCGGTCTCCTCATCCCCTGAGTCTGTGATACAGAGACAGGGGGCAGTCTGCTCATCCCCTCAGTATGTGATAAAGAGGCAAGGGGCGGTCGACTCATCCCCTGGGTCTGCGATATAGAGGAAGGGGGCGGTGTACTCATCCCCTGAGTCTGTGGTACAGAGACAGGGGGCGGTCTACTTATCCACTGAGTCTGTGATACAGAGACAGGTGGCGGTCTACTCATCCCCTGAGTGTGTGATACCGAGAAAGGGGGCGGTCTACTCATTCCCTGAGCCTGTGATACAGAGACAGGGGGCGGTCTACTCATCCACTGAGTGTGTGATACAGAGACAGGGGGCGGTCTACTCATTCCCTGAGCCTGTGATACAGAGACAGGGGGCGGTCTGCTCATCCCCTCAGTATGTGATGCAGAGACAGGCGGCGGTCTACTCATCCCCTCAGTCTGTGATACAGAGACAGGGGGCGGTCTACTCATCCCCTGAGTGTGTGATACAGAGACAGGGGGCGGTCTACTCATCCACTGAGTCTGTGAAACAGAGACAGGTGACGGTCTACTCATCCACTGACTCTGTGATACAGAGACAGGGGGCGGTCTACACATCCCCTGAGTGTGTGATACAGAGACAGGGGGCAGTCTGCTCATCCCCTCAGTATGTGATGCAGAGACAGGGGGCGGTCTACTCATCCCCTAAGTCTGTGATACAGAGACAGAGGGCGGTCTCCTCATCCCCTGAGTCTGTGTTTCAGAGACAGGGGGCGGTCTACTCATCCCCTCAGTTTGTGACACAGAGACAGGGGGCGGTATACCCATCCCCTCAGTATGTGATACAGAGACAGGGGGCGGTCTACTTATCCCCTCAGTTTGTGAAACAGAGACAGGGGGTGGTCTACTTATCCCCTAAATTTGTGTTACAAAGACAGGGGGCGGTCTACTTATCCCCTCATTTTGTGATACAGAAACAGGGGGTGGTCTACTCATCCCCTGAGTCAGTGATACAGAGACAGGGGCGGTCTACTTATCCCCTCAGTTTGTGAAACAGAGACAGGGGGCGGTCTACTCATCCACTGAGTTTGTGATACAGAGACAGGTGACGGTCTACTCATCCCCTGAGTCTGTGAGACAGAGTCAGGGGGCAGTCTACTCATTCCCTGAATCAATGATACAGCGACAGGGGCCTGTCTACTCATCCCCCGAGTCTGTGATACAGAGACAGGGGGCGATCTACTCATCCCCCGAGTCTGTGATACAGAGACCGGGGGCGGTCTACTCATCCCCTGAGTCTGAGATACAGAGACAAGGGGCAGTTTACTCATCCCCTGGGTCTGTGATAGAGAGGAAGGGGGCATTCTACACATCCCCTGAGTCTGTGATACAGAGAGAGGGGGCGTTCTACTCATCCCCTCAGTTTGTGATACAGTGACAGGGGGTTGTCTACTCATCCCCTGAGTCTGTGATACAGAGACAGGGGGCGGTCTACTCATCCCCATAGTTTGTGATACAAAGACAGGGGGCGGTCTCCTCATCCCCTGAGTCTGTGATACAGAGACAGGGGGCAGTCTGCTCATCCCCTCAGTATGTGATAAAGAGGCAAGGGGCGGTCGACTCATCCCCTGGGTCTGCGATATAGAGGAAGGGGGCGGTGTACTCATCCCCTGAGTCTGTGGTACAGAGACAGGGGGCGGTCTACTTATCCACTGAGTCTGTGATACAGAGACAGGTGGCGGTCTACTCATCCCCTGAGTGTGTGATACCGAGAAAGGGGGCGGTCTACTCATTCCCTGAGCCTGTGATACAGAGACAGGGGGCGGTCTACTCATCCCCTGAGTGTGTGATACAGAGACAGGGGGCAGTCTGCTCATCCCCTCAGTATGTGATGCAGAGACAGGGGGCGGTCTACTCATCCCCTAAGTCTGTGATACAGAGACAGAGGGCGGTCTCCTCATCCCCTGAGTCTGTGTTTCAGAGACAGGGGGCGGTCTACTCATCCCCTCAGTTTGTGACACAGAGACAGGGGGCGGTATACCCATCCCCTCAGTATGTGATACAGAGACAGGGGGCGGTCTACTTATCCCCTCAGTTTGTGAAACAGAGACAGGGGGTGGTCTACTTATCCCCTAAATTTGTGTTACAAAGACAGGGGGCGGTCTACTTATCCCCTCATTTTGTGATACAGAAACAGGGGGTGGTCTACTCATCCCCTGAGTCAGTGATACAGAGACAGGGGCGGTCTACTTATCCCCTCAGTTTGTGAAACAGAGACAGGGGGCGGTCTACTCATCCACTGAGTTTGTGATACAGAGACAGGTGACGGTCTACTCATCCCCTGAGTCTGTGAGACAGAGTCAGGGGGCAGTCTACTCATTCCCTGAATCAATGATACAGCGACAGGGGCCTGTCTACTCATCCCCCGAGTCTGTGATACAGAGACAGGGGGCGATCTACTCATCCCCCGAGTCTGTGATACAGAGACCGGGGGCGGTCTACTCATCCCCTGAGTCTGAGATACAGAGACAAGGGGCAGTTTACTCATCCCCTGGGTCTGTGATAGAGAGGAAGGGGGCAGTCTACACATCCCCTGAGTCTGTGATACAGAGAGAGGGGGCGTTCTACTCATCCCCTCAGTTTGTGATACAGTGACAGGGGGTTGTCTACTCATCCCCTGAGTCTGTGATACAGAGACAGGGGGCGGTCTACTCATCCCCATAGTTTGTGATACAAAGACAGGGGGCGGTCTCCTCATCCCCTGAGTCTGTGATACAGAGACAGGGGGCAGTCTGCTCATCCCCTCAGTATGTGATAAAGAGGCAAGGGGCGGTCGACTCATCCCCTGGGTCTGCGATATAGAGGAAGGGGGCGGTGTACTCATCCCCTGAGTCTGTGGTACAGAGACAGGGGGCGGTCTACTTATCCACTGAGTCTGTGATACAGAGACAGGGGGCGGTCTACTCATCCCCTGAGTGTGTGATACCGAGAAAGGGGGCGGTCTACTCATCCACTGAGTGTGTGATACAGAGACAGGGGGCGTTCTACTCATTCCCTGAGCCTGTGATACAGAGACAGGGGGCGGTCTGCTCATCCCCTCAGTATGTGATGCAGAGACAGGCGGCGGTCTACTCATCCCCTCAGTCTGTGATACAGAGACAGGGGGCGGTCTACTCATCCCCTGAGTGTGTGATACAGAGACAGGGGGCGGTCTACTCATCCACTGAGTCTGTGAAACAGAGACAGGTGACGGTCTACTCATCCACTGACTCTGTGATACAGAGACAGGGGGCGGTCTACACATCCCCTGAGTGTGTGATACAGAGACAGGGGGCAGTCTGCTCATCCCCTCAGTATGTGATGCAGAGACAGGGGGCGGTCTACTCATCCCCTAAGTCTGTGATACAGAGAAAGAGGGCGGTCTCCTCATCCCCTGAGTCTGTGTTTCAGAGACAGGGGGCGGTCTACTCATCCCCTCAGTTTGTGACACAGAGACAGGGGGCGGTATACCCATCCCCTCAGTATGTGATACAGAGACAGGGGGCGGTCTACTTATCCACTGAGTCTGTGATACAGAGACAGGGGTCGGTCTACTCATCCCCTGAGTGTGTGATACCGAGAAAGAGGGCGGTCTCCTCATCCCCTGAGTCTGTGTTTCAGAGACAGGGGGCGGTCTACTCATCCCCTCAGTTTGTGACACAGAGACAGGGGGCGGTATACCCATCCCCTCAGTATGTGATACAGAGACAGGGGCGGTCTACTTATCCCCTCAGTTTGTGAAACAGAGACAGGGGGCGGTCTACTCATCCACTGAGTTTGTGATACAGAGACAGGTGACGGTCTACTCATCCCCTGAGTCTGTGAGACAGAGTCAGGGGGCAGTCTACTCATTCCCTGAATCAATGATACAGCGACAGGGGCCTGTCTACTCATCCCCCGAGTCTGTGATACAGAGACAGGGGGCGATCTACTCATCCCCCGAGTCTGTGATACAGAGACCGGGGGCGGTCTACTCATCCCCTGAGTCTGAGATACAGAGACAAGGGGCAGTTTACTCATCCCCTGGGTCTGTGATAGAGAGGAAGGGGGCATTCTACACATCCCCTGAGTCTGTGATACAGAGAGAGGGGGCGTTCTACTCATCCCCTCAGTTTGTGATACAGTGACAGGGGGTTGTCTACTCATCCCCTGAGTCTGTGATACAGAGACAGGGGGCGGTCTACTCATCCCCATAGTTTGTGATACAAAGACAGGGGGCGGTCTCCTCATCCCCTGAGTCTGTGATACAGAGACAGGGGGCAGTCTGCTCATCCCCTCAGTATGTGATAAAGAGGCAAGGGGCGGTCGACTCATCCCCTGGGTCTGCGATATAGAGGAAGGGGGCGGTGTACTCATCCCCTGAGTCTGTGGTACAGAGACAGGGGGCGGTCTACTTATCCACTGAGTCTGTGATACAGAGACAGGTGGCGGTCTACTCATCCCCTGAGTGTGTGATACCGAGAAAGGGGGCGGTCTACTCATTCCCTGAGCCTGTGATACAGAGACAGGGGGCGGTCTACTCATCCCCTGAGTGTGTGATACAGAGACAGGGGGCAGTCTGCTCATCCCCTCAGTATGTGATGCAGAGACAGGGGGCGGTCTACTCATCCCCTAAGTCTGTGATACAGAGACAGAGGGCGGTCTCCTCATCCCCTGAGTCTGTGTTTCAGAGACAGGGGGCGGTCTACTCATCCCCTCAGTTTGTGACACAGAGACAGGGGGCGGTATACCCATCCCCTCAGTATGTGATACAGAGACAGGGGGCGGTCTACTCATCCCCTGAGTGTGTGATACCGAGAAAGGGGGCGGTCTACTCATCCACTGAGTGTGTGATACAGAGACAGGGGGCGGTCTACTTATCCCCTCAGTTTGTGAAACAGAGACAGGGGGTGGTCTACTTATCCCCTAAATTTGTGTTACAAAGACAGGGGGCGGTCTACTTATCCCCTCATTTTGTGATACAGAAACAGGGGGTGGTCTACTCATCCCCTGAGTCAGTGATACAGAGACAGGGGCGGTCTACTTATCCCCTCAGTTTGTGAAACAGAGACAGGGGGCGGTCTACTCATCCACTGAGTTTGTGATACAGAGACAGGTGACGGTCTACTCATCCCCTGAGTCTGTGAGACAGAGTCAGGGGGCAGTCTACTCATTCCCTGAATCAATGATACAGCGACAGGGGCCTGTCTACTCATCCCCCGAGTCTGTGATACAGAGACAGGGGGCGATCTACTCATCCCCCGAGTCTGTGATACAGAGACCGGGGGCGGTCTACTCATCCCCTGAGTCTGAGATACAGAGACAAGGGGCAGTTTACTCATCCCCTGGGTCTGTGATAGAGAGGAAGGGGGCAGTCTACACATCCCCTGAGTCTGTGATACAGAGAGAGGGGGCGTTCTACTCATCCCCTCAGTTTGTGATACAGTGACAGGGGGTTGTCTACTCATCCCCTGAGTCTGTGATACAGAGACAGGGGGCGGTCTACTCATCCCCATAGTTTGTGATACAAAGACAGGGGGCGGTCTCCTCATCCCCTGAGTCTGTGATACAGAGACAGGGGGCAGTCTGCTCATCCCCTCAGTATGTGATAAAGAGGCAAGGGGCGGTCGACTCATCCCCTGGGTCTGCGATATAGAGGAAGGGGGCGGTGTACTCATCCCCTGAGTCTGTGGTACAGAGACAGGGGGCGGTCTACTTATCCACTGAGTCTGTGATACAGAGACAGGGGGCGGTCTACTCATCCCCTGAGTGTGTGATACCGAGAAAGGGGGCGGTCTACTCATCCACTGAGTGTGTGATACAGAGACAGGGGGCGTTCTACTCATTCCCTGAGCCTGTGATACAGAGACAGGGGGCGGTCTGCTCATCCCCTCAGTATGTGATGCAGAGACAGGCGGCGGTCTACTCATCCCCTCAGTCTGTGATACAGAGACAGGGGGCGGTCTACTCATCCCCTGAGTGTGTGATACAGAGACAGGGGGCGGTCTACTCATCCACTGAGTCTGTGAAACAGAGACAGGTGACGGTCTACTCATCCACTGACTCTGTGATACAGAGACAGGGGGCGGTCTACACATCCCCTGAGTGTGTGATACAGAGACAGGGGGCAGTCTGCTCATCCCCTCAGTATGTGATGCAGAGACAGGGGGCGGTCTACTCATCCCCTAAGTCTGTGATACAGAGAAAGAGGGCGGTCTCCTCATCCCCTGAGTCTGTGTTTCAGAGACAGGGGGCGGTCTACTCATCCCCTCAGTTTGTGACACAGAGACAGGGGGCGGTATACCCATCCCCTCAGTATGTGATACAGAGACAGGGGGCGGTCTACTTATCCACTGAGTCTGTGATACAGAGACAGGGGTCGGTCTACTCATCCCCTGAGTGTGTGATACCGAGAAAGGGGGCGGTCTACTCATTCCCTGAGCCTGTGATACAGAGACAGGGGGCGGTCTACTCATCTCCTGAGTGTGTGATACAGAGACAGGGGGCGGTCTACTCATTCCCTGAGCCTGTGATACAGAGACAGGGGACGGTCTGCTCATCCCCTCAGTATGTGATGCAGAGACAGGCGGCGGTCTACTCATCCCCTCAGTCTGTGATACAGAGACAGGGGGCGGTCTACTCATTCCCTGAGTGTGTGATACAGAGACAGGGGGCGGTCTACTCATCCACTGAGTCTGTGAAACAGAGACAAGTGACGGTCTGCTCATCCACTGACTCTGTGATACAGAGACAGGGGGCGGTCTACACATCCCCTGAGTGTGTGATACAGAGACAGGGGGCAGTCTGCTCATCCCCTCAGTATGTGATGCAGAGACAGGGGGCGGTCTACTCATCCCCTAAGTCTGTGATACAGAGACAGAGGGCGGTCTCCTCATCCCCTGAGTCTGTGTTTCAGAGACAGGGGGCGGTCTACTCATCCCCTCAGTTTGTGACACAGAGACAGGGGGCGGTATACCCATCCCCTCAGTATGTGATACAGAGACCGGGGGCGGTCTACTCATCCCCTGAGTCTGTGATACAGAGACAGGGGGCAGTCTGCTCATCCACTGAGTGTGTGATACAAAGACAGGGGGCGGTCTGCTTCTCCCCTCAGTTTGTGATACAGAGACAGGGGGCGGTCTACTCATCCACTGAGTCTGTGAAACAGAGACAGGTGACGGTCTACTCATCCACTGAGTGTGTGATACAGAGACAGGGGGCGGTCTACTCATCCCCTCAGTCTGTAATACAGAGACAGGGGGCGGTCTACTCATTCCCTGAGCCTGTGATACAGAGACAGGGGGCGGTCTGCTCATCCCCTCAGTATGTGATGCAGAGACAGGGGGCGGTCTACTCATCCCCTCAGTCTGTAATGCAGAGACAGGGGGCGATCTTCTCATCCACTGAGTCTGTGAAACAGAGTCAGGTGACGGTCTACTCATCCACTGACTCTGTGATACAGAGACAGGGGGCGGTCTACTCATCCCCTCAGTTTGTGATACAGTGACAGGGGGCGGTCTACTCATCCCCTGAGTCTGTGATACAGAGACAGGGGGCGGTCTACTCATCCCCTGAGTCTGTGATACAGAGACAGGGGGCGGTCTACTCATCCCCTCAGTTTGTGATGCAGAGACAGGGGGCGGTCTACTCATCCCCTGAGTCTGTGAAACAGAGACAGGGGGCAGTCTGCTCATCCCCTCAGTATGTGATACAGAGACAGGGGGTGGTCTACTCATCCCCTGGGTCTGTGATATAGAGGAAGGGGGCGGTGTACTCATCCCCTGAGTCTGTGATACAGAGACAGGGGGCGGTCTACTCATCCCCCGAGTGTGTGATACTGAGACAGGGGGCGCTCTACTCATCCCCTGAGTCTGTGATACAGAGATAGGGGGCGGTCTACTCATCCACTGAGTCTGTGATACAGAGACAGGGGGCGGTCTACTCATCCCCTGAGTGTGTGATACAGAGAAAGGGGGCGGTCTACTCATTCCCTGAGCCTGTGATACAGAGACAGGGGGCGGTCTACTCATCCCCTGAGTGTGTGATACAGAGACAGTGGGCAGTCTGCTCATCCCCTCAGTATGTGATGCAGAGACAGGGGGCGGTCTACTCATCCCCTCAGTCTGTGATCCAGAGACAGGGGGCGATCTTCTCATCCACTGAGTCTGTGAAACAGAGACAGGTGACGGTCTACTCATCCACTGACTCTGTGATACAGAGACAGAGGGCGGTCTACTCATCCCCTGAGTCTGTGATACAGAGACAGGGACTGTCTACTCATCCACTGAGTGTGTGATACAGAGACAGGGGGCGGTCTACTTATCCCCTAAATTTGTGTGACAAAGACAGGGGGCGGTCTACTTATCCCCTCATTATGTGATGCAGAGACAGGGGGCGGTCTACTCATCCCCTGACTCTGTGAGACAGAGACAGGGGGCGGTCTTCTCATCCACTGAGTCTGTGACACAGAGACAGGTGACGGTCTACTCATCCACTGACTCTGTGATACAGAGACAGGGGGTGGTCTTCTCATCCACTGAGTCTGTGACACAGAGACAGGTGACGGTCTACTCATCCCCTGAATCAATGATACAGAGACAGGGGGCGGTCTACTCATCCCCTGAGTCTGAGATACAGAGACAAGGGGCAGTTTACTCATCCCCTGGGTCTGTGATAAAGAGGAAGGGGGCGGTCTACTCATCCCCTGAGTCTGTGATCCAGAGACAGGGGGCGGTCTACTCATCCCCTCAGTTTGTGATACAGTGACAGGGGGCGGTCTACTCATCCCCTGAGTCTGTGATACAGAGACAGGGGGCGGTCTACTCATCCCCTCAGTTTGTGATACAGAGACAGGGGGCGGTCTACTCATCCCCTGATTCTGTGATCCAGAGACAGGGGGCGGTCTACTCATCCCCTGAATCTGAGATACAGACACAAGGGGCAGTTTACTCATCCCCTGGGTCTGTGATGGAGACGAAGGGGGCGGTCTACTCATCCCCTGAGTCTGTGATACAGAGACAGGGGCCGGTCTACTCATCCCCTCATTTTGTGATACAGAGACAGGGGGCGGTCTACTCATCCCCTGAGTCTGTGATACAGAGACAGGGGGCAGTCTACGTATCCCCTAAATTTGTGTTACAAAGACAGGGGGCGGTCCACTTATCCCCTCAGTATGTGATACAGAGACAGGGGGTGGTCTACTCATCCCCTGAGTCAGTGATACAGAGACAAGGGCGGTCTACTTATCCCCTCAGTTTGTGAAACAGAGACAGGGGGTGGTCTACTCATCCACTGAGTCTGTGATACAGAGACAGGGGGCAGTCTACTTATCCCCTAAATTTGTGTTACAAAGACAGGGGGCGGTCTACTTATCCCCTCATTTTGTGATACAGAAACAGGGGGTGGTCTACTCATCCCCTGAGTCAGTGATACAGAGACAGGGGCGGTCTACTTATCCCCTCAGTTTGTGAAACAGAGACAGGGGGCGGTCTACTCATCCACTGAGTTTGTGATACAGAGACAGGTGACGGTCTACTCATCCCCTGAGTCTGTGAGACAGAGACAGGGGGCAGTCTACTCATCCCCTGAATCAATGATACAGCGACAGGGGGCTGTCTACTCATCCCCCGAGTCTGTGATACAGAGACAGGGGGCGATCTACTCATCCCCCGAGTCTGTGATACAGAGACCGGGGGCGGTCTACTCATCCCCTGAGTCTGAGATACAGAGACAAGGGGCAGTTTACTCATCCCCTGGGTCTGTGATAGAGAGGAAGGGGGCATTCTACACATCCCCTGAGTCTGTGATACAGAGAGAGGGGGCGTTCTACTCATCCCCTCAGTTTGTGATACAGTGACAGGGGGTTGTCTACTCATCCCCTGAGTCTGTGATACAGAGACAGGGGGCGGTCTACTCATCCCCATAGTTTGTGATACAGAGACAGGGGGCGGTCTCCTCATCCCCTGAGTCTGTGATACAGAGACAGGGGGCAGTCTGCTCATCCCCTCAGTATGTGATAAAGAGGCAAGGGGCGGTCGACTCATCCCCTGGGTCTGTGATATAGAGGAAGGGGGCGGTGTACTCATCCCCTGAGTCTGTGGTACAGAGACAGGGGGCGCTCTACTTATCCACTGAGTCTGTGATACAGAGACAGGGGGCGGTCTACTCATCCCCTGAGTGTGTGATACCGAGAAAGGGGGCGGTCTACTCATTCCCTGAGCCTGTGATACAGAGACAGGGGGCGGTCTACTCATCCACTGAGTGTGTGATACAGAGACAGGGGGCGGTCTACTCATTCCCTGAGCCTGTGATACAGAGACAGGGGGCAGTCTGCTCATCCCCTCAGTATGTGATGCAGAGACAGGCGGCGGTCTACTCATCCCCTAAGTCTGTGAGACAGAGACAGAGGGCGGTCTCCTCATCCCCTGAGTCTGTGTTTCAGAGACAGGGGGCGGTCTACTCATCCCCTCAGTTTGTGACACAGAGACAGGGGGCGGTATACCCATCCCCTCAGTATGTGATACAGAGACAGGGGGCGGTCTACTCATCCCCTGAGTGTGTGATACAGAGACAGGGGGCAGTCTGCTCATCCCCTCAGTATGTGATGCAGAGACAGGGGGCGGTCTACTCATCCCCTAAGTCTGTGATACAGAGACAGAGGGCGGTCTCCTCATCCCCTGAGTCTGTGTTTCAGAGACAGGGGGCGGTCTACTCATCCCCTTAGTTTGTGACACAGAGACAGGGGGCGGTCTACACATCCCCTGAGTGTGTGATACAGAGACAGGGGGCAGTCTGCTCATCCCCTCAGTATGTGATGCAGAGACAGGGGGCGGTCTACTCATCCCCTAAGTCTGTGATACAGAGACAGAGGGCGGTCTCCTCATCCCCTGAGTCTGTGTTTCAGAGACAGGGGGCGGTCTACTCATCCCCTTAGTTTGTGACACAGAGACAGGGGGCGGTATACCCATCCCCTCAGTATGTGATACAGAGACAGGGGGCAGTCTACTTATCCACTGAGTCTGTAATACAGAGACAGGGGGCGGTCTACTCATCCCCTGAGTGTGTGATACCGAGAAAGGGGGCGGTCTACTCATTCCCTGAGCCTGTGATACAGAGACAGGGGGCGGTCTACTCATCCACTGAGTCTGTGAAACAGAGACAGGTGACGGTCTACTCATCCACTGACTCTGTGATACAGAGACAGGGGGCGGTCTACACATCCCCTGAGTGTGTGATACAGAGACAGGGGGCAGTCTGCTCATCCCCTCAGTATGTGATGCAGAGACAGGGGGCGGTCTACTCATCCCCTAAGTCTGTGATACAGAGACAGAGGGCGGTCTCCTCATCCCCTGAGTCTGTGTTTCAGAGACAGGGGGCGGTCTACTCATCCCCTCAGTTTGTGACACAGAGACAGGGGGCGGTATACCCATCCCCTCAGTATGTGATACAGAGACAGGGGGCGGTCTACTCATCCCCTGAGTCTGTGATACAGAGACAGGGGGCAGTCTGCTCATCCACTGAGTGTGTGATACAAAGACAGGGGGCGGTCTGCTTATCCCCTCAGTTTGTGATACAGAGACAGGGGGCGGTCTACTCATCCACTGAGTGTGTGATACAGAGACAGGGGGCGGTCTACTCATCCCCTCAGTCTGTAATACAGAGACAGGGGGCGGTCTACTCATTCCCTGAGCCTGTGATACAGAGACAGGGGGCGGTCTACTCATCCACTGAGTGTGTGATACAGAGACAGGGGGCGGTCTACTCATTCCCTGAGCCTGTGATACAGAGACAGGGGGCAGTCTGCTCATCCCCTCAGTATGTGATGCAGAGACAGGCGGCGGTCTACTCATCCCCTAAGTCTGTGAGACAGAGACAGAGGGCGGTCTCCTCATCCCCTGAGTCTGTGTTTCAGAGACAGGGGGCGGTCTACTCATCCCCTCAGTTCGTGACACAGAGACAGGGGGCGGTATACCCATCCCCTCAGTATGTGATACAGAGACAGGGGGCGGTCTACTCATCCCCTGAGTGTGTGATACAGAGACAGGGGGCAGTCTGCTCATCCCCTCAGTATGTGATGCAGAGACAGGGGGCGGTCTACTCATCCCCTAAGTCTGTGATACAGAGACAGAGGGCGGTCTCCTCATCCCCTGAGTCTGTGTTTCAGAGACAGGGGGCGGTCTACTCATCCCCTTAGTTTGTGACACAGAGACAGGGGGCGGTCTACACATCCCCTGAGTGTGTGATACAGAGACAGGGGGCAGTCTGCTCATCCCCTCAGTATGTGATGCAGAGACAGGGGGCGGTCTACTCATCCCCTAAGTCTGTGATACAGAGACAGAGGGCGGTCTCCTCATCCCCTGAGTCTGTGTTTCAGAGACAGGGGGCGGTCTACTCATCCCCTTAGTTTGTGACACAGAGACAGGGGGCAGTATACCCATCCCCTCAGTATGTGATACAGAGACAGGGGGCGGTCTACTTATCCACTGAGTCTGTGATACAGAGACAGGGGGCGGTCTACTCATCCCCTGAGTGTGTGATACCGAGAAAGGGGGCGGTCTACTCATTCCCTGAGCCTGTGATACAGAGACAGGGGGCGGTCTACTCATCCCCTGAGTGTGTGATACAGAGACAGGGGGCGTTCTACTCATCCACTGCGTCTGTGAAACAGAGACAGGTGACGGTCTATTCATCCACTGACTCTGTGATACAGAGACAGGGGGCGGTCTACACATCCCCTGAGTGTGTGATACAGAGACAGGGGGCAGTCTGCTCATCCCCTCAGTATGTGATGCAGAGACAGGGGGCGGTCTACTCATCCCCTAAGTCTGTGATACAGAGACAGAGGGCGGTCTCCTCATCCCCTGAGTCTGTGTTTCAGAGACAGGGGGCGGTCTACTCATCCCCTCAGTTTGTGACAGAGAGACACAGGGCGGTATACCCATCCCCTCAGAATGTGATACAGAGACAGGGGGCGGTCTACTCATCCCCTGAGTCTGTGATACAGAGACAGGGGGCAGTCTGCTCATCCACTGAGTGTGTGATACAAAGACAGGGGGCGGTCTGCTTATCCCCTCAGTTTGTGATACAGAGACAGGGGGCGGTCTACTCATCCACTGAGTGTGTGATACAGAGACAGGGGGCGGTCTACTCATCCCCTCAGTCTGTAATACAGAGACAGGGGGCGGTCTACTCATTCCCTGAGCCTGTGATACAGAGACAGGGGGCGGTCTGCTCATCCCCTCAGTATGTGATGCAGAGACAGGGGGCGGTCTACTCATCCCCTCAGTCTGTAATGCAGAGACAGGGGGCGATCTTCTCATCCACTGAGTCTGTGAAACAGAGACAGGTGACGGTCTACTCATCCACTGACTCTGTGATACAGAGACATGGGGCGGTCTACTCATCCCCTCAGTTTGTGATACAGTGACAGGGGGCGGTCTACTCATCCCCTGAGTCTGTGATACAGAGACAGGGGGTGGTCTACTCATCCCCTGAGTCTGTGATACAGAGACAGGGGGCGGTCTACTCATCCCCTCAGTTTGTGATGCAGAGACAGGGGGCGGTCTACTCATCCCCTGAGTCTGTGAAACAGAGACAGGGGGCAGTCTGCTCATCCCCTCAGTATGTGATACAGAGACAGCGGGCGGTCTACTCATCCCCTGGGTCTGTGATATAGAGGAAGGGGGCGGTGTACTCATCCCCTGAGTCTGTGATACAGAGACAGGGGGCGGTCTACTCATCCCCCGAGTGTGTGATACTGAGACAGGGGGCGCTCTACTCATCCCCTGAGTCCGTGATACAGAGATAGGGGGCGGTCTACTCATCCACTGAGTCTGTGATACAGAGACAGGGGGCGGTCTACTCATCCCCTGAGTGTGTGATACAGAGAAAGGGGGCGGTCTGCTCATCCCCTCAGTATGTGATGCAGAGACAGGGGGCGGTCTACTCATCCCCTCAGTCTGTGATCCAGAGACAGGGGGCGATCTTCTCATCCACTGAGTCTGTGAAACAGAGACAGGTGACGGTCTACTCATCCACTGACTCTGTGATACAGAGACAGAGGGCGGTCTACTCATCCCCTGAGTCTGTGATACAGAGACAGGGACTGTCTACTCATTCACTGAGTGTGTGATACAGAGACAGGGGGCGGTCTACTTATCCCCTAAATTTGTGTGACAAAGACAGGGGGCGGTCTACTTATCCCCTCATTATGTGATGCAGAGACAGGTGGCGGTCTACTCATCCACTGACTCTGTGATACAAAGACAGGGGGTGGTCTTCAAATCCACTGAGTCTGTGACACAGAGACAGGTGACGGTCTACTCATCCCCTGAATCAATGATACAGAGACAGGGGGCGGTCTACTCATCCCCTGAGTCTGAGATACAGAGACAAGGGGCAGTTTACTCATCCCCTGGGTCTGTGATAAAGAGGAAGTGGGCGGTCTACTCATCCCCTGAGTCTGTGATCCAGAGACAGGGGGCGGTCTACTCATCCCCTCAGTTTGTGATACAGTGACAGGGGGCGGTCTACTCATCCCCTGAGTCTGTGATACAGAGACAGGGGGCGGTCTACTCATCCCCTCAGTTTGTGATACAGAGACAGGGGGCGGTCTACTCATCCCCTGATTCTGTGATCCAGAGACAGGGGGCGGTCTACTCATCCCCTGAATCTGAGATACAGACACAAGGGGCAGTTTACTCATCCCCTGGGTCTGTGATGGAGACGAAGGGGGCGGTCTACTCATCCCCTGAGTCTGTGATACAGAGACAGGGGGCGGTCTACTCATCCCCTGAGTCTGTGATACAGAGACAGGGGCCGGTCTACTCATCCCCTCATTTTGTGATACAGAGACAGGGGGCGGTCTACTCATCCCCTGAGTCTGTGATACAGAGACAGGGGGCAGTCTACTTATCCCCTAAATTTGTGTTACAAAGACAGGGGGCGGTCCACTTATCCCCTCAGTAGGTGATACAGAGACAGGGGGTGGTCTACTCATCCCCTGAGTCAGTGATACAGAGACAGGGGCGGTCTACTTATCCCCTCAGTTTGTGAAACAGAGACAGGGGGTGGTCTACTCATCCACTGAGTCTGTGATACAGAGACAGGGGGCAGTCGACTTATCCCCTAAATTTGTGTTACAAAGACAGGGGGCGGTCTACTTATCCCCTCATTTTGTGATACAGAAACAGGGGGTGGTCTACTCATCCCCTGAGTGTGTGATACAGAGAAAGGGGGCGGTCTGCTCATCCCCTCAGTATGTGATGCAGAGACAGGGGGCGGTCTACTCATCCCCTCAGTCTGTGATCCAGAGACAGGGGGCGATCTTCTCATCCACTGAGTCTGTGAAACAGAGACAGGTGACGGTCTACTCATCCACTGACTCTGTGATACAGAGACAGAGGGCGGTCTACTCATCCCCTGAGTCTGTGATACAGAGACAGGGACTGTCTACTCATTCACTGAGTGTGTGATACAGAGACAGGGGGCGGTCTACTTATCCCCTAAATTTGTGTGACAAAGACAGGGGGCGGTCTACTTATCCCCTCATTATGTGATGCAGAGACAGGTGGCGGTCTACTCATCCACTGACTCTGTGATACAAAGACAGGGGGTGGTCTTCTCATCCACTGAGTCTGTGACACAGAGACAGGTGACGGTCTACTCATCCCCTGAATCAATGATACAGAGACAGGGGGCGGTCTACTCATCCCCTGAGTCTGAGATACAGAGACAAGGGGCAGTTTACTCATCCCCTGGGTCTGTGATAAAGAGGAAGTGGGTGGTCTACTCATCCCCTGAGTCTGTGATCCAGAGACAGGGGGCGGTCTACTCATCCCCTCAGTTTGTGATACAGTGACAGGGGGCGGTCTACTCATCCCCTGAGTCTGTGATACAGAGACAGGGGGCGGTCTACTCATCCCCTCAGTTTGTGATACAGAGACAGGGGGCGGTCTACTCATCCCCTGATTCTGTGATCCAGAGACAGGGGGCGGTCTACTCATCCCCTGAATCTGAGATACAGACACAAGGGGCAGTTTACTCATCCCCTGGGTCTGTGATGGAGACGAAGGGGGCGGTCTACTCATCCCCTGAGTCTGTGATACAGAGACAGGGGGCGGTCTACTCATCCCCTGAGTCTGTGATACAGAGACAGGGGCCGGTCTACTCATCCCCTCATTTTGTGATACAGAGACAGGGGGCGGTCTACTCATCCCCTGAGTCTGTGATACAGAGACAGGGGGCAGTCTACTTATCCCCTAAATTTGTGTTACAAAGACAGGGGGCGGTCCACTTATCCCCTCAGTAGGTGATACAGAGACAGGGGGTGGTCTACTCATCCCCTGAGTCAGTGATACAGAGACAGGGGCGGTCTACTTATCCCCTCAGTTTGTGAAACAGAGACAGGGGGTGGTCTACTCATCCACTGAGTCTGTGATACAGAGACAGGGGGCAGTCGACTTATCCCCTAAATTTGTGTTACAAAGACAGGGGGCGGTCTACTTATCCCCTCATTTTGTGATACAGAAACAGGGGGTGGTCTACTCATCCCCTGAGTCAGTGATACAGAGACAGGGGCGGTCTACTTATCCCCTCAGTTTGTGAAACAGAGACAGGGGGCGGTCTACTCATCCACTGAGTTTGTGATACAGAGACAGGTGACGGTCTACTCATCCCCTGAGTCTGTGAGACAGAGACAGGGGGCAGTCTACTCATCCCCTGAATCAATGATACAGCGACAGGGGGCTGTCTACTCATCCCCCGAGTCTGTGATACAGAGACAGGGGGCGATCTACTTATCCCCCGAGTCTGTGATACAGAGACCGGGGGCGGTCTACTCATCCCCTGAGTCTGAGATACAGAGACAAGGGGCAGTTTACTCATCCCCTGGGTCTGTGATAGAGAGGAAGGGGGCATTCTACACATCCCCTGAGTCTGTGATACAGAGAGAGGGGGCGTTCTACTCATCCCCTCTGTTTGTGATACAGTGACAGGGGGTTGTCTACTCATCCCCTGAGTCTGTGATACAGAGACAGGGGGCAGTCTGCTCATCCCCTCAGTATGTGATACAGAGGCAAGGGGCGGTCGACTCATCCCCTGGGTCTGTGATATAGAGGAAGGGGGCGGTGTACTCATCCCCTGAGTCTGTGGTACAGAGACAGGGGGCGGTCTACTTATCCACTGAGTCTGTGATACAGAGACAGGGGGCGGTCTACTCATCCCCTGAGTGTGTGATACCGAGAAAGGGGGCGGTCTACTCATTCCCTGAGCCTGTGATACAGAGACAGGGGGCGGTCTACTCATCCACTGAGTGTGTGATACAGAGACAGGGGGCGGTCTACTCATTCCCTGAGCCTGTGATACAGAGACAGGGGGCGGTCTGCTCATCCCCTCAGTATGTGATGCAGAGACAGGCGGCGGTCTACTCATCCCCTCAGTCTGTGATACAGAGACAGGGGGCGGTCTACTCATCCCCTGAGTGTGTGATACAGAGACAGGGGGCGGTCTACTCATCCACTGAGTCTGTGAAACAGAGACAGGTGACGGTCTACTCATCCACTGACTCTGTGATACAGAGACAGGGGGCGGTCTACACATCCCCTGAGTGTGTGATACAGAGACAGGGGGCAGTCTGCTCATCCCCTCAGTATGTGATACAGAGACAGAGGGCGGTCTCCTCATCCCCTGAGTCTGTGTTTCAGAGACAGGGGGCAGTCTGCTCATCCACTGAGTGTGTGATACAAAGACAGGGGGCGGTCTGCTTATCCCCTCAGTTTGTGATACAGAGACAGGGGGCGGTCTACTCATCCCCTCAGTCTGTAATACAGAGACAGGGGGCGGTCTACTCATTCCCTGAGCCTGTGATACAGAGACAGGGGGCGGTCTGCTCATCCCCTCAGTCTGTAATGCAGAGACAGGGGGCGATCTTCTCATCCACTGAGTCTGTGAAACAGAGACAGGTGACGGTCTACTCATCCACTGACTCTGTGATACAGAGACAGGGGGCGGTCTACTCATCCCCTCAGTTTGTGATACAGTGACAGGGGGCGGTCTACTCATCCCCTGAGTCTGTGATACAGAGACAGGGGGCGGTCTACTCATCCCCTGAGTCTGTGATACAGAGACAGGGGGCGGTCTACTCATCCCCTCAGTTTGTGATGCAGAGACAGGGGGCGGTCTACTCATCCCCTGAATCTGTGAAGCAGAGACAGGGGGCAATCTGCTCATCCCCTCAGTATGTGATACAGAGACAGGGGGCGGTCTACTCATACCCTGGGTCTGTGATATAGAGGAAGGGGGCGGTGTACTCATCCCCTGAGTCTGTGATACAGAGACAGGGGGCGGTCTACTCATCCCCTCAGTTTGTGATACAGTGACAGGGGGCGGTCTACTCATCCCCTGAGTCTGTGATACAGAGACAGGGGGCGGTCTACTCATCCCCTGAGTCTGTGATACAGAGACAGGGGGCGATCTACTCATCCCCTCAGTTTGTGATACAGTGACAGGGGGTTGTCTACTCATCCCCTGAGTCTGTGATACAGAGACAGGGGGCGGTCTACTCATCCCCTCAGTTTGTGATACAGTGACAGGGGGCGGTGTACTCATCCCCTGAGTCTGTGATACAGAGACAGGGGGCGGTCTACTCATCCCCTGAGTCTGTGATACAGAGAAAGGGGGCGGTCTACTCATCCCCACAGTTTGTGATACAGAGACAGGGGGCGGTCTCCTCATCCCCTGAGTCTGTGATACAGAGACAGGGGGCAGTCTGCTCATCCCCTCAGTATGTGATACAGAGACAAGGGGCGGTCGACTCATCCCCTGGGTCTGTGATATAGAGGAAGGGGGCGGTGTACTCATCCCCTGAGTCTGTGGTACAGAGACAGGCGGCGGTCTACTTATCCACTGAGTCTGTGATACAGAGACAGGGGGTGGTCTATCATCCCCTGAGTGTGTGATACCGAGAAAGGGGGCGTTCTACTCATTCCCTGAGCCTGTGATACAGAGACAGGGGGCGGTCTACTCATCCACTGAGTGTGTGATACAGAGACAGGGGGCGGTCTACTCATTCCCTGAATCTGTGATACAGCGACAGGGGGCGGTCTGCTCATCCCCTCAGTATGTGATGCAGAGACAGGCGGCGGTCTACTCATCCCCTCAGTCTGTGATACAGAGACAGGGGGCGGTCTACTCATCCCCTGAGTGTGTGATACAGAGACAGGGGGCGGTCTACTCATCCACTGAGTCTGTGAAACAGAGACAGGTGACGGTCTACTCATCCACTGACTCTGTGATACAGAGACAGGGGGCAGTCTACACATCCCCTGAGTGTGTGATACAGAGACAGGGGGCAGTCTGCTCATCCCCTCAGTATGTGATGCAGAGACAGGGGGCGGTCTACTCATCCCCTAAGTCTGTGATACAGAGACAGAGGGCGGTCTCCTCATCCCCTGAGTCTGTGTTTCAGAGACAGGGGGCGGTCTACTCATCCCCTCAGTTTGTGACACAGAGACAGGGGGCGGTATACCCATCCCCTCAGTATGTGATACAGAGACAGGGGGCGGTCTACTCATCCCCTGAGTGTGTGATACAGAGACAGGGGGCAGTCTGCTCATCCACTGAGTGTGTGATACAAAGACAGGGGGCGGTCTGCTTATCCCCTCAGTTTGTGATACAGAGACAGGGGGCGGTCTACTCATCCACTGAGTCTGTGAAACAGAGACAGGTGACGGTCTACTCATCCACTGAGTGTGTGATACAGAGACAGGGGGCGGTCTACTCATCCCCTCAGTCTGTAATACAGAGACAGGGGGCGGTCTACTCATTCCCTGAGCCTGTGATGCAGAGACAGGGGGCGGTCTGCTCATCCCCTCAGTATGTGATGCAGAGACAGGGGGCGGTCTACTCATCCCCTCAGTCTGTAATGCAGAGACAGGGGGCGATCTTCTCATCCACTGAGTCTGTGAAACAGAGACAGGTGACGGTCTACTCATCCACTGACTCTGTGATACAGAGACAGGGGGCGGTGTACTCATCCCCTCAGTTTGTGATACAGTGACAGGGGGCGGTCTACTCATCCCCGGAGTCTGTGATACAGAGACAGGGGGCGGTCTACTCATCCCCTGAGTCTGTGATACAGAGACAGGGGGCGGTCTACTCATCCCCTCAGTTTGTGATGCAGAGACAGGGGGCGGTCTACTCATCCCCTGAGTCTGTGAAACAGAGACAGGGGGCAGTCTGCTCATCCCCTCAGTATGTGATACAGAGACAGGGGGCGGTCTACTCATCCCCTGGGTCTGTGATATAGAGGAAGGGGGCGGTGTACTCATCCCCTGAGTCTGTGATACAGAGACAGGGGGCGTTCTACTCATCCCCCGAGTGTGTGATACTGAGACAGGGGCCGCTCTACTCATCCCCTGAGTCTGTGATACAGAGATAGGGGGCGGTCTACTCATCCACTGAGTCTGTGATACAGAGACAGGGGGCTGTCTACTCATCCCCTGAGTGTGTGATACAGAGAAAGGGGGCGGTCTACTCATCCCCTGAGTGTGTGATACAGAGACAGTGGGCAGTCTGCTCATCCCCTAAATTTGTGTGACAAAGACAGGGGGCGGTCTACTCATCCCCTGACTCTGTGAGACAGAGACAGGGGGCGGTCTTCTCATCCACTGAGTCTGTGACACAGAGACAGGTGACGGTCTACTCATCCACTGACTCTGTGATACAGAGACAGGGGGTGGTCTTCTCATCCACTGAGTCTGTGACACAGAGACAGGTGACGGTCTACTCATCCCCTGAATCAATGATACAGAGACAGGGGGCGGTCTACTCATCCCCTGAGTCTGTGATGCAGAGACAGGGGGCGGTCTACTCATCCCCTGAGTGTGTGATACAGAGACAGTGGGCAGTCTGCTCATCCCCTCAGTATGTGATGCAGAGACAGGGGGCGGTCTACTCATCCCCTCAGTCTGTGATCCAGAGACAGGGGGCGATCTTCTCATCCACTGAGTCTGTGAAACAGAGACAGGTGACGGTCTACTCATCCACTGACTCTGTGATACAGAGACAGGGGGCGGTCTACTCATCCCCTGAGTCTGTGATACAGAGACAGGGGGCAGTCTGCTCATCGCCTGAGTCTGTGACACAGCGACAGGGACTGTCTACTCATCCACTGAGTGTGTGATACAGAGACAGGGGGCGGTCTACTTATCCCCTAAATTTGTGTGACAAAGACAGGGGGCGGTCTACTTATCCCCTCATTATGTGATGCAGAGACAGGGGGCGGTCTACTCATCCCCTGACTCTGTGAGGCAGAGACAGGGGGCGGTCTTCTCATCCACTGAGTCTGTGACACAGAGACAGGTGACGGTCTACTCATCCACTGACTCTGTGATACAGAGACAGGGGGTGGTCTTCTCATCCACTGAGTCTGTGACACAGAGACAGGTGATGGTCTACTCATCCCCTGAATCAATGATACAGAGACAGGGGGCGGTCTACTCATCCCCTGAGTCTGAGATACAGAGACAAGGGGCAGTTTACTCATCCCCTGGGTCTGTGATAAAGAGGAAGGGGGCGGTCTACTCATCCCCTGAGTCTGTGATCCAGAGACAGGGGGCGGTCTACTCATCCCCTCAGTTTGTGATACAGTGACAGGGGGCGGTCTACTCATCCCCTGAGTCTGTGATACAGAGACAGGGGGCGGTCTACTCATCCCCTGAGTCTGTGATACAGAGACAGGGGGCGGTCTACTCATCCCCTCAGTTTGTGATACAGTGACAGGGGGTTGTCTACTCATCCCCTGAGTCTGTGATACAGAGACAGGGGGCGGTCTACTCATCCCCACAGTTTGTGATACAGAGACAGGGGGCGGTCTCCTCATCCCCTGAGTCTGTGATACAGAGAGAGAGGGCAGTCTGCTCATCCCCTCAGTATGTGATACAGAGACAAGGGGCGGTCGACTCATCCCCTGGGTCTGTGATATAGAGGAAGGGGGCGGTCTACTCATCCCCTGAGTCTGTGATACAGAGACAGGGGGCGGTCTACTTATCCACTGAGTCTGTGATACAGAGACAGGGGGCGGTCTACTCATCCCCTGAGTCTGTGATACAGAGACAGGGGGCAGTCTACTTATCCCCTAAATTTGTGTTACAAAGACAGGGGGCGGTCCACTTATCCCCTCAGTATGTGAGACAGAGACAGGGGGTGGTCTACTCATCCCCTGAGTCAGTGATACGGAGACAGGGGCGGTCTACTTATCCCCTCAGTTTGTGAAACAGAGACAGGGGGTGGTCTACTCATCCACTGAGTCTGTGATACAGAGACAGGGGGCAGTCTACTTATCCCCTAAATTTGTGTTACAAAGACAGGGGGCGGTCTACTTATCCCCTCATTTTGTGATGCAGAGACAGGGGGTGGTCTACTCATCCCCTGAGTCAGTGATACAGAGACAGGGGCGGTCTACTTATCCCCTCAGTTTGTGAAACAGAGACAGGGGGCGGTCTACTCATCCACTGAGTTTGTGATACAGAGACAGGTGACGGTCTACTCATCCCCTGAGTCTGTGAGACAGAGACAGGGGGCAGTCTACTCATCCCCTGAATCAATGATACAGCGACAGGGGGCTGTCTACTCATCCCCCGAGTCTGTGATACAGAGACAGGGGGCGATCTACTCATCCCCCGAGTCTGTGATACAGAGACCGGGGGCGGTCTACTCATCCCCTGAGTCTGAGATACAGAGACAAGGGGCAGTTTACTCATCCCCTGGGTCTGTGATAGAGAGGAAGGGGGCAGTCTACACATCCCCTGAGTCTGTGATACAGAGAGAGGGGGCGTTCTACTCATCCCCTCAGTTTGTGATACAGTGACAGGGGGTTGTCTACTCATCCCCTGAGTCTGTGATACAGAGACAGGGGGCAGTCTGCTCATCCCCTCAGTATGTGATACAGAGACAAGGGGCGGTCGACTCATCCCCACAGTTTGTGATACAGAGACAGGGGGCGGTCTCCTCATTCCCTGAGTCTGTGATACAGAGACAGGGGGCAGTCTGCTCATCCCCTCAGTATGTGATACAGAGACAAGGGGCGGTCGACTCATCCCCTGGGTCTGTGATATAGAGGAAGGGGGCGGTGTACTCATCCCCTGAGTCTGTGGTACAGAGACAGGGGGCGGTCTACTTATCCACTGAGTCTGTGAGACAGAGACAGGGGGCGGTCTACTCATCCCCTGAGTGTGTGATACCGAGAAAGTGGGCGGTCTACTCATTCCCTGAGCCTGTGATACAGAGACAGGGGGCGGTCTACTCATCCACTGAGTGTGTGATACAGAGACAGGGGGCGGTCTACTCATTCCCTGAGCCTGTGATACAGAGACAGGGGGCGGTCTGCTCATCCCCTCAGTATGTGATGCAGAGACAGGCGGCGGTCTACTCATCCCCTCAGTCTGTGATACAGAGACAGGGGGCGGTCTACTCATCCCCTGAGTGTGTGATACAGAGACAGGGGGCGGTCTACTCATCCACTGAGTCTGTGAAACAGAGACAGGTGACGGTCTACTCATCCACTGACTCTGTGATACAGAGACAGGGGGCGGTCTACACATCCCCTGAGTGTGTGATACAGAGACAGGGGGCAGTCTGCTCATCCCCTCAGTATGTGATGCAGAGACAGGGGGCGGTCTACTCATCCCCTAAGTCTGTGATACAGAGACAGAGGGCGGTCTCCTCATCCCCTGAGTCTGTGTTTCAGAGACAGGGGGCGGTCTACTCATCCCCTCAGTTTGTGACACAGAGACAGGGGGCGGTATACCCATCCCCTCAGTTTGTGATACAGAGACAGGGGGCGGTCTACTCATCCCCTGAGTCTGTGATACAGAGACAGGGGGCAGTCTGCTCATCCACTGAGTGTGTGATACAAAGACAGGGGGCGGTCTGCTTATCCCCTCAGTTTGTGATACAGAGACAGGGGGCGGTCTACTCATCCACTGAGTCTGTGAAACAGAGACAGGTGACGGTCTACTCATCCACTGAGTGTGTGATACAGAGACAGGGGGCGGTCTACTCATCCCCTCAGTCTGTAATACAGAGACAGGGGGCGGTCTACTCATTCCCTGAGCCTGTGATACAGAGACAGGGGGCAGTCTGCTCATCCCCTCAGTATGTGATGCAGAGACAGGGGGCGGTCTACTCATCCCCTTAGTCTGTAATGCAGAGACAGGGGGCGATCTTCTCATCCACTGAGTCTGTGAAACAGAGACAGGTGACGGTCTACTCATCCACTGACTCTGTGATACAGAGACAGGGGGCGGTCTATTCATCCCCTGAGTGTGTGATACAGAGACAGGGGGCGGTCTACTCATCCACTGAGTCTGTGAAACAGAGACAGCTGACGGTCTACTCATCCACTGACTCTGTGATACATAGACAGGGGGCGGTCTACTCATCCCCTGAGTGTGTGATACAGAGACAGGGGGCGGTCTACTCATCCCCTCAGTCTGTGATACTTAGACAGGGGGCGATCTTCTCATCCACTGAGTCTGTGAAACAGAGACAGGTGACGGTCTACTCATCCACTGACTCTGCTACAGAGACAGGGACTGTCTACTCATCCACTGAGTGTGTGATACAGAGACAGGGGGCTGTCTACTTATCCCCTAAATTTGTGTGACAAAGACAGGGGGCGGTCTACTTATCCCCTCAGTATGTGATACAGAGACAGGGGGCGGTCTACTCATCCCCTGACTCTGTGAGACAGAGACAGGGGGCGGTCTTATCATCCACTGAGTCTGTGACACAGAGACAGGTGACGGTCTACTCATCCACTGACTCTGTGATACAGAGACAGGGGGCGGTCTTCTCATCCACTGAGTCTGTGACACAGAGACAGGTGACGGTCTACTCATCCCCTGAATCAATGATACAGAGACAGGGGGCGGTCTACTCATCCCCTGAGTGTGAGATACAGAGACAGGGGGCGGTCTGCTTATACCCTCAGTTTGTGATACAGAGACAGGGGGCGGTCTACTCATCCCCTGAGTCTGTGATGCAGAGACAGGGGGCGGTCTGCTTATCCCCTCAGTTTGTGATACAGAGACAGGGGGCGGTCTACTCATTCCCTGAGTCTTTGATACAGAGACAGGGGGTAGTCTGCTCATCCACTGAGTGTGTGATACAAAGACAGGGGACGGTCTACTCATCCCCTCAGTTTGTGATACAGAGACAGGGGGCGGTCTACTCATTCCCTGAATCAATGATACAGAGTCAGGGGGCGGTCTACTCATCCCCCGAGTCTATGATACAGAGACAGGGTGCGGTCTACTCATCCCCCGAGAGTGTGATACAGAGATATGGGGCGGTCTAATCATACCCTGAGTCTGTGATACAGAGAACGGGGGCGGTCAACTCATCCCCTGAGTCTGATACAGAGATGGGGGCGGTTAACTCAATCGCTGAGTCTGTGATGCAGAGACAAGGGGCGGTCTACTCATCCCCTGAGTCTGTGATACAGAGACAGGGGGCGGTCTACTCATCCCCTGAGTCTGTGATACAGAGACAGGGGGCGGTCTACTCATCCCCTCAGTATGTGATACAGAGACAGGGGGCGCTCTACTCATCCCCTGAGTCTGTGATACAGAGACAGGGGGCAGTCTACTCATCCCCTGAGTCTGTGATACAGAGACAGGGGGCAGTCTCCTCATCCCTTGAGTCTGTGGTCCAGAGACAGGGGGCGCTCTACTCATCCCCTGAGTCTGTGATACAGAGACAGGGGGCAGTCTACTCATCCACTGAGTGTGTGATAAAAAGACAGGGGACGGTCTACTTATCCCCTGAGTCTTTGATACAGAGACAGGGGGCGGTCTACTCATCCCTTGAGTCTGTGATCCAAAGACAGGGGGCAGTCTGCTCATCCACTGAGTGTTTGATGCAAAGACAGGGGGCGGTCTGCTCATCCCCTCAGTTTGTGATACAGAGACAGGGGGCGGTCTACTCATCCCCTGAGTCTGTGATACAGAGACAGGGGGCAGTCTCCTCATCCCTTGAGTCTGTGGTCCAGAGACAGGGGGCGGTCTACTCATCCACTGAGTCTGTAATACAGAGACAGAAGGCGGTCTACTCATCTCCTGAGTTTGTGATACAGAGACAGGGGACGGTCTACTCATCCCCTCAGTTTGTGATACAGAGACAGGGGGCAGTCTGCTCATCCCCTAAATTTGTGATACAGAGACAGGGGGCGGTCTCCTTATCCCCTCAGTTTGTGATACAGAGACAGGGGGCGGTCTACTCATCCCCTGAGTCTGTAATACAGAGACAGAAGGCGGTCTACTCATCTCCTGAGTTTGTGATACAGAGACAGGGGACGGTCTACTCATCCCCTCAGTTTGTGATACAGAGACAGGGGGCAGTCTGCTCATCCCCTAAATTTGTGATACAGAGACAGGGGGCGGTCTCCTTATCCCCTCAGTTTGTGATACAGAGACAGGGGGCGGTCTACTCATCCCCTGAGTCTGTGATACAGAAAAAGGGGGCGGTCTTCTCATCCCCTCAGTTTGTGGTCCAGAGACAGCGGGCGGTCTACTCATCACCTGAGTCTGTGATACAGAGACAGGGGGCGGTCTACTCATTCCCTGAGTCTGTGATCCAGAGAAAGGGGGCGGTCTTCTCATCCCCTCAGTTTGTGGTCCAGAGACAGGGGGCGGTCTCCTCATCCCTTGAGTCTGTGGTCCAGAGACAGGGGGCGGTCTACTCATCCACTGAGTCTGTAATACAGGGACAGAAGGCGGTCTACTCATCCCCTCAGTTTGTGATACAGAGACAGCGGGCGGTCTACTCATCACCTGAGTCTGTGATCCAGAGACAGGGTGCGGTCTACTCATCCCCTCAGTTTGTGATACAGAGATAGCGGGCGGTCTACTCATCACCTGAGTCTGTGATACAGAGACTGGGGGCGGTCTACTCATCCCCCGAGTGTGTGATACAGAGACAGGGGGCGGTCTACTCATCCCCGGGCTCTGTGATACAGAGACATGGGGCGGTCTACTCATCCCCTGAGTCTGTGATGCAGACAAACGGGGCGGTCTACTCATCCCCTGAGTCTGTGATACAGAGACAGGCAGTGTGCTACTCATCCCCTGAATCTGAGATACAGAGACAAGGGGTAGTTTGCGCATCCCCTGGGTCAGTGATAAAGGGACAGGCATCGGTCTACTCATCCCCTGAGTCTGTGACACAGAGACAGGGGGCGGCCTACTCATCCCCTGAATCAATGATACAGAAACAGGGGGCGGTGTACTCATCCCCTGAGTCTGTGATACAGAGACAGGGGGCGGTCTACTCATCCCCTGAGTCTATGATACAGAGACATGGTGTGGTCTACTCATCCCCTGAGTCTGTGACACAGAGACAGGGGGTGGTCTACTCATCCCCTGAATCAATGATACTGAAACAGGGGGCGGTGCACTCATCCCCTGAGTCTGTGATACAGAGGCAGGGGGCGGTCTACTCATCCCTTGAGTCTCTGATACTGAGACAGGGGACGGTCTACTCATCCCCTGAATCTGAGATACAGAGACAAGGGGCAGTTTGCTCTTCCCCTGGGTCTGTCATACAGAGACAGGGAGCGGTCTACTCATCCCCTGATTCTGTGACACAGAGACAGGGAGCGGTCTACTCATCCCCTGAGTCTGTGATACAGAGACAGGGGGCGCTCTACTCATCCCCGGGCTCTTTGATTCAGAGACAGGGGGCGGTCTACTCATCCCCTGAATCTGAGATACAGAGACAAGGGGCAGTTTGCTCATCCCCTTGGTCAGTGATAAAGAGACAGGGGGCGGTCTACTTATCCCCTGAGTCTGTTACACAGAGACAGGGGGCGGTGTACTCATCCCCTGAGTCTGTTACACAGAGACAGGGGGCGGTCTACTCATCCCCTGAGTCTGTTACACAGAGACAGGGTGCGGTCTACTCATCCCCTGAGTCTGTTACACAGAGACAGGGGGCGGTCTACTCATCCCCTGAGTCTGTTACACAGAGACAGGGGGCGGTCTACTCATCCCCTGAGTCTGTGACACAGAGACAGGGTGCGGTCTACTCACGCCCTGAATCAATGATACAGAAACAAGGGGCGGTGTACTCATCCCCTGAGTCTGTGATGCAGACAAACGGGGCGTTCTACTCATCCTCTGAATCTGAGATACAGAGAAAGGGGCAGTTTGCTCATCCCCTTGGTCAGTGACAAAGAGACAGGGGGCGGTCGACTTATCCCCTGAGTCTGTGACACAGAGACAGGGGGCGGTCTACTTATCCCCTGAGTCTGTGACACAGAGACAGGGGGCGGTGTACTCATCCCCTGAGTCTTTTACACAGAGACAGGGGGCGGTCTACTCATACCCCGAGTGTATGATACAGAGACAGGCAGTGTGCTACTCATCCCCTGAATCTGAGATACAGAGACAAGGGGTAGTTTGCGCATCCCCTGGGTCAGTGATAAAGGGACAGGCATCGGTCTACTCATCCCCTGAGTCTGTGACACAGAGACAGGGGGCGGCCTACTCATCCCCTGAATCAATGATACAGAAACAGGGGGCGGTGTACTCATCCCCTGAGTCTGTGATACAGAGACAGGGGGCGGTCTACTCATCCCCTGAGTCTATGATACAGAGACATGGTGTGGTCTACTCATCCCCTGAGTCTGTGACACAGAGACAGGGGGTGGTCTACTCATCCCCTGAATCAATGATACTGAAACAGGGGGCGGTGCACTCATCCCCTGAGTCTGTGATACAGAGGCAGGGGGCGGTCTACTCATCCCTTGAGTCTCTGATACTGAGACAGGGGACGGTCTACTCATCCCCTGAATCTGAGATACAGAGACAAGGGGCAGTTTGCTCTTCCCCTGGGTCTGTCATACAGAGACAGGGAGCGGTCTACTCATCCCCTGAGTCTGTGATACAGAGACAGGGGGCGCTCTACTCATCCCCGGGCTCTTTGATTCAGAGACAGGGGGCGGTCTACTCATCCCCTGAATCTGAGATACAGAGACAAGGGGCAGTTTGCTCATCCCCTTGGTCAGTGATAAAGAGACAGGGGGCGGTCTACTTATCCCCTGAGTCTGTTACACAGAGACAGGGGGCGGTGTACTCATCCCCTGAGTCTGTTACACAGAGACAGGGGGCGGTCTACTCATCCCCTGAGTCTGTTACACAGAGACAGGGTGCGGTCTACTCATCCCCTGAGTCTGTTACACAGAGACAGGGGGCGGTCTACTCATCCCCTGAGTCTGTTACACAGAGACAGGGGGCGGTCTACTCATCCCCTGAGTCTGTGACACAGAGACAGGGTGCGGTCTACTCACGCCCTGAATCAATGATACAGAAACAAGGGGCGGTGTACTCATCCCCTGAGTCTGTGATGCAGACAAACGGGGCGTTCTACTCATCCTCTGAATCTGAGATACAGAGAAAGGGGCAGTTTGCTCATCCCCTTGGTCAGTGACAAAGAGACAGGGGGCGGTCGACTTATCCCCTGAGTCTGTGACACAGAGACAGGGGGCGGTCTACTTATCCCCTGAGTCTGTGACACAGAGACAGGGGGCGGTGTACTCATCCCCTGAGTCTTTTACACAGAGACAGGGGGCGGTCTACTCATACCCCGAGTGTATGATACAGAGACAGGGGGCACTCTACTCATCCCCGGGCTCTGTGATACAGAGACAGGGGGTGGTCTACTCATCCCCTGAGTCTGTGACACAGAGACAGGGGGCGGTCCACTCATCACCTGAGTCTGTGATACAGAGACAGGGGGCGGTCTACTCATCCCCGAGTGTGTGATACAGAGAAAGGGGGCAGTATACTCATCCCCTCAGTTTGTGATACAGAGACAGGGGGCGGTCCACTCATCCCCTGAGTCTGTGATACAGAGACAGGGGGCAGTCTGCTCATCCCCTCAGTCTGTGATACAGAGACAGGGGGCGGTCTACTCATCCCCTGATTCTGTGATACAGAGACAGGGGGCAGTCTGCTCATCCCCTCAGTTTGTGATACAGAGACAGGGGGCGGTCTACTCATCCCCTGAGTCTGTGATACAGAGACAGGGGGCCGTCTACTCATCCCCAAGTGTGTGATACAGAGAAAGGGGGCAGTATACTCATCCCCTCAGTTTGTGATACAGAGACAGGGGGCGGTCCACTCATCCCCTGAGTCTGTGATACAGAGACAGGGGGCAATCTGCTCATCCCCTCAGTCTGTGATACAGAGACAGGGGGCGGTCTACTCATCCCCTGATTCTGTGATACAGAGACAGGGGGCAGTCTGCTCATCCCCTCAGTTTGTGATACAGAGACAGGGGGCGGTCTACTCATCCCCTGAGTCTGTGATACAGAGACAGGGGGCGGTCTTCTCAACCCCTGATTCTGTGATACAGAGACAGGGGGCAGTCTGCTCATCCCCTCAGTTTGTGATACAGAGACAGGGGGCGGTCTACTCATCCACTGAGTGTGTGTTACAAAGACAGGGGACGGTCTCCTCATCCCCTCAGTTTGTGATACAGAGACAGGGGGCGGTATACTCATCCCCTAAATTTGTGATACAGAGACAGGGGGCGGTCTACTTATCCCCTCAGTATGTGATACAGAGTCAGGGGGCGGTCTACTTATCCCCTCAGTTTGTGATACAGAGACAGGGGGTGGTCTACTCAGCCCCTGAGTCTGTGACACAGAGACAGGGGGCGTTCTACTCATCCCCTGAGTCTGTGACACAGAGACAGGGTGCGGTCGACTCATCCACTGAGTCTGTGATACAGAGACAGGGGGCGTTCTACTCATCCCCTGAGTCTGTGATACAGAGACAGGGGGCGGTCTACTCATCCCCTGAGTCTGTGACACAGAGACAGGGGGCGGTCTACTCATCCCCTCAGTTTGTGATACAGAGACAGGGGGCGGTCTACTCATCCCCTGAGTCTGTGACACAGAGACAGGGGGCGTTCTACTCATCCCCTCAGTTTGTGATACAGAGACAGGGGGCGGTCTACTCATCCCCTCAGTATGTGATACAGAGACAGGGGGCGGTCTACTCATCCACTGAGTCTGTGATACAGAGACAGGGGGCGGTCTAATCATCCACAGAGTCTGTGATACAGAGACAGGGGGCGGTCTGCTCATCCCCTCAGTTTGTGATACAGAGACAGGGGGCGGTCTAATCATCCACTGAGTCTGTGATACAGAGACAGGGGGCGGTCTGCTTATCCCCTCAGTTTGTGATACAGAGACAGGGGGCGGTCAGCTCATCCCCTGAGTCTGTGACTCAGAGACAGGGGGCGGTCTACTGATCCCCTCAGTTTGTGATACAGAGACATGGGGCAGTCTACTCATCCCCTGAGTCTGTGATGCAGACAAACGGGGCGGTCTACTCATCCCCTGAGTCTGTGATACAGAGACAGGCAGTGTTCTACTCATCCCCTGAATCTGAGATACAGAGACAAGGGGTAGTTTGCGCATCCCCTGGGTCAGTGATAAAGGGACAGGGGTCGGTCTACTCATCCCCTGAGTCTGTGACACAGAGACAGGGGGCGGTCTACTCATCCCCTGAATCAATGATACAGAAACAGGGGGCGGTGTACTCATCCCCTGAGTCTGTGATACAGAGACAGGGGGCGGTCTACTCATCCCCTGAGTCTATGATACAGAGACATGGTGTGGTCTACTCATCCCCTGAGTCTGTGACACAGAGACAGGGGGTGGTCTACTCATCCCCTGAATCAATGATACTGAAACAGGGGGCGGTGCACTCATCCCCTGAGTCTGCGATACAGAGGCAGGGGGCGGTCTACTCATCCCTTGAGTCTCTGATACTGAGACAGGGGACGGTCTACTCATCCCCTGAACCTGAGATACAGAGACAAGGGGCAGTTTGCTCTTCCCCTGGGTCTGTCATACAGAGACAGGGAGCGGTCTACTCATCCCCTGAGTCTGTGACACAGAGACAGGGTGCGGTCTACTCATCCCCTGAGTCTGTGATACAGAGACAGGGGGCGCTCAACTCATCCCCGGGCTCTTTGATTCAGAGACATGGGGCGGTCTACTCATCCCCTGAGTCTGTTACACAGAGACATGGGGCGGTCTACTCATCCCCTGTGTCTGTGATGCAGACAAACGGGGCGGTCTACTCATCCCCTGAATCTGAGATACAGAGACAAGGGGCAGTTTGCTCATCCCCTTGGTCAGTGATAAAGAGACAGGGGGCGGTCTACTTATCCCCTGAGTCTGTTACACAGAGACAGGGGGCGGTCTACTCATCCCCTGAGTCTGTGACACAGAGACAGGGTGCGGTCTACTCACGGGCTGAATCAATGATACAGAAACAAGGGGCGGTGTACTCATCCCCTGAGTCTGTGATGCAGACAAACGGGGCGGTCTACTCATCCTCTGAATCTGAGATACAGAGACAAGGGGCAGTTTGCTCATCCCCTTGGTCAGTGATAAAGAAACAGGGGGCGGTCTACTTATCCCCTGATTCTGTGACACAGAGACAGGGGGCGGTCTACTCATCCCCGGGCTCTGTGATACAGAGACAGGGGGTGGTCTACTCATCCCCTGAGTCTGTGACACAGAGACAGGGGGCGGTCTACTCATCCCCTCAGTTTGCGATACAGAGACAGTGGGCGATCTACTCATCCCCTGAGTCTGTGATCCAAAGACAGGGGGCAGTCTGCTCATCCACTGAGTGTGTGATGCAAAGACAGGGGGCGGTCTGCTCATCCCCTCAGTTTGTGATACAGAGACAGGGGGCGGTCTACTCATCCCCTGAGTCTGTGATACAGAGACAGGGGCAGTCTCCTCATCCCTTGAGTCTGTGGTCCAGAGACAGGGGGCGGTCTACTCATCCACTGAGTCTGTAATACAGAGACAGAAGGCGGTCTACTCATCTCCTGAGTTTGAGATACAGAGACAGGGGACGGTCTACTCATCCCCTCAGTTTGTGATACAGAGACAGGGGGCAGTCTACTCATCCCCTAAATTTGTGATACAGAGACAGGGGGCGGTCTCCTTATCCCCTCAGTTTGTGATACAGAGACAGGGGGCGGTCTACTCATCACCTGAGTCTGTAATACAGAGACAGAAGGAGGTCTACTCATCTCCTGAGTTTGTGATACAGAGACAGGTGACGGCCTACTCATCCCCTCAGTTTGTGATACAGAGACAGGGGGCAGTCTGCTCATCCCCTGAGTCTGTGATACAGAAAAAGGGGGCGGTCTTCTCATCCCCTCAGTTTGTGGTCCAGAGACAGCGGGCGGTCTACTCATCACCTGAGTCTGTGATACAGAGACAGGGGGCGGTCTACTCATTCCCTGAGTCTGTGATCCAGAGAAAGGGGGCAGTCTTCTCATCCCCTCAGTTTGTGGTCCAGAGACAGGGGGCGGTCTCCTCATCCCTTGAGTCTGTGGTCCAGAGACAGGGGGCGGTCTCCTCATCCCTTGAGTCTGTGGTCCAGAGACAGGGGGCGGTCTACTCATCCACTGAGTCTGTAATACAGGGACAGAAGGCGGTCTACTCATCTCCTGAGTTTGTGATACAGAGACAGGGGACGGTCTACTCATCCCCTCAGTTTGTGATACAGAGACAGGGGGCAGTCTGCTCATCCCCTAAATTTGTGATACAGAGACAGGGGGCGGTCTCCTTATCCCCTCAGTTTGTGATACAGAGACAGGGGGCGGTCTACTCATCCCCTGAGTCTGTGACCAGAGACAGGGGGCGGTCTACTCATCCCCTCAGTTTGTGATACAGAGACAGCGGGCGGTCTACTCATCACCTGAGTCTGTGATACAGAGACAGGGGGCAGTCTACTCATCCCCTGAGTCTGTGACCAGAGACAGGGGGCGGTCTACTCATCCCCTCAGTTTGTGATACAGAGACAGCGGGCGGTCTACTCATCACCTGAGTCTGTGATACAGAGACAGGGGGCGGTCTACTCATCCCCTCAGTTTGTGATACAGAGACAGGGGGCGGTCTACTCATCACCTGAGTCTGTGATACAGAGACTGGGGGCGGTCTACTCATCCCCCGAGTGTGTGATACAGAGACAGGGGGCGGTCTACTCATCCCCGGGCTCTGTGATACAGAGACATGGGGCGGTCTACTCATCCCCTGAGTCTGTGATGCAGACAAACGGGGCGGTCTACTCATCCCCTGAGTCTGTGATACAGAGACAAGGGGTAGTTTGCGCATCCCCTGGGTCAGTGATAAAGGGACAGGCATCGGTCTACTCATCCCCTGAGTCTGTGACACAGAGACAGGGGGCGGCCTACTCATCCCCTGAGTCTATGATACAGAGACATGGTGTGGTCTACTCATCCCCTGAGTCTGTGACACAGAGACAGGGGGTGGTCTACTCATCCCCTGAATCAATGATACTGAAACAGGGGGCGGTGCACTCATCCCCTGAGTCTGCGATACAGAGGCAGGGGGCGGTCTACTCATCCCTTGAGTCTCTGATACTGAGACAGGGGACGGTCTACTCATCCCCTGAATCTGAGATACAGAGACAAGGGGCAGTTTGCTCTTCCCCTGGGTCTGTCATACAGAGACAGGGAGCGGTCTACTCATCCCCTGAGTCTGTGACACAGAGACAGGGAGCGGTCTACTCATCCCCTGAGTCTGTGATACGGAGACAGGGGGCGCTCTACTCATCCCCGGGCTCTTTGATTCAGAGACATGGGGCGGTCTACTCATCCCCTGAGTCTGTGATGCAGACAAACGGGGCGGTCTACTCATCCCCTGAATCTGAGATACAGAGACAAGGGGCAGTTTGCTCATCCCCTTGGTCAGTGATAAAGAGACAGGGGGCGGTCTACTTATCCCCTGAGTCTGTTACACAGAGACAGGGGGCGGTCTACTCATCCCCTGAGTCTGTGACACAGAGACAGGGTGCGGTCTACTCATCCCCTGAGTCTGTTACACAGAGACAGGGGGCGGTCTACTCATCCCCTGAGTCTGTTACACAGAGACAGGGGGCGGTCTACTCATCCCCTGAGTCTGTGACACAGAGACAGGGTGCGGTCTACTCACGCCCTGAATCAATGATACAGAAACAAGGGGCGGTGTACTCATCCCCTGAGTCTGTGATGCAGACAAACGGGGCGGTCTACTCATCCTCTGAATCTGAGATACAGAGACAAGGGGCAGTTTGCTCATCCCCTTGGTCAGTGATAAAGAGACAGGGGGCGGTCTACTTATCCCCTGAGTCTGTGACACAGAGACAGGGGGCGGTCTACTTATCCCCTGAGTCTGTGACACAGAGACAGGGGGCGGTGTACTCATCCCCTGAGTCTTTTACACAGAGACAGGGGGCGGTCTACTCATACCCCGAGTGTATGATACAGTGACAGGGGGCACTCTACTCATCCCCGGGCTCTGTGATACAGAGACAGGGGGTGGTCTACTCATCCCCTGAGTCTGTGACACAGAGACAGGGGGCGGTCCACTCATCACCTGAGTCTGTGATACAGAGACAGGGGGCGGTCTACTCATCCCCTGATTCTGTGATACAAAGACAGGGGACGGTCTACTCATCCACTGAGTCTGTGAGACAGAGACAGGGGGCGTTCTGCTCATCCCCTCAGTTTGTGAGACAGAGACAGGGGGCGGTCTACTCATCCCCTGAGTCTGTGATACAGAGACAGGGGGCAGTCTGCTCATCCACTGAGTGTGTGTTACAAAGACAGGGGACGGTCTCCTCATCCCCTCAGTTTGTGATACAGAGACAGGGGGCGGTATACTCATCCCCTAAATTTGTGATACAGAGACAGGGGGCGGTCTACTTATCCCCTCAGTATGTGATACAGAGACAGGGGGCGGTCTACTTATCCCCTCAGTTTGTGATACAGAGACCGGGGGTGGTCTACTCAGCCCCTGAGTCTGTGACACAGAGACAGGGTGCGGTCGACTCATCCCCTGAGTCTGTGATACAGAGACAGGGGGCGGTCTACTCATCCCCTGAGTCTGTGATACAGTGACAGGGGGCGGTCTACTCATCCCCTGAGTCTGTGATACAGAGACAGGGGGCGGTCTACTCATCCCCTGAGTCTGTGACACAGAGACAGGGGGCGGTCTACTCATCCCCTCAGTTTGTGATACAGAGACAGGGGGCGGTCCACTGATCCCCTCAGTTTGTGATACAGAGACATGGGGCAGTCTACTCATCCCCTGAGTCTGTGATGCAGACAAACGGGGCGGTCTACTCATCCCCTGAGTCTGTGATACAGAGACAGGCAGTGTTCTACTCATCCCCTGAATCTGAGATACAGAGACAAGGGGTAGTTTGCGCATCCCCTGGGTCAGTGATAAAGGGACAGGGGTCGGTCTACTCATCCCCTGAGTCTGTGACACAGAGACAGGGGGCGGTCTACTCATCCCCTGAATCAATGATACAGAAACAGGGGGCGGTGTACTCATCCCCTGAGTCTGTGATACAGAGACAGGGGGCGGTCTACTCATCCCCTGAGTCTATGATACAGAGACATGGTGTGGTCTACTCATCCCCTGAGTCTGTGACACAGAGACAGGGGGTGGTCTACTCATCCCCTGAATCAATGATACTGAAACAGGGGGCGGTGCACTCATCCCCTGAGTCTGCGATACAGAGGCAGGGGGCGGTCTACTCATCCCTTGAGTCTCTGATACTGAGACAGGGGACGGTCTACTCATCCCCTGAATCTGAGATACAGAGACAAGGGGCAGTTTGCTCTTCCCCTGGGTCTGTCATACAGAGACAGGGAGCGGTCTACTCATCCCCTGAGTCTGTGACACAGAGACAGGGAGCGGTCTACTCATCCCCTGAGTCTGTGATACAGAGACAGGGGGCGCTCTACTCATCCCCGGGCTCTTTGATTCAGAGACATGGGGCGGTCTACTCATCCCCTGAGTCTGTGATGCAGACAAACGGGGCGGTCTACTCATCCCCTGAATCTGACATACAGAGACAAGGGGCAGTTTGCTCATCCCCTTGGTCAGTGATAACGAGACAGGGGGCGGTCTACTTATCCCCTGAGTCTGTTACACAGAGACAGGGGGCGGTCTACTCATCCCCTGAGTCTGTGACACAGAGACAAGGTGCGGTCTACTCACGGGCTGAATCAATGATACAGAAACAAGGGGCGGTGTACTCATCCCCTGAGTCTGTGATGCAGACAAACGGGGCGGTCTACTCATCCTCTGAATCTGAGATACAGAGACAAGGGGCAGTTTGCTCATCCCCTTGGTCAGTGATAAAGAGACAGGGGGCGGTCTACTTATCCCCTGAGTCTGTGACACAGAGACAGGGGGCGGTCTACTTATCCCCTGAGTCTGTGACACAGAGACAGGGGGCGGTGTACTCATCCCCTGAGTCTTTTACACAGAGACAGGGGGCGGTCTACTCATCCCCGGGCTCTGTGATACAGAGACAGGGGGTGGTCTACTCATCCCCGGGCTCTGTGATACAGAGACAGGGGGTGGTCTACTCATCCCCTGAGTCTGTGACACAGAGACAGGGGGCACTCTACTCATCCCCGGGTTCTGTGATGCAGAGACAGGGGGTGGTCTACTCATCCCCTCAGTTTGTGATACAGAGACAGTGGGCGATCTACTCATCCCCTGAGTCTGTGATACAGAGACAGGGGGCGGTCTACTGATCCCCTGAGACTGTGATACGGAGACAGGGGGCGGTCTACTCATCCCCTCATTTTGTGATACAGAGACAGGGGGCGGTCCACTCATCCCCTGAGTCTGTGATACAGAGACAGGGGGCAGTCTGCTCATCCACTGAGTGTGTGATACAAAGACAGGGGACGGTCTACTCATCCACTGAGTCTGTGATACAGAGACAGGGGGCGGTCTACTCATCCCCTGATTCTGTGATACAGAGACAGGGGGCAGTCTGCTCATCCCCTCAGTTTGTGATACAGAGACAGGGGGCGGTCTACTCATCCCCTGAGTCTGTGATACAGAGACAGGGGGCAGTCTGCTCATCCCCTCAGTTTGTGATACAGAGACAGGGGGCAGTCTGCTCATCCCCTCAGTTTGTGATACAAAGACAGGGGACGGTCTCCTCATCCCCTCAGTTTGTGATACAGAGACAGGGGGCGGTATACTCATCCCCTAAATTTGTGATACAGAGACAGGGGGCGGTCTACTTATCCCCTCAGTATGTGATACAGAAACAGGGGGCGGTCTGCTTATCCCCTCAGTTTGTGATACAGAGACAGGGGGTGGTCTACTCAGCCCCTGAGTCTGTGACGCAGAGACAGGGTGCGGTCTACTCATCCCCTGAGTCTGTGACACAGAGACAGGGTGCGGTCGACTCATCCCCTGAGTCTGTGATACAGAGACAGGGGGCGGTCTACTCATCCCCTGAGTCTGTGATACAGAGACAGGGGGCGGTCTACTCATCCCCTGAGTCTGTGATGCAGAGACAGGGGGCGGTCTACTCATCCCCTGAGTCTGTGACACAGAGAAAGGGGGCGGTCTACTCATCCCCTCAGTTTGTGATACAGAGACAGGGGGCGGTCTACTCATCCCCTGAGTCTGTGATACGGAGACAGGGGGCGGTCTACTCATCTCCTCAGTTTGTGATACAGAGACAGGGGGCGGTCTACTCATCCACTGAGTCTGTGATACAGAGACAGGGGGCGGTCTAATCATCCACAGAGTCTGTGATACAAAGACAGGGGGCGGTCTGCTCATCCCCTGAGACTGTGATACAGAGACAGGGGGCCGTCTGCTCATCCCCTCAGTTTGTGATACAGAGACAGGGGGCGGTCTACTCATCCACTGAGTCTGTGATACAGAGACAGGGGGCGGTCTAATCATCCACTGAGTCTGTGATACAGAGACAGGGGGCGGTCTGCTTATCCCCTCAGTTTATGATACAGAGACAGGGGGTGGTCTGCTCATCCCCTGAGTCTGTGATACAGAGACAGGGGGCGGTCTGCTCATTCCCTCAGTTTGTGATACAGAGACAGGGGGCGGTCTGCTTATCCCCTCAGTTTGTCATACAGAGACAGGGGGCAGTCTGCTTATCCCCTCAGTTTGTGATACAGAGACAGGGGGCGGTCTACTCATCCCCTGAGTCTGTGATACAGAGACAGGGGGCAGTATGCTCATCCAATGATTGTGTGATACAAAGACAGGGGACGGTCTACTCATCCCCTGAGTTTGTGATAGAGAGACAGGGGGCGGTATACTCATCCCCTGAGTCTGTGACTCAGAGACAGGGGGCGGTCTACTGATCCCCTCAGTTTGTGATACAGAGACACGGGGCGGTCTACTCATCCCCTGAGTTTGTGATACAGAGACAGGGGGTGGTCTACTCATCCCCTAAATTTGTGATACAGAGACAGGGGGCGGTCTACTTATCCCCTCAGTTTGTGATACAGAGAAGTGGGACAGTCTACTCATCCCCTGAGTTTGTGATAGAGAGACAGGGGGCGGTCTACTCATCCCCGAAATTTGTGATACAGAGACAGGGGACGGTCTACTCATCCCCTGAATCTGTGATACAGGGACAGGGGGTGGTCTACTCATCCACTGAGTCTGTGATACATAGACAGGCGGCGCTCTACTCATCCCCTGAGTCTTTGGTACAGAGACAGGGGGCGGTCTGCTCATCCATTGAGTGAGTGATACAAAGACAGGGGACGATCTACTCATCCCCTCAGTTTGTGATACAAAGACAGGGGGCTGTCTACTCATCCCCTGAGTCTGTGAGACAGAGACAGGGGGCGGTCTACTCATCCCCTGAGTCTGTGATACAGAGACAGGGGGCGGTCTACTTATCCCCTCAGTTTGTGACACAGAGACAGGGGGCGGTCTACTCATCCCCTGAGTCTGTGACACACAGACAGGGGGCGGTCTACTCATCCCCTGAGTCTGTGACACAGAGACAGGGTTCGGTCTACTCATCCCCTGAATCAATGATACAGAAACAGGGGACGGTGTACTCATCCCCTCAGCCTGTGATACAGAGACAGGGGGTGGTCTACTCATCCCCTGAGTCTGTGATACAGGAATGGTTTCAATGTCTGGGGAAGGGGTTTCACTGTGTGGGGAAGGGTTTCAGTGTGTGGGGTAGGGTGTCAGTGTGTGGGGAATGGTTTCAGTGTGTGGGGAAGTGTTTCAGTGTGTGGGGAATGGTTTCACTGTGTGGGGAAGGGTTTCAGTTTGTGGGGAATGGTTTCAGTGTGTGGGGAATGGTTTCAGTGTGTGGGGAAGGGGTTTCAGCGTGTGGGGAAGGGGTTTCAGTGTGTGGGGAATGGTTTCAGTTTGTGGGGAATGGTTTCAGTGTGTGGGGAAGGGGTTTCAGTGTGTGGGGAATGGTTTCAGTGTGTGGGGAAGGGTTTCAGTGTGTGGGGAATGGTTTCAGTGTGTGGGGAAGTTGTTTCACTCTGTGGGGAATGTTATCAGTGTGTGGGGAAGGTGTTTCAGTGTGTGGGGAAGGGGTTTCACTGTGTGGAAATGGTTTCAGTGAGTGGTGAAGGGTTTCAGTGTGTGGGGAAGGGGTTTCAGTGTGTGGGGAATGATTTCAGTGTGTGGGGAAGGGGTTTCAGTGTGTGGGGAATGGTTTCACTGTGTGGGGAAGGGTTTTCACTGTGTGGGGAATGGTTCCAGTGTGTGGGGAAGGGTTTCAGTGTGTGGGGAATGGTTTCTGTGTGTGGGGAAGTGGTTTTACTGTGTGGGGAATGGTTTCAATGTGTGGGGAAGGGGTTTCAGTGTGTGTGGAAGGGGTTTCAGTGTGTGGGGAATGGTTTCAGTGTGTGGGGAAGTGGTTTCAGTGTGTGGGGTAAGGTTTCAGTGTGTGGGGAGTGGTTTCAGTGTGTGGGGAATGGTTTCAGTGTGTGGGGAAGGGGTTTCACTGTGTGGGGAATGGTTTCAGTGTGTGGGGAATGGGTTTCAGTGTGTGGGGAAGGGGTTTCACTATGTGGGGAATGGTTTCAGTGTGTTGGGAAGGGTTTCAGTGTGTGGGGGAGGGGTTTCAGTGTGTGGGGAATGGTTTCAGTGTTGTGGGGAAGGTGTTGCAGTGTGTGGGGAAGGGGTTTCCGTGTGTGGGGAAGGGGTTTCAGTGTGTGGGGAATGGTTTCAGTGTGTGTGGAAGAGGTTTCAGTGTGTGCGGAAGGGGTTTCAGTGTTTGGGGAAGGGTTTCAGTGTGTGGGGAAGGGGTTTCAGTCTGTGGGGAATGGTTTCAGTGTGTCGGGAAGGGGTTTCAGTGTGTGGAGAAGGGGTTTCACTGTGTGTGGAAGGGGTTTCAGTTTGCGGGGAAGGGGTTTCAGTGTGCGGGGAAGGATTTCAGTTTGTCGGGAAGGGTTTCAGTGTGTGGGGAATGGTTTCAGTGTGTGCGGAAGGGGTTTCAGTGTGTGGGGAAGGGGTTTCAGTTTGTGGGGAAGGGGTTTCACTGTGTGGGCAAGGGGTTTCAGTGTGTGGGGAAGGGGTTTCACTGTGTGGGGAAGGGGTTTCAGTGTGTGGGGAATTGTTTCAGTGTGTGGGGAAAGGATTTCAGTGTGTGGGGAAGGTGATTCAGTGTATGGGGAAGGGGATTCACTGTGTGGGGAAGGGGTTTCAGTGTGTGGGGAAGGGGTTTCAGTGTGTGGGGAATGGTTTCAGTGTGTGTGGAAGGGGCTTCAGTGTGTGGGGAATGGTTACAGTGTGTGGGGAAGGGGTTTCAGTGTGTGTAGAAGGGGTTTCAGTGTGTGGGGAATGTGGTTCAGTGTGTGGGGAAGGGGTTTCAGTGTGTGGGGAATGGTTTCAGTGTGTGGGGAAGGGGTTTCACTGTGTGAGGAATGGGTTTCAGTGTGTGGGGAATGGTTTCAGTGTGGGGGAATGGGTTTCAGTTTGTGGGGAAGGGTTTCAGTGTGTGGGGAAGGGGTTTCAGTGTGTGGGGATGGGGTTTCAGTGTGTGGGGAAGGTGATTCAGTGTGTGGGAAATGGTTTCAGTGTGTGGGGACGGGTTTGAGTGTGTGGGGAAGGGTTTCAGTGTGTGGGGACGGGTTTCACTGTGTGGGGAAGGTGTATCTGTGTGTGGGGAATGGTTTCAGTGTGTGGGGAAGGTATTCAGTGTGTGGGGAAGGGGTTTCACTGTGAGGGGAAGGGTTCTCAGTGTGTGGGGAATGGTTTCACTGTGTGGGGAATGGTTTCAGTGTGTGGGGAAGGGGGTTCACTGTGTGTGGAAGGTGTTTTAGTGTGGAGTGAAGGGGTTTCAGTGTGTGGGGAGGGGTTTCACTGTGTGTGGAATGTGTTTCAGTGTGTGGGGAAGGGGTTTCAGTGTGTGGGGAAGGGTTTCAGTGTGTGGGGAAGGTGTTTCAGTGTGCGGGGTTAGGGTTAGGGTTAGGGTGAGGGTTAGGGTTAGTTGGTGGTCCATTCAGCCCCTGAGTCTGAGACACAGAGACAGGGGGTGGTCTACTCATCCCCTGAGTCTGTGACACAGAGACAGGGGGCGGTCTACTCATCCCCCGAGTGAATGATACAGAGACAGAGGGCGCTCTACTCATCCCCCGGGCTCTGTGATCCAGAGACAGGGGGCGCTCGACTCATCCCCTGACTTTGTGATAGAGAGACAGGGGGTGGTCTACACATCCCCTGAGTCTGTGACACAGAGACAGGGGGCGGTCCACTCATCCCCTGAGTCTGTGATACAGAGACAGGGGGCGGTCTACTCATCCCCTGAGTCTTTGATACGGAGACAGGGGGCGGTCTACTCATCCCCTGAGTCGGTGATACAGAGACAGGGGGCGGTCTACGCATCCCCTCAGTTTGTAATACTGAGACAGGGGGCCGTCTACTCATCCCCTGAGTCTGTGCTACAGAGACAGGGGGCGGTCTACTCATCCCCTGAGTCTGTGATGCAGAGACAGGGGGCGGTCTACTCATCCCTTGAGTCTGTTTGACAGAGACAGGGGGCGTTCTACTCATCCCCTGAGTCTATGATGCAGAGACAGGGGGCGGTCTACTTATCGCCTCAGTTTGTGATACAGAGACAGGGGGCGGTCTACTCATCCCCTGAGTCTGTGACACACAGACAGGGGGCGGTCTACTCATCCCCTGAGTCTGTGACACAGAGACAGGGGGCGGTCTACTCATCCTCTGAGTCTGTGACACAGAGACAGGGGGCGGTCTACTCCTCCCCTGAATCAATGATACAGAAACAGGGGACGGTGTACTCATCCCCTGAGTCTGTGATACAGAGACAGGGGGCGGTCTACTCATCCCCTGAGTCTGTGATACAGGAATGGTTTCAGTGTCTGCGGAAGGGGTTTCACTGTGTGGGGAAGGGTGTCAGTGTGTGGGGAATGGTTTCAGTGTGTGGGGTAGGGTGTCAGTGTGTGGGGAATGGTTTCAGTGTGTGGGGAAGGTTTTCAGTGTGTGGGGAATGGTTTCACTGTGTGGGGAAGGGTTTCAGTGTGTGGGGAATGGTTTCAGTGTGTGGGGAATGGTTTCAGTGTGTGGGAAAGGGGTTTCAGTGTGTGGGGAATGGTTTCAGTGTGTGGGGAATTTGTTTCACTGTCTGGGGAATGTTATCAGTGTGTGGGGAAGGGGTTTCAGTGTGTGGGGAAGGGGTTTCACTGTGTGGGGAATGGTTACAGTGAGTGGTGAAGGGTTTCAGTGTGTGGGGAAGGGGTTTCAGTGTGTGGGGAATGATTTCAGTGTGTGGGGAAGGGGTTTCAGTGTGTGGAGAATGGTTTCAGTGTGTGGGGAAGGGGTTTCACTGTGTGGGGAATGGTTTCAGTGTGTGGGGAAGGGATTCAGTGTGTGGGGAATGGTTTCAGTGTGTGGGGAAGTGGTTTCACTGTGTGGGGAATGGTTTCAGTGTGTGGGGAAGGGGTTTCAGTGTGTGTGGAAGGGGTTTCAGTGTGCGGGGAATGGTTTCAGTGTGTGTCGAAGTGGTTTCAGTGTGTGACGTAAGGTTTCAGTGTGTGGGGAATGGTTTCAGTGTGTGGGGAATGGTTTCAGTGTGTGGGGAAGGGGTTTCACTGCATGGGGAATGGTTTCAGTGTGTGGGGAATGGGTTTCAGTGTGTGGGGAAGGGGTTTCACTATGTGGGGAATGGTTTCAGTGTGTTGGGAAGGGTTTCAGTGTGCGGGGAAGTGGTTTCACTGTGTGGGGAATGGTTTCAGTGTGTGGGGAAGGGGTTTCAGTGTGTGTGGAAGGGGTTTCAGTGTGCGGGGAATGGTTTCAGTGTGTGGGGAATGGTTTCAGTGTGTGGGGAATGGTTTCAGTGTGTGGGGAAGGGGTTTAACTGCGTGGGGAATGGTTTCAGTGTGTGGGGAAGGGGTTTCAGTGTGTGGGGAAGGGGTTTCACTGCGTGGGGAATGGTTTCAATGTGTGGGGAAGGGGTTTCAGTGTGTGGGGAAGGGGTTTCACTGCGTGGGGAATGGTTTCAGTGTGTGGGGAAGGGGTTTCAGTGTGTGGGGAAGGGGTTTCACGCTGTGGGGAATGGTTTCAGTGTGTTGGGAAGGGTTTCAGTGTGCGGGGTTAGGGTTAGGGTTAGGGTGAGGGTTAGGGTTAGTTGGTGGTCCACTCAGCCCCTGAGTCTGTGACACAGAGAGAGGGGGTGGTCTACTCATCCCCTGAGTCTGTGACACAGAGACAGGGGGCGGTCTACTCATCCCCCGAGTGAATGATACAGAGACAGAGGGCGCTCTACTCATCCCCCGGGCTCTGTGATCCAGAGACAGGGGGCGCTCTACTCATCCCCTGAGTTTGTGATAGAGAGACAGGGGGTGGTCTACTCATCCCCTGAGTCTGTGACACAGAGACAGGGGGCGGTCCACTCATCCCCTGAGTCTGTGATACAGAGACAGGGGGCAGTCTACTCATCCCCTGAGTCTGTGATACGGAGACAGGGGGCGGTCTACTCATCCCCTGAGTCTGTGATACAGAGACAGGGGGCGGTCTACTCATCCCCTCAGTTTGTAATACAGAGACAGGGGGCCGTCTACTCATCCCCTGAGTCTGTGATACAGAGACAGGGGGCGGTCTACTCATCCCCTGAGTCTGTGATGCAGAGACAGGGGGCGGTCTACTCATCCCTTGAGTCTGTTTGACAGAGACAGGGGGCGTTCTACTCATCCCCTGAGTCTGTGATGCAGAGACAGCTGGCGGTCTACATATCCCCTCAGTTTGTGATACAGAGACAGGGGGCGGTCTACTCATCCCCTGAGTCTGTGACACACAGACAGGGGGTGGTCTACTCATCCCCTGAGTCTGTGACACAGAGACAGGGGGCGGTCTACTCATCCCCTGAGTCTGTGACACAGAGACAGGGGGCGGTCTACTCCTCCCCTGAATCAATGATACAGAAACAGGGGACGGTGTACTCATCCCCTGAGTCTGTGATACAGAGACAGGGGGCGGTCTACTCATCCCCTGAGTCTGTGATGCAGGAATGGTTTCAGTGTCTGCGGAAGGGGTTTCACTGTGTGGGGAAGGGTTTCAGTGTGTGGGGTAGGGTGTCAGTGTGTGGGGAATGGTTTCAGTGAGTGGGGAAGGGTTTCAGTGTGTGGGGAATGGTTTCACTGTGTGGGGAAGGGTTTCAGTGTGTGGGGAACGGTTTCAGTGTGTGGGGAATGGTTTCAGTGTGTGGGGAAGGGGTTTCAGTGTGTGGGGAATGGTTTCAGTGTGTGGGGAATTTGTTTCACTGTGTGGGGAATATTATCAGTGTGTTGGGAATGGGTTTCAGTGTGTGGGGAAGGGGTTTCACTGTGTGGGGAATGGTTACAGTGAGTGCTGAAGGGTTTCCGTGTGTGGGGAAGGGGTTTCAGTGTGTGGGGAATGATTTCAGTGTGTGGGGAAGGGGTTTCAGTGTGTGGAGAATGGTTTCAGTGTGTGGGGAAGGGTTTCAGTGTGTGGGGAATGGTTTCAGTGTGTGGGGAAGTGGTTTCACTGTGTGGGGAATGGTTTCAGTGTGTGGGGAAGGGGTTTCAGTGTGTGTGGAAGGGGTTTCAGTGTGCGGGGAATGGTTTCAGTGTGTGTCGAAGTGGTTTCAGTGTGTGGCGTAAGGTTTCAGTGTGTGGGGAATGGTTTCAGTGTGTGGGGAATGGTTTCAGTGTGTGGGGAAGGGGTTTCACTGCGTGGGGAATGGTTTCTGTGTGTGGGGAAGGGGTTTCAGTGTGTGGGGAAGGGGTTTCACTATGTGGGGAATGGTTTCAGTGTGTTGGGAAGGGTTTCAGTGTCTGGGGAAGGGGTAACAGTGTGTGGGGAATGGTTTCAGTGTGTGGGGAAGGTGTTGCAGTGTGTGGGGAATGGTTTCAGTGTGTGGGGAATGGGTGTCACTGTGTGGGGAATGATTTCAGTGTGTGGGGAAGGTTTTCAGTGTGTGGGGAATGGTTTCAGTGTGTGGGGAATGGTTTCAGTGTGTGGGGAAGGGGTTTCAGTGTTTGGGGAAGGGGTTTCAGTGTGTGGGGAAGGGGTTTCAGTGTGTTGGGAATGGTTTCAGTGTGTGTGCAAGAGGTTTCAGTGTGTGCGGAAGGGGTTTCAGTGTGTGGGGAAGGGTTTCAGTGTGTGGGGAAGGGGTTTCAGTGTGTGGGGAATGGTTTCTGTGTGTAGGGAAGGGGTTTCAGTGTGTGGAGAAGGGGTTTCACTGTGTGGGGAAGGGGTTTCAGTGTGCGGGGAAGGGGTTTCAGTGTGCGGGGAAGGGTTTCAGTTTGTGGAGAAGGGTTTAAGTTTGTGGGGAATGGTTTCAGTGTGTGGGGAAGGGGTTTCAGTGTGTGGGGAAGGGGATTCAGTGTGTGGGGAAGGGTTTTCACCGTGTGGGCAAGGGGTTTCACTGTGTGGGGAAGGGGATTCTCTGCGTGGGGAAGGGGTTTCAGTGTGTGGGGAAGGTGTTTCAGTGTGTGGGGAAGGGGTTTCAGTGTGTGTGGAAGGGGTTTCAGTGTGTGGGGAATGGTTGCAGTGTGTGGGGAAGGGGTTTCAGTGTGTTGGGAATGGTTTCAGTGTGTGTGCAAGAGGTTTCAGTGTGTGCGGAAGGGGTTTCAGTGTGTGGGGAAGGGTTTCAGTGTGTGGGGAAGGGGTTTCAGTGTGTGGGGAATGGTTTCTGTGTGTAGGGAAGGGGTTTCAGTGTGTGGAGAAGGGGTTTCACTGTGTGGGGAAGGGGTTTCAGTGTGCGGGGAAGGGGTTTCAGTGTGCGGGGAAGGGTTTCAGTTTGTGGAGAAGGGTTTAAGTTTGTGGGGAATGGTTTCAGTGTGTGGGGAAGGGGTTTCAGTGTGTGGGGAAGGGGATTCAGTGTGTGGGGAAGGGTTTTCACCGTGTGGGCAAGGGGTTTCACTGTGTGGGGAAGGGGATTCTCTGTGTGGGGAAGGGGTTTCAGTGTGTGGGGAAGGTGTTTCAGTGTGTGGGGAAGGGGTTTCAGTGTGTGTGGAAGGGGTTTCAGTGTGTGGGGAATGGTTGCAGTGTGTGGGGAAGGGGTTTCAGTGTGTGTGGAAGGGGTTTCAGTGTGTGGGGTATGTGGTTCAGTGTGGGGAAGGGATTTCAGTGTGTGGGGAATGGTTTCAGTGTGTGGTGAAGGGGTTTCACTGTGTGGGGAAGGGGTTTCAGTGTGTGGGGAATGGTTTCAGTGTGGGGGAATGGGTTTCAGCGTGTGGGGAATGGTTTCAGTGTGTGGGGAAGGGGTTTCTGTGTGTGCGGATGGGGTTTCAGTGTGTGGGGAAGGGGATTCAGTGTGTGGGAAATGGTTTCAGTGTGTAGGACGGGTTTCTGTGTGTGGGGAAGGGTTTCAGTGTGTGGGGAAGGTGTTTCACTGTGTGGGGAAGGTGTATCAGTGTGTGGGGAATGGTTTCAGTGTGTGGAGAAGGTATTCAGTGTGTGGGGAAGGGGTTTCACTGTGAGGGGAAGGGTTGTCAGTGTGTGGGGAATGGTTTCACTGTGTGGGGAATGGTTTTAGTGTGTGGGGAAGGGGTTTCACTGTGTGTGGAAGGTGTTTCAGTGTGTGGGGAAGGGTTTTCAGTGTGTGGGGAAGAGTTTCAGTGTATGGGGAAGGGGTTTCACTCTGTGGGGAATGGTTCAGTGTGTTGGGAAGGGTTTCAGTGTGTGGGGAAGGTGTTGCAGTGTGTGGGGAATGGTTTCAGTGTGTGGCGAATGGGTTTCAATGTGTGGGGAATGGTTTCAGTGTGTGGGGAAGGGTTTCAGTGTGTGGGGATTGGTTACAGGGTATGGGGAATGGTTTCAGTGTGTGGGGAAGGGGTTTCACTGTGTGGGGAATGGTTTCAGTGTGTGGGGAAGGGGTTTCAGTGTGTGGGGAAGGGTTTCAGTGTGTGGGGAATGGTTTCAGTGTGTGTGGAATGGTTTCAGTGTGTGGGGAACGGGTTTTACTGTGTGGGGTAAGGTTTCAGTGTGTGGGGAATGGTTTCACTGTGTGGAGAAGGGTTTCAGTTTGTGGGGAATGGTTTCAGTATGTGGGGAATGGTTTCAGTATGTGGGGAATGGTTTCAGTGTGTGGGGAAGTGGTTCCACTGTGTGGGGAATGTTTTCAGTGTGTGGGGAAGGGGTTTCAGTGTGTGTGGAAGGGGTTTCAGTGTGCGGGGAATGGTTTCAGTGTGTGGGGAATGGTTTCAGTGTGTGGGGAATGGTTTCAGTGTGTGGGGAAGGGGTTTCACTGCGTGGGGAATGGTTTCAGTGTGTGGGGAAGGGGTTTCAGTGTGTGGGGAAGGGGTTTCACTGCGTGGGGAATGGTTTCAGTGTGTGGGGAAGGGGTTTCAGTGTGTGGGGAAGGGGTTTCACTGCGTGGGGAATGGTTTCAGTGTGTGGGAAAGGGGTTTCAGTGTGTGGGGAAGGGGTTTCACGCTGTGGGGAATGGTTTCAGTGTGTTGGGAAGGGTTTCAGTGTGCGGGGTTAGGGTTAGGGTTAGGGTGAGGGTTAGGGTTAGTTGGTGGTCCACTCAGCCCCTGAGTCTGTGACACAGAGAGAGGGGGTGGTCTACTCATCCCCTGAGTCTGTGACACAGAGACAGGGGGCGGTCTACTCATCCCCCGAGTGAATGATACAGAGACAGAGGGCGCTCTACTCATCCCCCGGGCTCTGTGATCCAGAGACAGGGGGCGCTCTACTCATCCCCTGAGTTTGTGATAGAGAGACAGGGGGTGGTCTACTCATCCCCTGAGTCTGTGACACAGAGACAGGGGGCGGTCCACTCATCCCCTGAGTCTGTGATACAGAGACAGGGGGCGGTCTACTCATCCCCTGAGTCTGTGATACGGAGACAGGGGGCGGTCTACTCATCCCCTGAGTCTGTGATACAGAGACAGGGGGCGGTCTACTCATCCCCTCAGTTTGTAATACAGAGACAGGGGGCCGTCTACTCATCCCCTGAGTCTGTGATACAGAGACAGGGGGCGGTCTACTCATCCCCTGAGTCTGTGATGCAGAGACAGGGGGCGGTCTACTCATCCCTTGAGTCTGTTTGACAGAGACAGGGGGCGTTCTACTCATCCCCTGAGTCTGTGATGCAGGGACAGCTGGCGGTCTACATATCCCCTCAGTTTGTGATACAGAGACAGGGGGCGGTCTACTCATCCCCTGAGTCTGTGACACACAGACAGGGGGCGGTCTACTCATCCCCTGAGTCTGTGACACAGAGACAGGGGGCGGTCTACTCATCCCCTGAGTCTGTGACACAGAGACAGGGGGCGGTCTACTCCTCCCCTGAATCAATGATACAGAAACAGGGGACGGTGTACTCATCCCCTGAGTCTGTGATACAGAGACAGGGGGCGGTCTACTCATCCCCTGAGTCTGTGATGCAGGAATGGTTTCAGTGTCTGCGGAAGGGGTTTCACTGTGTGGGGAAGGGTTTCAGTGTGTGGGGTAGGGTGTCAGTGTGTGGGGAATGGTTTCAGTGAGTGGGGAAGGGTTTCAGTGTGTGGGGAATGGTTTCACTGTGTGGGGAAGGGTTTCAGTGTGTGGGGAACGGTTTCAGTGTGTGGGGAATGGTTTCAGTGTGTGGGGAAGGGGTTTCAGTGTGTGGGGAATGGTTTCAGTGTGTGGGGAATTTGTTTCATTGTGTGGGGAATATTATCAGTGTGTGGGGAAGGGGTTTCAGTGTGTGGGGAAGGGGTTTCACTGTGTGGGGAATGGTTACAGTGAGTGCTGAAGGGTTTCCGTGTGTGGGGAATGGGTTTCAGTGTGTGGGGAATGATTTCAGTGTTTGGGGAAGGGGTTTCAGTGTGTGGAGAATGGTTTCAGTGTGTGGGGAAGGGTTTCAGTGTGTGGGGAATGGTTTCAGTGTGTGGGGAAGTGGTTTCAGTGTGTGGGGAATGGTTTCAGTGTGTGGGGAAGGGGTTTCAGTGTGTGTGGAAGGGGTTTCAGTGTGCGGGGAATGGTTTCAGTGTGTGTCGAAGTGGTTTCAGTGTGTGGCGTAAGGTTTCAGTGTGTGGGGAATGGTTTCAGTGTGTGGGGAATGGTTTCAGTGTGTGGGGAAGGGGTTTCACAGCGTGGGGAATGGTTTCTGTGTGTGGGGAAGGGGTTTCAGTGTGTGGGGAAGGGGTTTCACTATGTGGGGAATGGTTTCAGTGTGTTGGGAAGGGTTTCAGTGTGTGGGGAAGGGGTAACAGTGTGTGGGGAATGGTTTCAGTGTGTGGGGAAGGTGTTGCAGTGTGTGGGGAATGGTTTCAGTGTGTGGGAAATGGGTGTCACTGTGTGGGGAATGATTTCAGTGTGTGGGGAAGGTTTTCAGTGTGTGGGGAATGGTTTCAGTGTGTGGGGAATGGTTTCAGTGTGTGGGGAAGGGGTTTCAGTGTTTGGGGAAGGGGTTTCAGTGTGTGGGGAAGGGGTTTCAGTGTGTTGGGAATGGTTTCAGTGTGTGTGCAAGAGGTTTCAGTGTGTGCGGAAGGGGTTTCAGTGTGTGGGGAAGGGTTTCAGTGTGTGGGGAAGGGGTTTCAGTGTGTGGGGAATGGTTTCTGTGTGTAGGGAAGGGGTTTCAGTGTGTGGAGAAGGGGTTTCACTGTGTGGGGAAGGGGTTTCAGTGTGCGGGGAAGGGGTTTCAGTGTGCGGGGAAGGGTTTCAGTTTGTGGAGAAGGGTTTAAGTTTGTGGGGAATGGTTTCAGTGTGTGGGGAAGGGGTTTCAGTGTGTGGGGAAGGGGATTCAGTGTGTGGGGAAGGGTTTTCACCGTGTGGGCAAGGGGTTTCACTGTGTGGGGAAGGGGATTCTCTGTGTGGGGAAGGGGTTTCAGTGTGTGGGGAAGGTGTTTCAGTGTGTGGGGAAGGGGTTTCAGTGTGTGTGGAAGGGGTTTCAGTGTGTGGGGAATGGTTGCAGTGTGTGGGGAAGGGGTTTCAGTGTGTGTGGAAGGGGTTTCAGTGTGTGGGGTATGTGGTTCAGTGTGGGGAAGGGATTTCAGTGTGTGGGGAATGGTTTCAGTGTGTGGTGAAGGGGTTTCACTGTGTGGGGAAGGGGTTTCAGTGTGTGGGGAATGGTTTCAGTGTGGGGGAATGGGTTTCAGCGTGTGGGGAATGGTTTCAGTGTGTGGGGAAGGGGTTTCTGTGTGTGCGGATGGGGTTTCAGTGTGTGGGGAAGGGGATTCAGTGTGTGGGAAATGGTTTCAGTGTGTAGGACGGGTTTCTGTGTGTGGGGAAGGGTTTCAGTGTGTGGGGAAGGTGTTTCACTGTGTGGGGAAGGTGTATCAGTGTGTGGGGAATGGTTTCAGTGTGTGGAGAAGGTATTCAGTGTGTGGGGAAGGGGTTTCACTGTGAGGGGAAGGGTTGTCAGTGTGTGGGGAATGGTTTCACTGTGTGGGGAATGGTTTCAGTGTGTGGGGAAGGGGTTTCACTGTGTGTGGAAGGTGTTTCAGTGTGTGGGGAAGGGGTTTCAGTGTGTGGGGAAGCGTTTCAGTGTATGGGGAAGGGGTTTCACTCTGTGGGGAATGGTTTCAGTGTGTGGCGAATGGGTTTCAATGTGTGGCGAATGGGTTTCAGTGTGTGGGGAAGGGGTTTCAGTGTGTGGGGAATGGTTTCAGTGTGTGGGGAATGGTTTCAGTGTGTGTGGAATGGTTTCAGTGTGTGGGGAACGGGTTTTACTGTGTGGGGTAAGGTTTCAGTGTGTGGGGAATGGTTTCACTGTGTGGAGAAGGGTTTCAGTTTGTGGGGAATGGTTACAGGGTATGGGGAATGGTTTCAGTGTGTGGGGAAGGGGTTTCAGTGTGTGGGGAAGGGTTTCAGTGTGTGGGGAATGGTTTCAGTGTGTGTGGAATGGTTTCAGTGTGTGGGGAACGGGTTTTACTGTGTGGGGTAAGGTTTCAGTGTGTGGGGAATGGTTTCACTGTGTGGAGAAGGGTTTCAGTTTGTGGGGAATGGTTTCAGTATGTGGGGAATGGTTTCAGTGTGTGGGGAAGTGGTTCCACTGTGTGGGGAATGGTTTCAGTGTGTGGGGAAGGTGTTTCAGTGTGTGGGGAAGGGGTTTCACTCTGTGGGGAATGGTTTCTGTGTGTTGGGAAGGGTTGCAGTGTGTGGGGAAGGGGTTTCAGTGTGTGGGGAATGGTTTCAGTGTGTGGGGAAGGTGTTGCAGTGTGTGGGGAATGGTTTCAGTGTGTGGGGAATGGGTTTCACTCTGTGGGGAATGGGTTTCAGTGTGAGGGGAAGGGGTCTCAGTGCGTGGGGAAGGGTTTCAGTGTGTGGGGAATGGTTTCAGTGTGTGTGGAATGGTTTCAGTGTGTGGGGAACGGGTTTTACTGTGTGGGGTAAGGTTTCAGTGTGTGGGGAATGGTTTCACTGTGTGGAGAAGGGTTTCAGTTTGTGGGGAATGGTTTCAGTATGTGGGGAATGGTTTCAGTGTGTGGGGAAGTGGTTCCACTGTGTGGGGAATGGTTTCAGTGTGTGGGGAAGGTGTTTCAGTGTGTGGGGAAGGGGTTTCACTCTGTGGGGAATGGTTTCTGTGTGTTGGGAAGGGTTGCAGTGTGTGGGGAAGGGGTTTCAGTGTGTGGGGAATGGTTTCAGTGTGTGGGGAAGGTGTTGCAGTGTGTGGGGAATGGTTTCAGTGTGTGGGGAATGGGTTTCACTCTGTGGGGAATGGGTTTCAGTGTGAGGGGAAGGGGTTTCAGTGCGTGGGGAAGGGGTTTCAGTGTGTGTGGAAGTGGTTTCAGTGTGTGGGGAATGGTTTCAGTGTGTGGGGAAGGGGTTTCAGTGTGTGGGGAATGGTTTCAGTGTGTGGGGAATGGTTTCAGTGTGTGGAGAAGGGGTTTCACTGTTTGGGGAAGGGGTTTCAGTGTGTGGGGAATGGTTTCAGTGTGTGGGGAAGGGGTTTCAGTGTGTGGGGAAGGGTTTCAGTGTGTGGGAAAGGGGTTTCAGTGAGTGGGGATGGGGTTTCAGTGTGTGGGGAAGGGGATTCAGTGTGTGGGAAATGGTGTCAATGTGTGGGGACGGGTTTCAGTGTGTGGGGAAGGGTTTCAGTGTGTGGGGAAGGGGTTTCACTGTGTGGGGAAGGTGTATCAGTGTGTGGGGAATGGTTTCAGTGTGTGGGGAAGGTATTCAGTGTGTGGGGAAGGGTTTTCACTGTGAGGGGAAGGGTTTTCAGTGTGTGGGGAATGGTTTCACTGTGTGGGGAATGGTTTCAGTGTGTGGGGAAGGGGTTTCGCTGTGTGTGGAAAGTGTTTCAGTGTGGGGTGAAAGGGTTTCAGTGTGTGGGGAGGGGTTTCACTGTGTGTGGAATGTGTTTCAGTGTGTGGGGAAGGGGTTTCAGTGTGTGGGGAAGGGTTTCAGTGTGTGGGGAAGGGGTTTCAGTGTGTGGGGAAGGGTTTCAGTGTGTGGGGAAGGGTGTCACTGTGCGGGGAAGGTGTTTCAGTGTGTGGGGAAGGGTTTCAGTGTGTGGGGAAGGGGTTTCAGTATGTGGGGAAGGGGTTTCAGTATGTGGGGAAGGGTTTCAGTGTGTGGGGAATGGTTTCAGTGTGTGGGGAATGGTTTCAGCTTGTGGGGAATGGGTTCCAGTGTGTGGGGAAGGATTTCAGTGTGTGGGGAAGGGTTTCAGTGTGTGGGGAAGTGTTTCAGTGTGTGGGGAAGGGGTTTCAGTGTGTGGGGAAGTGTTTCAGTGTGTGGGTATGGGTTTCAGTTTGTGGGGAAGGGTTTCAGTGTGTGGGGAAGGAGTTTCAGTGTGTGGGGAAGGTGTTTCACTGTGTGGGGACGGGGTTTCAGTGTGTGGCGTAGGGGTTTCAGTGTGTAGGGTCGGCGTTTCAGTGTGTGGGGAAGAGTTTCAGTGTGTGGGAAGGTGTTTCAGTGTGTGCGGAAGGGGCTTCACTGTGTGGGGATGGGTTTTCAGTGTGTGGGGAAGATGTTTCAGTGTGTGGGGACGGGGTTTCTGTGTGTGGGGAATGGTTTCAGTGTGTGGGGAATGGGTTTCAGTGTGTGGGGAAGGGGTTTCACTCTGTGGGGAATGGTTTCTGTGTGTTGGGAAGGGTTGCAGTGTGTGGGGAAGGGGTTTCAGTGTGTGGGGAATGGTTTCACTGTGTGGGGAACGTGTTGCAGTGTGTGGGGAATGGTTTCAGTGTGTGGGGAAAGGGTTTCACTGTGTGGGGAATTGGTTTCAGTGTGTGGGGAAGGGGTTTCAGTGTGTGGGGAATGGTTTCAGTGTGTGTGGAAGGGGTTTCAGTGCGTGGGGAAGGGGTTTCAGTGTGTGTGGAAGTGGTTTCAGTGTGTGGGGAATGGTTTCAGTGTGTGGGGAAGGGGTTTCAGTGTGTGTGGAAGGGGTTTCAGTGTGTGGGGAATGTGGTTCAGTGTGTGGGGAAGGGGTGTCAGTGTGTGGGGAAGGGTTTCAGTGTGTGGAGAAGGGGTTTCACTGTTTGGGGAAGGAGTTTCAGTGTGTGGGGAATGGTTTCAGAGTGTGGGGAAGGGGTTTCAGTGTGTGGGGAAGTGGTTTCAGTGTGTGGGGAAGGGGTTTCAGTGTGTGGGGATGGGGTTTCAGTGTGTGGGGAAGGGGATTCAGTGTGTGGGGAAGGGTTTCAGTGTGTGGGGAAGGGTTTCACTGTGCGGGGAAGGTGTTTCAGTGTGTGGGGAAGGGTTTCAGTGTGTGGGGAAGGGGTTTCAGTATGTGGGGAAGGGGTTTCAGTATGTGGGGAAGGGTTTCAGTGGGTGGGGAATCGTTTCAGTGTGTGGGGAATGGTTTCAGCTTGTGGGGAAGGGGTTCCAGTGTGTGGGGAAGGATTTCATTGTGTGGGGAAGGGTTTCAGTGTGTGGGGAAGTGTTTCAGTGTGTGGGGAAGGGGTTTCAGTGTGTGGGGAAGTGTTTCAGTGTGTGGGTATGGGTTTCAGTGTGTGGGGAAGAGTTTCAGTGTGTGGGGAAGTAGTTTCACTGTGTGGGGAATGGTTTCAGTGTGTGGGGAAGGGGTTTCGCTGTGTGTGGAAGGTGTTTCAGTGTGGGGTGAAGGGGTTTCAGTGTGTGGGGAGGGGTTTCACTGTGTGTGGAATGTGTTTCAGTGTGTGGGGCAGGGGTTTCAGTGTGTGGGGAAGGGTTTCCGTGTGTGGGGAAGGGTTTCAGTGTGTGGGGAAGGGGTTTCAGTGTGTGGGGAAGGGTTTCAGTGTGTGGGGAAGGGTTTCACTGTGCGGGGAAGGTGTTTCACTGTGTGGGGAAGGGTTTCAGTGTGTGGGGAAGGGGTTTCAGTATGTGGGGAAGGGGTTTCAGTATGTAGGGAAGGGTTTCAGTGTGTGGGGAATGGTTTCAGTGTGTGGGGAATGGGTTCAGCTTGTGGGGAAGGGGTTCCAGTGTGTGGGGAAGGATTTCAGTGTGCGGGGAAGGGTTTCAGTGTGTGGGGAAGTGTTTCAGTGTGTGGGGAAGTGTTTCAGTGTGTGGGGAAGTGTTTCAGTGTGTGGGGAAGGATTTCAGTGTGTGGGGAAGGGTTTCAGTGTGTGGGGAAGTGTTTCAGTGTGTGGGGAAGGGGTTTCAGTGTGTGGGGAAGTGTTTCAGTGTGTGGGTATGGGTTTCAGTGTGTGGGGAAGGGTTTCAGTGTGTGGGGAAGGAGTTTCAGTGTGTGGGGAAGGTGTTTCACTGTGTGGGGACGGGGTTTCAGTGTGTGGGGTAGGGGTTTCAGTGTGTAGGGTCGGCGTTTCAGTGTGTGGGGAAGGGTTTCAGTGTGTGGGAAGGTGTTTCAGTGTGTGCGGAAGGGGTTTCACTGTGTGGGGATGGGTTTTCAGTGTGTGGGGAAGATGTTTCAGTGTGTGGGGACGGGGTTTCTGTGTGTGGTGAATGGTTTCAGCGTGTGGGGAATGGTTCAATGTGTGGGGAACGGGTTTTACTGTGTGGGGAATGGTTTCAGTGAGTGGGGAAGGGTTTCAGTGTGTGGGGAATGGTTTCAGTGTGGGGAATGGTTTCAGTGTGTGGGGAAGGGGTTTCACTGTGTGGGGAATGGTTTCAGTGTGTGGGGAAGGGGTTTCAGTGTGTGGGGAAGGGGTTTCACTCTCTGGGGAATGGTTTCTGTGTGTTGGGATGGGTTGCAGTGTGTGGGGAAGGGGTTTCAGTGTGTGGGGAATGGTTTCACTGTGTGGGGAAGGTGTTGCAGTGTGTGGGGAATGGTTTCAGTGTGTGGGGAACGGGTTTCACTGTGTGGGGAATGGGTTTCAGTGTGTGGGGAAGGGGTTTCAGTGTGTGGGGAATGGTTTCAGTGTGTGGGGAAGGGGTTTCAGTGCGTGGGGAAGGGTTTTCAGTGTGTGTGGAAGTGGTTTCAGTGTGTGGGGAATGGTTTCAGTGTGTGGGGAAGGGGTTTCAGTGTGTGTGGAAGGGGTTTCAGTGTGTGGGGAATGTGGTTTAGTGTGTGGGGAAGGGGTGTCAGTGTGTGGGGAATCGTGTCAGTGTGTGGAGAAGGGGTTTCACTGTTTGGGGAAGGGGTTTCAGTGTGTGGGGAATGGTTTCAGTGTGTGGGGAAGTGGTTTCAGTGTGTGGGGAAGTGGTTTCAGGGTGTGGGGAAGGGGTTTCAGTGTGTGGCGATGGGGTTTCAGTGTGTGGGGAAGGGGATTCAGTGTGTGGGAAATGGTTTCAGTGTGTGGGGACGGGTCTCAGTGTGTGGGGAAGGGTTTCAGTGTGTGGGGAAGGGGTTTCACTGTGTGGGGAAGGTCTATCAGTGTGTGGGGAATGGTTTCAGTGTGTGGGGAAGGTATTCAGTGTGAGGGGAAGGGGTTTCACTGTGAGGGGAAGTGTTTTCAGTGTGTGGAGAATGGTTTCACTGTGTGGGGAATGGTTTCAGTGTGTGGCGAAGGGGTTTCACTGTGTGTGGAAGGTGTTTCAGTGTGGGGTGAAGGGGTTTCAGTGTGTGGGGAGGGGTTTCACTGTGTGTGGAATGTGTTTAAGTGTGTGGGGCAGGGGTTTCAGTGTGTGGGGAAGGGTTTCAGTGTGTGGGGAAGGGTTTCAGTGTGTGGGGAAGGGGTTTCAGTGTGTGGGGAAGGGTTTCAGTGTGTGGGGAATGGTTTCAGCTTGTGGGGAAGGGGTTCCAGTGTGTGGGGAAGGATTGCAGTGTGTGGGGAAGGGTTTCAGTGTGTGGGGATGTGTTTCAGTGTGTGGGGAAGGGGTTTCAGTGTGTGGGGAAGTGTTTCAGTGTGTGGGTATGGGTTCAGTGTGTGGGGAAGGGTTTCGGTGTGTGGGGAAGGAGTTTCAGTGTGTGGGGAAGGTGTTTCACTGGGTAGGGACGGGGTTTCAGTGTATGGGGTAGGGGTTTCAGTGTGTAGGGTCGGGGTTTCAGTTTGTGGGGAAGGGTTTCAGTGTGTGGGGACGGCGTTTCAGTGTGTGCGGAAGGGGTTTCACTGTGTGGGGATGGGTTTTCAGTGTGTGGGGAAGATATTTCAGTGTGTGGGGACTGGGTTTCTGTGTGTGGGGAAGGGGTTTCCGTATGTGGGGAAAGGGTTTCTGTGTGTGGGGAAGGGGTTTCCCTGTGTGGGGAAGGGGTTTCAGTGTGTGGGAAGGGGTTTCAGTGTGTGGGGAATGGTTTCCCTGTGTGGGGCAAGGGTTTCATTGTGTGAGGAAGGGGTTTCAGTGTGTGGGGAAGGGGATTCACTGTGTGAGGAAGGGGTTTCAGTGTTTGGGGAAGGGGATTTGGTGTGTGGGGACGTTGTTTCAGTGTGTGGGGAAGGGGTTTCAGTGTGTGGGGAAGGGGTTTCAGTGTGTGGGGAAGGGGTTTCACTGCGTGGGGAAGGGGATTCAGTGTGTGGGAAATGGTTTCAGTGTGTGGGGACGGGTCTCAGTGTGTGGGGAAGGGTTTCAGTGTGTGGGGAAGGGGTTTCACTGTGTGGGGAAGGTGTATCAGTGTGTGGGGAATGGTTTCAGTGTGTGGGGAAGGTATTCAGTGTGAGGGGAAGGGGTTTCACTGTGAGGGGAAGGGTTTTCAGTGTGTGGAGAATGGTTTCACTGTGTGGGGAATGGTTACAGTGTGTGGCGAAGGGGTTTCACTGTGTGTGGAAGGTGTTTCAGTGTGGGGTGAAGGGGTTTCAGTGTGTGGGGAGGGGTTTCACTGTGTGTGGAATGTGTTTCAGTGTGTGGGGCAGGGGTTTCAGTGTGTGGGGAAGGGTTTCAGTGTGTGGGGAAGGGTTTCAGTGTGTGGGGAAGGGGTTTCAGTGTGTGGGGAAGGGTTTCAGTGTGTGGGGAAGGGGTTTCAGCTTGTGGGGAAGGGGGTTCAGTATGTGGGGAAGGGTTTCAGTGTGTGGGGAATGGTTTCAGAGACAGGGGGCGGTCTACTCATTCCCTCAGTTTGTGATACAGAGACAGGGGGCAGTCTGCTCATCCCCTCAGTTTGTGATACAGAGACAGGGGGCGGTCTACTCATCCCCTGAGTCTGTGATACAGAGACAGGGGGCGGTCTACTCATCCCCTGATTCTGTGATACAGAGACAGGGGGCAGTCTGCTCAGCCCCTCAGTTTGTGATACAGAGACAGGGGGCGGTCTACTCATCCACTGAGTGTGTGTTACAAAGACAGGGGACGGTCTCCTCATCCCCTCAGTTTGTGATACAGAGACAGGGGGCGGTATACTCATCCCCTAAATTTGTGATACAGAGACAGGGGGCGGTCTACTTATCCCCTCAGTATGTGATACAGAGTCAGGGGGCGGTCTACTTATCCCCTCAGTTTGTGATACAGAGACAGGGGGTGGTCTACTCAGCCCCTGAGTCTGTGACACAGAGACAGGGGGCGTTCTACTCATCCCCTGAGTCTGTGACACAGAGACAGGGTGCGGTCGACTCATCCCCTGAGTCTGTGATACAGAGACAGGGGGCGGTATACTCATCCCCTGAGTCTGTGATACAGAGACAGGGGGCGGTCTACTCATCCCCTGAGTCTGTGACACAGAGACAGGGGGCGGTCTACTCATCCCCTCAGTTTGTGATACAGAGACAGGGGGCGGTCTACTCATCCCCTGAGTCTGTGACACAGAGACAGGGGGCGGTCTACTCATCCCCTCAGTTTGTGATACAGAGACAGGGGGCGGTCTACTCATCCCCTCAGTATGTGATACAGAGACAGGGGGCGGTCTACTCATCCACTGAGTCTGTGATACAGAGACAGGGGGCGGTCTAATCATCCACAGAGTCTGTGATACAGAGACAGGGGGCGGTCTGCTCATCCCCTCAGTTTGTGATACAGAGACAGGGGGCGGTCTAATCATCCACTGAGTCTGTGATACAGAGACAGGGGGTGGTCTGCTTATCCCCTCAGTTTGTGATACAGAGACAGGGGGCGGTCTGCTCATCCCCTCAGTTTGTGATACAGAGACATGGGGCAGTCTACTCATCCCCTGAGTCTGTGATGCAGACAAACGGGGCGGTCTACTCATCCCCTGAGTCTGTGATACAGAGACAGGCAGTGTTCTACTCATCCCCTGAATCTGAGATACAGAGACAAGGGGTAGTTTGCGCATCCCCTGGGTCAGTGATAAAGGGACAGGGGTCGGTCTACTCATCCCCTGAGTCTGTGACACAGAGACAGGGGGCGGTCTACTCATCCCCTGAATCAATGATACAGAAACAGGGGGCGGTGTACTCATCCCCTGAGTCTGTGATACAGAGACAGGGGGCGGTCTACTCATCCCCTGAGTCTATGATACAGAGACATGGTGTGGTCTACTCATCCCCTGAGTCTGTGACACAGAGACAGGGGGTGGTCTACTCATCCCCTGAATCAATGATACTGAAACAGGGGGCGGTGCACTCATCCCCTGAGTCTGCGATACAGAGGCAGGGGGCGGTCTACTCATCCCTTGAGTCTCTGATACTGAGACAGGGGACGGTCTACTCATCCCCTGAACCTGAGATACAGAGACAAGGGGCAGTTTGTTCTTCCCCTGGGTCTGTCATACAGAGACAGTGAGCGGTCTACTCATCCCCTGAGTCTGTGACACAGAGACAGGGAGCGGGCTACTCATCCCCTGAGTCTGTGATACAGAGACAGGGGGCGCTCTACTCATCCCCGGGCTCTTTGATTCAGAGACATGGGGCGGTCTACTCATCCCCTGAGTCTGTTACACAGAGACATGGGGCGGTCTACTCATCCCCTGTGTCTGTGATGCAGACAAACGGGGCGGTCTACTCATCCCCTGAATCTGAGATACAGAGACAAGGGGCAGTTTGCTCATCCCCTTGGTCAGTGATAAAGAGACAGGGGGCGGTCTACTTATGCCCTGAGTCTGTTACACAGAGACAGGGGGCGGTCTACTCATCCCCTGAGTCTGTGACACAGAGACAGGGTGCGGTCTACTCACGGGCTGAATCAATGATACAGAAACAAGGGGCGGTGTACTCATCCCCTGAGTCTGTGATGCAGACAAACGGGGCGGTCTACTCATCCTCTGAATCTGAGATACAGAGACAAGGGGCAGTTTGCTCATCCCCTTGGTAAGTGATAAAGAAACAGGGGGCGGTCTACTTATCCCCTGAGTCTGTGACACAGTGACAGGGGGCGGTCTACTCATCCCCGGGCTCTGTGATACAGAGACAGGGGGTGGTCTACTCATCCCCTGAGTCTGTGACACAGAGACAGGGGGCGGTCTACTCATCCCCTCAGTTTGTGATACAGAGACAGTGGGCGATCTACTCATCCCCTGAGTCTGTGATCCAAAGACAGGGGGCAGTCTGCTCATCCACTGAGTGTGTGATGCAAAGACAGGGGGCGGTCTGCTCATCCCCTCAGTTTGTGATACAGAGACAGGGGGCGGTCTACTCATCCCCTGAGTCTGTGATACAGAGACAGGGGGCAGTCTCCTCATCCCTTGAGTCTGTGGTCCAGAGACAGGGGGCGGTCTACTCATCCACTGAGTCTGTAATACAGAGACAGAAGGCGGTCTACTCATCTCCTGAGTTTGAGATACAGAGACAGGGGACGGTCTACTCATCCCCTCAGTTTGTGATACAGAGACAGGGGGCAGTCTACTCATCCCCTAAATTTGTGATACAGAGACAGGGGGCGGTCTCCTTATCCCCTCAGTTTGTGATACAGAGACAGGGGGCGGTCTACTCATCCCCTGAGTCTGTAATACAGAGACAGAAGGCGGTCTACTCATCTCCTGAGTTTGTGATACAGAGACAGGGGACGGCCTACTCATCCCCTCAGTTTGTGATACAGAGACAGGGGGCAGTCTGCTCATCCCCTGAGTCTGTGATACAGAAAAAGGGGGCGGTCTTCTCATCCCCTCAGTTTGTGGTCCAGAGACAGCGGGCGGTCTACTCATCACCTGAGTCTGTGATACAGAGACAGGGGGCGGTCTACTCATTCCCTGAGTCTGAATTCCAGAGAAAGGGGGCAGTCTTCTCATCCCCTCAGTTTGTGGTCCAGAGACAGGGGGCGGTCTCCTCATCCCTTGAGTCTGTGGTCCAGAGACAGGGGGCGGTCTACTCATCCACTGAGTCTGTAATACAGGGACAGAAGGCGGTCTACTCATCTCCTGAGTTTGTGATACAGAGACAGGGGACGGTCTACTCATCCCCTCAGTTTGTGATACAGAGACAGGGGGCAGTCTGCTCATCCCTTGAGTCTGTGGTCCAGAGACAGGGGGCGGTCTACTCATCCACTGAGTCTGTAATACAGGGACAGAAGGCGGTCTACTCATCTCCTGAGTTTGTGATACAGAGACAGGGGACGGTCTACTCATCCCCTCAGTTTGTGATACAGAGACAGGGGGCAGTCTGCTCATCCCCTAAATTTGTGATACAGAGACAGGGGGCGGTCTCCTTATCCCCTCAGTTTGTGATACAGAGACAGGGGGCGGTCTACTCATCCCCTGAGTCTGTGATCCAGAGACAGGGGGCGGTCTACTCATCCCCTCAGTTTGTGATACAGAGACAGCGGGCGGTCTACTCATCACCTGAGTCTGTGATACAGAGACAGGGGGCGGTCTACTCATCCCCTGAGTCTGTGATACAGAGAAAGGGGGCGGTCTTCTCATCCCCTCAGTTTGTGGTCCAGAGACAGGGGGCGGTCTACTCATCACCTGAGTCTGTGATACAGAGACTGGGGGCGGTCTACTCATCCCCTGAGTCTGTGATGCAGACAAACGGGGCGGTCTACTCATCCCCTGAGTCTGTGATACAGAGACAGGCAGTGTTCTACTCATCCCCTGAATCTGAGATACAGAGACAAGGGGTAGTTTGCGCATCCCCTGGGTCAGTGATAAAGGGACAGGCATCGGTCTACTCATCCCCTGAGTCTGTGACACAGAGACAGGGGGCGGCCTACTCATCCCCTGAATCAATGATACAGAAACAGGGGGCGGTGTACTCATCCCCTGAGTCTGTGATACAGAGACAGGGGGCGGTCTACTCATCCCCTGAGTCTATGATACAGAGACATGGTGTGGTCTACTCATCCCCTGAGTCTGTGACACAGAGACAGGGGGTGGTCTACTCATCCCCTGAATCAATGATACTGAAACAGGGGGCGGTGCACTTATCCCCTGAGTCTGTTACACAGAGACAGGGGGCGGTCTGCTCATCCCCTGAGTCTGTGACACAGAGACAGGGTGCGGTCTACTCATCCCCTGAGTCTGTTACACAGAGACAGGGGGCGGTCTACTCATCCCCTGAGTCTGTTACACAGAGACAGGGGACGGTCTGCTCATCCCCTGAGTCTGTGACACAGAGACAGGGTGCGGTCTACTCACGCCCTGAATCAATGATACAGAAACAAGGGGCGGTGTACTCATCCCCTGAGTCTGTGATGCAGACAAACGGGGCGGTCTACTCATCCTCTGAATCTGAGATACAGAGACAAGGGGCAGTTTGCTCATCCCCTTGGTCAGTGATAAAGAGACAGGGGGCGGTCTACTTATCCCCTGAGTCTGTGACACAGAGACAGGGGGCGGTCTACTTATCCCCTGAGTCTGTGACACAGAGACAGGGGGCGGTGTACTCATCCCCTGAGTCTTTTACACAGAGACAGGGGGCGGTCTACTCATACCCCGAGTGTATGATACAGTGACAGGGGGCACTCTACTCATCCCCGGGCTCTGTGATACAGAGACAGGGGGTGGTCTACTCATCCCCTGAGTCTGTGACACAGAGACAGGGGGCGGTCCACTCATCACCTGAGTCTGTGATACAGAGACAGGGGGCGGTCTACTCATCCCCGAGTGTGTGATACAGAGAAAGGGGGCAGTATACTCATCCCCTCAGTTTGTGATACAGAGACAGGGGGCAGTCTGCTCATCCCCTCAGTATGTGATACAGAGACATGGGGCGGTCTACTCATCCACTGAGTGTGTGATACAAAGACAGGGGACGGTCTACTCATCCACTGAGTCTGTGAGACAGAGACAGGGGGCGTTCTGCTTATCCCCTCAGTTTGTGATACAGATGGTCTTAGATGGTAAATACTCAGCCTGGAGCCCAGTTACCAGTGGCGTGCCGCAGGGATCAGTTCTGGGTCCTCTCCTGTTTGTGATTTTTATTAACGACTTGGATGAGGAAGTCGAAGGGTGGGTCAGTAAATTTGCAGATGATACAAAGGTTGGTGGAGTTGTGGATACCGAGGAGGGCTATTGTCGTCTGCAAAGGGACTTGGATAGGTTGCAGTGCTGGGCTGAAAAGTGGCAGATGGAGTTTAACCCTGAAAAGTGTGAGGTCGTCCATTTTGGAAGGACAAACATGAATGCAAAATACTGGGTTAACGGTAGGGTTCTTGGGCATGTGGAGGAGCAGAGAGACCTTGGGGTCTATGTGCATAGATCATTGAAAGTTGCAACTCAAGTGGATAGGGCTGTGAAGAAGGCATATGGGGTGTTAGCGTTCATTAGCAGAGGGATTAAATTTAAGAGCCGAGAGGTGATGATGCAGCTGCACAGGACCTTGGTAAGGCCTCATTTGGAGTACTGTGTGCAGTTCTGGTCGCCTCATTTTAGGAAGGATGTGGAAGCCTTGGAGAGGGTGCAGAGGAGATTTACCAGGATGTTGCCTGGAATGGAGAATAAGTCTTACGAGGAAAGGCTGAACATTCTAGGCCTCTTCTCATTAGAAAGGAGAAGGATGAGGGGTGACATGATAGAGGTTTATAAGATGATCAGGGGAATAGATAGGGTAGACAGTCAGAAACTTTTTCCCCGGGTGGAGCAAAGCGTTACAAGGGGTCATAAATTTAAGGTGAAGGGTGGGAGATATAAGGGGGTTGTCAGGGGAAGGTTCTTTACCCAGAGAGTGGTCGAGGCATGGAATGCCTTGCCCGGGGAAGTTGTTGAGTCAGAAACTTTAGGGACTTTCAAAAGGCTTTTGGATAGGTATATGGATAAAGGAGAATGATGGGGTATAGATTAAATTGTCCTTGACAGAGGACAAAGGATCGGCACAACATTGTGGGCCGAAGGGCCTGTTCTGTGCTGTATGTTCTATGTTCTATGTTCTAGAGACAGGGGGCGGTCTACTCATCCCCTGATTCTGTGATACAGAGACAGGGGGCAGCCTGCTCATCCCCTCAGTTTGTGAGACAGAGACAGGGGGCGGTCTACTCATCCCCTGAGTCTGTGATACAGAGACAGGGGGCAGTCTGCTCATCCACTGAGTGTGTGTTACAAAGACAGGGGACGGTCTCCTCATCCCCTCAGATTGTGATACAGAGACAGGGGGCGGTATACTCATCCCCTAAATTTGTGATACAGAGACAGGGGGCGGTCTACTTATCCCCTCAGTATGTGATACAGAGACAGGGGGCGGTCTACTTATCCCCTCAGTTTGTGATACAGAGACCGGGGGTGGTCTACTCAGCCCCTGAGTCTGTGACACAGAGACAGGGTGCGGTCGACTCATCCCCTGAGTCTGTGATACAGAGACAGGGGGCAGTCTACTCATCCCCTGAGTCTGTGATACAGTGACAGGGGGCGGTCTACTCATCCCCTGAGTCTGTGATACAGAGACAGGGGGCGGTCTACTCATCCCCTGAGTCTGTGACACAGAGACAGGGGGCGGTCTACTCATCCCCTCAGTTTGTGATACAGAGACAGGGGGCGGTCTACTCATCCCCTGAGTCTGTGATACGGAGACAGGGGGCGGTCTATTCATCCCCTCAGTATGTGATACAGAGACAGGGGGCGGTCTACTCATCCACTGAGTCTGTGATACAGAGACAGGGGGCGGTCAAATCATCCGCAGAGTCTGTGATACAGAGACAGGGGGCGGTCTGCTCATCCCCTCAGTTTGTGATACAGAGACAGGGGGCGGTCTAATCATCCACTGAGTCTGTGATACAGAGACAGGGGGCGGTCTGCTTATCCACTCAGTTTGTGATACAGAGACAGGGGGCGGTCTGCTCATCCCCTGAGTCTGTGACTCAGAGACAGGGGGCGGTCTACTGATCCCCTCAGTTTGAGATACAGAGACATGGGGCAGTCTACTCATCCCCTGAGTCTGTGATGCAGACAAACGGGGCGGTCTACTCATCCCCTGAGTCTGTGATACAGAGACAGGCAGTGTTCTACTCATCCCCTGAATCTGAGATACAGAGACAAGGGGTAGTTTGCGCATCCCCTGGGTCAGTGATAAAGGGACAGGGGTCGGTCTACTCATCCCCTGAGTCTGTGACACAGAGACAGGGGGCGGTCTACTCATCCCCTGAATCAATGATACAGAAACAGGGGGCGGTGTACTCATCCCCTGAGTCTGTGATACAGAGACAGGGGGCGGTCTACTCATCCCCTGAGTCTATGATACAGAGACATGGTGTGGTCTACTCATCCCCTGAGTCTGTGACTCAGAGACAGGGGGTGGTCTACTCATCCCCTGAATCAATGATACTGAAACAGGGGGCGGTGCACTCATCCCCTGAGTCTGCGATACAGAGGCAGGGGGCGGTCTACTCATCCCTTGAGTCTCTGATACTGAGACAGGGGACGGTCTACTCATCCCCTGAATCTGAGATACAGAGACAAGGGGCAGTTTGCTCTTCCCCTGGGTCTGTCATACAGAGACAGGGAGCGGTCTACTCATCCCCTGAGTCTGTGACACAGAGACAGGGAGCGGTCTACTCATCCCCTGAGTCTGTGATACAGAGACAGGGGGCGCTCTACTCATCCCCGGGCTCTTTGATTCAGAGACATGGGGCGGTCTACTCATCCCCTGAGTCTGTGATGCAGACAAACGGGGCGGTCTACTCATCCCCTGAATCTGAGATACAGAGACAAGGGGCAGTTTGCTCATCCCCTTGGTCAGTGATAAAGAGACAGGGGGCGGTCTACTTATCCCCTGAGTCTGTGACACAGAGACAGGGGGCGGTCTACTCATCCCCTGAGTCTGTGACACAGAGACAGGGTGCGGTCTACTCATCCCCTGAGTCTGTTACACAGAGACAGGGGGCGGTCTACTCATCCCCTGAGTCTGTTACACAGAGACAGGGGGCGGTCTACTCATCCCCTGAGTCTGTGACACAGAGACAGGGTGCGGTCTACTCAAGCCCTGAATCAATGATACAGAAACAAGGGGCGGTGTACTCATCCCCTGAGTCTGTGATGCAGACAAACGGGGCGGTCTACTCATCCTCTGAATCTGAGATACAGAGACAAGGGGCAGTTTGCTCATCCCCTTGGTCTGTGATAAAGAGACAGGGGGCGGTCTACTTATCCCCTGAGTCTGTGACACAGAGACAGGGGGCGGTCTACTTATCCCCTGAGTCTGTGACACAGAGACAGGGGGCGGTGTACTCATCCCCTGAGTCTTTTACACAGAGACAGGGGGCGGTCTACTCATACCCCGAGTGTATGATACAGAGACAGGGGGCACTCTACTCATCCCCGGGCTCTGTGATACAGAGACAGGGGGTGGTCTACTCATCCCCTGAGTCTGTGACACAGAGACAGGGGGCGGTCCACTCATCACCTGAGTCTGTGATACAGAGACAGGGGGCGGTCTACTCATCCCCGAGTGTGTGATACAGAGAAAGGGGGCAGTATACTCATCCCCTCAGTTTGTGATACAGAGACAGGGGGCAGTCTGCTCATCCCCTCAGTATGTGATACAGAGACGGGGGCGGTCTACTCATCGCCTGAGTCTATGATACAGAGACAGGGGGCAGTCTGCTCATCCACTGAGTGTGTGATACAAAGACAGGGGACGGTCTACTCATCCACTGAGTCTGTGAGACAGAGACAGGGGGCATTCTGCTTATCCCCTCAGTTTGTGATACAGAGACAGGGGGCGGTCTACTCATCCCCTGATTCTGTGATACAGAGACAGGGCGCAGTCTGCTCATCCCCTCAGTTTGTGATACAGAGACAGGGGGCGGTCTACTCATCCCCTGATTCTGTGATACAGAGACAGGGGGCAGTCTGCTCAACCCCTCAGTTTGTGATACAGAGACAGGGGGCGGTCTACTCATCCCCTGATTCTGTGATACAGAGACAGGGGGCAGTCTGCTCATCCCCTCAGTTTGTGATACAGAGACAGGGGGCGGTCTACTCATCCCCTGAGTCTGTGATACAGAGACAGGGGGCAATCTGCTCATCCCCTCAGTTTGTGATACAGAGACAGGGGGCGGTATACTCATCCCCTAAATTTGTGATACAGAGACAGGGGGCGGTCTACTTATCCCCTCAGTATGTGATACAGAGACAGGGAGCGGTCTACTTATCCCCTCAGTTTGTGATATAGAGACCGGGGGTGGTCTACTCAGCCCCTGAGTCTGTGACACAGAGACAGGGTGCGGTCGACTCATCCCCTGAGTCCGTGATACAGAGACAGGGGGCGGTCTACTCATCCACTGAGTCTGTGATACAGAGACAGGGGGCGGTCTACTCATCCCCTGAGTCTGTGATACAGAGACAGGGGGCGGTCTACTCATCCCCTGAGTCTGTGACACAGAGACAGGGGGCGGTCTACTCATCCCCTCAGTTTGTGATACAGAGAGAGGGGGCGGTCTACTCATCCCCTGAGTCTGTGATACGGAGACAGGGGGCGGTCTACTCATCCCCTCAGTATGTGATACAGAGACAGGGGGCGGTCTACTCATCCACTGAGTCTGTGCTACAGAGACAGGGGGCGGTCAAATCATCCACAGAGTCTGTGATACAGAGACAGGGGGCGGTCTACTCATCCACAGAGTCTGTGATACAGAGACAGGGGGCGGTCTGCTCATCCCCTCAGTTTTTGATACAGAGACAGGGGGCGGTCCAATCATCCACTGAGTCTGTGATACAGAGACAGGGGGCGGTCTGCTTATCCCCTCAGTTTGTGATACAGAGACAGGGGGCGGTCTGCTCATCCCCTGAGTCTGTGACTCAGAGACAGGGGGCGGTCCACTGATCCCCTCAGTTTGTGATACAGAGACATGGGGCAGTCTACTCATCCCCTGAGTCTGTGATGCAGACAAACGGGGCGGTCTACTCATCCCCTGAGTCTGTGATACAGAGACAGGCAGTGTTCTACTCATCCCCTGAATCTGAGATACAGAGACAAGGGGTAGTTTGCGCATCCCCTGGGTCAGTGATAAAGGGACAGGGGTCGGTCTACTCATCCCCTGAGTCTGAGACACAGAGACAGGGGGCGGTCTACTCATCCCCTGAGTCTGAGACACAGAGACAGGGGGCGGTCTACTCATCCCCTGAATCAATGATACAGAAACAGGGGGCGGTGTACTCATCCCCTGAGTCTGTGATACAGAGACAGGGGGCGGTTTACTCATCCCCTGAGTCTATGATACAGAGACATGGTGTGGTCTACTCATCCCCTGAGTCTGTGACACAGAGACAAGGGGTGGTCTACTCATCCCCTGAATCAATGATACTGAAACAGGGGGCGGTGCACTCATCCCCTGAGTCTGCGATACAGAGGCAGGGGGCGGTCTACTCATCCCTTGAGTCTCTGATACTGAGACAGGGGACGGTCTACTCATCCCCTGAATCTGAGATACAGAGACAAGGGGCAGTTTGCTCTTCCCCTGGGTCTGTCATACAGAGACAGGGAGCGGTCTACTCATCCCCTGAGTCTGTGACACAGAGACAGGGAGCGGTCTACTCATCCCCTGAGTCTGTGATACAGAGACAGGGGGCGCTCTACTCATCCCCGGGCTCTTTGATTCAGAGACATGGGGCGGTCTACTCATCCCCTGAGTCTGTGATGCAGACAAACGGGGCGGTCTACTCATCCCCTGAATCTGAGATACAGAGACAAGGGGCAGTTTGCTCATCCCCTTGGTCAGTGATAAAGAGACAGGGGGCGGTCTACTTATCCCCTGAGTCTGTTACACAGAGACAGGGGGCGGTCTACTCATCCCCTGAGTCTGTGACACAGAGACAGGGTGCGGTCTACTCATGGGCTGAATCAATGATACAGAAACAAGGGGCGGTGTACTCATCCCCTGAGTCTGTGATGCAGACAAACGGGGCGGTCTACTCATCCTCTGAATCTGAGATACAGAGACAAGGGGCAGTTTGCTCATCCCCTTGGTCAGTGATAGGAGACAGGGGGTGGTCTACTTATCCCCTGAGTCTGTGACACAGAGACAGGGGGCGGTCTACTTATCCCCTGAGTCTGTGACACAGAGACAGGGGGCGGTGTACTCATCCCCTGAGTCTTTTACACAGAGACAGGGGGCGGTCAACTCATCCCCGGGCTCTGTGATACAGAGACAGGGGGTGGTATACTCATCCCCGGGCTCTGTGATACAGAGACAGGGGGTGGTCTACTCATCCCCTGAGTCTGTGACACAGAGACAGGGGGCACTCTACTCATCCCCGGGCTCTGTGATGCAGAGACAGGGGGTGGTCTACTCATCCCCTCAGTTTGTGATACAGAGACAGTGGGCGATCTACTCATCCCCTGAGTCTGTGATACAGAGACAGGGGGCGGTCTACTGATCCCCTGAGACTGTGATACGGAGACAGGGGGCGGTCTACTCATCCCCTCATTTTGTGATACAGAGACAGGGGGCGGTCCACTCATCCCCTGAGTCTGTGATACAGAGACAGGGGGCAGTCTGCTCATCCACTGAGTGTGTGATACAAAGACAGGGGACGGTCTACTCATCCAATGAGTCTGTGATACAGAGACAGGGGGCGGTCTACTCATCCCCTGATTCTGTGATACAGAGACAGGGGGCAGTCTGCTCATCCCCTCAGTTTGTGATACAGAGACAGGGGGCGTTCTACTCATCCCCTGAGTCTGTGATACAGAGACAGGGGGCAGTCTGCTCATCCCCTCAGTTTGTGATACAGAGACAGGGGGCGGTCTACTCATCCCCTGAGTCTGTGATACAGAGACAGGGGGCAGTCTGCTCATCCCCTCAGTTTGTGATACAAAGACAGGGGACGGTCTCCTCATCCCCTCAGTTTGTGATACAGAGACAGGGGGCGGTATACTCATCCCCTAAATTTGTGATACAGAGACAGGGGGCGGTCTACTTATCCCCTCAGTATGTGATACAGAGACAGGGGGTGGTCTACTTATCCCCTCAGTTTGTGATACAGAGACAGGGGGTGGTCTACTCAGCCCCTGAGTCTGTGACGCAGAGACAGGGGGCCGTCTACTCATCCCCTGAGTCTGTGACACAGAGACAGGGTGCGGTCGACTCATCCCCTGAGTCTGTGACACAGAGACAGGGTGCGGTCGACTCATCCCCTGAGTCTGTGATACAGAGACAGGGGGCGGTCTACTCATCCCCTGAGTCTGTGATACAGAGACAGGGGGCGGTCTACTCATCCCCTGAGTCTGTGATACAGAGACAGGGGGCGGTCTACTCATCCCCAGAGTCTGTGACACAGAGACAGGGGGCGGTCTACTCATCCCCTCAGTTTGTGATACAGAGACAGGGGGCGGTCTACTCATCCCCTGAGTCTGTGATACGGAGACAGGGGGCGGTCTACTCATCCCCTCAGTATGTGATACAGAGACAGGGGGCGGTCTACTCATCCACTGAGTCTGTGATACAGAGACAGGGGGCGGTCAAATCATCCACAGAGTCTGTGATACAGAGACAGGGGGCGGTCTACTCATCCACAGAGTCTGTGATACAGAGACAGGGGGCGGTCTGCTCATCCCCTCAGTTTTTGATACAGAGACAGGGGGCGGTCTAATCATCCACTGATTCTGTGATACAGAGACAGGGGGCGGTCTGCTTATCCCCTCAGTTTGTGATACAGAGACAGGGGGCGGTCTGCTCATCCCCTGAGTCTGTGACTCAGAGACAGGGGGCGGTCCACTGATCCCCTCAGATTGTGATACAGAGACATGGGGCATTCTACTCATCCCCTGAGTCTATGATGCAGACAAACGGGGCGGTCTACTCATCCCCTGAGTCTGTGATACAGAGACAGGCAGTGTTCTACTCATCCCCTGAATCTGAGATACAGAGACAAGGGGTAGTTTGCGCATCCCCTGGGTCAGTGATAAAGGGACAGGGGTCGGTCTACTCATCCCCTGAGTCTGTGACACAGAGACAGGGGGCGGACTACTCATCCCCTGAATCAATGATACAGAAACAGGGGGCGGTGTACTTATCCCCTCAGTATGTGATACAGAGACAGGGAGCGGTCTACTTATCCCCTCAGTTTGTGATATAGAGACCGGGGGTGGTCTACTCAGCCCCTGAGTCTGTGACACAGAGACAGGGTGCGGTCGACTCATCCCCTGAGTCTGTGATACAGAGACAGGGGGCGGTCTACTCATCCACTGAGTCTGTGATACAGAGACAGGGGGCGGTCTACTCATCCCCTGAGTCTGTGATACAGAGACAGGGGGCGGTCTACTCATCCCCTGAGTCTGTGACACAGAGACAGGGGGCGGTCTACTCATCCCCTCAGTTTGTGATACAGAGAGAGGGGGCGGTCTACTCATCCCCTGAGTCTGTGATACGGAGACAGGGGGCGGTCTACTCATCCCCTCAGTATGTGATACAGAGACAGGGGGCGGTCTACTCATCCACTGAGTCTGTGATACAGAGACAGGGGGCGGTCAAATCATCCACAGAGTCTGTGATACAGAGACAGGGGGCGGTCTACTCATCCACAGAGTCTGTGATACAGAGACAGGGGGCGGTCTGCTCATCCCCTCAGTTTTTGATACAGAGACAGGGGGAGGTCCAATCATCCACTGAGTCTGTGATACAGAGACAGGGGGCGGTCTGCTTATCCCCTCAGTTTGTGATACAGAGACAGGGGGCGGTCTGCTCATCCCCTGAGTCTGTGACTCAGAGACAGGGGGCGGTCCACTGATCCCCTCAGTTTGTGATACAGAGACATGGGGCAGTCTACTCATCCCCTGAGTCTGTGATGCAGACAAACGGGGCGGTCTACTCATCCCCTGAGTCTGTGATACAGAGACAGGCAGTGTTCTACTCATCCCCTGAATCTGAGATACAGAGACAAGGGGTAGTTTGCGCATCCCCTGGGTCAGTGATAAAGGGACAGGGGTCGGTCTACTCATCCCCTGAGTCTGAGACACAGAGACAGGGGGCGGTCTACTCATCCCCTGAATCAATGATACAGAAACAGGGGGCGGTGTACTCATCCCCTGAGTCTGTGATACAGAGACAGGGGGCGGTTTACTCATCCCCTGAGTCTATGATACAGAGACATGGTGTGGTCTACTCATCCCATGAGTCTGTGACACAGAGACAGGGGGTGGTCTACTCATCCCCTGAATCAATGATACTGAAACAGGGGGCGGTGCACTCATCCCCTGAGTCTGCGATACAGAGGCAGGGGGCGGTCTACTCATCCCTTGAGTCTCTGATACTGAGACAGGGGACGGTCTACTCATCCCCTGAATCTGAGATACAGAGACAAGGGGCAGTTTGCTCTTCCCCTGGGTCTGTCATACAGAGACAGGGAGCGGTCTACTCATCCCCTGAGTCTGTGACACAGAGACAGGGAGCGGTCTACTCATCCCCTGAGTCTGTGATACAGAGACAGGGGGCGCTCTACTCATCCCCGGGCTCTTTGATTCAGAGACATGGGGCGGTCTACTCATCCCCTGAGTCTGTGATGCAGACAAACGGGGCGGTCTACTCATCCCCTGAATCTGAGATACAGAGACAAGGGGCAGTTTGCTCATCCCCTTGGTCAGTGATAAAGAGACAGGGGGCGGTCTACTTATCCCCTGAGTCTGTTACACAGAGACAGGGGGCGGTCTACTCATCCCCTGAGTCTGTGACACAGAGACAGGGTGCGGTCTACTCATGGGCTGAATCAATGATACAGAAACAAGGGGCGGTGTACTCATCCCCTGAGTCTGTGATGCAGACAAACGGGGCGGTCTACTCATCCTCTGAATCTGAGATACAGAGACAAGGGGCAGTTTGCTCATCCCCTTGGTCAGTGATAGGAGACAGGGGGTGGTCTACTTATCCCCTGAGTCTGTGACACAGAGACAGGGGGCGTTCTACTTATCCCCTGAGTCTGTGACACAGAGACAGGGGGCGGTGTACTCATCCCCTGAGTCTTTTACACAGAGACAGGGGGCGGTCTACTCATCCCCGGGCTCTGTGATACAGAGACAGGGGGTGGTATACTCATCCCCGGGCTCTGTGATACAGAGACAGGGGGTGGTCTACTCATCCCCTGAGTCTGTGACACAGAGACAGGGGGCACTCTACTCATCCCCGGGCTCTGTGATGCAGAGACAGGGGGTGGTCTACTCATCCCCTCAGTTTGTGATACAGAGACAGTGGGCGATCTACTCATCCCCTGAGTCTGTGATACAGAGACAGGGGGCGGTCTACTGATCCCCTGAGACTGTGATACGGAGACAGGGGGCGGTCTACTCATCCCCTCATTTTGTGATACAGAGACAGGGGGCGGTCCACTCATCCCCTGAGTCTGTGATACAGAGACAGGGGGCAGTCTGCTCATCCACTGAGTGTGTGATACAAAGACAGGGGACGGTCTACTCATCCACTGAGTCTGTGATACAGAGACAGGGGGCGGTCTACTCATCCCCTGATTCTGTGATACAGAGACAGGGGGCTGTCTGCTCATCCCCTCAGTTTGTGATACAGAGACAGGGGGCGGTCTACTCATCCCCTGAGTCTGTGATACAGAGACAGGGGGCAGTCTGCTCATCCCCTCAGTTTGTGATACAGAGACAGGGGGCGGTCTACTCATCCCCTGAGTCTGTGATACAGAGACAGGGGGCAGTCTGCTCATCCCCTCAGTTTGTGATACAAAGACAGGGGACGGTCTCCTCATCCCCTCAGTTTGTGATACAGAGACAGGGGGCGGTATACTCATCCCCTAAATTTGTGATACAGAGACAGGGGGCGGTCTACTTATCCCCTCAGTATGTGATACAGAGACAGGGGGCGGTCTACTTATCCCCTCAGTTTGTGATACAGAGACAGGGGGTGGTCTACTCAGCCCCTGAGTCTGTGACGCAGAGACAGGGGGCCGTCTACTCATCCCCTGAGTCTGTGACACAGAGACAGGGTGCGGTCGACTCATCCCCTGAGTCTGTGACACAGAGACAGGGTGCGGTCGACTCATCCCCTGAGTCTGTGATACAGAGACAGGGAGCGGTCTACTCATCCCCTGAGTCTGTGATACAGAGACAGGGGGCGGTCTACTCATCCCCTGAGTCTGTGATACAGAGACAGGGGGCGGTCTACTCATCCCCTGAGTATGTGACACAGAGACAGGGGGCGGTCTACTCATCCCCTCAGTTTGTGATACAGAGACAGGGGGCGGTCTACTCATCCCCTGAGTCTGTGATACGGAGACAGGGGGCGGTCTACTCATCCCCTCAGTATGTGATACAGAGACAGGGGGCGGTCTACTCATCCACTGAGTCTGTGATACAGAGACAGGGGGCGGTCAAATCATCCACAGAGTCTGTGATACAGAGACAGGGGGCGGTCTACTCATCCACAGAGTCTGTCATACAGAGACAGGGGGCGGTCTGCTCATCCCCTCAGTTTTTGATACAGAGACAGGGGGCGGTCTAATCATCCACTGAGTCTGTGATACAGAGACAGGGGGCGGTCTGCTTATCCCCTCAGTTTGTGATACAGAGACGGGGGGCGGTCTGCTCATCCCCTGAGTCTGTGACTCAGAGACAGGGGGCGGTCCACTGATCCCCTCAGTTTGTGATACAGAGACATGGGGCAGTCTACTCATCCCCTGAGTCTGTGATGCAGACAAACGGGGCGGTCTACTCATCCCCTGAGTCTGTGATACAGAGACAGGCAGTGTTCTACTCATCCCCTGAATCTGAGATACAGAGACAAGGGGTAGTTTGCGCATCCCCTGGGTCAGTGATAAAGGGACAGGGGTCGGTCTACTCATCCCCTGAGTCTGTGACACAGAGACAGGGGGCGGTCAACTCATCCCCTGAATCAATGATACAGAAACAGGGGGCGGTGTACTCATCCCCTGAGTCTGTGATACAGAGACAGGGGGCGGTCTACTCATCCCCTGAGTCTATGATACAGAGACATGGTGTGGTCTACTCATCCCCTGAGTCTGTGACACAGAGACAGGGGGTGGTCTACTCATCCCCTGAATCAATGATACTGAAACAGGGGGCGGTGCACTCATCCCCTGAGTCTGCGATACAGAGGCAGGGGGCGGTCTACTCATCCCTTGAGTCTCTGATACTGAGACAGGGGACGGTCTACTCATCCCCTGAATCTGAGATACAGAGACAAGGGTCAGTTTGCTCTTCCCCTGGGTCTGTCATACAGAGACAGGGAGCGGTCTACTCATCCCCTGAGTCTGTGACACAGAGACAGGGAGCGGTCTACTCATCCCCTGAGTCTGTGATACAGAGACAGGGGCGCTCTACTCATCCCCGGGCTCTTTGATTCAGAGACATGGGGCGGTCTACTCATCCCCTGAGTCTGTGATGCAGACAAACGGGGCGGTCTACTCATCCCCTGAATCTGAGATACAGAGACAAGGGGCAGTTTGCTCATCCCCTTGGTCAGTGATAAAGAGACAGGGGGCGGTCTACTTATCCCCTGAGTCTGTTACACAGAGACAGGGGGCGGTCTACTCATCCCCTGAGTCTGTGACACAGAGAAAAGGTGCGGTCTACTCACGGGCTGAATCAATGATACAGAAACAAGGGGCGGTGTACTCATCCCCTGAGTCTGTGATGCAGACAAACGGGGCGGTCTACTTATCCCCTGAGTCTGTGACACAGAGACAGGGGGCGGTCTACTTATCCCCTGAGTCTGTGACACTGAGACAGGGGGCGGTGTACTCATCCCCTGAGTCTTTTACACAGAGACAGGGGGCGGTCTACTCATCCCCGGGCTCTGTGATACAGAGACAGGGGGTGGTCTACTCATCCCCGGGCTCTGTGATACAGAGACAGGGGGTGGTCTACTCATCCCCTGAGTCTGTGACACAGAGACAGGGGGCACTCTACTCATCCCCGGGCTCTGTGATGCAGAGACAGGTGGTGGTCTACTCATCCCCTCAGTTTGTGATACAGAGACAGTGGGCGATCTACTCATCCCCTGAGTCCGTGATACAGAGACAGGGGGCGGTCTACTGATCCCCTGAGACTGTGATACGGAGACAGGGGGCGGTCTACTCATCCCCTCATTTTGTGATACAGAGACAGGGGGCGGTCCACTCATCCCCTGAGTCTGTGATACAGAGACAGGGGGCAGTCTGCTCATCCCCTGAGTGTGTGATACAAAGACAGGGGACGGTCTACTCATCCACTGAGTCTGTGATACAGAGACAGGGGGCGGTCTACTCATCCCCTGATTCTGTGATACAGAGACAGGGGGCAGTCTGCTCATCCCCTCAGTTTGTGATACAGAGACAGGGGGCGGTCTACTCATCCCCTGAGTCTGTGATACAGAGACAGGGGGCAGTCTGCTCATCCCCTCAGTTTGTGATACAGAGACAGGGGGCGGTCTACTCATCCCCTGAGTCTGTGATACAGAGACAGGGGGCAGTCTGCTCATCCCCTCAGTTTGTGATACAAAGACAGGGGACGGTCTCCTCATCCCCTCAGTTTGTGATACAGAGACAGGGGGCGGTATACTCATCCCCTAAATTTGTGATACAGAGACAGGGGGTGGTCTACTTATCCCCTCAGTATGTGATACAGAGACAGGGGGCGGTCTACTTATCCCCTCAGTTTGTGATACAGAGACAGGGGGTGGTCTACTCAGCCCCTGAGTCTGTGACGCAGAGACAGGGGGCGGTCTACTCATCCCCTGAGTCTGTGACACAGAGACAGGGTGCGGTCGACTCATCCCCTGAGTCTGTGATACAGAGACAGGGGGCGGTCTACTCATCCCCTGAGTCTGTGATACAGAGACAGGGGGCGGTCTACTCATCCCCTGAGTCAATGATGCAGAGACAGGGGGCGGTCTACTCATCCCCTGAGTCTGTGACACAGAGAAAGGTGGCGGTCTACTCATCCCCTCAGTTTGTGATACAGAGACAGGGGGCGGTCTACTCATCCCCTGAGTCTGTGATACGGAGACAGGGGGCGGTCTACTCATCCCCTCAGTTTGTGATACAGAGACAGGGGGCGGTCTACTCATCCACTGAGTCTGTGATACAGAGACAGGGGGCGGTCTAATCATCCACAGAGTCTGTGATACAGAGACAGGGGGCGGTCTGCTCATCCCCTGAGACTGTGATACAGAGACAGGGGGCGGTCTGCTCATCCCCTCAGTTTGTGATACAGAGACAGGGGGCGGTCTACTCATCCACTGAGTCTGTGATACAGAGACAGGGGGCGGTCTAATCATCCACTGAGTCTGTGATACAGAGACAGGGGGCGGTCTGCTTATCCCCTCAGTTTATGATACAGAGACAGGGGGTGGTCTGCTCATCCCCTGAGTCTGTGATACAGAGACAGGGGGCGGTCTGCTCATTCCCTCAGTTTGTGATACAGAGACAGGGGGCGGTCTGCTTATCCCCTCAGTTTGTCATACAGAGACAGGGGGCAGTCTGCTTATCCCCTCAGTTTGTGATACAGAGACAGGGGGCGGTCTACTCATCCCCTGAGTCTGTGATACAGAGACAGGGGGCAGTATGCTCATCCAATGAGTGTGTGATACAAAGACAGGGGACGGTCTACTCATACCCTGAGTTTGTGATAGAGAGACAGGGGGCGGTATACTCATCCCCTGAGTCTGTGACTCAGAGACAGGGGGCGGTCTACTGATCCCCTCAGTTTGTGATACAGAGACACGGGGCGGTCTACTCATCCCCTGAGTTTGTGATACAGAGACAGGGGGTGGTCTACTCATCCCCTAAATTTGTGATACAGAGACAGGGGGCGGTCTACTTATCCCCTCAGTTTGTGATACAGAGAAGTGGGACAGTCTACTCATCCCCTGAGTTTGTGATAGAGAGACAGGGGACGGTCTACTCATCCCCTGAATCTGTGATACAGGGACAGGGGGTGGTCTACTCATCCACTGAGTCTGTGACACAGAGACAGGGGGCGGTCTACTCATCCCCTGAATCAATGATACAGAAACAGGGGGCGGTGTACTCATCCCCTGAGTCTGTGATACAGAGACAGGGGGCGGTCTACTCATCCCCTGAGTCTATGATACAGAGACATGGTGTGGTCTACTCATCCCCTGAGTCTGTGACACAGAGACAGGGGGTGGTCTACTCATCCCCTGAATCAATGATACTGAAACAGGGGGCGGTGCACTCATCCCCTGAGTCTGCGATACAGAGGCAGGGGGCGGTCTACTCATCCCTTGAGTCTCTGATACTGAGACAGGGGACGGTCTACTCATCCCCTGAATCTGAGATACAGAGACAAGGGTCAGTTTGCTCTTCCCCTGGGTCTGTCATACAGAGACAGGGAGCGGTCTACTCATCCCCTGAGTCTGTGACACAGAGACAGGGAGCGGTCTACTCATCCCCTGAGTCTGTGATACAGAGACAGGGGGCACTCTACTCATCCCCGGGCTCTTTGATTCAGAGACATGGGGCGGTCTGCTCATCCCCTGAGTCTGTGATGCAGACAAACGGGGCGGTCTACTCATCCCCTGAATCTGAGATACAGAGACAAGGGGCAGTTTGCTCATCCCCTTGGTCAGTGATAAAGAGACAGGGGGCGGTCTACTTATCCCCTGAGTCTGTTACACAGAGACAGGGGGCGGTCTACTCATCCCCTGAGTCTGTGACACAGAGACAAGGTGCGGTCTACTCACGGGCTGAATCAATGATACAGAAACAAGGGGCGGTGTACTCATCCCCTGAGTCTGTGATGCAGACAAACGGGGCGGTCTAATCATCCTCTGAATCTGAGATACAGAGACAAGGGGCAGTTTGCTCATCCCCTTGGTCAGTGATAAAGAGACAGGGGGCGGTCTACTTATCCCCTGAGTCTGTGACACAGAGACAGGGGGCGGTCTACTTATCCCCTGAGTCTGTGACACAGAGACAGGGGGCGGTGTACTCATCCCCTGAGTCTTTTACACAGAGACAGGGGGCGGTCTACTCATCCCCGGGCTCTGTGATACAGAGACAGGGGGTGGTCTACTCATCCCCGGGCTCTGTGATACAGAGACAGGGGGTGGTCTACTCATCCCCTGAGTCTGTGACACAGAGACAGGGGGCACTCTACTCATCCCCGGGCTCTGTGATGCAGAGACAGGGGGTGGTCTACTCATCCCCTCAGTTTGTGATACAGAGACAGTGGGCGATCTACTCATCCCCTGAGTCTGTGATACAGAGACAGGGGGCGGTCTACTGATCCCCTGAGACTGTGATACGGAGACAGGGGGCGGTCTACTCATCCCCTCATTTTGTGATACAGAGACAGGGGGCGGTCCACTCATCCCCTGAGTCTGTGATACAGAGACAGGGGGCAGTCTGCTCATCCACTGAGTGTGTGATGCAAAGACAGGGGACGGTCTACTCATCCACTGAGTCTGTGATACAGAGACAGGGGGCGGTCTACTCATCCCCTGATTCTGTGATACAGAGACAGGGGGCAGTCTGCTCATCCCCTCAGTTTGTGATACAGAGACAGGGGGCGGTCTACTCATCCCCTGAGTCTGTGATACAGAGACAGGGGGCAGTCTGCTCATCCCCTCAGTTTGTGATACAGAGACAGGGGGCGGTCTACTCATCCCCTGAGTCTGTGATACAGAGACAGGGGGCAGTCTGCTCATCCCCTCAGTTTGTGATACAAAGACAGGGGACGATCTCCTCATCCCCTCAGTTTGTGATACAGAGACAGGGGGCGGTATACTCATCCCCTAAATTTGTGATACAGAGACAGGGGGCGGTCTACTTATCCCCTCAGTATGTGATACAGAGACAGGGGGCGGTCTACTTATCCCCTCAGTTTGTGATACAGAGACAGGGGGTGGTCTACTCAGCCCCTGAGTCTGTGACGCAGAGACAGGGGGCGGTCTACTCATCCCCTGAGTCTGTGACACAGAGACAGGGTGCGGTCGACTCATCCCCTGAGTCTGTGATACAGAGACAGGGGGCGGTCTACTCATCCCCTGAGTCTGTGATACAGAGACAGGGGGCGGTCTACTCATCCCCTGAGTCAATGATGCAGAGACAGGGGGCGGTCTACTTATCCCCTGAGTCTGTGACACAGAGAAAGGGGGCGGTCTACTCATCCCCTCAGTTTGTGATACAGAGACAGGGGGCGGTCTACTCATCCCCTGAGTCTGTGATACGGAGACAGGGGGCGGTCTACTCATCCCCTCAGTTTGTGATACAGAGACAGGGGGCGGTCTACTCATCCACTGAGTCTGTGATACAGAGACAGGGGGCGGTCTAATCATCCACAGAGTCTGTGATACAGAGACAGGGGGCGGTCTGCTCATCCCCTGAGACTGTGATACAGAGACAGGGGGCGGTCTGCTCATCCCCTCAGTTTGTGATACAGAGACAGGGGGCGGTCTACTCATCCACTGAGTCTGTGATACAGAGACAGGGGGCGGTCTAATCATCCACTGAGTCTGGGATACAGAGACAGGGGGCGGTCTGCTTATCCCCTCAGTTTATGATACAGAAACAGGGGGTGGTCTGCTCATCCCCTGAGTCTGTGATACAGAGACAGGGGGTGGTCTGCTCATTCCCTCAGTTTGGGATACAGAGAGGGGGCGGTCTGCTTATCCCCTCAGTTTGTCATACAGAGACAGGGGGCAGTCTGCTTATCCCCTCAGTTTGTGATACAGAGACAGGGGGCGGTCTACTCATCCCCTGAGTCTGTGATACAGAGACAGGGGGCAGTATGCTCATCCAATGAGTGTGTGATACAAAGACAGGGGACGGTCTACTCATCCCCTGAGTTTGTGATAGAGAGACAGGGGGTGGTATACTCATCCCCTGAGTCTGTGACTCAGAGACAGGGGGCGGTCTACTGATCCCCTCAGTTTGTGATACAGAGACACGGGGCGGTCTACTCATCCCCTGAGTTTGTGATACAGAGACAGGGGGTGCGCTACTCATCCCCTAAATTTGTGATACAGAGACAGGGGGCGGTCTACTTATCCCCTCAGTTTGTGATACAGAGAAGTGGGACAGTCTACTCATCCCCTGAGTTTGTGATAGAGAGACAGGGGGCGGTCTACTCATCCCCTAAATTTGTGATACAGAGCCAGGGGACGGTCTACTCATCCACTGAATCTGTGATACAGGGACAGGGGGTGGTCTACTCATCCACTGAGTCTGTGATACAGAGACAGGGGGCGCTCTACTCATCCCCTGAGTCTTTGATACAGAGACAGGGGGCGGTCTGCTCATCCATTGAGTGAGTGATACAAAGACAGGGGACGATCTACTCATCCCCTCAGTTTGTGATACAAAGACAGGGGGCGGTCTACTCATCCCCTGAGTCTGTGAGACAGAGACAGGGGGCGGTCTACTCATCCCCTGAGTCTGTGATACAGAGACAGGGGGCAGTCTACTTATCCCCTCAGTTTGTGACACAGAGACAGGGGGCGGTCTACTCATCCCCTGAGTCTGTGACACACAGACAGGGGGCGGTCTACTCATCCCCTGAGTCTGTGACACAGAGACAGGGTTCGGTCTACTCATCCCCTGAATCAATGATACAGAAACAGGGGACGGTGTACTCATCCCCTCAGCCTGTGATACAGAGACAGGGGGCGGTCTACTCATCCCCTGAGTCTGTGATACAGGAATGGTTTCAGTGTCTGGGGAAGGGGTTTCACTGTGTGGGGAAGGGTTTCAATGTGTGGGGTAGGGTGTCAGTGTGTGGGGAATGGTTTCAGTGTGTGGGGAAGTGTTTCAGTGTGTGGGGAATGGTTTCACTGTGTGGGGAAGGGTTTCAGTTTGTGGGGAATGGTTTCAGTGTGTGGGGAAGGGGTTTCAGTGTGTGGGGAATGGTTTCAGTTTGTGGGGAATGGTTTCAGTGTGTGGGGAAGGGGTTTCAGCGTGTGGGGAAGGGGTTTCAGTGTGTGGGGAATGGTTTCAGTGTGTGGGGAAGGGTTTCAGTGTGTGGGGAATGGTTTCAGTGTGTGGGGAAGTTGTTTCACTGTGTGGGGAATGTTATCAGTGTGTGGGGAAGGTGTTTCAGTGTGTGGGGAAGGGGTTTCACTGTGTGGAAATGGTTTCAGTGAGTGGTGAAGGGTTTCAGTGTGTGGGGAAGGGGTTTCAGTGTGTGGGGAATGATTTCAGTGTGTGGGGAAAGGGTTTCAGTGTGTGGGGAATGGTTTCACTGTGTGGGGAAGGGTTTTCACTGTGTGGGGAATGTTCCAGTGTGTGGGGAAGGGTTTCAGTGTGTGGGGAATGGTTTCAGTGTGTGGGGAAGTGGTTTTACTGTGTGGGGAATGGTTTCAATGTGTGGGGAAGGGGTTTCAGTGTGTGTGGAAGGGGTTTCAATGTGTGGGGAATGGTTTCAGTGTGTGGGGAAGTGGTTTCAGTGTGTGGGGTAAGGTTTCAGTGTGTGGGGAATGGTTTCAGTGTGTGGGGAATGGTTTCAGTGTGTGGGGAAGGGGTTTCACTGTGTGGGGAATGGTTTCAGTGTGTGGGGAATGGGTTTCAGTGTGTGGGGAAGGGGTTTCACTATGTGGGGAATGGTTTCAGTGTGTTGGGAAGGGTTTCAGTGTGTGGGGGAGGGGTTTCAGTGTGTGGGGAATGGTTTCAGTGTTGTGGGGAAGGTGTTGCAGTGTGTGGGGAAGGGGTTTCCGTGTGTGGGGAAGGGGTTTCAGTGTGTGGGGAATGGTTTCAGTGTGTGTGGAAGAGGTTTCAGTGTGTGCGGAAGGGGTTTCAGTGTTTGGGGAAGGGTTTCAGTGTGTGGGGAAGGGGTTTCAGTCTGTGGGGAATGGTTTCAGTGTGTAGGGAAGGGGTTTCAGTGTGTGGAGAAGGGGTTTCACTGTGTGTGGAGGGGGTTTCAGTTTGCGGGGAAGAGGTTTCAGTGTGCGGGGAAGGATTTCAGTTTGTCGGGAAGGGTTTCAGTGTGTGGGGAAAGGTTTCAGTGTGTGCGGAAGGGGTTTCAGTGTGTGGGGAAGGGGTTTCAGTTTGTGGGGAAGGGGTTTCACTGTGTGGGCAAGGGGTTTCAGTGTGTGGGGAAGGGGTTTCACTGTGTGGGGAAGGGGTTTCAGTGTGTGGGGAATTGTTTCAGTGTGTGGGGAAAGGATTTCAGTGTGTGGGGAAGGTGATTCAGTGTGTGGGGAAGGGGATTCACTGTGTGGGGAAGGGGTTTCAGTGTGTGGGGTAGGGGTTTCAGTGTGTGGGGAATGGTTTCAGTGTGTGGGGAAGGGCTTTCAGTGTGTGGGGAAGGGGTTTCAGTGTGTGTGGAAGGGTCTTCAGTGTGTGGGGAATGGTTACAGTGTGTGGGGAAGGGGTTTCAGTGTGTGTAGAAGGGGTTTCAGTGTGTGGGGAATGTGGTTCAGTGTGTGGGGAAGGGGTTTCAGTGTGTGGGGAATGGTTTCAGTGTGTGGGGAAGGGGTTTCACTGTGTGAGGAATGTGTTTCAGTGTGTGGGGAATGGTTTCAGTGTGGGGAATGGGTTTCAGTTTGTGGGGAAGGGTTTCAGTGTGTGGGGAAGGGGTTTCAGTGTGTGGGGATGGGGTTTCAGTGTGTGGGGAAGGGGATTCAGTGTGTGGGAAATGGTTTCAGTGTGTGGGGACGGGTTTGAGTGTGTGGGGAAGGGTTTCAGTGTGTGGGGACGGGTTTCACTGTGTGGGGAAGGTGTATCTGTGTGTGGGGAATGGTTTCAGTGTGTGGGGAATGATTTCAGTGTGTGGGGAAGGTTTTCAGTGTGTGGGGAATGGTTTCAGTGTGTGGGGAATGGTTTCAGTGTGTGGGGAAGGGGTTTCAGTGTTTGGGGAAGGGGTTTCAGTGTGTGGGGAAGGGGTTTCAGTGTGTGGGGAATGGTTTCAGTGTGTGTGCAAGAGTTTTCATTGTGTGCGGAAGGGGTTTCAGTGTGTGGGGAAGGGTTTCAGTGTGTGGGGAAGGGGTTTCAGTGTGTGGGGAATGGTTTCTGTGTGTAGGGAAGGCGTTTCAGTGTGTGGAGAAGGGGTTTCACTGTGTGGGGAAGGGGTTTCAGTGTGCGGGGAAGGGGTTTCAGTTTGCGGGGAAGGGTTTCAGTGTGTGGGGAATGGTTTCAGTGTGTGGGGAAGGGGTTTCAGTGTGTGGGGTAAGGGGTTTCAGTGTGTGGGGAAGGGTTTTCACCGTGTGGGCAAGGGGTTTCACTGTGTGGGGAAGGGGATTCTCTGTGTGGGGAAGGGGTTTCAGTGTGTGGGGAAGGTGTTTCAGTGTGTGGGGAAGGGGTTTCAGTGTGTGTGGAAGTGGTTTCAGTGTGTGGGGAATGGTTGCAGTGTGTGGGGAAGGGGTTTCAGTGTGTGTGGAAGGGGTTTCAGTGTGTGGGGTATGTGGTTCAGTGTGGGGAAGGGATTTCAGTGTGTGGGGAATGGTTTCAGTGTGTGGTGAAGGGGTTTCACTGTGTGGGGAAGGGGTTTCAGTGTGTGGGGAATGGTTTCAGTGTGGGGGAATGGGTTTCAGCGTGTGGGGACTGGTTTCAGTGTGTGGGGAAGGGGTTTCTGTGTGTGCGGATGGGGTTTCAGTGTGTGGGGAAGGGGATTCAGTGTGTGGGAAATGGTTTCAGTGTGTAGGACGGGTTTCCGTGTGTGGGGAAGGGTTTCAGTGTGTGGGGAAGGTGTTTCACTGTGTGGGAAAGGTGTATCAGTGTGTGGGGAATGGTTTCAGTGTGTGGAGAAGGTATTCAGTGTGTGGGGAAGGGGTTTCACTGTGAGGGGAAGGGTTGTCAGTGTGTGGGGAATGGTTTCACTGTGTGGGGAATGGTTTCAGTGTGTGGGGAAGGGGTTTCACTGTGTGTGGAATGTGTTTCAGTGTGTGGGGAAGGGGTTTCAGTGTGTGGGGAAGCGTTTCAGTGTATGGGGAAGGGGTTTCACTCTGTGGGGAATGGTTCAGTGTGTTGGGAAGGGTTTCAGTGTGTGGGGAAGGTGTTGCAGTGTGTGGGGAATGGTTTCAGTGTGTGGCGAATGGGTTTCAATGTGTGGGGAATGGTTTCAGTGTGTGGGGAAGGGTTTCAGTGTGTGGGGATTGGTTACAGGGTGTGTGGAATGGTTTCAGTGTGTGGGGAAGGGGTTTCACTGTGTGGGGAATGGTTTCAGTGTTTGGGGAAGGGGTTTCAGTGTGTGGGGAAGGGTTTCAGTGTGTGGGGAATGGTTTCAGTGTGTGGGGAACGGGTTTTACTGTGTGGGGTAAGGTTTCAGTGTGAGGGGAATGGTTTCACTGTGTGGAGAAGGGTTTCAGTTTGTGGGGAATGGTTTCAGTGTGTGGGGAAGTGGTTCCACTGTGTGGGGAATGGTTTCAGTGTGTGGGGAAGGGGTTTCAGTGTGTGGGGATTGGGTTTCAGTGTGTGGGGATGGGGTTTCAGTGTGTGGGGAAGGGGATTCAGTGTGTGGGAAATGGTTTCAGTGTGTGGGGAAGTGGTTCCACTGTGTGGGGAATGGTTTCAGTGTGTGGGGAAGGTGTTTCACTCTGTGGGGAATGGTTTCTGTGTGTTGGGAAGGGTTGCAGTGTGTGGGGAAGGGGTTTCAGTGTGTGGGGAATGGTTTCAGTGTGTGGGGAAGGTGTTGCAGTGTGTGGGGAATGGTTTCAGTGTGTGGGGAATGGGTTTCACTCTGTGGGGAATGGGTTTCAGTGTGAGGGGAAGGGGTTTCAGTGCGTGGGGAAGGGGTTTCAGTGTGTGTGGAAGTTGTTTCAGTGTGTGGGGAATGGTTTCAGTGTGTGGGGAATGGGTTTCAGTGTGTGTGGAAGGGGTTTCAGTGTGTGGGGAATGTGGTTCAGTGATTGGGGAAGGGGTTTCAGTGTGTGGGGAATGGTTTCAGTGTGTGGAGAAGGGGTTTCACTGTTTGGGGAAGGGGTTTCAGTGTGTGGGGAATGGTTTCAGTGTGTGGGGAAGGGGTTTCAGTGTGTGGGGAAGGGTTTCAGTGTGTGGGGAAGGGGTTTCAGTGAGTGGGGATGGGGTTTCAGTGTGTGGGGAAGGGGATTCAGTGTGTGGGAAATGGTGTCAGTGTGTGGGGACGGGTTTCAGTGTGTGGGGAAGGGTTTCAGTGTGTGGGGAAGGGGTTTCACTGTGTGGGGAAGGTGTATCAGTGTGTGGGGAATGGTTTCAGTGTGTGGGGAAGGTATTCAGTGTGTGGGGAAGGGTTTTCACTGTGAGGGGAAGGGTTTTCAGTGTGTGGGGAATGGTTTCACTGTGTGGGGAATGGTTTCAGTGTGTGGGGAAGGGGTTTCGCTGTGTGTGGAAAGTGTTTCAGTGTGGGGTGAAGGGGTTTCAGTGTGTGGGGAGGGGTTTCACTGTGTGTGGAATGTGTTTCAGTGTGTGGGGAAGGGGTTTCAGTGTGTGGGGAAGGGTTTCCGTGTGTGGGGAAGGGTTTCAGTGTGTGGGGAAGGGGTTTCAGTGTGTGGGGAAGGGTTTCAGTGTGTGGGGAAGGGTTTCAGTGTGTGGGGAAGGGGTTTCAGTATGTGGGGAAGGGGATTCAGTATGTGGGGAAGGGTTTCAGTGTGTGGGGAATGGTTTCAGTGTGTGGGGAATGGTTTCAGCTTGTGGGGAATGGGTTCCAGTGTGTGGGGAAGGATTTCAGTGTGTGGGGAAGGGTTTCAGTGTGTGGGGAAGTGTTTCAGTGTGTGGGGAAGGGGTTTCAGTGTGTGGGGAAGTGTTTCAGTGTGTGGGTATGGGTTTCAGTGTGTGGGCAAGAGGTTTCAGTGTGTGGGGATGGGTTTCAGTTTGTGGGGAAGGGTTTCAGTGTGTGGGGAAGGAGTTACAGTGTGTGGGGAAGGTGTTTCACTGTGTGGGGACGGGGTTTCAGTGTGTGGGGTAGGGGTTTCAGTGTGTAGGGTCGGCGTTTCAGTGTGTGTTGAAGAGTTTCAGTGTGTGGGAAGGTGTTTCAGTGTGTGCGGAAGGGGCTTCACTGTGTGGGGATGGGTTTTCAGTGTGTGGGGAAGATGTTTCAGTGTGTGGGGACGGGGTTTCTGTGTGTGGGGAATGGTTTCAGTGTGTGGGGAATGGGTTTCAGTGTGTGGGGAAGGGGTTTCACTCTGTGGGGAATGGTTTCTGTGTGTTGGGAAGGGTTGCAGTGTGTGGGGAAGGGGTTTCAGTGTGTGGGGAATGGTTTCACTGTGTGGGGAACGTGTTGCAGTGTGTGGGGAATGGTTTCAGTGTGTGGGGAAAGGGTTTCACTGTGTGGGGAATTGGTTTCAGTGTGTGGGGAAGGGGTTTCAGTGTGTGGGGAATGGTTTCAGTGAGTGTGGAAGGGGTTTCAGTGCGTGGGGAAGGGGTTTCAGTGTGTGTGGAAGTGGTTTCAGTGTGTGGGGAATGGTTTCAGTGTGTGGGGAAGGGGTTTCAGTGTGTGTTGAAGGGGTTTCAGTGTGTGGGGAATGTGGTTCAGTGTGTGGGGAAGGGGTGTCAGTGTGTGGGGAATGGTTTCAGTGTGTGGAGAAGGGGTTTCACTGTTTGGGGAAGGGGTTTCAGTGTGTGGGGAATGGTTTCAGAGTGTGGGGAAGGGGTTTCAGTGTGTGGGGAAGTGGTTTCAGTGTGTGGGGAAGGGGTTTCAGTGCGTGGGGATGGGGTTTCAGTGTGTGGGGAAGGGGATTCAGTGTGTGGGGAAGGGTTTCAGTGTGTGGGGAAGGGTTTCACTGTGCGGGGAAGGTGTTTCAGTGTGTGGGGAAGGGTTTCAGTGTGTGGGGAAGGGGTCTCAGTATGTGGGGAAGGGGTTTCAGTATGTGGGGAAGGGTTTCAGTGGGTGGGGAATGGTTTCAGTGTGTGGGGAATGGTTTCAGCTTGTGGGGAAGGGGTTCCAGAGTGTGGGGAAGGATTTCAGTGTGTGGGGAAGGGTTTCAGTGTGTGGGGAAGTGTTTCAGTGTGTGGGGAAGGGGTTTCAGTGTGTGGGGAAGTGTTTCAGTGTGTGGGTATGGGTTTCAGTGTGTGGGGAAGGGTTTCAGTGTGTGGGGAAGTAGTTTCACTGTGTGGGGAATGGTTTCAGTGTGTGGGGAAGGGGTTTCGCTGTGTGTGGAAGGTGTTTCAGTGTGGGGTGAAGGGGTTTCAGTGTGTGGGGAGGGGTTTCACTGTGTGTGGAATGTGTTTCAGTGTGTGGGGAAGGGGTTTGAGTGTGTGGGGAAGGGTTTCAGTGTGTGGGGAAGGGTTTCAGTGTGTGGGGAAGGGGTTTCAGTGTGTGGGGAAGGGTTTGTGTGAGTGTGGAAGGGTTTCACTGTGCGGGGAAAGTGTTTCACTGTGTGGGGAAGGGTTTCAGTGTGTGGGGAAGGGGTTTCAGTATGTGGGGAAGGGGTTTCAGTATGTGGGGAAGGGTTTCAGTGTGTGGGGAATGGTTTCAGTGTGTGGGGAATGGTTTCAGCTTGTGGGGAAGGGGTTCCAGTGTGTGGGGAAGGATTTCAGTGTGCGGGGAAGGGTTTCAGTGTGTGGGGAAGTGTTTCAGTGTGTGGGGAAGGGGTTTCAGTGTGTGGGGAAGTGTTTCAGTGTGTGGGTATGGGTTTCAGTGTGTGGGGAAGGGTTTCAGTGTGTGGGGAAGGAGTTTCAGTGTGTGGGGAAGGTGTTTCACTGTGTGGGGACGGGGTTTCAGTGTGTGGGGTAGGGGATTCAGTGTGTAGGGTCGGCGTTTCAGTGTGTGGGGAAGGGTTTCAGTGTGTGGGAAGGTGTTTCAGTGTGTGCGGAAGGGGTTTCACTGTGTGGGGATGGGTTTTCAGTGTGTGGGGAAGATGTTTCAGTGTGTGGGGACGGGGTTTCTGTGTGTGGGGAATGGTTTCAGCGTGTGGGGAATGGTTTCAGTGTGTGGGGAACGGGTTTTACTGTGTGGGGAATGGTTTCAGTGAGTGGGGAAGGGTTTCAGTGTGTGGGGAATGGTTTCAGTGTGGGGAATGGTTTCAGTGTGTGGGGAAGGGGTTTCACTGTGTGGGGAATGGTTTCAGTGTGTGGGGAAGGGGTTTCAGTGTGTGGGGAAGGGGTTTCACTCTGTGGGGAATGGTTTCTGTGTGTTGGGATGGGTTGCAGTGTGTGGGGAAGGGGTTTCAGTGTGTGGGGAATGGTTTCACTGTGTGGGGAAGGTGTTGCAGTGTGTGGGGAATCGTTTCAGTGTGTGGGGAACGGGTTTCACTGTGTGGGGAATGGGTTTCAGTGTGTGGGGAAGGGGTTACAGTGTGTGGGGAATGGTTTCAGTGTGTGGGGAAGGGGTTTCAGTGCGTGGGGAAGGGGTTTCAGTGTGTGTGGAAGTGGTTTCAGTGTGTGGGGAATGGTTTCAGTGTGTGGGGAAGGGGTTTCAGTGTGTGTGGAAGGGGTTTCAGTGTGTGGGGAATGTGGTTTAGTGTGTGGGGAAGGGGTGTCAGTGTGTGGGGAATCGTGTCAGTGTGTGGAGAAGGGGTTTCACTGTTTGGGGAAGGGGTTTCAGTGTGTGGGGAATGGTTTCAGTGTGTGGGGAAGGGGTTTCAGTGTGTGGGGAAGTGGTTTCAGGGTGTGGGGAAGGGGTTTCAGTGTGTGGTGATGGGGTTTCAGTGTGTGGGGAAGGGGATTCAGTGTGTGGGAAATGGTTTCAGTGTGTGGGGACGGGTCTCAGTGTGTGGGGAAGGGTTTCAGTGTGTGGGGAAGGGGTTTCACTGTGTGGGGAAGGTCTATCAGTGTGTGGGGAATGGTTTCAGTGTGTGGGGAAGGTATTCAGTGTGAGGGGAAGGGGTTTCACTGTGAGGGGAAGGGTTTTCAGTGTGTGGAGAATGGTTTCACTGTGTGGGGAATGGTTTCAGTGTGTGGCGAAGGGGTTTCACTGTGTGTGGAAGGTGTTTCAGTGTGGGGTGAAGGGGTTTCAGTGTGTGGGGAGTGGTTTCACTGTGTGTGGAATGTGTTTCAGTGTGTGGGGCAGGGGTTTCAGTGTGTGGGGAAGGGTTTCAGTGTGTGGGGAAGGGGTTTCAGTGTGTGGGGAAGGGTTTCAGTGTGTGGGGAATGGTTTCAGCTTGTGGGGAAGGGGTTCCAGTGTGTGGGGAAGGATTGCAGTGTGTGGGGAAGGGTTTCAGTGTGTGGGGATGTGTTTCAGTGTGTGGGGAAGGGGTTTCAGTGTGTGGGGAAGTGTTTCAGTGTGTGGGTATGGGTTTCAGTGTGTGGGGAAGGGTTTCGGTGTGTGGGGAAGGAGTTTCAGTGTGTGGGGAAGGTGTTTCACTGGGTAGGGACGGGGTTTCAGTGTATGGGGTAGGGATTTCAGTTTGTGGGGAATGGTTTCAGTGTGTGGGGACGGCGTTTCAGTGTGTGCGGAAGGGGTTTCACTGTGTGGGGATGGGTTTTCAGTGTGTGGGGAAGATATTTCAGTGTGTGGGGACTGGGTTTCTGTGTGTGGGGAAGGGGTTTCCGTATGTGGGGAAAGGGTTTCTGTGTGTGGGGAAGGGGTTTCCCTGTGTGGGGAAGGGGTTTCAGTGTGTAGAGAAGGGGTTTCAGTGTGTGGGGAATGGTTTCCCTGTGTGGGGCAAGGGTTTCATTGTGTGAGGAAGGGGGTTTCAGTGTGTGGGGAAGGGGATTCACTGTGTGAGGAAGGGGTTTCAGTGTTTGGGGAAGGGGATTCGGTGTGTGGGGACGTTGTTTCAGTGTGTGGGGAAGGGGTTTCAGTGTGTGGGGAAGGGGTTTCAGTGTGTGGGGAAGGGGTTTCAGTGCGTGGGGAAGGGGATTCAGTGTGTGGGAAATGGTTTCAGTGTGTGGGGACGGGTCTCAGTGTGTGGGGAAGGGTTTCAGTGTGTGGGGAAGGGGTTTCACTGTGTGGGGAAGGTGTATCAGTGTGTGGGGAATGGTTTCAGTGTGTGGGGAAGGTATTCAGTGTGTGCGGAAGGGGTTTCACTGTGAGGGGAAGGGTTTTCAGTGTGTGGGGAATGGTTTCACTGTGTGGGGAATGGTTTCAGTGTGTGGCGAAGGGGTTTCACTGTGTGTGGAAGATGTTTCAGTGTGGGGTGAAGGGGTTTCAGTGTGTGTGGAATGTGTTTCAGTGTGTGGGGCAGGGGTTTCAGTGTGTGGGGAAGGGTTTCATTGTGTGGGGAAGGGTTTCAGTGCGTGGGGAAGGGGATTCAGTGTGTGGGAAATGGTTTCAGTGTGTGGGGACGGGTCTCAGTGTGTGGGGAAGGGTTTCAGTGTGTGGGGAAGGGGTTTCACTGTGTGGGGAAGGTGTATCAGTGTGTGGGGAATGGTTTCAGTGTGTGGGGAAGGTATTCAGTGTGTGCGGAAGGGGTTTCACTGTGAGGGGAAGGGTTTTCAGTGTGTGGGGAATGGTTTCACTGTGTGGGGAATGGTTTCAGTGTGTGGCGAAGGGGTTTCACTGTGTGTGGAAGATGTTTCAGTGTGGGGTGAAGGGGTTTCAGTGTGTGTGGAATGTGTTTCAGTGTGTGGGGCAGGGGTTTCAGTGTGTGGGGAAGGGTTTCAGTGTGTGGGGAAGGGTTTCAGTGTGTGGGGAAGGGGTTTCAGTGTGTGGGGAAGGGTTTCAGTGTTTGGGGAAGGGCTTCACTGTGCGGGGAAGGTGTTTCAGTGTGTGGGGAAGGGTTTCAGTGTGTGGGGAAGGGGTTTCAGTATGTGGGGAAGGGGTTTCAGTATGTGGGGAAGGGTCTCAGTGTGTGGGGAATGGTTTCAGTGTGTGGGGAATGGTTTCAGCTTGTGGGGAAGGGGTTCCAGTGTGTGGGGAAGGATTTCAGTGTGTGGGGAAGGGTTTCAGTGTGTGGGGAAGTGTTTCAGTGTGTGGGGAAGGGGTTTCAGTGTGTGGGGAAGTGTTTCAGTGTGTGGGTATGGGTTTCAGTGTGTGGGGAAGGGTTTCGGTGTGTGGGGAAGGAGTTTCAGTGTGTGGGGAAGGTGTTTCACTGGGTAGGGACGGGGTTTCAGTGTATGTGGTAGGGGTTTCAGTGTGTCGGGTCGGGGTTTCAGTGTGTGGGGAAGGGTTTCAGTGTGTGGGGACGGGGTTTCAGTGTGTGCGGAAGGGCTTTCACTGTGTGGGGATGGGTTTTCAGTGTGTGGGGAAGGGGTTTCAGTGTGTGGGGAAGGGGTTTCACTGTTTGGGGAAGGGGTTTCAGTGTGTGGGGAATGGTTTCAGTGTGTGGTGAAAGGATTTCAGTGTGTGAGGAAGGTGATTCAGTGTGTGGAGAAGGGGATTCTCTGTGTGGGGAAGGGGTTTCAGTGTGTGGGGAATGGTTTCAGTGTGTGGGGAAGGGTTTCAGTGTGTGGGGAATGGTTTCAGTGTGTGGGGCATGGTTTCAGCATGTGGGGAAGGGGTTTCAGTGCGTGGGGAAGGATTTCAGTGTGTGGGGAGGGGTTTCACTATGTGTGGAATGTGTTTTAGTGTGTGGGGAAGGGGTTTCAGTGTGTGGGGAAGGATTTCAGTGTTTGGGAAAGGGTTTCAGTTTGTGGGGAAGGGGTTTCAGTGTGTGGGGAAGGGTTTCAGTGTGTGGGGAAGGGTTTCAGTGTGTGGGGAAGGTGTTTCAGTGTGTGGGGAAGGGGATTCAGTGTGTGGGGAAGTGTTTCAGTGTGTGGGGAAAGGATTTCAGTATGTGGGGAAGGTGATTCAGGGTGTGGGGAAGGGTATTCTCTGCGTGGGGAAGGGGTTTCATTGTGTGGGGAAGGGGTTTCAGTGTGTGGGGAAGGGGTTTCAGTGTGTGGGGAATGGTTTCAGTGTGTGGGGAAGGGGTTTCAGTGTGTGGGGAAAGGGTTTCAGTGTGTGTGGAAGGGGTTTCAATGTGTGGGGAATGGTTTCAGTGTGTGGGAAAGGGGTTTCAGTGTGTGTGGAAGGGGTTTCAGTGTGTGGGGAATGTGGTTCAGTGTGTGGGGAAGGGGTTTCAGTGTGTGGGGAATGGTTTCAGTGTGTGGGGAAGGGGTTTCACTGTGTGGGGAAGGGGTTTCAGTGTGTGGGGAAAGGTTTCAGTGTGTGGGGAAGGGGTTTCAGTGTGTGGGGAAGGGTTTCTGTGTGTGGGGAAGGGGTTTCAGTGTGTGGGGATGGGGTTTCAGTGTGTGGGGAAGTGGATTCAGTGTGTCGGAAATGGTTTCAGTGTGTGGGGACGGGTTTCAGTGTGTGGGGAAGGGTTTCAGTGAGTGGGGAAGGGGTTTCACTGTGTGGGGAAGGTGTATCAGTGTGTGGGGAATGGTTTCACTGTGTGTGGAATAGTTTCAGTGTGTGGGGAAGGGGTTTCACTCTGTGTGGAAGGTGTTTCAGTGTGGGGTGAAGGGGTTTCAGTATGTGGGGTGGGGTTTCACTGTGTGTGGACTGTGTTTCAGTGTGTGGGGAAGGGGTTTCAGTGTGTGGGGAAGGGTTTCAGTGTGTGGGGAAGGGTTTCAGTGTGTGGGGAAGGGGTTTCAGTGTGTGGGAAGGGTTTCAGTGTCTGGGGAAGGGTTTCACTGTGCGGGGAAGGTGTTTCAGTGTGTGGGGAAGGGTATTCACTGTGTGGGGAAGGGTTTCCGTGTGTGGGGAAGGGTTTCAGTGTGTGGGGAAGGGGTTTCAGTATGTGGGGAAGGGGTTTCAGTGTGTGGGGAATGGTTTCAGTGTGTGGGGAATGGTTTCAGCGTGTGGGGAAGGGGTTTCAGTGTGTGGGGAAGGAGTTCAGTTTGTTGGGAAGGGTTTCAGTGTGTGGGGAAGTGTTTCAGTGTGTGGGGAAGGGGTTTCAGTGTGTGGGGAAGGGGTTTCAGTGTGTGGGGACGGGGTTTCAGTGTGTGCGGAAGGGGTTTCACTGTGTGGGGCTGGGTTTTCAGTGTGTGGGGAAGATATTTCAGTGTGTGGGGACTGAGTTTCTGTGTGTGGGGAAGGGGTTTCCGTGTGTGGGGAAAGGGTTTCAGTGTGTGGGGAAGGGGTTTCACTGTGTGCTGAAGGGGTTTCAGTGTGTGGGGAAGAGGTTTCAGTGTGTGGGGAATGGTTTCACTGTGTGGGGCAAGGGTTTCAGTGTGTGAGGAAGGGGTTTCAGTGTGTGGGGAAGGGGATTCACTGTGTGAGGAAGGGGTTTCAGTGTTTGGGGAAGGGGATTCGGTGTGTGGGGACGTTGTTTCAGTGTGTGGGGAAGGGGTTTCAGTGTGTGGGGAAGGGGTTTCAGTGTGTGGGGAAGGGGTTTCAGTGCGTGGGGAATGGTTTCAGTGTGTGGGGACGGGTTTCAGTGTGTGGGGAAGGGGTTTCAGTGTGTGGGGAAGGGGTTTCACTGTGTGGGGAAGGGGTTTCAGTGTGTGGGGAAGGGGTTTCACTGTTTGGGGAAGGGGTTTCAGTGTGTGGGGAATGGTTTCAGTGTGTGGTGAAAGGATTTCAGTGTGTGGGGAAGGTGATTCAGTGTGTGGAGAAGGGGATTCTCTGTGTGGGGAAGGGGTTTCAGTGTGTGGGGAAGGGGTTTCAGAGTGTGTGGAAGGGGTTTCAGTGTGTGGGGAATGGTTTCAGTGTGTGGGGAAGGGTTTCAGTGTGTGGGGAATGGTTTCAGTGTGTGGGGAATGGTTTCAGCATGTGGGGAATGGGTTTCAGTGCGTGGGGAAGGATTTCAGTGTGTGGGGAGGGGTTTCACTATGTGTGGAATGTGTTTCAGTGTGTGGGGAAGGGTTTCAGTGTGTGGGGAAGGGGTTTCAGTGTGTGGGGAAGGGTTTCAGTGTGTGGGGAAGGGTTTCAGTGTGTGGGGAAGGTGTTTCAGTGTGTGGGGAAGGGGATTCAGTGTGTGGGGAAGTGTTTCAGTGTGTGGGGAAAGGATTTCAGTATGTGGGGAAGGTGATTCAGGGTGTGGGGAAGGGTATTCTCTGTGTGGAGAAGGGGTTTCATTGTGTGGGGAAGGTGTTTCAGTGTGTGGGGAAGGGGTTTCAGTGTGTGGGGAATGGTTTCAGTGTGTGGGGAAGGGGTTTCAGTGTGTGAGGAAGGGGTTTCAGTGTGTGTGGAAGGGGTTTCAATGTGTGGGGAATGGTTTCAGTGTGTGGGGAAGGGGTTTCAGTGTGTGGGGAAAGGTTTCAGTGTGTGGGGAAGGGGTTTCAGTGTGTGGGGAAGGGTTTCTGTGTGTGGGGAAGGGGTTTCAGTGTGTGGGGATGGGGTTTCAGTGTGTGGGGAAGTGGATTCAGTGTGTCGGAAATGGTTTCAGTGTGTGGGGACGGGTTTCAGTGTGTGGGGAAGGGTTTCAGTGAGTGGGGAAGGGGTTTCACTGTGTGGGGAAGGTGTATCAGTGTGTGGGGAATGGTTTCACTGTGTGTGGAATGGTTTCAGTGTGTGGGGAAGGGGTTTCACTGTGTGTGGAAGGTGTTTCAGTGTGGGGTGAAGGGGTTTCAGTATGTGGGGTGGGGTTTCTCTGTGTGTGGAATGTGTTTCAGTGTGTGGGGAAGGGGTTTCAGTGTGTCGGGAAGGGTTTCAGTGTGTGGGGAAGGTTTTCAGTGTGTGGGGAAGGGGTTTCAGTGTGTGGGAAGGGTTTCAGTGTATGGGGAAGGGTTTCACTGTGCGGGGAAGGTGTTTCAGTGTGTGGGGAAGGGTATTCACTGTGTGGGGAAGGGTTTCCGTGTGTGGGGAAGGGTTTCAGTGTGTGGGGAAGGGGTTTCAGTATGTGGGGAAGGGGTTTCAGTGTGTGGGGAATGGTTTCAGTGTGTGGGGAATGGTTTCAGCGTGTGGGGAAGGGGTTTCAGTGTGTGGGGAAGGAGTTCAGTGTGTTGGGAAGGGTTTCAGTGTGTGGGGAAGTGTTTCAGTGTGTGGGGAAGGGGTTTCAGTGTGTGGGGAAGGGTTTCAGTGTGTGGGTATGGGATTCAGTGTGTGGGGAAGGGATTTCACTGTGTGGGGAAGGTGTATCAGTGTGTGGGGAATGGTTTCAGTGTGTGGGGAAGGTATTCAGTGTGTGGGGAAGGGGTTTCACTGTGAGGGGAATGGTTTCAGTGTGTGGGGACGGTGTTTCACTGTGTGTGGAAGGTGTTTCAGTGTGGGGTGAAGGGGTTTCAGTGTGTGGGGAGGGGTTTCAGTGTGTGGGGAAGGTGTTTCAGTGAGCGGGGTTAGGGTTAGGGTTAGGGTTAGGGTTAGGGTTAGGGTGAGGGTTAGGGTTAGGGTTAGTGTTAGGGTTAGGGAGTGGTCTACTCAGCCCCTGAGTCTGTGACACAGAGACAGGGGGCGGTCTACTCATCCGCTGAGTCTGTGACACAGAGACAGGGGGCGGTCTACTCATCCCCCGAGTGTATGATACAGAGACAGGGGGCGGTCCACTCATCCCCTGAGTTTGTGATAGAGAGACATGGGGCGGTCTACTCATCCCCTGAGTCTGTGACACAGAGACAGGGGGCGTTCCACTCATCCCCTGAGTCTGTGATACAGAGACAGGGGGCAGTCTACTCATCCCTTGAGTCTGTGATACGGAGACAGGGGGCGGTCTACTCATCCCCGAGTGTGTGATACAGAGAAAGGGGGCAGTATACTCATCGCCTCAGTTTGTGATACAGAGACAGGGGGCAGTCTACTCATCCCCTGAGTCTGTGATACGGAGACAGGGGGCGGTCTACTCATCCCCTCAGTTTGTGATACAGAGACAGGGGGCGGTCTACTCATCCCCTGAGTCTGTGATACAGTGACAGGGGGCGGTCTACTTATCCCCTCAGTTTGTGATACATAGACAGGGGGCGGTCTACTCATCCCCTGAGTCTGTGATACAGAGACAGGGGGGCAGTCTGCTCATCCACTGAGTGTGTGATACAAAGAAAGGGGACGGTCTACTCATCCCCTGAGTATGTGATAGAGAGACAGGGGGCGGTCTACTCATCCCCTGAGTCTGTGACACAGAGACGGGGAGCGGTCTACTCATCCCCTGAGTCTGTGACACAGTGACGGGGGGCGGTCTACTTATCCCCTCAGTTTGTGATACAGAGAAGTGGGACGGTCTACTCATCCCCTGAATTGGTGATAGTGAGACAGGGGGCGGTCTACCCATCCCCTGACTCTGTCATACAGTGACAGGGGGCGGTCTACTCATCCACTGAGTCTGTGATACAGAGACAGGGGGCGGTCTACTTATCCCCTCAGTTTGTGATACAGAGACAGGGGCCGCTCTACTCATCCCCTGAGTCTGTGATACAAAGACAGGGGACGATCTACTCATCCCCTCAGTTTGTAATACAGAGACAGGGGGCAGTCTACTCATCCCCTGAGTCTGTGAGACAGAGACAGGGGGCGGTCTACTCATTCCCTGAGTCTGTGCTACAGAGACAGGGGGCGGTCTACCTATCCCCTGAGTTTGTGATACAGAGACAGGGGGCGGTCTACTCATCCCCTGAGTCTGTGACACACAGACAGGGGGCGGTCTACTCATCCCCTGAGTCTGTGACACAGAGACAGGGGGCGGTCTACTCATCCCCTGAGTCTGCGACACAGAGACAGGGGGCGGTCCACTCATCCCCTGAGTCTGTGATACAGAGACAGGGGGCGGTCTACTCATCCCCGAGTGTGTGATACAGAGAAAGGGGGCAGTATACTCATCCCCTCAGTTTGTGATACAGAGACAGGGGGCCGTCTACTCATCCCCTGAGTCTGTAATATGGAGACAGGGGGCGGTCTACTGATCCCCTCAGTTTGTGATACAGAGACAGGGGGCGGTCTACTGATCCCCTGAGTCTGTGATACAGAGACATTGGGCACTCTGCTCATCCCCTCAGTTTGTGATACATAGACAGGGGGCGGTCTACTCATCCACTGAGTCTGTGATACAGAGACAGGGGGCAGTCTGCTCATCTACTGAGTGTGTGATACAAAGACAGGGGGCGGTCTACTCATCCCCTGAGTATGTGATAGAGAGACAGGGGGCGGTCTACTCATCCCCTGTGTCCGTGACACAGAGACGGGGGGCGGTCTACTGATCCCCTCAGTTTGTGATACAGAGACAGGGGGTGGTCTACTTATCCCCTCAGTTTGTGATACAGAGAAGTGGGACGGTCTACTCATCCCCTGAGTTTGTGATAGTGAGACAGGGGGCGGTCTACTCATCCCCTGAGTCTGTGATACAGTGACAGGGGGCGGTCTACTCATCCACTGAGTCTGTGAAACAGAGACAGGGGGCGGTCTACTTATCCCCTCATTTTGTGATACAGAGACAGGGGCCGCTCTACTCATCCCCTGAGTCTGTGATCCAAAGACAGGGGACGTTCTACTCATCCCCTCAGTTTGTGATACAGAGACAGGGGGCTGTCTACTCATCCCCTGAGTCTGTGAGACAGAGTCGGTGGGCGGTCTACTCATCCCCTGAGTCTGTGATGCAGAGACAGGGGGCGGTCTACTTATCCCCTCAGTTTGTGATCCAGAGACAGGGGGCGGTCTACTCATCCCCTGAGTCTGTGACACACAGACAGGGGGCGGTCTACTCATCCCCTGAGTCTGTGACACAGAGACAGGGGGCGGTCTACTCATCCCCTGAGTCTGTGACACAGAGGCAGGGGGCGGTCTACTCATCCCCAGAGTCTGTGACACAGAGACAGGGGGCGGTCTGCTCATCCCCTGAATCAATGATACAGAAACAGGGGACGGTGTACTCATCCCCTTAGTCTGTGATACAGAGACAGGGGGCGGTCTACTCATCCCCTGAGTCCGTGATACAGGAATGGTTTCAGTGTCTGGGGAAGGGGTTTCGCTGTGTGGGGAAGGGTTTCAGTGTGTGGGGTAGGGTGTCCGTGTGTGGGGAATGTTGTCACTGTGTGGGGAAGGGTTTCAGTGTGTGGGGAATGGTTTCAGTGTGTGGGGAATGATTTCAGTGTGCGGGGATAGGTTTCAGTGTGTGGGGAATAGTTTCAGTGTGTGGGGAAGTTGTTTCACTGTGTGGGGAATGTTATCAGTGTGTGGGGAAGGGGTTTCAGTGTGTGGGGAAGGGGTTTCACTGTGTGGGGAATGGTTTTAGTGTGTGGTGAAGGGTTTCAGTGTGTGGGGAAGGGGTTTCAGTGTGTGGGGAATGATTTCAGTGTGTGGGGAAGGGGTTTCAGTGTGTGGGGAATAGTTTCAGTGTGTGGGGAAGGGGTTTCACTGTGTGGGGAATGGTTTCAGTGTGTGGGGAAGGGTTTCAGTGTGTGGGGAATGGTTTCAGTGTGTGGGGAAGTGGTTTCACTGTATGGGGAATGGTTTCAGTGTGTGGGGAAGGGGTTTCAGTGTGTGTGGAAGGGGTTTCAGTGTGTGGGGAATGGTTTCAGTGTGTGTCGAAGTGGTTTCAGTGTGTGGGGAAGGGGGTTCAGTGTGTGGGAAATGGTTTCAGTGTGTGGGGACGGGTTTCAGTGCGTGGGGAAGCGTTTCAGTGTGTGGGGAAGGGGTTACACTCTGTGGGGAATGGTTTCAGTGTGTTGGGAAGGGTTTCAGTGTGTGGGGAAGGGGTTTCAGTGTGTGGGGAATGGTTTCAGTGTGTGGGGAAGGGGTTTCAGTGTGTGGGGAATGATTTCAGTGTGTGGGGAAGGGGTTTCAGTGTGTGGGGAATGGTTTCAGTGTGTGGGGAAGGGGTTTCACTGTGTGGGGAATGGTTTCAGTGTGTGGGGATGGGTTTCAGTGTGTGGGGAATGGTTTCAGTTTGTGGGGAAGTGGTTTCACTGTGTGGGGAATGGTTTCAGTGTGTGGGGAAGGGGTTTCAGTGTGTGTGGAAGGGGTTTCAGTGTGTGGGGAATGGTTTCAGTGTGTTTCGAAGTGGTTTCAGTGTGTGGGGAATGGTTTCAGTGTGTGAGGAATGGTTTCAGTGTGTGGGGAATGGTTTCAGCTTGTGGGGAAGGGTTTTACAGTTTGGGGACGGGGTTTCAGTGTGTGGGGAAGGGGATTCGGTGTGTGGGAAATGGTTTCACTGTGTGGGGACGGGTTTCAGTGTGTGGGGAAGCGTTTCAGTGTGCGGGGAAGGGGTTTCACTCTGTGGGGAATGGTTTCAGTGTGTTGGGAAGGGTTTCAGTGTGTGGGGAAGGGGTTTCAGTGTGTGGGGAATGGTTTCAGTGTGTGGGGAAGGTGTTGCAGTGTGTGGGGAATGGTTTCAGTGTGTGGGGAATGGGTTTCACTGTGTGGGGAATGGTTGCAGTGTGTGGGGAAGGGTTTCAGTGAGTGGGGAATGGTTTCAGAGTGTGGGGAATGGTTTCAGTGTGTGGGGAAGGGGTTTCACTGTGTGGGGAATGGTTTCAGTGTGTGGGGAAGTGGTTTCAGTGTGTGGGGAAGGGTTTCAGTGTGTGGGGAATGGTTTCAGTGTGTGGGGAATGGTTTCAGTGTGTGGGGAACGGGTTTTACTGTGTGGGGTAAGGTTTCAGTGTGTGGGGAATGGTTTCACTGTGTTGAGAAGGGTTTCAGTTTGTGGGGAATGGTTTCAGTGTGTGGGGAATGGTTTCAGTTTGTGGGGAAGGGGTTTCAATGTGTGGGGAATGGTTTCAGTGTGTGGGGAAGGGGTTTCAGTGTGTGGGGAAGGGGTTTCACTCTGTGGGGAATGGTTTCTGTGTGTGGGGACGGGTTCCAGTGTGTGGGGAAGGGTTTCAGTGTGTGGGGAAAGGGTTTCACTGTGTGGGGAAGGTGTATCAGTGTGTGGGGAATGGTTTCAGTGTGTGGGGAAGGTATTCAGTGTGTGGGGAAGGGTTTTCACTGTGAGGGGAAGGGTTTTCAGTGTGTGGGGAATGGTTTCACTGTGTGGCGAATGGTTTCAGTGTGTGGGGAAGGGGTTTCGCTGTGTGTGGAAGGTGTTTCAGTGTGGGGTGAAGGGGTTTCAGTGTGTGGGGAGGGGTTTCACTGTGTGTGGAATGTGTTTCAGTGTGTGGAAAAGGGGCTTCAGTGTGTGGGGAAGGGTTTCAGTGTGTGGGGAATGGTTTCAGTGTGTGGGGAAGGGGTTTCAGTGTGTGGGGAAGGGGTTTCAGTGTGTGGGGAAGGGTTTCACTGTGCGGGGAAGGTGTTTCACTGTGTGGGGAATGGTTTCAGTGTGTGGGGATGGGTTTCAGTGTGTGGGGAATGGTTTCAGTTTGTGGGGAAGTGGTTTCACTGTGTGGGGAATGGTTTCAGTGTGTGGGGAAGGGGTTTCAGTGTGTGTGGAAGGGGTTTCAGTGTGTGGGGAATGGTTTCAGTGTGTTTCGAAGTGGTTTCAGTGTGTGGGGAAATGTTTCAGTGTGTGAGGAATGGTTTCAGTGTGTGGGGAATGGTTTCAGTGTGTGGGGAAGGGATTTAATGTTTGGGGACGGGGTTTCAGTGTGTGGGGAAGGGGATTCGGTGTGTGGGAAATGGTTTCAGTGTGTGGGGACGGGTTTCAGTGTGCGGGGAAGGGGTTTCACTCTGTGGGAAATGGTTTCAGTGTGTGGGGAAGGGGTTTCAGTGTGTGGGGAATGGTTTCAGTGTGTGGGGAAGGTGTTGCAGTGTGTGGGGAATGGTTTCAGTGTGTGGGGAATGGGTTTCACTGTGTGGGGAATGGTTTCAGTGTGTGGGGAAGGGTTTCAGTGTGTGGGGAATGGTTTCAGAGTGTGGGGAATGGTTTCAGTGTGTGGGGAAGGGGTTTCACTGTGTGGGGAATGGTTTCAGTGTGTGGGGAAGTGGTTTCAGTGTGTGGGGAAGGGTTTCAGTGTGTGGGGAATGGTTTCAGTGTGTGGGGAATGGTTTCAGTGTGTGGGGAACGGGTTTTACTGTGTGGGGTAAGGTTTCAGTGTGTGGGGAATGGTTTCACTGTGTTGAGAAGGGTTTCAGTTTGTGGGGAATGGTTTCAGTGTGTGGGGAATGGTTTCAGTTTGTGGGGAAGGGGTTTCACTGTGTGGGGAATGGTTTCAGTGTGTGGGGAAGGGGTTTCAGTGTGTGGGGAAGGGGTTTCACTCTGTGGGGAATGGTTTCTGTGTGTGGGGACGGGTTCCAGTGTGTGGGGAAGGGTTTCAGTGTGTGGGGAAAGGGTTTCACTGTGTGGGGAAGGTGTATCAGTGTGTGGGGAATGGTTTCAGTGTGTGGGGAAGGTATTCAGTGTGTGGGGAAGGGTTTTGACTGTGAGGGGAAGGGTTTTCAGTGTGTGGGGAATGGTTTCACTGTGTGGGGAATGGTTTCAGTGTTTGGGGAAGGGGTTTCGCTGTGTGTGGAAGGTGTTTCAGTGTGGGGTGAAGGGGTTTCAGTGTGTGGGGAGGGGTTTCACTGTGTGTGGAATGTGTTTCAGTGTGTGTAAAAGTGGCTTCAGTGTGTGGGGAAGGGTTTCAGTGTGTGGGGAAGGGGTTTCAGTGTGTGGGGAAGGGTTTCACTGTGCGGGGAATGTGTTTCAGTGTGTGGGGAAGGGTTTCAGTGTGTGGGGAAGGGGTTTCAGTATGTGGGGAAGGGGTTTCAGTATGTGGGGAAGGGTTTCAGTGTGTGGGGAATGATTTCAGTGTGTGGGGAATGGTTTCAGCCTGTGGGGAAGGGGTTCCAGTGTGTGGGGAAGGATTTCAGTGTGTGGGGAAGGGTTTCAGTGTGTGGGGAAGTGTTTCAGTGTGTGGGGAAGGGGTTTCAGTGTGTGGGGAAGTGTTTCAGTGTGTGGGTATGGGTTTCGGTGTTTGGGGAAGGGTTTCAGTGTGTGGGGAAGGAGTTTCAGTGTGTGGGGAAGGTGTTTCACTGTGTGGGGACGGTGTTTCAGTGTGTGGGGTAGGGGTTTCAGTGTGTAGGGTCGGCGTTTCAGTGTGTGGGAAAGGGTTTCAGTGTGTGGGAAGGTGTTTCAGTGTGTGCGGAAGGGGTTTCACTGTGTGGGGATGGGTTTTCAGTGTGTGGGGAAGATGTTTCAGTGTGTGGGGACGGGGTTTCTGTGTGTGGGGAATGGTTTCAGTGTGTGGGGAATGGTTTCAGTGTGTGGGGAACGGGTTTTACTGTGTGGGGTAAGGTTTCAGTGTGTGGGGAATGGTTTCACTGTGTGGAGAAGGGTTTCAGTGTGTGGGGAATGGTTTCAGTGTGTGGGGAATGGTTTCAGTGTGTGGGGAAGGGGTTTCACTGTGTGGGGAATGGTTTCAGTGTGTTGGGAAGGGGTTTCAGTGTGTGGGGAAGGGGTTTCACTCTGTGGGGAATGGTTTCTGTGTGTTGGGAAGGGTTGCAGTGTGTGGGGAAGGGGTTTCAGTGTGTGGGGAATGGTTTCAGTGTGTGGGGAAGGTGTTGCAGTGTGTGGGGAATGGTTTCAGTGTGTGGGGAATGGGTTTCACTGTGTGGGGAATGGGTTTCAGTGTGTGTGGAAGGGGTTTCAGTGTGTGGGGAATGGTTTCAGTGTGTGGGGAATGGGTTTCACTGCGTGGGGAAGGGGTTTCAGTGTGTGTGGAAGTGGTTTCAGTGTGTGGGGAATGGTTTCAGTGTGTGGGGAAGGGGTTTCAGTGTGTGTGGAAGGGGTTTCAGTGTGTGGGGAATGTGGTTCAGTGTGTGGGGAAGGGGTGTCAGTGTGTGGGGAATGGTTTCAGTGTGTGGAGAAGGGGTTTCACTGTTTGGGGAAGGGGTTTCAGTGTGTGGGGAATGGTTTCAGTGCGTGGGGAAGGGGTTTCAGTGTGTGGGGAAGTGGTTTCAGTGTGTGGGGAAGGGGTTTCAGTGTGTGGGGATGGGGTTTCAGTGTGTAGGGAAGGGGATTCAGTGTGTGGGGAAGGGTTTCAGTGTGTGGGGAAGGGTTTCACTGTGCGGGGAAGGGTTTCAGTGTGTGGGGAAGGAGTTTCAGTGTGTGGGGAAGGTGTTTCACTGTGTGGGGACGGTGTTTCAGTGTGTGGGGTAGGGGTTTCAGTGTGTAGGGTCGGCGTTTCAGTGTGTGGGAAAGGGTTTCAGTGTGTGGGAAGGTGTTTCAGTGTGTGCGGAAGGGGTTTCACTGTGTGGGGATGGGTTTTCAGTGTGTGGGGAAGATGTTTCAGTGTGTGGGGACGGGGTTTCTGTGTGTGGGGAATGGTTTCAGTGTGTGGGGAATGGTTTCAGTGTGTGGGGAACGGGTTTTACTGTGTGGGGTAAGGTTTCAGTGTGTGGGGAATGGTTTCACTGTGTGGAGAAGGGTTTCAGTGTGTGGGGAATGGTTTCAGTGTGTGGGGAATGGTTTCAGTGTGTGGGGAAGGGGTTTCACTGTGTGGGGAATGGTTTCAGTGTGTTGGGAAGGGGTTTCAGTGTGTGGGGAAGGGGTTTCACTCTGTGGGGAATGGTTTCTGTGTGTTGGGAAGGGTTGCAGTGTGTGGGGAAGGGGTTTCAGTGTGTGGGGAATGGTTTCAGTGTGTGGGGAAGGTGTTGCAGTGTGTGGGGAATGGTTTCAGTGTGTGGGGAATGGGTTTCACTGTGTGGGGAATGGGTTTCAGTGTGTGTGGAAGGGGTTTCAGTGTGTGGGGAATGGTTTCAGTGTGTGGGGAATGGGTTTCACTGCGTGGGGAAGGGGTTTCAGTGTGTGTGGAAGTGGTTTCAGTGTGTGGGGAATGGTTTCAGTGTGTGGGGAAGGGGTTTCAGTGTGTGTGGAAGGGGTTTCAGTGTGTGGGGAATGTGGTTCAGTGTGTGGGGAAGGGGTGTCAGTGTGTGGGGAATGGTTTCAGTGTGTGGAGAAGGGGTTTCACTGTTTGGGGAAGGGGTTTCAGTGTGTGGGGAATGGTTTCAGTGCGTGGGGAAGGGGTTTCAGTGTGTGGGGAAGTGGTTTCAGTGTGTGGGGAAGGGGTTTCAGTGTGTGGGGATGGGGTTTCAGTGTGTAGGGAAGGGGATTCAGTGTGTGGGGAAGGGTTTCAGTGTGTGGGGAAGGGTTTCACTGTGCGGGGAAGGTGTTTCAGTGTGTGGGGAAGGGTTTCAGTGTGTGGGGAAGGGGTTTCAGTATGTGGGGAAGGGGTTTCAGTATGTGGGGAAGGGTTTCAGTGTGTGGGGAATGGTTTCAGTGTGTGGGGAATGGTTTCAGCTTGTGGGGAAGGGGTTCCAGTGTGTGGGGAAGGATTTCAGTGTGTGGGGAAGGGTTTCAGTGTGTGGGGAAGTGTTTCAGTGTGTGGGGAAGGGGTTTCAGTGTGTGGGGAATGGTTTCAGTGTGTGGGGAAGGGTTTCAGTGTGTGGGTATGGGTTTCAGTGTGTGGGGAAGGAGTTTCAGTGTGTGGGGAAGGTGTTTCACTGTGTGGGGACGGGGTTTCAGTGTGTGGGGTAGGGGTTTCAGTGTGTAGGGTCGGGGTTTCAGTGTGTGGGGAAGGGTTTCAGTGTGTGGGAAGGTGTTTCATTGTGTGCGGAAGGGGTTTCACTGTGTGGGGATGGGTTTTCAATGTGTGGGGAAGATGTTTCAGTGTGTGGGGACGGGATTTCTGTGTGTGGGGAACGGTTTCAGTGTGTGGGGAATGGTTTCAGTGTGTGGGGAACGGGTTTTACTGTGTGGGGTAAGGTTTCAGTGTGTGGGGAATGGTTTCACTGTGTGGAGAAGGGTTTCAGTGTGTGGGGAATGGTTTCAGTGTGTGGGGAAGGGGTTTCACTCTCTGGGGAATGGTTTCTGTGTGTTGGGAAGGGTTGCAGTGTGTGGGGAAGGGGTTTCAGTGTGTGGGGAATGGTTTCACTGTGTCGGGAAGGTGTTGCAGTGTGTGGGGAATGGTTTCAGTGTGTGGGGAATGGGTTTCACTGTGGTGGGAATGGGTTTCAGTGTGTGGGGAAGGGGTTTCAGTGTGTGGGTAATGGTTTCAGTGTGTGGGGAAGAGGTTTCAGTGCGTGGGGAAGGGGTTTCAGTGTGTGTGGAAGTGGTTTCAGTGTGTGGGGAATGGTTTCAGTGTGTGGGGAAGGGGTTTCAGTGTGTGTGCAAGGGGTTTCAGTGTGTGGGGAATGTGGTTCAGTGTGTGGGGAAGGGGTGTCAGTGTGTGGGGAATGGTTTCAGTGTGTGGAGAAGGGGTTTCACTGTTTGGGGAAGGGGTTTCAGTGTGTGGGGAATGGTTTCAGTGTGTGGGGAAGGGGTTTCAGTGTGTGGGGAAGGGGTTTCAGTATGTGGGGAAGGGGTTTCAGTATGTGTGGAATGGTTTCAGTGTGTTTCGAAGTGGTTTTAGTGTGTGGGGAAGGGTTTCAGTGTGTGGGGAATGGTTTCAGTGTGTGGGGAATGGTTTCAGTGTGTGGGGAAGGGTTTTACAGTTTGGGGACGGGGTTTCAGTGTGTGGGGAAGGGGATTCAGTGTGTGTGTGAAATGGTTTCAGTGTGTGGGGACGGGTTTCAGTGTGTGGGGAATCGTTTCAGTGTGTGGGGAAGGGGTTTCACTCTGTGGGGAATGGTTTCAGTGTGTTGGGAAGGGTTTCAGTGTGTGGGGAAGGGGTTTCAGTGTGTGGGGAATGGTTTCAGTGTGTGGGGAAGGTGTTGCAGTGTGTGGGGAAGGTATTCAGTGTGTGGGGAAGGGGTTTCACTGTGAGGGGAATGGTTTCAGTGTGTGGGGACGGTGTTTCACTGTGTGTGGAAGGTGTTTCAGTGTGGGGTGAAGGGGTTTCAGTGTGTGGGGAGGGGTTTCAGTGTGTGGGGAAGGTGTTTCAGTGATCGGGGTTAGGGTTAGGGTTAGGGTTAGGGTTAGGGTTAGGGTGAGGGTTAGGGTTAGGGTTAGTGTTAGGGTTAGGGGGTGGTCTACTCAGCCCCTGAGTCTGTGACACAGAGACAGGGGGCGGTCTACTCATCCGCTGAGTCTGTGACACAGAGACAGGGGGCGGTCTACTCATCCCCCGAGTGTATGATACAGAGACAGGGGGCGGTCCACTCATCCCCTGAGTTTGTGATAGAGAGACATGGGGCGGTCTACTCATCCCCTGAGTCTGTGACACAGAGACAGGGGGCGTTCCACTCATCCCCTGAGTCTGTGATACAGAGACAGGGGGCAGTCTACTCATCCCTTGAGTCTGTGATACGGAGACAGGGGGCGGTCTACTCATCCCCGAGTGTGTGATACAGAGAAAGGGGGCAGTATACTCATCGCCTCAGTTTGTGATACAGAGACAGGGGGCAGTCTACTCATCCCCTGAGTCTGTGATACGGAGACAGGGGGCGGTCTACTCATCCCCTCAGTTTGTGATACAGAGACAGGGGGCGGTCTACTCATCCCCTGAGTCTGTGATACAGTGACAGGGGGCGGTCTACTTATCCCCTCAGTTTGTGATACATAGACAGGGGGCGGTCTACTCATCCCCTGAGTCTGTGATACAGAGACAGGGGGGCAGTCTGCTCATCCACTGAGTGTGTGATACAAAGAAAGGGGACGGTCTACTCATCCCCTGAGTATGTGATAGAGAGACAGGGGGCGGTCTACTCATCCCCTGAGTCTGTGACACAGAGACGGGGAGCGGTCTACTCATCCCCTGAGTCTGTGACACAGTGACGGGGGGCGGTCTACTTATCCCCTCAGTTTGTGATACAGAGAAGTGGGACGGTCTACTCATCCCCTGAATTGGTGATAGTGAGACAGGGGGCGGTCTACCCATCCCCTGACTCTGTCATACAGTGACAGGGGGCGGTCTACTCATCCACTGAGTCTGTGATACAGAGACAGGGGGCGGTCTACTTATCCCCTCAGTTTGTGATACAGAGACAGGGGCCGCTCTACTCATCCCCTGAGTCTGTGATACAAAGACAGGGGACGATCTACTCATCCCCTCAGTTTGTAATACAGAGACAGGGGGCAGTCTACTCATCCCCTGAGTCTGTGAGACAGAGACAGGGGGCGGTCTACTCATTCCCTGAGTCTGTGATACAGAGACAGGGGGCGGTCTACCTATCCCCTGAGTTTGTGATACAGAGACAGGGGGCGGTCTACTCATCCCCTGAGTCTGTGACACACAGACAGGGGGCGGTCTACTCATCCCCTGAGTCTGTGACACAGAGACAGGGGGCGGTCTACTCATCCCCTGATTCTGCGACACAGAGACAGGGGGCGGTCCACTCATCCCCTGAGTCTGTGATACAGAGACAGGGGGCGGTCTACTCATCCCCGAGTGTGTGATACAGAGAAAGGGGGCAGTATACTCATCCCCTCAGTTTGTGATACAGAGACAGGGGGCCGTCTACTCATCCCCTGAGTCTGTGATATGGAGACAGGGGGCGGTCTACTGATCCCCTCAGTTTGTGATACAGAGACAGGGGGCGGTCTACTGATCCCCTGAGTCTGTGATACAGAGACATAGGGCAGTCTGCTCATCCCCTCAGTTTGTGATACATAGACAGGGGGCGGTCTACTCATCCACTGAGTCTGTGATACAGAGACAGGGGGCAGTCTGCTCATCTACTGAGTGTGTGATACAAAGACAGGGGACGGTCTACTCATCCCCTGAGTATGTGATAGAGAGACAGGGGGCGGTCTACTCATCCCCTGTGTCCGTGACACAGAGACGGGGGGCGGTCTACTGATCCCCTCAGTTTGTGATACAGAGACAGGGGGTGGTCTACTTATCCCCTCAGTTTGTGATACAGAGAAGTGGGACGGTCTTCTCATCCCCTGAGTCTGTGATACAGTGACAGGGGGCGGTGTACTCATCCACTGAGTCTGTGATACAGAGACAGGGGGCGGTCTACTTATCCCCTCATTTTGTGATACAGAGACAGGGGCCGCTCTACTCATCCCCTGAGTCTGTGATACAAAGACAGGGGACGTTCTACTCATCCCCTCAGTTTGTGATACAGAGACAGGGGGCTGTCTACTCATCCCCTGAGTCTGTGAGACAGAGTCGGTGGGCGGTCTACTCATCCCCTGAGTCTGTGATGCAGAGACAGGGGGCGGTCTACTCATCCCCTCAGTTTGTGACACACAGACAGGGGGCGGTCTACTCATCCCCTGAGTCTGTGACACAGAGACAGGGGGCGGTCTACTCATCCCCTGAGTCTGTGACACAGAGGCAGGGGTCGGTCTACTCATCCCCAGAGTCTGTGACACAGAGACAGGGGGCGGTCTGCTCATCCCCTGAATCAATGATACAGAAACAGGGGACGGTGTACTCATCCCCTTAGTCTGTGATACAGAGACAGGGGGCGGTCTACTCATCCCCTGAGTCCGTGATACAGGAATGGTTTCAGTGTCTGGGGAAGGGGTTTCGCTGTGTGGGGAAGGGTTTCAGTGTGTGGGGTAGGGTGTCCGTGTGTGGGGAATGTTGTCACTGTGTGGGGAAGGGTTTCAGTGTGTGGGGAATGGTTTCAGTGTGTGGGGAATGGTTTCAGTGTGCGGGGATAGGTTTCAGTGTGTGGGGAATAGTTTCAGTGTGTGGGGAAGTTGTTTCACTGTGTGGGGAATGTTATCAGTGTGTGGGGAAGGGGTTTCAGTGTGTGGGGAAGGGGTTTCACTGTGTGGGGAATGGTTTTAGTGTGTGGTGAAGGGTTTCAGTGTGTGGGGAAGGGGTTTCAGTGTGTGGGGAATGATTTCAGTGTGTGGGGAAGGGGTTTCAGTGTGTGGGGAATAGTTTCAGTGTGTGGGGAAGGGGTTTCACTGTGTGGGGAATGGTTTCAGTGTGTGGGGAAGGGTTACAGTGTGTGGGGAATGGTTTCAGTGTGTGGGGAAGTGGTTTCACTGTATGGGGAATGGTTTCAGTGTGTGGGGAAGGGGTTTCAGTGTGTGTGGAAGGGGTTTCAGTGTGTGGGGAATGGTTTCAGTGTGTGTCGAAGTGGTTTCAGTGTGTGGGGAAGGGGGTTCAGTGTGTGGGAAATGGTTTCAGTGTGTGGGGACGGGTTTCAGTGCGTGGGGAAGCGTTTCAGTGTGTGGGGAAGGGGTTACACTCTGTGGGGAATGGTTTCAGTGTGTTGGGAAGGGTTTCAGTGTGTGGGGAAGGGGTTTCAGTGTGTGGGGAATGGTTTCAGTGTGTGGGGAAGGGGTTTCAGTGTGTGGGGAATGATTTCAGTGTGTGGGGAAGGGGTTTCAGTGTGTGGGGAATGGTTTCAGTGTGTGGGGAAGGGGTTTCACTGTGTGGGGAATGGTTTCAGTGTGTGGGGATGGGTTTCAGTATGTGGGGAATGGTTTCAGTTTGTGGGGAAGTGGTTTCACTGTGTGGGGAATGGTTTCAGTGTGTGGGGAAGGGGTTTCAGTGTGTGTGGAAGGGGTTTCAGTGTGTGGGGAATGGTTTCAGTGTGTTTCGAAGTGGTTTCAGTGTGTGGGGAATGGTTTCAGTGTGTGAGGAATGGTTTCAGTGTGTGGGGAATGGTTTCAGCTTGTGGGGAAGGGTTTTACAGTTTGGGGACGGGGTTTCAGTGTGTGGGGAAGGGGATTCGGTGTGTGGGAAATGGTTTCAGTGTGTGGGGACGGGTTTCAGTGTGTGGGGAAGCGTTTCAGTGTGCGGGGAAGGGGTTTCACTCTGTGGGGAATGGTTTCAGTGTGTTGGGAAGGGTTTCAGTGTGTGGGGAAGGGGTTTCAGTGTGTGGGGAAGGGGTTTCAGTGTGTGGGGAATGGTTTCAGTGTGTGGGGAAGGGGTTTCAGTGTGTGGGGAATGATTTCAGTGTGTGGGGAAGGGGTTTCAGTGTGTGGGGAATGGTTTCAGTGTGTGGGGAAGGGGTTTCAGTGTGTGGGGAATGGTTTCAGTGTGTGGGGAATGGTTTCAGTGTGTGGGGAAGGTGTTGCAGTGTGTGGGGAACGGTTTCAGTGTGTGGGGAATGGGTTTCACTGTGTGGGGAATGGTTTCAGTGTGTGGGGAAGGGTTTCAGTGAGTGGGGAATGGTTTCAGAGTGTGGGGAATGGTTTCAGTGTGTGGGGAAGGGGTTTCACTGTGTGGGGAATGGTTTCAGTGTGTGGGGAAGTGGTTTCAGTGTGTGGGGAAGGGTTTCAGTGTGTGGGGAATGGTTTCAGTGTGTGGGGAATGGTTTCAGTGTGTGGGGAACGGGTTTTACTGTGTGGGGTAAGGTTTCAGTGTGTGGGGAATGGTTTCACTGTGTTGAGAAGGGTTTCAGTTTGTGGGGAATGGTTTCAGTGTGTGGGGAATGGTTTCAGTTTGTGGGGAAGGGGTTTCAATGTGTGGGGAATGGTTTCAGTGTGTGGGGAAGGGGTTTCAGTGTGTGGGGAAGGGGTTTCACTCTGTGGGGAATGGTTTCTGTGTGTGGGGACGGGTTCCAGTGTGTGGGGAAGGGTTTCAGTGTGTGGGGAAAGGGTTTCACTGTGTGGGGAAGGTGTATCAGTGTGTGGGGAATGGTTTCAGTGTGTGGGGAAGGTATTCAGTGTGTGGGGAAGGGTTTTCACTGTGAGGGGAAGGGTTTTCAGTGTGTGGGGAATGGTTTCACTGTGTGGCGAATGGTTTCAGTGTGTGGGGAAGGGGTTTCGCTGTGTGTGGAAGGTGTTTCAGTGTGGGGTGAAGGGGTTTCAGTGTGTGGGGAGGGGTTTCACTGTGTGTGGAATGTGTTTCAGTGTGTGGAAAAGGGGCTTCAGTGTGTGGGGAAGGGTTTCAGTGTGTGGGGAATGGTTGCAGTGTGTGGGGAAGGGGTTTCAGTGTGTGGGGAAGGGGTTTCAGTGTGTGGGGAAGGGTTTCACTGTGCGGGGAAGGTGTTTCACTGTGTGGGGAATGGTTTCAGTGTGTGGGGATGGGTTTCAGTGTGTGGGGAATGGTTTCAGTTTGTGGGGAAGTGGTTTCACTGTGTGGGGAATGGTTTCAGTGTGTGGGGAAGGGGTTTCAGTGTGTGTGGAAGGGGTTTCAGTGTGTGGGGAATGGTTTCAGTGTGTTTCGAAGTGGTTTCAGTGTGTGGGGAAATGTTTCAGTGTGTGAGGAATGGTTTCAGTGCGTGGGGAATGGTTTCAGTGTGTGGGGAAGGGATTTAAAGTTTGGGGACGGGGTTTCAGTGTGTGGGGAAGGGGATTCGGTGTGTGGGAAATGGTTTCAGTGTGTGGGGACGGGTTTCAGTGTGCGGGGAAGGGGTTTCACTCTGTGGGAAATGGTTTCAGTGTGTGGGGAAGGGGTTTCAGTGTGTGGCGAATGGTTTCAGTGTGTGGGGAAGGTGTTGCAGTGTGTGGGGAATGGTTTCAGTGTGTGGGGAATGGGTTTCACTGTGTGGGGAATGGTTTCAGTGTGTGGGGAAGGGTTTCAGTGTGTGGGGAATGGTTTCAGAGTGTGGGGAATGGTTTCAGTGTGTGGGGAAGGGGTTTCACTGTGTGGGGAATGGTTTCAGTGTGTGGGGAAGTGGTTTCAGTGTGTGGGGAAGGGTTTCAGTGTGTGGGGAATGGTTTCAGTGTGTGGGGAATGGTTTCAGTGTGTGGGGAACGGGTTTTACTGTGTGGGGTAAGGTTTCAGTGTGTGGGGAATGGTTTCACTGTGTTGAGATGGGTTTCAGTTTGTGGGGAATGGTTTCAGTGTGTGGGGAATGGTTTCAGTTTGTGGGGAAGGGGTTTCACTGTGTGGGGAATGGTTTCAGTGTGTGGGGAAGGGGTTTCAGTGTGTGGGGAAGGGGTTTCACTCTGTGGGGAATGGTTTCTGTGTGTGGGGACGGGTTCCAGTGTGTGGGGAAGGGTTTCAGTGTGTGGGGAAAGGGTTTCACTGTGTGGGGAAGGTGTATCAGTGTGTGGGGAATGGTTTCAGTGTGTGGGGAAGGTATTCAGTGTGTGGGGAAGGGTTTTGACTGTGAGGGGAAGGGTTTTCAGTGTGTGGGGAATGGCTTCACTGTGTGGGGAATGGTTTCAGTGTTTGGGGAAGGGGTTTCGCTGTGTGTGGAAGGTGTTTCAGTGTGGGGTGAAGGGGTTTCAGTGTGTGGGGAGGGGTTTCACTGTGTGTGGAATGTGTTTCAGTGTGTGTAAAAGTGGCTTCAGTGTGTGGGGAAGGGTTTCAGTGTGTGGGGAAGGGGTTTCAGTGTGTGGGGAAGGGTTTCACTGTGCGGGGAATGTGTTTCAGTGTGTGGGGAAGGGTTTCAGTGTGTGGGGAAGGGGTTTCAGTATGTGGGGAAGGGGTTTCTGTATGTGGGGAAGGGTTTCAGTGTGTGGGGAATGATTTCAGTGTGTGGGGAATGGTTTCAGCCTGTGGGGAAGGGGTTCCAGTGTGTGGGGAAGGATTTCAGTGTGTGGGGAAGGGTTTCAGTGTGTGGGGAAGTGTTTCAGTGTGTGGGGAAGGGGTTTCAGTGTGTGGGGAAGTGTTTCAGTGTGTGGGTATGGGTTTCGGTGTGTGGGGAAGGGTTTCAGTGTGTGGGGAAGGAGTTTCAGTGTGTGGGGAAGGTGTTTCACTGTGTGGGGACGGGGTTTCAGTGTGTGGGGTAGGGGTTTCAGTGTGTAGGGTCGGCGTTTCAGTGTGTGGGGAAGGGTTTCAGTGTGTGGGAAGGTGTTTCAGTGTGTGCGGAAGGGGTTTCACTGTGTGGGGATGGGTTTTCAGTGTGTGGGGAAGATGTTTCAGTGTGTGGGGACGGGGTTTCTGTGTGTGGGGAATGGTTTCAGTGTGTGGGGAATGGTTTCAGTGTGTGGGGAACGGGTTTTACTGTGTGGGGTAAGGTTTCAGTGTGTGGGGAATGGTTTCACTGTGTGGAGAAGGGTTTCAGTGTGTGGGGAATGGTTTCAGTGTGTGGGGAATGGTTTCAGTGTGTGGGGAAGGGGTTTCACTGTGTGGGGAATGGTTTCAGTGTGTTGGGAAGGGGTTTCAGTGTGTGGGGAAGGGGTTTCACTCTGTGGGGAATGGTTTCTGTGTGTTGGGAAGGGTTGCAGTGTGTGGGGAAGGGGTTTCAGTGTGTGGGGAATGGTTTCAGTGTGTGGGGAAGGTGTTGCAGTGTGTGGGGAATGGTTTCAGTGTGTGGGGAATGGGTTTCACTGTGTGGGGAATGGGTTTCAATGTGTGTGGAAGGGGTTTAAGTGTGTGGGGAATGGTTTCAGTGTGTGGGGAATGGGTTTCACTGCGTGGGGAAGGGGTTTCAGTGTGTGTGGAAGTGGTTTCAGTGTGTGGGGAATGGTTTCAGTGTGTGGGGAAGGGGTTTCAGTGTGTGTGGAAGGGGTTTCAGTGTGTGGGGAATGTGGTTCAGTGTGTGGGGAAGGGGTGTCAGTGTGTGGGGAATGGTTTCAGTGTGCGGAGAAGGGGTTTCACTGTTTGGGGAAGGGGTTTCAGTGTGTGGGGAATGGTTTCAGTGCGTGGGGAAGGGGTTTCAGTGTGTGGGGAAGTGGTTTCAGTGTGTGGGGAAGGGGTTTCAGTGTGTGGGGATGGGGTTTCAGTGTGTGGGGAAGGGGATTCAGTGTGTGGGGAAGGGTTTCAGTGTGTGGGGAAGGGTTTCACTGTGCGGGGAAGGTGTTTCAGTGTGTGGGGAAGGGTTTCAGTGTGTGGGGAAGGGGTTTCAGTATGTGGGGAAGGGGTTTCAGTATGTGGGGAAGGGTTTCAGTGTGTGGGGAATGGTTTCAGTGTGTGGGGAATGGTTTCAGCTTGTGGGGAAGGGGTTCCAGTGTGTGGGGAAGGATTTCAGTGTGTGGGGAAGTGTTTCAGTGTGTGGGGAAGGGGTTTCAGTGTGTGGGGAAGTGTTTCAGTGTGTGGGTATGGGTTTCAGTGTGTGGGGAAGGAGTTTCAGTGTGTGGGGAAGGTGTTTCACTGTGTGGGGACGGGGTTTCAGTGTGTGGGGTAGGGGTTTCAGTGTGTAGGGTCGGGGTTTCAGTGTGTGGGGAAGGGTTTCAGTGTGTGGGAAGGTGTTTCATTGTGTGCGGAAGGGGTTTCACTGTGTGGGGATGGGTTTTCAATGTGTGGGGAAGATGTTTCAGTGTGTGGGGACGGGATTTCTGTGTGTGGGGAATGGTTTCAGTGTGTGGGGAATGGTTTCAGTGTGTGGGGAACGGGTTTTACTGTGTGGGGTAAGGTTTCAGTGTGTGGGGAATGGTTTCACTGTGTGGAGAAGGGTTTCAGTGTGTGGGGAATGGTTTCAGTGTGTGGGGAAGGGGTTTCACTCTCTGGGGAATGGTTTCTGTGTGTTGGGAAGGGTTGCAGTGTGTGGGGAAGGGGTTTCAGTGTGTGGGGAATGGTTTCAGTGTGTCGGGAAGGTGTTGCAGTGTGTGGGGAATGGTTTCAGTGTGTGGGGAATGGGTTTCACTGTGGTGGGAATGGGTTTCAGTGTGTGGGGAAGGGGTTTCAGTGTGTGGGTAATGGTTTCAGTGTGTGGGGAAGAGGTTTCAGTGCGTGGGGAAGGGGTTTCAGTGTGTGTGGAAGTGGTTTCAGTGTGTGGGGAATGGTTTCAGTGTGTGGGGAAGGGGTTTCAGTGTGTGTGGAAGGGGTTTCAGTGTGTGGGGAATGTGGTTCAGTGTGTGGGGAAGGGGTGTCAGTGTGTGGGGAATGGTTTCAGTGTGTGGAGAAGGGGTTTCACTGTTTGGGGAAGGGGTTTCAGTGTGTGGGGAATGGTTTCAGTGTGTGGGGAAGGGGTTTTAGTGTGAGGGGAAGGGGTTTCAGTATGTGGGGAAGGGGTTTCAGTATGTGTGGAATGGTTTCAGTGTGTTTCGAAGTGGTTTCAGTGTGTGGGGAAGGGTTTCAGTGTGTGGGGAATGGTTTCAGTGTGTGGGGAATGGTTTCAGTGTGTGGGGAAGGGTTTTACAGTTTGGGGACGGGGTTTCAGTGTGTGGGGAAGGGGATTCAGTGTGTGTGTGAATTGTTTTGAGTGTGTGGGGACGGGTTTCAGTGTGTGGGGAATCGTTTCAGTGTGTGGGGAAGGGGTTTCACTCTGTGGGGAATGGTTTCAGTGTGTTGGGAAGGGTTTCAGTGTGTGGGGAAGGGGTTTCAGTGTGTGGGGAATGGTTTCAGTGTGTGGGGAAGGTGTTGCAGTGTGTGGGGAATGGTTTCAGTGTGTGGGGAATGGGTTTCACTGTGTGGGGAATGGTTTCAGTGTGTGGGGAAGGGTTTCAGTGTGTGGGGAATGGTTTCAGAGTGTGGGGAATGGTTTCAGTGTGTGGGGAAGGGGTTTCACTGTGTGGGGAATGGTTTCAGTGTGTGGGGAAGTGGTTTCAGTGTGTGGGGAAGGGTTTCAGTGTGTGGGGAATGGTTTCAGTGTGTGGGGAATGGTTTCAGTGTGTGGGGAAAGGGTTTTACTGTGTGGGGTATGGTTTCAGTGTGTGGGGAATGGTTTCACTGTGTTGAGAAGGGTTTCAGTTTGTGGGGAATGGTTTCAGTGTGTGGGGAATGTTTTCAGTGTGTGTGGAAGGGGTTTCAGTGTGTGGGGAAGGGGTTTCACTCTGGGGAATGGTTTCTGTGTGTTAGGAAGGGTTGCAGTGTGTGGGGAAGGGGTTTCAGTGTGTGGGGAATGGTTTCACTGTGTGGGGAAGGTGTTGCAGTGTGTGGGGAATGGTTCCAGTGTGTGCGGAATGGGTTTCACTGTGTGGGGAATGGGTTTCAGTGTGTGGGGAAGGGTTTCAGTGTGTGGGGAATGGTTTCAGTGTGTGGGGAAGGTGTTTCAGTGCGAGGGGAAGGGGTTTCAGTGTGTGTGGAAGTGGTTTCAGTGTGTGGGGAATGGTTTCAGTGTGTGGGGAAGGGGTTTCAGTGTGTGTGGAAGGGGTTTCAGTGTGTGGGGAATGTGGTTCAGTGTGTGGGGAAGGGGTTTCAGTGTGTGGGGAATGGTTTCAGTGTGTGGAGAAGGGGTTTCACTGTTTGGGGAAGGGGTTTCAGTGTGTGGGGAATGGTTTCAGTGTGTGGGGAAGGGGTTTCAGTGTGTGGGGATGGGTTTCAGTGTGTGGGGAAGGGGTTTCAGTGTGTGGGGATGGGGTTTCAGTGTGTGGGGAAGGGGATTCAGTGTGTGGGAAATGGTTTCAGTGTGTGGGGACGGGTTTCACTGTGTGGGGAAGGGTTTCAGTGTGTGGGGAGGGGTTTCACTGTGTGGGGAAGGTGTATCAGTGTGTGGGGAATGGTTTCAGTGTGTGGGGAAGGTATTCAGTGTGTGGGGAAGGGTTTTCACTGTGAGGGGAAGGGTTTTCAGTGTGTGGGGAATGGTTTCACTGTGTGGGGAATGGTTTCAGTGTGTGGGGAAGGGGTTTCGCTGTGTGTGGAAGTTATTTCAGTGTGGGGTGAAGGGGTTTCAGTGTGTGGGGAGGAGTTTCACTGTGTGTGGAATGTGTTTCAGTGTGTGGGAAACGGGTTTCAGTGTGTGGGGAAGGGTTTAAGTGTGTGGGGAAGGGTTTCAGTGTGTGGGGAAGGGGTTTCAGTGTGTGGGGAAGGGTTTCAGTGTGTGGGGAAGGGTTTCACTGTGCGGGGAAGGTGGTTCAGTGTGTGGGGAAGGGTTTCAGTGTGTGGGGAAGGGGTTTCAGTATGTGGGGAAGGGGTTTCAGTATGTGGGGAAGGGTTTCAGTGTGTGGGGAATGGTTTCAGTGTGTGGGGAATGGTTTCAGCTTGTGGGGAAGGGGTTCCAGTGTGTGGGGAACGATTTCAGTGTGTGGGGAAGGGTTGCAGTGTGTGGGGAAGGGGTTTCAGTGTGTGGGGAATGGTTTCAGTGTGTGGGGAAGGTGTTTCACTGTGTGGGGACGGGGTTTCAGTGTGTGGGGTAGGGGTTTCAGTGTGTAGGGTCGGGGTTTCAGTGTGTGGGGAAGGGTTTCAGTGTGTGGGAAGGTGTTTCATTGTGTGCAGAAGGGGTTTCACTGTGTGGGGATGGGTTTTCAGTGTGTGGGGAATATGTTTCAGTGTGTGGGGACGGGATTTCTGTGTGTGGGGAATGGTTTCAGTGTGTGGGGAATGGTTTCAGTGTGTGGGGAACGGGTTTTACTGTGTGGGGTAAGGTTTCAGTGTGTGGGGAATGGTTTCACTGTGTGGAGAAGGGTTTCAGTGTGTGGGGAATGGTTTCAGTGTGTGGGGAAGGGGTTTCACTCTCTGGGGAATGGTTTCTGTGTGTTGGGAAGGGTTGCAGTGTGTGGGGAAGGGGTTTCAGTGTGTGGGGAATGGTTTCAGTGTGTGGGGAAGGTGTTTCAGTGTGTGGGGAATGGTTTCAGTGTGTGGGGAATGGGTTTCACTGTGGTGGGAATGGGTTTCAGTGTGTGGGGAAGGGGTTTCAGTGTGTGGGTAATGGTTTCAGTGTGTGGGGAAGAGGTTTCAGTGCGTGGGGAAGGGGTTTCAGTGTGTGTGGAAGTGGTTTCAGTGTGTGGGGAATGGTTTCAGTGTGTGGGGAAGGGGTTTCAGTGTGTGTGGAAGGGGTTTCAGTGTGTGGTGAATGTGGTTCAGTGTGTGGGGAAGGGGTGTCAGAGTGTGGGGAAGGGGTTTCAGTGTGTGGAGAAGGGGTTTCACTGTTTGGGGAAGGGGTTTAAGTGTGTCGGGAATGGTTTCAGTGTGTGGGGAAGGGGTTTCAGTGTGTGGGGAAGGGGTTTCAGTATGTGGGGAAGGGGTTTCAGTATGTGGGGAATGGTTTCAGTGTGTTTCGAAGTGGTTTCAGTGTGTGGGGAAGGCTTTCAGTGTGTGGGGAATGGTTTCAGTGTGTGGGGAATGGTTTCAGTGTGTGGGGAAGGGTTTTACAGTTTGGGGACGGGGTTTCAGTGTGTGGGGAAGGGGATTCAGTGTGTGTGTGAAATGGTTTCAGTGTGTGGGGACGGGTTTCAGTGTGTGGGGAAGCGTTTCAGTGTGTGGGGAAGGGGTTTCACTCTGTGCGGAATGGTTTCAGTGTGTTGCGAAGGGTTTCAGTGTGTGGGGAAGGGGTTTCAGTGTGTGGGGAATGGTTTCAGTGTGTGGGGAAGGTGTTGCAGTGTGTGGGGAATGGTTTCAGTGTGTGGGGAATGGGTTTCACTGTGTGGGGAATGGTTTCAGTGAATGGGGAAGGGTTTCAGTGTGTGGGGAATGGTTTCAGAGTGTGGGGAATGGTTTCAGTGTGTGGGGAAGGGGTTTCACTGTGTGGGGAATGGTTTCAGTGTGTGGGGAAGTGGTTTCAGTGTGTGGGGAAGGGTTTCAGTGTGTGGGGAATGGTTTCAGTGTGTGGGGAATGGTTTCAGTGTGTGGGGAACGGGTTTTACTGTGTGGGGTAAGGTTTCAGTGTGTGGGGAATGGTTTCAGTGTGTTGAGAAGGGTTTCAGTTTGTGGGGAATGGTTTCAGTGTGTGGGGAATGGTTTGAGTGTGTGGGGAAGGGGTTTCACTGTGTGGGGAATGGTTTCAGTGTGTGGGGAAGGGGTTTCAGTGTGTGGGGAAGGGGTTTCACTCTGTGGGGAATGGTTTCTGTGTGTTGGGAAGGGTTGCAGTGTGTGGGGAAGGGGTTTCAGTGTGTGGGGAATGGTTTCAGTGTGTGGGGAAGGTGTTGCAGTGTGTGGGGAATGGTTCCAGTGTGTGGGGAATGGGTTTCACTGTGTGGGGAATGGGTTTCAGTGTGTGGGGAACGGTTTCAGTGTGTGTGGAATGGTTTCAGTGTGTGGGGAAGGGGTTTCAGTGCGAGGGGAAGGGGTTTCTGTGTGTGTGGAAGTGGTTTCAGTGTGTGGGGAATGGTTTCAGTGTGTGGGGAAGGGGTTTCAGTGTGTGTGCAAGGGGTTTCAGTGTGTGGGGAATGTGGTTCAGTGTGTGGGGAAGGGGTTTCAGTGTGTGGGGAATGGTTTCAGTGTGTGGAGAAGGGGTTTCACTGTTTGGGGAAGGGGTTTCAGTGTGTGGGGAATGGTTTCAGTGTGTGGGGAAGGGGTTTCACTGTGTGGGAAATGGTTTCAGTGTGTGGGGACGCGTTTCACTGTGTGGGGAAGGGTTTCAGTGTGTGGGGAAGGGGTTTCACTATGTGGGGAAGGTGTATCAGTGTGTGGGGAATGGTTTCAGTGTGTGGGGAAGGGGTTTCAGTGTGTGTGGAAGGGGTTTCAGTGTGTGGGGAATGTGGTTCAGTGTGTGGGGAAGGGGTTTCAGTGTGTGGGGAATGGTTTCAGTGTGTGGAGAAGGGGTTTCACTGTTTGGGGAAGGGGTTTCAGTGTGTGGGGAATGGTTTCAGTGTGTGGGGAAGGGGTTTCAGTGTGTGGGGATGGGTTTCAGTGTGTGGGGAAGGGGTTTCAGTGTGTGGGGATGGGGTTTCAGTGTGTGGGGAAGGGGATTCAGTGTGTGGGAAATGGTTTCAGTGTGTGGGGACGGGTTTCACTGTGTGGGGAAGGGTTTCAGTGTGTGGGGAGGGGTTTCACTGTGTGGGGAAGGTGTATCAGTGTGTGGGGAATGGTTTCAGTGTGTGGGGAAGGTATTCAGTGTGTGGGGAAGGGTTTTCACTGTGAGGGGAAGGGTTTTCAGTGTGTGGGGAATGGTTTCACTGTGTGGGGAATGGTTTCAGTGTGTGGGGAAGGGGTTTCGCTGTGTGTGGAAGTTATTTCAGTGTGGGGTGAAGGGGTTTCAGTGTGTGGGGAGGAGTTTCACTGTGTGTGGAATGTGTTTCAGTGTGTGGGAAACGGGTTTCAGTGTGTGGGGAAGGGTTTAAGTGTGTGGGGAAGGGTTTCAGTGTGTGGGGAAGGGGTTTCAGTGTGTGGGGAAGGGTTTCAGTGTGTGGGGAAGGGTTTCACTGTGCGGGGAAGGTGGTTCAGTGTGTGGGGAAGGGTTTCAGTGTGTGGGGAAGGGGTTTCAGTATGTGGGGAAGGGGTTTCAGTATGTGGGGAAGGGTTTCAGTGTGTGGGGAATGGTTTCAGTGTGTGGGGAATGGTTTCAGCTTGTGGGGAAGGGGTTCCAGTGTGTGGGGAACGATTTCAGTGTGTGGGGAAGGGTTGCAGTGTGTGGGGAAGGGGTTTCAGTGTGTGGGGAATGGTTTCAGTGTGTGGGGAAGGTGTTTCACTGTGTGGGGACGGGGTTTCAGTGTGTGGGGTAGGGGTTTCAGTGTGTAGGGTCGGGGTTTCAGTGTGTGGGGAAGGGTTTCAGTGTGTGGGAAGGTGTTTCATTGTGTGCAGAAGGGGTTTCACTGTGTGGGGATGGGTTTTCAGTGTGTGGGGAATATGTTTCAGTGTGTGGGGACGGGATTTCTGTGTGTGGGGAATGGTTTCAGTGTGTGGGGAATGGTTTCAGTGTGTGGGGAACGGGTTTTACTGTGTGGGGTAAGGTTTCAGTGTGTGGGGAATGGTTTCACTGTGTGGAGAAGGGTTTCAGTGTGTGGGGAATGGTTTCAGTGTGTGGGGAAGGGGTTTCACTCTCTGGGGAATGGTTTCTGTGTGTTGGGAAGGGTTGCAGTGTGTGGGGAAGGGGTTTCAGTGTGTGGGGAATGGTTTCAGTGTGTGGGGAAGGTGTTTCAGTGTGTGGGGAATGGTTTCAGTGTGTGGGGAATGGGTTTCACTGTGGTGGGAATGGGTTTCAGTGTGTGGGGAAGGGGTTTCAGTGTGTGGGTAATGGTTTCAGTGTGTGGGGAAGAGGTTTCAGTGCGTGGGGAAGGGGTTTCAGTGTGTGTGGAAGTGGTTTCAGTGTGTGGGGAATGGTTTCAGTGTGTGGGGAAGGGGTTTCAGTGTGTGTGGAAGGGGTTTCAGTGTGTGGTGAATGTGGTTCAGTGTGTGGGGAAGGGGTGTCAGAGTGTGGGGAAGGGGTTTCAGTGTGTGGAGAAGGGGTTTCACTGTTTGGGGAAGGGGTTTAAGTGTGTCGGGAATGGTTTCAGTGTGTGGGGAAGGGGTTTCAGTGTGTGGGGAAGGGGTTTCAGTATGTGGGGAAGGGGTTTCAGTATGTGGGGAATGGTTTCAGTGTGTTTCGAAGTGGTTTCAGTGTGTGGGGAAGGCTTTCAGTGTGTGGGGAATGGTTTCAGTGTGTGGGGAATGGTTTCAGTGTGTGGGGAAGGGTTTTACAGTTTGGGGACGGGGTTTCAGTGTGTGGGGAAGGGGATTCAGTGTGTGTGTGAAATGGTTTCAGTGTGTGGGGACGGGTTTCAGTGTGTGGGGAAGCGTTTCAGTGTGTGGGGAAGGGGTTTCACTCTGTGCGGAATGGTTTCAGTGTGTTGCGAAGGGTTTCAGTGTGTGGGGAAGGGGTTTCAGTGTGTGGGGAATGGTTTCAGTGTGTGGGGAAGGTGTTGCAGTGTGTGGGGAATGGTTTCAGTGTGTGGGGAATGGGTTTCACTGTGTGGGGAATGGTTTCAGTGAATGGGGAAGGGTTTCAGTGTGTGGGGAATGGTTTCAGAGTGTGGGGAATGGTTTCAGTGTGTGGGGAAGGGGTTTCACTGTGTGGGGAATGGTTTCAGTGTGTGGGGAAGTGGTTTCAGTGTGTGGGGAAGGGTTTCAGTGTGTGGGGAATGGTTTCAGTGTGTGGGGAATGGTTTCAGTGTGTGGGGAACGGGTTTTACTGTGTGGGGTAAGGTTTCAGTGTGTGGGGAATGGTTTCAGTGTGTTGAGAAGGGTTTCAGTTTGTGGGGAATGGTTTCAGTGTGTGGGGAATGGTTTGAGTGTGTGGGGAAGGGGTTTCACTGTGTGGGGAATGGTTTCAGTGTGTGGGGAAGGGGTTTCAGTGTGTGGGGAAGGGGTTTCACTCTGTGGGGAATGGTTTCTGTGTGTTGGGAAGGGTTGCAGTGTGTGGGGAAGGGGTTTCAGTGTGTGGGGAATGGTTTCAGTGTGTGGGGAAGGTGTTGCAGTGTGTGGGGAATGGTTCCAGTGTGTGGGGAATGGGTTTCACTGTGTGGGGAATGGGTTTCAGTGTGTGGGGAACGGTTTCAGTGTGTGTGGAATGGTTTCAGTGTGTGGGGAAGGGGTTTCAGTGCGAGGGGAAGGGGTTTCTGTGTGTGTGGAAGTGGTTTCAGTGTGTGGGGAATGGTTTCAGTGTGTGGGGAAGGGGTTTCAGTGTGTGTGCAAGGGGTTTCAGTGTGTGGGGAATGTGGTTCAGTGTGTGGGGAAGGGGTTTCAGTGTGTGGGGAATGGTTTCAGTGTGTGGAGAAGGGGTTTCACTGTTTGGGGAAGGGGTTTCAGTGTGTGGGGAATGGTTTCAGTGTGTGGGGAAGGGGTTTCACTGTGTGGGAAATGGTTTCAGTGTGTGGGGACGCGTTTCACTGTGTGGGGAAGGGTTTCAGTGTGTGGGGAAGGGGTTTCACTATGTGGGGAAGGTGTATCAGTGTGTGGGGAATGGTTTCAGTGTGTGGGGAAGGTATTCAGTGTGTGGGGAAGGGTTTTCACTGTGAGGGGTAGGGTTTTCAGTGTGTGGGGAATGGTTTCACTGTGTGGGGAATGGTTTCAGTGTGTGGGGAAGGGGTTTCGCTGTGTGTGGAAGGTGTTTCAGTGTGGGGTGAAGGGGTTTCAGTGTGTGGGGAGGGGTTTCACTGTGTGTGGAATGTGTTTCAGTGTGTGGGAAAGGGGTTTCAGTGTGTGGGGAAGTGTTTCAGTGTGTGGGGAAGGGTTTCAGTGTGTGGGGAAGGGGTTTCAGTGTGTGGGGAAGGGTTTCAGTGTGTGGGGAAGGGTTTCACTGTGCGGGGAAGGTGTTTCAGTGTGTGGGGAAGGGTTTCAGTGTGTGGGGAAGGGGTTTCAGTATGTGGGGAAGGGGTTTCAGTATGTGGGGAAGGGTTTCAGTGTGTGGGGAATGGTTTCAGTGTGTGGGGAATGGTTTCAGCTTGTGGGGAAGGGGTTCCAGTGTGTGGGGAAGGATTTCAGTGTGTGGGGAAGGGTTTCAGTGTGTGGGGAAGTGTTTCAGTGTGTGGGGAAGGGGTTTCAGTGTGTGGGGAAGTGTTTCAGTGTGTGGGGAAGGGTTTCAGTGTGTGGGGAAGGAGTTTCAGTGTGTGTGGAAGGTGTTTCACTGTGTGGGGACGGGGTTTCAGTATGTGGGTAGGGATTTCAGTGTGTAGGGTCGGCGTTTCAGTGTGTGGGGAAGGGTTTCAGTGTGTGGGAAGGTGTTTCAGTGTGTGCGGAAGGGGTTTCACTGTGTGGGGATGGGTTTTCAGTGTGTGGGGAAGATGTTTCAGTGTGTGGGGACGGGGTTTCTGTGTGTGGGGAATGGTTTCAGTGTGTGGGGAATGGTTTCAGTGTGTGGGGAACGGGTTTTACTGTGTGGGGTAAGGTTTCAGTGTGTGGGGAATGGTTTCACTGTGTGGAGAAGGGTTTCAGTGTGTGGGGAATGGTTTCAGTGTGTGGGGAAGGGGTTTCACTGTGTGGGGAATGGCTTCAGTGTGTGGGGAAGGGGTTTCAGTGTGTGGGGTAGGGGTTTCACTCTGTGGGGAATGGTTTCTGTGTGTTGGGAAGAGTTGCAGTGTGTGGGGAAGGGGTTTCCGTGTGTGGGGAATGGTTTCAGTGTGTGGGGAAGGTGTTGCAGTGTGTGGGGAATGGTTTCAGTGTGTGGGGAATGGGTTTCACTGTGTGGGGAATGGGTTTCAATGTGTGGGGAAGGGGTTTCAGTGTGTGGGGAATGGTTTCAGTGTGTGGGGAAGGGGTTTCAGTGCGTGGGGAAGGGTTTTCAGTGTGTGTGGAAGTGGTTTCAGTGTGTGGGGAAGGGTTTCAGTGTGTGGGGAAGGGGTTTCAGTGTGTGTGGAAGGGGTTTCAGTGTGTGGGGAATGTGGTTCAGTGTGTGGGGAAGGGGTGTCAGTGTGTGGGGAATGGTTTCAGTATGTGGAGAAGGGGTTTCAGTGTGTGGGGAATGTGGTTCAGTGTGTGGGGAAGGGGTTTCAGTGTGTGGGGAATGGTTTCAGTGTGTGGGGAAGGGGTTTCAGTGTGTGGCGAAGTGGTTTCAGTGTGTGGGGAAGGGGTTTCAGTGTGTGGGGATGGGGTTTCAGTGTGTGGGGAAGGGGATTCAGTGTGTGGGGAAGGGTTTCAGTGTGTGGGGAAGGGTTTCACTGTGCGGGGAAGGTGTTTCAGTGTGTGTGGAAGGGTTTCAGTGTGTGGGGAAGGGGTTTCAGTATGTGGGGAAGGGGTTTCAGTATGTGGGGAAGGGTTTCGGTGTGTGGCGAAGGAGTTTCAGTGTGTGGGGAAGGTGTTTCACTGTTGGGGACGGGGTTTCAGTGTGTGGGGTAGGGGTTTCAGTGTGTAGGGTCGGGGTTTCAGTGTGTGGGGAAGGTTTTCAGTGTGTGGGAAGGTGTTTCAGTGTGTGCGGAAGGGGTTTCACTGTGTGGGGGTGGGTTTTCAGTGTGTGGGGAAGATGTTTCAGAGTGTGGTGACGGGGTTTCTGTGTGTTGGGAATGGTTTCAGTTTGTGGGGAATGGTTTCAGTGTGTGGGGAACGGGTTTTACTGTGTGGGGTAAGGTTTCAGTGTGTGGGGAATGGTTTCACTGTGTGGAGAAGGGTTTCTGAGTGTGGGGAATGGTTTCAGTGTGTGGGGATTGGTTTCAGTGTGTGGGGAAGGGGTTTCACTGTGTGGAGAAGGGTTTCTGAGTGTGGGGAATGGTTTCAGTGTGTGGGGAATGGTTTCAGTGTGTGGGGAAGGGGTTTCACTGTGTGGGGAATGGTTTCAGTGTGTGGGGAAGGGGTTTCAGTGTATGGGGAAGGGGTTTCACTCTGTGGGGAATGGTTTCTGTGTGTTGGGAAGGGTTGCAGTGTGTGGGGAAGGGGTTTCAGTGTGTGGGAAATGGTTTCAGTGTGTGGGTAAGGTGTTGCAGTGTGTGGGGAATGGTTTCAGTGTGTGGGGAATGGGTTTCACAGTGTGGGGAATGGGTTTCAGTGTGTGGGGAAGGGGTTTCAGTGTGTGGGGAATGGTTTCAGTGTGTGGGGAAGGGGTTTCAGTGCGTGGGGAAGGGGTTTCAGTGTGTGTGGAAGTGGTTTCAGTGCGTGGGGAATGGTTTCAGTGTGTGGGGAAGGGGTTTCAGTGTGTGTGGAAGGGGTTTCAGTGTGTGGGGAATGTGGTTCAGTGTGTGGGGAAGGGGTGTCAGTGTGTGGGGAATGGTTTCAGGGTGTGGAGAAGGGTTTTCACTGTTTGGGGAAGGGGTTTCAGTCAGTGGGGAATGGTTTCAGTGTGTGGGGAAGGGGTTTCAGTGTGTGGGGAAGAGGTTTCAGTGTATGGGGAAGGGGTTTCAGTGTGTGGGGATGGGGTTTCAGTGTGTGGGGAAGGGGATTCAGTGTGTGGGAAATGGTTTCAGTGTGTGGGGACGGGTTTCAGTGTGTGGGGAAGGGGTTTCACTGTGTGGGGAATGGCTTCAGTGTGTGGGGAAGGGGTTTTACTTTGTGGGGAAGGGGTTTCAGTCTGTGGGGAATAGTGTCTGTGTGTTGGGAAGGGTTGCAGTGTGTGGGGAAGGGGTTTCAGTGTGTGGGGAATGGTTTCAGTGTGTGGGGAAGGTGTTGCAGTGTGTGGGGAATGGTTTCAGTGTGTGGGGAATGGGTTTCACTGTGTGGGGAATGGGTTTCAATGTGTGGGGAAGGGTTTCAGTGTGTGGGGAATGGTTTCAGTGTGTGGGGAAGGGGTTTCAGTGCGTGGGGAAGGGGTTTCATTGTGTGTGGAAGTGGTTTCAGTGTGTGGGGAATGGTTTCAGTGTGTGGGGAAGGGGTTTCAGTGTGTGTGGAAGGGGTTTCAGTGTGTGGGGAATGTGGTTCAGTGTGTGGGGAAGGGGTTTCAGTGTGTGGGGAATGGTTTCAGTGTGTGGAGAAGGGGTTTCACTGTTTGGGGAAGGGGTTTCAGTGTGTGGGGAATGGTTGCAGTGTGTGGGGAAGGGGTTTCAGTGTGTGGGGAAGTGGTTTCAGTGTGTGGGGAAGGGGTTTCAGTGTGTGGGGATGGGGTTTCAGTGTGTGGGGAAGGGGATTCAGTGTGTGGGGAATGGTTTCAGTGTGTGGGGAAGGGTTGCACTGTGCGGGGAAGGTGTTTCAGTGTGTGGGGAAGGGTTTCAGTGTGTGGGGAAGTGGTTTCAATATGTGGGGAAGGGGTTTCAGTATGTGGGGAAGGGTTTCAGTGTGTGGGAAATGGTTTCAGTGTGTGGGGAATGGTTTCAGCTTGTGGGGAAGGGGTTCCAGTATGTGGGGAAGCATTTCAGTGTGTGGGGAAGGGTTTCACTGTGTGGGGAAGTGTTTCAGTGTGTGGGGAAGGGGTTTGAGTGTGTGGGGAAGTGTTTCAGTGTGTGGTTATGGGTTTCAGTGTGTGGGGAAGGGTTTCAGTGTGTGGGGAAGGAGTTTCAGTGTGTGGGGAAGGTGTTTCACTGTGTGGGGACGGGGTTTCAGTGTGTGGGGTAGGGGCTTCAGTTTGTAGGGTCGGGGTTTCAGTGTGTGGGGAAGGGTTTCAGTGTGTGGGAAGGTGTTTCAGTGTGTGCGGAAGGTGTTTCACTGTGTGGGGTTGGGTTTTCAGTGTGTGGGGAAGATGTTTCAGTGTGTGGGGACGGGGTTTCTGTGTGTGGGGAATGGTTTCAGTGTGTGGGGAATGGTTTCAGTGTGTGGGGAACGGGTTTTACTGTGTGGGGTAAGGTTTCAGTGTGTGGGGAATGGTTTCACTGTGTGGAGAAGGGTTTCAGTGTGTGGGGAATGGTTTCAGTGTGTGGGGAATGGTTTCAGTGTGTGGAGAAGGGGTTTCACTGTGTGGGGAATGGTTTCAGTGTGTGGGAAAGGGGTTTCAGTGTGTGGGGAAGGGGTTTCACTCTGTGGGGAATGGTTTCTGTGTGTTGGGAAGGGTTGCAGTGTGTGGGGAAGGGGTTTCAGTGTGTGGGGAATGGTTTCCGTGTGTGGGGAAGGTGTTGCAGTGTGTGGGGAATGGTTTCAGTGTGTGGGGAATGGGTTTCACTGTGTGGGGAATGGGTTTCAATGTGTGGGGAAGGGGTTTCAGTATGTGGGGAAGGGTTTCAGTGTGTGGGGAATGGTTTCAGTGTGTGGGGAATGGTTTCAGCTTGTGGGGAAAGGGTTCCAGTGTGTGGGGAAGGATTTCAGTGTGTGGGGAAGGGTTTCAGTGTGTGGGGAAGTGTTTCAGTGTGTGGGGAAGGGGTTTCAGTGTGTGGGGAATGGTTTCAGTGTGTGGGGAAGGGGTTTCAGTGTGTGGGGAAGAGGTTTCAGTGTGTGGGGAAGGGGTTTCAGTGTGTGGGGATGGGGTTTCAGTGTGTGGGGAAGGTGATTCAGTGTGTGGGAAATGGTTTCAGTGTGTGGGGACGGGTTTCAGTGTGTGGGGAAGGGGTTTCACTGTGTGGGGAATGGCTTCAGTGTGTGGGGAAGGGGTTTCACTGTGTGGGGAAGGGGTTTCACTGTGTGGGGAATGGTTTCTGTGTGTTGGGAAGGGTTGCAGTGTGTGGGGAAGGGGTTTCAGTGTGTGGGGAATGGTTTCAGTGTGTGGGGAAGGTGTTGCAGTGTGTGGGGAATGGTTTCAGTGTGTGGGGAATGGGTTTCACTGTGTGGGGAATGGGTTTCAATGTGTGGGGAAGGGGTTTCAGTGTGTGGGGAATGGTTTCAGTGTGTGGGGAAGGGGTTTCAGTGCGTGGGGAAGGGGTTTCAGTGTGTGTGGAAGTGGTTTCAGTGTGTGGGGAATGGTTTCAGTGTGTGGGGAAGGGGTTTCAGTGTGTGTGGAAGGGGTTTCAGTGTGTGGGGAATGTGGTTCAGTGTGTGGGGAAGGGGTGTCAATGTGTGGGGAATGGTTTCAGTGTGTGGAGACGGGGTTTCACTGTTTGGGGAAGGGGTTTCAGTGTGTGGGGAATGGTTTCAGTGTGTGGGGAAGGGGTTTCAGTGTGTGGGGAAGTTGTTTCAGTGTGTGGGGAAGGGGTTTCAGTGTGTGGGGATGGGGTTTCAGTGTGTGGGGAAGGGGATTCAGTGTGTGGGGAAGGGCTTCAGTGTGTGGGGAAGGGTTTCACTGTGCGGGGAAGCTGTTTCAGTGTGTGGGGAAGGGTTTCAGTGTGTGGGGAAGGGGTTTCAGTATGTGGGGAAGGGGTTTCAGTATGTGGGGAAGGGTTTCAGTGTGTGGGGAATGGTTTCAGAGTGTGGGGAATGGTTTCAGCTTGTGGGGAAGGGGCTGCAGTGTGTGGGGAAGGATTTCAGTGTGTGGGGAAGGGTTTCACTGTGTGGGGAAGTGTTTCAGTGTGTGGGGAAGTGTTTCAGTGTGTGGGTATGGGTTTCAGTGTGTGGGGAAGGGTTTTAGTGTGTGGGGAAGGAGTTTCAGTGTGTGGGGAAGGTGTTTCACTGTGTGGGGACGGGGTTTCAGTGTGTGGGGTTGGGGTTTCAGTGTGTAGGGTCGGGGTTTCAGTGTGTGGGGAGGGATTGCAGTGTGTGGGAAGCTGTTTCAGTGTGTGCGGAAGGGGTTTCACTGTGTGGGGATGGGTTTTCAGTTTGTGGGGAAGATGTTTCAGTGTGTGGGGAAGGGGTTTCTGTGTGTGGGGAATGGTTTCGGTGTGTGGTGAATGGTTTCAGTGTGTGGGGAACGGGTTTTACTGTGTGGGGTAAGGTTTCAGTGTGTGGGGAATGGTTTCACTGTGTGGAGAAGGGTTTCAGTGTGTGGGGAATGGTTTCAGTGTGTGGGGAAGGGGTTTCACTGTGTGGGGAATGGTTTCAGTGTGTGGGGAAGGGGTTTCAGTGTGTGGGGATGGGGTTTCACTCTGTGGGGAATGGTTTCTGTGTGTTGGGAAGGGTTGCAGTGTGTGGGGAAGGGGTTTCAGTGTGTGGGGAATGGTTTCAGTGTGTGGGGAAGGTGTTGCAGTGTGTGGGGAATGGTTTCAGTGTGTGGGGAATGGGTTTCACTGTGTGGGGAATGGGTTTCAGTGTGTGGGGTAGGGGTTTCAGTGTGTAGGGTCGGGGTTTCAGTGTGTGGGGAAGGGGTTTCAGTGTGTGGGGAAGGGGTTTCACTCTGTGGGGAATGGTTTCTGTGTGTTGGGAAGGGTTGCAGTGTGTGGGGAAGGGGTTTCAGTGTGTGGGGAATGGTTTCAGTGTGTGGGGAAGGTGTTGCAGTGTGTGGGGAATGGTTTCAGTGTGTGGGGAATGGGTTTCACTGTGTGGGGAATGGGTTTCAGTGTGTTGGGAAGGGGTTTCAGTGTGTGGGGAATGGTTTCAGTGTGTGGGGAAGGGGTTTCAGTGCGTGGGGAAGGGGTTTCAGTGTGCGTGGAAGTGGTTTCAGTGTGTGGGGAATGGTTTCAGTGTGTGGGGAAGGGGTTTCAGTGTGTGTGGAAGGGGTTTCAGTGTGTGGGGAATGTGGTTCAGTGTGTGGGGAAGAGGTGTCAGTGTGTGGGGAATGGTTTCAGTGTGTGGAGAAGGGGTTTCACTGTTTGGGGAAGGGGTTTCAGTGTGTGGGGAATGGTTTCAGTGTGTGGGGAAGGGGTTTCAGTGTGTGGGGAAGAGGTTTCAGTGTGTGGGGAAGGGGTTTCAGTGTGTGGGGATGGGGTTTCAGTGTGTGGGGAAGGGGATTCAGTGTGTGGGAAATGGTTTCAGTGTGTGGGGACGGGTTTCAGTGTGTGGGGAAGGGGTTTCACTGTGTGGGGAATGGCTTCAGTGTGTGGGGAAGGAGTTTCACTGTGTGGGGAAGGGGTTTCACTCTGTGGGGAATGGTGTCTGTGTGTTGGGAAGGGTTGCAGTGTGTGGGGAAGGTGTTTCAGTGTGTGGGGAATGGTTTCAGTGTGTGGGGAAGGTGTTGCAGTGTGTGGGGAATGGTTTCAGTGTGTGGGGAATGGGTTTCACTGTGTGGGGAATGGGTTTCAATGTGTGGGGAAGGGGTTTCAGTGAGTGGGGAATGGTTTCAGTGTGTGGGGAAGGGGTTTCAGTGCGTGGGGAAGGGGTTTCAGTGTGTGTGGAAGGGGTTTCAGTGTGTGGGGAATGGTTTCAGTGTGTGGGGAAGGGGTTTCAGTGTGTGTGGAAGGGGTTTCAGTGTGTGGGGAATGTGGTTCAGTGTGTGGGGAAGGGTTTCAGTGTGTGCGGAATGGTTTCAGTGTGTGGAGAAGGGGTTTCACTGTTTGGGGAAGGGGTTTCAGTGTGTGGGGAATGGTTTCAGTGTGTGGGGAAGGGGTTTCAGTGTGTGGGGAAGTGGTTTCAGTGTGTGGGGAAGGGGTTTCAGTGTGTGGGGATGGGGTTTCAGTGTGTGGGGAAGGGGATTCAGTGTGTGGGGAATGGTTTCAGTGTGTGGGGAAGGGTTGCACTGTGCGGGGAAGGTGTTTCAGTGTGTGGGGAAGGGTTTCAGTGTGTGGGGTAAGGGTTTCAGTATGTGGGGAAGGGGTTTCAGTATGTGGGGAAGGGTTTCAGTGTGTGGGAAATGGTTTCAGTGTGTGGGGAATGGTTTCAGCTTGTGGGGAAGGGGTTCCAGTGTGTGGGGAAGGATTTCAGTGTGTGGGGAAGGGTTTCACTGTGTGGGGAAGTGTTTCAGTGTGTGGGTATGGGTTTCAGTGTGTGGGGAAGGGTTTCAGTGTGTGGGGAAGGAGTTTCAGTGTGTGGGGAAGGTGTTTCACTGTGTGGGGACGGGGTTTCAGTGTGTGGGGTAGGTGTTTCAGTGTGTAGGGTCGGGGTTTCAGTGTGTGGGGAAGGGTTTCAGTGTGTGGGAAGGTGTTTCAGTGTGTGCGGAAGGGGTTTCACTGTGTGGGGATGGGTTTTCAGTGTGTGGGGAAGATGTTTCAGTGTTTGGGGAAGGGGTTTCTGTGTGTGGGGAATGGTTTCAGTGTGTGGGGAATGGTTTCAGTGTGTGGGGAACGGGTTTTACTCTGTGGGGTAAGGTTTCAGTGTGTGGAGAATGGTTTCACTGTGTGGAGAAGGGTTTCAGTGTGTGGGGAATGGTTTCAGTGTGTGGGGAATGGTTTCAGTGTGTGGGGAAGGGGTTTCACTGTGTGGGGAATGGTTTCAGTGTGTGGGGAAGGGGTTTCAGTGTGTGGGGATGGGGTTTCACTCTGTGGGGAATGGTTTCTGTGTGTTGGGAAGGGTTGCAGTGTGTGGGGAAGGGGTTTCAGTGTGTGGGGAATGGTTTCAGTGTGTGGGGAATGGGTTTCAGTGTGTGGGGTAGGGGTTTCAGTGTGTAGGGTCGGGCTTTCAGTGTGTGGGGAAGGGGTTTCAGTGTGTGGGGACGGGGTTTCACTCTGTGGGGAATGGTTTCTGTGTGTTGGGAAGGGTTGCAGTGTGTGGGGAAGGGGTTTCAGTGTGTGGGGAATGGTTTCAGTGTGTGGGGAAGGTATTGCAGTGTGTGGGGAATGGTTTCAGTGTGTGGGGATTGGGTTTCACTGTGTGGGGAATGGCTTTCAGTGTGTGGGGAAGGGGTTTCAGTGTGTGGGGAATGGTTTCAGTGTGTGGGGAAGGGGTTTCAGTGCGTGGGGAAGGTGTTTCAGTGTGTGCGGAAGTGGTTTCAGTATGTGGGGAATGGTTTCAGTGTGTGGGGAAGGGGTTTCAGTGTGTGTGGAAGGGGTTTCAGTGTGTGGGGAATGTGGTTCAGTGTGTGGGGTAGGGGTGTCAGTGTGTGGGGAATGGTTTCAGTGTGTGGAGAAGGGGTTTCACTGTTTGGGGAAGGGGTTTCAGTGTGTGGGGAATGGTTTCAGTGTGTGGGGAAGGGGTTTCAGTGTGTGGGGAAGAGGTTTCAGTGTGTGGGGAAGGGGTTTCAGTGTGTTGGGATGGGGTTTCAGTGTGTGGGGAAGGGGATTCAGTGTGTGGGAAATGGTTTCAGTGTGTGGGGACGGGTTTCAGTGTGTGGGGAAGGGGTTTCACTCTGTGGGGAATGGTGTCTGTGTGTTGGGAATGGTTGCAGTGTGTGGGGAAGGGGTTTCAGTGTGTGGGGAATGGTTTCAGTGTGTGGGGAAGGTGTTGCAGTGTGTGGGGAATGGTTTCAGTGTGTGGGGAATGGGTTTCACTGTGTGGGGATTGGTTTTCAATGTGTGGGGAAGGGGTTTCAGTGTGTGGGGAATGGTTTCAGTGTGTGTGGAAGTGGTTTCAGTGTGTGGGGAATGGTTTCAGTGTGTGGGGAAGGGGTTTCAGTGTGTGTGGAAGGGGTTTCAGTGTGTGGGGAATGTGGTTCAGTGTGTGGGGAAGGGGTTTCAGTGTGTGGGGAATGGTTTCAGTGTGTGGAGAAGGGGTTTCACTGTTTGGGGAAGGGGTTTCAGTGTGTGGGGAATGGTTTCAGTGTGTGGGGAAGGGGTTTCAGTGTGTGGGGAAGTGGTTTCAGTGTGTGGGGAAGGGGTTTCAGTGTGTGGGGATGGGGTTTCAGTGTGTGGGGAAGGGGATTCAGTGTGTGGGGAATGGTTTCAGTGTGTGGGGAAGGGTTGCACTGTGCGGGGAAGGTGTTTCAGTGTGTGGGGAAGGGGTTTCAGTATGTGGGGAAGGGGTTTCAGTATGTGGGGAAGGGTTTCAGTGTGTGGGAAATGGTTTCAGTGTGTGGGAAATGGTTTCAGCTTGTGGGGACGGGTTCCAGTGTGTGGGGAAGCATTTCAGTGTGTGGGGAAGGGTTTCACTGTGTGGGGAAGTGTTTCAGTGTGTGGGGAAGGGGTTTCAGTGTGTGGGGAAGTGTTTCAGTGTGTGGGTATGGGTTTCAGTGTGTGGGGAAGGGTTTCAGTGTGTGGGGAAGGAGTTTCAGTGTGTGGGGAAGGTGTTTCACTGTGTGGGGACGGGGTTTCATTGTGTGGGGTAGGGGTTTCAGTTTGTAGGGTCGGGGTTTCAGTGTGTGGGGAAGGATTGCAGTGTGTGGGAAGGTGTTTCAGTGTGTGCGGAAGGTGTTTCACTGTGTGGGGATGGGTTTTCAGTGTGTGGGGAAGATGTTTCAGTGTGTGGTGACGGGGTTTCTGTGTGTGGGGAATGGTTTCAGTGTGTGGGGAATGGTTTCAGTGTGTGGGGAACGGGTTTTACTGTGTGGGGTAAGGTTTCAGTGTGTGGGGAATGGTTTCACTGTGTGGAGAAGGGTTTCAGTGTGTGGGGAATGGTTTCAGTGTGTGGGGAATGGTTTCAGTGTGTGGGGAAGGGGTTTCACTGTGTGGGGAATGGTTTCAGTGTGTGGGGAAGGGGTTTCAGTGTGTGGGGAAGGGGTTTCACTCTGTGGGGAATGGTTTCTGTGTGTTGGGAAGGGTTGCAGTGTGTGGGGAAGGGGTTTCACTCTGTGGGGAATGGTTTCTGTGTGTTGGGAAGGGTTGCAGTGTGTGGGGAAGGGGTTGCAGTGTGTGGGGAAGGGGTTTCAGTGTGTGGGGAATGGTTTCAGTGTGTGGGGAAGGTGTTGCAGTGTGTGGGGAATGGTTTCAGTGTGTGGGGAATGGGTTTCACTGTGTGGGGAATGGGTTTCAGTGTGTTGGGAAGGGGTTTCAGTGTGTGGGGAATGGTTTCAGTGTGTGGGGAAGGGGTTTCAGTGCGTGGGGAAGGGGTTTCAGTGTGCGTGGAAGTGGTTTCAGTGTGTGGGGAATGGTTTCAGTGTGTGGGGAAGGGGTTTCAGTGTGTGTGGAAGGGGTTTCAGTGTGTGGGGAATGTGGTTCAGTGTGTGGGGAAGAGGTGTCAGTGTGTGGGGAATGGTTTCAGTGTGTGGAGAAGGGGTTTCACTGTTTGGGGAAGGGGTTTCAGTGTGTGGGGAATGGTTTCAGTGTGTGGGGAAGGGGTTTCAGTGTGTGGGGAAGAGGTTTCAGTGTGTGGGGAAGGGGTTTCAGTGTGTGGGGATGGGGTTTCAGTGTGTGGGGAAGGAGATTCAGTGTGTGGGAAATGGTTTCAGTGTGTGGGGACGGGTTTCAGTGTGTGGGGAAGGGGTTTCACTGTGTGGGGAATGGCTTCAGTGTGTGGGGAAGGAGTTTCACTGTGTGGGGAAGGGGTTTCACTCTGTGGGGAATGGTGTCTGTGTGTTGGGAAGGGTTGCAGTGAGTGGGGAAGGTGTTTCAGTGTGTGGGGAATGGTTTCAGTGTGTGGGGAAGGTGTTGCAGTGTGTGGGGAATGGTTTCAGTGTGTGGGGAATGGGTTTCACTGTGTGGGGAATGGGTTTCAATGTGTGGGGAAGGGGTTTCAGTGAGTGGGGAATGGTTTCAGTGTGTGGGGAAGGGGTTTCAGTGCGTGGGGAAGGGGTTTCAGTGTGTGTGGAAGGGGTTTCAGTGTGTGGGGAATGGTTTCAGTGTGTGGGGAAGGGGTTTCAGTGTGTGTGGAAGGGGTTTCAGTGTGTGGGGAATGTGGTTCAGTGTGTGGGGAAGGGTTTCAGTGTGTGCGGAATGGTTTCAGTGTGTGGAGAAGGGGTTTCACTGTTTGGGGAAGGGGTTTCAGTGTGTGGGGAATGGTTTCAGTGTGTGGGGAAGGGGTTTCAGTGTGTGGGGAAGTGGTTTCAGTGTGTGGGGAAGGGGTTTCAGTGTGTGGGGATGGGGTTTCAGTGTGTGGGGAAGGGGATTCAGTGTGTGGGGAATGGTTTCAGTGTGTGGGGAAGGGTTGCACTGTGCGGGGAAGGTGTTTCAGTGTGTGGGGAAGGGTTTCAGTGTGTGGGGTAAGGGTTTCAGTTTGTGGGGAAGGGGTTTCAGTATGTGGGGAAGGGTTTCAGTGTGTGGGAAATGGTTTCAGTGTGTGGGGAATGGTTTCAGCTTGTGGGGAAGGGGTTCCAGTGTGTGGGGAAGGATTTCAGTGTGTGGGGAAGGGTTTCACTGTGTGGGGAAGTGTTTCAGTGTGTGGGTATGGGTTTCAGTGTGTGGGGAAGGGTTTCACTGTGTGGGGAAGGAGTTTCAGTGTGTGGGGAAGGTGTTTCACTGTGTGGGGACGGGGTTTCAGTGTGTGGGGTAGGGGTTTCAGTGTGTAGGGTCGGGGTTTCAGTGTGTGGGGAAGGGTTTCAGTGTGTGGGAAGGTGTTTCAGTGTGTGCGGAAGGGGTTTCACTGTGTGGGGATGGGTTTTCAGTGTGTGGGGAAGATGTTTCAGTGTTTGGGGAAGGTGTTTCTGTGTGTGGGGAATGGTTTCAGTGTGTGGGGAATGGTTTCAGTGTGTGGGGAACGGGTTTTACTCTGTGGGGTAAGGTTTCAGTGTGTGGAGAATGGTTTCACTGTGTGGAGAAGGGTTTCAGTGTGTGGGGAATGGTTTCAGTGTGTGGGGAATGGTTTCAGTGTGTGGGGAAGGGGTTTCACTGTGTGGGGAATGGTTTCAGTGTGTGGGGAAGGGGTTTCAGTGTGTGGGGATGGGGTTTCACTCTGTGGGGAATGGTTTCTGTGTGTTGGGAAGGGTTGCAGTGTGTGGGGAAGGGGTTTCAGTGTGTGGGGAATGGTTTCAGTGTGTGGGGAATGGTTTCAGTGTGTGGGGAATGGGTTTCACTGTGTGGGGAATGGGTTTCAGTGTGTGGGGTAGGGGTTTCAGTGTGTAGGGTCGGGGTTTCAGTGTGTGGGGAAGGGGTTTCAGTGTGTGGGGACGGGGTTTCACTCTGTGGGGAATGGCTTCTGTGTGTTGGGAAGGGTTGCAGTGTGTGGGGAAGGGGTTTCAGTGTGTGGGGAATGGTTTCAGTGTGTGGGGAAGGTATTGCAGTGTGTGGGGAATGGTTTCAGTGTGTGGGGATTGGGTTTCACTGTGTGGGGAATGGCTTTCAGTGTGTGGGGAAGGGGTTTCAGTGTGTGGGGAATGGTTTCAGTGTGTGGGGAAGGGGTTTCAGTGCGTGGGGAAGGTGTTTCAGTGTGTGCGGAAGTGGTTTCAGTATGTGGGGAATGGTTTCAGTGTGTGGGGAAGGGGTTTCAGTGTGTGTGGAAGGGGTTTCAGTGTGTGGGGAATGTGGTTCAGTGTGTGGGGAAGGGGTGTCAGTGTGTGGGGAATGGTTTCAGTGTGTGGAGAAGGGGTTTCACTGTTTGGGGAAGGGGTTTCAGTGTGTGGGGAATGGTTTCAGTGTGTGGGGAAGGGGTTTCAGTGTGTGGGGAAGAGGTTTCAGTGTGTGGGGAAGAGGTTTCAGTGTGTGGGGATGGGGTTTCAGTGTGTGGGGAAGGGGATTCAGTGTGTGGGAAATGGTTTCAGTGTGTGGGGACGGGTTTCAGTGTGTGGGGAAGGGGATTCACTGTGTGGGGAATGGCTTCAGTGTGTGGGGAAGGGGTTTCACTGTGTGGGGAAGGGGTTTCACTCTGTGGGGAATGGTGTCTGTGTGTTGGGAATGGTTGCAGTGTGTGGGGAAGGGGTTTCAGTGTGTGGGGAATGGTTTCAGTGTGTGGGGAAGGTGTTGCAGTGTGTGGGGAATGGTTTCAGTGTGTGGGGAATGGGTTTCACTGTGTGGGGATTGGTTTTCAATGTGTGGGGAAGGGGTTTCAGTGTGTGGGGAATGGTTTCAGTGTGTGTGGAAGTGGTTTCAGTGTGTGGGGAATGGTTTCAGTGTGTGGGGAAGGGGTTTCAGTGTGTGTGGAAGGGGTTTCAGTGTGTGGGGAATGTGCTTCAGTGTGTGGGGAAGGGGTTTCAGTGTGTGGGGAATGGTTTCAGTGTGTGGAGAAGGGGTTTCACTGTTTGGGGAAGGGGTTTCAGTGTGTGGGGAATGTTTTCAGTGTGTGGGGAAGGGGTTTCAGTGTGTGGGGAAGTGGTTTCAGTGTGTGGGGAAGGGGTTTCAGTGTGTGGGGATGGGGTTTCAGTGTGTGGGGAAGGGGATTCAGTGTGTGGGGAATGGTTTCAGTGTGTGGGGAAGGGTTGCACTGTGCGGGGAAGGTGTTTCAGTGTGTGGGGAAGGGGTTTCAGTATGTGGGGAAGGGGTTTCAGTATGTGGGGAAGGGTTTCAGTGTGTGGGAAATGGTTTCAGTGTGTGGGGAATGGTTTCAGCTTGTGGGGAAGGGGTTCCAGTGTGTGGGGAAGCATTTCAGTGTGTGGGGAAGGGTTTCACTGTGTGGGGAAGTGTTTCAGTGTGTGGGGAAGGGGTTTCAGTGTGTGGGGAAGTGTTTCAGTGTGTGGGTATGGGTTTCAGTGTTTGGGGAAGGGTTTCAGTGTGTGGGGAAGGAGTTTCAGTGTGTGGGGAAGGTGTTTCACTGTGTGGGGACGGGGTTTCATTGTGTGGGGTAGGGGTTTCAGTTTGTAGGGTCGGGGTTTCAGTGTGTGGGGAAGGATTGCAGTGTGTGGGAAGGTGTTTCAGTGTGTGCGGAAGGTGTTTCACTGTGTGGGGATGGGTTTTCAGTGTGTGGGGAAGATGTTTCAGTGTGTGGTGACGGGGTTTCTGTGTGTGGGGAATGGTTTCAGTGTGTGGGGAATGGTTTCAGTGTGTGGGAAACGGGTTTTACTGTGTGGGGTAAGGTTTCAGTGTGTGGGGAATGGTTTCACTGTGTGGAGAAGGGTTTCAGTGTGTGGGGAATGGTTTCAGTGTGTGGGGAATGGTTTCAGTGTGTGGGGAAGGGGTTTCACTGTGTGGGGAATGGTTTCAGTGTGTGGGGAAGGGGTTTCAGTGTGTGGGGAAGGGGTTTCACTCTGTGGGGAATGGTTTCTGTGTGTTGGGAAGGGTTGCAGTGTGTGGGGAAGGGGTTTCAGTGTGTGGGGAATGGTTTCAGTGTGTGGGGAAGGTGTTGCAGTGTGTGGGGAATGGTTTCAGTGTGTGGGGAATGGGTTTCACTGTGTGGGGAATGGGTTTCAGTGTGTGGGGAAGGGGTTTCAGTATGTGGGGAAGGGTTTCAGTGTGTGGGGAATGGTTTCAGTGTGTGGGGAATGGTTTCAGCTTGTGGGGAAAGGGTTCCAGTGTGTGGGGAAGGATTTCAGTGTGTGGGGAAGGGTTTCAGTGTGTGGGGAAGTGTTTCAGTGTGTGGGGAAGGGGTTTCAGTGTGTGGGGAATGGTTTCAGTGTGTGGGGAAGGGGTTTCAGTGTGTGGGGAAGAGGTTTCAGTGTGTGGGGAAGGGGTTTCAGTGTGTGGGGATGGGGTTTCAGTGTGTGGGGAAGGGGTTTCAGTGTGTGGGAAATGGTTTCAGTGTGTGGGGACGGGTTTCAGTGTGTGGGGAAGGGGTTTCACTGTGTGGGGAATGGCTTCAGTGTGTGGGGAAGGGGTTTCACTGTGTGGGGAAGGGGTTTCACTCTGTGGGGAATGGTTTCTGTGTGTTGGGAAGGGTTGCAGTGTGTGGGGAAGGGGTTTCAGTGTGTGGGGAATGGTTTCAGTGTGTGGGGAAGGTGTTGCAGTGTGTGGGGAATGGTTTCAGTGTGTGGGGAATGGGTTTCACTGTGTGGGGAATGGGTTTCAATGTGTGGGGAAGGGGTTTCAGTGTGTGGGGAATGGTTTCAGTGTGTGGGGAAGGGGTTTCAGTGCGTGGGGAAGGGGTTTCAGTGTGTGTGGAAGTGGTTTCAGTGTGTGGGGAATGGTTTCAGTGTGTGGGGAAGGGTTGCACTGTGCGGGGAAGGTGTTTCAGTGTGTGGGGAAGGGTTTCAGTGTGTGGGGTAAGGGTTTCAGTATGTGGGGAAGGGGTTTCAGTATGTGGGGAAGGGTTTCAGTGTGTGGGAAATGGTTTCAGTGTGTGGGGAATGGTTTCTGCTTGTGGGGAAGGGGTTCCAGTGTGTGGGGAAGGATTTCAGTGTGTGGGGAAGGGTTTCACTGTGTGGGGAAGAGTTTCAGTGTGTGGGTATGGGTTTCAGTGTGTGGGGAAGGGTTTCAGTGTGTGGGGAAGGAGTTTCAGTGTGTGGGGAAGGTGTTTCACTGTGTGGGGACGGGGTTTCAGTGTGTGGGGTAGGGGTTTCAGTGTGTAGGGTCGGGGTTTCAGTGTGTGGGGAAGGGTTTCAGTGTGTGGGAAGGTGTTTCAGTGTGTGCGGAAGGGGTTTCACTGTGTGGGGATGGGTTTTCAGTGTGTGGGGAAGATGTTTCAGTGTGTGGGGAAGGGGTTTCTGTGTGTGGGGAATGGTTTCAGTGTGTGGGGAATGGTTTCAGTGTGTGGGGAACGGGTTTTACTGTGTGGGGTAAGGTTTCAGTGTGTGGGGAATGGTTTCACTGTGTGGAGAAGGGTTTCAGTGTGTGGGGAATGGTTTCAGTGTGTGGGGAATGGTTTCAGTGTGTGGGGAAGGGGTTTCACTGTGTGGGGAATGGTTTCAGTGTGTGGGGAAGGGGTTTCAGTGTGTGGGGAAGGGGTTTCACTCTGTGGGGAATGGTTTCTGTGTGTTGGGAAGGGTTGCAGTGTGTGGGGAAGGGGTTTCAGTGTGTGGGGAATGGTTTCAGTGTGTGGGGAAGGTGTTGCAGTGTGTGGGGAATGGTTTCAGTGTGTGGGGAATGGGTTTCACTGTGTGGGGAATGGGTTTCAGTGTGTGGGGAAGGGGTTTCAGTATGTGGGGAAGGGTTTCAGTGTGTGGGGAATGGTTTCAGTGTGTGGGGAATGGTTTCAGCTTGTGGGGAAAGGGTTCCAGTGTGTGGGGAAGGATTTCAGTGTGTGGGGAAGGGTTTCAGTGTGTGGGGAAGTGTTTCAGTGTGTGGGGAAGGGGTTTCAGTGTGTGGGGAATGGTTTCAGTGTGTGGGGAAGGGGTTTCAGTGTGTGGGGAAGAGGTTTCAGTGTGTGGGGAAGGGGTTTCAGTGTGTGGGGATGGGGTTTCAGTGTGTGGGGAAGGGGTTTCAGTGTGTGGGAAATGGTTTCAGTGTGTGGGGACGGGTTTCAGTGTGTGGGGAAGGGGTTTCACTGTGTGGGGAATGGCTTCAGTGTGTGGGGAAGGGGTTTCACTGTGTGGGGAAGGGGTTTCACTCTGTGGGGAATGGTTTCTGTGTGTTGGGAAGGGTTGCAGTGTGTGGGGAAGGGGTTTCAGTGTGTGGGGAATGGTTTCAGTGTGTGGGGAATGTGTTGCAGTGTGTGGGGAATGGTTTCAGTTTGTGGGGAATGGGTTTCACTGTGTGGGGAATGGGTTTCAATGTGTGGGGAAGGGGTTTCAGTGTGTGGGGAATGGTTTCAGTGTGTGGGGAAGGGGTTTCAGTGCGTGGGGAAGGGGTTTCAGTGTGTGTGGAAGTGGTTTCAGTGTGTGGGGAATGGTTTCAGTGTGTGGGGAAGGGGTTTCAGTGTGTGTGGAAGGGGTTTCAGTGTGTGGGGAATGTGGTTCAGTGTGTGGGGAATGGTTTCAGTGTGTGGGGAAGGGTTGCAGTGTGTGGGGAAGGGGTTTCAGTGTGTGGGGAATGGTTTCAGTGTGTGGGTAAGGTGTTGCAGTGTGTGGGGAATGGTTTCAGTGTGTGGGGAATGGGTTTCACTGTGTGGGGAATGGGTTTCAGTGTGTGGGGAAGGGGTTTCAGTGTGTGGGGAATGGTTTCAGTATGTGGGGAAGGGGTTTCAGTGCGTGGGGAAGGGGTTTCAGTGTGTGTGTAAGTGGTTTCAGTGAGTGGGGAATGGTTTCAGTGTGTGGGGAAGGGGTTTCAGTGTGTGTGGAAGGGGTTTCAGTGTGTGGGGAATGTGGTTCAGTGTGTGGGGAAGGGGTGTCAGTGTGTGGGGAATGGTTTCAGGGTGTGGAGAAGGGGTTTCACTGTTTGGGGAAGGGGTTTCAGTGTGTGGGGAATGGTTTCAGTGTGTGGGGAAGGGGTTTCAGTGCGTGGGGAAGGGGTTTCAGTGTGTGGGGATGGGGTTTCAGTGTGTGGGGAAGGGGATTCAGTGTGTGGGAAATGGTTTCAGTGTGTGGGGACGGGTTTCAGTGTGTGGGGAAGGGGTTACACTGTGTGGGGAATAGCTTCAGTGTGTGGGGAAGGGGTTTCACTGTGTGGGGAAGGGGTTTCACTCTGTGGGGAATGGTGTCTGTGTGTTGGGAAGGGTTGCAGTGTGTGGGGAAGGGGTTTCAGTGTGTGGGGAATGGTTTCAGTGTGTGGGGAAGGTGTTGCAGTGTGTGGGGAATGGTTTCAGTGTGTGGGGAATGGGTTTCACTGTGTGGAGAATGGGTTTCAATGTGTGGGGAAGGGGTTTCAGTGTGTGGGGAATGGTTTCAGTGTGTGGGGAAGGGGTTTCAGTGCGTGGGGAAGGGGTTTCAGTGTGTGAGGAAGTGGTTTCAGTGTGTGGGGAATGGTTTCAGTGTGTGGGGAAGGGGTTTCAGTGTGTGTGGAAGGGGTTTCAGTGTGTGGGGAATGTGGTTCAGTGTGTGGGGAAGGGGTTTCAGTGAGTGGGGAATGGTTTCAGTGTGTGGAGAAGGGGTTTCACTGTTTGGGGAAGGGGTTTCAGTGTGTGGGGAATGGTTTCAGTGTGTGGGGAAGGGGTTTCAGTGTGTGGGGAAGTGGTTTCAGTGTGTGGGGAAGGGGTTTCAGTGTGTGGGGATGGGGTTTCAGTGTGTGGGGAAGGGGATTCAGTGTGTGGGGAATGGTTTCAGTGTGTGGGGAAGGGTTGCACTGTGCGGGGAAGGTGTTTCAGTGTGTGGGGAAGGGTTTCAGTGTGTGGGGAAGGGGTTTCAGTATGTGGGGAAGGGGTTTCAGTATGTGGGGAAGGGTTTCAGTGTGTGGGAAATGGTTTCAGTGTGTGGGGAATGGTTTCAGCTTGTGGGGAAGGGGTTCCAGTGTGTGGGGAAGAATTTCAGTGTGTGGGGAAGGGTTTCACTGTGTGGGGAAGTGTTTCAGTGTGTGGGGAAGGGGTTTCAGTGTGTGGGGAAGTGTTTCAGTGTGTGGGTATGGGTTTCAGTGTGTGGGGAAGGGTTTCAGTGTGTGGGGAAGGAGTTTCAGTGTGTGGGGAAGGTGTTTCACTGTGTGGGGACGGGGTTTCAGTGTGTGGGGTAGGGGTTTCAGTTTGTAGGGTCGGGGTTTCAGTGTGTGGGGAAGGGTTTCAGTGTGTGGGAAGGTGTTTCAGTGTGTGCGGAAGGTGTTTCACTGTGTGGGGATGGGTTTTCAGTGTGTGGGGAAGATGTTTCAGTGTGTGGGGACTGGGTTTCTGTGTGTGGGGAATGGTTTCAGTGTGTGGGGAATGGTTTCAGTGTGTGGGGAACGGGTTTTACTGTGTGGGGTAAGGTTTCAGTGTGTGGGGAATGGTTTCACTGTGTGGAGAAGGGTTTCAGTGTGTGGGGAATGGTTTCAGTGTGTGGGGAATGGTTTCAGTGTGTGGGGAAGGGGTTTCACTGTGTGGGGAATGGTTTCAGTGTGTGGGGAAGGGGTTTCAGTGTGTGGTGAAGGGGTTTCACTCTGTGGGGAATGGTTTCTGTGTGTTGGGAAGGGTTGCAGTGTGTGGGGAAGGGGTTTCAGTGTGTGGGGAATGGTTTCAGTGTGTGGGGAAGGTGTTGCAGTGTGTGGGGAATGGTTTCAGTGTGTGGGGAATGGGTTTCACTGTGTGGGGAATGGGTTTCAGTGTGTGGGGAAGGGGTTTCAGTATGTGGGGAAGGGTTTCAGTGTGTGGGGAATGGTTTCAGTGTGTGGGGAATGGTTTCAGCTTGTGGGGAAAGGGTTCCAGTGTGTGGGGAAGGATTTCAGTGTGTGGGGAAGGGTTTCAGTGTGTGGGGAAGTGTTTCAGTGTGTGGGGAAGGGGTTTCAGTGTGTGGGGAATGGTTTCAGTGTGTGGGGAAGGGGTTTCAGTGTGTGGGGAAGAGGTTTCAGTGTGTGGGGAAGGGGTTTCAGTGTGTGTGGAAGGGGTTTCAGTGTGTGGGGAAGGGGATTCAGTGTGTGGGGAATGGTTTCAGTGTGTGGGGACGGGTTTCAGTGTGTGGGGAAGGGGTTTCACTGTGTGGGGAATGGCTTCAGTGTGTGGGGAAGGGGTTTCACTGTGTGGGGAAGGGGTTTCACTCTGTGGGGAATGGTTTCTGTGTGTTGGGAAGGGTTGCAGTGTGTGGGGAAGGGGTTTCAGTGTGTGGGGAATGGTTTCAGTGTGTGGGGAAGGTGTTGCAGTGTGTGGGGAATGGTTTCAGTGTGTGGGGAATGGGTTTCACTGTGTGGGGAATGGGTTTCAATGTGTGGGGAAGGGGTTTCAGTGTGTGGGGAATGGTTTCAGTGTGTGGGGAAGGGGTTTCAGTGCGTGGGGAAGTGGTTTCAGTGTGTGTGGAAGTGGTTTCAGTGTGTGGGGAATGGTTTCAGTGTGTGGGGAAGGGGTTTCAGTGTGTGTGGAAGGGGTTTCAGTGTGTGGGGAATGTGGTTCAGTGTGTGGGGAATGGTTTCAGTGTGTGGGGATGGGGTTTCACTGTGTGGGGAAAGTTTCAGTGTGTGGAGAAGGGGTTTCAGTGTGTGGGGAAGGGGTTTCACTCTGTGGGGAATGGTTTCTGTGTGTTGGGAAGGGTTGCAGTGTGTGGGGAAGGGGTTTCAGTGTGTGGGGAATGGTTTCAGTGTGTGGGTAAGGTGTGGCAGTGTGTGGGGAATGGTTTCAGTGTGTGGGGAATGGGTTTCACTGTGTGGGGAATGGGTTTCAGTGTGTGGGGAAGGGGTTTCAGTGTGTGGGGAATGGTTTCAGTGTGTGGGGAAGGGGTTTCAGTGCGTGGGGAAGGGGTTTCAGTGTGTGTGGAAGTGGTTTCAGTGAGTGGGGAATGGTTTCAGTGTGTGGGGAAGGGGTTTCAGTGTGTGTGGAAGGGGTTTCAGTGTGTGGGGAATGTGGTTCAGTGTGTGGGGAAGGGGTGTCAGTGTGTGGGGAATGGTTTCAGGGTGTGGAGAAGGGGTTTCACTGTTTGGGGAAGGGGTTTCAGTGTGTGGGGAATGGTTTCAGTGTGTGGGGAAGGGGTTTCAGTGTGTGGGGAAGAGGATTCAGTGTGTGGGGAAGGGGTTTCAGTGTGTGGGGATGGGGTTTCAGTGTGTGGGGAAGGGGATTCAGTGTGTGGGAAATGGTTTCAGTGTGTGGGGACGGGTTTCAGTGTGTGGGGAAGGGGTTTCACTGTGTGGGGAATGGCTTCAGTGTGTGGGGAAGGGGTTTCACTGTGTGGGGAAGGGGTTTCACTCTGTGGGGAATGGTGTCTGTGTGTTGGGAAGGGTTGCAGTGTGTGGGGAAGGGGTTTCAGTGTGTGGGGAATGGTTTCAGTGTGTGGGGAAGGTGTTGCAGTGTGTGGGGAATGGTTTCAGTGTGTGGGGAATGGGTTTCACTGTGTGCGGAATGGGTTTCAATGTGTGGGGAAGGGGTTTCAGTGTGTGGGGAATGGTTTCAGTGTGTGGAGAAGGGGTTTCAGTGCGTGGGGAAGGGGTTTCAGTGTGTGTGGAAGTGGTTTCAGTGTGTGGGGAATGGTTTCAGTGTGTGGGGAAGGGGTATCAGTGTGTGTGGAAGGGGTTTCAGTGTGTGGGGAATGTGGTTCAGTGTGTGGGGAAGGGGTGTCAGTGTGTGGGGAATGGTTTCAGTGTGTGGAGAAGGGGTTTCACAGTTTGGGGAAGGGGTTTCAGTGTGTGGGGAATGGTTTCAGTGTGTGGGGAAGGGGTTTCAGTGTGTGGGGAAGAGGTTTCAGTGTGTGGGGAAGGGGTTTCAGTGTGTGGGGATGGGGTTTCAGTGTGTGGGGAAGGGGATTCAGTGTGTGGGAAATGGTTTCAGTGTGTGGGGACGGGTTTCAGTGTGTGGGGAAGGGGTTTCACTGTGTGGGGAATGGCTTCAGTGTGTGGGGAAGGGGTTTCACTGTGTGGGGAAGGGGTTTCACTCTGTGGGGAATGGTGTCTGTGTGTTGGGAAGGGTTGCAGTGTGTGGGGAAGGGGTTTCAGTGTGTGGGGAATGGTTTCAGTGTGTGGGGAAGGTGTTGCAGTGTGTGGGGAATGGTTTCAGTGTGTGGGGAATGGGTTTCACTGTGTGCGGAATGGGTTTCAATGTGTGGGGAAGGGGTTTCACTCTGTGGGGAATGGTGTCTGTGTGTTGGGAAGGGTTGCAGTGTGTGGGGAAGGGGTTTCAGTGTGTGGGGAATGGTTTCAGTGTGTGGGGAAGGTGTTGCAGTGTGTGGGGAATGGTTTCAGTGTGTGGGGAATGGGTTTCACTGTGTGCGGAATGGGTTTCAATGTGTGGGGAAGGGGTTTCAGTGTGTGGGGAATGGTTTCAGTGTGTGGAGAAGGGGTTTCACTGTTTGGGGAAGGGGTTTCAGTGTGTGGGGAATGGTTTCAGTGTGTGGGGAAGGGGTTTCAGTGTGTGGAGAAGTGTTTTCAGTGTGTGGGGAAGGGGTTTCAGTGTGTGGGGATGGGGTTTCAGTGTGTGGGGAAGGGGATTCAGTGTGTGGGGAATGGTTTCAGTGTGTGGGAAAGGGTTGCACTGTGCGGGGAAGGTGTTTCAGTGTGTGGGGAAGGGTTTCAGTGTGTGGGGAAGGGGTTTCAGTATGTGGGGAAGGGGTTTCAGTATGTGGGGAAGGGTTTCAGTGTGTCGGAAATGGTTTCAGTGTGTGGGGAATGGTTTCAGCTTGTGGGTAAGGGGTTCCAGTGTGTGGGGAAGCATTTCAGTGTGTGGGGAAGGGTTTCACTGTGTGGGGAAGTGTTTCAGTGTGTGGGGAAGGGGTTTCAGTGTGTGGGGAAGTGTTTCAGTGTGTGGGTATGGGTTTCAGTGTGTGGGGAAGGGTTTCAGTGTGTGGGGAAGGAGTTTCAGGGTGTGGGGAAGGTGTTTCACTGTGTGGGGACGGGGTTTCAGTGTGTGGGGTAGGGGTTTCAGTTTGTAGGGTCCGGGTTTCAGTGTGTGGGGAAGGGTTTCAGTGTGTGGGAAGATGTTTCAGTGTGTGCGGAAGGTGTTTCACTGTGTGGGGATGGGTTTTCAGTGTGTGGGGAAGATGTTTCAGTGTGTGGGGACGGGGTTTCTGTGTGTGGGGAATGGTTTCAGCGTGTGGGGAATGGTTTCAGTGTGTGGGGAACGGGTTTTACTGTGTGGGGTAAGGTTTCAGTGTGTGGGGAATGGTTTCACTGTGTGGAGAAGGGTTTCAGTGTGTGGGGAATGGTTTCAGTGTGTGGGGAATGGTTTCAGTGTGTGGGGAAGGGGTTTCACTGTGTGGGGAATGGTTTCAGTGTGTGGGGAAGGGGTTTCAGTGTGTGGGGAAGGGGTTTCACTCTGTGGGGAATGGTTTCTGTGTGTTGGGAAGGGTTGCAGTGTGTGGGGAAGGGGTTTCAGTGTGTGGGGAATGGGTTTCACTGTGTGGGGAATGGGTTTCAGTGTGTGGGGAAGGGGTTTCAGTATGTGGGGAAGGGTTTCAGTGTGTGGGGAATGGTTTCAGTGTGTGGGGAATGGTTTCAGCTTGTGGGGAAAGGGTTCCAGTGTGTGGGGAAGGATTTCAGTGTGTGGGGAAGGGTTTCAGTGTGTGGGCAAGTGTTTCAGTGTGTGGGGAAGGGGTTTCAGTGTGTGGGGAATGGTTTCAGTGTGTGGGGAAGGGGTTTCAGTGTGTGGGGAAGAGGTTTCAGTGTGTGGGGAAGGGGTTTCAGTGTGCGGGGATGGGGTTTCAGTGTGTGGGGAAGGGGATTCAGTGTGTGGGAAATGGTTTCAGTGTGTGGGGACGGGTTTCAGTGTGTGGGGAAGGGGTTTCACTGTGTGGGGAATGGCTTCAGTGTGTGGGGAAGGGGTTTCACTGTGTGGGGAAGGGGTTTCACTCTGTGGGGAATGGTGTCTGTGTGTTGGGAAGGGTTGCAGTGTGTGGGGAAGGGGTTTCAGTGTGTGGGGAATGGTTTCAGTGTGTGGGGAAGGTGTTGCAGTGTGTGGGGAATGGTTTCAGTGTGTGGGGAATGGGTTTCACTGTGTGGGGAATGGGTTTCAATGTGTGGGGAAGGGGTTTCAGTGTGTGGGGAATGGTTTCAGTGTGTGGGGAAGGGGTTTCAGTGCGTGGGGAAGGGGTTTCAGTGTGTGTGGAAGTGGTTTCAGTGTGTGGGGAATGGTTTCAGTGTGTGGGGAAGGGGTTTCAGTGTGTGTGGAAGGGGTTTCAGTGTGTGGGGAATGTGGTTCAGTGTGTGGGGAATGGTTTCAGTGTGTGGGGAAGGGGTTTCACTGTGTGGGGAATGGTTTCAGTGTGTGGCGAAGGGGTTTCAGTGTGTGGGGAAGGGGTTTCACTCTGTGGGGAATGGTTTCTGTGTGTTGGGAAGGGTTGCAGTGTGTGGGGAAGGGGTTTCAGTGTGTGGGGAATGGTTTCAGTGTGTGGGTAAGGTGTTGCAGTGTGTGGGGAATGGTTTCAGTGTGTGGGGAATGGGTTTCACTGTGTGGGGAATGGGTTTCAGTGTGTGGGGAAGAGGTTTCAGTGTGTGGGGAATGGTTTCAGTGTGTGGGGAAGGTGTTTCAGTGCGTGGGGAAGGGGCTTCAGTGTGTGTGGAAGTGGTTTCAGTGTGTGGGGAATGGTTTCAGTGTGTGGGGAAGGGGTTTCAGTGCGTGTGGAAGGGGTTTCAGTGTGTGGGGAATGTGGTTCAGTTTGTGGGGAAGGGGTGTCAGTGTGTGGGGAATGGGGTCAGGGTGTGGAGAAGGGGTTTCACTGTTTGGGGAAGGGGTTTCAGTGTGTGGGGAATGGTTTCAGTGTGTGGGGAAGGGGTTTCAGTGTGTGGGGAAGAGATTTCAGTGTGTGGGGAAGTGGTTTCAGTGTGTGGGGATGGGGTTTCAGTGTGTGGGGAAGGGGATTCAGTGTGTGGGAAATGGTTTCAGTGTGTGGGGACGGGTTTCAGTGTGTGGGGAAGGGGTTTCACTGTGTGGGGAATTGCTTCAGTGTGTGGGGAAGGGGTTTCACTGTGTGGGGAAGGGGTTTCACTCTGTGGGGAATGGTGTCTGTGTGTTGGGAAGGGTTGCAGTGTGTGGGGAAGGGGTTTCAGTGTGTGGGGAATGGTTTCAGTGTGTGGGGAAGGTGTTGCAGTGTGTGGGGAATGGTTTCAGTGTGTGGGGAATGGGTTTCACTGTGTGGGGAATGGGTTTCAATGTGTGGGGAAGGGGTTTCAGTGTGTGGGGAATGGTTTCAGTGTGTGGGGAAGGGGTTTCAGTGCGTGGGGAAGGGGTTTCAGTGTGTGTGGAAGTGGTTTCAGTGTGTGGGGAATGGTTTCAGTGTGTGGGGAAGGGGTTTCAGTGTGTGTGGAAGGGGTTTCAGTGTGTGGGGAATGTGGTTCAGTGTGTGGGGAAGGGGTTTCAGTGTGTGGGGAATGGTTTCAGTGTGTGGAGAAGGGGTTTCACTGTTTGGGGAAGGGGTTTCAGTGTGTGGGGAATGGTTTCAGTGTGTGGGGAAGGTTTTTCACTGTGTGGGGAAGTGGTTTCAGTGTGTGGGGAAGGGGTTTCAGTGTGTGGGGATGGGGTTTCAGTGTGTGGGGAAGGGGATTCAGTGTGTGGGGAATGTGGTTCAGTGTGTGGGGAATGGTTTCAGTGTGTGGGGAAGGGGTTTCACTGTGTGGGGAATGGTTTCAGTGTGTGGGGAAGGGGTTTCAGTGTGTGGGGAAGGGGTTTCACTCTGTGGGGAATGGTTTCTGTGTGTTGGGAAGGATTGCAGTGTGTGGGGAAGGGGTTTCAGTGTGTGGGGAATGGTTTCATTCTGTGGGTAAGGTGTTGCAGTGTGTGGGGAATGGTTTCAGTGTGTGGGGAATGGGTTTCACTGTGTGGGGAATGGGTTTCAGTGTGTGGGGAAGGGGTTTCAGTGTGTGGGGAATGGTTTCAGTGTGTGGGGAATGGTTTCAGTGTGTGGGGAAGGGGTTTCAGTGCGTGTGGAAGGGGTTTCAGTGTGTGAGGAATGTGGTTCAGTGTGTGGGGAAGGGGTGTCAGTGTGTGGGGAATGGGGTCAGGGTGTGGAGAAGGGGTTTCACTGTTTGGGGAAGGGGTTTCAGTGTGTGGGGAATGGTTTCAGTGTGTGGGGAAGGGGTTTCAGTGTGTGGGGAAGAGATTTCAGTGTGTGGGGAAGGGGTTTCAGTGTGTGGGGATGGGGTTTCAGTGTGTGGGGAAGGGGATTCAGTGTGTGGGAAATGGTTTCAGTGTGTGGGGACGGGTTTCAGTGTGTGGGGAAGGGGTTTCACTGTGTGGGGAATGGCTTCAGTGTGTGTTGGGAAGGGGTTTCACTGTGTGGGGAAGGGGTTTCACTCTGTGGGGAATGGTGTCTGTGTGTTGGGAAGGGTTGCAGTGTGTGGGGACGGGGTTTCAGTGTGTGGGGAATGGTTTCAGTGTGTGGGGAAGGTGTTGCAGTGTGTGGGGAATGGTTTCAGTGTGTGGGGAATGGGTTTCACTGTGTGGGGAATGGGTTTCAATGTGTGGGGAAGGGGTTTCAGTGTGTGGGGAATGGTTTCAGTGTGTGGGGAAGGGGTTTCAGTGCGTGGGGAAGGGGTTTCAGTGTGTGTGGAAGTGGTTTCAGTGTGTGGGGAATGGTTTCAGTGTGTGGGGAAGGGGTTTCAGTGTGTGTGGAAGGGGTTTCAGTGTGTGGGAAATGTGGTTCAGTGTGTGGGGAAGGGGTTTCAGTGTGTGGGGAATGGTTTCAGTGTGTGGAGAAGGGGTTTCACTGTTTGGGGAAGGGGTTTCAGTGTGTGGGGAATGGTTTCAGTGTGTGGGGAAGGGGTTTCACTGTGTGGGGAAGTGGTTTCAGTGTGTGGGGAAGGGGTTTCAGTGTGTGGGGATGGGGTTTCAGTGTGTGGGGAAGGGGATTCAGTGTGTGGGGAATGGTTTCAGTGTGTGGGGAAGGGTTGCACTGTGCGGGGAAGGTGTTTCAGTGTGTGGGGAAGGGTTTCAGTGTGTGGGGAAGGGGTTTCAGTATGTGGGGAAGGGGTTTCAGTATGTGGGGAAGGGTTTCAGTGTGTGGGAAATGGTTTCAGTGTGTGGGGAATGGTTTCAGCTTGTGGGGAAGGGGTTCCAGTGTGTGGGGAAGCATTTCAGTGTGTGGGGAAGGGTTTCACTGTGTGGGGAAGTGTTTCAGTGTGTGGGGAAAGGGTTTCAGTGTGTGGGGAAGTGTTTCAGTGTGTGGGTATGGGTTTCAGTGTGTGGGGAAGGGTTTCAGTGTGTGGGGAAGGAGTTTCAGTGTGTGGGGAAGGTGTTTCACTGTGTGGGGACGGGGTTTCAGTGTGTGGGGTAGGGGTTTCAGTTTGTAGGGTCGGGGTTTCAGTGTGTGGGGAAGGGTTTCAGTGTGTGGGAAGGTGTTTCAGTGTGTGCGGAAGGTGTTTCACTGTGTGGGGATGAGTTTTCAGTGTGTGGGGAAGATGTTTCAGTCTGTGGGGAAGGGGTTTCTGTGTGTGGGGAATGGTTTCAGTGTGTGGGGAATGGTTTCAGTGTGTGGGGAACGGGTTTTACTGTGTGGGGTAAGGTTTCAGTGTGTGGGGAATGGTTTCACTGTGTGGAGAAGGGTTTCAGTGTGTGGGGAATGGTTTCAGTGTGTGGGGAAGGGGTTTCAGTGTGTGGGGAAGGGGTTTCAGTATGTGGGGAAGGGTTTCAGTGTGTGGGGAATGGTTTCAGTGTGTGGGGAATGGTTTCAGCTTGTGGGGAAAGGGTTCCAGTGTGTGGGGAAGGATTTCAGTGTGTGGGGAAGGGTTTCAGTGTGTGGGGAAGTGTTTCAGTGTGTGGGGAAGGGGTTTCAGTGTGTGGGGAAGGGTTTCAGTGTGTGGGGAAGGGTTTCAGTGTGTGGGGAATGGGTTTCAGTGTGTGGGGAAGGGTTTCAGTGTGTGGGGAAGCATTTCAGTGTGTGGGGAAGGGTTTCACTGTGTTGAGAAGTGTTTCAGTGTGTGGGGAAGTGTTTCAGTGTGTGGGTATGGGTTTCAGTGTGTGGGGAAGGGTTTCAGTGTGTGGGGAAGGAGTTTCTGTGTGTGGGGAAGGTGTTTCACTGTGTGGGGACGGGGTTTCAGTGTGTGGGGTAGGGGTTTCAGTTTGTAGGGTCCGGGTTTCAGTGTGTGGGGAAGGGTTTCAGTGTGTGGGAAGGTGTTTCAGTGTGTGCGGAAGGTGTTTCACTGTGTGGGGATGGGTTTTCAGTGTGTGGGGAAGATGTTTCAGTGTGTGGGGACGTGGTTTCTGTATGTGGGGAATGGTTTCAGCTTGTGGGGAAAGGGTTCCAGTGTGTGGGGAAGGATTTCAGTGTGTGGGGAAGGGTTTCAGTGTGTGGGGAAGTGTTTCAGTGTGTGGGGAAGGGGTTTCAGTGTGTGGGGAATGGTTTCAGTGTGTGGGGAAGGGGTTTCAGTGTGTGGGGAAGAGGTTTCAGTGTGTGGGGAAGGGGTTTCAGTGTGTGGGGATGGGGTTTCAGTGTGTGGGGAAGGGGATTCAGTGTGTGGGAAATGGTTTCAGTGTGTGGGGACGGGTTTCAGTGTGTGGGGAAGGGGTTTCACTGTGTGGGGAATGGCTTCAGTGTGTGGGGAAGGGGTTTCACTGTGTGGGGAAGGGGTTTCACTCTGTGGGGAATGGTGTCTGTGTGTTGGGAAGGGTTGCAGTGTGTGGGGAAGGGGTTTCAGTGTGTGGGGAATGGTTTCAGTGTGTGGGGAAGGTGTTGCAGTGTGTGGGGAATGGTTTCAGTGTGTGGGGAATGGGTTTCACTGTGTGGGGAATGGGTTTCAATGTGTGGGGAAGGGGTTTCAGTGTGTGGGGAATGGTTTCAGTGTGTGGGGAAGGGGTTTCAGTGCGTGGGGAAGGGGTTTCAGTGTGTGTGGAAGTGGTTTCAGTGTGTGGGGAATGGTTTCAGTGTGTGGGGAAGGGGTTTCAGTGTGTGTGGAAGGGGTTTCAGTGTGTGGGGAATGTGGTTCAGTGTGTGGGGAATGGTTTCAGTGTGTGGGGAAGGGGTTTCACTGTGTGGGGAATGGTTTCAGTGTGTGGGGAAGGGGTTTCAGTGTGTGGGGAAGGGGTTTCACTCTGTGGGGAATGGTTTCTGTGTGTAGGGAAGGTTTGCAGTGTGTGGGGAAGGGGTTTCAGTGTGTGGGGAATGGTTTCAGTGTGTGGGTAAGGTGTTGCAGTGTGTGGGGAATGGTTTCAGTGTGTGGGGAATGGGTTTCACTGTGTGGGGAATGGGTTTCAGTGTGTGGGGAAGGGGTTTCAGTGTGTGGGGAATGGTTTCAGTGTGTGGGGAAGGTGTTTCAGTGCGTGGGGAAGGGGTTTCAGTGTGTGTGGAAGTGGTTTCAGTGTGTGGGGAATGGTTTCAGTGTGTGGGGAAGGGGTTTCAGTGCGTGTGGAAGGGGTTTCAGTGTGTGGGGAATGTGGTTCAGTTTGTGGGGAAGGGGTGTCAGTGTGTGGGGAATGGGGTCAGGGTGTGGAGAAGGGGTTTCACTGTTTGGGGAAGGGGTTTCAGTGTGTGGGGAATGGTTTCAGTGTGTGGGGAAGGGGTTTCAGTGTGTGGGGAAGAGATTTCAGTGTGTGGGGAAGGGGTTTCAGTGTGTGGGGATGGGGTTTCAGTGTGTGGGGAAGGGGATTCAGTGTGTGGGAAATGGTTTCAGTGTGTGGGGACGGGTTTCAGTGTGTGGGGAAGGGGTTTCACTGTGTGGGGAATGGCTTCAGTGTGTGGGGAAGGGGTTTCACTGTGTGGGGAAGGGGTTTCACTCTGTGGGGAATGGTGTCTGTGTGTTGGGAAGGGTTGCAGTGTGTGGGGAAGGGGTTTCAGTGTGTGGGGAATGGTTTCAGTGTGTGGGGAAGGTGTTGCAGTGTGTGGGGAATGGTTTCAGTGTGTGGGGAATGGGTTTCACTGTGTGGGGAATGGGTTTCAATGTGTGGGGAAGGGGTTTCAGTGTGTGGGGGATGGTTTCAGTGTGTGGGGAAGGGGTTTCAGTGCGTGGGGAAGGGGTTTCAGTGTGTGTGGAAGTGGTTTCAGTGTGTGGGGAATGGTTTCAGTGTGTGGGGAAGGGGTTTCAGTGTGTGTGGAAGGGGTTTCAGTGTGTGGGGAATGTGGTTCAGTGTGTGGGGAAGGGGTTTCAGTGTGTGGGGAATGGTTTCAGTGTGTGGGGAATGGTTTCAGTGTGTGGGGAAGGGGTTTCACTGTGTGGGGAATGGTTTCAGTGTGTGGGGAAGGGGTTTCAGTGTGTGGGGAAGGGGTTTCACTCTGTGGGGAATGGTTTCTGTGTGTAGGGAAGGTTTGCAGTGTGTGGGGAAGGGGTTTCAGTGTGTGGGGAATGGTTTCAGTGTGTGGGTAAGGTGTTGCAGTGTGTGGGGAATTGTTTCAGTGTGTGGGGAATGGGTTTCACTGTGTGGGGAATGGGTTTCAGTGTGTGGGGAAGGGGTTTCAGTGTGTGGGGAATGGTTTCAGTGTGTGGGGAAGGTGTTTCAGTGCGTGGGGAAGGGGTTTCAGTGTGTGTGGAAGTGGTTTCAGTGTGTGGGGAATGGTTTCAGTGTGTGGGGAAGGGGTTTCAGTGCGTGTGGAAGGGGTTTCAGTGTGTGGGGAATGTGGTTCAGTTTGTGGGGAAGGGGTGTCAGTGTGTGGGGAATGGGGTCAGGGTGTGGAGAAGGGGTTTCACTGTTTGGGGAAGGGGTTTCAGTGTGTGGGGAATGGTTTCAGTGTGTGGGGAAGGGGTTTCAGTGTGTGGGGAAGAGATTTCAGTGTGTGGGGAAGGGGTTTCAGTGTGTGGGGATGGGGTTTCAGTGTGTGGGGAAGGGGATTCAGTGTGTGGGAAATGGTTTCAGTGTGTGGGGACGGGTTTCAGTGTGTGGGGAAGGGGTTTCACTGTGTGGGGAATGGCTTCAGTGTGTGGGGAAGGGGTTTCACTGTGTGGGGAAGGGGTTTCACTCTGTGGGGAATGGTGTCTGTGTGTTGGGAAGGGTTGCAGTGTGTGGGGAAGGGGTTTCAGTGTGTGGGGAATGGTTTCAGTGTGTGGGGAAGGTGTTGCAGTGTGTGGGGAATGGTTTCAGTGTGTGGGGAATGGGTTTCACTGTGTGGGGAATGGGTTTCAATGTGTGGGGAAGGGGTTTCAGTGTGTGGGGAATGGTTTCAGTGTGTGGGGAAGGGGTTTCAGTGCGTGGGGAAGGGGTTTCAGTGTGTGTGGAAGTGGTTTCAGTGTGTGGGGAATGGTTTCAGTGTGTGGGGAAGGGGTTTCAGTGTGTGTGGAAGGGGTTTCAGTGTGTGGGGAATGTGGTTCAGTGTGTGGGGAAGGGGTTTCAGTGTGTGGGGAATGGTTTCAGTGTGTGGAGAAGGGGTTTCACTGTTTGGGGAAGGGGTTTCAGTGTGTGGGGAATGGTTTCAGTGTGTGGGGAAGGGGTTTCACTGTGTGGGGAAGTGGTTTCAGTGTGTGGGGAAGGGGTTTCAGTGTGTGGGGATGGGGTTTCAGTGTGTGCGGAAGGGGATTCAGTGTGTGGGGAATGTGGTTCAGTGTGTGGGGAATGGTTTCAGTGTGTGGGGAAGGGGTTTCACTGTGTGGGGAATGGTTTCAGTGTGTGGGGAATGGGTTTCAGTGTGTGGGGAAGGGTTTCAGTGTGTGGGGAATGGTTTCAGTGTGTGGGGAATGGTTTCAGCTTGTGGGGAAAGGGTTCCAGTGTGTGGGGAAGGATTTCAGTGTGTGGGGAAGGGTTTCAGTGTGTGGGGAAGTGTTTCAGTGTGTGGGGAAGGGGTTTCAGTGTGTGGGGAACGGTTTCAGTGTGTGGGGAAGGGTTTCAGTGTGTGGGGAATGGGTTTCAGTGTGTGGGGAAGGGTTTCAGTGTGTGGGGAAGCATTTCAGTGTGTGGGGAAGGGTTTCACTGTGTTGAGAAGTGTTTCAGTGTGTGGGGAAGTGTTTCAGTGTGTGGGTATGGGTTTCAGTGTGTGGGGAAGGGTTTCAGTGTGTGGGGAAGGAGTTTCAGTGTGTGGGGAAGGTGTTTCACTGAGTGGGGACGGGGTTTCAGTGTGTGGGGTAGGGGTTTCAGTTTGTAGGGTCCGGGTTTCAGTGTGTGGGGAAGGGTTTCAGTGTGTGGGAAGGTGTTTCAGTGTGTGCGGAAGGTGTTTCACTGTGTGGGGATGGGTTTTCAGTGTGTGGGGAAGATGTTTCAGTGTGTGGGGACGGGGTTTCTGTGTGTGGGGAATGGTTTCAGCTTGTGGGGAAAGGGTTCCAGTGTGTGGGGAAGGATTTCAGTGTGTGGGGAAGGGTTTCAGTGTGTGGGGAAGTGTTTCAGTGTGTGGGGAAGGGGTTTCAGTGTGTGGGGAATGGTTTCAGTGTGTGGGGAAGGGGTTTCAGTGTGTGGGGAAGAGGTTTCAGTGTGTGGGGAAGGGGTTTCAGTGTGTGGGGATGGGGTTTCAGTGTGTGGGGAAGGGGATTCAGTGTGTGGGAAATGGTTTCAGTGTGTGGGGACGGGTTTCAGTGTGTGGGGAAGGGGTTTCACTGTGTGGGGAATGGCTTCAGTGTGTGGGGAAGGGGTTTCACTGTGTGGGGAAGGGGTTTCACTCTGTGGGGAATGGTGTCTGTGTGTTGGGAAGGGTTGCAGTGTGTGGGGAAGGGGTTTCAGTGTGTGGGGAATGGTTTCAGTGTGTGGGGAAGGTGTTGCAGTGTGTGGGGAATGGTTTCAGTGTGTGGGGAATGGGTTTCACTGTGTGGGGAATGGCTTTCAATGTGTGGGGAAGGGGTTTCAGTGTGTGGGGAATGGTTTCAGTGTGTGGGGAAGGGGTTTCAGTGCGTGGGGAAGGGGTTTCAGTGTGTGTGGAAGTGGTTTCAGTGTGTGGGGAATGGTTTCAGTGTGTGGAGAAGGGGTTTCACTGTTTGGGGAAGGGGTTTCAGTGTGTGGGGAATGGTTTCAGTGTGTGGGGAGGGGGTTTCACTGTGTGGGGAAGTGGTTTCAGTGTGTGGGGAAGGGGTTTCAGTGTGTGGGGATGGGGTTTCAGTGTGTGGGGAAGGGGATTCAGTGTGTGGGGAATGTGGTTCAGTGTGTGGGGAATGGTTTCAGTGTGTGGGGAAGGGGTTTCACTGTGTGGGGAATGGTTTCAGTGTGTGGGGAAGGGGTTTCAGTGTGTGGGGAAGGGGTTTCACTCTGTGGGGAATGGTTTCTGTGTGTTGGGAAGGGTTGCAGTGTGTGGGGAAGGGGTTTCAGTGTGTGGGGAATGGTTTCAGTGTGTGGGTAAGGTGTTGCAGTGTGTGGGGAATGGTTTCAGTGTGTGGGGAATGGGTTTCACTGTGTGGGGAATGGGTTTCAGTGTGTGGGGAAGGGGTTTCAGTGTGTGGGGAATGGTTTCAGTGTGTGGGGAAGGTGTTTCAGTGCGTGGGGAAGGGGTTTCAGTGAGTGTGGAAGTGCTTTCAGTGTGTGGGGAATGGTTTCAGTGTGTGGGGAAGGGGTTTCAGTGCGTGTGGAAGGGGTTTCAGTGTGTGGGGAATGTGGTTCAGTGTGTGGGGAAGGGGTGTCAGTGTGTGGGGAATGGGGTCAGGGTGTGGAGAAGGGGTTTCACTGTTTGGGGAAGGGGTTTCAGTGTGTGGGGAATGGTTTCAGTGTGTGGGGAAGGGGTTTCAGTGTGTGGGGAAGAGATTTCAGTGTATGGGGAAGGGGTTTCAGTGTGTGGGGATGGGGTTTCAGTGTGTGGGGAAGGGGATTCAGTGTGTGGGAAATGGTTTCAGTGTGTGGCGACGGGTTTCAGTGTGTGGGGAAGGTGTTTCACTGTGTGGGGAATGGCTTCAGTGTGTGGGGAAGGGGTTTCACTGTGTGGGGAAGGGGTTTCACTCTGTGGGGAATGGTGTCTGTGTGTTGGGAAGGGTTGCAGTGTGTGGGGAAGGGGTTTCAGTGTGTGGGGAATGGTTTCAGTGTGTGGGGAAGGTGTTGCAGTGTGTGGGGAATGGTTTCAGTGTGTGGGGAATGGGTTTCACTGTGTGGGGAATGGGTTTCAATGTGTGGGGAAGGGGTTTCAGTGTGTGGGGAATGGTTTCAGTGTGTGGGGAAGGGGTTTCAGTGCGTGGGGAAGGGGTTTCAGTGTGTGTGGAAGTGGTTTCAGTGTGTGGGGAATGGTTTCAGTGTGTGGGGAAGGGGTTTCAGTGTGTGTGGAAGGGGTTTCAGTGTGTGGGAAATGTGGTTCAGTGTGTGGGGAAGGGGTTTCAGTGTGTGGGGAATGGTTTCAGTGTGTGGAGAAGGGGTTTCACTGTTTGGGGAAGGGGTTTCAGTGTGTGGGGAATGGTTTCAGTGTGTGGGGAAGGGGTTTCACTGTGTGGGGAAGTGGTTTCAGTGTGTGGGGAAGGGGTTTCAGTGTGTGGGGATGGGGTTTCAGTGTGTGGGGAAGGGGATTCAGTGTGTGGGGAATGGTTTCAGTGTGTGGGGAAGGGTTGCACTGTGCGGGGAAGGTGTTTCAGTGTGTGGGGAAGGGTTTCAGTGTGTGGGGAAGGGGTTTCAGTATGTGGGGAAGGGGTTTCAGTATGTGGGGAAGGGTTTCAGTGTGTGGGAAATGGTTTCAGTGTGTGGGGAATGGTTTCAGCTTGTGGGGAAGGGGTTCCAGTGTGTGGGGAAGCATTTCAGTGTGTGGGGAAGGGTTTCTCTGTGTGGGGAAGTGTTTCAGTGTGTGGGGAAAGGGTTTCAGTGTGTGGGGAAGTGTTTCAGTGTGTGGGTATGGGTTTCAGTGTGTGGGGAAGGGTTTCAGTGTGTGGGGAAGGAGTTTCAGTGTGTGGGGAAGGTGTTTCACTGTGTGGGGACGGGGTTTCAGTGTGTGGGGTAGGGGTTTCAGTTTGTAGGGTCGGGGTTTCAGTGTGTGGGGAAGGGTTTCAGTGTGTGGGAAGGTGTTTCAGTGTGTGCGGAAGGTGTTTCACTGTGTGGGGATGAGTTTTCAGTGTGTGGGGAAGATGTTTCAGTCTGTGGGGAAGGGGTTTCTGTGTGTGGGGAATGGTTTCAGTGTGTGGGGAATGGTTTCAGTGTGTGGGGAACGGGTTTTACTGTGTGGGGTAAGGTTTCAGTGTGTGGGGAATGGTTTCACTGTGTGGAGAAGGGTTTCAGTGTGTGGGGAATGGTTTCAGTGTGTGGGGAATGGTTTCAGTGTGTGGGGAAGGGGTTTCAGTGTGTGGGGAAGGGGTTTCAGTATGTCGGGAAGGGTTTCAGTGTGTGGGGAATGGTTTCAGTGTGTGGGGAATGGTTTCAGCTTGTGGGGAAAGGGTTCCAGTGTGTGGGGAAGGATTTCAGTGTGTGGGGAAGGGTTTCAGTGTGTGGGGAAGTGTTTCAGTGTGTGGGGAAGGGGTTTCAGTGTGTGGGGAAGGGTTTCAGTGTGTGGGGAAGGGTTTCAGTGTGTGGGGAATGGGTTTCAGTGCGTGGGGAAGGGTTTCAGTGTGTGGGGAAGCATTTCAGTGTGTGGGGAAGGGTTTCATTGTGTTGAGAAGTGTTTCAGTGTGTGGGGAAGTGTTTCAGTGTGTGGGTATGGGTTTCAGTGTGTGGGGAAGGGTTTCAGTGTGTGGGGAAGGAGTTTCAGTGTGTGGGGAAGGTGTTTCACTGTGTGGGGACGGGGTTTCAGTGTGTGGGGTAGGGGTTTCAGTTTGTAGGGTCCGGGTTTCAGTGTGTGGGGAAGGGTTTCAGTGTGTGGGAAGGTGTTTCAGTGTGTGCGGAAGGTGTTTCACTGTGTGGGGATGGGTTTTCAGTGTGTGGGGAAGATGTTTCAGTGTGTGGGGACGGGGTTTCTGTGTGTGGGGAATGGTTTCAGTGTGTGGGGAATGGTTTCAGTGTGTGGGGAACGGGTTTTACTGTGTGGGGTAAGGTTTCAGTGTGTGGGGAATGGTTTCACTGTGTGGAGAAGGGTTTCAGTGTGTGGGGAATGGTTTCAGTGTGTGGGGAATGGTTTCAGTGTGTGGGGAAGGGGTTTCACTGTGTGGGGAATGGTTTCAGTGTGTGGGGAAGGGGTTTCAGTATGTGGGGAAGGGGTTTCACTCTGTGGGGAATGGTTTCTGTGTGTTGGGAAGGGTTGCAGTGTGTGGGGAAGGGGTTTCAGTGTGTGGGGAATGGTTTCAGTGTGTGGGGAAGGTGTTGCAGTGTGTGGGGAATGGTTTCAGTGTGTGGGGAATGGGTTTCACTGTGTGGGAAATGGGTTTCAGTGTGTGGGGAAGGGGGTTTCAGTATGTGGGGAAGGGTTTCAGTGTGTGGGGAATGGTTTCAGTGTGTGGGGAATGGTTTCAGCTTGTGGGGAAAGGGTTCCAGTGTGTGGGGAAGGATTTCAGTGTGTGGGGAAGGGTTTCAGTGTGTGGGGAAGTGTTTCAGTGTGTGGGGAAGGGGTTTCAGTGTGTGGGGAATGGTATCAGTGTGTGGGGAAGTGGTTTCAGTGTGTGGGGAAGAGGTTTCAGTGTGTGGGGAAGGGGTTTCAGTGTGTGGGGATGGGGTTTCAGTGTGTGGGGAAGGGGATTCAGTGTGTGGGAAATGGTTTCAGTGTGTGGGGACGGGTTTCAGTGTGTGGGGAAGGGGTTTCACTGTGTGGGGAATGGCTTCAGTGTGTGGGGAAGGGGTTTCAGTGTGTGGGGAATGGTTTCAGTGCGTGGGGAAGGGGTTTCAGTGCGTGGGGAAGGGGTTTCAGTGTGTGTGGAAGTGGTTTCAGTGTGTGGGGAATGGTTTCAGTGTGTGGGCTAGGGGTTTCACTGTGTGTGGAAGGGGTTTCAGTGTGTGGGGAATGTGGTTCAGTGTGTGGGGAAGGGGTGTCAGTGTGTGGGGCATGGTTTCAGGGTGTGGAGAAGGGGTTTCACTGTTTGGGGAAGGGGTTTCAGTGTGTGGGGAATGGTTTCAGTGTGTGGGGAAGGTGTTTCAGTGTGTGGGGAAGAGGTTTCAGTGTGTGGGAAAGGGGTTTCAGTGTGTGGGGATGGGGTTTCAGTGTGTGGGGAAGAGGATTCAGTGTGTGGGAAATGGTTTCAGTGTGTGGGGACGGGTTTTAGTGTGTGGGGAAGGGGTTTCACTGTGTGGGGAATGGCTTCAGTGTGTGGGGAAGGGGTTTCACTGTGTGGGGAAGGGGTTTCACTCTGTGGGGAATGGTGTCTGTGTGTTGGGAAGGGTTGCAGTGTGTAGGGAAGTGGTTTCAGTGTGTGGGGAATGGTTTCAGTGTGTGGGGAAGGTGTTGCAGTGTGTGGGGAATGGTTTCAGTGTGTGGGGAATGGGTTTCACTGTGTGGGGAATGGGTTTCAATGTGTGGGGAAGGGGTTTCACTCTGTGGGGAATGGTGTCTGTGTGTTGGGAAGGGTTGCAGTGTGTGGGGAAGGGGTTTCAGTGTGTGGGGAATGGTTTCAGTGTGTGGGGAAGGTGTTGCAGTGTGTGGGGAATGGTTTCAGTGTGTGGGGAATGGGTTTCACTGTGTGGGGAATGGGTTTCAATGTGTGGGGAAGGGGTTTCAGTGTGTGGGGAATGGTTTCAGTGTGTGGGGAAGGGGTTTCAGTGCGTGGGGAAGGGGTTTCAGTGTGTGTGGAAGTGGTTTCAGTGTGTGGGGAATGGTTTCAGTGTGTGGGGAAGGGGTTTCAGTGTGTGTGGAAGGGGTTTCAGTGTGTGGGGAATGTGGTTCACTGTGTGGGGAAGGGGTTTCAGTGTGTGGGAAATGGTTTCAGTGTGTGGAGAAGGGGTTTCACTGTTTGGGGAAGGGGTTTCAGTGTGTGGGGAATGGTTTCAGTGTGTGGGGAAGGGGTTTCAGTGTGTGGGGAAGTGGTTTCAGTGTGTGGGGAAGGGGTTTCAGTGTGTGGGGATGGGGTTTCAGTTTGTGGGGAAGGGGATTCAGTGTGTGGGGAATGGTTTCAGTGTGTGGGGAAGGGTTGCACTGTGCGGGGAAGGTGTTTCAGTGTGTGGGGAAGGGTTTCAGTGTGTGGGGAAGGGGTTTCAGTATGTGGGGAAGGGGTTTCAGTATGTAGGGAAGGGTTTCAGTGTGTGGGAAATGGTTTCAGTGTGTGGGGAATGGTTTCAGCTTGTGGGGAAGGGGTTCCAGTGTGTGGGGAAGCATTTCAGTGTGTGGGGAAGGGTTTCACTGTGTGGGGAAGTGTTTCAGTGTGTGGGGAAGGGGTTTCAGTGTGTGGGGAAGTGTTTCAGTGTGTGGGTATGGGTTTCAGTGTGTGGGGAAGGGTTTCAGTGTGTGGGGAAGGAGTTTCAGTGTGTGGGGAAGGTGTTTCACTGTGTGGGGACGGGGTTTCAGTGTGTGGGGTAGGGGTTTCAGTTTGTAGGGTCGGGGTTTCAGTGTGTGGGGAAGGGTTTCAGTGTGTGGGAAGGTGTTTCAGTGTGTGCGGAAGGTGTTTCACTGTGTGGGGATGGGTTTTCAGTGTGTGGGGAAGATGTTTCAGTGTGTGGGGACGGGGTTTCTGTGTCTGGGGAATGGTTTCAGTGTGTGGGGAATGGTTTCAGTGTGTGGGGAACGGGTTTTACTGTGTGGGGTAAGGTTTCAGTGTGTGGGGAATGGTTTCACTGTGTGGAGAAGGGTTTCAGTGTGTGGGGAATGGTTTCAGTGTGTGGGGAATGGTTTCAGTCTGTGGGGAAGGGGTTTCACTGTGTGGGGAATGGTTTCAGTGTGTGGGGAAGGGGTTTCAGTGTGTGGGGAAGGGGTTTCACTCTGTGCGGAATGGTTTCTGTGTGTTGGGAAGGGTTGCAGTGTGTGGGGAAGGGGTTTCAGTGTGTGGGGAATGGTTTCAGTGTGTGGGGAAGGTGTTGCAGTGTGTGGGGAATGGTTTCAGTGTGTGGGGAATGGGTTTCACTGTGTGGGGAATGGGTTTCAGTGTGTGGGGAAGGGGTTTCAGTATGTGGGGAAGGGTTTCAGTGTGTGGGGAATGGTTTCAGTGTGTGGGGAATGGTTTCAGCTTGTGGGGAAAGGGTTCCAGTGTGTGGGGAAGGATTTCAGTGTGTGGGGAAGGGTTTCAGTGTGTGGGGAAGTGTTTCTGTGTGTGGGGAAGGGGTTTCAGTGTGTGGGGAATGGTTTCAGTGTGTGGGGAAGGGGTTTCAGTGTGTGGCGAAGAGGTTTCAGTGTGTGGGGAAGGGGTTTCAGTGTGTGGGGATGGGGTTTCAGTGTGTGGGGAAGGGGATTCAGTGTGTGGGAAATGGTTTCAGTGTGTGGGGACGGGTTTCAGTGTGTGGGGAAGGGGTTTCACTGTGTGGGGAATGGCTTCAGTGTGTGGGGAAGGGGTTTCACTGTGTGGGGAAGGGGTTTCCCTCTGTGGGGAATGGTTTCTGTGTGATGGGCAGGGTTGCAGTGTGTTGGGGAAGGGGTTTCAGTGTGTGGGGAATGGTTTCAGTGTGTGGGGAAGGGTTGCACTGTGCGGGGAAGGTGTTTCAGTGTGTGGGGAAGGGTTTCATTGTGTGGGGAAGGGGTTTCAGTATGTGGGGAAGGGGTTTCAGTATGTAGGGAAGGGTTTCAGTGTGTGGGAAATGGTTTCAGTGTGTGGGGAATGGTTTCAGCTTGTGGGGAAGGGGTTCCAGTGTGTGGGGAAGCATTTCAGTGTGTGGGGAAGGGTTTCACTGTGTGGGGAAGTGTTTCAGTGTGTGGGGAAGGGGTTTCAGTGTGTGGGGAAGTGTTTTCAGTGTGTGGGTATGGGTTTCAGTGTGTGGGGAAGGGTTTCAGTGTGTGGGGAAGGAGTTTCAGTGTGTGGGGAAGGTGTTTCACTGTGTGGGGACGGGGTTTCAGTGTGTGGGGTAGGGGTTTCAGTTTGTAGGGTCGGGGTTTCAGTGTGTGGGGAAGGGTTTCAGTGTGTGGGAAGGTGTTTCAGTGTGTGCGGAAGGTGTTTCACTGTGTGGGGATGGGTTTTCAGTGTGTGGGGAAGATGTTTCAGTGTGTGGGGACGGATTTCTGTGTGTGAGGAATGGTTTCAGTGTGTGGGGAATGGTTTCAGTGTGTGGGGAACGGGTTTTACTGTGTGGGGTAAGGTTTCAGCGTGTGGGGAATGGTTTCACTGTGTGGAGAAGGGTTTCAGTGTGTGGGGAATGGTTTCAGTGTGTGGGGAATGGTTTCAGTGTGTGGGGAAGGGGTTTCACTGTGTGGGGAATGGTTTCAGTGTGTGGGGAAGGGGTTTCAGTGTGTGGGGAAGGGGTTTCACTCTGTGCGGAATGGTTTCTGTGTGTTGGGAAGGGTTGGAGTGTGTGGGGAAGGGGTTTCAGTGTGTGGGGAATGGTTTCAGTGTGTGGGGAAGGTGTTGCAGTGTGTGGGGAATGGTTTCAGTGTGTGGGGAATGGGTTTCACTGTATGGGGAATGGGTTTCAGTGTGTGGGGAAGGGGTTTCAGTATGTGGGGAAGGGTTTCAGTGTGTGGGGAATGGTTTCAGTGTGTGGGGAATGGTTTCAGCTTGTGGGGAAAGGGTTCCAGTGTGTGGGGAAGGATTTCAGTGTGTGGGGAATGGTTTCAGTGTGTGGGGAAGTGTTTCAGTGTGTGGGGAAGGGGTTTCAGTGTGTGGGGAATGGTTTCAGTGTGTGGGGAAGGGGTTTCAGTGTGTGGGGAAGAGGTTTCACTGTGTGGGGAAGGGGTTTCAGTGTGTGGGGATGGGGTTTCAGTGTGTGGGGATGGGGATTCAGTGTGTGGGAATTGGTTTCAGTGTGTGGGGACGGGTTTCAGTGTGTGGGGACGGGGTTTCACTGTGTGGGGAATGGCTTCAGTGTGTGGGGAAGGGGTTTCACTGTGTGGGGAAGGGGTTTCACTCTGTGGGGAATGGTTTCTGTGTGTTGGGAAGGGTTGCAGTGTGTGGGGAAGGGGTTTCAGTGTGTGGGGAATGGTTTCAGTGTGTGGGGAAGGTGTTGCAGTGTGTGGGGAATGGTTTCAGTGTGTGGGGAATGGGTTTCACTGTGTGGGGAATGGGTTTCAATGTGTGGGGAAGGGGTTTCAGTGTGTGGGGAATGGTTTCAGTGTGTGGGGAAGGGGTTTCAGTGCGTGGGGAAGGGGTTTCAGTGTGTGTGGAAGTGGTTTCAGTGTGTGGGGAATGGTTTCAGTGTGTGGGGAAGGGGTTTCAGTGTGTGTGGAAGGGGTTTCAGTGTGTGGGGAATGTGGTTCGGTGTGTGGGGAAGGGGTGTCAGTGTGTGGGGAATGGTTTCAGTGTGTGGAGAAGGGGTTTCACTGTTTGGGGAAGGGGTTTCAGTGTGTGGGGAATGGTTTCAGTGTGTGGGGAAGGGGTTTCAGTGTGTGGGGAAGTGGTTTCAGTGTGTGGGGAAGTGGTTTCAGTGTGTGGGGATGGGGTTTCAGTGTGTGGGGAAGGGGATTCAGTGTGTGGGGAAGGGTTTCAGTTTGTGGGGAAGGGTTTCACTGTGCGGGGAAGCTGTTTCAGTTTGTGGGGAAGGGTTTCAGTGTGTGGGGAAGGGGTTTCAGTATGTGGGGAAGGTGTTTCAGTATGTGGGGAAGGGTTTCAGTGTGTGGGGAATGGTTTCAGAGTGTGGGGAATGGTTTCAGCTTGTGGGGAAGGGGCTCCAGTGTGTGGGGAAGGATTTCAGTATGTGGGGAAGGGTTTCAGTGTGTGGGGAAGTGTTTCAGTGTTTGGGGAAGGGGTTTCAGTGTGTGGGGAAGTGTTTCAGTGTGTGGGTATGGGTTTCAGTGTGTGGGGAAGGGTTTCAGTGTGTGGGGAAGGAGTTTCAGTGTGTGGGGAAGGTGTTTCACTGTGTGGGGACGGGGTTTCAGTGTGTGGGGTAGGGGTTTCAGTGTGTAGGGTCGGGGTTTCAGTGTGTGGGGAAGGGTTTCAGTGTGTGGGAAGGTGTTTCAGTGTGTGCGGAAAGCGTTTCACTGTGTGGGGATGTGTTTTCAGAGTGTGGGGAAGATGTTTCAGTGTGTGGGGAAGGGGTTTCTGTGTGTGGGGAATGGTTTCAGTGTGTGGGGAATGGTTTCAGTGTGTGGGGAACGGGTTTTACTGTGTGGTGTAAGGTTTCAGTGTGTGGGGAATGGTTTCACTGTGTGGAGAAGGGTTCCAGTGTGTGGGCAATGGTTTCAGTGTATGGGGAATGGTTTCAGTGTGTGGGGAAGGGGTTTCACTGTGTGGGGAATGGTTTCAGTGTGTGGGGAAGGGGTTTCAGTGTGTGGGGATGGGGTTTCACTCTGTGGGGAATGGTTTCTGTGTGTTGGGAAGGGTTGCAGTGTGTGGGGAAGGGGTTTCAGTGTGTGGGGAATGGTTTCAGAGTGTGGGGAAGGTGTTGCAGTGTGTGGGGAATGGTTTCAGTGTGTGGGGAATGGGCTTCACTGTGTGGGGAATGGGTTTCAGTGTGTGGGGTAGGGGTTTCAGTTTGGAGGGTCGGGGTTTCAGTGTGTGGGGAAGGGGTTTCAGTGTGTGGGGAAGGGGTTTCACTCTGTGGGGAATGGTTTCTGTGTGTTGGGAAGGGTTGCAGTTTGTGGGTAAGGGGTTTCAGTGTGTGGGGAATGGTTTCAGTGTGTGGGGAAGGTGTTGCAGTGTATGGGGAATGGTTTCAGTGTGTGGGGAATGGGTTTCACTGTGTGGGGAATGGGTTTCAGTGTGTGGGGAAGTGGTTTCAGTGTGTGGGGAATGGTTTCAGTGTGTGGGGAAAGGGTTTCAGTGTGTGTGGAAGGGGTTTCAGTGTGTGGGGAATGTGGTTCAGTGTGTGGGGAAGGGGTGTCAGTGCGTGGGGAATGGTTTCAGTGTGTGGAGAAGGGGTTTCACTGTTTGGGGAAGGGGTTTCACTGTGTGCGGAATGGTTTCAGTGTGTGGGGAAGGGGTTTCAGTGTGTGGGGAAGAGGTTTCAGTGTGTGGGGAAGGGGTTTCAGTGTGTGGGGATGGGGTTTCAGTGTGTGGGGAAGGGGATTCAGTGTGTGGGAAATGGTTTCAGTGTGTGGGGACGGGTTTCAGTGTATGGGGAAGGGGTTTCACTGTGTGGGCAATGGCTTCAGTGTGTGGGGAAGGGGTTTCACTGTGTGGGGAATGGGTTTCAATGTGTGGGGAAGGGGTTTCAGTGAGTGGGGAATGGTTTCAGTGTGTGGGGAAGGGGTTTCAGTGCGTGGGGAAGGGGTTTCAGTGTGTGTGGAAGTGGTTTCAGTGTGTGGGGAATGGTTTCAGTGTGTGGGGAAGGGTTTCAGTGTGTGTGGAAGGGGTTTCAGTGTGTGGGGAATGTGGTTCAGTGTGTGGGGAAGGGGTTTCAGTGTGTGGGGAATGGGTTCAGTGTGTGGAGAAGGGGTTTCACTGTTTGGGGAAGGGGTTTCAGTGTGTGGGGAATGGTTTCAGTGTGTGGGGAAGGGGTTTCAGTGTGTGGGGAAGTGGTTTCAGTGTGTGGGGAAGGGGTTTCAGTGCGTGGGGATGGGGTTTCAGTGTGTGGGGAAGGGGATTCAGTGTGTGGGGAATGGTTTCAGTGTGTGGGGAAGGGTTGCACTGTGCGGGGAAGGTGTTTCAGTGTGTGGGGAAGGGGTTTCAGTGTGTGGGGAAGGGGTTTCAGTATGTGGGGAAGGGTTTCAGTGTGTGGGAAATGGTTTCAGTGTGTGGGGAATGGTTTCAGCTTGTGGGGAAGGGGTTCCAGTGTGTGGGGAAGGATTTCAGTGTGTGTGGAAAGGTTTCACTGTGTGGGGAAGTGTTTCAGTGTGTGGGGAAGGGGTTTCAGTGTGTGGGGAAGTGTTTCAGTGTGTGGGTATGGGTTTCAGTGTGTGGGGAAGGGTTTCAGAGTGTGGGGAAGGAGTTTCAGTGTGTGGGGAAGGTGTTTCACTGTGTGGGGACGGGGTTTCAGTGTGTGGGGTAGGGGTTTCAGTGTGTAGGGTCGGGGTTTCAGTGTGTGGGGAAGGGTTTCAGTGTGTGGGAAGGTGTTTCAGTGTGTGCGGAAGGGGTTTCACTGTGTGGGGATGGGTTTTCAGTGTGTGGGGAAGATGTTTCAGTGTGTGGGGAAGGGGTTTCTGTGTGTGGGGAATGATTTCAGTGTGTGGGGAATGGTTTCAGTGTGTGGGGAACGGGTTTTACTGTGTGGGTTAAGGTTTCAGTGTGTGGGGAATGGTTTCACTGTGTGGAGAAGGGTTTCAGTGTGTGGGGAATGGTTTCAGTGTGTGGGGAATGGTTTCAGTGTGTGGGGAAGGGGTTTCGCTGTGTGGGGAATGGTTTCAGAGTGTGGGGAAGGGGTTTCAGTGTGTGGGGATGGGGTTTCACTCTGTGGGGAATGGTTTCTGTGTGTTGGGAAGGGTTGCAGTGTGTGGGGAAGGGGTTTCAGTGTGTGGGGAATGGTTTCAGTGTGTGGGGAAGGTGTTGCAGTGTGTGGGGAATGGTTTCAGTGTGTGGGGAATGGGTTTCACTGTGTGGGGAATGGGTTTCAGTGTGTGGGGTAGGGGTTTCAGTGTGTAGGGTCGGGGTTTCAGTGTGTGGGGAAGGGGTTTCAGTGTGTGGGGAAGGGGTTTCACTCTGTGGGGAATGGTTTCTGTGTGTTGGGAAGGGTTGCAGTGTGTGGGGAAGGGGTTTCAGTGTGTGGGGAATGGTTTCAGTGTGTGGGGAAGGTGTTGCAGTGTGTGGGGAATGGTTTCAGTGTGTGGGGAATGGGTTTCACTGTGTGGGGAATGGGTTTCAGTGTGTGGGGAAGGGGTTTCAGTGTGTGGGGAATGGTTTCAGTGTGTGGGGAAGGGGTTTCAGTGCGTGGGGAAGGGGTTTCAGTGTGTGTGGAAGTGGTTTCAGTGTGTGGGGAATGGTTTCAGTGTGTGGGGAAGGGGTATCAGTGTGTGTGGAAGGGGTTTCAGTGTGTGGGGAATGTGGTTCAGTGTGTGGGGAAGGGGTGTCAGTGTGTGGGGAATGGTTTCAGTGTGTGGAGAAGGGTTTTCACTGTTTGGGGAAGGGGTTTCAGTGTGTGGGGTATGGTTTCAGTGTGTGGGGAAGGGGTTTCAGTGTGTGGGGAAGAGGTTTCAGTGTGTGGGGAAGGGGTTTCAGTGTGTGGGGATGGGGTTTCAGTGTGTGGGGAAGGGGATTCAGTGTGTGGGAAATGGTTTCAGTGTGTGGGGACGGGTTTCAGTGTGTGGGGAAGGGGTTTCACTGTGTGGGGAATGGCTTCAGTGTGTGGGGAAGGGGTTTCACTGTGTGGGGAAGGGGTTTCACTCTGTGGCGAATGGTGTCTGTGTGTTGGGAATGGTTGCAGTGTGTGGGGAAGGGGTTTCAGTGTGTGGGGAATGGTTTCAGTGTGTGGGGAAGGTGTTGCAGTGTGTGGGGAATGGTTTCAGTGTGTGGGGAATGGGTTTCACTGTGTGGGGAATGGGTTTCAATGTGTGGTGAAGGGGTTTCAGTGTGTGGGGAATGGTTCCAGTGTGTGGGGAAGGGGTTTCAGTGCGTGGGGAAGGGGTTTCAGTGTGTGTGGAAGTGGTTTCAGTGTGTGGGGAATGGTTTCAGTGTGTGGGGAAGGGGTTTCAGTGTGTGTGGAAGGGGTTTCAGTGTGTGGGGAATGTGGTTCAGTGTGTGGGGAAGGGGTTTCAGTGTGTGGGGAATGGTTTCAGTGTGTGGAGAAGGGGTTTCACTGTTTGGGGAAGGGGTTTCAGTGTGTGGGGAATGGTTTCAGTGTGTGGGGAAGGGGTTTCAGTGTGTGGGGAAGTGGTTTCAGTGTGTGGGGAAGGGGTTTCAGTGTGTGGGGATGGGGTTTCAGTGTGTGGGGAAGGGGATTCAGTGTGTGGGGAATGGTTTCAGTGTGTGGGGAAGGGTTGCACTGTGCGGGGAAGGTGTTTCAGTGTGTGGGGAAGGGTTTCAGTGTGTGGGGAAGGGGTTTCAGCATGTGGGGAAGGGGTTTCAGTATGTGGGGAAGGGTTTCAGTGTGTGGGAAATGGTTTCAGTGTGTGGGGAATGGTTTCAGCTTGTGGGGAAGGGGTTCCAGTGTGTGGGGAAGGATTTCAGTGTGTGTGGAAAGGTTTCACTGTGTGGGGAAGTGTTTCAGTGTGTGGGGAAGGGGTTTCAGTGTGTGGGGAAGTGTTTCAGTGTGTGGGTATGGGTTTCAGTGTGTGGGGAAGGGTTTCAGAGTGTGGGGAAGGAGTTTCAGTGTGTGGGGAAGGTGTTTCACTGTGTGGGGACGGGGTTTCAGTGTGTGGGGTAGGGGTTTCAGTGTGTAGGGTCGGGGTTTCAGTGTGTGGGGAAGGGTTTCAGTGTGTGGGAAGGTGTTTCAGTGTGTGCGGAAGGGGTTTCACTGTGTGGGGATGGGTTTTCAGTGTGTGGGGAAGATGTTTCAGTGTGTGGGGAAGGGGTTTCTGTGTGTGGGGAATGATTTCAGTGTGTGGGGAATGGTTTCAGTGTGTGGGGAACGGGTTTTACTGTGTGGGTTAAGGTTTCAGTGTGTGGGGAATGGTTTCACTGTGTGGAGAAGGGTTTCAGTGTGTGGGGAATGGTTTCAGTGTGTGGGGAATGGTTTCAGTGTGTGGGGAAGGGGTTTCGCTGTGTGGGGAATGGTTTCAGAGTGTGGGGAAGGGGTTTCAGTGTGTGGGGATGGGGTTTCACTCTGTGGGGAATGGTTTCTGTGTGTTGGGAAGGGTTGCAGTGTGTGGGGAAGGGGTTTCAGTGTGTGGGGAATGGTTTCAGTGTGTGGGGAAGGTGTTGCAGTGTGTGGGGAATGGTTTCAGTGTGTGGGGAATGTGTTTCACTGTGTGGGGAATGGGTTTCAGTGTGTGGGGTAGGGGTTTCAGTGTGTAGGGTCGGGGTTTCAGTGTGTGGGGAAGGGGTTTCAGTGTGTGGGGAAGGGGTTTCACTCTGTGGGGAATGGTTTCTGTGTGTTGGGAAGGGTTGCAGTGTGTGGGGAAGGGGTTTCAGTGTGTGGGGAATGGTTTCAGTGTGTGGGGAAGGTGTTGCAGTGTGTGGGGAATGGTTTCAGTGTGTGGGGAATGGGTTTCACTGTGTGGGGAATGGGTTTCAGTGTGTGGGGAAGGGGTTTCAGTGTGTGGGGAATGGTTTCAGTGTGTGGGGAAGGGGTTTCAGTGCGTGGGGAAGGGGTTTCAGTGTGTGTGGAAGTGGTTTCAGTGTGTGGGGAATGGTTTCAGTGTGTGGGGAAGGGGTATCAGTGTGTGTGGAAGGGGTTTCAGTGTGTGGGGAATGTGGTTCAGTGTGTGGGGAAGGGGTGTCAGTGTGTGGGGAATGGTTTCAGTGTGTGGAGAAGGGTTTTCACTGTTTGGGGAAGGGGTTTCAGTGTGTGGGGTATGGTTTCAGTGTGTGGGGAAGGGGTTTCAGTGTGTGGGGAAGAGGTTTCAGTGTGTGGGGAAGGGGTTTCAGTTTGTGGGGATGGGGTTTCAGTGTGTGGGGAAGGGGATTCAGTGTGTGGGAAATGGTTTCAGTGTGTGGGGACGGGTTTCAGTGTGTGGGGAAGGGGTTTCACTGTGTGGGGAATGGCTTCAGTGTGTGGGGAAGGGGTTTCACTGTGTGGGGAAGGGGTTTCACTCTGTGGCGAATGGTGTCTGTGTGTTGGGAATGGTTGCAGTGTGTGGGGAAGGGGTTTCAGTGTGTGGGGAATGGTTTCAGTGTGTGGGGAAGGTGTTGCAGTGTGTGGGGAATGGTTTCAGTGTGTGGGGAATGGGTTTCACTGTGTGGGGAATGGGTTTCAATGTGTGGTGAAGGGGTTTCAGTGTGTGGGGAATGGTTCCAGTGTGTGGGGAAGGGGTTTCAGTGCGTGGGGAAGGGGTTTCAGTGTGTGTGGAAGTGGTTTCAGTGTGTGGGGAATGGTTTCAGTGTGTGGGGAAGGGGTTTCAGTGTGTGTGGAAGGGGTTTCAGTGTGTGGGGAATGTGGTTCAGTGTGTGGGGAAGGGGTTTCAGTGTGTGGGGAATGGTTTCAGTGTGTGGAGAAGGGGTTTCACTGTTTGGGGAAGGGGTTTCAGTGTGTGGGGAATGGTTTCAGTGTGTGGGGAAGGGGTTTCAGTGTGTGGGGAAGTGGTTTCAGTGTGTGGGGAGGGGGTTTCAGTGTGTGGGGATGGGGTTTCAGTGTGTGGGGAAGGGGATTCAGTGTGTGGGGAATGGTTTCAGTGTGTGGGGAAGGGTTGCACTGTGCGGGGAAGGTGTTTCAGTGTGTGGGGAAGGGTTTCAGTGTGTGGGGAAGGGGTTTCAGCATGTGGGGAAGGGGTTTCAGTATGTGGGGAAGGGTTTCAGTGTGTGGGAAATGGTTTCAGTGTGTGGGGAATGGTTTCAGCTTGTGGGGAAGGGGTTCCAGTGTGTGGGGAAGGATTTCAGTGTGTGGGGAAGGGTTTCACTGTGTGGGGAAGTGTTTCAGTGTGTGGGGAAGGGGTTTCAGTGTGTGGGGAAGTGTTTCAGTGTGTGGGTATGGGTTTCAGTGAGTGGGGAAGGGTTTCAGTGTGTGGGGAAGGAGTTTCAGTGTGTGGGGAAGGTGTTTCACTGTGTGGGGACGGGGTTTCAGTGTGTGGGGTAGGGGTTTCAGTTTGTAGGGTCGGGGTTTCAGTGTGTGGGGAAGGATTGCAGTGTGTGGGAAGGTGTTTCAGTGTGTGCGGAAGGTGTTTCACTGTGTGGGGATGGGTTTTCAGTGTGTGGGGAAGATGTTTCAGTGTGTGGGGACGGGGTTTCTGTGTGTGGGGAATGGTTTCAGTGTGTGGGGAATGGTTTCAGTGTGTGGGGAACGGGTTTTACTGTGTGGGGTAAGGTTTCAGTGTGTGGGGAATGGTTTCACTGTGTGGAGAAGGGTTTCAGTGTGTGGGGAATGGTTTCAGTGTTTGGGGAATGGTTTCAGTGTGTGGGGAAGGGGTTTCACTGTGTGGGGAATGGTTTCAGTGTGTGGGGAAGGGGTTTCAGTGTGTGGGGAAGGGGTTTAACTCTGTGGGGAATGGTTTCTGTGTGTTGGGAAGGGTTGCAGTGTGTGGGGAAGGGGTTTCAGTGTGTGGGGAATGGTTTCAGTGTGTGGGGAAGGTGTTGCAGTGTGTGGGGAATGGTTTCAGTGTGTGGGGAATGGGTTTCACTGTGTGGGGAATGGGTTTCAGTGTGTGGGGGAGGGGTTTCAGTATGTGGGGAAGGGTTTCAGTGTGTGGGGAATGGTTTCAGTGTGTGGGGAATGGTTTCAGCTTGTGGGGAAAGGGTTCCAGTGTGTGGGGAAGGATTCCAGTGTGTGGGGAAGGGTTTCAGAGTGTGGGGAAGTGTTTCAGTGTGTGGGGAAGGGGTTTCAGTGTGTGGGGAATGGTTTCAGTGTGTGGGGAAGGGGTTTCAGTGTGTGGGGAAGAGGTTTCAATGTGTGGGGAAGGGGTTTCAGTGTGTGGGGATGGGGTTTCAGTGTGTGGGGAAGGGGATTCAGTGTGTGGGAAATGGTTTCAGTGTGTGGTGACGGGTTTCAGTGTGTGGGGAAGGGGTTTCACTGTGTGGGGAATGGCTTCAGTGTGTGGGGAAGGGGTTTCACTGTGTGGGGTAGGGGTTTCACTCTGTGGGGAATGGTTTCTGTGTGTTGGGAAGGGTTGCAGTGTGTGGGGAAGGGGTTTCAGTGTGTGGGGAATGGTTTCAGTGTGTGGGGAAGGTGTTGCAGTGTGTGGGGAATGGTTTCAGTGTGTGGGGAATGGGTTTCACTGTGTGGGGAATGGGTTTCAATGTGTGGGGAAGGGGTTTCAGTGTGTGGGGAATGTTTTCAGTGTGTGGGGAAGGGGTTTCAGTGCGTGGGGAAGGGGTTTCAGTGTGTGTGGAAGTGGTTTCAGTGTGTGGGGAATGGTTTCAGTGTGTGGGGAAGGGGTTTCAGTGTGTGTGGAAGTGGTTTCAGTGTGTGGGGAATGTGGTTCAGTGTGTGGGGAAGGGGTGTCAGTGTGTGGGGAATGATTTCAGTGTGTGGAGAAGGGGTTTCACTGTTTGGGGAAGGGGTTTCAGTGTGTGGGGAATGGTTTCAGTGTGTGGGGAAGGGGTTTCAGTGTGTGGGGAATGGTTTCAGTGTGTGGGGAAGGGGTTTCAGTGTGTGGGGATGGGGTTTCAGTGTGTGGGGAAGGTTTTCAGTGTGTGGGGAAGGGTTTCACTGTGCGGGGAAGCTGTTTCAGTGTGTGGGAAAGGGTTTCAGTGTGTGGGGAAGGGGTTTCAGTATGTGGGGAAGGGGTTTCAGTATGTGGGGAAGGGTTTCAGTGTGTGGGGAATGGTTTCAGTGTGTGGGGAATGGTTTCAGCTTGTGGGGAAGGGGCTCCAGTGTGTGGGGAAGGATTTCAGTGTGTGGGGAAGGGTTTCAGTGTGTGGGGAAGTGTTTCAGTGTGTGGGGAAGGGGTTTCAGTGTGTGGGGAAGTGTTTCAGTGTGTGGGTATGGGTTTCAGTGTGTGGGGAAGGGTTTCAGTGTGTGGGGAAGGAGTTTCAGTGTGTGGGGAAGGTGTTTCACTGTGTGGGGACGGGGTTTCAGTGTGTGGGGTAGGGGTTTCAGTGTGTAGGGTCGGGGTTTCAGTGTGTGGGGAAGGGTTTCAGTGTGTGGGAAGGTGTTTCAGTGTGTGCGGAAGGGGTTTCACTGTGTGGGGATGGGTTTTCAGTGTGTGGGGAAGATGTTTCAGTGTGTGGGGAAGGGGTTTCTGTGTGTGGGGAATGGTTTCAGTGTGTGGGGAATGGTTTCAGTGTGTGGGGAACGGGTTTTACTGTTTGGGGTAAGGTTTCAGTGTGTGGGGAATGGTTTCACTGTGTGGAGAAGGGTTTCAGTGTGTGAGGAATGGTTTCAGTGTGTGGGGAATGGTTTCAGTGTGTGGGGAAGTGGTTTCACTGTGTGGGGAATGGTTTCAGTGTGTGGGGAAGGGGTTTCAGTGTGTGGGGATGGGGTTTCACTCTGTGGTCAATGGTTTCTGTGTGTTGGGAAGGGTTGCAGTGTGTGGGGAAGGGGTTTCAGTCTGTGGGGAATGGTTTCAGTGTGTGGGGAAGGTGTTGCAGTGTGTGGGGAATGGTTTCAGTGTGTGGGGAATGGGTTTCACTGTGTGGGGAATGGGTTTCAGTGTGTGGGGTAGGGGTTTCAGTGTGTAGGGTCGGGGTTTCAGTGTGTGGGGAAGGGTTTCAGTGTGTGGGAAGGTGTTTCAGTCAGTGCGGAAGGGGTTTCACTGTGTGGGGATGGGTTTTCAGTGTGTGGGGAAGATGTTTCAGTGTGTGGGGACGGGGTTTCTGTGTGTGGGGAATGGTTTCAGTGTGTGGGGAATGGTTTCAGTGTGTGGGGAACGGGTTTTACTGTGTGGGGTAAGGTTTCAGTGTGTGGGGAATTGTTTCACTGTGTGGAGAAGGGTTTCAGTGTGTGGGGAATGGTTTCAGTGTGTGGGGAATGGTTTCAGTGTGTGGGGAAGGGGTTTCACTTTGTGGGGAATGGTTTCAGTGTGTGGGGAAGGGGTTTCAGTGTGTGGGGAAGGGGTTTCACTCTGTGGGGAATGGTTTCTGTGTGTGGGGAAGGGTTGCAGTGTGTGGGGAAGGGGTTTCAGTGTGTGGGGAATGGTTTCAGTGTGTGGGGAATGTGTTGCAGTGTGTGGGGAATGGTTTTAGTGTGTGGGGAATGGGTTTCAGTGTGTGGGAAAGGGGTTTCAGTATGTGGGGAAGGGTTTCAGTGTGTGGGGAATGGTTTCAGTGTGTGGGGAATGGTTTCAGCTTGTGAGGAAGGGGTTCCAGTGTGTGGGGAAGGATTTCAGTGTGTGTGGAAGGGTTTCAGTGTGTGGGGAAGTGTTTCAGTGTGTGGGGAAGGGGTTTCAGTGTGTGGGGAATGGTTTCAGTGTGTGGGGAAGGGGTCTCAGTGTGTGGGGAAGGTGTTTCAGTGTGTGGGGAAGGTGTTTCAGTGTGTGGGGATGGGGTTTCAGTGTGTGGGGAAGGGGATTCAGTGTGTGGGAAATGGTTTCAGTGTGTGGGGACGTGTTTCAGTGTGTGGGGAAGGGGTTTCACTGTGTGGGGAAGGGGTTTCACTCTGTGGGGAATGGTTTCTGTGTGTTGGGAAGGGTTGCAGTGTGTGGGGAAGGGGTTTCAGTGTGTGGGGAATGGTTTCAGTGTAAGGGGAAGGTGTTGCAGTGTGTGGGGAATGGTTTCAGTGTGTGGGGAATGGGTTTCACTGTGTGGGGAATGGGTTTCCATGTGTGGGGAAGGGGTTTCAGTGTGTGGGGAATGGTATCAGTGTGTGGGGGAGGGGTTTCAGTGCGTGGGGAAGGGGTTTCAGTGTGTGTGGAAGTGGTTTCAGTGTGTGGGGAATGGTTTCAGTGTGTGGGGAAGGGGTTTCAGTGTGTGTGGAAGGGGTTTCAGAGTGTGGGGAATGTGGTTCAGTGTGTGGGGATGGGGTGTCAGTGTGTGGGGAATGGTTTCAGTGTGTGGAGAAGGGGTTTCACTGTTTGGGGAAGGGGTTTCAGAGTGTGGGGAATGGTTTCAGTGTGTGTGGAAGGGGTTTCAGTGTGTGGGGAAGGTGTATCAGTGTGTGGGGAATGGTTTCAGTGTGTGGGGAAGGTATTCAGTGTGTGGGGACGGGGTTTCACTGTGAGGGGAAGGGTTTTCAGTATGTGGGGAATGGTTTCACTGTGTGGGGAAAGGTTTCAGTGTGTGGGGAAGGGGTTTCACTGTGTGTGGAAGGTGTTTCAGTGTGGGGTGAAGGGGTTTCAGTGTGTGGGGAGGGGTTTCACTGTGTGGGGTAGGGGTTTCAGTGTGTAGGGTCGGGGTTTCAGTGTGTGGGGAAGGGTTTCAGTGTGTGGGAAGGTGTTTCAGTGTGTTCGGAAGGGGTTTCACTGTGTGGGGATGGGTTTTCAGTGTGTGGGGAAGATGTTTCAGTGTGTGGGGAACGGGTTTTACTGTGTGGGGTAAGGTTTCAGTGTGTGGGGAATGGTTTCACTGTGTTGAGAAGGGTTTCAGTGTGTGGGGAATGGTTTCAGTGTGTGGGGAATGGTTTCAGTGTGTGGGGAAGGGGTTTCACTGTGTGGGGAATGGTTTCAGTGTGTGGGGAAGGGGTTTCAGTGTGTGGGGAAGGGGTTTCACTCTGTGGGGAATGGTTTCAGTGTGTTGGGAAGGGTTGCACTGTGTGGGGAAGGGGTTTCAGTGTGTGGGGAATGGTTTCAGTGTGTGGGGAAGGTGTTGCAGTGTGTGGGGAATGGTTTCAGTGTGTGGGGAATGGGTTGCACTGTGTGGGGAATGGGTTTCAGTGTGTGGGGAAGGGGTTTCAGTGTATGGGGAATGGTTTCAGTGTGTGTGGAAGGGGTTTCAGTGCGTGGGGAAGGTGTTTCAGTGTGTGTGGAAGTGGTTTCAGTGTGTGGGGAATGGTTTCAGTGTGTGGGGAAGGTGTTTCAGTGTGTGTGGAAGGGGTTTCAGTGTGTGGGGGATGTGGTTCAGTGTGTGGGGAAGGGGTGTCAGTGTGTGGGGAATGGTTTCAGTGTGTGGAGAAGGAGTTTCACTGTTTGGGGAAGGGGTTTCAGTGTGTGGGGAATGGTTTCAGTGTGTGGGGAAGGGGTTTCAGTGTGTGGGGAAGAGGTTTCAGTGTGTGGGGATGGGGTTTCAGTGTGTGGGGAAGGGGATTCAGTGTGTGGGAAATGTTTTCAGTGTGTGGGGACGGGTTTCAGTGTGTGGGGAAGGGTTTCAGTGTGTGGGGAATGGGTTTCACTGTGTGGGGAAGGTGTATCAGTGTGTGGGGAATGGTTTCAGTGTGTGGGGAAGGTATTCAGTGTGTGGGGAAGGGGTTTCACTGTGAGGGGAAGGGTTTTCAGTGTGTGGGGAATGGTTTCACTGTTTGGGGAATGGTTTCAGTGTGTGGGGAAGGGGTTTCACTGTGTGTGGAAGGTGTTTCAGTGTGGGGTGAAGGGGTTTCAGTGTGTGGGGAAGGGGTTTCACTGTGTGGGGAATGGTTTCAGTGTGTGGGGAAGGGGTTTCAGTGTGTGGGGAAGGGGTTTCACTCTGTGGGGAATGGTTTCTGTGTGTTGGGAAGGGTTGCAGTGTGTGGGGAAGGGGTTTCAGTGTGTGGGGAATGGTTTCAGTGTGTGGGGAAGGTGTTGCAGTGTGTGGGGAATGGTTTCAGTGTGTGGGGAATGGGTTTGACTGTGTGGGGAATGGGTTTCAGTGTGTGGGGAAGGGGTTTCAGTGTGTGGGGAATGTTTTCAGTGTGTGGGGAAGGGGTTTCAGTGCGTGGGGAAGGGGTTTCACTGTGTGGAGAAGGGTTTCAGTGTGTGGGGAATGGTTTCAGTGTGTGGGGAATGGTTTCAGTGTGTGGGGAAGTGGTTTCACTGTGTGGGGATTGGTTTCAGTGTGTGGGGAAGGGGTTTCAGTGTGTGGGGATGGGGTTTCACTCTGTGGGGAATGGTTTCTGTGTGTTGGGAAGGGTTGCAGTGTGTGGGGAAGGGGTTTCAGTCTGTGGGGAATGGTTTCAGTGTGTGGGGAAGGTGTTGCAGTGTGTGGGGAATGGTTTCAGTGTGTGGGGAATGGGTTTCACTGTGTGGGGAATGGGTTTCAGTGTGTGGGGTAGGGGTTTCAGTGTGTAGGGTCGGGGTTTCAGTGTGTGGGGAAGGGGTTTCAGTGTGTGGGAAGGTGTTTCAGTGTGTGCGGTAGGGGTTTCACTGTGTGGGGATGGGTTTTCAGTGTGTGGGGAAGATGTTTCAGTGTGTGGGGACGGGGTTTCTGTGTGTGGGGAATGGTTCCAGTGTGTGGGGAATGGTTTCAGTGTGTGGGGAACGGGTTTTACTGTGTGGGGTAAGGTTTCAATGTGTGGGGAATGGTTTCACTGTGTGGAGAAGGGTTTCAGTGTGTGGGGAATGGTTTCAGTGTGTGGGGAATGGTTTCAGTGTGTGGGGAAGGGGTTTCACTGTGTGGGGAATGGTTTCAGTGTGTGGGGAAGGGGTTTCAGTTTGTGGGGAAGGGGTTTCACTCTGTGGGGAATGGTTTCTGTGTGTTGGGAAGGGTTGCAGTGTGTGGGGAATGGGTTTCAGTGTGTGGGGAATGGTTTCAGTGTGTGGGGAAGGTGTTGCAGTGTGTGGGGAATGGTTTTAGTGTGTGGGGAATGGGTTTCAGTGTGTGGGGAAGGGGTTTCAGTATGTGGGGAAGGGTTTCAGTGTGTGGGGAATGGTTTCAGTGTGTGGGGAATGGTTTCAGCTTGTGAGGAAGGGGTTCCAGTGTGTGGGGAAGGATTTCAGTGTGTGTGGAAGGGTTTCAGTGTGTGGGGAAGTGTTTCAGTGTGTGGGGAAGGGGTTTCAGTGTGTGGGGAATGGTTTCAGTGTGTGGGGAAGGGGTCTCAGTGTGTGGGGAAGGTGTTTCAGTGTGTGGGGAAGGGGTTTCAGTGTGTGGGGATGGGGTTTCAGTGTGTGGGGAAGGGGATTCAGTGTGTGGGAAATGGTTTCAGTGTGTGGGGACGTGTTTCAGTGTGTGGGGAAGGGGTTTCACTGTGTGGGGAAGGGGTTTCACTCTGTGGGGAATGGTTTCTGTGTGTTGGGAAGGGTTGCAGTGTGTGGGGAAGGGGTTTCAGTGTGTGGGGAATGGTTTCAGTGTGTGGGGAAGGTGTTGCAGTGTGTGGGGAATGGTTTCAGTGTGTGGGGAATGGGTTTCACTGTGTGGGGAATGGGTTTCCATGTGTGGGGAAGGGGTTTCAGTGTGTGGGGAATGGTATCAGTGTGTGGGGAAGGGGTTTCAGTGCGTGGGGAAGGGGTTTCAGTGTGTGTGGAAGTGGTTTCAGTGTGTGGGGAATGGTTTCAGTGTGTGGGGAAGGGGTTTCAGTGTGTGTGGAAGGGGTTTCAGAGTGTGGGGAATGTGGTTCAGTGTGTGGGGATGGGGTGTCAGTGTGTGGGGAATGGTTTCAGTGTGTGCAGAAGGGGTTTCACTGTTTGGGGAAGGGGTTTCAGAGTGTGGGGAATGGTTTCAGTGTGTGGGGAAGGGGTTTCAGTGTGTGGGGAAGGTGTATCAGTGTGTGGGGAATGGTTGCAGTGTGTGGGGAAGGTATTCAGTGTGTGGGGACGGGGTTTCACTGTGAGGGGAAGGGTTTTCAGTATGTGGGGAATGGTTTCACTGTGTGGGGAATGGTTTCAGTGTGTGGGGAAGGGGTTTCACTGTGTGTGGAAGGTGTATCAGTGTGGGGTGAAGGGGTTTCAGTGTGTGGGGAGGGGTTTCACTGTGTGGGGTAGGGGTTTCAGTGTGTAGGGTCGGGGTTTCAGTGTGTGGGGAAGGGTTTCAGTGTGTGGGAAGGTGTTTCAGTGTGTTCGGAAGGGGTTTCACTGTGTGGGGATGGGTTTTCAGTGTGTGGGGAAGATGTTTCAGTGTGTGGGGAACGGGTTTTACTGTGTGGGGTAAGGTTTCAGTGTGTGGGGAATGGTTTCACTGTGTTGAGAAGGGTTTCAGTGTGTGGGGAATGGTTTCAGTGTGTGGGGAATGGTTTCAGTGTGTGGGGAAGGGGTTTCACTGTGTGGGGAATGGTTTCAGTGTGTGGGGAAGGGGTTTCAGTGTGTGGGGAATGGTTTCAGTGTGTGGGGAAGGTGTTGCAGTGTGTGGGGAATGGTTTCAGTGTGTGGGAAATGGTTTGACTGTGTGGGGAATGGGTTTCAGTGTGTGGGGAAGGGGTTTCAGTGTGTGGGGAATGTTTTCAGTGTGTGGGGAAGGGGTTTCAGTGCGTGGGGAAGGGGTTTCAGTGTGTGTGGAAGTGGTTTCAGTGTGTGGGGAATGGTTTCAGTGTGTGGGGAATGGGTTTCAGTGTGTGTGGAAGGGGTTTCAGTGTGTGGGGGATGTGGTTCAGTGTGTGGGGAAGGGGTTTCACTGTGTTGGGAAGTGTTTCAGTGTGTGGGGAAGGGGTTTCAGTGTGTGGGGAAGTGTTTCAGTGTGTGGGTATGGGTTTCAGTGTGTGGGGAAGGGTTTCAGTGTGTGGGGAAGGAGTTTCAGTGTGTGGGGAAGGTGTTTCACTGTGTGGGGACGTGGTTTCAGTGTGTGGGGTAGGGGTTTCAGTGTGTAGGGTCGGGGTTTCAGTGTGTGGGGAAGGGTTTCCGTGTGTGGGAAGGTGTTTCAGTGTGTGCGGAAGGTGTTTCACTGTGTGGGGATGGATTTTCAGTGTGTGGGGAAGATGTTTCAGTGTGTGGGGAAGGGGTTTCTGTGTGTGGGGAATGGTTTCAGTGTGTGGGGAATGGTTTCAGTGTGTGGGGAACGGGTTTTACTGTGTGGGGTAAGGTTTCAGTGTGTGGGGAATGGTTTCACTGTGTGGAGAAGGGTTTCAGTGTGTGGGGAATGGTTTCAGTGTGTGGGGAATGGTTTCAGTGTGTGGGGAAGGGGTTTCACTGTGTGGGGAATGGTTTCAGTGTGTGGGGAAGGGGTTTCAGTGTGTGGGGAAGGGGTTTCACTCTGTGGGGAATGGTTTCTGTGTGTTGGGAAGGGTTGCAGTGTGTGGGGAAGGGGTTTCAGTGTGTGGGGAATGGTTTCAGTGTGTGGGGAAGGTGTTGCAGTGTGTGGGGAATGGTTTCAGTGTGTGGGGAATGGGTTTCACTGTGTGGGGAATGGGTTTCAGTGTGTGGGGAAGGGGTTTCAGTATGTGGGGAAGGGTTTCAGTGTGTGGGGAATGGTTTCAGTGTGTGGGGAATGGTTTCAGCTTGTGGGGAAAGGGTTCCAGTGTGTGGGGAATGATTTCAGTGTGTGGGGAAGGGTTTCAGTGTGTGGGGAAGTGTTTCAGTGTGTGGGGAAGGGGTTTCAGTGTCTGGGGAATGGTTTCAGTGTGTGGGGAAGGGGTTTCAGTGTGTGGGGAAGAGGTTTCAGTGTGTGGGGAAGGGGTTTCAGTGTGTGGGGTTGGTGTTTCAGTGTGTGGGGAAGGGGATTCAGTGTGTGGGAAATGGTTTCAGTGTGTGGGGACGGGTTTCAGTGTGTGGGGAAGGGGTTTCACTGTGTGGGGAATGGCTTCAGTGTGTGGGGAAGGGGTTTCACTGCGTGGGGAAGGGGTTTCACTCTGTGGGGAATGGTTTCTGTGTGTTGGGAAGGGTTGCAGTGTGTGGGGAAGGGGTTTCAGTGTGTGGGGAAGGGGTTTCAGTGTGTGGGGAAGGTGTTGCAGTGTGTGGGGAATGGTTTCAGTGTGTGGGGAATGGGTTTCACTGTGTGGGGAATGGGTTTCAATGTGTGGGGAAGGGGTTTCAGTGTGTGGGGAATGGTTTCAGTGTGTGGGGAAGGGGTTTCAGTGCGTGGGGAAGGGGTTTCAGTGTGTGTGGAAGTGGTTTCAGTGTGTGGGGAATGGTTTCAGTGTGTGGGGAAGGGGTTTCAGTGTGTGTGGAAGGGGTTTCAGTGTGTGGGGAATGTGGTTCAAAGTGTGGGGAAGGGGTGTCAGTGTGTGGGGAATGGTTTCAGTGTGTGGAGAAGGGGTTTCACTGTTTGGGGAAGGGGTTTCAGTGTGTGGGGAATGGTTTCAGTGTGTGGGGAAGGGGTTTCAGTGTGTGGGGAAGTGGTTTCAGTGTGTGGGGAAGGGGTTTCAGTGTGTGGGGATGGGGTTTCAGTGTGTGGGGAAGGGGATTCAGTGTGTGGGGAAGGGTTTCAGTGTGTGGGGAAGGGTTTCACTGTGCGGGGAAGCTGTTTCAGTGTGTGGGGAAGGGTTTCAGTGTGTGAGGAAGGGGTTTCAGTATGTGGGGAAGGGGTTTCAGTATGTGGGGAAGGGTTTCAGTTTGTGGGGAATGGTTTCAGTGTGTGGGGAATGGTTTCAGCTTGTGGGGAAGGGGTTCCAGTGTGTGGGGAAGGATTCCAGTGTGTGGGGAAGGGTTTCACTGTGTGGGGAAGTGTTTCAGTGTGTGGGGAAGGGGTTTCAGTGTGTGGGGAAGTGTTTCAGTGTGTGGGTATGGGTTTCAGTGTGTGGGGAAGGGTTTCAGTGTGTGGGGAAGTAGTTTCAGTGTGTGGGGAAGGTGTTTCACTGTGTGGGGACGGGGTTTCAGTGTGTGGGGTAGGGGTTTCGGTGTGTAGGGTCGGGGTGTCAGTGTGTGGGGAAGGGTTTCAGTGTGTGGGAAGGTGTTTCAGTGTGTGGGGAAGGGGTTTCACTGTGTGGGGATGGGTTTTCAGTGTGTGGGGAAGATATTTCAGTGTCTGGGGAAGGGGTTTCTGTGTGTGGGGAATGGTTTCAGTGTGTGGGGAATGGTTTCAGTGTGTGGGGAACGGGTTTTATTGTGTGGGGTAAGGTTTCCGTGTGTGGGGAATGGTTTCACTGTGTGGAGAAGGGTTTCAGTGTGTGGGGAATGGTTTCAGTGTGTGGGGAATGGTTTCAGTGTGTGGGGAAGGGGTTTCACTGTGTGGGGAATGGTTTCAGTGTGTGGGGAAGGGGTTTCAGTGTGTGGGGATGGGGTTTCACTCTGTGGGGAATGGTTTCTGTGTGTTGGGAAGGGTTGCAGTGTGTGGGGAAGGGGTTTCAGTGTGTGGGGAATGGTTTCAGTGTGTGGGGAAGGTGTTGCAGTGTGTGGGGAATGGTTTCAGTGTGTGGGGAATGGGTTTCACTGTGTGGGGAATGGGTTTCAGTGTGTGGGGTAGGGGTTTCAGTGTGTGGGGATGGAGTTTTCAGTGTGTGGGGAAGATGTTTCAGTGTGTGGGGCCGGGGTTTCTGTCTGTGGGGAACGGTTTCAGTGTGTGGGGAATGGTTTCAGTGTGTGGGGAACGGGTTTTACTGTGTGGGGTAAGGTTTCAGTGTGTGGGGAATGGTTTCACTGTGTGGAGAAGGGTTTCAGTGTGTGGGAAATGGTTTCAGTGTGTGGGGAATGTTTTCAGTGTGTGGGGAAGGGGTTTCACTGTGTGGGGAATGGTTTCAGTGTGTGGGAAAGGGGTTTCAGTGTGTGGGGAAGGGGTTTCACTCTGTGGGGAATGGTTTCTGTGTGTTGGGAAGGGTTGCAGTGTGTGGGGAAGGGGTTTCAGTGTGTGGGGAATGGTTTCAGTGTGTGGGGAAGGTGTTGCAGTGTGTGGGGAATGGTTTCAGTGTGTGGGGAATGGGTTTCACTGTGTGGGGAATGGGTTTCAGTGTGTGGGGAAGGGGTTTCAGTGTGTGGGGAAGGGTTTCAGTGTGTGGGGAATGGTTTCAGTGTGTGGGGAATGGTTTCAGCTTGTGGGGAAGGGGTTCCAGTGTGTGGGGAAGGATTTCAGTGTGTGTGGAAGGGTTTCAGTGTGTGGGGAAGTGTTTCAGTGTGTGGGGAAGGGGTTTCAGTGTGTGGGGAATGGTTTCAGTGTGTGGGGAAGGGGTTTCAGTGTGTGGGGAAGAGGATTCAGTGTGTGGGGAAGTGGTTTCAGTGTGTTGGGATGGGGTTTCAGTGTGTGGGGAAGGGGATTCAGTGTGTGGGAAATGGTTTCAGTGTGTGGGGACGGGTTTCAGTGTGTGGGGAAGGGGTTTCACTGTGTGGGGAATGGCTTCAGTGTGTGGGGAAGGGGTTTCACTGTGTGGGGAAGGGGTTTCACTCTGTGGGGAATGGTCTCTGTGTGTTGGGAAGGGTTGCAGTGTGTGGGGAAGGGGTTTCGGTGTGTGGGGAATGGTTTCAGTGTGTGGGGAAGGTGTTGCAGTGTGTGGGGAATGGTTTCAGTGTGTGGGGAATGGGTTTCACTGTGTGGGGAATGGGTTTCAATGTGTGGGGAAGGGGTTTCAGTGTGTGGGGAATGGTTTCAGTGTGTGGGGAAGGGGTTTCAGTGCGTGGGGAAGGGGTTTCAGTGTGTGTGGAAGTGGTTTCAGTGTGTGGGGAATGGTTTCAGTGTGTGGGGAAGGGGTTTCAGTGTGTGTGGAAGGGGTTTCAGTGTGTGGGGAATGTGGTTCAGTGTGTGGGGAAGGGGTGTCAGTGTGTGGGGAATGGTTTCAGTGTGTGGAGAAGGGGTTTCACTGTTTGGGGAAGGGGTTTCAGTGTGTGGGGAATGGTTTCAGTGTGTGGGGAAGGGGTTTCAGTGTGTGGGGAATGGTTTCAGTGTGTGGGGAAGGGGTTTCAGTGTGTGGGGATGGGGTTTCAGTATGTGGGGAAGGGGATTCAGTGTGCGGGGAAGGGTTTCAGTGTGTGGGGAAGGGTTTCACTGTGCGGGGAAGCTGTTTCAGTGTGTGGGGAAGGGTTTCAGTGTGTGGGGAAGGGGTTTCAGTATGTGGGGAAGGGGTTTCAGTATGTGGGGAAGGGTTTCAGTGTGTGGGGAATGGTTTCAGTGTGTGGGGAATGGTTTCAGCTTGTGGGGAAGGGGTTCCAGTGTGTGGGGAAGGATTTCAGTGTGTGGGGAAGGGTTTCAGTGTGTGGGGAAGTGTTTCAGTGTGTGGGGAAGGGGTTTCAGTGTGTGGGGAAGTGTTTCAGTGTGTGGGTATGGGTTTCAGTGTGTGGGGAAGGGTTTCAGTGTGTGGGGAAGGAGTTTCAGTGTGTGGGGAAGGTGTTTCACTGTGTGGGGACGGGGTTTCAGTGTGTGGGGTAGGGGTTTCAGTGTGTAGGGTCGGGGTTTCAGTGTGTGGGGAAGGGTTTCAGTGTGTGGGAAGGTGTTTCAGTGTGTGCGGAAGGGGTTTCACTGTGTGGGGATGGGTTTTCAGTGTGTGGGGAAGATGTTTCAGTGTGTGGGGAAGGGGTTTCTGTGTGTGGGGAATGGTTTCAGTGTGTGGGGATGGGGTTTCACTCTGTGGGGAATGGTTTCTGTGTGTTGGGAAGGGTTGCAGTGTGTGGGGAAGGGGTTTCAGTGTGTGGGGAATGGTTTCAGTGTGTGGGGAAGGTGTTGCAGTGTGTGGGGAATGGTTTCAGTGTGTGGGGAATGGGTTTCACTGTGTGGGGAATGGGTTTCAGTGTGCGGGGAAGGGGTTTCAGTATGTGGGTAAGGGTTTCAGTGTGTGGAGAAGGGGTTTCACTGTTTGGGGAAGGGTTTCAGTGTGTGGGAAGGTGTTTCAGTGTGTGCGGAATGGGTTTCACTGTGTGGGGATGGGTTTTCAGTGTGTGGGGAAGATGTTTCAGTGTGTGAGGAAGGGGTTTCTGTGTGTGGGGAATGGTTTCAGTGTGTGGGGATGGGGTTTCACTCTGTGGGGAATGGTTTCTGTGTGTTGGGAAGGGTTGCAGTGTGTGGGGAAGGGGTTTCAGTGTGTGGGGAATGGTTTCAGTGTGTGGGGAAGGTGTTGCAGTGTGTGGGGAATGGTTTCAGTGTGTGGGGAATGGGTTTCACTGTGTGGGGAATGGGTTTCAGTGTGCGGGGAAGGGGTTTCAGTATGTGGGTAAGGGTTTCAGTGTGTGGAGAAGGGGTTTCACTGTTTGGGGAAGGGGTTTCAGTGTGTGGGGAATGGTTTCAGTGTGTGGGGAAGGGGTTTCACTGTTTGGGGAAGGGGTTTCAGTGTGTGGGGAATGGTTGCAGTGTGTGGGGAATGGTTTCAGCTTGTGGGTAATGGGTTCCAGTGTGTGGGGAAGGATTTCAGTGTGTGTGGAAGGGTTTCAGTGTGTGGGGAAGTGTTTCAGTGTGTGGGGAAGGGGTTTCAGTGTGTGGGGAATGGTTTCAGTGTGTGGGGAAGGGGTTTCAGTGTGTGGGGAAGAGGTTTCAGTGTGTGGGGAAGTGGTTTCAGTGTGTTGGGATGGGGTTTCAGTGTGTGGGGAAGGGGATTCAGTGTGTGGGAAATTGTTTCAGTGTGTGGGGACGGGTTTCAGTGTGTGGGGAATGGCTTCAGTGTGTGGGGAAGGGGTTTCACTGTGTGGGGAAGGGGTTTCACACTGTGGGGAATGGTTTCTGTGTGTTGGGAAGGGTTGCAGTGTGTGGGGAATGGTTTCAGTGTGTGGGGAAGGTGTTGCAGTGTGTGGGGAATGGTTTCAGTGTGTGGGGAATGGGTTTCACTGTGTGGGGAATGGGTTTCAATGTGTGGGGAAGGGGTTTCAGTGCGTGGGGAAGGGGTTTCAGTGTGTGTGGAAGTGGTTTCAGTGTGTGGGGAATGGTTTCAGTGTGTGGGGAAGGGGTTTCAGTGTGTGTGGAAGGGGTTTCAGTGTGTGGGGAATGTGGTTCAGTGTGTGGGGAAGGGGTGTCAGTGTGTGGGGAATGGTTTCAGTGTGTGGAGGAGGGGTTTCACTGTTTGGGGAATGGGTTTCAGTGTGTGGGGAATGGTTTCAGTGTGTGGGGAAGGGGTTTCAGTGTGTGGGGAATGGTTTCAGTGTGTGGGGAAGGGGTTTCAGTGTGTGGGGATGGGGCTTCAGTGTGTGGGGAAGGGGATTCAGTGTGTGGGGAAAGGTTTCAGTGTGTGGGGAAGGGTTTCACTGTGCGGGGAAGCTGTTTCAGTGTGTGGGGAAGGGTTTCAGTGTGTGGGGAAGGGGTTTCAGTATGTGGGGAAGGGGTTTCAGTATGTGGGGAAGGGTTTCAGTGTGTGGGGAATGGTTTCAGTGTGTGGGGAATGGTTTCAGCTTGTGGGGAAGGGGTTCCAGTGTGTGGGGAAGGATTACAGTGTGTGGGGAAGGGTTTCAGTGTGTGGGGAAGTGTTTCAGTGTGTGGGGAAGGGGTTTCAGTGTGTGGGGAAGTGTTTCAGTGTGTGGGTATGGGTTTCAGTGTGTGGGGAAGGGTTTCAGTGTGTGGGGAATGGTTTCACTGTGTGGAGAAGGGTTTCAGTGTGTGGGGAATGGTTTCAGTGTGTGGGGAATGGTTTCAGTGTGTGGGGAAGGGGTTTCACTGTGTGGGGAATGGTTTCAGTGTGTGGGGAAGGGGTTTCAGTGTGTGGGGATGGGGTTTCACTCTGTGGGGAATGGTTTCTGTGTGTTGGGAAGGGTTGCAGTGTGTGGGGAAGGGGTTTCAGTGTGTGGGGAATGGTTTCAGTGTGTGGGGAAGATGTTGCAGTGTGTGGGGAATGGTTTCAGTGTGTGGGGAATGGGTTTCACTGTGTGGGGAATGGGTTTCAGTGTGCGGGGAAGGGGTTTCAGTATGTGGGTAAGGGTTTCAGTGTGTGGAGAAGGGGTTTCACTGTTTGGGGAAGGGGCTTCAGTGTGTGGGGAATGGTTTCAGTGTGTGGGGAAAGGGTTTCACTGATTGGGGAAGGGGTTTCAGTGTGTGGGGAATGGTTTCAGTGTGTGGGGAATGGTTTCAGCTTGTGGGTAATGGGTTCCAGTGTGTGGGGAAGGATTTCAGTGTGTGTGGAAGGGTTTCAGTGTGTGGGGAAGTGTTTCAGTGTGTGGGGAAGGGGTTTCAGTGTGTGGGGAATGGTTTCAGTGTGTGGGGAAGGGGTTTCAGTGTGTGGGGAAGAGGTTTCAGTGTGTGGGGAAGTGGTTTCAGTGTGTTGGGATGGGGTTTCAGTGTGTGGGGAAGGGGATTCAGTGTGTGGGAAATTGTTTCAGTGTGTGGGGACGGGTTTCAGTGTGTGGGGAAGGGGTTTCACTGTGTGGGGAATGGCTTCAGTGTGTGGGGAAGGGGTTTCACTGTGTGGGGAAGGGGTTTCACTCTGTGGGGAATGGTTTCTGTGTGTTGGGAAGGGTTGCAGTGTGTGGGGAATGGTTTCAGTGTGTGGGGAAGGTGTTGCAGTGTGTGGGGAATGGTTTCAGTGTGTGGGGAATGGGTTTCACTGTGTGGGGAATGGGTTTCAATGTGTGGGGAAGGGGTTTCAGTGTGTGGGGAATGGTTTCAGTGTGTGGGGAAGGGGTTTCAGTGCGTGGGGAAGGGGTTTCAGTGTGTGTGGAAGTGGTTTCAGTGTGTGGGGAATGGTTTCAGTGTGTGGGGAAGGGGTTTCAGTGTGTGTGGAAGGGGTTTCAGTGTGTGGGGAATGTGGTTCAGTGTGTGGGGAAGGGGTGTCAGTGTGTGGGGAATGGTTTCAGTGTGTGGAGAAGGGGTTTCACTGTTTGGGGAATGGGTTTCAGTGTGTGGGGAATGGTTTCAGTGTGTGGGGAAGGGGTTTCAGTGTGTGGGGAATGGTTTCAGTGTGTGGGGAAGGGGTTTCAGTGTGTGGGGATGGGGTTTCAGTGTGTGGGGAAGGGGATTCAGTGTGTGGGGAAGGGTTTCAGTGTGTGGGGAAGGGTTTCACTGTGCGGGGAAGCTGTTTCAGTGTGTGGGGAAGGGTTTCAGTGTGTGGGGAAGGGGTTTCAGTATGTGGGGAAGGGGTTTCAGTATGTGGGGAAGGGTTTCAGTGTGTGGGGAATGGTTTCAGTGTGTGGGGAATGGTTTCAGCTTGTGGGGAAGGGGTTCCAGTGTGTGGGGAAGGATTTCAGTGTGTGGGGAAGGGTTTCAGTGTGTGGGGAAGTGTTTCAGTGTGTGGGGAAGGGGTTTCAGTGTGTGGGGAAGTGTTTCAGTGTGTGGGTATGGGTTTCAGTGTGTGGGGAAGGGTTTCAGTGTGTGGGGAAGGAGTTTCAGTGTGTGGGGAAGGTGTTTCACTGTGTGGGGACGGGGATTCAGTGTGTGGGGTAGGGGTTTCAGTGTGTAGGGTCGGGGTTTCAGTGTGTGGGGAAGGGTTTCAGTGTGTGGGAAGGTGTTTCAGTGTGTGCGGAAAGGGTTTCACTGTGTGGGGATGGGTTTTCAGTGTGTGGGGAAGATGTTTCAGTGTGTGGGGAAGGGGTTTCTGTGTGTGGGGAATGGTTTCAGTGTGTGGGGAATGGTTTCAGTGTGTGGGGAACGGGTTTTACTGTGTGGGGTAAGGTTTCAGTGTGTGGGGAATGGTTTCACTGTGTGGAGAAGGGTTTCAGTGTGTGGGGAATGGTTTCAGTGTGTGGGGAATGGTTGCAGTGTGTGGGGAAGGGGTTTCACTCTGTGGGGAATGGTGTCAGTGTGTTGGGAAGGGTTGCAGTGTGTGGGGAAGGGGTTTCAGTGTGTGGGGAATGGTTTCAGTGTGTGGGGAAGGTGTTGCAGTGTGTGGGGAATGGTTTCCGTGTGTGGGGAAGGGGTTTCAGTGCGTGGGGAAGGGGTTTCACTCTGTGGGGAATGGTGTCAGTGTGTTGGGAAGGGTTGCAGTGTGTGGGGAAGGGGTTTCAGTGTGTGGGGAATGGTTTCAGTGTGTGGGGAAGGTGTTGCAGTGTGTGGGGAATGGTTTCAGTGTGTGGGGAATGGGTTTCACTGTGTGGGGAATGGGCTTCAGTGTGTGGGGAAGGGGTTTCAGTGTGAGGGGAATGGTTTCAGTGTGTGGGGAAGGGGTTTCAGTGCGTGGGGAAGGGGTTTCAGTGTTTGTGGAAGTGGTTTCAGTGTGTGGGGAATGGTTTCAGTGTGTGGGGAAGGTGTTTCAGTGTGTGTGAAAGGGGTTTCAGTGTGTGGATGATGTGGTTCAGTGTGTGGGGAATGGTTTCAGTGTGTGGGGAAGGGGTTTCAGTGTGTGGGGAAGAGGTTTCAGTGTGTGGGGAAGGGGTTTCAGTGTGTGGGTATGGGGTTTCAGTGTGTGGGGAAGGGGATTCAGTGTGTGGGAAATGGTTTCAGTGTGTGGGGACGGGTTTCAGTGTGTGGGGAAGGGTTTCAGTGTGTGGGGAAGGGGTTTCACTGTGTGGGGTAGGTTTATCAGTGTGTGGGGAATGGTTTCAGTGTGTGGGGAGGGATTCAGTGTGTGGGGAAGGGGTTTCACAGTGAGGGGAAGGGTTTTCAGTGTGTGGGGAATGGTTTCACTGTTTGGGGAATGGTTTCAGTGTGTGGGGAAGGGGTTTCACTGTGTGTGGAAGGTGTTTCAGTGTGGGGTGAAGGGGTTTCAGTGTGTGGGGAAGGGGTTTCACTGTGTGGGGAATGGTTTCAGTGTGTGGGGAAGGGGTTTCAGTGTGTGGGGAAGGGGTTTCACTCTGTGGGGAATGGTTTCTGTGTGTTGGGAAGGGTTGCAGTGTGTGGGGAAGGGGTTTCAGTGTGTGGGGAATGGTTTCAGTGTGTGGGGAAGGTATTCAGTGTTTGGGGAAGGGGTTTCACTGTGAGGGGAAGGGTTTTCAGTGTGTGGGGAATGGTTTCACTGTTTGGGGAATGGTTTCAGTGTGTGGGGAAGGGGTTTCACTGTGTGTGGAAGGTGTTTCAGTGTGGGGTGAAGGGGTTTCAGTGTGTGGGGAGGGGTTTCACTGTGTGTGGAATGTGTTTCAGTGTGTGGGGCAGGGGTTTCAGTTTGTGGGGAAGGGTTTCAGTGTGTGGGGAAGGTTTTCAGTGTGTGGGGAAGGGGTTTCAGTGTGTGGGGAAGGGTTTCAGTGTGTGGGGAAGGGTTTCACTGTGCGGGGAAGGTGTTTCAGTGTGTGGGGAAGGGTTTCAGTGTGTGGGGAAGGGGTTTCAGTATGTGGGGAAGGGGTTTCAGTATGTGGGGAAGGGTTTCAGTGTGTGGGGAATGGTTTCAGTGTGTGGGGAATGGTTTCAGCTTGTGGGGAAGGGGTTCCAGTGTGTGGGGAAGGATTTCAGTTTGTGGGGAAGGGTTTCAGTGTGTGGGGAAGTGTTTCAGTGTGTGGGGAAGGTGTTTCAGTGTGTGGGGAAGTGTTTCAGTGTGTGGGTATGGGTTTCAGTGTGTGGGGAAGGGTTTCAGTGTGTGGGGAAGGAGTTTCAGTGTGTGGGGAAGGTGTTTCACTGTGTGGGGATGGGTTTTCAGTGTGTGGGGAAGATGTTTCAGTGTGTGGGGACGGGGTTTCTGTGTGTGGGGAATGGTTTCAGTGTGTGGGGAATGGTTGCAGTGTGTGGGGAACGGGTTTTACTGTGTGGGGTAAGGTTTCAGTGTGTGGGGAATGGTTTCACTGTGTGGAGAAGGGTTTCAGTGTGTGGGGAATGGTTTCAGTGTGTGGGGAATGGTTTCAGTGTGTTGGGAAGGGGTTTCACTGTGTGGGGAATGGTTTCAGTGTGTGGGGAAGGGGTTTCAGTGTGTGGGGATGGGGTTTCACTCTGTGGGGAATGGTTTCTGTGTGTTGGGAAGGGTTGCAGTGTGTGGGGAAGGGGTTTCAGTGTGTGGGGAATGGTTTCAGTGTGTGGGGAAGGTGTTGCAGTGTGTGGGGAATGGTTTCAGTGTGTGGGGAATGGGTTTCACTGTGTGGGGAATGGGTTTCAGTGTGTGGGGAAGGGGTTTCAGTATGTGGGGAAGGGTTTCAGTGTGTGGAGAAGGGGTTTCACTGTTTGGGGAAGGGGTTTCAGTGTGTGGGGAATGGTTTCAGTGTGTGGGGAAGGGGTTTCACTGTTTGGGGAAGGGGTTTCAGTGTGTGGGGAATGGTTTCAGTGTGTGGGGAAGGGGTTTCAGTGTGTGGGGAAGAGGTTTCAGTGTGTGGGGAAGGGGTTTCAGTGTGTGGGGATGGGGTTTCAGTGTGTGGGGAAGGGGATTCAGTGTGTGGGAAATGGTTTCAGTGTGTGGTGACGGGTTTCAGTGTGTGGGGAAGGGGTTTCACTGTGTGGGGAATGGCTTCAGTGTGTGGGGAAGGGTTTTCGGTGTGTGGGGAATGGTTTCAGTGTGTGGGGAAGGGGTTTCACTGTTTGGGGAAGGGGTTTCAGTGTGTGGGGAATGGTTTCAGTGTGTGGGGAAGGGGTTTCAGTGTGTGGGGAAGAGGTTTCAGTGTGTGGGGAAGGGGTTTCACTGTTTGGGGAAGGGGTTTCAGTGTGTGGGGAATGTTTTCAGTGTGTGGGGAAGGGGTTTCAGTGTGTGGGGAAGTGGTTTCAGTGTGTGGGGAAGGGGTTTCAGTGTGTGGGGATGGGGTTGCAGTATGTGGGGAAGGGTTTCAGTGTGTGGAGAAGGGGTTTCACTGTTTGGGGAAGGGGTTTCAGTGTGTGGGGAATGGTTTCAGTGTGTGGGGAAGGGGTTTCACTGTCTGGGAAAGGGGTTTCAGTGTGTGGGGAATGGTTTCAGTGTGTGGGGAAGGGGTTTCAGTGTGTGGGGAAGAGGTTTCAGTGTGTGGGGAAGGGGTTTCAGTGTGTGGGGATGGGGTTTCAGTGTGTGGGGAAGGGGATTCAGTGTGTGGGAAATGTTTTCAGTGTGTGGTGACGGGTTTCAGTGTGTGGGGAAGGGGTTTCACTGTGTGGGGAATGGCTTCAGTTTGTGGGGAAGGGGTTTCACTGTGTGGGGAAGGGGTTTCACTCTGTGGGGAATGGTTTCTGTGTGTTGGGAAGGGTTGCAGTGTGTGGGGAAGGTGTTTCAGTGTGTGGGTAATGGTTTCAGTGTGTGGGGATGGTGTTGCAGTGTGTGGGGAATGGTTTCAGTGTGTGGGGAATGGGTTTCACTGTGTGGGGAATGGGTTTCAATGTGTGGGGAAGGGGTTTCAGTGTGTGGGGAATGGTTTCAGTGTGTGGGGAAGGGGTTTCAGTGCGTGGGGAAGGGGTTTCAGTGTGTGTGGAAGTGGTTTCAGTGTGTGGGGAATGGTTTCAGAGTGTGGGGAAGGGGTTTCAGTGTGTGTGGAAGGGGTTTCAGTGTGTGGGGAATGTGGTTCAGTGTGTGGGGAAGGGGTGTCAGTGTGTGGGGAATGGTTTCAGTGTGTGGAGAAGGGGTTTCACTGTTTGGGGAAGGGGTTTCAGTGTGTGGGGAATGGTTTCAGTGTGTGGGGAAGGGGTTTCACTGTGTGGGGAAGGTGTATCAGTGTGCGGGGAATGGTTTCAGTGTGTGGGGAAGGTATTCAGTGTGTGGGGAAGGGGTTTCACTGTGAGGGGAAGGGTTTTCAGTGTGTGGGGAATGGTTGCACTGTGTGGGGAATGGTTTCAGTGTGTGGGGAAGGGGTTTCACTGTGTGTGGAAGGTGTTTCAGTGTGGGGTGAAGGGGTTTCAGTGTGTGGAGAGGGGTTTCACTGTGTGGGGTAGGGGTTTCAGTGTGTAGGGTCGGGGTTTCAGTGTGTGGGGAAGGGTTTCAGTGTGTGGGGAAGGTGTTTCAGTGTGTGCGGAAGGGGTTTCACTGTGTGGGGATGGGTTTTCAGTGTGTGGGGAAGATGTTTCAGTGTGTGGGGAAGGGTTTCAGTGTGTGGGGAATGGTTTCAGTGTGTGGGGAATGGTTTCAGTGTGTGGGGAAGGGGTTTCACTGTGTGGGGAATGGTTTCAGTGTGTGGGGAATGGTTTCACTGTTTGGGGAATGGTTTCAGTGTGTGGGGAAGGGGTTTCACTGTGTGTGGAAGGTGTTTCAGTGTGGGGTGAAGGGGTTTCAGTGTGTGGGGAAGGGGTTTCACTGTGTGGGGAATGGTTTCAGTGTGTGGGGAAGGGGTTTCAGTATGTGGGGAAGGGGTTTCACTCTGTGGGGAATGGTTTCTGTGTGTTGGGAAGGGTTGCAGTGTGTGGGGAAGGGGTTTCAGTGTGTGGGGAATGGTTTCAGTGTGTGGGGAAGGTGTTGCAGTGTGTGGGGAATGGTTTCAGTGTGTGGGGAATGGGTTTCACTGTGTGGGGAATGGTTTTCAATGTGTGGGGAAGGGGTTTCAGTGTGTGGGGAATGATTTCAGTGTGTGGGGAAGGGGTTTCAGTGCGTGGGGAAGGGGTTTCAGTGTGTGTGGAAGTGGTTTCAGTGTGTGGGGAATGGTTTCAGTGTGTGGGGAAGGGGTTTCAGTGTGTGTGGAAGGGGTTTCAGTGTGTGGGGAATGTGGTTCAGTGTGTGGGGAAGGGGTGTCAGTGTGTGGGGAATGGTTTCAGTGTGTGGAGAAGGGGTTTCACTGTTTGGGGAAGGGGTTTCAGTGTGTGGGGAATGGTTTCAGTGTGTGGGGAAGGGGTTTCACTGTGTGGGGAAGGTGTATCAGTGTGTGGGGAATGGTTTCAGTGTGTGGGGCAGGTATTCAGTGTGTGGGGAAGGGGTTTCACTGTGAGGGGAAGGGTTTTCAGTGTGTGGGGAATGGTTGCACTGTGTGGGGAATGGTTTCAGTGTGTGGGGAAGGGGTTTCACTGTGTGTGGAAGGTGTTTCAGTGTGGGGTGAAGGGGTTTCAGTGTGTGGGGAGGGGTTTCACTGTGTGGGGTAGGGGTTTCAGTGTGTAGGGTCGGGGTTTCAGTGTGTGGGGAAGGTTTTCAGTGTGTGGGGAAGGTGTTTCAGTGTGTGCGGAAGGGGTTTCACTGTGTGGGGATGGGTTTTCAGTGTGTGGGGAAGATGTTTCAGTGTGTGGGGAAGGGTTTCAGTGTGTGGGGAATGGTTTCAGTGTGTGGGGAATGGTTTCAGTGTGTGGGGAAGGGGTTTCACTGTGTGGGGAATGGTTTCATTATGTGGGGAATGGTTTCACTGTTTGGGGAATGGTTTCAGTGTGTGGGGAAGGGGTTTCACTGTGTGGAAGGTGTTTCAATGTGGGGTGAAGGGGTTTCAGTGTGTGGGGAAGGGGTTTCACTGTGTGGGGAATGGTTTCAGTGTGTGGGGAAGGGGTTTCAGTGTGTGGGGAAGGGGTTTCACTCTGTGGGGAATGGTTTCTGTGTGTTGGGAAGGGTTGCAGTGTGTGGGGAAGGGGTTTCAGTGTGTGGGGAATGGTTTCAGTGTGTGGGGAAGGTGTTGCAGTGTGTGGGGAATGGTTTCAGTGTGTGGGGAATGGGTTTCACTGTGTGGGGAATGGGTTTCAGTGTGTGGGGAAGGGGTTTCAGTGTGTGGGGAATGTTTTCAGTGTGTGGGGAAGGGGTTTCAGTGCGTGGGGAAGGGGTTTCAGTGTGTGTGGAAGTGGTTTCAGTGTGTGGGGAATGGTTTCAGTGTGTGGGGAATGGGTTTCAGTGTGTGTGGAAGGGGTTTCAGTGTGTGGGGGATGTGGTTCAGTGTGTGGGGAAGGGGTGTCAGTGTGTGGGGAATGGTTTCAGTCTGTGGAGAAGGGGTTTCACTGTTTGGGGAAGGGATTTCAGTGTGTGGGGAATGGTGTCAGTGTGTGGGGAAGGGGTTTCAGTGTGTGGGGAAGAGGTTTCAGTGTGTGGGGAAGTGGTTTCAGTGTGTGGGGGTGGGGTTTCAGTGTGTGGGGAAGGGGATTCAGTGTGTGGGAAATGGTTTCAGTGTGTGGGGACGGGTTTCAGAGTGTGGGGAAGGGTTTCAGTGTGTGGGGAAGGGGTTTCACTGTGTGGGGAAGGTGTATCAGTGTGTGAGGAATGGTTTCAGTGTGTGGGGAAGGGGTTTCAGTGCGTGGGGAAGGGGTTTCAGTGTGTGTGGAAGTGGTTTCAGTGTGTGGGGATGGGGTTTCAGTGTGTGGGGAAGGGGATTCAGTGTGTGGGAAATGGTTTCAGTGTGTGGGGACGGGTTTCAGTGTGTGGGGAAGGGTTTCAGTGTGTGGGGAAGGGGTTTCACTGTGTGGGGAAGGTGTATCAGTGTGTGGGGAATGGTTTCAGTGTGTGGGGAAGTTATTCAGTGTGTGGGGAAGGGGTTTCACTGTGAGGGGAAGGGTTTTCAGTGTGTGGGGAATGGTTTCACTGTTTGGTGAATGGTTTCAGTGTGTGGGGAATGGGTTTCACTGTGTGTGAAAGGTGTTTCAGTGTGGGGTGAAGGGGTTTCAGTGTGTGGGGAGGGGTTTCACTGTGTGTGGAATGTGTTTCAGTGTGTGGGGCAGGGGTTTCAGTGTGTGGGGAAGGGTTTCAGTGTGTGGGGAAGGGTTTCAGTGTGTGGGGAAGGGGTTTCAGTGTGTGGGGAAGGGTTTCAGTGTGTGGGGAAGGGTTTCAGTGTGTGGGGAAGGTGTTTCAGTGTGTGGGGAAGGGTTTCAGTGTGTGGGGAAGGGGTTTCAGTATGTGGGGAAGGGGTTTCAGTATGTGGGGAATGGTTTCAGAGTGTGGGGAATGATTTCAGTGTGTGGGGAGTGGTTTCAGCTTGTGGGGAAGGGGTTCCAGTGTGTGGGGAAGGATTTCATTGTGTGGGGAAGGGTTTCAGTGTGTGGGGAAGTGTTTCAGTGTGTGGGGAAGGGGTTTCAGTGTGTGGGGAAGTGTTTCAGTGTGTGGGTATGGGTTTCAGTGTGTGGGGAAGGGTTTAAGTGTGTGGGGAAGGAGTTTCAGTGTGTGGGGAAGGTGTTTCACTGTGTGGGGATGGGTTTTCAGTGTGTGGGGAAGATGTTTCAGTTTGTGGGGACGGGGTTTCTGTGTGTGGGGAATGGTTTCAGTGTGTGGGGAATGGTTGCAGTGTGTGGGGAACGGGTTTTACTGTGTGGGGTAAGGTTTTAGTGTGTGGGGAATGGTTTCACTGTGTGGAGAAGGGTTTCAGTGTGTGGGGAATGGTTTCAGAGTGTGGGGAATGGTTTCAGTGTGTGGGGAAGGGGTTTCACTGTGTGGGGAATGGTTTCAGTGTGTGGGGAAGGGGTTTCAGTGTGTGGGGATGGGGTTTCACTCTGTGGGGAATGGTTTCTGTGTGTTGGGAAGGGTTGCAGTGTGTGGGGAAGGGGTTTCAGTGTGTGGGGAATGGTTTCAGTGTGTGGGGAAGGTGTTGCAGTGTGTGGGGAATGGTTTCAGTGTGTGGGGAATGGGTTTCACTGTGTGGGGAATGGGTGTCAGTGTGTGGGGTAGGGGTTTCAGTATGTGGGGAAGGGTTTCAGTGTGTGGAGAAGGGGTTTCACTGTTTGGGGAAGGGGTTTCAGTGTGTGGGGAATGGTTTCAGTGTGTGGGGAAGGGGTTTCACTGTTTGGGGAAGGGGTTTCAGTGTGTGGGGAATGGTTTCAGTGTGTGGGGAAGGGGTTTCAGTGTGTGGGGAAGAGGTTTCAGTGTGTGGGGAAGGGGTTTCAGTGTGTGGGGATGGGGTTTCAGTGTGTGGGGAAGGGGATTCAGTGTGTGGGAAATGGTTTCAGTGTGTGGTGATGGGTTTCAGTGTGTGGGGAAGGGGTTTCACTGTGTGGGGAATGGCTTCAGTTTGTGGGGAAGGGGTTTCAGTGTGTGGGGAATGGTTTCAGTGTGTGGGGAAGGGGTTTCACTGTTTGGGGAAGGGGTTTCAGTGTGTGGGGAATGGTTTCAGTGTGTGGGGAAGGGGTTTCAGTGTGTGGGGAAGAGGTTTCAGTGTGTGGGGAAGGGGTTTCACTGTTTGGGGAAGGGGTTTCAGTGTGTGGGGAATGGTTTCAGTGTGTGGGGAAGGGGTTTCAGTGTGTGGGGAAGTGGTTTCAGTGTGTGGGGAATGGGTTTCAGTGTGTGGGGATGGGGTTGCAGTATGTGGGGAAGGGTTTCAGTGTGTGGAGAAGGGGTTTCACTGTTTGGGGAAGGGGTTTCAGTGTGTGGGGAATGGTTTCAGTGTGTGGGGAAGGGGTTTCACTGTTTGGGAAAGGGGTTTCAGTGTGTGGGGAATGGTTTCAGTGTGTGGGGAAGGGGTTTCAGTGTGTGGGGAAGAGGTTTCAGTGTGTGGGGAAGGGGTTTCAGTGTGTGGGGATGGGGTTTCAGTGTGTGGGGAAGGGGATTCAGTGTGTGGGAAATGGTTTCAGTGTGTGGTGACGGGTTTCAGTGTGTGGGGAAGGGGTTTCACTGTGTGGGGAATGGCTTCAGTGCGTGGGGAAGGGGTTTCACTGTGTGGGGAAGGGGTTTCACTCTGTGGGGAATGGTTTCTGTGTGTTGGGAAGGGTTGCAGTGTGTGGGGAAGGGGTTTCAGTGTGTGGGGAATGGTTTCAGTGTGTGGGGAAGGTGTTGCAGTGTGTGGGGAATGGTTTCAGTGTGTGGGGAATGGGTTTCACTGTGTGGGGAATGGGTTTCAATGTGTGGGGAAGGGGTTTCAGTGTGTGGGGAAGGTGTTTCAGTGCGTGGGGAAGGGGTTTCAGTGTGTGTGGAAGGGGTGTCAGTGTGTGGGGAATGGTTTCAGTGTGTGGAGAAGGGGTTTCACTGTTTGGGGAAGGTGTTTCAGTGTGTGGGGAATGGTTTCAGTGTGTGGGGAAGGGGTTTCACTGCGTGGGGAAGGTGTATCAGTGTGTGGGGAATGGTTTCAGTGTGTGGGGAAGGTATTCAGTGTGTGGGGAAGGGGTTTCACTGTGAGGGGAAGGGTTTTCAGTTTGTGGGGAATGGTTGCACTGTGTGGGGAATGGTTTCAGTGTGTGGGGAAGGGGTTTCACTGTGTGTGGAAGGTGTTTCAGTGTGGGGTGAAGGGGTTTCAGTGTGTGGGGAGGTGTTTCACTGTGTGGGGTAGGGGTTTCAGTGTGTAGGGTCGGGTTTTCAGTGTGTGGGGAAGGGTTTCAGTGTGTGGGGAAGGTGCTTCAGTGTGTGCGGAAGGGGTTTCACTGTGTGGGGATGGGTTTTCAGTGTGTGGGGAAGATATTTCAGTGTGTGGGGAAGGGTTTCAGTGTGTGGGGAATGGTTTCAGTGTGTGGGGAATGGTTTCAGTGTGTGGGGAAGGGGTTTCACTGTGTGGGGAATGGTTTCAGTGTGTGGGGAAGGGGTTTCAGTGTGTGTGGAAGGGTTTTCTCTCTGTGGGGAATGGTTTCTGTGTGTTGGGAAGGGTTGCAGTGTGTGGGGAAGGGGTTTCAGTGTGTGGGGAATGGTTTCAGTGTGTGGGGAATGTGTTGCAGTGTGTGGGGAATGGTTTCAGTGTGTGGGGAATGGGTTTCACTGTGTGGGGAATGGGTTTCAGTGTGTGGGGAAGGGGTTTTGAGTGTGTGGGGAATGGTTTCAGTGTGTGGGGAAGGGGTTTCAGTGCGTGGGGAAGGGGTTTCAGTGTGTGTGGAAGTGGTTTCAGTGTGTGGGGAATGGTTTCAGTGTGTGGGGAAGGGGTTTCAGTGTGTGTGGAAGGGGTTTCAGTGTGTGGGGGATGTGGTTCAGTGTGTGGGGAAGGGGTGTCAGTGTGTGGGGAATGGTTTCAGTGTGTGGAGAAGGGGTTTCACTGTTTGGGGAAGGGGTTTCAGTGTGGGGGGAATGGTTTCAATGTGTGGGGAAGGGGTTTCAGTGTGTGGGGAAGAGGTTTCAGTGTGTGGGGAAGGGGTTTCAGTGTGTGGGGATGGGGTTTCAGTGTGTGGGGAAGGGGATTCAGTGTGTGGGAAATGGTTTCAGTGTGTGGTGACGGGTTTCAGTGTGTGGGGAAGGGGTTTCACTGTGTGGGGAATGGCTTCAGTGTGTGGGGATGTGGTTTCACTATGTGGGGAAGGGGTTTCACTCTGTGGGGAATGGTTTATGTGTGTTGGGAAGGGTTGCAGTGTGTGGGGAAGGGGTTTCAGTGTGTGGGGAATTGTTTCAGTGTGTGGGGAAGGTGTTGCAGTGTGTGGGGAATGGTTTCAGTGTGCGGGGAATGGGTTTCACTGTGTGGGGAATGGGTTTCAATGTGTGGGGAAGGGGTTTCAGTATGTGGGGAATGGTTTCAGTGTGTGGGGAAGGGGTTTCAGTGCGTGGGGAAGGGGTTTCAGTGTGTGTGGAAGTGGTTTCAGTGTGTGGGGAATGGTTTCAGTGTGTGGGGAAGGGGTTTCAGTGTGTGTGGAAGGGGTTTCAGTGTGTGGGGAATGTGGTTCAGTGTGTGGGGAAGGGGTGTCAGTGTGTGGGGAATGGTTTCAGTGTGTGGAGATGGGGTTTCACTGTTTGGGGAAGGGGTTTCAGTGTGTGGGGAATGGTTTCAGTGTGTGGGGAAGGTATTCAGTGTGTGGGGAAGGGGTTTCACTGTGAGGGGAAGGGTATTCAGTGAGTGGGGAATGGTTTCACTGTGTGGGGAATGGTTTCAGTGTGTGGGGAAGGGGTTTCACTGTTTGTGGAAGGTGTTTCAGTGTGGGGTGAAGGGGTTTCAGTGTGTGGGGAGGGGTTTCACTGTGTGGGGTAGGGGTTTCAGTGTGTAGGGTCGGGGTTTCAGTGTGTGGGGAAGGGTTTCAGTGTGTGGGAAGGCGTTTCAGTGTGTGCGGAAGGGGTTTCACTGTGTGGGGATGGGTTTTCAGTGTGTGGGGAAGATGTTTCAGTGTGTGGGGAACGGGTTTTACTGTGTGGGGTAAGGTTTCAGTGTGTGGTGACGGGTTTCAGTGTGTGAGGAAGGGGTTTCACAGTGTGGGGAATGGCTTCAGTGTGTGGGGAAGTGGTTTCACTGTGTGGGGAAGGGGTTTCACTCTGTGGGGAATGGTTTCTGTGTGTTGGGAAGGGTTGCAGTGTGTGGGGAAGGGGTTTCAGTGTGTGGGGAATTGTTTCAGTGTGTGGGGAATGTATTGCAGTGTGTGGGGAATGGTTTCAGTGTGCGGGGAATGGGTTTCACTGTGTGGGGAATGGGTTTCAATGTGTGGGGAAGGGGTTTCAGTGTGTGGGGAATGGTTTCAGTGTGTGGGGAAGGGGTTTCAGTGCGTGGGGAAGGGGTTTCAGTGTGTGTGGAAGTGGTTTCAGTGTGTGGGGAATGGTTTCAGTGTGTGGGGAAGGGGTTTCAGTGTGTGTGGAAGGGGTTTCAGTGTGTGGGGAATGTGGTTCAGTGTGTGGGGAAGGGGTGTCAGTGTGTGGGGAAGGGGTTTCAGTGTGTGTGGAAGTGGTTTCAGTGTGTGGGGAATGGTTTCAGTGTGTGGGGAAGGGGTTTCAGTGTGTGTGGAAGGGGTTTCAGTGTGTGTGGAAGGGGTTTCAGTGTGTGGGGAATGTGGTTCAGTGTGTGGGGAAGGGGTTTCAGTGTGTGGGGAATGGTTTCAGTGTGTGGAGAAGGGGTTTCACTGTTTGGGGAAGGGGTTTCAGTGTGTGGGGAAGGGTTTCAGTGTGTGGGGAAGGTGCTTCAGTGTGTGCGGAAGGGGTTTCACTGTGTGGGGATGGGTTTTCAGTGTGTGGGGAAAATATTTCAGTGTGTGGGGAAGGGTTTCAGTGTGTGGGGAATGGTTTCAGTGTGTGGGGAATGGTTTCAGTGTGTGGGGAAGGGGTTTCACTGTGTGGGGAATGGTTTCAGTGTGTGGGGAAGGGGTTTCAGTGTGTGTGGTAGGGTTTTCTCTCTGTGGGGAATGGTTCCTGTGTGTTGGGAAGGGTTGCAGTGTGTGGGGAAGGGGTTTCAGTGTGTGGGGAATGGTTTCAGTGTGTGGGGAATGTGTTGCAGTGTTTGGGGAATGGTTTCAGTGTGTGGGGAATGGGTTTCACTGTGTGGGGAACGGGTTTCAGTGTGTGGGGAAGGGGTTTTGAGTGTGTGGGGAATGGTTTCTGTGTGTGGGGAAGGGGTTTCAGTGCGTGGGGAAGGGGTTTCAGTGTGTGTGGAAGTGGTTTCAGTGTGTGGGGAATGGTTTCAGTGTGTGGGGTAGGGGTTTCAGTGTGTGTGGAAGGGGTTTCAGTGTGTGGGGGATGTGGTTCAGTGTGTGGGAAGGGGTGTCAGTGTGTGGGGAATGGTTTCAGTGTGTGGAGAAGGGGTTTCACTGTTTGGGGAAGGGGTTTCAGTGTGGGGGGAATGGTTTCAATGTGTGGGGAAGGGGTTTCAGTGTGTGGGGAAGAGGTTTCAGTGTGTGGGGAAGGGGTTTCAGTGTGTGGGGATGGGGTTTCAGTGTGTGGGGAAGGGGATTCATTGTGTGGGAAATGGTTTCAGTGTGTGGTGACGGGTTTCAGTGTGTGGGGAAGGGGTTTCACTGTGTGGGGAATGGCTTCAGTGTGTGGGGATGTGGTTTCACTGTGTGGGGAAGGGGTTTCACTCTGTGGGGAATGGTTTATGTGTGTTGGGAAGGGTTGCAGTGTGTGGGGAAGGGGTTTCAGTGTGTGGGGAAGGGGTTTCAGTATGTGGGGAATGGTTTCAGTGTGTGGGGAAGGGGTTTCAGTGCGTGGGGAAGGGGTTTCAGTGTGTGTGGAAGTGGTTTCAGTGTGTGGGGAATGGTTTCAGTGTGTGGGGAAGGGGTTTCAGTGTGTGTGGAAGGGGTTTCAGTGTGTGGGGAATGTGGTTCAGTGTGTGGGGAAGGGGTGTCAGTGTGTGGGGAATGGTTACAGTGTGTGGAGAAGGGGTTTCACTGTTTGGGGAAGGGGTTTCAGTGTGTGGGGAATGGTTTCAGTGTGTGGGGAAGGTATTCAGTGTGTGGGGAAGGGGTTTCACTGTGAGGGGAAGGGTATTCAGTGAGTGGGGAATGGTTTCACTGTGTGGGGAATGGTTTCAGTGTGTGGGGAAGGGGTTTCACTGTTTGTGGAAGGTGTTTCAGTGTGGGGTGAAGGGGTTTCAGTGTGTGGGGAGGGGTTTCACTGTGTGGGGTAGGGGTTTCAGTGTGTAGGGTCGGGGTTTCAGTGTGTGGGGAAGGGTTTCAGTGTGTGGGAAGGCGTTTCAGTGTGTGCGGAAGGGGTTTCACTGTGTGGGGATGGGTTTTCAGTGTGTGGGGAAGATGTTTCAGTGTGTGGGGAACGGGTTTTACTGTGTGGGGTAAGGTTTCAGTGTGTGGTGACGGGTTTCAGTGTGTGAGGAAGGGGTTTCACTGTGTGGGGAATGGCTTCAGTGTGTGGGGAAGTGGTTTCACTGTTTGAGGAAGGGGTTTCACTCTGTGGGGAATGGTTTCTGTGTGTTGGGAAGGGTTGCAGTGTGTGGGGAAGGGGTTTCAGTGTGTGGGGAATTGTTTCAGTGTGTGGGGAATGTGTTGCAGTGTGTGGGGAATGGTTTCAGTGTGTGGGGAATGGGTTTCACTGTGTGGGGAATGGGTTTCAATGTGTGGGGAAGGGGTTTCAGTGTGTGGGGAATGGTTTCAGTGTGTGGGGAAGGGGTTTCAGTGCGTGGGGAAGGGGTTTCAGTGTGTGTGGAAGTGGTTTCAGTGTGTGGGGAATGGTTTCAGTGTGTGGGGAAGGGGTTTCAGTGTGTGTGGAAGGGGTTTCAGTGTGTGGGGAATGTGGTTCAGTGTGTGGGGAAGGGGTGTCAGTGTGTGGGGAATGATTTCAGTGTGTGGAGAAGGGGTTTCACTGTTTGGGGAAGGGGTTTCAGTGTGTGGGGAATAGTTTCAGTGTGTGGGGAAGGGGTTTCACTGTGTGGGGAAGGTGTATCAGTGTGTGGGGAATGGTTTCAGTGTGTGGGGAAGGTATTCAGTATGTGGGGAAGGGGTTTCACTGTGAGGGGAAGGGTATTCAGTGTGTGGGGAATGGTTTCACTGTGTGGGGAATGGTTTCAGTGTGTGGGGAAGGGGTTTCACTGTGTGTGGAAGGTGTTTCAGTGTGGGGTGAAGGGGTTTCAGTGTGTGGGGAGGGGTTTCACTGTGTGGGGTAGGGGTTTCAGTGTGTAGGGTCGGGGTTTCAGTGTGTGGGGAAGGGTTTCAGTGTGTGGGGAAGGTGTTTCAGTGTGTGCGGAAGGGGTTTCACTGTGTGGGGATGGGTTTTCAGTGTGTGGGGAAGATGTTTCAGTCTGTGGGGAATGGTTTCACTGTGTGGAGAAGGGTTTCAGTGTGTGGGAAATGGTTTCAGTGTGTGGGGAATGGTTTCAGTGTGTGGGGAAGGGGTTTCACTGTGTGGGGAATGGTTTCAGTGTGTGGGGAAGGGGTTTCAGTGTGTGGGGAAGGGGTTTCACTCTGTGGGGAATGGTTTCTGTGTGTTGGGAAGGGTTGCAGTGTGTGGGGAAGGGGTTTCAGTGTGTTGGGAATGGTTTCAGTGTGTGGGGAAGGTGTTGCAGTGTGTGGGGAATGGTTTCAGTGTGTGGGGAATGGGATTCACTGTGTGGGGAATGGGTTTCAGTGTGTGGGGAAGGGGTTTCAGTGTGTGGGGAATGGTTTCAGTGTCTGGGGAAGGGGTTTCAGTGCGTGGGGAAGGGGTTTCAGTGTGTGTGGAAGTGGTTTCAGTGTGTGGGGAATGGTTTCAGTGTGTGGGGAAGGGGTTTCAGTGTGTGTTGAAGGGGTTTCAGTGTGTGGGAGATGTGGTTCAGTGTGTGGGGAAGGGGTGTCAGTGTGTGGGGAATGATTTCAGTGTGTGGAGAAGGGGTTTCACTGTTTGGGGAAGGGGTTTCAGTGTGGGGGGAATGGTTTCAGTGTGTGGGGAAGGGGTTTCAGTGTGTGGGGAAGAGGTTTCAGTGTGTGGGGAAGGGGTTTCAGTGTGTGGGGATGGGGTTTCAGTGTGTGGAGAAGGGGATTCAGTGTGTGGGAAGTGGTTTCAGTGTGTGGGGACGGGTTTCAGTGTGTGGGGAAGGGTTTCAGTGTGTGGGGAAGGGGTTTCACTGTGTGGGGAAGGTGTATCAGTGTGTGGGGAATGGTTTCAGTGTGTGGGGAAGGTATTCCGTGTGTGGGGAAGGGGTTTCACTGTGAGGGGAAGGGTTTTCAGTGTGTGGGGAATGGTTTCACTGTGTGGGGAATGGTTTCAGTGTGTGGGGAAGGGGTTTCACTGTGTGTGGAAGGTGTTTCAGTGTGGGGTGAAGGGGTTTCAGTGTGTGGGGAGGGGTTTCACTGTGTGTGGAATGTGTTTCAGTGTGTGGGGCAGGGGTTTCAGTGTGTGGGGAAGGGTTTCAGTGTTTGGGGAAGGGTTTCAGTGTGTGGGGAAGGGGTTTCAGTGTGTGGGGAAGGGTTTCAGTTTGTGGGGAAGGGTTTCACTGTGCGGGGAAGGTGTTTCAGTGTGTGGGGAATGGTTTCAGTGTGTGGGGAAGGGGTTTCAGTATGTGGGGAAGGGGTTTCAGTATGTGGGGAAGGGTTTCAGTGTGTGGGGAATGGTTTCAGTGTGTGGGGAATGGTTTCAGATTGTGGGGAAGGGGTTCCAGTGTGTGGGGAAGGGTTTCAGTGTGTGGGGAAGTGTTTCAGTGTGTGGGGAAGGGGTTTCAGTGTGTGGGGAAGTGTTTCAGTGTGTGGGTATGGGTTTCAGTGTGTGGGGAAGGGTTTCAGTGTGTGGGGAAGGAGTTTCAGTGTGTGGGGAAGGTGTTTCACTGGGTGGGGACGGGGTTTCAGTGTGTGGGGTATGGGTTTCAGTGTGCAGGGTCGGGGTTTCAGTGTGTGGGGAAGGGTTTCAGTGTGTGCGGAAGGGGTTTCACTGTGTGGGGATGGGTTTTCAGTGTGTGGGGAAGATGTTTCAGTTTGTGGGGACTGGGTTTCTGTGTGTGGGGAAAGTGTTTCCGTGTGTGGGGAAAGGGTTTCAGTGTGTGGGGAAGGGGTTTCCCTGTGTAGTGAAGGTGTTTCAGTGTGTGGGGAAGGGGTTTCAGTGTGTGGGGAATGGTTTCACTGTGTGGGGCAAGGGTTTCAGTGTGTGGGGAAGGGGTTTCAGCGTGTGGGGAAGGGGATTCCCTGTGTGAGGAAGGGGTTTCAGTGTTTGGGGAAGGGGATTCGGTGTGTGGGGACGTTGTTTCAGTGTGTGAGGAAGGAGTTTCAGTGTGTGGGGAAGGGGTTTCAGTGCGTGGGGAATGGTTTCAGTGTGTGGGGACGGGTTTCAGTGTGTGTGAAAGGGGTTTCAGTGTGTGGGGAAGGGGTTTCACTGTGTGGGGAAGGGGTTTCAGTGTGTGGGGAAGGGGTTTCACTGTTTGGGGAAGGGGTTTCACTGTGAGGGGAAGGGTATTCAGTGTGTGGGGAATGGTTTCACTGTGTGGGGAATGGTTTCAGTGTGTGGGGAAGGGGTTTCACTGTGTGTGGAAGGTGTTTCAGTGTGGGGTGAAGGGGTTTCAGTGTGTGGGGAGGGGTTTCACTGTGTGGGGTAGGGGTTTCAGTGTGTAGGGTCGGGGTTTCAGTGTGTGGGGAAGGGTTTCAGTGTGTGGGGAAGGTGTTTCAGTGTGTGCGGAAGGGGTTTCACTGTGTGGGGATGGGTTTTCAGTGTGTGGGGAAGATGTTTCAGTCTGTGGGGAATGGTTTCACTGTGTGGAGAAGGGTTTCAGTGTGTGGGAAATGGTTTCAGTGTGTGGGGAATGGTTTCAGTGTGTGGGGAAGGGGTTTCACTGTGTGGGGAATGGTTTCAGTGTGTGGGGAAGGGGTTTCAGTGTGTGGGGAAGGGGTTTCACTCTGTGGGGAATGGTTTCTGTGTGTTGGGAAGGGTTGCAGTGTGTGGGGAAGGGGTTTCAGTGTGTGGGGAATGGTTTCAGTGTGTGGGGAAGGTGTTGCAGTGTGTGGGGAATGGTTTCAGTGTGTGGGAATGGGATTCACTGTGTGGGGAATGGGTTTCAGTGTGTGGGGAAGGGGTTTCAGTGTGTGGGGAATGGTTTCAGTGTGTGGGGAAGGGGTTTCAGTGCGTGGGGAAGGGGTTTCAGTGTGTGTGGAAGTGGTTTCAGTGTGTGGGGAATGGTTTCAGTGTGTGGGGAAGGGGTTTCAGTGTGTGTTGAAGGGGTTTCAGTGTGTGGGGGATGTGGTTCAGTGTGTGGGGAAGGGGTGTCAGTGTGTGGGGAATGGTTTCAGTGTGTGGAGAAGGGGTTTCACTGTTTGGGGAAGGGGTTTCAGTGTGTGGGGAATGGTTTCAGTGTGTGGGGAAGGGGTTTCAGTGTGTGGGGAAGAGGTTTCAGTGTGTGGGGAAGGGGTTTCAGTGTGTGGGGATGGGGTTTCAGTGTGTGGAGAAGGGGATTCAGTGTGTGGGAAGTGGTTTCAGTGTGTGGGGACGGGTTTCAGTGTGTGGGGAAGGGTTTCAGTGTGTGGGGAAGGGGTTTCACTGTGTGGGGAAGGTGTATCAGTGTGTGGGGAATGGTTTCAGTGTGTGGGGAAGGTATTCCGTGTGTGGGGAAGGGGTTTCACTGTGAGGGGAAGGGTTTTCAGTGTGTGGGGAATGGTTTCACTGTGTGGGGAATGGTTTCAGTGTGTGGGGAAGGGGTTTCACTGTGTGTGGAAGGTGTTTCAGTGTGGGGTGAAGGGGTTTCAGTGTGTGGGGAGGGGTTTCACTGTGTGTGGAATGTGTTTCAGTGTGTGGGGCAGGGGTTTCAGTGTGTGGGGAAGGGTTTCAGTGTTTGGGGAAGGGTTTCAGTGTGTGGGGAAGGGGTTTCAGTGTGTGGGGAAGGGTTTCAGTTTGTGGGGAAGGGTTTCACTGTGCGGGGAAGGTGTTTCAGTGTGTGGGGAATGGTTTCAGTGTGTGGGGAAGGGGTTTCAGTATGTGGGGAAGGGGTTTCAGTATGTGGGGAAGGGTTTCAGTGTGTGGGGAATGGTTTCAGTGTGTGGGGAATGGTTTCAGATTGTGGGGAAGGGGTTCCAGTGTGTGTGGAAGGGTTTCAGTGTGTGGGGAAGTGTTTCAGTGTGTGGGGAAGGGGTTTCAGTGTGTGGGGAAGTGTTTCAGTGTGTGGGTATGGGTTTCAGTGTGTGGGGAAGGGTTTCAGTGTGTGGGGAAGGTGTTTCAGTGTGTGGGGAAGGTGTTTCACTGGGTGGGGACGGGGTTTCAGTGTGTGGGGTATGGGTTTCAGTGTGCAGGGTCGGGGTTTCAGTGTGTGGGGAAGGGTTTCAGTGTGTGCGGAAGGGGTTTCACTGTGTGGGGATGGGTTTTCAGTGTGTGGGGAAAGGGTTTCAGTGTGTGGGGAAGGGGTTTCCCTGTGTAGTGAAGGTGTTTCAGTGTGTGGGGAAGGGTTTCAGTTTGTGGGAAAGGGTTTCAGTGTGTGGGGAAGGGGTTTCCCTGTGTAGTGAAGGTGTTTCAGTGTGTGGGGAAGGGGTTTCAGTGTGTGGGGAATGGTTTCACTGTGTGGGGCAAGGGTTTCAGTGTGTGGGGAAGGGGTTTCAGCGTGTGGGGAAGGGGTTTCAGTGTGTGGGGAAGGGGTTTCAGTGCGTGGGGAATGGTTTCAGTGTGTGGGGACGGGTTTCAGTGTGTGTGAAAGGGGTTTCAGTGTGTGGGGAAGGGGTTTCACTGTGTGGGGAAGGGGTTTCAGTGTGTGGGGAAGGGGTTTCACTGTTTGGGGAAGGGGTTTCAGTGTGTGGGGAATGGTTTCAGTGTGTGGTGAAAGGATTTCAGTGTGTGAGGAAGGTGATTCAGTGTGTGGAGAAGGGGATTCTCTGTGTGGGGAAGGGGTTTCAGTTTGTGGGGAAGGGGTTTCAGAGTGTGGGGTAGGGGTTTCAGTGTGTGAGGAATGGTTTCAGTGTGTGGGGAAGGGTTTCAGTGTGTGGGGAATGGTTTCAGTGTGTGGGGAATGGTTTCAGCATGTGGGGAAGGGGTTTCACTGCGTGGGGAAGGATTTCAGTGTGTGGGGAGGGGTTTCACTATGTGTGGAATGTGTTTCAGTGTGTGGGGAAGGGGTTTCAGTGTGTGGGGAAGGATTTCAGTGTTTGGGGAAGGGTTTCAGTGTGTGGGGAAGGGGTTTCAGTGTGTGGGGAAGGGTTTCAGTGTGTGGGGAAGGTTTTCAGTGTGTGGGGAAGGTGTTTGAGTGTGTGCGGAACGGGATTCAGTATGTGGGGAAGTGTTTCAGTGTGTGGGGAAAGAATTTCAGTGTGTGGGGAAGGTGATTCAGTGTGTCGGGAAGGGTATTCTCTGTGTGGGGAAGGGGTTTCATTGTGTGGGGAAGGGGTTTCAGTGTGTGGGGAAGGGGTTTCAGTGTGTGGGGAATGGTTTCAGTGTGTGGGGAAGGGGTTTCAGTGTGTGGGGAAGGGGTTTCAGAGTGTGTGGAAGGGGTTTCAGTGTGTGTGGAAGGGGTTTCAGTGTGTGGGGAATGTGGTTCAGTGTGTGGGGAAGGGGTTTCAGTGTGTGGGGAATGGTTTCAGTGTGTGGGGAAGGGGTTTCACTGTGGGGGGAAGGGGTTTCAGTGTGTGGGGAAAGGTTTCAGTGTGTGGGGAAGGGGTTTCAGTGTGTGGGGAAGGGTTTCTGTGTGTGGGGAAGGGGTTTCAGTGTGTGGGGATGGGGTTTCAGTGTGTGGGGAAGTGGATTCAGTGTGTCGGAAATGGTTTCAGTGTGTGGGGACGGGTTTCAGTGTGTGGGGAAGGGTTTCAGTGAGTGGGGAAGGTGTTTCACTGTGTGGGGAAGGTGTATTAGTGTGTGGGGAATGGTTTCACTGTGTGTGGAATGGTTTCAGTGTGTGGGGAAGGGGTTTCACTGTGTGTGGAAGGTGTTTCAGTGTGGGGTGAAGGGGTTTCAGTATGTGGGGTGGGTTTTCTCTGTGTGTGGAATGTGTTTCAGTGTTTGGGGAAGGGGTTTCAGTGTGTGGGGAAGGTGTTTCAGTGTGTGGGGAAGGGTTTCAGTGTGTGGGGAAGGGGTTTCAGTGTGTGGGGAATGGTTTCAGTGTATGGGGAAGGGTTTCACTGTGCGCGGAAGGTGTTTCAGTGTGTGGAGAAGGGTATTCACTGTGTGGGGAAGGGTTTCCGTGTGTGGGGAAGGGTTTCAGTGTGTGGGGAAGGGGTTTCAGTATGTGGGGAAGGGGTTTCAGTGTGTGGGGAATGGTTTCAGTGTGTGGGGAATGGTTTCAGCGTGTGGGTAAGGGGTTTCAGTGTGTGGGGAAGGAGTTCAGTGTGTTGGGAAGGGTTTCAGTGTGTGGGGAAGTGTTTCAGTGTGTGGGGAAGGGGTTTCAGTGTGTGGGGAAGGGTTTCAGTGTGTGGGTATGGGATTCAGTGTGTGGGGAAGGGTTTCAGTGTGTGGGGAAGGGGTTTCACTGTGTGGGGAAGGTGTATCAGTGTGTGGGGAATGGTTTCAGTGTGTGGGGAAGGTATTCAGTGCGTGGGGAAGGGGTTTCACTGTGAGGGGAAGTGTTTTCAGTGTGTGGGGAATGGTTTCACTGTGTGGGGAATGGTTTCAGTGTGTGGGGAAGGGGTTTCACTGTGTGTGGAAGGTGTTTCAGTGTGGGGTGAAGGGGTTTCAGTGTGTGGGGAGGGGTTTCACTGTGTGTGGAATGTGTTTCAGTGTGTGGGGAAGGGGTTTCAGTGTGTGGGGAAGTGTTTCAGTGTGTGGGGAAGGGTTTCAGTGTGTGGGGAAGGGGTTTCAATGTGAGGGGAAGGGTTTCATTGTGTGGGGAAGGGTTTCACTGTGCGAGGAAGGTGTTTAAGTGTGTGGGGAAGGGAATGCAGTGTGTGGGGAAGGGTTTCAGTGTGTGGGGAAGGGTTTCAGTGTGTGGGGAAAGGTTTCAGTGTGTGGGGAATGGTTTCAGCGTGTGGGGAAGGGGTTTCAGTGTGTGGGGAAGGATTGCAGTGTGTGGGGAAGGGTTTCAGTGTGTGGGGAAGTGTTTCAGTGTGTGGGGAAGGGGTTTCAGTGTGTGGGGAAGTGTTTCAGTGTGTGGGTATGGGTTTCAGTGTGTGGGGAAGGGGTTTCAGTGTGTGGGGAAGGGGTTTCAGTTTGTCGGGAATGGTTTCAGTGTGTGGTGAAAGGATTTCAGTGTGTGGGGAAGGTGATTCAGAGGGTGGAGAATGGGATTCTCTGTGTGGGGAAGGGGTTTCAGTGTGTGGGGAAGGGGTTTCATTGTGTGGGGAAGGGATTTCAGTGTGTGGGGAAGTGTTTCAGTGTGTGGGTATGGGTTTCAGTGTGTGGGGAAGGGGTTTCAGTGTGTGGGGAAGGGGTCTCACTGTGTGGGGAAGGTGTTTCAGTGTGTGGGGAAGGGGTTTCACTGTTTGGGGAAGGGGTTTCAGTGTGTCGGGAATGGATTCAGTGTGTTCTGAAAGGATTTCAGTGTGTGGGGAAGGTGATTCAGTGTGTGGAGAAGGGGATTCTCTGTGTGGGGAAGGGGTTTCAGTGTGTGGGGAAGGGGTTTCAGTGTGTGGGGAAGGGGTTTCAGTGTGTGGGGAATGGTTTCTGTGTGTGGGGAAGGGTTTCAGTGTGTGGGGAATGGTTTCAGTGTGTGGGGAATGGTTTCAGCGTGTGGGGAAGGGGTTTCAGTGTGTGGAGAAGGGTTTCAGTGTGTGGGGAAGTGTTTCAGTGTGTGGGGAAGGGGTTTCAGTGTGTGGGGAAGTGTTCCAGTGTGTGGGTATGGGTTTCAGTGTGTGGGGAAGGGGTTTCAGTGTGTGGGGAAGGGGTTTCACTGTGTGGGGAAGGGGTTTCAGTGTGTGGGGAAGGGGTTTCACTGTTTGGGGAAGGGGTTTCAGTGTGTGGGGAATGGTTTCAGTGTGTGGTGAAAGGATTTCAGTGTGTGGGGAAGGTGATTCAGTGTGTGGAGAATGGGATTCTCTGTGTGGGGAAGGGGTTTCAGTGTGTGAGGAAGGGGTTTCAGTGTGTGGGGAAGGGGTTTCAGTGTGTGGGGAATGGTTTCAGTGTGTGGGGAAGGGTTTCAGTGTGTGGGGAATGGTTTCAGTGTGTGGGGAATGGTTTCAGCGTTTGGGGAAGGAGTTTCAGCGTGTGGGGAAGGGGTTTCAGTGTGTGTGGAAGGTGTTTCAGTGTGGGGTGAAGGGGTTTCAGTATGTGGGGTGGGGTTTCTCTGTGTGTGGAATGTGTTTCAGTGTGTGGGGAATGGTTTCACTGTGTGGGGAATGGTTTCAGTGTGTGGGGAAGGGGTTTCACTGTGTGTGGAAGGTGTTTCAGTGTGGGGTGAAGGGGTTTCAGTGTGTGGGGAGGGGTTTCACTGTGTGTGGAATGTGTTTCAGTGTGTGGGGAAGGGGTTTCAGTGTGTGGGGAAGTGTTTCAGTGTGTGGGGAAGGGTTTCAGTGTGTGGGGAAGGGGTTTCAATGTGAGGGGAAGGGTTTCATTGTGTGGGGAAGGGTTTCACTGTGCGAGGAAGGTGTTTAAGTGTGTGGGGAAGTTAATGCAGTGTGTGGGGAAGGGTTTCAGTGTGTGGGGAAGGGTTTCAGTGTGTGGGGAAAGGTTTCAGTGTGTGGGGAATGGTTTCAGCGTGTGGGGAAGGGGTTTCAGTGTGTGGGGAAGGATTGCAGTGTGTGGGGAAGGGTTTCAGTGTGTGGGGAAGTGTTTCAGTGTGTGGGGAAGGGGTTTCAGTGTGTGGGGAAGTGTTTCAGTGTGTGGGTATGGGTTTCAGTGTGTGGGGAAGGGGTTTCAGTGTGTGGGGAAGGGGTTTCAGTTTGTCGGGAATGGTTTCAGTGTGTGGTGAAAGGATTTCAGTGTGTGGGGAAGGTGATTCAGAGGGTGGAGAATGGGATTCTCTGTGTGGGGAAGGGGTTTCAGTGTGTGGGGAAGGGGTTTCATTGTGTGGGGAAGGGATTTCAGTGTGTGGGGAAGTGTTTCAGTGTGTGGGTATGGGTTTCAGTGTGTGGGGAAGGGGTTTCAGTGTGTGGGGAAGGGGTCTCACTGTGTGGGGAAGGTGTTTCAGTGTGTGGGGAAGGGGTTTCACTGTTTGGGGAAGGGGTTTCAGTGTGTCGGGAATGGTTTCAGTGTGTTCTGAAAGGATTTCAGTGTGTGGGGAAGGTGATTCAGTGTGTGGAGAAGGGGATTCTCTGTGTGGGGAAGGGGTTTCAGTGTGTGGGGAAGGGGTTTCAGTGTGTGGGGAAGGGGTTTCAGTGTGTGGGGAATGGTTTCTGTGTGTGGGGAAGGGTTTCAGTGTGTGGGGAATGGTTTCAGTGTGTGGGGAATGGTTTCAGCGTGTGGGGAAGGGGTTTCAGTGTGTGGAGAAGGGTTTCAGTGTGTAGGGAAGTGTTTCAGTGTGTGGGGAAGGGGTTTCAGTGTGTGGGGAAGTGTTCCTGTGTGTGGGTATGGTTTTCAGTGTGTGGGGAAGGGGTTTCAGTGTGTGGGGAAGGGGTTTCACTGTGTGGGGAAGGGGTTTCAGTGTGTGGGGAAGGGGTTTCACTGTTTGGGGAAGGGGTTTCAGTGTGTGGGGAATGGTTTCAGTGTGTGGTGAAAGGATTTCAGTGTGTGGGGAAGGTGATTCAGTGTGTGGAGAATGGGATTCTCTGTGTGGGGAAGGGGTTTCAGTGTGTGAGGAAGGGGTTTCAGTGTGTGGGGAAGGGGTTTCAGTGTGTGGGGAATGGTTTCAGTGTGTGGGGAAGGGTTTCAGTGTGTGGGGAATGGTTTCAGTGTGTGGGGAATGGTTTCAGCGTTTGGGGAAGGAGTTTCAGCGTGTGGGGAAGGGGTTTCAGTGTGTGTGGAAGGTGTTTCAGTGTGGGGTGAAGGGGTTTCAGTATGTGGGGTGGGGTTTCTCTGTGTGTGGAATGTGTTTCAGTGTGTGGGGAAGGGGTTTCAGTGTGTGGGGAAGGGGTTTCCGTGTGTGGGGAATGGTTTCAGTGTGTGGGGAAGGTGTTGCAGTGTGTGGGGAATGGTTTCAGTGTGTGGGGAATGGGTTTCACTGTGTGGGGAATGGGTTTCAGTGTGTGGGGAAGGGGTTTCAGTGTGTGGGGAATGGTTTCAGTGTGTGGGGAAGGGGTTTCAGTGCGTGGGGAAGGGGTTTCAGTGTGTGTGGAAGTGGTTTCAGTGTGTAGGGAATGGTTTCAGTGTGTGGGGAAGGGGTTTCAGTGTGTGTGGAAGGGGTTTCAGTGTGTGGGGAATGTGATTCAGTGTGTGGGGAAGGGTTGTCAGTGTGTGGGGAATGGTTTCAGTGTGTGGAGAAGGGGTTTCACTGTTTGGGGAAGGGGTTTCAGTGTGTGGGGAATGGTTTCAGTTTGTGTGGAAGTGGTTTCAGTGTGTGGGGAAGAGGTTTCAGTGTGTGGGGAAGGGGATTCAGTGTGTGGGGATGGGGTTTCAGTGTGTGGGGAAGGGGATTCAGTGTGTGGGAAATGGTTTCAGTGTGTGGGGACGGGTTTCAGTGTGTGGGGAAGGGTTTCAGTGTGTTGGGAAGGGGTTTCACTGTGTGGGGAAGGTGTATCAGTGTGTGGGGAATGGTTTCAGTGTGTGGGGAAGGTATTCAGTGTGTGTGGAAGGGGTTTCATGTGAGGGGAAGCGTTTTCAGTGTGTGGGGAATGGTTTCACTGTGTGGGGAATGGTTTCAGTGTGTGGGGAAGGGGTTTCACTGTGTGTGGAAGGTGTTTCAGTGTGGGGTGAAGGGGTTTCAGTGTGTGGGGAGGGGTTTCACTGTGTGTGGCATGTGTTTCAGTGTGTGGGGCAGGGGTTTCAGTGTGTGGGGAAGGGTTTCAGTGTGTGGGGAAGGGTTTCAGTGTGTGGGGAAGGGGTTTCAGTGTGTGGGGAAGGGTTTCAGTGTGTGGGGAAGTGTTTCACTGTGCGGGGAAGGTGTTTCAGTGTGTGGAGAAGGGGTTCAGTGTGTGGGGAAGGTGTTTCAGTATGTGGGGAAGGGGTTTCAGTATGTGGGGATGGGTTTCAGTGTGTGGGGAATGGTTTCAGTGTGTGGGGAATGGTTTCAGCTTGTGGGGAAGGGGTTCCAGTGTGTGGGGAAGGATTTCAGTGTGTGGGGAAGGGTTTCAGTGTGTGGGGAAGTGTTTCAGTGTGTGGGGAAGGGGTTTCAGTGTGTGGGGAAGTGTTTCAGTGTGTGGGTATGGGTTTCAGTGTGTGGGGAAGGGTTTCAGTGTGTGGGGAAGGAGTTTCAGTGTGTGGGGAAGGTGTTTCACTGGGTGGGGACGGGGTTTCAGTGTGTGGGGTATGGGTTTCAGTGTGTAGGGTCGGGGTTTCAGCGTGTGGGGAAGGGTTTCAGTGTGTGGGGAAGGGGTTTCAGTGTGTGCGGGAGGGGTTTCACTGTGTGGGGATGGGTTTTCAGTGTGTGGGGAAGATGTTTCAGTGTGTGGGGACTGGGTTTCTGTGTGTGGGGCAGGGGTTTCCGTGTGTGGGGAAAGGGTTTCAGTGTGTGGGGAAGGGGTGTCCCTGTGTGGTGAAGGGGTTTCAGTGTGTGGGTAAGGGGTTTCAGTGTGTGGGGAATGGTTTCACTGTGTGGGGCAAGGGTTTCAGTGTGTGGGGAAGGGGTTTCAGTGTGTGGCGAAGGGGATTCACTGTGTGAGGAAGGGGTTTCAGTGTTTGGGGAAGGGGATTCGGTGTGTGGGGACGTTGTTTCAGTGTGTGGGGAAGGGGTTTCAGTGTGTGGGGAAGGGGTTTCAGTGCGTGGGGAATGGTTTCAGTGTGTGGGGAAGGGGTTTCAGTGTGTGGGGAATGGTTTCAGTGTGTGGTGAAAGGATTTCAGTGTGTGGGGAAGGTGATTCAGTGTGTGGAGAATGGGATTCTCTGTGTGGGGAAGGGGTTTCAGTGTGTGGGGAAGGGGTTTCCGTGTGTGGGGAAGGGGTTTCAGTGTGTGGGGAATGGTTTCAGTGTGTGGGGAAGGGTTTCAGTGTGTGGGGAATGGTTTCAGTGTGTGGGGAATGGTTTCAGCGTTTGGGGAAGGAGTTTCAGCGTGTGGGGAAGGGGTTTCAGTGTGTGTGGAAGGTGTTTCAGTGTGGGGTGAAGGGGTTTCAGTATGTGGGGTGGGGTTTCTCTGTGTGTGGAATGTGTTTCAGTGTGTGGGGAAGGGGTTTCAGTGTGTGGGGAAGGGGTTTCCGTGTGTGGGGAATGGTTTCAGTGTGTGGGGAAGGTGTTGCAGTGTGTGGGGAATGGTTTCAGTGTGTGGGGAATGGATTTCACTGTGTGGGGAATGGGTTTCAGTTTGTGGGGAAGGGGTTTCAGTGTTTGGGGAATGGTTTCAGTGTGTGGGGAAGGGGTTTCAGTGCGTGGGGAAGGGGTTTCAGTGTGTGTGGAAGTGGTTTCACTGTGTGGGGAATGGTTTCAGTGTGTGGGGAAGGGGTTTCACTGTGTGTGGAAGGTGTTTCAGTGTGGGGTGAAGGGGTTTCAGTGTGTGGGGAGGGGTTTCACTGTGTGTGGAATGTGTTTCAGTGTGTGGGGCAGGGGTTTCAGTGTGTGGGGAAGGGTTTCAGTGTGTGGGGAAGGGTTTCAGTGTGTGGGGAAGGGGTTTCAGTGTGTGGGGAAGGGTTTCAGTGTGTGGGGAAGTGTTTCACTGTGCGGGGAAGGTGTTTCAGTGTGTGGGGAAGGGGTTCAGTGTGTGGGGAAGGTGTTTCAGTATGTGGGAAAGGGGTTTCAGTATGTGGGGATGGGTTTCAGTGTGTGGGGAATGGTTTCAGTGTGTGGGGAATGGTTTCAGCTTGTGGGGAAGGGGTTCCAGTGTGTGGGGAAGGATTTCAGTGTGTGGGGAAGGGTTTCAGTGTGTGGGGAAGTGTTTCAGTGTGTGGGGAAGGGGTTTCAGTGTGTGGGGAAGTGTTTCAGTGTGTGGGTATGGGTTTCAGTGTGTGGGGAAGAGTTTCAGTGTGTGGGGAAGGAGTTTCAGTTTGTGGGGAAGGTGTTTCACTGGGTGGGGACGGGGTTTCAGTGTGTGGGGTATGGGTTTCAGTGTGTAGGGTCGGGGTTTCAGCGTGTGGGGAAGGGTTTCAGTGTGTGGGGAAGGGGTTTCAGTGTGTGCGGGATGGGTTTCACTGTGTGGGGATGGGTTTTCAGTGTGTGGGGAAGATGTTTCAGTGTGTGGGGACTGGGTTTCTGTGTGTGGGGTAGGGGTTTCCGTGTGTGGGGAAAGGGTTTCAGTGCGTGGGGAAGGGGTGTCCCTGTGTGGTGAAGGGGTTTCAGTGTGTGGGTAAGGGGTTTCAGTGTGTGGGGAATGGTTTCACTGTGTGGGGCAAGGATTTCAGTGTGTGGGGAAGGGGTTTCAGTGTGTGGCGAAGGGGATTCACTGTGTGAGGAAGGGGTTTCAGTGTTTGGGGAAGGGGATTCGGTGTGTGGGGACGTTGTTTCAGTGTGTGGGGAAGGGGTTTCAGTGTGTGGGGAAGGGGTTTCAGTGCGTGGGGAATGGTTTCAGTGTGTGGGGACGGGTTTCAGTGTGTGGGGAAGGGGTTTCAGTGTGTGGGGAAGGGCTTTCACTGTGTGGGGAAGGGGTTTCAGTGTGTGGGGAAGGGGTTTCACTGTTTGGGGAAGGGGTTTCAGTGTGTGGGGAATGGTTTCAGTGTGTGGTGAAAGGATTTCAGTGTGTGGGGAAGGTGATTCAGTGTGTGGAGAAGGGGATTCTCTGTGTGGGGAAGGGGTTTCAGTGTGTGGGGAAGGGGTTTCAGAGTGTGGGGAATGGGTTTCAGTGTGTGGGGAATGGTTTCAGTGTGTGGGGAAGGGTTTCAGTGTGTGGGGAATGGTTTCAGTGTGTGGGGAACGGTTTCAGCATGTAGGGAAGGTGTTTCAGTGCGTGGGGAAGGATTTCAGTGTGTGGGGAGGGGTTTCACTATGTGTGGAATGTGTTTCAGTGTGTGGGGAAGGGGTTTCAGTGTGTGGGGAAGGATTTCAGTGTTTGGGGAAGGGTTTCAGTGTGTGGGGAAGGGGTTTCAGTGTGTGGGGAAGGGTTTCAGTGTGTGGGGAAGGGTTTCAGTGTGTGGGGAAGGTGTTTCAGTGTGTGCGGAAGGGGATTCAGTGTGTGGGGAAGTGTTTCAGTGTGTGGGGAAAGGATTGCAGTGTGTGGGGAAGGTGATTCAGTTTGTGGGGAAGGGTATTCTCTGTGTCGGGAAGTGGTTTCATTGTGTGGGGAAGGGGTTTCAGTGTGTGGGGAAGGGGTTTCAGTGTGTGGGGAATGGTTTCAGTGTGTGGGGAAGGGGTTTCAGTGTGTGTGGAAGGGGTTTCAGTGTGTGGGGAATGTGGTTCAGTGTGTGAGGAAGGGGTTTCAGTGTGTGGGGAAGGTGTTTCAGTGTGTGCGGAAGGGGATTCAGTGTGTGGGGAAGTGTTTCAGTGTGTGGGGAAAGGATTTCAGTGTATGGGGAAGGTGATTCAGTGTGTGGGGAAGGGTATTCTCTGTGTGGGGAATGGTTTCTTTGTGTGGGGAAGGGGTTTCAGTGTGTGGGGAAGGGGTTTCAGTGTGTGTGGAAGGGTTTTCAATGTGTGGGGAATGGTTTCAGTGTGTGGGGAAGGGGTTTCAGTGTGTGTGGAAGGGGTTTCAGTGTGTGGGGAATGTGGTTCAGTGTGTGGGGAAGGGGTTTCAGTGTGTGGGGAATGGTTTCAGTGTGTGGGGAAGGGGTTTCACTGTGTGGGGAAGGGGTTTCAGTGTGTGGGGAAAGGTTTCAGTGTGTGGGGAAGGGGTTTCAGTGTGTGGGGAAAAGTTTCTGTGTGTGGGGAAGGGGTTTCAGTGTATGGGGATGGGGTTTCAGTGTGTGGGGAAGTGGATTCAGTGTGTCGGAAATGGTTTTAGTGTGTGGGGACGGGTTTCAGTGTGTGGGGAAGGGTTTCAGTGAGTGGGGAAGGGGTTTCACTGTGTGGGGAAGGTGTATCAGTGTGTGGGGAATGGTTTCACTGTGTGTGGAATGGTTTCAGTGTGTGGGGAAGGGGTTTCACTGTGTGTGGAAGGTGTTTCAGTGTGGGGTGAAGGGGTTTCAGTGTGTGGGGTGGGGGTTCTCTGTGTGTGGAAAGTGTTTCAGTGTGTGGGGAAGGGGTTTCTGTGTGTGGGGAAGGGTTTCAGTGTGTGGGGACGGGTTTCAGTGTGTGGGGAAGGGGTTTCAGTGTGTGGGGAAGGGTTTCAGTGTATGGGGAAGGGTTTCACTGTGCGGGGAAGGTGTTTCAGTGTGTGGAGAAGGGTATTCACTGTGTGGGGAAGGGTTTCCGTGTGTGGGGAAGGGTTTCAGTGTGTGGGGAAGGGGTTGCAGTATGTGGGGAAGGGGTTTCAGTGTGTGGGGAATGGTTTCAGTGTGTGGGGAATGGTTTCAGCGTGTGGGGAAGGGGTTTCAGTGTGTGGGGAAGGAGTTCAGTGTGTGGGGAAGGGTTTCACTGTGCGGGGAAGGTGTTTCAGTGCGTGGGGAAGGGTTTCAGTGTGTGGGGAAGGGGTTTCAGTATGTGGGGAAGGGGTTTCAGTATGTGGGGATGGGTTTCAGTGTGTGGGGAATGGTTTCAGTGTGTGGGGAATGGTTTCAGCTTGTGGGGAAGGGGTTCCAGTGTGTGGGGAAGGATTGCAGTGTGTGGGGAAGGGTTTCAGTGTGTGGGGAAGTGTTTCAGTGTGTGGGGAAGGGGTTTCAGTGTGTGGGGAAGTGTTTCAGTGTGTGGGTATGGGTTTCAGTGTGTGGGGAAGGGTTTCAGTGTGTGGGGAAGGAGTTTCAGTGTGTGGGGAAGGTGTTTCACTGGGTGGGGACGGGGTTTCAGTGTGTGGGGTATGGGTTTCAGTGTGTAGGGTCGGGGTTTCAGCGTGTGGGGAAGGGTTTCAGTGTGTGGGGAAGGGGTTTCAGTGTGTGCGGAAGGGGTTTCAATGTGTGGGGATGGGTTTTCAGTGTGTGGGGAAGATGTTTCAGTGTGTGGGGACAGGGTTTCTGTGTGTGGGGAAGGGGTTTCAGTGTGTGCGGAAGGGGTTTCCCTGTGTGGTGAAGGGGTTTCAGTGTGTGGGGAAGGGGTTTCAGTGTGTGGGGAATGGTTTCACTGTGTGGGGCAAGGGTTTCAGTGTGTGGGGAAGGGGTTTCAGTGTGTGGCGAAGGGGATTCACTGTGTGAGGAAGGGGTTTCAGTGTTTGGGGAAGGGGATTCGGTGTGTGGGGACGTTGTTTCAGTGTGTGGGGAAGGGGTTTCAGTGTGTGGGGAAGGGGTTTCAGTGCGTGGGGAATGGTTTCAGTGTGTGGGGACGGGTTTCAGTGTGTGGGGAAGGGGTTTCAGTGTGTGGGGAAGGGGTTTCACTGTGTGGGGAAGGGGTTTCAGTGTGTGGGGAAGGGGTTTCACTGTTTGGGGAAGGGGTTTCAGTGTGTGGGGAATGGTTTCAGTGTGTGGTGAAAGGATTTCAGTGTGTGGGGAAGGTGTATCAGTGTGTGGAGAAGGGGATTCTCTGTGTGGGGAAGGGGTTTCAGTGTGTGGGGTAGGGGTTTCAGAGTGTGGGGAAGGGGTTTCAGTGTGTGGGGAATGGTTTCAGTGTGTGGGGAAGGGTTTCAGTGTGTGGGGAATGGTTTCAGTGTGTGGGGAATGGTTTAAGCATGTGGGGAAGGTGTTTCAGTGCGTGGGGAAGGATTTCAGTGTGTGGGGAGGGGTTTCACTATGTGTGGAATGTGTTTCAGTGTGTGGGGAAGGGGTTTCAGTGTGTGGGGAAGGATTTCAGTGTTTGGGGAAGGGTTTCAGTGTGTGGGGAAGGGGTTTCAGTGTGTGGGGAAGGGTTTCAGTGTGTGGGGAAGGGTTTCAGTGTGTGGGGAAGGTGTTTCAGTGTGTGCGGAAGGGGATTCAGTGTGTGGGGAAGTGTTTCAGTGTGTGGGGAAAGGATTTCAGTGTGTGGGGAAGGTGATTCAGTGTGTGGGGAAGGGTATTCTCTGTGTGGGGAATGGTTTCTTTGTGTGGGGAAGGGGTTTCAGTGTGTGGGGAAGGGGTTTCAGTGTGTGTGGAAGGGTTTTCAATGTGTGGGGAATGGTTTCAGTGTGTGGGGAAGGGGTTTCAGTGTGTGTGGAGGGGGTTTCAGTGTGTGGGGAATGTGGTTCAGTGTGTGGGGAAGGGGTTTCAGTGTGTGGGGAATGGTTTCAGTGTGTGGGGAAGGGGTTTCACTGTGTGGGGAAGGGGTTTCAGTGTGTGGGGTAAGGTTTCAGTGTGTGGGGAAGGGGTTTCAGTGTGTGGGGAAAGGTTTCTGTGTGTGGGGAAGGGGTTTCAGTGTATGGGGATGGGGTTTCAGTGTGTGGGGAAGTGGATTCAGTGTGTCGGAAATGGTTTTAGTGTGTGGGGACGGGTTTCAGTGTGTGGGGAAGGGTTTCAGTGAGTGGGGAAGGGGTTTCACTGTGTGGGGAAGGTGTATCAGTGTGTGGGGAATGGTTTCACTGTGTGTGGAATGGTTTCAGTGTGTGGGGAAGGGGTTTCACTGTGTGTGGAAGGTGTTTCAGTGTGGGGTGAAGGGGTTTCAGTATGTGGGGTGGGGGTTCTCTGTGTGTGGAATGTGTTTCAGTGTGTGGAGAAGGGGTTTCTGTGTGTGGGGAAGGGTTTCAGTTTGTGGGGAAGGTTTCCAGTGTGTGGGGAAGGGGTTTCAGTGTGTGGGGAAGGGTTTCAGTGTATGGGGAAGGGTTTCACTGTGCGGGGAAGGTGTTTCAGTGTGTGGAGAAGGGTATTCACAGTGTGGGGAAGGGTTTCCGTGTGTGGGGAATGGTTTCAGTGTGTGGGGAATGGTTTCAGCGTGTGGGGAAGGGGTTTCAGTGTGTGGGGAAGGAGTTCAGTGTGTTGGGAAGGGTTTCAGTGTGTGGGGAAGTGTTTCAGGGTGTGGGGAAGGGGTTTCAGTGTGTGGGGAAGGGTTTCAGTGTGTGGGTATGGGATTCAGTGTGTGGGGAAGGGTTTCAGTGTGTGGGGAAGGGGTTTCACTGTGTGGGGAAGGTGTATCAGTGTGTGGGGAATGGTTTCAGTGTGTGGGGAAGGTATTCAGTGCGTGGGGAAGGGGTTTCACTGTGAGGGGAAGGGTTTTCAGTGTGTGGGGAATGGTTTCACTGTGTGGGGAATGGTTTCAGTGTGTGGGGAAGGGGTTTCACTGTGTGTGGAAGGTGTTTCAGTGTGGGGTGAAGGCGTTTCAGTGTGTGGGGAGGGGTTTCACTGTGTGTGGAATGTGTTTCAGTGTGTGGGGAAGGGGTTTCAGTGTGTGGGGAAGTGTTTCAGTGTGTGGGGAAGGGTTTCAGTGTGTGGGGAAGGGGTTTCAATGTGTGGGGAAGGGTTTCAGTGTGTGGGGAAAGGTTTCACTGTGCGAGGAAGGTGTTTAAGTGTGTGGGGAAGGGGATGCAGTGTGTGGGGAAGGGTTTCAGTGTGTGGGGAATGGTTTCAGTGTGTGGGGAATGGTTTCAGCGTGTGTGGAAGGGGTTTCAGTGTGTGGGGTAGGATTTCAGTGTGTGGGGAAGGGTTTCAGTGTGTGGGGAAGTGTTTCAGTGTGTGGGGAAGGGGTTTCAGTGTGTGGGGAAGTGTTTCAGTGTGTGGGTATGGGTTTCAGTGTGTGGGGAAGGGGTTTCAGTGTGTGGGGAAGGGGTTTCACTGTGTGGGGAAGGTGTTTCAGTGTGTGGGGAAGGGGTTTCACTGTTTGGGGAAGGGGTTTCAGTTTGTCGGGAATGGTTTTAGTGTGTGGTGAAAGGATTTCAGTGTGTGGGGAAGGTGATTCAGTGGGTGGAGAAAGGGATTCTCTGTGTGGGGAAGGGGTTTCTGTGTGTGGGGAAGGGGTTTCATTGTGTGGGGAAGGGGTTTCAGTGTGTGGGGAAGTGTTTCAGTGTGTGGGTATGGGTTTCAGTGTGTGGGGAAGGGGTTTCAGTGTGTGGGGAAGGGGTTTCAGTGTGTGGGGAAGTGTTTCAGTGTGTGGGTATGGGTTTCAGTGTGTGGGGAAGGGGTTTCCGTGTGTGGGGAAGGGTTTCAGTGTGTGGGGAAGGGGTTTCACTGTGTGGGGAAGGGGTTTTAGTGTGTGGGGAAGGGGTTTCACTGTTTGGGGAAGGGGTTTCAGTGTGTCGGGAATGCTTTCAGTGTGTGGTGGAAGGATTTCAGTGTGTGGGGAAGGTGATTCAGTGGGTGGAGAAGGGGATTCTCTGTGTGGGGAAGGGGTTTCAGTGTGTGGGGAAGGGGTTTCAGTGTGTGGGGAAGGGGTTTCAGTGTGTGGGGAATGGTTTCAGTGTGTGGGGAAGGGTTTCAGTGTGTGGGGAATGGTTTCAGTGTGTGGGGAATGGTTTCAGCGTGTGGGGAAGGGGTTTCAGTGTGTGGAGAAGGGTTTCAGTGTGTGGGGAAGTGTTTCAGTGTGTGGGGAAGGGGTTTCAGTGTGTGGGGAAGTGTTTCAGTGTGTGGGGAAGGGGTTTCAGTGTGTGGGGAAGTGTTCCAGTGTGTGGGTATGGGTTTCAGTGTGTGGGGAAGGGGTTTCAGTGTGAGGGGAAGGTGTTTCATTGTGTGGGGAAGGGGTTTCAGTGTGTGGGGAAGGGGTTTCACTGTTTGGGGAAGGGGTTTCAGTGTGTGGGGAATGTTTTCAGTGTGTGGTAAAAGGATTTCAGTGTGTGGGGAAGGTGATTCAGTGTGTGGAGAATGGGATTATCTGTGTGGGGAAGGGGTTTCAGTGTGTGGGGAAGGGGTTTCAGTGTGTGGGGAAGGGGTTTCAGTGTGTGGGGAATGGTTTCAGTGTGTGGGGAAGGGTTTCAGTGTGTGGGGAATGGTTTCAGTGTGTGGGGAATGGTTTCAGCGTTTGGCGAAGGGGTTTCAGCGTGTGGGGAAGGGGTTTCAGTGTGCGGGGAAGATGTTTCAGTGTGTGGGGAATGGTTTCACTGTGTGTGGAATGGTTTCAGTGTGTGGGGAAGGGGTTTCACTGTGTGTGGAAGGTGTTTCAGTGTGGGGTGAAGGGGTTTCAGTATGTGGTGTGGGGTTTCTCTGTGTGTGGAATGTGTTTCAGTGTGTGGGAAAGGGGTTTCAGTGTGTGGGGAAGGGGTTTCAGTGTGTGGGGAAGGGTTTCAGTGAGTGGGGAAGGGGTTTCAGTGTGTGGGAAGGGTTTCAGTGTGTGGGGAAGGGTTTCACTGTGCGGGGAAGGTGTTTCAGTGTGTGGGGAAGGGTATTCACTGTGTGGGGAAGGGTTTCCGTGTGTGGGGAAGGGTTTCAGTGTGTGGGGAAGGGGTTTCAGCATGTGGGGAAGGGGTTTCAGTGTGTGGGGAATGGTTTCAGTGTGTGGGGAATGGTTTCAGCGTGTGGGGAAGGGGTTTCAGTGTGTGGGGAAGGAGTTCAGTGTGTTGGGAAGGGTTTCAGTGTGTGGGGAAGTGTTTCAGTGTGTGGGGAAGGGGTTTCAGTGTGTGGGGAAGGGTTTCAGTGTGTGGGTATGGGATTCAGTGTGTGGGAAAGGGTTTCAGTGTGTGGGGAAGGTGTATCAGTGTGTGGGGAATGGTTTCAGTGTGCGTGGAAGGTGTTTCAGTGTGTGGGGAAGGGTATTCACTGTGTGGGGAAGGGTTTCCGTGTGTGGGGAAGGGTTTCAGTGTGTGGGGAAGGGGTTTCAGCATGTGGGGAAGGGGTTTCAGTGTGTGGGGAAGGATTTCAGTGTGTGGGGAGGGGTTTCACTATGTGTGGAATGTGTTTCAGTGTGTGGGGAAGGGGTTTCAGTGTGTGGGGAAGGATTTCAGTGTTTGGGGAAGGGTTTCAGTGTGTGGGGAAGGGGTTTCAGTGTGTGGGGAAGGGTTTCAGTGTGTGGGGAAGGGTTTCAGTGTGTGGGGAAGGTGTTTCAGTGTGTGCGGAAGGGGATTCAGTGTGTGGGGAAGTGTTTCAGTGTGTGGGGAAAGGATTTCAGTGTGTGGGGAAGGTGATTCAGTGTGTGGAGAAGGTTATTCTCTGTGTGGGGAAGGGGTTTCATTGTGTGGGGAAGGGGTTTCAGTGTGTGGGGAAGGGGTTTCAGTGTGTGGGGAATGGTTTCAGTGTGTGGGGAAGGGGTTTCAGTGTGTGGGGAATGGTTTCAGTGTGTGGGGAATGGTTTCAGCGTGTGGGGAAGGGGTTTCAGTGTTTGGAGAAGGGTTTCAGTGTGTGGGGAAGTGTTTCAGTGTGTGGGGAAGGGGTTTCAGTGTGTGGGGAAGTGTTCCAGTGTGTGGGTATGGGTTTCAGTGTGTGGGGAAGGGGTTTCAGTATGAGGGGAAGGGGTTTCATTGTGTGGGGAAGGGGTTTCTGTGTGTGGGGAATGGTTTCAGTGTGTGGGGAATGGTTTCAGCGTGTGGGGAAGGGGTTTCAGTGTGTGGAGAAGGGTTTCAGTGTGTGGGGAAGTGTTTCAGTGTGTGGGGAAGGGGTTTCAGTGTGTGGGGAAGTGTTCCAGTGTGTGGGTATGGGTTTCAGTGTGTGGGGAAGGGGTTTCAAAGTGTGAGGGGAAGGGGTTTCATTGTGTGGGGAAGGGGTTTCAGTGTGTGGGGAAGGGGTTTCACTGTTTGGGGAAGTGGTTTCAGTGTGTGGGGAATGGTTTCAGTGTGTGGTAAAAGGATTTCAGTGTGTGGGGAAGGTGATTCAGTGTGTGGAGAATGGGATTCTCTGTGTGGGGAAGGGGTTTCAGTGTGTGGGGAAGGGGTTTCAGTGTGTGGGGAAGGGGTTTCAGTGTGTGGGGAATGGTTTCAGTGTGTGGGGAAGGGTTTCAGTGTGTGGGGAATGGTTTCAGTGTGTGGGGAATGGTTTCAGCGTTTGGGGAAGGGGTTTCAGCGTGTGGGGAAGGGGTTTCAGTGTGCGGGGAAAATGTTTCAGTGTGTGGGGAATGGTTTCACTGTGTGTGGAATGGTCTCAGTGTGTGGGGAAGGGGTTTCACTGTGTGTGGAATGTGTTTCAGTGTGGGGTGAAGGGGTTTCAGTATGTGGGGTGGGGTTTCTCTGTGTGTGGAATGTGTTTCAGTGAGTGGGAAAGGGGTTTCAGTGTGTGGGGAAGGGGTTTCAGTGTGTGGGGAAGGGTTTCAGTGAGTGGGGAAGGGGTTTCAGTGTGTGGGGAAGGGTTTCAGTGTGTGGGGAAGGGTTTCACTGTGCGGGGAAGGTGTTTCAGTGTGTGGGGAAGGGTATTCACTGTGTGGGGAAGGGTTTCCGTGTGTGGGGAAGGGTTTCATTGTGTGGGGAAGGGGTTTCAGCATGTGGGGAAGGGGTTTCAGTGTGTGGGGAATGGTTTCAGTGTGTGGGGAGTGGTTTCAGCGTGTGGGGAAGGGGTTTCAGTGTGTGGGGAAGGAGTTCAGTGTGTTGGGAAGGGTTTCAGTGTGAGGGGAAGTGTTTCAGTGTGTGGGGAAGGGGTTTCAGTGTGTGGGGAAGGGTTTCAGTGTGTGGGTATGGGATTCAGTGTGTGGGAAAGGGTTTCAGTGTGTGGGGAAGGTGTATCAGTGTGTGGGGAATGGTTTCAGTGTGCGTGGAAGGTGTTTCAGTGTGTGGGGAAGGGTATTCACTGTGTGGGGAAGGGTTTCAGTGTGTGGGGAAGGGGTTTCAGCATGTGGGGAAGGGGTTTCAGTGTGTGGGGAAGGATTTGAGTGTGTGGGGAGGGGTTTCACTATGTGTGGAATGTGTTTCAGTGTGTGGGGAAGGGGTTTCAGTGTGTGGGGAAGGATTTCAGTGTTTGGGGAAGGGTTTCAGTGTGTGGGGAAGGGGTTTCAGTGTGTGGGGAAGGGTTTCAGTGTGTGGGGAATGGTTTCAGCGTGTGGGGAAGGGGTTTCAGTGTGTGGGGAAGGAGTTCAGTGTGTTGGGTAGGGTTTCAGTGTGTGGGGAAGTGTTTCAGTGTGTGGGGAAGGGGTTTCAGTGTGTGGGGAAGGGATTCAGTGTGTGGGTATGGGATTCAGTGTGTGGGAAAGGGTTTCAGTGTGTGGGGAAGGTGTATCAGTTTGTGGGGAATGGTTTCAGTGTGCGTGGAAGGTGTTTCAGTGTGTGGGGAAGGGTATTCACTGTGTGGGGAAGGGTTTCAGTGTGTGGGGAAGGGGTTTCAGCATGTGGGGAAGGGGTTTCAGTGTGTGGGGAAGGATTTCAGTGTTTGGGGAGGGGTTTCACTATGTGTGGAATGTGTTTCAGTGAGTGGGGAAGGGGTTTCAGTTTGTGGGGAAGGATTTCAGTGTTTGGGGAAGGGTTTCAGTGTGTGGGGAAGGGGTTTCAGTGTGTGGGGAAGGGTTTCAGTGTGTGGGGAAGGGTTTCAGTGTGTGGGGAAGGTGTTTCAGTGTGTGCGGAAGGGGATTCAGTGTGTGGGGAAGTGTTTCAGTGTGTGGGGAAAGGATTTCAGTGTGTGGGGAAGGTGATTCAGTGTGTGGGGAAGGGTATTCTCTGTGTGGGGAAGGGGTTTCATTGTGTGGCGAAGGGGTTTCAGTGTGTGGGGAAGGGGTTTCAGTGTGTGGGGAATGGTTTCAGTGTGTGGGGAAGGGGTTTCAGTGTGTGGGGAATGGGTTTCAGTGTGTGTGGAAGGGGTTTCAATGTGTGGGGAATGGTTTCAGTGTGTGGGGAAGGGGTTTCAGTGTGTGTGGAAGGGGTTTCAGTGTGTGGGGTATGTGGTTCAGTGTGTGGGGAAGGGGTTTCAGTGTGTGGGGAATGGTTTCAGTGTGTGGGGAAGGGGTTTCACTGTGTGGGGAAGGGGTTTCAGTGTGTGGGGAAAGGTTTCAGTGTGTGGGGAAGGGGTTTCAGTGAGTGGGGACGGGTTTCAGTGTGTGGGGAAGGGTTTCAGTGAGTGGGGAAGGGGTTTCACTGTGTGGGGAAGGTGTATCTGTGTGTGGGGAATGGTTTCACTGTGTGTGGAATGGTTTCAGTGTGTGGGGAAGGAGTTTCACTGTGTGTGGAAGGTGTTTCAGTGTGGGGTGAAGGGGTTTCAGTATGTGTGGTGGGGGTTCTCTGTGTGAGGAATGTGTTTCAGTGTGTGGAGAAGGGGTTTCTGTGTGTGGGGAAGGGTTTCAGTGTGTGGGGAAGGGTTTCAGTGTGTGGGGAAGGGGTTTCAGTGTGTGGGGAAGGGTTTCAGTGTATGGGGAAGGGTTTCACTGTGCGGGGAAGGTGTTTCAGTGTGTGGAGAAGTGTATTCACAGTGTGGGGAAGGGTTTCCGTGTGTGGGGAAGGGTTTCAGTGTGTGGGGAAGGGGTTTCAGTATGTGGGGAAGGGGTTTCAGTGTGTGGGGAATGGTTTCAGTGTGTGGGGAATGGTTGCAGCGTGTGGGGAAGGGGTTTCAGTGTGTGGGGAAGGAGTTCAGTGTGTTGGGAAGGGTTTCAGTGTGTGGGGAAGTGTTTCAGTGTGTGGGGAAGGGGTTTCAGTGTGTGGGGAAGGGTTTCAGTGTGTGGGTATGGGATTCAGTGTGTGGGGAAGGGTTTCAGTGTGTGGGGAAGGGGTTTCACTGTGTGGGGAAGGTGTATCAGTGTGTGGGAAATGGTTTCAGTGTGTGGGGAAGGTATTCAGTGCGTGGGGAAGGGGTTTCACTGTGAGGGGAAGGGTTTTCAGTGTGTGGGGAATGGTTTCACTGTGTGGGGAATGGTTTCAGTGTGTGGGGAAGGGGTTTCACTGTGTGTGGAAGGTGTTTCAGTGTGGGGTGAAGGGGTTTCAGTGTGTGGGGAGGGGTTTCACTGTGTGTGGAATGTGTTTCAGTGTGTGGGGAAGGGGTTTCAGTGTGTGGGGAAGTGTTTCAGTGTGTGGGGAAGGGTTTCAGTGTGTGGGGAAGGGGTTTCAATGTGTGGGGAAGGGTTTCAGTGTGTGGGGAAGGGTTTCACTGTGCGAGGAAGGTGTTTAAGTGTGTGGGGAAGGGGAGGCAGTGTGTGGGGAAGGGTTTCAGTGTGTGGGGAAGGATTTCAGTGTGTGGGGAAGGGTTTCAGTATGTGGGGAAGTGTTTCAGTGTGTGGGGAAGGGGTTTCAGTGTGTGGGGAAGTGTTTCAGTGTGTGGGTATGGGTTTCAGTGTGTGGGGAAGGGGTTACAGTGTGTGGGGAAGTGGTTTCACTGTGTGGGGAAGGGGTTTCAGTGTGTGGGGAAGGGGTTTCACTGTTTGGGGAAGGGGTTTCAGTTTGTCGGGAATGGTTTTAGAGTGTGGTGAAAGGATTTCAGTGTGTGGGGAAGGTGATTCAGTGGCTGGAGAAGGGGATTCTCTGTGTGGGGAAGAGGTTTCAGTGTGTGGGGAAGGGGTTTCATTGTGTGGGGAAGAGGTGTCAGTGTGTGGGGAAGTGTTTCAGTGTGTGGGTATGGGTTTCAGAGTGTGGGGCAGGGGTTTCAGTGTGTGGGGAAGGGGTTTCAGTGTGTCGGGAATGGTTTCAGTGTGTGGTGAAAGGATTTCAGTGTGTGGGGAAGGTGATTCAGTGGGTGGAGAAGGGGATTCTCTGTGTGGGGAAGGCGTTTCAGTGTGTGGGGAAGGGGTTTCAGTGTGTGGGGAAGGGGTTTCAGTGTGTGGGGAATGGTTTCAGTGTGTGGGGAAGGGTTTCAGTGTCTGGGGAATGGTTTCAGTGTGTGGGGAATGGTTTCAGCGTGTTGGGAAGGGGTTTCAGTGTGTGGAGAAGGGTTTCAGTGTGTGGGGAAGTGTTTCAGTGTGTGGGGAAGGGGTTTCAGTGTGTGGGGAAGTGTTCCAGTGTGTGGGTATGGGTTTCAGTGTGTGGGGAAGGGGTTTCAGTGTGAGGGGAAGGGGTTTCACTGTGTGGGGAAGGGGTTTCAGTGTGTGGGGAAGGGGTTTCACTGTTTGGGGAAGGGGTTTCAGTGTGTGGGGAATGGTTTCAGTGTGTGGGGAAAGGATTTCAGTGTGTGGGGAAGGTGCTTCAGTGTGTGGAGAATGGGATTCTCTGTGTGGGGAAGGGGTTTCAGTGTGTGGGGAAGGGGTTTCAGTGTGTGGGGAAGGGGTTTCAGTGTGTGGGGAATGGTTTCAGTGTGTGGGGAAGGGTTTCAGTGTGTGGAGAATGGTTTCAGTGTGTGGGGAATGGTTTCAGCGTTTGGGGAAGGGGTTTCAGCGTGTGGGGAAGGGGTTTCAGTGTGTGGGGAAGTGTTTCAGTGTGCGGGGAAGGGTTTCAGTGTGTGGGTATGGGATTCAGTGTGTGGGAAAGGGTTTCAGTGTGTGGGGAAATTTGTATCAGTGTGTGGGGAATGGTTTCAGTGTGCGGGGAAGGTATTCAGTGTGTGGGGAAGGGGTTTCACTGTGAGGGGAAGGGTTTTCAGTGTGTGGGGAATGGTTTCACTGTGTGGGGAATGGTTTCAGTGTGGGTTGAAGGGGTTTCAGTGTGTGGGGAGGGGTTTCACTGTGTGTGGAATGTGTTTCAGTGTGTGGGGAAGGGGTTTCAGTGTGTGGGGAAGTGTTTCAGTGTGTGGGGAAGGGTTTCAGTGTGTGGGGAAGGGGTTTCAGTGTGTGGGGAAGGGTTTCAGTGTGTGGGGAAGGGTTTCACTTTGCGAGGAAGGTGTTTCAGTGTGTGGGGAAGGGGATGCAGTGTGTGGGGAAGGGTTTCAGTGTGTGGGGAATGGTTTCAGTGTGTGGGGAATGGTTTCAGCGTGTGGAGAAGGGGTTTCAGTGTGTGGGGAAGGATTTCAGTGTGTGGGGAAGTGTTTCACTGTGTGGGGAAGGTGTTTCAGTGTGTGGGGAAATGTTTCAGTGTGTGGGAATGGGTTTCAGTGTGTGGGGAAGGGGATTCACTGTGTGGGGAAGGGGTTTCAGTGTGTGGGGAAGGGGTTTCAGTGTGTGGGGAAGTGGTTTCACTGTGTGGGGAAGGGGTTTCAGTGTGTGGGGAAGGGGTTTCCCTGTTTGGGGAAGGGGTTTCAGTTTGTCGGGAATGGTTTTAGTGTGTGGTGAAAGGATTTCAGTGTGTGGGGAAGGTGATTCAGTGGGTGGAGAAGGGGATTCTCTGTGTGGGGAAGGGGTTTCATTGTGTGGGGAAGGGGTTTCAGTGTGTGGGGAAGTGTTTCAGTGTGTGGGTATGGGTTTCAGTGAGTGGGGCAGGGGTTTCAGTGTGTGGGGAAGGGGTTTCACTGTGTGGGGAAGGGGGTTCAGTGTGTGGGGAAGGGGTTTCACTGTTTGGGGAAGGGGTTTCAGTGTGTCGGGAACGGTTTCAGTGTGTGGTGAAAGGATTTCAGTGTGTGGGGAAGGTGATTCAGTGGGTGGAGAAGGGGATTCTCTGTGTGGGGAAGGGGTTTCAGTGTGTGGGGAAGGGGTTTCAGTGTGTGGGGAAGGGGTTTCAGTGTGTGGGGAATGGTTTCAGTGTGTGGGGAAGGGTTTCAGTGTGTGGGGAATGGTTTCAGTGTGTGGGGAATGGTTTCAGCGTGTGGGGAAGGGGTTTCAGTGTGTGGAGAAGGGTTTCAGTGTGTGGGGAAGTGTTTCAGTGTGTGGGGAAGGGGTTTCAGTGTGTGGGGAAGTGTTCCAGTGTGTGGGTATGGGTTTCAGTGTGTGGGGAAGGGGTTTCAGTGTGAGGGGAAGGGGTTTCACTGTGTGGGGAAGGGGTTTCAGTGTGTGGGGAAGGGGTTTCACTGTTTGGGGAAGGGGTTTCAGTGTGTGGGGAATGGTTTCAGTGTGTGGTAAAAGGATTTCAGTGTGTGGGGAAGGTGATTCAGTGTGTGGAGAATGGGATTCTCTGTGTGGGGAAGGGGTTTCAGTGTGTGGGGAAGGGGTTTCAGTGTGTGGGGAAGGGGTTTCAGTGTGTGGGGAAGGGTTTCAGTGTGTGGGGAATGGTTTCAGTGTGTGTGGAATGGTTTCAATGTGTGGGGAAGGGGTTTCACTGTGTGTGGAAGGTGTTTCAGTGTGGGATGAAGGGGTTTCAGTATGTGGGGTGGGGTTTCTCTGTGCGTGTAATGTGTTTCAGTGTGTGGGAAAGGGATTTCAGTGTGTGGGGAAGGGTTTCAGTGTGTGGGGAAGGGTTTCAGTGAGTGGGGAAGGGGTTTCAGTGTGTGGGGAAGGGTTTCAGTGTATGGGGAAGGGTTTCACTGTGCGGGGAAGGTGTTTCAGTGTGTGGGGAAGGGTGTTCACTGTGTGGGGAAGGGTTTCCGTGTGTGGAGAAGGGGTTCAGTGTGTGGGGAAGGGGTTTCAGCATGTGGGGAAAGGGTTTCAGCGTGTGGGGAATGGTTTCAGTGTGTGGGGAATGGTTTCAGCGTGTGGGGAAGGGGTTTCAGTGTGTGGGGAAGGAGTTCAGTGTGTTGGGAAGGGTTTCAGTGTGTGGGGAAGTGTTTCAGTGTGCGGGGAAGGGTTTCAGTGTGTGGGTATGGGATTCAGTGTGTGGGAAAGGGTTTCAGTGTGTGGGGAAGGAGTATCAGTGTGTGGGGAATGGTTTCAGTGTGTGGGGAAGGTATTCAGTGTGTGGGGAAGGGGTTTCACTGTGAGGGGAAGGGTTTTCAGTGTGTGGGGAATGGTTTCACTGTGTGGGGAATGGTTTCTGCGTGGGGTGAAGGGGTTTCAGTGTGTGGGGAGGGGTTTCACTGTGTGTGGAATGTGTTTCAGTGTGTGGGGAAGGGGTTTCAGTGTGTGGGGAAGTGTTTCAGTGTGTGGGGAAGGGTTTCAGTGTGTGGGGAAGGGGTTTCAGTGTGTGGGGAAGGGTTTCATTGTGTGGGGAAGGGTTTCACTGTGCGAGGAAGGTGTTTCAGTGTGTGGGGAAGGGGATGCAGTGTGTGGGGAAGGGTTTCAGTGTGTGGGGAATGGTTTCAGTGTGTGGGGAATGGTTTCAGCGTGTGGGGAAGGGGTTTCAGTGTGTGGGGACGGATTTCAGTGTGTGGGGAAGTGTTTCACTGTGTGGGGAAGGGGTTTCAGTGTGTGGGGAAATGTTTCAGTGTGTGGGAATGGGTTTCCGTGTGTGGGGAAGGGGTTTCAGTGTGTGGGGAAGGGGTTTCGCTGTGTGGGGAAGGGGTTTCAGTGTGTGCGGAAAGGGTTTCACTGTTTGGGGAAGGGGTTTCAGTGTGTTGGGAATGGTTTCAGTGTGTGGTGAAAGCATTTCAGTGTGTGGGGAAGGTGATTCAGTGTGTGGAGAAGGGGATTCTCTGTGTGGGGAAGGGGTTTCAGTGTCTGGGGAAGGGGTTTCAGTGTGTGGGGAAGGGGTTTCAGTGTGTGGGGAATGGTTTCAGTGTGGTGGGGAAGGGTTTCAGTGTGTGGGGAATGGTTTCAGTGTGTGGGGAATGGTTTCAGCGTTTGGGGAAGGGGTTTCAGCGTGTGGGGAAGGGGTTTCAGTGTGTGGGGAAGATGTTTTAGTGTGTGGGGAAGGGTTTCAGTGTGTGGGGAAGGGGTTTCAGTGTGTGGGGAAGGGTTTCAGTGTGTGGGGAAGGGGATTCAGTGTGTGGGGAAGGGGTTTCAGTGTGTGGGGAAGATGTTTCAGTGTGCGGGGAAGGTGTTTCAGTGTGTGGGGAAGTGTTTCAGTGTGTGGGGAAGGGGTTTCAGTGTGTGGGGAATGGTTTCACTGTGTGGGGAAGGGGTTTCAGTGTGTGTGCAAGTGGTTTCAGTGTGTGGGGAATGTTTTCAGTGTGTGGGGAAGGGGTTTCAGTGTGTGTGGAAGGGGCTTCAGTGTGTGGGGAATGTGGTTCAGTGTGTGGGGAATGGGTGTCAGTGTGTGGGGAATGGTTTCAGTGTGTGGAGAAGGGGTTTCACTGTTTGGGGAAGGGGTTTCAGTGTGTTTGGAATGGTTTCAGTGTGTGGGGAAGCGGTTTCAGTGTGTGGGGAAGAGGTTTCAGTGGATGGGGAAGGGGTTTCAGTGTGTGGGGATGGGGTTTCAGTGTGTGGGGAAGGGGATTCAGTGTGTGGGAAATGGTTTCAGTGTGCGGGGACGGGCTGCAGTGTGTGGGGAAGGGTTTCAGTGTGTGGGGAAGGGGTTTCACTGTGTGGGGAAGGTGTATCAGTGTGTGGGGAATGGTTTCAGTGTGTGGGGAAGATATTTACTGTGTGGGGAAGGGGTTTCACTGTGAGGGGAAGGGTTTTCAGTGTGTGGGGAATGGTTTCACTGTGTGGGGAATGGTTTCAGTGTGTGGGGAAGGTGTTTCAGTGTGGGGTGAAGGGGTTTCAGTGTGTGGGGAGGGGTTTCACTGTGTGTGGAATGTGTTTCAGTGTGTGGGGCAGGGGTTTCAGTGTTTGGGGAAGGGTTTCAGTGTGTGGGGAAGGGTTTCAGTGTGTGGGGAAGGGGTTTCAGTGTGTGGGGAAGGGTTTCAGTGTGTGGGGAAGGGTTTCACTGTACGGGGAAGGTGTTTCAGTGTGTGGGGAAGGGTTTCAGTGTGTGGGGAAGGGGTTTCAGTATGTGGGGAAGGGGTTTCAGTATGTGGGGAAGGGTTTCAGTGTGTGGGGAATGGTTTCAGTGTGTGGGGAATGGTTTCTGCTTGTGGGGAAGGGGTTCCAGTGTGTGGGGAAGGATTTCAGTGTGTGGGGAAGGGTTTCAGTGTGTGGGGAAGTGTTTCAGTGTGTCGGGAAGGGGTTTCATTGTGTGGGGAAGTGTTTCAGTGTGTGGGTATGGGTTTCAGTGTGTGGGGAAGGGTTTCAGTGTGTGGGGAAGGAGTTTCAGTGTGTGGGGAAGTTGTTTCACTGGGTGGGGACGGGGTTTCAGTGTGTGAGGTATGGGTTTCAGTGTGCAGGGTCGGGGTTTCAGTGTGTGGGGAAGGGTTTCAGTGTGTGGGGAAGTGGTTTCAGTGTGTGCGGAAGGGGTTTCACTGTGTGGGGATGGGTTTTCAGTGTGTTGGGAAGATGTTTCAGTGTGTGGGGAAGGGGTTTCCGTGTGTGGGGAAAGGGTTTCAGTGTGTGGGGAAGGGGTTTCCCTGTGTGGTGAAGGGGTTTCAGTGTGTGGGGAAGGGGTTTCAGTGTGTGGGGAATGGTTTCACTGTGTTGGGCAAGGGTTTCAGTGTGAGGGGAAGGGGTTTCAGTGTGTGGGGAAGGGGATTCACTGTGTGAGGAAGGGGTTTCAGTGTTTGGGGAAGGGGATTCGGTGTGTGGGGACGTTGTTTCAGTGTGTGGGGAAGGGTTTTCAGTGTGTGGGGAACGGGTTTCAGTGTGTGGGGAATGGTTTCAGTGTGTGGGGACGGGTTTCAGTGTGTGGGGAAGGGGTTTCAGTGTGTGGGGAAGGGGTTTCACTGTGTGGGGAAGGGGTTTCAGTGTGTGGGGAAGGGGTTTCACTGTTTGGGGAAGGGGTTTCAGTGTGTGGGGAATGGTTTCAGTGTGTGGTGAAAGGATTTCAGTGTGTGGGGAAGGTGATTCAGTGTGTGGAGAAGGGGATTCTCTGTGTGGGGAAGAGGTTTCAGTGTGTGGGGAAGGGGTTTCAGAGTGTGGGGAAGGGGTTACAGTGTGTGGGGAATGGTTTCAGTACGTGGGGAAGGGGTTTCACTGTGTGTGGAAGGTGTATCAGTGTGTGGGGAATGGTTTCACTGTGTGTGGAATGGTTTCAGTGTGTGGGGAAGGGGTTTCACTGTGTGTGGAAGGTGTTTCAGTGTGGGGTGAAGGGGTTTCAGTATGTGGGGTGGGGGTTCTCTGTGTGTGGAATGTGTTTCAGTGTGTGGAGAAGGGGTTTCTGTGTGTGGGGAAGGGTTTCAGTGTGTGGGGAAGGGTTTCAGTGTGTGGGGAAGGGGTTTCAGTGTGTGGGGAAGGGTTTCAGTGTATGGGGAAGGGTTTCACTGTGCGGGGAAGGTGTTTCAGTGTGTGGAGAAGGGTATTCACTGTGTGGGGAAGGGTTTCCGTGTGTGGGGAAGGGTTTCAGTGTGTGGGGAAGGGGTTTCAGTATGTGGGGAAGGGGTTTCAGTGTGTGGGGAATGGTTTCAGTGTGTGGGGAATGGTTTCAGCGTGTGGGGAAGGGGTTTCAGTGTGTGGGGAAGGAGTTCAGTGTGTTGGGAAGGGTTTCAGTGTGTGGGGAAGTGTTTCAGTGTGTGGGGAAGGGGTTTCAGTGTGTGGGGAAGGGTTTCAGTGTGTGGGTATGGGATTCAGTGTGTGGGGAAGGGTTTCAGTGTGTGGGGAAGGGGTTTCACTGTGTGGGGAAGGTGTATCCTTGTGTGGGGAATGGTTTCAGTGTGTGGGGAAGGTGATTCAGTGGGTGGAGAAGGTGTTTCACTGTGAGGGGAAGGGTTTTCAGTGTGTGGGGAATGGTTTCACTGTGTGGGGAATGGTTTCAGTGTGTGGGGAAGGGGTTTCACTGTGTGTGGAAGGTGTTTCAGTGTGGGGTGAAGGGGTTTCAGTGTGTGGGGACGGGTTTCACTGTGTGTGGAATGTGTTTCAGTGTGTGGGGAAGGGGTTTCAGTGTGTGGGGAAGTGTTTCAGTATGTGGGGAAGGGTTTCAGTGTGTGGGGAAGGGGTTTCAATGTGTGGGGAAGGGTTTCAGTGTGTGGGGAAGGGTTTCACTGTGCGAGGAAGGTGTTTAAGTGTGTGGGGAAGGGGATGCAGTGTGTGGGGAAGGGTTTCAGTGTGTGGGGAAGGGTTTCAGTGTGTGGGGAATGGTTTCAGTGTGTGGGGAATGGTTTCAGCGTGTGGGGAAGCGGTTTCAGCGTGTGGGGAAGGATGTCAGTGTGTGGGGAAGGGTTTCAGTGTGTGGGGAAGTGTTTCAGTGTGTGGGGAAGGGGTTTCAGTGTGTGGGGAAGTGTTTCAGTGTGTGGGTATGGGTTTCAGTGTGTGGGGAAGGGGTTTCAGTATGTAGGGAAGGTGTTTCACTGTGTGGGGAAGGGGTCTCAGTGTGTGGGGAAGGGGTTTCACTGTTTGGGGAAGGGGTTCCAGTTTGTCGGGAATGGTTTCAGTGTGTGGTGAAAGGAGTTCAGTGTGTGGGGAAGGTGATTCAATGGGTGGAGAAGGGGATTCTCTGTGTGGGGAAGGGGTTTCAGTGTGTGGGGAAGGGGTTTCATTGTGTGGGGAAGCGGTTTCAGTGTGTGGGGAAGTGTTTCAGTGTGTGGGTATGGGTTTCAGTGTGTGGGGAAGGGGTTTCAGTGTGTGGGGAAGGGGTTTCACTGTGTGGGGAAGGGGTTTCAGTGTGTGGGGAAGGGGTTTCACTGTTTGGGGAAGGGGTTTCAGTGTGTCGGGAATGGTTTCAGTGTGTGGTGAAAGGATTTCAGTGTGTGGGGAAGGTGATTCAGTGGGTGGAGAATGGGATTCTCTGTGTGGGGAAGGGTTTTCAGTGTGTGGGGAAGGGGTTTCAGTGTGTGGGGAAGGGGTTTCAGTGTGTGGGGAATGGTTTCAGTGTGTGGGGATGGGTTTCAGTGTGTGGGGAATGGTTTCAGTGTGTGGGGAATGGTTTCAGCGTGTGGGGAAGGGGTTTCAGTGTGTGGAGAAGGGTTTCAGTGTGTGGGGAAGTGTTTCAGTGTGTGGGGAAGGGGTTTCAGTGTGTGGGGAAGTGTTCCAGTGTGTGGGTATGGCTTTCAGTGTGTGGGGAAGGGGTTTCAGTGTGTGGGGAAGGGGTTTCACTGTGTGGGGAAGGGGTTTCAGTGTGTGGGGAAGGGTTTTCACTGTTTGGGGAAGGGGTTTTAGTGTGTGGGGAATGGTTTCAGTGTGTGGTGAAAGGATTTCAGTGTGTGGGGAAGGTGATTCAGTGTGTGGAGAATGGGATTCTCTGTGTGGGGAAGGGGTTTCAGTGCGTGGGGAAGGGGTTTCAGTGTGTGGGGAAGGGGTTTCAGTGTGTGGGGAATGGTTTCAGTGTGTGGGGATGGGTTTCAGTGTGTGGGGAAGGGGTTTCAGTGTGTGGGGAATGGTTTCAGCGTTTGGGGAAGGTGTTTCAGCGTGTGGGGAAGGGGTTTCAGTGTGTGGGGAAGATGTTTCAGTGTGTGGGGTGGGGTTTCTCTGTGTGTGGAATGTGTTTCAGTGTGTGGGGAAGGGGTTTCAGTGTGTGGGGAAGGGTTTCAGTGTGTGGGGAAGGGTTTCAGTGTGTGGGGAAGGTTTTCAGTGTGTGGGGAAGGGGTTTCAGTGTGTGGGGAAGGGTTTATTTGTGTGGGGATGGGGTTTCAGTGTGTGATGAAGGTGTTTCACTGAGTGGGGACGGGGTTTCAGTGTGTGGGGAAGGGGTTTCAGTGTGTAGGGTAGGGGTTTCAGTGTGTGGGGAAAGGTTTCTGTGTGTGCTGAAGGGGTTTCAGTGTGTGGGGAAGGTGTTTCACTGAGTGGGGAAGGGGTTTCAGTGTGTGGGGAAGGGGTTTCACTGTGTGCGGAAGGGGTTTCAGTGTGTGAGGAAAAGGTTTCAGTGTGTGGGGACGTTGTTTCAGTATGTGGGGAAGGGGATTCAGTGTGTGGGGAAGGGGTTTCAGTGTGTGGGGAAGGGGTTTCAGTGTGTGGGAAAGGGGTTTCATTGTGTGGGGAAGGGCTTTCACTGTATGCGGAAGGGATTTCAGTGTGTGGGGAAGGGGTTTCAGTGTTTGAAGACGTTGTTTCAGTGTGTGGGGAAGGGATTGCATGGTGTGGGGAAGGGGTTTCAGTGTGTGGGGAAGGTGATTCAGTGTGTGGGGAAGGGGTTTCACTGTGTGGTGAAGGGGTTTCAGTGTGTGGGGAAGGTGTTTCAGTGTGTTGGGAAGGTGTTTCAGTGTGTGGGGAAGGGGTTTCACTGTGTGGGGAATGGGTTTCAGTATTTGGGAAAGGGGTTTCAGTGTGTGGGGACGTAGTTTCAGTGTGTGGGGAAGGGGTTTCAGTGTGTGGGGAAGGGGTTTCAGTGTGTGGGGAATGGTTTCAGTGTGTGGGGACGGGTGTCAGTGTGTGGGGAAGGGGTTTCAGTGTGTGTGGAAGGGGTTTCAGTGTGTGGGGTATGGTTTCAGTGTGTGGGGAAGGGGTTTCAGTGTGTGGGGAATGTGTTTCAGTGTGTGGGGAAGGGGTTTCAGTGTGTGGGGAATGGTTTCAGTGCGTGGGGAAGGGGTTTCACTGTGTGGGGATGGGGTTTCAGTGTGTGGGAAATGGTTTCAGTGTGTGGGGAAGGGGTTTCAGTGTGTGGGGAAGTGTTTCAGTGTGTGGGGAAGGGGTTTCAGAGTGTGGGGAAGGGGTTTCAGTGTGTGGTGAAGGGTTTCAGTGTGTGGCGAAGGGGTTTCAGTGTGTGGGGACCGGGTTTCAGTTTGTGGAGAAGGGGTATCAGTGTGTGGGGAATGATTTCAGTGTGTGGGGACGGGTTTCAGTGTGTGGGGAAGGGGTTTCACTGTGAGGGGAAGGGTTTTCAGTGTGTGGGGAATGGTTTCACTGTGTGGGGAATGGTTTCAGTGTGTGGGGAAGGGGTTTCAGTGTGTGGGGAAGGGTTTCATTGTGTGGGGAACGGTTCCTCTGTGTGGGGAAGGTGTTTCAGTGTGTGGGGAAGGGGATTCAGTGTGTGGGGAAGGGTTTTATTGCGTGTGGAAGGGTTTCATTGTGTGTGCAAGGGCTTTCAGTGTGTGGCGAAGGGTTTCAGTGTGTGGGCAATGGTTTCAGTGTGTGGGGAATGGTTTCATTGTGTGGGGAATGGATTTCAGTGTGTGGGGAAGGTGTTTCAGTGTGTGGGGAAGGGTTTCAGTGTGTGGGTATGGGTTTCAGTGTGTGGGAAAGGGTTTCAGTGTGTGGGGATGGGGTTTAAGTGTGTATTGAAGGTGTTTCACTGTGTGGGGACGGGGTTTCAGTGTGTGGGGAAGGGGTTTCAGTGTGTAGGGTAGGTGTTTCAGTGTGTGGGGAAGGGTTTCAGTGTGTGGGGAAGGGGTTTCACTGTGTGCTGAAGGGGTTTCAGTGTGTGGCGAAGGGGTTTCAGTGTGTGGGGAATTTGTTTCAGTGTGTGGGGAAGGGGTTTCTGTGTGTGGGGAAGGGGTTTCATTGTGTGGGGAAGGGGTTTCACTGTGTGGGGAAGGGATTTCAATGTATGGGGAAGGGGTTTCAGTGTGTGAGGACGTTGTTTCAGTGTGTGGGGAAGGGGTTGCAGGGTGTGGGGAAGGGGTTTCAGTGTGTGTGGAAGGTGTTTCTGTGTGTGGGGAAGGGGTTTCACTGTGTGGGGAAGGGGTTTCAGTGTGTGGGGAAGGTGTGTCAGTGTGTGGGGAAGGTGTGTCAGTGTGTGGGGAAGGGGTTTCACTGTGTGGGGAATGGGTTTCAGTATGCAGGGAAGGGGTTTCAGTGTGTGGGGACATTGTTTCAGTGAGTGGGGAAGGGGTTTCAGTGTGTGTGTGGAAGGGGTTTCAGTGTGTGGGGAAGGGGTTTCAGTGCGTGGGGAATGGTTTCAGTGTGTGGGGAAGGGTTTCAGTATGTGGGGACGTTGTTTCAGTGTGTGCGGAAGGGGTTTCAATGTGTGTGGAAGGGGTTTCATTGTGTGGGGAAGAGGTTTCACTGTGTGGGGAAGTGGTTTCAGTGTCTGGGGAAGGGGTTTCAGCGTGTGAGGACGTTGTTTCAGTGTGTGGGGAAGGGGTTGCAGGGTGTGGGGAAGGGGTTTCAGTGTGTGTGGAAGGTGTTTCAGTGTGTGGGGAAGGGGTTTCACTGTGTGGGAATGGGGTTTCACTGTGTGGGGAAGGTGTGTCAGTGTGTGGGGAAGGTGTTTGAGTGTGTGGGGAAGGGGTTTCACTGTGTGGGGAATGGGTTTCAGTATGTGGGGAAGGTGTTTCAGTGTGTGGGGACGTTGTTTCAGTGTGTGGTGAAGGGGTTTCAGTGTGTGTGTGGAAGGGGTTTCAGTGTGTGGGAAAGGGGTTTCAGAGCGTGGGGAATGGTTTCAGTGTGTGGGGAAGGGTTTCAGTGTGTGGGGAAGGGGTTTCAGTGTGTGTGGAAGGGGTTTCAGTTTGTGGGGAAATGTTTCAGTGTGAGGGGAAGGGGGTTCAGTGTATGTGGAAATGGTTTCAGTGTGTGGGGAATGTGTTTCAGTGTGTGGGGAAGCAGTTTCAGTGTGTGGGGAATGGTTTCAGTGTCTGGGGAAGGGTTTTCACTCTGTGGGGACGGGGTTTCAGTGTGTGGGGAAGGGGTTTCAGTGTGTAGGGTAGGGGTTTCAGTGTGTGGGGAAAGGTTTCTGTGTGTGCTGAAGGGGTTTCAGTGTGTGGGGAAGGTGTTTCACTGAGTGGGGAAGGGGTTTCAGTGTGTGGGGAAGGGGTTTCACTGTGTGCGGAAGGGGTTTCAGTGTGTGAGGAAAAGGTTTCAGTGTGTGGGGACGTTGTTTCAGTATGTGGGGAAGGGGATTCAGTGTGTGGGGAAGGGGTTTCAGTGTGTGGGGAAGGGGTTTCAGTGTGTGGGAAAGGGGTTTCATTGTGTGGGGAAGGGCTTTCACTGTATGCGGAAGGGATTTCAGTGTGTGGGGAAGGGGTTTCAGTGTTTGAAGACGTTGTTTCAGTGTGTGGGGAAGGGATTGCATGGTGTGGGGAAGGGGTTTCAGTGTGTGGGGAAGGTGATTCAGTGTGTGGGGAAGGGGTTTCACTGTGTGGTGAAGGGGTTTCAGTGTGTGGGGAAGGTGTTTCAGTGTGTTGGGAAGGTGTTTCAGTGTGTGGGGAAGGGGTTTCACTGTGTGGGGAATGGGTTTCAGTATTTGGGAAAGGGGTTTCAGTGTGTGGGGACGTAGTTTCAGTGTGTGGGGAAGGGGTTTCAGTGTGTGGGGAAGGGGTTTCAGTGTGTGGGGAATGGTTTCAGTGTGTGGGGACGGGTGTCAGTGTGTGGGGAAGGGGTTTCAGTGTGTGTGGAAGGGGTTTCAGTGTGTGGGGTATGGTTTCAGTGTGTGGGGAAGGGGTTTCAGTGTGTGGGGAATGTGTTTCAGTGTGTGGGGAAGGGGTTTCAGTGTGTGGGGAATGGTTTCAGTGCGTGGGGAAGGGGTTTCACTGTGTGGGGATGGGGTTTCAGTGTGTGGGAAATGGTTTCAGTGTGTGGGGAAGGGGTTTCAGTGTGTGGGGAAGTGTTTCAGTGTGTGGGGAAGGGGTTTCAGAGTGTGGGGAAGGGGTTTCAGTGTGTGGTGAAGGGTTTCAGTGTGTGGCGAAGGGGTTTCAGTGTGTGGGGACCGGGTTTCAGTTTGTGGAGAAGGGGTATCAGTGTGTGGGGAATGATTTCAGTGTGTGGGGACGGGTTTCAGTGTGTGGGGAAGGGGTTTCACTGTGAGGGGAAGGGTTTTCAGTGTGTGGGGAATGGTTTCACTGTGTGGGGAATGGTTTCAGTGTGTGGGGAAGGGGTTTCAGTGTGTGGGGAAGGGTTTCATTGTGTGGGGAACGGTTCCTCTGTGTGGGGAAGGTGTTTCAGTGTGTGGGGAAGGGGATTCAGTGTGTGGGGAAGGGTTTTATTGCGTGTGGAAGGGTTTCATTGTGTGTGCAAGGGCTTTCAGTGTGTGGCGAAGGGTTTCAGTGTGTGGGCAATGGTTTCAGTGTGTGGGGAATGGTTTCATTGTGTGGGGAATGGATTTCAGTGTGTGGGGAAGGTGTTTCAGTGTGTGGGGAAGGGTTTCAGTGTGTGGGTATGGGTTTCAGTGTGTGGGAAAGGGTTTCAGTGTGTGGGGATGGGGTTTAAGTGTGTATTGAAGGTGTTTCACTGTGTGGGGACGGGGTTTCAGTGTGTGGGGAAGGGGTTTCAGTGTGTAGGGTAGGTGTTTCAGTGTGTGGGGAAGGGTTTCAGTGTGTGGGGAAGGGGTTTCACTGTGTGCTGAAGGGGTTTCAGTGTGTGGCGAAGGGGTTTCAGTGTGTGGGGAATTTGTTTCAGTGTGTGGGGAAGGGGTTTCTGTGTGTGGGGAAGGGGTTTCATTGTGTGGGGAAGGGGTTTCACTGTGTGGGGAAGGGATTTCAATGTATGGGGAAGGGGTTTCAGTGTGTGAGGACGTTGTTTCAGTGTGTGGGGAAGGGGTTGCAGGGTGTGGGGAAGGGGTTTCAGTGTGTGTGGAAGGTGTTTCTGTGTGTGGGGAAGGGGTTTCACTGTGTGGGGAAGGGGTTTCAGTGTGTGGGGAAGGTGTGTCAGTGTGTGGGGAAGGTGTGTCAGTGTGTGGGGAAGGGGTTTCACTGTGTGGGGAATGGGTTTCAGTATGCAGGGAAGGGGTTTCAGTGTGTGGGGACATTGTTTCAGTGAGTGGGGAAGGGGTTTCAGTGTGTGTGTGGAAGGGGTTTCAGTGTGTGGGGAAGGGGTTTCAGTGCGTGGGGAATGGTTTCAGTGTGTGGGGAAGGGTTTCAGTATGTGGGGACGTTGTTTCAGTGTGTGCGGAAGGGGTTTCAATGTGTGTGGAAGGGGTTTCATTGTGTGGGGAAGAGGTTTCACTGTGTGGGGAAGTGGTTTCAGTGTCTGGGGAAGGGGTTTCAGCGTGTGAGGACGTTGTTTCAGTGTGTGGGGAAGGGGTTGCAGGGTGTGGGGAAGGGGTTTCAGTGTGTGTGGAAGGTGTTTCAGTGTGTGGGGAAGGGGTTTCACTGTGTGGGAATGGGGTTTCACTGTGTGGGGAAGGTGTGTCAGTGTGTGGGGAAGGTGTTTGAGTGTGTGGGGAAGGGGTTTCACTGTGTGGGGAATGGGTTTCAGTATGTGGGGAAGGTGTTTCAGTGTGTGGGGACGTTGTTTCAGTGTGTGGTGAAGGGGTTTCAGTGTGTGTGTGGAAGGGGTTTCAGTGTGTGGGAAAGGGGTTTCAGAGCGTGGGGAATGGTTTCAGTGTGTGGGGAAGGGTTTCAGTGTGTGGGGAAGGGGTTTCAGTGTGTGTGGAAGGGGTTTCAGTTTGTGGGGAAATGTTTCAGTGTGAGGGGAAGGGGGTTCAGTGTATGTGGAAATGGTTTCAGTGTGTGGGGAATGTGTTTCAGTGTGTGGGGAAGCAGTTTCAGTGTGTGGGGAATGGTTTCAGTGTCTGGGGAAGGGTTTTCACTCTGTGGGGAAGGGGTTTCAGTGTGTGGGGAATGGTTGCAGTGTGTGGGGAAGGGGTTTCAGTGTGTGGGGAAGTGTTTCAGTGTGTGGGGAAGGGGTTTCAGTTTGTGGGGAATGGTTTCAGTGTGTGGGGAAGGGGTGTCAGTGTGTGGGGAAGGGGTTTCAGTGCGTGGGGAATGGTTTCAGTGTGTGGGGAAGGGTTTCAGTGTGTGGGGAAGGGGTTTCAGTGTGTGGGGAAGGGTTTCAGTGTGTGGGGAAGGGGTTTCAGTGTTTGGGGAAGGGGTTTCACTGTGTGGGGAAGGGGTTTCAGTGTGTGGGGAAGGGGTTTCACTGTGTGCGGAGGGGGTTTCAGTGTGTGGGGAAGGGGTTTCAGTGTGTGGGGACGTTGTTACAGTGTGTGGGGAAGGGGTTTCAGTGTGTGGGGAAGGGGTTTCATTGTGTGGAGAAGGGGTTTCACTGTGTGGGGAAGGGGTTTCAGTGAGTGGGGAAGGGCGTTCAGTGTGTGAGGTCGTTCTTTCAGTGTGTGGGGAAGGTGTTGCAGGGTGTGGGGAAGGGGTTTCAGTGTGTGTGGAAGGTGTTTCAGTGTGTGGGGAAAGGGTTTCACTGTGTGGGGAAGAGGTTTCACTGTGTGGGGAAGGTGTGTCAGTCTGTGGGGAAGGTGTTTCAGTGTATGGGGAAGGGGTTTCACTATGTGGGGAATGGGTTTCAGTATGTGGGGAAGGGGTTTCAGTGTGTGGGGACGTGGTTTCAATGTGTAGTGAAGGAGTTTCAGTGTGTGTGTGGAAGCGGTTTCAGTGCGTGGGGAACGGTTTCAGTGTGTGGGGAAGGGTTTCAGTGTGTGGGGAAGGGGTTGCAGTGTGTGTGGAAGGGGTTTCAGTGTGTGGGAAATGGTTTCAGTGTGTGGGGAAGGGGGTTCAGTGTGTGTGGAAATGGTTTCTGTGTGTGGGGAATGTGTTTCAGTGTGTGGGGAAGGGGTTTCAGTGTGTGGGGAATGGTTTCAGTGTGTGGGGAAGGGGTTTCACTGTGTGGGGAAGGGGTTTCAGTGTGTGGGGAATGGTTTCAGTGTGTGGGGAAGGGGTTTCCGTGTGTGGTGAAGGGTTTCAGTGTGTAGGGAAGGGGTTTCAGTGTGTGGGGACGGGGTTTCAGTGTGTGGGGAAGGGGTTTCAGTGTGTGGGGAATGGTTGCAGTGTGTGGGGAAGGGTTTTCACTCTGTGGGGATGGGGTTTCACTGTGTGGGGAAGGGGTTTCAGTGTGTGGGGAATGGTTTCAGTGTGTGGGGAAGGGGTTTCCTTGTGTGGTGAAGGGTTTCAGTGTGTAGGGAAGGGGTTTCAGTGTGTGGGGACGGGGTTTCAGTGTGTCGGGAGGGGGTTTCAGTGTGTGGGGTATGGTTGCAGTGTGTGGGGACGGGTTTCAGTGTGTGGGGAAGTGTTTCAGTGTGTGGGGAAGGGGTTTCACTGTGTGGGGAAGGGGTTTCAGTGTGTGGGGAATGTTTTCAGTGTGTGGGGAAGGTACTCAGTCTGTGGGGAAGGCGTTTCACTGTGAGGGGAAGGGTTTTCAATGTGTGGGGAATGGTTTCACTGTGAGTGGAATGGTTTCAGTGTGTGGGGAAGGGGTTTCACTGTGTGTGGAAGGTGGTTCAGTGTGGGGTGAAGGGGTTTCAGTGTGTGGCGAAGGGTTTCCATGTGTGGGGAGGGGTTTCACTGTGTGTGGAATGTTTTTCAGTGTGTGGGGAAGGGGTTTCGGTGTGTGGGGAAGGGTTTCAGTGTGTGGGGAAGGGTTTTAGTGTGTGGGGAAGGTTTTCATTGTGTGGGGAAGGGGTTTCAGTGTGTGGGGAAATGTTGCAGTGTGTGGGGAAGGGTTTCAGTGTGTGGGGAAGGGTTTCACTGTGTGGCCAAGGTGTTTCAGTGTGTGGGGCAGGGGATTCACTGTGTGGGGAAGGCTTTCAGTGTGTGGGGAAGGGTTTCAGTGTGAGGGGAAGTGGTTGCAGTGTGTGGGGAAGGGTTGCAGTGTGTGGGGAAGGGGTTTCACTGTATGGGGAAGGATTTCAGTGTGTGGGGAAGGATTTCAGTGTGGGGGGAATGGTTTCAGTGTGTGGGGCAGGGTTTTCAGTGTGTGGGGACTGGGTTTCAGTGTGTGGGGAAGGGGTTTCAGTGTGTGGGGTAGGATTTCAGTGTGTGGGGACGGGGTTCAGTGTGTGTGGAAGGGGTTTCAGTGTGTGGGGAAGGGGTTTCACTGTGTGTGGAAGGGGTTTCAGTGTGTGGGGAAAGTTTTAAGTGTGTGGGGAATGGTTTCAGTGTGTGGGGAAGGTATTCAATGTGTGGGCAAAGTGTTTCACTGTGAGGGGAAGGGTTTTCACTGTGTGGGGAATGGTTTCACTGTGTGGGGAATGGTTTCAATGTGTGGAGAAGGGGTTTCAGTGTGTGCAGAAGGGTTTTATTGTGTGGGGAAGGGTTCCACTGTTTGGGGAAGGTGTTTCAGTGTGTGGGGAAGGGGATTCAGTGTGTGGGGAAGGTTTTTAAGAGAACAAAGATATTTGCAGCACAGGAACAGGCCCTTCGGCCCTCCAAGCCTGCGCCGATCCAGATCCTCTCTCTAAACATGTCGCCTATTTTCTGAGGTTCTGTATCTCTTTTCTTCCTGCCCATTCATGTATCTGTCTAGATACATCTTAAAAGACTCAATCGTGCCCGCATCTACCACCTCCGCTGGCAATGCGTTCCAGGTGCCCACCACCCTCTGCGTAAAGAACTTTCCACGCATATCCCCCTAAACTTTTCCCCTTTCACTTTGAACTCGTGTCCTCTAGTAATTGAAACCCCCACTCTGGGAAAAAGCCTCTTGCTATCCACCCTGTCTATACCTCTCATGATTTTGTACACCTCAATCAGGTCCCCCCTCAACCTCCGTCTTTCCAATGAAAATAATCCTAATCTACTCAACCTCTCTTCATAGCTAGCGCCCTCCATACCAGGCAACATCCTGGTGAACCTCCTCTGCACCCTCTCCAAAGCATCCACATCCTTTTGCTAATGTGGCGACCAGAACTGTACGCAGTATTCCAAATGTGGCCGAACCAAAGTCCTATACAACTGTATCATGACCTGCCAACTCTTGTACTCAATGCCCCTTCCGATGAAGGAAAGCATGCCGTATGCCTTCTTGACCACTCTATTTACCTGCGTTGCCACCTTCAGGGAACAGTGGACCTGAACACCCAAATCTCTCTGGACATCAATTTTCCCCAGGACTTTTCCATTTACTGTATAGTTCACTCTTGAATTGGATCTTCCAAAATGCATCACCTCGCATTTTTCCTGATTGAACTCCATCTGCCATTTCTCTGCCCAACTCTCCAATCTATCTATATTCTGCTGTATTCTCTGACAGTCCCCTTCACTATCTGCTACTCCACCAATCTTAGTGTCGTCTGCAAACTTGCTAATCAGTCCACCTATATTTTCCTCCAAATCATTAATGTATATCACAAACAACAGTGGTCCCAGCACGGATCCCTGTGGAACACCACTGGTCACACGTCTCCATTTTGAGAAACTCCCTTCTACTGCTACTCTCTGTCTCCTGTTGCCCAGCCAGTTCTTTATCCATCCAGCGAGTACACCTTGGACCCCAAGCGCCTTCACTTTCTCCATCAGCCTGCCATGGGGAACCTTATCAAACGCCTTACTGAAGTCCATGTATATGACATCGACAGCCCTTCCCTCATCAATCAACTTTGTCACTTCCTCAAATAATTCTATTAAGTTGGTAAGACATGACCTTCCCTGCACAAAACCATGTTGCCTATCACTGATGAGCCCATTTTCTTCCAAATGGGAATAGATCCTATCCCTCAGTATCTTCTCCAGCAGCTTCCCTACCACTGATGTCAGGCTCACCGGTCTATAATTACCTGGATTATCCCTGCTACCCTTCTTAAACAAGGGGACAACATTAGCAATTCTCCAGTCCTCCGGGACCTCACCCGTGTTTAAGGATGCTGCAAAGATATCTGTTAAGGCCCCAGCTATTTCCTCTCTCGCTTCCCTCAGTAACCTGGGATAGATCCCATCCGGACCTGGGGACTTGTCCACCTTAATGCCCTTTAGAATACCCAGCACTTCCTCCCTCCTTATGCCGACTTGACCTAGAGTAATCAAACATCTGTTCCTAACCTCAACATCCGTCATGTCCCTCTCCTCGGTGAATACCGATGCAAAGTACTCGTTTAGAATCTCACCCATTTTCTCTGATTCCAAGCATAACTTTCCTCCTTTGTCCTTTAGTGGGCCAATCCTTTCTCTAGTTACCCTCTTTCTCCTTATATATGAATAAAAGGCTTTGGGATTTTCCTTAACCCTGTTTGCTAAAGATATTTCATGACCCCTTTTAGCCCTCTTAATTCCTCGTTTCAGATTGGTCCTACATTCCCGATATTCTTTCAAAGCTTCGTCTTTCATCAGCCGCCTCGACCTTATGTATGCTTCCTTTTCCCTCTTAGCTAGTCTCACAATTTCACCTGTCATCCATGGTTCCCTAATCTTGCCGTTTATATCCCTCATTTTCACAGGAACATGTCTCTCCTGCACGCTAATCAACCTCTCTTTAAAAGCATCCCACATATCAAATGTGGATTTACCTTCAAACAGCTGCTCCCAATCTACATTCCCCAGCTCCTGCCGAATTTTGGTATAGTTGGCCTTCCCCCAATTTAGCACTCTTCCTTTAGGACCACTCTCATCTTTGTCCAAGAGTATTTTAAAGCTTACAGAATTGTGATCACTATTCCCAAAGTAGTCCCCTACTGAAACTTCAACCACCTGGCCGGGCTCATTCCCTAACACCAGGTCCATTATGGCCCCTTCCCGAGTTGGACTATTTACATACTGCTCTAGAAAACCCTCCTGGATGCTCCTTACAAATTCTGCTCCATCTAGACCTCTAACACTAAGTGAATCCCAGTCAATGTTGGGTAAATTAAAATCTCCTATCACCACCACCCTGTTGCTCCTACATCTTTCCATAATCTGTTTACATATTTGTACCTCTATCTCACGCTCGATGTTGGGAGGCCTATAGTACAGCCCCAACATTGTTACCGCACCCTTCCTATTTCTGAGTTCTGTCCATATTGCTTCACTGCTCGAGTCCTCCATAGTGCCCTCCTTCAGCACAGCTGTGATATCCTCTTTGACCAGTACTGCAACTCCTCCACCCCATTTACCTCCCTCTCTGTCCCGCCGGAAACATCGATATCCTGGGATATTTAGTTGCCAATCATGCCCTTCCCTCAACCAAGTCTCAGTAATAGCAATAACATCATACTCCCAGGTACTAATCCAGGCCCTCAGTTCATCTGCCTTACCTGCTACACTTCTTGCATTAAAACAAATGCACTTCAGACCAGCAGTCCCTTTGCGTTCTTCATCTGCTCCCTGTCTACTCTTTTCCTTAGTTACGCTGACTTCATAATCTAGTTCCTTACAGGCTTTAGTTACTATCTCCTTACTGTCCACTGACCTCCTCATTTGGTTGCCATTTGGTTCCCACAGGAATGACCATTCGGCTTCTTTAGTCAGAGTCGTCCCATTGAAAGAGCTGTCTCATTTATTGTCACAATTGTAGCTTTTTCTCGTAACCCTGCAAATTATTCCACTGCAAGCTCTTGTTTAATTGTCTTTAAAGTTTCCTCTGGAATCTGATTTCATCATTCTTTCAGGTCGTGCTTTCCAGATCTTAACATGCCTCTGTGTGAAGAAATTGATTCCCCCTCTAGTTATTCAGCTGGTTCTATGGAAGGCCTCTGTCCCAGACGCAGCTGTGGAAGCCCAGAGAAAAGGTAGATGACACGGGGTCACTGAAGCCAGTCCGTAGGGCCCGGTGAGAGGGCCATGTCTGTGGTGCAGTAGGAGGGATGTCACAGGGAATGAACTGGTTCGTGGTGGGTTTCTTTGTCGGCCTCAAATTACCTACGAAGGAGGCAACGTCCCTCCCCACCCACAAGACCACAGGGACATTGCTTCGTTTTACAAGGTGCCCTCTCCATTTGGTGGAGGTCCTCACTGACTTTAATAGGCCACTTATGATCCTCAGTCTGCCACTGGGCGAGAAGGTTGTTGTCGGTCTATCCCACCCCGAGATCACTGGACGGTGGGGAGGAGATGGGATCTCCAACCTGCCACATCCCCTGCCACCCACCGCTTTTTTCTGTGCCCCCTCCCCACCCCTCCAGGCTTCAAATCACGCCTCTGGGGGACAGTAATTCCTGCCCATCATCTCTGATGACAAACGTATTCATGAGACGAAATAATTTCAGCATTCTTACCCTATCATAATCTTTAATTTTTCTGAGCTCTATTAGATCTGGGATGGCGCGACTGACGTATGGGGAGAGATTGTGTCGATTAGGATTATATTCGCTGGGGCTCAGAGGAGTGAGGGGGAATCTCTTTGAAACCTATACAATTGTCGCAGGACTTGACAGGGTACATGCAGGAAGGATATTCCCGATGGTGGGGGAGTCCAGAACCAAGGGCCATTGGATAATTGTATGGGGTATTCATTTCAGGACTGAGGTGAGGAGAAATGTCTTCACCCAGAGAGTGGTGAGTCTGTGTAATTCACCAGCACAGAAAGCAGTTGAGGCCAAAACATTGTATGTTTTCCAGAAGGAGTTAGGTATAGCTCTTGGGTCAAAGGGATCAAACGGTATGGGGCGAAAGTGGGAACTGGTTACTGAGTCGGATGCCCAACCATGAACATAGTGAATGGCGGAACAGGCTCAAAGGGCCGAATGGCCTATTCCTGCTCCTAGTTTCTCTGTTTCTATGTTGCGATCCCAACGAACCTTCTCTGCTCTGAAGATAAAGTTCCAGGCTCCTCCATTCTCTCCACGTAAATGAATTCCCTCACCCATGGTGCATTCTTACTAAACCTCCTCTGTACCCTCTCCAGGGCCCTGACATTCTTGCAAGGTATTCGTGCCCGGAATTGCACACAAGACGCCAGCTGAGCCATAACAATTGATTTGTAAAGGCTTATCTTGATTTCGTTTATGTTTGAATTCAATAACGCCATTTTTAAAACAAGTATCTGATACACTTTCTTAATCAGCTGCTCTACTTGCCCTGCAATCCTCAAAGATTTATGGACATGCATTCCCCGGCTCCCTCTGTTCCTGCATCCAATGAAAATGGTACCATTTATACTATAGTGACATGATGTTTTCCCAATGATCATCACTTCTGACTTGATCACAATAAGTTGCATCTGCCTTTGATCTGCCCATTTCAGCAGACTGTCTACCCTGAAGTCTGCTATTAGAATATTCAGGAATTACTTCAGAGCCATGTTTTTCACCAACCACAAATGTCAAAATTAATACATTTTAAACCTAAATCTATGCCATTTATGTGTAGAAAGAAAAACAGTAGTCTTAAAACCAACCCCCGGGCAACCCCACTCTCTCCTCTCAGAAGAACATCCATTCACCACTATTCTCTGCCTCCTATCTCTTACCCAATCGACTACACGAGCTGACATCGTCCCTTTAATAATATGCATTCCTATTTTCTGAATAGGTCTGTTATGAGGTACTTCGCCAACATTGGATGCCCACATACACAAGGCCTACTTCAGTCTCTTACCGGATTAAAGAACTCAGTCAGGTTAGTTACACGCGATTGGCCTTTTACAAATCCGATATCGTTTTCTCATCTTAACCCGTACGTCTGCAAGTGAGAATTAATTTTGTCCTTGATGAAGGCCTCTAGTAGCTATTTCAAGTGTCACTGTTGTTAGATAGATCAGCCTGTAGTCACAAGGCTTACCCTCTCTTGTTTCGAAAAGGAGTCTAACAATTGCCAATTCCGGTCCTCTGACCCCAGTGTGATATACAATGAGGATTAAAACATTGTAGTCAGAGCTTTTGTTATCCCCAACCCAGATTCCTTTCACAAACAAGGATGCTTCCCATCTGGACCAGGGGTGTTGTCGACATTTTGTGACGTTAAAATGTTTAGCACCCCCATGCCGTCTATTTTATCCTGTGCAAGATCTCGGCTTCCCTCTCCTCGAATGCGAGATTAATTTCAGCCTCTTCCTTTGTGAAGGCAGATGCAAATTATTCATTCAGTAACTCAGTCACGCCCTCTGACTCGACAGGAATATTTACTTCTTTCTCCATAATCAGCCTCACCGTCCCTTTAACTATCCCTTTTACTTTTCTGTATTTTACAAGATTTATGATCCCCATTACTGTTAGCTGCTAATCTTTTCTCTACTCTCCCTTTGCCCTTATTGTATTCTTTTTCTATTTCTCCCTGTACATTCTGCCTTCTATTAGGTTTTGGATTATATTCTTGAATTGGAATTTGTAATGAATCTCTTCTTTCTCTTTGGCTTGAACTGAAAATTCATCTTTCATCCAGAGGGTGCAGCATATAATTCCCCATCTTCACCTCCAGACTTGACTATTCCAATGCAGGTCCTGGCCAGCCTCCGTCTTTGCATCCTCAGTTAAACTGAGGACATCCAAACCTCTGCTGCCTATCTCCAACACGCACCAGGTCCCGTTCATCCATTATTGCTGCACTTGCATTAGCTTCTGGTCATTCACCTTAACAATATTGAAATTCCCAAGCTAATTTTCCAATCTCTCCGTGACCTCTTTCCTCACTATCTCTGTAATCTCTTTCAGCCCTATCAGATATTTGTGCTCCTTCAATTCCGGAATCATGAGCATTCCCGAATTTAATCGCTCCACCGCTTGTGATCTTGTTTTCATCAGCCAAGATCCTAAATTCTGGAATTCCATCCATAAACCTCTGCCTCACTATATCTTTTCCCCCTTTAAGATGCTGCTTAAAACTTACCACGTTGACGAAACATTTGGTCATTTGCCATAATATCTTTTAACGCTGCTCACTATCAAGCTGTCTTTGATAATATGATTTGGATATTTTAACTATGTAAGGATATTACGTAAATAAGAAGTAGCTGATCTCACCTTCTCCTTTACTATGGTCTGTCCCAGACTATATTAGTGTAACTGAAGTTTAAACCATGTTTATGTTTTTCTGAGCTTCTCTTACAGAATAACTCCATCATCTCGTGCTCACTTTTAGGGGGTCTAAAATAAACTCTAAACTATTGAACACCTCATTTTCTGAATGGATTGGTGACTAGATTCACTTCTCAAATCCCCCAGCTACGCTTCTGCTGGATGGACAACTACATTTGGATAGATCTGGAGTGGAAACACGTCAGTTCACACATTAAAACAGCAGTTTGATTAAAATTTAAACTATCGTGGTAACTATATATAACACTTCACAATTAAATAGTCCTTCATTCCTCATAAATACTGGGATTGATATTCAATGATCCGAATTCTATCCGTTTCTGGTGCGACTGAAAGGTGCAGATTGACATTAGTGAGTGGACCGAGAGCCATGCAGTCACGACATGTTTTCCATGGAAACTGCAACTAATTGTTATAAATAGTTGAAGCTGCTCTCGGCAGGCAAGTGGGAACTATTCCACCAGTAGACTTGTGCTTTGTAGATGGTGAAATGTCTTTGTGGAGACGGTAGATGAGTTGTTGGCTGTTGTATACCGAGCATTTGACCTACTCCTGTAGCCACAGTATTTCAATATCTGGTCCAGTAAAGTGTCTAGTCAATGGTTATCTCCAGGATGTTAATGTTGTGGTATTCGGCGATGGTAGTGTCGTATTATTTCGAAATGAGGTGGTTTGACTCTCTCCTGTTGACAAGGTAACTGATTAGCATGTGTGTGGGGCAAATGTTACTTTCACCTTATCAGCCCAGGCCTGTATCAGAAGGGCATCTTACTTGAAATGTAATGAACATACCAGTCAGCCATTATCTCTTGGAATGGCAGAACAGGCTTGAGGGGTCGAATGGCCTCTTCCTTCTCCTGATTCCACCTGTGTCGTACATGGGGTGGGGAGACATTATCTCAGATGGGTTTTTATGACAGTCGATGATAGTTTCATGGTATCATGACTGTGACTAGCTTTCAGTTCCAGATTTTGTATAATTAATTCATTGAATTTAACTTACATCAACTGTCACAGTGGGATTTGAACCCATGCCCCCAAAGCATTAGCCTGGCTCTCTGGTTTACTAGTCCAGTGACATTACCACAACGCCACTGTCTCCCCATGATAGCCAAATCTACTGTGGTTTTGGAAATGGAGAAGCAGAGCTGGAATGCGAAAGTTAATTAGTGTGTGGAAGTAGAATGGAAATTACTTTAATGTATCACCCTTTGGTTTAATAGTCTGATAAGGAATTAGAATGGTTTGACTGGATAGCCATTATGAACAGCTTATTAATAGGCTTTATGTACAGCTTTGAGCATAAAAAACTCAGAACAAGCATCCACGAACAAGAAAGCCCATTTAGGGAGGCACAGTGGCGCAGTGGTTAGCACCGCAGCCTCACAGCTCCAGGGACCTGGGTTCTATTCTGGGTACTGCCTGTGCTGAGTTTGCAAGTTCTCCCTGTGTCTGCGTGGGTTTCCGCCCGGTGCTCCGATTTCCTCCCACATCCAAAAGACTTGCAGGTGATAGGTAAATTGGCCGTTGTAAATCGCCCCTAGTGTAGGGAGGTGACAGGGAATATGGGATTACTGTAGCGTTAGTATAAATGGGTGGTTGTTGGTCGGCACAGACTCGGTTGGCCGAAGAGCCTGTTACAGTGCTGTATCTCTAAATTAAAAAATATATATATATATGAATGTATGATGGCATTAAGAGAGCTTTTGGACCAACTATCAAGAAGATCGCCCCCCTCAAATCTAAATCAGGGGACATAATCACTGACCAACGCAAACAAATGGACCGCTAGGTTGAGCAGTACTGAGAACTGTACTCCAGGTAGAATGTTGTCACTGAGACTGCCTTCAATGCAGCCCAGCCTCTACCAGTCATGGATGAGCTGGACATACAGCCAACCAAATCGGAACTCAGTGATGCCACTGATTCTCTAGCCAGCGGAAAAGGCCCTGGGAAGGACAGTATTACCCCTGAAATAATAAAGATTGCCAAGCCTGCTATACTCTCAGCACTACATGAACTGCTATGCCTTTGCTGGGACGAGGGGGCTTTACCTCAGGAAATGCGCAATGCCAATATCATCACCCTCTATAAAAACAAAGGTGACCGAGGTGACTGCAACAACTACCGTGGAATCTCCCTGCTCAGCATCGTGGGGAAGTCTTTGCTCGAGTCGCTCTAAACAGGCTCCAGAAGCTGGCCGAGCGCGTCTACCCTGAGGCACAGTGTGGCTTTCGTGCAGAGAGATCGACCGTTGACATGCTGTTCTCCCTTCGTCAGATACAGGAGAAATGCCGCGAACAACAAATGCCCCTCTACATTGCTTTCATTGATCTCACCAAAGCCTTTGACCTCATCAGCAGCCGTGGTCTCTTCAGACTACTAGATAAGATTGGATGCCCACCAAAGCTACTAAGTATCATCACCTCATTCCATGACAATATGAAAGGCTCAATTCAACATGGTGGCTCCTCATCAGACCCCGTTCCTATCCTGAGAGGCGTGAAGCAGTGCTGTGTTCTCGCACCCACACTTTTTGGGATTTTCATTCTCCCTACTGCTTTCACATGCGTTCAAGTCCTCGAAAGAAGGAATTTTCCTCCACACAAGATCAGGGGACAGGTTGTTCAACCTTGCCCGTCTAAGAGCGAAGTCGAAAGTATGGAAATTCCTCATCAGGGAACTCCTCTTTGCTGAGGATGCTGCTTTAACATCTCACACTGAAGAGTGCCTGCAGAGTCTCATCGACAGGTTTGCGGCTGCCTGCAATGAATTTGGCCTAACCATCAGTCTCAAGAAAACGAACATCATGGGGCAGGACGTCAGAAATGCTCCATCCATCAATATTGGCGACCACGCTCTGGAAGTTGTTCAAGAGTTCGCCTACCTAGGCTCAACTATCATCAGTAAGCTGTCTCTATATGCAGAAATCAACAAGCGCATGGGAAAGGCTTCCATTGCTATGTCCAGACTGGCCAAGAGAGCGTGGGAAAATGGCGCACTGACACGGAACACAAAAGTCCGAGTGTATCAAGCCTGTGTCCTCAGTACCTTGCTCCATGGCAGGGAGGCCTGGACAACGTATGTCAGCCAAGAGCGACGTCTCAATTCATTCCATCTTCGCTGCCTCCGGAGAATCCTTGGCATCAGGTGGCAGGACCGTATCTCCAACACAGACGTCCTCAAGGCGGCCAACATCCCCAGCTTATACATACTACTGAGTTAGCGGCGGTTCAGATGGCTTGGCCATGTGCGCCGCATGGAAGATGGCAGGATTCCCAAAGACACATTGTACAGCGAGCTCGCCACTGGTATCAGACCCATCGGCCGTCCATGTCTCCACTTTAAAGACGTCTGCAAACGCGACATGAAATCCTGTGACATTGATCACAAGTCGTGGAAGTCAGTTGACAGTGTGCGCCAGAGCTGGCGGACAGGCATAAAGACAGGGCTAAAGTGTGGCGAGTCGAATAGAGTTAGCAGTTGGCAGGAACAAAGACAGAGGTGCAAGGGAAGACCCAACTGTGTAACAGCCCCGGCAATCAAATATTTTCTGCAGCACCTGTGGAAGAGCCTGTCACTCCAGAATTGGCCTTTATAGCCACTCCAGGCGCTGCTCCACACACCACTGACCACTTCCAGGCGCTTACCCATTGTCTCTCGAGATAAGGAGGCCAAAAAAGTGGTGAACAGACATTGTTCAGAATGGGGGGAGAGGAGTATACAGGGCTGTCTGTCAGGGGTAGTATTGGAGCCAGTGCTATATATATATATAGATATAGATATGGATGTAGATATATAAATTACATAGACTTGTATGTAAAAAAACACACATAATGTCAACTCTTGCAGATGACATCAAACTCATGAATGCAGTGACCAGTCTGGGAAAAAGCAGTAGGCTTCAGGAGGACATGGAAAGTGAGATGGCAAAATAACAATACGTGTGAAGCATGAAATTTACCACATCGATTTGGAGAAGTGATCATTTAGGGAGGGATATTAAGGGGAGTGAATAGAAACTGAATTGAACCATTTAACAGATGGTATGGGAGCACAGAGCCCTGGGTGTGTATATGCACAAATCTTCAATGGTGGCAGCACAAGTTGTGAAGGTTTTAAAAAGAAGTACGGGATCCTCAGCTTTATAACTGGAAGCAAAGATTAAAAAAGAACACAGGTGCATTCTGCTAAGCCTAGATAAATCATTGGTTAAGCCTCAGCTGGAATATCGTCTCCCCTTCTGGACAGCACACTTTATGAAGGATTTAACGGCCTTGGAGATGGTGCCCACGTGATATATTAGAATGGTAACAGGGATGAGGGACTTCAATTCTGTGGAAAAAAGCTGGGATTGTTCCCTTTACAGCAGATAAGGTAAAAGGGAGATTAAATAGAGGGGCTGAAAATCATGAATTGTTTTGATTGAATATAAAAGGAGGACCTGGTTTCACTGGCCCAAGGGTCAGTAACCAGATAATACAGTTTAATGTTAATTAACACACAAACAGAGGACCGATGACGAGATCTTCATTTCCTTACACAGCGAGTGTTTATGATTTGGAATTCACTTACTGAAAGTGTTGTGGAAGCAGATTTAACAGAAACTTTCTAAAGGGAATTGGATCAATACTAACAGGGTGATTTGCTGGACTGGGGGAGAAGAACAGGGGAGAAGAATAATTGGAAATCTCCGTCAAAGATCTGGAACTGGTACGATTTGTTAAATAGTCTCCTCCTGTGCTGTGTGATTCTGTGACTATCTGATAACAGAAACCATTGAGCATCTGTACAATTGATGGTCAGCAGTTTTTATGCCAGAGATTAATTGTAACTTGTTTTCTGATGAAGACAACAGCAGAATGGCAAACACAAGGAGCTGATGAGGTAAATTCAGTTGAAAATGTGTTTATTGGTTTATGACGTCCACTCTGATCAAAGACCTCTCCTGGTTTCAAACAGTCAATTACAAAGTCATTGATTTTATTTGTATATTATTTCATGTCTATTTGTTCTCAGGATATGGGTGACACTGGAAAGGCCAGAATTAGTTTTCTATCCCTGGTTACTAAGAGCAAAATGTGGGCATTCATCTTGAACCATAGAAACATATAAACATAGAAAATAGGAGCAGGAGTAGGCCCTTCGATCCATTGGGCCTGCTCCGGCATTCAAAAATGATCATGACAGTTTGTCTAATTCAGTACCGTGTTCCCGCCTTCTCTCCATATCCCTGGACCCCTTTGGCATTAAAATATACATCTATCTCCTTCCTGAATATATTTAATGACTTGACGTTCACTGCCTTCCGCTGTAGAGAACTCCACAGGTTCACCATCCTCTTCGTGAAGACATTTCTCCTCACGTTGGTTCTAAATGGCATACGCCATATCTTTAGACTTTGACCCATTGTTTTGGACTCCTCAGCTATCGGGAACATTCTCCCTGCATCTAGTCTGTCTAATCCTGTTAGAATTTTATAGGTTTTTATGAGATACCCTGTCATTCTTCTAAACTCTTGTCAATATAGGCCAAGTCGATCAAATCTCTCCTCTTACGTTGATCCTGCCATCCCAAGATTCAGCCTCGTAAATCTTATTTGCAATCCTTCCATGGAAAGAATATCCTTCCTCAGAGAAGGAGACCAGACTGCATACAATACTCCAGAAGTGGTCTCACCAAGGTCCTGTATAACTGCAGTAAGACATCATTGCTTATGTGCTCAAACACTCTTCCAATGAAGACCAACATACCATTCGGCTCTGAAATACTGTGGATGCTGGAAATCTGAAATAAAAACAAGAAATGCTGGAACCACTCAGCAGGTCTGGCAGCATCTGTGGAAAGAGAAGCAGAGTTAACGTTTCAGGTCAGTTCCGAAGAAGGGTCACAGACCTGAAACATTAACTCTGTTGAGAGTAGTGAGGTAGGGGATAAGGTTACAGGGACGCAAGAGGGCACTGGCAAGCAAGAACTTGGTTTAAAGTGTGTCTACTTCAACGCCAGGAGCATCCGGAATATGGTGGGTGAGCTTGCAGCATGGGTTGGTACCTGGGATCCTGATGTTGTGGCCATTTCAGAGACATGGGTAGAGCAGGGGCAGGAATGGATGTTGCAGGTTCCGGGATTTAGATGTTTCAGTAAGAACAGAGTAGAGGGTAAAAGAGGGGGGGGGGGGTGTGGCATTGTTAATCAAGGAAAGTATTACAGCGGCAGAAAGGACGTTTGAGGACTCGTCTACTGAGGTAGTATGGGCCGAGGTTAGAAACAGGAGAGGAGAGGTCACCCTGTTGGGAGTTTTCTATAGACCTCCGAATAGTTCCAGAGATGTAGAGGAAAGGATAGCGAAGATGATTAACGAAAGGAGCGAGAGTAACAGGGTAGTGGTTATGGGGGACTTTAACTTTCCAAATATTGACTGGAAATACTATAGTTCGAGTACTTTAGATGGGTCTGTTTTTGTCCAGTGTGTGCAGGAGGGTTTTCTGACACAGTATGTGGACAGGCCAACCAGGGGCGATGCCACATTGGATTTGGTACTCGGTAATGAACCCGGCCAGGTGTTCGATTTAGATGTAGGTGAGCACTTTGGCGATAGTGATCACAATTCGGTTAGGTTTACCTTAGCGATGGGCAGGGACAGGTATATACCGCAGGGCAAGAATTATAGCTGGGGGAAAGGAAATTATGACGCGATTAGGCAAGATTTAGGATGTGTAGGATGGGGAAGGAAACTGCAGGGGATGGGCACAAACGAAATGTGGAGCTTATTCAAGGAGCAGCTAATGCGTGTCCTTGATAAGTATGTACCTGTCAGGCAGGGAGGAAGTTGTCGAGCGAGGGAGCCGTGGTTTACTCAAGAAGTTGAAGCGCTTGTCAAGAGGAAGAGGGCGGCTTATGTTCGGATGAGACGTGAAGGCTCAGTTAGGGCGCTTGAGAGTTACAAGCTAGCCAGGAAGGATCTAAAGGGAGGGCGAAGAAGAGCAAGGAGAGGACACGAGAAGTCATTGGCGGATAGGATCAAAGAAAACCCTAAGGCTTTCTATAGGTATATCAGGAATAAACGAATGATAAGAGTTAGAACAGGGCCAATCAAGGATAGTAGTGGGAAGTTGTGTGCGGAATCAGAGGAGATAGGGGAAGCGTTAAATGAATATTTTTCGTCAGTATTTACAGTAGAAAAAGAAAATGTTGCCGAGGAGATTACAGAGATACAGCCTACCAGGCTAGATGGGATTGAGATTCACAAGGAGGAGGTGTTAGCAATTTTGGAAAGAGTGAAAATAGATAAGTCCCCTGGGCCAGATGGGATTTATCCTAGGATTCTCTGGGAAGCCAGGGAGGAGATTGCAGAGCCGTTGTTGTTGATCTTTAAGTCGTCATTGTCGACAGGAGTAGTGCCGGAGGACTGGAGGATAGCAAATGTTGTCCCCTTGTTCAAGAAGGGGAGTAGAGACAGCCCTGGTAATTATAGACCTGTGAGCCTTACTTCGGTTGTGGGTAAAATGTTGGAAAAGGTTATAAGAGACAGGATTTATAATCATCTTGAAAAGAATAAGTTCATTTGCGATAGTCAGCACGGTTTTGTGAAAGGTAGGTCGTGCCTCACAAACCTTATTGAGTTTTTCGAGAAGGTGACCAAACAGGTGGATGAGGGTAAAGCCGTGGATGTGGTGTATATGGATTTCAGTAAGGCGTTTGATAAGGTTCCCCACGGTAGGCTATTGCAGAAAATACGGAAGTATGGGGTTGAAGGTGATTTAGAGCTTTGGATCAGAAATTGGCTAGCTGAAAGAAGACAGAGGGTGGTGGTTGATGGCAAATGTTCATCCTGGAGTTTAGTTACTAGTGGTGTACCGCAAGGTTCTGTTTTGGGGCCACTGCTGTTTGTCATTTTTATAAACGACCTGGATGAGGGTGTAGAAGGGTGGGTTAGTAAATTTGCGGATGACACGAAGGTCGGTGGAGTTGTGGATAGTGTCGAAGGGTGTTGTAGGGTACAGAGGGACATAGATAGGCTGCAGAGCTGGGCTGAGAGATGGCAAATGGAGTTTAATGCGGAGAAGTGTGAGGTGATTCACTTTGGAAGGAGTAACAGCAATGCAGAGTACTGGGCTAATGGGAAGATTCTTGGTAGTGTAGATGAGCAGAGAGATCTTGGTATCCAGGTACATAAATCCCTGAAAGTTGCTACCCAGGTTAATAGGGCTGTTAAGAAGGCATATGGTGTGTTAGCCTTTATTAGTAGGGGGATCGAGTTTCGGAGCCACGAGGTCATGATGCAGCTGGACAAAACTATGGTGAGGCCGCACCTGGAGTATTGCGTGCAGTTCTGGTCACCGCATTATAGGAAGGATGTCGAAGCTTTGGAAAGGGTGCAGAGGAGATTTACGAGGATGTTGCCTGGTATGGAAGGAAGGTCTTACGAGGAAAGGCTGAGGGACTTGGGGTTGTTTTCGTTAGAGAGAAGGAGGAGGAGAGGTGACTTAATAGAGACATATAAGATAATCAGAGGGTTAGATAGGGTGGATAGTGAGAGTCTTTTTCCTCGGATGAGGATGGCAAACACGAGGGGACATAGCTTTAAGTTGAGGGGTGAAAGATATAGGACAGATGTCAGAGGTAATTTCTTTACGCAGAGAGTAGTAGGGGCGTGGAACGCCCTGCCTGCAACAGTAGTAGACTCGCTAACTTTAAGGGCATTTAAGTGGTCATTGGATAGACATATGGATGTAAATGGAATAGTGTAGGTCAGATGATCGGCGCAACATCGAGTGCCGAAGGGCCTGTACTGCGCTATAATATTCTAATTCTAAAAAATTCTCTTTCCACAGATGCTGCCAGTCCAGCTGAGTGGTTCCAGCATTTCTTGTTTTTATATCATTCGGCTTCCTAATTGCTTGCTGAACCTGAATACTTGCTTTCAGCGACTGGTGTATAAGGAAACCAGGTCTCGTTGCACCTCCCCCTGTCCCAATCAATCACCATTCAGATAATATTCTTCCTTTCAGTTTTTACAAGCAAAGTGGATAATTTTCTATTTATCCACGTTATACTCCAAGTGCCATGCATTTGCCCACTCACCCAATATGTCCAAATCCTATTGGAGCCTGTTTGCATCCTCTTCTCAGCTCACAGTCCTCCCAGCTTTGTATCATCTGTCAACTTGAAAATGTTACCATTCGTTCCCTCATCCAAGTCATTAATATATATTGTGAATAGCAGGGGCCCAAGCACTGATCCCTGTGCTACCCCTCTGGTTACCGGCTGATATCCAGAAAAACACCCATTTATTCCTACTCTCTGTTTCTTGTCTGTAAACCACTTCTCAATCCATGTCAGTATATATTCCCAATTCCATGTGCTTTAATTTTGCCTACTTACCTCTTATCTGGGGCCTTCTGTATATCCAAAAGTCTTCAAAAGCCTTCGAGATATCCAAATACATCCACTGGTCCTCCCTTATCTATTCTACTAGTTACATCCTCATAAAATTGCAGTAGATTTGTTAAGCAGGATTTCCATTTCGTAAACCCATGCTGACATTGTCCAATCCCATTTAAGCTTTCGAGGTGTTTTGTTATCACACCCTTCATAATAGACTGTAGCATTTCCCCACTACTGATGTGAGGCTAACTGGTCTGTAATTCCCTTTGTTTCTCTCTCTCCTTTTTTAAATAGAGGGGCTATTTAAAATCTGTAGGAATTTATCCAGAGTCCATCGGTTTTTGGAAGATGGCCACCAATGCATCCAAGGCCACATATTTTAGAACTCTGGGATGTAGGTTATCAGGCCCTAGAGATTTGTCAAACCTTAACCTCAGTAATATCCCGGGCTCGATTTTGTTTTTCCTGATACTGATTTCCTTCAGTTCCTGCCTCTCATTAGACCCTTGGTTCCGTAACATTTCTGGATGTTATTAGTTCCACCCCTTGTGAAGACAGACTCAAAGTATGTGTTTAATTGTTCTGCCACTTCTTTGTTCCCCAGTATAATTTCCCCCGTTTCTGATGTAGGTGACTTATATTTCTCTTCACCAAATCGTTTTCACTTTACATAATTATGGAAGCTTTTACAGTCAGTTTTTTTATGTTTCCCGCAAGTTTACTCTCATACTCTATTTTCCCCCGCCAAGTCAAACTCTTTGTCCACTTTTGCTGAATTCTAAACTGCTCCCAATCCTCAGGGTTGCTGCTTTCTCAGACAATTTAATATGCCTCCTCTTTGGACCTCGTAGTATCCCAAATTTATTTTGTAGGCCACGGTTGAGCCACATTCCTGGTTGTATTTTTGCGGCAGACAGAAATGAATAATTGCTGTAATTCATGCGCACGTCCTTTAAATATTATCAATTGCCCATCCAACGTCAATCCTTTTGGAAAGTTCCCCAATCTACCATGGCCAAATACGCTTCATACCTTCGTAGTTTCAATTATTTGCATTCAGGATCCCAGTTTCGGATTCAACTGCTTCACTCTCCATCTAAATGAAGAATTCGGTCATGTTATGGTCGCTCTTCCCCAAGGGACACCGCAGAACAGTATTGTTAATTAATCCTTTTTCATTGCACAATACCCAGTCTGGGATGACCGGTTCTCTAGTAGGTTCCCCAAGGCATTGGTGTAAAAAACCGCCATGTTCAGGAAATCTACCTGCACAGTATTATTGCTAATTTGGTTTGACCAATCTATATGTAGATTACATTCACCCATGAACAATGCTGAAGGGGGAGCAAACGACAAGGGCAGTGAACAAAGTAATAGGCCTGATGAACCACAAGCTGTCATGAGTGACAAAGGCCAGACAAGGGTCAAAGTTTCACGTCTACCTGCCTTGTTAATGATTGGATAGTATAATGTATACCTGCTCAGAATGTAATGGTGTAACACAGCTATATACAAGTACATACAATTGTATAGAGATAAGAGAATAAGAATGTGTAATAGAAGGATTGGTAAATGGAAACTAACTGTTATCTTTAAAATGGTATAAAACTGATGTTTTGAAACTACTCAGGGAATTTTTACGCCATATTGTATGGGTGCGGTCTGGCCTGCATATTCTTGCAATAAGCCGGTGAACAAAGGAGCTTGCATCTCGTCTGGCCTATCGTGGAATCGGAGGGTGACTGAAATCCCTTTCCATGGCATAGTCGTCAGGATGCACCCAGTCCTCTATGAAGGCGAAAACAATGGTGAATATTATTTCATTTGAAAGAATAGTGGCCTGTTGTTGTTTAGTTTAGTTTAGTTTAGACAGACTAGATCGGAGGTCCACCGGGTGTGGCCGGAATTTAGGCCTGAGACTCAGGCGTGGGGTGAATAGCACCCCGGAGTGACGATTGGATCCCCGAGTGCACGAATAATTTGAGATGAGTGTGTCCCGTGGGACAATTGGATCCCAGATTGAAAAGTAGAGCACGCACAAAGTGGCGACGGCTGAGAAAATGGAACTTGAGTTGGTTGCGGAGTGGTGAGGCGAAGGGACTACGTCTCTGTACCTCGCTCGTAAATATAGGAAACAAATTATTGTGTCTTTTGATTCGAATGTGTGAATGTTGGAAGCTTCCACGAATGAAATGAATGTCCTTGGGATGTGCAGCTTGTGTTCTGTGGAACTGACAGTCGTTAACTCATTGTTGTTCTGCTTTTATGTTGAAAGCATGAGTCTGTTACTTGTTCTATTTTTACACTGTACATTTTGTGAGAAACTTGAGTCATGTTTTTGTTGTGAAATAGTTGAACCTGTATGTATTCCTTCGCGTCGTAACAGGGCATTTGACAGATATTTTGGGACATTGAATTCATAACTCATTACAGGAATCAATTTTCTAAGATGTTTGGAATTGAATGAACGTGAAAATGATTGTTGCATGTGTTAATTTCAATTTAAGATTGTGCACCCAGGAATGGGCGATAAATTGAATTACCTTTTTCAAGTTAAATTTAGTTTTTATTTTAAAAGTTGGTTTTGCAACTGTCAAAAGGCAATGAACAATGTTCTATGAGACAACCTTCAGCCTTGAAAGGCTGAAGATGTCTGGCAGAAATCCAATTTGAAGTTTAAAACATTGCTTTAATTGGACCAACGTTGAAAATCTGCTATTGGTTTATTTTGCCGTTTAAAATTGAAGATATGTTTTTCTGACTGGTTTAAAGTAGCAAATGTCAGAAATTGAATATTGTTTTATGGGAGAGAAAGGTAAGCAAAGGAGTTATGGGAAAGGTCAAAGTTTGTGTAAGAAGCTGGTGTTAAATCCCTTGTTGAAGAATTCTAAGTAACTTTTTTTTTACTTTTTGTTTTTTTTACAGTCATTTGAAAAGGCGTCTGAAGAAAGTAAATGAAAAATGACGTTGACCTATCTTTAAAAATATTCTGTTCTGTGTGCAGTTAATAAGTATTGTAAATTAATAAGTCTGAATTAAGTTTATACTGTTAAGGTTAAATAACCTGTTAAGTTGAGAAAAAACTTTTAAATATTTATTGCTCGAAACTGGAATTTGGAATCATCCTGGTCGTATAAAGAAATCCTTGGATAGAAACCTCTTCCAAACGATGCTAAAAGTTTGGAAACTATAGGAGTTTAATCTAAATTGCAGTCTTCTCTAATGGAGATGATATCCTTTGAAGTTGATAATGCTATTAATGATTTTGTTGATTTAAACCCACAAGGATCCAAAAAAAAGTTTAAAATTGAATTTTGTTCTTTTCGATCAGGGAAAATAAAACGCTTACGCAAAGTGATGCAGCTGAGAATGTTTTGCTCTGCCCCCTTGGAGACAAGCAATGAAATTAACCTTGCTTCAGATGTTGTTTTTCCATTTAATGTTTGCATTGCTGAAAGTACAATTGACCCACTGGGCTTTGGGACAAGTGGATTCTAATGCCACAGCAAGAAATCCAGCATCATTAAGAATTTAAGAATATAACTACAGACAACAGCATTTTTATCAATGAGACAAAGTGCTTCAGAAGCAGAGATTGTTGCAAGCACTTCTGTCTTTCATGTAAAACAAAATGCAATACCACCAAGACTGGGTATAAGAAATTGGAATCAATAAACACATTTAAATTGATATGAGTGGTTATTCAAAGCACTCAAAGGGAACGTTATGTGAAATTTTACAGGACAATCTAAGATTTAGAGAATAAAAGAAAAACAAATGCAGTGTAGATGGTTCCTAAGTATAAAAGACAAAGTTTCTTTGGGGAGATATTAAATGGAACATTAATAAAAGCCTGTCGCTCCAGCAACAATCTGAGATGCCGAAATCCAGTGTAATTTAGCAAGTTACTTTGAAGAAATTAAAATGTCATCCAGGATAGAGGAAATAAAAATATGGCAATGCCTGGAATCAAATGGGAATGTTTGATTACTGTTTTCAAGTATTATGACTGTTCAGTTTCTCCAGGGCTCATGAATGAAATAGAATTATAATTAATGGGAATTGGCATTTAGATTGGGCTGATGGAATAGCTAACAAAGGAATTCTGGGGATAAAACAGACATTCCACATCCTCTATCATCCTCAATGTTTTGGAATGGTAGTAAGAATGAATAGGACTTTAAAAAGCTCGATAGCTAAAGCAATACAAGAAACAGGGAATAGCTGGACTACAGTTTTACCCAGAATTCTGACGCGCCGACGGGGCACTTCAAATAAGAATACCGGATTTACTCCATTTGAGCTAATGTCAGTACGGGAAACGCAGTTACCAGAAGGAATAATGTTCGGATGAACACAGGCCTACTTAATGGCAGAATCCGAGAGTATGTCAGAGAGATGAGTAAATAGCTACACAAGCTCAGACAAGAGATTAAGGACAGACAGGCAGCTAAGAACATAGAATTGGAGGAGCAGTTGGAAAAACAGAAGGTTTCACAGGTAGAGATAAGGTAATGGTCAGATTGGGTCCCGAACGTGGTGGACGTCCACCCCGATGGCATGGACAACATGAGGTAATTATGACAGGTGATACGTGTACGCTCATAGAATTGAAAACGGGAAGTAATTGGAAACATTATGTACAGTTGAAACTGTATATAGAAATAGAAACATCTAACAGTGACCCGGGCGATGGGAGCTGATGTTAATATTGTTGCAGGTATCTCCTTATCCTGAGCGGATCGGTAGTGACGTCGGAGGCATCGACGGTACATGGGCATGACAACACCTGCCTGCAACCTGGACAATATGCTAAGCACCCCAGAGGAGGGAATGGGTTAAAAAGCCGAAGGCCCGGATTACGGGCCAAGTCACCACCCAGACACACCAGACGAGAATCTCGGAACCAAACCGTAAATGTATCCAAAATAATGTGACTGGGTTGGGTATATAGTATCATGGATGTCGAACAAATAACGCAAGCAGCACCATCCTTCATGAAGTAAACAGCACAGCCGGATAGACTGGTCTGCTCCCCTTCAATTTGGAAGCGGATCTTGATGGCCAGTATTGTCAGGAAGTGTGTAAATATGTAATAAATAGGCATGATTGTTATGATACACAATGTTATAATTTGAGTACTTATGAGTATCAAAGGCAGACTCGCTTGCCCAGGATGACAACGCTCCCCCCACCCAATTCCAGAGGGGATAGTTAGGGTAGGGAAGGCTAAACCCCTGTTGCAAGAGGTTACCATAGTTTCTCTGGAAGTGATTTACAGTATCAAGAACGTGGTGACCTCAGTATTCACCAAAGAGAAGGACTTGGTGATTGATGAGCCTAGGGAAGGGAGTGCAGATAGTCTGAGTCATCTCATTATTAAAAAGGAGGATGTGCTGGGAGTCTTGCAAAGCAGTATGGTAGATAAGTCCCCAGTGCCTGATGGGACCTACCCGATAATACTGAGGGAGGCAAGGGAAGAAATTGCTGGGGCCTTGACAGAAATCTTTGCATCCTCATTGGCTGAGGGGGAGGTCCCAGAGGACTGGAGAATAGCCAATGTTGTTCCTTTGTTTAAGAAGGGTGGCAAGGATAATCCAGGAAATTATAGGCCGGTGAGCCTTACGTCAGTGGTAGGGAAACTATTAGAGAGGATTCTTCGGGACAGGATTTACTCCCATTTGGAAACAAACGAACTTATTAGCGAGAGACAGCATGGTTTTGTGAAGGGGTCGTCGTGTCTTACCCTTCCGATGAAGGGTCACTGACCCGAAACATTAACTCTGCTTCTCTTTCCACAAATGCTGCCAGACCTGCTGAGTGGTTCCAGCAATTCTTGTTTTTATAGTCGTGTCTTACTAATTTGATTGAGTTTTTTGAGGAAGTGACGAAGATTATTGATGAAGGAAGGGCAGTGGATGTTATCTATATGGACTTTAGTAAAGACTTTGACAAGGTTCTGCATGGCAGACTGGAACAAAAGGTGAAGTCACACGGGATCAGAGGAGAGCTGTCAAGATGGATACAGAACTGGCTCGGTCATAGAAGACAGAGGGTATCAGTGGATGGGTGTTTTTCTGAATGGAGGGATGTGACTAGTGCTGTTCCACAGGGATCAGTGCTGGGACCTTTGCTGTTTGTCGTATATTAGATTAGAGATACAGCACTGAAACAGGCCCTTCGGCCCACCGAGTCTGTGCCGAACATCAACCACCCATTTATACTAATCCTACACTAATCCCATATTCCCAACAAACATCCCCACCTGTCCCTATATTTCCCTACCACCTACCTATACTAGTGACAATTTATAATGGCCAATTTACCTATCAACCTGCAAGTCTTTTGGCTTGTGGGAGGAAACCGGAGCACCCGGAGAAAACCCACGCAGACACAGGGAGAACTTGCAAACTCCACACAGGCAGTACCCGGAATCGAACCCGGGTCCCTGGAGCTGTGAGGCTGCGGTGCTAACCACTGCGCCACTGTGCCGATTTGGAGGAAAATGTAGCTGGTCTGATTTGTAAGTTTGCAGATGACACAAAGGTTGGTGGAGTTGCCGATAATGATGATGATTGTCAGAGGATACAGCAGAATATAGATCGGTTGGAGACTTGGGCAGAGAAATGGCAGATGGAGTTTAATCCGGACAAATGTGAGGTAATGCATTTTGGAAGGTCTAATGCAGGTGGGAGGTATACAGTAACGGCAGAACCCTTAGGACTATTGACAGACAGAGAGATCTGGGCGTACAGGTCCACAGGTCACTGAAAGTGGCAACGCAGGTGGACAAGGGTGTCAAGAAGGCATACGGCATGCTTGCCTTCATCGGTCGGGGCATAGAGTATAAAAATTGGCAAGTCATGTTGCAGCTGTACAGAACCTTAGTTCGGTCACACTTAGAATATTGCGTGCAATTCTGGTCGCCACTCTACCAGAAGGACGTGGAGGCTTTGGAGAGGGTACAGAGGAGGTTTACCAGCATGTTGCCTGGTCTAGAGGGCATTAGCTATGAGGAGAGGGTGGAAAAATCCGAATTGTTTTCACTGGAACGACGGAGGTGAAGGGGCGACATGATAGAGGTTCACAAAGATATGAGCGGCATGGACAGAGTGGATCGTCCGATGCTTTTTCCCAGGGTGGAAGAGTCAGTTACTAGTGGACATAGGTTTAAGGTGCGAGGGGCAAAGTTTAGAGGGGATGTGCGACGCACTTTTTTACACAGAGGGTTGTGAGTGCCTGGAACCTGCTGCCAGGGGAGGTGGTGGAAGCAAATACGATAGCGACGTTTAAGAGTCATCTTGACAAATACATGAATAGGAAGCGACTGGAGGGATATGGGCCCCGGAAGTGCTGAATGTGTTAGTTTAGGCAAGCATCAAGACCGGCGCAGGCTTGGAGGGCCGAATGGCCTGTTCATGTGCAGTTTTGTTCTTTGTTCTTTGTTCTTAAGCAGGGTTCAATCAGGCTCTGCTTGCAGCTGCACCTTGTTAATCAGAGAAGTGGCTTAAACAGGTTTTCAGGGGCTAGAGTCAGTCAGTATAAAAGTGAGCCATCTTACGTCCTGACTTTGTTTGCACTACAGTGCTAACTTGGGTTGCATTAGAGTGCTACAGTGGAAGTTTGGTAACTGAGGAAGTTCGGTAAGGAGGGAGCGTGGATGTCCTTTCATTTCTTACCTGACCTCAGAGTGAGGGAAACCAAGAGCTTCCAAAGAGCACAGCTGACTGGGAGAAGACTTGGAGGGTGGAATTCCGGACCGGTAATTCTCAACTCCTCACCTCTGGTAAAAAAAACTGAGTGACGTCACAGGAAACCTGTGAACTTATTGGCTGGAATGGATTTTGTTTACGGAATTTGAAAATAAAACATTGATAGAAATTGATTAAAACCCTAATTAACTAATTAAGTAGAGTAACTAAACCAGAGGGAGGAGATTACTGTATTTAGTTAGCATTTAATATTTATAGCAGGAATCTAGCACTGAGGACCATAAAGTTAATTATATCAATTTAGTGAGGATTTAATAAGTATTTATTTTAAATTAATTTATTGATTAGTGCTAGAAATGCCAGTTAGAGTGTTGAAGTGCTTCACCTGTGAGATGTGGGAGGTCCGTGACGCTTCCAGCGTTCCGTACGACTACATCTGTAGGAAGTGTACCCAGTGCAGCTCCTCACCGACCATATGGATAGGTTGGAGCGGCAACTGGATGCACTTAGGAGCATGCAGGTGGCAGAAAGTGTCATAGATAGGAGTTTTAAAGAAGTGATAACACCCAAGGTACAGGCAGATAGATGGGTGACCGCTAGAAGGGGCAGACAGTCAGTGCAGCTATCCCCCTCTCTAACAGGTATACAGTTTTGCATGCTGTTGGGGGGCATGGCCTATCAGGGGAAAACAGCAGCAGCCAGAGCAGTGGCACCATGGCTGGCACTGCTGTTCAGCAGAGAGGAACAAAGCGCAGAAGAGCAATAGTTATAGGGGACTCTATAGTCAGGGGCACAGATAGGCGCTTCTGTGGACGTGAAAGAGACTCCAGGATAATATCTTGGCTCCCTGGTGCCAGGATCAAGGATGGCTCTGAACAGGCAGGGGACATTCTGAAGGGGGTGGGTGAACAGCCAGAGGTTGTGGTACACATCGTTACCAATGACTTAGGCAGGATGAGTGACAATATCTTGCGAGGGGGACTTTAGGGAGTTACGTAGAAAGTTAAAAGACAGGACCTCCAGGGTTGTAATCTCAGGATTACTCCCTGTGCCACATGCCAGTGAGGCTAGACATAGGAAGATAGTGCAGCTAAACACGTGGCTGTTCAGCTGGTGTAGGAGGGAGGGTTTCAGATATCTGGATCATTGGGATCTCTTCCAGTACAGGTGAGACCTGTACAAGAAGGACGGGTTGTATCTAAACTGGAGGGGCACAGAAATCCAGGCTGCGAGGTTTGCGAGCGTCACTCAGGAGGGTTTAAAGTAGTGTGGCAGGGGGTTGGGAACCAGAGTATTCGAACAGCAAGTGAAATAAATGAGGGGGAACTAGTAAATAAGGCCAGTAAGGCCAAGAGGAAGAGCAGGCAGGGAGATGTTGCAGAGCACAGCGGGATTGGTGGTCTGAAGTGCACTTGTTTCAATGTGAGAAATATAACAGGTAAGGCAGATGAACTTAGAGCTTGGATTAGTACTTGGAACTATGATGTTGTTGCTATTACAGAGACTTGGTTGAGGGAAGGACAGGATTGGCAGCTATATGTTCCAGGATTTAGAAGCTTCAGGCGGGATAGAGGGGGATGTCAAAGGTGTGGCGGAGTTGCATTACTTGTTAAGGAGAATATCACAGCTGTACTGTGGGAGGACATCTCGGAGGGGTCGTACAGCAAGGCAATATGGCGGAGCTCAGGAATAGGAAGGGTGCAGTCACGATGTTGAGGATTTTCGACAGGCCTCTCAACAGCCAGCGGGAGGTATAGGAGCAGACATGTTCACAGATTTTGGAATGATGCAACGGTAACAGGGTTGTAGTGGTAGCTGATTTTAACTTCCCCTATATTGACTGGAACTCACATAGTGCGAGGGGCTTGGATGGGGCAGAGTTTGTAAGGAACATCCAGGAAGGCTTCTTGAAACAATATGTAGATAGTCTAACTAGGAATGGGGCCATACAAGACCTGGTATTGGGGAATGAGCCAGGCAAGCTGGTCGAAGTTTCAGTAGCGGAGCATTTTGGGAACAGTGACCATAATTCCACAAGTTTTAAGGTATTTGTGGATAAGGATAAGAGTAGTCCTCGGGTGAAGGTGCTAAATTGGGGGAAGGCTAATTACAACAATATTTGGCAGGAATTGAAGGATTTCGATTTGGGGTGGCTGTTTGAGGGTAAATCAACATCTGACATGTGGGAGTCTTTCAAACGTCAGTTAATCAATTTCCAGGACCAGCATGTTTCTGTGAGGAAGTCGGATAATTTTGGCAAGTTTGGGGAATCTTGGATAATGCGGGATATTGTGAGCCTACTCAAAAAGAAAAGGGAAGCATTCATAAGGGCTGTAAGGCGAGGAACAGACAAATCCCTTGAGGAATATAAAGACAGTAGGAAGGGACTTAAGCAAGGAGTCAGGAGGGCTAAAAGCGGTCATGAAAACTCAATGGCAAACAGGGTTAAGGAAAATTCCAAGGCTTTTCATACGTATATAAAGAGCAAGAGGGTAACTAGGGAAAGGGTTGGCCCACTCAAGGACAGAAAAGGGAATCTATGGGTGGAGCCAGAGGAAATGGGCGGGGTACTAAATGAGTACATTGCATCAGTATTTACCAAAAAGAAGGATGTGGTGAATGATGAAACTAGGGAAGGGAGTGAAGAGAGTCTCAGTCATCTCATTATCAACAAGGAAGAGGTGTTGGGTGCCTGGCAAAGCATTAAGGTAGATAATTCCCCAGGGCCTGATGGGATCTACCCCAGAATACTGAGGGAGGCAAGGGAAGAAATTGCTGGGGCCTTGACAGAAATCTTTGCATCCTCATTGGCTACAGGTGAGGTCCCAGAGAACTGGAGATGAGCCAATGTTGTTCCTTTGTTTAAAAAGGGTAGCAAATATAATCCAGGAAATTATAGGCCGGTAGCCTTACATCAGTGGTAGCGAAATTATTAGAGAGGATTCTTCGGGACAGGATTTACTCCCATTTGGAAACAAACGAGCTTATTAGCGAGAGGCACCATGGTTTTATGAAGGGGAGGTCGTGCCTCACTAATTTCATTGAGTTTTTTGAGGAAGTGACGAAGATAATTGATGAAGGAAGGGCAGTGGATGTTATCCATATGGACTTCAGTAAAGTCTTTGATAGGTCATTCATGGCAGACAGGTACAAAAGGTGAAGTCACAACGGATCAGAGGAGAGCTGTTAAGATGGATACAGAACTGGCTCTGTCATAGAAGACAGAGTGTAGCAGTGGAAGGGTACTTTTCAGAATGGTGGGATGTGACCAGTGGTGTTCCACAGGGATCAGTGCTGGGACCTTTGCTGTTTGTAGTATATGTAAATGATTTGGAAGAAAATGTAGCTGGTCTGATTAGTAAGTTTGCGGACGACACAAATGTTGGTGGAGTTGCGGATAAGGATGAGGATTGTCAGAGATACAGCAGGATATAGATCGGTTGGAGTCTTGGGCGAAGAAATAGCAGATGGAGGTTAATCCGGACAAATGTGAGGTAATGAATTTTGGAAGGTCTAATGCAGGTGGGAAGTATGCAACAAATGCCAGAACCCTTAGGAGTATTGACAGGCAGGGAGATCTGGGTGTACAGGTCCACATGTCACTGAAAGTGGCAACGCAGGGGGATAAGGTAGTCATGAAGGCATACGGCATGCTTGCCTTCATAGGTCGGGGCATAGAGTATAAAAATTGACAAGTCATGCTGCAGCTGTCCAGAACTTTTGTTAGGCCAAACTTACAATATTGCGTGTAATTCTGGTCGCCACACTACCAGAAGGACGTGGAGGCTTTGGAGAGGGTACAGAGGAGGTTTACCAGGATGTTACCTAGTCTGGAGGGCATTAGCCATGAGGAGAGGTTGGATAAACTCGGATTGTTTTCACTGGAACGACGGAGGTGGAGGGGCGACATGATGTTTACAAAGTTATGAGCCGTATAGACAGAGTGGATAGTCAGGAGCTTTTTTCCCATGGTGGAAGAGTCAGTTACGAGGGGACCTGGTTTTAAGGTGAGAGGTGCAAAGTTTAGAGGGAATGTGCGAGGCAAGCTCTTTACACACTGGGTGGTGAATGCCTGGAACTTGCTGCCGGCGGAGGTGGTGGAAGCAGGTCCGATAGCGACTTTTAAGAGGCATCTTGTCAAATACGTGTACAGGATGGGAATAGAGGGATACAGTCCCCGGAATAGCAGAAGGTTTTAGTCTAGTCAGGCATCAAGATCGGCGCATGCTTGGAGGGTCGAATGGCCTGTTCCTGCGCCATGCAGTTCTTTGTTCTTTGTTCTTTGACTGCTCTGTGCCACACAGTGTAGACCACAGCTCGGACAATGAACGATTCTGGTCACCACATTACAGTAAGCATGAGATCACATTAGAGATGGCGGGGAGGAGATTTACAGAGGATGCTTCTGGGATTGGCTTTCAACGATCAGGGAAGATTGGCTAGGCTGGGGATGTTGTCTTTGGAATAGAGAAGGATGAGGGAGAGATTCAATTAAGGTGTACTTAGTTATGAAGTCCCTGCACAGAGTGAATGGGAAGGATTTGTTTCCCTCAACACAGAAGCCAGTAATCAGGGTAGATAGACTTAAAGTAATTGGTGGAAGGATTAGAGGGGAGTTAAGGAGAAATGTTTTCACCCAGAGGTTGATGGGTATCTGGAACCATTTGCCTGAAACAATGGTCGAGGTGGATACCCTCATTCCATTTAAGGTGATGTAACCTACAGGACTACATACGGCGGGATTGGTTTAAATAGCCAGTTTGTGGCTGGCACACACATGATGGGCAGAATGGCCTCCTCATTTGCTCTAAATTTGAATTATCCTATATTTCCATGCTGCATCAGTTTGGTGTGCTATACTAGTTTGAGGAGCTGTGTTACTTTGAGGTGTTGTGCTAGTATGAGGTATTTGCTTGAGATACTGTATTAACATAAAGTGCTGCATTATCTTGAGAGGCTGTGTTTGACTGTGAGGGGCGTAAGGTAAGGTAAGGTATTAGCTTCAGGACATAACTAGCTTCAGTTGAACTATTATTTTGAGTTGTATTTGTTTGAGATGCCGCTTCAATTGCAGGGGCTGCATGAGCTTGAAAGTCGGCTTCGGTTGAAGGGGCTTTAACAGTTGGACGGGTTGTACCTGTTGAATCTTCTGTCTTACCTGAGTTGTTCTGTTGGTGCAAAAAGTTGTATTAGTTTGAGGTGCTGTATTAGATTCAGAGGTTGTGCCAGTTTGTTGTGTTGATTAGTGTTAGTTACTATATTAGTTGAATTCTGTAATACATTGTCATAAATATTCCACTTTAATAATGGAACTGAATGACCATAGTTAAACGGGACAGCCGCATCTGAGATTGCAGTAGAGCAGCCCTGAGAGACATTCTAAATTTTGGAATTTAAGTACTCAGTGGCAGCAGTCGAGGGGAGACGGTGGCATAGTGATAATGTCACTGGAATAATAATCCAAAGCCAAGGATGATGCTCTGGGTGCCTTGGGATCGAATCCCATCGCAACAGACGGTGAAGTATGAATTCAATTATTAATCTGTAACCAAAAATTAATTGTCGGTTGCTGTAAAAAAGAAAAAAAATCGGGCTCATTCACATCTTGACCTGGTCTGGCCTGCATGCGACTCCAGACCGAAATAATGTGGTTGACTCTTAAATGGCCTAGCAAGCCACACAGTTCAAGAGCAATTAGGGGTGAACAATAAATATCAGCCAGTATCCCACAAACGAATATATATATACAAAATGAAATCGATTGATGGTGTTTGAAGGAACAACTTAATTGTTGGGAGAAAGCGCGTTCAAAACTTCATTAGTTAATTAACGTGACAAGAATTGTCCACTCTTTGCAGCTTTCCAAATCAAATGTTCCACTGTGGTTACTGTACCTTACTCAGTACAACTCTTCAGTGACTGAAATTTCGATAAGGTGTTCCACTTCGTTTTGTGAGCCAGACGCTGTTCATATCTGTATTATTATATTTTATCACAGCAGAGACTTAACTCGATTTTGTAATCTGTTGGTTCAATTAAAAAAAAAACAGTCTGAATGATGTTGCAACTTCAATATCCCCAAGGAGATCCCATAGGGTATAAATTGCAGACTCTGGGAATGTTTTGCCTTAGAGTTTAATCCAGAGAGGCTGCCTGCAGCACAAAGGGACACACCATTTCACACAGAAAATGAAGGAAACATTTTACACTATCAGGAAAATATCTTACCTGATCTTCACTGGCATTGGTGTTCCTGGTAAGTGATGATCAACATTGAAGTTATGTAGGTCTGTGCATGGCCTGCTGTCTGGTATATTGGGGTGACTGATAACGTTAGATGGTGATTTAGTGGTCACCGTTATACAGAAAACTGGAAAGGTAACATATGACTTTATTAACTCAAATATCTTGAATTATCTCTGTAGCTTTGTTAAAAATCGCTAAGTAACTCACAGGCATTCCGAAATATCAAGCTATTGCGTTTAGGTGAATATCTTGTACTGTTAAATTAAACAAACTGAAGGCAAATTTCTCAGTAAAGATATTATTTGGAGTATCATTCAGTGTGATATCATACTAAATGTAGGTCACTCAACGAAGTGTAGCACCTGACTGCAGCGAACATGGGAATATATGTCAGTATAGAATTGGAGTGTGTGTGGGTCAGCAACAGGAGTGGAACACCTGATCCCAGTGACTATGTGTTGCTGAGAATTTCTGCCACTGTGGCATTGCACTGATTTTGGGTGACTAACCGGATTGGAACACAAGACACAACTGAAAATGCATTGCTGGGTGCGTCTGTTAATGTAGATGTGTACTTTCTGTTGTCGCCAACCGGTGAGAAAACCCACTCAGAGTGGCCATGCATTATTGGGAGCGTCTGTCACTGTACAATTGTACTGACTGTGGGTCACTAACCAGAGTGAAACACCTGACACAACTGATAATGTAGTAGTGGGAGCATATGCCAATGCAGATTTGTACTGAGTGTGGCTCACAAACCGGAGTGAAACACCTGTTCCCAGCGAGCATCTGTCACTGGGAGTATCCATCACGGTAGAATTGTACTGAGCTTGGGTCACTCGTCAGACAGGAACACATGATCCCAGTGGCTATGTATTCCTGTATTCCTGGGAGTATCTTTCACTACAGAATTGTTTTCAGTGTGGGTGTCTCTATCCAGAATGGAAAACCTGAATACAGTGACCAGGTATCACTGGAAGTATTTTTCTGTGCAGAATTGCACTGAGTTTGATCACATTCCAGATTTGTACACCTGATTCATGGAGTTGAACACCTAAACGAGTGACCATGTATTACTGAGAGTAGCTGTCACAGTATAATTTTACTCAATGTTGTACACTGACCAATGTGGAACAGCTAATCCCTGTGCGCGTTTATTACAGTGGGTATGTGTCACTGCAAAATTGTACTGAGCTTTTGTCACTAACTGGAAAGAAACAGCTGATTACATTGACAACACATTGCAGGAAGTATCTGTCAATGTGGAATTGCACAGTGTGTGGGTCACCAGATGGAGTGAAACACTTTATACCAGTGATAATGTATCATTGGGAATACCTGTCACTGCAGAATATTTCTGTCTGTGGGTCACGAAACGGGGTTAAACCCATGACCATAGTGACCAGTTATTACCAGGAGTATCAGTTACTATCGAATTGTAATCAATTTGGATCACTAACGGGAGTGGATCACCTGATCCTAGTCATTATGTATTACTGGGGATATCTGTTAGTATAGAATTTAACTGAGTTTGAGTCGCTTACAAGAGCTGTACACGTGATCCCAGAGGCCCTGCATCTCTGGAAGTATCTTTCACTGCAGAATTCTGCTGAGTGTTTGTGTCACTAACTAGGATGAAACACCTGATACAAAAACAAGAAATGCTGGATTCACTCAGCAGGTCTGGCAGCATCTGTGGAAAGAGAAGCAGAGTTAACGAAGGGTCACTGACCCGAAACGTTAACTCTGCTTCTCTTTCCACAGATGCTGCCAGACCTGCTGAGTGAATCCAGAATTTCTTGTTTTTGTTTCAGATTTCCAGCATCCGCAGTATTTTGCTTTTATTTTAGTGAAACACCTGATCACAGTGATCAAATATTAATAGGAATCTCTGCCACTGTAGAACAGCACTGAGTGTGAGTCACTAACCAGAGTGCAACACTTCATCGCAGTGGCCATGTATTATTGAGAGTAGCTGTCAAGGTGGAATTGTACTGAGTGTGGGTCACTAACAGGTGAGGAAAACCTAATCCCAGTGGCCATGTATTACTGGAGTATTGGTCACTGTAGAATGGTCCCGAATGTGGGTCACTAACCAGTGAGAAATACCTAATCCCAGTGATCATGTATTGCTGGGAGTATTGGTCACTGGAGAACTGTCCTGCATGTGAGTCAAGAACCAGAGTGAAACAGCTTAGCACAGTGGCCTGTATTGGTGGGAGCATCTGTCACTGTAGAATTGTACTGACTGTGGGCCACTAACGGGAGTGGAACTCCTGAACCCAGTGGCTATGTAGTACTAAGAATATCTGTCAATGTAGAATTTCAGATAGTGCCTGTAACTAACCGGGGTGGAACACCTGATCCCAGTGAACATGTATCACATGGTATAGCTATTGCTGTGAATTTTACTGTGTGGGGGTCACTAAGTTTCGTAGAACACCGGATCCTATTGAACATGTATGAATGGGAGTGCCCGTCACTGTAGAATTTTAGTGACTGTTGGTGATTAAGCAGAATGGAACACCTGACCCCAGTGGCCATTTATCATGGCACGATCTCTCACTGCAGAACTACACTGCGTGTGGATCATTAACCGGAGAGGAACATCTGATCCCAGTGACCATGTACTACTGGGAGTATCTGTCACGGTAAAAATTTATTGAGTGTGTGTCAATTACTCCTATTCATGCTAAAATCCTGCCCTTCCTGTCTGGATCACACACAGAGAATGTTTGATCAGTTACTTTACAGTTTCTTTTCTCTTCTCTCTCATGCAGTTAATTTACTGGCGATTGGGTTGCTGTCCCGGGGCAAGTGCGGACTCTCCACCTGCACCACTCGCTACCTGGTGGCCATGGCAATGGCGGATCTACTGGTCATTATCTCTGAGGTCATACTGTGGCGGATCAGTTATTATTATTTCCCGGGATCTTTCCTGGACATCACCCCTGTGTGTAGTGTTATCGCTGTTCGAAGTCGTACAGCCACAGACTGTTCTTTCCTGTTTACCGTCACTTTCTCCTTTGATCGACTTGTGGCTATTTCTTGCCAGGAGCTGAATATTAAATATTGCACCAAGAAAACTGCAGGTGCGGTTCTAGCAACAAGCTGCATTCTGCTCTGTTTAAAAAACGTTTTCTTCTACTGTACATTTGAACCTAGAGAGATAATTGACAACGTGCCGTGGGACTGTTATACAAATCCAAGCTATTATACTGCACCCGGATGGGTGGGATTTGACTGGTTTGCTGTGGTTTTAACCCCATTGCTACCATTCGCTTTAATCCTGTTGCTCAACGCTCTGACAATCAGACACGTTTTAATGGCCAGTCGAGTCCGGAAGGGACTGAAGTGTCAGAGCAGGGGAGAAAATCACACTGATCCAGAGATGGAGAGCAGAAGGAGGTCTATGATTTTACTCTTCAGCATATCCGGCAGCTTCATACTTCTGTGGTTGGTGTATGTTATGGATTTCTTATATTATAACATTACAGGAACAGATCACAGCGATTACACCGATTCTGAATACATATTTGGAGAAGTTGGATTTTTGTTGCGGACTTTAAGTTGCTGCATAAACACATTTATTTATATGGCGACTCAGTCCAAATTCAGAGAGCAGATCAAAAATGCAATGTAATATCTAGTTACATCAATTATTCAATTGATGAATAAGCAAAACAACTGAGAGCAGTCCAGAGGCCTGTCCCAGTGTTTTCATTTACTGAATGTAATATTAATCTCAATACTTATATCAACTGAATGACAGCAGGAATCACGAAGATGTCGCTGGTAAGGGACATGAGGTGATTACCGGACGAGAAGAAGGAAAAGGTCAGGAGAAGTGAAAAACGCAAAAGAACTGGGAGCGTCGGGCATGTTCGCTGACAGTTGGAGGACTGAATGTACATTGGCAGGAGGAGTCAGAAACGCCAAGGAACTAGCTTTCCTGGAACTCCAAGTTTCAATCCTTCTAATCACGTTTTTACCCCTTTCACTGTACTGAAACGGCTCTCAGTAAAGTCACAAATGACATCCCATGTGATATTGAAAAGTTTAAACTTTCCCCCCTCGTCCTTCTCGACCTGTCGGCAGCCCGGTTGACCACACCATCTTCCTCCAACGTCTCTTCACTGCCGTCCATCAGGCTGGGACTGCACTCACCTGGTTCCATTCTTACCTCTCCAGTCGGAGCTAGACAATCACCTTCAAAGTCTTCTCTTCCTGCTCCTGCACTTTTACCTCTGTGGGTACCCTAGGATCGATCCTTGACCCCTCGCATTTTTAAATCCATGCTGCCCCTCAATGACATCATCCAAGAAGCGCAGCATTAATTTTCACAAGTACACTGACGTCACCCAGCAGTACATAGAGTATAAAAATTGGCAAGTCATGTTGCAGCTGTACAGAACCTTAGTTAGGCCACACTTAGAATATTGCGTGCAATTCTGGTCGCCACACTACCAAAAGGACGTGGAGGTTTTGGAGAGGGTACAGAGGAGGTATACCAGGATGTTGCCTGGTCTGGAGGGCATTAGCTATGAGGAGAGGTTGGAAAAATTCCGATTGTTTTCACTCGAACGACGGAGGTGCAGGGGCGACATGATAGAGGTTTACAAAGTTATGAGCGGTATGGACAGAGTGGATAGTCAGAAGCTTTTTCCCAGGGTGGAACAGTTAGTTACTAGGGGACTTATGTTTAAGGTGCGAGGGGCAAAGTTTAGAGGGGATGTGTGAGGCAAGTTTTTTACACAGAGGGTGGTGAGTGCCTGGAACTTGCTGCCAGGGGAGGTGTTGGAAGCAGATACGATAGCGACGTTTAAGCGACAGCTTGACAAATATATGAATTGGAATGGAATAGAGGGATATGGGCCCCGGAAGTGCAGAAGGTGTTAGTTTCGGCAGGCATCAAGATCGGCGCAGGCTTGGCGGGCCGAATGGCCTGTTCCTGTGCTGTACTGTTCTTTGTTCTTTGTTCTTTGTACATCAGCAAACCTCACTATTGCTAAGTTGTCCGCCTGGTCAAAACAACATCCAGTACTGGATGAGCAAAAACAAATCCTAAAATTAAATATTGGAAACACTTTCGACATTGATTTTGGTCCCTGCTTCAAGCTCCTTTCCCTAGCTATCGATTCCATCTTTCTCCATGACCGCAGTATGTTTGCAGACTTGGTGTCAGATTTGTTCTTGAGGTGAGTTTCTGTTTCTGAGGTGAGTTCACTTCAACATTAAAACCACCTATTCATACCTCCATAACATTGCCCGAATTCATCCATGGCTCTGCTCATCTGCTGCTGAAGCTCTCCTTCATGATTTTGGCTACATCTACACTTGACTATTCGAACACGCTGCTAGCTGATCTCCCACATGCTACTCTCCAAAAACTTGAGGTCATGCAAAACTATGCTGCCCGTATCTTTGCTCGCATCAATTCCTGTTCCCTTATCACCCCTGTGTTCGCTGACCTACATTGACACCCGGTCAAACAATGTCTTGATTTTAAAATTATCACCCTTGATTTCAAATCCCTGCATGGTCTCACCCTTCCTTATCTCCGTAAACTTCTCCAGAGCCACAACCCTGCCATATATCAGCGCTTCCCTAATACTGTCCTCTTGTGAATCCCTGATTTTAATCACTCCACCATTTGTGGTCGCACTTTTAGTTGACCAGGCCATCGCGTCTGCAATTTTCTCCCTGCACATCTCCGGCTGTCCACCTTGATTTCCTCCTTTACATCTTTCCTTAAAAACAAACTATTTGGTGAAGCTTTTGTTCAGCTAATCTAACATTTCCTTATGTTTCTCCGTGCCACATCCTATTTGATAACGCTCCTGTGAAGCGCCCTGGAATGTTTTTTTATGTTAAAAGCGTTATGTAAAAATAAGAAATGTTACAACTAAGGTGGGAGGATTGCACTATTAATTCAGTCTTATTTCTACACCAGTCACAACATTTTTAAAAAATGTTCCCACTTACCGAAACAGTCAATCAATACACTACTTTCCCAGAATGGAACACACTAACCAGGTCTATTTACTGAAGGGCAAAAATGTATTATAAAGCAGGTCTTAGGATCACATATTTCAATAATTAAAAAAATCCAACATTTCATTTTGAAAAAGTCCCATTTCTACCTTAAACAAATGTTAAAGTCCCTTTTTAACTTAATTCCTTTACACTCACGCACAACACATCGATTCAATAGATTTCATTCAATTAACCGAAAATGAAACAAAAAAGGTATCTTGGAAAACAGCACTATTTCAGACAAAAACACATGGACACATCACTTCCCCACCACTGACGAGAAACATCAGATGAGACACTCTGGCTCAATCTGGCCACAGTCCAATCTCCGAGGACATGCAGACAGGTCACAAGAATCTTCCATATCAGTTCTTTTCAGACGACGTTGAGAATTATTTTGAACAGGTTTCGTCAAATACAGGAAACAGGATGGAAGTTTCTGGAAAGTGAGTGGGGTTGTGGTCTTCTGTCCTTTTTAAACACCTCAGCAGCACTTGACTTTATCTCCTTCCGGAAGGTAAAACACACAAACACACTGACTGACAAAAAAAGATTGTCAGATTTTTTTTTTCTGAGCCGATCCCACGTGCTCTGCTACTACTGGGTTTGTCCAATCGAATGAGTGCTTGTCATGTTTCTGCCCATTTCCCTGGTTTCTGGTGCATTTCCAACCCAGACCATGTGACCACCAGCAATACTGTTGCCAATCTGGATCCCTCAGTGTCCTATTGATGGCTTCCTTTAAAAAAAAATGCTTTGACGTTTATTCAGTTTAACCACAATTACCGTTAAAATATTTTTAAGATTACAGAATCATTTTCATAACACCTCCATCCTCGGAGGAATGAAACATCATATTTAATTGCATTTCGGTACAACGTGTAGGAAGATAGAAAACACATTTTACAACTAATACACATTCAATCTTTTCTTGTCGTCAATAAAAATCTATTCCATACTCTCTTTTCATTCAATTATTTGAACAAAGTTCGATTCTCGATAAAACATCTGCAACAACATTAATTTTACCTGCAATGTTAATAATCCTTAAGTGATAACGTTACAATAGTATTATCCATTGGAATAATCTGGCATTCTGATATATTTTTTCCACAAAGGTTAGGAGGTTGTGATCAGTATATACCAATGTCTCTCTGTTGTCGTGGCGAGCATAGATTTCAAAATGCTTCAGAGCCAATAACAGAACTAAGTTTTCTTTTTACACTATGGAATATCGTTTTGATGCGAATTTAGATTTTTGAAAATGTATCCCACTGGCCTTTCTTTTCCCATTTTATCATTTGCAACATGACTCCACTGACCCCTAGGTCGCTAGCTTCAATTACTACCTTGAAGGACGTAATAAAGTTCAGAGCAGACAACACTGCTTAATCAATCAAACAGCTCTCCACTGGGTCCTGAGCTGGAGACAAATGTTTCCCCACCAGAATTTCACTGAAGTCAATACCACACTTTTCACTAATTCCAGCTTTCTAATCTGGCATTCTCTTTCTCTTTCCTTTACCTGAAGTTCAAGCTTTTCATTGTCAATTCTTTCTCAAGCTCAAGTTACTACTTAATTATTTTTCCTGCTCAATTGTTTTCATCTGTAACTGCATTTTAGCTAATTGAACTGCATTACACCCGGTTTTCTTTGTTCTCCTTCCTCCAATTCAAAATGTTGTGCTATTACTGCAATTACGTCTGTTTCCTTCGCCCCTGGTTGGAACTCTAATGCCCACAGATCATTCAAATGCCTTAGTTGAATTTTGCAGAAGCATCTGAAAGAAATGAGGGATAGATTTACTTCTGTGGAAAAAGCATAGCAACTGTTAAAGACATTCCATTGGTTTAAACTTTGCTCTATTGCACAAGAAACCTGGTTCTTTTCTCACTTTTCCATTTATTGTTACCCCACGTACAATTGTATGTCATCGGCCATGGGTTTATCCCAGACCAGCCCACAATTAAATATGTTAAGACTGAGGTGGGAGCAGTGCACTATTAATACAGTCCCACTTCTCCAAAGCACACAACATACTTTTTAAAGTTTTCCCATTTATTGAAACAGTCAATCAGATAGACTATCTTCCACAGAATAGAGCACACTAACACGATTTATTTACTGAACAGCGAAATTAGCTACATAATAAAAAGGTCTGAATTAATAATGAAAAAAGCAACATTAGAAATATTAATTTGAAAAAGAATCCAACTCAAATATTAAAAGTCCCTTTTCTTTCATAACCAAATGTTAAAGTCCTTCCTTTATATCTTAGAACGTTCACAATCACAAAGACACACACATGCACACACCGTTTCGCCACAAATATATATATATATATATATATAAATCCCTGAAAGTTGCTACCCAGGTTAATAGGGCAGTTAAGAAGGCATATGGTGTGTTAGCTTTTATTAGTAGGGGGATCGAGTTTCGGAGCCACGAGGTCATGCTGCAGCTGACAAAACTCTGGTGAGGCCGCACCTGGAGTATTGCGTGCAGTTCTGGTCACCGCATTATAGAAAGGATGTGGAAGCTATGGAAAGGGTGCAGAGGAGATTTACCAGGATGTTGCCGGGTATGGAGGGAAGGTCTTACGAGGAAAGGCTGAGGGACTTGAGGTTGTTTTCGTTGGAGAGAAGGAGGAGAAGAGGTGACTTAATAGAGACATATAAGATAATCAGAGGGTTAGATAGAATGGATAGTGAGAGTCTTTTTCCTCGGATGGTGATGGCAAACACGAGGGGACATAGCTTTAAGTTTAGGGGTGATAGATATAGGACAGATGTTAGAGGTAGTTTCTTTACTCAAGAGTAGTAGGGGCGTGGAACGCCCTGCCTGCAACAGTAGTAGACTCGCCAACTTTAAGGGCATTTAAGTGGTCATTGGATAGACTTATGGATGAAAATGGAATAGTGTAGGTCAGATTGTTTCACAGGTCGGTGCAACATCGAGGGCCGAAGGGCCTGTACTGCGCTGTAATGTTCTAATTCTAATTCTAATATGTAAGGGATTTTTGGATCAGAACTCTATTACATACAACAAAACACCGGGCAGATCAGTTGTCCACCGCTGAAGAAAAATAGGAGATGAGACACGCTGCATCAAACTGGCACACAGACCAACCTCCGAGTACACGCAGACAGGTCACTAGAATCTTCCACACACAGTTCTTTTTAGGGGATGTTGATAATTATTTTAGCAGGCTTTCTTCAAATACAGGGAACAAGATGAATCGACACAGTGGACTTCACAGGGTCTTTTCTTGGGATTTTCCATAAAGCGAGCTGTGTTGTGGTCTTCTGTTCTTTTGCTGAAAGTTCATGAGCACGTGACTTTATCTCCTTCCAGAAGGTGAAATATAAACACCTTGAATGACAAGCAAAAAGCTTGCCAGCTTTTGCCTCTGCCCATCCCAGGTGCTCTGCTACTACTGGGCTTGTCCAATTAAAGGAGCACTTGTCACATTTCTGCCCTTGTTACCAGGGTTTCCAGTCCATCCCCAACCCAAGCCATGTGATAACCAGAAACATTGCTGCCAATCCGGCTCCCTCAGTGTCCTCTAATGGCTTCTTTAAAAAAAATGCTTGCTCCAACATTGAATCAGTTTAACTATAAATTCCATTGAAAATATGTTTTTTTTTTAACAAAACAGAATCACTTTCATGACAGTTGTTTTGTTGTTTCCTAATGTGATGGTGGGGGCAGGAATTTCATCATCCAGGTTGAAGTTTCCCTGATGTACTGGAACAATGGCAAAGAGGCCTGGAGGCAACGCCCAGAGAATGTACCAAGACAGTAAGGAGTGGAAGACATGCCCATTACGGTTAGCTTGCAGCTCATCATCAGGTGAGAATTGCTTCCTGAGCTTTTTAACGGTTAAAAACTTTTACAAACGTGTCAGAACTTTTAAAGCGTTGAAATAATTCTACAACCTTCCGAAGGCAGATAAGAAATAGCCTAAAAAACCTTTTTTTAAAAGCAGCCGTGCATTTGAAAGATAGTGTTCAGATTACCGAAGTGAAATTAGCAGTTTTAAAAAAATACAGAGTAATTAATTAACTGTCTCGGGAAAAACACGGATCTACTTGCTGCCAAAAAAAAGGAAAATAGCAGCGCAAAAGGCGGATGGGAGGAGAAAGTATGAAAACTTTACTGATAAAAGTCTAATCACACTTCTCAATGAGGCGGAGATGAAGCATCTCTGGCTTATCGATAGCGCCAACTGTAGGGCACCCAGAAGGTTGAGCATGCTGTCAGCAGGCGGTCGCAGAGGCTGTGACTGTTAACTGCAGTCTTCCACAGACCACAGAGTATGCTACCATACATTGAGGGTTTTGACGCAATTTGTGTCAGAGTTTGTTCAGTTCTTTGAAAAGGATCCCTTTAAAGATCATTCACAGGTTACTGAAAAATAAAAAGCTGGTTACGGATGGGTTGTTCACGGTGACATTATGTCAAATAGTTGTATAATTCAGTTGGCAATGGAGACGGGCCACACTTAGTGCTTGTAAAATTCTCTGTACCCCACAGGGCTGAGTTGTGAAATTGCTTTCAGCGCCTGTCTCCTAACTAACTGCTGCTGGGCATGCCTTTGTGTAAGATTTGGTTTGGAAGTCACAGATACCCAAAAACGGGGATTGAAGTCACAGGCGTATTTCTAAAGTTGTTTCTTAAGAGACAGCTGTTTGAATATGATGATACATAAGCTAAGTACACAGAAAATACATACGAACAGAACAGGTTGAACGGTTTACCAATCCGAGATTGTACAATGAGAGAGAACGGTGGTGGCAGTCTTGCTGACAGGTGAGACAGGCAAGGTATTGAATGTCTCTTAGGTCCTCAGTCTTCTTGAGCTAGCCAAAATGTTAGGCTCCAGCTTAACACTCAGCTGAAGCTCAGCTTCGGGAAATTCCCCTTCTGTCCGAAGAAGACTGAAGATTTCCCTCCTGAACACTTGTTTAGATACGTCATTTCTAGGGGCTGATCAGTGTCTCTGGTCAATGATTTTTTTTTTTTTAATTCCAATTGTCCAATCACCAAGGGATAGGTAAACAAAGCAAATTCCACCTCTGCCCATCACTCTGCCCCGAACTCACTTTTCACCTTATCTTGTGTTTGGTACAGCGTGTAAATATCTGCCAGACAGTTGTGCAGAGAGAGTTTGAGGCTCCATCTAAACAGCTTTAGGAATGTCTTGTTCCAGATGCTGTGTTGGAGTTATGCCCTTGGCAGAGATAACACTCTTACATGGTCCTGTGTCTGTCAGCCCTGCTGACTGCTGTAGAATCTTTCTTCATGAGAAAAATAGATGGATAGAAAGATAGATAGATAGATAGATAGATAGATAGATAGATAGATAGATAGATAGATAGATAGATAGATAGATAGATAGATAAATAGATGCATAGATAGATGGATGGATAGACAGATAGATAGACAGATAGCTGGATGGATAGATAGATAGATAGATAGACAGACAAAGCTATTTCCAAAATAAAAATAGTTAATTTTCATCAGGTTTTGTGAGGTTATTAGACAGCCAGTTGTTGCATTTCGCACAGGCACAGTCACGGAACAGGGAAGCTGCAGGGGACAGTCGGTTGCTTTTTAATGTTTCCATTCGTGAGAGTGACCCTCTGGCATGGTTGAGGGGGAGCGTGATACCGATGCTATAATTGAATGATATTTGTTGTTTTTTGAGCCTGTAGATCAGCTTGCATCTTTAACTATTCTAATTAATTTCATTAACATGAACCATGAACTATCTTAATTTTACAACAGATCACAAAGCAGAAACTAGCTAATTAATATAATTGTAATAGTCTTGCGCTCAGCAGATCAGGTTTTCAACGTTCAGCAGGTAATTACCTCAAAAGCCATGCAATGCATATCTGCTACAATAAAAAAATGTCGCTTGTTTCAATTTCGATCTGTCCTGTTCTGTTATATGATTTCCTGGAGGAGGGAAAGAGATTTTTCCATAATCAATGTCCATTTGCACCAGCCTCCAGCTGCTCTCCATCTACCTTGAACACTGTAGAAGGAACTTTAATCTGTACATAACCCGGTTTATTTTTTAATCTGTATCTAGCGCTGTGCTGTCCCTGCCCTGGGAGTGTTTGCTGGGGCAGTGTAGAGGGAGCTTTACTCTGTATCTGACCCCTTTTTTTTGTTTACTTTGTACTGAAACCCGTTTTTTTTGTCTAAAGGGCCTTTATCTTCCAGGCCCCCTTGATTGACATTTTAAAATTACTTTATTAACGAAAGGATAAATAAAACAAAAACTCAAATTAAAATGCCATTGTTGGCGTCGACGATGCACTCCAGCCCCTACGGTGCCCACCGGTCGCGGAAGGCCTCAAGTGTGCCGGTGGCCGCCACATGCTGTTTCTCCAGGGACACCCGGGTGCGAACGTAAACGCGGAAGAGGGGCAGACATTCAGGGCAGACGGACCCTCCGACGGCCCGCAGCTTGGACCTGTGAATTGCCACCTTGGCCAGGCCCAGGAGCGGACCAACGAGGAGTGGCCCACACCCCTCACTCAAGGTACCCAAAGATCAGGAGCGTGGGGCTGAAGTTCAGGCAAAACCTGAGGAGCAGCACCTTCAAATACTCAAAGAGGGGCTGCAACCTCGCACACTCCATATATACGTGAACACAGACTCGTCCAGACTGCAGAAATTGCCAGCAGCCTGGGAGTCCATGAACCAACTTAAAAGTCTAGTGCAGGGGAATGCCCTGTGCAGCACCCTCCACCCGTGCCAAGTCTCCGATGTAAAGGGGGAGGACTCCCGCTTCGAGAGTCCTACATCGGTGTTTTCCGTCGCTGCCAGATGGCAACATGGACCACCAGGGTGTGTCCGGCTGGCAGACAAGGGCGAGGAAGTGTAGATTGTGTAGGAGAAGCTCGTAAAGGAAACGCCTCCGCGCTGATTAGAATGGCATGGAGGGCATTTCTGAGAGGTGGCACGGGTGGGACCGGGTCCAGAGGAGCGTTTCGGGGCCTGGGTCCGATGAGCAGAACTGGCCGAGCGGGGGTCAGCTCAGCCGGGAGCGCAGAGCGTTCCCGAGCCCCCTCGCCACTCGCACTGAGGGGCGTTCGGGGGCTTTGGCTACTCCGCTACCCGCTGGTCTATACCCGGAGTCGGACGCCCGGACAGCCGAGGCGCTCTCGTCCGTCGGCGGGGGAGTGCCCTGACTGAAACTGACAATGTTCAGACTCGAAATCCTTCTTTGGCCTCCTTATCTCGAGTAACAATGGTTAAGCGCCTGGAGGTTGTCAGTGGTGTGTGGAGCAGCGCCTGGAGTGGCGATAAAGCCAATTCCAGAGTGACAGGCTCTTCCACAGGTGCTGCAGAAAAATGTGTTCTCGGGGCTGTTGCACAGTTAGCCCCCCCTTGCGCTTTTGCCTTTTTTCCTGCCAACTGCTAAGTCTCTTTGACTCGTCACACTTTAGCCCCGCCTTTATGGCTGCCTGCCAGCTCTGGCGAACGCTGGCAATTGACTTCCACGACTTGTGATCAGTGTCACAGGACTTCATGTCGCGTTTGCAGAAGTCTTTGAAGCGCAGACATGGACGGCCCGTGGGTCTGATACCAGTGGCGAGCTCGCTGTACAATGTGTCTTTGGGGATCCTGCCATCTTCCATGCGGCTCACATGGCCATCCATCTGAAGTGCCGCTGACTCAGTAGACTGTATAAGCTGGGGATGTTGGCCGCCTCGAGGACTTCTGTGTTGCAGATACGGTCTTGCCACCTGATGCCAAGTATTGTCCGGAGGCAGCGAAGATGGAATGAATTGAGACGTCGCTCTTGGCTGACATACGTTCTCCAGGCCTCGCTGCCACAGAGCAAGGTACTGAGGACACAGTCTTGATGCACTCGAAATTTTGTGTCCGTGTCAGTGCGCCATTTTCCCACACTCTCTTGGCCACTATGGACATAGCAGTGGAAGCCTTTCCCATGCGCTTGTTGATTTTTGCATCTAGAGACAGGTTACTGGTGATAGTTGAGCCGAGGTAGGTGAACTGTTGAACCACTTCCAGAGCGTGGTCGCCAATACTGATGGATTGAGCAGATCTGACGTCCTGCCCCTTGATGTTCGTTTTCTTGAGTCCGATGGTGAGGAAAGATTCATTGCAGGCAGCCACAAACCTGTCGATGAGACTCTGCAGGCACTCTTCAGTGTGAGATGTTAAAGTAGCATCGTCAACAAAGAGGAGTTCCAAGGTGAGGATTTTCCGTACTTTGGACTTCGCTCTTAGACGGGCAAGGTTGAACAACCTGCCGCCCGATCTTGTGTGGAGGCAAATTCCTTCTTCAGAAGACTTGATTGCATGTGAAAGCAGTAGGGAGAAGAAAATCCCAAAAAGTGTGGTGCGAGAACACAGCCCTGTTTCACACCACTCAGGATAGGAAAGGGGTCTGATGAGGTGCCGCCATGTTGAAGTGTGCCTTTCATATTGTCATGGAATGAGGTGATGATACTTAGTAGCTTTGGTGGACATCCAATCTTTTCTCGTAGTGTGAAGAGACCACGTCTGCTGACGAGGTCAAAGGCTTTGGTGAGATCAATGAAAGCAATGTGGAGGGGCATCTGTTGTTCGCGGCATTTCTCCTGTATCTGACGAAGGGAGAACAGCATGTCAAAGGTCAATCTCTCTGCACGAAAGCCACTCTGTGCCTCAGGGTAGATGCGCTCGGCCAGCTTCTGGAGCCTGTTTAGAGCGTCTCGAGCAAAGACTTTCCCCACTATGCTGAGCAGGGAGATTCCACGGTAGTTGTTGCAGTCACCGCGGTCACCTTTGTTTTTACAGAGGGTGATGATATTGGCATCGCGCATGTCCTGAGGTACTGCTCCCTCGTCCCAGAAAAGGCATAGCAGTTCATGTAGTGCTGAGAGTATAGCAGGCTTGGCACTCTTGATTATTTCAGGGGTAATGCTGTCCTTCCCAGGGGCTTTTCCGCTGGCTAGAGAATCAATGGCATCACTGAGTTCCGATTTGGTTGGCTGTATGTCCAGCTTATCCATGACTGGTAGAGGCTGGGCTGCATTGAGGGCAGTCTCAGTGACAGCATTCTCCCTGGAGTACAGTTCTGGGTAGTGCTCAACCCAGCGGTCCATTTGTTTGCGTTGGTCAGTGATTATGTCCCCTGATTTAGATTTGAGGGGGGCGATCTTCTTGATGGTTGGCCCAAGAACTCTCTTAATGCCATCATACATTCCTCTGATGTTTCCGGTGTCTGAGGCCAGCTGAATATGACTGCATAGGTGTTGCCAGTAGTCGTTTGCGCAGCGCCTGGCTGTTCTATGTGCAGTGCTTCTGGTTGCTTTAAGTGCTGCGGATGTTAAATCGCTGCGGGCTGTCTTGTAGTTCAACATTGCAATGCACTTAGCGGCTATGACAGGTTCCAGCTCTTCATTATGAGATTGAAACCAGTCTGCATTTCTCTTCGCACGTTTGCCATAGGTGGTCAAAGCTGACTCATAGATGGCGTCTCTGATGTGGGCCCACTTGGTCTCAGCATCCCCTGTTGGAGTGTTTGGAAGGGCTGTTGGAAGTGAATTTAGAAATTTTTGCAACAGCTGTGGATGAGAAATTCTGCTCGTGTTGATGCACAGCTGGCCCTTCTGCTTGGAATGATGCAACTTCTTTGGTCTGAGTCAAACCTTTCTGCTCACCAGGGAGTGGTCAGTGTCGCAGTCTGCACTTAGGAAGCTGCGTGTGATTTGAGCACTGTTTAAGGAGGCTCGCCTTGTGACGATGAGGTCTAGTTTGTGCCAACGACGAGATCTTGGATGCCTCCATGAAACCTGGTGACAGAGTTTAGTGTGAAAGAACGATTTGGTGATGCAGAGGTTATGATAGGTACACAACTCAAGCAGTCTCTGCCCGTTCTCATTCATCTTTCCAACGCCACGGCGCCCAAGGCAGGAGGGCCATGAGTCATGGTCGGCCCCAACCCTGGCATTAAAGTCCCCCAGCAGGAATAGGTGTTCCTCGTAGAACGGATCTTTATCTTCAGGTGGGGAGCAGAATGTTGGAGCATAGATGCTGAGTAGGTGTACTGGACCAGATGTGGTGAGCAGTCGGATGGACAGTGTGCATTCCGAGCCATTTGAGGGGGGCTCTATCATGCTGAGCAAGTTGTTTCTGATGGCGAAGCGCACTCCATGCTGTCTTGGTTCTTCAGGATCCATGCCCTGCCAGAAGAAGTTGTCGTCTTGCTCTGCTAGAGATCCACTCGCGGGGAGGCGTGTCTCCTGAATTGCTGCAATGTCTACATTGAGTCCACTGTGCTCGCTGTTAATGATGGCGGTCTTCCGAGAATCGTTGATTTGTGTAAGGTCTTCCGACAGGCCAGGACACATAGTTCTGACGTTCCAGCTTGCAAAGCGAAGGGCTGGTACCTTCTTTCCTTTTTTCGTGTTGCTTGGTGCGGTGTTGTAGTCCACCTTTCGGGCAATGACCCTGAGAAACAAGCACCCATTGAAGCAGGTAAACTGTGGCGGAACTGAACCTTATTGACCGGGGGCTGCTCGGTTTGAGGCGGCCGGTAGCTGTCCAGTGAGCTACGATGACCTCTCCCACCGACAAAGGCAACCCGTGGCTCCCAATCTGTACGCCAATTTAGCTGGACTTATAACCCATAACTGCTACCTTCCATGTTTCAGTCGCTGTGAGGCAACTATGTAGTGACCTCTCCATGGCGCATTCCTGGGCGAACTTATGGAGGTTGTGAGATCTCCAATAGTCAAAACCCCCCTCTCGGCCTTTCTGGTGGGGTCCAAAGGAGTGCAGAGCACGACTGTTGGCACCGGTACGGCTGTAGGAACTGCCAGAAACATTCTGAAGGTGACACAACACGCATACGGTGTTCCGCTCTGGATTTTCTGTTGGTGTTTACTTCCTTAGCCATAGTCTCTCCCGAGATGCCCACAAGGTAGTGGGGTTGTTAGGGCCCTTACACAGGTGTAGGATGATGCCAGTGGGAGGAGGGGGTTCGAGGGGGAGGGGTGGAGGGAAGGGGTTGCGAGGGGCAGCTGGGAAGGGGGCTGTAAGGGGGTGGGGAGGTGCAGGGGAAGGCGTGTAGGGGGAATATGGTGCGATGGGTGGCTGGGACGGCGTTGTGAGGCGGAGGGAGGTGCGGTGGGGTTGGTGAGCTGAGAGAGTGGAGCTGGGAAGGGGATGGGGGGTGGAAGGGGGAAGGGGAAGGGTGGGAAAGGGGGTGCAGGTAATAAGCCATTTCCTCAGACCCCACCATCGACGCCTGGAAATCTCCTCCCCGTCCTTCGGGAGCTGAGCGACATCCTGGTGCACCAGAACCAGCATTGCCGACAGAGCGCTTCTGATGCTCTCCGAGCCATCTCCCGTGGGCGCTTTGAAGTTGTGGCGGAGGAGCCGTTCGTGTCTTTTTGGGTGTTCGGGGCATATTTTCGCAAGGCTTCCCTCGGGTCCCGCTGCTCCTACTTCTCTTCAATGGACTTACCGCACGCCATGGCCACGGACATTCTGGACGGTGAAGACAGCATGATCGGAGATCAAAGTATCACCAGCTGTACTTTACAGTTTCATCCGGGCAGCGATCAATTTCGTTGAGAAAACAAAGGGAAGGTATGGCTGTGGGTCGGCAGTGGGCCCAGGAAATATAAACTAGTTGATCGCTTGTAGTTAGGGAACAAATGGACTGATTAAAGAGCCAGGGGAGTTTAAACAGTTTAAGAGGGTGAATCCAAATGAATTGGATGAGGAAGTGGAAGGCTGGGTTAGCACGTTTGCCGATGACACGAAGGTTGCTGGAGTTGTGGACAGTGTGGAAGGCTGTTGTAGGTTGCAACGGGACATTGACAGCGTGCAGAGCTAGGCTGAGAAGTGGCAGATGGAGTTCAACCTGGAAAAGTGTGAAGTGATTCATTTTGGAAGGTCGAATTTGAATGCGGAATACAGGCTTAAAGACAGGATTCTTGGTAGTGTGGAGGAACAGCGCAATCTTGGTGTCCATTTCCATAGATCGCTCAAAGTTGCCACCCAAGTTGATAGGGTTGTTAAGAAGGCGTATGGAGTGTTGGCTTTCGTTAACAGGGGGATTGAGCTTAAGAGCCGCGACGTTATGCTGCAGCTCTGTAAGGCCCTGGTTCGACCACACTTGGAATATTGTGTTCAGTTCTGGTCGCCTCATTATAGGAAGGATGTGGAAGCTTTAGAGAGGGTGCAGAGGAGATTTGCCAGGATGCTGTCTGGACTGGAGGGCATGTGCTACGAAGAAAGATTGAGGGAGCTAGGGCTTTTCTCATTGGAGCGAAGAAGGATGAGAGGTACAAGATGATTAGAGGCATAGATAGAGTGGATAGTCAGAGAATTTTTCCCAGGGTGGAAAGGGCTATCACCAGGGGGCATAATTTTCGAGTGATTGGAGGAAGGTTTCGGGGAGATGTCGGAGGTAGGTTCTTTACACAGAGAGTGGTGGGTGCGTGAAATGCGCTGCCAGCGGTGGTAGTAGAAGCAGATACATTAGGGACATTTAAGCGACTCTTGGATAGGCTCATGGATGATAGTAGAATGAAGGGTAGGTAGTTAGTTTGATCTTAGAGTAGGTTAAAGTTACGGCACAACATCGTGGGCTGAAGGGCCTGTACTGTGCTGTACTGTTCTATGTTCTATGTTCTATTGAGGGAGAAAACATTAAGAATGGGAGCAGATGGCCATGGATAGTGTTGAACAGCAAGGGAGCGTCCTAGGCACTCGGAATAGATCCTGGTAAAACTCTGTGAGAGAGGCATGGCTTATGGTGTAAGCCGGGAGCTGCTGCCGTCTTGAAGGCAATGAAATTGGTGGAAAAAATACATCACCAGTTCACACCATATGGGAGGATGCTCAATATACAGGTATCTCTGCAGGGTCCGAAGGCGGAGAGTAACAGTCTGGTTGCGGATGCATACCAATGACTGCCACCCTCCTCGATCGGGAGACTCAAGATCGCAGCATAAACCCACTGTTTCCTCTTGCCCCAGATGAAATCGGCAGGTTTCCTCTGGATCTTGGTGGCGAGTGCAGGGGGCGTGACCAAAGCGACAAACCGGTAACACAGCATCGAGGCCACGAGTTGATTTATGACTAGCGCTGAGCCCCTGTTGGAAAGCACTCGGAGCAGTCCTGTCCAGTGCCGCAGCCGAGTGGTGACGTTCGCCTCCAACTCCTGCCAGTTTGCCAGCCAGGCCTCCACAGCGGGACGACCGTGGACTCCCAGATAGAGGAGATGCGTGGTGCGAAAAGGTGCTCACTCCTGTGGTAGGGAGACTATCTGCTACTGACCCACCAGGAGTCCAGATCATTTCTCCCAATTGATCCTCTGAGAGGACGCAGTATAAAAGGTCTGCTGACAGTCGTACATCCTGCGTAAGTTAACAGGATCGATGACTGCGAGGAGCACGTCATCGGTGTAAGCCAAGATGACGCTGCACCTGGCCGGCTCGGGCAGAGTCAATCCCGTCAACCTCATGCGAAGCAGGCACAGTAACGGCTCAAAGCAGATGGTGTACAACTGGCCGGACATGGGGCATCCCTGTCGCACTTTAGGTGTTTGATAAGATTCCCCATGCTAGGCTGATGGAGAACGTAAAGTCGCATGGGGTCCAGGGTGTACTAGCTAGATGGATAAAGAACTGGCTGGGCAACAGGAGACAGAGAGTAGCAGTGGAAGGGAGTTTCTCAAAACGGAGACGTGTGACCAGTGGTGTTCCACAGGGATCCGTGCTGGGACCACTGTTGTTTGTGATATACATAAATGATTTGGAGGAAAGTATAGGTGGTCTGATTAGCAAGTTTGCAGACGACACTAAGATTGGTGGAGTAGCAGATAGTGAAGGGGACTGTCAGAGAATACAGCAGATTATAGATAGATTGGAGAGTTGGGCAGAGAAATGGCAGATGGAGTTCAATCAGGGCAAATGCGAGGTGTTGCATTTTGCATGATCCAATTCAAGAGTGAACTATACAGTAAATGGAAAAGTCCGGGGGAAAATTGATGTCCAGAGAGATTTGGGTGTTCAGGTCCATTGTTCCCTGAAGGCGGCAATGCAGGTCAATAGAGTGGTCAAGAAGGCATACGGCATGCTTTCCTTCATCGGACGGGGTATTGAGTACAAGAGTTGGCAGGTCATGTTATAGTTGTATAAAACTTTGGTTCGGCCACATTTGGAATACTGCGTGCAGTTCTGGTCGCCACATTACCAAAAGGATGTAGATGCTTAGGAGAGGGTGCATAGGAGGTTCGCCAAGATGTTGCCTGGTATGGAGGGCGCTAGCTATGAAGAGAGGTTGAGTAGATTAGGATTATTTTCATTAGAATGACGGAGGTTGAGTGGGGACCTGATTGAAGTGTACAAAATCATAAGAGGTATAGACAGGGTGGACAGCAAGAGGCTTTTTCCCAGAGTGGGGGATTCAATTACGAGGGGTCACGCATTCGAAGTGGGAGGGCAAAGGTTTAGGGGGATATGCGTGGAAAGTTCTTTACGCAGAGGGTGGTGGGTGCCTGGAACGCATTGCCAGCGGAGGTGGTAGACACGGGCATGATAGCGTCTTTTAAGATGTATCTTGACAGATACATGAATGGGCAGGAAGCAAAGAGATACAGACCCTTAACAAATAGGCGACATGTTTAGATAGAGGATCTGGATCGGCGCAGGCTTGGAGGGCCGAAGGGCCTGTTCCTGTGCTGTAATTTTCTTTGTTCTTTGTTCTTTGTTCACTCCTCTCCCAAAGCGAAGGGGTGCCATCAAGGACCTATTAACTTTGACCAGACACTTTGCATTCACTGAACACTCTGGGAGAAAGGTCATGCCTTTTCATGGAAGAAGGGATTGGCTGGCCCCTGTATCCTTGACTATAGCTATGGGCTTGCTTGCCTCAGTGGAAGGGTATGGCGTCACATTTATTAGGGATCCAAAATCCTGGTAACTCTCAAGGATTTTGTTAAGTTTTCCCTTATGCTCATTAGGCTTACTGGGTCTGACTGCCGCAGTTAAAGCCACAGCCTGATCTGTGGTGCTTTCCATCAGGGCCCATTTGCCAGCACTGATCTGGTGGACCCTAATTAATCCTACAGGTATTCCCCGTAAATTCCAGCAGTCAGCTCTTCAGTGATCTGCCTTTTTACAATGGAAACACACCGGTCTTCGGCCACTGCTCCTGCTCTCAGTACCGTCCTATATACCATGACGAAGGGCCCCTCCATGTCCCGATTTTCCTTCTTGCCCATGTCTGTTCATGCTCCTATCACATTCCCACCACCTATGCTTGCGTGTTTGGGATCATTAGGGAAGTTTTTCCCTTTGGGGTTGAGGGCTTGTGCACAAGGGAAAATGCATCAGCCAGTATTGTAAACAGCTTTGCTGTTTGAAATTTTTGTTCCTTTATGTGGGTTTAAGTGGGAGGGGGAGAGAGTTTTTGAACTCCTCGAGAAGGATCACATCTTTGACGTTTACAAATGTGGGCTGTATCTTCAGTGTCTGTATCCACTGGTCAAATGCAAACATAAAAGTAAAAGCTTCTATAGTTATGTAAAAAGTAAACGTTTGTCTCAGACAAATGTGGGTCCTTTACAGGCAGAGTCAGGAGATTTTGTAATGGGGAATAGAGCAGTGACAGAGAAGCGAAATGATTATTTTGTGCCTGTCTTAACTGAGGAAGATAAAAAAAATCTCCCAGAATTAGAGATGAAAGGAACGAGGGAGAATGAAGAAATTAACGAAATTAGTATTGGAAGAATGTTGTATTGGAGAAATTAATGGGGCTAAAGTTTGATAAGTCCACAGGAGGTGATATTCTACATCTCGGAGTGTTCAAAGAGGTATTTATGGAGATAGTAGAAGCATTGGTGATCATCTTCCAATCCTGCAGATTGGAATGTTGCAAATATCGCACCACTATTTAAGAATGGAGGGAGGGAGAAAAGCGGAACCAAAAGCTCTGTTAACCTTCCATTAGTAGTAGGGAAATTGATGGAATAATTTCTGAAGGATTTGATAAACAGACACTTGGAAAATAATGACCCAATTGGGCATAGTCAACATGGATTTATGAATAGGAAATCATGTTTTACAAACCTGTTGAAATATTTTGAGTATGTCTCCAACAGAATTGATAAAGGTGAGTTGGTGGATATACTATACTTGGGTTTTCAGAAGACTTTTGATCAAGACCCTCACAGCAAACTTAACACGAATCACTGTGCAGGATCCCCCCGGGCCCTGTGTTTAAATTTGACACGAAACACTGAGCGGGATCCTCCTGGGCCCCGTGTTTACACTTGACACGAAACACTGAGCGGGATGCTCCTGGGCCCCGTGTTTACACTTGACACGAAACACTGAGCGGGATCGTCCTGGGCCCCGTGTTTACACTTGACACGAATCACTGAGCAGGATCCCGCCGTCCCTGTGTTTAAACTTGACACGAATCACTGTGCAGCATCCCCCCGGGGCCCTGTATTTAAACTTGACACAAATGCCTGAGGAGGATTCTCCCGGGCCCTTTATTTTAACTCGACACGAATCACTGTGCAGGATTCCCCGGGCCCTGTGTTTAAACTTGACAAGAATCACTGTGCAGAAACCCTCTCGGGACCTGTGTTTAACCTTTACACGAATTACTGTGCATGATCACACCAGGCCCTGAGTTTAAACGTAATACGAATCATTGAGCAGGATCCCCCCGGGCCCTGTGTTTAAACTTGTGACTATTTACTGTGCAGCTTCCCTCCTGGCCCTGTGTTTAAACCTGATATGAAGCACTGCGCAGATTGCGCCCGGGTCCTGTGTTTAAACTTTACAAGAATCACTGTGCTGGAACCCCTCGTGCCCTGTGTGGAAACTTGACATGAATCACTGTGCAGGATCCCCCCGGGCCATGTATTTAAACCTGACACGAATCACTGTGCAGGATCCCCACGGGCCCTGTGTTTAAACTTGACGCGAATGTCTGTGCGGGATCCCCCTGGGCCCTGTGTTTAAACTTGACACGAATCTCTGTGCAGAAACCCACCGGGGCCCAGAGTTTAAACTTAACAGTAATCACTGAGCTGGATCCCCCCGGGCCCTGTATTTAAACTTAACACGAATCACTGAGCAGGATCCCCCCGGGCCCTGTGTTTAAAATTAACACGAATCACTGAGCAGGATCCCCCCGGGCCCTGTGTTTAAAATTAACACGAATCACTGAGCAGGATCCCCCCGGGCCCTGTGTTTAAAATTAACACGAATCACTGAGCAGGATCCCCCCGGGCCCTGTGTTTAAAATTAACACGAATCACTGAGCAGGATCCCCCCTGGCCCTGTTTTAAAACTTAATATGAATCACTGAGCAGGATCCCCCCGGGCCCTGTGTTTAAACTTGACACTAATCACTGAGCGGGATCCTCCTGGGCCCCGTGTTTACACTTGACACAAATCACTGTACGGGATCCCCCGGGCCCAGTGTTTAAACCTGACACGAATCACTGTGTGGGAACCCCCCGGACCCTGTGTTTAAACTTGACACGAATCACTGTGCAGCATCCCCCAGGGGGCCTGTATTTAAACTTGACACAAATCACTGAGTAGGATTCCCCCGGGCCCTTTGTTTTCAGTCGACATGAATCACTGTGCAGGATTCCCCGGGCACCCTGTTTAAACTTGACACGAACCGCTGAGCAGGATCTCCCCGGGCCCTGTGTTTAAATTGACACGAATCACTGAACAGAAACCCTCTCGGGACCTGTGTTTAACCTTTACACGAATCACTGTGCGGGATCACACCAGGCCCTGAGTTTAAACTTAACACGAATCATTGAGCAGGATCCCCTGGGCCCTGTGTTTAAACTTGTGACTGCTTAATGTGCAGCCTCCCCCCGGGCCCTGTGTTTAAACTTGACACGAATCACTGTGCAGGATTACCCCGGGCCCTGTGTTTAAATTTGACACGAATGACTGTGCATGATACCCCCGGGCCCTGTGTTTAAATTTGACACAAATCACTGAGCAGGATGCCCCCGGACCATTTGTTGAAACTTGACACGAATCACTGTGCAGGATTACCCCGAGTCCTGTGTCTAGACTTAACGCGAATCACTGTGCAGGATCCCCCCACCCGGGCTCTGTGTTTAAAAGTGAAACGAATCACTGAGCAGGATCCCCTCTGTCCATGTATTTAAACATGACACGAATCACAGTGCTGGAACCCATCGGGCCCTGTGTTTAAACTTGTGACTATTTACTCTGCAGCTTCCTCCCGTGCCCTCTGTTTAAAGCTGACACGAATCACTGTGCAGAATCCCACCAGGCCATGTGTTTAAACCTGACACGAATCAATGTGCTGGAACCCCCGTGCCCTCTGTTTAAACCTGACACGAATCACTTGCAGAATCCCTCTCGGGCCCTGTGTTTAAACTTGACACGACTCACTGAGCAGGATCCCACCGGGCCCCGTGTTTAAACTTGGCACGAATCACTGTGCAGGATTACCCCGGGCCCCTATGTTTAAACTTGACACGAACACTGTGCAGGATCCCGCCGGGTCCTGTGGTTAGATTTGACACGAATGCCTATCCAGGATTCCCCCGAGACCTGTGTTTAAACTTTACACGAATCACTGTGCGGGATCCACCCCCGGACCCTGTGTTTAAACTTTACACGAATCACTGTGCAGGATCACCTCGGGTCCTGAATGTAAACTTTACACGAATCACTGTGCAGGATATCCCCGGGCCCTGTGTTTAAACATGACATGAATCACTGTGCTGGATCCTCTCGGGTCCTGAATGTAAACTTTACACGAATCACTGTGCAGGATATCCCCGGGCCCGGAGTTTAAACTTAACACGAATCACTAAGCAGGGTTCCCCTGGGCCCTGTGTTCAAACTTGACACAAATGACAGAGCGGGATCCCCCTGGGCCCTGCGTTTAAACTTGACACGAATCACTGTGCAGGCTTTCCCCGAGTCCTATGTTTAAACTTGACACAAATCACTGGGCAGGATTCCCCCGGGCCCTGTGATTAAACTTAACATGAATCACTGTGCAGGATCCCACCGGGCCCTGTGTTTAATATGGTGACGATTTACTGTGCAGCAACCCCCGGGCCCTGTGTTTGAACTTTACACGAATCACTGTGCACGATCCACCTGGGCCCTCTGTTTAAACTTGACACGAATCACTGTGCAGGATCACTCTGTTCCCTGTGTTTAAACTTCACACTAATCACAGTGCAGGATCCCCCGGGCCCTGTGTTTAAACACTGCATGAATCGCTGTGCAGTATCCTCTCGGGTCCTGAATGTAAACTTTACACGAATCACTGTGCAGGATATCCCCGAGCCCTGAGTTTAAACTTAACATGAATCACTAAGCAGGGTTCCCCTGGGCCCTGTGTTCAAACTTGACACGAATGACTGAGCGGGATCCCCCTGGGCCCTGTGTTTACACTTGACCCGAATCACTGTGCGGGATCCCACCGGGCCCTGTGTTTAAACTTGACACGAATCACAGTGCAGGATCCCCCCGGGCCCTGAGTTTAAACCTGATGCGAATCACAGAGCAGGATCCCCCCGGGCCCTGTGTTTAAACCTGACACGAGTTACTGAGCGGGATCCACCCGGGACCTGACTTTACATTTAACACGCATCACTGTGCATGAACCCCCCCCGGTCCTGTATTTAAACTTTACATGAATCACTGTGCACGATCCACCTGGGCCCTCTGTTTAAACTTGACACGAATCACTGTGCAGGATCACCCTGTTCCCTGTGTTTAAACTTGACACTAATCACAGTGCAGGAGTTGCCGGGCCCTGTGTTTAAACTTGACACGAATCACTGTGCTGGATCCCCCCGGGCCCTGTGTTTAAACCTGACACGAATCACTGTGCAGGATTCCCCCGGTCCCTGTGTTTAAACGTAACGCGAATCACTGTGCAGGATCCCCCCGGGCCCTGTGTTTAAAATTGGCACGAATCACTGAGCAGGATCCCCCCGGGCCCTGTGTTTAAACTTGACACGAATCACTGTGCGGGATTCCCCTGGGCCCTGTGTTTACATTTGAGACGAATCACTGAGCAGGATCCCCCGGGCCCTGTGTTTAAACTTGACACGAATCACTGTGCAGGATCCCCCCGGGCCCTGTGTTTAAACTTGACACGAATCACTGTGCGGGATTCCCCTGGGCCCTGTGTTTACATTTGAGACGAATCACTGAGCAGGATCCCCCGGGCCCTGTGTTTAAACTTGACACGAATCACTGTGCAGGATCCCCCCGGGCCCTGTGTTTACATTTGAGACGAATCACTGTGCAGGATCGCCCCGGGCCCTGTGTTTACATTTGAGACGAATCACTGAGCAGGATCCCCCCGAGTCCTGATTTTAAACTTGAAACGAATCACTGTGCGGGATTACCCTGGGCCCTGTGTTTAAGCTTGACACGAATCACTGTGCAGGATCCCCCCGAGTCCTGATTTTAAACTTGAAACGAATCACTGCGCATGATACCCCCGGGCCCTGTGTGTAAACATAACACGAATTACAGAGCAGGATCCTCCCGGGCCCATTGTTTAAACTTGACACGAGTCACAGCGCAGGATCCCCCTGGGCCCTGCATTTAAACTTAACACGAATAAGTGAGCGGAATCCGCCCGGGCCCTGTGTTTAAACTTAACACGGATCACTGTGCGGGATACCCCCGGGCCCTGTGATTAACATTCTGAATATTTACTGTGCAGCTACCCCCGGGCGCTGTCTTTAAACGTGACACGAATCAGTGAGCAGGATCGCACCTGGCCCTGTGTTTAAACTGGACACGATTCACTGCACAGGATCCCCCCGGGACCTGTGTATATATTTATCATGAATCACTGTGCAGGATACCCCCCGGGCGCTGTGTTTAAACATAACACGAATCACTGTGCGGGATCTCCCGGGCGCTGTGTTTCATCTTGTGACTATTTACTGTGCAGCTACCCCCGGGCCTTGTGTTTAAAATTTACACAAATCACTGTGCACGAAACCCCGGGCCCTCTGCTTAAACTTGACACGAATCACTGTGCAGGACCACCCTGTTACCTGTGTTTAAACTTGACACTAATCACTGAGCAGTATCCCCCGGGCCCTGTGTTTAAAATTGACACGAATCACTGAGCAGCAAAATCCCGGGCCTGTGTTAAAACTTGATACGCATCAGTGTGCAGGATCCCCCAGGGACCTGTGCTTAAAACTGACACGAATCACTGAGCAGGATCCCCCTAGTCCTGTGTTTAAACTTGACACAAAGCACTGTGCGGGAACCCCCCGGGCCCTGTGTTCAAACTTGACACGAATCACTGTGCAGTATCCCACCAAGCCGTGTATTTAAACTTGACAGGAATCACTGCGCAGAATCCTCCCGGGTCCTGAATGTAAACTTTACATGAATCATTGAGCAGGATTCCCCCGGCCCCTGTGTTCAAACTTGACACGAATCACTGAACGTGTTCCTCCCGGGCCCTGTTTTTAAACATGACAAGAATCAATGTGCGGGATCACCCCGGGATCTGGGTTTATACTTGACACGAATCACTGTGCTGGATCCCACCGGGTCCTGTGTTTATACTTGACATGAATCACTGTGCAGGATCCCGCCGAGCCCTGTGTTTAAACTTGGCACGAATCACTGAGCAGGTTCCCCCGGGGCCCTGTGTTTAAAGTTGACACGAGGGTTAAAGTTGTGTGGAGGGTTTTGTAAGGTAAGGTTTTCCTTTTTTAAAAATCTCTGTTGTCCATTTAGTGTGGAGGGGATGGAAGCTAGGGCAGTTGCATGCCCCCCTTGCAGGATGTGGGAGGTGAGGGTCACCACTGGTGTCCCTGCTGACTTCACCTGTGATAAGTGCACCCAACTCCAACTCCTTGCAGACCGCATGTGGGAACTGGAGCTGGATGAACTTCGGATCATTTGGGATGCTGAGGGGGTGATAGCGAGCAGTTATAGGGAAGTAATGACACCTAAGCTAGAGGATAAAGGTAGCTGCGTGACCGTCAGGGGAGGGGAAGGGAATAGGTGCACAGTGCAGGGATCCCCTGTGGCCGTTCCCCTCAACAATACGTATACGGTTTTGGAGACGGTTGGGGGGGACAACCTACCAGAGGTAAGCCACAGTGGCCAGGTCTCTGGCACTGAGCCTGGCTCAGTGGCTCAGAAGGGAAGGGAGGAGAATAGGAGAGCGATAATGATAGGAGATTCAATGGTAAGAGGAACAGACAGGAGATTCTGTGGTCGCGAACGAGAATCCCGGATGGTATATTGCCTCCTGGGTGCCAGGGTCAGGGATATCTCGGATCGAGTCTATAGGATTCTTAAGGGGGAGGGGGAACATCCAGAGGTCGTGGTCCATATCGGGACCAATGACATAGCTAGGAAAAGGGATGAGGACCTGAAAAGCGAATATAGGGAGTTAGGTTGGAAGCTGAAAGGCAGGACGAGCAGAGTAGTAATCCCAGGATTGTTACCGGTGCCACGTGCTAGTGCGGCGAGAAACAGGGAGCGAGTGCAGCTGAACACGTGGCTACAGAACTGGTGTAGGAGGGAGGTATTCAGATATGTGGATCATTAGTATATGTTCTGGGGAAGGTGGGACCTGTACAAGAAGGACGGGTTGCATCTGAACTGGAGGCGCACCAATATCCTGGGCGGGAGGTTTGCTAGAGCTCTTCGGGAGGGTTTAAACTAGTTTGGCAGGGGGATGGGAACCGGAGCCACGGATCAGTGGATGGGGTAGCTGTTGAACAGTCAGATACAGAATGCAGAGAGTCTGTCAGGAAGGTTAGATAGATGACAGGGCAAAGTTGCAGCCAGTATGATGGATTGAAGTGTCTCTATTTTAACGCAAGAAGTGTCAGGAATAAGGGTCATGAACTTAGAGTGTGGATCTGTACTTGGAGCTACGATGCTGTGGCCATTACGGAGACGTGGATATCACTGGGGCAGGAATGGATGTTGGATGTTCCAGAGTTTAGATGTTTCAAAAGGAATAGGTAGGGAGGTAAAAGAGGTTGGGGAGTGGCATTGTTAATCAGGGATAGTATCACAGCGGCACAAAGGGAGGTCGTCGAGGAGGGTTTGTCTACTGAGTCATTATGGGTGGAAGTCAGAAACAGGAAAGGAGCAGTCACTTTGTTGGGAGTTTTCTATAGACCCCCCAATAGCAGCAGAGACATGGAGGAACAGATTGGGAGGCAGATTTTGGAAAGGTGCAGAAGTAACAGGGTTGTTGTCATGGGTGACTTCAACTTCCCTAATATTGATTGGAACCTCCTTAGTGCAAATAGTTTGGATGGAGCAGTTTTTGTCAGGTGTGTCCAGGAAGGTTTCCTGACTCAATATGTAGATAGGCCGACTAGAGGGGAGACTATGTTGGACTTGGTGCTTGGCAACGAACCAGGCCAGGTGGTAGATCTCTCGGTGGGAGAGCATTTCGGTGATAGTGATCACAACTCCCTGACCTTTGCTATAGTCATGGAGAGGGACAGGAGCAGACGGGATGGGAAAATATTTAATTGGGGGAGGGGGAATTACAATGCTGTTAGGCAGGAACTGGGGAGCATAAAATGGGAACAGATGCTCTCAGGGAAATGCACGACAGAAATGTGGAGGTTGTTTAGGGAGCACTTGCTGTGACTGCTGGATAGGTTTGTCCCGATGAGGCAGGGAAAGGATGGTAGGGTGAAGGAACCTTGGATGACAAGAGATGTGGAACAGCTGGTCAAGAGGAAGAAGGAAGCAAACTTAAGGTTGAGGAAGCAAGGATCAGACAGGGCTCCAGAGGGTTACAAGGTAGCCAGGAAGGAACTGAAGAATGGACTTAGGAGAGCGAGAAGGGGACATGAAAAGGTCTTGGCGGGTAGGATTAAGGAAAATCCCAAAACGTTCTACAATTATGTGAGGAACAAGAGGATGGCCAGAGTGAGGGTAGGGCCGATCAGGGATAGTGGAGGGAACTTGTGCCTGGAGTCGGAGGAGGTAGGGGATGTCCTAAATGAATACTTTGCTTCAGTATTCACGAGTGAGAGGAACCTGGTTGGTTGTGAGGACAGCGTGGAACCGGCTGATATGCTCGAACAGGTTGAGGTTAAGAGGGAGGATGTGCTGGAAATTTTGAATGATATGAGGACAGATAAGTCCCCGGGGCCAGACAGGATATACCTAAGGATATTACGGGAAGCGAGGGAAGAGATTGCTGCGCCTTTGGCGATGATCTTTGCGTCCTCACTGTCCACTGGAGTAGTACTTGATGATTGTAAGGTGGCAAATGTTGTTCCCTTGTTCAAGAAAGGGAATAGGGATAAACCTGGGAATTGTAGACTAGTCAGTCTTACGTCGGTAGAGGGCAAATTATTGGAGAGGATTCTGAGAGACAGAATTTATGATTATTTGGAAAAGCATGGTTTGATTAGAGACAGTCAGCATGGCTTTGTGAGGGCAGGTCATGCCTCACAAGCCTTATTGAATTCTTTGAAGATGTGACAAAATACATTGATGAAGGAAGAGCAGTGGATGTGGTGTATATGGATTTTAGCAATGCGCTTGATAAGGTTCCCCATGGTAGGCTCATTCAGAAAGTAAGCAGGCATGGGACACAGGGAAAGCTGGCTGTCTGGATACAAAATTGGCTGGCGCATAGAAGTCAGAGGCTGGCGGTAGATGGAAAGTATTCAGCATGGAGCTCGGTGAACAGTGGTGTTCCACAAGGATTTGTTCTGGGACCTCTGTTATTTGTGATTTTTATAAATGACTTGGATGAGGAAGTGGAAGGCTGGGTTAGCATGTTTGCCGATGACACGAAGGTTGCTGGAGTTGTGGATAGTGTGGAAGGCTGTTGTAGGTTGCAACGGGACATTGACAGCGTGCAGAGCTGGCCTGAGAAGTGGCAGATGGATTTCAACCTGGAAAAGTGTGAAGTGATTCATTTTGGAAGGTCGAATTTGAATGCGGAATACAGGCTTAAAGACAGGATTCTTGGTAGTGTGGAGGAACAGAGGGATCTTGGGGTCCATATCCATAGATGGCTCAAAAGTTGCCACCCAAGTTGATAGGGTTGTTAAGAAGGCGTATGGTGTGTTGGCTTTCATTAACAGGGGGATTGAGTTTAAGAGCCGCGAGGTTATGCTGCAGCTCTGTAAGGCCCTGGTTAGACCACACTTGGAATATTGTGTTCAGTTCTGGTCGCCTCATTATAGGTAGGATGTGGAAGCTTTAGAGAGGGTGCAGAGGAGATTTGCCAGGATGCTGCCTGGACTGGAGGGCATGTCCTACGAAGAAAGATTGAGAGAGCTAGGGCTTTTCTCATTGGAGCGAAGAAGGATGAGAGGTGACTTGATAGAGGGGTACAAGATGATGAGAGGCATCGATAGAGGGGATCGTCAGAGACTTTTTCCCGGGGTGGAAAGGGCTATCACAGGGGGGCATAATTTTAAGGTGATTGGAGGAAGGTTTCGGGGAGATGTCAGAGGTAGGTTCTTTACACAAAGAGTGGTGGGTGCGTGGAATGCAATGCCAGCGGTGGTAGTAGAAGCAGATATATTAGGGGCATTTAAGCGACTCTTGGATAGGTACATGGATGACAGGAGAATGCAGGGTAGGTAGTTATGTTGATCTTAGAGTAGGTTAAAGGTCCGGCACAACATCGTGGGCCGAAGGGCCTGTAATGTGCTGTAATGTTCTATGTTCTATGTTCTATGAATCACTGTGCAGGATCCCCCCGGGCCCTGTGTTGAAACTTGACACGAATCACTGAGCAGGATCCCCCGGGCCCTGTGTTTAAACATGACAGGAATCACTGTGCAGGATCTCCCCAGCCCTTGTTTTTAAACTTGACACGCATCACTGTGCAGGATCACGCTGGGCCCTGTATTTAAACTTGACACAAATCACTGTGCTGGATCCCCCTGGGCCCTGTATTTAAACTTAACACGAATCAGTTAGTGGTATTCCCCGGAGCCTGTGTTTAAACATGATAAGAATCACTGTGCAGGATCCCACCGGACCCTGTGTTTCAACTTGATGCAAATCACTGAGCAGGATCCCCCCCCCCAGTCCCTGTGTTTAAAGTTGACACGAATCACTGTGCAGGATCCCACAGGTCCCTGTGTTAAACTTGACACAAATCACTGAGCAGGATCCCCCGGGGCCCTGTATTCAAAGCTGACACGAATCACTGTGCAGGATCCCCCCATGCCCTGTGTTTCAAACTGACAGGAATTACTGTACAGACTCCCCCTGGGCCCTGTGTTTATTCTTTACAAGAATCTCTGTGCAGGATCATCCGGCGTCCTGTGTTTAAATTTGACACGAATCACTGTGCAGGATCCCCCCGAGTCCTGTGTTAAAACGTGACGCGAATCACTGTGCCGGAACACTCCGGTCCCTGTGTTTAAAGCTGACAAGAATCACTGTGCCGAATTCCCCGGGCCCCGTGTTTAAACTTGACACGAATCGCTTTGCAGTATCCCACCACGCCGTGTACTTCAACTTGACAGGAATCAGCGTGCAGGATCTTGCCGGGACATGAATTTAAACTTTACACGAATCACTGTGTGGGATCCTCCCGGGCCCTGTGATTAAACTTGAAACGAATCACTGTGCAGTATCCCACTGCACGCTGTATTTCAACATGACAGGATTCACTGTGCAGGATCTTCCCAGGTCCTGAATTTAAACTATACACGAATCACTGTGCAGGATACCCCCGGGCCCAAGATTTAAAGTTGACACGAACCACTGTGCTGGAACCTCCCGGGTCCTGAATTTGAACTGAACACGAATCACTGTGCGGGATTCCCCCGAGCCCTGTGTTTAAACTTGACACGAATTACTTTGCGGAATCCCCGCGGGCCCTGTATTTAAACTTGACAAGAATCTCTGTGCAGGATCCCCACGGGCCCTGCGTTTAAACTTGACATGAATCACTGTGCAGGATGACCCCGGGCCCTGTGTTTAAACTTGACACCAATGTCTGTGCGGGAAGCCCCTGGGCCCTGTGTTTAAACTTGACACGAATCACTGTGCAGGATGACCCCGGGCCCTGTGTTTAAACTTGACACCAATGTCTGTGCGGGAAGCCCCTGGGCCCTGTGTTTAAACTTGACACGAATCACTGTGCAGGATCCTCCGGGCCGTATTTTTAAACCTGACACGAATCACTGTGCAGGCTCCCCCTGGGCCCTGTGTTTGAACTTTTTACGAATCACTGTGCAGGGTCCTCCCGAGTCCTGTGTTGAAAAGTGACGCGAATCACTGTGCGGGATTTCACCGGGCCCTGTGTTCAAACCTGACAAGAAATACTGTGCAGGCTGCCCTTGGGCCCTGTGTTTAAACCTGAAACGAATCACTGTGCAGAATCTCCCCGGTCCCTGTGTTTACACTTGACACGAATCACTGAGCAGGTTCCCCTCGAGTCCTGTGTTTAAACTTGACGCGAATCACTGTGCGGCAACCTTCCGGGCACTGTATTTCAACTTGACACGAATCACTGTGAGGATCTTCCCGGGTTTTTTTTTAAACCTGACACGAATCACTGTGCAGGATCCTCCCGAGTCCTGTGTTAAAACGTGACGCAAATCACAGTGTGGGACTGCCCCGGGTCCTGTGTTCAAACCTGACAAGAATCACTGTGCAGGATGCCCTTGGGCCCTGTGTTTAAACCTGAAACGAATCACTGTGCAGGATCCCCCCGGGCCCTGTGTTTAAACTTGATACGAATCACTGAGCAGGTTCACCTCGAGTCCTGTGTTTCAATTTGACACGAATCACTGTGCAGTATCCCACCGTGCCGTGTATTTCAAATTGACAGGAATCACTGTGCAGGATCTTCCTGGGTCCTGAATTTAAACATGACACGAATCACTGCGCAGGATCCCCCCAGGCCCTGTGTTTAAGCATAACACGAATCACAGAGCCGGATCATTCCTGTCCTTGTGTTTAAACTTGACACGAATCACTCCACAGGATCCCCCTGGGCCCTTAATTTAAATTTAACAGTAATCAGTGAGTGGGCCCTGTGTTTAAACTTAACACGAATCACTGAGCGGGATCCCCCCGGGCACTGTGATTAATCTTCTGACTATTTACCGTGCTGTTAACCCCGGGCCCTGTGTTTAAACTTGACACGAATCACTGTGCAGGATACCCCTGTTCCCTGTGGTTAATCTTGAAACTAATCGATGAGCAGGATCCCCTGGGCCCAGTGTTTAAACTTGACACGAATCACTGTGCAGGATCGCCCCGGGCCCTGTATTTAAACTTTACACGGATCACTGTGCACGAAGCCCCTGGCCCTCTGTTTAAACTTGACATGAATCACTGTGCAGGATCCCACTGTTCCCTGTGTTTAAATTTGAAACTAATCACTGTGCAGGCTACCCCTGGGCCCTGTGTTTACCCTTGACACGAATCACTGAGCAGGTTCCCCTCGGGACCTGTGTTTAAACTTGACACGAATCAATGTGCGGAAATCCCCTAGGCCCTGTGTTTCAACTTGACACAAAACACTTGGCAGTATCCCACCGCGCCGTGTATTTCAAATTGACAGGAATCACTGCGCAGGATCACCCCGGGCCCTGTGTTTAAATCTTAACACGAATCACTGTGCAGGGGCCCATGGGACATGCAGTTAAACTTGACGCAAATTACTGCGCAGGATCCCCGCCGGGCCCTCTGTTTAAACATAACAGGAATCACAGAGCAGGATCCTCCCGGGTCCTGAATTTAACCTTTACAAGAATCAACGTGCAGGATACCCCCGGGCCCTGTGTTTAAACTTAACACGAATAACTGAGCAGGGTTACCACCGGGCCCTGAGTTTAAACTTAACACGAATAACTGAGCAGGGTTACCACCGGGCCCTGAGTTTAAACTTGGCACGAATCAGTGAGCAGGGTTACCACCGGGCACTGTGTTTAAACTTGACGCCAATCACGGAGCGGTATCCCCCGGGCCCTGAGTTTAAACTATGCACGAATCACTGAACAGGGTCCCCCCGGGACCTGTTTTTAAACTTGACGCTAATCATTGAGCGCGATCTCCCGGACCCTGTTTTTAAACTGGACACGAATTTCTGTGCAGGATCTCCCCGGGAAATGTTTTTAAAATTGACACGAATCACTGTGCAGGATCCCACCGGGCCATGTACTCAAAGTTGACACGAATCACTGCGCAGGATCCTCTCGGGTCCTGAAATTAAACTTTAAATGAATCACTGTGCAGGAACCCCCGGGACCTGTATTTAACCTGAACACGAATCACTGTGCGGCAAATACCCAGGCCCTGTGTTTAAACGTGAAAAGAATCATTGTGCTGGATCCCCACGTGCCCAGTGTTTAAATCTGAGACGAATAACTGTGCGGGATAACCCCGGGCCCTGTGTTTAGAATTTACTCAAATCATTGTGCAGGATCCCCCGGGGCCCTATGTTCAAACTTTACACGAACAACTGGGCAGGATCTCCCCGAGTTCGATTCTGGGTACTGCCTGTGCGGAGTTTGCAAGTTCTCCCTGTGTCTGCGTGGGTTTCCTCCTGGTGCTCCGGTTTCCTCCCAAATGCCAAAGACTTGCAGGTTGATAGGTTAATTGGCCATTATAAATTGCCCCGAGTATAGGTAGGTGGTAGGGAAATATATCGGGACAGGTGGGGATGTGATAGGAATACGGGATTAGTGCAGGATTAGTACAAATGGGTGGTTGATGGTCGGCACAGACTCGGTGGGCCGAAGGGCCTGTTTCAGTGCTGCATCTCGAAACTAAACTAAATACTGACACCTAGTGTCACAGACATAAACTATTACCCAGCAACACAAACAAACACACACTGACACCCAGTAACACAGATACACACGAACACCCAGTAACACAGACACACACTGACACCAAGTAACAAAGACATACACTGACACCCAGTAACAAAGACATACACTGACACCCAGTAACACAGACACACACTGACACCAAGTAACAAAGACATACAATGACACCAAGTATCAAAGACATACACTGACATCAAGTAACAAAGACATACACTGATACCAAGTGACAAAGACATAAAGTTACACCAAGTAACACAGACATACACTGACACCAAGTAACAAAGACATACAATTACACCAAGTAACAAAGACACACACTTACACCAAGTAACAAAGACATACACTGATACCCAGTAACACAGGCACACACTTACACCAAGTAACAAAGACATGCACTGACACCAAGTAACAAAGACAGGCACTTACACCAAGTAACACAGACATACACAGACACCAAATAACAAAGACACACACTTACACCAAGTAACAAAGACACACACTGAGACGAAGTAACAAAGACATACACTGATACCCAGTAACACAGAGACACACTTACACCAAGTAACAAAGACATACACAGACACCAAGTAACAAAGACATACACTTACACCAAGTTACACAGACATACACTGACACCAAGTAACAAAGACATACAATTATACCAAGTAACAAAGACACACACTTACACCAAGTAACAAAGACATACACTGATACCCAGTAACACAGACACACACGGACAACAAGTAACAAAGACATACACTGACAACAAGTAACAAAGACATACACTTATACCAAGTATTTTGACATACACTGACACCAAGTAACAAAGACATACACTGATACCCAGTAACACAGACACACACTTACACCAAGTAACAAAGACATACACTGACACCAAGTCACAAAGACACACACTGACACCAAGTCACACAGACATACACTGATACCCAGTAACACAGACACACACTTACACCAAGTAACAAAGACAGACACTGATACCAAGTATCAAAGACAGACAATTACACCAAGTAACAAAGACATACAATTACACCAAGTATTTTGACATACACTTACAGCAAGTAACAAAGGCATACACTGACACCAAGTAACAAAGACATACACTTACACCAAGTAACAAAGACATACACTGATACCCAGTGACACAGACACACACTGACACCCAGTTAGAAACACACACTGACCCCCAGTAACACAAGCACACACTGACCCCCAGAAACACAGACATACACTGATACCCAGTAACACAGAAACACACTTACACCAAGTAACAAAGACAGACACTGATACCTAGTAACACAGACATGCACTGAAACCAAGTAACAAAGTCATACAATTACACCAAGTAACAAAGACACACACTTACACCAAGTAACACAGACATACACTGACACCAAGTAACAAAGACAGACACTGATACCCAGTAACACAGACACACACTTACACCAAGTAACAAAGACATACTCTGACACTCAGCAACAAAGACACACACTGACATCAAGTAACAAAGTCATACACTTACACCAACTAACAAAGATACACACCAACACCAAGTAACACAGACATGCACTGACACCAAGTAACACAGACATACACTGACACCAAGTAACAAAGACAGACAATTACACCAAGTAACAAAGACATACAATTACACCAAGTATTTTGACATACACTTACACTAGGTAACAAAGACATACACTGACACCAAGTAACAAAGACATACACTGATACCCAGTGACACAGACACACACTGAAACCCAGTTAGAAACACACACTGACCCCCTGTAACACAAGCACACACTGACCCCCAGTAACACAGACATACACTGATACACAGTAACACAGAAACACACTTACACCAAGTAACAAAGACAGACACTGTTACCTAGTAACACAGACATACACTGAAACCAAGTAACAAAGGCATACAATTACATCAAGTAACAAAGACACACACTTACACCAAGTAACACAGACATACACTGACACCAAGTAACAAAGACAGACACTGATACCCAGTAACACAGACACACACTTACACCAAGTAACAAAGACATACTCTGACACTCAGTAACAAAGACATACACTGACACCCAGTAACACAGACACACAAGGACACCAAGTAACAAAGACATACACTGACACCAAGTAACAAAGACATACACTTACACCAAGTAACAAAGACAGACAATTACACCAAGTAACAAAGACATACACTTACACCAAGTATTTTGACATACACTGACACCAAGTAACAAAGACATACACTGATACCCAGTAACACAGACACACACTTACACCAAGTAACAAAGACATACACTGACACCAAGTCACAAAGACACACACTGACACCAAGTCACACAGACATACACTGATACCCAACAACACAGACACACACTTACACCAAGTAACACAGACATACACTGACACCAAGTAACAAAGACATACACTGATATCCAGTAACACAGACACACACTTACACCAAGTAACAAAGACATGCACTGACACCAAGTCAGAAAGACACACACTGACACCCAGTAACAAAGACTTACACCGACACCAAGTCACAAAGACATACACTGATACCCAGTAACACAGACACACACTTACACCAAGTATCAAAGACATACACTGACACCAAGTCACACAGACATACACTGACACCCAGTAACACAGACACACACTTACACCAAGTAACACAGACATACACTTACACCAAGTAACAAAGACATACACTGATACCCAGTAACACAGACACACACTTTCACCAAGTAACAAAGACAGACACTGACACCAAGTCACAAAGACACACACTGACACCCAGGAACAAAGACATACACTGACACCAAGTCACAAAGTCATACACTGATACCAAGTAACACAGACACACACTTACACCAAGTAACACAGACATACACTGACACCAAGTAACAAAGACATACACTGATACCCAGTAACACAGACAAACACTTACACCAAGTAACAAAGACAGACACTGATACCCAGTAACACAGAAACACACTTACACCAAGTAACAAAGACTTACACTGACACCCAGTAACACAGACACTCACTTACACCAAGTAACAAAGACAAACACTGACAGCAAGTCACAAAGACACACACTGACACCAAGTCACAAAGAGATACACTGATACCCAGTAACACAGACACACACTTACACCACGTAACACAGACATACACTGACACAAAGTAACAAAGACATACACTGATACCCAGTAACACAGAAACACACTTACACCAAGTAACAAAGACATACAATGACACCAAGTCACAAAGACACACACTGACACCCAGTAACAAAGACATACAGTGAGACCAAGTCACAAAGACATACACTGACACCCAGTAACACAGACACACACTGACACCCAGTTAAAAACACACACTGACCCCCAGTAACACAAGCACACACTGACCCCCAGTAACACAGACATACACTGATACCCAGTAACACAGACACACACTGACATCAAGTAACAAAGTCATACACTTACACCAACTAACAAAGACACACACTTACACCAAGAAACACAGACATACACTGGCACCAGGTAACAAAGACATACACTGACACCAAGTAACAAAGAACGACAATTACACCAAGTAACAAAGACATACACTTACACCAAGTATTTTGACATACACTTGCACCAAGTAACAAAGACATACACTGACACCCTGAAACAAAGACAAACACTGACCCATATTCAAAAACACATACACTGACAGCAAGTAACAAAGACATACACTGACACCCAGTAACACAGACACACACTGACACCAAGTTAGAAACAGACACTGACCCCCAGTAACACAAGCACACTCTGACCCCCAGTAACACAGACATACACTGATACCCAGTAACACAGACACACACTTACACCAAGCAACAAAGACATACACTGACACCAAGTAACAAAGACATACACTGATACCCAGTAACACAGAAACACGCTTACACTAAGTAACAAAGACAGACACTGATACCTAGTAACACAGACACACACTTACACCAAGTAACAAAGACATACACTTACACCAAGTAACACAGACATACACTGAAACCAAGTAACAAAGACATACAATTACACCAAGTAACAAAGACACACACTTACACCAAGTAACACAGACATACACTGACACCAAGTAACAAAGACATGCACTGACACCCAGTAACACAGACACACACGGACACCAAGTAACAAAGACATACACTGACACCAAGTCACAAAGACACACACTGACACCCAGGAACAAAGACATACACTGACACCAAGTCACAAAGTCATACACTGATACCCAGTAACACAGACACACACTTACACCAAGTAACACAGACATACACTGACACCAAGTCACACAGACATACACTGATACCCAGTAACACAGACACACACTTACACCAAGTAACACAGACATACACTTACACCAAGTAACAAAGACATACACTGATACCCAGTAACACAGACACACACTTTCACCAAGTAACAAAGACAGACACTGACACCAAGTCACAAAGACACACACTGACACCCAGGAACAAAGACATACACTGACACCAAGTCACAAAGTCATACACTGATACCAAGTAACACAGACACACACTTACACCAAGTAACACAGACATACACTGACACCAAGTAACAAAGACATACACTGATACCCAGTAACACAGACAAACACTTACACCAAGTAACAAAGACAGACACTGATACCCAGTAACACAGAAACACACTTACACCAAGTAACAAAGACTTACACTGACACCCAGTAACACAGACACTCACTTACACCAAGTAACAAAGACAAACACTGACAGCAAGTCACAAAGACACACACTGACACCAAGTCACAAAGAGATACACTGATACCCAGTAACACAGACACACACTTACACCACGTAACACAGACATACACTGACACAAAGTAACAAAGACATACACTGATACCCAGTAACACAGAAACACACTTACACCAAGTAACAAAGACATACACTGACACCAAGTCACAAAGACACACACTGACACCCAGTAACAAAGACATACAGTGAGACCAAGTCACAAAGACATACACTGACACCCAGTAACACAGACACACACTGACACCCAGTTAAAAACACACACTGACCCCCAGTAACACAAGCACACACTGACCCCCAGTAACACAGACATACACTGATACCCAGTAACACAGACACACACTGACATCAAGTAACAAAGTCATACACTTACACCAACTAACAAAGACACACACTTACACCAAGAAACACAGACATACACTGGCACCAGGTAACAAAGACATACACTGACACCAAGTAACAAAGAACGACAATTACACCAAGTAACAAAGACATACACTTACACCAAGTATTTTGACATACACTTGCACCAAGTAACAAAGACATACACTGACACCCTGAAACAAAGACAAACACTGACCCGTATTCAAAAACACATACACTGACACCAAGTAACAAAGACATACACTGACACCCAGTAACACAGACACACACTGACACCAAGTTAGAAACAGACACTGACCCCCAGTAACACAAGCACACACTGACCCCCAGTAACACAGACATACACTGATACCCAGTAACACAGACACACACTTACACCAAGCAACAAAGACATACACTGACACCAAGTAACAAAGACATACACTGATACCCAGTAACACAGAAACACGCTTACACTAAGTAACAAAGACAGACACTGATACCTAGTAACACAGACACACACTTACACCAAGTAACAAAGACATACACTTACACCAAGTAACACAGACATACACTGAAACCAAGTAACAAAGACATACAATTACACCAAGTAACAAAGACACACACTTACACCAAGTAACACAGACATACACTGACACCAAGTAACAAAGACATGCACTGACACCCAGTAACACAGACACACACGGACACCAAGTAACAAAGACATACACTGACACCAAGTCACAAAGACACACACTGACACCCAGGAACAAAGACATACACTGACACCAAGTCACAAAGTCATACACTGATACCCAGTAACACAGACACACACTTACACCAAGTAACACAGACATACACTGACACCAAGTAACAAAGACATACACTGATACCCAGTAACACAGACACACACTTACACCAAGTAACACAGACATACACTTACACCAAGTAACAAAGACATACACTGATACCCAGTAACACAGACACACACTTTCACCAAGTAACAAAGACAGACACTGACACCAAGTCACAAAGACACACACTGACACCCAGGAACAAAGACATACACTGACACCAAGTCACAAAGTCATACACTGATACCAAGTAACACAGACACACACTTACACCAAGTAACACAGACATACACTGACACCAAGTAACAAAGACATACACTGATACCCAGTAACACAGACAAACACTTACACCAAGTAACAAAGACAGACACTGATACCCAGTAACACAGAAACACACTTACACCAAGTAACAAAGACTTACACTGACACCCAGTAACACAGACACTCACTTACACCAAGTAACAAAGACAAACACTGACAGCAAGTCACAAAGACACACACTGACACCAAGTCACAAAGAGATACACTGATACCCAGTAACACAGACACACACTTACACCACGTAACACAGACATACACTGACACAAAGTAACAAAGACATACACTGATACCCAGTAACACAGAAACACACTTACACCAAGTAACAAAGACATACACTGACACCAAGTCACAAAGACACACACTGACACCCAGTAACAAAGACATACAGTGAGACCAAGTCACAAAGACATACACTGACACCCAGTAACACAGACACACACTGACACCCAGTTAAAAACACACACTGACCCCCAGTAACACAAGCACACACTGACCCCCAGTAACACAGACATACACTGATACCCAGTAACACAGACACACACTGACATCAAGTAACAAAGTCATACACTTACACCAACTAACAAAGACACACACTTACACCAAGAAACACAGACATACACTGGCACCAGGTAACAAAGACATACACTGACACCAAGTAACAAAGAACGACAATTACACCAAGTAACAAAGACATACACTTACACCAAGTATTTTGACATACACTTGCACCAAGTAACAAAGACATACACTGACACCCTGAAACAAAGACAAACACTGACCCGTATTCAAAAACACATACACTGACACCAAGTAACAAAGACATACACTGACACCCAGTAACACAGACACACACTGACACCAAGTTAGAAACAGACACTGACCCCCAGTAACACAAGCACACACTGACCCCCAGTAACACAGACATACACTGATACCCAGTAACACAGACACACACTTACACCAAGCAACAAAGACATACACTGACACCAAGTAACAAAGACATACACTGATACCCAGTAACACAGAAACACGCTTACACTAAGTAACAAAGACAGACACTGATACCTAGTAACACAGACACACACTTACACCAAGTAACAAAGACATACACTTACACCAAGTAACACAGACATACACTGAAACCAAGTAACAAAGACATACAATTACACCAAGTAACAAAGACACACACTTACACCAAGTAACACAGACATACACTGACACCAAGTAACAAAGACATGCACTGACACCCAGTAACACAGACACACACGGACACCAAGTAACAAAGACATACACTGACACCAAGTCACAAAGACACACACTGACACCCAGGAACAAAGACATACACTGACACCAAGTCACAAAGTCATACACTGATACCCAGTAACACAGACACACACTTACACCAAGTAACACAGACATACACTGACACCAAGTAACAAAGACATACACTGATACCCAGTAACACAGACACACACTTACACCAAGTAACAAAGACAGACACTGATACCCAGTAACACAGAAACACACTTACACCAAGTAACAAAGACTTACACTGACACCCAGTAACAAAGACATACACTGACACCCAGTAACACAGACACGCACGGACACCAAGTAACAAAGACATACACTGACACCAAGTAACAAAGACATACACTTACACCAAGTAGCAAAGACAGACAATTACTCCAATTAACAAAGACATACACTTACACCAAGTATTTTGACATACACTGACACCAAGTAACAAAGACATACACTGATACCCAGTAACACAGACACTCACTTACACCAAGTAACAAAGACAAACACTGACAGCAAGTCACAAAGACACACACTGACACCAAGTCACAAAGAGATACACTGATACCCAGTAACACAGACACACACTTACACCAGGTAACACAGACATACACTGACACAAACTAACAAAGACATACACTGATACCCAGTAACACAGAAACACACTTACACCAAGTAACAAAGACATACACTGACACCAAGTCACAAAGACACACACTGACACCCAGTAACAAAGACATACAGTGACACCAAGTCACAAAGACATACACTGACACCCAGTAACACAGACACACACTGACACCCAGTTAGAAACACACACTGACCCCCAGTAACACAAGCACACACTGACCCCCAGTAACACAGACATACACTGATACCCAGTAACACAGACACACACTGACATCAAGTAACAAAGTCATACACTTACACCAACTAACAAAGACACACACTTACACCAAGAAACACAGACATACACTGGCACCAGGTAACAAAGACATACACTGACACCAAGTTACAAAGAACGACAATTACACCAAGTAACAAAGACATGCACTTACACCAAGTATTTTGACATACACTTGCACCAAGTAACAAAGACATACACTGACACCCAGTAACAAAGACAAACACTGACCCATATTCAAAAACACATACACTGACACCAAGTAACAAAGACATACACTTACACCAAGTAACAAAGACATACACTGACACCCAGTAACACAGACACACACTGACACCAAGTTAGAAACAGACACTGACACCCAGTAACACAAGCACACACTGACCCCCAGTAACACAGACATACACTGATACCCAGTAACACAGACACACACTTACACCAAGCAACAAAGACATACACTGACACCAAGTAACAAAGACATACACTGATACCCAGTAACACAGAAACACACTTACACTAAGTAACAAAGACAGACACTGATACCTAGTAACACAGACACACACTTACACCAAGTAACAAAGACATCCACTTACACCAAGTAACACAGACATACACTGAAACCAAGTAACAAAGACATACAATTACACCAAGTAACAAAGACACACACTGACACCAAGTAACAAAGACATGCACTGACACCCAGTAACACAGACACACACGGACACCAAGTAACAAAGACATACACTGACACCAAGTAACAAAGACATACACTTACACCAAGTCACAAAGACAGACAATTACACCAAGTAACAAAGACATACACTTACACCAAGTATTTTGACATGCACTGACACCAAGTAACAAAGACATACACTGATACCCAGTAACACAGACACACACTTACACCAAGAAACAAAGACATACACTGACACCAAGTCACAAAGACACACACTGACACCAAGTCACACAGACATACACTGATACCCAGTAACACAGACACACACTTACACCAAGTAACAAAGACATACACTTACACCAAGTAACACAGACATAAACTGAAACCAAGTAACAAAGACATACAATTACACAAAGTAACAAAGACATACACTTACACCAAGTAACAAAGACATACACTGACACCCAGTAACACAGACACACACTGACACCCAGTTAGAAACACACACTGACCCCCAGTAACACAAGCACTCACTGACACCCAGTAACACAGACATACACTGATACCCAGTAACACAGGCACACACTGACATCAAGTAACAAAGTCATACACTTACACCAACTAACAAAGACTCACACTTACACCAAGAAACACAGACATACACTGACACCAAGTAACAAACACAAACAATGACACCAAGTAACGAGGAACGACAATTACACCAAGTAACAAAGACTTACACTTACACCAAGTATTTTGACATACACTTGCACCAAGTAACAAAGACATACATTGACACCCAGTAACAAAGACATACACTGACACAAAGTCAAAAACAAATACACTGACACCAAGAAACAAAGACATACACTTACACCAATAACAAAGACATACACTGACACCCAGTAACATAGACACACACTGACACCCAGTTAGAAACACACACTGACCCCCAGTAACACAAGCACACAGTGACCCCCAGTAACACAGACATACACTGATACCCAGTAACACAGACACACACTTACACCAAGCAACAAATACATACACTGACACCAAGTAACAAAGACATACACTGATACCCAGTAACACAGAAACACACTTACACCAAGTAACAAAGACAGACACTGATACCTAGTAGCACAGACACACACTTACACCAAGTAACAAAGACATACACTTACACCAAGTAACACAGACATACACTGAAACCAAGTACCAAAAACATACAATTACACCAAGTAACAAAGACACACACTTACACCAAATAACACAGACATACACTGACACCAAGTAACAAAGACATACACTGACACCCAGAAACACAGACACACACGGACACCAAGTAACAAAGACATACACTGACACCAAGTAACAAAGACATACATTTACACCAAGTAACAAATACAGACAATTACACCAAGTAACAAAGACATACACTTACACCAAGTATTTTGACATACACTGACACCAAGTAACAAAGACATACACTGATACCCAGTAACATAGACAAAAATGTACACCAAGAAACAAAGACATACACTGACTCCAAGTCACAAAGACATACACTGACACCAAGTCACACAGACATACACTGATAACCAGTAACACAGACACACACTTACACCAAGTAACAAAGACATACACTTACACCAAGTAACACAGACATACACTGAAACCAAGTAACAAAGACATACAATTACACCAAGTAACAAAGACACACACTTGCACCAAGTAACACAGACATACACTGCCACCAAGTAACAAAGACAGACACTGATACCCAGTAACACAGACATACACTTACACCAACTAACAAAGACATACACTGACACCCAGTAACAAAGACAGACACTGACACCCAGTAACACAGACACACACGGACACCAAGTAACAAAGACATACACTGACACCAAGTAACAAAGACATACTCTTGCACCAAATAACAAAGACAGACAATTACACCAAGTAACAAAGACATACACTTACACCAAGTATTTTGACATACACTGACACCAAGTAACAAAGACATACACTGATACCCAGAAAGACAGACACACACTTACACCAAGCAACAAAGACATACACTGACACCAAGTAACAAAGACATACACTGATACCCAGTAACACAGAAACACACTTATACCAATGAACAAAGACAGACACTGATACCTAGTAACACAGACACACACTTACACCAAGTAACAAAGACATACACTTACACCAAGTAACACAGACATACACGGACACCAAGTAACAAAGACATACAATTACACCAAGTAACAAAGACACACACTTACACCAAGTAACACAGACAAACACTGACACCAAGTAACAAAGACAGACACTGATACCCAGTAACACAGAAACACACTTACACCAAGTAACATAGACACACACTGACACCCAGTTAGAAACACACACTGACCCCCAGTAACACAAGCACACAGTGACCCCCAGTAACACAGACATACACTGATACCCAGTAACACAGACACACACTTACACCAAGCAACAAATACATACACTGACACTAAGTAACAAAGACATACACTGATACCCAGTAACACAGAAACACACTTACACCAAGTAACAAAGACAGACACTGATACCTAGTAACACAGACACACACTTACACCAAGTAACAAAGACATACACTTACACCAAGTAACACAGACATACACTGAAACCAAGGAAAAAAAACATACAATTACACCAAGTAACAAAGACACACACTTACACCAAGTAACACAGACATACACTGACACCAAGTAACAAAGACATACACTGAAACCCAGAAACACAGACACACACGGACACCAAGTAACAAAGACATACACAGACACCAAGTAACAAAGACATACATTTACACCAAGTAACAAATACAGACAATTACACCAAGTAACAAAGACATACACTTACACCAAGTATTTTGACATACACTGACACCAAGTAACAAAGACATACACTGATACCCAGTAACATAGACACACACTTACACCAAGAAACAAAGACATACACTGACACCAAGTCACAAAGACATACACTGACACCAAGTCACACAGACATACACTGATACCCAGTAACACAGACACACACTTACACCAAGTAACAATGACATACACTTACACCAAGTAACACAGACATACACTGAAACCAAGTAACAAGGACATACAATTACACCAAGTAACAAAGACACACACTTACACCAAGTAACACAGACATACACTGCCACCAAGTAACAAAGACAGACACTGATACCCAGTAACACAGACACACACTTACACCAACTAACAAAGACATACACTGACACCCAGTAACAAAGACAGACACTGACACCCAGCAACACAGACACACACAGACACCAAGTAACAAAGACATACACTGACACCAAGTAACAAAGACAGACAATTACACCAAGTAATAAAGACATACACTTACACCAAGTATTTTGACATACACTGACACCAAGTAACAAAGACATACACTGATACCCAGTAACACAGACACACACTTATACCAAGTAACAAAGACATGCACTGACACCAAGTCACAAAGACACACACTGACACCAAGTCACACAGACATACACTGATACCCAGTAACACAGACAGATACTTACACCAAGTGACAAAGACATACACTGACACCAAGTCACAAAGACACACACTGACACCCAGTAACAAAGACTTACACTGACACCAAGTCACAAAGATATACACTGATACCCAGTAACACAGACACACACTTGCACCAAGCAACAAAGACATACACTGACACCAAGTAACAAAGACAGACACTGATACCTAGTAACACAGACACACACTTACACCAAGTAACAAAGACATACCCTGACACCAAGTAACACAGACATACACGGACACCAAGTAACAAAGACATACAATTACACCAAGTAACAAAGACACAAACTTACACCAAGTAACACAGACATACACTGACACCAAGTAACAAAGACAGACACTGATACCCAGTAACACAGACACACACTTACACCAAGTAACAAAGACATACACTGGCACCCAGTAACAAAGACAGACACTGACACCCAGTAACACAGACACACACGGACACCCAGTAACATTGACATACACTGATACCCAGAAACACAGACACACACTTACACCAAGCAACAAAGACATACACTGACACTAAGTAACAAAGACATACACTGATACCCAGTAACACAGAAACACACTTACACCAAGTAACAAAGACAGACACTGATACCTAGTAACACAGAAACACACTTACACCAAGTAACAAAGACATACACTTACACCAAGTAACACAGACATACACGGACACCAAGTAACAAAGACATACAATTACACCAAGTAACAAAGACACACACTTACACCAAGTAACACAGACATACACTGACACCAAGTAACAAAGACAGACACTGATACCCAGTAACACAGACACACACGGACACCAAGTAACAAAGACATACACTGACACCAAGTAACAAAGACATACACTTACACCAAGTAACAAAGACAGACAATTACACCAAGTACCAAAGACATACACTTACACCAAGTATTTTGACATACACTGACACCAAGTAACAAAGACATACACTTACACCAAGTAACACAGACATACACGGACACCAAGTAACAAAGACATACAATTACACCAAGTAACAAAGACACACACTTACACCAAGTCACACAGACATACACTGACACCAAGTAACAAAGACAGACACTGATACCCAGTAACACAGACACACACGGACACCAAGTAACAAAGACATACACTGACCCCAAGTAACAAAGACATACACTTACACCAAGTAACAAAGACAGACAATTACACCAAGTACCAAAGACATACACTTACACCAAGTATTTTGACATACACTTGCACCAAGTAACAAAGACATACATTGACACCCAGTAACAAAGACATACACTGACACAAAGTCAAAAACAAATACACTGACACCAAGAAACAAAGACATACACTTACACCAATAACAAAGACATACACTGACACCCAGTAACATAGACACACACTGACACCCAGTTAGAAACACACATGACCCCCAGTAACACAAGCACACAGTGACCCCCAGTAACACAGACATACACTGATACCCAGTAACACAGACACACACTTACACCAAGCAACAAATACATACACTGACACCAAGTAACAAAGACATACACTGATACCCAGTAACACAGAAACACACTTACACCAAGTAACAAAGACAGACACTGATACCTAGTAACACAGACACACACTTACACCAAGTAACAAAGACATACACTTACACCAAGTAACACAGACATACACTGAAACCAAGTAACAAAAACATACAATTACACCAAGTAACAAAGACACACACTTACACCAAATAACACAGACATACACTGACACCAAGTAACAAAGACATACACTGACACCCAGAAACACAGACACACACGGACACCAAGTAACAAAGACATACACTGACACCAAGTAACAAAGACATACATTTACACCAAGTAACAAATACAGACAATTACACCAAGTAACAAAGACATACACTTACAGCAAGTATTTTGACATACACTGACACCAAGTAACAAAGACATACACTGATACCCAGTAACATAGACACACACTTACACCAAGAAACAAAGACATACACTGACACCAAGTCACAAAGACATACACTGACACCAAGTCACACAGACATACACTGATAACCAGTAACACAGACACACACTTACACCAAGTAACAAAGACATACACTTACACCAAGTAACACAGACATACACTGAAACCAAGTAACAAAGACATACAATTACACCAAGTAACAAAGACACACACTTGCACCAAGTAACACAGACATACACTGCCACCAAGTAACAAAGACAGACACTGATACCCAGTAACACAGACACACACTGACACCAACTAACAAAGACATACACTGACACCCAGTAACAAAGACAGACACTGACACCCAGTAACACAGACACACACGGACACCAAGTAACAAAGACATACACTGACACCAAGTAACAAAGACATACACTTGCACCAAGTAACAAAGACAGACAATTACACCAAGTAACAAAGACATACACTTACACCAAGTATTTTGACATACACTGACACCAAGTAACAAAGACATACACTGATACCCAGAAAGACAGACACACACTTACACCAAGCAACAAAGACATACACTGACACCAAGTCACAAAGACACACACTGACACCAAGTCACACAGACATACACTGATACCCAGTAACACAGACACACACTTACACCAAGTAACAAAGACATACACTTACACCAAGTAACACAGACATAAACTGAAACCAAGTAACAAAGACATACAATTACACAAAGTAACAAAGACATACACTTACACCAAGTAACAAAGACATACACTGACACCCAGTAACACAGACACACACTGACACCCAGTTAGAAACACACACTGACCCCCAGTAACACAAGCACTCACTGACACCCAGTAACACAGACATACACTGATACCCAGTAACACAGGCACACACTGACATCAAGTAACAAAGTCATACACTTACACCAACTAACAAAGACTCACACTTACACCAAGAAACACAGACATACACTGACACCAAGTAACAAACACAAACAATGACACCAAGTAACGAGGAACGACAATTACACCAAGTAACAAAGACTTACACTTACACCAAGTATTTTGACATAGACTTGCACCAAGTAACAAAGACATACATTGACACCCAGTAACAAAGACATACACTGACACAAAGTCAAAAACAAATACACTGACACCAAGAAACAAAGACATACACTTACACCAATAACAAAGACATACACTGACACCCAGTAACATAGACACACACTGACACCCAGTTAGAAACACACACTTACCCCCAGTAACACAAGCACACAGTGACCCCCCAGTAACACAGACATACACTGATACCCAGTAACACAGACACACACTTACACCAAGCAACAAATACATACACTGACACCAAGTAACAAAGACATACACTGATACCCAGTAACACAGAAACACACTTACACCAAGTAACAAAGACAGACACTGATACCTAGTAGCACAGACACACACTTACACCAAGTAACAAAGACATACACTTACACCAAGTAACACAGACATACACTGAAACCAAGTACCAAAAACATACAATTACACCAAGTAACAAAGACACACACTTACACCAAATAACACAGACATACACTGACACCAAGTAACAAAGACATACACTGACACCCAGAAACACAGACACACACGGACACCAAGTAACAAAGACATACACTGACACCAAGTAACAAAGACATACATTTACACCAAGTAACAAATACAGACAATTACACCAAGTAACAAAGACATACACTGATACCCAGTAACATAGACAAAAACGTACACCAAGAAACAAAGACATACACTGACTCCAAGTCACAAAGACATACACTGACACCAAGTCACACAGACATACACTGATAACCAGTAACACAGACACACACTTACACCAAGTAACAAAGACATACACTTACACCAAGTAACACAGACATACACTGAAACCAAGTAACAAAGACATACAATTACACCAAGTAACAAAGACACACACTTGCACCAAGTAACACAGACATACACTGCCACCAAGTAACAAAGACAGACACTGATACCCAGTAACACAGACATACACTTACACCAACTAACAAAGACATACACTGACACCCAGTAACAAAGACAGACACTGACACCCAGTAACACAGACACACACGGACACCAAGTAACAAAGACATACACTGACACCAAGTAACAAAGACATACACTTGCACCAAATAACAAAGACAGACAATTACACCAAGTAACAAAGACATACACTTACACCAAGTATTTTGACATACACTGACACCAAGTAACAAAGACATACACTGATACCCAGAAAGACACACACACACTTACACCAAGCAACAAAGACATACACTGACACCAAGTAACAAAGACATACACTGATACCCAGTAACACAGAAACACACTTATACCAATGAACAAAGACAGACACTGATACCTAGTAACACAGACACACACTTACACCAAGTAACAAAGACATACATTGACACCAAGTAACAAAGACATACACTTACACCAAGTAACAAAGACAGACAATTACACCAAGTACCAAAGACATACACTTACACCAAGTATTTTGACATACACTGACACCAAGTAACAAAGACATACACTTACACCAAGTAACACAGACATACACGGACACCAAGTAACAAAGACATACAATTACACCAAGTAACAAAGACACACACTTACACCAAGTAACACAGACATACACTGACACCAAGTAACAAAGACAGACACTGATACCCAGTAACACAGACACACACGGACACCAAGTAACAAAGACATACACTGACCCCAAGTAACAAAGACATACACTTACACCAAGTAACAAAGACAGACAATTACACCAAGTACCAAAGACATACACTTACACCAAGTATTTTGACATACACTTGCACCAAGTAACAAAGACATACATTGACACCCAGTAACAAAGACATACACTGACACAAAGTCAAAAACAAATACACTGACACCAAGAAACAAAGACATACACTTACACCAATAACAAAGACATACACTGACACCCAGTAACATAGACACACACTGACACCCAGTTAGAAACACACACTGACCCCCAGTAACACAAGCACACAGTGACCCCCAGTAACACAGACATACACTGATACCCAGTAACACAGACACACACTTACACCAAGCAACAAATACATACACTGACACCAAGTAACAAAGACATACACTGATACCCAGTAACACAGAAACACACTTACACCAAGTAACAAAGACAGACACTGATACCTAGTAACACAGACACACACTTACACCAAGTAACAAAGACATACACTTACACCAAGTAACACAGACATACACTGAAACCAAGTAACAAAAACATACAATTACATAAAGTAACAAAGACACACACTTACACCAAATAACACAGACATACACTGACACCAAGTAACAAAGACATACACTGACACCCAGAAACACAGACACACACGGACACCAAGTAACAAAGACATACACTGACACCAAGTAACAAAGACATACATTTACACCAAGTAACAAATACAGACAATTACACCAAGTAACAAAGACATACACTTACACCAAGTATTTTGACATACACTGACACCAAGTAACAAAGACATACACTGATACCCAGTAACATAGACACACACTTACACCAAGAAACAAAGACATACACTGACACCAAGTCACAAAGACATACACTGACACCAAGTCACACAGACATACACTGATAACCAGTAACACAGACACACACTTACACCAAGTAACAAAGACATACACTTACACCAAGTAACACAGACATACACTGAAACCAAGTAACAAAGACATACAATTACACCAAGTAACAAAGACACACACTTGCACCAAGTAACACAGACATACACTGCCACCAAGTAACAAAGACAGACACTGATACCCAGTAACACAGACACACACTTACACCAACTAACAAAGACATACACTGACACCCAGTAACAAAGACAGACACTGACACCCAGCAACACAGACACACACGGACACCAAGTAACAAAGACATACACTGACACCAAGTAACAAAGACATACACTTGCACCAAGTAACAAAGACAGACAATTACACCAAGTAACAAAGACATACACTTACACCAAGTATTTTGACATACACTGACACCAAGTAACAAAGACATACACTGATACCCAGAAAGACAGACACACACTTACACCAAGCAACAAAGACATACACTGACACCAAGTAACAAAGACATACACTGATACCCAGTAACACAGAAACACACTTATACCAAGTAACAAAGACAGACACTGATACCTAGTAACACAGACACACACTTAAACCAAGTAACAAAGACATACACTTACACAAAGTAACACAGACATACACGGACACCAAGTAACAAAGACATACAATTACACCAAGTAACAAAGACACACACTTACACCAAGTAACACAGACAAACACTGACACCAAGTAACAAAGACAGACACTGATACCCAGTAACACAGAAACACACTTACACCAAGTAACATAGACACACACTGACACCCAGTTAGAAACACACACTGACCCCCAGTAACACAAGCACACAGTGACCCCCAGTAACACAGACACACACTTACACCAAGCAACAAATACATACACTGACACTAAGTAACAAAGACATACACTGATACCCAGTAACACAGAAACACACTTACACCAAGTAACAAAGACAGACACTGATACCTAGTAACACAGACACACACTTACACCAAGTAACAAAGACATACACTTACACCAAGTAACACAGACATACACTGAAACCAACTAACAAAAACATACAATTACACCAAGTAACAAAGACACACACTTACACCAAGTAACACAGACATACACTGACACCAAGTAACAAAGACATACACTGAAACCCAGAAACACAGACACACACGGACACCAAGTAACAAAGACATACACAGACACCAAGTAACAAAGACATACATTTACACCAAGTAACAAATACAGACAATTACACCAAGTAACAAAGACATACACTTACACCAAGTATTTTGACATACACTGACACCAAGTAACAAAGACATACACTGATACCCAGTAACATAGACACACACTTACACCAAGAAACAAAGACATACACTGACACCAAGTCACAAAGACATACACTGACACCAAGTCACACAGACATACACTGATACCCAGTAACACAGACACACACTTACACCAAGTAACAAAGACATACACTTACACCAAGTAACACAGACATACACTGAAACCAAGTAACAAGGACATACAATTACACCAAGTAACAAAGACACACACTGACACCAAGTAACACAGACATACACTGCCACCAAGTAACAAAGACAGACACTGATACCCAGTAACACAGACACACACTTACACCAACTAACAAAGACATACACTGACACCCAGTAACACAGACACACACAGACACCAAGTAACAAAGACATACACTGACACCAAGTAACAAAGACAGACAATTACACCAAGTAATAAAGACATACACTTACACCAAGTATTTTGACATACACTGACACCAAGTAACAAAGACATACACTGATACCCAGTAACACAGACACACACTTATACCAAGTAACAAAGACATGCACTGACACCAAGTCACAAAGACACACACTGACACCAAGTCACACAGACATACACTGATACCCAGTAACACAGACAGATACTTACACCAAGTGACAAAGACATACACTGACACCAAGTCACAAAGACACACACTGACACCCAGTAACAAAGACTTACACTGACACCAAGTCACAAAGATATACACTGATACCCAGTAACACAGACACACACTTGCACCAAGAAACAAAGACATACACTGACACCAAGTAACAAAGACAGACACTGATACCTAGTAACACAGACACACACTTACACCAAGTAACAAAGACATACCCTTACACCAAGTAACACAGACATACACGGACACCAAGTAACAAAGACATACAATTACACCAAGTAACAAAGACACAAACTTACACCAAGTAACACAGACATACACTGACACCAAGTAACAAAGACAGACACTGATACCCAGTAACACAGACACACACTTACACCAAGTAACAAAGACATACACTGGCACCCAGTAACAAAGACAGACACTGACACCCAGTAACACAGACACACACGGACACCCAGTAACATTGACATACACTGATACCCAGAAACACAGACACACACTTACACCAAGCAACAAAGACATACACTGACACCAAGTAACAAAGACATACACTGATACCCAGTAACACAGAAACACACTTACACCAAGTAACAAAGACAGACACTGATACCTAGTAACACAGAAACACACTTACACCAAGTAACAAAGACATACACTTACACCAAGTAACACAGACATACACGGACACCAAGTAACAAAGACATACAATTACACCAAGTAACAAAGACACACACTTACACCAAGTAACACAGACATACACTGACACCAAGTAACAAAGACAGACACTGATACCCAGTAACACAGACACACACGGACACCAAGTAACAAAGACATACACTGACATAAAGTAACAAAGACGTACACTTACACCAAGTAACAAAGACAGACAATTACACCAAGTACCAAAGACATACACTTACACCAAGTATTTTGACATACACTGACACCAAGTAACAAAGACATACATTGATACCCAGTAACACAGGCACACACTTACACCAGGTAACAACGACATACACTGACACCTAGTCACAAACACACACACTGACACCAAGTCACACAGACATACACTGATACCCAGTAACCCAGACACACACTTACACCAATTAACACAGACATACACTGACACCAAGTGACAAAGACATACACTGATACCCAGTAACACAGACACACAGTTACACCAAGTAACAAAGACATACATTGACACCGAGTCACAAAGACACACACTGAAACCCAGTAACAAAGACTTACACAGACTCCAAGTCACAAAGACAGACACTGATACCCAGTAACACAGACACACAGTTACACCAAGTAACAAAGACACACACTGACACCAAGTCACACAGACATACACTGATACCCAGTAACACAGACACACACTTACACCAAGTAACACAGACACACTCTGACACCAAGTAACAAAGCCATACACTGATACCCAGTAACACAGACACACACTTACACCAAGGAACAAAGACATACACAGACACCAAGTCACAAAGACACACACTGACACCCAGTAACAAAGACATACACTGACACCAAGTCACAAAGTCAGACACTGATACCCAGTAACACAGAAACACACTTACACCAAGTAACACAGACATACAATGACACCAAGTAACAAAGACATACACTGATACCCAGTAACACAGACACACACTTACACCAAGTAACAAAGACAGACACTGATACCCAGTAACACAGACACACACTTACACCAACTATCAAAGACATACACTGACACCCAGTAACAAAGACAGACACTGACACCCAGTAACACAGACACACACGGACACCAAGTAACAAAGACATACACTGACACCAAGTAACAAAGACAGACAATTACACCAAGTAATAAAGACATACACTTACACCAAGTATTTTGACATACACTGACACCAAGTAACAAAGACATACACTGATACCCAGTAACACAGACACACACTTATACCAAGTAACAAAGACATGCACTGACACCAAGTCACAAAGACACACACTGACACCAAGTCACACAGACATACACTGATACCCAGTAACACAGACAGATACTTACACCAAGTGACAAAGACATACACTGACACCAAGTCACAAAGACACACACTGACACCCAGTAACAAAGACTTACACTGACACCAAGTCACAAAGATATACACTGATACCCAGTAACACAGACACACACTTGCACCAAGCAACAAAGACATACACTGACACCAAGTAACAAAGACAGACACTGATACCTAGTAACACAGACACACACTTACACCAAGTAACAAAGACATATCCTTACACCAAGTAACACAGACATACACGGACACCAAGTAACAAAGACATACAATTACACCAAGTAACAAAGACACAAACTTACACCAAGTAACACAGACATACACTGACACCAAGTAACAAAGACAGACACTGATACCCAGTAACACAGACACACACTTACACCAAGTAACAAAGACATACACTGGCACCCAGTAACAAAGACAGACACTGACACCCAGTAACACAGACACACACGGACACCCAGTAACATTGACATACACTGATACCCAGAAACACAGACACACACTTACACCAAGCAACAAAGACATACACTGACACCAAGTAACAAAGACATACACAGATACCCAGTAACACAGAAACACACTTACACCAAGTAACAAAGACAGACACTGATACCTAGTAACACAGAAACACACTTACACCAAGTAACAAAGACATACACTTACACCAAGTAACACAGACATACACGGACACCAAGTAACAAAGACATACAATTGCACCAAGTAACAAAGACACACACTTACACCAAGTAACACAGACATACACTGACACCAAGTAACAAAGACAGACACTGATACCCAGTAACACAGACACACACGGACACCAAGTAACAAAGACATACACTGACACCAAGTAACAAAGACATACACTTACACCAAGTAACAAAGACAGACAATTACACCAAGTACCAAAGACATACACTTACACCAAGTATTTTGACATACACTGACACCAAGTAACAAAGACATACATTGATACCCAGTAACACAGGCACACACTTACACCAAGTAACAACGACATACACTGACACCTAGTCACAAAGACACACACTGACACCAAGTCACACGGACATACACTGATACCCAGCAACCCAGACACACACTTACACCAATTAACACAGACATACACTGACACCAAGTGACAAAGACATACACTGATACCCAGTAACACAGACACACCGTTACACCAAGTAACAAAGACATACATTGACACCGAGTCACAAAGACACACACTGAAACCCAGTAACAAAGACTTACACAGACTCCAAGTCACAAAGACAGACACTGATACCCAGTAACACAGACACACACTTACACCAAGTAACAAAGACACACAATGACATCAAGTCACACAGACATACACTGATACCCAGTAACACAGACACACACTTACACCAAGTAACACAGACACACACTGACACCAAGTAACAAAGCCATACACTGATACCCAGTAACACAGACACACACTTACACCAAGTAACAAAGACATACACAGACACCAAGTCACAAAGACACACACTGACACCCAGTAACAAAGACATACACTGACACCAAGTCACAAAGTCAGACACTGATACCCAGTAACACAGAAACACACTTACACCAAGTAACACAGACATACAATGACACCAAGTAACAAAGACATACACTGATACCCAGTAACACAGACACACACTTACACCAAGTAACAAAGACAGACACTGATACCCAGTAACACAGAAACACACTTACACCAAGTAACAAAGACATTCACTGACACCCAGTAACAAAGACATACACTGACACCCAGTAACACAGAAATGCACGGACACCAAGTGAAAAAGACATACACTGACACCAAGTAACAAAGACATACACTTACACGAAGTAACAAAGACAGACAATTACACCTATTAACAAAGACATACACTTGCACCAAGTATTTTGACATACACTTATACCAAGTAACAAAGACACACAATGATAACCAGTCACATAGACACACACTTACATCAAGTAACAAAGACATACACTGACACCAAGTCACAAAGACACACACTGACACCAAGTCACAAAGAGATACACTGATACCCAGTAACACAGACACAAACTTACACCACGTAACACAGACATACACAGACACCAAGTAACAAAGACATATACTGATACCCATTAACACAGAAACACACTTACACCAAGTAACAAAGACATACACTGACACCAAGTCACAAAGACACACACTGACACCCAGTAACAAAGACATACACTGACACCAAGTCACAAAGACATACACTGATACCCATTAACACAGACACACACTTACACCAAGTCACAAAGACACACACTGACACCAAGTCACACAGACATACACTGATACCCAGTAACACAGACACACACTTACACCAAGTAACACAGACATACACTGACACCAAGTAACAAAGACATATACTGATACCCAGTAACACAGACACACACTTACACCAAGTAACAAAGACATACGCTGACACCCAGTAACAAAGACATACACTGACACCCAGTAACACAGACACACACGGACACCAAGTAACAAAGACATACACTGACACCAAGTAACAAAGACATACACTTACACCAAGTAACAAAGACAGACAATTACACCAAGTAACAAAGACATACACGTACACCAATTATTTTGACATGCACTGACACCAAGTAACAAAGACATACACTGATACCCAGTAACACAGACACACACTGACACCAAATCACACAGACATACATTATACCCAGTAACACAGACACAAACTTACACCAAGTAACACAGACATACACTGACACCAAGTCACAAAGACACACACTGACACCAAGTCACAAAGCGATACACTGATACCCAGTAACACAGACACACACTTACACCACGTAACAAAGACATACACTGACACCAAGTCACAAAGACACACACTGACTCCCAGTAACAAAGACATACACTGCACCAAGTCACAAAGACATACACTGATACCCAGTAACAGAGACATACACTGACTCCAAGTCAAAATCACATACACTGACACCAAGTAACAAAGGCATGCACTTACACCAAGTAACAAAGACATACACTGATACCCAGTAACAAAGACATACACTGACACCAAGTAAAAATCACATACACTGACACCAAGTAACAAAGACATGCACTTACACCAAGTAACAAAGACATACACTGATACCCAGTAACACTGACACACACTGACACCCAGCTAGAAACACACACTGACCCCCAGTAAAACAAGCACACACTGACCCCCAGTAACACAGACATACACTGATACCCAGTAACACAGACACACACTTACACCAAGCAACAAAGACATACACTGACACCAAGTAACAAAGACAAACACTGATACCCAGTAACACAGAAACACACTTACACGAAGTAACAAAGACAGACACTGATACCTAGTAACACAGACACACACTTACACCAAGTAACAAAGACATACACTGTCACCAAGTAACACAGACGGACACAGAAACCAAGTAACAAAGACATACAATTACACCAAGTAACAAAGACACACACTTACACCAAGTAACAAAGACATACACTGATACCCAGTAACACAGACACACACTTACACCAAGTAACAAAGACACACACTGACACCAAGTCACACAGACATACACTGATACCCAGTAACACAGACACACACTTACACCAAGTAAAACAGACATACACTGACACCAAGTAACAAAGACATGCACTGATACCCAGTAACACAGACAAAAACCTACTCCAAGTAACAAAGACATACACTGACACCAAGTCACAAAGTCATACACTGATACCCAGTAACACTGACACACACTTACACCAAGTAACACAGACATACACTGACACCAAGTAACAAAGACATACACTGATACCCAGTAACACAGACACACACTTACACCAAGTAACAAAGACAGACACTGATACTCAGTAACACAGAAACACACTTACACCAAGTAACAAAGACATACACTGACACACAGTAACAAAGACATACACTGACACCCAGTAACACAGAAATGCACGGACACCAAGTAACAAAGACATACACTGACACCAAGTAACAAAGACATACATCTACACCAAGTAACAAAGACAGACAATTACACCAAGTAACAAAGACATACACTTACACCAAGTATTTTGACATACACTGATACCAAGTAACAATGACATACACTGATAACCAGTAACGCAGACACACACTTACACCAAGTAACAAAGACATACACTGACACCAAGTCACACAGACACACACTGACACCAAGTCACAAAGAGATACACTGATACCCAGTAACACAGGCACACACTTACACCACGTAACACAGACATACACAGACACCAAGTAACAAAGACATACACTGATACCCAGTAACACAGAAACACACTTACACCAAGTAACAAATACATACACTGACACCAAGTCACAAAGACACACACTGACACCCAGTAACAAAGACATACACTGACACCAAGTCACAAAGACATACACTGATACCCAGTAACACAGGCACACACTTACACCAAGTAACACAGACATACACTGAAACCAAGTAACAAAGACATACACTGATACCCAGTAAAACAGACACACACTTACACCAAGTAACAAAGACATACACTGACACCCAGTAACAAAGACATACACTGACACCCAGTAGCACAGACACACACGGACACCAAGTAACAAAGACATACACTGACACCAAGTAAGAAAGACATACACTTACACCAAGGAGCAAAGACAGACAGTTACACCAAGTAACAAAGACATACACGTACACCAAGTATTTTGACAATCACTGACACCAAGTAACAAAGACATACACTGATACCCAGTAACACAGACACACACTTACACCAAGTAACAAAGACATACACAGACAGCAAGTCACAAAGACACACACTGACACCAAGTCCCACAGACATACACTGATACCCAGTAACTCAGACACAAACTTACAACAAGTAACACAGACAAACACTGACACCAAGGAACAAAGACCGACACTGACACCCAGTAACACAGACACACAATTACACCAAGTAACAAAGACATTCACTGACACCAAGTCACAAAGACACACACTGACACCAAGTCACAAAGCGATACACTGATACCCAGTAACACAGACACATACTTACACAACGTAACACAGACATACACTGACACCAAGTAACAAAGACATACACTGATACCCAGTAACACAGAAACACACTTACACCAAGTAACAAAGACATACACTGACACCAAGTCACAAAGGCACACACTGACACCCAGTAACAAAGACATACACTGACACCAAGTCACAAAGACATAATCTGATACCCAGTAACACAGACACACACTGACATCAAGTAACAAAGTCATACACTTACACCATCTAACAAAGACACACACTTACACCAAGAAACACAGACATACACTGACACCAAGTAACAAAGACATACACTGACACCAAGTAACAAAGAACGACAATTACACCAAGTATCAAAGACATACACTGACACCAAGTACTTTGTCATACACTTGCACCAAGTAACAAAGACATACACTGACACCCAGTAACAAAGACAAACACTGACCCATATTCAAAAACACATACACTGACACCAAGTAACAAAGACATACACTGACACCCAGTAACACAGACACACACTGACACCAAGTTAGAAACAGACACTGACCCCCAGTAACACAAGCACACACTGACCCCCAGTAACAAAGACATACACTGATACCCAGTAACACAGACACACACTTACACCAAGCAACAAAGACAGACACTGATACCTAGTAACACAGACACACACTTACACCAAGTAACAAAGACATACACTCACACCAAGTAACACAGACATACACTTACACCAAGTAACAAAGACATACACTGACACCCAGTAACACAGACACACACTGACACCAAGTTAGAAACACACACTGACCCCCAGTAACACAAGCACACACTGACCCCCAGTAACAAAGACATACACTGATACCCAGTAACACAGACACACACTTACACCAAGCAACAAAGACAGACACTGATACCTAGTAACACAGACACACACTTACACCAAGTAACAAAGACATACACTCACACCAAGTAACACAGACATACACTTACACCAAGTAACACAGACATACACTGACACCAAGTGACAAAGACATGCACTGACACCCAGTAACACAGACACACACGGACACCAAGTAACAAAGACATACACTGACACCAAGTAACAAAGACATACACTTGCACCAAGTAACACAGACACACACTTACACCAAGAAACAAAGACATACACTGACACCAAGTCACAAAGACACACACTGACACCAAGTCACACAGACATACACTGATACCCAGTAACACAGACACACACTTACACCAAGTAACAAAGACATACACTTACACCAAGTAACACAGACATACACTGAAACCAAGTAACAAAGACATACAATTACACAAAGTAACAAAGGCATACACTTACACCAAGTAAGAAAGACATACACTGACACCCAGTAACACAGACACACACTGACACCCAGTTAGAAACACACACTGACCCCCAGTAACACAAGCACTCACTGACACCCAGTAACACAGACATACACTGATACCCAGTAACACAGACACACACTGACATCAAGTAACAAAGTCATACACTTCCATCAACTAACAAAGACACACACTTACACCAAGAAACACAGAAATACACTGACACCAAGTAACAAACACATACACTGACACCAAGTAACAAGGAACGGCAATTACACCAAGTAACAAAGACTTACACTTACACCAAGTATTTTGACATACACTTGCACCAAGTAACAAAGACATACATTGACACCGAGTAACAAAGACATACACTGACACAAAGTCATAAACACATACACTGACACCAAGAAACAAAGACATACACTTACACCAATAACAAAGACATACACTGACACCCAGTAACATAGAGACACACTGACACCCAGTTGGAAACACACACTGACCCCCAGTAACACAAGCACACAGTGACCCCCAGTAACACAGACATACACTGATACCCAGTAACACAGACACACACTTACACCAAGCAACAAAGACAGACACTGATACCTAGTAACACAGAGACACACTTACACCAAGTAACAAAGACATACACTCACACCAAGTAACACAGACATACACTTAAACCAAGTAACAAAGACATACAATTACACCAAGTAACAAAGACACACACTTACACCAAGTAACACAGACATACACTGACACCAAGTAACAAAGAAATGCACTGACACCCAGTAACACAGACACACACGGACACCAAGTAACAAAGACATACACTGACACCAAGTAACAAAGACATACACTTACACCAAGTAACAAAGACAGACAATTACACCAAGTAACAAAGACATACACTTACACCAAGTATTTTGACATGCACTGACACCAAGTAACAAAGACATACACTGATACCCAGTAACACAGACACACACTTACACCAAGAAACAAAGACATACACTGACACCAAGTCACAAAGACACACACTGACACCAAGTCACACAGACATACACTGATACCCAGTAACACAGACACACACTTACACCAAGTTACAAAGACATACACTTACACCAAGTAACACAGACATACACTGAAACCAAGTAACAAAGACATACAATTACACAAAGTAACAAAGACATACACTTACACCAAGTAACAAAGTCATACACTGACACCCAGTTAGAAACACACACTGACCCCCAGTAACACAAGCACTCACTGACACCCAGTAACACAGACATACACTGATACCCAGTAACACAGACACACACTGACATCAAGTAACAAAGTCATACACTTACACCAACTAACAAAGACACACACTTACACCAAGAAACACAGACATACACTGACACCAAGTAACAAACACATACACTGACACCAAGTAACAAGGAACGACAATTACACCAAGTAACAAAGACTTACACTTACACCAAGTATTTTGACATACACTTGCACCAAGTAGCAAAGACATACATTGACACCAAGTAACAAAGACATACACTGACACAAAGTCAAAAACACATGCACTGACACCAAGAAACAAAGACATACACTTACACCAATAACAAAGACATGCACTGACACCCAGTAACATAGACACACAATGACACCCAGTTAGAAACACACACTAACCCCCAGTAACACAAGCACACAGTGACCCCCAGTAACACAGACATACACTGATACCCAGTAACACAGACACACACTTACACCAAGCAACAAAGACATACACTGACACCAAGTAACAAAGACATACACTGATACCCAGTAACACAGAAACACACTTACACCAAGTAACAAAGACAGGCACTGATACCTAGTAACACAGACACACACTTACACCAAGTAAAAAAGACATACACATACACCAAGTAACACAGACATACACTGAAACCAAGTAACAAAAACATACAATTACACCAAGTAACAAAGACACACACTTACACCAAGTAACACAGACATACACTGACACCAAGTAACATAGACATACACTGACACCCAGAAACACAGACACACACGGACACCAAGTAACAAAGACATAAACTGACACCAAGTAACAAAGAAATACATTTACACCAAGTAACAAATACAGACAATTACACCAAGTAACAAAGACATACACTTACACCAAGTATTTTGACATACACTGACACCAAGTAACAAAGACATACACTGATACCCAGTAACATAGACACACACTTACACCAAGAAACAAAGACATACACTGACACCAAGTCACAAAGACATACACTGACACCAAGTCACACAGACATACCCTGATACCCAGTAACACAGTGACACACTTACACCAAGTAACAAAGACATACACTTACACCAAGTAACACAGACATACACTGAAACCAAGTAACAAAGACAGACAATTACACCAAGTAACAAAGACATACACTTACACCAATTATTTTGACATACACTGACACCAAGTCACACAGACATACCCTGATACCCAGTAACACAGACACACACTTACACCAAGTAACAAAGACATACACTTACACCAAGTAACACAGACATACACTGAAACCAAATAACAAAGACATACACTGACACCAAGTCACAAAGACATACACTCATACCCAGTAACAAAGACATACACTGATACCCAGTAACACAGACACACACTGATACCCAGTAACACAGACACACACTTACACCAAGTAACAAAGACATACACTGACACCAAGTCACAAAGACACAAACTGACACCAAGTAACAAGGACATACACTGACACCCATTAACAAAGACATCCACTGACAACAAGTCACAAACACATACACTGACACCAAGTAACAAAGACAAACACTTACACCAAGTAACAAAGACATACACTGACACCCAGTAACAAAGACATCCACTGACAACAAGTCACAAACACATACACTGACACCAAGTAACAAAGACATACACTGACACCAAGTAACAAAGACATACACTGATACCCAGTAACACAGACGCACACTTACACCAAGTAACAAAGACATACACTTACACCAGGTCACGCAGACATTCACTTACACCAAGTATTTTGACATACACTTACACCAAGTAACAAAGACTTACACTGACACCCAGTAACAAAGACATACACTGACACCAAGTCACAAAGACATACACTGACACCAAGTAACAAAGACATACAATTACACCAAGTAACAAAGACACACACTTACACCAAGTAACACAGACATACACTGACACCAAGTAACAAAGACAGACACTGATACCCAGTAACACAGACACACACTTACACCAACTAACAAAGACATACACTGACACCCAGTAACAAAGACAGACACTGACACCCAGTAACACAGACACACACGGACACCAAGTAACAAAGACATACACTGACACCAAGTAACAAAGACATACACTTACACCAAGCAACAAAGACAGACAATTACACCAAGTAACAAAGACATACACTTACACCAATTATTTTGACATACACTGACACCAAGTAACAAAGACATGCACTGATACCCAGTAACACAGACACACACTTACACAAAGTAACAAAGACATGCACTGACACCAAGTCACAAAGACACACACTGACACCAAGTCACACAGACATACACTGATACCCAGTAACACAGACAGATACTTACACCAAGTGACAAAGACATACACTGACACCAAGTCACAAAGACACACACTGACACCCAGTAACAAAGACTTACACTGACACCAAGTCACAAAGAAATACACTGATACCCAGTAACACAGACACACACTTGCACCAAGCAACAAAGACAGACACTGACACCAAGTAACAAAGACAGACACTGATACCTAGTAACACAGACATACACGGACACCAAGCAACAAAGACATACAATTACACCAAGTAACAAAGACACAAACTTACACCAAGTAACACAGACATACACTGACACCAAGTAACAAAGACAGACACTTATACCCAGTAACACAGACACACACTTACACCAAGTAACAATGACATACACTGGCACCCAGTAACAAAGACAGACACTGACACCCAGTAACACAGACACACACGGACACCCAGTAACATTGACATACACTGATACCCAGAAACACAGACACACACTTACACCAAGCAACAAAGACATACACTGACACCAAGTAACAAAGACATACACTGATACCCAGTAACACAGAAACACACTTACATCAAGTAACAAAGACAGACACTGATACCTAGTAACACAGACACACACTTACACCAAGTAACAAAGACATACACTTACACCAAGTAACACAGACATACACGGACACCAAGTAACAAAGACATACAATTACACCAAGTAACAAAGACACACACTTACACCAAGTAACACAGACATACACTGACACCAAGTAACAAAGACAGACACTGATATCCAGTAACACAGACACACACGGACACCAAGTAACAAAGACATACACTGACACCAAGTAACAAAGACATACACTTACACCAAGTAACAAAGACAGACAATTACACCAAGTAACAAAGACTTACACTTACACCAAGTATTTTGACATACACTTGCACCAAGTAACAAAGACATACATTGACACCCAGTAACAAAGACATACACTGACACAAAGTCAAAAACACATACACTGACACCAAAAAACAAAGACATACACTTACACCAATAACAAAGACATACACTGACACCCAGTAACACAAGCACACAGTGACCCCCAGTAACACAGACATAGACTGATACCCAGTAACACAGAAACACACTTACACCAAGCAACAAAGACAGACACTGATACCTAGTAACACAGACACACACTTACACCAAGTAACAAAGACATACACTCACACCAAGTAACACAGACATACACTGAAACCAAGTAACAAAGACATACAATTACACCAAGTAACAAAGACACACACTTACACCAAGTAACACAGACATACACTGACACCAAGTAACAAAGACATGCACTGACACCCAGTAACACAGGCACACACGGACACCAAGTAACAAAGACATACACTGACACCAAGTAACAAAGACATACACTTACACCAAGTAACAAAGACAGACAATTACACCAAGTAACAAAGACATACACTTACACCAAGTATTTTGACATGCACTGACACCAAGTAACAAAGACATACACTGATACCCAGTAACACAGACACACACTTACACCAAGAAACAAAGACATACACTGACACCAAGTCACAAAGACACACACTGACACCAAGTCACACAGACATACACTGATACCCAGTAACACAGACACACACTTACACCAAGTTACAAAGACATACAATTACACAAAGTAACAAAGACAGACACTTACACCAAGTAACAAAGACATACACTGACACCCAGTAACACAGACACACACTGACACCCAGTTAGAAACACACACTGACCCCCAGTAACACAAGCACTCACTGACACCCAGTAACACAGACATACACTGATACCCAGTAACACAGACACACACTGACATCAAGTAACAAAGTCATACACTTACACCAACTAACAAAGACACACACTTACACCAAGAAACACAGACATACACTGACACCAAGTAACAAACACATACACTGACACCAAGTAACAAGGAACGACAATTACACCAAGTAACAAAGACTTACACTTACACCAAGTATTTTGACATACACTTGCACCAAGTAACAAAGACATACATTGACACCCAGTAACAAAGACATACACTGACACAAAGTCAAAAACACATACACTGACACCAAGAAACAAAGACATACACTTACACCAATAACCAAGACATACACTGACACCCAGTAACATAGACACACACTGATACCCAGTTAGAAACACACACTGACCCCCAGTAACACAAGCACACAGTGACCCCCAGTAACACAGACATACACTGATACCCAGTAACACAGACACACACTTACACCAAGCAACAAAGACATACACTGACACCAAGTAACAAAGACATACACTGATACCCAGTAACACAGAAACACACTTACACCAAGTAACAAAGACAGGCACTGATACCTAGTAACACAGACACACACTTACACCAAGTAACAAAGACATACACTTACACCAAGTAACACAGACATACACTGAAACCAAGTAACAAAAACATACAATTACACCAAGTAACAAAGACACACACTTACACCAAGTAACACAGACATACACTGACACCAAGTAACAAAGACATACACTGACACCCAGAAACACAGACACACACGGACACCAAGTAACAAAGACATACACTGACACCAAGTAACAAAGACATACATTTACACCAAGTAACAAATACAGACAATTACACCAAGTAACAAAGACATACACTTACACCAAGTATTTTGACATACACTGACACCAAGTAACAAAGACATACACTGATACCCAGTAACATAGACACACACTTACACCAAGAAACAAAGACATACACTGACACCAAGTCACAAAGACATACACTGACACCAAGTCACACAGACATACACTGATACCCAGTAACACAGACACACACTTACACCAAGTAACAAAGACATACACTTACACCAAGTAACACAGACATACACTGAAACCAAGTAACAAAGACATACAATTACACCAAGTAACAAAGACACACACTTACACCAAGTAACACAGACATACACTGACACCAAGTAACAAAGACAGACACTGATACCCAGTAACACAGACACACACTTACACCAACTAACAAAGACATACACTGACACCCAGTAACAAAGACAGACACTGACACCCAGTAACACAGACACACACGGACACCAAGTAACAAAGACATACACTGACACCAAGTAACAAAGACATACACTTACACCAAGCAACAAAGACATACACTTACATCAAGTATTTTGACATACACTGACACCAAGTTACAAAGACATACACTGATACCCAGTAACACAGACACACACTTACACCAAGTAACAAAGACATGCACTGACACCAAGTCACAAAGATACACACTGACACCAAGTCACACAGACATACACTGATACCCAGTAACACAGACAGATACTTACACCAAGTGACAAAGACATACACTGACACCAAGTCACAAAGACACACACTGACACCCAGTAACAAAGACTTACACTGACACCAAGTCACAAAGAAATACACTGATACCCAGTAACACAGACACACACTTGCACCAAGCAACAAAGACAGACACTGACACCAAGTAACAAAGACAGACACTGATACCTAGTAACACAGACACACACTTACACCAAGTAACAAAGACATACCCTTACACCAAGTAACACAGACATACACGGACACCAAGTAACAAAGACATACAATTACACCAAGTAACAAAGACACAAACTTACACCAAGTAACACAGACATACACTGACAGCAAGTAACAAAGACAGACACTGATACCCAGTAACACAGACACAAACTTACACCAAGTAACAAAGACATACACTGGCACCCAGTAACAAAGACAGACACTGACACCCAGTAACACAGACACACACGGACACCCAGTAACATTGACATACACTGATACCCAGAAACACAGACACACACTTACACCAAGCAACAAAGACATACACTGACACCAAGTAACAAAGACATACAGTGATACCCAGTAACACAGAAACACACTTACACCAAGTAACAAAGACAGACACTGATAGCTAGTAACACAGACACACACTTACACCAAGTAACAAAGACATACACTTACACCAAGTAACACAGACATACACGGACACCAAGTAACAAAGACATACAATTACACCAAGTAACAAAGACACACACTTACACCAAGTAACACAGACATACACTGACACCAAGTAACAAAGACAGACACTGATACCCAGTAACACAGACACACACGGACACCAAGTAACAAAGACATACACTGACACCAAGTAACAAAGACATACACTTACACCAAGTAACAAAGACAGACAATTACACCAAGTACCAAAGACATCCACTTACACCAAGTATTTTGACATACACTGACACCAAGTAACAAAGACATACATTGATACCCAGTAACACAGGCACACACTTACACCAAGTAACAAAGACATACACTGACACCTAGTCACAAAGACACACACTGACACCAAGTCACACAGAAATACACTGATACCCAGTAACGCAGACACACACTTACACCAATTAACACAGACATACACTGACACCAAGTGACAAAGACATACACTGATACCCAGTAACACAGACACACAGTTACACCAAGTAACAAAGACATACATTGAGACCGAGTCACAAAGACACACACTGAAACCCAGTAACAAAGACTTACACAGACTCCAAGTCACAAAGACAGACACTGATACCCAGTAACACAGACACACACTTACACCAAGTAACAAAGACACACACTGACACCAAGTCACACAGACATACACTGATACCCAGTAACACAGACACACACTTCCACCAAGTAACACAGACACACACTGACACCAAGTAACAAAGACATACACTGATACCCAGTAACACAGACACACACTTACACCAAGTAACAAAGACATACACTGATACCCAGTAACACAGACACACACTTACACCAAGTCACAAAGACGCACACTGACACCCAGTAACAAAGACATACACTGACACCAAGTCACAAAGTCATACACTGATACCCAGTAACACAGAAACACACTTACACCAAGTAACACAGACATACAATGACACCAAGTAACAAAGACATACACTGATACCCAGTAACACAGACACACACTTACACCAAGTAACAAAGACAGACACTGATACCCAGTAACACAGAAACACACTTACACCAAGTAACAAAGACATACACTGACACCCAGTAACAAAGACATACACTGAAACCCAGTAACACAGAAATGCACGGACACCAAGTGAAAAAGACATACACTGACACCAAGTAACAAAGACATACACTTACACCAAGTAACAAAGACAGACAATTACACCTAGTAACAAAGACATACACTTGCACCAAGTATTTTGACATACACTGATACCAAGTAACAAAGACACACACTGATAACCAGTCACATAGACACACACTTACACCAAGTAACAAAGACATACACTGACACCAAGTCACAAAGACACACACTGACACCAAGTCACAAAGAGATACACTGATACCCAGTAACACAGACACAAACTTACACCACGTAACACAGACATACACAGACACCAAGTAACAAAGACATATACTGATACCCAGTAACACAGACACACACTTACACCAAGTAACACAGACACACACTGACACCAAGTAACAAAGACATACACTGATACCCAGTAACACAGACACACACTTACACCAAGTAACAAAGACATACACTGACACCAAGTCACAAAGACACAAACTGACACCCAGTAACAAAGACATACACTGACACCAAGTCACAAAGTCATACACTGATACCCAGTAACACAGAAACACACTTAGACCAAGTAACACAGATATACAATGACACCAAGTAACAAAGACATACACTGATACCCAGTAACACAGACACACACTTACACCAAGTAACAAAGACAGACACTGATACCCAGTAACACAGAAACACACTTACACCAAGTAACAAAGACATACACTGACCCCCAGTAACAAAGACATACACTGAAACACAGTAACACAGAAATGCACGGACACCAAGTGAAAAAGACATACACTGACACCAAGTAACAAAGACATACACTTACACCAAGTAACAAAGACAGACAATTACACCTAGTAACAAAGACATACACTTGCACCAAGTATTTTGACATACACTGATACCAAGTAACAAAGACACACACTGATAACCAGTCACAAAGACACACACTTACACCAAGTAACAAAGACATACACTGACACCAAGTCACAAAGACACACACTGACACCAAGTCACAAAGAGATACACTGATACCCAGTAACACAGACACAAACTTACACCACGTAACACAGACATACACAGACACCAAGTAACAAAGACATATACTGATACCCATTAACACAGAAACACACTTACACCAAGTAACAAAGACATACACTGACACAAAGTCACAAAGACACACACTGACACCCAGTAACAAAGACATACACTGACACCAGGTCACAAAGACATACACTGATACCCAGTAACACAGACACACACTTACACCAAGTAACAAAGACACACACTGACACCAAGTCACACAGACATACACTGATACCCAGTAACACAGACACACACTTACACCAAGTAACACAGACATACACTGACACCAAGTAACAAAGACATATACTGATACCCAGTAACACAGACACACACTTACACCAAGTAACAGCGACATACACCGACACCAAGTCACAAAGAGACACACTGATACCCAGTAACAAAGACATACACTGACACCAAGTCACAAAGACATACACTGATACCCAGTAACACAGACACACACTTACACCAAGTTACACAGACATACTCTGACACCAAGTAACAAAGACATACACTGATACCCAGTAACACAGACACACACTTACACCAAGTAACAAAGACATACACTGACACCCAGTAACACAGACACACACGGACACCGAGTATCAAAGACATACACTGACACCAAGTAACAAAGACATACACTTACACCAAGTAACAAAGACAGACAATTACACCAAGTAACAAAGACATACACGTACACCAATTATTTTGACATGCACTGACACCAAGTAACAAAGACATACACTGATACCCAGTAAGACAGACACACACTGACACCAAATCACACAGACATACACTGATACCCAGTAACACAGACACAAACTTACACCAAGTAACACAGACATACACTGACACCAAGTCACAAAGACACACACTGACACCAAGTCACAAAGCGATACACTGATACCCAGTAACACAGACACACACTTACACCACGTAACACAGACATACACTGACACCAAGTAACAAAGACATACACTGATACCCAGTAAGACAGAAACACACTTACACCAAGTAACAAAGACATACACTGACACCAAGTCACAAAGACACACACTGACTCCCAGTAACAAAGACATACACTGCACCAAGTCACAAAGACATACACTGACACCCAGTAACAGAGACATACACTGACACCAAGTCAAAATCACATACACTGACACCAAGTAACAAAGACATGCACTTACACCAAGTAACAAAGACATACACTGATACCCAGTAACAAAGACAGACACTGATACCAAGTCAAAATCACATACACTGACACCAAGTAACAAAGACATGCACTTACACCAAGTAACAAAGACATACACTGATACCCAGTAACACTGACACACACTGACACCCAGTTAGAAACACACACTGACCCCCTGTAAAACAAGCACACACTGACCCCCAGTAACACAGACATACACTGATACCCAGTAACACAGAAACACACTTACACGAAGTAACAAAGACAGACACTGATACCTAGTAACACAGACACACACTTACACCAAGTAACAAAGACATACACTTACACCAAGTAACACAGACGGACACTGAAACCAAGTAACAAAGACATAAAATTACACTAAGTAACAAAGCCACACACTTACACCAAGTAACAAAGACATACACTGATACCCAGTAACACAGACACACACTTACACCAAGTAACAAAGACACACACTGACACCAAGTCACACAGACATACACTGATACCCAGTAACACAGACACACACTTACACCAAGTAACACAGACATACACTGACAACAAGTAACAAAGACATGCACTGATATCCAGTAACACAGACACACACTTACTCCAAGTAACAAAGACATACACTGACACCAAGTCACAATGTCATACACTGATACCCAGTAACACTGACACACACTTACACCAAGTAACACAGACATACACTGACACCAAGTAACAAAGACATACACTGATACCCAGTGACACAGAAACACACTTACACCAAGTAACAAAGACATACACTGACACACAGTAACAAAGACATACACTGACACCCAGTAACACAGAAATGCACGGACACCAAGTAACAAAGACATACACTGACACCAAGTAACAAAGACTTACATCTACACCAAGTAACAAAGACAGACAATTACACCAAGTAACAAAGACATACACTTACACCAAGTATTTTGACATACACTGATACCAAGTAACAATGACATACACTGATAACCAGTAACGCAGACACACACTTACACCAAGTAACAAAGACATACACTGACATCAAGTCACACAGACACACACTGACACCAAGTCACAAAGAGATACACTGATACCCAGTAACACAGTCACACACTTCCACCACGTAACACAGACATACACAGGCACCAAGTAACAAAGACATACACTGATACCCAGTAACACAGAAACACACTTACACCAAGTAACAAATACATACACTGACACCAAGTCACAAAGACACACACTGACACCCAGTAACAAAGACATACACTGACACCCAGTAGCACAGACACACACGGACACCAAGTAACAAAGACATACACTGACACCAAGTCACAAAGACATACACTGATACCCAGTAACACAGGCACACACTTACACTAAGTAACAAAGACATACACTGACACCAAGTCACAAGGACACACACTGGCACCAAGTCACACAGACATACACTGATACCCAGTAACACAGACACACACTGACACCAAGTATCACAGACATACACTGACACCAAGTCACAAAGACATACACTGATACCCAGTAACAAAGACACACACATACACGAAGTAACAAAAACATACACTGACACCAAGTCACAAAGACACACACTGACACCCAGTAACAAAGACTTACACTGACACCAAGTCACAAAGACATACACTGATACCCAGTAACACAGACACACACTGACACCAAGTAACAAAGACACACACTGACACCAAGTCACACAGACATACACTGATACCCAGTAACACAGACACACACTTACACCAAGTAACACAGACATACAATGACACCCAGTAACAAAGACATACACTGATACCCAGTAACACAGACACTCACTTACACCAAGTAACAAAGACATACACTGACACCAAGTCACAAGGACACACACTGACACCCATTAACGAAGACATACACTGACACCAAGTCACAAAGTCTTACACTGATACCCAGTAACACAGACACACACTTACACCAAGTAACACAGACATACACTGACACCAAGTAACAAAGACATACAATGATACCCAGTAACACAGACACACACTTACACCAAGTAACAAAGACAGACACTGATACCCAGTAACACAGAAACACACTTACACCAAGTAACGAAGACATACACTGACACCCAGTAACAAAGACACACACTGACACCAAGTCACAAAGAGATACACTGATACCCAGTAACACAGACACACACTTACACCACGTAACACAGACATACACAGACACCAAGTAACAAAGATAAACACTTACACCAAGTAACAAAGACAGACAAGTACACCAAGTAACAAAGACATACACTTACACCAAGTAACAAAGACAGACAATTACACCAAGTAACAAAGACATACACTTACACCAAGTATTTTGACATACACTGACACCAAGTCACAAAGAGATACACAGATACCCAGTAACACAGACACACACTTACACCACGTAACACAGACATACACAGACAGCAAGTAACAAAGACATACACTGATACCCAGTAACACAGAAACACACTTACACCAAGTAACAAAGACATACACTGACACCAAGTCACAAAGACACACACTAACACCCAGTAACAAAGACATACACTGACACCAAGTCACAAAGACATACACTGATACCCAGTAACACAGACACACACTTTCACCAAGTAGCAAAGACACACACTAACACCCAGTAACAAAGACATACACTGACACCAAGTCACACAGACATACACTGATACCCAGTAACACAGACACACACTTACAACAAGTAACACAGACATATACTGAAACCCAGTAACAAAGACATATACTGATACCCAGTAACACAGACACACACTTACACCAAGTAACAACGACATGCACCGACACCAAGTCACAAAGAGACACACTGACACCCAGTAACAAAGGCAGACACTGACACCAAGTCACAAAGAAATACACTGATACCCAGTAACACAGACACACACTTACACAAAGTAACACAGACATACACAGACACCTGGTAACACAGACACACACTTACACCAAGTAACAAAGACATACACTGACACCCAGTAACAAAGACATACACTGACACCCAGTAACACAGACACACACGGACACCAAGTCACAAAGACATACACTGACACCAAGTAAAAAGACATACACTTACACCAAGTAACAAAGACAGACAATTACACCAAGTAACAAAGACATACACGTACACCAAGTATTTTGACATACACTGACACCAAGTAACAAAGACAGACACTGATACCCAGTAACACAGACACACACTTACACCAAGTAACAAAGACATACACTGACACCAAACCGCAAAGACACACACTGACACCAAGTCACACAGACATACACTGACACCCAGTAACACAGACATAAACTTACACCAAGTAACACAGACATACACTGACACCAAGTAACAAAGACCTACACTGACACCAAGTCACAAAGACACACACTGACACCCAGTAACAAAGACATACACTGACACCAAGTCACAAAGACATAAACTGATACCCAGTAACACAGACACACACTTACACCAAGTAACAAAGACATACACTGACACCAAGTCACAAAGACACACACTGACACCCAGTAACAAAGACATACACTGACACCAAGTCACAAAGACATAAACTGATACCCAGTAACACAGACACACACTTATACCAAGTAACAAAGACACACACTGACACCAAGTCACACAGACATACACTGATACCCAGTAACAAAGACATAACCTGATACCCAGTAACACAGACACACACTTACACCAAGCAACAAAGACATACACTGACACCAAGTCACAAAGACACACACTGACACCCAGTAACAAAGACATACACTGACACCAAGTCACAAAGACATACACTGATACCCAGTAACACAGACACACACTTACTCCAAGTAACAAAGACATACACTGACACCAAGTCACAAAGACACACACTGACACCAAGTCACACAGACAAACACTGATATCCAGTAACATAGACACACACTTACACCCAGTAACACAGACATACACTGACACCAAGTAACAAAGATATACACTGATACCCAGTAACACAGACACACACTTACACAAAGTAACAAAGACATACACTGACACCAAGTCACAAAGACACACACTGACACCCAGTAACAAAGACATACACTGACACCAAGTCACAAAGACATACACTGATACCCAGTAACACAGACACACACTTACACCAAGTAACAAAGACACACACTGACACCAAGTCACACAGACATACACTGATACCCAGTAACACAGATACACATTAACACCAAGTAACACAGACATACAATGACACCAGGTAACAAAGACATACACTGATATCCAGTAGCACAGACACACACATACACCAAGTAACAAAGACATACACTGACACCAAGTCACACAGACATACACTGATACCCAGTAACACAGACATACACTTACACCAAGTATCACAGACATACACTGACACCAAGTATCAAAGACATACACTGATACCCAGTAACACAGACACACACTTAAACCAAGTAACAAAGACATACACTGGCACCAAGACACAAAGACACACACTGACACCCAGTAACAAAGACATACACTGACACCAAGTCACAAAGTCATACACTGATACCCAGTAACACAGACACACACTTACACCAAGTAACAAAGACATACACTGACACCAAGTCACAAAGACACACACTGACACCCAGTTACAAAGACATACACTGACACCAAGTCACAAAGACATACACTGATACCCAGTAACACAGACACACATTTACACCAAGTAACGCAGACATACACTGACACCAAGTAACAAAGAGATACACTGATACCCAGTTACACAGACACACACTTACACCAAGTAACACAGACATACACTGACACCAAGTAACAAAGACATACACTGATACCTAGTAACACAGACACACACTTGCACCAAGTAACAAAGACAGACACTGACACCCAGTAACAAAGACATACACTGACACCCAGTAACACAGACACACACGGACACCAAGTAACAAATACATACACTGACACCAAGTAACAAAAACATAGACTTACACCAAGTAACAAAGACAGACAATAACACCAAGTAACAAAGACATACACTTACACCAAGTATTTTGACATACACTGACATCAAGTAACAAAGACATACAATGATACCCAGTAGCACAGACACACACTTACACCAAGAAACAAAGACATACACTGACACCAAGTCACAAAAACACACACTGACACCCAGTAACAAGGACATACATTGAAACCAAGTCACAAAGACATACACTGATACCCAGTAACAAAGACATACACTGACACCCAGTAACACAGACACACACGGACACCAAGTAACAAAGACATACACTGACACCAAGTAACAAAAACATAGACTTACACCAAGTAACAAAGACAGACAATAACACCAAGTAACAAAGACATACACTTAAACCAAGTATTTTGACATAACTGTCATCACGTAACAAAGACATACAATGATACCCAGTAGCACAGACAAACACTTACTCCAAGGAACAAAGACACACACTGACACCAAGGCACACAGACATGCACTGATACCCAGTGACACAGACACACACTTACACCATGTAACACAGACATACACTGACACCAAGTAACAAAGACAGACACTGATACCCAGTAACACAGACACACAATTACACCAAGTAACAAAGACATACACTGACACCAAGTCACAAAGACACACACTGTAACCCAGTAACAAAGACATTCACAGACACCAAGTCACAAAGTCATACACTGATACACAGTAACACAGACACACACTTACACCAAGTAACACAGACATACACTGACACCAAGTCACAAAGACATACACTGATACCCAGCAACACAGACACACACTTACACCAAGTAACAAAGACAGACACTGAAACCCAGTAACACAGAAACACACTTACACCAAGTAACAAAGACAAACATTGACACCCAGTAACAAAGACATACACTGACACCCAGTAACACAGACACGCAAGGACACCAAGTAACAAAGACATACACTGACACCAAGTAACAAAGACATAAACTTACACCAAGTAACAAAGACAGACAATGAAACCCAGTAACACAGAAACACACTTACACCAAGTAACAAAGACAAACACTGACACCCAGTAACAAAGACACACACTGACATCAAGTCACAAAGACATACACTGATACCCAGTAACAAAGACACACACTTACACCAGGTAACAAAGACACACACTGACACCAAGTCACACAGACATACACTGATACCCAGTAACACGGACACACACTTACCCCAAGTAACACAGACATACACTGACACCAAGTAACAAAGACAGATACTGATACCCAGTAACACAGACACACACTTACACCAAGTAACAAAGACATACACTGACACCAAGTCACAAAGAGACACACTGACACCCAGTAACAAAGACATACACTGACACCAAGTCACACAGACATACACTGACACCAGGTAACAAAGACATACACTTACACCAAGTAACAAGGACAGACAATTACACCAAGTAACAAAGACATACACTTACACCAAGTATTTTGACATACACTGACACCAAGTAACAAAGACATACACTGATTCCCAATAACACAGACACACACTTACAACAAGTAACAAAGACATACACTGACACCAAGTCACACAGACATACACTGACACCAAGTCACGCAGACATACACTGATACCCAGTAACACAGACACATACTTACACCAAGTAAAACAGACATAATCTGACACCAAGTAACAAAGACATACACTGATACCCAGTAACACAGACACACACTTACACCAAATAACAAAGACATACACTGACACCAAGTCACGAAGACACACACTGACACCCAGCAACACAGACATACACTGACACCAAGTCACAAAGACATACACTGATACCCAGTAACACAGACACACACTTACACCAATAACAAAGACACACACTGACACCAAGTCACACAGACATGCACTGATACCCAGTAACATACACTGACACCAAGTAACAAAGACATACACTGATACCCAGGAACCGAGACACACACTTACACCAAGTAACACCGAAACACACTTAAACCAAGTAACAAAGACGTACACTGACACCAAGTAACACAGACATACACTGACACTAAGTAACACAGACATAAAATTACACCAAGTAACAAAGACACACACTTACACCAAGTAACACAGATATACACTGTCACCAAGTAACAAAGACACGCACTGACACCCAGTAACACAGACACACACTGACATCAAGTAACAAAGACACACACTTACACTAAGTAACAAAGACAGACACTGATACCCAGTAACACAGACACACAATTACACCAAGTAACAAAGACATACACTGACACCAAGTCACAAAGACACACACTGTCACCCAGTAACAAAGACATTCACAGACACCAAGTCCCAAAGTCATACACTGATACCCAGTAACACAGACACACACTTACACCAAGTAACACAGACATGCACTGACACCAAGTAACAAAGACATACACTGATACCCAGCAACATAGACACACACTTACACCAAGTGTCAAAGACAGACACTGAAACCCAGTAACACAGAAACACACTTACACCAAGTAACAAAGACAAACATTGACACCAAGTAACAAAGACATACACTGACACCAAGTAACAAAGACAGATACTGATACCCAGTAACACAGACACACACTTACACCAAGTAACAAAGACATGCACTGACACCAAGTCACAAAGAGACACACTGACACCCAGTAACAAAGACATACACTGACACCAAGTCACACAGACATACACTGACACCAAGAAACAAAGACATACACTTACACCAAGTAACAAGGACAGACAATTACACCAATTAACAAAGACATACACTTACACCAAGTATTTTGACATGCACTGACACCAAGTAACAAAGACATACACTGATAGCCAATAACACAGACACACACTTACAACAAGTAACAAAGACATACACTGACACCAAGTCACACAGACATACACTGACACCAAGTCACACAGACATACACTGATACCCAGTAACACAGACACATACTTACACCAAGTAACACAGACATAAACTGACACCAAGTAACAAAGACATACACTGATACCCAGTAACACAGACACACACTTACACCAAGTAACACAGACATACACTGACACTAAGTAACACAGACATAAAATTACACCAAGTAACAGAGACACACACTTACACCAAGTAACACAGATATACACTGTCACCAAGTAACAAAGACATGCACTGACACCCAGTAACACAGACACACACGGACATCAAGTAACAAAGACAGACACTTACACTAAGTAACACAGACACACACTGACACCAAGTAACACAGACATACACTGACACCAAGTAACAAAGACCTACACTGACACCAAGTCACAAAGACACACACTGACACCCAGTAACGAAGACATACACTGACACCAAGTCACAAAGACATAAACTGATACCCAGTAACACAGACACACACTTACACCAAGTAACAAAGACATACACTGACACCAAGTCACAAAGACACGCACTGACACCCAGTAACAAAGACATACACTGACTCCAAGTCACAAAGACATAAACTGATACCCAGTAACACAGACACACTCTTACACCAAGGAACAAAGACACACACTGACACCAAGTCACACAGACATACACTGATACCCAGTAACAAAGACATAACCTGATACCCAGTAACACAGACACACACTTACACCAAGCAACAAAGACATGCACTGACACCAAGTGACAAAGACACACACTGACACCCAGTAACAAAGACATACACTGACACCAAGTCACAAAGACATACACTGATACCCAGTAACACAGACACACACTTACACCAAGTAACAAAGACATACACTGTCACCAAGTCACAAAGACACACACTGACACCAAGTCACACAGACATACACTGATATCCAGTAACACAGACACACACTTACACCCAGTAACACAGACATACACTGACACCAAGTAACAAAGACATACACTGATACCCAGTAACACAGACACACACTTACACCAAGTAACAAAGACACACACTGACACCAAGTAACAAAGACAAACACTGATATCCAGTAGCACAGACACACACTTACACCAAGTAACAAAGACATACACTGACACCAAGTCACAAAGACACACACTGACACCAAGTCACACAGACATACACTGATACCCACTAACAAAGACACACACTTACACCAAGTAACACAGACATACACTGACACCAAGTAACAAAGACATACACTGATACCCAGTAACACAGACACACACTTACACCAAGTAACAAAGACATACACTGACACCAAGTCACAAAGACATACACTGATACCAAGTAACACAGACACACACTGACACCAAGTAACAAAGACATACACTGACAGCAAGTAACAAAGACATACACTTACACCAAGTAACAAAGACACACACTTACACCAAGTAACACAGACATACACTGACACCAAGTAACAAAGACATACACTTACAACAAGTAATAAACACAGACAATTACACCAAGTAACAAAGACATACACTTACACCAAGTATTTTGACATACACTGACACCAAGTATTTTGACATACACTGACACCAAGCAACAAAGAAATACAATGATACCCAGTAACACAGACACACACTTACACCAAGTTACAAAGACATACACTGACACAAAGTCACAAAGACAGACACTGACACCCAGTAACAAAGACATGCACTGATACCAAGTCACAAAGACATACACTGATACCCAGTAACACAGACACACACTTACACTAAGTAACAAAGACAGACACTGATACCCAGTAACACAGACACACACTTACACCAAGTAACAAAGACATAAACTGACACCCAGTAACAAAGACACACACTTACACCAAGTAACACAGACACACACTGACACCCAGTAACACAGACACACACTTACACCAAGCAACACAGACATACACTGACACCAAGTAACAAAGACATACACTGATACCCAGTAACACAGACACACACATACACCAAGTAACACAGACATACACTGACACCAAGTAACAAAGACATACACTGATACCCAGGAACACAGGCACACACTTACACCAAGTAACACAGACACACACTTACACCAAGTAACAAAGACATACACTTACACCAAGTAACACAGACATACACTGACACCAAGTAACAAAGTCATACAATTACACCAAGTAACAAGGACACACACTTAAACCAAGTAACACAGATAAACTCTGACACCAAGTAACAAATACATGCACTGACAGCAAGTAACACAGACACACACGGACACCAAGTAAAAAAGACACACACTTACACCAAGTAACACAGACACACACTGACACACAGTAACACAAACACACACTTACACCAAGTAACACAGATATACACCGACACCAAGTAACATAGACATCCACTGATACCCAGTAACACAGACACACACTTACACCAAGTAACACAGACATCCACTGACACCAAGTAACAAAGACATACACTGATACCCAGGAACACAGGCACACACATACACCATTAACACAGACACACACATACACCAAGTAACACAGACATACACTAACACCAAGTAACACAGACATACACTGACACCAAGTAACAAAGACATACAATTACACCAAGTAAGAAAGACACACACTTACACCAAGTAACAAGGACAGACACTGATACCCAGTAACACAGACACACACTTACACCAAGTAACAAAGACATACACTGACACCCAGTGACGCAAACAAACACACACTGACAGCCAGTAACACAGAGAAACACTAATAAACAGTAACAAAGACATACACTGACACCAAGTAACACAGTCACACACTAACACCCAGTAACAAAGACATACACTGATACCAAGTCACAAAGACATACACTGATACCCAGTAACACAGACAGACACTGACACCAAGTAACAAAGACATACACTAACACCAAGTAACAAAGACATACACTGACACCAAGTAACAAAGACACACACTTACACCAAGTAAGACAGATATACCCGGACACCAAGTAACAAAGACATACACTGACACCAAGTAATAGACATACAATGATACCCAGTAACACAGACACACACTTACACCAAGTAACAAAGACATACACTGACACCAAGTAACAAAGACATACACTGACAACAAATCACAATGACACACACTGACACCCAGTAACAAAGACATACACTGACACCAAGTCACAAAGACATACACTGATACCCAGTAACACAGATACACACTTACACCAGGTAACAAAGACACACACTGACACCAAGTCGCACAGACATACACTGATACCCAGTAACACAGACACACACTTACACCAAGTAACACAGACATACACTGACACCAAGTAACAAAGACAGATACTGATACCCAGTAACACAGACACAAACTTACACCAAGTAACAAAGAGACACACTGACACCCAGTAACAAAGACATACACTGACACCAAGTCACACAGACATACACTGACACCAAGTCACACAGACATACACTGACACCAAGTAACAAAGACATACACTTACACCAAGTAACAAGGACAGACAATTACACCAAGTAACAAAGACATACATTTACACCAAGTATTTTGACATACACTGACACCAAGTAACAAAGACATACACTGATACCCAATAACACAGACACACACTTACAACAAGTAACAAAGACATACACTGACACCAAGTCGCACAGACATACACTGACACCAAGTCACACAGACATACACTGATACCCAGTAACACAGACACATACTTACAGCAAGTAACACAGACATAAACTGACACCAAGTAACAAAGACATACACTGATACCCAGTAACACAGACACACACTTACACCAAATAACAAAGACATACACTGACACCAAGTCACAAAGACACACACTGACACCCAGTAACAAAGACATACACTGACACCAAGTCACACAGACATACACTGACACCAAGTAACAAAGACATACACTTACACCAAGTAACAAGGACAGACAATTACACCAAGTAACAAAGGCATACATTTACACCAAGTATTTTGACATACACTGACACCAAGTAACAAAGACATACACTGATACCCAATAACACAGACACACACTTACAACAAGTAACAAAGACATACACTGACACCAAGTCGCACAGACATACACTGACACCAAGTCACACAGACATACACTGATACCCAGTAACACAGACACATACTTACAGCAAGTAACACAGACATAAACTGACACCAAGTAACAAAGACATACACTGATACCCAGTAACACAGACACACACTTACACCAAATAACAAAGACATACACTGACACCAAGTCACAAAGACACACACTGACACCCAGTAACAAAGACATACACTGACACCAAGTCACAAAGACATACACTGATACCCAGTAACACAGACACACTCTTACACCAATAACAAAGACACACACTGACACCAAGTCACACAGACATACACTGATACCCAGTAACATACACTGACACCAAGTAACAAAGACATACACTGATACCCAGGAACAGAGACACACACGTACACCAATTAACACAGAAACACACTTGCACCAAGTAACAAAGACATACACTGACACCAAGTAACACAGACATACACTGACACTAAGTAACACAGACATAAAATTACACCAAGCAACAAAGACACACTCTTACACCAAGTAACACAGATATACACTGTCACCAAGTAACAAAGACATGCACTGACACCCAGTAACACAGACACACACGGACATCAAGTAACAAAGACACACACTTACACCAAGTAAAACAGACACACACTGACACCCAGTAACACAGACATACACTGACACCAAGTAACAAAGAAATACAATTACACCAAGTAACATAGACACACACGTACACCAAGTAACAAAGACAGACACTGATACCCAGTAACACAGACACACACTTACACCAAGTAACAAAGACATACATTGACACCCAGTGACAAAAACAAACACACACTTACTCCCAGTAACAAAGACATTCACTGATGCCAAGTCACAAAGACATTTTCTGACACCAAGTAACACAGACACACACTGACTCCCAGTAACAAAGTCATACACTGATACCAAGTCACAAAGACATGCACTGATACCAAGTAACACAGACACACACTGACACCAAGTAACAAAGACATACACTGACAGCAAGTAACAAAGACATACACTTACACCAAGTAACAAAGACACACACTTACACCAAGTAACACAGACATACACTGACACCAAGTAACAAAGAAATGCACTGACACCAAGTAACAAAGACATACACTTACACCAAGTAACAAACACAGACAATTACACCAAGTAACAAAGACATACACTTACACCAAGTATTTTGACATACACTGACACCAAGCAACAAAGAAATGCAATGATACCCAGTAACACAGACACACACTTACACCAAGTTACAAAGACCTACACTGACACCAAGTCACAAAGACATACATTGACACGAAGTCACAAAGACACACACTGACACCCAGTAACAAAGACGTGCACTGATACCAAGTCACAAAGACATACACTGATACCCAGTAACACAGCCACACACTTACACTAAGTAACAAAGACAGACACTGATACCCAGTAACACAGACACACACTTACACCAAGTAACAAAGACATACACTGACACCCAGTAACAAAGACAGACACTGACACCCAGTAACACAGACACACACGGACACCAAGTAACAAAGACACACACTTACACCAAGTAACGCAGACACACACTGACACCCAGTAACACAGACACACACTTACACCAAGCAACACAGACATACACTGACACCAAGTAACAATGACATACACTGATACCCAGTAACACAGACACACACTTACACCAAGTAACAAAGACATACACTGACACCAAGTCACAAAGAGACACACTGACACCCAGTAACAAAGACGTACACTTACACCAAGTAACAAAGACATACACTTACACCAAGTAACAAGGACAGACAATTACACCAAGTAACAAAGACATACACTGACACCAAGTAACAAAGACATACAGATACCCAGGAACACAGACACACACTTACACCAAGTAACACAGACACACACTTACACCAAGTAACAAAGACATACACTTACACCAAGTAACACAGACATACACTGACACAAGTAACAAAGACATACAATTACACCAAGTAACAAGGACACACACTTACACCAAGTAACACAGATAAACACTGACACCAAGTAACAAATACATGCACTGACACCCAGTAACACAGACACACACGGACACCAAGTAAAAAAGACACGCACTTACACCAAGTAACACAGACACACACTGACACACAGTAACACAAACACACACTTACACCAAGTAACACAGACATACACTGACACCAAGTAACAGAGACATCCACTGATTCCCAGTAACACAGACACACACTTACACCAAGTAACACAGACATCCACAGACACCAAGTAACAAAGACATACACTGATACCCAGGAACACAGGCACACACACACACCAAGTAACAAAGACATACACTAACACCAAGTAACATAGACATACACTGACAGCAAGTAACAAAGACATACAATTACACCAAGTAAGAAAGACACACACTTACACCAAGTAACAAAGACAGACACTGATACCCAGTAACACAGACACACACTTACACCAAGTAACACAGTCACACTCTGACACCCAGTAACAAAGACATACACTGATACAAAGTCACAAAGACATACACTGATACACAGTAACACAGACACACTCTTACACCAAGTAACAAAGACACACACTGACACCAAGTCACACAGACATACACTGATACCCAATAACACAGACACACAATTACACCAAGTAACACAGACACACACTGACACCAAGTAACAAAGACAGACACTGATACCCAGTAACACAGACACACACTTACACCAAGTAACAAAGACATACACTGACACCAAGTCACAAAGACACACACTGACACCCAGTAACAAAGACATACACTGACACCAAGTCACAAAGTCATACACTGATACCCAGTAACACAGACACACACTTACACCAAATAACACAGACATACACTGACACCAAGTAAGAAAGACATACACTGATACCCAGTAACACAGACACACACTTACACCAAGTAAAAAAGACAGACACTGATACCCAGTAACACAGACACACACTTACACCAAGTAACAAAGACATACACTGACACCTAGTCACAAAGACACACACTGACACCCAGTAACAAAGACATACACTGACACCAAGTCACAAAGTCAGACACTGATACCCAGTAGCACAGACACACACTTCCACCAATTGACACAGACATACACTGACACAAAGTAACAAAGACATACACTGATACCAAGTAACACAGACACACCCTTACACCAAGTAACAAAGGCAGACACTGATACCCAGTAACACAGAAACACACTTACACCAAGTAACAAAGACATACATTGACACCCATTAACAAAGACATACACTGACACCAAGACACACAGACATACACTGACACCAAGTAACAAAGACATACACTTACACCAAGTAACAAAGACAGACAATTACACCAAGTAACAAAGACATACACTTACACCAAGTATTTTGACATACACGGACACCAAGTAACAAAGACATAAACTGATAACCAATAACACAGACACACATTTACACCAAGTAACAAAGACAGACACTGACACCAAGTCACACAGACATACACTGACACCAAGTCACACAGACATACACTGATACCCAGTAACACAGACACACACTTACACCAAGTAACGCAGACATACACTGACACCAAGTAACAAAGACATAGACTGATACCAAGTAACACAGACACACACTTACACCAAGTCACAAAGACACATACTGACACCCAGTAACAAAGACATAGACTGATACCCAGTAACACAGACACACACTTACACCAAGTAACAAAGACATCCACTGACACCAAGTCACAAAGACACACAATGACACCCAGTAACAAAGACATACACTGAAACCAAGTAACAAAGACATACACTGATACCCAGTAACACAGACACACACTTACACCAAGTAACAAAGACATACACTGACACCAAGTAACAAAAACATATACTGATACCCAGTAACACAGACACACAGTTACACCAAGTAACAAAGACATACACGGACACTAAGTAACACAGACATAAAATTACACCAAGTAACAAAGACACACACTTACACCAAGTAACACAGATATACACTGTCACCAAGTAACAAAGACATGCACTGACACCCAGTAACACAGACACACACGGACATCAAGTAACAAAGACACACACTTACACCAAGTAACACAGACACACACTGACACCAAGTAACACAGACATACACTGACACCAAGTAACACAGACATACACGGACACTAAGTAACACAGACATAAAATTACACCAAGTAACAAAGACACACACTTACACCAAGTAACACAGATATACACTGTCACCAAGTAACAAAGACATGCACTGACACCCAGTAACACAGACACACACGGACATCAAGTAACAAAGACACACACTTACACCAAGTAACACAGACACACACTGACACCAAGTAACACAGACATACACTGACACCAAGTAACAAAGACCTACACTGACACCAAGTCACAAAGACACACACTGACACCCAGTAACAAATACATACACTGACACCAAGTCACAAAGACATAAACTGATACCCAGTAACACAGACACACACTTACACCAAGTAACAAAGACATACACTGACACCAAGTCACAAATACACACACTGACTCCCAGTAACAAAGACATACACTGACACCAAGTCACAAAGTCATAAACTGATACCCAGTAACACAGACACACACTTACACCAAGTAACAAAGACACACACTGACACCAAGTCACACAGACATACACTGATACCCAGTAACAAAGACATAACCTGATACCCAGTAACACAGACACACACTTACACCAAGCAACAAAGACATACACTGACACCAAGTCACAAAGACACACACTGACACCCAGTAACAAAGACATACACTGACACCAAGTCACAAAGACATACACTGATACCCAGTAACACAGACACACACTTACACCAAGTAAGACAGACATACACTGACACCAATTCACAAAGACACACACTGACACCAAGTCACACAGACATACACTGATATCCAGTAACACAGACACACACTTACACCCAGTAACACAGACATACACTGACACCAAGTAACAAAGACATACACTGATACCCAGTAACACAGACACACACTTACACCAAGTAACAAAGACATACACTGACACCAAGTCACAAAGACACACACTGACACCCTGTAACAAAGACATACACTGACACCCAGTAACAAAGACATACACTGATACCCAGTAACACAGACACACACTTACACCAAGTAACAAAGACACACACTGACACCAAGTCACACAGAGATACACTGATACCCAGTAACACAGACACACATTAACACCAAGTAACACAGACATACACTAACACCAAGTAACAAAGACATACACTGATATCCAGTAGCACAGACACACACTTACACCAAGTAACAAAGACATACACTGACACCAAGTCACAAAGACACACACTGATCCAAGTCACACAGACATACACTGATACCCACTAACACAGACACACACTTACACCAAGTAACACAGACATACACTGACACCAAGTAACAAAGACATACACTGATACCCAGTAACACAGACACACACTTACACCAAGTAACAAAGACATACACTGACACCAAGTCACAAAGATACACACTGAGACCCAGTAACAAAGACATACACTGACACCAAGTCACAAAGACATACACTGATACCCAGTAACACAGACACACACTTACACCAAGTAACAAGGACACACACTGACACCAAGTCACACAGACATACACTGATACCCAGTCACACAGACACACACTTACACCAAGTAACACAGACATACACTGACACCAAGTGTCAAAGACATACACTGATACCCAGTAACACAGACACACACATTACACCAAGTAACAAAGTCATACACTGGCACCAAGTCACAAAGACACACACTGACGCCCAGTAACAAAGACATACACTGACACCAAGTCACAAAGTCATACACTGATACCCAGTAACACAGACACACACTTACACCAAGTAACAAAGACATACACTGACACCAAGTCACGAAGACACACACTGACACCCAGTAACAAAGACATACACTGACACCAAGTCACAAAGACATACACTGATACCCAGTAACACAGACACACATTTACAAAAAGTAACGCAGACATACACTGACACCAAGTAACAAAGACATACACTGATACACAGTAACACAGACACACACTTACACCAAGTAACAAAGACAGACACTGATACCCAGTTACACAGACACACACTTACACCAAGTAACAAACACATACACTGACACCCAGTAACAAAGACATACACTGACACCCAGTAACAAAGACAGACAATTACACCAAGTAACAAAGACAAACACTTACACCAACTTTTTTGACATACACTGCCACAAAGTAAAAAAGACATACACTGATACCCAGAAACACAGACACACACACACCAAGTAACAAAGACATACACTGACACCAAGTCACAAAGACACACACTGACACCAAGTCACACAGACATACACTGATACCCAGTAACACAGACACACACTTACACCAAGTAACACAGACATAAACTGACACCAAGTCACAAAGACACAAACTGACACCCAGTAACAAAGACATACACTGACACCAAGTCACAAAGACATACACTGATACCCAGTAACACAGACACACACTTACACCAAGTAAGACAGACATACACTGACACCAAGTCACAAAGACACACACTGACACCAAGTCACAAAGACATACACTGATACCCAGTAACACAGACACACACCTACACCAATTAACAAAGACATACAATGACACCAAGTCACAAAGATACACACTGAGACCCAGTAACAAAGACATACACTGACACCAAGTCACAAAGACATACACTGATACCCAGTAACACAGACACACACTTACACCAAGTAACAAGGACACACACTGACACCAAGTCACACAGACATACACTGATACCCAGTAACACAGACACACACTTACACCAAGTAACACAGACATACACTGACACCAAGTGTCAAAGACATACACTGATACCCAGTAACACAGACACACACATTACACCAAGTAACAAAGTCATACACTGGCACCAAGTCACAAAGACACACACTGACACCCAGTAACAAAGACATACACTGACAACAAGTCACACAGTCATACACTGATACCCAGTAACACAGACACACACTTACACCAAGTAACAAAGACATACACTGACACCAAGTCACGAAGACACACACTGACACCCAGTAACAAAGACATACACTGACACCAAGTCACAAAGACATACACTGATACCCAGTAACACAGACACACATTTACACCAAGTAACGCAGACATACACTGACACCAGGTAACAAAGACATACACTGATACCCAGTAACACAGACACACAATTACACCAAGTAACAAAGACAGACACTGATACCCAGTTACACAGACACACACTTACACCAAGTAACAAACACATACACTGACACCCAGTAACAAAGACATACACTGACACCCAGTAACAAAGACAGACAATTACACCAAGTAACAAAGTCAAACACTTACACCAACTTTTTTGACATACACTGCCACAAAGTAAAAAAGACATACACTGATACCCAGAAACACAGACACACACTCACACCAAGTAACAAAGACATACACTGACACCAAGTCACAAAGACACACACTGACACCAAGTCACACAGACATACACTGATACCCAGTAACACAGACACACACTTACACCAAGTAACACAGACATAAACTGACACCAAGTCACAAAGACACACACTGACACCCAGTAAAAAAGACATACACTGACACCAAGTCACAAAGACATACACTGATACCCAGTAACACAGACACACACTTACACCAAGACACACAGACATACACTGAAACCCAGTAACACAGAGACACACATACACCAAGTAACAAAGACATACACTGACACCAAGTCACAAAGACACACACTGACACCCAGTAACAAAGACATACACTGACACCAAGTCACAAAGATATACACTGACACCAAGTCACACAGACATACACTGACACCAAGTCACACAGACATACACTGATACCCAGTAACACAGACACACACTTACACCAAGTAACGCAGACATACATTGACACCAAGTCACAAAGACATAGACTGATATCCAGTAACACAGACACACACTTACACCAAGTAACTAAGACATACAATGACACCAAGTCACAAAGACACACACTGACACCCAGTAACAAAGACATGGACTGATACCCAGTCACACTGACACACACTTACACCAAGTAACAAAGACATCCACTGACACCAAGTCACAAAGACACACAATGACACCCAGTAACAAAGGCATACACTGAAACCAAGTAACAAAGACATACACTGATACCCAGTAACACAGACACACACTTACACCAAGTAACAAAGACATATACTGACACCAAGTAACAAAAACATATACTGATACCCATTAACACAGACACACACTTACACGAAGTAACAGAAACATACACTGACACCAAGTAACACAGACATACACTGACACTAAGTAACCCAGACATAAAATTACACCAAGTAACAAAGACACACACTTACACCAAGTAACACAGACATAAACTGACACCAAGTAACAAAGACAGACACTGATCCCCAGTAACACAGACACACACATACACCAAGTAACAAAGACATACACTGACACCAAGTCACAAAGACACACACTGACACCCAGTAACACAGACACACACTTACACCAAGACACACAGACATACACTGATACCCAGTAACACAGAGAAACATTTACACCAAGCAACACAGACATACTCTGAGACCAAGTAACAAAAATATATACTGATACCCAGAAACACAGGCACACACTTACACCATGTAACTAAGACATGCACTGACACCAAGTCACAAAGAGACGCACATACACCCAGTAACAAAGACATGCACTGACACCAAGTCACAAAGACATACACTGATACCGAGTAACACAGACACACACTTACACCAAGTAACACAGACATACACTGACTCCAAGTAACAGAGACATACACTGATACCTTGTAACACAGACACACACTTGCACCAAGTAACAAAGACAGACACTGACACCCAGTCACAAAGAAATACACTGACAACCAGTAACACAGACACACACGGACACCAAGTAACAAAGACATACACTGACACCAAGTAACAAAAACATAGACTTACACCAAGTAACAAAGACAGACAATAACACCAAGTAACAAAGACATACACTTACACCTAGTATTTTGACATATTTTGACACCAAGTAACAAAGACATACAATGATACCCAGTAACACAGACACACACTTACACCAAGTAACACAGACATACACTGACACCAAGTAACAAAGACATACACTGACACCAAGTCACACAGACATACACTGATACCCAGTAACACAGACACACACTTACTCCAAGTAACAAAGACACCCACTGACACCAAGTCACACAGACAGATACTGATACCCAGTAACACAGACACACACTTACACCAAGTAACAAAGACATACACTGACACCAAGTCACAAAGAGACACACTGACACCCAGTAACAAAGTCATACACTGAAACCAAGTCACACAGACATACACTGACACCAAGTAACAAAGACATACACTTACACCAAGTAACAAGGACAGACAATTACACCAAGTAACAAAGACATACACTTACACCAAGTATTTTGACATACACTGACACCAATTAACAAAGACATACACTGATACCCAATAACACAGACACACACTTACATCAAGTAACAAAGACATACACTGACACCAAGTCACACAGACATACACTGACACCAAGTCACACAGACATACAATGACACCCAGTAACACAGACACACACGGACACCAAATAACAAAGACATCCACTGACACCAAGTAACAAAGACATACACTTACACCAAGTAACAAAGACATGCACTGACACCAAGTCACAAAGACATACACTGATACCAAGACACAAAGACACACACTGACACCCAGAAACAAAGACATACACTGATACCAAGTCACAAAGACATACACTGATACCCAGTAACACAGACACACACTGACACCCAGGAACAAAGACATACACTGATACCAAGTCACAAAGATATTTTCTGATACCAAGTAACACAGAAACACACTTACACCAAGTAACACAGACATATAGTGACACCCAGTAACAAAGACATGCACTGACACCAAGTAACAAAGACTTACACTTACACCAAGTAACAAACACAGACAATTACACCAAGTAACAAAGACATACACTTACACCAAGTATTTTGACATACACTGACACCAAGTAACAAAGACATACAATGATACCCAGTAACACAGACACACACTTGCACCAAGTTACAAAGACATACACTGACACCAAGTCACAAAGACACACACTGACACCCAGTAACAAAGACATGCACTGATACCAAGTCACAAAGACATACACTGATACCCAGTAACACAGACACACACTTACACCAAGTAACAAAGACAGACACTGATACCCAGTAACACATACACACACTTACACCAAGTAACAAAGACGTACACTGACACCCAGTAACAAAGACACACACTTACACCAAGTAACACAGACACACACTGACACCCAGTAACACAGACATACACAGACACCAAGTAACAAAGACAGACACTGATACCCAGTAACACAGACACACACTTACACCAAGTAACACAGACATAAACTGACACCAAGTAACAAAGACATACACTGACACCAAGTAACAAAGACATACACTGACACCAAGTAACAGACATACAATGATACCCAGTAACACAGACACACACTTACACCAAGTAACAAAGACATACAATGACACCAAGTCACAAAGACACACACTGACACCCAGTAACAAAGACATACACTGACACCAAGTCACAAAGACATCCACTGATACCCAGTAACACAGACACACACTTACACCAACTAACACAGACATACACTGTCACCAAGTAACAAAGACATACACTGATACCCAGTAACACAGACACACACTTACACCAAGTAACCAGGACATACATTGACACCCAGTAACACAAACAAACACACACTGACACCCAGTAACACAGAGAAACACTAATAAACAGTAACACAGACATACACTGACACCAGGTCCCAAAGACACACACTGACTCCCAGTAAAAAAGACAGACACTGACACCAAGTAACAAAGACTTTCACTGATACCCAGGAACACAGACACACACTGACACCCAGAAACAAAGACATACACTGATACCAAGTCACAAAGACATACACTGATACCCATTAACACAGACACACGCTGACACCCAGTAACAAAGACATACACTGATACCAAGACACAAAGACATTTTCTGATACCAAGTAACACAGACACACACTTACACCAAGTAACACAGACATACACTGACACCAAGTAACAAAGACATACACTGACACCAAGTAACAAAGACATACACTTGCACCAAGTAACAAACACAGACAATTACATAAAGTAACAAAGACATACACGTCCACCAAGTATTTTGACATACACTGACACCAAGTAACAAATACATACACTGACACCCAGTAACAAAGACATACACTGACACCCAGTAACACAGACACACACTTACACCAAGTAACACAGACATACACTGACACCAAGTAACAAAAACATATACTGATACCCAGTAACACAGACACACACTTACACCAAGTAACAAAGACATACACTGACACCAAGTCACAAAGAGACACACTGACACCAAGTAACAAAGACATACACTGACACCAAGTCGCAAAGACATACACTGATACCCAGTAACACAGACACACACTTACACCAAGTGACACAGACATACACTGACACCAAGTAACAAAGACATACACTGATACCCAGTAACACAGACACACACTTACACCAAGTAACAAAGACAGACACTGATACCCAGTAACACAGACACACACTCGCACCAAGTAACAAAGACATACACTGACACCCAGTAACAAAGACATACACTGACACCCAGTAACACAGACACACACGGACACCAAGTAACAAAGACATACACTGACACCAAGTAACACAAACATACACTTACACCAAGTAACAAAGACAGACAATTACACCAAGTAACAAAGACATACACTTACACCAAGTATTTTGACATACACTGACACCAAGTAACAAAGACATACACTGATACCCAGTAACACAGACACACACTTACACCAAGTAACAAAGACATGCACTGACACCAAGTCACAAAGACACACACTGACACCAAGTCACACAGACATACACTGATACCCAGTAACACAGACACACACTTACACCAAGTAACACAGACATACACTGACACCAAGTAACAAAGACATACACTGATACCCAGTAACACAGACACACACTTACACCAAGTAACAAAGACATACACTGACACCAAGTCACAAATACACACAATGACACCCAGTAACAAAGACATACACTGAAACCAAGTAACAAAGACATACACTGATACCCAGTAACACAGACACATACTTACAACAAGTTACAAAGACACACACTGACGCCAAGTCACACAGACATACACTGATACCCAGTAACACAGACACACACTTACACCAAGTAACACAGACATACACTGACACCAAGTGACAAAGACAGACACTGATACCCAGTAACACAGACACACACTTACACCAATTAACAAAGACTTACACTGACACCAAGTCACAAAGACACACACTGACACCCAGTAACAAAGACATACACTGACACCAAGTCACAAAGTCATACACTGATACCCAGTAACACAGACACACACTTACACCAAGTAAGACAGACATACACTGACACCAAGTAACAAAGACATACACTGATACCCAGTCACACAGACACACACTTACACCAAGTAACAAAGACAGACAGTGATACCCAGTAACACAGAAACACACTTACACCAAGTAACAAAGACATACATTGACACCCAGTAACAAAGACATACACTGACACCCAGTAACACAGACACACACGGACACCAAGTAACAAAGATATACACTGTCACCAAGTAACAAAGACATACACATGCACCAAGTAACAAAGAGAGACAATTACACCAAGTAACAAAGACATACACTTACACCAAGTATTTTGACATACACTGACACCAAGTCACACAGACATACACTGATACCCAGTAACACAGACACACACTTACACCAAGTAGCAAAGACATACACTGACACCAAGTCACAAAGACATACACTGATACCCGGTAACACAGACACACACTTACACCAACTAAAACCGACATACACTGACACCAAGAAACAAAGACATACATTGATAGCCAGCAACACAGCCACACTCTTAGACCAAGTAACAAAGACACACACTGACACCAAGTCACACAGACATACACTGATACCCAATAACACAGACACACACTTACACCAAGTAACACAGACACACACTGACACCAAGTCACAAAGACACACACTGACACCCAGTAACAAAGACATACACAGACACCAAGTCACAAAGTCATACACTGATACCCAGTAACACAGACACACACTGACACCAAGTAACAAAGACATACACTGATACCCAGTAACACAGACACACACTTACACCAAGTAAGAAAGACAGACACTGATACCCATTAACACAGACACACACTTACACCAAGTAACAAAGACATACACTGACACCAAGTCACAAAGACACACACTGACACCCAGTAACAAAGACATACACTGACACCAAGTCACAAAGTCAGACACTGATACCCAGTAACACAGAAACACACTTACACCAAGTAACAAAGACAGACATTGACACCCATTAACAAAGACATACACTGACACCCAGTAACACAGACACACACGGACACCAAGTAACAAAGACATCCACTGACACCAAGTAACAAAGACATACACTTACACAACGTAATAAAGACAGACAATTACACCAAGTAACAAAGACATACACTGACACCAAGACACAAAGACACACACTGACACCCAGTAACAAAGACATACACTGACACCAAGTCACAAAGACATACACTGATACCCAATAACACAGACACACACTTACACCAAGTAACACAGACACACACTGACACCAAGTAACAAAGACAGACACTGATACCCAGTCACACAGACACACACTTTCAGCAAGTAACAAAGACATACACTGACACCAAGTCACAAAGACACACACTGACACCCAGTAACAAAGACATACACAGACACCAAGTCACAAAGTCATACACTGATACCCAGTAACACAGACACACACTGACACCAAGTAACAAAGACATACACTGATACCCAGTAACACAGACACACACTTACACCAAGTAAGAAAGACAGACACTGATACCCATTAACACAGACACACACTTACACCAAGTAACAAAGACATACACTGACACCAAGTCACAAAGACACACACTGACACCCAGTAACAAAGACATACACTGACACCAAGTCACAAAGTCAGACACTGATACCCAGTAACACAGAAACACACTTACACCAAGTAACAAAGACATACATTGACACCCATTAACAAAGACATACACTGACACCCAGTAACACAGACACACACGGACACCAAGTAACAAAGACATCCACTGACACCAAGTAACAAAGACATACACTTACACCACGTAACAAAGACAGACAATTACACCAAGTAACAAAGACATACACTGACACCAAGACACAAAGACACACACTGACACCCAGTAACAAAGACATACACTGACACCAAGTCACAAAGACATACACTGATACCCAGTAACACAGACACACACTTACACCAAGTAACAAAGACACACACTGACACCAAGTCACACAGACATACACTGATACCCAGTAACACAGACACACACTTACACCAAGTAACACAGACATGCACTGACACCAAGTAACAAAGACATATACTGATACCCAGTAACACAGACACACACTTACACCAAGTAACAAAGACATACACTGACACCAAGTCACAAAGAGACACACTGACACCCAGTAACAAAGACATACACTGACACCAAGTCACACAGACATACACTGACACCAAGTAACAAAGACATACACTTACACCAAGAAACAAAGACAGACAATTACACCAAGTAACAAAGACATACACTTACAACAAGTATTTTGACATACACGGACACCAAGTAACAAAGACATACACTGATAACCAATAACATAGACACACATTTACACCAAGTAACAAAGACATACACTGACACCAAGTCACACAGACATACACTGACACCAAGTCACACAGACATACACTGATACCCAGTAACACAGACACACACTTACACCAAGTAACGCAGACATACACTTACACCAAGTAACAAAGACATACACTGATACCCAGTAACACAGACACACACTTACAGCAAGTAACAAAGACATACACTGACAAGAAGTCACAAAGACACACACTGACACCCAGTAACAAAGACATAGACTGATACCCAGTAACACAGACACACACTTACACCAAGTCACAAAGACATACACTGACAGCAAGTCACAAAGACACACAATGACACCCAGTAACAAAGACATACACTGAAACCAAGTAACAAAGACATACACTGATACCCAGTAACACAGACACACACTTGCACCAAGTAACAAAGACATACACTGACACCAAGTAACAAAAACATATACTGATACCCAGTAACACAGACACACACTTACACCAAGTAACAAATACATACACTGACTCCCAGTAACAAAGACATACACTGACACCAAGTAACAAAGGCATACAGTGACACCAAGTAACAAAAACATACTCTTACACCAAGTAACAAAGACAGACATTTACACCAAGTAACAAAGACATACACTTACACCAAGTATTTTGACATACACTGACACCAAGTAACAAAGACAAACACTGATACCCAGTAACACAGACACACACTTACACCAAGTAACAAAGACATGCACTGACACCAAGTCACAAAGAAATACACTGATAACCAATAACAGAGACACACATTTACACCAAGTAACAAAGACATACACTGACACCAAGTCACACAGACATACACTGACACCAAGTCACACAGACATACACTGATACCCAGTAACACAGACACACACTTGCACCAAGTAACGCAGACATACACTGACACCAAGTAACAAAGACATACACTGATACCCAGAAACACAGACACACACTTTCACCAAGTAACAAAGACATACACTCACACCAAGTCACAAAGACACACACTGACACCCAGTAACAAAGACATAGACTGATACCCAGTAACACAGACACACACTTACACCAAGTAACAAAGACATACACTGACACCAAGTAACAAAGACATACACTGATACCCAGAAACACAGACACACACTTACACCCAGTAACACAGACACACACTTACACCAAGTAACAAAGACATACACTGACACCCAGTAACAAAGACATACACTGACACCCAGTAACACAGACACACACGGACACCAAGTAACAAAGGCATACAGTGACACCAAGTAACAAAGACAGACAATTACACCAAGTAACAAAGACATACACTGACACCAAGTAACAAAGACATACACTGATACCCAGGAACACAGACACACACTTACAACAAGTAACAAAGACATGCACTGACACCAAGTCACAAAGACACACACTGACACCAAGTCACACAGACATACACTGATACCCAGTAACGCAGACACACACTTACACCAAGTAACACAGACATACACTGACACCAAGTAACAAAGACATACACTGATACCCAGAAGCACAGACACACACATACACCAAGTAACAAAGACATACACTGATACCAAGTCACAAAGACACACAATGACACCCAGTAACAAAGACATACACTGAAACCAAGTAACAAAGACATACACTGATACCCAGCAACACAGACACACACTTACACCAAGTAACAAAGACATACATTGACACCCATTAACAAAGACATACACTGACACCCAGTAACACAGACACACACGGACACCAAGTAACAAAGACATCCACTGACACCAAGTAACAAAGACATACACTTACACCACGTAACAAAGACAGACAATTACACCAAGTAACAAAGACATACACTGACACCAAGACACAAAGACACACACTGACACCCAGTAACAAAGACATACACTGACACCAAGTCACAAAGACATACACTGATACCCAGTAACACAGACACACACTTACACCAAGTAACAAAGACACACACTGACACCAAGTCACACAGACATACACTGATACCCAGTAACACAGACACACACTTACACCAAGTAACACAGACATGCACTGACACCAAGTAACAAAGACATATACTGATACCCAGTAACACAGACACACACTTACACCAAGTAACAAAGACATACACTGACACCAAGTCACAAAGAGACACACTGACACCCAGTAACAAAGACATACACTGACACCAAGTCACACAGACATACACTGACACCAAGTAACAAAGACATACACTTACACCAAGAAACAAAGACAGACAATTACACCAAGTAACAAAGACATACACTTACAACAAGTATTTTGACATACACGGACACCAAGTAACAAAGACATACACTGATAACCAATAACACAGACACACATTTACACCAAGTTACAAAGACATACACTGACACCAAGTCACACAGACATACACTGACACCAAGTCACACAAACATACACTGATACCCAGTAACACAGACACACACTTACACCAAGTAACGCAGACATACACTTACACCAAGTAACAAAGACATACACTGATACCCAGTAACACAGACACACACTTACAGCAAGTAACAAAGACATACACTGACAAGAAATCACAAAGACACACACTGACACCCAGTAACGAAGACATAGACTGATACCCAGTAACACAGACACACACTTACACCAAGTCACAAAGACATACACTGACACCAAGTCACAAAGACACACAATGACACCCAGTAACAAAGACATACACTGAAACCAAGTAACAAAGACATACACTGATACCCAGTAACACAGACACACACTTGCACCAAGTAACAAAGACATACACTGACACCAAGTAACAAAAACATATACTGATACCCAGTAACACAGACACACACTTACACCAAGTAACAAATACATACACTGACTCCCAGTAAGAAAGACATACACTGACACCAAGTAACAAAGGCATACAGTGACACCAAGTAACAAAAACATACTCTTACACCAAGTAACAAAGACAGACATTTACACCAAGTAACAAAGACATACACTTACACCAAGTATTTTGACATACACTGACACCAAGTAACAAAGACAAACACTGATACCCAGTAACACAGACACACACTTACACCAAGTAACAAAGACATGCACTGACACCAAGTCACAAAGAAATACACTGATAACCAATAACAGAGAAACACATTTACACCAAGTAACAAAGACATACACTGACACCAAGTCACACAGACATACACTGACACCAAGTCACACAGACATACACTGATACCCAGTAACACAGACACACACTTGCACCAAGTAACGCAGACATACACTGACACCAAGTAACAAAGACATACACTGATACCCAGAAACACAGACACACACTTTCACCAAGTAACAAAGACATACACTCACACCAAGTCACAAAGACACACACTGACACCCAGTAACAAAGACATAGACTGATACCCAGTAACACAGACACACACTTACACCAAGTAACAAAGACATACACTGACACCAAGTAACAAAGACATACACTGATACCCAGAAACACAGACACACACTTACACCCAGTAACACAGACACACACTTACACCAAGTAACAAATACATACACTGACACCCAGTAACAAAGACATACACTGACACCCAGTAACACAGACAGACACGGACACCAAGTAACAAAGGCATACAGTGACACCAAGTAACAAAGACAGACAATTACACCAAGTAACAAAGACATACACTGACACCAAGTAACAAAGACATACACTGATACCCAGGAACACAGACACACACTTACAACAAGTAACAAAGACATGCACTGACACCAAGTCACAAAGACACACACTGACACCAAGTCACACAGACATACACTGATACCCAGTAACGCAGACACACACTTACACCAAGTAACACAGACATACACTGACACCAAGTAACAAAGACATACACTGATACCCAGTAGCACAGACACACACTTACACCAAGTAACAAAGACATACACCGATACCAAGTCACAAAGACACACAATGACACCCAGTAACAAAGACATACACTGAAACCAAGTAACAAAGACATACACTGATACCCAGCAACACAGACACACACTTACACCAAGTAACAAAGACATACACTGTCACCAAGTAACAAAAACATATACTGATACCCAGTAACACACACAAACACACTTACACCAAGTAACATAGACATACACTGACACCAAGTCACAAAAAGACACACTGACACCAAGTAACAAAGACATACACTGACACCAAGTCACAAATACATACACCGATACCCAGTAACACAGACACACACTTACACCAAGTGACACAGACATACACTGACACCAAGTAACAAAGACATACACTGATACCCAGTCACACAGACACACACTTACACCAAGTAACAAAGACAGACACTGATACCCAGTAACACAGACACACACTTACACCAAGTAACAAAGACATACACTGACACCCAGTAACAAAGACATACACAGACACCCAGCAACACAGACACACACGGACACCAAGTAACAAAGACATGCACTGACACCAAGTAACAAAAACATACACTTACACCAAGTAACAAAGACAGACAATTACACCAAGTAACAAAGACATACACTTACACCACGTATTTTGACATACACTGACACCAAGTAACAAAGACAAACACTGATACCCAGTCACACAGACACACACTTACACCAAGTAAAAAAGACATGCACTGACACCAAGTCACAAAGACACACACTGACACCAAGTCACACAGACATACACTGATGCCCAGCAACACAGACACACACTTACACCAAGTAACACAGACATACACTGACACCAATTAACAAAGACATAAACTGATACCCAGTAACACAGACACACACTTACACCAAGTAACAAAGACATACACTGACACCAAGTCGCAAAGACACACAATGACACCCAGTAACAAAGACATACACTGAAACAAGTTACAAAGACATACACTGATACCCAGTAACACAGACACACACGTACAGCAAGTAACAAAGACACACACTGACACCAAGTCACACAGACATACACTGATACCCAGTAACACAGACACACACTTACACCAATTAACACAGACATACACTGACACCAAGTAACAAAGAGAGACACTGATACCCAGTAACACAGACACACACTTACACCAAGTAACAAAGACATACACTGACACCAAGTCACAAAGACACACACTGACACCCAGTAACAAAGACATACACTGACACCAAGTCACAAAGTCATACACTGATACCCAGAAACACAGACACACACTTACACCAAGTAAGACAGACATACACTGACACCAAGTAACAAAGACAGACAGTGATACCCAGTAACACAGAAAGACACTTACACCAAGTAACAAAGACATACATTGACACCCAGTAACAAAGACATACACTGACACCCAGTAACACAGACACACACGGACAACAAGTAACAAAGATATACACTGTCACCAAGTAACAAAGACATACACTTACACCAAGTAACAAAGACAGACAATTACACCAAGTAACAAAGACATACACTTACACCAAGTATTTTGACATACACTGACACCAAGTAACAAAGACATACACTGATACCCAGTAACACAGACACACACTTACACCAAGTAACAAAGACATACCCCGACACCAAGTAACAAAGACACACACTGACACCAAGTCACACAGACATACACTGATACCCAGTAACACAGACACACACTGACACCAAGTAAAAACGACATACACTGACACCAAGAAACAAAGACATACACTGATACATAGTAACACAGACACACACTTACACCAAGTAACAAAGAGAGACACTGACACCAAGTAACAAAGACAGACACTGATACCCAGTAACACAGACACACACTTACACCAAGTAACAAAGACATACACTGACACCAAGTCACAAAGACACACACTGACACCCAGTAACAAAGACATACGCTGACACGAAGTCACAAAGTCATACACTGATACCCAGTAACACAGACACACACTTACACCAAGTAACACAGACATACACTGACACCAAGTAACAAAGACATACACTGACACCAAGTCACAAAGACACACACTGACACCCAGTAACAAAGACATACACTGACACCAAGTCACAAAGTCATACACTGATACCCAGTAACACAGACACACACTTACACCAAGTAACACAGACACACACTTACACCAAGTAACAAAGACATACACTGACACCAAGTCACAAAGACACACACTGACACCCAGTAACAAAGACATACACTGACACCAAGTCACAAAGGCATGCACTGATACCCAGTAACACAGACACACACTTACACCAAGTGACACAGACATACAATGACACCAAGTAACAAAGACATACACTGATACCCAGTAACACAGAAACACACTTGCACCATGTAACAAAGACATACATTGACACCCATTAACAAAGACATACACTGACACCCAGTAACACAGACACACACGGACACCAAGTAACAAAGACATCCACTGACACCAAGTAACAAAGACATACACTTACACCAAGTAACAAAGACAGACAATTACACCAAGTAACAAAGACATACACTGATACCAAGACACAAAGACACACACTGGCACCCAGTAACAAAGACATACACTGACACCAAGTCACAAAGACAGACACTGATACCAAGTCACAAAGACACACACTTACACCAAGTAACAAAGACACACACTGACACCAAGTCACACAGACATACACTGATACCCAGTAACACAGACACAAACTTACACTAAGTAACACAGACATACACTGACACCAAGTCACAAAGACATATACTGATACCCAGTAACACAGACACACAATTACACCAAGTAACAAAGACATACACTGTCACCAAGTAACAAAAACATATATTGATACCCAGTAACACACACACACACACTTACACCAAGTAACATAGACATACACTGACACCAAGTCACAAAGACATACACTGATACCCAGAAAAACAGACACACACTTACACCAAGTGACACAGACATACACTGACACCAAGTAACAAAGACATACACTGATACCCAGTCACACAGACACACACTTACAACAAGTAACAAAGACAGACACTGATACCCAGTAACACAGACACACACTTACACCAAGTAACAAAGACATACACTGACACCCAGTAACAAAGACATACACAGACACCCAGCAACACAGACACACACGGACACCAAGTAACAAAGACATGCACTGACACCAAGTAACAAAAACATACACTTACACCAAGTAACAAAGACAGACAATTACACCAAGTAACAAAGACATACACTTACACCAAGTATTTTGACATACACTGACACCAAGTAACAAAGACAAACACTGATACCCAGTCACACAGACACACACTTACACCAAGTAACAAAGACATGCACTGACACCAAGTCTCAAAGACACACACTGACACCAAGTCACACAGACATACACTGATACCCAGCAACATAGACACACACTTACACCAAGTAACACAGACATACACTGACACCAATTAACAAAGACATAAACTGATACCCAGTAACACAGACACACACTTACACCAAGTAACAAAGACATACACTGCCATCAAGTCGCAAAGACACACAATGACACCCAGGAACAAAGACATACACTGACACCCAGTAACACAGACACACACGGACAACAAGTAACAAAGATATACACTGTCACCAAGTAACAAAGACATACACTTACACCAAGTAGCAAAGACAGACAATTACACCAAGTAACAAAGACATACACTTACACCAAGTATTTTGACATACACTGACACCAAGTAACAAAGACATACACTGATACCCAGTAACACAGACACACACTTACACCAAGTAACAAAGACATACCCCGACACCAAGTAACAAAGACACACACTGACACCAAGTCACACAGACATACACTGATACCCAGAAACACAGACACACACGTACACCAAGTAAAAACGACATACACTGACACCAAGAAACAAAGACATACACTGATACATAGTAACACAGACACACACTTACACCAAGTAACAAAGAGAGACACTGACACCAAGTAACAAAGACAGACACTGATACCCAGTAACACAGACACACACTTACACCAAGTAACAAAGACATACACTGACACCAAGTCACAAAGACACACACTGACACCCAGTAACAAAGACATACACTGACACCAAGTCACAAAGACACACACTGACACCCAGTAACAAAGACATACGCTGACACCAAGTCACAAAGTCATACACTGATACCCAGTAACACAGACACACACTTACACCAAGTAACACAGACACACACTGACACCAAGTAACAAAGACATACACTGACACCAAGTCACAAAGACACACACTGACACCCAGTAACAAAGACATACACTGACACCAAGTCACAAAGTCATACACTGATACCCAGTAACACAGACACACACTTACACCAAGTAACACAGACACACACTTACACCAAGTAACAAAGACATACACTGACACCAAGTCACAAAGACACACACTGACACCCAGTAACAAAGACATACACTGACACCAAGTCACAAAGGCATACACTGATACCCAGTAACACAGACACACACTTACACCAAGTGACACAGACATACAATGACACCAAGTAACAAAGACATACACTGATACCCAGTAACACAGAAACACACTTGCACCAAGTAACAAAGACATACATTGACACCCATTAACAAAGACATACACTGACACCCAGCAACACAGACACACACGGACACCAAGTAACAAAGACATCCACTGACACCAAGTAACAAAGACATACACTTACACCAAGTAACAAAGACAGACAATTACACCAAGTAACAAAGACATACACTGATACCAAGACACAAAGACACACACTGGCACCCAGTAACAAAGACATACACTGACACCAAGTCACAAAGACATACACTGATACCAAGTCACAAAGACACACACTTACACCAAGTAACAAAGACACACACTGACAGCAAGTCACACAGACATACACTGATACCCAGTAACACAGACACAAACTTACACTAAGTAACACAGACATACACTGACACCAAGTCACAAAGACATATACTGATACCCAGTAACACAGACACACAATTACACCAAGTAACAAAGACATACACTGTCACCAAGTAACAAAAACATATACTGATACCCAGTAACACACACACACACTTACACCAAGTAACATAGACATACACTGACACCAAGTCACAAAAAGACACACTGACACCAAGTAACAAAGACATACACTGACACCAAGTCACAAAGACATACACTGATACCCAGAAACACAGACACACACTTACACCAAGTGACACAGACATACACTGACACCAAGTAACAAAGACATACACTGATACCCAGTCACACAGACACACACTTACAACAAGTAACAAAGACAGACACTGATACCCAGTAACACAGACACACACTTACACCAAGTAACAAAGACATACACTGACACCCAGTAACAAAGACATACACAGACACCCAGCAACACAGACACACACGGACACCAAGTAACAAAGACATGCACTGACACCAAGTTACAAAAACATACACTTACACCAAGTAACAAAGACAGACAATTACACCAAGTAACAAAGACATACACTTACACCAAGTATTTTGACATACACTGATACCAAGTAACAAAGACAAACACTGATACCCAGTCACACAGACACACACTTACACCAAGTAACAAAGACATGCACTGACACCAAGTCTCAAAGACACACACTGACACCAAGTCACACAGACATACACTGATACCCAGCAACATAGACACACACTTACACCAAGTAACACAGACATACACTGACACCAATTAACAAAGACATAAACTGATACCCAGTAACACAGACACACACTTACACCAAGTAACAAAGACATACACTGACACCAAGTCGCAAAGACACACAATGACACCCAGGAACAAAGACATACACTGACACCCAGTAACACAGACACACACGGACAACAAGTAACAAAGATATACACTGTCACCAAGTAACAAAGACATACACTTACACCAAGTAGCAAAGACAGACAATTACACCAAGTAACAAAGACATACACTTACACCAAGTATTTTGACATACACTGACACCAAGTAACAAAGACATACACTGATACCCAGTAACACAGACACACACTTACACCAAGTAACAAAGACATACCCCGACACCAAGTAACAAAGACACACACTGACACCAAGTCACACAGACATACACTGATACCCAGTAACACAGACACACACGTACACCAAGTAAAAACGACATACACTGACACCAAGAAACAAAGACATACACTGATACATAGTAACACAGACACACACTTACACCAAGTAACAAAGAGAGACACTGACACCAAGTAACAAAGACAGACACTGATACCCAGTAACACAGACACACACTTACACCAAGTAACAAAGACATACACTGACACCAAGTCACAAAGACACACACTGACACCCAGTAACAAAGACATACACTGACACCAAGTCACAAAGACACACACTGACACCCAGTAACAAAGACATACGCTGACACCAAGTCACAAAGTCATACACTGATACCCAGTAACACAGACACACACTTACACCAAGTAACACAGACACACACTTACACCAAGTAACAAAGACATACACTGACACCAAGTCACAAAGACACACACTGACACCCAGTAACAAAGACATACACTGACACCAAGTCACAAAGGCATACACTGATACACAGTAACACAGACACACACTTACACAAAGTGACACAGACATACACTGACACCAAGTAACAAAGACATACACAGATACCCAGGAACACAGAAACACACTTGCACCAAGTAACAAAGACATACATTGACACCCATTAACAAAGACATACACTGACACCCAGTAACACAGACACACACGGACACCAAGTAACAAAGACATCCACTGAAACCAAGTAACAAAGACATACACTTACACCAAGTAACAAAGACAGACAATTACACCAAGTAACAAAGACATACACTGATACCAAGACACAAAGACACACACTGACACCCAGTAACAAAGACATACACTGACACCAAGTCACAAAGACATACACTGATACCAAGTCACAAAGACACACACTTACACCAGGTAACAAAGGCACACACTGACACCAAGTCACACAGACATACACTGATACCCAGTAACACAGACACAAACTTACACTAAGTAACACAGACATACACTGACACCAAGTCACAAAGACATATACTGATACCCAGTAACACAGACACACAATTACACCAAGTAACAAAGACATACACTGACACCAAGTCACAAAGAGACACACTGACACCCAGTAACAAAGACATACACTGACACCAAGTCACACAGACATACACTGACACCAAGAAGCAAAGACATACACTTACACCAAGTAACAAAGACATACACTGATAACCAATAACACAGACACACATTTACACCAAGTAACAAAGTCATACACTGACACCAAGTCACACAGACATACACTGACACCAAGTCACACAGACATACACTGATACCCAGTAACACAGACACACACTTACACCAAGTAACACAGACATACACTGACACCAAGTAACAAAGACATACACTGATACCCAGTAACACAGACACAAACTTACACCAAGTAACAAAGACATACACTGACACCAAGTCACAAAGAAACACACTGACACCCAGTAACAAAGACATACACTGACACCAAGTCACAAAGACATACACTGATACCCAGTAACACAGACACACACTTACACCAAGTAACACAGACATACACTGACACCAAGTAACAAAAACATATACTGATACCCAGTAACACAGACACACACTTACACCAAGTAACAAAGACATACAATGACTCCAAGTCACAAAGAGACACACTGACACCCAGTAACAAAGACATACACTGACACCAAGTCTCAAAGACATACACTGATACCCAGTAACACAGACACACACTTACACCAAGTAACACAGACATACACTGACACCAAGTAACAAAGACATACACTGAAACCAAGTAACAAAGACATACACTGACACCAAGTATTTTAACATACACTGACACCAAGTAACAAAGACATACACTGATACCCTGTAACACAGACACACACTTACACCAAGTAACAAAGACACACACTGACACCAAGTCACAAAGACACACACTGACAACAAGTCACACAGATATACACTGATACCCAGTAACACAGACACACACTTACACCAAGTAACAAAGACATACACTGACACCAAGTCACAAAGACACACAATGACACCCAGTAACAAAGACATACACTGAAACCAAGTAACAAAGACATACACTGATCCCCATTAACACAGACACACACTTACACCAAGTAACAAAGACATACACTGATACCCATGTAACACAGAAACAAACTTACACCAAGTAACAAAGATATACACTGACACCAAGTCACAAAGACACACAATGACACCCAGTAACAAAGACATAAACTGAAACCAAGTAACAAAGACATACACTGATACCCAGCAACACAGACACACACTTACACCAAGTAACAAAGACATACACTGAAACCAAGTAACAAAAACATATACTGATACCCAGTAACACAGACACACACTGACACCAAATAACAAAGACATACACTGACACCAAGTCACAAAAAGACACACTGATACCAAGTAACAAAGACAGACAATTACACCAAGTGACACAGACATACACTGACACCAAGTAACAAAGACATACACTGAGACCCAGTAACACAGACACACACTTACACCAAGTAACAAAGACATACACTGACACCCAGTAACAAAGACATACACTGACACCCAGTAACACAGACACACACGGACACCAAGTAACAAAGACATACACTGACACCAAGTAACAAAGACAAACACTGATACCCAGTAACACAGACACACACTTACACCAAGTAACAAAGACATGCACTGACACCAAGTCACAAAGACACACACTGACACCAAGTCACACAGACATACACTGATACCCAGTAACACAGACACACACTTACACCAAGTAACACAGACATAAACTGACACCAAGTAACAAAGACATAAACTGATACCCAGTAACACAGACACACACTTACACCAAGTAACATAGACATACACTGACACCAAGTCACAAAGAGACACAATGACACCCAGTAACAAAGACATACACTGAAACCAAGTAACAAAGACATACACTGATACCCAGTAACACAGACACACACTTATACCAAGTAACAAAGACACACACTGACACCAAGTCACACAGACATACACTGATACCCAGTAACACAGACACACACTTACACCAAGTAACACAGACATACACTGACACCAAATAACAAAGACAGACACTGATACCCAGTAACACAGAGACACACTGACACCCAGTAACAAAGACATACACTGACACCAAGTCACAAAGTCAGACACTGATACCCAGTAACACAGACACACACTTACACCAAGTAAAACAGACATACACTGACACCAAGTAACAAAGACATACACTGTTACCCAGTCACACAGACACACACTGACACCAAGTAACAAAGACAGACAATCATACCCAGGAACACAGAAACACACTTACACCAAGTAACAAAGACATACACTGACACCCAGTAACACAGACACACACGGACACCAAGTAACAAAGATATACACTGTCACCAAGTAACAACGACATACACTTACACCAAGTAACAAAGACAGACAATTACACCAAGTAACAAAGACATACACTTACACCAAGTATTTTGACATACACTGACACCAAGTAACAAAGACATACACTGATACCCAGTAACACAGACACACACTTACACCAAGTAACAAAGACATACACTGACACCAAGTCACAAAGACTCACACTGACACCAGGTCACACAGACATACACTGATACCCAGTAACACAGACACACACTTACACCAAGTAAAACCGACATACACTGACATTAAGAAACAAAGACATACATTGATACCCAGCAACACAGACACACACTTACACCAAGTAACAAAGAGAGACACTGACACCAAGTCACAAAGACATACACTGATACATAGTAACACAGACACACTCTAACACCAAGTAACAAAGACACACACTGACACCAAGTCACACAGACATACACTGATACCCAGTAACACAGACACACACTTACACCAAGTAACACAGACACACACTGACAGCCAGCACAAAGACAGACACTGATACCCCGTAACACAGACACACACTTACACCAAGTAACAAAGACATACACTGACACCAAGTCACAAAGACACACACTGACACCCAGTAACAAAGACATACACTGACACCAAGTCACAAAGTCATACACTGATACCCAGTAACACAGACACACACTTACACCAAGTAACACAGACATACACTGACACCAAGTAACAAAGACATACACTGATACCCAGTAACACAGACACACACTTACACCAAGAAAAAAAGACAGACACTGATACCCAGTAACACAGACACACTTGCACCAAGTAACAAAGACATACACTGACACCAAGTCACAAAGACACACACTGACACCCAGTAACAAAGACATACACTGACACCAAGTCACAAAGGCATACACTGATACCCAGTGACACAGACACACACTTACACCAAGTGACACAGACATACACTGACACCAAGTAACAAAGACATACACTGATACCCAGTAACACAGACACACACTTACACCAAGTAACAAAGACAGACACTGATACCCAGTAACACAGACACACACTTACACCAAGTAAAAAAGACAGACACTGATACCCAGTAACACAGACACACTTGCACCAAGTAACCAAGACATACACTGACACCAAGTCACAAAGACACACACTGACACCCAGCAACAAAGACATACACTGACACCAAGTCACAAAGGCATACACTGATACCCAGTAACACAGACACACACTTACACCAAGTGACACAGACATACACTGACACCAAGTAACAAAGACATACACTGATACCCAGTAGCACAGACACTCACTTACACCATGTCACAAAGACATACATTGACACCCATTAACAAAGACATACACTGACACCCAGTAACACAGACACACACGGACACCAATAAAAAAGACAACAACTGACACCAAGTAACAAAGACATACACTTACACCAAGTAACAAAGACATACACTGATACCCAGTAACACAGACACACACTTACACCAAGTAAAAAAGACACACACTGACACCAAGTCACACAGACAGACACTGATACCCAGTAACACAGACACAAACTTACACCAAGTAACACAGACATACACTGACACCAAGTAACAAAGACATATACTGATACCCAGTAACACAGACACACACTTACACCAAGTAACAAAGACATTCACTGACACCAAGTCACAAAGAGACACACTGACACCCAGTAACAAAGACATATACTGACACCAAGTCACAAAGACACACACTGAAACCCAGCAACAAAGACATACACTGACACCAAGTCACAAAGTCATACACTGATACCCAGTAACACAGAAACACACTTACACCAAGTAACAAAGACATACATTGACACCCATTAACAAAGACATACACTGACACCCAGTAACACAGACACACACGGACACCAATAACAAAGACAACCACTGACACCAAGTAACAAAGACATACACTTACACCAAGTAACAAAGACATACACTGATACCCAGTAACACAGACACACACTTACACCAAGCAAAAAAGACACACACTGACACCAAGTCACACAGACAGACACTGATACCCAGTAACACAGACACAAACTTACACCAAGTAACACAGACATACACTGACACCAAGTAACAAAGACATACACTGATACCCAGTAACACAGACACACACTTACTCCAAGTAACAAAGACATTCACTGACACCAAGTAACAAAGACATACACTTACACCAAGTAACAAAGACAGACAATTACACCAAGTAACAAAGACATACACTGACACCAAGACACAAAGACACACACTGACACCCAGTAACAAAGACATACACTGACACCAAGTCACAAAGACATACACTGATACCCAGTAACACAGACACACACTTACACCAAGTAAAAAAGACACACACCGACACCAAGTCACACAGACAGACACTGATACCCAGTAACACAGACACAAACTTACACCAAGTAACACAGACATACACTGACACCAAGTAACAAAGACATATACTGATACCCAGTAACACAGACACACACTTACACCAAGTAACAAAGACATACACTGACACCAAGACACAAAGACACACACTGACACCAAGTAACAAAGACATACACTGACACCAAGTCACAAAGACACACACTGACACCCAGTAACAAAGACACACACTGACACCAAGTCACAAAGTCATACACTGTTACCCTGTACCACAGCCACACACTTACACCAAGTAACACAGACATACACTGACACCAAGTAACAAAGACATACACTGATACCCAGTAACACAGACACACACTTACACCAAGTAAAAAAGACAGACACTGATACCCAGTAACACAGACACACTTACACCAAGTAACAAAGACACACACTGACACCAAGTCACAAAGGCATACACTGATACCCAGTAACACAGACACACACTTACACCAAGTGACACAGACATACACTGACACCAAGTAAGAAAGACATACACTGATACCCAGTAGCACAGACACACACTTACACCATGTAACAAAGACAGACACTGATACCCAGTAACACAGAAACACACTTACACCAAGTAACAAAGACATACATTGACACCCATCAACAAAGACATACACTGACACCCAGTAACACAGACACACACGGACACCAATAACAAAGACAACCACAGACACCAAGTAACAAAGACATACACTTACACCAAGTAACAAAGACATACACTGATACCCAGTAACACAGACACACACTTACACCAAGCAAAAAAGACACACACTGACACCAAGTCACACAGACAGACACTGATACCCAGTAACACAGACACAAACTTACACCAAGTAAAACAGACATACACTGACACCAAGTAACAAAGACATATACTGATACCCAGTAACAGAGACACACACTTACACCAAGTAACAAAGACATTCACTGACACCAAGTCACAAAGAGACACACTGACACCCAGTAACAAAGACATATACTGACACCAAGTCACAAAGACACACACTGACACCCAGTAACAAAGACATACACTGACACCAAGTCACAAAGTCATACACTGATACCCAGTAACACAGACACACACTTACACCAAGTAACACAGACATACACTGACACCAAGTAACAAAGACATACACTGATACCCAGTAACACAGACACACACTTACACCAAGAAAAAAAGACAGACACTGATACCCAGTAACACAGACACACTTGCACCAAGTAACAAAGACATACACTGACACCAAGTCACAAAGACACACACTGACACCCAGTAACAAAGACATACACTGACACCAAGTCACAAAGGCATACACTGATCCCCAGTAACACAGACACAAACTTACACCAAGTGACACAGACATACACTGACACCAAGTAACAAAGACATACACTGATACCCAGTAACACAGACACACACTTACACCAAGTAACAAAGACAGACATTGATACCCAGTAACACAGAAACACACTTACACCAAGTAACAAAGACATACATTGACACCCATTAACAAAGACATACACTGACACCCAGTAACACAGACACACACGGACACCAAAAACAAAGACATCCACTGACACCAAGTAACAAAGACATGCACTTACACCAAGTAACAAAGACAGACAATTACACCAAGTAACAAAGACATACACTGACACCAAGACACAAAGACACACACTGACACCCAGTAACAAAGACATACACTGACACCAAGTCACAAAGACATACACTGATACCCAGTAACACAGACACACACTTACACCAAGTAAAAAAGACACACACCGACACCAAGTCACACAGACAGACACTGATACCCAGTAACACAGACACAAACTTACACCAAGTAACACAGACATACACTGACACCAAGTAACAAAGACATATACTGATACCCAGTAACACAGACACACACTTACACCAAGTAACAAAGACATACACTGACACCAAGACACAAAGACACACACTGACACCAAGTAACAAAGACATACACTGACACCAAGTCACAAAGACACACACTGACACCCAGTAACAAAGACACACACTGACACCAAGTCACAAATTCATACACTGTTACCCTGTACCACAGCCACACACTTACACCAAGTAACACAGACATACACTGACACCAAGTAACAAAGACATACACTGATACCCAGTAACACAGACACACACTTCCACCAAGTAAAAAAGACAGACACTGATACCCAGTAACACAGACACACTTACACCAAGTCACAAAGACACACACTGACACCAAGTCACAAAGGCATACACTGATACCCAGTAACACAGACACACACTTACACCAAGTGACACAGACATACACTGACACCAAGTAAGAAAGACATACACTGATACCCAGTAGCACAGACACACACTTACACCATGTAACAAAGACAGACACTGATACCCAGTAACACAGAAACACACTTACACCAAGTAACAAAGACATACATTGACACCCATCAACAAAGACATACACTGACACCCAGTAACACAGACACACACGGACACCAATAACAAAGACAACCACAGACACCAAGTAACAAAGACATACTCTTACACCAAGTAACAAAGACATACACTGATACCCAGTAACACAGACACACACTTACACCAAGTAAAAAAGACACACACTGACACCAAGTCACACAGACAGACACTGATACCCAGTAACACAGACACAAACTTACACCAAGTAACACAGACATACACTGACACCAAGTAACAAAGACATATACTGATACCCAGTAACACAGACACACACTTACACTATGTAACAAAGACATTCACTGACACCAAGTCACAAAGAGACACACTGACACCCAGTAACAAAGACATATACTGACATCAAGTCACACACACATACACTGACACCAAGTAACAAAGACATACACTAACACCAAGTAACAAAGACAGACAATTACACCAAGTAACAAAGACATACACTTACACCAAGTATTTTGACATACACTAACACCAAGTAACAAAGACATACACTGATAACCAATAACACAGACACACATTTACACCAAGTAACACAGACATACACTGACACCAAGTAACAAAGACATACACTGATACCCAGTAACACAGACACACACTTACACCAAGTAACACAGACATACACTGACACCAAGTAACAAAGACATACACTGATACCCAGTAACACAGACACACACTTACACCAAGTAACAAAGACATACACTGACACCAAGTCACAAAGACATACACTGATACCCAGTAACACAGACACACACTTACACCAAGTAACAAAGACACACACTGACACCAAGTCACACAGACATACACTGAAACCCAGGAACACAGACACACACTTACACCAAGTAACACAGACATACACTGACACCAAGTAACAAAAACATATACTGATACCCAGTAACACAGACACACACTTACACCAAGTAACACAGACATACAATGACACCAAGTCACAAAGAGACACACTGACACCCAGTAACAAAGACATACACTGAAACCAATTCTCAAAGACATACGCTGATACCCAGTAACACAGACACACACTTACACCAAGTAACACAGACATACACTGACACCAAGTAACAAAGACATACACTGATACCCAGTAACACAGACACACACTTACACCAAGTAACAAAGACAGACACTGATACCTAGTAACACAGACACACATTTACACCAAGTAACAAAGTCATACACTTACACCAAGTAACAAAGACATACACTTACACCAAGTATTTTAACATACACTGACACCAAATAACAAAGACATACACTGATACCCTGTAACACAGACACACACTTACACCAAGTAACAAAGACATACACTGACACCAAGTCACAAAGACCCACACTGACACCAAGTCACACAGATATACACAGATACCCAGTAACACAGACACACACTTACACCATGTAACACAGACATGCACTGACACCAAGTAACAAAGACATACACTGATACCCAGTAACACAGACACACACTTCCACCAAGTAACAAAGACATACACTGACACAAAGTCACAAAGACACACATTGACACCCAGTAACAAAGACATACACTGAAACCAAGTCACAAAGACATACGCTGATACCCAGTAACACAGACAAACACTGACACCAAGTCACACAGACATACACTGATACCCAGTAACACAGACACACACTTACACCAAGTAACACAGACATACACTGACACCAAGTAACAAAGACTGGCACTGATACCCAGAAACACAGACACACACTTACACCAAGTAACAAAGACATACACTGACACCAAGTCACAAAGACAGACACTGACACCCAGTAACAAAGACATACACTGACACCAAGTCACAATGTCATACACTGATACCCAGTAACACAGACACACACTTACACCAAGTAACAAAGACAGACACTGATACCCAGTAACACACAAACACACTTTCACCAAGTAACAAAGACATCCATTGACACCCAGTAACAAAGACATGCAATGACACCCAGTAACACAGACACACACTTACACCAAGTAACAAAGACATACACTGACACCAAGTAACAAAGACATACACTTACACCAAGTAACAAAGACAGACAATTACACCAAGTAACAAAGACATACACTTACACCAAGTATTTTGACATACACTGACACCAAGTAACAAAGACATACACTGATACCCAGTAACACAAACACACACTTACACCAAGTAACACAGACATAAACTGACACCATTTCACAAAGACATACACTGATACCCAGTAACACAGACACACACTTACACCAAGTAACAAAGACATACACTGACACCCAGTCACACAGACATACACTGATACCCAGTAACAAAGACACACACTTACACCAAGTAAAACCGACATACACTGACACCAAGAAACAAAGACATACACTGATACCCAGTAACACAGACACACACTTACACCAAGTAACAAAGACATACACTGACACCAAGTCACACAGACATACACTGATACCCAGTAACACAGACATACACTTACACCAAGTAACACAGACATACACTGACACCAAGTATCAAAGACATACACTGATACCCAGTAACACAGACACACACTTACACCAAGTAACAAAGACATACACTGACACCAAGTCACAAAGACACACACTGACACCCAGTAACAGAGACATACACTGACACCAAGTCACAAAGACATACACTGATACCCAGTAACACAGACACACACTTACACCAAGTAACACAGACAAACACTGACACCAAGTAACAAAGACATACACTGATACCCAATAACACAGACACACACTTACACCAAGTAACAAGGACAGACACTGATACCCAGTAGCACAGACACACACTTACACGAAGTAACAAAGACATACACTGACACCAAGTCACAAAGACACACACTGACACCTAGTAACAAAGATATACACTGAAACCAAGTAACAAAGACATGCACTGATACCCAGTAACACAGACACACACTTACACCAAGCTACAAAGACACACACTGACACCAAGTCACACAGACATACACTGATACCCAGTAACACAGACACACACTTACACCAAGTAACACAGACATACACTGACACCAAGTAACAAAGACAGACACTGATACCCAATAACACAGACACACACTTACACCAAGTAACAAAGACATACACTGACACCAAGTCACAAAGACACACATTGACACACAGTAACAAAGACATACACTGAAACCAAGTCACAAAGACATCCACTGATACCCAGTAACACAGACACACACTTCCACCAAGTAACAAAGACATACACTGATAACCAGTAACACAGACACACACTTACACCAAGTAACACAGACATACACTGACACCAAGTAACAAAGACATACACTGATACCCAGTAACACAGACACACACTTACACCAAGTAACAAAGACAGACACTGATACCCAGTAACACAGACACACACTTACACCAAGTAACACAGACATACACTGACACCAAGTCACATAGACACACACTTACACCCAGTAACAAAGTCATACAGTGAAACCAAGTAACAAAGACATAGACTGATACCCCGTAACACAGACAAACACTTACACCAAGTAACAAAGACTCACATTGACACCAAGTCACACAGACAAACACTGATACCCAGTATCACAGACACAGACTTACACCAAGGAACACAGACATACACTGACACCAAGTAACAAAGACATACACTGACACCAAGTCACAAAGACACACATTGACACCCAGTAACAAAGACATACACTGAAACCAAGTCACAAAGACATACACTGATACCCAGTAACACAGACACACACTTACACCAAGTAACAAAGACATACACTGATAACCAGTAACAGAGACACACACTGACACCAAGTCACACAGACATACACTGATACCCAGTAACACAGACACACACTTACACCAAGTAACACAGACATACACTGACACCAATTAACAAAGACAGACACTGATACCCAGTAACACAGACACACACTTACACAAAGTAACAAAGACATACACTGACACCAAGTCACAAAGACACACACTGACACCCAGTAAAAAAGACATACACTGACACCAAGTCACAAATTCATACTCTGATACCGAGTAGCACAGTCACACACTTACACCAAGTAACACAGACATACACTGACACCAAGTAACAAAGACATACACTGATACCCAGTAACACAGACACACACTTACACCAAGTAACAAAGACAGACACTGATACCCAGTGACACAGAAACACACTTACACCAAGTAACAATGACATACATTGACACCCAGTAACAAAGACATACACTGATACCCAGTAACACAGACACACACTTACACCAAGTAAAACAGACATACCCTGACACCAAGTAACAAAGACGTGCACTGATAACCAGTAACACAGACACACACTTACACCAATTAAAAAATACAGACACTGATACCCAGTAACACAGACGCATACTTACACCAAATAACACAGACATACACTGACACCAAGTCACATAGACACACACTTACACCCAGTAACAAAGTCATACACTGAAACCAAGTAACAAAGACATACACCGATACCCAGTAACACAGACACACACTTACACCAAGTAACAAAGACATTCACTGATAACCAGTAACACAGACACACACTGACACCAAGTCACACAGACATACACTGATACCCAGTAACACAGACACACACTTACACCAAGTAACACAGACATACACTGACACCAAGTAACAAAGACTGGCACTGATACCCATTAACACAGACACACACTTACACCAAGTAACAAAGACATACACTGACACCAAGTCACAAAGACACACACTGACACCCAGTAACAAAGACATACACTGACACCAAGTCACAAAGTCATACACTGATACCCAGTAACACAGACACACACTTACACCAAGTAATAAAGACAGACACTGATACCCAGTAACACACAAACACACTTACACCAAGTAACAAAGACATCCATTGACACCCAGTAACAAATACATGCACGGAAACCCAGTAACACAGACACACACGGACACCAAGTAACAAAGACATACACTTACACCAAGTAACAAAGACAGACAATTACACCAAGTAACAAAGACATACACTTACACCAAGTATTTTGACATACACTGACACCAAGTAACAAAGACATTCACTGATAACCAGTAACACAAACACACACTTACACCAAGTAAAAGAGACATAAACTGACACCATTTCACAAAGACATACACTGATACCCAGTAACACAGACACACACTTACACCAAGTAACAAAGACATACAATGACACCCAGTCACACAGACATACACTGATACCCAGTAACACAGACACAAACTTACACCAAGTAAAACCGACATACACTGACACCAAGAAACAAAGACATACACTGATACCCAGTAACACAGACACACACTTACACCAAGTAACAAAGACAGACACTGATACCCAGTGACACAGAAACACACTTACACCAAGTAACAATGACATACATTGACACCCAGTAACAAAGACATACACTGATACCCAGTAACACAGACACACACTTACACCAAGTAAAACAGACATACCCTGACACCAAGTAACAAAGACGTGCACTGATAACCAGTAACACAGACACACACTTACACCAATTAAAAAATACAGACACTGATACCCAGTAACACAGACGCATACTTACACCAAATAACACAGACATACACTGACACCAAGTCACATAGACACACACTTACACCCAGTAACAAAGTCATACACTGAAACCAAGTAACAAAGACATACACCGATACCCAGTAACACAGACACACACTTACACCAAGTAACAAAGACATTCACTGATAACCAGTAACACAGACACACACTGACACCAAGTCACACAGACATACACTGATACCCAGTAACACAGACACACACTTACACCAAGTAACACAGACATACACTGACACCAAGTAACAAAGACTGGCACTGATACCCATTAACACAGACACACACTTACACCAAGTAACAAAGACATACACTGACACCAAGTCACAAAGACACACACTGACACCCAGTAACAAAGACATACACTGACACCAAGTCACAAAGTCATACACTGATACCCAGTAACACAGACACACACTTACACCAAGTAATAAAGACAGACACTGATACCCAGTAACACACAAACACACTTACACCAAGTAACAAAGACATCCATTGACACCCAGTAACAAATACATGCACGGAAACCCAGTAACACAGACACACACGGACACCAAGTAACAAAGACATACACTTACACCAAGTAACAAAGACAGACAATTACACCAAGTAACAAAGACATACACTTACACCAAGTATTTTGACATACACTGACACCAAGTAACAAAGACATTCACTGATAACCAGTAACACAAACACACACTTACACCAAGTAAAAGAGACATAAACTGACACCATTTCACAAAGACATACACTGATACCCAGTAACACAGACACACACTTACACCAAGTAACAAAGACATACACTGACACCCAGTCACACAGACATACACTGATACCCAGTAACACAGACACAAACTTACACCAAGTAAAACCGACATACACTGACACCAAGAAACAAAGACATACACTGATACCCAGTAACACAGACACACACTTACACCAAGTAACAAAGACATACACTGACACCAGGTCACACAGACATACACTGATACCCAGTAACACAGACATACACTTACACCAAGTAACACAGACATACACTGACACCAAGTAACAAAGACAAACACTGATACCCAGTAACACAGACACACACGTACACCAAGTAACAAAGACATACACTGACACCAAGTCACAAAGACACACACTGACACCCAGTAACAGAGACATACACTGACACCAAGTCACAAAGACATACACTGATACCCAGTAACACAGTCACACACTTACACCAAGTAACTCAGACATACACTGACACCAAGTAACAAAGACATACACTGATACCCAATAACACAGACACACACTTACACCAAGTAACAAGGACAGACACTGATACCCAGTAACACAGACACACACTTACACCAAGTAACAAAGACATACACTGACACCAAGTCAAAAAGACACACACTGACACCGAGTAACAAAGATATACACTGAAACCAAGTAACAAAGACATGCACTGATACCCAGTAACACAGACACACACTTACACCAAGTTACAAAGACACACACTGACACCAAGTCACACAGACATACACTGATACCCAGTAACACAGACACACACTTACACCAAGTAACACAGACATACACTGACACCAATTAACAAAGACAGACACTGATACCCAGTAACACAGACACACACTTACACCAAGTAACAAAGACATACACTGACACCAAGTCACAAAGACACACACTGACTCCCAGTAAAAAAGACATACACTGACACCAATTCACAAATTCATACTCTGATACCGAGTAGCACAGACACAGACATACACTGACACCAAGTAACAAAGACATACACTGATACCCAGTAACACAGACACACACTTACACCAAGTAACAAAGACAGACACTGATACCCAGTAACACAGAAACACACTTGCACCAAGTAACAATGACATACATTGACAGCCAGTAACAAAGACATACACTGATACCCAGTAACACAGACACACACTTACACCACGTAACACAGACATACCCTGGCACCAAGTAACAAAGACATGCAGTGATAACCAGTAACACAGACACACACTTACACCAATTAAAAAATACAGACACTGATACCCAGTAACACAGACACACACTTACACCATGTAACACAGACATACACTGACACCAAGTCACATAGACACACACTTACACCCAGTAACAAAGACATACACTGAAACCAAGTAACAAAGACATACACTGATACCCAGTAACACAGACACACACTTACACCAAGTAACAAAGACACACACTGACACCAAGTCACACAGACATACACTGATACCAAGTAACACAGACACACACTTACACCAAGTAACACAGACATACACTGACACCAAGTAACAAAGACAGACACTGATACCCAGTAACACAGACACACACTTACACCAAGTAACAAAGACATACACTGACACCAAGTCACCAAGACACACACTGACACCCAGTAAAAAAGACATACACTGACACCAAGTCAAAAAGACACACACTGACACCGAGTAACAAAGATATACACTGAAACCAAGTAACAAAGACATGCACTGATACCCAGTAACACAGACACACACTTACACCAAGTTACAAAGACACACACTGACACCAAGTCACACAGACATACACTGATACCCAGTAACACAGACACACACTTACACCAAATAACACAGACATACACTGACACCAATTAACAAAGACAGACACTGATACCCAGTAACACAGACACACACTTACACCAAGTAACAAAGACATACACTGACACCAAGTCACAAAGACACACACTGACACCCAGTAAAAAAGACATACACTGACACCAATTCACAAATTCATACTCTGATACCGAGTAGCACAGACACAGACATACACTGACACCAAGTAACAAAGACATACACTGATAACCAGTAACACAGACACAAACTTACACCAAGTAACAAAGACAGACACTGATACCCAGTAACACAGAAACACACTTGCACCAAGTAACAATGACATACATTGACACCCAGTAACAAAGACATACACTGATACCCAGTAACACAGAGACACACTTACACCAAGTAACACAGACATACCCTGGCACCAAGTAACAAAGAAATGCAGTGATAACCAGTAACACAGACACACACTTACACCAATTAAAAAATACAGACACTGATACCCAGTAACACAGACACACACTTACACCATGTAACACAGACATACACTGACACCAAGTCACATAGCCACACACTTACACCCAGTTACAAAGACATACACTGAAACCAAGTAACAAAGACATACACTGATACCCAGTAACACAGACACACACTTACACCAAGTAACAAAGACACACACTGACACCAAGTCACACAGACATACACTGATACCAAGTAACACAGACACACACTTACACCAAGTAACACAGACATACACTGACACCAAGTAACAAAGACAGACACTGATACCCAGTAACACAGACACACACTTACACCAAGTAACAAAGACATACACTGACACCAAGTCACCAAGACACACACTGACACCCAGTAAAAAAGACATACACTGACACCAAGTCACAAAGTCATACTCTGATACCCAGTAGCACAGACACACACTTACACCAAGTAACACAGACATACACTGACACCAAGTAACAAAGACATACACAGATACCCAGTAACACAGACACACACTTACACCAAGTAACAAAGACAGACACTGATACCCAGTAACACAGAAACACACTTACACCAAGTAACAATGACATACATTGACACTCAGTAACAAAGACATACACTGATACCCAGTAACACAGACCCTCACTTACACCAAGTAACACAGACATACCCTGACACCAAGTAACAAAGACATGCACTGATAACCAGTAACACAGACACACACTTACACCAAGTAAAAAAGACAGACACTGATACCCAGTAACACAGACACACACTTACACCAAGTAACTAAGACATGCACTGACACCCAGTAACAAAGACATACACTGACACCCAGTAACACAGACACACACGGACACCAAGTAACAAAGACACACACTTACACCAAGTAACACAGACACGCACTGAAACCCAGTAACACAATCAAACACACTGACACCAAGTAACACAGACATACACTGACACCTAGTAACAAAGACATACACTGATACCCAGTAACACAGGCACACAATTACACCAAGTAACAAAGACATACACTGACACCAAGTCACAAAGACACACACTGATACCCAGTAACAAAGACATACACTGACACCAAGTCACAAAGTCATACACTGATACCCAGTAACACAGACACACACTTACACCAAGTAACAAAGACAGACACTGATACCCAGTAACACACAAACACACTTACACCAAGTAACAAAGACATCCATTGACACCCAGTAACAAAGACATGCATTGACACCCAGTAACGCAGACACACACGGACGCCAAGTAACAAAGACATACACTGACACCAAGTAACAAAGACATACACTTACACCAAGTAACAAAGACAGACAATTACAACAAGTAACAAAGACATACACTTACGCCAACTATTTTGACATACACTGACACCAAGTACCAAAGACATACACTGATACCCAGTAACACAAACACACACTTACACCAAGTAACAAAGACATAAACTGACTCCATTTCACAAAGACATACACTGATACCCAGTAACACAGACACACACTTACAACAAGTAACAAAGACATACACTGACACCCAGTCACACACACATACGCTGATACCCAGTAACACAGACACACACTTACACCAAGTAAAACCGACATACACTGACACCAAGTCACAAAGACACACACTGACACCCAGTAACAAAGACATACACTGACACCAAGTCACACAGGCATACACTGATACCCACTAACACAGCCATACACTTACACCAAGTAACACAGACATACACTGACACCAAGTAACAAAGACATACACTGATACCCAGTAACACAGACACACACTTACACCAAGTAGCAAAGACATACACTGACAGCAAGTCACAAAGACACACACTGACACCCAGTAAAAAAGACATACACTGACACCAAATCACAAAGTCATACGCTGATACCCAGTAGCACAGACACACACTTACACCAAGTATCACAGACATACACTGACACCAAGTAACAAAGACATACACAGATACCCAGTAACACAGACACACACTTACACCAAGTAACAAAGACAGACACTGATACCCAGTAACACAGAAACACACTTACACCAAGTAACAATGACATACATTGACACGCAGTAACAAAGACATACACTGATACCCAGTAACACAGACACTCACTTACACCAAGTAACACAGACATACCCTGACACCAAGTAACAAAGACATGCACTGATAACCAGTAACACAGACACACACTTACACCAAGTAAAAAAGACAGACACTGATACCCAGTAACACAGACACACACTTACACCAAGTAACTAAGACATACACTGACACCCAGTAACAAAGACACACACTGACACCCAGGAACACAGACACACACGGACACCAAGTAACAAAGACACACACTTACACCAAGTAACACAGAAACGCACTGACACCCAGTAACACAATCAAACACACTGACACCAAGTAACACAGACATACACTGACAACAAGTAGCAAAGACACACACTGACACCAAGTCACAAAGAGAGACACTGAAACCAAGTCACAAAGACATCCACTGATACCCAGTAACACAGACACACACTTACACGAAGTAACACAGACATACACTGACACCAAGTCACACAGACATGCACTGATACCCAGTAACACAGACATACAATTACACCAAGTAACACAGAGATACACTGACACCAAGTAACAAAGACATACACTGAAACCCAGTAACACAGCCACACACTTACACCAAGTAACAAAGACATACACTGACACCAAGTCACAAAGACACATACTGACACCAAGTAACAAAGAGAGACACTGACACCAAGTCACAAAGACACACACTGACACCAAGTCACACAGACATACACAGATATCCAGTAACACAGACACACACTTACACCAAGTAACACAGACACACACTGACACCAAGTAACAAAGACAGACACTGATACCCAGTAACACAGACACACACCTACACCAAGTAACAAAGACATACACTGACACCAAGCCACAAAGACACACACTGACACCCAGTAACAAAGACATACACTGACACCAAGTCACAAAGTCATACACTGATACCCAGTAACACAGACACACACTTACACCAAGTAACACAGACATACACTGACACCAAGTAGCAAAGACATTCACTGATACCCAGTAACACAGACACACACTTACACCAAGTATAAAGACAGACACTGATACCCAGTAACACAGACACACACTTCCACCAAGTAACAAAGACATACACTGACACCAAGTCACAAAGACACACAGTGACACCCAGTAACAAAGACATACACTGACACCAAGTCACAAAGTCATACACTGATACCCAGTAACACAGACACACACTTACACCAAGTGACACAGACATACACTGACACCAAGTAACAAAGACATACACTGATACCCAGTCACACAGACACACTCTTACACCAAGTAACAAAGACAGGCACTGATACCCAGTAACACATAAACGCACTTACACCAAGTAACAAAGACATACATTGACACCCATTAACAAAGACATACACTGACACCCAGTAACACAGACACACACGGACACCAAGTAACAAAGACATCCACTGACACCAAGTAACAAAGACATACACTTACACCAAGTAACAAAGACAGACAATTAAACCAAGTAACAAAGACATACACTGACACCAAGACACAAAGACAGACACTGACACCCAGTAACAAAGACATACACTGACACCAAGTCACAAAGACATACACTGATACCCAGTAACACAGACACACACTTACACCAAGTAAAAAAGACACACACTGACACCAAGTCACACAGACAGACACTGATACCCAGTAACACAGACACAAACTTACACCAAGTAACACTGACATACACTGACACCAAGTAAAAAAGACATATACTGATACCCAGTAACACAGACACACACTTACACCAAGTAACAAAGACATACACTGACACCAAGTTACAAAGAGACACACTGACACCCAGTAACAAAGACATACACTGACACCAAGTCACACAGACATACACTGACACCAAGTAACAAAGACATACACTAACACCAAGTAACAAAGACAGACAATTACACCAAGTAACAAAGACATACACTTACACCAAGTATTTTGACATACACGGACACCAAGTAACAAAGACATACACTGATAACCAATAACACAGACACACATTTACACGAAGTAACAAAGACATACACTGACACCAAGTCACACAGACATACACTGACACCAAGTCACACAGACATACACTGATACCCAGTAACACAGACACACACTTACACCAAGTAACACAGACATACACTGACACCATGTAACAAAGACAAACACTGATACCCAGTAACACAGACACACACTTACACCAAGTAACAAAGACATACACTGACACCAAGTCACAAAGACATACACTGATACCCAGTAACACAGACACACACTGACACCAAGTCACAGAGACATACACTGATACCCAGTAACACAGACACACACTTACACCAAGTAACACAGACATACACTGACACCAAGCACAAAAACATATACTGATACCCAGTAACACAGACACACACTTACACCAAGTAACAATGACATACAATGACACCAAGTCACAAAGAGACACACTGACACCCAGTAACACAGACACACACTGACACCAAGTAACAAAGACAGACACTGATACCTAGGAACAGAGACACACATTTACACCAAGTAACAAAGTCATACAATTACACCAAGTAACAAAGACATACACTTGCACCAAGTATTTTAACATACACTGACACCAAGTAACAAAGTCATACACTGATACCCTGTAACACAGACACACACTTACACCAAGTAACAGAGACATACACTGACACCAAGTCACAAAGACACACATTGACACCAAGTCACACAGACATACACTGATACCCAGTAACACAGACATACACTTACACCAAGTAACACAGACATACACTGACACCAAGTAACAAAGACATACACTGATACCCAGTAACACAGACACACACTTACACCAAGTCACAAAGACATACACTGACACCAAGTCACAAAGTCACACAATGACACCCAGTAACAAAGACATACACTGAAACCAAGTCACAAAGACATACACTGATACCCAGTAACACAGACACACACTTACACCAAGTAACAAAGACATACACTGATAACCAGTAACACAGACACACACTGACTCCAAGTCGCACAGACATACACTGATACGCAGTAACACAGACACACACTTACACCAAGTAACAAAGACAGACACTGATACACAGTAACACACAAACACACTTACACTAAGTAACAAAGACATCCATTGACACCCAGTAACAAAGACATGCACTGACACCCAGTAACACAGACACACACGGACACAAAGTCACACAGACATACACTGACACCAAGTAACAAAAACATACACTTACACCAAGTAACAAAGACAGACAATTACACCAAGTAACAAAGACATACACATACACCAAGTATTTTGACATACACTGACACCAAGTAACAAAGACATACACTGATACCCAGTAACACAAACACAAACTTACACCAAGTAACAAAGACATAAACTGACACCATTTCACAAAGACATACACTGATACCCAGTAACACAGACACACACTTACACCAAGTAACAAAGACATACACTGACACCCAGTCACACAGACATACGCTGATACCCAGTATCACAGACACACACTTACACCAAGGAAAACCGACATACACTGACACCAAGAAACAAAGACATACACTGATACCCAGTAACACAGACACACACTTACACCAAGTAAGAAAGACATACACTGACACCAAGTCACACAGACATACACTGATACCCAGTAACACAGACATACACTTACACCAAGTAACACAGACATACACTGACACCAAGTAACAAAGACATACACTGATACACAGTAACACAGACACACACTTACACCAAGTAACAAAGACATACACTGACACCAAGTCACAAAGACACACACTGACATCCAGTAACAGAGACATACATTGACACCAAGTCACAAAGACATACACTGATACCCAGTAACACAGACACACACTTACACCAAGTAACACAGACATACACTGACACCAAGTAACAAAGACATACACTGATACCCAATAACACAGACACACACTTACACCAAGTAACAAGGACAGACACTGATACCCAGTAACACAGACACACACTTACACCAAGTAACAAAGACATACACTGACACCAAGTCACAAAGACATGCACTGATACCCAGTAACACAGACACACACTTACACCAAGTTACAAAGACACACACTGACACAAATTAACAAAGACAGACACTGATACCCAGTAACACAGAAACACACTTACACCAAGTAACAAAGACATACACTGACACCAAGTCACAAAGACACACACTGACACCCAGTAAAAAAGACATACACTGACACCAAGTCACAAATTCATACTCTGATACCGAGTAGCACAGACACACACTTGCACCAAGTAACACAGACATACACTGACACCAAGTAACAAAGACATACACTGATACCCAGTAACACAGACACACACTTACACCAAGTAACAAAGACAGACACTGATACCCAGTAACACAGAAACACACTTACACCAAGTAACAATGACATACATTGACACCCAGTAACAAAGACATACACTGATACCCAGTAACACAGACACACACTTACACCAAGTAACACAGACATACCCTGACACCAAGTAACAAAGACATGCACTGATAACCAGTAACACAGGCACACACTTACACCAATTAAAAAAAACAAACACTGATACCCAGTAACACAGACACACACTTACACCAAGTAACACAGACATACACTGACACCAAGTCACATAGACACACACTTACACCCAGTACCAAAGACATACAATGAAACCAAGTAACAAAGACATACACTGATACCCAGTAACACAGACACACACTTACACCAAGTAACAAAGACACACACTGACACCAAGTCACACAGACATACACTGATACCCAGTAACACAGACACACACTTACAGCAAGTAACACAGAATACACTGACACCAAGTAACAAAGACAGACACTGATACCCAGTAACACAGACACACACTTACACCAAGTAACAAAGACATACACTGACACCAAGTCACAAAGACACACACTGACACCCAGTAAAAAAGACATACACTGACACCAAGTCACAAAGTCATACTCTGATACCCAGTAGCACAGACACACACTTACACCAAGTAACACAGACATACACTGACACCAAGTAACAATGACATACACTGATACCCAGTAACACAGACACACACTTACACCAAGTAACAAAGACAGACACTGATACCCAGTAACACAGAAGCACACTTACACCAAGTAACAATGACATACATTGACACCCAGTAACAAAGACATGCACTGATACCCAGTAACACAGACACTCACTTACACCAAGTAACACAGACATACCATGACACCAAGTAACAAAGACATGCACTGATAACCAGTAACACAGACACACACTTACACCAAGTAAAAAAGACAGACACTGACACCCAGTAACACAGACACACACGGACACCAAGTAACAAAGACACACACTTACACCTAGTAACAATGACATACATTGACACCCAGTAACAAAGACATACACTGATACCCAGTAACGCAGACACACACATACACCAAGTAACACAGACATACCCTGACACCAAGTAACAAAGACGTGCACTGATAACCAGTAACACAGACACACACTTACACCAATTAAAAAATACAGACACTGATATCCAGTAACACAGACACTCACTTACACCAAGTAACACAGACATACACTGACACCAAGTCACATAGACACACACTTACACCCAGTAACAAAGACATACAATGAAAACAAGTAACAAAGACAGACACTGATACCCAGTAACACAGACACACACTTACACCAAGTAACAAAGACACACACTGACACCAAGTCACACAGACATACACTGATACCCAGTTACACAGACACACACAGTTACACCAAGTAACACAGAATACACTGACACCAAGTAACAAAGACAGACTCTGATACCCAGTAACACAGACACACACTTACACCAATTAACAAAGACATACACTGACACCAATTCACAAAGACACACACTGACACCCAGTAAAAAAGACATACACTGACACCAAGTCACAAAGTCATAAACTGATACATAGTAGCACAGACACACACTTACACCAAGTAACACAGACATACACTGACACCAAGTAACAAAGACATACACTGATACCCAGTAACACAGACACACACTTACACCAAGTAACAATGACATACATTGACACCCGGGAACAAAGACATACACTGATACCCAGTAACACAGACACTCACTTACACCAAGTAACACAGACATACCCTGACACCAAGTAACAAAGACATGCACTGATAACCAGTAACACAGACACACACGTACACCAAGTAAAAAAGACAGACACTGATACCCAGTAACACAGACACACACTTACACCAGGTAACAAAGACATACACTGACACCCAGTAACACAGACACACACGGACACCAAGTAACAAAGACACACACTTACACCAAGTAACACAGACACGCACTGACACCCAGTAACACAATCAAACACACTGACACCAAGTAACACAGACATACACTGACACCAAGTAACAAAGACATACACTGATACCCAGTAACACAGGCACACACTTACGCCATGTAACAAAGACATGCACTGACACCAAGTCACAAAGACACAGACTGACACCCAGTAACAAAGACATACACTGACACCAAGTCACAAAGTCATACACTGATACCCAGTAACACAGACACACACTTACACCAAGTAACAAAGACAGACACTGATACCCAGTAACACACAAACACACTTACACCAAGTAACAAAGACATGCATTGACACCCAGTAACAAAGACATGCACTGACACCCAGTAACACAGACACACACGGACACCAAGTAACAAAGACATACACAGACACCAAGTAACAAAGACATACACTTACACCAAGTAACAAAGACAGACAATTACAACAAGTAACAAAGACATACACTGATGCCCAGTAACACAGACACACACTTACACCAAGTAACAAAGACATACACTGACACCCAGTCACACACACATACACTGATACCCAGTAACACAGACACACACTTACACCAAGTAAAACCGACAGACACTGACACCAAGAAACAAAGACATACACTGATACCCAGTAACACAGACACACACTTCCACCAAGTAACAAAGACATATACTGACACCAAGTCACACAGACATACACTGGTACCCAGTAACAAAGACATACACTGACACCAAGTAACACAGACACACACTGACACCCAGTAAAAAAGACATACACTGACACCAAGTATTTTGGCATACACTGACACCAAGTAACAAATACATATACTGATACCCAGTAACACAGACACACACTTACACCAAGTCACAAAGACACACACTAACACAAAGTAACACAGACATGCACTTACACCAAGTAACATAGACACACACGGACACCAAGTAACACAGACAAACGCTGACACCCAGTAACACAGACACACACTTACACCAAGTAACAAAGACATACACTGACACCCAGTAACACAGACACACACGGACACCAAGTAACAAAGACATACACTTACACCAAGTAACACAGACACACACTGACACCCAGTAACACAAACAAACACACACTGACACCCAGTAACATAGAGAAACACTGATACACAGTAACAAATACATACACTGACACCAAGTAACACAGACACACACTGACACCCAGTAAAAAAGACATACACTGACACCAAGTATTTTGGCATACACTGACACCAAGTAACAAATACATATACTGATACCCAGTAACACAGACACACACTTACACCAAGTAACAAAGACATACACTGACACCAAGTCACAAAGACACACACTAACACCAAGTAACAAAGACATACACTGACACCCAGTAACACAGACACACACGGACACCAAGTAACAAAGACATACACTTACACCAGTAACACAGACACACACGGACACCAAGTAACACAGACATGCACTGACACCAAGTAACAAAGACATGCACTTACACCAAGTAACATAGACACACACGGACACCAAGTAACACAGACAAACACTGACACCCAGTAACAAAGACACACACTTACACCAAGTAACAAAGACATACACTGACACCCAGTAACACAGACACACACGGACACCAAGTAACAAAGACATACACTTACACCAAGTAACACAGACACACACTGACACCCAGTAACACAAACAAACACACACTGACACCCAGTAACATAGAGAAACACTGATACACAGTAACAAAGACATACACTGACACCAAGTAACACAGACACACACTGACACACAGTAAAAAAGACATACACTGACACCAAGTCACAAAGACATACACTGATACGAAGTCACAAAGACATACACTGATGCCCAGTAAAAAAGACACACACTTACACCAAGTAACACAGACATGCACTGACACCAAGTAACAAGACAGACAATTACACCAAGTAACAAAGACATACACTTACACCAAGTATTTTGACATACACAGACACCAAGTAACAAGACATACACTGATACCCAGGAACACAGACATACACTGACACCAAGTCACAAAGACACACACTGACACCCAGTAACAAAGACATACACTGACACCAAGTCACAAAGACATACACTGATACCCAGTAACACAGACACACACTTGCACCAAGTAACACATACATACACTGACACTATGGAACAAAGACATGCACTGATACCCAGTAACACAGACACACTCTTCCACCAAGTAACACAGACGTACACGAACACCCAGTAACACAGACACACACTTACACCAAGTAACAAAGCCATACACTGACACCCAGTAACACAGACACACACGGACACCAAGTAACAAAGACATACACTTGCACCAAGTAACAAAGACACACACTGACACCCAGTAACAAAGACATACACTGATGCCCAGTAACAAAGACACACACTTAAACCAAGTAACACAGACATACACTGACACCAAGTAACAAAGACAGACAATTACACCAAGTAAAAAAGTCATACACTTACACCAAGTATTTTGACATACTCTGACACCAAGTAACAAAGACGTACTCTGATACCCAGTAACACAGACATACACTGACACCAAGTCACAAAGACACACACTGACACCCAGTAACAAAGACATACACTGACACCAAGTCACAAAGACATACACTGATACCCAGTAACACAGACACACTCTTCCACCAAGTAACACAGACATACACTGACACCCAGTAACACAGACACACACTGACACCAAGTAACAAAGACATGCTCTGATACCCAGTAACACAGACGCACTCTTCCACCAAGTAACACAGACACACACTTACACCAAGTCACAAAGTCATACACTGATACCCAGTAACACAGACACACACTTACACCAAGTAACAAAGACAGACACTGATACCCAGTAACACACAAACACACTTACACCAAGTAACAAAGACATCCATTGACACCCAGTAACAAAGACATGCACTGACACCCAGTAACACAGACACACACGGACACCAAGTAACAAAGACATACACTGACACCAAGTAACAAAGACATTCACTTACACCAAGTAACAAAGACAGACAATTACAACAAGTAACAAAGACATGCACTGATACCCAGTAACACAGACACAAACTTACACCAAGTAACAAAGACATACACTGACACCCAGTCACACACACATACACTGATACCCAGTAACACAGACACACACTTACACCAAGTAAAACCGACAGACACTGACACCAAGAAACAAAGACATACACTGATACCCAGTAACACAGACACACACTTACACCAAGTAACAAAGACATATACTGACACCAAGTCACACAGACATACACTGATACCCAGTAACAAAGACATACACTGACACCAAGTAACACAGACACACACTGACACCCAGTAAAAAAGACATACACTGACACCAAGTATTTTGGCATACACTGACACCAAGTAACAAATACATATACTGATACCCAGTAACACAGACACACACTTACACCAAGTAACAAAGACATACACTGACACCAAGTCACAAAGACACACACTAACACAAAGTAACACAGACATGCACTGACACCAAGTAACAAAGACATGCACTTACACCAAGTAACATAGACACACACGGACACCAAGTAACACAGACAAACACTGACACCCAGTAACACAGACACACACTTACACCAAGTAACAAAGACATACACTGACACCCAGTAACACAGACACACACGGACACCAAGTAACAAAGACATACACTGACACCCAGTAACACAGACACACACTGACACCCAGTAACACAAACAAACACACACTGTCACCCAGTAACATAGAGAAACACTGATACACAGTAACAAAGACATACACTGACACCAAGTAACACAGACACACACTGACACACAGTAAAAAAGACATACACTGACACCAAGTCACAAAGACATACACTGATACGAAGTCACAAAGACATACACTGATGCCCAGTAAAAAAGACACACACTTACACCAAGTAACACAGACATGCACTGACACCAAGTAACAAGACAGACAATTACACCAAGTAACAAAGACATACACTTACACCAAGTATTTTGACATACACTGACAACTTTTAACAAGACATACACTGATACCCAGGAACACAGACATACACTGACACCAAGTCACAAAGACACACACTGACACCCAGTAACAAAGACATACGCTGACACCAATTCACAAAGACATACACTGATACCCAGTAACACAGACACACACTTGCACCAAGTAACACATACATACACTGACACTAAGTAACAAAGACATGCACTGATACCCAGTAACACAGACACACTCTTACACCAAGTAACACAGACGTACACGAACACCCAGTAACACAGACACACACTTACACCAAGTAACAAAGCCATACACTGACACCCAGTAACACAGACACACACGGACACCAAGTAACAGAGACATACACTTGCACCAAGTAACAAAGACACACACTGACACCCAGGAACAAAGACATACACTGATGCCCAGTAACAAAGACACACACTTACACCAAGTAACACAGACATACACTGACACCAAGTAACAAAGACAGACAATTACACCAAGTAACAAAGTCATACACTTCCACCAAGTATTTTGACATACACTGACACCAAGTAACAAAGACGTACACTGATACCCAGTAACACAGACATACACTGACACCAAGTCACAAAGACACACACTGACACCCAGTAACAAAGACATACACTGACACCAAGTCACAAAGACATACACTGATACCCAGTAACACAGACACACTCTTCCACCAAGTAACACAGACATACACTGACACCCAGTAACACAGACACACACTGACACCAAGTAACAAAGACATGCTCTGATACCCAGTAACACAGACGCACTCTTCCACCAAGTAACACAGACATACACTGACACCCAGTAACACAGACACACACTTACACCAAGTAACAAAGACATACAATGACACCCATTAACACAGACACACACGGACACCAAGTAACAAAGACATACACTTACACCAAGTAACACAGACGCACACTGACACCCAGTAACACAAATAAACACACTCTGACACCCAGTAACGCAGAAAAACATTGGTACACAGTAACAAAGACATACACTGACACCAAGTAACACAGACACACACTGACACCCAGTAAAAAAGACATACACTGACACCAAGTCACAAAGACATACACTGATGCCCTGTAACAAAGACACACAATTACACCTAGTAACACAGACATACACTGACACCCAGTAACACAGACACACACGGACACCAAGTAACAGAGACATACACTTGCACCAAGTAACAAAGACACACACTGACACCCAGGAACAAAGACATACACTGATGCCCAGTAACAAAGACACACACTTACACCAAGTAACACAGACATATACTGACACCAAGTAACAAAGACAGACAATTACACCAAGTAACAAAGTCATACACTTACACCAAGTATTTTGACATACACTGACACCAAGTAACAAAGACGTACACTGATACCCAGTAACACAGACATACACTGACACCAAGTCACAAAGACACACACTGACACCCAGTAACAAAGACATACACTGACACCAAGTCACAAAGACATACACTGATACCCAGTAACACAGACACACTCTTCCACCAAGTAACACAGACATACACTGACACCCAGTAACACAGACACACACTGACACCAAGTAACAAAGACATGCTCTGATACCCAGTAACACAGACGCACTCTTCCACCAAGTAACACAGACATACACTGACACCCAGTAACACAGACACACACTTACACCAAGTAACAAAGACATACAATGACACCCATTAACACAGACACACACGGACACCAAGTAACAAAGACATACACTTACACCAAGTAACACAGACGCACACTGACACCCAGTAACACAAATAAACACACTCTGACACCCAGTAACGCAGAGAAACATTGATACACAGTAACAAAGACATACACTGACACCAAGTAACACAGACACACACTGACACCCAGTAAAAAAGACATACACTGACACCAAGTCACAAAGACATACACTGATGCCCAGTAACAAAGACACACAATTACACCTAGTAACACAGACATACACTGACACCAAGTAACAAAGACAGACAATTACACCAAGTAACAAAGACATACACTTACACCAAGTATTTTGACATACACTGACACCAAGTAACAAAGACATGCACTGATACCCAGTAACACAGACACACACTTACACCAAGTAACAAAGACATACACTGACACCCAGTAACACAGGCACACACTGGGCGGCACAGTGGCGCAGTGGTTAGCACCGCAGCCTCACAGCTCCAGGGACCCGGTTTCGATTCTGGGTACTGCCTGTGCGGAGTATGCAAGTTCTCCCTGTGTCTGCGTGTGTTTCCTCCCGGTGCTCCGGTTTCCTCCCACATGCCAAAGACTTGCAGGTTGATAGGTTAATTGGCCATCATAAATTGCCCCTAGTATAGGTAGGTGGTAGGGAAATATATAGGGATAGGTGGGGTTGTGATAGGAATACGGGATGAGTGTAGGATTAGGATAAATGGGTGGTAGATGGTCGGCACAGACTCGGTGGGACGAAGGGGCTGTTTCAGTGTTGCATCTCTAAACTAAACTAAATACTGACACCTAGTGTCACAGACACACACTGACACCCAGTAACACAAACAAACACACACGGACACCCAGGAACACAGAGAAACACTGATACACAGCAACAAAGACATACACTGACACCAAGTAACACAGACACACACTGACATCCAGTAAAAAAGACATACACTGACACCAAGTCACAAAGACATGCACTGATACCAAGTCACACAGACACACACTGACACCAAGTAACAAAGACATACACTGACACCAAGTAACAAAGACATTCAATTACACCAAGTAACAAAGACACACACTTACACCAAGTAACACAGACATACACTGACTCCAATTAACAAAGACAGACAATTACACCAAGTAACAAAGACATATACTTACACCATGTATTTTGACATACACTGACACCAAGTAACAAAGACATACACTGATAACCAGTAACACAGACACACACTTACACCAAGTAACAAAGACAGACACTGACACCAAGTCGCAAAGACATACATTTACACCAAGTAACAAAGACAAACACTGACACCCAGTAACAAAGACACACTGACACGAAGTCACAAAGACATACGCTGATACCCAGTAACACAGATACACACTTACACCAAGTAACACAGACAGACACTGACACCAAATAACAAAGACATGCACTGATACCCAGTAACACAGACACACTCTTACACCAAGTAACAAAGACAGACACTGACACCAAGTCGCAAAGACATACATTTACACCAAGTAACAAAGACAAACACTGACACCCAGTAACAAAGACACACTGACACCAAGTAACACAGACATACACTGACACCCAGTAACACAGACACACACTTGCACCAAGTAACAAAGACATACACTGACACCCAGTAACACTGACACACACGGACACCAAGTAACAAAAACATACAATAACACCAAGTAACACAGACACACACTGACACCCAGTAACACAGACACACACTTACAACAAGTAACACAGACATACACTGACACCAAGTAACAAAGACATACACTGTTACCCAGTAACACAGACACACACTGACACCAAGTAACAAAGACATACACTGACACCAAGTAACAAAGACATACACTTACACCAAGTAACAAAGACACACACTTACACCAAGTAACACTGACATACACTGACAGCACGTAACAAAGACATACACTGATACCAAGTAACAAAGACATACACTGATACCCAGTAACACAGACACACACTTACACCAAGTAACAAAGACAGACACTGATACCCAGTAACAAAGACATACACTGATACCAAGTAACAAAGACATACACTGATACCCAGTAACACAGACACACACTTACACCAAGTAACAAAGACAGACACTGATACCAAGTAACAAAGACATACAATTACACCAAGTAACAAAGACACACAGTTACACCAAGTAACACAGACATACACTGACTCCAATTAACAAAGGCAGACAATTACACCAAGTAACAAAGACATATACTTACACCATGTATTTTGACATACACTGACACCAAGTAACAAAGACATACACTGATACCCAGTAACACAGACACACACTGGGGGGGGGGGGGGGCACATTGGCGCAGTGGTTAGCACTGCAGCCTCACAGCTCCAGGGACCCCGGGTTCGATTCTGGGTACTGCCTGTGCGGAGTTTGCAAGTTCTCCCTGTGTCTGCGTGGGTTTCCTCCGGATGCTCCGGTTTCCTCCCACATGCCAAAGACTTGCAGGTTGATAGGTTAATTGGCCATCATAAATTGCCCCTAGTATAGGTCGGTGGTCGGGAAATATATAGGGACAGGTGAGAATGTGATAGGAGTACGGGATTAGTGTAGGATTAGTATAAATGGGTGTTTGAAGATCGGCACAGACACGGTGGGACGAAGGGGCTGTTTCAGTGTTGCATCTCTAAACTAAACTAAATACTGACACCTAGTGTCACAGACACACACTGACACCCAGTAACACAAACAAACAAACACTGACACAGAGAAACACTGGTGCACAGTAACAAAGACATACAGTGATAGCAAGTAACACAGACACACACTGACACCCAGTAACAAAGACATACACTGATACCCAGTAACACAGACACACACTGACACCAAGTAACAAAGACATACACTGACACCAAGTAACAAAGACATACACTTACACCAAGTAACAAAGACACACACTTACACCAAGTAACACAGACATACACTGACAGCACGTAACAAAGACATACACTGATACCAAGTAACAAAGACATACACAGATCCCCAGTAACACAGACACACACTTACACCAAGTAACAAAGACAGACACTGATACCCAGTAACACAGACACACACTTACACCAAGTAACAAAGACATACACTGACACCCAGTAACACAAACAGACATACACTTGACACCCAGTAACACAGAGAAACACGGGTACACAGTAGCAAAGACAGACACTGACACCCAGTAATACAGACACACACTGACACCAAGTAATGAAGACAGCCACTGACACCTAGTAACACAGACATACACTGACACCAAGTAACAAAGACATACACTGTTACCCAGTAACACAGACACACACTGACACCAAGTAACAAAGACATACACTGACACCAAGTAACAAAGACATACACTTACACCAAGTAACAAAGACACACACTTACACCAAGTAACACTGACATACACTGACAGCACGTTACAAAGACATACACTGATACCAAGTAACAAAGACATACACTGATACCCAGTAACACAGACACACACTTACACCAAGTAACAAAGACAGACACTGATACCCAGTAACAAAGACATACACTGATACCAAGTAACAAAGACATACACTGATACCCAGTAACACAGACACACACTTACACCAAGTAACAAAGACAGACACTGATACCAAGTAACAAAGACATACAATTACACCAAGTAACAAAGACACACAGTTACACCAAGTAACACAGACATACACTGACTCCAATTAACAAAGGCAGACAATTACACCAAGTAACAAAGACATATACTTACACCATGTATTTTGACATACACTGATACCAAGTAACAAAGACATACACTGATACCCAGTAACACAGACACACACTTACACCAAGTAACAAAGACACACACTTACACCAAGTAACAAAGACATGCACTGACACCAAGTAACAAAGACATACTCTTACACCAAGTAACACAGACATACACTGACACCAAGTAACAAAGACATACACTTGCACCAAGTAACACAGACAAACACTGTCACCCAGTAACACAGACACACAATGACACCTAGTGTCACAGACACACACTGATAGACAGTAACACTAACAAACACACAGTGGAACACAGTAACACAGATACACACTGACAACTGTATCACAGGCACACACTGACACCCAGTGTAACAGACAAACATACACTGACACACAGTGTCACAAACAGACACTGTCACCCAGTAACAAAGACACACACTGACACCCAGTAACACAGACATACACTGACAACCAGTAACACAGACATACACTTCCACCCAGTATCAAAGACAGACACTGACACCCAGCAACACACACACTGACACCCAGTTAGAAGCACACACTGACACCCAGTAACACAGACACACACTGACACCTAGTGTCACAGACACACACTGACACCCAGTAACACAGACAGACACTGACACCCAGTAACACAGAGATATACTACCACCCAGTAACAAAGACAGACACTGACACAGAGTAACACAGACATCCACTGACACCCAGTAACAAAGACATACACTGACACCAAGTCACAAAGAGATACACTGACACCCAGCAACAAAGAAATACACTGACACCAAGTCACAAAGACATCCACTGACACAAAGTAAACAAGACATACACGGACACCAAGTAACAAAGACATACACTTGCACCCAGTAACAAAGACAGACACTAACTCCCAGTCACACAGATCCACACTGACACCAAGTAACAAAGACATACACTGACACCAAGTCACAAAGAGATACACTGACACCCAGCAACAAAGAAATACACTGACACCAAGTCACAAAGACATCCACTGACACAAAGTAAACAAGACATACACTGACACCAAGTAACAAAGACATACACTTTCACGAAGTAACACAGACATGCACTGGCTCCAAGCAACAAAGGCATGCACTGACACCAAAAAACAAAGACATACACTGATACCCACTAACACAGACACACACTTTCACCAAGTAACAAAGACATACACTGACACCAAGTAACAAAGACATACACTGATACCCAGTAACACAGACACAAACTTACAACAAGTAACAAAGACATACACTGACACCAAGTAACAAAGACATGCACTGACACCAAGTAACAAAGACATCCACTGATACCCAGTAACACAGACACACACTAACACCAAGTAACAAAGACATACACTGATCCACAGAAACACAGACACACACTTACACCAAGTAACAAAGACATACACTGACACCAAGTAACAAAGTCATACACTGACACCCAGTAACAAAGACATACAATGACACCCAGTAACAAAGACATACACTGACACCAAGTAACAAAGACAGACACTGACACCGAGTAACAAAGACATGCACTGACACCAAGTCACAAAGACATACACTGACACCAAGGAACAAAGACATACAGTGATACCAAGTAACACAGACACACACATACACCAAGTAACAAAGACATACACTGACACCAAGTAACAAAGACATACACTTACACCAAGTAACACAGACATCCACTGACACCAAGTAAAAAAGACACACACTTACACCAAATAACACAGACATACACTGACACCAAGTAACAAAGACAGACACTGATACCCAGTAACACAGACACACACTTACACCAAGTAACACAGACATACACTGATACCCAGTAACACAGACACACACTTACACCAAGTAACAAAGAAATACACTGACACCAAGTAACAAAGACATACACTTACACCAAGTAACAAAGACATACACTGACACCAAGTAACAAAGACATACACTGATAGCCAGTAACACAGACATATGCTTACACCAAATAACAAAGACATACACTGGCACCAAGTAACAAAGACATACACTGATACCCAGTAACACAGACACACACTTACACCAAGTAAACAAGACATACACTGACACCAAGTAACAAAGACAGACACTTACACCAATTAACACAGACACCAAGCAACAAAGACATGCACTGACACCAAGTAACAAAGACATACACTGATACCCAGTAACACAGACACACACTTACAGCAAGTAAAAAAGACACACACTGACCCCAAGTAACAAAGACATACACTGAGCCCTTTCCTATCCTGAGTGGTGTGAAATAGGGCTGTGTTCTCGCACCCACACTTTTTGGGATTTTCTTCTCCCTGCTGCTTTCACATGCGTTCAAATCCTCTGAAGAAGGAATTTTCCTCCACACAAGATCAGGGGGCAGGTTGTTCAACCTTGCCCGTCTAAGAGCGAATTCCAAAGTACGGAAAGTCCTCATCAGAGAACTCCTCTTTGCTGACGATGCTGCTTTAACATCTCACACTGAAGAATGCCTGCAGAGTCTCATCGACAGGTTTGCGTCTGCCTGCAATGAGAGTGCAAGAGAGTGTGGGAAAATGGCGCACTGACACGGAACACAAAAGTCCGAGTGTATCAGGCCTGTGTCCTCAGTACCTTGCTCTACGGCAGCGAGGCCTGGACAACGTATGCCAGCCAAGAGCGACGTCTCAATTCATTCCATCTTCGCTGCCTTCGGAGAATACTTGGCATCAGGTGGCAGGACTATATCTCCAACACAGAAGTCCTTGAAGCGGCCAACATCCCCAGCTTATACACACTACTGAGTCAGCGGCGCTGGAGATGGCTTGGCCATGTGAGCCGCATGGGAGATGGCAGGATCCCCAAAGACACTTTGTACAGCGAGCTCGCCACTGGTATCAGACCCACCGGCCGTCCATGTCTCCGTTATAAAGACGTCTGCAAACGCGACATGAAATCGTGTGACATTGATCACAAGTCGTGGGAGTCAGTTGCCAGCATTCGCCAGAGCTGGCGGGCAGCCATAAAGACAGGGCTAAATTGTGGCGAGTCGAAGAGACTTAGTAGTTGGCAGGAAAAAAGACAGAGGCGCAAGGGGAGAGCCAACTGTGCAACAGCCCCAACAAACAAATTTCTCTGCAGCACCTGTGGAAGAGCCTGTCACTCCAGAATTGGCCTTTATAGCCACTCCAGGCGCTGCTTCACAAACCACTGACCACCTCCAGGCGCGTATCCATTGTCTCTCGAGATAAGGAGGCCCAAAAGAACACTGATACCCAGTAACACAGACACACACTTACAACAAGTAACAAAGACATACATTGACACCAAGTAACAAAGACATACACTTACACCAAGTAACAAAGACATACACTGACACCAAGTAACAAAGACATACACTGACACCAAGTCACAAAGACATACACTGACACTCAGTAACAAAGAAATACACTGACACCAAGTAACAAAGACATACACTGATACCCAGTATCACAGACACACACTTCCACCAAGTAACAAAGTCATACACTGACACCAAGTAACAAAGACATACACTTACACCAAGTAACAAAGACATGCAGTGACACCAAGTAACAATGACATCCACTGAACCCAGTAACACAGACACACACTTACACCAAGTAACAAAGACATACACTGATACCCAGTAACACAGACACACACTGACACCAAGTAACAAAGACATACACTGACACCAAGTAACAAAGTCATACACTGACACCAAGGAACAAAAAAGACATACACTGACACCAAGTCACAAAGACATACGCTGACACCAAGGAACAAAGTCATACAATGATACCCAGTAACACAGACACAAAAATACACCAAGTAACAAAGACATACACTGACATCAAGTAACAAAGACATACACTTACACCAAGTAACACAGACACAAACTTACTCCAAGTAACAAAGACATACACTGACACCAAGTAACAAAGACATACACTGACACCCAGTAACAAAGAAATACACTGACACCAAGTAACAAAGACATACACTGATACCCAGTAACACAGACACACACTTACACCAAGTAACAAAGTCACACACTGACACCAAGTAACAAAGACATACACTTGCACCAAGTAACAAAGACATGCACTGACACCAAGTAACAAAGACCTCTTTTGATACCCAGTGACACAGACACACACTTACACCAAGTAACAAAGACATACACTGATACCCAGGACCACAGACACACAATTACACCAAGTAACAAAGACATACACTTACGCCAAGTAACAAAGAAATACACTGACACCAAGTAACAAAGACATACACTGACACCAAGTAACAAAGTCATACACTGACACCAAGTCACAAAGACATACACTGACACCAAGTCACAACGACATACACTGACACCAAGGAACAAAGACATACAATGATACCCAGGAACACAGACACACACATACATCAAGTAACAAAGACATACACTGACACCAAGTAACAAAGACATACACTTACACCAAGTAACACAGACACACACTTACACCAAGTCACAAAGACATACACTGACACCCAGTAACAAAGAAATACACTGACACCAAGTAACAAAGACATACACTGACACCAAGGAACAAAGACATACAATGATACCCAGTAACACAGACACACACATACACCAAGTAACAAAGACATACACTTACACTAAGTAACACATACACACACTTACACCAAGTAACAAAGACATACATTGACACCAAGTAACAAAGACATACACTGATACCCAGTAACACAGACACACACTTACACCAAGTAACAAAGACATACACTGATACCCAGTACCACAGACACACACTTACACCAAGTAACAAAGTCATACACTGACAGCAAGTAACAAAGTCATACACTGACACCAAGTAACAAAGACATACACTGACACCAAGGAACAAAGACATACAATGATACCCAGTAACACAGACACACACATACACCAAGTAACAAAGACATACACTGACACCAAATAACAAAGACATACACTTACACCCAGTAACACAGACACACAATTACACCAAGTAACAAAGACATCCAATGATACCCAGTAACACAGACACACACTTACACCAAGTAACAAAGACATACACTGATACCCAGTAACACAGACACACACTGACACTAAGTAACAAAGACATACACTGACACCAAGTAACAAAGTCATACACTGACACCAAGGAACAAAAAAGACATACACTGACACCAAGTCACAAAGACATACGCTGACACCAAGGAACAAAGTCATACAATGATACCCAGTAACACAGACACAAATATACACCAAGTAACAAAGACATACACTGACACCAAGTAACAAAGACATACACTTACACCAAGTAACACAGACACAAACTTACACCAAGTAACAAAGACATACACTGACACCAAGTAACAAAGACATACACTGATACCCAGTAACACAGACACACACTTACAACAAGTAACAAAGACATACACTGACACCAAGTAACAAAGACATACACTTACACCAAGTAACAAAGACATACCTTGACACCAAGTAACAAAGACACACACTGACACCAAGTCACTAAGACATACACTGACACCCAGTAACAAAGAAATACACTGACACCAAGTAACAAAGACATACACTGATACCCAGTAACACAGACACACACTTACACCAAGTAACAAAGTCATACACTGACACCAAGTAACAAAGACATACACTTGCACCAAGTAACAAAGACATGCACTGACACCAAGTAACAAAGACCTCTTTTGATACCCAGTGACACAGACACACACTTACACCAAGTAACAAAGACATACACTGATACCCAGGACCACAGACACACACTTACACCAAGTAACAAAGACATACACTTACGCCAAATAACAAAGACATACACTGACACCAAGTAACAAAGTCATACACTGACACCAAGTCACAAAGACATACACTGACACCAAGTCACAACGACATACACTGACACCAAGGAACAAAGACATACAATGATACCCAGGAACACAGACACACACATACATCAAGTAACAAAGACATACACTGACACCAAGTAACAAAGACATACACTTACACCAAGTAACACAGACACACACTTACACCAAGTCACAAAGACATACACTGACACCCAGGAACAAAGAAATACACTGACACCAAGTAACAAAGACATACACTGACACCAAGGAACAAAGACATACAATGATACCCAGTAACACAGACACACACATACACCAAGTAACAAAGGCATACACTGACACCAATTAACAAAGACATGCACTTACACTAAGTAACACAGACACACACTTACACCAAGTAACAAAGACATACATTGACACCAAGTAACAAAGACATACACTGATACCCAGTAACACAGACACACACTTACACCAAGTAACAAAGACATACACTGATACCCAGTACCACAGACACACACTTACACCAAGTAACAAAGTCATACACTGACACCAAGTAACAAAGTCATACACTGACACCAAGTAACAAAGACATACACTGACACCAAGGAACAAAGACATACAATGATACCCAGTAACACAGACACACACATACACCAAGTAACAAAGACATACACTGACACCAAATAACAAAGACATACACTTACACCAAGTAACACAGACACACAATTACACCAAGTAACAAAGACATACACTGACACCAAGTAACAAAGACATACACTGATCCACAGTAACACAGACACACACTTACAACAAGTAACAAAGACATACACTGACACCAAGTAACAAAGACATACACTGACACCAAGTCACAAAGACATACACTGACACCAAGGAACAAAGACATACAATGATACCCAGTAACACAGACACACACATACATCAAGTAACAAAGACATACACTGACACCAAGTAACAAAGACATACACTTACACCAAGTAACACAGACACACACTTGCACCAAGTAACAAAGACATACACTGACACCAAGTAACAAAGACATACACTGATCCCCAGTAACACAGACACACACTTACAACAAGTAACAAAGACATACACTGACACCAAGTAACAAAGACATATACTTACACCAAGTAACAAAGACATACCCTGACACCAAGTAACAAAGACATACACTGACACCAAGTCACAAAGACATACACTGACACCCAGTAACAAAGAAATACACTGACACCAAGTAATAAAGACATACACTTTCACCAAGTAAAAAAGACATACCCTGACACCACGTAACAAAGACATACACTGACACCAAGTCACAAAGACATACACTGACACCAAGTCACAAAGACATACACTGATACCCAGTAACACAGACACACACTTACACCAAGTAACAAAGTCATACACTGACACCAAGTAACAAAGACATACACTTACACCAAGTAACAAAGACATGCACTGACACCAAGTAACAAAGACATCCACTGATGACCAGTAACACAGATACACACATACACCAAGTAACAAAGACATACGCTGATACCCTGTAACACAGACACACACTTACACCATGTAACAAAGACATACACTTACACCATTTAACAAAGATATACACTGACACCAAGTCACAAAGACATACACTGACACCCAGTAACAAAGAAATACACTGACACCAAGTAACAAAGACATACACTTACACCAAGTAACAAAGACATACACTGATACCCAGCAACACAGACACACACTTACACCAAGTAACAAAGACATACACTGACACCAAGTAACAAAGTCATACACTGACACCAAGTAACAAAGACATGCACTGACACCAAGTCACAAAGACATACACTGACAACGAGTAACAAAGACATACACTGACACCAACTCACAAAGACATACACTGACACCTAGGAACAAAGACATACTTTGATACCCAGTAACAAAGACATACACTGACACCAAGTAACAAAGACAAACACTTACACCAAGTAACAAAGTCATACACTGACACCAAGTAACAAAGACATACACTTACACCAAGTAACAAAGACATGCACTGACACCAAGTAACAAAGACATCCACCGATGACCAGTAACACAGATACACACATACACCAAGTAACAAAGACATACGCTGATACCCAGTAACACAGACACACACTTACACCAAGTAACAAAGACATACACTTACACCATTTAACAAAGATATACACTGACACCAAGTCACAAAGACATACACTGACACCCAGTAACAAAGAAATACACTGACACCAAGTAACAAAGACATACAATGACATCAAGTAACAAAGACATACACTGATACCCAGCAACACAGACACACACTTGCACCAAGTAACAAAGACATACACTGACACCAAGTAACAAAGTCATACACTGACACCAAGTAACAAAGACATACACTTACACCAAGTAACAAAGACATACACTGACACCAAGTAACAAAGACATACACTGATAGCCAGTAACACAGACATATGCTTACACCAAATAACAAAGACATACACTGGCACCAAGTAACAAAGACATACACTGATACCCAGTAACACAGACACACACTTACACCAAGTAAACAAGACATACACTGACACCAAGTAACAAAGACAGACACTTACACCAATTAACACAGACACCAAGCAACAAAGACATGCACTGACACCAAGTAACAAAGACATACACTGATACCCAGTAACACAGACACACACTTACAGCAAGTAAAAAAGACACACACTGACCCCAAGTAACAAAGACATACACTGAGCCCTTTCCTATCCTGAGTGGTGTGAAATAGGGCTGTGTTCTCGCACCCACACTTTTTGGGATTTTCTTCTCCCTGCTGCTTTCACATGCGTTCAAATCCTCTGAAGAAGGAATTTTCCTCCACACAAGATCAGGGGGCAGGTTGTTCAACCTTGCCCGTCTAAGAGCGAATTCCAAAGTACGGAAAGTCCTCATCAGAGAACTCCTCTTTGCTGACGATGCTGCTTTAACATCTCACACTGAAGAATGCCTGCAGAGTCTCATCGACAGGTTTGCGTCTGCCTGCAATGAATTTGGCCTAACCATCAGCCTCAAGAAAACGAACATCATGGGGCAGGATGTCAGAAATGCTCCATCCATCAATATTGGCGACCACGCTCTGGAAGTGGTTCAAGAGTTCACCTACCTAGGCTCAACTATCACCAGTAACCTGTCTCTAGATGCAGAAATCAACAAGCGCATGGGTAAGGCTTCCACTGCTATGTTCAGACTGGCCAAGAGAGTGTGGGAAAATGGCGCACTGACACGGAACACAAAAGTCCGAGTGTATCAGGCCTGTGTCCTCAGTACCTTGCTCTACGGCAGCGAGGCCTGGACAACGTATGCCAGCCAAGAGCGACGTCTCAATTCATTCCATCTTCGCTGCCTTCGGAGAATACTTGGCATCAGGTGGCAGGACTATATCTCCAACACAGAAGTCCTTGAAGCGGCCAACATCCCCAGCTTATACACACTACTGAGTCAGCGGCGCTGGAGATGGCTTGGCCATGTGAGCCGCATGGGAGATGGCAGGATCCCCAAAGACACTTTGTACAGCGAGCTCGCCACTGGTATCAGACCCACCGGCCGTCCATGTCTCCGTTATAAAGACGTCTGCAAACGCGACATGAAATCGTGTGACATTGATCACAAGTCGTGGGAGTCAGTTGCCAGCATTCGCCAGAGCTGGCGGGCAGCCATAAAGACAGGGCTAAATTGTGGCGAGTCGAAGAGACTTAGTAGTTGGCAGGAAAAAAGACAGAGGCGCAAGGGGAGAGCCAACTGTGCAACAGCCCCAACAAACAAATTTCTCTGCAGCACCTGTGGAAGAGCCTGTCACTCCAGAATTGGCCTTTATAGCCACTCCAGGCGCTGCTTCACAAACCACTGACCACCTCCAGGCGCGTATCCATTGTCTCTCGAGATAAGGAGGCCCAAAAGAACACTGATACCCAGTAACACAGACACACACTTACAACAAGTAACAAAGACATACATTGACACCAAGTAACAAAGACATACACTTACACCAAGTAACAAAGACATACACTGACACCAAGTAACAAAGACATACACTGACACCAAGTCACAAAGACATACACTGACACTCAGTAACAAAGAAATACACTGACACCAAGTAACAAAGACATACACTGATACCCAGTATCACAGACACACACTTCCACCAAGTAACAAAGTCATACACTGACACCAAGTAACAAAGACATACACTTACACCAAGTAACAAAGACATGCAGTGACACCAAGTAACAATGACATCCACTGAACCCAGTAACACAGACACACACTTACACCAAGTAACAAAGACATACACTGATACCCAGTAACACAGACACACACTGACACCAAGTAACAAAGACATACACTGACACCAAGTAACAAAGTCATACACTGACACCAAGGAACAAAAAAGACATACACTGACACCAAGTCACAAAGACATACGCTGACACCAAGGAACAAAGTCATACAATGATACCCAGTAACACAGACACAAAAATACACCAAGTAACAAAGACATACACTGACATCAAGTAACAAAGACATACACTTACACCAAGTAACACAGACACAAACTTACACCAAGTAACAAAGACATACACTGACACCAAGTAACAAAGACATACACTGACACCCAGTAACAAAGAAATACACTGACACCAAGTAACAAAGACATACACTGATACCCAGTAACACAGACACACACTTACACCAAGTAACAAAGTCACACACTGACACCTAGTAACAAAGACATACACTTGCACCAAGTAACAAAGACATGCACTGACACCAAGTAACAAAGACCTCTTTTGATACCCAGTGACACAGACACACACTTACACCAAGTAACAAAGACATACACTGATACCCAGGACCACAGACACACAATTACACCAAGTAACAAAGACATACACTTACGCCAAGTAACAAAGAAATACACTGACACCAAGTAACAAAGACATACACTGACACCAAGTAACAAAGTCATACACTGACACCAAGTCACAAAGACATACACTGACACCAAGTCACAACGACATACACTGACACCAAGGAACAAAGACATACAATGATACCGAGGAACACAGACACACACATACATCAAGTAACAAAGACATACACTGACACCAAGTAACAAAGACATACACTTACACCAAGTAACACAGACACACACTTACACCAAGTCACAAAGACATACACTGACACCCAGTAACAAAGAAATACACTGACACCAAGTAACAAAGACATACACTGACACCAAGGAACAAAGACATACAATGATACCCAGTAACACAGACACACACATACACCAAGTAACAAAGACATACACTTACACTAAGTAACACAGACACACACTTACACCAAGTAACAAAGACATACATTGACACCAAGTAACAAAGACATACACTGATACCCAGTAACACAGACACACACTTACACCAAGTAACAAAGACATACACTGATACCCAGTACCACAGACACACACTTACACCAAGTAACAAAGTCATACACTGACACCAAGTAACAAAGTCATACACTGACACCAAGTAACAAAGACATACACTGACACCAAGGAACAAAGACATACAATGATACCCAGTAACACAGACACACACATACACCAAGTAACAAAGACATACACTGACACCAAATAACAAAGACATACACTTACACCCAGTAACACAGACACACAATTACACCAAGTAACAAAGACATCCAATGATACCCAGTAACACAGACACACACTTACACCAAGTAACAAAGACATACACTGATACCCAGTAACACAGACACACACTGACACTAAGTAACAAAGACATACACTGACACCAAGTAACAAAGTCATACACTGACACCAAGGAACAAAAAAGACATACACTGACACCAAGTCACAAAGACATACGCTGACACCAAGGAACAAAGTCATACAATGATACCCAGTAACACAGACACAAATATACACCAAGTAACAAAGACATACACTGACACCAAGTAACAAAGACATACACTTACACCAAGTAACACAGACACAAACTTACACCAAGTAACAAAGACATACACTGACACCAAGTAACAAAGACATACACTGATACCCAGTAACACAGACACACACTTACAACAAGTAACAAAGACATACACTGACACCAAGTAACAAAGACATACACTTACACCAAGTAACAAAGACATACCTTGACACCAAGTAACAAAGACACACACTGACACCAAGTAACAAAGACATACACTGATAGCCAGTAACACAGACATATGCTTACACCAAATAACAAAGACATACACTGGCACCAAGTAACAAAGACATACACTGATACCCAGTAACACAGACACACACTTACACCAAGTAAACAAGACATACACTGACACCAAGTAACAAAGACAGACACTTACACCAATTAACACAGACACCAAGCAACAAAGACATGCACTGACACCAAGTAACAAAGACATACACTGATACCCAGTAACACAGACACACACTTACAGCAAGTAAAAAAGACACACACTGACCCCAAGTAACAAAGACATACACTGAGCCCTTTCCTATCCTGAGTGGTGTGAAATAGGGCTGTGTTCTCGCACCCACACTTTTTGGGATTTTCTTCTCCCTGCTGCTTTCACATGCGTTCAAATCCTCTGAAGAAGGAATTTTCCTCCACACAAGATCAGGGGGCAGGTTGTTCAACCTTGCCCGTCTAAGAGCGAATTCCAAAGTACGGAAAGTCCTCATCAGAGAACTCCTCTTTGCTGACGATGCTGCTTTAACATCTCACACTGAAGAATGCCTGCAGAGTCTCATCGACAGGTTTGCGTCTGCCTGCAATGAATTTGGCCTAACCATCAGCCTCAAGAAAACGAACATCATGGGGCAGGATGTCAGAAATGCTCCATCCATCAATATTGGCGACCACGCTCTGGAAGTGGTTCAAGAGTTCACCTACCTAGGCTCAACTATCACCAGTAACCTGTCTCTAGATGCAGAAATCAACAAGCGCATGGGTAAGGCTTCCACTGCTATGTTCAGACTGGCCAAGAGAGTGTGGGAAAATGGCGCACTGACACGGAACACAAAAGTCCGAGTGTATCAGGCCTGTGTCCTCAGTACCTTGCTCTACGGCAGCGAGGCCTGGACAACGTATGCCAGCCAAGAGCGACGTCTCAATTCATTCCATCTTCGCTGCCTTCGGAGAATACTTGGCATCAGGTGGCAGGACTATATCTCCAACACAGAAGTCCTTGAAGCGGCCAACATCCCCAGCTTATACACACTACTGAGTCAGCGGCGCTGGAGATGGCTTGGCCATGTGAGCCGCATGGGAGATGGCAGGATCCCCAAAGACACTTTGTACAGCGAGCTCGCCACTGGTATCAGACCCACCGGCCGTCCATGTCTCCGTTATAAAGACGTCTGCAAACGCGACATGAAATCGTGTGACATTGATCACAAGTCGTGGGAGTCAGTTGCCAGCATTCGCCAGAGCTGGCGGGCAGCCATAAAGACAGGGCTAAATTGTGGCGAGTCGAAGAGACTTAGTAGTTGGCAGGAAAAAAGACAGAGGCGCAAGGGGAGAGCCAACTGTGCAACAGCCCCAACAAACAAATTTCTCTGCAGCACCTGTGGAAGAGCCTGTCACTCCAGAATTGGCCTTTATAGCCACTCCAGGCGCTGCTTCACAAACCACTGACCACCTCCAGGCGCGTATCCATTGTCTCTCGAGATAAGGAGGCCCAAAAGAACACTGATACCCAGTAACACAGACACACACTTACAACAAGTAACAAAGACATACATTGACACCAAGTAACAAAGACATACACTTACACCAAGTAACAAAGACATACACTGACACCAAGTAACAAAGACATACACTGACACCAAGTCACAAAGACATACACTGACACTCAGTAACAAAGAAATACACTGACACCAAGTAACAAAGACATACACTGATACCCAGTATCACAGACACACACTTCCACCAAGTAACAAAGTCATACACTGACACCAAGTAACAAAGACATACACTTACACCAAGTAACAAAGACATGCAGTGACACCAAGTAACAATGACATCCACTGAACCCAGTAACACAGACACACACTTACACCAAGTAACAAAGACATACACTGATACCCAGTAACACAGACACACACTGACACCAAGTAACAAAGACATACACTGACACCAAGTAACAAAGTCATACACTGACACCAAGGAACAAAAAAGACATACACTGACACCAAGTCACAAAGACATACGCTGACACCAAGGAACAAAGTCATACAATGATACCCAGTAACACAGACACAAAAATACACCAAGTAACAAAGACATACACTGACATCAAGTAACAAAGACATACACTTACACCAAGTAACACAGACACAAACTTACACCAAGTAACAAAGACATACACTGACACCAAGTAACAAAGACATACACTGACACCCAGTAACAAAGAAATACACTGACACCAAGTAACAAAGACATACACTGATACCCAGTAACACAGACACACACTTACACCAAGTAACAAAGTCACACACTGACACCTAGTAACAAAGACATACACTTGCACCAAGTAACAAAGACATGCACTGACACCAAGTAACAAAGACCTCTTTTGATACCCAGTGACACAGACACACACTTACACCAAGTAACAAAGACATACACTGATACCCAGGACCACAGACACACAATTACACCAAGTAACAAAGACATACACTTACGCCAAGTAACAAAGAAATACACTGACACCAAGTAACAAAGACATACACTGACACCAAGTAACAAAGTCATACACTGACACCAAGTCACAAAGACATACACTGACACCAAGTCACAACGACATACACTGACACCAAGGAACAAAGACATACAATGATACCGAGGAACACAGACACACACATACATCAAGTAACAAAGACATACACTGACACCAAGTAACAAAGACATACACTTACACCAAGTAACACAGACACACACTTACACCAAGTCACAAAGACATACACTGACACCCAGTAACAAAGAAATACACTGACACCAAGTAACAAAGACATACACTGACACCAAGGAACAAAGACATACAATGATACCCAGTAACACAGACACACACATACACCAAGTAACAAAGACATACACTTACACTAAGTAACACAGACACACACTTACACCAAGTAACAAAGACATACATTGACACCAAGTAACAAAGACATACACTGATACCCAGTAACACAGACACACACTTACACCAAGTAACAAAGACATACACTGATACCCAGTACCACAGACACACACTTACACCAAGTAACAAAGTCATACACTGACACCAAGTAACAAAGTCATACACTGACACCAAGTAACAAAGACATACACTGACACCAAGGAACAAAGACATACAATGATACCCAGTAACACAGACACACACATACACCAAGTAACAAAGACATACACTGACACCAAATAACAAAGACATACACTTACACCCAGTAACACAGACACACAATTACACCAAGTAACAAAGACATCCAATGATACCCAGTAACACAGACACACACTTACACCAAGTAACAAAGACATACACTGATACCCAGTAACACAGACACACACTGACACTAAGTAACAAAGACATACACTGACACCAAGTAACAAAGTCATACACTGACACCAAGGAACAAAAAAGACATACACTGACACCAAGTCACAAAGACATACGCTGACACCAAGGAACAAAGTCATACAATGATACCCAGTAACACAGACACAAATATACACCAAGTAACAAAGACATACACTGACACCAAGTAACAAAGACATACACTTACACCAAGTAACACAGACACAAACTTACACCAAGTAACAAAGACATACACTGACACCAAGTAACAAAGACATACACTGATACCCAGTAACACAGACACACACTTACAACAAGTAACAAAGACATACACTGACACCAAGTAACAAAGACATACACTTACACCAAGTAACAAAGACATACCTTGACACCAAGTAACAAAGACACACACTGACACCAAGTCACTAAGACATACACTGACACCCAGTAACAAAGAAATACACTGACACCAAGTAACAAAGACATACACTGATACCCAGTAACACAGACACACACTTACACCAAGTAACAAAGTCATACACTGACACCAAGTAACAAAGACATACACTTGCACCAAGTAACAAAGACATGCACTGACACCAAGTAACAAAGACCTCTTTTGATACCCAGTGACACAGACACACACTTACACCAAGTAACAAAGACATACACTGATACCCAGGACCACAGACACACACTTACACCAAGTAACAAAGACATACACTTACGCCAAATAACAAAGACATACACTGACACCAAGTAACAAAGTCATACACTGACACCAAGTCACAAAGACATACACTGACACCAAGTCACAACGACATACACTGACACCAAGGAACAAAGACATACAATGATACCCAGGAACACAGACACACACATACATCAAGTAACAAAGACATACACTGACACCAAGAAACAAAGACATACACTTACACCAAGTAACACAGACACACACTTACACCAAGTCACAAAGACATACACTGACACCCAGGAACAAAGAAATACACTGACACCAAGTAACAAAGACATACACTGACACCAAGGAACAAAGACATACAATGATACCCAGTAACACAGACACACACATACACCAAGTAACAAAGGCATACACTGACACCAATTAACAAAGACATGCACTTACACTAAGTAACACAGACACACACTTACACCAAGTAACAAAGACATACATTGACACCAAGTAACAAAGACATACACTGATACCCAGTAACACAGACACACACTTACACCAAGTAACAAAGACATACACTGATACCCAGTACCACAGACACACACTTACACCAAGTAACAAAGTCATACACTGACACCAAGTAACAAAGTCATACACTGACACCAAGTAACAAAGACATACACTGATACCCAGTAACACAGACACACACTTACAACAAGTAACAAAGACATACACTGACACCAAGTAACAAAGACATACACTGACACCAAGTCACAAAGACATACACTGACACCAAGGAACAAAGACATACAATGATACCCAGTAACACAGACACACACATACATCAAGTAACAAAGACATACACTGACACCAAGTAACAAAGACATACACTTACACCAAGTAACACAGACACACACTTGCACCAAGTAACAAAGACATACACTGACACCAAGTAACAAAGACATACACTGATCCCCAGTAACACAGACACACACTTACAACAAGTAACAAAGACATACACTGACACCAAGTAACAAAGACATATACTTACACCAAGTAACAAAGACATACCCTGACACCAAGTAACAAAGACATACACTGACACCAAGTCACAAAGACATACACTGACACCCAGTAACAAAGAAATACACTGACACCAAGTAATAAAGACATACACTTTCACCAAGTAAAAAAGACATACCCTGACACCACGTAACAAAGACATACACTGACACCAAGTCACAAAGACATACACTGACACCAAGTCACAAAGACATACACTGATACCCAGTAACACAGACACACACTTACACCAAGTAACAAAGTCATACACTGACACCAAGTAACAAAGACATACACTTACACCAAGTAACAAAGACATGCACTGACACCAAGTAACAAAGACATCCACTGATGACCAGTAAAACAGATACACACATACACCAAGTAACAAAGACATACGCTGATACCCTGTAACACAGACACACACTTACACCATGTAACAAAGACATACACTTACACCATTTAACAAAGATATACACTGACACCAAGTCACAAAGACATACACTGACACCCAGTAACAAAGAAATACACTGACACCAAGTAACAAAGACATACACTTACACCAAGTAACAAAGACATACACTGATACCCAGCAACACAGACACACACTTACACCAAGTAACAAAGACATACACTGACACCAAGTAACAAAGTCATACACTGACACCAAGTAACAAAGACATGCACTGACACCAAGTCACAAAGACATACACTGACAACGAGTAACAAAGACATACACTGACACCAACTCACAAAGACATACACTGACACCTAGGAACAAAGACATACTTTGATACCCAGTAACAAAGACATACACTGACACCAAGTAACAAAGACAAACACTTACACCAAGTAACAAAGTCATACACTGACACCAAGTAACAAAGACATACACTTACACCAAGTAACAAAGACATGCACTGACACCAAGTAACAAAGACATCCACCGATGACCAGTAACACAGATACACACATACACCAAGTAACAAAGACATACGCTGATACCCAGTAACACAGACACACACTTACACCAAGTAACAAAGACATACACTTACACCATTTAACAAAGATATACACTGACACCAAGTCACAAAGACATACACTGACACCCAGTAACAAAGAAATACACTGACACCAAGTAACAAAGACATACAATGACATCAAGTAACAAAGACATACACTGATACCCAGCAACACAGACACACACTTGCACCAAGTAACAAAGACATACACTGACACCAAGTAACAAAGTCATACACTGACACCAAGTAACAAAGACATGCACTGACGACAAGTCACAAAGACATACACTGACAACGAGTAACAAAGACATACACTGACACCAACTCACAAAGACATACACTGACACCTAGGAACAAAGACATACTTTGATACCCAGTAACACAGACACACACTGACACCAAGTAACAAAGACATACACTTACACAAAGTAACACAGACATCCACTGACACCAAGTAACAAAGACACAAACTTGCACCAAGTAACAAAGACATACACTGACACCAAGTCACAAAGACATACACTGACACCCAGTAACAAAGAAATACACTGACACCAAGTAACAAAGACATACACTGATACCCAGTAACACAGGGACACACTTACACCAAGTAACAAAGTCATACACTGACACCAAGTAACAAAGACATACACTTACACCAAGTAACAAAGACATGCACTGACACCAAGTTACAATGACATCCACTGATACCCAGTAACACAGACACACACTTACACCAAGTAACAAAGACATACACTGATACCCATGATCACAGACACACACTTACACCAAGTAACAAAGACATACACTGACACCAAGTAACAAAGACATACACTTACACCAAGTAACAAAGACATACACTGACACCGAGTAACAAAGACATACACTGACACCAAGTAACAAAGACATACACTTACACCAAGTAACAAAGACATACACTGATACCCAGTAACACAGACACACACTTACACCAAGTAACAAAGACATACACTGACACCAAGTAACAAAGTCATACACTGACACCAAGTAACAAAGACATACACTGACACCAAGGAACAAAGACATACAGTGATACCCAGTAACACAGACACACACATTCACCAAGTAACACAGACATACACTTACACCAAGTAACAAAGACATACACTTACACCAAGTAACACAGACACACACTTACATCAAGTAACAAAGACATACACTGACACCAAGTAACAAAGACATACACTGATACCCAGTAACACAGACACACACTTACAACAAGTAACAAAGACATACCCTGACACCAAGTAACAAAGACATACACTTACCCCAAGTAACAAAGACATACCCTGACACCAAGTAACAAAGACATACACTGACACCAAGACAGAAAGACATACACTGACACACAGTAACAAAGAAATACACTGACACCTAGTAACAAAGACATGCACTGACATCAAGTAACAAAGTCATACACTGACACCAAGTAACAAAGATATACACTTACACCAAGTAACAAAGACATGCACTGACACCAAGTAACAAAGACATACACTGATCCACAGTAACACAGACACACACGTACACCAAGTAACAAAGACATACACTGACAACAAGTAACAAAGACATACACTGATACCCAGTGACAAAGACATACACTTACACCAAGTAACAAAGACATGCACTGACACCAAGTAACAAAGACATCCACTGATACCCAGTAACACAGACACACACTTACACCAAGTAACAAAGACAAACACTGTTACCCAGTAACACAGACACAATCTTACACCAAGTAACAAAGACATACACTTACACCAAGTAACAAAGACATACACTGACACCAAGTCACAAAGACATGCACTGACACCCAGTAACAAAGAAATACACTGACAACAAGTAACAAAGACATACACTGACACCAAGTAACAAAGACATACACTGATACCCAGCAACACAGACACACACTTACACGAAGTAACAAAGACATACACTGACACCAAGTCACAAAGACATACACTGACACCTAGGAACAAAGACATACAGTGATACACAGTAACACAGACACACACATACACCAAGTAACAAAGACATACACTGACACCAAGTAACAAAGACATACACTTACGCCAAGTAACAAAGACATACCCTGACACCAAGTAACAAAGACATACACTGACACACAGTAACAAAGCAATACACTGACACCTAGTAACAAAGACATACACTGACATCAAGTAACAAAGTCATAAACTGACACCAAGTAACAAAGATATACACTTACACCAAGTAACAAAGACATGCACTGACACCAAGTAACAAAGACATACACTGATCCACAGTAACACAGACAAACACTTACACCAAGTAACAAAGACATACACTGACAACAAGTAACAAAGACATACACTGATACCCAATAACAAAGACATACACATACACCAAGTAACAAAGACATGCACTGACACCAAGTAACAAAGACATCCACTGATACCCAGTAACACAGACACACACTTACACCAAGTAACAAAGACATACACTGATACGCAGTAACACAGACACACTCTTACACAAAGTAACACAGACACACTCTTACACCAAGTAACAAAGACATACACTGACACCAAGTAACAAAGACATACACTGACACCAAGTCACAAAGACATGCACTGACACCCAGTAACAAAGAAATACACTGACACCAAGTAACAAAGACATACACTGACACCAAGTAACAAAGACATACACTGATACCCAGCAACACAGACACACACTTACACCAAATAACAAAGACATACACTGACACCAAGTAACAAAGTCATACACTGACACCAAGTAACAAAGACATACACTGACACCAAGTCACAAAGACATACACTGACACCAAGGAACAAAGACATACAGTGATACCCAGTAACACAGACACACACATACACCAAGTAACAAAGGCATACACTGACACCAAGTCACAAAGACATACACTGACACCAAGGAACAAAGACATACAGTGATACCCAGTAACACAGACACACACATACACCAAGTAACAAAGACATACACTGACACCAAGTAACAAAGACATACACTTACACCAAGTAACAAAGACATACACCGACACCAAGTAACAACGGCATACACTTACACCAAGTAACAAAGACATACACTGATACCCAGTAACTCAGACACACACTTACACCAAGTAACAAAGACATACACTGACACCAAGTAACAAAGTCATACACTGACACCAAGTAACAAAGACATACACTGACACCAAGTCACAAAGACATACACTGACACCAAGGAACAAAGACATACAGGGATACCCAGTAACACAGACACACACATACACCAAGTAACAAAGACAAACACTGACACCAAGTAACAAAGACATACACTTACACCAAGTAACACTGACACACACTTACACCAAGTAACAAAGACATACACTGACACCAAGTTAGAAAGACATACACTGATACCCAGTAACACAGACACACACTTACAACAAGTAGCAAAGACATACACTTACACCAAGTAACAAAAACATACACTTACCCCAAGTAACAAAGACATACCCCGACACCAAGTAACAAAGACATACACTGACACCAAGTCACAAAGACATACACTGACACCCAGTTACAAAGAAATACACTGACACCTAGTAACAAAGACATACACTGACACCAAGTAACAAAGTCATACACTGACACCAAGCAACAAAGATATACCCTTACACCACGTAACAAAGACATGCACTGACACCAAGTAACAAAGACATACACTTACACCAAATAACAAAGACATACACTGACACCGAGTAACAAAGACATACACCGACACCAAGTAACAAAGGCATACACTTACACCAAGTAACAAAGACATACACTGATACCCAGTAACTCAGACAAACACTTACACCAAGTAACAAAGACATACACTGACACCAAGTAACAAATTCATACACTGACACCAAGTAACAAAGACATACACTGACACCAAGTCACAAAGACATACACTGACACCAAGGAACAATGACATACAGTGATACCCAGTAACACAGACACACACATACACCAAGTAACAAAGACATACACTGACACCAAGTAACAAAGACATACACTTACACCAAGTAACACTGACACACACTTACACCAAGTAACAAAGACATACTCTGACAACGAGTAACAAAGACATACACTGACACCAAGTTGGAAAGACATACACTGATACCCAGTAACACAGACACACACTTACAACAAGTAACAAAGACATACACTTACACTAAGTAACAAAGACATACACTTACCCCAAGTAACAAAGACATACCCCGACACCAAGTAACAAAGACATACACTGACACCAAGTCACTAAGACATACACTGACACCCAGTTACAAAGAAATACACTGACACCTAGTAACAAGGACATACACTGACACCAAGTAACAAAGTCATACACTGACACCAAGCAACAAAGATATACACTTACACCACGTAACAAAGACATGCACTGACACCAAGTAACAAAGACATCCACTGATACCAAGTAACACAGACACACACTTACACCAAGTAACAAAGACATACACTGATCCACAGTAACACAGACACACACTTACACCAAGTAACAAAGTCATACACTGACACCAAGTAACAAAGACATACAATGACACCCAGTAACAAAGACATACACTGACACCAAATAACAAAGACATACTCTGACAACGAGTAACAAAGACATACACTGACACCAACTCACAAAGACATACACTGACACCTAGGAACAAAGACATACTTTGATACCCAGTAACACAGACACACACTGACACCAAGTAACAAAGACATACACTTACACAAAGTAACACAGACATCCACTGACACCAATTAACAAAGACACAAACTTGCACCAAGTAACAAAGACATACACTGACACCAAGTCACAAAGACATACACTGACACCCAGTAACAAAGAAATACACTGACACCAAGTAACAAAGACATACACTGATACCCAGTAACACAGGCACACACTTACACCAAGTATCAAAGTCATACACTGACACCAAGTCACAAAGACATACACTTACACCAAGTAACAAAGACATGCACTGACACCAAGTTACAATGACATCCACTGATACCCAGTAACACAGACACACACTTACACCAAGTAACAAAGACATACACTGATACCCAGTATCACAGACACACACTTACACCAAGTAACAAAGACATACACTGACACCAAGTAACAAAGACATGCACTTACACCAAGTAACAAAGACATACACTGACACCGAGTAACAAAGACATACACTGACACGAAGTAACAAAGACATACACTGATACCCAGTAACACAGACACACACTTACACCAAGTAACAAAGACATACACTGACACCAAGTAACAAAGTCATACACTGACACCAAGTAACAAAGACATACACTGACACCAAGTCACAAAGACATACACTGACACCAAGGAACAAAGACATACAGTGATACCCAGTAACACAGACACACACATACACCAAGTAACACAGACATACACTGACACCAAGTAACAAAGACATACACTTACACCAAGTAACACAGACACACACTTACATCAAGTAACAAAGACATACACTGCCACCAAGTAACAAAGACATACACTGATACCCAGTAACACAGACACACACTTACAACAAGTAACAAAGACATACCCTGACACCAAGTAACAAAGACATACACTTACCCGAAGTAACAAAGACATACCCTGACACCAAGTAACAAAGACATACACTGACACCAAGACACAAAGACATACACTGACACACAGTAACAAAGAAATACACTGACACCTAGTAACAAAGACATACACTGACATCAAGTAACAAAGTCATACACTGACACCAAGTAACAAAGATATACACTTACACCAAGTAACAAAGACATGCACTGACACCAAGTAACAAAGACATACACTGATCCACAGTAACACAGACACACACTTACACCAAGTAACAAAGACATACACTGACAACAAGTAACGAAGACATACACTGATACCCAGTAACAAAGACATACACTTACACCAAGTAACAAAGACATGCACTGACACCAAGTAACAAAGACATCCACTGATACCCAGTAACACAGACACACACTTACACCAAGAAACAAAGACATACACTGATACCCAGTAACACAGACACACTCTTACACCAAGTAACAAAGACATACACTTACACCAAGTAACAAAGACATACACTGACACCAAGTCACAAAGACATGCACTGACACCCAGTAACAAAGAAATACACTGACACCAAGTAACAAAGACATACACTGACACCAAGTAACAAAGACATACACTGATACCCAGCAACACAGACACACACTTACACCATGTAACAAAGACATACACTGACACCAAGTAACAAAGTCATACACTGACACCAAGTAACAAAGACATACACTGACACCAAGTCGCAAAGACATACACTGACACCAAGGAACAAAGACATACACTGACACCAAGACACAAAGTCATACACTGACACACAGTAACAAAGAAATACACTGACACCTAGTAACAAAGACATACACTGACATCAAGTAACAAAGTCATACACTGACACCAAGTAACAAAGATATACACTTACACCAAGTAACAAAGACATGCACTGACACCAAGTAACAAAGACATACACTTACACCAAGTAACAAAGACATGCACTGACACCAAGTAACAAAGACATCCACTGATACCAAGTAACACAGACACACACTTACACCAAGTAACAAAGACATACACTGATACCCAGTAACACAGACACACACTTACACCAAGTAACACAGACACACTCTTACACCAAGTAACAAAGACATACACTTACACCAAGTAACAAAGACATACACTGACACCAAGTCACAACGACATGCACTGACACCCAGTAACAAAGAAATACACTGACACCAAGTAACAAAGACATACACTGACACCAAGTAACAAAGACAAACACTGATACCCAGCAACACAGACACACACTTACACCAAGTAACAAAGGCATACACTGACACCAAGTAACTAAGTCATACACTGACACCAAGTAACAAAAACATACACTGACACCAAGTCACAAAGACTTACACTGACACCAAGGAACAAAGACATACAGTGATACCCAGTAACACAGACACACACATACACCAAGTAACAAAGACATACACTGACACCAAGTAACAAAGACATACACTTACACCAAGTAGCAAAGACATACACTGACACCGAGTAACAAAGACATACACTGACACCAAGTAACAAAGACATACACTTACACCAAGTAACAAAGACATACACTGATACCCAGTAACACAGACACACACTTACACCAAGTAACAAAGACCTACACTGACACCAAGTAACAAAGTCATACACTGACACCAAGTAACAAAGACAAACACTGACACCCTGTCACAAAGACATACACCGACAGCAAGGAACAAAGACAGTCAGTGATACCCAGTAACACAGACACACACATACACCAAGTAACAAAGACATACACTTACACCAAGTAACACAGACACACACTTACGCCAAGTAACAAAGACATACACTGACACCAAGTAACAAAGACATACACTGATACCCAGTAACAGACACACACTTACAACAAGTAACAAAGACATACACTGACACCAAGTAACAAAGACATGCACTTACCCCAAGTAACAAAGACATACACTGACACCAAGTCACAAAGACATACACTGACACGAAGTAACAAAGACATACACTGACACCCAGTAACAAAGAAATACACTGACACCTAGTAACAAAGACATACACTGACACCAAGTAACAAAGTCATACACTGACACCAAGTAACAAAGGTACACACTTACACCAAGTAACAAAGACATGCACTGACACCAAGTAACAAAGACATCCACTGATACCCAGTAACACAGACACACACTTACAACAAGTAACAAAGACATACACTTACACCAAGTAACACAGACACACACTTACACCAAGTAACAAAGACATACACTGATACCCAGTAACACAGACACACACTTACACCAAGTAACACAGACACAATCTTACACCAAGTAACAAAGAAATACACTGACACCAAGTAACAAAGACATACACTGACACCAAGTAACAAAGACAAACACTGATACCCAGCAACACAGACACACACTTACACCAAGTAACAAAGGCATACACTGACACCAAGTAACTAAGTCATACACTGACACCAAGTAACAAAAACATACACTGACACCAAGTCACAAAGACTTACACTGACACCAAGGAACAAAGACATACAGTGATACCCAGTAACACAGACACACACATACACCAAGTAACAAAGACATACACTGACACCAAGTAACAAAGACATACACTTACACCAAGTAGCAAAGACATACACTGACACCGAGTAACAAAGACATACACTGACACCAAGTAACAAAGACATACACTTACACCAAGTAACAAAGACATACACTGATACCCAGTAACACAGACACACACTTACACCAAGTAACAAAGACATACACTGACACCAAGTAACAAAGTCATACACTGACACCAAGTAACAAAGACAAACACTGACACCCTGTCACAAAGACATACACCGACAGCAAGGAACAAAGACAGTCAGTGATACCCAGTAACACAGACACACACATACACCAAGTAACAAAGACATACACTTACACCAAGTAACACAGACACACACTTACGCCAAGTAACAAAGACATACACTGACACCAAGTAACAAAGACATACACTGATACCCAGTAACAGACACACACTTACAACAAGTAACAAAGACATACACTGACACCAAGTAACAAAGACATGCACTTACCCCAAGTAACAAAGACATACCCTGACACCAAGTCACAAAGACATACACTGACACCAAGTAACAAAGACATACACTGACACCCTGTAATAAAGAAATACACTGACACCTAGTAACAAAGACATACACTGACACCAAGTAACAAAGTCATACACTGACACCAAGTAACAAAGGTATACACTTACACCAAGTAACAAAGACATGCACTGACACCAAGTAACAAAGACATCCACTGATACCCAGTAACACAGACACACACTTACAACAAGTAACAAAGACATACACTTACACCAAGTAACAAAGACATACACTTCCCCCAAGTAACAAAGACATACCCCGACACCAAGTAACAAAGACATACACTGACGCCAAGTCACAAAGACATACACTGACACCCAGTTACAAAGAAATACACTGACACCTACTAACAAAGACATACACTGACACCAAGTAACAAAGTCATACACTGACACCAAGCAACAAAGATATACACTTACACCACGTAACAAAGACATGCACTGACACCAAGTAACAAAGACATCCACTGATACCAAGTAACACAGACACGCACTTACACCAAGTAACAAAGACATACACTGATCCACAGTAACACAGACACACACTTACACCAAATAACAAAGACATACAATGACACCCAGTAACAAAGAAATACACTGACACCAAATAACAAAGACATACTCAGACAACGAGTAACAAAGACATACACTGACACCAACTCACAAAGACATGCACTGACACCTAGGAACAAAGACATACTTTGATACCCAGTAACACAGACACACACTGACACCAAATAACAAAGACATACACTTACACAAAGTAACACAGACATCCACTGACACCAAGTAACAAAGACACAAACTTGCACAAAGTAACAAAGACATACACTGACACCAAGTCACAAAGACATACACTGACACCCAGTAACAAAGAAATACACTGACACCCAGTAACAAAGACATACACTGATACCCAGTAACACAGGCACACACTTACACCAAGTAACAAAGTCATACGCTGACACCAAGTAACAAAGACATACACTTACACCAAGTAACAAAGACATGCACTGACACCAAGTTACAATGACATCCACTGATACCCAGGAACACAGACACACACTTACACCAAGTAACAAAGACATACACTGATACCCAGTATCACAGACACAAAGTTACACCAAGTAACAAAGACATACACTGACACCAAGTTACAAAGACATACACTTACACCAAGTAACAAAGACATACACTGACACCGAGTAACAAAGACATACACTGACACCAAGTAACAAAGACGTACAATTACACCAAGTAACAAAGACATACACTGATACCCAGTAACACAGACAAACACTTACACCAAGTAACAAAGACATACACTGACACCAAGTAACAAAGTCATACACTGACACCAAGTAGCAAAGACATACACTGACACCAAGTCACAAAGACATACACTGACACCAAGGAACAAAGACAAACAGTGATACCCAGTAACAGAGACACACACATACACCAAGTAACACAGACATACACTGACACCAAGTAACAAAGACATACAGTTACACCAAGTAACACAGACACACACTTACATCAAGGAACAAAGACATACACTGACACCAAGTAACAAAGACATACACTGATACCCAGTAACACAGACACACACTTACAACAAGTAACAAAGACATACACTGACACCAAGAAACAAAGACATACACTTACCCCAAGTAACAAAGACATACCCTGACACCAAGTGACAAAGACATATACTGACACCAAGACACAAAGACATACACTGACACACAGTAACAAAGAAATACACTGACACCTAGTAACAAAGACATACACTGACATCAAGTAACAAAGTCATACACTGACACCAAGTAACAAAGATATACACTTACACCAAGTAACAAAGACATGCACTGACACCAAGTAACAAAGACATACACTGATCCACAGTAACACAGACACACACTTACACCAAGTAACAAAGACATACACTGACAACAAGTAACAAAGACATACACTGATACCCAGTAACAAAGACATACACTTACACCAAGTAACAAAGACATGCACTGACACCAAGTAACAAAGACATCCACTGATACCCAGTAACACAGGCACACACTTACACCAAGTAACAAAGACATACATTGATACCCAGTAACACAGACACACTCTTACACCAAGTAACAAAGACATACACTTACACGAAGTAACAAAGACATACACTGACACCAAGTCAGAAAGACATGCACTGATACCCAGTAACAAAGAAATACACTGACACCAAGTAACAAAGACATACACTGACACCAAGTAACAAAGACATACACTGATACCCAGCAACACAGACACACACTTACACAAAGTAACAAAGACATACACTGACACCAAGTAACAAAGTCATACACTGACACCAAGTAACAAAGACATACACTGACACCAAGTCACAAAGACATACACTGACACCAAGGAACAAAGACATACAGTGATACCCAGTAACACAGACACACACATACACCAAGTAACAAAGACATACACTGACACCAAGTAACAAAGACATACACTTACCCCAAGTAACAAAGACATACCCTGACACCAAGTAACAAAGACATAAACTGACACCAAGACACAAAGACATACACTGACACACAGTAACAAAGAAATACACTGACACCTAGTAACAAAGACATACACTGACATCAAGTAACAAAGTCATACACTGACACCAAGTAACAAAGATATACACTTACACCAAGTAACAAAGACATGCACTGACACCAAGTAACAAAGACATACACTGATCCACAGTAACACAGACACACACTTACACCAAGTAACAAAGACATACACTGACAAAAAGTAACAAAGACATACACTGACACCCAGTAACAAAGACATACACTTACACCAAGTAACAAAGACATGCACTGACACCCAGTAACAAAGACATCCACTGATACCCAGTAACACAGACACACACTTACACCAAGTAACAAAGACATACACTGATACCCAGTAACACAGACACACTCTTACACCAAGTAACACAGACACACTCTTACACCAAGTAACAAAGACATACACTTACACCAAGTAACAAAGACATACACTGACACCAAGTCACAAAGACATGCACTGACACCCAGTAAGAAAGAAATACACTGACACCAAGTAACAAAGACATACACTGACACCAAGTAACAAAGACATACACTGATACCCAGCAACACAGACACACACTTACACCAAGTAACAAAGACTTACACTGACACCAAGTAACAAAGTCATACACTGACACCAAGTAACAAAGAGATACACTGACACCAAGTCACAAAGACATACACTGACACCAAGGAACAAAGACATACAGTGATACCCAGTAACACAGACACACACATACACCAAGTAACAAAGACATACACTGACACCAAGTAACAAAGACATACACTTACACCAAGTAGCAAAGACATACACTGACACCGAGTAACAAAGACATACACTGACACCAAGTAACAAAGACATACACTTACACCAAGTAACAAAGACATACACTGATACCCAGTTACACAGACACACACTTACACCAAGTAACAAAGACATACACTGACACCAAGTAACAAAGTCATACACTGACACCAAGTAACAAAGACAAACACTGACACCCTGTCACAAAGACATACACCGACAGCAAGGAATAAAGACAGTCAGTGATACCCAGTAACACAGACACACACATACACCAAGTAACAAAGACATACACTGACACCAAGTAACAAAGACATACACTTACACCAAGTAACACAGACACACACTGATACCCAGTAACAGACACACACTTACAACAAGTAACAAAGACATACACTGACACCAAGTAACAAAGACATGCACTTACCCCAAGTAACAAAGACATACACTGACACCAAGTCACAAAGACATGCACTGACACCAAGTAACAAAGGTACACACTTACACCAAGTAACAAAGACATGCACTGACACCAAGTAACAAAGACATACACTGACACCAAGTAACAAAGTCATACACTGACACCAAGTAACAAAGGTACACACTTACACCAAGTAACAAAGACATGCACTGACACCAAGTAACAAACACATCCACTGATACCCAGTAACACAGACACACACTTACAACAAGTAACAAAGACATACACTTACACCAAGTAACAAAGACATACTCTTACCCCAAGTAACAAAGACATACCCCGACACCAAGTAACAAAGACATACACTGACACCAAGTCACAAAGACATACACTGACACCCAGTTACAAAGAAATACACTGACACCTAGTAACAAAGGCATACACTGACACCAAGTAACAAAGTCATACACTGACACCAAGCAACAAAGATATACACTTACACCACGTAACAAAGACATGCACTGACACCAAGTAACAAAGACATCCACTGATACCAAGTAACACAGACACACACCTACACCAAGTAACAAAGACATACACTGATCCACAGTAACAAAGACACACACTTACACCAAGTAACAAAGACATACAATGACACCCAGTAACAAAGACATACACTGACACCAAATAAAAAAGACATACTCTGACAACGAGTAACAAAGACATACACTGACACCAACTCACAAAGACATACACTGACACCTAGGAACAAAGACATACTTTGATACCCAGTAACACAGACACACACTGACACCAAGTAACAAAGACATACACTTACACAAAGTAACACAGACATCCACTGACACCAAGTAACAAAGACACAAACTTGCACCAAGTAACAAAGACATACACTGACACCAAGTCACAAAGACATACACTGACACCCAGTAACAAAGAAATACACTGACACCCAGTAACAAAGACATACACTGATACCCAGTAACACAGGCACACACTTACACCAAGTAACAAAGTCATACACTGACACCAAGTAACAAAGACATACACTGACACCAAGTAACAAAGTCATACACTGACACCAAGCAACAAAGATATACACTTACACCACGTAACAAAGACATGCACTGACACCAAGTAACAAAGACATCCACTGATACCAAGTAACACAGACACGCACTTACACCAAGTAACAAAGACATACACTGATCCACAGTAACACAGACACACACTTACACCAAGTAACAAAGACATACAATGACACCCAGTAACAAAGACATACACTGACACCAAATAACAAAGACATACTCAGACAACGAGTAACAAAGACATACACTGACACCAACTCACAAAGACATACACTGACACCTAGGAACAAAGACATACTTTGATACCCAGTAACACAGACACACACTGACACCAAGTAACAAAGACATACACTTACACAAAGTAACACAGACATCCACTGACACCAAGTAACAAAGACACAAACTTGCACAAAGTAACAAAGACATACACTGACACCAAGTCACAAGGACATACACTGACACCCAGTAACAAAGAAATACACTGACACCCAGTAACAAAGACATACACTGATACCCAGTAACACAGGCACACACTTACACCAAGTAACAAAGTCATACACTGACACCAAGTAACAAAGACATACACTTACACCAAGTAACAAAGACATGCACTGACACCAAGTTACAATGACATCCACTGATACCCAGGAACACAGACACACACTTACACCAAGTAACAAAGACATACACTGATACCCAGTATCACAGACACAAACTTACACCAAGTAACAAAGACATACACTGACACCAAGTAACAAAGACATACACTTACACCAAGTAACAAAGACATACACTGACACCGAGTAACAAAGACATACACTGACACCAAGTAACAAAGACGTACAATTACACCAAGTAACAAAGACATACACTGATACCCAGTAACACAGACACACACTTACACCAAGTAACAAAGACATACACTGACACCAAAGAACAAAGTTATACACTGACACCAAGTAGCAAAGACATACACTGACACCAAGTCACAAAGACATACACTGACACCAAGGAACAAAGATAAACAGTGATACCCAGTAACAGAGACACACACATACACCAAGTAACACAGACATACACTGACACCAAGTAACAAAGACATACACTTACACCAAGTAACACAGACACACACTTACATCAAGGAACAAAGACATACACTGACACCAAGTAACAAAGACATACACTGATACCCAGTAACACAGACACACACTTACAACAAGTAACAAAGACATACACTGACACCAAGAAACAAAGACATACACTTACCCCAAGTAACAAAGACATACCCTGACACCAAGTGACAAAGACATACACTGACACCAAGACACAAAGACATACACTGACACACAGTAACAAAGAAATACACTGACACCTAGTAACAAAGACATACACTGACATCAAGTAACAAAGTCATACACTGACACCAAGTAACAAAGATATACACTTACACCAAGTAACAAAGACATGCACTGACACCAAGTAACAAAGACATACACTGATCCACAGTAACACAGACACACACTTACACCAAGTAACAAAGACATTCACTGACAACAAGTAACAAAGACATACACTGATACCCAGTAACAAAGACATACACTTACACCAAGTAACAAAGACATGCACTGACACCAAGTAACAAAGACATCCACTGATACCCAGTAACACAGGCACACACTTACACCAAGTAACAAAGACATACACTGATACCCAGTAACACAGACACACTCTTACACCAAGTAACAAAGACATACACTTACACGAAGTAACAAAGACATACACTGACACCAAGTCAGAAGGACATGCACTGACACCCAGTAACAAAGAAATACACTGACACCAAGTAACAAAGACATACACTGACACCAAGTAACAAAGACATACACTGATACCCAGCAACACAGACACACACTTACACAAAGTAACAAAGACATACACTGACACCAAGTAACAAAGTCATACACTGACACCAAGTAACAAAGACATACACTGACACCAAGTCACAAAGACATACACTGACAGCAAGTAACAAAGACATACAGTGATACCCAGTAGCACAGACACACACATACACCAAGTAACAAAGACATACACTGACACCAAGTAACAAAGACATACACTTACCCCAAGTAACAAAGACATACCCTGACACCAAGTAACAAAGACATAAACTGACACCAAGACACAAAGACATACACTGACACACAGTAACAAAGAAATACACTGACACCTAGTAACAAAGACATACACTGACATCAAGTAACAAAGTCATACACTGACACCAAGTAACAAAGATATACACTTACACCAAGTAACAAAGACATGCACTGACACCAAGTAACAAAGACATACACTGATCCACAGTAACACAGACACACACTTACACCAAGTAACAAAGACATACACTGACAACAAGTAACAAAGACATACACTGACACCCAGTAACAAAGACATACACTTACACCAAGTAACAAAGACATGCACTGACACCCAGTAACAAAGACATCCACTGATACCCAGTAACACAGACACACACTTACACCAAGTAACAAAGACATACACTTATACCCAGTAACACAGACACACTCTTACACCAAGTAACACAGACACACTCTTACACCAAGTAACAAAGACATACACTTACACCAAGTAACAAAGACATACACTGACACCAAGTCACAAAGACATGCACTGACACCCAGTAAGAAAGAAATACACTGACACCAAGTAACAAAGACATACACTGACACCAAGTAACAAAGACATACACTGATACCCAGCAACACAGACACACACTTACACCAAGTAACAAAGACTTACACTGACACCAAGTAACAAAGTCATACACTGACACCCAGTAACAAAGACATACACTGACACCAAGTCACAAAGACATACACTGACACCAAGGAACAAAGACATACAGTGATACCCAGTAACACAGACACACACATACACCAAGTAACAAAGACATACACTGACACCAAGTAACAAAGACATACACTTACACCAAGTAGCAAAGACATACACTGACACCGAGTAACAAAGACATACACTTAGTTCAAGTAACAAAGACATACACTTACACCAAGTAACAAAGACATACACTGATACCCAGTTACACAGACACACACTTACACCAAGTAACAAAGACATACACTGACACCAAGTAACAAAGTCATACACTGACACCAAGTAACAAAGACAAACACTGACACCCTGTCACAAAGACATACACCGACAGCAAGGAATAAAGACAGTCAGTGATACCCAGTAACACAGACACACACATACACCAAGTAACAAAGACATACACTGACACCAAGTAACAAAGACATACACTTACACCAAGTAACACAGACACACACTGATACCCAGTAACAGACACACACTTACAACAAGTAACAAAGTCATACACTGACACCAAGTAACAAAGACATGCACTTACCCCAAGTAACAAAGACATACACTGACACCAAGTCACAAATACATACACTGACACCAAGTAACAAAGGTACACACTTACACCAAGTAACAAAGACATGCACTGACACCAAGTAACAAAGACATACACTGACACCAAGTAACAAAGACATGCACTGACACCAAGTAACAAAGACATCCACTGATACCCAGTAACACAGGCACACACTTACACCAAGTAACAAAGACATACACTGATACCCAGTAACACAGACACACTCTTACACCAAGTAACAAAGACATACACTTACACGAAGTAACAAAGACATACACTGACACCAAGTCAGAAAGACATGCACTGACACCCAGTAACAAAGAAATACACTGACACCAAGTAACAAAGACATACACTGACACCAAGTAACAAAGACATACACTGATACCCAGCAACACAGACACACACTTACACAAAGTAACAAAGACATACACTGACACCAAGTAACAAAGTCATACACTGACACCAAGTAACAAAGACATACACTGACACCAAGTCACAAAGACATACACTGACAGCAAGTAACAAAGACATACAGTGATACCCAGTAGCACAGACACACACATACACCAAGTAACAAAGACATACACTGACACCAAGTAACAAAGACATACACTTACCCCAAGTAACAAAGACATACCCTGACACCAAGTAACAAAGACATAAACTGACACCAAGACACAAAGACATACACTGACACACAGTAACAAAGAAATACACTGACACCTAGTAACAAAGACATACACTGACATCAAGTAACAAAGTCATACACTGACACCAAGTAACAAAGATATACACTTACACCAAGTAACAAAGACATGCACTGACACCAAGTAACAAAGACATACACTGATCCACAGTAACACAGACACACACTTACACCAAGTAACAAAGACATACACTGACAACAAGTAACAAAGACATACACTGACACCCAGTCACAAAGACATACACTTACACCAAGTAACAAAGACATGCACTGACACCCAGTAACAAAGACATCCACTGATACCCAGTAACACAGACACACACTTACACCAAGTAACAAAGACATACACTTATACCCAGTAACACAGACACACTCTTACACCAAGTAACACAGACACACTCTTACACCAAGTAACAAAGACATACACTTACACCAAGTAACAAAGACATACACTGACACCAAGTCACAAAGACATGCACTGACACCCAGTAAGAAAGAAATACACTGACACCAAGTAACAAAGACATACACTGACACCAAGTAACAAAGACATACACTGATACCCAGCAACACAGACACACACTTACACCAAGTAACAAAGACTTACACTGAAACCAAGTAACAAAGTCATACACTGACACCCAGTAACAAAGACATACACTGACACCAAGTCACAAAGACATACACTGACACCAAGGAACAAAGACATACAGTGATACCCAGTAACACAGACACACACATACACCAAGTAACAAAGACATACACTGACACCAAGTAACAAAGACATACACTTACACCAAGTAGCAAAGACATACACTGACACCGAGTAACAAAGACATACACTTACACCAAGTAACAAAGACATACACTTACACCAAGTAACAAAGACATACACTGATACCCAGTTACACAGACACACACTTACACCAAGTAACAAAGACATACACTGACACCAAGTAACAAAGTCATACACTGACACCAAGTAACAAAGACAAACACTGACACCCTGTCACAAAGACATACACCGACAGCAAGGAATAAAGACAGTCAGTGATACCCAGTAACACAGACACACACATACACCAAGTAACAAAGACATACACTGACACCAAGTAACAAAGACATACACTTACACCAAGTAACACAGACACACACTGATACCCAGTAACAGACACACACTTACAACAAGTAACAAAGACATACACTGACACCAAGTAACAAAGACATGCACTTACCCCAAGTAACAAAGACATACACTGACACCAAGTCACAAAGACATACACTGACACCAAGTAACAAAGGTACACACTTACACCAAGTAACAAAGACATGCACTGACACCAAGTAACAAAGACATACACTGACACCAAGTAACAAAGTCATACACTGACACCAAGTAACAAAGGTACACACTTACACCAAGTAACAAAGACATGCACTGACACCAAGTAACAAACACATCCACTGATACCCAGTAACACAGACACACACTTACAACAAGTAACAAAGACATACACTTACACCAAGTAACAAAGACATACTCTTACCCCAAGTAACAAAGACATACCCCGACACCAAGTAACAAAGACATACACTGACACCAAGTCACAAAGACATACACTGACACCCAGTTACAAAGAAATACACTGACACCTAGTAACAAAGGCATACACTGACACCAAGTAACAAAGTCATACACTGACACCAAGCAACAAAGATATACACTTACACCACGTAACAAAGACATGCACTGACACCAAGTAACAAAGACATCCACTGATACCAAGTAACACAGACACACACTTACACCAAGTAACAAAGACATACACTGATCCACAGTAACAAAGACACACACTTACACCAAGTAACAAAGACAAAAACTTGCACCAAGTAACAAAGACATACACTGACACCAACTCACAAAGACATACACTGACACCTAGGAACAAAGACATACTTTGATACCCAGTAACACAGACACACACTGACACCAAGTAACAAAGACATACACTTACACAAAGTAACACAGACATCCACTGACACCAAGTAACAAAGACAAAAACTTGCACCAAGTAACAAAGACATACACTGACACCAAGTCACAAAGACATACACTGACACCCAGTAACAAAGAAATAGACTGACACCCAGTAACAAAGACATACACTGATACCCAGTAACACAGGCACACACTTACACCAAGTAACAAAGTCATACACTGACACCAAGTAACAAAGACATACACTGACACCAAGTAACAAAGTCATACACTGACACCAAGCAACAAAGATATACACTTACACCACGTAACAAAGACATGCACTGACACCAAGTAACAAAGACATCCACTGATACCAAGTTACACAGACACGCACTTACACCAAGTAACAGAGACAAACACTGATCCACAGTATCACAGACACACACTTACACCAAGTAACAAAGACATACAATGACACCCAGTAACAAAGACATACACTGACACCAAATAACAAAGACATACTCAGACAACGAGTTACAAAGACATACACTGACACCAACTCACAAAGACATACACTGACACCTAGGAACAAAGACATACTTTGATACCCAGTAACACAGACACACACTGACACCAAGTAACAAAGACATACACTTACACAAAGTAACACAGACATCCACTGACACCAAGTAACAAAGACACAAACTTGCACAAAGTAACAAAGACATACACTGACACCAAGTCACAAGGACATACACTGACACCCAGTAACAAAGAAATACACTGACACCCAGTAACAAAGTCATACACTGATACCCAGTAACACTGGCACACACTTACACCAAGTAACAAAGTCATACACTGACACCAAGTAACAAAGACATACACTTACACCAAGTAACAAAGACATGCACTGACACCAAGTTACAATGACATCCACTGATACCCAGGAACACAGACACACACTTACACCAAGTAACAAAGACATACACTGATACCCAGTATCACAGACACAAACTTACACCAAGTAACAAAGACATACACTGACACCAAGTAACAAAGACATACACTTACACCAAGTAACAAAGACATACACTGACACCGAGTAACAAAGACATACACTGACACCAAGTAACAAAGACGTACAATTACACCAAGTAACAAAGACATACACTGATACCCAGTAACACAGACACACACTTACACCAAGTAACAAAGACATACACTGACACCAAAGAACAAAGTCATACACTGACACCAAGTAGCAAAGACATACACTGACACCAAGTCACAAAGACATACACTGACACCAAGGAACAAAGATAAACAGTGATACCCAGTAACAGAGACACACACATACACCAAGTAACACAGACATACACTGACACCAAGTAACAAAGACATACACTTACACCAAGTAACACAGACACACACTTACATCAAGGAACAAAGACATACACTGACACCAAGTAACAAAGACATACACTGATACCCAGTAACACAGACAAACACTTACAACAAGTAACAAAGACATACACTGACACCAAGAAACAAAGACATACACTTACCCCAAGTAACAAAGACATACCCTGACACCAAGTGACAAAGACATACACTGACACCAAGACACAAAGACATACACTGACACACAGTAACAAAGAAATACACTGACACCTAGTAACAAAGACATACACTGACATCAAGTAACAAAGTCATACACTGACACCAAGTAACAAAGATATACACTGACACCAAGTAACAAAGACATACACTGATCCACAGTAACACAGACACACACTTACACCAAGTAACAAAGACATACACTGACAACAAGTAACAAAGACATACACTGATACCCAGTAACAAAGACATACACTTACACCAAGTAACAAAGACATGCACTGACACCAAGTAACAAAGACATCCACTGATACCCAGTAACACAGGCACACACTTACACCAAGTAACAAAGACATACACTGATACCCATTAACACAGACACACTCTTACACCAAGTAACAAAGACATACACTTACACGAAGTAACAAAGACATACACTGACACCAAGTCAGAAAGACATGCACTGACACCCAGTAACAAAGAAATACACTGACACCAAGTAACAAAGACATACACTGACACCAAGTAACAAAGACATACACTGATACCCAGCAACACAGACACACACTTACACAAAGTAACAAAGACATACACTGACACCAAGTAACAAAGTCATACACTGACACCAAGTAACAAAGACATACACTGACACCAAGTCACAAAGACATACACTGACACCAAGGAACAAAGACATACAGTGATACCCAGTAACACAGACACACACATACACCAAGTAACAAAGACATACACTGACACCAAGTAACAAAGACATACACTTACCCCAAGTAACAAAGACATACCCTGACACCAAGTAACAAAGACATAAACTGACACCAAGACACAAAGACATACACTGACACACAGTAACAAAGAAATACACTGACACCTAGTAACAAAGACATACACTGACATCAAGTAACAAAGTCATACACTGACACCAAGTAACAAAGATATACACTTACACCAAGTAACAAAGACATGCACTGACACCAAGTAACAAAGACATACACTGATCCACAGTAACACAGACACACACTTACACCAAGTAACAAAGACATACACTGACAACAAGTAACAAAGACATACACTGACACCCTGTAACAAAGACATACACTTACACCAAGTAACAAAGACATGCACTGACACCCAGTAACAAAGACATCCACTGATACCCAGTAACACAGACACACACTTACACCAAGTAACAAAGACATACACTGATACCCAGTAACACAGACACACTCTTACACCAAGTAACACAGACACACTCTTACACCAAGTAACAAAGACATACACTTACACCAAGTAACAAAGACATACACTGACACCAAGTCACAAAGACATGCACTGACACCCAGTAAGAAAGAAATACACTGACACCAAGTAACAAAGACATACAATGACACCAAGTAACAAAGACATACACTGATACCCAGCAACATAGACACACACTTACACCAAGTAACAAAGACATACACTGACACCAAGTAACAAAGTCATACACTGACACCAAGTAACAAAGACATACACTGACACCAAGTCACAAAGACATACACTGACACCAAGGAACAAAGACATACAGTGATACCCAGTAACACAGACACACACATACACCAAGTAACAAAGACATACACTGACACCAAGTAACAAAGACATACACTTACACCAAGTAGCAAAGACATACACTGACACCGAGTAACAAAGACATACACTGACACCAAGTAACAAAGACATACACTTACACCAAGTAACAAAGACATACACTGATACCCAGTTACACAGACACGCACTTACACCAAGTAACAAAGACATACACTGACACCAAGTAACAAAGTCATACACTGACACCAAGTAACAAAGACAAACACTGACACCCTGTCACAAAGACATACACCGACAGCAAGGAATAAAGACAGTCAGTGATACCCAGTAACACAGACACACACATACACCAAGTAACAAAGACATACACTGACACCAAGTAACAAAGACATACACTTACACCAAGTAACACAGACACACACTGATACCCAGTAACAGACACACACTTACAACAAGTAACAAAGACATACACTGACACCAAGTAACAAAGACATGCACTTACCCCAAGTAACAAAGACATACACTGACACCAAGTCACAAAGACATACACTGACACCAAGTAACAAAGACATACACTGACACACAGTAACAAAGAAATACACTGACACCTAGTAACAAAGACATACACTGACACCAAGTAACAAAGTCATACACTGACACCAAGTAACAAAGGTATACACTTACACCAAGTAACAAAGACATGCACTGACACCAAGTAACAAACACATCCACTGATACCCAGTAACACAGACACACACTTACAACAAGTAACAAAGACATACACTTACACCAAGTAACAAAGACATACTCTTACCCCAAGTAACAAAGACATACCCCGACACCAAGTAACAAAGACATACACTGACACCAAGTCACAAAGACATACACTGACACCCAGTTACAAAGAAATACACTGACACCTAGTAACAAAGGCATACACTGACACCAAGTAACAAAGTCATACACTGACACCAAGCAACAAATATATACACTTACACCACGTAACAAAGACATGCACTGACACCAAGTAACAAAGACATCCACTGATACCAAGTAACACAGACACACACTTACACCAAGTAACAAAGACATACACTGATCCACAGTAACAAAGACACACACTTACACCAAGTAACAAAGACATACAATGACACCCAGTAACAAAGACATACACTGACACCAAATAAAAAAGACATACTCTGACAACGAGTAACAAAGACATACACTGACACCAACTCACAAAGACATACACTGACACCTAGGAACAAAGACACACTTTGATACCCAGTAACACAGACACACACTGACACCAAGTAACAAAGACATACACTTACACAAAGTAACACAGACATCCACTGACACCAAGTAACAAAGACACAAACTTGCACCAAGTAACAAAGACATACACTGACACCAAGTCACAAAGACATACACTGACACCCAGTAACAAAGAAATACACTGACACCCAGTAACAAAGACATACACTGATACCCAGTAACACAGGCACACACTTAAACCAAGTAACAAAGTCATACACTGACACCAAGTAACAAAGACATACACTGACACCAAGTAACAAAGTCATACACTGACACCAAGCAACAAAGATATACACTTACACCACGTAACAAAGACATGCACTGACACCAAGTAACAAAGACATCCACTGATACCAAGTAACACAGACACGCACTTACACCAAGTAACAAAGACATACTCTGATCCACAGTAACACAGACACACACTTACACCAAGTAACAAAGACATACAATGACACCCAGTAACAAAGACATACACTGACACCAAATAACAAAGACAAACTCAGACAACGAGTAACAAAGACATACACTGACACCAACTCACAAAGACATACAATGACACCTAGGAACAAAGACAGACTTTGATACCCAGTAACACAGACACACACTGACACCAAGTAACAAAGACATACACTTACACAAAGTAACACAGACATCCACTGACACCAAGTAACAAAGACACAAACTTGCACAAAGTAACAAAGACATACACTGACACCAAGTCACAAGGACATACACTGACACCCAGTAACAAAGAAATACACTGACACCCAGTAACAAAGACATACACTGATACCCAGTAACACAGGCACACACTTACACCAAGTAACAAAGTCATACACTGACACCAAGTAACAAAGACATACACTTACACCAAGTAACAAAGACATGCACTGACACCAAGTTACAATGACATCCACTGATACCCAGGAACACAGACACACACTTACACCAAGTAACAAAGACATACACTGATACCCAGTATCACAGACACAAACTTACACCAAGTAACAAAGACATACACTGACACCAAGTAACAAAGACATACACTTACACCAAGTATCAAAGACATACACTGACACCGAGTAACAAAGACATACACTGACACCAAGTAACAAAGACGTACAATTACACCAAGTAACAAAGACATACACTGATACCCAGTAACACAGACACACACTTACACCAAGTAACAAAGACATACACTGACACCAAAGAACAAAGTCATACACTGACACCAAGTAGCAAAGACATACACTGACACCAAGTCACAAAGACATACACTGACACCAAGGAACAAAGATAAACAGTGATACCCAGTAACAGAGACACACACATACACCAAGTAACACAGACATACACTGACACCAAGTAACAAAGACATACACTTACACCAAGTAACACAGACACACACTTACATCAAGGAACAAAGACATACACTGACACCAAGTAACAAAGACATACACTGATACCCAGTAACACAGACACACACTTACAACAAGTAACAAAGACATACACTGACACCAAGAAACAAAGACATACACTTACCCCAAGTAACAAAGACATACCCTGACACCAAGTGACAAAGACATACACTGACACCAAGACACAAAGACATACACTGACACACAGTAACAAAGAAATACACTGACACCTACTAACAAAGACATACACTGACATCAAGTAACAAAGTCATACACTGACACCAAGTAACAAAGATATACACTTACACCAAGTAACAAAGACATGCACTGACACCAAGTAACAAAGACATACACTGATCCACAGTAACACAGACACACACTTACACCAAGTAACAAAGACATACACTGACAACAAGTAACAAAGACATACACTGATACCCAGTAACAAAGACATACACGTACACCAAGTAACAAAGACATGCACTGACACCAAGTAACAAAGACTTCCACTGATACCCAGTAACACAGGCACACACTTACACCAAGTAACAAAGACATACACTGATACCCAGTAACACAGACACACTCTTACACCAAGTAACAAAGACATACACTTACACGAAGTAACAAAGACATACACTGACACCAAGTCAGAAAGACATGCACTGACACCCAGTAACAAAGAAATACACTGACACCAAGTAACAAAGACATACACTGACACCAAGTAACAAAGACATACACTGATACCCAGCAACACAGACACACACTTACACAAAGTAACAAAGACATACACTGACACCAAGTAACAAAGTCATACACTGACACCAAGTAACAAAGACATACACTGACACCAAGTTACAAAGACATACACTGACACCAAGGAACAAAGACATACAGTGATACCCAGTAACACAGACACACACATACACCAAGTAACAAAGACATACACTGACACCAAGTAACAAAGACATACACTTACCCCAAGTAACAAAGACATACCCTGACACCAAGTAACAAAGACATAAACTGACACCAAGACACAAAGACATACACTGACACACAGTAACAAAGAAATACACTGACACCTAGTAACAAAGACATACACTGACATCAAGTAACAAAGTCATACACTGACACCAAGTAACAAAGATATACACTTACACCAAGTAACAAAGACATGCACTGACACCAAGTAACAAAGACATACACTGATCCACAGTAACACAGACACACACTTACACCAAGTAACAAAGACATACACTGACAACAAGTAACAAAGACATACACTGACACCCAGTAACAAAGACATACACTTACACCAAGTAACAAAGACATGCACTGACACCCAGTAACAAAGACATCCACTGATACCCAGTAACACAGACACACACTTACACCAAGTAACAAAGACATACACTTATACCCAGTAACACAGACACACTCTTACACCAAGTAACACAGACACACTCTTACACCAAGTAACAAAGACATACACTTACACCAAGTAACAAAGACATACACTGACACCAAGTCACAAAGACATGCACTGACACCCAGTAAGAAAGAAATACACTGACACCAAGTAACAAAGACATACACTGACACCAAGTAACAAAGACATACACTGATACCCAGCAACATAGACACACACTTACACCAAGTAACAAAGACATACACTGACACCAAGTAACAAAGTCATACACTGACACCAAGTAACAAAGACATACACTGACACCAAGTCACAAAGACATACACTGACACCAAGGAACAAAGACATACAGTGATACCCAGTAACACAGACACACACATACACCAAGTAACAAAGACATACACTGACACCAAGTAACAAAGACATACACTTACACCAAGTAGCAAAGACATACACTGACACCGAGTAACAAAGACATACACTGACACCAAGTAACAAAGACATACACTTACACCAAGTAACAAAGACATACACTGATACCCAGTTACACAGACACACACTTACACCAAGTAACAAAGACATTCACTGACACCAAGTAACAAAGTCATACACTGACACCAAGTAACAAAGACAAACACTGACACCCTGTCACAAAGACATACACCGACAGCAAGGAATAAAGACAGTCAGTGATACCCAGTAACACAGACACACACATACACCAAGTAACAAAGACATACACTGACACCAAGTAACAAAGACATACACTTACACCAAGTAACACAGACACACACTGATACCCAGTAACAGACACACACTTACAACAAGTAACAAAGACATACACTGACACCAAGTAACAAAGACATGCACTTACCCGAGGTAACAAAGACATACACTGACACCAAGTCACAAAGACATACACTGACACCAAGTAACAAAGACATACACTGACACACAGTAACAAAGAAATACAATGACACCTAGTAACAAAGACATACACTGACACCAAGTAACAAAGTCATACAATGACACCAAGTAACAAAGGTATACACTTACACCAAGTAACAAAGACATGCACTGACACCAAGTAACAAACACATCCACTGATACCCAGTAACACAGACACACACTTACAACAAGTAACAAAGACATACACTTACACCAAGTAACAAAGACATACTCTTACCCCAAGTAACAAAGACATACCCCGACACCAAGTAACAAAGACATACACTGACACCAAGTCACAAAGACATACACTGACACCCAGTTACAAAGAAATACACTGACATCTAGTAACAAAGGCATACACTGACACCAAGTAACAAAGTCATACACTGACACCAAGCAACAAAGATATACACTTACACCACGTACAAAGACATGCACTGACACCAAGTAACAAAGACATCCACTGATACCAAGTAACACAGACACACACTTACACCAAGTAACAAAGACATACACTGATCCACAGTAACAAAGACACACACTTACACCAAGTAACAAAGACATACAATGACACCCAGTAACAAAGACATACACTGACACCAAATAAAAAAGACATACTCTGACAACGAGTAACAAAGACATACACTGACACCAACTCACAAAGACACACACTGACACCAAGTAACAAAGACATACACTTACACAAAGTAACACAGACATCCACTGACACCAAGTAACAAAGACACAAACTTGCACCAAGTAACAAAGACATACACTGACACCAAGTCACAAAGACATACACTGACACCCAGTAACAAAGAAATACACTGACACCCAGTAACAAAGACATACACTGATACCCAGTAACACAGGCACACACTTACACCAAGTAACAAAGTCATACACTGACACCAAGTAACAAAGACATACACTTACACCAAGTAACAAAGACATGCACTGACACCAAGTTACAATGACATCCACTGATACCCAGTAACACAGACACACACTTACACCAAGTAACAAAGACATACACTGATACCCAGTATCACAGACACACACTTACACCAAGTAACAAAGACATACACTGACACCAAGTAACAAAGACATACACTGACACCGAGTAACAAAGACATACACTGACACCAAGTAACAAAGACATACACTTACACCAAGTAACAAAGACATACACTGATACCCAGTAACACAGACACACACATACACCAAGTAACAAAGACATACACTGACACCAAGTAACAAAGTCATACACTGACACCAAGTAACAAAGACATACACTGACACCAAGTCACAAAGACATACACTGACACCAAGGAACAAAGACATACAGTGATACCCAGTAACACAGACACACACATACACCAAGTAACACAGACATACACTGACACCAAGTAACAAAGACATACACTTACACCAAGTAACACAGACACACACTTACATCAAGTAACAAAGACATACACTGACACCAAGTAACAAAGACATACACTTACCCCAAGTAACAAAGACATACCCTGACACCAAGTAACAAAGACATACACTGGCACCAAGACACAAAGACATACACTGACACACAGTAACAAAGAAATACACTGACACCTAGTAACAAAGACATACACTGACATCAAGTAACAAAGTCATACACTGACACCAAGTAACAAAGATATACACTTACACCAAGTAACAAAGACATGCACTGACACCAAGTAACAAAGACATACACTGATCCACAGTAACACAGACACACACTTACACCAAGTAACAAAGACATACACTGACAACAAGTAACAAAGACATACACTGATACCCAGTAACAAAGACAGACACTTACACCAAGTAACAAAGACATACAATGACACCCAGTAACAAAGACATACACTGACACTAAATAAAAAAGACATACTCTGACAACGAGTAACAAAGACATACACTGACACCAACTCACAAAGACATACACTGACACCTAGGAACAAAGACATACTTTGATACCCAGTAACACAGACACACACTGACACCAAGTAACAAAGACATACACTTACACAAAGTAACACAGACATCCACTGACACCAAGTAACAAAGACACAAACTTGCACAAAGTAACAAAGACATACACTGACACCAAGTCACAAAGACATACACTGACACCCAGTAACAAAGAAATACACTGACACCCAGGAACAAAGACATACACTGATACCCAGTAACACAGGCACACACTTACACCAAGTAACAAAGTCATACACTGACACCAAGTAACAAAGACATACACTTACACCAAGTAACAAAGACATGCACTGACACCAAGTTACAATGACATCCACTGATACCCAGTAACACAGACACACACTTACACCAAGTAACAAAGACATGCACTGACACCAAGTAACAAAGACATACACTTACACCAAGTAGCAAAGACATACACTGACACCGAGTAACAAAGACATACACTGACACCAAGTAACAAAGACATACACTTACACCAAGTAACAAAGACATACACTGATACCCAGTTACACAGACACGCACTTACACCAAGTAACAAAGACATACACTGACACCAAGTAACAAAGTCATACACTGACACCAAGTAACAAAGACAAACACTGACACCCTGTCACAAAGACATACACCGACAGCAAGGAATAAAGACAGTCAGTGATACCCAGTAACACAGACACACACATACACCAAGTAACAAAGACATACACTGACACCAAGTAACAAAGACATACACTTACACCAAGTAACACAGACACACACTGATACCCAGTAACAGACACACACTTACAACAAGTAACAAAGACATACACTGACACCAAGTAACAAAGACATGCACTTACCCCAAGTAACAAAGACATACACTGACACCAAGTCACAAAGACATACAGTGACACCAAGTAACAAAGACATACACTGACACACAGTAACAAAGAAATACACTGACACCTAGTAACAAAGACATACACTGACACCAAGTAACAAAGTCATACACTGACACCAAGTAACAAAGGTATACACTTACACCAAGTAACAAAGACATGCACTGACACCAAGTAACAAACACATCCACTGATACCCAGTAACACAGACACACACTTACAACAAGTAACAAAGACATACACTTACACCAAGTAACAAAGACATACTCTTACCCCAAGTAACAAAGACATACCCCGACACCAAGTAACAAAGACATACACTGACACCAAGTCACAAAGACATACACTGACACCCAGTTACAAAGAAATACACTGACACCTAGTAACAAAGGCATACACTGACACCAAGTAACAAAGTCATACACTGACACCAAGCAACAAATATATACACTTACACCACGTAACAAAGACATGCACTGACACCAAGTAACAAAGACATCCACTGATACCAAGTAACACAGACACACACTTACACCAAGTAACAAAGACATACACTGATCCACAGTAACAAAGACACACACTTACACCAAGTAACAAAGACATACAATGACACCCAGTAACAAAGACATACACTGACACCAAATAAAAAAGACATACTCTGACAACGAGTAACAAAGACATACACTGACACCAACTCACAAAGACATACACTGACACCTAGGAACAAAGACATACTTTGATACCCAGTAACACAGACACACACTGACACCAAGTAACAAAGACATACACTTACACAAAGTAACACAGACATCCACTGACACCAAGTAACAAAGACACAAACTTGCACCAAGTAACAAAGACATACACTGACACCAAGTCACAAAGACATACACTGACACCCAGTAACAAAGAAATACACTGACACCCAGTAACAAAGACATACACTGATACCCAGTAACACAGGCAAACACTTACACCAAGTAACAAAGTCATACACTGACACCAAGTAACAAAGACATACACTTACACCAAGTAACAAAGACATGCACTGACACCAAGTTACAATGACATCCACTGATACCCAGTAACACAGACACACACTTACACCAAGTAACAAAGACATACTCTTACCCCAAGTAACAAAGACATACCCCGACACCAAGTAACAAAGACATACACTGACACCAAGTCACAAAGACATACACTGACACCCAGTTACAAAGAAATACACTGACACCTAGTAACAAAGGCATACACTGACACCAAGTAACAAAGTCATACACTGACACCAAGCAACAAAGATATACACTTACACCACGTAACAAAGACATGCACTGACACCAAGTAACAAAGACATCCACTGATACCAAGTAACACAGACACACACTTACACCAAGTAACAAAGACATACACTGATCCACAGTAACAAAGACACACACTTACACCAAGTAACAAAGACATACAATGACACCCAGTAACAAAGACATACACTGACACCAAATAAAAAAGACATACTCTGACAACGAGTAACAAAGACATACACTGACACCAACTCACAAAGACATACACTGACACCTAGGAACAAAGACACACTTTGATACCCAGTAACACAGACACACACTGACACCAAGTAACAAAGACATACACTTACACAAAGTAACACAGACATCCACTGACACCAAGTAACAAAGACACAAACTTGCACCAAGTAACAAAGACATACACTGACACCAAGTCACAAAGACATACACTGACACCCAGTAACAAAGAAATACACTGACACCCAGTAACAAAGACATACACTGATACCCAGTAACACAGGCACACACTTAAACCAAGTAACAAAGTCATACACTGACACCAAGTAACAAAGACATACACTGACACCAAGTAACAAAGTCATACACTGACACCAAGCAACAAAGATATACACTTACACCACGTAACAAAGACATGCACTGACACCAAGTAACAAAGACATCCACTGATACCAAGTAACACAGACACGCACTTACACCAAGTAACAAAGACATACTCTGATCCACAGTAACACAGACACACACTTACACCAAGTAACAAAGACATACAATGACACCCAGTAACAAAGACATACACTGACACCAAATAACAAAGACAAACTCAGACAACGAGTAACAAAGACATACACTGACACCAACTCACAAAGACATACACTGACACCTAGGAACAAAGACAGACTTTGATACCCAGTAACATAGACACACACTGACACCAAGTAACAAAGACATACACTTACACAAAGTAACACAGACATCCACTGACACCAAGTAACAAAGACACAAACTTGCACAAAGTAACAAAGACATACACTGACACCAAGTCACAAGGACATACACTGACACCCAGTAACAAAGAAATACACTGACACCCAGTAACAAAGACATACACTGATACCCAGTAACACAGGCACACACTTGCACCAAGTAACAAAGTCATACACTGACACCAAGTAACAAAGACATACACTTACACCAAGTAACAAAGACATGCACTGACACCAAGTTACAATGACATCCACTGATACCCAGGAACACAGACACACACTTACACCAAGTAACAAAGACATACACTGATACCCAGTATCACAGACACAAACTTACACCAAGTAACAAAGACATACACTGACACCAAGTAACAAAGACATACACTTACACCAAGTATCAAAGACATACACTGACACCGAGTAACAAAGACATACACTGACACCAAGTAACAAAGACGTACAATTACACCAAGTAACAAAGACATACACTGATACCCAGTAACACAGACACACACTTACACCAAGTAACAAAGACATACACTGACACCAAAGAACAAAGTCATACACTGACACCAAGTAGCAAAGACATACACTGACACCAAGTCACAAAGACATACACTGACACCAAGGAACAAAGATAAACAGTGATACCCAGTAACAGAGACACACACATACACCAAGTAACACAGACATACACTGACACCAAGTAACAAAGACATACACTTACACCAAGTAACACAGACACACACTTACATCAAGGAACAAAGACATACACTGACACCAAGTAACAAAGACATACACTGATACCCAGTAACACAGACACACACTTACAACAAGTAACAAAGACATACACTGACACCAAGAAACAAAGACATACACTTACCCCAAGTAACAAAGACATACCCTGACACCAAGTGACAAAGACATACACTGACACCAAGACACAAAGACATACACTGACACACAGTAACAAAGAAATACACTGACACCTACTAACAAAGACATACACTGACATCAAGTAACAAAGTCATACACTGACACCAAGTAACAAAGATATACACTTACACCAAGTAACAAAGACATGCACTGACACCAAGTAACAAAGACATACACTGATCCACAGTAACACAGACACACACTTACACCAAGTAACAAAGACATACACTGACAACAAGTAACAAAGACATACACTGATACCCAGTAACAAAGACATACACGTACACCAAGTAACAAAGACATGCACTGACACCAAGTAACAAAGACTTCCACTGATACCCAGTAACACAGGCACACACTTACACCAAGTAACAAAGACATACACTGATACCCAGTAACACAGACACACTCTTACACCAAGTAACAAAGACATACACTTACACGAAGTAACAAAGACATACACTGACACCAAGTCAGAAAGACATGCACTGACACCCAGTAACAAAGAAATACACTGACACCAAGTAACAAAGACATACACTGACACCAAGTAACAAAGACATACACTGATACCCAGCAACACAGACACACACTTACACAAAGTAACAAAGACATACACTGACACCAAGTAACAAAGTCATACACTGACACCAAGTAACAAAGACATACACTGACACCAAGTTACAAAGACATACACTGACACCAAGGAACAAAGACATACAGTGATACCCAGTAACACAGACACACACATACACCAAGTAACAAAGACATACACTGACACCAAGTAACAAAGACATACACTTACCCCAAGTAACAAAGACATACCCTGACACCAAGTAACAAAGACATAAACTGACACCAAGACACAAAGACATACACTGACACACAGTAACAAAGAAATACACTGACACCTAGTAACAAAGACATACACTGACATCAAGTAACAAAGTCATACACTGACACCAAGTAACAAAGATATACACTTACACCAAGTAACAAAGACATGCACTGACACCAAGTAACAAAGACATACACTGATCCACAGTAACACAGACACACACTTACACCAAGTAACAAAGACATACACTGACAACAAGTAACAAAGACATACACTGACACCCAGTAACAAAGACATACACTTACACCAAGTAACAAAGACATGCACTGACACCCAGTAACAAAGACATCCACTGATACCCAGTAACACAGACACACACTTACACCAAGTAACAAAGACATACACTTATACCCAGTAACACAGACACACTCTTACACCAAGTAACACAGACACACTCTTACACCAAGTAACAAAGACATACACTTACACCAAGTAACAAAGACATACACTGACACCAAGTCACAAAGACATGCACTGACACCCAGTAAGAAAGAAATACACTGACACCAAGTAACAAAGACATACACTGACACCAAGTAACAAAGACATACACTGATACCCAGCAACATAGACACACACTTACACCAAGTAACAAAGACATACACTGACACCAAGTAACAAAGTCATACACTGACACCAAGTAACAAAGACATACACTGACACCAAGTCACAAAGACATACACTGACACCAAGGAACAAAGACATACAGTGATACCCAGTAACACAGACACACACATACACCAAGTAACAAAGACATACACTGACACCAAGTAACAAAGACATACACTTACACCAAGTAGCAAAGACATACACTGACACCGAGTAACAAAGACATACACTGACACCAAGTAACAAAGACATACACTTACACCAAGTAACAAAGACATACACTGATACCCAGTTACACAGACACACACTTACACCAAGTAACAAAGACATTCACTGACACCAAGTAACAAAGTCATACACTGACACCAAGTAACAAAGACAAACACTGACACCCTGTCACAAAGACATACACCGACAGCAAGGAATAAAGACAGTCAGTGATACCCAGTAACACAGACACACACATACACCAAGTAACAAAGACATACACTGACACCAAGTAACAAAGACATACACTTACACCAAGTAACACAGACACACACTGATACCCAGTAACAGACACACACTTACAACAAGTAACAAAGACATACACTGACACCAAGTAACAAAGACATGCACTTACCCGAGGTAACAAAGACATACACTGACACCAAGTCACAAAGACATACACTGACACCAAGTAACAAAGACATACACTGACACACAGTAACAAAGAAATACAATGACACCTAGTAACAAAGACATACACTGACACCAAGTAACAAAGTCATACAATGACACCAAGTAACAAAGGTATACACTTACACCAAGTAACAAAGACATGCACTGACACCAAGTAACAAACACATCCACTGATACCCAGTAACACAGACACACACTTACAACAAGTAACAAAGACATACACTTACACCAAGTAACAAAGACATACTCTTACCCCAAGTAACAAAGACATACCCCGACACCAAGTAACAAAGACATACACTGACACCAAGTCACAAAGACATACACTGACACCCAGTTACAAAGAAATACACTGACACCTAGTAACAAAGGCATACACTGACACCAAGTAACAAAGTCATACACTGACACCAAGCAACAAAGATATACACTTACACCACGTACAAAGACATGCACTGACACCAAGTAACAAAGACATCCACTGATACCAAGTAACACAGACACACACTTACACCAAGTAACAAAGACATACACTGATCCACAGTAACAAAGACACACACTTACACCAAGTAACAAAGACATACAATGACACCCAGTAACAAAGACATACACTGACACCAAATAAAAAAGACATACTCTGACAACGAGTAACAAAGACATACACTGACACCAACTCACAAAGACATACACTGACACCTAGGAACAAAGACATACTTTGAGACCCAGTAACACAGACACACACTGACACCAAGTAACAAAGACATAGACTTACACAAAGTAACACAGACATCCACTGACACCAAGTAACAAAGACACAAACTTGCACCAAGTAACAAAGACATACACTGACACCAAGTCACAAAGACATACACTGACACCCAGTAACAAAGAAATACACTGACACCCAGTAACAAAGACATACACTGATACCCAGTAACACAGGCACACACTTACACCAAGTAACAAAGTCATACACTGACACCAAGTAACAAAGACATACACTTACACCAAGTAACAAAGACATGCACTGACACCAAGTTACAATGACATCCACTGATACCCAGTAACACAGACACACACTTACACCAAGTAACAAAGACATACACTGATATCCAGTATCACAGACACACACTTACACCAAGTAACAAAGACATACACTGACACCAAGTAACAAAGACATACACTTACACCAAGTAACAAAGACATACACTGACACCGAGTAACAAAGACATACACTGACACTAAGTAACAAAGACATACACTTACACCAAGTAACAAAGACATACACTGATACCCAGTAACACAGACACACACATACACCAAGTAACAAAGACATACACTGACACCAAGTAACAAAGTCATACACTGACACCAAGTAACAAAGACATACACTGACACCAAGTCACAAAGACATACACTGACACCAAGGAACAAAGACATACAGTGATACCCAGTAACACAGACACACACATACACCAAGTAACACAGACATACACTGACACCAAGTAACAAAGACATACACTTACACCAAGTAACACAGACACACACTTACATCAAGTAACAAAGACATACACTGACACCAAGTAACAAAGACATACACTTACCCCAAGTAACAAAGACATACCCTGACACCAAGTAACAAAGACATACACTGGCACCAAGACACAAAGACATACACTGACACACAGTAACAAAGAAATACACTGACACCTAGTAACAAAGACATACACTGACATCAAGTAACAAAGTCATACACTGACACCAAGTAACAAAGATATACACTTACACCAAGTAACAAAGACATGCACTGACACCAAGTAACAAAGACATACACTGATCCACAGTAACACAGACACACACTTACACCAAGTAACAAAGACATACACTGACAACAAGTAACAAAGACATACACTGATACCCAGTAACAAAGACAGACACTTACACCAAGTAACAAAGACATACAATGACACCCAGTAACAAAGACATACACTGACACTAAATAAAAAAGACATACTCTGACAACGAGTAACAAAGACATACACTGACACCAACTCACAAAGACATACACTGACACCTAGGAACAAAGACATACTTTGATACCCAGTAACACAGACACACACTGACACCAAGTAACAAAGACATACACTTACACAAAGTAACACAGACATCCACTGACACCAAGTAACAAAGACACAAACTTGCACAAAGTAACAAAGACATACACTGACACCAAGTCACAAAGACATACACTGACACCCAGTAACAAAGAAATACACTGACACCCAGGAACAAAGACATACACTGATACCCAGTAACACAGGCACACACTTACACCAAGTAACAAAGTCATACACTGACACCAAGTAACAAAGACATACACTTACACCAAGTAACAAAGACATGCACTGACACCAAGTTACAATGACATCCACTGATACCCAGTAACACAGACACACACTTACACCAAGTAACAAAGACATGCACTGATACCCAGTATCACAGACACACACTTACACCAAGTAACAAAGACATACACTGACACCAAGTAACAAAGACATACACTTACACCAAGTAACAAAGACATACACTGACACCGAGTAACAAAGACATACACTGACACCAAGTAACAAAGACATACACTTACACAAAGTAACAAAGACATACACTGATACCCAGTAACACAGACACACACATACACCAAGTAACAAAGACATACACTGACACCAAGTAACAAAGTCATACACTGACACCAAGTAACAAAGACATACACTGACACCAAGTCACAAAGACATACACTGACACCAAGGAACAAAGACATACAGTGATACCCAGTAACACAGACACACACATACACCAAGTAACACAGACATACACTGACACCAAGTAACAAAGACATACACTTACACCAAGTAACACAGACACACACTTACATCAAGTAACAAAGACATACACTGACACCAAGTAACAAAGACATACACTTACCCCAAGTAACAAAGACATACCCTGACACCAAGTAACAAAGACATACACTGACACCAAGACACAAAGACATACACTGACACACAGTAACAAAGAAATACACTGACACCTAGTAACAAAGACATACACTGACATCAAGTAACAAAGTCATACACTGACACCAAGTAACAAAGATATACACTTACACCAAGTAACAAAGACATGCACTGACACCAAGTAACAAAGACATACACTGATCCACAGTAACACAGACACACACTTACACCAAGTAACAAAGACATACACTGACAACAAGTAACAAAGACATACACTGATACCCAGTAACAAAGACTGACACTTACACCAAGTAACAAAGACATGCACTGATACCAAGTAACAAAGACATCCACTGATACCCAGTAACACAGACACACACTTACACCAAGTAACAAAGACATACACTGATACCCAGTAACACAGACACACTCTTACACCAAGTAACAAAGACATACACTTACACCAAGTAACAAAGACATACACTGACACCAAGTCAGAAAGACATGCACTGACACCCAGTAACAAAGAAATACACTGACACCAAGTAACAAAGACATACACTGACACCAAGTAACAAAGACATACACTGGTACCCAGCAACACAGACACACACTTACACAAAGTAACAAAGACATACACTGACACCAAGTAACAAAGTCATACACTGACACCAAGTAACAAAGACATACACTGACACCAAGTCACAAAGACATACACTGACACCAAGGAACAAAGACATACAGTGATACCCAGTAACAAAGACACACACATACACCAAGTAACAAAGACATACACTGACACCAAGTAACAAAGACATACACTTACCCCAAGTAACAAAGACATACCCTGACACCAAGTAACAAAGACATAAACTGACACCAAGACACAAAGACATACACTGACACACAGTAACAAAGAAATACACTGACACCTAGTAACAAAGACATACACTGACATCAAGTAACAAAGTCATACACTGACACCAAGTAACAAAGATATACACTTACACCAAGTAACAAAGACATGCACTGACACCAAGTAACAAAGACATACACTGATCCACAGTAACACAGACACACACTTACACCAAGTAACAAAGACATACACTGATAACAAGTAACAAAGACATACACTGATACCCAGTAACAAAGACATACACTTACACCAAGTAACAAAGACATGCACTGACAACCAGTAACAAAGACATCCACTGATACCCAGTAACACAGACACACACTTACACCAAGTAACAAAGACATACACTGATACCCAGTAACACAGACACACTCTTACACCAAGTAACACAGGCACACTCTTACACCAAGTAACAAAGACATACACTTACACCAAGTAACAAAGACATACACCGGCACCAAGTCACGAAGACATACACTGACACCAAGTAACAAAGACATACACTTACACCAAGTAACAAAGACATACACTGATACCCAGTAACACAGACACACACTTACACCAAGTAACAAAGACATACACTGACACCAAGTAACAAAGTCATACACTGACACCAAGTAACAAAGACATACACTGACACCAAGTCACAAAGACATACACTGACACCAAGTAACAAAGACATACACTTACACCAAGTAACAAAGACATACACTGATACCCAGTAACACAGACACACACTTACACCAAGTAACAAAGACATACACTGACACCAAGTAACAAAGTCATACATTGACCCCAAGTAACAAAGACATACACTGACACCAAGTCACAAAGACATACACTGACAGCAAGGAACAAAGACATACAGTGATACCCAGTAACACAGACACACACATACACCAAGTAACACAGACATACACTGACACCAAGTAACAAAGACATACACTTACACCAAGTAACACAGACACACACTTACACCAAGTAACAAAGACATACACTGCCACCAAGTAACAAAGACATACACTGATACCCAGTAACACAGACACACACTTACAACAAGTAACAAAGACATACCCTGACACCAAGTAACAAAGACATACACTTACCCCAAGTAACAGAGACATGCCCTGACACCAAGTAACAAAGACATACACTGACACCAAGACACAAAGACATACACTGACACACAGTAACAAAGAAATACACTGACACCTAGTAACAAAGACATACACTGACATCAAGTAACAAAGTCATACACTGACACCAAGTAATAAAGATATACACTTACACCAAGTAACAAAGACATGCACTGACACCAAGTAACAAAGACATACACTGATCCACAGTAACACAGACACACACTTACACCAAGTAACAAAGACATACACTGACAACAAGTAACAAAGACATACACTGAACCCAGTAACAAAGACATACACTTACACCAAGTAACAAAGACATGCACTGACACCAAGTAACAAAGACATCCACTGATACCCAGTAACACAGACACACACTTACACCAAGTAACAAAGACATACACTGATACCCAGTAACACAGACACACTCTTACACCAAGTAACAAAGACATACACTTACACCAAGTAACAAAGACATACACTGACACCAAGTCACAAAGACATGCACTGACACCCAGTAACAAAGAAATACACTGACACCAAGTAACAAAGACATACACTGACACCAAGTAACAAAGACATACACTGATACCCAGCAACACAGACACACACTTACACCAAGTAACAAAGACATACACTGACACCAAGTAACAAAGTCATACACTGACACCAAGTAACAAAGACATACACTGACACCAAGTCGCAAAGACATACACTGACACCAAGGAACAAAGACATACACTGACACCACGACACAAAGACATACACTGACACACAGTAACAAAGAAATACACTGACATCTAGTAACAAAGATATACACTTACACCAAGTAACAAAGACATGCACTGACACCAAGTAACAAAGACATACACTTACACCAAGTAACAAAGACATGCACTGACACCAAGTAACAAAGACATCCACTGATACCCAGTAACACAGACACACACTTACACCAAGTAACAAAGACATACACTGATACCCAGTAACACAGACACACTCTTACACCAAGTAACACAGACACACACTTACACCAAGTAACAAAGACATACACTGACACCAAGTCACAAAGACATACACTGACACCAAGGAACAAAGACATACAGTGATACCCAGTAACACAGAGACACACATACACCAAGTAACAAAGACATACACTGACACCAAGTAACAAAGACATACACTTACACCAAGTAGCAAAGACATACACTGACACCGAGTAACAAAGACATACACTGACACCAAGTAACAAAGACATACACTTACACCAAGTAACAAAGACATACACTGATACCCAGTAACACAGACACACACTTACACCAAGTAACAAAGACATACACTTACACCAAGTAACACAGACACACACTTACGCCAAGTAACAAAGACATACACTGACACCAAGTAACAAAGACATACACTGATACCCAGTAACAGACACACACTTACAACAAGTAACAAAGACATACACTGACACCAAGTAACAAAGACATGCACTTACCCCAAGTAACAAAGACATACCCTGACACCAAGTCACAAAGACATACACTGACACCAAGTAACAAAGACATACACTGACACCCAGTAACAAAGAAATACACTGACACCTAGTAACAAAGACATACACTGACACCAAGTAACAAAGTCATACACTGACACCAAGTAACAAAGGTATACACTTACACCAAGTAACAAAGACATGCACTGACACCAAGTAACAAAGACATCCACTGATACCCAGTAACACAGACACACACTTACAACAAGTAACAAAGACATACACTTACACCAAGTAACAAAGACATACACTTACCCCAAGTAACAAAGACATACCCCGACACCAAGTAACAAAGACATACACTGACACCAAGTCACAAAGACATACACTGACAACCAGTTACAAAGAAATACACTGACACCTAGTAACAAAGACATACACTGACACCAAGTAACAAAATCATACACTGACACCAAGCAACAAAGATATACACTTACACCACGTAACAAAGACAAGCACTGACATCAAGTAACAAAGACATCCACTGATACCAAGTAACACAGACACACACTTACACCAAGTAACAAAGACATACACTGATCCACAGTAACACAGACACACACTTACACCAAGTAACAAAGACATACAATGACACCCAGTAACAAAGACATACACTGACACCAAATAACAAAGACATACTCAGACAACGAGTAACAAAGACATACACTGACACCAACTCACAAAGACATACACTGACATCTAGGAACAAAGACATACTTTGATACCCAGTAACACAGACACACACTGACACCAAGTAACAAAGACATACACTTACACAAAGTAACACAGACATCCACTGACACCAAGTAACAAAGACACAAACTTGCACCAAGTAACAAAGACATACACTGACACCAAGTCACAAAGACATGCACTGACACCCAGTAACAAAGAAATACACTGACACCCAGTAACAAAGACATACACTGATACCCAGTAACACAGGCACACACTTACACCAAGTAACAAAGACATACACTGATACCCAGTATCACAGACACACACTTACACCAAGTAAAAAAGACATACACTGACACCAAGTAACAAAGACATACACTTACACCAAGTTACAAAGACATACACTGACACCGAGTAACAAAGACATACACTGACACCAAGTAACAAAGACTTACAATTACACCAAGTAACAAAGACAAACACTGATACCCAGTAACACAGACACACACTTACACCAAGTAACAAAGACATACACTGACACCAAGTAACAAAGTCATACACTGACACCAAGTAACAAAGACATACACTGACACCAAGTCACAAAGACATACACTGACACCAAGGAACAAAGACAAACTGTGATACCCAGTAACAGAGACACACACATACACCAAGTAACACAGACATACACTGACACCAAGTAACAAAGACATACACTTACACCAAGTAACACAGACACACACTTACATCAAGGAACAAAGACATACACTGACACCAAGTAACAAAGACATACACTGATACCCAGTAACACAGACACACACTTACAACAAGTAACAAAGACATGCACTGACACCAAGTAACAAAGACATACACTTACCCCAAGTAACAAAGACATACCCTGACACCAAGTGACAAAGACATACACTGACACCAAGACACAAAGACATACACTGACACATAGTAACAAAGAAATACACTGACACCTAGTAACAAAGACATACACTGACATCAAGTAACAAAGTCATACACTGACACCAAGTAACAAAGATATACACTTACACCAAGTAACAAAGACATGCACTGACACCAAGTCACAAAGACATACACTGATCCACAGTAACACAGACACACACTTACACCAAGTAACAAAGACATACACTGACAACAAGTAACAAAGACATACACTGATACCCAGTAACAAAGACATACACTTACACCAAGTAACAAAGACATGCACTGACACCAAGTAACAAAGACATCCACTGATACCCAGTAACACAGGCACACACTTACACCAAGTAACAAAGACATACACTGATACCCAGTAACACAGACACACTCTTACACCAAGTAACAAAGACATACACTTACACGAAGTAACAAAGACATACACTGACACCAAGTCAGAAAGACATGCACTGACACCCAGTAACAAAGAAATACATTGACACCAAGTAACAAAGACATACACTGACACAAAGTAACAAAGACATACACTGATACCCAGCAACACAGACACACACTTACACAAAGTAACAAAGACATACACTGACAACAAGTAACAAAGTCATACACTGACACCAAGTAACAAAGACATACACTGACACCAAGTCACAAAGACATACACTGACACCAAGGAACAAAGACATACAGTGATACCTAGTAACACAGACACACACATACACCAAGTAACAAAGACATACACTGACACCAAGTAACAAAGACATACACTTACCCCAAGTAACAAAGACATACCCTGACACCAAGTAACAAAGACATAAACTGACACCAAGACACAAAGACATACACTGACAAACAGTAACAAAGAAATACACTGACACCTAGTAACAAAGACATACACTGACATCAAGTAACAAAGTCATACACTGACACCAAGTAACAAAGATATACACTTACACCAAGTAACAAAGACATGCACTGACACCAAGTAACAAAGACATACACTGATCCACAGTAACACAGACACACACTTACACCAAGTAACAAAGACATACACTGACAACAAGTAACAAAGACATACACTGACACCCAGTAACAAAGACATACACTTACACCAAGTAACAAAGACATGCACTGACACCCAGTAACAAAGACATCCACTGATACCCAGTAACACAGACACACACTTACACCAAGTAACAAAGACATACACTGATACCCAGTAACACAGACACACTCTTACACCAAGTAACACAGACACACTCTTACACCAAGTAACAAAGACATACACTTACACCAAGTAACAAAGACATACACTGACACCAAGTCACAAAGACATGCACTGACACCCAGTAACAAAGAAATACACTGACACCAAGTAACAAAGACATACACTGACACCAAGTAACAAAGACATACACTGATACCCAGCAACACAGACACACACTTACACCAAGTAACAAAGACATACACTGACACCAAGTAACAAAGTCATACACTGACACCAAGTAACAAAGACATACACCGACACCAAGTCACAAAGACATACACTGACACCAAGGAACAAAGACATACAGTGATACCCAGTAACACAGACAAACACATACACCAAGTAACAAAGACATACACTGACACCAAGTAACAAAGACATACACTTACACCAAGTAGCAAAGACATACACTGTCACCGAGTAACAAAGACATACACTGACACCAAGTAACAAAGACATACCCTTACACCAAGTAACAATGACATACACTGATACCCAGTAACACAGACACACACTTACACCAAGTAACAAAGACATACACTGACACCAAGTAACAAAGTCATACACTGACACCAAGTAACAAAGACAAACACTGACACCCTGTCACAAAGACATACACCGACAGCAAGGAACAAAGACAGTCAGTGATACCCAGTAACACAGACACACACATACACCAAGTAACAAAGACATACACTGACACCAAGTAACAAAGACATACACTTACACCAAGTAACACAGACACACACTGATACCCAGTAACAGACACACACTTACAACAAGTAACAAAGACATACACTGACACCAAGTAACAAAGACATGCACTTACCCCAAGGAACAAAGACATACACTGACACCAAGTCACAAAGACATACACTGACACCAAGTAACAAAGACATACACTGACACACAGTAACAAAAGAAATACACTGACACCTAGTAACAAAGACATACACTGACACCAAGTAACAAAGTCATACACTGACACCAAGTAACAAAGGTATACACTTACACCAAGTAACAAAGACATGCACTGACACCAAGTAACAAACACATCCACTGATACCCAGTAACACAGACACACACTTACAACAAGTAACAAAGACATACACTTACACCAAGTAACAAAGACATACTCTTACCCCAAGTAACAAAGACATACCCCGACACCAAGTAACAAAGACATACACTGACACCAAGTCACAAAGACATACACTGACACCCAGTTACAAAGAAATGCACTGACACCTAGTAACAAAGGCATACACTGACACCAAGTAACAAAGTCATACACTGACACCAAGCAACAAAGATATACACTTACACCACGTAACAAAGACATGCACTGACACCAAGTAACAAAGACATCCACTGATACCAAGTAACACAGTCACACACTTACACCAAGTAACAAAGACATACACTGATCCACAGTAACAAAGACACACACTTACACCAAGTAACAAAGACATACAATGACACCCAGTAACAAAGACATACACTGACACCAAATAAAAAAGACATACTCTGACAACGAGTAACAAAGACATACACTGACACCAATTCACAAAGACATACACTGACACCTAGGAACAAAGACATACTTTGATACCCAGTAACACAGACACACACTGACACCAAGTAACAAAGACATACACTTACACAAAGTAACACAGACATCCACTGACACCAAGTAACAAAGACACAAACTTGCACCAAGTAACAAAGACATACACTGACACCAAGTCACAAAGACATACACTGACACCCAGTAACACAGGCACACACTTACACCAAGTAACAAAGTCATACACTGACACCAAGTAACAAAGACATACACTTACACCAAGTAACAAAGACATGCACTGACACCAAGTTACAATGACATCCACTGATACCCAGTAACACAGACACACACTTACACCAAGTAACAAAGACATACACTGATACCCAGTATCACAGACACACACTTCCACCAAGTAACAAAGACATACACTGACACCAAGTAACAAAGACATACACTTACACCAAGTAACAAAGACATACACTGACACCGAGTAACAAAGACATACACTGACACCAAGTAACAAAGACATACACTTACACCAAGTAACAAAGACATACACTGATACCCAGTAACACAGACACACACATACACCAAGTAACAAAGACATACACTGACACCAAGTAACAAAGTCATACACTGACACCAAGTAACAAAGACATACACTGACACCAAGTCACAAAGACATACACTGACACCAAGGAACAAAGACATACAGTGATACCCAGTAACACAGACACACACATACACCAAATAACACAGACATGCACTGACACCAAGTAACAAAGACATACACTTACACCAAGTAACACAGACACACACTTACATCAAGTAACAAAGACATACACTGACACCAAGTAACAAAGACATACACTTACCCCAAGTAACAAAGACATACCCTGACACCAAGTAACAAAGACATACACTGACACCAAGACACAAAGACATACACTGACACACAGTAACAAAGAAATACACTGACACCTAGTAACAAAGACATACACTGACATCAAGTAACAAAGTCATACACTGACACCAAGTAACAAAGATATACACTTACACCAAGTAACAAAGACATGCACTGACACCAAGTAACAAAGACATACACTGATCCACAGTAACACAGACACACACTTACACCAAGTAACAAAGACATACACTGACAACAAGTAACAAAGACATACACTGATACCCAGTAACAAAGACATACACTTACACCAAGTAACAAAGACATGCACTGACACCAAGTAACAAAGACATCCACTGATACCCAGTAACACAGACACAAACTTACACCAAGCAACAAAGACATACACTGATACCCAGTAACACAGACACACTCTTACACCAAGTAACAAAGACATACACTTACACCAAGTAACAAAGACATACACTGACACCAAGTCAGAAAGACATGCACTGACACCCAGTAACAAAGAAATACACTGACACCAAGTAACAAAGACATACACTGACACCAAGTAACAAAGACATACACTGATACCCAGCAACACAGACACACACTTACACAAAGTAACTAAGACATACACTGACACCAAGTAACAAAGTCATACACTGACACCAAGCAACAAAGACATACACTGACACCAAGTCACAAAGACATACACTGACACCAAGGAACAAAGACATACAGTAATACCCAGTAACACAGACACACACATACACCAAGTAACAAAGACATACACTGACACCAAGTAACAAAGACATACACTTACCCCAAGTAACAAAGACATACCCTGACACCAAGTAACAAAGACATAAACTGACACCAAGACACAAAGACATACACTGACACACAGTAACAAAGAAATACACTGACAGCTGGTAACAAAGACATACACTGACATCAAGTAACAAAGTCATACTCTGACACCAAGTAACAAAGATATACACTTACACCAAGTAACAAAGACATGCACTGACACCAAGTAACAAAGACATACACTGATCCACAGTAACACAGACACACACTTACACCAAGTAACAAAGACATACACTGACAACAAGTAACAAAGACATACACTGATACCCAGTAACAAAGACATACACTTACACCAAGTAACAAAGACATGCACTGACACCCAGTAACAAAGACATCCACTGATACCCAGTAACACAGACACACACTTACACCAAGTAACAAAGACATACACTGATACCCAGTAACACAGACACACTCTTACACCAAGTAACAAAGACATACACTTACACCAAGTAACAAAGACATACACTGACACCAAGTCAAAAAGACATGCACTGACACCCAGTAACAAAGAAGTACACTGACACCAAGTAACAAAGACATACACTGACACCAAGTCACAAAGACATACACTGACACCAAGGAACAAAGACATACAGTGATACCCAGTAACACAGACACACACATACACCAAGTAACAAAGACATACACTGGCACCAAGTAACAAAGACATACACTTACACCAAGTAGCAAAGACATACACTGACACCGAGTAACAAAGACATACACTGACACCAAGTAACAAAGACATACACTTACACCAAGTAACAAAGACATACACTGATACCCAGTAACACAGACACACACTTACACCAAGTAACAAAGACATACACTGACACCCAGTAACAAAGACATCCACTGATACCCAGTAACACAGACACACACTTACACCAAGTAACAAAGACATACACTGATACCAAGTAACACAGACACACTCTTACACCAAGTAACACAGACACACTCTTACACCAAGTAACAAAGACATACACTTACACCAAGTAACAAAGACATACACTGACACCAAGTCACAAAGACATGCACTGACACCCAGTAACAAAGAAATACACTGACACCAAGTATCAAAGACATACACTGACACCAAGTAACAAAGACATACACTGATACCTAGCAACACAGACACACACTTACACCAAGTAACAAAGACATACACTGACACCAAGTAACAAAGTCATACACTGACACCAAGTAACAAAGACATACACTGACACCAAGTCACAAAGACATACACTGACACCAAGGAACAAAGACATACAGTGATACCCAGTAACACAGACACACACATACACCAAGTAACAAAGACATACACTGACACCAAGTAACAAAGACATACACTTACACCAAGTAGCAAAGACATACACTGACACCGAGTAACAAAGACATACACTGATACCAAGTAACAAAGACATACACTTACACCAAGTAACAAAGACATACACTGATACCCAGTAACACAGACACACACTTACACCAAGTAACAAAGACATACACTGACACCAAGTAACAAAGTCATACACTGACACCAAGTAACAAAGACAAACACTGACACCCTGTCACAAAGACATACACCGACAGCAAGGAACAAAGACAGTCAGTGATACCCAGTAACACAGACACACACATACACCAAGTAACAAAGACATACACTGACACCAAGTAACAAAGACATACACTTACACCAAGTAACACAGACACACACATACACCAAGTAACAAAGACATACACTGACACCAAGTAACAAAGACATACACTGATACCCAGTAACAGACACACACTTACAACAAGTAACAAAGACATACACTGACACCAAGTAACAAAGACATGCACTAACCCCAAGTAACAAAGACATACACTGACACCAAGTCACAAAGACATACACTGACACCAAGTAACAAAGACATACACTGACACCCAGTAACAAAGAAATACACTGACACCTAGTAACAAAGACATACACTGACACCAAGTAACAAAGTCATACACTGACACCAAGTAACAAAGGTATACACTTACACCAAGTAACAAAGACATGCACTGACACCAAGTAACAAAGACATCCACTGATACCCAGTAACACAGACACACACTTACAACAAGTAACAAAGACATACACTTACACCCAGTAACAAAGACATACTCTTACCCCAAGTAACAAAGACATACCCCGACACCAAGTAACAAAGGCATACACTGACACCAAGTCACAAAGACATACACTGACACCCAGTTACAAAGAAATACACTGACACCTAGTAACAAAGACATACACTGACACCAAGTAACAAAGTCATACACTGACACCAAGCAACAAAGATATACACTTACACCACGTAACAAAGACATGTACTGACACCAAGTAACAAAGACATCCACTGATACCAAGTAACACAGACACACACTTACACCAAGTAACAAAGACATACACTGATCCACAGTAACACAGACACACTCTTACACCAAGTAACAAAGACATACACTTACACCAAGTAACAAAGACATACACTGACACCAAGTAACAAAGACATACACTGACACCAAATAACAAAGACTTACTCTGACAACGAGTAACAAAGACATACACTGACACCAACTCACAAAGACATACACTGACACCTAGGAACAAAGACATACTTTGATACCCAGTAACACAGACACACACTGACACCAAGTAACAAAGACATACACTTACACAAAGTAACACAGACATCCACTGACACCAAGTAACAAAGACACAAACTTGCACAAAGTAACAAAGACATACACTGACACCAAGTCACAAAGACATACACTGACACCCAGTAACAAAGAAATACACTGACACCCAGTAACAAAGACATACACTGATACCCAGTAACACATGCACACACTTACACCAAGTAACAAAGTCATACACTGACACCAAGTAACAAAGACATACACTTACACCAAGTAACAAAGACATGCACTGACACCAAGTTACAATGACATCCACTGATACCCAGTAACACAGACACACACTTACACCAAGTAACAAAGACATACACTAATACCCAGTATCACAGACACACACTTACACCAAGTAACAAAGACATACACTGACACCAAGTAACAAAGACATACACTTACACCAAGTAACAAAGACATACACTGACACCGAGTAACAAAGACATACACTGACACCAAGTAACAAAGACATACACTTACACCAAGTAACAAAGACATACACTGATACCCAGTAACACAGACACACACTTACACCAAGTAACAAAGACATACACTGACACCAAGTAATGAATTCATACACTGACACCAAGTCACAAAGACATGCACTGACACCCAGTAACAAAGAAATACACTGACACCAAGTTACAAAGACATACACTGACACCAAGTAACAAAGACATACTCTGATACCCAGCAACACAGACACACACTTACACCAAGTAACAAAGACATACACTGGCACCCTGTCACAAAGACATACACCGACAGCAAGGAACAAAGACAGTCAGTGATACCCAGTAACACAGACATACACATACACCAAGTAACAAAGACATACACTGACACCAAGTAACAAAGACATACACTTACACCAAGTAACACAGACACACACTTACGCCAAGTAACAAAGACATACACTGATACCCAGTAACACAGACACACACTTACAACAAGTAACAAAGACATACACTGACACCAAGTAACAAAGACATACCCTGACACCAAGTAACAAAGACATACACTGACACCAAGACACAAAGACATACACTGACACACAGTAACAAAGAAATACACTGACACCAAGTAACAAAGACATACACTGACATCAAGTAACAAAGACATCCACTGATACCCAGTAACACAGACACACACTTACACCAAGTAACAAAGACATACACTGATACCCAGTAACACAGACACACTATTACACCAAGTAACAAAGACATACACATACACCAAGTAACAAAGACATACACTGACACCAAGTCACAAAGACATGCACTGACACCCAGTAACAAAGAAATACACTGACACCAAGTAACAAAGACATACACTGACACCAAGTAACAAAGACATACACTGATACCCAGCAACACAGACACACACTTACACAAAGTAACAAAGACATACACTGACACCAAGTAACAAAGTCATACACTGACACCAAGTAACAAAGACATACACTGACACCAAGTCACAAAGACATACACTGACACCAAGGAACAAAGACATACAGTGATACCCAGTAACACAGACACACACATACACCAAGTAACAAAGACATACACTGACACCAAGTAACAAAGACATACACTTACCCCAAGTAACAAAGACATACCCTGACACCAAGTAACAAAGACATACACTGACACCAAGACACAAAGACATACACTGACACACAGTAACAAAGAAATACACTGATACCTGGTAACAATGACATACACTGACATCAAGTAACAAAGTCATACACTGACACCAAGTAACAAAGATATACACTTACACCAAGTAACAAAGACATGCACTGACACCAAGTAACAAAGACATACACTGATCCACAGTAACACAGACACACACTTACACCAAGTAACAAAGACATACACTGACAACAAGTAACAAAGACATACATTGATACCCAGTAACAAAGACATACACTTACACCAAGTAACAAACACATGCACTGACACCAAGTAACAAAGACATCCACTGATACCCAGTAACACAGACACACACTTACACCAAGTAACAAAGACATACACTGATACCCAGTAACACAGACACACTCTTACACCAAGTAACACAGACACACTCTTACACCAAGTAACACAGACATACACTTACACCAAGTCACAAAGACATACACTGACACCAAGTCACAAAGACATGCACTGACACCCAGTAACAAAGAAATACACTGACACCAAGTAACAAAGACATACACTGACACCAAGTAACAAAGACATACACTGATACCCAGCAACACAGACACACACTTACACCAAGTAACAAAGACATACACTGACACCAAGTAACAAAGTCATACACTGACACCAAGTAACAAAGACATACACTGACACCAAGTCACAAAGACATACACTGACACCAAGGAACAAAGACATACAGTGATACCCAGTAACACAGACACACACATACACCAAGTAACAAAGACATACACTGACCCCAAGTAACAAAGACATACACTTACACCAAGTAGCAAAGACATACACTGACACCGAGTAACAAAGACATACACTGACACCAAGTAACAAAGACATACACTTACACCAAGTAACAAAGACATACACTGATACCCAGTAACACAGACACACACTTACACCAAGTAACAAAGACATACACTGACACCAAGTAACAAAGTCATACACTGACACCAAGTCACAAAGACATGCACTGACACCCAGTAACAAAGAAATACACTGACACCAAGTTACAAAGACATACACTGACACCAAGTAACAAAGACATACTCTGATACCCAGCAACACAGACACACACTTACACCAAGTAACAAAGACATACACTGGCACCCTGTCACAAAGACATACACCGACAGCAAGGAACAAAGACAGTCAGTGATACCCAGTAACACAGACATACACATACACCAAGTAACACAGACATACACATACACCAAGTAACAAAGACATACACTTACACCAAGTAACACAGACACACACTTACGCCAAGTAACAAAGACATACACTGACACCAAGTAACAAAGACATACACTGATACCCAGTAACATACACACTTACAACAAGTAACAAAGACATACACTGACACCAAGTAACAAAGACATGCACTTACCCAAAGTAACACAGACATTAACTGACACCAAGTAACAAAGACACAAACTTACACCAAATAACACAGACATACACTGACACCAAGTAACAAAGACATACACTGATACCCAGTTACACAGACACACAATTACACCAAGTAACAAAGTCATACACTGATACCCAGTAACACAGACACACACATACACCAAGTAACAGATACATACCCTGACACCAAGTAACAAAGACATACGCTTACACCAAATAAGAAAGACATACACTGACACAAAGTAACAAAGACATACACTGATACCCAGTAACACAGACACACACTTACACCAAGTAAACAAGACATACACTGACACCAAGTAACAAAGACATACACTGATACCCAGTAACACAGACACACACTTACACCAAGTAACAAAGTCATACACTGACACCAAGTAACAAAGACATACACTTACACCAAGCAACAAAGACAAGCGCTGACACCAGGGAACAAAGACATACAATGATACCCAGTAACACAGACAAACACATACACCAAGTAACAAAGACATACACTGACACCAAGTAACAATGACATACACTTACACCAAGTAACACAGACACACACTTACACCAAGTAACAAAGACATACACTGACACCAAGTAACAAAGAAATACACTTACACCAAGTAACAAAGACATACCCTGACACCAAGTAGCAAAGACATACACTGACACCAAGTCACAAAGACATCCACTGACACCCAGTAACAAAGAAATACACTGACACCAAGTAACAAAGACATACACTGACACCAAGTAACAAAGACATACACTGATACCCAGTAACACAGACAAACACTTACACCAAGTAACAAAGACATGCACTGACAACAAGTAACAAAGACATCCACTGATACCCAGTAACACAGACACACATTTACACCAAGTAACAAAGACATACACTGATACCCAGTAACACAGCCACACTCTTACACCAAGTAACAAAGACATACACTTACACCAAGTAACAAAGACATACACTGACTCCAAGTCACAAAGACATACACTGACACCCAGTAACAAAGAAATACACTGACACCAAGTAACAAAGACATACACTGACACCAAGTAACAAAGACATACACTGATACCCAGCAACACAGACACACACTTACACCAAGTAACAAAGACATACACTGACACCAAGTAACAAAGACATACACTGACACCAAGTCACAAAGACATACACTGACACCAAGGAAAAAAGACATACAGTGATACCCAGTAACACAGACACACACATACACCAAGTAACAAAGACATACACTGACACCAAGTAACAAAGACATACACTTACACCAAGTAACAAAGACATACACTGACACCGAGTGACAAAGACATACACTGACACCAAGTAACAAAGACATACACTTACACCAAGTAACAAAGACATATACTGATACCCAGTAACACAGACACACACTTACACCAAGTAACAAAGACATGCACTGACACCAAGTCACAAAGACATACACTGACAACAAGTAACAAAGACATACACTGACACCAAGTAACAAAGTCATACACTGACACCAATTAACAAAGATATATACTTACACCAAGTAACAAAGACATGCACTGACACCAAGTAACAAAGACATCCACTGATACCAAGTAACACAGACACACACTTACACCAAGTAACAAAGACATGCACTGATCCACAGTAACACAGACACACACTTACACCAAGTAACAAAGACAAGCGCTGACACCAGGGAACAAAGACATACAATGATACCCAGTAACACAGACAAACACATACACCAAGTAACAAAGACATACACTGACACCAAGTAACAATGACATACACTTACACCAAGTAACACAGACACACACTTACACCAAGTAACAAAGACATACACTGACACCAAGTAACAAAGAAATACACTTACACCAAGTAACAAAGACATACCCTGACACCAAGTAACAAAGACATACACTGACACCAAGTCACAAAGACATCCACTGACACCCAGTAACAAAGAAATACACTGACACCAAGTAACAAAGACATACACTGACACCAAGTAACAAAGACATACACTGATACCCAGTAACACAGACAAACACTTACACCAAGTAACAAAGACATGCACTGACAACAAGTAACAAAGACATCCACTGATACCCAGTAACACAGACACACATTTACACCAAGAAACAAAGACATACACTGATACCCAGTAACACAGCCACACTCTTACACCAAGTAACAAAGACATACACATACACCAAGTAACAAAGACATACACTGACTCCAAGTCACAAAGACATACACTGACACCCAGTAACAAAGAAATACACTGACACCAAGTAACAAAGACATACACTGACACCAAGTAACAAAGACATACACTGATACCCAGCAACACAGACACACACTTACACCAAGTAACAAAGACATACACTGACACCAAGTAACAAAGACATACACTGACACCAAGTCACAAAGACATACACTGACACCAAGGAAAAAAGACATACAGTGATACCCAGTAACACAGACACACACATACACCAAGTAACAAAGACATACACTGACACCAAGTAACAAAGACATACACTTACACCAAGTAACAAAGACATACACTGACACCGAGTAACAAAGACATACACTGACACCAAGTAACAAAGACATACACTTACACCAAGTAACAAAGACATACACTGATACCCAGTAACACAGACACACACTTACACCAAGTAACAAAGACATGCACTGACACCAAGTCACAAAGACATACACTGACAACAAGTAACAAAGACATACACTGACACCAAGTAACAAAGTCATGCACTGACACCAATTAACAAAGATATATACTTACACCAAGTAACAAAGACATGCACTGACACCAAGTAACAAAGACATCCACTGATACCAAGTAACACAGACACACACTTACACCAAGTAACAAAGACATGCACTGATCCACAGTAACACAGACACACACTTACACCAAGTAACAAAGACATACAGTGACACCAAGTAACAAAGTCATACACTGACACCAAGTAACAAAGACATACAATGACACCCAGTAACAAAGACATACACTGACACCAAATGACAAAGACATACACTGACAACGAGTAACAAAGACATACACTTACACCAAGTAACAAAGACATACACTGACACCGAGTAACAAAGACATACACTGACACCAAGTAACAAAGACATACACTTACACCAAGTAACAAAGACATACACTGATACCCAGTAACACAGACACACACTTACACCAAGTAACAAAGACATGCACTGACACCAAGTCACAAAGACATACACTGACACCAAGTAACAAAGACATACACTGACACCCAGTAACAAAGTAATACACTGACACCTAGTAACAAAGACATACACTGACACCAAGTAACAAAGTCATACACTGACACCAATTAACAAAGATATATACTTACACCAAGTAACAAAGACATGCACTGACACCAAGTAACAAAGACATCCACTGATACCAAGTAACACAGACACACACTTACACCAAGTAACAAAGACATGCACTGATCCACAGTAACACAGACACACACTTACACCAAGTAACAAAGACATACAGTGACACCAAGTAACAAAGTCATACACTGACACCAAGTAACAAAGACATACAATGACACCCAGTAACAAAGACATACACTGACACCAAATGACAAAGACATACACAGACAACGAGTAACAAAGACATACACTGACACCAAGGAACAAAGACATACTTTGATACCCAGTAACACAGACACTCACATACACCAAGTAACAAAGACATACACTGACACCAAGTAACAAAGACATACACTTACACAAACTAAAACAGACATCCACTGACACCAAGTAACAAAGACACAAACTTACACCAAATAACACAGACATACACTAACACCAAGTAACAAAGACATACACAAATACCCAGTTGCACAGACACACACTTACACCAAGTAACAAAGACATACACTGATACCCAGTAACACAGACACACACATACACCAAGTAACAGATACATACACTGATACCAAGTAACAAAGACATACGCATACACAAAATAACAAAGACATACACTGACACAAAGTAACAAAGACATAAACTGATACCCAGTAACACAGACACACACTTACACCATGTAAACAAGACATACACTGACACCAAGTAACAAAGACATACACTGATACCCAGTAACACAGACACACACTTACACCAAGTAACAAAGTCATACACTGACACCAAGTAACAAAGACATACAGTTACACCAAGTAACAAAGACAAGCACTGACACCAAGTAACAAAGACTTCCACTGATACCCAGTAACACAGACACACACTTACACCAAGTAACAAAGACATACACTGATACACAGTAACACAGACACACACTTCCTCCAAGTAACAAAGACATACACTGATACCAAGTAACAAAGTCATACACTGACACCAAGTAACAAAGACATACAATGACACACAGTAACAAAGACATACACTGACCCCAAGTAACAAAGACATACACTGACAACGAGTAACAAAGACATGCACAGACACCAAGTCACAAAGACATACACTGACACCTAGGAACAAAGACATACTTTGATACCCAGTAACACAGACACACAGATAGACCAAGTAACTAAGACATACACTGACACCAAGTAACAAAGACATACAATAACACAAAGTAACACAGACATCCACTGACACCAAGTAACAAAGGCACACACTTACACCAAAAAAACAGACATACACTGACACCAAGTAACAAAGACATGCACTGATACCCAGTAACACAGACACACACTTACACCAAGTAACAAAGACATACACTGATGCCCAGTAACACAGACACACACTTACACCAAGTAACAAAGAAATACACTGACACCAAGTCACAAAGACATACACTGGCACCAAGGAACAAAGACATACACTGATAGCCAGTAACAAAGACATACACTTACACGAAGTAACAAAGACATACACTGACACCAAGTCACAAAGACATACACTGATAGCCAGTAACACAGACACACACTTACACCAAGTAACAAAGACATACACTGATACCCAGTAACACAGACACACACATACACCAAGTAACAAATACATACACTGACACCAAGTAACAAAGACATACGCTTACACCAAATAACAAAGACATACACTGACACCAGGTAACAAAGACATACACTGATACCCAGTAACACAGACACACACTTACACCAAGTAAACAAGACATACACTGACACCAAGTAACAAAGACAGACACTGACACCATGTAACACAGACATGCACAGACACCAAGCAACAAAGACATACACTGATACCCAGTAACACAGACACACACTGATATCCAGTAACACAGACACACACTTACAACAAGTAACAAAGACATACGCTGACGCCAAGTAACAAAGACATACACTGACACCAAGTCACAAAGACATACACTGGCACCAAGGAACAAAGACATACAATGATACCCAGTAACACAGACACACACATACACCAAGTAACAAAGACATACACTGACACCAAGTAACAAAGACATACACTTACACCAAGTAACACAGACACACACTTACACCAAGTAACAAAGACTTACACTGACACCAAGTAACAAAGATATACACTGATACCCAGTAACACAGACACACACTTACAACAAGTAACAAAGACATACACTGACACCAAGTAACAAAGTCATACACTGACACCAAGTAACAAAGATATACTCTTACACCAAGTAACAAAGACATGGACTGACACCAAGTAACAAAGACATCCACTGATACCAAGTACACAGACACACACTTACACCAAGTTACAAAGACATACACTGATCCACAGTAACACAGACACACACTTACACCAAGTAACAAAGTCATACACTGACACCTAGTAACAAAGACATACAATGACACCCAGTAACAAAGACATACACTGACACCAAATAACAAAGACATACACTGACAACGAGTAACAAAGACATACACTGACACCAAGTCACAAAGACATACACTGACACCAAGGAACAAATACATACTTTGTTACCCAGTAACACAGACACACACATACACCAAGTAACAAAGACATACACTGACACCAAGTAACAAAGACATACACTTACACAAAGTAACACAGACATCCACTGACACCAAGTAACAAAGACACAAACTTACACCAAGTAACAAAGACATACACTGACACCAAGTCACAAAGACATACACTGACACCAAGTAACAAAGACATACACTGATACCCAGTAACACAGACACACACTTACACCAAGTAACAAAGTCATACACTTACACCAAGTAACAAAGACATACACTTACACCAAGTAACACAGACATACACTTACACCAAGTTACAAAGACATCCACTGATACCCAGTAACACAGACACACACTTACACCAAGTAACAAAGACATACACTGACACCAAGTAACAAAGTCATACACTGGCACCAAGTAACAAAGACATACACTGACACCAAGGAACAAAGACATACACTGATACCCAGTAACACAGACACACACTTACACCAAGTAACAAAGACATACACTGATGCCCAGTAACACAGACACACACTTACACCAAGTAACAAAGAAATACACTGACACCAAGTCACAAAGACATACACTGGCACCAAGGAACAAAGACATACACTGATAGCCAGTAACAAAGACATACCCTGACACCAAGTAACAAAGACATACACTGACACCAAGTCACAAAGACTTACACTGACACCCAGTAACAAAGAAATACACTGACACCTAGTAACAAAGACATACACTGACACCAAGTAACAAAGTCATACACTGACACCAAGTAACAAAGATATACACTTACACCAAGTAACAAAGACACACACTTCCCCCAAGTAACAAAGACATACACTGACACCAAGTAACAAAGACAGACACTGACACCAAGTTTCAAAGACACACACTGACACCCAGTAACAAAGACATACAATGATACCAAGTCACAAAGACATACACTGATACCCAGTAACACAGACACACACTTACAACAAGTAAAACAAACATACACTGACGCCCAGTAACACAGACACACACTTACACCAAGTAACAAAGACAGACACTGACACCCAGTAACAAAGACATACACTGACACCCAGTCACACAGACACACACGGACACCAAGTAACAAAGACACAGACTTACACCAAGTAACACAGACGCACACTGACACCCAGTAACACAGACACACACTTACACCAAGTTACACAGACATACACTGACACCAAGTAACAAAGACATACACTGATACCCAGTAAAAAGACATACACTGACACCAAGTCACAAAGACATACACTGATACCAAGTCACAAAGACATACACTGATGCCTAGTAACACAGACACACACTGACACCAAGTAACAAAGACATGCACTGACACCAAGCAACAAAGACATACACTTACACCAAGTAACAAAGATACACACTGACACCAAGTAACACAGACATACACTGACACCAAGTAACAAAGACATACACTTACATCAAGTAACAAAGACAGACAATTACACCAAGTAACAAAGACATACACTGACACCAAGTCACAAAGACACACACTGACACCCAGTAACAAAGACATACACTGACGCCAAGTCACAAAGACATACACTGATATCCAGTAACACAGACACACACTTACACCAAGTAACACAGACACACACTCACACCAAGTAACAAAGACATGCACTGATACCCAGTAACACAGACACACACTTACACCCAGTAACAAAGACAGACACTGATACCCAGTAACACAGATACACACTTACACCAAGTTACAAAGAGATACAATGACACCCATTAACAAAGACATACACTGGCACCCAGTAACACAGACACACACGGACACCAAGTAACACAGACACACACTGACACCCAGTAACACAAACAAACACACTGACACCAAGTAACACAGACATACTCTGACACCAAGTAACAAAGACATACACTTACACCAATTATTTTGACATACACTGACACCAAGTAACAAAGACATACACTGATACCCAGGAACACAGACACACACTTGCACCAAGTAACAAAGACATACACTGACACCAAGTCACAAAGACACACACTGACACCCAGTAACAAAGACATGCACTGACGCCAAGTCACAAAGACATACACTGATACCCAGTAACACAGACACACACTTACACTAAGTAACAAAGACAGACACTGATACCCAGTAACACAGACACACACTTAGACCAAGTAACAAAGAGATACGCTGACACCCAGTAACACAGACTCACACTGACACCAAGTAACACAGACATACACTGACACCAAGTAACAAAGACATGCACTGATACCCAGTAACACAGACACACACTTACACCAAGTAGCAAAGACAGACACTCCTACCCAGTAACACAGACACACACTTAGACCAAGTAACAAAGAGATACACTGACACCCAGTAACAAAGACATACACTGGCACCCAGTAACACCGACACACACGGACACCAAGTAACAAAGACACACACTTACACCAAGTAACACAGACACCCAGTAACACAAACAAACACACTGACATCAAGTAACACAGACATACACTGACACCAAGTAACAAAGACATACACTTAGACCAAGTATTTTGACATACACTGACACCAAGTAACAAAGGCATACACTGACACCAAGTCACAAAGACATACACTGATACCCAGTAACACAGACACACACTTACACCAACTAACACAAACATACACTGACGCCCAGTAACACAGACACACACTTACACCAAGTAACAAAGACATATACTGACACCAGTAACAAAGACATGCACTGACACCCAGTAACACAGACACACAAGGACACCAAGTAACAAACACACAGACATACACCAAGTAACACAGACGCACACTGACACCCAGTAACACAGACATACGCTGACACCAAGTTACACAGACATACACTGACACCAAGTAACATAGACATACACTGATACCCAGTAAAAAGACATACACTGACACCAAGTCACAAAGACATACACTGATACCAAGTCACAAAGACATACACTGATGCCCAGTAACACAGACACACACTGACACCAAGTAACAAAGACATGCAATGACACCAAGTAACAAAGACATACACTTACACCAAGTAACAAAGACACACACTGACACCAAGTAACACAGACAAACACTGACACCAAGTAACAAAGACATACACTTACATCAAGTAACAAAGACAGGCAATTACACCAAGTAACAAAGACATACACTGACACCAAGTCACAAAGACACACACTGACACCCAGTAACAAAGACATACACTGACGCGAAGTCACAAAGACATACACTGATACCCAGTAACACAGACACACACTTACACCAAGTAACAAAGAGATACAATGACACCCATTAACAAATTCATACACTGGCACCCAGTAACACAAACACACACGGACACCAAGTAACACAGACACACACTGACACCCAGCAACACAAACAAACACACTGACACCAAGTAACACAGACATACACTGACACCAAGTAACAAAGACATACACTTACACCAATTATTATGACATACACTGACACCAAGTAACAAAGACATACACTGATACCCAGGAACACAGACACACACTTACACCAAGTAACAAAGACATACACTGACACCAAGTCACAAAGACACACACTGACACCCAGTAACAAAGACATGCACTGACGCCAAGTCACAAAGACATACACTGATACCCAGTAACACAGACACACACTTACACTAAGTAACAAAGACAGACACTGATACCCAGTAACACAGACACACACTTAGACCAAGTAACAAAGAGATACACTGACACCCAGTAACACAGACACACACTGACACCAAGTAACACAGACATACACTGACACCAAGTAACAAAGACATGCACTGATACCCAGTAACACAGACACACACTTACACCAAGTAGCAAAGACAGACACTGATACCCAGTAACACAAACACACACTTAGACCAAGTAACAAAGAGATACACTGACACCCAGTAACAAAGACATACACTGGCACCCAGTAACACCGACACACACGGACACCAAGTAACAAAGACACACACTTACACCAAGTAACACAGACACACACAGACACCCAGTAACACAAACAAACACACTGACATCAAGTAACACAGACATACACTGACACCAAGTAACAAAGACATACACTTAGACCAAGTATTTTGACATACACTGACACCAAGTAACAAAGGCATACACTGACACCAAGTCACAAAGACATACACTGATACCCAGTAACACAGACACACACTTACACCAAGTAACACAAACATACACTGACGCCCAGTAACACAGACACACACTTACACCAAGTAACAAAGACATATACTGACACCCAGTAACAAAGACATGCACTGACACCCAGTAACACAGACACACAAGGACACCAAGTAACAAACACACAGACTTACACCAAGTAACACAGACGCACACTGACACCCAGTAACACAGACATACGCTGACACCAAGTTACACAGACATACACTGACACCAAGTAACAAAGACATACACTGATACCCAGTAAAAAGACATACACTGACACCAAGTCACAAAGACATACACTGATACCAAGTCACAAAGACATACACTGATGCCCAGTAACACAGACACACACTGACACCAAGTAACAAAGACATGCAATGACACCAAGTAACAAAGACATTCACTTACACCAAGTAACAAAGACACACACTGACACCAAGTAACACAGACAAACACTGACAGCAAGTAACAAAGACATACACTTACATCAAGTAACAAAGACAGGCAATTACACCAAGTAACAAAGACATACACTGACACCAAGTCACAAAGACACGCACTGACACCCAGTAACAAAGACATACACTGACGCCAAGTCACAAAGACATACACTGATACCCAGTAACACAGACACACACTTACACCAAGTAACAAAGAGATACAATGACACCCATTAACAAATTCATACACTGACACCAAGTAACACAGACATACACTGACACCAAGTAACAAAGACATACACTGATACCCAGGAACACAGACACACACTAACACCAAGTAACAAAGACATACACTGACACCAAGTCACAAAGACAGACACTGACACCAAGTCACAAAGACATACACTGATACCCAGTAACACAGACACACACTTACACCATGTAACACAGACATACACTGACACCCAGTAACACAGACACACACTTACCCCAAGTAACAAAGACATACTCTGACACCCAGTAACAAAGACATACACTGACACCCAGTAACAGAGACAAACACGGACACCAAGTAACAAAGACACAGACTTACACCAAGTAACAGACACACACTGACACCCAGTAACACAGACACACACTTACACCAAGTAACAAAGACATACTCTGACACCCAGTAACAAAGACATACACTGGCAACCAGTAACACAGACACACACGGACACCAAGTAACAAAGACACAGACTTACACCAAGTAACACAGACACACACTGACACCCAGTAACTGAGTCACACACTTACACCTCGTAACACAGACATACACTGACACCAAGTAACAAAGACATGCACTGATACCCAGTAAAAAAGACATACACTGACACCAAGTCACAAAGGCATACTCTGATACCAAGTCACAAAGACATACACTGATGCCCAGTAACACAGACAGACACTGATACCAAGTAACACAGACATACACTTACACGAAGTAACAAAGACACACACTTACACCAAGTAACAAAGACATACACTGACACCAAGTAACAAAGACATACACTTACACCAAGTAACAAAGACAGACAATTACACCAAGTAACAAAGACATACACTTACACCAAGTATTTTGACATACACTGACACCAAGTAACAAAGACACACAATTACACCAAGTAACAAAGACAGACAATTACACCAAGTAACAAAGACATACACTTACACCAAGTATTTTGACATACACTTACACCAAATAACAAAGACACACAATTACACCAAGTAACAAAGACATACACTGACACCAAGTCACAAAGACACACACTGACACCCAGTAACAAAGACATACACTGACACCAAGTCACAAAGACATGCACTGATACCCAGTAACACAGACACACACCTACACCAAGTAACACAGACATACACTGACACACAGTAACACAGACACACACTTACACCAAGTAACAAAGACATACACTGACACCCAGTAACAAAGACATACACTGACACCCAGTAACACAGACACACACGGACACCAAGTAACAAAGACACAGACTTACACCAAGTAACACAGATACACACTGACAGGCAGTAGCACAGATACACACTTACACCAAGTAATACAGACAAACACTGACACCAAGTCACAAAGACATACACTGATACCCAGTAACACAGACAAACACTGACACCAAGTAACACAGACAAACACTGACACCAAGTAACAAAGACATTCACTTACATCAAGTAACAAAGACAGGCAATTACACCAAGTAACAAAGACATTCACTTACATCAAGTAACAAAGACAGGCAATTACACCAAGTAACAAAGACATACACTGACACCAAGTCACAAAGACACACACTGACACCCAGTAACAAAGACATACACTGACGCCAAGTCACAAAGACATACACTGATACCCAGTAACACAGACACACACTCACACCAAGTATCACAGACATACACTGACACCAAGTAACAAAGACATGCACTGATACCCAGTAACACAGACACACACTTACACCAAGTAACAAAGAGATACAATGACACCCATTAACAAAGACATGCACTGGCACCCAGTAACACAAACACACACGGACACCAAGTAACACAGACACACACTGACACCCAGTAACACAAACAAACACACTGACACCAAGTAACACAGACATACTCTGACACCAAGTAACAAAGACATACACTTACACCAATTATTTTGACATACACTGACGCCAAGTAACAAAGACATACACTGATACCCAGGAACACAGACACACACTTACAACAAGTAACAAAGACATACACTGACACCAAGTCACAAAGACACACACTGACACCCAGTAACAAAGACATGCACTGACGCCAAGTCACAAAGACATACACTGATACCCAGTAACACATACACACACTTACACTAAGTAACAAAGACAGACACTGATACCCAGTAACACAGACACACACTTAGACCAAGTAACAAAGAGATACACTGACACCCAGTAACACAGACACACACTGACACCAAGTAACACAGACATACACTGACACCAAGTAACAAAGACATGCACTGATACCCAGTAACACAGACACACACTTACACCAAGTAGCAAAGACAGACACTGATACCCAGTAACACAGACACACACTTAGACCAAGTAACAAAGACAGACACTGACACCCAGTAACAAAGACATACACTGGCACCCAGTAACACCGACACACACGGACACCAAGTAACAAAGACACACACTTACACAAAGTAACACAGACACACACAGACACCCAGTAACACAAACAAACACACTGACATCAAGTAACACAGACATACACTGACACCAAGTAACAAAGACATACACTTAGACCAAGTATTTTGACATACACTGACACCAAGTAACAAATACATACACTGATACCCAGTAACACAGACACACACTTACATCAAGTAACAAAGGCATACACTGACACCAAGTCACAAAGACACACACTGACACCCAGTAACAAAGACATACACTGACACCAAGTCACAAAGACATACACTGATACCCAGTAACACAGACACACACTTACACCATGTAACGCAAACATACCCTGACGCCCAGTAACACAGACACACACTTACACCAAGTAACAAAGACATATACTGACACCCAGTAACAAAGACATGCACTGACACCCAGTAACACAGACACACAAGGACACCAAGTAACAAACACACAGACTTACACCAAGTAACACAGACGCACACTGACGCCCAGTAACACAGACACACGCTTACACCAAGTTACACAGACATACACTGACACCAAGTAACAAAGACATACACTGATACCCAGTAAAAAGACATACACTGACACCAAGTCACAAAGACATACACTGATACCAAGTCACAAAGACATACACTGATGCCCAGTAACACAGACACACACTGACACCAAGTAACAAAGACATGCAATGACACCAAGTAACAAAGACATACACTTACACCAAGTAACAAAGACACACACTGACACCAAGTAACACAGACAAACACTGACACCAAGTAACAAAGACATACACTTACATCAAGTAACAAAGACAGGCAATTACACCAAGTAACAAAGACATACACTGACACCAAGTCACAAAGACACACACTGACACCCAGTAACAAAGACATACACTGACGCCAAGTCACAAAGACATACACTGATACCCAGTAACACAGACACACACTGACACCCAGTAACAAAGACATACACTGACACCAAGTAACAAAGACATGCACTGATACCCAGTAACACAGACACACACTTACACCAAGTAACAAAGAGATACAATGACACCCATTAACAAAGACATACACTGGCACCCAGTAACACAGACACACACGGAGACCAAGTAACACAGACACACACTGACACCCAGTAACACAAACAAACACACTGACACCAAGTAACACAGACATACACTGACACCAAGTAACAAAGACTTACACTTACACCAATTATTATGACATACACTGACACCAAGTAACAAAGACATACACTGATACCCAGGAACACAGACACACACTTACACCAAGTAACAAAGACATACACTGACACCAAGTCACAAAGACACACACTGACACCAAGTCACAAAGACATACACTGATACCCAGTAACACAGACACACACTTACACCATGTAACACAGACATACACTGACACCCAGTAACACAGACACACACTTGCACCAAGTAACAAAGACATACTCTGACACCCAGTAAAACAGACAAATACGGACACCGAGTAACAAAGACACAGACTTACACCAAGTAACAGACACACACTGACACACAGTAACACAGACACACACTTACACCAAGTAACAAAGACATACTCTGACACCCAGTAACAAAGACATACACTGGCAACCAGTAACACAGACACACACGGACACCAAGTAACAAAGACACAGACTTACACCAAGTAACACAGACACACACTGACACCCAGTAACTGAGTCACACACTTACACCTCGTAACACAGACATACACTGACACCAAGTAACAAAGACATGCACTGATACCCAGTAAAAAAGACATACACTGACACCAAGTCACAAAGGCATACACTGATACCAAGTCACAAAGACGTACACTGATGCCCAGTAACACAGACAGACACTGACACCAAGTAACACAGACATACACTTACACGAAGTAACAAAGACACACACTTACACCAAGTAACAAAGACATACACAGACACCAAGTAACAAAGACATACACTGACACCAAGTAACAAAGACAGACAATTACACCAAGTAACAAAGACATACACTTACACCTAGTATTTTGACATACACTGACACTAAGTAACAAAGACATACACTGATACCCAGTAACACAGACACACAATTACACCAAGTAACAAAGACATACACTGACACCAAGTCACAAAGACACACACTGACACCCAGTAACAAAGACATACACTGACACCAAGTCACAAAGACATGCACTGATACCAGTAACACAGACACACACCTACACCAAGTAACACAGACATACACTGACACACAGTAACACAGACACACACTTACACCAAGTAACAAAGACATACACTGACACCCAGTAACAAAGACATTCACTGACACCCAGTAACACAGACACACACGGACACCAAGTAACAAAGACACAGACTTACACCAAGTAACACAGATACACACTGACAGCCAGTAACACAGATACACACTTACACCAAGTAATACAGACAAACACTGACACCAAGTAACAAAGACACACACTTACACCAAGTAACAAAGACATACACTGACACCCAGTAACAAAGACATACACTGATACCCAGTAACACAGGCACACACTGGGGGTGGGGGTTTGGGGGTTCACATTGGCGCAGTGGTTAGCACCGCAGCCTCACAGCTCCAGGGACCGGGGTTCGATTCTGGGTACTGCCTGTGCGTAGTTTGCAAGTTCACCCTTCGTCTGCATGGGTTTCCTCCGGGTGCTCCGGTTTCCTCCCACATGCCAATGACTTGCAGGTTGATAGGTTAATTGGCCATCATAAATTGCCCCTCGTATAGGTAGGTGCTAGGGAAATATGTAGGGACAGGTGGGGATGTGATAGGAATACGGGATTACTGTAGGATTAGTATAAATGTGTGGTTGATGGTCGGCACAGACTCAGTGGACCGAAGGGCCTGTTAAAGTGCTGCATCTCGAAACTAAACTAAATACTGACACCTCGTGTCACAGATACACACTGACACCCAGTAACACAGGGAAACACTGATAAACAGTAACAAAGACATACACTGACACCAAGTAACACAGACACACACTGAAACCCAGTAACAAAGACATACACTGACACCAAGTCACAAAGACATACACTGATACCATGTCACAAAGACATACACTGATACCCAGTAACACAGGCACACACTGACACCAAGTAACAAAGACATACACTTACACCAAGTAACAAAGAAAGACAATTACACCAAGTAACAAAGACATACACTTACACCAAGTATTTTCACATACACTGACACCAAGTAACAAAGACATACACTGATACCCAGTAACACAGACACACACTTACACCAAGTAACAAAGACATACACTGACACCAAGTCACAAAGCCAAACACTGACACCCAGTAACAAAGAAATACACTGACACCAAGTAACAAAGACATACACTGATACCCAGGAACACAGACACACACTTTCACCAAGTAACAAAGACATACACTGACACCAAGTCACAAAGACACACACTGACACCAAGTCACAAAGACATACACTGATACCCAGTAACACAGACACACACTTACACCATGTAACACAGACATACACTGACACCCAGTAACACAGACACACACTTGCACCAAGTAACAAAGACATACTCTGACACCCAGTAACACAGACAAACACGGACACCAAGTAACAAAGACACAGACTTACACCAAGTAACAGACACACACTGACACACAGTAACACAGACACACACTTACACCAAGTAACAAAGACATACTCTGACACCCAGTAACAAAGACATACACTGGCAACCAGTAACACAGACACACACGGACACCAAGTAACAAAGACACAGACTTACACCAAGTAACACAGACACACACTGACACCCAGTAACTGAGTCACACACTTACACCTCGTAACACAGACATACACTGACACCAAGTAACAAAGACATGCACTGATACCCAGTAAAAAAGACATACACTTACACCAAGTCACAAAGGCATACACTGATACCAAGTCACAAAGACGTACACTGATGCCCAGTAACACAGACAGACACTGACACCAAGTAACACAGGCATACACTTACACGAAGTAACAAAGACACACACTTACACCAAGTAACAAAGACATACACAGACACCAAGTAACAAAGACATACACTTACACCAAGTAACAAAGACAGACAATTACACCAAGTAACAAAGACATACACTTACACCTAGTATTTTGACATACACTGACACTAAGTAACAAAGACATACACTGATACCCAGTAACACAGACACACAATTACACCAAGTAACAAAGACATACACTGACACCAAGTCACAAAGACACACACTGACACCCAGTAACAAAGACATACACTGACACCAAGTCACAAAGACATGCACTGATACCCAGTCACACAGACACACACCTACACCAAGTAACACAGACATACACTGACACACAGTAGCACAGACACACACTTACACCAAGTAACAAAGACATACACTGACACCCAGTAACAAAGACATACACTGACACCCAGTAACACAGACACACACGGACACCAAGTAACAAAGACACAGACTTACACCAAGTAACACAGATACACACTGACAGCCAGTAACACAGATACACACTTACACCAAGTAATACAGACAAACACTGACACCAAGTAACAAAGACACACACTTACACCAAGTAACAAAGACATACACTGACACCCAGTAACAAAGACATACACTGATACCCAGTAACACAGGCACACACTGGGGGTGGGGGTTTGGGGGTTCACATTGGCGCAGTGGTTAGCACCGCAGCCTCACAGCTCCAGGGACCCGGGTTCGATTCTGGGTACTGCCTGTGCGTAGTTTGCAAGTTCACCCTGCGTCTGCATGGGTTTCCTCCGGGTGCTCCGGTTTCCTCCCACATGCCAATGACTTGCAGGTTGATAGGTTAATTGGCCATCATAAATTGCCCCTCGTATAGGTAGGTGCTAGGGAAATATGTAGGGACAGGTGGGGATGTGATAGGAATACGGGATTACTGTAGGATTAGTATAAATGTGTGGTTGATGGTCGGCACAGACTCAGTGGACCGAAGGGCCTGTTAAAGTGCTGCATCTCGAAACTAAACACAATACTGACACCTCGTGTCACAGATACACACTGACACCCAGTAACACAGGGAAACACTGTTAAACAGTAACAAAGACATACACTGACACCAAGTAACACAGACACACACTGAAACCCAGTAACAAAGACATACACTGACACCAAGTCACAAAGACATACACTGATACCATGTCACAAAGACATACACTGATACCCAGTAACACAGGCACACACTGACACCAAGTAACAAAGACATACACTTACACCAAGTAACAAAGAAAGACAATTACACCAAGTATTTTCACATACACTGACACCAAGTAACAAAGACATACACTGATACCCAGTAACACAGACACACACTTACACCAAGTAACAAAGACATACACTGACACCAAGTCACAAAGCCACACACTGACACCCAGTAACAAAGAAATACACTGACACCAAGTCACAAAGACATACACTGATACACATTAAAACAGACACACCCATACACCAAGTAACACAGACACACACTGACACCAAGTAACAAATAAATACAATGACACCAAGTAGCAAAGACATACACTTACACCAAGTAACAAAGACAGACAATTACACCAAGTAACAAAGACATCCACTTACACCAAATATTTTGACATACACTGACACCAAGTAACAAAGACATACACTGATACTCACTAACACAGACAAACACTTACACCAAGTAACAAAGACATACACTGACACCAAGTCAAAAAGACACACACTGACACCCAGTAACAAAGACATACACTGACACCAAGTCACAAAGACATACACTGATACCCATTAACACCGACACACCCATACACCAAGTAACACAGACAAACACTGACACCAAGTAACAAAGACATACACTGATACCCAGGAACACAGACACACACTAACCCCAAGTAACACGGACACACACTTGCACCAAGTAACAAAGACATACACTTACACCAAGTAACACAGACATACACTGACACTAAGTAACAAAGACATACAATTACACCAAGTAACAAAGACACACAATTACACCAAGTAACACAGATATACACTGACACCAAGTAACAAAGATATGCACTGACACCCAGTAACACAGACACACACGGACACCAAGTAACAAAGACACACACTTACACCAAGTAACACAGACACACACTGACACCCAGTAACACAGATACACACTTACACCAAGTAATACAGACACACACTGACACCAAGTAACAAAGACATACACTGATACCCAGTAACACAGGCACACACTGGGGGTGAGGGGTTGGGGGTTCGCATTGGCGCAGTGGTTAGCACTGCAGCCTCACAGCTCCAGGGACCCGGGTTCGATTCTGGGTACTGCCTGTGCGGAGTTTGCAAGTTCTCCTTGCGTCTTCATGGGTTTCCTCCGGGTGCTCCGGTTTCCTCCCACATGCCAAAGTCTTGCAGGTTGATAGGTTAATTCGCCATCATAAATTGCCCCTGGTATAGGTAGGTGTCCGAGTGTATCAGGCCTGTGTCCTCAGTACCTTGCTCTACGGCAGCGAGGCCTGGACAACGTATGCCAGCCAAGAGCGACGTCTCAATTCATTCCATCTTCGCTGCCTTCGGAGAATACTTGGCATCAGGTGGCAGGACTATATCTCCAACACAGAAGTCCTTGAAGCGGCCAACATCCCCAGCTTATACACACTACTGAGTCAGCGGCGCTTGAGATGGCTTGGCCATGTGAGCCGCATGGAAGATGGCAGGATCCCCAAAGACACATTGTACAGCGAGCTCGCCACTGGTATCAGACCCACCGGCCGTCCATGTCTCCGTTATAAAGACGTCTGCAAACGCGACATGAAATCGTGTGACATTGATCACAAGTCGTGGGAGTCAGTTGCCAGCATTCGCCAGAGCTGGCGGGCAGCCATAAAGACAGGGCTAAATTGTGGCGAGTCGAAGAGACTTAGTAGTTGGCAGGAAAAAAGACAGAGGCGCAAGGGGAGAGCCAACTGTGCAACAGCCCCAACAAACAAATTTCTCTGCAGCACCTGTGGAAGAGCCTGTCACTCCAGAATTGGCCTTTATAGCCACTCCAGGCGCTGCTTCACAAACCACTGACCACCTCCAGGCGCGTATCCATTGTCTCTCGAGATAAGGAGGCCCAAAAGAAATAGGTAGGTGGTAGGGAAATATATCGGGACAGGTGGGGATGTGATAGGAATACGGGATTACTGTAGGATTAGTATAAATGTGTGGTTGATGGTCGGCACAGACTCAGTGGACCGAAGGGCCTGTTAAAGTGCTGCTCTCGAAACTAAACTAAATACTGAAAGCTAGTGTCACAGATACACACTGACACCCAGTAACACAAACAAACACAGACTGACACCCAGTAACACAGAGAAACTCTGATAAACAGTAACAAAGACACACACTGACACCAAGTAACACAGACACACACTTACACCAAGTATTTTCACATACACTGACACCAAGTAACACAGTCACACACTGACACCCAGTAACAAAGACATACACTGACACCAAGTCACAAAGACATGCACTGATACCCAGTAAAACAGACACACTTACACCAAGTAATACAGACATACACTGACACACAGTAACAAAGACATACACTGACACACAGTAACAAAGACAAACACGGACACCAAGTAACAAACACACAGACTTACACCAAGTAACACAGACACACATTGACACCCAGCAACACAGACACACACTTACAACAAGTAACACAGACATATAGTGACACCAAGTAACAAAGACATACACTGATACCCTGTAACACAGGCACACAATGACACCAAGAAACAAAGACATACACTGACACGCAGTAACACACACTGATACACAGTAACACAGACACACACTCTCACCAAGTAACAAAGACACACACTTACACCAAGTAAAACAGACATACACTGACACCAAGTAACAAAGACAGACAATTACACCACGTATCAAAGACATACACTTACACCAAGTATTTTGACATACACTGACACCAAGCAACAAAGACATAAGCTGACACCAAGTCACAAAGACATACACTGACACCAAGTCACAAAGACAGACACTGATACCCAGGAACACAGACACACACTGATACCCAGTAACACTGAGACACACTGACACCCCGTAACAAAGACATACACTGATACCAAGTCAGAAAGACACACACTGACACCCAGTAACAAAGAAATACACTGATACCAATCACAAAGACATACACTGATACCCAGTAACACAGACACACAATGGCACCAAGTAACAAAGACATACACTGATCCCCAGTAGCACAGACACACAATTACACCAAGTAACAAAGCCAGACACTGATACCCAGTAACACAGACACACACTTTCACCAAGTAACAAAGACATACACTGACACCCAGTAACAAAGACATACACTGACACCCAGTAACACAGACACACACGGACACCAAGTAACAAAGATACACACTTAAACCAAGTAACACAGACGCACACTAACACCCAGTAACACAGACACACACTTACACCAAGCAACACAGACATACACTGACACCAAGTAACAAAGACATACACTGATACCCAGTAACACAGGCACACACGGACACCAAGTAACAAAGACACACACTTACACCAAGTAGCACAGACACACACAGACACCCAGTAACACAGACACACACTTACACCAAGTGACACAGACATACACTGACACCAAGTAACAAAGACATACACTGATACCCAGTAACACAGACACACACTTACAGCAAATATCACAGACATACACTGACACCAAGTAACACAGACACACACTGACACCCAGTAAAACAGACACACACTTACACCAAGTAACACAGACATACACTGACACCAAGTAACAAAGACATACACTGATACCCAGTAACACAGACACACACTTACACCAAGTAACACAGACATACACTGACACCAAGTAACAAAGTCTTACAATGATACCCAGGAACACAGACACACACTTACACCAAGTAACACAGACACACATTAAACCAAGTAACAAAGACATACACGAACACCAAGTAACACAGACATACACTGACACAAAGTAACAAAGACATACAATTACACCAAGGAACAAAGACACACACTTACACCAAGTAACAAAGACAGACACTGATACCCAGTAAAACAGACACACACTTACACCAAGTAACAATGACATACACTGACACCAAGTAACACAATAAAATACACACTGACACCCAGTAACACAGAGAAACACTAATAAACAGTAACAAAGACATACACTGACACCAAGTAACACAGTCACACACCGACACCCAGTAACAAAGACATACACTGACACCAAGTCACTAAGACATACACTGATACCAAGTCACAAAGACATACACTGATACACAGTAACACAGACACACACTGACACCAAGTAACAAATACATACAATGACACCAAGTAACAAAGACATACACTTACACCAAGTAACAAAGACAGACAATTACACCAAGTAACAAAGACATCCACTTACACCAAATATTTTGACATACACTGACACCAAGTAACAAAGACAGATACTGACACCAAGTCAAAAAGACATACACTGATACCCAGTAACACAGACACACACATACACCAAGTAACACAGACAAACACTGACACCAAGTAACAAAGACAGACACTGATACCCAGGAACACAGACACACACTAACCCCAAGTAACACGGACACACACTTACACCAAGTAACAAAGACATACACTTGCACCAAGTAACACAGACATCCACTGACACTAAGTAACAAAGACATACAATTACACCAAGTAACAAAGACACACACTTACACCAAGTAACACAGATATACACTGACACCAGGTAACAAAGACATGCACTGACACCCAGTAACACAGACACACACGGACACCAAGTAACAAAGACACACACTTACACCAAGTAACACAGACACACACTGACACCCAGTAACACAGATACACACTTACACCAAGTAATACAGACATACACTGACACCAAGTAACAAAGACATACACTGATACCCAGTAACACAGGCACACACTGGGGGTGGGGGGTTGGGGGTTCACATTGGGGCAGTGGTTAGCACCGCAGCCTCACAGCTCCAGGGACCCGGGTTCGATTCTGTGTACTGCCTGTGCGGAGTTTGCAAGTTCTCCCTGCGTTTGCATGGGTTTCCTCCGGGTCCTCCGGTTTCCTCCCACATGCCAAAGACTTGCAGGTTGATAGGTTAATTGGCCATCATAAATTGCCCCGAGTATAGGGAGGTGGTAGGGAAATATGTAGGGACAGGTGGGGATGTGATAGGAATACGGGATTAGTGTAGGATTAGTATAAATGGGTGGTTGGTGGTCGGCACAGACTCGGTGGGCCGAAGGGCCTGTTGAAGTGCTGTATCTCGAAACTAAACTAAATACTGAAAGCTAGTGTCACAGATACACACTGACACCCAGTAACACAAACAAACACAGACTGACACCCAGCAACACAGAGAAACACTGATAAACAGTAACAAAGACATACACTGACACCAAGTAACACAGACACACACTGAAACCCAGTAACTAAGACAGACACTGACACCAATTCACAAAGACATACACTGATACCAAGTCACAAAGACAAACACGGACACCAAGTAACAAACACACAGACTTACACCAAGTAACACAGACACACATTGACACCCAGCAACACATACACACACTTACAACAAGTAACACAGACATATAGTGACACCAAGTAACAAAGACATACACTGATACCCTGTAACACAGGCACACAATGACACCAAGTAACAAAGACATACACTGACACCCAGTAACACACACTGATACACAGTAACACAGACACAAACTCTCACCAAGTAACAAAGACACACACTTACACCAAGTAAAACAGACATACACTGACACCAAGTAACAAAGACAGACAATTACACCACGTATCAAAGACATACACTTACACCAAGTATTTTGACATACACTGACACCAAGCAACAAAGACATACGCTGACACCAAGTCACAAAGACATACACTGACACCAAGTCACAAAGACAGACACTGATACCCAGGAACACAGACACACACTGATACCCAGTAACACTGAGACACACTGACACCCCGTAAAAAAGACATACACTGATACCAAGTCAGAAAGACACACACTGACACCCAGTAGCAAAGAAATACACTGATACCAATCACAAAGACATACACTGATACCCAGTAACACAGACACACAATGACACCAAGTAACAAAGACATACACTGATCCCCAGTAGCACAGACACACAATTACACCAAGTAACAAAGACAGACACTGATACCCTGTAACACAGACACACACTTTCACCAAGTAACAAAGACATACACTGACACCCAGTAACAAAGACATACACTGACACCCTGTAACACAGACACACACGGACACCAAGTAACAAAGATACACACTTAAACCAAGTAACACAGACGCACACTGACACCCAGTAACACAGACACACACTTGCACCAAGCAACACAGACATACACTGACACCAAGTAACAAAGACATACACTGATACCCAGTAACACAGACACACACTTACAGCAAATATCACAGACATACACTGACACCAAGTAACACAGACACACACTGACAGCCAGTAAAACAGACACACACTTACACCAAGTAACACAGACATACACTGACACCAAGTAACACAGACAAACACTGAAACCCAGTAACAAAGACAGACACTGACACCAATTCACAAAGACATACACTGATACCAAGTCACAAAGACATACACTGATACCCAGTAACACAGACACACACTGACACCAAGTAACAAAGAAATACACTTACACCAAGTAACAAAGAAAGACAATTACACCAAGTAACAAAGACATACACTTACACCAAATATTTTCACATACACTGACACCAAGTAACAAAGACATACACTGATACCCAGTAACACAGACACACACTTACACCAAGTCACAAAGACATACACTGATACCCAGTAAAACAGACACATTTACACCAAGTAATGCAGACATACACTGACACACAGTAACAAAGACATACACTGACACCCAGTAACACAGACACACACTTACAACAAGTAACATAGACATATACTGACACCAAGTAACAAAGACATACACGTATACCCTGTAACACAGGCACACAATGACACCAAGTAACAAAGACATGCACTGACGCCCAGTAACACACACTGATACACAGGAACACAGACACACACTCTCGCCAAGTTACAAAGACACACACTTCCACCAAGTAAAACAGACATACACTGACACCAAGTAACAAAGACATACACTTACACCAAGTAACAAAGACAGACAATTACACCAAGTATCAAAGACATACACTTACACCAAGTATTTTGACATACACTGACACCAAGTAACAAAGACATACACTGACACCAAGTCACAAAGACATACACTGATATCCAGTAACACAGACACACACTTACACCAAGTAACAATGACATACACTGACACCCAGTAACACAAAAAAACACACACTGACACCCAGTGACACAGAGAAACACTAATAAACAGTAACAAAGACATACACTGACACCAAGTAACACAGTCACACACTGACACCAAGTAACAAAGACAGACACTGATACCCAGGAACACAGACACACACTAACCCCAAGTAACACGGACACACACTTACACCAAGTAACAAAGACATACACTTGCACCAAGTAACACAGACATCCACTGACACTAAGTAACAAAGACATACAATTACACCAAGTAACAAAGACACACACTTACACCAAGTAACACAGATATACACTGACACCAAGTAACAAAGACATGCACTGACACCCAGTAACACAGACACACACGGACACCAAGTAACAAAGACACACACTTACACCAAGTAACACAGACACACACTGACACCCAGTAACACAGATACACACTTACACCAAGTAATACAGACATACACTGACACCAAGTAACAAAGACATACACTGATACCCAGTAACACAGGCACACACTGGGGGTGGGGGGTTGGGGGTTCACATTGGGGCAGTGGTTAGCACCGCAGCCTCACAGCTCCAGGGACCCGGGTTCGATTCTGGGTACTGCCTGTGCGTAGTTTGCAAGTTCTCCCTGCGTTTGCATGGGTTTCCTCCGGGTCCTCCGGTTTCCTCCCACATGCCAAAGACTTGCAGGTTGATAGGTTAATTGGCCATCATAAATTGCCCCGAGTATAGGGAGGTGGTAGGGAAATATATAGGGACAGGTGGGGATGTGATAGGAATACGGGATTACTGTAGGATTAATATAAATGTGTGGTTGATGGTCGGCACAGACTCAGTGGGCCGAAGGGCCTGTTAAAGTGCTGTATCTCGAAACTAAACTAAATACTGAAAGCTAGTGTCACAGATACACACTGACACCCAGTAACACAAACAAACACAGACTGACACCCAGCAACACAGAGAAACACTGATAAACAGTAACAAAGACATACACTGACACCAAGTAACACAGACACACACTGAAACCCAGTAACAAAGACAGACACTGACACCAATTCACAAAGACATACACTGATACCAAGTCACAAAGACAAACACGGACACCAAGTAACAAACACACAGATTTACACCAAGTAACACAGACACACATTGACACCCAGCAACACAGACACACACTTACAACAAGTAACACAGACATATAGTGACACCAAGTAACAAAGACATACACTGATACCCTGTAACACAGGCACACAATGACACCAAGTAACAAAGACATACACTGACACCCAGTAACACACACTGATACACAGTAACACAGACACAAACTCTCACCAAGTAACAAAGACACACACTTACACCAAGTAAAACAGACATACACTGACACCAAGTAACAAAGACAGACAATTACACCACGTATCAAAGACATACACTTACACCAAGTATTTTGACATACACTGACACCAAGCAACAAAGACATACGCTGACACCAAGTCACAAAGACATACACTGACACCAAGTCACGAAGACAGACATTGATACCCAGGAACACAGACACACACTGATACCCAGTAACACTGAGACACACTGACACCCCGTAAAAAAGACATACACTGATACCAAGTCAGAAAGACACACACTGACACCCAGTAGCAAAGAAATACACTGATACCAATCACAAAGACATACACTGATACCCAGGAACACAGACACACAATGACACCAAGTAACAAAGACATACACTGATCCCCAGTAGCACAGACACACAATTACACCAAGTAACAAAGACAGACACTGATACCCTGTAACACAGACACACACTTTCACCAAGTAACAAAGACATACACTGACACCCAGTAACAAAGACATACACTGACACCCTGTAACACAGACACACACGGACACCAAGTAACAAAGATACACACTTAAACCAAGTAACACAGACGCACACTGACACCCAGTAACACAGACACACACTTACACCAAGCAACACAGACATACACTGACACCAAGTAACAAAGACATACACTGATACCCAGTAACACAGGCACTCACGGACACCAAGTAACAAAGACACACACTTACACCAAGTAGCACAGACACACACAGACACCCAGTAACACAGACACACACTTACACCAAGTGACACAGACATACACTGACACCAAGTAACAAAGACATACACTGATACCCAGTAACACAGACACACACTTACAGCAAATATCACAGACATACACTGACACCAAGTAACACAGACACACACTGACACCCAGTAAAACAGACACACACTTACACCAAGTAACACAGACATACACTGACACCAAGTAACACAGACAAACACTGAAACCCAGTAACAAAGACAGACACTGACACCAATTCACAAAGACATACACTGATACCAAGTCACAAAGACATACACTGATACCCAGTAACACAGACACACACTGACACCAAGTAACAAAGACATACACTTACACCAAGTAACAAAGAAAGACAATTACACCAAGTAACAAAGACATACACTTACACCAAATATTTTCACATACACTGACACCAAGTAACAAAGACATACACTGATACCCAGTAACACAGACACACACTTACACCAAGTAACAAAGACATACACTGATACCCAGTAAAACAGACACATTTACACCAAGTAATACAGACATACACTGACACACAGTAACAAAGACATACACTGACACCCAGTAACACAGACACACACTTACAACAAGTAACATAGACATATACTGACACCAAGTAACAAAGACATACACGTATACCCTGTAACACAGGCACACAATGACACCAAGTAACAAAGACATGCACTGACGCCCAGTAACACACACTGATACACAGGAACACAGGCACACACTCTCGCCAAGTTACAAAGACACACACTTCCACCAAGTAAAACAGACAAACACTGACACCAAGTAACAAAGACATACACTTTCACCAAGTAACAAAGACAGACAATTACACCAAGTATCAAAGACATACACTTACACCAAGTATTTTGACATACACTGACACCAAGTAACAAAGACATACACTGACACCAAGTCACAAAGACATACACTGATATCCAGTAACACAGACACACACTTACACCAAGTAACAATGACATACACTGACACCCAGTAACACAAACAAACACACACTGACACCCAGTAACACAGAGAAACACTAATAAACAGTAACAAAGACATACACTGACACCAAGTAACACAGTCACACACTGACACCCAGTAACAAAGACATACACTGACACCAAGTCACTAAGACATACACTGATACCAAGTCACAAAGACATACACTGATACACAGTAACACAGACACACACTGACACCAAGTAACAAATACATACAATGACACCAAGTAACAAAGACATACACTTACACCAAGTAACAAAGACATACACTGACACCAAGTAACAAAGACATACACTTACACCAAGTAACAGAGACAGACAATTACACCAAGTATCAAAGACATACACTTACACCAAGTATTTTGACAGACACTGACACCAAGTAACAAAGACATACAATGACACCAAGTCACAAAGACATACACTGATACCAAGTAAAACAGACACACACTTACACCAAGTGACACAGACAAACACTGACACCAAGTAACAAAGACATACACTGATACCCAGTAACACAGACACACACTTACACCAAGTAACACAGACATACACTGACACCAAGTAACACAGACACACACTGACACCCAGTAAAACAGACACACACTTACACCAAGTAACACAGACATACACTGACAACAAGTAACAAAGACAGACACTGATACCCAGTAACACAGACACACACTTACAACAAGTAACACAGACATACACTGACACCAAGTAACAAAGACATACAATGATTCCCAGGAACACAGACACACAATTACACCAAGTAACAAAGACACACACTCTCGACCAAGTAAAACAGACATACACTGACACCAAGTAACAAAGACATACACTTACACCAAGTAACAAAGACAGACAATTACACCAAGTATCAAAGACATACACTTACACCAAGTATTTTGACATACACTGACACTAAGTAACAAAGACATACACTGACACCATGTCACAAAGACATACACTGATACCAAGTAAAACAGACACACACTTACACCAAGTAACAATGACATACACTGACACCCAGTAACACAAACAAACACACACTGACACCCAGTAACACAGAGAAACACTAATAAACAGTAACAAAGACATACACTGACACCAAGTAACACAGTCACACACTGACACCCAGTAACAAAGACATACACTGACACCAAGTCACTAAGACATACACTGATACCAAGTCACAAAGACATACACTGATACACAGTAACACAGACACACACTGACACCAAGTAACAAATACATACAATGACACCAAGTAACAAAGACATACACTTACACCAAGTAACAAAGACATACACTGACACCAAGTAACAAAGACATACACTTACACCAAGTAACAGAGACAGACAATTACACCAAGTATCAAAGACATACACTTACACCAAGTATTTTGACATACACTGACACCAAGTAACAAAGACATACACTGACACCAAGTCACAAAGACATACACTGATACCAAGTAAAACAGACACACACTTACACCAAGTGACACAGACAAACACTGACACCAAGTAACAAAGACATACACTGATACCCAGTAACACAGACACACACTTACACCAAGTAACACAGACATACACTGACACCAAGAAACACAGACACACACTGACACCCAGTAAAACAGACACACACTTACACCAAGTAACACAGACATACACTGACAACAAGTAACAAAGACATACACTGATACCCAGTAACACAGACACACACTTACAACAAGTAACACAGACATACACTGACACCAAGTAACAAAGACATACAATGATTCCCAGGAACACAGACACACACTTACACCAAGTAACACAGACACACATTAAACCAAGTAACAAAGACATACACTAACACCAAGTAACACAGACATACACTGACACCAAGTAACAAAGACATACAATTACACCAAGTAACAAACACACACACTTACACCAAGTAACAAAGACAGACTCTGATACCAGTTAAAACAGACACACACTTACACCAAGTAACACAGACATACACTGACAACAAGTAACAAAGACATACACTGATACCCAGTAACACAGACACACACACACTGACACCCAGTAACACAGAGAAACACTAATAAACAGTAAATAAGACATACACTGACACCAAGTAACACAGTCACACACTGACACCCAGTAACAAAGACATACACTGACACCAAGTCACTAAGACATACACTGATACCAAGTCACAAAGACATACACTGATACACAGTAACACAGACACACACTGACACCAAGTAACAAATACATAGACTGACACCAAGTAACAAAGCCATACACTTACACCAAGTAACAAAGACAGACAATTACACCAAGTATCAAAGACATACACTTACACCAAGTATTTTGACATACACTGACACCAAGTAACAAAGACATACACTGACACCAAGTCACAAAGACATACACTGATACCCAGGAACACAGACACACACTGATACCCAGTAGCACTGAGACACACTGACACCCAGTAACAAAGACATACACTGATACCAAGTCAGAAAGACACACACTGACACCCAGTAACAAAGAAATACACTGATACCAATTACAGAGACATACACTGATACCCAGTAACACAGACACACACTGACACCAAGTAACAAAGACATACACTGACCCCCAGTAACACAGACACACAATTACACCAAGTAACAAATACAGACACTGATAACCAGTAACACAGACACACACTTTCATCAAGTAACAAAGACATACACTGACACCCAGTAACAAAGACATACACTGACACACAGTAACACAGACACACACGGACACCAAGTAACAAAGACACACACTTACACCAAGTAACACAGACACACACTGACACGCAGTAACACAGACACACACTTACACCAAGTAACAAAGACATACACTGACACCAAGTAGCAAAGACATACACTGATACCCAGTAACACAGGCACACTCGGACACCAAGTAACAAAGACACACACTTACACCAAGTAACACATACAGACACAGACACCCAGTAACACAGACACACACTTACATCAAGTGACACAGACATACTATGACACCAAGTAACAAAGACATACACAGATACCCAGTAACACAGACACACACTTACACCAAGTAACACAGACATACACTGACACCAAGTAACACAGACACACACTGACACCCAGTAAAACAGACACACACTTACACCAAGTAACACAGACATACACTGACACCAAGTAACAAAGACATACACTGATACCCAGTAACACAGACACACACTTACACCAAGTAACAGAGAGACACATTAAACCAAGTAACACAGACACACACTTACACCAAGTAACACAGACATACACTGACAACAAGTAACAAAGACATACACTGATACCCAGTAACACAGACACACACTTACAACAAGTAACACAGACATACACTGACACCAAGTAACAAAGACATACAATGATTCCCAGGAACACAGACACACAATTACACCAAGTAACAAAGACACACACTTCGACCAAGTAAAACAGACATACACTGACACCAAGTAACAAAGACATACACTTACACCAAGTAACAAAGACAGACAATTACACCAAGTATCAAAGACATACACTTACACCAAGTATTTTGACATACACTGACACTAAGTAACAAAGACATACACTGACACCAAGTCACAAAGACATACACTGATACCAAGTAAAACAGACACACACTTACACCAAGTAACAATGACATACACTGACACCCAGTAACACAAACAAACACACACTGACACCCAGTAACACAGAGAAACACTAATAAACAGTAACAAAGACATACACTGACACCAAGTAACACAGTCACACACTGACACCCAGTAACAAAGACATACACTGACACCAAGTCACTAAGACATACACTGATACCAAGTCACAAAGACATACACTGATACACAGTAACACAGACACACACTGACACCAATTAACAAATACATACAATGAAACCAAGTAACAAAGACATACACTTACACCAAGTAACAAAGACATACACTGACACCAAGTAACAAAGACATACACTTACACCAAGTAACAGAGACAGACAATTACACCAAGTATCAAAGACATACACTTACACCAAGTATTTTGACATACACTGACACCAAGTAACAAAGACATACACTGACACCAAGTCACAAAGACATACACTGATACCAAGTAAAACAGACACACACTTACACCAAGTGACACAGACAAACACTGACACCAAGTAACAAAGACATACACTGATACCCAGTAACACAGACACACACTTACACCAAGTAACACAGACATACACTGACACCAAGTAACACAGACACACACTGACACCCAGTAAAACAGACACACACTTACACCAAGTAACACAGACATACACTGACAACAAGTAACAAAGACATACACTGATACCCAGTAACACAGACACACACTTACAACAAGTAACACAGACATACACTGACACCAAGTAACAAAGACATACAATGATTCCCAGGAACACAGACACACACTTACACCAAGTAACACAGACACACATTAAACCAAGTAACAAAGACATACACTAACACCAAGTAACACAGACATACACTGACACCAAGTAACAAAGACATACAATTACACCAAGTAACAAAGACACACACTTACACCAAGTAACAAAGACAGACTCTGATACCCAGTAACACAGACACACACTTACACCAAGTAACACAGACATACACTGACAACAAGTAACAAAGACATACACTGATACCCAGTAACACAGACACACACACACTGACACCCAGTAACACAGAGAAACACTAATAAACAGTAAATAAGACATTCACTGACACCAAGTAACACAGTCACACACTGACACCCAGTAACAAAGACATACACTGACACCAAGTCACTAAGACATACACTGATACCAAGTCACAAAGACATACACTGATACACAGTAACACAGACACACACTGACACCAAGTAACAAATACATAGACTGACACCAAGTAACAAAGCCATACACTTACACCAAGTAACAAAGACAGACAATTACACCAAGTATCAAAGACATACACTTACACCAAGTATTTTGACATACACTGACACCAAGTAACAAAGACATACACTGACACCAAGTCACAAAGACATACACTGATACCCAGGAACACAGACACACACTGATACCCAGTAACACTGAGACACACTGACACCCAGTAACAAAGACATACACTGATACCAAGTCAGAAAGACACACACTGACACCCAGTAACAAAGAAATACACTGATACCAATTACAGAGACATACACTGATACCCAGTAACACAGACACACACTGACACCAAGTAACAAAGACATACACTGATCCCCAGTAACACAGACACACAATTACACCAAGTAACAAAGACAGACACTGATAACCAGTAACACAGACACACACTTTCATCAAGTAACAAAGACATACACTGACACCCAGTAACAAAGACATACACTGACACACAGTAACACAGACACACACGGACACCAAGTAACAAAGACACACACTTACACCAAGTAACACAGACACACACTGACACGCAGTAACACAGACACACACTTACACCAAGTAACAAAGACATACACTGACACCAAGTAGCAAAGACATACACTGATACCCAGTAACACAGGCACACTCGGACACCAAGTAACAAAGACACACACTTACACCAACTAACACATACAGACACAGACACCCAGTAACACAGACACACACTTACATCAAGTGACACAGACATACTATGACACCAAGTAACAAAGACATACACAGATACCCAGTAACACAGACACACACTTACACCAAGTAACACAGACATACACTGACACCAAGTAACACAGACACACACTGACACCCAGTAAAACAGACACACACTTACACCAAGTAACACAGACATACACTGACACCAAGTAACAAAGACATACACTGATACCCAGTAACACAGACACACACTTACACCAAGTAACACAGAGACACATTAAACCAAGTAACACAGACACACACTTACACCAAATAACACAGACATACACTGACACCAAGTAACAAAGACATACAATTACACCAAGTAACAAAGACACACACTTACACCAAGTAACAATGACATACACTGACACTCAGTAACACAAACAAACACACACTGACACCCAGTAACACAGAGAAACACTAATAAACTGTAACAAAGACATACACTGACACCAAGTAACACAGTCACACACTGACACCCAGTAACAAAGACATACACTGACACCAAGTCACTAAGACATACACTGATACCAAGTCACAAAGACATACACTGATACACAGTAACACAGACACACAGTGACACCAAGTAACAAATACATACAATTACACCAAGTAACAAAGACAGACAATTACACCAAGTAACAAAGACATCCACTTACACCAAATATTTTGACAAACACTGACACCAAGTAACAAAGACATTCACTGATACCCAGTAACACAGACACACACTTACACCAAGTAACAAAGGCATACACTGACACCAAGTCAAAAAGACACACACTGACACCCAGTAACAAAGACATACACTGACACCAAGTCACAAAGACATACACTGATACCCAGTAACACAGACACACACATACACCAAGTAACACAGCCAAATACTGACACCAAGTAACAAAGACATACACTGATACCCAGGAACACAGACACACACTTACCCCAAGTAACACAGACACACACTTACACCAAGTAACAAAGACATACACTTACACCAAGTAACACAGACATACACTGACACAAAGTAACAAAGACATACAATTACACCAAGTAACAAAGACACACACTTACACCAAGTAACACAGATATACACTGACACCCAGTAACAAAGACATGCACTGACACCCAGTAACACAGACACACACGGACACCAAGTAACAAAGACACACACTTACACCAAGTAACACAGACACACACTGACACCCAGTAACACAGACACACACTTACATCAAGTAACACAGACATACACTGACACCAAGTAACAAAGACATACACTGATACCCAGTAACACTGACACACACTTACACCAAGTAACACGGACATACACTGACACCAAGTAACAAAGACATACACTGATAACCAGGAACACAGACACACACATACACCAAGTAACACAGACACACACTTACACCAAGTAACAAAGACATACACTAACACCAAGTAACACAGACATACACTGACACCAAGAAACAAAGACATACAATTACTCCAAGTAACAAAGACACACACTTACACCAAGTAACAAAGACAGACACTGATACCCAGTAACACAGACACACACTTACACCAAGTAACAAAGACATACACTTACACCCAGTAACACAAACAAACACACACTGACACACAGTAACACAGAGAAACACTAATAAAAAGTAACAAAGACATACACTGACACCCATTGACACAGTCACACACTGACACCCAGTAACAAAGACATACACTGACACCAAGTCACAAAGACATACACTGATCCCCAGTAACACAGACACACACTGACACCAAGTAAAAAAGACAGACACTGACACCAAGTAACAAAGACATACACTTACACCAAGTAACAAAGACAGACAATTACACCAAGTAACAAAGACATCCACTTACACCAAATATTTTGACATACACTGACACCAAGTAACAAAGACATACACTGATACCCAGTAACACAGAAACACAATTAGACCAAGTAACAAAGACATACACTGACCCCTAGTCACAAAGACTCACACTGACACCCAGTAACAAAGACATGCACTGACACCAAGTCACAAAGACATACACTGATACCCAGTAACACAGACACACACTTACACCAAGTAACACAGACATACACTGACACCCAGCAACACAGACACACACTTACACCAAGTAAAAAAGACATTCACTGACACCCAGTAACAAAGACATGCACTGACACCCAGTAACACAGAAACACACGGAAACCAAGTAACAAAGACACAGACTTACACCAAGTAACGCAGACATACACTGACACCAAGTAACAAAGAAATACACTGATACCCAGGAACACAGACACACACTTACACCAAGTAACACAGTCACACACTTACACCAAGTAACAAATACATACACTTATACCAAGTAACACAGACATACACTGACACCAAGTAACAAAGACATACAATTACACCAAGTAACAAAGACACACACTTACACCAAGTTACAAAGACAGACACTGATACCCAGTAACACAGACACACAGTTACACCAAGTAACAAAGACATACACTGACACCCAGTAACACAAACAAACACACACTGACACCCAATAACACAGAGAAACACTAATAAACAGTAACACAGACATACACTGACACCAAGTAACACAGACACACACTGACACACAGTAACAAAGACATACACTGACACCAAGTCACAAAGACAAGCACTGATACCAAGTCACAAAGACATACACTGATACCCAGCAACACAGACACACACTTACACCAAGTAACACAGTCACACACTTACACCAAGTAACAAAGACATACACTTACACCCAGTAACACAGACACACACGGACACCAAGTAACAAAGTCACACACTTACACCAAGTAACACAGACACACACTGACACCCAGTAACACAAACAAACACACTGACACCCAGTAACACAGACACACACTGACACCAAGTAACAAAGACATGCACTGACACCCAGTAACACGGACACACACTGGGCGGCACAGTGGCGCAGTGGTTAGCACTGCAGCCTCACAGCTCCAGGGACCCGGGTTCGATTCCGGGTACTGCCTGTGCGGAGTTTGCAAGTTCTCCCTGTGTCTGCGTGGGTTTTATCCGGGTGCTCCGGTTTCCTACCCACATGCCAAAGACTTGCAGGTTGGTAGGTTAATTGGCCATTATAAATTGCCTCTAGTATAGGTAGGTGGTAGGTAAATATATAGGGACCGGTGCGGATGTTATTGGAATATGGGATTCGTGTAGGATTAGTATAAATGGTTGGTTAATGTTCGGCACAGACTCGGTGGGCCGAAGGGCCTGTTTCAGTGCTGTATCTCTAAACTAAACTAAATACTGACACCTAGTGTCACATACACACACTGACCCCCAGTAACAAAGACATACACTTACACCAAGTAACAAAGACACATACTTACACCAAGTAACACAGACATACACTGACACCAAGTAACAAAGACATACACTTACACCAAGTAACAAAGACACATACTGACACCAGGTAACACAGACATACACTGACACCAAATAACAAAGACATACACTTACACCAAGTAACAAAGACAGACAATTACACCAAGTAACAAAGACATACACTTACACCATGTAACAAAGACATACACTTACACCAAGTATTTTGACATACACTTGCACCAAGTATTTTGACATACACTGACCCCCAGTATCACAGACACACACTTCCACCAAGTAACAAAGACATACATTTGCACCAAGTAACAAAGACAAACACTGACACCCAGTAACACAAACAAACACACATAGACACCCAGTAACACAGAGAAACACTAATACACAGTAACACAGACATATACTGACACCCAGTAACAAAGACATACACTGACACCAAGTCACAAAGTCATACGCTGATACCAAGTCACAAAGACATACACTGATACCCCGTAACACAGACACACACTGACACCAAGTAACAAAGACATACACTGACACCAAGTAACAAAGACATACAATTACACCAAGTAACAAAGACATACACATACACCAAGTATTTTGACATACACTGACACCAAGTAACAAAGACATACACTGACACCCAGTAACACAGACACACACTTACACCAAGTAACAAAGACATACTCTGACACCAAGTCACAAAGACACACACTGACACCCAGTAACAAAGACATACACTGACACCAAGTCACAAAGACATACACTGACACCAAGTCACAAAGACACACACTGACACCCAGTAACAAAGACATACACTGACACCAAGTCACAAAGACATACACTGATACCCAGTAACAAAGACAGACACTGATACCCAGTAACACAGACGCACACTGACACCAAGTAACAAAGACATAGACTTACACCTAGTAACACAGACATACACTTACACCAAGTATTTTGACAAACACTTACACCAAGTAACAAAGACACACACTGACACCCAGTAGCAAAGACATACTCTGACACCCAGTAACAAAGACATACACTGACACCCAGTAACACAGACACACACGGACACCAAGTAACAAAGACACACACTTACACCAAGTAACACAGACACACACTGACACCCAGTAACACAAACAAACACACTGACACCCAGTACCACAGACACACACTGACACCAAGTAACAAAGACATACACTGACATCAAGTAACACAGACACACACAGGGCGTCACAGCTCCAGGGACCCGGGTTCGATTCTGGGTACTGCCTGTGCGGAGTTTGCAAGTTCTCCCTGTGTCTGCGTGGGTTTTATCCGGGTGCTCCGGTTTCCTACCCACATGCCAAAGACTTGCAGGTTGGTAGGTTAATTGGCCATTATAAATTGCCCCTAGTATAGGTAGGTGGTAGGGAAATATATAGGGACCGGTGGGGATGTTATTGGAATATGGGATTCGTGTAGGATTAGTATAAATGGTTGGTTAATGGTCGGCACAGACTCGGTGGGCCGAAGGGCCTGTTTCAGTGCTGTATCTCGAAACTAAACTAAATACTGACACCTAGTGTCACATGCACACATTGAACCCCAGTAACAAAGACATACAATTACACCAAGTAACAAAGACACATCCTTACACCAAGTAACACAGACATACACTGACACCAAGTAACAAAGACATACACTTACACCAAGTAACAAAGACACATACTTACACCAAGTAACACAGACATACACTGACACCAAGTAACAAAGACATACACTTACACCAAGTAACAAAGACATACACTTACACCAAGTATTTTGACATACACTGACAACCAGCAACTAAGACACACAATGACACCAAGTCACAAACACATACACTGACCCCCAGTAACACAGACACACACTTCCACCAAGTAACAAAGACATACACTTGCACCAAGTAACAAAGACATGCACTGACAACCAGTAATTAAGACATACAATAACACCAAGTCACAAACACATAAACTGACACCAAGTAGCAAAGACATACACTTACACCAAGGAACAAAGACATACACTGACACCCAGTAACAAAGAAGTCCACTGACAACAAGCGACTAACACATACACTGACACCAAGTAACAATGACATACACTTGCACCAAGTAACAAAGACAGACACTGACACCCAGGAACACAGACACACATTGACACAAAGTAACAAAGACACACACTTACACCAAGTAACAAAGACATTCACTGACACCAAGGAACAAAGACAGACAATTACACCAAGTAACAAAGACATACACTTACACCAAGTAACACAGACATGCACTGACACCAAGTAACAAAGACATTCACTTATACCCAGTAACACAGACACACACTTACACCAAGTAACAAAGACATTCACTGACACCAAGTCACAAAGACACACACTGACACCCAGTAACAAAGACATACACTGACACCAAGTAACAAAGACATACACTGATACCCAGCAACACAGACAAACACTTACACCAAGTAACAAAGACATACACTGACACCAAGTCACAAAGACACACACTGACATCCAGTAACAAAGACATACACTGACACCAAGTAACAAAGACATACACTGATACCCAGCAACACAGACATACACTTACAGCACGTAACAAAGACATACACTGACTCCCAGGAACACAGACACACACTGACACCATGTAACAAAGACACACACTTACACCAAGTAACACAGACATACACTGACACGAAGTAACAAAGACAGACTATTACACCAAGTAATAAATACATACACCTACACCAAGTATGTTGACATTCACTGACACCAAGTAACAAAGACATACACTGATACCCAGTAACACAGACACACACTTACACCAAGTAACAAAGACATACACTGACACCAAGTCACAAAGACACACACTGACACCCAGTAACAAAGACATACACTGACACCCAGTAACACAGACACACACTTACACCAAGTAACAAAGACATACACTGACACCCAGTAACAAAGACATACACTGACACCCAGTAACACAGACACACACGGACACCAAGTAACAAAGACACACACTAACACCAAGTAACACAGACACACACTGACACCCAGTAACACAAACAAACACACTGACACCCAGTAACACAGACACACACTGACACCAAGTAACAAAGACATACACTGACATCAAGTAACACAGACACACACAGGGCGTCACAGCTCCAGGGACCCGGGTTCGATTCTGGGTACTGCCTGTGCGGAGTTTGCAAGTTCTCCCTGTGTCTGCGTGGGTTTTATCCGGGTGCTCCGGTTTCCTACCCACATGCCAAAGACTTGCAGGTTGGTAGGTTAATTGGCCATTATAAATTGCCCCTAGTATAGGTAGGTGGTAGGGAAATATATAGGGACCGGTGGGGATGTTATTGGAATATGGGATTCGTGTAGGATTAGTATAAATGGTTGGTTAATGGTCGGCACAGACTCGGTGGGCCGAAGGGCCTGTTTCAGTGCTGTATCTCGAAACTAAACTAAATACTGACACCTAGTGTCACATGCACACACTGAACCCCAGTAACAAAGACATACAATTACACCAAGTAACAAAGACACATCCTTACACCAAGTAACACAGATATACACTTACACCAAGTAACACAGACATACACTGACACCAAGTAACAACGACATACACTTACACCAAGTAACAAAGACAGACAATTACACCAAGTAACAAAGACATACACTTACACCAAGTAACAAAGCCATACACTTACACCAAGTATTTTGACATACACTTGCACCAAGTATTTTGGCATACACTGACACCCAGCAACTAAGACACACAATGACACCAAGTCACAAACACATACACTGACCCCCAGTAACACAGACACACACTTCCACCAAGTAACAAAGACATACACTTGCACCAAGTAACAAAGACATGCACTGACAACCAGTAATTAAGACATACAATAACACCAAGTCACAAACACATAAACTGACACCAAGTAGCAAAGACATACACTTCCACCAAGGAACAAAGACATACACTGACACCCAGTAACAAAGAAGTCCACTGACAACAAGTGACTAACACATACACTGACACCAAGTAACAATGACATACACTTGCACCAAGTAACAAAGACAAACACTGACACCCAGGAACACAGACACACATTGACACAAAGTAACAAAGACACAGACTTACACCAAGTAACAAAGACATTCACTGACACCAAGGAACAAAGACAGACAATTACACCAAGTAACAAAGACATACACTTACACCAAGTATTTTGACATGCACTGACATCAAGTAACAAAGACATTCACTTATACCCAGTAACACAGACACACACTTACACCAAGTAACAAAGACATTCACTGACACCAAGTCACAAAGACACACACTGACACCCAGTAACACAGGCACACACTGACACCAAGTAACACAGACACACACTGACACCCAGTAAAAAAGACATACACTGACACCAAGTCACAAAGACATACACTGATACAAAGTCACAAAGACATACACTGATACCCAGTAACACAGACACACACTTACACCAAGTAACAAAGACATACACTGACACCAAGTCACAAAGACATACACTGATACCCAGTAACAAAGACATACACTGATACCCAGTAACACAGACACACACTGATACCCAGTAACACAGAAACACACTTACACCAAGTAACAAAGACATACACTGACACCAAGTCACAAAGACAAACACTGACACCAAGTAACAAAGACATACACTGACACCAAATATTTTGACATACACTGACACCAAGTAACAAAGACATTCACTGATACCCAGTAACACAGACACACACTTACACCAAGTAACAAAGACATACACTGACACCAAGTCAAAAAGACACAAACTGACACCCAGTAACAAAGACATACACTGACACCAAGTCACAAAGACATACACTGATACCCCGTAACACAGACACACACATACACCAAGTAACACAGACAAACACTGACACCAAGTCACAAAGACATACACTGATACCCAGGAACACAGACACGCACTTACCCCAAGTAACACAGACACACACTTACACTAAGTAACAAAGACATACACTTACACCAAGTAACACAGACATACACTGACACTAAGTAACAAAGACATACAATTACACCAAGTAACAAAGACACACACTTACACCAAGTAACACAGATATACACTGACACCAAGTAACAAAGACATGCACTGACACCCAGTAACACAGACACACACGTACACCAAGTAATAAAGACACACACTTACACCAAGTAACACAGACACACACTGACCCCCAGTAACACAGACACACACTTACATCCAGTAACACAGACATACACTGACACCAAGTAACAAAGACATACACTGATACCCAGTAACACTGACACACACTTACACCAAGTAACACGGACATACACTGACACCAAGTAACAAAGACATACACTGATACCCAGGAACACAGACACACACTTACACCAAGTAACACAGACACACACTTACACCAAGTAACAAATACATACACTGACAACCAGTAATTAAGACATACAATAACACCAAGTCACAAACACATAAACTGACACCAATTAGCAAAGACATACAGTTACACCAAGGAACAAAGACATACACTGACACCCAGTAACAAAGAAGTCCACTGACAACAAGTGACTAACACATACACTGACACCAAGTAACAATGACATACACTTGCACCAAGTAACAAAGACAAACACTGACACCCAGGAACACAGACACACATTGACACAAAGTAACAAAGACACAGACTTACACCAAGTAACAAAGACATTCACTGACACCAAGGAACAAAGACAGACAATTACACCAAGTAACAAAGACATACACTTACACCAAGTATTTTGACATGCACTGACATCAAGTAACAAAGACATTCACTTATACCCAGTAACACAGACACACACTTACACCAAGTAACAAAGACATTCACTGACACCAAGTCACAAAGACACACACTGACACCCAGTAACACAGGCACACACTGACACCAAGTAACACAGACACACACTGACACCCAGTAAAAAAGACATACACTGACACCAAGTCACAAAGACATACACTGATACCAAGTCACAAAGACATACACTGATACCCAGTAACACAGACACACACTTACACCAAGTAACAAAGACATACACTGACACCAAGTCACAAAGACATACACTGATACCCAGTAACAAAGACATACACTGATACCCAGTAACACAGACACACACTGATACCCAGTAACACAGAAACACACTTACACCAAGTAACAAAGACATACACTGACACCAAGTCACAAAGACACACACTGACACCAAGTAACAAAGACATACACTGACACCAAATATTTTGACATACACTGACACCAAGTAACAAAGACATTCACTGATACCCAGTAACACAGACACACACTTACACCAAGTAACAAAGACATACACTGACACCAAGTCAAAAAGACACAAACTGACACCCAGTAACAAAGACATACACTGACACTAAGTCACAAAGACATACACTGATACCCCGTAACACAGACACACACATACACCAAGTAACACAGACAAACACTGACACCAAGTCACAAAGACATACACTGATACCCAGGAACACAGACACGCACTTACCCCAAGTAACACAGACACACACTTACACTAAGTAACAAAGACATACACTTACACCAAGTAACACAGACATACACTGACACTAAGTAACAAAGACATACAATTACAACAAGTAACAAAGACACACACTTACACCAAGTAACACAGATATACACTGACACCAAGTAACAAAGACATGCACTGACACCCAGTAACACAGACACACACGGACACCAAGTAATAAAGACACACACTTATACCAAGTAACACAGACACACACTGACACCCAGTAACACAGACACACACTTACATCAAGTAACACAGACATACACTGACACCAAGTAACAAAGACATACACTGATACCCAGTAACATTGACACACACTTACACCAAGTAACACGGACATCCACTGACACCAAGTAACAAAGACATACACTGATACCCAGGAACACAGACAAACACTTACACCAAGTAACACAGACACACACTTACACCAAGTAACAAATACATACACTAACACCAAGTAACACAGACATACACTGACACCAAGAAACAAAGACAAACAATTACACCAAGTAACAAAGACACACACTTACACCAAGTAACAAAGACAGACACTGATACCCAGTAACACAGACACACACTTACACCAAGTAACAAAGACATACACTTACACCCAGTAACACAAACAAACACACACTGACACACAGTAACACAGAGAAACACTAATAAAAAGTAACAAAGACATGCACTGACACCAATTAACACAGTCACACACTGACATCCAGTAACAAAGACATACACAGACACCAAGTCACAAAGACATACACTGATACCCAGTAACACAGACACACACTGACACCAAGTAAAAAAGACATACACTGACGCCAAGTAACAAAGACATACACTTACACCAAGTAACAAAGACAGACAATTACACAAAGTAACAAAGACATCCACTTACACCAAATATTTTGACATACACTGACACCAAGTAACAAAGACATACACTGATACCCAGTAACACAGACACACACTTAGACCACGTAACAAAGACATCCACTGACCCCAAGTCACAAAGACACACACTGACACCCAGTAACAAAGACATGCACTGACACCAAGTCACAAAGACATACACAGATACCCAGTAACAGAGACACACACTTACACCAAGTAACAAATACATTCACTGACACCCAGTAACATCGACATACACTGACACCCAGTAACACAGACACACACTGACACCAAGTAACAAAGACACAGACTTACACCAAGTAACACAGACATACACTGACACCAAGTAACAAAGACATACACTGATACCCAGGAACACAGACGCACACTTACACCAAGTAACACAGTCACACACTTACACCAAGTAACAAAGACATGCACTTACACCAAGTAACACAGACATACACTGACACCAAATAACAAAGACGTACAATTACACCAAATAACAATGACACACACTTACACCAAGTAACAAAGACAGACACTGATACCCAGTAACACAGACACACACTTACACCAAGTAACAAAGACATACACTGACACCCAGTAACACAAACAAACACACACTGACACCCAGGAACACAGAGAAACACTAATAAACAGTAACACAGACATACACTGACACCAAGTAACACAGACACACACTAACACACAGTAACAAAGACATACACTGACACCAAGTCACAAAGACAAGCACTGACACCAAGTAACAAAGACATACAATTACACCAAGTAACAAAGACACACACTTACACCAAGTAACAAAGATAGACACTGATACCCTGCAACACAGACACACACTTACACCAAGGAACACAGTCACACACTTACACCAAGTAACAAAGACATACACTTACACCAAGTAACACAGACATGCACTGACACCAAGTAACAAAGACATACACTTACACCAAGTAACACAGACATGCACTGACACCAAGTAACAAAGACATACAATTACACCAAGTAACAAAGACACACACGTACACCAAGTAACAAAGACATACACTGACACCCAGTAACACAAACAAACGCACACTGACACACAGTAACACAGAGAAACACTAATAAAAAGTAACAAAGACATACACTGACACCAATTAACACAGTCACACACTGACACCCAGTAACAAAGACATACACTGACACCAAGTAACACAGTCATACACTGACACCAAGTAACAAAGACATACACTGATTCCCCGTAACACAGACACACACTTACACCAAGTAACACAGACACACTCTTACACCAAGTAACAAAGACATACACTTACACCAAGTAACACTGACATCCACTGACACCAAGTAACAAAGACATACAATTACACCAAGTAACAAAGACACACACTTACACCAAGTAACTCAGATAACACTGACACAAAGTAACAAAGACATGCACTGACACACAGTAACACAGACACACACGGACACCAAGTAACAAAGACACACACTTACACCAAGTAACACAGACATACACTGACACCCAGTAACACAGACACACACTTACAACAAGTAACACAGACATACACTGACACCAAGTAACAAAGACGTACACTGATACCCAGGAACACAGACACACACTTACACCAAGTAACACAGTCACACACTTACACCAATTAACAAAGACATACAATTACACCAAGTAACAAAGACAAACACTTACACCAAGTAACAAAGACAGACACTGATACCCAGTAACACAGACACACACTTACACCAAGTAACAAAGACATACACTGACACCCAGTAACACAAACAAACACACATTGACACCCAGTAACACAGAGAAACACTAATAAACAGTAACACAGACATGTACTGACACCAAGTAACACAGACGCACACTGACACCCAGTAACAAAGACATACACTGACACCAGGTCACAAAGTCATACACTGATACCAAGTCACAAAGACATACACTGGTACCCAGTAACACAGACACACACTGACACAAAGTAACAAAGACATACACTGACACCAAGTCACAAAGACACACACTGACACCCAGTAACAAAGACATACACTGACACCCAGTAACACAGACACACACTTACACCAAGTAACAAAGACATACACTGATACCAAGTCACAAAGACATACACTGATACCCAGTAACACAGACACACACTGACACAAATTAACAAAGACATACACTTACACCAAGTAACACAGACATGCACTGACACCAGGTCACAAAGTCATACACTGATACCAAGTCACAAAGACATACACTGATACCCAGTAACACAGACACACACTGACACAAAGTAACAAAGACATACACTGACGCCAAGTCACAAAGACACACACTGACACCCAGTAACAAAGACAGACACTGATACCCAGTAACACAGACGCACACTTACACCAAGTAACAAAGACATAGACTTACACCAAATAACACAGACATACACTTACACCAAGTATTTTGACATACACTTACACCAAGTAACAAAGACATACACTGACACCCAGTAACAAAGACATTCACTGACAACAAGTCACAAACACATACACTGACACCAAGTAACAAAGACATACACTTACACCAAGTAACAAAGACATACACTGACACCCAGGAACACAGACACACACTGACACCAAGTAACAAAGACACACAATTACACCAAGTAACACAGACATACACTGACACGAAGTAACAAAGACAGACTATTACACCAAGTAATAAATACATACACCTTTCTTTCTTTTGGGCCTCCTTATCTCGAGAGACAATGGATACGCGCCTGGAGGAGGTCAGTGGTTTGTGAAGCAGCGCCTGGAGAGGCTATAAATGCCAATTCTGGAGTGACAGGCTCTTCCACAGGTGCTGCAGAGAAATTTGTTTGTTGGGGCTGTTGCACAGTTGGCTCTCCCCTTGCGCCTCTGTCTTTTTTTCCTGCCAACTACTAAGTCTCTTCGACTCGCCACAATTTAGCCCTGTCTTTATGGCTGCCCGCCAGCTCTGGCGAATGCTGGCAACTGACTCCCACGACTTGTGATCAATGTCACACGATTTCATGTCTCGTTTGCAGACGTCTTTATAACGGAGACATGGACGGCCGGTGGGTCTGATACCAGTGGCGAGCTCGCTGTACAATGTGTCTTTGGGGATCCTGCCATCTTCCATGCGGCTCACATGGCCAAGCCATCTCAAGCGCCGCTGACTCAGTAGTGTGTATAAGCTGGGGGTGTTGGCCGCTTCAAGGACTTCTGTGTTGGAGATATAGTCCTGCCACCTGATGCCAAGTATTCTCCGAAGGCAGCGAAGATGGAATGAATTGAGACGTCGCTCTTGGCTGGCATACGTTGTCCAGGCCTCACTGCCGCAGAGCAAGGTACTGAGGACACAGGCCTGATACACTCGGACTTTTGTGTTCCGTGTCAGTGCGCCATTTTCCCACACTCTCTTGGCCAGTCTGGACATAGCAGTGGAAGCCTTACCCATGCGCTTGTTGATTTCTGCATCTAGAGACAGGTTACTGGTGATAGTTGAGCCTAGGTAGGTGAACTCTTGAACCACTTCCAGAGCGTGGTCGCCAATATTGATGGATGGAGCATTTCTGACATCCTACCCCATGATGTTCTTTTTTTTGAGGCTGATGGTTAGGCCAAATTCATTGCAGGCAGACGCAAACCTGTCGATGAGACTCTGCAGGCATTCTTCAGTGTGAGATGTTAAAGCAGCATCGTCAGCAAAGAGGAGTTCTCTGATGAGGACTTTCCGTACTTTGGACTTCGCTCTTAGACGGGCAAGGTTGAACAACCCTCCCCCTGATCTTGTGTGGAGGAAAATTCCTTCTTCAGAGGATTTGAACGCATGTGAAAGCAGCAGGGAGAAGAAAATCCCAAAAAGTGTGGGTGCGAGAACACAGCCCTGTTTCACACCACTCAGGATCGGAAAGGGCTCTGATGAGGAGCCACCATGTTGAAGTGTGCCTCTCATATTGTCATGGAATGAGGTGATGATACTTAGTAGCTTTGGTGGACATCCGATCTTTTCTAGTAGTCTGAAGAGACCACGTCTGCTGACGAGGTCAAAGGCTTTGGTGACATCAATGAAAGCAATGTCGAGGGGCATCTGTTGTTCACGGCATTTCTCCTGTATCTGACGAAGGGAGAACAGCATGTCAATAGTCGATCTCTCTGCACGAAAGCCACACTGTGCCTCAGGGTAGACGCGCTCGGCCAGCTTCTGGAGCCTGTTCAGAGCGACTCGAGCAAAGACTTTCCCCACTATGCTGAGCAGGGAGATTCCACGGTAGTTGTTGCAGTCACCGCGGTCACCTTTGTTTTTATAGAGGGTGATGATGTTGGCATCGCGCATGTCCTGGGGTACTGCTCCCTCGTCCCAGCACAGGCATAGCAGTTCATGTAGTGCTGAGAGTATAGCAGGCTTGGCACTCTTGATTATTTCAGGGGTAATGCTGTCCTTCCCAGGGGCTTTTCCGCTGGCTAGGGAATCAATGGCATCACTGACTTCCAATTTGGTTGGCTGTATCTCCAGCTCATCCATGACTGGTAGAGGCTGGGCTGCATTGAGGGCAGTCTCAGTGACAGCATTCTCCCTGGAGTACAGCAAGTATTTTGACATACACTGACACCAAGTGACAAAGACATACACTTACACCAAGTAACAAAGACATACACTGACACCAAGTCACAAAGACACACACTGACACCCAGTAACACAGACACACACTTACACCAAGTAACAAAGACATACACTGACACCAAGTCACAAAGACACACACTGACAACCAGTAACAAAGACATACACTGACACCGAGTCACAAAGACATACACTGATACCCAGTAACAAAGACATACACTGATACCCAGTAACACAGACACACACTTACACCAGGTAACAAACAAATCCACTGACAACAAGTCACTAACACCTACACTGGCACCAAGTAACAAAGACATACACTGATACCCAGTAACACAGACACACACTTAGACCACGTAACAAAGACATCCACTGACCCCAAGTCACAAAGACACACACTGACACCCAGTAACAAAGACATGCACTGACACCAAGTTACAAAGACATACACAGATACCCAGTAACAGAGACACACACTTACACCAAGTAACAAATACATTCACTGACACCCAGTAACATCGACATACACTGACACCCAGTAACACAGACACACACTGACACCAAGTAACAAAGACACAGACTTACACCAAGTAACACAGACATACACTGACACCAAGTAACAAAGACATACACTGATACCCAGGAACACAGACGCACACTTACACCAAGTAACACAGTCACACACTTACACCAAGTAACAAAGACATGCACTTACACCAAGTAACACAGACATACACTGACACCAAATAACAAAGACATACAATTACACCAAATAACAAAGACACACACTTACACCAAGTAACAAAGACAGACACTGATACCCAGTAACACAGACACACACTTACACCAAGTAACAAAGACATACACTGACACCCAGTAACACAAACAAACACACACTGACACACAGGAACACAGAGAAACACTAATAAACAGTAACACAGACATACACTGACACCAAGTAACACAGACACACACTAACACACAGTAACAAAGACATACACTGACACCAAGTCACAAAGACAAGCACTGACACCAAGTAACAAAGACATACAATTACACCAAGTAACAAAGACACACACTTACACCAAGTAACAAAGACAGACACTGATACCCGGCAACACAGACACACACTTACACCAAGGAACACAGTCACACACTTACACCAAGTAACAAAGACATACACTTACACCAAGTAACACAGACATGCACTGACACCAAGTAACAAAGACATACACTTACACCAAGTAACACAGACATGCACTGACACCAAGTAACAAAGACATACAATTACACCACGTAACAAAGACACACACGTACACCAAGTAACAAAGACATACACTGACACCCAGTAACACAAACAAACGCACACTGACACACAGTAACACAGAGAAACACTAATAAAAAGTAACAAAGACATACACTGACACCAATTAACACAGTCACACACTGACACCCAGTAACAAAGACATACACTGACACCAAGTAACACAGTCATACACTGACACCAAGTAACAAAGACATACACTGATTCCCCGTAACACAGACACACACTTACACCAAGTAACACAGACACACTCTTACACCAAGTAACAAAGACATACACTTACACCAAGTAACACTGACATCCACTGACACCAAGTAACAAAGACATACAATTACACCAAGTAACAAAGACACACACTTACACCAAGTAACTCAGATAACACTGACACAAAGTAACAAAGACATGCACTGACACACAGTAACACAGACACACACGGACACCAAGTAACAAAGACACAAACTTACACCAAGTAACACAGACATACACTGACACCCAGTAACACAGACACACACTTACAACAAGTAACACAGACATACACTGACACCAAGTAACAAAGACGTACACTGATACCCAGGAACACAGACACACACTTACACCAAGTAACACAGTCACACACTTACACCAATTAACAAAGACATACAATTACACCAAGTAACAAAGACAAACACTTACACCAAGTAACAAAGACAGACACTGATACCCAGTAACACAGACACACACTTACACCAAGTAACAAAGACATACACTGACACCCAGTAACACAAACAAACACACATTGACACCCAGTAACACAGAGAAACACTAATAAACAGTAACACAGACATGTACTGACACCAAGTAACACAGACGCACACTGACACCCAGTAACAAAGACATACACTGACACCAGGTCACAAAGTCATACACTGATACCAAGTCACAAAGACATACACTGATACCCAGTAACACAGACACACACTGACACAAAGTAACAAAGACATACACTGACACCAAGTCACAAAGACACACACTGACACCCAGTAACAAAGACATACACTGACACCCAGTAACACAGACACACACTTACACCAAGTAACAAAGACATACACTGATACCAAGTCACAAAGACATACACTGATACCCAGTAACACAGACACACACTGACACAAATTAACAAAGACATACACTTACACCAAGAAACACAGACATGCACTGACACCAGGTCACAAAGTCATACACTGATACCAAGTCACAAAGACATACACTGATACCCAGTAACACAGACACACACTGACACAAAGTAACAAAGACATACACTGACACCAAGTCACAAAGACACACACTGACACCCAGTAACAAAGACATACACTGACACCCAGTAACACAGACACACACTTATACCAAGTAACAAAGACATACACTGACACCAAGTCACAAAGACACACACTGACACACAGTAACAAAGACATACACTGACACCAAGTCACAAAGACATACACTGACACCAAGTCACAAAGACACACACTGACACCCAGTAACAAAGGCATACACTGACACCAAGTCACCAAGACATACACTGATACCCAGTAACAAAGACAGACACTGATACCCAGTAACACAGACGCACACTTACACCAAGTAACAAAGACATAGACTTACACCAAATAACACAGACATACACTCTCACCAAGTATTTTGACATACACTTACACCAAGTAACAAAGACATACACTGACACCCAGTAACAAAGACATTCACTGACAACAAGTCACAAACACATACACTGACACCAAGTAACAAAGACATACACTTACACCAAGTAACAAAGACATACACTGACACCCAGGAACACAGACACACACTGACACCAAGTAACAAAGACACACAATTACACCAAGTAACACAGACATACACTGACACGAAGTAACAAAGACAGACTATTACACCAAGTAATAAATACATACACCTTTCTTTCTTTTGGGCCTCCTTATCTCGAGAGACAATGGGTACGCGCCTGGAGGAGGTCAGTGGTTTGTGAAGCAGCGCCTGGAGAGGCTATAAATGCCAATTCTGGAGTGACAGGCTCTTCCACAGGTGCTGCAGAGAAATTTGTTTGTTGGGGCTGTTGCACAGTTGGCTGTCCCCTTGCGCCTCTGTCTTTTTTCCTGCCAACTACTAAGTCTCTTCGACTCGCCACAATTTAGCCCTGTCTTTATGGCTGCCCGCCAGCTCTGGCGAATGCTGGCAACTGACTCCCACGACTTGTGATCAATGTCACACAATTTCATGTCTCGTTTGCAGACGTCTTTATAACGGAGACATGGACGGCCGGTGGGTCTGATACCAGTGGCGAGCTCGCTGTACAATGTGTCTTTGGGGATCCTGCCATCTTCCATGTGGCTCACATGGCCAAGCCATCTCAAGCGCCGCTGACTCAGTAGTGTGTATAAGCTGGGGGTGTTGGCCGGTTCAAGGACTTCTGTGTTGGAGATATAGTCCTGCCACCTGATCCCAAGTATTCTCCGAAGGCAGCGAAGATGGAATGAATTGAGACGTCGCTCTTGGCTGGCATACGTTGTCCAGGCCTCACTGCCGTAGAGCAAGGTACTGAGGACACGGGCCTGATACACTCGGACTTTTGTGTTCCGTGTCAGTGCGCCATTTTCCCACACTCTCTTGGCCAGTCTGGACATAGCAGTGGAAGCCTTACCCATGCGCTTGTTGATTTCTGCATCTAGAGACAGGTTACTGGTGATAGTTGAGCCTAGGTAGGTGAACTCTTGAACCACTTCCAGAGCGTGGTCGCCAATATTGATGGATGGAGCATTTCTGACATCCTACCCCATGATGTTCTTTTTTTTGAGGCTGATGGTTAGGCCAAATTCATTGCAGGCAGACGCAAACCTGTCGATGAGACTCTGCAGGCATTCTTCAGTGTGAGATGTTAAAGCAGCATCGTCAGCAAAGAGGAGTTCTCTGATGAGGACTTTCCGTACTTTGGACTTCGCTCTTAGACGGGCAAGGTTGAACAACCTTCCCCCTGATCTTGTGTGGAGGAAAATTCCTTCTTCAGAGGATTTGAACGCATGTGAAAGCAGCAGGGAGAAGAAAATCCCAAAAAGTGTGGGTGCGAGAACACAGCCCTGTTTCACACCACTCAGGATCGGAAAGGGCTCTGATGAGGAGCCACCATGTTGAAGTGTGCCTCTCATATTGTCATGGAATGAGGTGATGATACTTAGTAGCTTTGGTGGACATCCGATCTTTTCTAGTAGTCTGAAGAGACCACGTCTGCTGACGAGGTCAAAGGCTTTGGTGACATCAATGAAAGCAATGTCGAGGGGCATCTGTTGTTCACGGCATTTCTCCTGTATCTGACGAAGGGAGAACAGCATGTCAATAGTCGATCTCTCTGCACGAAAGCCACACTGTGCCTCAGGGTAGACGCGCTCGGCCAGCTTCTGGAGCCTGTTCAGAGCGACTCGAGCAAAGACTTTCCCCACTATGCTGAGCAGGGAGATTCCACGGTAGTTGTTGCAGTCACCGCGGTCACCTTTGTTTTTATAGAGGGTGATGATGTTGGCATCGCGCATGTCCTGGGGTACTGCTCCCTCGTCCCAGCACAGGCATAGCAGTTCATGTAGTGCTGAGAGTATAGCAGGCTTGGCACTCTTGATTATTTCAGGGGTAATGCTGTCCTTCCCAGGGGCTTTTCCGCTGGCTAGGGAATCAATGGCATCACTGACTTCCAATTTGGTTGGCTGTATGTCCAGCTCATCCATGACTGGTAGAGGCTGGGCTGCATTGAGGGCAGTCTCAGAGACAGCATTCTCCCTGGAGTACAGCAAGTATTTTGACATACACTGACACCAAGTGACAAAGACATACACTTACACCAAGTAACAAAGACATACACTGACACCAAGTCACAAAGACACACACTGACACCCAGTAACACAGACACACACTTACACCAAGTAACAAAGACATACACTGACACCAAGTCACAAAGACACACACTGACAACCAGTAACAAAGACATACACTGACACCGAGTCACAAAGACATACACTGATACCCAGTAACAAAGACATACACTGATACCCAGTAACACAGACACACACTTACACCAGGTAACAAACAAATCCACTGACAACAAGTCACTAACACCTACACTGGCACCAAGTAACAAAGACATACACTTGCACCAAGTAACAAAGACATACACTTACACCAAGTAACAAAGACATACACTGATACCCAGTAACACAGACACACACTTACACCAAGTAACAAAGACATACACTGATACCAAGTAACAAAGACATACACTGACACCCAGTAACACAGAAACACACGGACACCAAGTAACAAAGACACACACTTACACCAAGTAACACAGACACACACTGAAACCCAGTAACACAGACACACACGGACACCAAGTAACAAAGACACACACTTACACCAAGTAACACAGACACACACTGACACCCAGTAACACAAACAAACACACTGACACCCAGTAACACAGACACACACTGACACCAAGTAACAAAGACATACACTGACATCAAGTAACACAGACACACACTGGGCGGCACAGTGGCGCAGTGGTTCGCACTGCAGCCTCACAGCTCCATGGACCCGGTTTCGATTCTGGGTACTGCCTGTGCGGAGTTTGCAAGTTCTCCCTGTGTCTGCGTGGGTTTTCTCCGGGTGCTCCGGTTTCCTCCCACATGCCAAAGACTTGCAGGTTGGTAGGTTAATTGGCCATTATAAATTGCCCCTAGTATAGGTAGGTGGCAGGGAAATATATAGGGACCGGTGGGGATGTTATTGGAATATGGGATTCGTGTAGGATTTGTATAAATGGTTGGTTAATGGTCGGCACAGACTCGGTGGTCCGAAGGGCCTGTTTCAGTGCTGTATCTCTAAACTAAACTAAATACTGACACCTAGTGTCACATACACACACTGACCCCCAGTAACAAAGACATACACTTACACCAAGTAACAAAGACACATACTTACACCAAGTAACACAGACATACACTGACACCAAGTAACAAAGACATACACTTACACCAAGTAACAAAGACACATACTTACACCAAGTAACACAGACATACACTGACACCAAGTAACAAAGACATACACTTACACCAAGTAACAAAGACAGACAATTACAGCAAGTAACAAAGACATACACTTACACCAAGTATTTTGACATACACTTGCAACAAGTAACAAAGACATACACTGACAACCAGTAACTAAGACATACAATGACACCAAGTCACAAACACATACACTGACACCAAGTAACAAAGACATACACTGACACCAAGTAACAAAGGCATACACTGACACCCAGTAACAAAGAAATGCACTGACAACAAGTCACTAACACATACACTGGCACCAAGTAACAAAGACATACACTTGCACCAAGTGACAAAGACATACACTGACACCCAGGAACACAGACACACATTGACACAAAGTAACAAAGACACACACTTACACCAAGTAACAAAGACACACACACACCAAGTATTTTGACACACACTTACACAAAGTCACAAAGACACACACTGACACCCAGTAACACAGACACACACTGACACCCAGTAAAAAAGACATGCACTGACACCCAGTAAAAAAGACATACACTGATACCAAGTCACAAAGACATAATCTGATACCCAGTAACACAGACACACACTTACACCAAGTAACAAAGACATACACTGACACCAAGTCACAAAGACATACACTCATACCCAGTAACAAAGACATACACTGATACCCAGTAACACAGACACACACTGATACCCAGTAACACAGACACACACTTACACCAAGTAACAAAGACATACACTGACACCAAGTCACAAAGACACAAACTGACACCAAGTAACAAGGACATACACTGACAACCAGTAACAAAGACATCCACTGACAACAAGTAACAAAGACATACACTTACACCAAGTAACAAAGACAAACACTTACACCAAGTAACAAAGACATACACTGACACCCAGTAACAAAGACATCCACTGACAACAAGTCACAAACACATACACTGACACCCAGTAACAAAGAAATCCACTGACAACAAGTCACGAACACAAACTAAATACTGACACCTAGTGTCACATACACACACTGACCCCCAGTAACAAAGACATACACTTACACCAAGTAACAAAGACATACAATGACCCCCAGTAACAAAGACATACACTGACACCAAATAACAAAGACAGACAATTACACCAAGTCACAAACACATACACTGACACCAAGTAACAAAGATAGACACTGACACCAAGTAACAAAGACATACACTGACAGCCAGTAACAAAGAAATCCACTGACAACAAGTCACTAACACATACACTGGCACCAAGAAACAAAGACATACACTTGCAACAAGTAACAAAGACATACACTGACACCCAGGAACATTGACACAAAGTAACAAAGACACACACCTACACCAAGTAACAAAGAGATACACTGACACCAAGTATTTTGGCACACACTTACACCAAGTAACAAAGACATACACTGACACCAAGTCACAAAGACACCCACTGACACCCAGTAACACAGACACACACTGACACCAAGTAACACAGACACACACTGACACCCAGTAAAAAAGACATACACGGACACCAAGTCACAAAGACATACACTGATACCAAGCCACAAAGACATTCACTGATACCCAGTAACGCAGACACACACTTACACCAAGTTACAAAGACATACACTGACACCAAGTCACAAAGACATACACTCATACCCAGTAACAAAGATATACACTGACACCCAGTAACAAAGAAATCCACTGACAACAAGTCACTAACACATACACTTACACCAAGTAACAAAGACACACACTTACACCAAGTAACTCAGATATACACTGACACCAAGTAACAAAGACATGCACTGACACCCAGTAAAACAGACACACACGGACACCAAGTAACAAAGACACACACTTACACCAAGTAACACAGACATACACTGACACCAAATAACAAAGACATACACTGATACCCAGGAACACAGACACACACTTACACCAAGTAACACAGTCACACACTTACACCAAGTAACAAAGACACACACTTACACCAAGTAACAAAGACACACACTGACACCAAGTAACAAAGACATACATTTACACGAAGTAACAAAGACACACACTTACACCAAGTAACAAAGACAGACACTTTTACCCAGTAACACAGACACACACTTACACCAAGTAACAAAGACATACACTGACACCCAGTAACACAAACAAACACACATTGACACCCAGTAACACAGAGAAACACTAATAAACAGTAACACAGACATATACTGACACCAAGTAACACAGACGCACACTGACACCCAGTAACAAAGACATGCACTGAAACCAAGTCACAAAGACACCCACTGACACCCAGTAACACAGACACACACTGACACCAAGTAACACAGACAAACACTGACACCCAGTAAAAAAGACATACACTGACACCAAGTCACAAAGACATACACTGATACCAAGTCACAAAGACATTCACTGATACCCAGTAACGCAGACACACACTTACACCAAGTAACAAAGACATACACTGACACCAAGTCACAAAGACATACACTCATACCCAGTAACAAAGATATACACTGACACCCAGTAACAAAGACATACATTTCCACGAAGTAACAAAGACACACACTTACACCAATTAACAAAGACAGACACTGATACCCAGTAACACAGACACACACTTACACCAAGTAACAAAGACATACACTGACACCCAGTAACACAAACAAACACACATTGACACCCAGTAACACAGAGAAACACTAACAAACAGTAACACAGACATATACTGACACCAAGTAACACAGACGCACACTGACACCCAGTAACAAAGACATGCACTGACACCAGGTCACAAAGTCATACACTGATACCAAGTCACAAAGACATACACTGATACCCAGTAACACAGACACACACTGACACAAAGTAACAAAGACATACACTGACACCAAGTCACAAAGACACAAACTGACACCCAGTAACAAAGACATACACTGACACCCAGTAACACAGACACACACTTACACCAAGTAACAAAGACATACACTGACAACAAGTCACAAAGACACACACTGACACCCAGTAACAAAGACATACACTGACACCCAGTAACAAAGACATACACTGACACCAAGTCACAAAGACATACACTGATACCCAGTAACAAAGACATTCAATGATACCCAGTAACGCAGACACACACTTACACCAAGTAACAAAGACATACACTGACACCAAGTCACAAAGACATACACTCATACCCAGTAACAAAGACATACACTGACACCCAGTAACAAAGAAATCCACTGACAACAAGTCACTAACACATACACTTACACGAAGTAACAAAGACACACACTTACACCAAGTAACTCAGATATACACTGACACCAAGTAACAGAGACATGCACTGACACCCAGTAAAACAGACACACCCGGACACCAAGTAACAAAGACACACACTTACACCAAGTAACACAGACATACACTGACACCAAGTAACAAAGACATACACTGATACCCAGGAACACAGACACACACTTACACCAAGTAACACAGTCACACACTTACACCAAGTAACAAAGACACACACTTACACCAAGTAACAAAGACACACACTGACACCAAGTAACAAAGACATACATTTACACGAAGTAACAAAGACACACACTTACACCAAGTAACAAAGACAGACACTGATACCCAGTAACACAGACACACACTTACACCAAGTAACAAAGACATGCACTGACACCCAGTAACACAAACAAACACACATTGACACCCAGTAACACAGAGAAACACTAATAAACAGTAACACAGACATATACTGACACCAAGTAACACAGACGCACACTGCCACCCAGTAACAAAGACATGCACTGACACCAGGTCACAAAGTCATACACTGATACCAAGTCACAAAGACATACATTGATACCCAGTAACACAGACACACACTGACACAAAGTAACAAAGACATACACTGACACCAAGTCACAAAGACACACACTGACACCCAGTAACAAAGACACACACTGACACCCAGTAACAAAGACATACACTGACACCCAGTAACAAAGACATACACTGACACAAAGTCACAAAGACATACACTGATACCCAGTAACAAAGACAGACACTGATACCCAGTAACACAGACGCACACTTACACCAAGTAACAAAGACATACACTGACAACAAGTCACAAACACATACACTGACACGAAGTAACAAAGACAGACTATTACACCAAGTAATAAATACATTCACCTACACCAAGTATTTTGACATACACTGACACCAAGTAACAAAGACGTACACTGATACCCATTAACACAGACACACACTTACACCAAGTAACAAAGACATACACTGACACCAAGTCACAAAGACACACACTGACACCCAGTAACAAAGACATACACTGACACCAAGTAACAAAGACATACACTGATACCCAGTAACACAGACACACACTTGCACCAAGTAACAAAGCCATACACTGACACCAAGTCACAATGACATACTCTCATACCCAGTAACAAAGACATACACTGATACCCAGTAACACAGACACAAACTGACACCAAGTAACAAAGACATACACTGATACCCAGTAACACAGACGCACACTTACACCAAGTAACAAAGACATACACTTACACCAGGTAACGCAGACATTCACTTACACCAAGTATTTTGACATACACTTACACCAAGTAACAAAGACATGCACTGACACCCAGTAACAAAGACATTCACTGACAACAAGTCACAAACACATGCACTGACACGAAGTAACAAAGACAGACTATTACACCAAGTAATAAATACATACACCTACACCAAGTATTTTGACATACACTGACACCAAGTAACAAAGACATACACTGATACCCAGTAACACAGACACACACTTACACCAAGTAACAAAGACATACACTGACACCAAGTCACAAAGACACACACTGACAACCAGTAACAAAGACATACTCTGACACCGAGTCACAAAGACATACACTGATACCCAGTAACAAAGACAGACACTGATACCCAGTAACACAGACGCACACTTACACCAAGTAACAAAGACATACACTGACAACAAGTCACAAACACATACACTGACACGAAGTAACAAAGACAGACTATTACACCAAGTAATAAATACATTCACCTACACCAAGTATTTTGACATACACTGACACCAAGTAACAAAGACATACACTGATGCCCATTAACACAGACACACACTTACACCAAGTAACAAAGACATACACTGACACCAAGTCACAAAGACACACACTGACAGCCAGTAACAAAGACATACACTGACACCAAGTAACAAAGACATACACTGATACCCAGTAACACAGACACACACTTGCACCAAGTAACAAAGACATACACTGACAACAAGTCACAAAGACATACTCTCATACCCAGTAACAAAGACATACACTGATACCCAGTAACACAGACACAAACTGACACCAAGTAACAAAGACATACACTGATACCCAGTAACACAGACGCACTCTTACACCAAGTAACAAAGACATACACTTACACCAGGTAACGCAGACATTCACTTACACCAAGTATTTTGACATACACTTACACCAAGTAACAAAGACATACACTGACACCCAGTAACAAAGACATTCACTGACAACAAGTCACAAACACATGCACTGACACGAAGTAACAAAGACAGACTATTACACCAAGTAATAAATACATACACCTACACCAAGTATTTTGACATACACTGACACCAAGTAACAAAGACATACACTGATACCCAGTAACACAGACACACACTTACACCAAGTAACAAAGAGATACACTGACACCAAGTCACAAAGACACACACTGACAACCAGTAACAAAGACATACTCTGACACCGAGTCACAAAGACATACACTGATACCCAGTAACAAAGACATACACTGATACCCAGTAACACAGACACACACTGACACCAAGTAACAAAGACATACACTGACACACAGTAACAAAGACATACACTGACACCCAGTAACACAGACACACACGGACACCAAGTAACAAAGACACACACTTACACCAAGTAACACAGACACACACTGACACCCAGTAACACAAACAAACACACTGACACCCAGTAACACAGACACACACATTGACACCCAGTAACAAAAACATACACTGACATCAAGTAACACAGACACACACTGGGCGGCACTGTGGCGCAGCGGTTAGCACTGCAGCCTCACAGCTCCAGGGACCCGGGTTCGATTCTGGGTACTGCCTGTGCGGAGTTTGCAAGTTCTCCCTGTGTCTGCGTGGGTTTTCTCCGGGTGCTCCGGTTTCCTCCCACATGCCAATGACTTGCAGGTTGGTAGGTTAATTGGCCATTATAAATTGCCCCTAGTATAGGTAGGTGGTAGGGAAATATATAGGGACCGGTGGGGATGTTATTGGAATATGGGATTCGTGTAGGATTAGTATAAATGGTTGGTTAACGGTCGGCACAGACTCGGTGGTCCGAAGGGCCTGTTTCAGTGCTGTATCTCGAAACTAAACTAAATACTGACACCTAGTGTCACATACACACACTGACCCCCAGTAACAAAGACATACACTTACACCAAGTAACAAAGACACATACTTACACCAAGTAACACAGACATACACTGACACCCAGGAACACAGACACACATTGACACAAAGTAACAAAGACACACACTTACACCAAGTAACAAAGACATACACTTACACCAAGTATATTGACACACACTTACACCAAGTAACAAAGACATACACTGACACCCAGTAACACAGACACACACTGACACCAAGTAACACAGACACACACTGACACCCAGTAAAAAAGACATGCACTGACACCAAGTCACAAAGACACACACTGACACCCAGTAACAAAGACATACACTGACACCCAGTAACACAGACACACACTTACAACAAGTAACACAGACACACACTTACAACAAGTAACAAAGACACACACTTACACCAAGTAACAAAGACATACACTGACACCAAGTCACAAAGACATACACTGACACCAAGTAACAAAGACACACACTGACACCCAGTAACAAAGACATACACTGACACCAAGTCACAAAGACATACACTTACACCAAGTATATTGACACACACTTACACCAAGTAACAAAGACATACACTGACACCCAGTAACACAGACACACACTGACACCAAGTAACACAGACACACACTGACACCCAGTAAAAAAGACATACACTGACACAAAGTAACAAAGACATACACTGACACCAAGTCACAAAGACACACACTGACACCCAGTAACAAAGACATACACTGACACCCAGTAACACAGACACACACTTACAACAAGTAACAAAGACACACACTTACACCAAGTAACAAAGACATACACTGACACCAAGTCACAAAGACATACACTGACACCAAGTAACAAAGACACACACTGACACCCAGTAACAAAGACATACACTTACACCAAGTAACAAAGACATACACTTACACCAAGTATATTGACACACACTTACACCAAGTAACAAAGACATACACTGACACCCAGTAACACAGACACACACTGACACCAAGTAACACAGACACACACTGACACCCAGTAAAAAAGACATACACTGACACAAAGTAACAAAGACATACACTGACACCAAGTCACAAAGACACACACTGACACCCAGTAACAAAGACATACACTGACACCCAGTAACACAGACACACACTTACAACAAGTAACACAGACACACACTTACAACAAGTAACAAAGACACACACTTACACCAAGTAACAAAGACATACACTGACACCAAGTCACAAAGACATACACTGACACCAAGCAACAAAGACACACACTGACACCCAGTAACAAAGACATACACTGACACCAAGTCACAAAGACATACACTGATACCCAGTAACAAAGACAGACACTGATACCCAGTAACACAGACGCACACTTACACCAAGTAACAAAGACATAGACTTACACCAAGTAACACAGACATACACGGACAACAAGTCACAAACGCATACACTGACACGAAGTAACAAAGACAGACTATTACACCAAGTAATAAATACATTCACCTGCACCAAGTATTTTGACATACACTGACACCAAGTAACAAAGAAATACACTGATACCCTGTAACACAGACACACACTTACACCAAGTAACAAAGACATACACGGACACCAAGTCAGAAAGACACACACTGACACCCAGTAACAAAGACATACACTGACACCAAGTAACAAAGACATACACGTACACCAAGTAACAAAGACAGACACTGACACCAAGTCACAAAGACACACACTGACAACCAGTAACAAAGACATACACTGACACCGAGTCACAAAGACATACACTGACACCAAGTAACAAAGACATACACTGACACCCAGTAACACAAACAAACACACTGATACCCAGTAACGCAGACACACACTTACACCAAGTAACAAAGACATACACTGACACCAAGTCACAAAGGCATACACTCATACCCAGTAACAAAGACATACACTGATACCCAGTAACACAGACACACACTGATACCCAGTAACACAGACACACACTTACACCAAGTAACAAAGACATACACTGACACCAAGTCACAAAGTCACAAACTGACACCAAGTAACAAAGACATACACATACACCCAGTAACAAATACATCCACTGACAACAAGTCACAAACACATACACTGACACCAAGTAACAAAGACATACACTGACACCAAGTCACAAAGACACACACTGACACCCAGTAACAAAGACATACACTGACACCCAGTAACACAGACACACACTTACAACAAGTAACACAGACACACACTTACAACAAGTAACAAAGACACACACTTACACCAAGTAACAAAGACATACACTGACACCAAGTCACAAAGACATACACTGACACCAAGTAACAAAGACACACACTGACACCCAGTAACAAAGACATACACTGACACCAAGTCACAAAGACATACACTTACACCAAGTATATTGACACACACTTACACCAAGTAACAAAGACATACACTGACACCCAGTAACACAGACACACACTGACACCAAGTAACACAGACACACACTGACACCCAGTAAAAAAGACATACACTGACACAAAGTAACAAAGACATACACTGACACCAAGTCACAAAGACACACACTGACACCCAGTAACAAAGACATACACTGACACCCAGTAACACAGACACACACTTACAACAAGTAACAAAGACACACACTTACACCAAGTAACAAAGACATACACTGACACCAAGTCACAAAGACATACACTGACACCAAGTAACAAAGACACACACTGACACCCAGTAACAAAGACATACACTTACACCAAGTAACAAAGACATACACTTACACCAAGTATATTGACACACACTTACACCAAGTAACAAAGACATACACTGACACCCAGTAACACAGACACACACTGACACCAAGTAACACAGACACACACTGACACCCAGTAAAAAAGACATACACTGACACAAAGTAACAAAGACATACACTGACACCAAGTCACAAAGACACACACTGACACCCAGTAACAAAGACATACACTGACACCCAGTAACACAGACACACACTTACAACAAGTAACACAGACACACACTTACAACAAGTAACAAAGACACACACTTACACCAAGTAACAAAGACATACACTGACACCAAGTCACAAAGACATACACTGACACCAAGCAACAAAGACACACACTGACACCCAGTAACAAAGACATACACTGACACCAAGTCACAAAGACATACACTGATACCCAGTAACAAAGACAGACACTGATACCCAGTAACACAGACGCACACTTACACCAAGTAACACAGTCACACACTTACACCAAGTAACAAAGACACACACTTACACCAAGTAACAAAGACATACACTGACACCCAGTAACAAAGACATCCACTGACAACAAGTCACAAACACATACACTGACACCAAGTAACAAAGACATACACTGACACCAAGTAACAAAGACACACACTGACAACCAGTAACAAAGACATACACTGACACCGAGTCACAAAGACATACACTGATACCCAGTAACAAAGACATACACTGATACCCAGTAACACAGGCACACACTTACACCAAGCAACAAAGACATACACTGACACCAAGTCACAAAGACACAAACTGACACCAAGTAACAAAGACATACACTGACACCCAGTAACAAAGACATCCACTGACAACAAGTCACAAACACATACACTGACACCAAGTAACAAAGACATACACTGACACCAAGTAACAAAGACATACACTGATACCCAGTAACAAGACGCACACTTACACCAAGTAACAAAGACATACACTTACACCAGGTAACGCAGACATTCACTTAGACCAAATATTTTGACATACACTTACACCAAGTAACAAAGACATACACTGACACCCAGTAACAAAGACATTCACTGACAACTAGTCACAAACACATACACTGACACGAAGTAACAAAGACAGACTATTACACCAAGTAATAAATACATACACCTACACTAAGTATTTTGACATACACTGACACCAAGTAACAAAGACATAGACTGATACCCAGTAACACAGACACACACTTACAACAAGTAACAAAGACATACACTGACACCAAGTCATAAAGACACACACTGACAACCTGTAACAAAGACATACACTGACACCGAGTCACAAAGACATACACTGACACCCAGTAACAAAGACATACACTGACACCCAGTAACACAGACACACACGGACACCAAGTAACAAAGACACACACTGACACCAAGTAACAAAGACATACGCTGACACCAAGGAACAAAGACATACACTGACACCCAGTAACAAAGAAATCCACTGACAACAAGTCACTAAGAAATACACTTGCACCAAGTGACAAAGACACACACTTACACCAAGTAACACAGACATACACTGACACCAAGTAACAAAGACATACAGTGACACCAAGTAACAAAGACATACACTGATACCCAGGAACACAGACACACACTTACACCAAGTAACACAGTCACACACTTACACCAAGTAACAAAGACACACACTTACACCAAGTAACAAAGACACACACTGACACCAAGTAACAAAGACATACAATTACACCAAGTAACAAAGACACACACTTACACCAAGTAACAAAGACAGACACTGATACCCAGTAACACAGACACACACTTACACCAAGTAACAAAGATATACACTGACACCCAGTAACACAAACAAACACACATTGACACCCAGTAACACAGAGAAACACTAATAAACAGTAACACAGAAATATAATGACACCAAGTAACACAGACGCACACTGACACCAGGTAACAAAGACATGCACTGACACCAGGTCACAAAGTCATACACTGATACCAAGTCACAAAGACATACACTGATACCCAGTAACACAGACACACACTGACACAAAGTAACAAATACATACACTGACACCAAGTCACAAAGACACACACTGACACCCAGTAACAAAGACATACACTGACACCCAGTAACACAGACACACACTTACACCAAGTAACAAAGACATACACTGACACCAAGTCACAAAGACATACACTGACACCCAGTAACAAAGACATACACTGACACCCAGTAACAAAGACATACACTGACACCAAGTCACAAAGACATACACTGATACCCAGTAACAAAGACAGACACTGATACCCAGTAACACAGACGCACACTTACACCAAGTAACAAAGACATAGACTTACACCAAGTAACACAGACATACACTGACAACAAGTCACAAACACATACACTGACACGAAGTAACAAAGACAGACTATTACACCAAGTAATAAATACATTCACCTACACCAAGTATTTTGACATACACTGACACCAAGTAACAAAGACATACACTGATACCCAGTCACACAGACACACACTTACACCAAGTAACAAAGACATACAATTACACCAAGTAACAAAGACACACACTTACACCAAGTAACAAAGACAGACACAGATACCCAGTAACACAGACACACACTTACACCAAGTAACAAAGACATACACTGACACCCAGTAACACAAACAAACACACATTGACACCCAGTAACACAGAGAAACACTAATAAACAGTAACACAGACATATAATGACACCAAGTAACACAGACGCACACTGACACCAGGTAACAAAGACATGCACTGACAACAGGTCACAAAGTCATACACTGATACCAAGTCACAAAGACATACACTGATACCCAGTAACACAGACACACACTGACACAAAGTAACAAATACATACACTGACACCAAGTCACAAAGACACACACTGACACCCAGTAACAAAGACATACACTGACACCCAGTAACACAGACACACACTTACACCAAGTAACAAAGACATACACTGACACCAAGTCACAAAGACATACACTGACACCCAGTAACAAAGACATAAACTGACACCAAGTCACAAAGACATACACTGATACCCAGTAACAAAGACAGACACTGATACCCAGTAACACAGACGCACACTTACACCAAGTAACAAAGACATAGACTTACACCAAGTAACACAGACATACACTGACAACAAGTCACAAACACATACACTGACACGAAGTAACAAAGACAGACTATTACACCAAGTAATAAATACATTCACCTACACCAAGTATTTTGACATACACTGACACCAAGTAACAAAGACACACACTGATACCCAGTCACACAGACACACACTTACACCAAGTAACAAAGACATACAATTACACCAAGTAACAAAGACACACACTTACACCAAGTAACAAAGACAGACACAGATACCCAGTAACACAGACACACACTTACACCAAGTAACAAAGACATACACTGACACCCAGTAACACAAACAAACACACATTGACACCCAGTAACACAGAGAAACACTAATAAACAGTAACACAGACATATACTGACACCAAGTAACACAGACGCACACTGACACCCAGTAACAAAGACATGCACTGACACCAGGTCGCAAAGTCATACACTGATACCAGGTCACAAAGACATACACTGACACCAAGTCACAAAGACACACACTGACACCCAGTAACAAAGACATACACAGACACCCAGTAACACAGACATACACTTACACCAAGTAACGAAGACATACACTGACACCAAGTCACAAAGGCACACACTGACACCCAGTAACAAAGACGTACACTGACACCAAGTCACAAAGACATACACTGATACCCAGTATCAAAGACAGACACTGATACCCAGTAACACAGACGCACACTTACACCAAGTCACAAAGACATACACTGACACCCAGTAACAAAGACATACACTGACACCAAGTCACAAAGACATACACTGATACCCAGTAACAAAGACAGACACTGATAGCCAGTAACACAGACGCACACTTACACCAAGTAACAAAGACATAGACTTACACCAAGTAACACAGACATACACTGACAACAAGTCACAAACACATACACTGACAAGAAGTAACAAAGACAGACTATTACACCAAGTAATAAATACATTCACCTACACCAAGCATTTTGACATACACTGACACAAAGTAACAAAGACATACACTGACACCCAGTAACAAAGACATACACTGACACCAAGTCACAAAGACATACACTGATACCCAGTAACAAAGACAGACACTGATAGCCAGTAACACGGACGCACACTTACACCAAGTAACAAAGACATAGACTTACACCAAGTAACACAGACATACACTGACAACAAGTCACAAACACATACACTGACAAGAAGTAACAAAGACAGACTATTACACCAAGTAATAAATACATTCACCTACACCAAGTATTTTGACATACACTGACACAAAGTAACAAAGACATACACTGATACCCAGTCACACAGACACACACCGACACCAAGTAACAAAGACATACACTGACACCAAGTCACAAAGACACACACTGACACCCAGAAACAAAGACATACACTGACACCAAGTAACAAAGACATACACTGATACCCAGTAACAAGACGCACACTTACACCAAGTAACAAAGACATACACTTACACCAGGTAACGCAGACATTCACTTAGACCAAATATTTTGACATACACTTACACCAAGTAACAAAGACATACACTGACACCCAGTAACAAAGACATTCACTGACAACTAGTCACAAACACATACACTGACACGAAGTAACAAAGACAGACTATTACACCAAGTAATAAATACATACACCTACACTAAGTATTTTGACATACACTGACACCAAGTAACAAAGACATACACTGATACCCAGTAACACAGACACACACTTACAACAAGTAACAAAGACATACACTGACACCAAGTCATAAAGACACACACTGACAACCAGTAACAAAGACATACACTGACACCGAGTCACAAAGACATACACTGATACCCAGTAACAAAGACATACACTGATACCCAGTAACACAGACACACACTGACACCAAGTAACAAAGACATACACTGACACCCAGTAACAAAGACATACACTGACACCCAGTAACACAGACACACACGGACACCAAGTAACAAAGACACACACTTACACCAAGTAACACAGACACACACTGACACCCAGTAACAAAGACATACACTTACACCAAGTATTTTGACATACACTTGCAACAAGTAACAAAGACATACACTGATACCCAGTAACACAGACACACAATTAGACCAAGTAACAAAGACATACACTGACCCCAAGTCACAAACAAATACACTGACACCAAGTATCAAAGACATACGCTGACACCAAGGAACAAAGACATACACTGACACCCAGTAACAAAGAAATCCACTGACAACAAGTCACTAAGAAATACACTTGCACCAAGTAACAAAGACACACACTTACACCAAGTAACACAGACATACACTGACACCAAGTAACAAAGACATACAGTGACACCAAGTAACAAAGACATACACTGATACCCAGGAACACAGACACACACTTACACCAAGTAACACAGTCACACACTTACACCAAGTAACAAAGACACACACTTACACCAAGTAACAAAGACACACACTGACACCAAGTAACAAAGACATACAATTACACCAAGTAACAAAGACACACACTTACACCAAGTAACAAAGACAGACACTGATACCCAGTAACACAGACACACACTTACACCAAGTAACAAAGATATACACTGACACCCAGTAACACAAACAAACACACATTGACACCCAGTAACACAGAGAAACACTAATAAACAGTAACACAGACATATAATGACACCAAGTAACACAGACGCACACTGACACCAGGTAACAAAGACATGCACTGACACCAGGTCACAAAGTCATACACCGATACCAAGTCACAAAGACATACACTGATACCCAGTAACACAGACACACACTGACACAAAGTAACAAACACATACACTGACACCAAGTCACAAAGACACACACTGACACCCAGTAACAAAGACATACACTGACACCCAGTAACACAGACACACACTTACACCAAGTAACAAAGACATACACTGACACCAAGTCACAAAGACATACACTGACACCCAGTAACAAAGACATACACTGACACCCAGTAACAAAGACATACACTGACACCAAGTCACAAAGACATACACTGATACCCAGTAACAAAGACAGACACTGATACCCAGTAACACAGACGCACACTTACACCAAGTAACAAAGACATAGACTTACACCAAGTAACACAGACATACACTGACAACAAGTCACAAACACATACACTGACACGAAGTAACAAAGACAGACTATTACACCAAGTAATAAATACATTCACCTACACCAAGTATTTTGACATACACTGACACCAAGTAACAAAGACATACACTGACACCAATTAACAAAGACATACACTGATACCCAGTAACACGGACGCACACTTACACCAAGTAACAAAGACATACACTTACACCAGGTAACGCAGACATTCACTTACACCAAGTATTTTGACATACACTTACACCAAGTAACAAAGACATACACTGACACCCAGTAACAAAGACATTCACTGACACCCAGTAACACAGACACACACGGACACCAAGTAACAAAGACACACACTGACACCAAGTAACACAGACACACACTGACACCCAGTAACACAAACAAACACACTGACACCCAGTAACACAGACACACACTGACACCAAGTAACAAAGACATACACTGACATCAAGTCACAAAGACATACACTCATACCCAGTCACAAAGACATACACTGATACCCAGTAACACAGACACACACTGACACAAAGTAACAAAGACATACACTGACACCAAGTCACAAAGACACACACTGACACCCAGTAACAAAGACATACACTTACACCAAGTAACAAAGACATACACTGACACCAAGTAACACAGACACACACTGACACCCAGTAACACAAACAAACACACTGACAACCAGTAACACAGACACACACTGACACCAAGTAACGAAGACATACACTGACATCAAGTAGCACAGACACACACTGGGTGGCACATTGGCACAGTGGTTAGCAGCCTCACAGCTCCAGGGACCAGGGCTCGATTCTGGGTACTGCCTTTGCGGAGTTTGCAAGTTCTCCCTGTCTCTGCGTGAGTTTTCTCCGGGTGCTCCGGTTTCCTCCCACATGCCAAAGACTTGCAGGTTGGTAGGTTAATTGGCCATTATAAATTGCCGCTAGTATAGGTAGGTGGTAGGGAAATATATAGGGTACGGTGGGGATGTTATTGGAATATGGGATTCGTGCAGGATTAGTATAAATGGTTGGTTAATGGTCGGCACAGACTCGGTGGTCCGAAGGGCCTGTTTCAGTGCTGTATCTCGAAACTAAACTAAATACTGACACCTAGTGTCACATACACACACTGACCCCCAGTAACAAAGACATACACTTACACCAAGTAACAAAGACACATACTTACACCAAGTAACACAGACATACACTGACACCAAGTAACAAAGACATACACTTACACCAAGTAACAAAGACAGACAATTACACCAACTAACAAAGATATACACTTACACCAAGTATTTTGACATACACTTGCACCAAGTAACAAAGACATACACTGACACCCAGGAACACAGACACACATTGACAGAAAGTAACAAAGACACACACTTACACCAAGTAACAAAGACATACACTTACACCAAGTATTTTGACACACACTTACAACAAGTAACAAAGACATACACTGACACCCAGTAACACAGACACACACTGACACCAAGTAACACAGACACACACTGACACCAAGTCACAAAGACATACACTGATACCAAGTCACAAAGACATACACTGATACCCAGTAACACAGACGCACACTTACACCAGGTAACGCAGACATTCACTTACACCAAGAATTTTGACATACACTTACACCAAGTAACAAAGACATACACTGATACCCAGTAACACAGACACACACTTACACCAAGTAACAAAGACATACACTGACACCAAGTCACAAAGACATACTCTCATACCCAGTAACAAAGACATACACTGATACCCAGTAACACAGACACACACTTACACAATGTAACAAAGACATACACTGACACCAAGTCACAAAGACACAAACTGACACCAAGTAACAAAGACATACACTGACACCCAGTAACAAAGACATCCACTGACAACAAGTCACAAACATATACACTGACACCAAGTAACAAAGACATACACTGACACCAAGTAACAAAGACATACACTGATACCCAGTAACACAGACGCACACTTACACCAGGCAACGCAGACATTCACTTACACCAAGTATTTTGACATACACTTACACCAAGTAACAAAGACTTACACTGACACCCAGTAACAAAGACATACACTGACACCAAGTCACAAAGACATACACTGACACCAAGTAACAAAGACATACACTTACACAAAGTAACAAAGACATACACTGATACCCAGTAACACAGACACACACTGATACCCAGTAACACAGTCACACACTTACACCAAGTAACAAAGACATGCACTGACACCAAGTCACAAAGACACACACTTACACCAAGTAACAAAGACATACACTGACACCCAGTAACACAGACACACACTTACACCAAGTAACAAAGACATACACTGACACCAAGTCACAAAGACACACACTGACACCCAGGAACAAAGACATACACTGACACCAAGTCACAAAGACATACACTGACACCAAGTCACAAAGACACACACTGACACCCAGTAACAAAGACATACACTGACACCAAGTCACAAAGACATACACTGATACCCAGTAACAAAGACAGACACTGATACCCAGTAACACAGACGCACACTTACACCAAGTAACAAAGACATAGACTTACACCAAGTAACACAGACATACACTTACACCAAGTATTTTGACATACACTTACACCAAGTCACAAAGGCACACACTGACACCCAGTAACAAAGACATACACTGACACCAAGTCACAAAGACATACACTGATACCCAGTAACAAAGACAGACACTGATACCCAGTAACACAGACGCACACTTACACCAAGTCACAAAGACATACACTGACACCCAGTAACAAAGACATACACTGACACCAAGTCACAAAGACATACACTGATACCCAGTAACAAAGACAGACACTGATAGCCAGTAACACAGACGCACACTTACACCAAGTAACAAAGACATAGACTTACACCAAGTAACACAGACATACACTGACAACAAGTCACAAACACATACACTGACAAGAAGTAACAAAGACAGACTATTACACCAAGTAATAAATACATTCACCTACACCAAGTATTTTGACATACACTGACACAAAGTAACAAAGACATACACTGATACCCAGTCACACAGACACACACCGACACCAAGTAACAAAGACATACACTGACACCAAGTCACAAAGACACACACTGACACCCAGAAACAAAGACATACACTGACACCAAGTAACAAAGACATACACTGATACCCAGTAACACAGACACACACTTACACCAAGTAACAAAGACATACACTGACACCAAGTCACAAAGACACACATTGACAACCAGTAACAAAGACATACACTGACACCGAGTCACAAAGACATACACTGATACCCAGTAACAAAGACATACACTGATACCCAGTAACACAGACACACACTTACACCAAGTAACAAAGACATACACTGACACCAAGTCACAAAGACACAAACTGACACCAAGTAACAAAGACATACACTGACACCCAGTAACAAAGACATCCACTGACAACAAGTCACAAACACATACACTGACACCAAGTAACAAAGACATACACTGACACCAATTAACAAAGACATACACTGATACCCAGTAACACCGACGCACACTTACACCAAGTAACAAAGACATACACTTACACCAGGTAACGCAGACATTCACTTACACCAAGTATTTTGACATACACTTACACCAAGTAACAAAGACATACACTGACACCCAGTAACAAAGACATTCACTGACACCCAGTAACACAGACACACACGGACACCAAGTAACAAAGACACACACTGACACCAAGTAACACAGACACACACTGACACCCAGTAACACAAACAAACAGACTGACACCCAGTAACACAGACACACACTGACACCAAGTAACAAAGACATACACTGACATCAAGTCACAAAGACATACACTCATACCCAGTCACAAAGACATACACTGATACCCAGTAACACAGACACACACTGACACAAAGTAACAAAGACATACACTGACACCAAGTCACAAAGACACACACTGACACCCAGTAACAAAGACATACACTGACACCCAGTAACACAGACACACACTTACACCAAGTAACAAAGACACACACTTACACCAAGTAACAAAGACATACACTTACACCAAGTAACAAAGACACACACTTACACCAAGTAACAAAGACATACACTGACACCCAGTAACACAGACACACACTGACACCAAGTAACGAAGACATACACTGACATCAAGTAGCACAGACACACACTGGGTGGCACATTGGCACAGTGGTTAGCAGCCTCACAGCTCCAGGGACCAGGGCTCGATTCTGGGTACTGCCTTTGCGGAGTTTGCAAGTTCTCCCTGTCTCTGCGTGAGTTTTCTCCGGGTGCTCCGGTTTCCTCCCACATGCCAAAGACTTGCAGGTTGGTAGGTTAATTGGCCATTATAAATTGCCGCTAGTATAGGTAGGTGGTAGGGAAATATATAGGGTACGGTGGGGATGTTATTGGAATATGGGATTCGTGCAGGATTAGTATAAATGGTTGGTTAATGGTCGGCACAGACTCGGTGGTCCGAAGGGCCTGTTTCAGTGCTGTATCTCGAAACTAAACTAAATACTGACACCTAGTGTCACATACACACACTGACCCCCAGTAACAAAGACATACACTTACACCAAGTAACAAAGACACATACTTACACCAAGTAACACAGACATACACTGACACCAAGTAACAAAGACATACACTTACACCAAGTAACAAAGACAGACAATTACACCAACTAACAAAGATATACACTTACACCAAGTATTTTGACATACACTTGCACCAAGTAACAAAGACATACACTGACACCCAGGAACACAGACACACATTGACAGAAAGTAACAAAGACACACACTTACACCAAGTAACAAAGACATACACTTACACCAAGTATTTTGACACACACTTACACCAAGTAACAAAGACATACACTGACACCCAGTAACACAGACACACACTGACACCAAGTAACACAGACACACACTGACACCAAGTCACAAAGACATACACTGATACCAAGTCACAAAGACATACACTGATACCCAGTAACACAGACGCACACTTACACCAGGTAACGCAGACATTCACTTACACCAAGAATTTTGACATACACTTACACCAAGTAACAAAGACATACACTGATACCCAGTAACACAGACATACACTTACACCAAGTAACAAAGACATACACTGACACCAAGTCACAAAGACATACTCTCATACCCAGTAACAAAGACATACACTGATACCCAGTAACACAGACACACACTTACACAATGTAACAAAGACATACACTGACACCAAGTCACAAAGACACAAACTGACACCAAGTAACAAAGACATACACTGACACCCAGTAACAAAGACATCCACTGACAACAAGTCACAAACATATACACTGACACCAAGTAACAAAGACATACACTGACACCAAGTAACAAAGACATACACTGATACCCAGTAACACAGACGCACACTTACACCAGGCAACGCAGACATTCACTTACACCAAGTATTTTGACATACACTTACACCAAGTAACAAAGACTTACACTGACACCCAGTAACAAAGACATACACTGACACCAAGTCACAAAGACATACACTGACACCAAGTAACAAAGACATACACTTACACAAAGTAACAAAGACATACACTGATACCCAGTAACACAGACACACACTGATACCCAGTAACACAGTCACACACTTACACCAAGTAACAAAGACATGCACTGACACCAAGTCACAAAGACACACACTGACACCCAGTAACAAAGACATACACTGACACCCAGTAACACAGACACACACTTACACCAAGTAACAAAGACATACACTGACACCAAGTCACAAAGACACACACTGACACCCAGGAACAAAGACATACACTGACACCAAGTCACAAAGACATACACTGACACCAAGTCACAAAGACACACACTGACACCCAGTAACAAAGACATACACTGACACCAAGTCACAAAGACATACACTGATACCCAGTAACAAAGAAAGACACTGATACCCAGTAACACAGACGCACACTTACACCAAGTAACAAAGACATAGACTTACACCAATTAACAAAGACATACACTTACACCAAGTATTTTGACATACACTTACACCAAGTAACAAAGACATACACTGACACCCAGTAACAAAGACATTCACTGACAACAAGACACAAACTGATACACTGACACCAAGTAACAAAGACATACACTTACACCAAGTAACAAAGACATACACTGACACCCAGGAACACAGACACACACTGACACCAAGTAACAAAGACACACACTTACACCAAGTAACACAGACATACACTGACACGAAGTAACAAAGACAGACTATTACACCAAGTAATAAATACATACACTTACACCAAGTATTTTGACATACACTTGCAACAAGTAACAAAGACATACACTGACAACCAGTAACAAAGACATACAATGACACCAAGTAACAAAGAAATCGACTGACAACAAGCCACTAACACATACACTGGCACCAAGTAACAAAGACATACACTTGAACCAAGTAACAAAGACATACACTGACACTCAGGAACACAGACACACATTGACACAAAGTAACAAAGACACACCCTTACACCAAGTAACAAAGACATACACTTACACCAAGTATTTTGACACACACTTACACCAAGTAACAAAGACATACACTGACACCAAGTCACAAAGACACAAACTGACACCAAGTAACAAGGACATACACTGACACCCAGTAACAAAGACATCCACAGACAACAAGTCACAAACACATACACTGACACCAAGTAACAAAGACATACACTGACACCCAGTAACAAAGACATCCACAGACAACAAGTCACAAACACATACACTTACACCAAGTAACAAAGACATACACTGACACCAAGTCACAAAGACACAAACTGACACCAAGTAACAAGGACATACACTGACACCCAGTAACAAAGACATCCACTGACAACAAGTCACAAACACATACACTGACACCAAGTAACAAAGACAAACACTTACACCAAGTAACAAAGACATACACTGACACCCAGTAACAAAGACATCCACTGACAACAAGTCACAAACACATACACTGACACCAAGTAACAAAGACATACACTGACACCAAGTAACAAAGACGTACACTGACACCCAGTATCAAAGAAATCCACTGACAACAAGTCACTAACACATACACTGGCACCAAGTAACAAAGACATACACTGACACCCAGGAACACAGACACACATTGACACAAAGTAACAAAGACACACACTTACAGCAAGTAACAAAGACATACACTTACACCAAGTGTTTTGACACACACTTACACAAACTAACAAAGACATACACTGACACCAAGTCACAAAGACACACACTGACACCCAGTAACACAGACACACACTGACACCAAGTAACACAGACACACACTGACACCCAGTAAAAAAGACATACACTAACACCAAGTCACAAAGACATACACTGATACCAAGTCACAAAGACATACACTGATACCCAGTAACACAGACACACACTTTCACCAAGTAACAAAGACATACACTGACACCAAGTCACAAAGACATACACTCATACCCAGTAACAAAGACATACACTGATACCCAGTAACACAGACACACACTTACACCAAGTAACAAAGACATACACTGACACCAAGTCACAAAGACATACACTCATACCCAGTAACAAAGACATACACTGATACCCAGTAACACAGACACACACTGATACCCAGTAACACAGACACACACTTACACCAAGTAACAAAGACATACACTGACACCAAGTCACAAAGACACAAACTGACACCAAGTAACAAGGACATACACTGACACCCATTAACAAAGACATCCACTGACAACGAGTCACAAACACGTACACTGACACCAAGTAACAAAGACAAACACTTACACCAAGTAACAAAGACATACACTAACACCCAGTAACAAAGACATCCACTGACAACAAGTCACAAACACATACACTGACACCAAGTAACAAAGACATACACTGACACCAAGTAACAAAGACATACACTGACACCCAGTATCAAAGAAATCCACTGACAACAAGTCACTAACACATACACTGGCACCAAGTAACAAAGACATACACTGACACCCAGGAACACAGACACACATTGACACAAAGTAACAAAGACACACACTTACACCAAGTAACAAAGACATACACTTACACCAAGTGTTTTGACACACACTTACACCAACTTACAAAGACATACACTGACACCAAGTCACAAAGACACACACTGACACCCAGTAACACAGACACACACTGACACCAAGTAACACAGACACACACTGACACCCAGTAAAAAAGACATACACTAACACCAAGTCACAAAGACATACACTGATACCAAGTCACAAAGACATACACTGATACCCAGTAACACAGACACACACTTACACCAAGTAACAAAGACATACACTGACACCAAGTCACAAAGACATACACTCATACCCAGTAACAAAGACATACACTGATACCCAGTAACACAGACACACACTTACACCAAGTAACAAAGACATACACTGACACCAAGTCACAAAGACATACACTCATACCCAGTAACAAAGACATACACTGATACCCAGTAACACAGACACACACTGATACCCAGTAACACAGACACACACTTACACCAAGTAACAAAGACATACACTGACACCAAGTCACAAAGACACAAACTGACACCAAGTAACAAAGACATACACTGACACCCATTAACAAAGACATCCACTGACAACAAGTCACAAACACATACACTGACACCAAGTAACAAAGACAAACACTTACACCAAGTAACAAAGACATACACTGACACCCAGTAACAAAGACATCCACTGACAACAAGTCACAAACACATACACTGACACCAAGTAACAAAGACATACACTGATACCCAGTAACACAGACGCACACTTACACCAAGTAACAAAGACATACACTGACACCAGGTCACGCAGACATTCACTTACACCAAGTATTTTGACATACACTTACACCAAGTAACAAAGACTTACACTGACACCCAGTAACAAAGACATACACTGACACCAAGTCACAAAGACATACACTGACACCAAGTAACAAAGACATACACTTACACAAAGTAACAAAGACACACACTTACACCGAGTAACACAGACATACACAGACACCAAGTAACAAAGACATACACTGATACCCAGTAACACAGGCACACACTTACACCAAGTAACAGTGACATACACTGACACCAAGTCACAAAGACATACACTCATACCCAGTAACAAACACATACACTGATACCCAGTAACACAGACACACACTGATACCCAGTAACACAGACATACACTTACACCAAGTTACAAAGACATAGACTTACACCAAGTAACACAGACATACACTGACACCAAGTCACAAAGACATACACTGACACCCAGTAACAAAGACATACACTGACACCAAGTCACAAAGACATACACTGATATCCAGTAACAAAGACAGACACTGATACCCAGTAACACAGACGCACACTTACACCAAGTAACAAAGACATAGACTTACACCAAGTAACACAGACATACACTGACAACAAGTCACAAACACATACACTGACACGAAGTAACAAAGACAGACTATTACACCAAGTAATAAATACATTCACCTACACCAAGTATTTTGACATACACTGACACCAAGTAACAAAGACATACACTGATACCCAGTCACACAGACACACACTTACACCAAGTAACAAAGACATACAATTACACCAAGTAACAAAGACACACACTTACACCAAGGAACAAAGACAGACACTGATACCCAGTAACACAGACACACACTTACACCAAGTAACGAAGACATACACTGACACCCAGTAACACAAACAAACACACATTGACACCCAGTAACACAGAGAAACACTAATAAACAGTAACACAGACATATACTGACACCAAGTAACACAGACGCACACTGACACCCAGTAACAAAGACATGCACTGACACCAGGTCACAAAGTCATACACTGATACCAAGTCACAAAGACAAACACTGATACCCAGTAACACAGACACACACTGACACAAAGTAACAAAGACATACACTGACACCAAGTCACAAAGACACACACTGAAACCCAGTAACAAAGACATACACTGACACCCAGTAACACAGACATACACTTACACCAAGTAACGAAGACATACACTGACACCAAGTCACAAAGGCACACACTGACACCCAGTAACAAAGACATACACTGACACCAAGTCACAAAGACATACACTGATACCCAGTAACAAAGACAGACACTGATACCCAGTAACACAGACGCACACTTACACCAAGTCACAAAGACATACACTGACACCCAGTAACAAAGACATGCACTGACAGCAAGTCACAAAGACATACACTGATACCCAGTAACAAAGACAGACACTGATAGCCAGTGACACAGACGCACACTTACACCAAGTAACAAAGACATAGACTTCCACCAAGTAACACAGACATACACTGACAACAAGTCACAAACACATACACTGACAAGAAGTAACAAAGACAGACTATTACACCAAGTAATAAATACATTCACCTACACCAAGTATTTTGACATACACTGACACAAAGTAACAAAGACATACACTGATACCCAGTCACACAGACACACACCGACACCAAGTAACAAAGACATACACTGACACCAAGTCACAAAGACACACACTGACACCCAGTAACAAAGACATACACTGACACCAAGTAACAAAGACATACACTGATACCCAGTAACACAGACACACACTTACACCAAGTAACAAAGACATACACTGACACCAAGTCACAAAGACACACATTGACAACCAGTATCAAAGACATACACTGACACCGAGTCACAAAGACATACACTGATACCCAGTAACAAAGACATACACTGATACCCAGTAACACAGACACACACTTACACCAAGTAACAAAGACATACACTGACACCAAGTCACAAAGACACAAACTGACACCAAGTAACAAAGACATACACTGACACCCAGTAACAAAGACATCCACTGACAACAAGTCACAAACACATACACTGACACCAAGTAACAAAGACATACACTGACACCAATTAACAAAGACATACACTGATACCCAGTAACACCGACGCACACTTACACCAAGTAACAAAGACATACACTTACACCAGGTAACGCAGACATTCACTTACACCAAGTATTTTGACATACACTTACACCAAGTAACAAAGACATACACTGACACCCAGTAACAAAGACATTCACTGACACCCAGTAACACAGACACACACGGACACCAAGTAACAAAGACACACACTGACACCAAGTAACACAGACACACACTGACACCCAGTAACACAAACAAACACACTGACACCCAGTAACACAGACACACACTGACACCAAGTAACAAAGACATACACTGACATCAAGTCACAAAGACATACACTCATACCCAGTCACAAAGACATACACTGATACCCAGTAACACAGACACACACTGACACAAAGTAACAAAGACATACACTGACACCAAGTCACAAAGACACACACTGACACCCAGTAACAAAGACATACACTGACACCCAGTAACACAGACACACACTTACACCAAGTAACAAAGACACACACTTACACCAAGTAACAAAGACATACACTGACACCAAGTAACACAGACACACACTGACACCCAGTAACACAAACAAACACACTGACATCAAGTAGCACAGACACACACTGGGTGGCACATTGGCACAGTGGTTAGCAGCCTCACAGCTCCAGGGACCAGGGCTCGATTCTGGGTACTGCCTTTGCGGAGTTTGCAAGTTCTCCCTGTCTCTGCGTGAGTTTTCTCCGGGTGCTCCGGTTTCCTCCCACATGCCAAAGACTTGCAGGTTGGTAGGTTAATTGGCCATTATAAATTGCCGCTAGTATAGGTAGGTGGTAGGGAAATATATAGGGTACGGTGGGGATGTTATTGGAATATGGGATTCGTGCAGGATTAGTATAAATGGTTGGTTAATGGTCGGCACAGACTCGGTGGTCCGAAGGGCCTGTTTCAGTGCTGTATCTCGAAACTAAAATAATACTGACACCTAGTGTCACATACACACACTGACGCCCAGTAACAAAGACATACACTTACACCAAGTAACAAAGACACATACTTACACCAAGTAACACAGACATACACTGACACCAAGTAACAAAGACATACACTTACACCAAGTAACAAAGACAGACAATTACACCAACTAACAAAGATATACACTTACACCAAGTATTTTGACATACACTTGCACCAAGTAACAAAGACATACACTGACACCCAGGAACACAGACACACATTGACAGAAAGTAACAAAGACACACACTTACACCAAGTAACAAAGACATACACTTACACCAAGTATTTTGACACACACTTACACCAAGTAACAAAGACATACACTGACACCCAGTAACACAGACACACACTGACACCAAGTAACACAGACACACACTGACACCAAGTCACAAAGACATACACTGATACCAAGTCACAAAGACATACACTGATACCCAGTAACACAGACGCACACTTACACCAGGTAATGCAGACATTCACTTACACCAAGTATTTTGACATACACTTACACCAAGTAACAAAGACATACACTGATACCCAGTAACACAGACACACACTTACACCAAGTAACAAAGACATACACTGACACCAAGTCACAAAGACATACTCTCATACCCAGTAACAAAGACATACACTGATACCCAGTAACACAGACACACACTTACACAATGTAACAAAGACATACACTGACACCAAGTCACAAAGACACAAACTGACACCAAGTAACAAAGACATACACTGACACCCAGTAACAAAGACATCCACTGACAACAAGTCACAAACACATACACTGACATCAAGTACCAAAGACATACACTGACACCAAGTAACAAAGACATACACTGATACCCAGTAACACAGACGCACACTTACACCAGGCAACGCAGACATTCACTTACACCAAGTATTTTGACATACACTTACACCAAGTAACAAAGACTTACACTGACACCCAGTAACAAAGACATACACTGACACCAAGTCACAAAGACATACACTGACACCAAGTAACAAAGACATACACTTACACAAAGTAACAAAGACATACACTGATACCCAGTAACACAGACACACACTGATACCCAGTAACACAGACACACACTTACACCAAGTAACAAAGACATGCACTGACACCAAGTCACAAAGACACACACTGACACCCAGTAACAAAGACATACACTGACACCCAGTAACACAGACACACACTTACACCAAGTAACAAAGACATACACTGACACCAAGTCACAAAGACACACACTGACACCCAGGAACAAAGACATACACTGACACCAAGTCACAAAGACATACACTGACACCAAGTCACAAAGACACACACTGACACCCAGTAACAAAGACATACACTGACACCAAGTCACAAAGACATACACTGATAACCAGTAACAAAGACAGACACAGATACCCAGTAACACAGACGCACACTTACACCAAGTAACAAAGACATAGACTTACACCAAGTAACAAAGACAAACACTGACACCCAGTAACAAAGACATTCACTGACAACAAGACACAAACTGATACACTGACACCAAGTAACAAAGACATACACTTACACCAAGTAACAAAGACATACACTGACACCCAGGAACACAGACACACACTGACACCAAGTAACAAAGACACACACTTGCACCAAGTAACACAGACATACACTGACACGAAGTAACAAAGACAGACTATTACACCAAGTAATAAATACATACACTTACACCAAGTATTTTGACATACACATGCAACAAGTAACAAAGACATACACTGACAACCAGTAACTAAGACAGACAATGACACCAAGTAGCAAAGAAATCGACTGACAACAAGCCACTAACACATACACTGGCACCAAGTAACAAAGACATACACTGACACCAAGTCACAAAGACACAAACTGAAACCAAGTAACAAGGACATACACTGACACCCAGTAACAAAGACATCCACAGACAACAAGTCACAAACACATACACTTACACCAAGTAACAAAGACATAAACTGACACCAAGTCACAAAGACATAAACTGACACCAAGTAACAAGGACATACACTGACACCCAGTAACAAAGACATCCACTGACAAGTCACAAACACATACACTGACACCAAGTAACAAAGACAAACACTTACACCAAGTAACAAAGACATACACTGACACCCAGTAACAAAGACATCCACTGACAACAAGTCACAAACACATACACTGACACCAAGTAACAAAGACATACACTGACACCAAATAACAAAGACATACACTGACACCCAGTATCAAAGAAATCCACTGACAACAAGTCACTAACACATACACTGGCACCAAGTAACAAAGACATACACTGACACCCAGGAACACAGACACACATTGACACAAAGTAACAAAGACACACACTTACACCAAGTAACAAAGACATACACTTACACCAAGTGTTTTGACACACACTTACACCAACTAACAAAGACATACACTGACACCAAGTCACAAAGACACACACTGACACCCAGTAACACAGACACACACTGACACCAAGTAACACAGACACACACTGACACCCAGTAAAAAAGACATACACTAACACCAAGTCACAAAGACATACACTGATACCAAGTCACAAAGACATACACTGATACCCAGTAACACAGACACACACTTACACCAAGTAACAAAGACATACACTGACACCAAGTCACAAAGACATACACTCATACCCAGTAACAAAGACATACACTGATACCCAGTAACACAGACACACACTTACACCAAGTAACAAAGACATACACTGACACCAAGTCTTAAAGACATACACTCATACCCAGTAACAAAGACATACACTGATACCCAGTAACACAGACACACACTGATACCCAGTAACACAGACACACACTTACACCAAGTAACAAAGACATAAACTGACACCAAGTCGCAAAGACACAAACTGACACCAAGTAACAAGGACATACATTGACACCCATTAACAAAGACATCCACTGACAACAAGTCACAAACACATACACTGGCACCAAGTAACAAAGACAAACACTTACACCAAGTAACAAAGACATACACTGACACCCAGTAACAAAGACATCCACTGACAACAAGTCACAAACACATACACTGACACCAAGTAACAAAGACATACACTGACACCAAGTAACAAAGACATACACTGATACCCAGTAACACAGACGCACTCTTACACCAAGTAACAAAGACATACACTTACACCAGGTCACGCAGACATTCACTTACACCAAGTATTTTGACATACACTTACACCAAGTAATAAAGACTTACACTGACACCCAGTAACAAAGACATACACTGACACCAAGTCACAAAGACATACACTGACACCAAGTAACAAAGACATACACTTACACAAAGTAACAAAGACACACACTTACACCGAGTAACACAGACATACACTGACACCAAGTAACAAAGACATACACTGATACCCAGTAACACAGGCACACACTTACACCAAGTAACAGTGACATACACTGACACCAAGTCACAAAGACATACACTCATACCCAGTAACAAAGACATACACTGATACCCAGTAACACAGACACACACTGATACCCAGTATCACTGACATACACTTACACCAAGTTACAAAGACATACACTTACACAAAGTAACAAAGACATACACTTACACCAAGTAACACAGACACACACTGACACCAAGTAACAAATACATACACTGACTCCCAGTAACAAAGACATACGCTGACACCCAGTAACACAGACACACATCGACACCAAGTAACAAAGACACACACTTACACCAAGTAACACAGACATGCACTGACACCAAGTAACAAAGACATACACTTACACCAAGTAACAAAGACATACACTTACACCAAGTTACAAAGACACACACTTACACCAAGTAACACAGACATACACTGACACCAAGTAACATAGACAGACAATTACACCAAGTAACAAAGACATGCACCTACACCAAGTATTTTGACATACACTGACAACAGGTAACAAAGACATACACTGATACCCAGTAACAAAGACATCCACTGACAACAAGTCACAAACACATACACTGACACCAAGTAACAAAGACATACTCTGACACCAAGTAACAAAGACATACACTGATACCCAGTAACACAGACGCACACTTACACCAAGTAACAAAGACATACACTTACACCAGGTAACGCAGACATTCACTTACACCAAGTATTTTGACATACACTTACACCAAGTAACAAAGACATACACTGACACCCAGTAACAAAGACAGACACTGACACCAAGTCACAAAGACATACACTGACACCAAGTAACAAAGACATACACTAACACAAAGTAACAAAGACACACACTGACACCGAGTAACACAGACACACACTGACACCCAGCAACACAGACACACACTTACACCAAATAACACAGACATACACTGACACCAAGTAACAAAGACATACACTGATACCCAGTAACACAGGCACACACTGACAACAAGTCAAAAACACATACACTGACACCAAGTAACAAAGACATACACTGACACCAAGTAACAAAGACATACACTGACACCCAGTATCAAAGAAATCCACTGACAACAAGTCACTAACACATACACTGGCACCAAGTAACAAAGACATACACTGACACCCAGGAACACAGACACACATTGACACAAAGTAACAAAGACACACACTTACACCAAGTAACAAAGACATACACTTACACCAAGTATTTTGACACACACTTACACCAAGTAACAAAGACATACACTGACACCAATTCTCAAAGACACACACTGACACCCAGTAACACAGACACACACTGACACCAAGTAACACAGACACACACTGACACCCAGTAAAAAAGACATACACTGACACCAAGTCACAAAGACATACACTGATACCAAGTCACAAAGACATACACTGATACCCAGTAACACAGACACACACTTACACCAAGTAACAAAGACATACACTGACACCAAGTAACAAAGACATACACTCATACCCAGTAACAAAGACATACACTGATACCCAGTAACACAGACACACACTTACACCAAGTAACAAAGACATACACTGACACCAAGTCACAAAGACATACACTCATACCCAGTAACAAAGACATACACTGATACCCAGTAACACAGACACACACTGATACCCAGTAACACAGACACACACTTACACCAAGTAACAAAGACATACACTGACACCAAGTCACAAAGACACAAACTGACACCAAGTAACAAGGACATACACTGACACCCATTAACAAAGACATCCACTGACAACAAGTCACAAACACATACACTGACACCAAGTAACAAAGACAAACACTTACACCAAGTAACAAAGACATACACTGACACCCAGTAACAAAGACATCCACTGACAACAAGTCACAAACACATACACTGACACCAAGTAACAAAGACATACACTGACACCAAGTAACAAAGACGTACACTGATACCCAGTAACACAGACGCACACTTACACCAAGTAACAAAGACATACACTTACACCAGGTAACGCAGACATTCACATACACCAAGTATTTTGACATACACTTACACCAAGTAACAAAGACTTACACTGACACCCAGTAACAAAGACATACACTGACACCAAGTCACAAAGACATACACTGACACCAAGTAACAAAGACATACTCTTACACAAAGTAACAAAGACACACACTTACACCGAGTAACACAGACATACACTGACACCAAGTAACAAAGACATACACTGATACCCAGTAACACAGGCACACACTTACACCAAGTAACAGTGACATACACTGACACCAAGTCACAAAGACATACACTCATACCCAGTAACAAAGACATACACTGATACCCAGTAACACAGACACACACTAATACCCAGTAACACAGACATACACTTACACCAAGTTACAAAGACATACACTTGCACAAAGTAACAAAGACATACACTTACACCAAGTAACACAGACACACACTGACACCAAGTACCAAATACATACACTGACTCCCAGTAACAAAGACATACACTGACACCCAGTAACACAGACACACACCGACACCAAGTAACAAAGACACACACTTACACCAAGTAACACAGACATGCACTGACACCAAGTAACAAAGACATACACTTACACCAAGTAACAAAGACATACACTTACACCAAGTTACAAAGACACACACTTACACCAAGTAACACAGACAGACACTGACACCAAGTAACATAGACAGACAATTACACCAAGTAACAAAGACATACACCTACACCAAGTATTTTGACATACACTGACAACAAGTAACAAAGACATACACTGATACCCAGTAACACATACACACACTTACACCAAGTAACAAAGACATACACTGACACCAAGTCACAAAGAGACAAACTGACACCAAGTGACAAGGACATACACTGACACCCAATAACAAAGAAATCCACTGACAACAAGTCACAAACACAGACACTGACACCAAGTAACAAAGACAAACACTTACACCAAGTAACAAAGACATACACTGACACCCAGTAACAAAGACATCCACTGACAACAAGTCACAAACACATACACTGACACCAAGTAACAAAGACATACACTGACACCAAGTAACAAAGACATACACTGATACCCAGTAACACAGACGCACACTTACACCAAGTAACAAAGACATACACTTACACCAGGTAACGCAGACATTCACTTACACCAAGTATTTTGACATACACTTACACCAAGTAACAAAGACATACACTGACACCCAGTAACAAAGACAGACACTGACACCAAGTCACAAAGACATACACTGACACCAAGTAACAAAGACATACACTAACACAAAGTAACAAAGACACACACTTACACCGAGTAACACAGACACACACTGACACCCAGCAACACAGACACACACTTACACCAAATAACACAGACATACACTGACACCAAATAACAAACACATACACTGATACCCAGTAACACAGGCACACACTTACATCAAGTAACAGTGACATACACTGACACAAAGTCACAAAGACATACACTTACACCAAGTAACAAAGACATACACTTACACCAAGTAACACAGACACACACTGACACCAAGTAACAAATACATACACTGACTCCCAGTAACAAAGACATACGCTGACACCCAGTAACACAGACACACACCGACACCAAGTAACAAAGACACACACTTACACCAAGTAACACAGACATGCACTGACACCAAGTAACAAAGACATACACTTACACCAAGTAACAAAGACATACACTTACACCAAGTTACAAAGACACACACTTACACCAAGTAACAAAGACATACACTGACACCCAGTAACAAAGAAATCCACTGACAACAAGCCACTAACACATACACTGGCACCAAGTAACAAAGACATACACTGACACCCAGTATCAAAGAAATCCACTGACAACAAGTCACTAACGCATACACTGGCACCAAGTAACAAAGACATACACTGACACCCAGGAACACAGACACACATTGACACAAAGTAACAAAGACACACACTTACACCAAGTAACAAAGACATACACTTACACCAAGTATTTTGACACACACTTACACCAAGTAACAAAGACATACACTGACACCAAGTCACAAAGACACACACTGACACCCAGTAACACAGACACACACTGACACCAAGTAACACAGACACACACTGACACCCAGTAAAAAAGACATACACTGACACCAAGTCACAAAGACATACACTGATACCAAGTCACAAAGACATACACTGATACCCAGTAACACAGACACACACTTACACCAAGTAACAAAGACATACACTGACACCAAGTCACAAAGACATACACTCATACCCAGTAACAAAGACATACACTGATACCCAGTAACACAGACACACACTGATACCCAGTAACACAGACACACACTTACACCAAGTAACAAAGACATACACTGACACCAAGTCACAAAGACACACACTGACACCCAGTAACAAAGACATACACTGACACCCAGTAACACAGACACACACTTACACCAAGTAACAAAGACATACACTGACACCAAGTCACAAAGACATACACTGACACCCAGTAACAAAGACATACACTGACACCCAGTAACAAAGACATACACTGACACCAAGTCACAAAGACATACACTGATACCCAGTAACAAAGACAGACACTGATACCCAGTAACACAGACGCACACTTACACCAAGTAACAAAGACATAGACTTACACCAAGTAACACAGACATACACTGACAACAAGTCACAAACACATACACTGACACGAAGTAACAAAGACAGATTATTACACCAAGTAATAAATACATTCACCTACAGCAAGTATTTTGACATACACTGACACCAAGTAACAAAGACATACACTGATACCCAGTCACACAGACACACACTTACACCAAGTAACAAAGACATACAATTACACCAAGTAACAAAAACACACACTTCCACCAAGTAACAAAGACAGACACTGATACCCAGTAACACAGACACACACTTACACCAAGTAACAAAGACATACACTGACACCCAGTAACACAAACAAACACACATTGACACCCAGTAACACAGAGAAACACTAATAAACTTTAACACAGACATCTACTGACACCAAGTAACACAGACGCACACTGACACCCAGTAACAAAGACATGCACTGACACCAGGTCACAAAGTCATACACTGATACCAAGTCACAAAGACATACACTGACACCCAGTAACACAGACACACACTGACACAAAGTAACAAAGACATAGACTTACACCAAGTAACACAGACATACACTGACAACAAGTCACAAACACATACACTGACACGAAGTTACAAAGATAGACAATTACACCCAGTAACAAAGACATACACTGACACCCAGTAACACACACATACACTTACACCAAGTAACGAAGACATACACTGACACCAAGTCACAAAGACACACACTGACACCCAGTAACAAAGACATACACTGACACCCAGTAACAAAGACATACATTGACACCAAGTCACAAAGACATACACTGATACCCAGTAACAAAGACAGACACTGATACCCAGTAACACAGACGCACACTTACACCAAGTAACAAAGACATAGACTTACACCACGTAACACAGACATACACTTACACCAAGTTACAAAGACACACACTTACACCAAGTAACACAGACATACACTGACAACAAGTCACAAACACATACACTGACACGAAGTAACAAAGACAGACTATTACACCAAGTAATAAATACATTCACCTACACCAAGTATTTTGACATACACTGACACAAAGTAACAAAGACATACACTGATACCCAGTCACACAGACACACACCGACACCAAGTAACAAAGACATACACTGACACCAAGTCACAAAGACACACACTGACACCCAGTAACAAAGACATACACTGACACCAAGTAACAAAGACATACACTGATACCCAGTAACACAGACACACACTTACACCAAGTAACAAAGACATACACTGACACCAAGTCACAAAGACACACATTGACAACCAGTAACAAAGACATACACTGACACCGAGTCACAAAGACATACACTGATACCCAGTAACAAAGACATACACTGATACGCAGTAACACAGACACACACTTACACCAAGTAACAAAGACATACACTGACACCAAGTCACAACGACACAAACTGACACCAAGTAACAAAGACATACACTGACACCCAGTAACAAAGACATCCACTGACAACAAGTCACAAACACATACACTGACACCAAGTAACAAAGACATACACTGACACCAAGTAACAAAGACATACACTGATACCCAGTAACACCGACGCACACTTACACCAAGTAACAAAGACATACACATACACCAGGTAACGCAGACATTCACTTACACCAAATATTTTGACATACACTTACACCAAGTAACAAAGACATACACTGACACCCAGTAACAAAGACATTCACTGACACCCAGTAACACAGACACACACTGACACCAAGTAACAAAGACACACACTGACACCAAGTACACAGACACACACTGACACCCAGTAACACAAACAAACACACTGACACCCAGTAACACAGACATACACTGACATCAAGTCACAAAGACATACACTCATACCCAGTCACAAAGACATACACTGATACCCAGTAACACAGACACACACTGACACAAAGTAACAAAGACATACACTGACACCAAGTCACAAAGACACACACTGACACCCAGTAACAAAGACATACACTGACACCCAGTAACACAGACACACACTTACACCAAGTAACAAAGACACACACTTACACCAAGTAACAAAGACATACACTGACACCAAGTAACACAGACACACACTGACACCCAGTAACAAAGACATACACTGACATCAAGTAGCACAGACACACACTGGGTGGCACATTGGCACAGTGGTTAGCAGCCTCACAGCTCTAGGGACCAGGGCTCGATTCTGGGTACTGCCTTTGCGGAGTTTGCAAGTTCTCCCTGTCTCTGCGTGAGTTTTCTCCGGGTGCTCCGGTTTCCTCCCACATGCCAAAGACTTGCAGGTTGGTAGGTTAATTGGCCATTACAAATTGCCGCTAGTATAGGTAGGTGGTAGGGAAATATATAGGGACCGGTGGGGATGTTATTGGAATATGGGATTCGTGCAGGATTAGTATAAATGGTTGGTTAATGGTCGGCACAGACTCGGAGGTCCGAAGGGCCTGTTTCAGTGCTGTATCTCGAAACTAAACTAAATACTGACACCTAGTGTCACATACACACACTGACCCCCAGTAACAAAGACATACACTTACACCAAGTAACAAAGACACATACTTACACCAAGTAACACAGACATACACTGACACCAAGTAACAAAGACATACACTTACACCATGTAACAAAGACAGACAATTACACCAACTAACAAAGATAAACACTTACACCAAGTATTTTGACATACACTTGCACCAAGTAACAAAGACATATACTGACACCCAGGAACACAGACACACATTGACACAAAGTAACAAAGACACACACTTACACCAAGTAACAAAGACATACACTTACACCAAGTATTTTGACACACACTTACACCAAGTAACAAAGACATACACTGACACCCAGTAACACAGACACACACTGACACAAAGTAACACAGACACACACTGACACCAAGTCACAAAGACATACACTGATACCAAGTCACAAAGACATACACTGATACCCAGTAACACAGACGCACACTTACACCAGGTAACGCAGACATTCACTTACACCAAGTATTTTGACATACACTTACACCAAGTAACAAAGACATACACTGATACCCAGTAACACAGACACACACTTACACCAAGTAATAAAGACATACACTGACACCAAGTCACAAAGACATACTCTCATACCCAGCAACAAAGACATACACTGATACCCAGTAACACAGACACACACTTACACCAAGTAACAAAGACATACACTGACACCAAGTCACAAAGACACAAACTGACACCAAGTAACAAAGACATACACTGACACCCAGTAACAAAGACATCCACTGACAACAAGTCACAAACACATACACTGACACCAAGTAACAAAGACATACACTGACACCAAGTAACAAAGACATACACTGATACCCAGTAACACAGACGCACACTTACACCAGGCAACGCAGACATTCACTTACACCAAGTATTTTGACATACACTTACACCAAGTAACAAAGACTTACACTGACACCCAGTAACAAAGACATACTCTGACACCAAGTCAAAAAGACATACACTGACACCAAGTAACAAAGACATACACTTACACAAAGCAACAAAGACATACACTCATACCCAGTAACACAGACACACACTGATACCCAGTAACACAGACACACACTTACACCAAGTAACAAAGACATGCACTGACACCAAGTCACAAAGACACACACTGACACCCAGTAACAAAGACATGCACTGACACCCAGTAACACAGACACACACTTACACCAAGTAACAAAGAAATACACTGACACCAAGTCACAAAGACACACACTGACACCCAGGAACAAAGACATACACTGACACCAAGTCACAAAGACATACACTGACACCAAGTAACAAAGACATACACTGACTCCAAGTAACAAAGACATACACTGACACCCAGTAACAAAGAAATCCACTGACAACAAGTCACTAACACATACACTGGCACCAAGTAACAAAGACATACACTGATACCCAGTAACACAGACACACACTTACACCAAGTAACAAAGACATACACTGACACCAAGTCACAAAGACATACTCTCATGCCCAGCAACAAAGACATACACTGATACCCAGTAACACAGACACACACTTACACCAAGTAACAAAGACATACACTGACACCAAGTCACAAAGACACAAACTGACACCAAGTAACAAAGACATACACTGACACCCAGTAACAAAGACATCCACTGACAACAAGTCACAAACACATACACTGACACCAAGTAACAAAGACATACACTGACACCAAGTAACAAAGACATACACTGATACCCAGTAACACAGACGCACACTTACACCAGGCAACGCAGACATTCACTTACACCAAGTATTTTGACATACACTTACACCAAGTAACAAAGACTTACACTGACACCCAGTAACAAAGACATACTCTGACACCAAGTCACAAAGACATACACTGACACCAAGTAACAAAGACATACACTTACACAAAGCAACAAAGACATACACTGATACCCAGTAACACAGACACACACTGATACCCAGTAACACAGACACACACTTACACCAAGTAACAAAGACATGCACTGACACCAAGTCACAAAGACACACACTGACACCCAGTAACAAAGACATGCACTGACACCCAGTAACACAGACACACACTTACACCAAGTAACAAAGACATACACTGACACCAAGTCACAAAGACACACACTGACACCCAGGAACAAAGACATACACTGACACCAAGTCACAAAGACATACACTGACACCAAGTAACAAAGACATACACTGACACCAAGTAACAAAGACATACACTGACACCCAGTAACAAAGAAATCCACTGACAACAAGTCACTAACACATACACTGGCACCAAGTAACAAAGACATACACTGACACCCAGGAACACAGACACACATTGACACAAAGTAACAAAGACACACACTTACACCAAGTAACAAAGACATACACTTACACCAAGTATTTTGACACACACTTACACCAAGTAACAAAGACATACACTGACACCAAGTCACAAAGACACACACTGACACCCAGTAACACAGACACACACTGACACCAAGTAACACAGACACACACTGACACCCAGTAAAAAAGACATACACTGACACCAAGTCACAAAGACATACACTGATTCCCAGTAACACAGACACACACTTACACCAAGTAACAAAGACACACACTTACACCAAGTAACAAAGACATACACTTACACGAAGTATTTTGACACACACTTACACCAAGTAACAAAGACATACACTGACACCAAGTCACAAAGACACACACTGACACCCAGTAACACAGACACACACTGACACCAAGTAACACAGACACACACTGACACCCAGTAAAAAAGACATACACTGACACCAAGTCACAAAGACATACACTGATACCAAGTCACAAAGACATACACTGATTCCCAGTAACACAGACACACACTTACACCAAGTAACAAAGACATACACTGACACCAAGTCACAAAGACATACACTCATACCCAGTAACAAAGACATACACTGATACCCAGTAACACAGACACACATTTACACCAAGTAACAAAGACATACACTGACACCAAGTCACAAAGACATACACTCATACCCAGTAACAAAGACATACACTGATACCCAGTAACACAGACACACACTGATACCCAGTAACACAGACTCACACTTACACCAAGTAACAAAGACATACACTGACACCAAGTCACAAAGACACAAACTGACACCAAGTAACAAAGACATACACTTACACCAGGTAACGCAGACATTCACTTACACCAAGTATTTTGACATACACTTACACCAAGTAACAAAGACTTACACTGACACCCAGTAACAAAGACATACACTGACACCAAGTCACAAAGACATACACTGACACCAAGTCACAAAGACATACACTGACACCAAGTAACAAAGACATACACTTACACAAAGTAATAAGGACACACACTTACACCGAGTAACACAGACATACAGTGACACCAAGTAACAAAGACATACACTGATACCCAGTAACACAGGCACACACTTACACCAAGTAACAGTGACATACACTGACACCAAGTCACAAAGACATACACTCATACCCAGTAACAAAGACATTCACTTGCACCAAGTTACAAAGACATTCACTTGCACAAAGTAACAAAGACATTCACTTACACCAAGTAACACAGACACACACTGACACCAAGTAACAAATACATACACTGACTCCCAGTAACAAAGACATACACTGACACCCAGTAACACAGACACACACCGACACCAAGTAACAAAGACACACACTTACACCAAGTAACACAGACATGCACTGACACCAAGTAACAAAGACATACACTTACACCAAGTAACAAAGACATACACTTACACCAAGTTACAAAGACGCACACTTACGCCAAATAACACAGACATACACTGACACCAAGTAACATAGACAGACAATTACACCAAGTAACAAAGACATACACCTACACCAAGTATTTTGACATACACTGACAACAAGTAACAAAGACATACACTGATACCCAGTAACACATACACACACTTACACCAAGTAACAAAGACATACACTGACACCAAGTCACAAAGAGACAAACTGACACCAAGTAACAAGGACATACACTGACACCCAGTAACAAAGAAATCCACTGACAACAAGTCACAAACACATACACTGACACCAAGTCACAAAGACAAACACTTACACCAAGTAACAAAGACATACACTGACACACAGTAACAAAGACATCCACTGACAACAAGTCACAAACACATACACTGACACCAAGTAACAAAGACATACACTGACACCAAGTAACAAAGACATACACTGATACCCAGTAACACAGACGCACACTTACACCAAGTAACAAAGACATATACTTACACCAGGTAACGCAGACATTCACTTACACCAAGTATTTTGACATACACTTACACCAAGTAACAAAGACATACACTGACACCCAGTAACAAAGACAGACACTGACACCAAGTCACAAAGACATACACTGACACCAAGTAACAAAGACATACACTAACACAAAGTAACAAAGACACACACTGACACCGAGTAACACAGACACACACTGACACCCAGCAACACAGACACACACTTACACCAAATAACACAGACATACACTGACACCAAGTAACAAAGACATAAACTGATACCCAGTAACACAGGCACACACTTACACAAAGTAACAGTGACATACACTGACACAAAGTAACAAAGACATACACTTACTTCAAGTAACAAAGACATACACTTACACCAAGTAACGCAGACACACACTGACACCAAGTAACAAATACATACACTGACTCCCAGTAACAAAGACATACACTGACACCCAGTAACACAGAGACACACCGACACCAAGTAACAAAGACACACACTTACACCAAGTAACACAGACATGCACTGACAACAAGTAACAAAGACATACACTTACACCAAGTAACAAAGACATGCACTTACACCAAGTTACAAAGACACACACTTACACCAAGTAACAAAGACATACACTGACACCCAGTAACAAAGAAATCCACTGACAACAAGCCACTAACACAAACACTGGCACCAAGTAACAAAGACATACACTGACACCCAGTATCAAAGAAATCCACTGACAACAAGTCACTAACGCATACACTGGCACCAAGTAACAAAGACATACACTGACACCCAGGAACACAGACACACATTGACACAAAGTAACAAAGACACACACTTACACCAAGTAACAAAGACATACACTTACACCAACTATTTTGACACACACTTACACCAAGTAACAAAGACATACACTGACACCAAGTCACAAAGACACATACTGACACCCAGTAACACAGACACACACTGACACCAAGTAACACAGACACACACTGACACCCAGTAAAAAAGACATACACTGACACCAAGTCACAAAGACATACACTGATACCAAGTCACAAAGACATACACTGATACCCAGTAACACAGACACACACTGATACCCAGTAACACAGACACACACTTACACCAAGTAACAAAGACATACACTGACACCAAGTCACAAAGACACAAACTGATACCCAGTAACACAGACGCACACTTACACCAAGTAACAAAGACATACACTTACACCAGGTAACGCAGACATTCACTTACACCAAGTATTTTGACATACACTTACACCAAGTAACAAAGACTTACACTGACACCCAGTAACAAAGATATACACTGACACCAAGTCACAAAGACATACACTGACACCAAGTAACAAAGACATACAATTACACAAAGTAACAAAGACACACACTTACACCGAGTAACACAGACACACACTGACACCCAGCAACACAGACACACACTTACACCAAGTAACAAAGACACACACTTACACCAAGTAACAAAGACATACACTGACACCAAGTAACACAGACACACACTGACACCCAGTAACAAAGACATACACTGACATCAAGTAGCACAGACACACACTGGGTGGCACATTGGCACAGTGGTTAGCAGCCTCACAGCTCTAGGGACCAGGGCTCGATTCTGGGTACTGCCTTTGCGGAGTTTGCAAGTTCTCCCTGTCTCTGCGTGAGTTTTCTCCGGGTGCTCCGGTTTCCTCCCACATGCCAAAGACTTGCAGGTTGGTAGGTTAATTGGCCATTACAAATTGCCGCTAGTATAGGTAGGTGGTAGGGAAATATATAGGGACCGGTGGGGATGTTATTGGAATATGGGATTCGTGCAGGATTAGTATAAATGGTTGGTTAATGGTCGGCACAGACTCGGAGGTCCGAAGGGCCTGTTTCAGTGCTGTATCTCGAAACTAAACTAAATACTGACACCTAGTGTCACATACACACACTGACCCCCAGTAACAAAGACATACACTTACACCAAGTAACAAAGACACATACTTACACCAAGTAACACAGACATACACTGACACCAAGTAACAAAGACATACACTTACACCATGTAACAAAGACAGACAATTACACCAACTAACAAAGATAAACACTTACACCAAGTATTTTGACATACACTTGCACCAAGTAACAAAGACATATACTGACACCCAGGAACACAGACACACATTGACACAAAGTAACAAAGACACACACTTACACCAAGTAACAAAGACATACACTTACACCAAGTATTTTGACACACACTTACACCAAGTAACAAAGACATACACTGACACCCAGTAACACAGACACACACTGACACAAAGTAACACAGACACACACTGACACCAAGTCACAAAGACATACACTGATACCAAGTCACAAAGACATACACTGATACCCAGTAACACAGACGCACACTTACACCAGGTAACGCAGACATTCACTTACACCAAGTATTTTGACATACACTTACACCAAGTAACAAAGACATACACTGATACCCAGTAACACAGACACACACTTACACCAAGTAATAAAGACATACACTGACACCAAGTCACAAAGACATACTCTCATACCCAGCAACAAAGACATACACTGATACCCAGTAACACAGACACACACTTACACCAAGTAACAAAGACATACACTGACACCAAGTCACAAAGACACAAACTGACACCAAGTAACAAAGACATACACTGACACCCAGTAACAAAGACATCCACTGACAACAAGTCACAAACACATACACTGACACCAAGTAACAAAGACATACACTGACACCAAGTAACAAAGACATACACTGATACCCAGTAACACAGACGCACACTTACACCAGGCAACGCAGACATTCACTTACACCAAGTATTTTGACATACACTTACACCAAGTAACAAAGACTTACACTGACACCCAGTAACAAAGACATACTCTGACACCAAGTCACAAAGACATACACTGACACCAAGTAACAAAGACATACACTTACACAAAGCAACAAAGACATACACTCATACCCAGTAACACAGACACACACTGATACCCAGTAACACAGACACACACTTACACCAAGTAACAAAGACATGCACTGACACCAAGTCACAAAGACACACACTGACACCCAGTAACAAAGACATGCACTGACACCCAGTAACACAGACACACACTTACACCAAGTAACAAAGAAATACACTGACACCAAGTCACAAAGACACACACTGACACCCAGGAACAAAGACATACACTGACACCAAGTCACAAAGACATACACTGACACCAAGTAACAAAGACATACACTGACTCCAAGTAACAAAGACATACACTGACACCCAGTAACAAAGAAATCCACTGACAACAAGTCACTAACACATACACTGGCACCAAGTAACAAAGACATACACTGATACCCAGTAACACAGACACACACTTACACCAAGTAACAAAGACATACACTGACACCAAGTCACAAAGACATACTCTCATGCCCAGCAACAAAGACATACACTGATACCCAGTAACACAGACACACACTTACACCAAGTAACAAAGACATACACTGACACCAAGTCACAAAGACACAAACTGACACCAAGTAACAAAGACATACACTGACACCCAGTAACAAAGACATCCACTGACAACAAGTCACAAACACATACACTGACACCAAGTAACAAAGACATACACTGACACCAAGTAACAAAGACATACACTGATACCCAGTAACACAGACGCACACTTACACCAGGCAACGCAGACATTCACTTACACCAAGTATTTTGACATACACTTACACCAAGTAACAAAGACTTACACTGACACCCAGTAACAAAGACATACTCTGACACCAAGTCACAAAGACATACACTGACACCAAGTAACAAAGACATACACTTACACAAAGCAACAAAGACATACACTGATACCCAGTAACACAGACACACACTGATACCCAGTAACACAGACACACACTTACACCAAGTAACAAAGACATGCACTGACACCAAGTCACAAAGACACACACTGACACCCAGTAACAAAGACATGCACTGACACCCAGTAACACAGACACACACTTACACCAAGTAACAAAGACATACACTGACACCAAGTCACAAAGACACACACTGACACCCAGGAACAAAGACATACACTGACACCAAGTCACAAAGACATACACTGACACCAAGTAACAAAGACATACACTGACACCAAGTAACAAAGACATACACTGACACCCAGTAACAAAGAAATCCACTGACAACAAGTCACTAACACATACACTGGCACCAAGTAACAAAGACATACACTGACACCCAGGAACACAGACACACATTGACACAAAGTAACAAAGACACACACTTACACCAAGTAACAAAGACATACACTTACACCAAGTATTTTGACACACACTTACACCAAGTAACAAAGACATACACTGACACCAAGTCACAAAGACACACACTGACACCCAGTAACACAGACACACACTGACACCAAGTAACACAGACACACACTGACACCCAGTAAAAAAGACATACACTGACACCAAGTCACAAAGACATACACTGATTCCCAGTAACACAGACACACACTTACACCAAGTAACAAAGACACACACTTACACCAAGTAACAAAGACATACACTTACACGAAGTATTTTGACACACACTTACACCAAGTAACAAAGACATACACTGACACCAAGTCACAAAGACACACACTGACACCCAGTAACACAGACACACACTGACACCAAGTAACACAGACACACACTGACACCCAGTAAAAAAGACATACACTGACACCAAGTCACAAAGACATACACTGATACCAAGTCACAAAGACATACACTGATTCCCAGTAACACAGACACACACTTACACCAAGTAACAAAGACATACACTGACACCAAGTCACAAAGACATACACTCATACCCAGTAACAAAGACATACACTGATACCCAGTAACACAGACACACATTTACACCAAGTAACAAAGACATACACTGACACCAAGTCACAAAGACATACACTCATACCCAGTAACAAAGACATACACTGATACCCAGTAACACAGACACACACTGATACCCAGTAACACAGACTCACACTTACACCAAGTAACAAAGACATACACTGACACCAAGTCACAAAGACACAAACTGACACCAAGTAACAAAGACATACACTTACACCAGGTAACGCAGACATTCACTTACACCAAGTATTTTGACATACACTTACACCAAGTAACAAAGACTTACACTGACACCCAGTAACAAAGACATACACTGACACCAAGTCACAAAGACATACACTGACACCAAGTCACAAAGACATACACTGACACCAAGTAACAAAGACATACACTTACACAAAGTAATAAGGACACACACTTACACCGAGTAACACAGACATACAGTGACACCAAGTAACAAAGACATACACTGATACCCAGTAACACAGGCACACACTTACACCAAGTAACAGTGACATACACTGACACCAAGTCACAAAGACATACACTCATACCCAGTAACAAAGACATTCACTTGCACCAAGTTACAAAGACATTCACTTGCACAAAGTAACAAAGACATTCACTTACACCAAGTAACACAGACACACACTGACACCAAGTAACAAATACATACACTGACTCCCAGTAACAAAGACATACACTGACACCCAGTAACACAGACACACACCGACACCAAGTAACAAAGACACACACTTACACCAAGTAACACAGACATGCACTGACACCAAGTAACAAAGACATACACTTACACCAAGTAACAAAGACATACACTTACACCAAGTTACAAAGACGCACACTTACGCCAAATAACACAGACATACACTGACACCAAGTAACATAGACAGACAATTACACCAAGTAACAAAGACATACACCTACACCAAGTATTTTGACATACACTGACAACAAGTAACAAAGACATACACTGATACCCAGTAACACATACACACACTTACACCAAGTAACAAAGACATACACTGACACCAAGTCACAAAGAGACAAACTGACACCAAGTAACAAGGACATACACTGACACCCAGTAACAAAGAAATCCACTGACAACAAGTCACAAACACATACACTGACACCAAGTCACAAAGACAAACACTTACACCAAGTAACAAAGACATACACTGACACACAGTAACAAAGACATCCACTGACAACAAGTCACAAACACATACACTGACACCAAGTAACAAAGACATACACTGACACCAAGTAACAAAGACATACACTGATACCCAGTAACACAGACGCACACTTACACCAAGTAACAAAGACATATACTTACACCAGGTAACGCAGACATTCACTTACACCAAGTATTTTGACATACACTTACACCAAGTAACAAAGACATACACTGACACCCAGTAACAAAGACAGACACTGACACCAAGTCACAAAGACATACACTGACACCAAGTAACAAAGACATACACTAACACAAAGTAACAAAGACACACACTGACACCGAGTAACACAGACACACACTGACACCCAGCAACACAGACACACACTTACACCAAATAACACAGACATACACTGACACCAAGTAACAAAGACATAAACTGATACCCAGTAACACAGGCACACACTTACACAAAGTAACAGTGACATACACTGACACAAAGTAACAAAGACATACACTTACTTCAAGTAACAAAGACATACACTTACACCAAGTAACGCAGACACACACTGACACCAAGTAACAAATACATACACTGACTCCCAGTAACAAAGACATACACTGACACCCAGTAACACAGAGACACACCGACACCAAGTAACAAAGACACACACTTACACCAAGTAACACAGACATGCACTGACAACAAGTAACAAAGACATACACTTACACCAAGTAACAAAGACATGCACTTACACCAAGTTACAAAGACACACACTTACACCAAGTAACAAAGACATACACTGACACCCAGTAACAAAGAAATCCACTGACAACAAGCCACTAACACAAACACTGGCACCAAGTAACAAAGACATACACTGACACCCAGTATCAAAGAAATCCACTGACAACAAGTCACTAACGCATACACTGGCACCAAGTAACAAAGACATACACTGACACCCAGGAACACAGACACACATTGACACAAAGTAACAAAGACACACACTTACACCAAGTAACAAAGACATACACTTACACCAACTATTTTGACACACACTTACACCAAGTAACAAAGACATACACTGACACCAAGTCACAAAGACACATACTGACACCCAGTAACACAGACACACACTGACACCAAGTAACACAGACACACACTGACACCCAGTAAAAAAGACATACACTGACACCAAGTCACAAAGACATACACTGATACCAAGTCACAAAGACATACACTGATACCCAGTAACACAGACACACACTGATACCCAGTAACACAGACACACACTTACACCAAGTAACAAAGACATACACTGACACCAAGTCACAAAGACACAAACTGATACCCAGTAACACAGACGCACACTTACACCAAGTAACAAAGACATACACTTACACCAGGTAACGCAGACATTCACTTACACCAAGTATTTTGACATACACTTACACCAAGTAACAAAGACTTACACTGACACCCAGTAACAAAGATATACACTGACACCAAGTCACAAAGACATACACTGACACCAAGTAACAAAGACATACAATTACACAAAGTAACAAAGACACACACTTACACCGAGTAACACAGACACACACTGACACCCAGCAACACAGACACACACTTACACCAAATAACAGTGACACACACTGACACCAAGTCACAAAGACATACACTCATACCCAGTAACAAAGACATACACTGAAACCCAGTAACACAGACAGACACTGATACCCAGTAACACAGACACACACTGATCCCCAGTAACACAGAAAAACACTTACACCAAGTTACAAAGACATACACTTACACAAAGTATCAAAGACATACACTTACACCAAGTAACACAGACACACACTGACACCAAGTAACAAATACATACACTGACTCCCAGTAACAAAGACATACACTGACAACAAGCCACTAACACAAACACTGGCACCAAGTAACACAGACATGCACTGACACCCAGTATCAAAGAAATCCACTGACAACAAGTCACTAACGCATACACTGGCACCAAGTTACAAAGACATACACTGACACCCAGGAACACAGACACACATTGACACAAAGTAACAAAGACACACACTTACACCAAGTAACAAAGACATACACTTACACCAACTATTTTGACACACACTTACACCAAGTAACAAAGACATACAATGACACCAAGTCACAAAGATACATACTGACACCCAGTAACACAGACACACACTGACACCAAGTAACACAGACACACACTGACACCCAGTAAAAAAGACATACACTGACACCAAGTCACAAAGACATACACTGATACCAAGTCACAAAGACATACACTGATACCCAGTAACACAGACACACACTGATACCCAGTAACACAGACACACACTTACACCAAGTAACAAAGACATACACTGACACCAAGTCACAAAGACACAAACTGACACCAAGTAACAAGGACATACACTGACACCCATTAACAAAGACATCCACTGACAACAAGTCACAAACACATACACTGACACCAAGTAACAAAGACAAACACTTACACCAAGTAACAAAGACATACACTGACACCAAGTAACAAAGACATACAATTACACAAAGTAACAAAGACACACACTTACACCGAGTAACACAGACACACACTGACACCCAGCAACACAGACACACACTTACACCAAATAACAGTGACACACACTGACACCAAGTCACAAAGACATACACTCATACCCAGTAACAAAGAGACATACACTCATACCCAGTAACAAAGACATACACTGAAACCCAGTAACACAGACAGACACTGATACCCAGTAACACAGACACACACTGATCCCCAGTAACACAGAAAAACACTTACACCAAGTTACAAAGACATACACTTACACAAAGTATCAAAGACATACACTTACACCAAGTAACACAGACACACACTGACACCAAGTAACAAATACATACACTGACTCCCAGTAACAAAGACATACACTGACAACAAGCCACTAACACAAACACTGGCACCAAGTAACACAGACATGCACTGACACCCAGTATCAAAGAAATCCACTGACAACAAGTCACTAACGCATACACTGGCACCAAGTTACAAAGACATACACTGACACCCAGGAACACAGACACACATTGACACAAAGTAACAAAGACACACACTTACACCAAGTAACAAAGACATACACTTACACCAACTATTTTGACACACACTTACACCAAGTAACAAAGACATACAATGACACCAAGTCACAAAGATACATACTGACACCCAGTAACACAGACACACACTGACACCAAGTAACACAGACACACACTGACACCCAGTAAAAAAGACATACACTGACACCAAGTCACAAAGACATACACTGATACCAAGTCACAAAGACATACACTGATACCCAGTAACACAGACACACACTGATACCCAGTAACACAGACACACACTTACACCAAGTAACAAAGACATACACTGACACCAAGTCACAAAGACACAAACTGACACCAAGTAACAAGGACATACACTGACACCCATTAACAAAGACATCCACTGACAACAAGTCACAAACACATACACTGACACCAAGTAACAAAGACAAACACTTACACCAAGTAACAAAGACATACACTGATACCCAGTAACACAGACGCACACTTACACCAAGTAACAAAGACATACACTTACACCAGGTAACGCAGACATTCACTTACACCAAGTATTTTGACATACACTTACACCAAGTAACAAAGACTTACACTGACACCCAGTAACAAAGATATACACTGACACCAAGTCACAAAGACATACACTGACACCAAGTAACAAAGACATACAATTACACAAAGTAACAAAGACACACACTTACACCGAGTAACACAGACACACACTGACACCCAGCAACACAGACACACACTTACACCAAATAACACAGACATACACTGACACCAAGTAACAAAGACATACACTGATACCCAGTAACACAGGCACACACTTACACCAAGTAGCAGTGACACACACTGACACCAAGTCACAAAGACATACACTCATACCCAGTAACAAAGACATACACTGAAACCCAGTAACACAGACACACACTGATACCCAGTAACACAGACACACACTGATCCCCAGTAACACAGACAAACACTTACACCAAGTTACAAAGACATACACTTACACAAAGTATCAAAGACATACACTTACACCAAGTAACACAGACACACACTGACACCAAGTAACAAATACATACACTGACTCCCAGTAACAAAGACATACACTGACAACAAGCCACTAACACAAACACTGGCACCAAGTAGCACAGACATGCACTGACACCCAGTATCAAAGAAATCCACTGACAACAAGTCACTAACGCATACACTGGCACCAAGTAACAAAGACATACACTGACACCCAGGAACACAGAGACACATTGACACAAAGTAACAAAGACACACACTTACACCAAGTAACAAAGACATACACTTACACCAACTATTTTGACACACACTTACACCAAGTAACAAAGACATACACTGACACCAAGTCACAAAGATACATACTGACACCCAGTAACACAGACACACACTGACACCAAGTAACACAGACACACACTGACACCCAGTAAAAAAGACATACACTGACACCAAGTCACAAAGACATACACTGATACCAAGTCACAAAGACATACACTGATACCCAGTAACACAGACACACACTGATACCCAGTAACACAGACACACACTTACACCAAGTAACAAAGACATACACTGACACCAAGTCACAAAGACACAAACTGACACCAAGTAACAAGGACATACACTGACACCCAGTAACAAAGACATCCACTGACAACAAGTCACAAACACATACACTGACACCAAGTAACAAAGACAAACACTTACACCAAGTAACAAAGACATACACTGACACCCAGTAACAAAGACATCCACTGACAACAAGTCACAAACACATACACTGACACCAAGTAACAAAGACATACACTGACACCAAGTAACAAAGACATACACTGATACCCAGTAACACAGACGCACACTTACACCAAGTAACAAAGACATACATTTACACCAGGTAACGCAGACATTCACTTACACCAAGTATTTTGACATACACTTACACCAAGTAACAAAGACTTACACTGACACCCAGTAACAAAGATATACACTGACACCAAGTCACAAAGACATACACTGACACCAAGTAACAAAGACATACATTTACACAAAGTAACAAAGACACACACTTACACCGAGTAACACAGACACACACTGACACCCAGCAACACAGACACACACTTACACCAAATAACACAGACATACACTGACACCAGGTAACACAGACATACACTGACACCAAGTAACAAAGACATACACTGATACCCAGTAACACAGGCACACACTTACACCAAGTAACAGTGACATACACTGACACCAAGTAACAAAGACATACACTTACACCAAGTAACAAAGACATACACTTACACCAAGTAACACAGACACACACTGACACCAAGTAACAAATACATACACTGACTCCCTTTAACAAAGACATACACTGACACCCAGTAACACAGACACACACCGACACCAAGTAACAAAGACACACACTTACACCAAGTAACACAGACATGCACTGACACCAAGTAACAAAGACATACACTTACACCAAGTAACAAAGACATACACTTACACCAAGTTACAAAGACACACACTTACACCAAGTAACAAAGACATACACTGACACCCAGTAACAAAGACATCCACAGACAATAAGTCACAAACACATACACTGACACCAAGTAACAAAGACATCCACTGACACCCAGTAACAAAGACATCCACAGACAACAAGTCACAAACACATACACTTACACCAAGTAACAAAGACATACACTGACACCAAGTCACAAAGACACAAACTGACACCAAGTAACAAGGACATACACTGACACCCAGTAACAAAGACATCCACTGACAACAAGCCACAAACACATACACTGACACCAAGTAACAAAGACAAACACTTACACCAAGTAACAAAGACATACACTGACACCCAGTAACAAAGACATCCACTGACAACAAGTCACAAACACATACACTGACACCAAGTAACTAAGACATACACTGAAACCAAGTAACAAAGACATACACTGACACCCAGTATCAAAGAAATCCACTGACAACAAGTCACGAACACATACACTGGCACCAAGTAACAAAGACATACACTGACACCCAGGAACACATGCACACATTGACACAAAGTAACAAAGACACACACTTACACCAAGTAAAAAAGACATACACTTACACCAAGTATTTTGACACACACTTACACCAAGTAACAAAGACATACACTGACACCAAGTCACAAAGACACACACTGACACCCAGTAACACAGACACACACTGACACCAAGTAACACAGACATACACTGACACCCAGTAAAAAAGACATACAGTGAAACCAAGTCACAAAGACATACACTGATACCAAGTCACAAAGACATGCACTGATATCCAGTAACACAGACACACACTTACACCAAGTAACAAAGACATACACTGACACCAAGTCACAAAGACATACACTCATACCCAGTAACAAAGACATACACTGATACCCAGTAACACAGACACACACTGATACCCAGTAACACAGACACACACTGACACCCAGTAAAAAAGACATACATATGACACCAAGTAACAAAGACATACACTGATACCAAGTCACAAAGACATACACTGATACCCAGTAACACAGACACACACTTACACCAAGTAACAAAGACATACCCTGACACCAAGTCACAAAGACATACACTCATACCCTGTAACAAAGACATACACTGATACCCAGTAACACAGACACACACTGATACCCAGTAACACAGACACACACTTACACCAAGTAACAAAGACATACACAGACAACAAGTCACAAACACATACACTTACACCAAGTAACAAAGACATACACTGACACCAAGTCACAAAGACACAAACTGACACCAAGTAACAAGGACATACACTGACACCCAGTAACAAAGACATCCACTGACAACAAGTCACAAACACATACACTGACACCAAGTAACAAAGACAAACACTTACACCAAGTAACAAAGACATACACTGACACCCAGTAACAAAGACATCCACTGACAACAAGTCACAAACACATACACTGACACCAAGTAACAAAGACATACACTGACACCAAGTAACAAAGACATACACTGACACCCAGTATCAAAGAAATCCACTGACAACAAGTCACTAACACATACACTGGCACCAAGTAACAAAGACATACACTGACACCCAGGAACACAGACACACATTGACACAAAGTAACAAAGACACACACTTACACCAAGTAACAAAGACATACACTTACACCAAGTATTTTGACACACACATACACCAAGTAACAAAGACATACACTGACACCAAGTCACAAAGACATACACTGATACCCAGTAACACAGACACACACTTACACCAAGTAACAAAGACATACAATGACACCAAGTCACAAAGACATACACTCATACCCTGTAACAAAGACATACACTGATAACCAGTAACACAGACACACACTGATACCCACTAACACAGACACACACTTACACCAAGTAACAAAGACATACACTGACACCAAGTCACAAAGACACACACTGACACCCAGTAACAAAGACATACACTGACACCCAGTAACACAGACACACACTTACACCAAGTAACAAAGACAGACAATTACACCAAGTAACAAAGACATACACTTACACCAAGTATTTTGACATACACTTGCAACAAGTAACAAAGACATACACTGACAACCAGTAACTAAGACATACAATGACACCAATTAACAAAGAAATCCACAGACAACAAGCCACTAACACATACACTGGCAACAAGTAACAAAGACATACACTTGCACCAAGTAACAAATACATACACTGACACTCAGGAACACAGACACACAATGACACAAAGTAACAAAGACACACACTTACACCAAGTAACAAAGACATACACTTACACCAAGTATTTTGACACACACTTACACCAAGTAACAAAGACATACACTGAAACCAAGTCACAAAGACACAAACTGACACCAAGTAACAAGGACATACACTGACACCCAGTAACAAAGACAAACACTTACACCAAGTAACAAAGACATACACTGACACCCAGTAACAAAGACATCCACAGACAACAAGTCACAAACACATACACTGACACCTATTCACAAAGACATACACTGACACCCAGTAACAAAGACATCCACAGACAACAAGTCACAAACACATACACTTACACCAAGTAACAAAGACATACACTGACACCAAGTCACAAAGACACAAACTGACACCAAGTAACAAGGACATACACTGACACCCAGTAACAAAGACATCCACTGACAACAAGTCACAAACACATACACTGACACCAAGTAACAAAGACAAACTCTTACACCAAGTAACAAAGACATACACTGACACCCAGTAACAAAGACATCCACTGACAACAAGTCACAAACACATACACTGACACCAAGTAACAAAGACATACACTGACACCAAGTAACAAAGACATACACTGACACCCAGTATCAAAGAAATCCACTGACAACAAGTCACTAACACATACACTGGCACCAAGTAACAAAGACATACACTGACACCCAGGAACACAGACACACATTGACACAAAGTAACAAAGACACACACTTACACCAAGTAACAAAGACATACACTTACACCAAGTATTTTGACACACACTTACACCAAGTAACAAAGACATACACTGACACCAAGTCACAAAGACACACACTGACACCCAGTAACACAGACACACATTGACACCAAGTAACACAGACACACACTGACACCCTGTAAAAAAGACATACACTGACACCAAGTCACAAAGACATACACTGATACCAAGTCACAAAGACATACACTGATACCCAGTAACACAGACACACACTTACACCAAGTAACAAAGACATACACTGACAACAAGTCACAAAGACATACACTCATACCCAGTAACAAAGACATACACTGATACCCAGTAACACAGACACACACTGATACCCAGTAACACAGACACACACTTACACCAAGTAACAAAGACATACACTGACACCAAGTCACAAAGACACAAACTGACACCAAGTAACAAGGACATACACTGACACCCATTAACAGAGACATCCACTGACAACAAGTCACAAACACATACACTGACACCAAGTAACAAAGACAAACACTTACACCAAGTAACAAAGACATACACTGACACCCAGTAACAAAGACATCCACTGACAACAAGTCACAAACACATACACTGACACCAAGTAACAAAGACATACACTGACACCAAGTAACAAAGACATACACTGATACCCAGTAACACAGACGCACACTTACACCAAGTAACAAAGACATACACTTACACCAGGTAACGCAGACATTCACTTACACCAAGTTTTTTGACATACACTTACACCAAGTAACAAAGACTTACACTGACACCCAGTAACAAAGACATACACTGACACCAAGTCACAAAGACATACACTGACACCAAGTAACAAAGACATACACTTACACAAAGTAACAAAGACACACACTTACACCGAGTAACACAGACACACACTGACACCCAGCAACACAGACACACACTTACACCAAATAACACAGACATACACTGACACCAAGTAACAAAGACATACACTGATACCCAGTAACACAGGCACACACTTACACCAAGTAACAGTGACATACACTGACACCAAGTCACAAAGACATACACTCATACCCAGTCACAAAGACATACACCGATACCCAGTAACACAGACACACACTGATACCCAGTAACACAGACACACACTGATACCCAGTAACACAGACATACACTTACACCAAGTTACAAAGACATACACTTACACAAAGTAACAAAGACATACACTTACACCAAGTAACACAGACACACACTGACACCAAGTAACAAATACATACACTGACTCCCAGTAACAAAGACATACACTGACACCCAGTAACACAGACACACACCGACACCAAGTAACAAAGACACACACTTACACCAAGTAACACAGACATGCACTGACACCAAGTAACAAAGACATACACTTACACCAAGTAACAAAGACATACACTTACACCAAGTTACAAAGACACACACTTACACCAAGTAACACAGACATACACTGACACCAAGTAACAAAGACATACACCTACACCAAGTATTTTGACATACACTGACAACAAGTAACAAAGACATACACTGATACCCAGTAACACATACACACACTTACACCAAGTAACAAAGACATACACTGACACCAAGTCACAAAGAGACAAACTGACACCAAGTAACAAGGACATACACTGACACCCAGTAACAAAGAAATCCACTGACAACAAGTCACAAACACATACACTGACACCAAGTAACAAAGACAAACACTTACACCAAGTAACAAAGACATACACTGACACCCAGTAACAAAGACATCCACTGACAACAAGTCACAAACACATACACTGACACCAAGTAACAAAGACATACACTGACACCAAGTAACAAAGACATACACTGATACCCAGTAACACAGACGCACACTTACACCAAGTAACAAAGACACACACTTACACCAGGTAACGCAGACATTATCTTACACCAAGTATTTTGACATACACTTACACCAAGTAACAAAGACATACACTGACACCCAGTAACAAAGACAGACACTGACACCAAGTCACAAAGACATACACTGACACCAAGTAACAAAGACATACACTAACACAAAGTAACAAAGACACACACTTACACCGAGTAACACAGACACACACTGACACCCAGCAACACAGACACACACTTACACCAAATAACACAGACATACACTGACACCAAGTAACAAAGACATACACTGATAACCAGTAACACAGGCACACACTTACACCAAGTAACAGTGACATACACTGACACCAAGTAACAAAGACATACACTTACACCAAGTAACAAAGACATACACTTACACCAAGTAACACAGACACACACTGACACCAAGGAACAAATACATACACTGACTCCCAGTAACAAAGACATACACTGACACACAGTAACACAGACACACACCGACACCAAGTAACAAAGACACACACTTACACCAAGAAACACAGACATGCACTGACACCAAGTAACAAAGACATACACTTACACCAAGTAACAAAGACATACACTTACACCAAGTTACAAAGACACACACTTACACCAAGTAACAAAGACATACACTGACACCCAGTAACAAAGAAATCCACTGACAACAAGCCACTAACACATACACTGGCACCAAGTAACAAAGACATACACTGACACCCAGTATCAAAGAATTCCACTGACAACAAGTCACTAACGCATACACTGGCACCAAGTAACAAAGACATACACTGACACCCAGGAACACAGACACACATTGACACAAAGTAACAAAGACACACACTTACACCAAGTAACAAAGACATACACTTACACCAAGTATTTTGACACACACTTACACCAAGTAACAAAGACATACACTGACACCAAGTCACAAAGACACACACTGACACCCAGTAACACAGACACACACTGACACCAAGTAACACAGACACACACTGACACCCAGTAAAAAAGACATAAACTGACACCAAGTCACAAAGACATACACTGATACAAGGTCACAAAGACATACACTGATACCCAGTAACACAGACACACACTTACACCAAGTAACAAAGACATACACTGACACCAAGTAACAAAGACATACACTGATACCCAGTAACACAGGCACACACTTACACCAAGTAACATTGACATACACTGACACCAAGTCACAAAGACATACACTCATACCCAGTAACAAAGACATACAAAGATACCCAGTAACACAGACACACACTGATACCCAGTAACACAGACAAACACTTACACCAAGTTACAAAGACATACACTTACACCAAGTAACAAAGACATACACTTACACCAAGTAACACAGACACACACTGACACCAAGTAACAAATACATACACTGACTCCCAGTAACAAAGACATACACTGACACCCAGTAACACAGACACACACCGACACCAAGTAACAAAGACACACACTTACACCAAGTAACACAGACATGCACTGACACCAAGTAACAAAGACATACACTTACACCAAGTTTCAAAGACACACACTTACACCAAGTAACACAGACATACACTGACACCAAGTAACATAGACAGACAATTACACCAAGTAACAACGACATACACCTACACCAAGTATTTTGACATACACTTACAACAAGTAACAAAGACATACACTGATACCCAGTAACACATACACACACTTACAGCAAGTAACAAAGACATACACTGACACCAAGTCACAAAGAGACAAACTGACACCAAGTAACAAGGACATACACTGACACCCAGTAACAAAGAAATCCACTGACAACAAGTTACAAACACATACACTGACACCAAGTAACACAGACATACACTGACACCAAGTAACAAAGACATACACTGATACCCAGTAACACAGACGCACACTTACAACAATTAACAAAGACATACACTTACACCAGGTAAAGCAGACATTCACTTACACCAAGTATTTTGACATACACTTACACCAAGTAACAAAGACATACACTGACACCCTGTAAAAAAGACAGACACTGACACCAAGTCACAAAGACCTACACTGACAGCAAGTAACAAAGACATACACTAACACAAAGGAACAAAGACACACACTTACACCGAGTAACACAGACACACACTGACACCCAGCAACACAGACACACACTTACACGAAATAACACAGACATACACTGACTCCCAGTAACAAAGACATACACTGACACCCAGTAACACAGACACACACCGACACCAAGTAACAAAGACACACACTTACACCAAGTAACACAGACATGCACTGACACCAAGTAACAAAGACATACACTTACACCAAGTAACAAAGACATACACTTACACCAAGTTACAAAGACACACAGTTACACCAAGTAACAAAGACATACACTGACACCCAGTAACAAAGAAATCCACTGACAACAAGTCACTAACACATACACTGGCACCAAATAACAAAGACATACACTTGCACCAAGTAACAAAGACATACACTGACACCCAGGAACACAGACACACATTGACACAAAGTAACAAAGACACACACTTACACCAAGTAACAAAGACATACACTTACACCAAGTATTTTGACACACACTTACACCAAGTAACAAAGACATACACTGATACCAAGTCACAAAGACACACACTGACACCAAGTAACACAGACACACACTGACACCAAGTAACACAGACACACACTGACACCCAGTAAAAAAGACATACATATGACACCAAGTCACAAAGACATACACTGATACCAAGTCACAAAGACATACACTGATACCCAGTAACACAGACACACACTTACACCAAGTAACAAAGACATACACTGACACCAAGTCACAAAGACATACACTCATACCCTGTAACAAAGACATACACTGATACCCAGTAACACAGACACACACTGATACCCAGTAACACAGACACACACTTACACCAAGCAACAAAGACATACACTGACAGCAAGTCACAAAGACACAAACTGACACCAAGTAACAGGGACATACACTGACACCCAGTAACAAAGTCATCCACTGACAACAAGTCACAAACACATACACTGACACCATGTAACAAGGACAAACACTTACACCAAGTTACAATGACATACACTGACACCCAGTAACAAAGACATCCACTGACAACAAGTCACAAACACATACACTGACACCAAGTAACAAAGACATACACTGACACCAAGTAACAAAGACATACACTGATACCCAGTAACACAGACGCACACTTACACCAAGTAACAAAGACATACACTTACACCAGGTAACGCAGTCATTCACTTACACCAAGTATTTTGACATACACTTACACCAAGTAACAAAGACATACACTGACACCCAGTAACAAAGACATACACTGACACCAAGTCACAAAGACATACACTGACACCAAGTAACAAAGACATACTCTTACACAAAGTAACAAAGACACACACTTACACCGAGTAACACAGACACACACTGACACCCAGCAACACAGACACACACTTACACCAAATAACACAGACATGCACTGACACCAAGTAACAAAGACATACACTGATACCAGGTAACACAGGCACACACTTACACCAAGTAACAGTGACATACACTGACACCAAGTAACAAAGACATACACTTACACAAAGTAACAAAGACATACACTTACACCAAGTAACACAGACACACACTGACACCAAGTAACAAATACATACACTGACTCCCAGTAACAAAGACATACACTGACACCCAGTAACACAGACACACACCGACACCAAGTAACAAAGACACACACTTACACCAAGTAACACAGACATGCACTGACACCAAGTAACAAAGACATACACTTACACCAAGTAACAAAGACATCCACTTACACCAAGTTACAAAGACACACACTTACACCAAGTAACACAGACATACACTGACACCAAGTAACATAGACAGACAATTACACCAAGTAACAAAGACATACACCTACACCAAGTATTTTGACATACACTGACTTACACCAAGTAACAAAGTCATACACTGACACCAAGTCACAAAGAGACAAACTGACACCAAGTAACAAGGACATACACTGACACCCAGTAACAAAGACATCCACTGACAACAAGTCACAAACACATGCACTGACACCAAGTAACAAAGACATACACTGACACCAAGTAACAAAGACATACACTGATACCCAGTAACACAGACGCACACTTACACCAAGTAACAAAGACATACACTTACACCAGGTAACGCAGACATTCACTTACACCAAGTATTTTGACATACACTTACACCAAGTAACAAAGACATACACTGACACCCAGTAACAAAGACATACACTGACACCAATTCACAAAGACATACACTGACACCAAGTAACAAAGACATACACTAACACAAAGTAACAAAGACACACACTTACACCGAGTAACACAGACACACACTGACACCCAGCAACACAGACACACACTTACACCAAATAACACAGACATACACTGACACCAAGTAACAAAGACATACACTGATACCCAGTAACACAGGCACACACTTACACCAAGTAACGGTGACATACACTGACACCAAGTAACAAAGTCATACAATTACACAAAGTAACAAAGACATACACTTACACCAAGTAACACAGACACACACTGACACCAAGTAACAAATACATACACTGACATCCATTAACACAGACACACACCGACACCAAGTAACAAAGACACACACTTACACCAAGTAACACAGACATGCACTGACACCAAGTAACAAAGACATACACTTACACCAAGTAACAAAGACATACACTTACACCAAGTTACAAAGACACACACTTACACCAAGTAACAAAGACATACACTGATACCCAGTAACACATACACACACTTACACCAAGTAACAAAGACATACACTGACACCAAGTCACAAAGACATACACTGATACCCACTAACACAGACACACACTTACACCAAGTAACAAAGACATACACTGACACCCAGTTACAAAGACATACACTGACACCCAGTAACACAGACACACACGGACACCAATTAACAAAGTCACACACTTACACCAAGTAACACAGACACACACTGACACCCAGTAACACAAACAAACACACTGACACCCAGTAACACAGACACACACTGACACCAAGTAACAAAGACATACACTGATACCCAGTAACACAGACACACACTTACACCAAGTAACAAAGACAGACACTGATACCCAGTAACACAGACACACACTTACACCAATTAACAAAGACATACACGGAGACCCAGTAACAAAGACATACACTGACACCCAGTAACACAGACAAACACGGAAACCAAGTAACAAAGACACACACTTAAACCAGGTAACACAGACATACACTGACACCAAGTAACACAGACATACACTGACACCAAGTAACACAGACACACACTGACACCCTGTAACACAGACACACACTTACACCAAGTAACACAGACATACACTGACACCAAGTAACAAAGACATACACTGAGACCCAGTAACACAGGCACACACCTACACCAAGTAACACAGACATACACTGACACCAAGTAACAAAGACATACACTGACAACAAGTAACAAAGACATACACTTACACCAAGTAACAAAGACACACACTTATACCAAGTAACACAGACATACACTGACACCAAGTAACAAAGACAGACAATTACACCAAGTAACAAAGACATACACTTACACCAAGTATTTTGACATACACTGACACCAAGTAAAAAAGACATACACTGATACCGAGTAACACAGACACACACTTACACCAAGTAACAAAGAGATACACTGACATCAACTCACAAAGACACACTGCCACCCAGGAACACAGACACACACTTACACCAAGTAACACAGACATGCACTGACACCGAGTAACACAGACACACACTGACACCCAGTAACACAGACACACAGTTACACCAAATAACAGAGACAAACACTGACACCAAGTAACAAAGACAGACAATGATACCCAGTAACACAGGCACACACTTACACCAATTAACAGTGACATACTCTGACACCAAGTAACAAAGACATACACTGACACAAAGTATCAAAGACACACACTTACACCGAGTAACACAGACATACACTGACACCAAGTAACAAAGACATACACTGGTACCCAGTAACACAGGCACACACTTACACCAAGTAACACGGACATACACTGACACCAAGTAACAAGGACATACACTGACAACAAGTAACAAAGACATACACTTACACCAAGTAACAAAGACACACACCTATACCAAGTAACACAGACATACACTGACACCAGGTAACAAAGACAGACAATTACACCAAGTAGCAAAGACATACACTTACACCACGTATTTTGACATACACTGACACCAAGTAAAAAAGACATACACTGATACCCAGTAACACAGACACACACTTACACCAAGTAACAAAGACATACACTGACACCAACTCACAAAGACACACTGACACCCAGGAACACAGACACACACTTACACCAAGTAACACAGACATGCACTGACACCAAGTAACAAAGAAATACACTTACACCAAGTAACAAAGACATACACTTACACCAAGTTACAAAGACACACACTTACACCAAGTAACACAGACATACACTGACACCAAGTAACATAGACAGACAATTACACCAAGTAACAAAGACATACACCTACACCCAGTATTTTGACATACACTGACACCAAGTAACAAAGACATACACTGACACCAACTCACAAAGACACACTGACACCCAGGAACACAGACACACACTTACACCAAGTAACAAAGACATACACTGACACCAATTCACAAAGACATACACTGATACCCACTAACACAGACACACACTTACACCAAGTAACAAAGACACACACTGATACCCAGTAGCACAGACACACACTTACACCAAGTAACAAAGACATGCACTGACACCCAGTTGCAAAGACATACACTGACACCCAGCAACACAGACACACACGGACACCAAGTAACAAAGTCACACACTTACACCAAGTAACACAGACACACACTGACACCCAGTAACACAAACACACACACTGACACCCAGTAACACAGACACACACTGACACCAAGTAACAAAGACATATACTGACACCCAGTAACACGGACACACACTGGGCGGCACAGTGGCGCAGTGGTTAGCACTGCAGCCTCACAGCTCCAGGGACCCGCGTTCGATTCTGGGTACTGCCTGTGCGGAGTTTGCAAGTTCTACCTGTGTCTGCGTGGGTATCCTCCGGGTGCTCCGGCTTCCTCCCACATGCCAAAGTCTTGCAGCATGATAGGTTAATTGGCCATTATAAATTGCCCCGAGTATAGGTAGGTGGTAGGGAAATATATAGGGACCGGTGGGGATGAGATTGGAATACGGGATTAGTGTAGGATTAGTATAAATGGGTTGTTGATGGTCGGCACAGACTCGGTGGGCCGAAGGGCCTGTTTAAGTGCTTGTTCTCTGAACTAAACTAAATACTGACACCTAGTGTCACAGACACACACTGACACCCCGTAACACAAACAAACACACACTGACACCCAGAAACACTGAAACACAGTAACAAAGACATACACTGACACCAAGTAATACAGACACACACTGACACCCAGTAACAAAGACATGCACTGACACCAAGTCACAAACACATACACTGATAACCAGGAACACAGACACACACTTACACCAAGTAACAAAGACAGACACTGACACCAAGTGACAAAGACATACACTTACACCAAGTAACAAAGACATACACTGACACCAAGTAACAAAGACATACACTGATACCCAGTAACACAGACACACACTTACACCCAGTAACCAAGACAGACACTGACACCAAGTCACAAAGACATACACTTACACGAAGTAACAAAGACAGACAATTACACCAAGTAACAAAGACATACACTTGCACCAAGTATTTTGACATACACTGACACCAAGTAACAAAGACATACACTGATACCCAGTAACACAGACACACACTTACACCCAGTAACAAAGACAGACACTGACACCAAGTCACAAAGACATACACTTACACGAAGTAACAAAGACAGACAATTACACCAAGTAACAAAGACATACACTTGCACCTAGTATTTTGACATACACTGACACCAAGTAACAAAGTCACACACTTACACCCAGTAACACAAACAAACACACTGACACCAAGTAACACAAGCACACACTTCCACCAAGTAACAAAGACACACACTGATACCCAGTAGCACAGACACACACTTACACCAAGTAACAAAGACATAGACTGATACCCAGTAACGCAGACACTCACTGTGTGTGGGGCGTGGGGGGGGGGGGGGCACATTGGCGCAGTGGTTAGCACCGCAGCCTCACAGCTCCAGGGACCCGGGTTCGATTCTGGGTACTGCCTGTCCGGAGTTTGCAAGTTCTCCCTGTGTCTGCGTGGGTTTCCTCCGGGTGCTCCGGCTTCCTCCCACATGCCAAAGACTTGCAGGATGATAGGTTAATTGGCCATCATAAATTGCCCCTAGTATAGGTAGGTAGGTGGTAGGGACATATATCGGGACAGGTGGGGATGTGATAGGAATACGGGTTTAGTGTAGGATTAGTATAATTGGTTGGTTGATGGGCGGCACAGACCCGGTGGGCCGAAGGGCCTGTTAAAGTGCTGTGTCTCAAAACTAAACTAAATACTGACACCTAGTGTCACAGATACACACTGACACCCAGTAACACAAACAAACACACACTGACACCCAGTAACACAGAGAAACACTGATAAACAGTGACAAAGAAATACACTGACACCAAGTAACAAAGACACACACTGACACCCAGTAACAAAGACAGACACTGACACAAAGTCACAAAGACATACACTTACACGAAGTAACAAAGACAGACAATTACACCAAGTAACAAAGACATACACTTGCACCAAGTATTTTGACATACACTGACACCAAGTAACAAAGACATGCACTGATAACCAGTAACACAGACACACACTTACACCATGTAACAAAGACAGACACTGACACCAAGTCACAAAGACATACACTTACACGAAGTAACAAAGACATACACTGATACCCAGTACCACAGACACACACTGACACCAAGTAACAAAGACATACACTGATACCCAGTAACACAGACACACCCTTACACCAAGTAACAAAGACAGACACTTACACCAAGTAACAAAGACATACACTGACACCAAGTAACAAAGACATACACTGATACCCAGTAACACAGACACACACTTACACCAAGTAACAAAGACAAACACTGATGCCCAGTAACACAGTCACACACTCACACCAAGTAACAAAGACATACACTGATACCAAGTGACACAGACACACACTTACACCAAGTAACACAAACACTCACTTACACCAAGTAACAAAGACATACACTGACACCAAGTAACAAAGACATACAATTACACCAAGTCACAAAGACACACACTTACACCAAGTAACACAGACATACACTTACACCAAGTAACAAAGACATACACTGTCACCCAGTAACACAGACACAAACTTACACCAAGTAACAAAGACATGCACTGATACCCAGTAACACAGACACACACTTACACCAAGTAACACAGACACACACTTACAACAAGTAACAAAGACACACACTGACACCAAGTAACAAAGACATACACTTACACCAAGTAACACAGACATACACTGACACCAAGTAACAAAGACATACAATTACACCAAGTAACAAAGACACACACTTACACCAAGTAACACAGACATACACTGACACCAAGTAACAAAGACATACACTGTTACCCATTAACACAGACACACACTTACACCAATTAACAAAGACATATACTGATACCCAGTAGCACAGACACACACTGGGCGGCACATTGGCACAGTGGTTAGCAGCCTCACAGCTCCAGGGACCAGGGCTCGATTCTGGGTACTGCCTTTGCGGAGTTTGCAAGTTCTCCCTGTCTCTGCGTGAGTTTCCTCCGGGTGCTCCGGTTTCTTCCCACATGCCAAAGACTTGCAGGTTGATAGGTTAATTGGCCATTATAAATTGACCCTAGTATAGGTAGGTGTTAGGGAAATATATAGGGACAGTTGGGGATGTGATAGGAATACGGGATTAGTGTAGGATTAGTATACATGGGTGGTTGATGGTCGGCACAGACTCGGTGGGCCGAAGGGCCTGTTTAAGTGCTGTATCTCTGAACTAAAGTAAATACTGACACCTAGTGTCACAGACACACACTGACACCCAGTAACACAAACAAACACACACTGACACCCAGGAACACAGAGAAACACTGATACACAGTAACAAAGACATACACTGACACCAAGTAACACAGACACACACTGACACCCAGTAACAAAGACATACATTTGACACCAAGTCACAAAGACATACACTGATACCCAGGAACACAGACACACACTTACACCAAGTAACAAAGACAAACACTGATACCAAGTCACAAAGACACACACTGACACCCAGTAACAAAGACATACACTGACACCAAGTCACAAAGACATGCACTGATCCACAGTAACACAGACACACACTTACACCAAGTAACAAAGACAGACACTGATTCCCAGTAACACAGACACACACTTACACCAAATAACACAGACATACACTGACACCAAGTAACCAGGACAAACACTGATACCCAGTAACACAGGCACACACTTACACCAAGTAACACAGACATACACTGACACCAAGTAACAAAGACATACACTTACACAAAGTAACAAAGACACACAATTACACCGAGTAACACAGACACACACTGACACCCAGCAACACAGACACACACTTACACCAAATAACACAGACACACACTTACACCAAGTAACAAAGACAAACACGGACACCCAGTTACAAAGACATACACTGACACCCAGTAACACAGACACACACGGACACCAAGTAACAAAGTCACACACTTACACCAAGTAACACAGACACACACTGACACCCAGTAACACAAACAAACACACTGACACCCAGTAACACAGACACACACTGACACCAAGTAACAAAGTCATATACTGACACCCAGTAGCACAGACACACACTGGGCGGCACATTGGTACAGTGGTTAGCAGCCTCACAGCTCCAGGGACCAGGGCTCGATTCTGGGTACTGCCTTTGCGGAGTTTGCAAGTTCTCCCTGTCTCTGCGTGAGTTTCCTCCGGGTGCTCCGGTTTCTTCCCACATGCCAAAGACTTGCAGGTTGATAGGTTAATTGGCCATTATAAATTGACCCTAGTATAGGTAGGTGTTAGGGAAATATATAGGGACAGTTGGGGATGTGATAGGAATACGGGATTAGTGTAGGATTAGTATACATGGGTGGTTGATGGTCGGCACAGACTCGGTGGGCCGAAGGGCCTGTTTAAGTGCTGTATCTCTGAACTAAAGTAAATACTGACACCTAGTGTCACAGACACACACTGACACCCAGTAACACAAACAAACACACACTGACACCCAGGAACACAGAGAAACACTGATACACAGTAACAAAGACATACACTGACACCAAGTAACACAGACACACACTGACACCCAGTAACAAAGACATACATTTGACACCAAGTCACAAAGACATACACTGATACCCAGGAACACAGACACACACTTACACCAAGTAACAAAGACAAACACTGATACCAAGTCACAAAGACACACACTGACACCCAGTAACAAAGACATACACTGACACCAAGTCACAAAGACATGCACTGATCCACAGTAACACAGACACACACTTACACCAAGTAACAAAGACAGACACTGATTCCCAGTAACACAGACACACACTTACACCAAATAACACAGACATACACTGACACCAAGTAACCAGGACAAACACTGATACCCAGTAACACAGGCACACACTTACACCAAGTAACACAGACATACACTGACACCAAGTAACAAAGACATACACTTACACAAAGTAACAAAGACACACAATTACACCGAGTAACACAGACACACACTGACACCCAGCAACACAGACACACACTTACACCAAATAACACAGACACACACTTACACCAAGTAACAAAGGCAAACACTGACACCCAGTTACAAAGACATACACTGACACCCAGTAACACAGACACACACGGACACCAAGTAACAAAGTCACACACTTACACCAAGTAACACAGACACACACTGACACCCAGTAACACAAACAAACACACTGACACCCAGTAACACAGACACACACTGACACCAAGTAACAAAGTCATATACTGACACCCAGTAGCACAGACACACACTGGGCGGCACATTGGCACAGTGGTTAGCAGCCTCACAGCTCCAGGGACCAGGGCTCGATTCTGGGTACTGCCTTTGCGGAGTTTGCAAGTTCTCCCTGTCTCTGCGTGAGTTTCCTCCGGGTGCTCCGGTTTCTTCCCACATGCCAAAGACTAGCAGGTTGATAGGTTAATTGGCCATTATAAATTGACCCTAGTTTAGGTAGGTGTTAGGGAAATATATAGGGACAGTTGGGGATGTGATAGGAATACGGGATTAGTGTAGGATTAGTATAAATGGGTGGTTGATGGTCGGCACAGACTCGGTGGGCCGAAGGGCCTGTTTAAGTGCTGTATCTCTGAACTAAACTAAATACTGACACCTAGTGTCACAGACACACACTGACACCCAGTAACACAAACAAACACACACTGACACCCAGGAACACAGAGAAACACTGATACACAGTAACAAAGACATACACTGACACCAAGTAACACAGACACACACTGACACCCAGTAACAAAGACATACACTGACACCAAGTCACAAAGACATACACTGATACCCAGGAACACAGACACACACTTACACCAAGTAACAAAGACATACACTGATACCAAGTCACAAAGACACACACTGACACCCAGTAACACAGACACACACCGACACCAAGTAACAAAGACACACACTTACACCAAGTAACACAGACATGCACTGACACCAAGTAACAAAGACATACACTTACACCAAGGAACAAAGACATACACTTACACCAAGTTACAAAGACACACACTTACACCAAGTAACACAGACATACACTGCCACCAATTAACATAGACACACACTTACACCAAGTAACAAAGACAGACACTGACACCAAGTGACAAAGACATACACTTACACCAAGTAACAAAGACATACACTGACACCAAGTAACAAAGACATACACTGATACCCAGTAACACAGACACACACTTACACCAAGTACAAAGACACACATTGACACCCAGTAACAAAGACAGACACTGACACCTAGTCACAAAGACATACACTTACACGAAGTAACAAAGACATACACTGATACCCAGTACCACAGACACACACTGACACCAAGTAACAAAGACTTACACTGATACCCAGTAACACAGACACACACTTACACCAAGTAAAAAAGACACACCCTTGCACCAAGTAACAAAGACAGACACTTACACCAAGTAACAAAGACATACACTGTCGCCAAGTAGCAAAGACATACACTGATACCCAGTAACACAGACACACACTTACACCAAGTAACAAAGACATACACTGATGCCCAGTAACACAGTCACACACCCACACCAAGTAACAAAGACATACACTGATACCAAGTGACACAGACACACACTTACACCAAGTAACACAAACACTCACTTACACCAAGAAACAAAGACATACACTGACACCAAGTAACAAAGACATACAATTACACCAAGTCACAAAGACACACACTTACACCAAGTAACACAGACATACACTGACACCAAGTAACAAAGACATGCACTGTCACCCAGTAACACAGACACAAACTTACACCAAATAACAAAGACATACACTGATGCCAAGTAACACAGACACACACTTACACCAAGTAACACAGACACACACGTACAACAAGTAACAAAGACACACACTGACACCAAGTAACAAAGACATACAATGATACCCAGTAACACATACACACACTTACACCAAGTAACAAAGACACACACTGATACCCAGTAGCACAGACACACACTTACACCAAGTAACAAAGACATACACAGACACCCAGTAACACAGACACACACGGACACCAAGTAACAAAGTCATACACTTACACCCAGTAACACAAACAAACACACTGACACCAAGTAACACAGACACACACTTACACCAAGTAACACAAACACACACTTACACCAAGTAACAAAGACAGACACTTACACCAAGTAACACAGACATACACTGACACCAAGTAACAAAGACAGACAATTACACCAAGTAACAAAGACATACACATACACCAAGTATTTTGACATACACTTACACCAAGTGACAAAGACACACACTGATACCCAGTAGCACAGACACACACTTACACCAAGTTACAAAGACATACACTGACACCCAGTAACACAGACACACACCGACACCAAGTAACAAAGTCACACACTTACACCAAGTAACACAGGCACACACTGACACCCAGTAACACAAACACACTGACACCCAGTAACACAGACACACACTGACACCAAGTAACAAAGACATATACTGACACCCAGTAACACGGAGACACACACGGGGCGGCACATTGGCGCAGTGGTTAGCACCGCAGCCTCACAGCTCCAGGGACCCGGGTTCGATTCTGGGTACTGCCTGTCCGGAGTTTGCAAGTTCTCCCTGTGTCTGCGTGGGTTTCCTCCGGGTGCTCCGGCTTCCTCCCACATGCCAAAGACTTGCAGGATGATAGGTTAATTGGCCATCATAAATTGCCCCTAGTCTAGGTAGGTAGGTGGTAGGGAAATATATCGGGACAGGTGGGGATGTGATAGGAATACGGGTTTAGTGTAGGATTAGTATAAATGGTTGGTTGATGGGCGGCACAGACCCGGTGGGCCGAAGGGCCTGTTAAAGTGCTGTATCTCAAAACTAAACTAAATACTGACACCTAGTGTCACAGATACACACTGACACCCAGTAACACAAACAAACACACACTGACACCCAGTAACACAGAGAAACACTGAGAAACAGTGACAAAGAAATACACTGACACCAAGTAACAAAGACACACACTGACACCCAGTAACAAAGACAGACACTGACACAAAGTCACAAAGACATACACTTACACGAAGTAACAAAGACAGACAATTACACCAAGTAACAAAGACATACACTTGCACCAAGTATTTTGACATACACTGACACCAAGTAACAAAGACATGCACTGATAACCAGTAACACAGACACACACTTACACCAAGTAACAAAGACAGACACTGACACCAAGTCACAAAGACATACATTTACACGAAGTAACAAAGACATACCCTGATACCCAGTACCACAGACACACACTGACACCAAGTAACAAAGGCATACACAGATACCCAGTAACACAGACACACACTTACACCAAGTAAAAAAGACACACCCTTACACCAAGTAACAAAGACAGACACTTACACCATGTAACAAAGACATACACTGACACCAAGTAACAAAGACATACACTGATACCCAGTAACACAGACACACACTTACACCAAGTAACAAAGACATACACTGATGCCCAGTAACACAGTCACACACTCACACCAAGTAACAAAGGCATACACTGATACCAAGTGACACAGACACACACTTACACCAAGTAACACAAACACTCACTTACACCAAGTAACAAAGACATACACTGACACCAAGTAACAAAGACATACAATTACACCAAGTCACAAAGACACACACTTACACCAAGTAACACAGACATACACTTACACCAAGTAACAAAGACACACACTGACACCCAGTAACAAAGACAGACACTGACACAAAGTCACAAAGACATACACTTACACGAAGTAACAAAGACAGACAATTACACCAAGTAACAAAGACATACACTTGCACCAAGTATTTTGACATACACTGACACCAAGTAACAAAGACATGCACTGATAACCAGTAACACAGACACACACTTACACCAAGTAACAAAGACAGACACTGACACCAAGTCACAAAGACATACATTTACACGAAGTAACAAAGACATACCCTGATACCCAGTACCACAGACACACACTGACACCAAGTAACAAAGGCATACACAGATACCCAGTAACACAGACACACACTTACACCAAGTAAAAAAGACACACCCTTACACCAAGTAACAAAGACAGACACTTACACCATGTAACAAAGACATACACTGACACCAAGTAACAAAGACATACACTGATACCCAGTAACACAGACACACACTTACACCAAGTAACAAAGACATACACTGATGCCCAGTAACACAGTCACACACTCACACCAAGTAACAAAGGCATACACTGATACCAAGTGACACAGACACACACTTACACCAAGTAACACAAACACTCACTTACACCAAGTAACAAAGACATACACTGACACCAAGTAACAAAGACATACAATTACACCAAGTCACAAAGACACACACTTACACCAAGTAACACAGACATACACTTACACCAAGTAACAAAGACATACACTGTCACCCAGTAACACAGACACAAACTTACACCAAGTAACAAAGACATACACTGATACCAAGTAACACAGACACACACTTACACCAAGTAACACAGACACACACTTGCAACAAGTAACAAAGACACACACTGACACCAAGTAACAAAGACATACACTTACACTAAGTAACACAGACATACACTGACACCAAGTAACAAAGACATACAATTACACCAAGTAACAAAGACACACACTTACACCAAGTAACACAGACATACACTGACACCAAGTAACAAAGACATACACTGTGACCCATTAACACAGACACTCAATTACACCAATTAACAAAGACATATACTGATACACAGTAGCACAGACACACACTGGGCGGCACATTGGCACAGTGGTTAGCAGCCTCACAGCTCCAGGGACCAGGGCTCGATTCTGGGTACTGCCTTCGCGGAGTTTGCAAGTTCTCCCTGTCTCTGCGTGAGTTTCCTCCGGGTGCTCCGGTTTCTTCCCACATGCCAAAGACTTGCAGGTTGATAGGTTAATTGGCCATTATAAATTGACCCTAGTATAGGTAGGTGTTAGGGAAATATATAGGGACAGTTGGGGATGTGATAGGAATACGGGATTAGTGTAGGATTAGTATAAATGGGTGGTTGATGGTCGGCACATACTCGGTGGGCCGAAGGGCCTGTTTAAGTGCTGTATCTCTGAACTAAACTAAATACTGACACCTAGTGTCACAGACACACACTGACACCCAGTAACACAAACAAACACACACTGACACCCAGGAACACAGAGAAACACTGATACACAGTAACAAAGACATACACTGACACCAAGTAACACAGACACACACTGACACCCAGTAACAAAGACATACACTGACACCAAGTCACAAAGACATACACTGATACCCAGGAACACAGACACACACTTACACCAAGTAACAAAGACATACACTGATACCAAGTCACAAAGACACACACTGACACCCAGTAACACAGACACACACCGACACCAAGTAACAAAGACACACACTTACACCAAGTAACAAAGACATACACTGATGCCCAGTAACACAGTCACACACTCACACCAAGTAACAAAGACATACACTGATACCAAGTGACACAGACACACACTTACACCAAGTAACACAAACACTCACTTACACCAAGTAACAAAGACATACACTGACACCAAGTAACAAAGACATACAATTACACCAAGTCACAAAGACACACACTTACACCAAGTAACACAGACATGCACTTACACCAAGTAACAAAGACATACACTGTCACCCAGTAACACAGACACAAACTTACACCAAGTAACAAAGACATACACTGATACCAAGTAACACAGACACACACTTACACCAAGTAACACAGACACACACTTGCAACAAGTAACAAAGACACACACTGACACCAAGTAACAAAGACATACACTTACACTAAGTAACACAGACATACACTGACACCAAGTAACAAAGACATACAATTACACCAAGTAACAAAGACACACACTTACACCAAGTAACACAGACATGCACTGACACCAAGTAACAAAGACATACACTTACACCAAGGAACAAAGACATACACTGATACCCAGTAACACAGACACACACTTACACCAAGTAACAAAGACACGCACTGACACCCAGTAACAAAGACAGACACTGACACCAAGTCACAAAGACATACACTTACACGAAGTAACAAAGACAGACAATTACACCAAGTAACAAAGACATACACTGACACCAAGTCACAAAGACATACACTTACACGAAGTAACAAAGACAGACAATTACACCAAATAACAAAGACATACACTTGCACCAAGTATTTTGACATACACTGACACCAAGTAACAAAGACATGCACTGATACCCAGTAACACAGACACACACTTACAGCAAGTAACAAAGACAGACACTGACACCAAGTCGCAAAGACATACACTTACACGAAGTAACAAAGACATACACTGATACCCAGTACCACAGACACACACTGACACCAAGTAACAAAGACATACACTGATACCCAGTAACACAGACACACACTTACACCAAGTAAAAAAGACACACCCTTACACAAAGTAACAAAGACAGACACTTACACCAAGTAACAAAGACATACACTGACACCAAGTAACAAAGACATACACTGATACCCAGTAACACAGACATACACTTACACCAAGTAACAAAGACATACACTGATGCCCAGTAACACAGTCACACACTCACACCAAGTAACAAAGACATACACTGATACCAAGTGACACAGACACACACTTACACCAAGTAACACAAACACTCACTTACACCAAGTAACAAAGACATACACTGACACCAAGTAACAAAGACATACAATTGCACCAAGTCACAAAGACACACACTTACACCAAGTAACACAGACATACACTGACACCAAGTAACAAAGACATACACTGTCACCCAGTAACACAGACACAAACTTACACCAAGTAACAAAGACATACACTGATACCAAGTAACACAGACACACACTTACACCAAGTAACACAGACACACACGTACAACAAGTAACAAAGACACACACTGACACCAAGTAACAAAGACATACACTGATACCCAGTAACACATACACACACTTACACCAAGTAACAAAGACACACACTGATACCCAGCAGCACAGACACACACTTACACCAAGTAACAAAGACATACACTGACACCCAGTAACACAGACACACACGGACACCAAGTAACAAAGTCACACACTTACACCCAGTAACACAAACAAACACACTGACACCAAGTAACATAGACACACACTTACACCAAGTAACACAAACACACACTGACACCAAGTAACAAAGACAGACACTTACACCAAGTAACACAGACATACACTGACACCAAGTAACAAAGACAGGCAATTACACCAAGTAACAAAGACATACACATACACCAAGTATTTTGACATACACTTACACCAAGTGACAAAGACACACACTGATACCCAGTAGCACAGACACACACTTACACCAAGTAACAAAGACATACACTGACACCCAGTAACACAGACACACACCGACACCAAGTAACAAAGTCACACACTTACACCAAGTAACACAGGCACACTGACACCAAGTAACAAAGACAGGCAATTACACCAAGTAACACAGGCACACTGACACCAAGTAACAAAGACAGACACTTACACCAAGTAACACAGACATACACTGACACCAAGTAACAAAGACAGGCAATTACACCAAGTAACAAAGACATACACATACACCAAGTATTTTGACATAGACTTACACCATGTGACAAAGACACACACTGATACCCAGTAGCACAGACACACACTTACACCAAGTAACAAAGTCACACACTTACACCCAGTAACACAAACACACTGACACCCAGTAACACAGACACACACTGACACCAAGTAACAAAGACATATACTGACACCCAGTAACACAGAGAAGCAATGGGCGGCACATTGGCGCAGTGGTTAGCACCGCAGCCTCACAGCTCCAGGGACCCGGGTTCGATTCTGGGTACTGCCTGTCCGGAGTTTGCAAGTTCTCCCTGTGTCTGCGTGGGTTTCCTCCGGGCGCTCCGGCTTCCTCCCACATGCCAAAGACTTGCAGGATGATAGGTTAATTGGCCATCATAAATTGCCCCTAGTCTAGGTAGGTAGGTGGTAGGGAAATATATCGGGACAGGTGGGGATGTGATAGGAATACGGGTTTAGTGTAGGATTAGTATAAATGGTTGGTTGATGGTCGGCACAGACCCGGTGGGCCGAAGGGCCTGTTAAAGTGCTATATCTCAAAACTAAACTAAATACTGACACCTAGTGTCACAGATACACACTGACACCCAGTAACACAAACAAACACACACTGACACCCAGTAACACAGAGAAACACTGAGAAACAGTGACAAAGAAATACACTGACACCAAGTAACAAAGACACACACTGACACCCAGTAACAAAGACAGACACTGACACAAAGTCACAAAGACATACACTTACACGAAGTAACAAAGACAGACAATTACACCAAGTAACAAAGACATACACTTGCACCAAGTATTTTGACATACACTGACACCAAGTAACAAAGACATGCACTGATAACCAGTAACACAGACACACACTTACACCAAGTAACAAAGACAGACACTTACACCAAGTAACAAAGACATAGACTGACACCAAGTAACAAAGACATACACTGATACCCAGTAACACAGACACACACTTACACCAAGTAACAAAGACATACACTGATGCCCAGTAACACAGTCACACACTCACACCAAGTAACAAATACATACACTGATACCAAGTGACACAGACACACACTTACACCAAGTAACACAAACACTCACTTACACCAAGTAACAAAGACATACACTGACACCAAGTAACAAAGACATACAATTACACCAAGTCACAAAGACACACACTTACAACAAGTAACACAGACATACACTGACACCAAGTCACAAAGACATACAATTACACCAAGTCACAAAGACACAAACTTACACCAAGTAACAACGACATACACTGATACCAAGTAACACAGACACACACTTACACCAAGTAACACAGACACACACTTACAACAAGTAACAAAGACACACACTGACACCAAGTAACAAAGACATACACTTACACCAAGTAACACAGACATACACTGACACCAAGTAACAAAGACATACAATTACACCAAGTAACAAAGACACACACTTACACCAAGTAACACAGACATACACTGACACCAAGTAACAAAGACATACACTGTTACCCATTAACACAGACACACACTTACACCAATTAACAAAGACATATACTAATACCCAGTAGCACAGACACACACTGGGCGGCACATTGGCACAGTGGTTAGCAGGCTCACAGCTCCAGGGACCAGGGCTCGATTCTGGGTACTGCCTTTGCGGAGTTTGCAATTTCTCCCTGTCTCTGCGTGAGTTTCCTCCGGGTGCTCCGGTTTCTTCCCACATGCCAAAGACTTGCAGGTTGATAGGTTAATTGGCCATTATAAATTGACCCTAGTATAGGTAGGTGTTAGGGAAATATATAGGGACAGTTGGGGATGTGATAGGAATACGGGATTAGTGTAGGATTAGTATAAATGGGTGGTTGATGGTCGGCACAGACTCGGTGGGCCGAAGGGCCTGTTTGAGTGCTGTATCTCTGAACTAAAGTAAATACTGACACCTAGTGTCACAGACACACACTGACACCCAGTAACACAAACAAACACACACTGACACCCAGGAACACAGAGAAACACTGATACACAGTAACAAAGACATACACTGACACCAAGGAACACAGACACACACTCACACCCAGTAACAAAGACATACATTTGACACCAAGTCACAAAGATATGCACTGATACCAAGTCACAAAGACATGCACTGATCCACAGTAACACAGACACACACTTACACCAAATAACACAGACATAAACTGACACCAAGTAACCAGGACAAACACTGATATCCAGTAACACAGGCACACACTTACACCAAGTAACAAAGACATACACTGATACCAAGTCACAAAGACACACACTGACACCCAGTAACAAAGACATACACTGACACCAAGTCACAAAGACATGCACTGATCCACAGTAACACAGACACACACTTACACCAAATAACACAGACATACACTGACACCAAGTAACCAGGACAAACACTGATATCCAGTAACACAGGCACACACTTACACCAAGTAACAAAGACATACACTTACACAAAGTAACAAAGACACACAATTACACCGAGTAACACAGACACACACTGACACCCAGCAACACAGACACACACTTACACCAAATAACACAGACACACACTTACACCAAGTAACAAAGACAAACACTGACACCCAGTTACAAAGACATACACTGACACCCAGTAACACAGACACACACGGACGCCAAGTAACAAAGTCACACACTTACACCAAGTAACACAGACACACACTGACACCCAGTAACACAAACAAACACACTGACACCCAGTAACACAGACACACACTGACACCAAGTAACAAAGTCATATACTGACACCCAGTAGCACAGACACACACTGGGCGGCACATTGGCACAGTGGTTAGCAGCCTCACAGCTCCAGGGACCAGGGCTCGATTCTGGGTACTGCCTTTGCGGAGTTTGCAAGTTCTCCCTGTCTCTGCGTGAGTTTCCTCCGGGTGCTCCGGTTTCTTCCCACATGCCAAAGACTTGCAGGTTGATAGGTTAATTGGCCATTATAAATTGACCCTAGTTTAGGTAGGTGTTAGGGAAATATATAGGGACAGTTGGGGATGTGATAGGAATACGGGATTAGTGTAGAATTAGTATAAATGGGTGGTTGATGGCCGGCACAGACTCGGTGGGCCGAAGGGCCTGTTTAAGTGCTGCATCTCTGAACTAAACTAAATACCGACACATAGTGTCACAGACACACACTGGCACCCAGTAACAAAGACATACACTGATACCAAGTCACAAAGACACACACTGACACCCAGTAACACAGACACACACCGACACCAAGTAACAAAGACACACACTTACACCAAGTAACACAGACATGCACTGACACCAAGTAACAAAGACATACACTTACACCAAGGAACAAAGACATACACGTACACCAAGTTACAAAGACACACACTTACACCAAGTAACACAGACATACACTGACACCAAGTAACATAGACACACACTTACACCAAGTAACAAAGACAGACACTGACACCAAGTGACAAAGACATACACTTACACCAAGTAACACAAACAAACACACTGACACCAAGTAACACAGACTCACACTTACACCAAGTAACACAAACACACACTTACACCAAGTAACAAAGACAGACACTTACACCAAGTAAGACAGACATACACTGACACCAAGTAACAAAGACAGACAATTACACCAAGTAACAAAGACATACACATACACCAAGTATTTTGACATACACTTACACCAAGTGACAAAGACACACACTGATACCCAGTAGCAAAGACACACACTTACACCAAGTAACAAAGACATACACTGACACCCAGTAACACAGTCACACACCGACACCAAGTTACAAAGTCACACACTTACACCAAGTAACACAGACATACACTGACACCAAGTAACATAGACACACACTTACACCAAGTAACAAAGACAGACACTGACACCAAGTGACAAAGACATACACTTACACCAAGTAACAAAGACATACACTGACACCAAGTAACAAAGACATACACTGATACCCAGTAACACAGACACACAATTACACCAAGTAACAAAGACGCACACTGACACCCAGTAACAAAGACAGACACTGACACCAAGTCACAAAGACATACACTTACACGAAGTAACAAAGACAGACAATTACACCAAGTAACAAAGACATGCACTTGCACCAAGTATTTTGACATACACTGACACCAAGTAACAAAGACATACACTGTTACCCAGTACCACAGACACACACTGACACCAAGTAACAAAGACTTACACTGATACCCAGTAACACAGACACACACTTACACCAAGTAAAAAAGACACACCCTTACACCAAGTAACAAAGACAGACACTTACACCAAGTAACAAAGACATACACTGACACCAAGTAACAAAGACATACACTGATACCCAGTAACACAGACACACACTTACACCAAGTAACAAAGACATACACTGATGCCCAGTAACGCAGTCACACACTCACACCAAGTAACAAAGACATACACTGATACCAAGTGACACAGACACACACTTACACCAAGTAACACAAACACTCACTTACACCAAGTAGCAAAGACATACACTGACACCAAGTAACAAAGACATACAATTACACCAAGTCACAAAGACACACACTTACACCAAGTAACACAGACATACACTGACACCAAGTAACAAAGACATACACTGTCACCCAGTAACACAGACACAAACTTACACCAAGTAACAAAGACATACACTGATACCAAGTAACACAGACACACAGTTACACCAAGAAACACAGACACACACGTACAACAAGTAACAAAGACACACACTGACACCAAGTAACAAAGACATACACTGATACCCAGTAACACATACACACACTTACACCAAGTAACAAAGACACACACTGATACCCAGTAGCACAGACACACACTTACACCAAGTAACAAAGACATACACTGACACCCAGTAACACAGACACACACGGACACCAAGTAACAAAGTCACACACTTACACCCAGTAACACAAACAAACACACTGACACCAAGTAACACAGACTCACACTTACACCAAGTAACACAAACACACACTTACACCAAGTAACAAAGACAGACACTTACACCAAGTAACACAGACATACACTGACACCAAGTAACAAAGACAGACAATTACACCAAGTAACAAAGAGATACACATACACCAAGTATTTTGACATACACTTACACCAAGTGACAAAGACACACACTGACACCCAGTAACACAGTCACACACCGACACCAAGTTACAAAGTCACACACTTACACCAAGTAACACAGGCACACACTGACACCCAGTAACACAAACACACTGACACCCAGTAACACAGACACACACTGACACCAAGTAACAAAGACATGCTCTGATACCCAGTAACACAGACACACACTTACACCAAGTAACAAAGACATACACTTACACCAAGCAACACAGACATACACTGACACCCAGTAACACAGACACACACTTACACCAAGTAACAAAGACATACACTGACACCCAGTAACAAAGACATACACTGACACCCAGTAACAAAGACACACACGGACACCAAGTAACTAAGACATACACTGACAGCAAGTATTTTGACATACACTGACACCAAGTAACAAAGACATACACTGATACACAGTAACACAGAGACACACTTACACCCAGTCACAAAGACATACACTGATACCCAGTAACACAAGCACACACATACACCAAGTAACACAGACAGACACTGACACCCAGTAACACAGACACATACTTACACCAAGTAACAAAGACATACACTGACACCCAGCAACAAAGACATACACTGACACCCAGTAACACAGACACAAACGGACACCAAGTAACAAAGACACAGACTTACACCAAGTAACACAGACACTCACTGACACCCAGTAAGACAGACACACACTTACACCAAGTAACACAGACATACACTGACACCAAGTAACAAAGACATACACTGATACCCAGTACCACAGACACACACTGACACCAAGTAACAAAGACATACACTGACACCAAGTATCAAAGACATACACTTACACCAAGTATTTTGACTTACACTGACACCAAGTAACAAAGACATACACTGATACCCAGTAACACAGACACACACTTACACCAAGTAACAAAGACAAACACTGACACCAAGTCACAAAGACACACAGTGACACCCAGTAACAAAGACATACACTGACACCAAGTAACAAAGACATACACTGACACCCAGTAACACAGACACACACTTACACCAAGTAACAAAGACATACACTGACACCAAGTCACAAAGACACACACTGACACCCAGTAACAAAGACATACACTGACACCAAGTCACAAAGACATACACTGACACCCAGTAACACAGACACACACTTACACCAAGTAAGAAAGACATACACTGACACCAAGTCACAAAGACATACACTGATACCCAGTAACACAGACACTCACTTACACCAAGTAGCACAGACATACACTGACACCAAGTCACAAAGACACACACTGACACCCAGTCACAAGGACATACACTGACACCAAGTCACAAAGATATACACTGATACCCAGTAACACAGACACACACTTACACCAAGTAACAAAGACATACACTGTCACCAAGTCACAAAGACACACACTTACACCCAGTAACACAGACATACACTGACACCAAGTAACAATGACATACACTGACACCAAGTCACAAAGACACACACTGACACCCAGTAACAAAGACAGAAACTGACATCAAGTCACAAAGACATACACTGACACCCAGTAACACAGACACACACTTACACCAAGTAACAAAGACATACACTGACACCAAGTCTCAAAGACATATACTGATACCCAGTAACGCAGACACTCACTGGGTGTGGGGGTTGGGGTGGGGGGGGGCACATTGGCGCAGTGGTTAGCACCGCAGCCTCACGGCTCCAGGGACCCGGGTTCGATTCTGTGTACTGCCTGTGCGGAGTTTGCATGTTCTCCCTGTGTCTGCGTGGGTTTCCTCCGGGTGCTCCGGCTTCCTCCCACATGCCAAAGACTTGCAGGATGATAGGTTAATTGGCCATCATAAATTGCCCCTAGTATAGGTAGGTGGTAGGGAAATATATAGGGACAGTTGGGGATGTGATAGGAATACGGGTTTAGTGTAGCATTAGTATAAATGGTTGGTTGATGGTCGGCACAGACCCGGTGGGCCGAAGGGCCTGTTAAAGTGCTGTATCTCAAAACTAAACTAAATACTGACACCTAGTGTCACAGATACACACTGACACCCAGTAACACAAACAAACACACACTGACAAGCATTAACACAGAGAAACACTGATAAACAGTGACAAAGAAATACACTGACACCAAGTAACAAAGACACACACTGAGACCCAGTAACAAAGACAGACACTGACACCAAGTCACAAAGACATACACTTACACGAAGTAACAAAGACAGACAATTACACCAAGTAACAAAGACACACACTTACACCCAGTAACACAGACATACACTGACACCAAGTAACAATGACATACACTGACACCAAGTCACAAAGACACACACTGACACCCAGTAACAAAGACAGAAACTTACACCAAGTCACAAAGACATACACTGACACCCAGTAACACAGACACACACTTACACCAAGTAACAAAGGCAGACACTGACACCAAGTCACAAAGACATACACTTACGCGAAGTAACAAAGACAGACAATCACACCAAGTAACAAAGACATACACTTGCACCAAGTATTTTGACAAACACTGACACCAAGTAACAAAGACATGCACTGATACCCAGTAACACAGACACACACTTACACCAAGTAACAAAGACAGACACTGACACCAAGTCACAAAGACATACACTTACACGAAGTAACAAAGACATACACTGATACCCAGGACCACAGACACACACTGACACCAAGTAACAAAGACATACACTGATACCCAGTAACACAGACACACACTTACACCAAGTAAAAAAGACACACCCTTACATCAAGTAACAAAGACAGACACTTACACCAAGTAACAAAGACATACACTTACACCAAGTAACAAAGACATACACTGATGCCCAGTAACACAGTCACACACTCACACCAAGTAACAAAGACATACACTGATACCAAGTGACACAGACACACACTTACACCAAGTAACACAAACACTCACTTACACCAAGTTACAAAGACATACACTGACACCAAGTAACAAAGACATACACTTACACCAAGTAACACAGACATACACTGACACCCAGTAACAAAGACATACAATTACACCAAGTAACAAAGCTGCACACTTATACCAAGTAACACAGACATACACTGTCACCATGTAGCAAAGGCATGCACTGATACCCAGTAACACAGACACACACTTACACCAAGTAACAAAGATATACACTGATACCCAGTAACACAGACATACACTTACAACAAGTAACAAAGACATACACTGACACCAAGAAACAAAGACATACACTGACACCAAGTCACAAAGACAGACACTGACACCCAGTAACAAAGACAAACACTGATACCAAGTAACGAAGACAGACACTGACACCCTGTAAAAAAGACAGACAATGACACCACGTCACAAAGAAATACATTGGCACCAAGTAACAAAGACATACACTTACACCAAGTAACAAAGACATACAATTACACCAAGTAACAAAGACACATACTTACACCAAGTAACACAGAGATACACTGACACCAAGTAACAAAGACATACACTGTTACCCATTAACACAGACACACACTTACACCAAGTAACAAAGACATATACTGATACCCAGTAGCACAGACACACACTGGGTGGCACATTGGCACAGTGGTTAGCAGCCTCACAGCTCCAGGGACCAGGGCTCGATTCTGGGTAATGCCTTTGCGGAGTTTGTAAGTTCTCCCTGTCTCTGCGTGAGTTTCCTCCGGGTGCTCCGGTTTCTTCCCACATGCCAAAGACTTGCAGGTTGATAGGTTAATTGGCCATTTTAAATTGACCCTGGTATAGGTAGGTGTTAGCAAAATATATAGGGACAGTTGGGGATGTGATAGGAATACGGGATTAGTGTAGGATCAGTATAAATGGGTGGTTGATGGTCGGCACAGAGACGGTTGACCGAAGAACCTGTTTCAGTGCTGTATCTCCAAACTAAACTAAATATTGACTCCGATTGTCACAGACACACACTGACACCCAGTAACACAAACAAAAATACAATGACACCCAGTAACACAGAGAACCACTGATACACAGTAACAAAGACATACACTGACACCAAGTAACACAGAAACACACTGACACCCAGTAACAAAGACATGCACTGATACCCAGTAACACAGACACACACTTCCGCAAAGTAACAAAGGCAAACACTGACACCAAGTAACAAAGACATACACTTACACCAAGTAACACAGTCATGCACTGACACCAAGTAACAAAGACATACACTTACACCAAGTAACAATGACACACACTTCCACCAAGCAACACAGACATACACTGACACCAAGGAACAAAGACATACACTGACACCAAGTAACAAAGACATACACTGACACCAAGTAAAAAAGACATACAATTACACCAAGTAACAAAGACACACATTTACACCAAGTAACACAGACATACACTGTCACCATGTAGCAAAGACATGCACTGATACCCATTAACTCAGACACACACTTACACCAAGTAACAAAGATTTACACTGATACCCAGTAACACAGACACACACTTACACCAAGTAACAAAGACATAGACTGACACCAAGAAACAAAGACATACACTGAAACCAAGTCACAAAGACAGACACTGGCACCCAGTAACAAAGACAGACAATGACACCAAGTAACACAGACATACACTGACACCAAGTAACAAAGACATACAATTACACGAAGTAATAAAGACACACACTTACACCAAGTAACACAGAAATACACTGACACTAAGTAACAAAGACATACACTGTTACCCAGTAACACAGACACACACTTACACCAAGTAACAAAGACATACACTGACACCAAGTAACAAAGACATACACTGATTCCCAGGAGCACAGACACACACTGGGCGGCACATTGGCAGAGTGGTTAGCAGCCTCACAGCTCCAGGGACCAGGGCTCGATTTTGGGTACTGCCTGTGCGGAGTTTGCAAGTTCTCCCTGTGTCTGCGTGAGTTTCCTCCGGGTGCTCCGGCTTCCTCCCACATGCCAAAGACTTGCAGGTTGATAGGTTAATTGGCCATCATAAATTGCCCCAAGTATAGGTCGGTGGTAGGGAAATATATAGGGACAGGTGGGGATGTGATAGAAATACGGGATTAGTGTAGGATTAGTATGAATGGGAGGTTGATGGTCGGCACAGACTCGGTGGGCCGAAGGGCCTGTTGAAGTGCTGCATCTCTGCACTAAACTAAATACTGACACCTAGTGTCACAGACACACACTGACAGCCAGTAACACAAACAAACACACACTGACACCCAGTAACAAAGACTTACACTGACACTAAGTAACACAGACACACACTGACACCCAGTTACAAAGACATACACTGACACCAAGTAACAAAGACATACATTGATACCAAGTCACAAAGACATACACTGATACCCAGTAACACAGACACACACTGACAAAAAGTAACAAAGACATACACTGACACCAAGTAACAAAGGCATACACTTACACCAAGTAACACAGACATACACTGACACGAAGTAATAACGACAGTCAATTACACCAAGTAACAAAGACATACACTTACACCAAGTATTTTGACAGACACTGTCAACAAGTAGCAAAGACATGCACTGATACCCAGTAACACAGACACACACTTACACCCGGTAACACAGACACACACTTACACCAAGTAACAAAGATATACACTGACACCAAGTAACAAAGACACACACTTACACCAAGTAACAAAGACATACACTGACACCAAGTAACAAAGACATACATTGATACCCAGTAACACAGACACGCACTTACACCATGTAACAAAGTCATACACTGACACCAGGTAACAAAGACATACACTGACACCCAGTAACACAGACGCACACGGACACCAAGTAACACAGACACATACTGACACCCAGAAACACAGACACACACTTATCCCAAGTAACAAAGACATACACTGACACCAAGTAACAAAGACATACACTTGCACCAAGTAACAAAGACATACACTGACAGCAAGTAACCAAGACGTACACTGATACCAAGTAACACAGACAAACACTTACACCAACTAACAAAGACATACACTGATACCCAGTAACACAGACACGCACTTACACCATGTAACACAGACATACACTGACACCAAGTAACAAAGAAATACACTGATACCCAGTAACACAGACACACAGTTACACCAAGTAACAAAGACATACACTGATACCCAGTAACACAGACACACACTTACACCATGTAACACAGACATACGCTTACACCAAGTAACAAAGACACACACTAACACCAAGTAACACAGACATACACTGGCACCAGGTAGCAAAGACAGACAATTACACCAAGTAACAAATACATACACTTACACCAAGTATTTTGACATACACTGACACCAAGTAACAAAGACATACACTGATACCCAGTAACACAGAGAAACACTTACACCAAGAAACAAAGAAATACACTGACACCAAGTCACAAAGACACACACTGACACCCAGTAACAATGGCAAACACTGACACCAAGGCACAAAGAACATACACTGATACCCAGTAACACAGACACACACTTACACCAAGTAACAAAGACAGACACTGATACCCAGTAACACAGACACAAACTTACACCAATTAACAAAGACATACACTGACACCCAGTAACAAAGACATACACTGACACCCAGTATCACAGACACACACGGACACCAAGTAACAAAGACACACACTGACACCAAGTAACAAAGATACACACTTTCACCAAGTCACACAGACATACACTGACGCCAAGTAACAAAGACAGACACTGATACCCAGTAACACAGGCACACACTTACAACAAGTAACACAGACATACAATGACACCAAGTAACAAAGACATATACTGACACCAAGTAACAAAGACATACACTTACGCCAAGTAACAAAGACACACACTTACACCAAGTAACAGAGACATACACTGACACCAAGTAACAAACACAGACAATTACACCAAGTAACGAAGACATACACTTACACCAAGTAACAAAGACAAACACTGACAGCAAGTAACCAAGATATACACTGATACCCAGTAACACAGACACACACTGACACCAACTAACAAAGACATACACTGATACCCAGTAACACAGACACACACTTACACCATGGAACACAGACATACACTGACACCAAGTAACAAGGACATACACTGATACCCAGTAACACAGACACACACTTACACCAAGTAACAAAGACATACACTGATACCCAGTAACACAGACACACACTTACACCATGTAACACAGACATACGCTTACACCAAGTAAAAAAGACACACACTAACACCAAGTAACACAGACATACACTGACACCAGGCAACAAAGACAGACAATTACACCAAGTAACAAAGACATACACTTACACCAAGTATTTTGACATACACTGACACCAAGTAACAAAGACATACACTGATACCCAGTAACACAGACATACACTTACACCAACAAACAAAGAAATACACTGACACCCAGTAACAAAGGCAAACACTGACACCAAGTCACAAAGACACACACTGATATCCAGTAACACAGACACACACTTACACCAAGTAAAAAAGAAAGACACTGATGCCCAGTAACACAGACACACACTTACACCAATTAACAAAGACATACACTGACACCCAGTAACAAAGACATACACAGGCACACACTTACACCAAGTAACACAGACATACAATGACACCAAGTAACAAAGACATACACTGACACCAAGTAACAAAGACATACACTTACGCCAAGTAACAAAGACACACACTTACACCACGTAACACAGGCATACACTGACACCAAGTAACAAACACAGACAATTGCACCAAGTAACAAAGACATACACTTACACCAAGTATTTTGACATACACTGACACCAAGTAACAAAGACATACACTGATACCCAGTAACACAGACACACTCTTACACCAAGTAACAAAGACATACAGTGACACCAAGTCACAAAGTCACAAACTGACACCCAGTAACAAAGACGTACACTGACACCAATCACAAAGACATACACTGATACCCAGTAACACAGACACACACTTACACCAAGTAACACAGACATGCACTGACACCAGGTAATAAAGACAGACAATTACACCAAGTAACAAAGAAATACACTTACACCAAGTATTTTGACATACACAGACACCAAGTAACAAAGACATACACTGATACCCAGTAACACAGACATACACTTACACCAAGAAACAAAGAAATACACTGACACCAAGTCACAAAGACACACACTGACACACAGTAACAAAGACAAACACTGACACCAAGTCAAAAAGACATACACTGATACCCAGTAACACAGACACACACTTACACCAAGTAACAAAGACAGACACTGATACCCAGTAACACAGACACACACTTACACCAATTAACAAAGACATACACTGACAGCCAGTAGCAAAGACATACACTGACACCCAGTAACACAGCCACACACGGACACCAAGTAACAAAGACACACACTGACACCAAATAACAAAGATACACACTTTCACCAAGTAACACAGACATACACTGACGCCAAGTGCCAAAGACATACACTGATACCCAGTAACACAGGCACACACTTACACCAAGTAACACTGACATACAATCACACCAAGTAACAAAGACATACACTGACACCAAGTAAAAAAGACATTCACTTACACCAAGTAACAAAGACACACACTTACACCAAGTAACACAGGCACAACCTTACACCAAGTCACACAGACATACAATGATACCCAGTAACACAGACACACACTTACACCAAGTAACAAAGACAGACACTGATACCCAGTAACACAGTCGCACACTTACACCAAGTAACAAAGACATACACTGACACCCAGTAACAAAGACATACACTGACTCCCAATACTACAGACATGCACGAATACCCAGTAACACAGGCACACACTTACACCAAGTAACAAAGACATACACTTACACCAAGTAACACAGACATACACTGACACCCAGTAACACAGACACACACTTACACCAAGTAACAAAGACATACATTGACACCCAGTAACAAAGACATACACTTACACCAAGTAACAAAGACATACACTGACAGCAAGTAACCAAGACATACACTGATACCAAGTAACACAGACACACACCTACACCATGTAACACAGACATACACTGACACCAAGTAACAAAGACATACACTGGCACCAAGTAACAAAGACATACACTGATACCCAGTAACACAGACACACAATTACACCAAGTAACTAAGACATACACTGATACCCAGTAACACAGACACACACTTAGACCATGTAACACAGACATACGCTTACACCAAGTAACAAAGACACACACTAACACCAAGTAACACAGACATACACTGACACCAGGTAACAAAGACAGACAATTACACCAAGTAACAAAGACACACACTGACACCAAGTATTTTGACATACACTGACACCACGTAACAAAGACCTGCACTGATACCCAGTAACAGAGACATACACTTACACCAAGAAACAAAGAAATACACTGACACCAAGTCACAAAGACACACACTGACACCCAGTAACAAAGGCAAACACTGACACCAAGTCACAAAGAACATACACTGATACCCAGTAACACAGACACACACTTACACCAAGTAACAAAGACAGACACTGATACCCAGTAACACAGACACACACTTACACCAATTAACAAAGACATACACTGACACCCAGTAACAAAGACATACACTGACACCCAGTAACACAGACACACACGGACACCATGTAACACAGACATACAATGACACCAAGTAACAAAGACATACACTGACACCAAGTAACAAAGACATACACTTACGCCAAGTAACAAAGACACACACTGACACCAAGTAACACAGACATACACTGACACCAAGTAACAAACACAGACAATTACGCCAAGTAACAAAGACATACACTTACACCAAGTAACAAAGACATACACTGACAGCAAGTAACCAAGATATACACTGATACCCAGTAACACAGACACACACTTACACCATGTAACGCAGACATACACTGACACCAAGTAACAAAGACATACACTGACACCAAGTAACAAAGACATACACTGATACCCAGTAACACAGACACACACTTACACCAAGTAACAAAGGCATACACTGATACCCAGTAACACAGACACACACTTACACCATGTAATACAGACATACGCTTACACCAAGTAAAAAAGACACACACTAACACCAAGTAACACAGACATGCACTGACACCAGGTAACAAAGACTGACAATTACACCAAGTAACAAAGACATACACTTACACCAAGTATTTTGACATACACTGACACCAAGTAACAAAGACATACACTGATACCCAGTAACACAGACATACACTTACACCAAGAAACAAAGAAATACACTGACACCAAGTCACAAAGACACACACTGACACCCAGTAACAAAGGCAAACACTGACACCAAGTCACAAAGACATACACTGATACCCAGTAACACAGACACACACTTACACCAAGTAAAAACGACAGACACTGATGCCCAGTAACACAGACACTCACTTACACCAATTAACAAAGACATACACTGCCACCAAGTAACAAAGACATACACTGATGCCCAGTAACACAGGCGCACACTTACACCAAGTAACACAGACATACAATGACACCAAGTAACAAAGACATACACTGACACCAAGTAACAAAGACATACACTTACGCCAAGTAACAAAGACACACAATTACACCACGTAACGCAGACATACACTGACACCAAGTAACAAACACAGACAATTACACCAAGTAACAAAGACATACACTTACACCAAGTATTTTGACATACACTGACACCAAGTTACAAAGACATACACTGATACCCAGTAACACAGACACACACTTACACCAAGTAACAAAGACATACAGTGACACCAAGTCACAAAGACACACACTGACACCCAGTAACAAAGACGTACACTGACACCAATCACAAAGACATACACTGATACCCAGTAACACAGACACACACTTACACCAAGTAACACAGACATACACTGACACCAGGTAGCAAAGACAGACAATTACACCAAATAACAAAGAAATACACATACACCAAGTATTTTGACATACACTGACACCAAGTAACAAAGACATACACTGATACCCAGTAACACAGACATACACTTACACCAAGAAACAAAGAAATACACTGACACCAAGTCACAAAGACAAACACTTACACCAAGGAACAAAGACAGACACTGATACCCAGTAGCAAAGACATACACTGACACCCAGTAACACAGACACACACGGACAGCAAGTAACAAAGACACACACTGACACCAAGTAACAAAGATACACACTTTCACCAAGTAACACAGACATACACTGACGCCAAGTGCCAAAGACATACACTGATACCCAGTAACACAGGCACACACTTACACCAAGTAACACTGACATACAATCACACCAAGTAACAAAGACATACACTGACACCAAGTAACAAAGACATACACTTACACCAAGTAACAAAGACACACACTTACACCAAGTAACACAGGCACACACTTACACCAAGTAACACAGACATACAATGACACCCAGTAACACAGACACACACTTACACCAAGTAACAAAGACAGACACTGACACCCAGTAACAAAGACATACACTGACACCCAGTACCACAGACATGCACGGATACCCAGTAACACAGACACACACGGACACCAAGTGACAAAGACATACACTGACACCAAGTATTTTGACATACACTGACACCAAGTAACAAAGACATACACTGATACCCAGTAACACAGACACACACTTACACCAAGTAACAAATACATACAGTGACACCAAGTCACAAAGACACAAACTGACACCCAGTAACAAAGACATACACTGACACCAAGTAACACAGACACACACGTACACCAAGTAACACAGACATACACTGACACCAAGTCACAAAGACTTACACTGATACCCAGTAACACAGACACACACTTACACCAAGTAACACAGACAGACACTCACACCCAGTAGCACAGACACACACTTACACCAAGTAACAAAAACATACACTGACATCAAGTAACACAGACACACACTGACAACCAGTAACTTTGACATACACTGACACCAAGTAACAAAGACATACACTGATACCCAGTAACACAGACACACACTTACACCAAGTAACAAAGACATACAGTGAAACCAAGTCACAAAGAGACAAACTGACACCCAGTAACAAAGACATACACTGACACCAAGTAACACAGACACACACTGACACCAAGTAACACAGACACACACTTCCACCAAGTAACACAGACATACACTGACACCAAGTCACAAAGACATACACTGATACCCAGTAACACAGACACACACTTACACCAAGTAACACAGACAGACACTCACACCCAGCAACACAGACACACACTTACACCAAGTAAGAAAAACATACACTGACACCAAGTAACACAGACACACACTGACAACCAGAAACACAGACACACACTTACACCAAGTAACAAAGACATACACTGACACCAAGTAACAAAGACATACACTGACACCCAGTAACACTGACACACACGGACAACAAGTAACAAAGACACGCACTTACACCAAGTAACACAGACACACACTGACACCCAGTAACACAGACACTCACTTACACCAAGTAACAAAGACATACACTGATACCCAGTAACACAGGCACACACTGGGGGTGGGGGGGGGGTGCACATTGGAGCAGTGGTTAGCACCGCGGCCTCACAGCTCCAGGGACCCGGGTTCGATTCTGGGTACTGCGTATGCGCAGTTTGCAAATTCTCCCTGTGTCTGCGTGAGTTTCCTCTTGTGCTCCGGTTTCCTCCCACATGCCAAAGACTTGCAGGTTGATAGGTAAATTGGCCATCATAAATTGCCCCTAGTATAGGTAGGTGGTAGGGAAATATATAGGGACAGGTGGGGATGTGATAGAAATACGGGATTAGAGTAGGATTAGCATAAATGGGTGGTTGATGGTCGGCACAGACTCGGTGGGCCGAAGGGCCTGTTTAAGTGCTGTATCTCGAAACTAAACTAAATACTGACACCTAGTGTCACAGAAACACACTGACACCCAGTAACACAAACAAACACACACTGACACCCAGTAACACAGAGAACCACTGATACACAGTAACAAAGACATACACGGACACCAAGTAACACAGACACACACTGACACCCAGTAACAAAGACATACACTGACACCAAGTCACAAAGACATACACTGATACCAAGTCACAAAGACATAGACTGATACCCAGTAACACAGACACACACTGACACCAAGTAACAAAGACATACACTGAGACCAAGTAACAAAGCCACACACCTACACCAAGTAACAAAGACACACACATACACCAAGTAACACAGACATACACTGACACCAAGTAACAAAGACAGACAATTACGCCAAGTAACAAAGACATACACTTACACCAGGTATTTTGACATACACTGACACCAAGTAACAAAGACATACACTGATACCCAGCAACACCGACACACACTTACACCAAGTAACAAAGACATACACTGACACCAATTCACAAAGACACACACTGACACCCAGTAACAAAGACATACAGTGACACCAAGTCACAAAGACCGACACTGATACCCAGTAACACAGATACACACTTACATCAAGTAACAAAGAATACTCTGACACCCAGTAACAAAGACATACACTGATACCCAGCAACACCGACACACACTTACACCAAGTAACAAAGACATACACTGACACCAATTCACAAAGACACACACTGACACCCAGTAACAAAGACATACAGTGACACCAAGTCACAAAGACCGACACTGATACCCAGTAACACAGATACACACTTACATCAAGTAACAAGGACATACACTGACACCAAGTAACAAAGACATACGCTTACACCAAGCAACAAAGACACACACTTACACCAAGTAACACAGACATACACTGACACCAAGTAACAAAGACAGACAATTACACCAAGTAACAAAGACATACACTTACACCAAGTATTTTGACATACACTGACACCAAGTAACAAAGACATACACTGATACCCAGTAACACAGGCACACACTTACACCAAGTAACAAAGACATACACTGACACCAATTCACAAAGAGATACACTGACACCAATTAACAAAGACATACACTGAAACCCAGTAACACAGACACACACTTACACCAAGTAACAAAGACAGACACTGATACCCAGTAACACAGAAACACACTTACACCAAGAAACAAAGAATACTCTGACACCCAGTAACAAAGACATACTATGACACCCAGTAACAAAGACACACACGGACACCAAGTAACAAAGACACACACTTACACCAAGTAACACAGACATACACTGACACCCAGTAACAAAGGCAAACACTTACACCAAGTAACACAGACATACACTGACACCAAGTAACAAAGACATACTCTGATACCCAGTAAAACAGACACTCACTTACACCAAGTCACAAAGATATACACTGATACCCAGTAACACAGTCACACACGGCGGGTGGGTGGGGGGGGGGGTGCACATTGGAGCAGTGGTTAGCAACGCGGCCTCAGAGCTCCACGGACCCGGGTTCGATTCTGGGTACTGCGTGTGCGCAGTTTGCAAGTTCTCCCTGTGTCTGCGTGAGTTTCCTCCGGGTGCTCCGGTTTCCTCCCACATGCCAAAGACTTGCAGGTTGATAGGTTAATTCGCCATCATAAATTGCCCCTAGTATAGGTAGGTGGAAGGGAAATATATAGGGACAGGTGGGGATGTGATAGAAATACGGGATTAGAGTAGGATTAGCATAAATGGGTGGTTGAAGGTCGGCACAGACTCGGTGGGCCGAAGGGCCTGTTTAAGTGCTGGATCTCTAAACTAAACTAAATACTGACACCTAGTGTCACAGACACACACTGACACCCAGTAACACAAACAAACACACACTGACACCCAGTAAAACAGAGAACCACTGATACACAGTAACAAAGACATACACGGACACCAAGTAACACAGACACACACTGACACCCAGTATCAAAGACATACACTGACACCAAGTCACAAAGACATACACTGATACCAAGTCACAAAGACATACACTGAAACCCAGTAACACAGACACACACTGACACCAAGCAACAAAGACATACACTGAGACCAAGTAACAAAGCCATACACCTACACCAAGTAACAAAGACACACACTTACACCAAGTAACAAAGACATACACTTACACCAAGTATTTTGACATGCACTGACACCAAGTCACAAAGACATACACTGATACCCTGTAACACAGACACACACTTACACCAAGTAACACAGACATACACTGAAACCAAGTAACCAAGACATACACTGATACCAAGTCACAAAGACATAAACTGATACCCAGTAACACAGACACACACTGACACCAAGTAACAAAGACATACACTGATACCCAATAACACAGACACACACTGACACCAAGTCACAAAGACATATACTGATTCCAAGTCACAAAGACATACACTGATACCCAATAACGCAGACACACACTTACACCAAGTAATACAGACATCCACTGACACCAATTAACAAAGACATACACTGCTACCCAGTAACACAGACACACACTTACACCAAGTAACAAAGACAGACAAAAATATCCAGTAACACAGACACACCCTTACACCAAGTAACAAAGACATACACTGACACCCAGTAACAAAGACATACACTGACACCCAGTAACACAGACACACACGGACACCAAGTAACTAAGACACACACTTACACCAAGTAACACAGACACACACTAACACCCAGTAACAGAAACAAACACACTGACACCATGTAACACAGAAATACACTGACACCAAGTAACAAAGACATACACTGATACCCAGTAACACAGGCACACTCTTACACCAAGTAACACAGATATACACTGACAAAAAGTAACAAAGACAGACAATTACACCAAGTAACAAAGACATACACTTACACCAAGTATTTTGACATACACTGACACCAAGTAACAAAGACATACACTGACACCAAGTAACATAGACATACGCTTACACCAAGTAACAAAGACACACACTTACACCCAGTAACACAGACACACACTGACACCAAGTAACAAAGACATACACTGACACCAAGTCACAAAGAAGCACACTGACACCCAGTAACAAAGACATACACTGACACCAAGTCACAAAGACATACACTGATACACAGTAACACAGACACACACTTACACCAAGTAACACAGACACACACTTACACCAAGTATTGTGACATACACTGACACCAAGTAACAAAGAGATACACTGATACCCAGTAACACAGACACACACTTACACCAAGTCACAAAGGCATACACTGATACCAAGTCACAAAGACATACACTGATACCCAATAACGCAGACACACACTTACACCAAGTAATACAGACATACACTGACACCAATTAACAAAGACATACACTGATACCCAGTAACACAGACACACACTTACACCAAGTAACAAAGACAGACACTGATACCCAGTAACACAGACACACCCTTACACCAAGTAACAAAGACGTACACTGACACCCAGTAACAAGGACATACACTGACACCCAGTAACACAGACAGCCACGGACACCAAGTAACTAAGACACACACTTACACCAAGTAACACAGACACACACTGACACCCAGTAACACAAACAAACACACTGACACCAAGTAACACAGAAATACACTGACACCAAGTAACAAAGACATACACTGATACCCAGTAACGCAGGCACACTCTTACACCAAGTAACACAGACATACACTGACACCAAGTAACAAGGACATACACTGACACCAAGTAACAAAGACATACGCTTACACCAAGCAACAAAGACACACACTTACACCAAGTAACACAGACATACACTGACACCAAGTAACAAAGACAGACAATTACACCAAGTAACAAAGACATACACTTACACCAAGTATTTTGACATACACTGACACCAAGTAACAAAGACATACACTGATACCCAGTAACACAGACACACACTAACACCAAGTAACAAAGACATACACTGACACCAAGTCACAAAGACACACACTGACACCCAGTAACAAAGACATACACTGACACCAAGTCACAAAGACATACACTGATTCACAGTAACACAGACACACACTTGCTCCAAGTAACACAGAAATACACTGACACCAAGTAACAAAGACATACACTGATCCCCAGTAACACAGACATACACTTACACCAAGTAACACAGACATACACTGATACCCAGTAACACAGACACACACTGACACCAAGTAACAAAGACATACACTGAGAGCAAGTAACAAAGCCATACACCTACACCAAGTAACAAAGACACACACTTACACCAAGTAACACAGACATACACTGACACCAAGTAACAAAGACAGACAATTACGCCAAGTAACAAAGACATACACTTACACCAAGTAACAAAGGCATACACTGATCCCCAGTAACACAGACACACACTTACACCCAGTAACAAAGGCATGCACTGACACCAAGTCACAAAGACATACACTGATACACAGTAACACAGACATACACTTACACCAAGTAACACAGACATACACTGATACCCAGTAACACAGACACACTCTGACACCAAGTAACAAAGACATACACTGAGAGCAAGTAACAAAGCCATACACCTACACCAAGTAACAAAGACACACACTTACACCAAGTAACACAGACACACACTTACACCAAGTAACAAAGACAGACAAAAATATCCAGTAACACAGACACACCCTTACACCAAGTAACAAAGACATACACTGACACCCAGTAACAAAGACATACACTGACACCCAGTAACATAGACACACACGGACACCAAGTAACTAAGACACACACTTACACCAAGTAACACAGACACACACTAACACCCAGTAACAGAAACAAACACACTGACACCATGTAACACAGAAATACACTGACACCAAGTAACAAAGACATACACTGATACCCAGTAACACAGGCACACTCTTACACCAAGTAACACAGACATACACTTACACCCAGTAACAAAGGCATACACTGACACCAAGACACAAAGACATACACTGATACACAGTAACACAGACATACACTTACACCAAGTAACACAGACATACACTGATACCCAGTAACACAGACACACACTGACACCAAGTAACAAAGACATACATTGAGAGCAAGTAACAAAGCCATACACCTACACCAAGTAACAAAGACACACACTTACACCAAGTAACACAGACATACACTGACACCAAGTAACATAGACAGACAATTACGCCAAGTAACAAAGACATACACTTACACCAAGTAACAAAGACATACACTGATCCCCAGTAACACAGACACACACTTACACCCAGTAACAAAGGCATACACTGACACCAAGTCACAAAGACATACACTGATACACAGTAACACAGACATACACTTACACCAAGTAACACAGACATACACTGATACCCAGTAACACAGACACACTCTGACACCAAGTAACAAAGACATACACTGAGAGCAAGTAACAAAGCCATACACCTACACCAAGTAACAAAGACACACACTTACACCAAGTAACACAGACACACACTTACACCAAGTAACAAAGACAGACAAAAATATCCAGTAACACAGACACACCCTTACACCAAGTAACAAAGACATACACTGACACCCAGTAACAAAGACATACACTGACACCCAGTAACATAGACACACACGGACACCAAGTAACTAAGACACACACTTACACCAAGTAACACAGACACACACTAACACCCAGTAACAGAAACAAACACACTGACACCATGTAACACAGAAATACACTGACACCAAGTAACAAAGACATACACTGATACCCAGCAACACAGGCACACTCTTACACCAAGTAACACAGACATACACTGACACCAAGTAACAAAGACATACGCTTACACCAAGTAACAAAGACACACACTTACACCAAGTAACACATACATCCGCTGACAAAAAGTAACAAAGACAGACAATTACACAAAGTAACAAAGACATACACTTACACCAAGTATTTTGACATACACTGACACCAAGTAACAAAGACATACACTGACACCAAGTAACAAAGACATACGCTTACACCAAGTAACAAAGACACACACTTACACCCAGTAACACAGACACACACTGACACCAAGTAACAAAGACATACACTGACACCAAGTCACAAAGAAGCACACTGACACCCAGTAACAAAGACATACACTGACACCAAGTCACAAAGACATACACTGATACACAGTAACACAGACACACACTTACACCAAGTAACACAGACATACACTGATAAACCGGTAACACAGACACACACTGACACCAAGTAACATAGACATACACTGAGACCAAGTAACAAAGCCATACACCTACACCAAGTAACAAAGACACACACTTACACCATGTATTTTGACATACACTGACACCAAGTAACAAAGAGATGCACTGATACCCAGTAACACAGACACACACTTACACCAAGTCACAAAGACATACACTGATAGCAAGTCACAAAGACATACACTGATACCCAATAACGCAGACACACACTTACACCAAGTAATACAGACATACACTGACACCAATTAACAAAGACAGACACTGATACCCAGTAACACAGACACACACTTACACCAAGTAACAAAGACAGACACTGATACCCAGTAACACAGACACACCCTTACACCAAGTAACAAAGACGTACACTGACACCCAGTAACAAGGACATACACTGACACCCAGTAACACAGACACACACGGACACCAAGTAACTAAGACACACACTTACACCAAGTAACACAGACACACACTGACACCCAGTAACACAAACAAACACACTGACACCAAGTAACACAGAAATACACTGACACCAAGTAACAAAGACATACACTGATACCCAGTAACACAGGCACACTCTTACACCAAGTAACACAGACATACACTGACACCAAGTAACAAAGACATACACTGACACCAAGTAACAAAGACATACGCTTACACCAAGCAACAAAGACACACACTTACACCAAGTAACACAGACATACACTGACACCAAGTAACAAAGACAGACAATTACACCAAGTAACAAAGACATACACTTACACCAAGTATTTTGACATACACTGACACCAAGTAACAAAGACATGCACTGATACCCAGTAACACAGACACACACTTACACCAAGTCACAAATACATACACTGACACCAAGTCACAAAGACACACACTGACACCCAGTAACAAAGACATACACTGACACCAAGTCACAAAGACATACACTGATGCACAGTAACACAGACACACACTTACACCAAGTAACACAGACATACACTGACACCAAGTAACAAAGACATACACTGATCCCCAGTAACACAGACACACACTTACACCCAGTAACAAAGGCATACACTGAGAGCAAGTAACAAAGCCATACACCTACACCAAGTAACAAAGACACACACTTACACCAAGTAACACAGACATACACTGACACCAAGTAACTAAGACAGACAATTACGCCAAGTAACAAAGACATACACTTACAACAATAATTTTGACATACACTGACACCAAGTAACAAAGACATACACTGATACCCAGCAACACCGACATACACTTACACCAAGTAACAAAGACATACACTGACACCAATTCACAAAGACACACATTGACACCCAGTAACAAAGACATACAGTGACACCAAGTCACAAAGACATACACTGATACCAAGTCACAAAGACATACACTGATACCCAATAACGCAGACACGCACTTACACCAAGTCACAAAGACATACACTGATACCAAGTCACAAAGACATACACTGATACCCATTAACGCAGACACACACTTGCACCAAGTAACACAGACATACACTGACACCAAGTAACAAAGACATACACTGATACCCCGTAACACAGACACACACTTACACCAAGTAACACAGACATACAGTGACACAAAGTAACAAAGACATACACCGATACCAAGTCACAAAGACATAAACTGACACCCAGTAACACAGGCACACACTTACACCCAGTAACAAAGACATACACTGACACCCAGTAACAAAGACATACACTTACACCAAGTATTTTGACATACACTGACACCAAGAAACATAGACAATCACTGATACCCAGTAACACAGACACACACTGACACCAAGGAACAAAGACATACACTGACACCAAGTCACAAAGACACACACTGACTCCCAGTAACAAAGACATACACTGACACCAAGTCACAAAGACATACACTGATACCCAGTAACACAGACACACACTTACACCAAGTAACACAGACATACAATGACACCAAGTAACAAAGAAATGCACAGATACCCAGTAACAAAGACACACACTTACACCAAGTAACAAAGACAGACACTGATACCCAGTAACACAGACACACACTTGCACCAAGTAACAAAGACATACACTGACACCCAGTAACAAAGACATACACTGACACCCAGTAACGCAAACACAAACGGACACCCAGTAACACAGACACACACTTACACCAAGTGACACAGACATACACTGACACCAAGTCACAAAGACATACACAGATACCCAGGAACACAGACACACACTGACACCCAGTAACAAAGACATACACTGATACCAAGTCACAATGACATACACTGATCCCCAAGTAACACAGAAACACACTGACACCCAGTAACAAAGACATACACTGATTCCAAGTCACAAAGACATACACTGATACCCAGTAACACAGACACACACTGACACCCAGTAACAAAGACATACACTGATATCAAGTCACAAAGACATTCACTTACACCAATTAACAAAGACACACACTTACACCAAGAAACACAGACACTCACTGTCACCCAGAAACACAGACACACACTTACACAAAGTAACACAGACATACACTGACACTAAGTAACAAAGACATACACTGATACCCAGTAACACAGACACACACTTACCCCAAGTAACACAGATATACACTGGCACCAAGTAACAAAGATATGCACTGACACCCAGTAACACAGACACACACGGACACCAAGTAACAAAGACACACACTTGCACCAAGTAACACAGACACACACTTACACCAAGTAACAAAGACAGACACTGATACCCAGTAACACAGACACACACGGACACCAAGTAACAACGACACACACTTACACCAGGTAACACAGACACACACTGACACCCAGTAAAACAGACACACAATTACACCAAGTAACACAGACATACACTGACACCAAGTATCACAGACATACAGTGACACCAAGTAACAAAGACATACACTGATACCCAGTAACACAGACACACACTTACACCAGGTAACACAGACACACACTTACACCAAGTAACAAAGACATAGACATACACCAAGTAACACAGACATACACTGACACCAAGTAACAAAGACATACAATTACACCAAGTAACAAAGACACACACTTGCACCAAGTAACACAGATATACACTGGCACCAAGTAACAAAGACATGCACTGTCACCCAGTAACACAGACACACACGGACACCAAGTAACAAAGACACACACTTACACCAAGTAACACAGACACACACTGACACCCAGTAACACAGACACGCACTTACACCAAGTAACACAGACATACACTGACACCAAGTAACAAAGACATGCACTGATACCCAGTAACACAGACACACACTTACACCAAGTAACACAGACATACACTTACACCAAGTAACAAAGACATACAATGATACCCAGGAACACAGACACACACTCACACCAAGCAACACAGACATACACTGACACCAAGTAACAAAGACAAACACCGACACCAAGTAACACAGACATACACTGACACCAAGTAACAAAGACTTGCACTGATACCCAGTAACACAGACACACACTGACACCCAGTTAGAAACACACACTGACCCCCAGTAACACAGACACACACTGACCCCCAGGAACACAGACATACACTGACACCAAGTCACAAAGACACACACTGACACCAAGTCACAAAGGCATGCACTGATACACAGACACACACTTATACCAAGTAACACAGACATACTCTGACACCAAGTAACAAAGACATACACTGATACCCATTATCACAGACACACACTTACATCAAGTAACAAAGACATACACTGATACCCAGTAACACAGACACACACTTACACCAAGTAACAAAGGCATACACTGACACCCAGTAACACAGACACACACTGACACCAAGTAACAAGGACATACACTGACACCAAGTAACACAGACACACACTTACACCAAGTAACACAGACATACACTGACACCAAGTAACAAAGACAAACACCGACACCAAGTAACAAAGACAGACACTTACACCAAGTAACAAAGACACACACTTACACCAAGTAACACAGACATACAATGACACCAAGTAACAAAGACAGACACTGACACCAAGTAAAAAAGCCATACACTTACACCAAGTAACAAAGGCAGACAATTACACCAAGTAACAAAGACATACACTTACATCAAGTATTTTGACATACACTGGCACCAAGTAACAACGACATACTCTGATACCCAGTAACACAGACACACACTTACACCAAGTAACAAAGACATACACTGACACCAAGTCACAAAGACACACACAGACACCCAGTAACAAAGACATACACTGACACCAAGTCACAAAGACATACACTGATGCCCAGTAACACAGACACACATTTACACCAAGTAACACAGACATACACTGACACCAAGTAACAAAGACATGCACTGATACCCAGTAACACAGACACACACTTGCACCAAGTAACACAGACACACACTTACACCAAGTAACAAAGACATAGACAAACACCAAGTAACACAGACATACACTGACACCAAGTAACAAAGACATACAATTACACCAAGTAACAAAGACACACACTTGCACCAAGTAACACAGATATACACTGGCACCAAGTAACAAAGACATGCACTGTCACCCAGTAACACAGACACACACGGACACCAAGTAACAAAGACACACACTTACACCAAGTAACACAGACACACACTGACACCCAGTAACACAGACACACACTTACACGAAGTAACGCAGACATACACTGACACCAAGTAACAAAGACATACACTGATACTCAGTAACACAGACACACACTTACACCAAGTAACACAGACATACACTTACACCAAGTAACAAAGACATGCAATGATACCCAGGAACACAGACACAAACTTACACCAAGAAACACAGACACACAATTACACCAAGTAACAGAGACAGACACTTACACCAAGTAACACAGACATACACTGACACCAAGTAACAAAGACTTGCACTGATAACCAGTAACACAGACACACACTGACACCCAGTTAGAAAAACACACTGACCCCCAGTAACACAGACACACACTGACCCCCAGTAACACAGACATACACTGACACCAAGTCACAAAGACACACACTGACACCCAGTAACAAAGACATACACTGACACCAAGTAACAAAGACATACACTGATACCCATCATCACAGACACACACTTACATCAAGTAACAAAGACATACACTGATACCCAGTAACACAGACACACACTTACACCAAGTAACAAAGGCATGCACTGACATCCAGTAACACAGACACACACTGACACCAAGTAAAAAAGACATACACTGAAACCAAGTGACAAAAACACACACTGACACCCAGTAACAAAGACATACACTGACACCAAGTCACAAAGACATACACTGATACCCAGGAACACAGACACACACTGACACCCAGTAACAAAGACATACACTGATACCAAGTCACAAAGACATACACTGATACCCAGTAACACAGAAACACACTGACACCCAGTAACAAAGACATACACTGATACCAAGTCACAAAGACATACACTGATACCCAGTAACACAGACACACACTTACACCAAGTAACAAAGACAGACACTGATACCCAGTAACACAGACACACCCTTACACCAAGTAACAAAGACGTACACTGACACCCAGTAACAAGGACATACACTGACACCCAGTAACACAGACACACACGGACACCAAGTAACTAAGACACACACTTACACCAAGTAACACAGACACACACTGACACCCAGTAACACAAACAAACACACTGACACCAAGTAACACAGAAATACACTGACACCAAGTAACAAAGACATACACTGATACCCAGTAACACAGGCACACTCTTACACCAAGTCACACAGACATACACTGACACCAAGTAACAAAGACATACACTGACACCAAGTAACAAAGACATACGCTTACACCAAGCAACAAAGACACACACTTACACCAAGTAACACAGACATACACTGACACCAAGTAACAAAGACAGACAATTACACCAAGTAACAAAGACATACACTTACACCAAGTATTTTGACATACACTGACACCAAGTAACAAAGACATGCACTGATACCCAGTAACACAGACACACACTTACACCAAGTCACAAATACATACACTGACACCAAGTCACAAAGACACACACTGACACCCAGTAACAAAGACATACACTGACACCAAGTCACAAAGACATACACTGATACACAGTAACACAGACACACACTTACACCAAGTAACACAGACATACACTGACACCAAGTAACTAAGACATACACTGATCCCCAGTAACACAGACACACACTTACACCCAGTAACAAAGGCATACACTGAGAGCAAGTAACAAAGCCATACACCTACACCAAGTAACAAAGACACACACTTACACCAAGTAACACAGACATACACTGACACCAAGTAACAAAGACAGACAATTACGCCAAGTAACAAAGACATACACTTACAACAATAATTTTGACATACACTGACACCAAGTAACAAAGACATACACTGATACCCAGCAACACCGACATACACTTACACCAAGTAACAAAGACATACACTGACACCAATTCACAAAGACACACATTGACACCCAGTAACAAAGACATACAGTGACACCAAGTCACAAAGACATACACTGATACCAAGTCACAAAGACATACACTGATACCCAATAACGCAGACACACACTTACACCAAGTCACAAAGACATACACTGATACCAAGTCACAAAGACATACACTGATACCCATTAACGCAGACACACACTTGCACCAAGTAACACAGACATACACTGACAGCAAGTAACAAAGACATACACTGATACCCCGTAACACAGACACACACTTACACCAAGTAACACAGACATACAGTGACACAAAGTAACAAAGACATACACCGATACCAAGTCACAAAGACATAAACTGACACCCAGTAACACAGGCACACACTTACACCCAGTAACAAAGACATACACTGACACCCAGTAACAAAGACATACACTTACACCAAGTATTTTGACATACACTGACACCAAGAAACATAGACAATCACTGATACCCAGTAACACAGACACACACTGACACCAAGGAACAAAGACATACACTGACACCAAGTCACAAAGACACACACTGACTCCCAGTAACAAAGACATACACTGACACCAAGTCACAAAGACATACACTGATACCCAGTAACACAGACACACACTTACACCAAGTAACACAGACATACACTGACACCAAGTAACAAAGAAATGCACAGATACCCAGTAACAAAGACACACACTTACACCAAGTAACAAAGACAGACACTGATACCCAGTAACACAGACACACACTTGCACCAAGTAACAAAGACATACACTGACACCCAGTAACAAAGACATACACTGACACCCAGTAACGCAAACACAAACGGACACCCAGTAACACAGACACACACTTACACCAAGTGACACAGACATACACTGACACCAAGTCACAAAGACATACACTGATACCCAGGAACACAGACACACACTGACTCCCAGTAACAAAGACATACACTGATACCAAGTCACAAAGACATACACTGATCCCCAAGTAACACAGAAACACACTGACACCCAGAAACAAAGACATACACTGATACCAAGTCACAAAGACATACACTGATACCCAGTAACACAGACACACACTGACTCCCAGTAACAAAGACATACACTGATATCAAGTCACAAAGACATTCACTTACACCAATTAACAATGACACACACTTACACCAAGAAACACAGACACTCACTGTCACCCAGAAACACAGACACACACTTACACAAAGTAACACGGACATACACTGACACTAAGTAACAAAGACATACACTGATACCCAGTAACACAGACACACACTTACCCCAAGTAACACAGATATACACTGGCACCAAGTAACAAAGATATGCACTGACACCCAGTAACACTGACACACACGGACACCAAGTAACAAAGACACACACTTACACCAAGTAACACAGACACACACTTACACCAAGTAACAAAGACAGACACTGATACCCAGTAACACAGACACACACGGACACCAAGTAACAACGACACACACTTACACCAGGTAACACAGACACACACTGACACCCAGTAAAACAGACACACAATTACACCAAGTAACACAGACATACACTGACACCAAGTATCACAGACATACAGTGACACCAAGTAACAAAGACATACACTGATACCCAGTAACACAGACACACACTTACACCAAGTAACACAGACACACACTTACACCAAGTAACAAAGACATAGACATACACCAAGTAACACAGACATACATTGACACCAAGTAACAAAGACATACAATTACACCAAGTAACAAAGACACACACTTGCACCAAGTAACACAGATATACACTGGCACCAAGTAACAAAGACATGCACTGTCACCCAGTAACACAGACACACACGGACACCAAGTAACAAAGACACACACTTACACCAAGTAACACAGACACACACTGACACCCAGTAACACAGACACACACTTACACCAAGTAACAAAGACATACACTGACACCAAGTAACAAAGACATGCACTGATACCCAGTAACACAGACACACACTTACACCAAGTAACACAGACATACACTTACACCAAGTAACAAAGACATACAATGATACCCAGGAACACAGACACACACTCACACCAAGCAACACAGACATACACTGACACCAAGTAACAAAGACAAACACCGACACCAAGTAACACAGACATACACTGACACCAAGTAACAAAGACTTGCACTGATACCCAGTAACACAGACACACACTGACACCCAGTTAGAAACACACACTGACCCCCAGTAACACAGACACACACTGACCCCCAGGAACACAGACATACACTGACACCAAGTCACAAAGACACACACTGACACCCAGTAACAAAGACATTCACTGACACCAAGTCACAAAGGCATGCACTGATACACAGACACACACTTATACCAAGTAACACAGACATACTCTGACACCAAGTAACAAAGACATACACTGATACCCATTATCACAGACACACACTTACATCAAGTAACAAAGACATACACTGATACCCAGTAACACAGACACACACTTACACCAAGTAACAAAGGCATACACTGACACCCAGTAACACAGACACACACTGACACCAAGTAACAAGGACATACACTGACACCAAGTAACACAGACACACACTTACACCAAGTAACACAGACATACACTGACACCAAGTAACAAAGACAAACACCGACACCAAGTAACAAAGACAGACACTTACACCAAGTAACAAAGACACACACTTACACCAAGTAACACAGACATACAATGACACCAAGTAACAAAGACAGACACTGACACCAAGTAAAAAAGCCATACACTTACACCAAGTAACAAAGGCAGACAATTACACCAAGTAACAAAGACATACACTTACATCAAGTATTTTGCCATACACTGGCACCAAGTAACAACGACATACTCTGATACCCAGTAACACAGACACACACTTACACCAAGTAACAAAGACATACACTGACACCAAGTTACAAAGACACACACAGACACCCAGTAACAAAGACATACACTGACACCAAGTCACAAAGACATACACTGATGCCCAGTAACACAGACACACATTTACACCAAGTAACACAGACATACACTGACACCAAGTAACAAAGACATGCACTGATACCCAGTAACACAGACACACACTTGCACCAAGTAACACAGACACACACTTACACCAAGTAACAAAGACATAGACAAACACCAAGTAACACAGACATACACTGACACCAAGTAACAAAGACATACAATTACACCAAGTAACAAAGACACACACTTGCACCAAGTAACACAGATATACACTGGCACCAAGTAACAAAGACATGCACTGTCACCCAGTAACACAGACACACACGGACACCAAGTAACAAAGACACACACTTACACCAAGTAACACAGACACACACTGACACCCAGTAACACAGACACACACTTACACGAAGTAACGCAGACATACACTGACACCAAGTAACAAAGACATACACTGATACCCAGTAACACAGACACACACTTACACCAAGTAACACAGACATACACTTACACCAAGTAACAAAGACATGCAATGATACCCAGGAACACAGACACAAACTTACACCAAGAAACACAGACACACAATTACACCAAGTAACAAAGACATACACTTACACCAAGTAACACAGACATACACTGACACCAAGTAACAAAGACTTGCACTGATAACCAGTAACACAGACACACACTGACACCCAGTTAGAAAAACACACTGACCCCCAGTAACACAGACACACACTGACCCCCAGTAACACAGACATACACTGACACCAAGTCACAAAGACACACACTGACACCCAGTAACAAAGACATACACTGACACCAAGTCACAAAGACATGCACTGATACACAGACACACACTTATACCAAGTAACACAGACATACTCTGACACCAAGTAACAAAGACATACACTGATACCCATTATCACAGACACACACTTACATCAAGTAACAAAGACATACACTGATACCCAGTAACACAGACACACACTTACACCAAGTAACAAAGGCATACACTGACACCCAGTAACAAAGACATACACTGACATCCAGTAACACAGACACACACTGACACCAAGTAAAAAAGACATACACTGACACCAAGTGACAAAGACACACACTGACACCCAGTAACAAAGACATACACTGACACCAAGTCACAAAGACATACACTGATACCCAGGAACACAGACACACACTGACACCCAGTAACAAAGACATACACTGATACCAAGTCACAAAGACATACACTGATACCCAGTAACACAGAAACACACTGACACCCAGTAACAAAGACATACACTGATACCAAGTCACAAAGACATACACTGATACCCAGTAACACAGACACACACTGACACCCAGTAACAAAGACATACACTGATATCAAGTCACAAAGACATTCACTTACAACAATTAACAAAGACACACACTTACACCAAGTAACACAGACATACACTGACACAAAGTAACAAAGACAAAAACCGACACCAAGTAACAAAGACACACACTTACACCAAGTAACACAGACATACAATCACACCAAGTAACAAACACAGACACTGACACCAAGTAACAAAGACATACACTTACATCAAGTATTTTGGCATACACTGGCACCAAGTAACAACGACATACTCTGATACCCAGTAACACAGACACACACTTACACCAAGTAACAAAGACATACACTGACACCAAGTCATAAAGACACACACTGACACCCAGTAACAAAGACATACACTGACACCAAGTCACAAAGACATACACTGATGCCCAGTAACACAGACACACACTTACACCAAGTAACACAGACATACACTGACACCAAGTAATAAAGACATGCACTGATACCCAGTAACACAGACACACACTTGCACCAAGTAACAAAGACAGACACTGATAACCAGTAACACAGACACTCACTTACACCAAGTAACAAAGACATACACTGACACCCAGTAACAAAGACATACACTGACACCCAGTAACACAGACACACACGGACAAAAAGTAACAAAGACACACACTTACACCAAGTAACACAGACACACACTGACACCCAGTAACACAGACACACACTTACACCAAGTAACACAGACATACACTGATACCAAGTAACAAAGACATACACTGATGCCCAGTAACACAGACACACTCTTACACCAAGTAACACAGACATACACTGACACCAAGGAACAAAGACATACAATTGCACCAAGTAACAAAGACGCACACTTACACCAAGTAACACAGACACACACTGACACCCAGTAACACAGACGCACACTTACACCAAGTATCACAGACACACACTGACACCCAGTAACACAGACACACACTTACACCAAGCAACACAGACATGCACTGACAACAAGTAACAAAGACAGACACTGATACCCAGTAACACAGACACACACTTACACCAAGTAACACAGACATACACTGACACCAAGTAGCAAAGACATACAATGATACCCAGGAACACAGACACACACTTTCACCAAGTAACACAGCACACACTTACAACAAGTAACAAAGACATACTCATACACCAAGTAACACAGACATACACTGACACCAAGTAACAAGACATACATTAAACAAAGTAACAAAGACTCACACTTACACCAAGTAACAAAGACAGACACTGACACCAAGTAACAAAGACATACACTGATACCCAGGAACACAGACACACACTTGCACCAAGTAACACAGACACACACTGACTCCCAGTAACACAGACACACACTTGCACCAAGTAACAAAGGCATACACTGACACCAAGTAGCAAAGACATACATTGACACCCAGTAACACAGACACACACTGACACCAAGTAACAAAGACATACACTGACACCAAGTGACAAAGACACACTCTGACACCCAGTAACAAAGACATACACTGACACCAAGTCACAAAGACATACACTGATACCCAGGAACACAGACACACACTGACACCCAGTAACAAAGACATACACTGATACCAAGTCACAAAGACATACACTGATACCCAGTAACACAGAAACACACTGACACCCAGTAACAAAGACATACACTGATACCAAGTCACAAAGACATACACTGATACCCAGTAACACAGACACACACTGACACCCAGTAACAAAGACATACACTGATATCAAGTCACAAAGACATTCACTTACACCAATTAACAAAGACACACACTTACACCAAGCAACACAGACAAACACTGACACCAAGTAACAAAGACAAACACCGACACCAAGTAACAAAGAGATACAATTACACCAAGTAACAAAGACACACACTTACACCAAGTAACACAGACATACAATGACACCAAGTAACAAAGACAGACTCTGACACCAAGTAAAAAAGACATACACTTACACCAAGTAACAAAGGCAGACAATTACACCAAGTAACAAAGACATACACTTACATCAAGTAGTTTGACATACACTGGCACCAAGTAACAACGACATACTCTGATACCCAGTAACACAGACACACACTTACACCAAGTAACAAAGACATACACTGACACCATTTCACAAAGACACACACTGACACCCAGTAACAAAGACATACACTGACACCAAGTCACAAAGACATACACTGATGCCCAGTAACACAGACACACACTTACACCAAGTAACACAGACATACACTGACACCAAGAAACAAAGCCATGCACTGATACCCATTAACACAGACACACACTTGCACCAAGTAACAAAGACAGACACTGATAACAAGTAACACAGACACACACTTACACCAAGTAACAAAGACATACACTGACACCCAGTAACAAAGACATACACTGACACCCAGTAACAAAGACACACACGGACACCAAGTAACAAAGACACACATTTACACCAAGTAACACAGACATACACTGATACCAAGTAACAAAGACATACACTGATACCCAGTAACACAGACACACACTTACACCAACTAACACAGACATACACAGACACCAAGTAACAAAGACATACACTGATACCCAGTAGCACAGACACACACTTACACCAACTAACACAGACATACAGAGACACCAAGTAACAAAGACAGACACTGACACCAAGTAACACAGACACACACTGGCACCCAGTAACACAGACACACACTTACACCAAGTAACACAGACACACACTGACACCCAGTAACACAGACACACACTTACACCAAGTAACACAGACATACACTGATACCAAGTAACAAAGACATACACTGATACCCAGTAACACAGACACACACTTACACCAACTAACACAGACATACACAGACACCAAGTAACAAAGACATACACTGATACCCAGTAACACAGACACACTCTTACACCAAGTAACACAGACATACACTGACACCAAGGAACAAAGACATACAATTGCACCAAGTAACAAAGACGCACACTGACACCAAGTAACACAGACACACACTGACACCCAGTAACACAGACACACACTTACACCAAGTATCACAGACACACACTGACACCCAGTAACACAGACACACACTTACACCAAGCAACACAGACATGCACTGACAACAAGTAACAAAGACAGACACTGATACCCAGTAACACAGACACACACTTACACCAAGTAACACAGACATACACTGACACCAAGTAGCAAAGACATACAATGATACCCAGGAACACAGACACACACTTTCACCAAGTAACACAGCACAAACTTACAACAAGTAACAAAGACATACTCATACACCAAGTAACACAGACATAGACTGACACCAAGTAACAAGACATACATCAAACAAAGTAACAAAGACTCACACTTACACCAAGTAACAAAGACAGACACTGACACCAAGTAACAAAGACATACACTGATACCCAGGAACACAGACACACACTTGCACTAAGTAACACAGACACACACTGACACCCAGTAACACAGACACACACTTGCACCAAGTAACAAAGGCATACACTGACACCCAGTAACAAAGACATACATTGACACCCAGTAACACAGACACACACTGACACCAAGTAACAAAGACATACACTGACACCAAGTGACAAAGACACACTCTGACACCCAGTAACAAAGACATACACTGACACCAAGTCACAAAGACATACACTGATACCCAGGAACACAGACACACACTGACACCCAGTAACAAAGACATACACTGATACCAAGTCACAAAGACATACACTGATACCCAGTAACACAGAAACACACTGACACCCAGTAACAAAGACATACACTGATACCAAGTCACAAAGACATACACTGATACCCAGTAACACAGACACACACTGACACCCAGTAACAAAGACATACACTGATATCAAGTCACAAAGACATTCACTTACACCAATTAACAAAGACACACACTTACACCAAGCAACACAGACAAACACTGACACCAAGTAACAAAGACAAACACCGACACCAAGTAACAAAGAGATACAATTACACCAAGTAACAAAGACACACACTTACACCAAGTAACACAGACATACAATGACACCAAGTAACAAAGACAGACACTGACACCAAGTAAAAAAGACATACACTTACACCAAGTAACAAAGGCAGACAATTACACCAAGTAACAAAGACATACACTTACATCAAGTAGTTTGACATACACTGGCACCAAGTAACAACGACATACTCTGATACCCAGTAACACAGACACACACTTACACCAAGTAACAAAGACATACACTGACACCATTTCACAAAGACACACACTGACACCCAGTAACAAAGACATACACTGACACCAAGTCACAAAGACATACACTGATTCCCAGTAACAAAGACACACACTTACACCAAGTAACACAGACATACAATGACACCAAGTAACAAAGCCATGCACTGATACCCATTAACACAGACACACACTTGCACCAAGTAACAAAGACAGACACTGATAACAAGTAACAAAGACACACACTTACACCAAGTAACACAGACATACACTGATACCAAGTAACAAAGACATACACTGATACCCAGTAACAAAGACACACACTTACACCAACTAACACAGACGTACACAGACACCAAGTAACAAAGACATACACTGATACCCAGTAGCACAGACACACACTTACACCAACTAACACAGACATACAGAGACACCAAGTAACAAAGACAGACACTGACACCAAGTAACAAAGACATACACTGATACCCAGGAACACAGACACACACTTACACCAAGTAACACAGATACACACTGGCACCCAGTAACACAGACACACGCTTACACCAAGTAACACAGACATGCACTGACACAAAGTAACAAAGAAATACACTGATACCCAGTAACACAGACACACACTTACACCAAGTAACACAGACATACACTGACACCATGTAACAAAGACATACACTGATACCCAGGAACACAGACACACACTTACACCAAGTAACACAGACACACACTTACACCAAGTAACAAAGACATACACATACACCAAGTAACACAGACATACACTGACATCAAGTAACACAGACATACAATTACACCAAGTAACAAAGAAACACACTTACACCAAGTAACACATATATACACTGGCACCAAGTAACAAAGACATGCACTGACACCCAGTAACACAAGCACACACGGACACCAAGTAACAAAGACACACACTAACACCAAGTAACACAGACACACACTGACAACCAGCAACACAGACACAGACTTACACCAAGTAACACAGACATACACTGACACCAAGTAACAAAGACATACACTGATACCCAGTAACACAGACACACACTTACACCAAGTAACACAGACATACACTGACACCAAGTAACAAAGACATACACTTACACCATGTAACACGGACATACACTGACACCAAGTAACAAAGACATACAATGATACCCAGTAACACAGACACACACTGACACACAGTTAGAAAAACACACTGACCCCCAGTAACACAGACACACACTGACCCCCAGTAACACAGACAAACACTGACACCAAGTCACAAAGACACACACTGACACCAAGTAACAAAGACATACACTGATGCACAGACACACAATAACACCAAGTAACACAGACATACACTGACACCAAGTAACACAGACATACACTTACACCAAGTAACAAAGACATACAATGAGACCCAGGAACACAGACACACACTTTCACCATGTAACACAGACACACACTTGCACCAAGTAACAAAGACAGACACTGACACCAAGTAACAAAGACATACACTGATACCCAGGAACACAGACACACACTTACACCAAGTAACACAGAGACACACTGGCACCCAGTAACACAGACATACACTGACACCAAGTCACAAAGACACACACTGACACCCAGTAACAAAGACATACACTGACACCAAGTCACAAAGACATGCACTGATACACAGACACACACTTATACCAAGTAACACAGACATACTCTGACACCAAGTAACAAAGACATACACTGATACCCATTATCACAGACACACACTTACATCAAGTAACAAAGACATACACTGATACCCAGTAACACAGACACACACTTACACCAAGTAACAAAGGCATACACTGACACCCAGTAACAAAGACATACACTGACACCCAGTAACAAAGACACACACTGACACCAAGTAACAAAGACATACACTGACACCAAGTGACAAAGACACACACTGACACCCAGTAACAAAGACATACACTGACACCAAGTCACAAAGACATACACTGATACCCAGGAACACAGACACACTCTGACACCCAGTAACAAAGACATACACTGATACCAAGTCACAAAGACACACACTGATACCCAGTAACACAGAAACACACTGACACCCAGTAACAAAGACATACACTGAAACCAAGTCACAAAGACATACACTGATACCCAGTAACACAGACACACACTGACACCCAGTAACAAAGACATACACTGATATCAAGTCACAAAGACATTCACTTACACCAATTAACAAAGACACACACTTACACCAAGTAACACAGACATGCACTGACACAAAGTAACAAAGACAAACACCGACACCAAGTAACAAAGACATACACTTACACCAAGTAACAAAGACACACACTTACACCAAGTAACACAGACATACAATCACACCAAGTAACAAACACAGACACTGACACCAAGTAAAAAAGCCATACACTTACACCAAGTAACAAAGGCAGACAATTACACCAAGTAACAAAGACATACACTTACATCAAGTATTTTGACATACACTGGCACCAAGTAACAACGACATACTCTGATACCCAGTAACACAGACACACACTTACACCAAGTAACAAAGACATACACTGACACCAAGTCATAAAGACACACACTGACACCCAGTAACAAAGACATACACTGACACCAAGTCACAAAGACATACACTGATGCCCAGTAACACAGACACACACTTACACCAAGTAACACAGACATACACTGACACCAAATAACAAAGACAGACACTGATAAACAGTAACACAGACACACACTTACACCAAGTAACAAAGACATACACTGACACCCAGTAACAAAGACATACACTGACACCCAGTAACACAGACACACACGGACAATAAGTAACAAAGACACACACTTACACCAAGTAACACAGACAGACACTGATAAACAGTAACACAGACACACACTTACACCAAGTAACAAAGACATACACTGACACCCAGTAACAAAGACATACACTGACACCCAGTAACACAGACACACACGGACAATAAGTAACAAAGACACACACTTACACCAAGTAACACAGACACACACTGATACCCAGTAACACAGACACACACTTGCACCAAGTAACAAAGACAGACACTGATAAACAGTAACACAGACACACACTTACACCAAGTAACAAAGACATACACTGACACCCAGTAACAAAGACATACACTGACACCCAGTAACACAGACACACACGGACAATAAGTAACAAAGACACACACTTACACCAAGTAACACAGACACACACTGACACCCAGTAACACAGACACACACTTACACCAAGTAACACAGACATACACTGATACCAAGTAACAAAGACATACACTGATACCCAGTAACACAGACACACACTTACACCAACTAACACAGACATACACAGACACCAAGTAACAAAGACATACACTGATACCCAGTAACACAGACACACTCTTACACCAAGTAACACAGACATACACTGACACCAAGGAACAAAGACATACAATTGCACCAAGTAACAAAGACGCACACTTACACCAAGTAACACAGACACACACTGACACCCAGTAACACAGACACACACTTACACCAAGTATCACAGACACACACTGACACCCAGTAACACAGACACACACTTACACCAAGCAACACAGACATGCACTGACAACAAGTAACAAAGACAGACACTGATACCCAGTAACACAGACACACACTTACACCAAGTAACACAGACATACACTGACACCAAGTAGCAAAGACATACAATGATACCCAGGAACACAGACACACACTTTCACCAAGTAACACAGCACACACTTACAACAAGTAACAAAGACATACTCATACACCAAGTAACACAGACATACACTGACACCAAGTAACAAGACATACATTAAACAAAGTAACAAAGACTCACACTTACACCAAGTAACAAAGACAGACACTGACACCAAGTAACAAAGACATACACTGATACCCAGGAACACAGACACACACTTGCACCAAGTAACACAGACACACACTGACACCCAGTAACACAGACACACACTTGCACCAAGTAACAAAGGCATACACTGACACCCAGTAACAAAGACATACATTGACACCCAGTAACACAGACACACACTGACACCAAGTAACAAAGACATACACTGACACCAAGTGACAAAGACACACTCTGACACCCAGTAACAAAGACATACACTGACACCAAGTCACAAAGACATACACTGATACCCAGGAACACAGACACACACTGACACCCAGTAACAAAGACATACACTGATACCAAGTCACAAAGACATACACTGATACCCAGTAACACAGAAACACACTGACACCCAGTAACAAAGACATACACTGATACCAAGTCGCAAAGACATACACTGATACCCAGTAACACAGACACACACTTACACCAAGCAACACAGACAAACACTGACACCAAGTAACAAAGAGATACACTTACACCAAGTAACAAAGACACACACTTACACCAAGTAACACAGACATACAATGACACCAAGTAACAAAGACAGACACTGACACCAAGTAAAAAAGACATACACTTACACCAAGTAACAAAGGCAGACAATTACACCAAGCAACAAAGACATACACTTACATCAAGTAGTTTGACATACACTGGCACCAAGTAACAACGACATACTCTGATACCCAGTAACACAGACACACACTTACACCAAGTAACAAAGACATAAACTGACACCATTTCGCAAAGACACACACTGACACCCAGTAACAAAGACATACACTGACACCAAGTCACAAAGACATACACTGATGCCCAGTAACACAGACACACACTTACACCAAGTAACAAAGCCATGCACTGATACCCATTAACACAGACACACACTTGCACCAAGTAACAAAGACAGACACTGATAACAAGTAACACAGACACACACTTACACCAAGTAACAAAGACATACACTGACACCCAGTAACAAAGACATACACTGACACCCAGTAACAAAGACACACACGGACACCAAGTAACAAAGACACACACTTACACCAAGTAACACAGACATACACTGATACCAAGTAACAAAGACATACACTGATACCCAGTAACACAGACACACACTTACACCAACTAACACAGACATACACAGACACCAAGTAACAAAGACATACACTGATACCCAGTAGCACAGACACACACTTACACCAACTAACACAGACATACAGAGACACCAAGTAACAAAGACAGACACTGACACCAAGTAACACAGACACACTGGCACCCAGTAACACAGATACACACTTACACCAAGTAACACAGACACACACTGACACCAAGTAACAAAGACATACACTGACACCCAGTAACAAAGACATACACTGACACCCAGTAACAAAGACACACACGGACACCCAGTAACACAGACACACACTTACACCAAGTAACACAGACACACACCGACACCCAGTAACACAGACACACACTTACACCAAGTAACACAGACATACACTGATACCAAGTAACAAAGACATACACTGATACCCTGTAACACAGACACACACTTACACCAACTAACACAGACATACACAGACACCAAGTAACAAAGACATACACTGATACCCAGTAACACAGACACACACTTACACCAACTAACACAGACATACACAGACACCAAGTAACAAAGACAGACACTGACACCAAGTAACAAAGACATACACTGATACCCAGGAACACAGACACACACTTACACCAATTAACACAGACACACACTGGCACCCAGTAACACAGACACACACTTACACCAAGTAACACAGACATGCACTGACACCAAGTAACAAAGAAATACACTGATACCCAGTAACACAGACACACACTTACACCAAGTAACACAGACATACACTGACACCATGTAACAAAGACATACACTGATACCCAGGAACACAGACACACACTTACACCAAGTAACACAGACACACACTTACACCAAGTAACAAAGACATACACATACACCAAGTAACAAAGACATACAATTACACCAAGTAACAAAGAAACACACTTACACCAAGTAACACAGATATACACTGGCACCAAGTAACAAAGACATGCACTGACACCCAATAACACAAGCACACACGGACACCAAGTAACAAAGACACACACTAACACCAAGTAACACAGACACACACTGACAACCAGCAACACAGACACAGACTTACACCAAGTAACACAGACATACACTGACACCAAGTAACAAAGACATACACTGATACCCAGTAACACAGACACACACTTACACCAAGTAACACAGACATACACTGACACCAAGTAACTAAGACATACAATGATACCCAGGAACACAGACACACACTTACACAAAGTGACACAGACACACACTTACACCATGTAACAAAGACATACACTTACACCATGTAACACAGACATACACTGACACCAAGTAACAAAGACATACAATGATACCCAGTAACACAGACACCCACTGACACACAGTTAGAAAAACACACTGACCCCCAGTAACACAGACACACACTGACCCCCAGTAACACAGACAAACACTGACACCAAGTCACAAAGACACACACTGACACCAAGTAACAAAGACATACACTGATGCACAGACACACAATAACACCAAGTAACACAGACATACACTGACACCAAGTAACACAGACATACACTTACACCAAGTAACAAAGACATACAATGATACCCAGGAACACAGACACACACTTTCACCATGTAACACAGACAAACACTTGCACCAAGTAACAAAGACAGACACTGACACCAAGTAACAAAGACATACACTGATACCCAGGAACACAGACACACACTTACACCAAGTAACACAGACACACACTGGCACCCAGTAACACAGACACACACTTACACCAAGTAACACAGACATGCACTGACACCAAGTAACAAAGAAATACACTGATACCCAGTAACACAGACACACACTTACACCAAGTAACAGAGACATACACTGACACCATGTAACAAAGACATACACTGATACCCAGGAACACAGACACACACTTACACCAAGTAACACAGACACACACTTACACCATGTAACAAAGACATACACTTACACCATGTAAGACAGACATACACTGACACCAAGTAACAAAGACATACAATGATACCCAGTAACACAGACACACACTGACACACAGTTAGAAAAACACACTGACCCCCAGTAACACAGACACACACTGACCCCCAGTAACACAGACAAACACTGACACCAAGTCACAAAGACACACACTGACACCAAGTAACAAAGACATACACTGATGCACAGACACACAATAACACCAAGTAACACAGACATACACTGACACCAAGTAACACAGACATACACTTACACCAAGTAACAAAGACATACAATGATACCCAGGAACACAGACACACACTTACACCAAGTAACACAGACACACACTTACACCAAGTAACAAAGACATACACTGACACCAAGTAACACAGACATACACTGACACCAAGTAACAAAGACATGCACTGATACCCAGTAACACAGACACACACTGACACCCAGTTAGAAACACACACTGACGCCCAGTAACACAGACACACACTGACCCCCAGCAACACAGACATACACTGACACCAAGTCACAAAGACACACACTGACACCCAGTAACAAAGACATACACTGACACCAAGTCACAAAGACATACACTGATACCCATTATCACAGACACAAACTTACATCAAGTAACGAAGACATACACTGATACCCAGTAACACAGACACACACTTACACCAAGTAACAAAGACAGACACTGATACCCAGTAACACAGAGACACACTTGAACAAAGTAACAAAGGCATACACTGACACCCAGTAACAAAGACATACACTGACACCCAGTAAGACAGACACACACTGACACCAAGTCACAAAGACACACACTGACACCCAGTAATAAAGACATACACTGACACCAAGTCACAAAGACATACACTGATACCCAGGAACACAGACACACACTGACACCCATTAACAAAGACATACACTGATACCAAGTCACAAAGACATACACTGATACCCAGTAACACAGAAACACACTGACACCCAGTAACAAAGACATACACTGATACCAAGTCACAAAGACATACACTGATACCCAGTAACACAGACACACACTGGCACCCAGTAACAAAGACATACACTGATATCAAGTCACAAAGACATTCACTTACACCAATTAACAAAGACACACACTTACACCAAGTAACACAGACATACACTGACACCAAATAACAAAGACAAACACCGACACCAAGTAACAAAGACATACACTTACACCAAGTAACAAAGACACACACTTACACCAAGTAACAAAGACATACACTAACACCATGTAACACAGACATACACTGATATCAAGTAACAAAGAAATACAATTACACCAAGTAACAAAGAAACACACTTACACCAAGTAACACAGATATACACTGGCACCAAGTAACAAAGACATGCACTGACACCCAGTAACACAAGCACACACGGACACCAAGTAACAAAGACACACACTTACACCAAGTAACACAGACACACAATGACAACCAGTAACACAGACACACACTTACACCAAGTAACACAGACATACACTGACACCAAGTAACAAAGACATACACTGATACCCAGTAACACAGACACACACTTACAGCAAGTAACACAGACATACACTGACACCAACTAACTAAGACATACAATGATACCCAGGAACACAGACACACACTTACACAAAGTAACACAGACACACACTTACACCAAGTAACAAAGACATACACTGACACCAAGTAACAAAGACATACACTGATACCCAGGAACACAGACACACACTGACACACAGTTAGAAAAACACACTGACCCCCAGTAACACAGACACACACTGAACCCCAGTAACACAGACAAACACTGACACCAAGTCACAAAGACACACACTGACACCAAGTAACAAAGACATACACTGATACACAGACACACAAAAACACCAAGTAACACAGACATACACTGACACCAAGTAACACAGACATACACTTACACCAAGTAACAAAGACATACAATGATACCCAGGAACACAGACACACACTTACACCAAGTAACACAGACACACACTTACACCAAGTAACAAAGACATACCCTTACACCAAGTAACACAGACATACACTGACACCAAGTAACAAAGACATGCACTGATACCCAGCAACACAGACACACACTGACACCCAGTTAGAAACACACACTGACGCCCAGTAACACAGACACACACTGACCCCCAGTAACACAGACATACACTGACACCAAGTCACAAAGACACACACTGACACCCAGTAACAAAGACATACACTGACACCAAGTCACAAAGACATACACTGATACTCATTATCACAGACACAAACTTACATCAAGTAACAAAGACATACACTGATACCCAGTAACACAGACACACACTTACACTAAGTAACAAAGACATACACTGATACCCAGGAACACAGACACACACTGACACCCATTAACAAAGACATACACTGATACCAAGTCACAAAGACATACACTGATACCCAGTAACACAGAAACACACTGACACCCAGTAACAAAGACATACACTGATACCAAGTCACAAAGACATACACTGATACCCAGTAACACAGACACACACTGACACCCAGTAACAAAGACATACACTAATATCAAGTCACAAAGATATTCACTTACACCAATTAACAAAGACACACACTTACACCAAGTAAAACAGACATACACTGACACCAAATAACAAAGACAAACACCGACACCAAGTAACAAAGACATACACTTACACCAAGTAACAAAGACACACACTTACACCAAGTAACACAGACATACAATGACACCAAGTAACAAAGACAGACACTGACACCAAGTAACAAAGACATACACTTACACCAAGTAACAAAGACAGACAATTACACCAAGTAACAAAGACATACAATTACATCAAGTATTTTGACATACACTGGCACCAAGTAACAACGACATACTCTGATACCCAGTAACACAGACACACACTTACACCAAGTAGCAAAGACATACACTGACACCAAGTAACAAAGACATGCACTGATACCCAGTAACACAGGCACACACTTACACCAAGTAACAAAGACATACACTGACACCAAGTAACAAAGACATGCACTGATACCCAGTAACACAGGCACACACTTACACCAAGTAACAAAGACATACACTGACACCCAGTAACACAGACACACACGGACACCAAGTAACAAAGACACACACTTACACCAAGTAACACAGACACACACTGACACCCAGGAACACAGACACACACTTACACCAAGTAACACAGACATACACTGACACCAAGTAACAAAGACATACATTGATACGCAGGAACACAGACACACACTTACACCAAGTAACACAGACACACACTTACACCAAGTAACAAAGACATACACTTACACCAAGTAACACAGACATACACTGACACCAAGTAACAAAGACATACAATTGCACCAAGTAACAAAGACGCACACTTACACCAAGTAACACAGACACACACTGACACCCAGTAACACAGACACACACTTACACCAAGTATCACAGACACACACTGACACCCAGTAACACAGACACACACTTACACCAAGCAACACAGACATGCACTGACACCAAGTAACAAAGACATACACTGATACCCAGTAACACAGACACACACTTACACCAAGTATCACAGACATACACTGACACCAAGTAACAAAGACATACAATGATACCCAGGAACACTGACACACACTTTCACCAAGTAACACAGACACACACTTACACCAAGTAACAAAGACATACACTTACACCAAGTAACACAGACATGCACTGACACCAAGTAACAAAGACATACATTAAACCAAGTAACAAAGATTCACACTTAGACCAAGTAACAAAGACAGACACTGACACCAAGTAACAAAGACATACACTGATACCCAGGAACACAGACACACACTTACACCAAGTAACACAGACACACACTGACACCCAGTAACACAGACACACACTTACACAAAGTAACACAGACATACACTGATACCAAGTCACAAAGACAGACACTGATACCCAGGAACACAGACACACACTGACACCCAGTAACAAAGACATACACTGATACCAAGTCACAAAGACATACACTGATACCCAGCAACACAGACACACACTTACACCAAGTAACACAGACATACACTGACACCAAGTAACAAAGACATACACTGATACCCAGTAACACAGACACACACTTGCACAAAGTAACAAAGACAGACACTGATACCCAGTAACACAGACACACACTTACACCTAGTAACAAAGACATACACTGACACCCAGTAACAAAGACATACACTGACACCCAGTAACACAGACACACACGGACACCAACTGACAAAGACACACACTTACACCAAGTATCACAGACACAAACTGACACCCAGTAACACAGACACACACTTACACCAAGCAACACAGGCATACACTGACACCAAGTATCAAAGACATACACTGATACCCAGTAACACAGACACACACTGACACCCAGTAACAAAGACATACACTGATACCAAGTCACAAAGACATACACTGATACCCAGTAACACAGACACACACTTACACCAAGTAACACAGACATACACTGACACCAAGTAACTAAGACATACAATGATACCCAGGAACACAGACACACACTTACACAAAGTGACACAGACATGCACTGACACCAAGTAACAAAGACATACACTTACACCAAGTAACACAGACATACACTGACTCCAAGTAACAAAAACATACACTTACACCAAGTAACACAGACATACACTGACACCAAGTAACAAAGACATACAATGATACCCAGGAACACAGACACACACTTACACCAAGCAAAATAGACACACACTTACACCAAGTAACACAGACATACACTGACACCAAGTAACAAAGACATACACTTACACCAAGTAACACAGACATACACTGACACCAAGTAACAAAGACATACAATGATACCCCGGAACACAGACACACACTTACACCAAGTAAAACAGACAAACACTTACACCAAGTAACAAAGACATACACTTACACCAAGTAACTCAGACATACACTGACACCAAGTAACAAAGACATACACTGACAACCAGTTAGAAACACACATTGACCCCCAGTAACACAGACACACACTGACCCCCAGTAACACAGACATACACTGACCCCAAGTAACAAAGACATACACTGACACCAAGTCACAAAGACATACACAGATACACAGACACACAATAACACCAAGTAACACAGACATACACTGACACCAAGTAACAAAGACATACACTGATACCAAGGAGCACAGACACACACTGCCATCAAGTAACAAAGACATACACTGACACCAAGTCACAAAGACACACACTGACACCCAGTAACAAAGACATACACTGACACCAAGTCACAAAGACATACACTGCTACCCAGTAACACAGACACACACTGACACCCAGTAACAAAGACATACACTGATACCAAGTCACAAAGACATACACTGATACCCAGTAACACAGACACACACTGATACCAAGTAACAAAGACATGCACTGACACCAAGTAACAAAGACATACACTTACACCAAGTAACAAAGACAGACAATTACACCAAGTAACAAAGACATACACGACACCAAGTATTTTGACATACACTGACACCAAGTAACAAAGACATACACTGACACCCAGTAACACAGGCACACACTTACACCAAGTAACAAAGACATACACTGACACCAAGTCTCAAAGACACACACTGACACCCAGTAACAGAGACATACACTGACACCAAGTCACAAAGACATACACTGCTACCCAGTAACACAGACACACCCTTACACCAAGTAACACAGACATACACTGACGCCAAGTAACAAAGACATACACTGACACCCAGTAACACAGACACACACTTACACCGTAACAAAGACAGACACTGATACCCAGTAACACAGACACACACTTACACCAAGTAACAAAGACATACACTGACACCCAGTAACAAAGACATACACTGACACCCAGTAACACAGACACACACGGACACCAAGTAACAAAGACACACACTTTCACCAAGTAACACAGACACACACTGACACCCAGTAACACAGACACACACTTACACAAAGTAACACAGACATACACTGACACAAAGTAACAAAGACATACACTGATACCCAGTAACACAGACACACACGGACACCAAGTAACAAAGACACACACTTACACCAAGTAACACAGACACACACTGACACCCAGTAACACAGACACACAATTACACCAAGTAACACAGACATACAATTACACCAAGTAACAAAGACACACACTTACACCAAGTAACACAGACACACACTGACACCCAGTAACAAAGACATAATCTGACACCAAGTCACAAAGACATACCCTGATACCAAGTCACAAAGACATACACTGATACCCAGTAACACAGACACACACTGACACCAAGTTACAAAGACATGCACTGACACCAAGTAACAAAGACATATACTTACACCAAGTAACAAAGACAGACAATTACACCAAGTAACAAAGACATACACTACACCAAGTATTTTGACATACACTGACACCAAGTAACAAAGACATACACTGATACCCAGTAACACAGACACACACTTACACCAAGTAACAAAGACATACACTGACAGCAAGTCACAAAGACACACACTGGCACCCAGTAACAAAGACATACTCTGACACCAAGTCACAAATACATACACTGATACCCAGGAACACAGACACACACTGACACCCAGTAACAAAGACATACACTGATACCAAGTCACAAAGACATACACTGATACCCAGTAACACAGACACACACTGACACCCAGTAACAAAGACATACACTGATACCAAGTCACAAAGACATACACTGATAGCCAGTAACACAGATACACACTGACACCCAGTAACAAAGACATACACTGATACCAAGTCACAAAGACATACACTGATACCCAGTAACAGAGACACACACTGACACCAAGTAACAAAGACATACACTTACACCAAGTAAAAAAGACACACACTGACACCAAGTAACACAGACATACACTGACACCAAGTAACAAAGACATACACTGACACCAAGTTACAAATACATACACTTACACCAAGCAACAAAGACAGACAATTACACCAAGTAACAAAGACATACACTTCCACCAAGTATTTTGACATTCCCTGACACCAAGTAACAAAGAAATACACTGACACCCAGTAACACAGACACACACTTGAACCAAGTAACAAAGACATACACTGACACCCAGTAACAAAGACATACACTGACACCCAGTAACACAGACACACACGGACACCAAGTAACCAAGACACACACTTCCACCAAGTATCACAGACACACACTGACACCCAGTAACACAGACACACACTTACACCAAGCAACACAGACATACACTGACACCAAGTAACACAGACATACACTGACACCAAGTAACAAAGACATACACTTACACCAAGTAACACAGACATACACTGACACCAAGTCACAAAGACACACACTGACACCCAGTAACAAAGACATACACTGATACCAAGTCACAAAGACATACACTGATACCCAGTAACACAGACAGACACTTACACCAAGTAACACAGACATACACTGACACCAAGTAGCAAAGACATACACTGATACCCAGTAACACAGACACACACTTACACAAAGTAACAAAGACAGACACTGATACCCTGTAACACAGACACACACTTACACCTAGTAACAAAGACATACACTGACACCTTGTAACCAAGATATACACTGACACCCAGTAACACAGACACACATGGACACCAACTAACAATGACACACACTTACACCAATTATCACAGACACACACTGACACCCAGTAACAAAGACACACACTTACACCAAGCAACACAGGCATACACTGACACCAAGTAACAAAGACATACACTGATACCCAGTAACACAGACATACACTGACACCAAGTAACAAAGACATACACTTACACCAAGTAACACAGACATACACTGACTCCAAGTAACAAAAACATACACTTACACCAAGTAACACAGACATACACTGACACCAAGTAACAAAGACATACAATGATACCCAGGAACACAGACACACACTTACACCAATTAAAACAGACAAACACTTACACCAAGTAACAAAGACATACACTTACGCCAAGCAACATAGACATACACTGACACCAAATAACAAAGACATACACTGATACCCAGTAACACAGACACACACTTACACCAAGTAACACAGACATACACTGACACCAAGTAACAAAGACATACACTTACACTAAGTAACACAGACATACACTGACACCAAGTAACAAAGACATACAATGATACCCAGGAACACAGACATACAATGTCACCAAGTAAAACAGACAAACACTTACACCAAGTAACAAAGACATACACTTACACCAAGTAACACAGACATACACTGACACCAAGTAACAAAGACATACACTGATACCCAGTAACACAGACACACACTGACAACCAGTTAGAAACACACATTGACCCCCAGTAACACAGACACACACTGACCCCCAGTAACACAGACATACACAGACCCCAAGTCACAAAGACACACACTGACACCAAGTAACAAAGACATACACTGACACCAAGTCACAAAGACATACACTGATACACAGACACACAATAACACCAAGTAACACAGACATACACTGACACCAAGTAACAAAGACATACACTGTTACCCAGGAGCTCAGACACACACTGACATCAAGTAACAAAGACATACACTGACACCAAGTCACAATGACACACACTGACACCCAGTAACAAAGACATACACTGACACCAAGTCACAAAGACACACACTGACACCCAGTAACAACGACATACACTGACACCAAGTCACAAAGACATACACTGCTACCCAGGAACACAGACACACACTGACACCCAGTAACAAAGACATACACTGATACCAAGTCACAAAGACATACACTGATACCCAGCAACACAGACACACACTGACACCAAGTAACAAAGACATGCACTGACACCAAGTAACAAAGACATACACTTACACCAAGTAACAAAGACAGACAATTACACCAAGTAACAAAGACATACACTACACCAAGTATTTTGACATACACTGACACCAAGTAACAAAGACATACACTGACATCCAGTAACACAGACACACACTTACACCAAGTAACAAAGACATACACTGACACCAAGTCACAAAGACACACACTGACACCCAGTAACAAAGACATACACTGACACCAAGTCACAAAGACATACACTGCTACCCAGTAACACAGACACACACTTACACCAAGTAACACAGACATACACTGACGCCAAGTAACAAAGACATACACTGATACCCAGTAACACAGACACACACTTGCACCGTAACAAAGACAGACACTGATACCCAGTAACACAGACACACACTTACACCAAGTAACAAAGACATACACTGACACCCAGTAACACAGACACACACGGACACCAAGTAACAAAGACACACACTTTCACCAAGTAACACAGACACACACTGACACCCAGTAACACAGACACACACTTACACAAAGTAACACAGACATACACTGACACAAAGTAACAACGACATACACTGATACCCAGTAACACAGACACACACGGACACCAAGTAACAAAGACACACACTTACACCAAGTAACACAGACACACACTGACACCCAGTAACAAAGACAAACACTGACACCATGTCACAAAGACATACACTGATACCAAGTCACTAAGACATACACTGATACCCAGTAACACAGACACACACTGACACCAAGTAACAAGGACATACCCTGACACCAAGTAACAAAGACATACACTTACTCCAAGTAACAAAGACAGACAATTACACCAAGTAACAAAGACATACACTTACACCAAGTATTTTGACATACACTGACACCAAGTATCAAAGACATACACTGATACCCAGTAACACAGACACACACTTACACCAAGTAACAAAGACATACACTGACACAAAGTCACGAAGACACACACTGACACCCAGTAACAAAGACATACACTGACACCAAGTCACAAAGACATACACCGATACCCAGTAACACAGACACACACTTACACCAAGCAACAAAGACATACACTGACACCCAGTAACACAGACACACACTTACACCAAGTAACAAAGACATTCACTGACACCCAGTAACAAAGACATACACTGACACCCAGTAACACAAACACACACGGACACCAAGTAACAAAGACACAGACTTACACCAAGTAACACAGACACACACTGACTCCCAGTAACACAGACACACACCTACACCATGTAACATAGACATACACTGACACCAAGTCACAAAGACACTCACTGACACCCAGTAACAAAGACACACTCTGACACCAAGTCACAAAGACATACACTGATACCCAGGAACACAGACACACACTGACACCCAGTAACAATGACATACACTGATACCAAGTCACAAATACATACACTGATACCCAGTAACACAGACACACACTGACACCCAGTAACAAAGACATACACAGATACCAAGTCACAAAGACATACACTGATACCCAGTAACACAGACACACACTTACACCAAGTAACAAAGACATACACTGACTCCAAGTAGCAAAGACGTACACTGATACCCAGGAACACAGACACACACTTACACCAAGTAACACAGACACACACTTACACAAAGTAACAAAGACATACACTTACACCAAGTAACAAAGACATACACAGGCACCAAGTAACAAAGACATACACTTACACCAAGTAAAAAAGACACACACTTACACCAAGTAACACAGACATACACTGACACCAAGTAACAAAGACATACACTGACACCAAGTTACAAATACATACACTTACACCAAGTCACAATGACACACACTGACACCCAGTAACAAAGACATACACTGACACCAAGTCACAAAGACACACACTGACACCCAGTAACAACGACATACACTGACACCAAGTCAAAAAGACATACACTGCTACCCAGGAACACAGACACACACTGACACCCAGTAACAAAGACATACACTGATACCAAGTCACAAAGACATACACTGATACCCAGTAACACAGACACACACTGACACCAAGTAACAAAGACATGCACTGACACCAAGTAACAAAGACATACACTTACACCAAGTAACAAAGACAGACAATTACACCAAGTAACAAAGACATACACTACACCAAGTATTTTGACATACACTGACACCAAGTAACAAAGACATACACTGACACCCAGTAACACAGACACACACTTACACCAAGTAACAAAGACATACACTGACACCAAGTCAAAAAGACACACACTGACACCCAGTAACAAAGACATACACTGACACCAAGTCACAAAGACATACACTGCTACCCAGTAACACAGACACACACTTACACCAAGTAACACAGACATACACTGACGCCAAGTAACAAAGACATACACTGATACCCAGTAACACAGACACACACTTGCACCGTAACAAAGACAGACACTGATACCCAGTAACACAGACACACACTTACACCAAGTAACAAAGACATACACTGACACCCAGTAACAAAGACATACACTGACACCCAGTAACACAGACACACACGGACACCAAGTAACAAAGACACACACTTTCACCAAGTAACACAGACACACACTGACACCCAGTAACACAGACACACACTTACACAAAGTAACACAGACATACACTGACACAAAGTAACAACGACATACACTGATACCCAGTAACACAGACACACACGGACACCAAGTAACAAAGACACACACTTACACCAAGTAACACAGACACACACTGACACCCAGTAACACAGACACACAATTACACCAAGTAACACAGACATACAATTACACCAAGTAACAAAGACACACACTTCCACCAAGTAACACAGACACACACTGACACCCAGTAACAAAGACATACACTGACACCATGTCACAAAGACATACACTGATACCAAGTCACAAAGACATACACTGATACCCAGTAACACAGACACACACTGACACCAGGTAACAAGGACATACCCTGACACCATGTAACAAAGACATACACTTACTCCAAGTAACAAAGACAGACAATTACACCAAGTAACAAAGACATACACTTACACCAAGTATTTTGACATACACTGACACCAAGTATCAAAGACATACACTGATATCCAGTAACACAGACACACACTTACACCAAGTAACAAAGACATACACTGACACAAAGTCACGAAGACACACACTGACACCCAGTAACAAAGACATACACTGACACCAAGTCACAAAGACATACACCGATACCCAGTAACACAGACACACACTTACACCAAGCAACAAAGACATACACTGACACCCAGTAACACAGACACACACTTACACCAAGTAACAAAGACATTCACTGACACCCAGTAACAAAGACATACACTGACACCCAGTAACACAAACACACACGGACACCAAGTAACAAAGACACAGACTTACACCAAGTAACACAGACACACACTGACACCCAGTAACACAGACACACACCTACACCATGTAACACAGACATACACTGACACCAAGTCACAAAGACACTCACTGACACCCAGTAACAAAGACACACTCTGACACCAAGTCACAAAGACATACACTGATACCCAGGAACACAGACACACACTGACACCCAGTAACAATGACATACACTGATACCAAGTCACAAAGACATACACTGATACCCAGTAACACAGACACACACTGACACCCAGTAACAAAGACATACACAGATACCAAGTCACAAAGACATACACTGATACCCAGTAACACAGACACACACTTACACCAAGTAACAAAGACATACACTGACTCCAAGTAGCAAAGACGTACACTGATACCCAGGAACACAGACACACACTTACACCAAGTAACACAGACACACACTTACACAAAGTAACAAAGACATACACTTACACCAAGTAAAAAAGACACACACTTACACCAAGTAACAAAGACATACACTGACACCAAGTAACAAAGACATACACTGACACCAAGTTACAAATACATACACTTACACCAAGTAACAAAGACAGACAATTACACCAAGTAACACAGACATACACTTCCACCAAGTATTTTGACATACACTGACACCAAGTAACAAAGACATACACTGATACCCAGTAACACATACACACACTTACACCAAGTAACAAAGACATACACTGACACCAAGTCACAAAGACACACACTGACACCCAGTAACACAGACATACACTGCTACCAAGTCACAAAGACATACACTGATACCCTGTAACACAGACACACACTTACACCAAGTATCACAGACACACACAGTCACAGTAACACAGACACACACTTACACCAAGTAACAAAGACAGACACTGATACCCAGAAACACAAACACACACTTGCACCAAGTAACAAAGACATACACTGACTCCAAGTAGCAAAGACGTACACTGATACCCAGGAACACAGACACACACTTACACCAAGTAACACAGACACACACTTACACAAAGTAACAAAGACATACACTTACACCAAGTAACAAAGTCATACACAGGCACCAAGTAACAAAGACATACACTTACACCAAGTAAAAAAGACACACACTTACACCAAGTAACACAGACATACACTGACACCAAGTAACAAAGACATACACTGACACCAAGTTACAAATACATACACTTCCACCAAGTAACAAAGACAGACAATTACACCAAGTAACACAGACATACACTTCCACCAAGTATTTTGACATACACTGACACCAAGTAACAAAGACATACACTGATACCCAGTAACACATACACACACTTACACCAAGTAACAAAGACATACACTGACACCAAGTCACAAAGACACACACTGACACCCAGTAACACAGACATACACTGCTACCAAGTCACAAAGACATACACTGATACCCTGTAACACAGACACACACTTACACCAAGTATCGCAGACACACACAGTACACAGTAACACAGACACACACTTACACCAAGTAACAAAGACAGACACTGATACCCAGTAACACAGACACACACTTACACCAAGTAACAAAGACATACACTGACTCCAAGTAGCAAAGACGTACACTGATACCCAGGAACACAGACACACACTTACACCAAGTAACACAGACACACACTTACACAAAGTAACAAAGACATACACTTACACCAAGTAACACAGACATACACTGACACCAAGTAACAAAGACATACAATTACACCAAGTAACAAAGACACACACTTACACCAAGTAACACAGACACACACTGACACCCAGTAACACAGACACACACTTACACCAAGTATCACAGACACACACTGACACCCAGTAACACAGACACAAACTTACACCAAGCAACACAGACATACACTGACACCAAGTAACAAAGTCATACACTGATACCCAGTAACACAGACACACACTTACACCATGTAACACAGACATACACTGACACCAAGTCACAAAGATAGACAATGATACCCAGGAACACAGACACACACTTACACCAAGTAACACAGACACACACTTACACCAAGTAACAAAGACATACACTTACACCAAGTAACACAGACATACACTGACACCAAGTAACAAAGACATACATTAAACCAAGTAACAAAGACTCACACTTACACCAAGTAACAAAGACAGACACTGATACCCAGTTACACAGACACAAACTTACAGCAAGAAACAAAGACATACACTGACACCCAGTAACACAAACAAACACACACTGACATCCAGTAAAACAGTGAAACACTAATAAACAGGAACAAAGACATACCTTGACACCAAGTCACAAAGACATACACTGCTACCCAGTAACACAGACACATACTTACACCAAGTAACACAGACATACACTGACGCCAAGTAACAAAGACATACACTGATACCCAGTAACACAGACACACACTTGCACCGTAACAAAGACAGACACTGATACCCAGTAACACAGACACACACTTACACCAAGTAACAAAGACATACACTGACACCCAGTAACAAAGACATACACTGACACCCAGTAACACAGACACACACGGACACCAAGTAACAAAGACACACACTTTCACCAAGTAACACAGACACACACTGACACCCAGTAACACAGACACACACTGACACAAAGTAACACAGACATACACTGACACAAAGTAACAACGACATACACTGATACCCAGTAACACAGACACACACAGACACCAAGTAACAAAGACACACACTTACACCAAGTAACACAGACACACACTGACACCCAGTAACACAGACACACAATTACACCAAGTAACACAGACATACAATTACACCAAGTAACAAAGACACACACTTACACCAAGTAACACAGACACACACTGACACCCAGTAACAAAGACATGCACTGACACCATGTCACAAAGACATACACTGATACCAAGTCACAAAGACATACACTGATACCCAGTAACACAGACACACACTGACACCAAGTAACAAGGACATACCCTGACACCAAGTAACAAAGACATACACTTACTCCAAGTAACAAAGACAGACAATTACACCAAGTAACAAAGACATACACTTACACCAAGTATTTTGACATACACTGACACCAAGTATCAAAGACATACACTGATACCCAGTAACACAGACACACACTTACACCAAGTAACAAAGACATACACTGACACAAAGTCACAAAGACACACACTGACACCCAGTAACAAAGACATACACTGACACCAAGTCTCAAAGACATACACCGATACCCAGTAACACAGACACACACTTACACCAAGCAACAAAGACATACACTGACACCCAGTAACACAGACACACACTTACACCAAGTAACAAAGACATTCACTGACACCCAGTAACAAAGACATACACTGACACCCAGTAACACAAACACACACGGACACCAAGTAACAAAGACACAGACTTACACCAAGTAACACAGACACACACTGACACCCAGTAACACAGACACACACTTACACCATGTAACACAGACATACACTGACACCAAGTCACAAAGACACTCACTGACACCCAGTAACAAAGACACATTCTGACACCAAGTCACAAAGACATACACTGATACCCAGGAACACAGACACACACTGACACCCAGTAACAATGACATACACTGATACCAAGTCACAAAGACATACACTGATACCCAATAACACAGACACACACTGACACCCAGTAACAAAGACATACACAGATATCAAGTCACAAAGACATACACTGATACCCAGTAACACAGACACACACTTACACCAAGTAACAAAGACATACACTGACTCCAAGTAGCAAAGACGTACACTGATACCCAGGAACACAGACACACACTTACACCAAGTAACACAGACACCACTTACACAAAGTAACAAAGACATACAGTTACACCAAGTAACAAAGACATACACAGGCACCAAGTAACAAAGACATACACTTACACCAAGTAAAAAAGACACACACTTACACCAAGTAACACAGACATACACTGACACCAAGTAACAAAGACATACACTGACACCAAGTTACAAATACATACACTTACACCAAGTAACAAAGACAGACAATTACACCAAGTAACACAGACATACACTTCCACCAAGTATTTTGACATACACTGACACCAAGTAACAAAGACATACACTGATACCCAGTAACACATACACACACTTACACCAAGTAACAAAGACATACACTGACACCAAGTCACAAAGACACACACTGACACCCAGTAACACAGACATACACTGCTACCAAGTCACAAAGACATACACTGATACCCTGTAACACAGACACACACTTACACCAAGTATCACAGACACACACAGTCACAGTAACACAGACACACACTTACACCAAGTAACAAAGACAGACACTGATACCCAGAAACACAAACACACACTTGAACCAAGTAACAAAGATATACACTGACTCCAAGTAGCAAAGACGTACACTGATACCCAGGAACACAGACACACACTTACACCAAGTAACACAGACACACACTTACACAAAGTAACAAAGACATACACTTACACCAAGTAACAAAGACATACACAGGCACCAAGTAACAAAGACATACACTTACACCAAGTAAAAAAGACACACACTTACACCAAGTAACACAGACATACACTGACACCAAGTAACAAAGACATACACTGACACCAAGTTACAAATACATACACTTCCACCAAGTAACAAAGACAGACAATTACACCAAGTAACACAGACATACACTTCCACCAAGTATTTTGACATACACTGACACCAAGTAACAAAGACATACACTGATACCCAGTAACACATACACACACTTACACCAAGTAACAAAGACATACACTGACACCAAGTCACAAAGACACACACTGACACCCAGTAACACAGACATACACTGCTACCAAGTCACAAAGACATACACTGATACCCTGTAACACAGACACACACTTACACCAAGTATCGCAGACACACACAGTACACAGTAACACAGACACACACTTACACCAAGTAACAAAGACAGACACTGATACGCAGTAACACAGACACACACTTACACCAAGTAACAAAGACATACACTGACTCCAAGTAGCAAAGACGTACACTGATACCCAGGAACACAGACACACACTTACACCAAGTAACACAGACACACACTTACACAAAGTAACAAAGACATACACTTACACCAAGTAACATAGACATACACTGACACCAAGTAACAAAGACATACAATTACACCAAGTAACACAGACACACACTGACACCCAGTAACACAGACACACACTTACACCAAGCAACACAGACACACACCGACACCCAGTAACAAAGTCATACACTGATACCCAGTAACACAGACACACACTTACACCATGTAACACAGACATACACTGACACCAGTCACAAAGATAGACAATGATACCCAGGAACACAGACACACACTTACACCAAGTAACACAGACACACACTTACACCAAGTAACAAAGACATACACTTACACCAAGTAACACAGACATACACTGACACCAAGTAACAAAGACATACATTAAACCAAGTAACAAAGACTCACACTTACACCAAGTAACAAAGACAGACACTGATACCCAGTAACACTGACACAAACTTACAGCAAGTAACAAAGACATACACTGACACCCAGTAACACAAACAAACACACACTGACATCCAGTAAAACAGTGAAACACTAATAAACAGGAACAAAGACATACCCTGACACCAAGTAACACAGACACACACTGACACCCAGTAACAAAGACATACACTGACACCAAGTCACAAAGACATACACTGATACCAAGTTACAAAGACATACACTGATACACAGTAACACAGACATACACTTACACCAAGAAACAAAGACCGACACTGATACCCAGTAACACAGACACACACTTACACCAAGTAACAAAGACATACACTGACACCCAGTAACAAAGACATAGACTGACACCCAGTAACACAGACACACACGGACACCAAGTAACAAAGACACACACTTACACCAAGTAACACAGACACACACTGACACCCAGTAACACAGACACACACTTACACCAAGTATCACAGACACACACTGATTCACATTAACACAGACACACACTTACACCAAGTAACAAAGACATACACTGACTCCAAGTAGCAAAGACGTACACTGATACCCAGGAACACAGACACACACTTACACCAAGTAACACAGACACACACTTACACCAAGTAACAAAGACATACACTTACACCAAGTAACACAGACATACACTGACACCAAGTAACAAAGACATACAATTACACCAAGTAACAAAGACACACACTTACACCAAGTAACACAGACACACACTGACACCCAGTAACACAGACACACACTTACACCAAGTATCACAGACACACACTGACACCCAGTAACACAGACACAAACTTACACCAAGGAACACAGACATACACTGACACCAAGTAACAAAGACATACACTGATACACAGTAACACAGACACACACTTACACCATGTAACACAGACATACACTGACACCAAGTAACAAAGACAGACAATGATACCCAGGAACACAGACACACACTTACACCAAGTAACACAGACACACACTTACACCAAGTAACAAAGACATACACTTACACCAAGTCACAAAGACATACACTGATACCAAGTCACAAAGACATACACTGATACCCAGTAACATAGACACACACTGACACCAAGTAACAAAGACATACCCTGACACCAAGTAACAAAGACATACACTTACACCAAGTAACAAAGACAGACGATTACACCAAGTAACAAAGACATACACTTACACCAAGTATTTTGACATACACTGACACAAAGTAACAAAGACATACACTGATACCCAGTAACACAGACACACACTTACACCAAGTAACAAAGACACAGACTTACACCAAGTAACACAGACACACACTGACACCCAGTAACACAGACACACACTTACACCAAGTAACACAGACATACACTGACACCAAGTCACAAAGACACACACTGACACCCAGTAACAAAGACACACTCTGACACCAAGTCACAAAGACATACACTGATACCCAGGAACACAGACACACACTGACACCCAGTAACAATGACATACACTGGTACCAAGTCACAAAGACATACACTTATACCCAGTAACACAGACACACTCTGACACCCAGTAACAAAGACATACACAGATACCAAGTCACAGAGACATACACTGATACCCAGTAACACATACACACACTGACACCAAGTAACAAAGACATACACTTACACCAAGTAAAAAAGACACACACTTACACCAAGTAACACAGACATACACTGACACCCAGTAACAAAGACATACACTGACACCAAGTTACAAATACGTACACTTACACCAAGTAACAAAGACAGACAATTACACAAAGTAACACAGACATACACTTCCACCAAGTATTTTGACATACACTGACACCAAGTAACAAAGAAATACACTGATACCCAGTAACACAGACACACACTTACTCCAAGAAACAAAGACATACACTGACACCAAGTCACAAAGACACACACTGACACCCAGTAACACAGACATACACTGCTAGTAAGTCACAAAGACATACACTGATACCCTGTAACACAGACACACACTTACACCAAGTAACACAGACATACACTGACACCAAGTAACAAAGACATACACTGATACCCAGTAACACAGACATACACTGACACCAAGTAACAAAGACATACATTAAACCAAGTAACAAAGACTCACACTTACACCAAGTAACAAAGACAGACACTGATACTCAGTAACACTGACACAAACTTACAGCAAGTAACAAAGACATACACTGACACCAGTCACAAAGATAGACAATGATACCCAGGAACACAGACACACACTTACACCAAGTAACACAGACACACACTTACACCAAGTAACAAAGACATACACTTACACCAAGTAACACAGACATACACTGACACCAAGTAACAAAGACATACATTAAACCAAGTAACAAAGACTCACACTTACACCAAGTAACAAAGACAGACACTGATACCCAGTAACACTGACACAAACTTACAGCAAGTAACAAAGACATACACTGACACCCAGTAACACAAACAAACACACACTGACATCCAGTAAAACAGTGAAACACTAATAAACAGGAACAAAGACATACCCTGACACCAAGTAACACAGACACACACTGACACCCAGTAACAAAGACATACACTGACACCAAGTCACAAAGACATACACTGATACCAAGTTACAAAGACATACACTGATACACAGTAACACAGACATACACTTACACCAAGTAACAAAGACCGACACTGATACCCAGTAACACAGACACACACTTACACCAAGTAACAAAGACATACACTGACACCCAGTAACAAAGACATAGACTGACACCCAGTAACACAGACACACACGGACACCAAGTAACAAAGACACACACTTACACCAAGTAACACAGACACACACTGACACCCAGTAACACAGACACACACTTACACCAAGTATCACAGACACACACTGATTCACAGTAACACAGACACACACTTACACCAAGTAACAAAGACATACACTGACTCCAAGTAGCAAAGACGTACACTGATACCCAGGAACACAGACACAAACTTACACCAAGTAACACAGACACACACTTACACCAAGTAACAAAGACATACACTTACACCAAGTAACACAGACATACACTGACACCAAGTAACAAAGACATACAATTACACCAAGTAACAAAGACACACACTTACACCAAGTAACACAGACACACACTGACACCCAGTAACACAGACACACACTTACACCAAGTATCACAGACACACACTGACACCCAGTAACACAGACACAAACTTACACCAAGGAACACAGACATACACTGACACCAAGTAACAAAGACATACACTGATACACAGTAACACAGACACACACTTACACCATGTAACACAGACATACACTGACACCAAGTAACAAAGACAGACAATGATACCCAGGAACACAGACACACACTTACACCAAGTAACACAGACACACACTTACACCAAGTAACAAAGACATACACTTACACCAAGTCACAAAGACATACACTGATACCAAGTCACAAAGACATACACTGATACCCAGTAACACAGACACACACTGACACCAAGTAACAAAGACATACCCTGACACCAAGTAACAAAGACATACACTTACACCAAGTAACAAAGACAGACAATTACACCAAGTAACAAAGACATACACTTACACCAAGTATTTTGACATACACTGACACAAAGTAACAAAGACATACACTGATACCCAGTAACACAGACACACACTTACACCAAGTAACAAAGACACAGACTTACACCAAGTAACACAGACACACACTGACACCCAGTAACACAGACACACACTTACACCAAGTAACACAGACATACACTGACACCAAGTCACAAAGACACACACTGACACCCAGTAACAAAGACACACTCTGACACCAAGTCACAAAGACATACACTGATACCCAGGAACACAGACACACATTGACACCCAGTAACAATGACATACACTGGTACCAAGTCACAAAGACATACACTTCTACCCAGTAACACAGACACACTCTGACACCCAGTAACAAAGACATACACAGATACCAAGTCACAGAGACATACACTGATACCCAGTAACACATACACACACTGACACCAAGTAACAAAGACATACACAGACACCAAGTAACAAAGACATACACTTACACCAAGTAAAAAAGACACACACTTACACCAAGTAACACAGACATACACTGACACCCAGTAACAAAGACATACACTGACACCAAGTTACAAATACGTACACTTACACCAAGTAACAAAGACAGACAATTACACAAAGTAACACAGACATACACTTCCACCAAGTATTTTGACATACACTGACACCAAGTAACAAAGAAATACACTGATACCCAGTAACACAGACACACACTTACTCCAAGAAACAAAGACATACACTGACACCAAGTCACAAAGACACACACTGACACCCAGTAACACAGACATACACTGCTACCAAGTCACAAAGACATACACTGATACCCTGTAACACAGACACACACTTACACCAAGTAACACAGACATACACTGACACCAAGTAACAAAGACATACACTGATACCCAGTAACACAGACACACACTTACACAAAGTAACAAAGACATACACTGACACCCAGTAACAAAGACATACACTGACACCCAGTAACACAGACACACACGGACACCAAGTAACAAAGACACACACTTACACCAAGTATCACAGACACTCACTGACACCCAGTAACACAGACACACACTTACACCAAGCAACACAGACATACACTGACACCAAGTAACAAAGACAGACATTGATACCCAGTAACACAGGCACACACTCACAACAAGTAACACATACATACACTGACACCAAGTAACAAAGACAAACACTTACACCAAGTAACACAGACATACACTGACACCAAGTAACAAAGACATACAATTACATCAAGTAACACAGACACACACTTACACCAAGTAACACAGACATACACTGACACCAAGTAACAAAGACATGCACTGACACCGAGTAACACAGACACACACAGACACCAAGTAACAAAGACACACACTTACACCAAGTAACTCAGACACACACTGACACCCAGTAACACAGACACACACTTACACCAAGTAACAAAGACACACACTTACACCAAGTAACTCAGACACACACTGACACCCAGTAACACAGACACACACGGACACCAAGTAACAAAGGCACACACTTAAACTAAGTAACTCAGACACACACTGACACCCAGTAACACAGACACACACTTACACCAAGTAACACAGACATACACTGACACCAAGTAACAAAGACGTACAATGATACCCAGGAACACAGACACACACTTACTCCAAGTAACACAGACACACACTTACACCAAGTAACAAAGGCATACACTTACACCAAGTTACACAGACATACACTGACACCAAGTAACAAAGACATACAATCACACCAAGTAACAAAGACTCACAATTACACCAAGTAACAAAGACAGACACTGATACCCAGTAACACAGACACAAACATGCACCAAGTAACAAAAACATACACTGACACCCAGTAACACAAATAAACACACACTGCCACCCAGCAACACAGAGAAACACTAATAAACAGTAACAAAGACATACACTGACACCAAGTAACACAGACAAACACTGACACCCAGTAACAAAGACATACACTGACACCAAGTCACAAAGACATACACTGATACCAAGTCACAAAGAGATACACTGATACCCAGTAACACAGACACACACTGACACCAAGTAACAAAGACATACACTGACACCAAGTAACAAAGACACACACTTACACCAAGTAAAAAAGACAGACAATTACACCAAGTGACAAAGACATACACTTACACCAAGTTTCTTGACACACACTGACACCCAGTAGCAAAGACATACTCTGACACCAAGTCACAAAGACATACAAATATACCCATTAACACAGACACACACTTACACCAAGTAACACAGACATACACTGACACCCAGTAACACAGACACACACTTACACCAAGTAACAAAGACATACACTGACACCCAGTAACAAAGACATACACTGACACCCAGTAACACAGACACACACGGACTTCAAGTAACAAAGACACAGACTTACACCAAGTAACACAGACACACACTGACACCCAGTAACAAAGACACACACTTAAACCAAGTAACACAGACATACACTGACACCAAGTCACAAAGACACACACTGACACCCAGGAACAAAGACATACACTGACACAAAGTCACAAAGACATCCACTGATACCCAGTAACACAGACACACACTGACACCCAGTAACAAAGACATACACTGATACCAAGTCACAAAGACATACACTGATACTCAGTAACACAGACACACACTGACACCAAGTAACAAAGACATACACAGACACCAAGTAACAAAGACATACACTTACACCAAGTAACAAAGACACTCACTTACACCAAGTAAACAGACATACACTGACACCAAGTAACAAAGACATACACTGACACCAATTTACAAAGACATACACTTACACCAAGTAACAAAGACAGACAATTACACCAAGTAACAAAGACATAATCTTCCACCAAGTATTTTGACATACACTGACACCAAGTAACAAAGACATACACTGATACCCAGTAACACAGACACGCACTTACACCAAGTAACAAAGACATACACTGACACCAAGTCACAAAGACACACACTGACACCCAGTAACAAAGACATACACTGATACCAAGTCACAAAGACATACACTGATACCCAGTAACACAGACACACACTTACACCAAGTAAAGCAGACATACACTGACACCAAGTAACAAAGACATACACTGATACCCAGTAACACAGACACACACTTACACCAAGTAGCAAAGACATACACAGACATCCAGTAACAAAGACATACACTGACACCCAGTAACACAGACACACACGGACACCAAGTAACAAAGACATACACTGATTCCAATTCACAAAGACATACACTGATACCCAGTAACACAGACACACACTGACACCCAGTAACAAAGACATACACTGATTCCAAGTCACAAAGACATACACTGATACCCAGTAACACAGACACACACTGACACCCAGTAACAAAGACATACACTGATACCAAGTCACAAAGACATACACTGATACCCAGTAACACAGACACACACTGACACCAAGTAACAAAGACATACACAGACACCAAGTAACAAAGACATACACTTACACCGTGTAACAAAGACACTCGCTTACACCAAGTAATCAGACATACACTGACACCAAGTAACAAAGACATACACTGACACCAAGTACCAAAGACATACACTGACACCAATTTAGAAAGACATACACTTACACCAAGTAACAAAGACATAATCTTCCACCAAGTATTTTGACATACACTGACACCAAGTAACAAAGACATACACTGATACCCAGTAACACTGACACGCACTTACACCAAGTAACAAAGACATACACTGACACCAAGTCACAAAGACACACACTGACACCCAGTAACAAAGAAATACACTGATACCAAGTCACAAAGACATACACTGATACCCAGTAACACAGACACACACTTACACCAAGTAAAGCAGACATACACTGACACCAAGTAACAAAGACATACACTGATACCCAGTAACACAGACACACACTTACACCAAGTAACAAAGACATACACAGACATCCAGTAACAAAGACATACACTGACACCCAGTAACACAGACACTCACGGACACCAAGTAACAAAGACATACACTGATTCCAAGTCACAAAGACATACACTGATACCCAGTAACACAGACACACACTGACACCCTGTAACAAAGACATCCACTGATACAAAGTCACAAAGACATACACTGATACCCAGTAACACAGACACACACTGACACCAAGTAACAAAGACATACACAGACACCAAGTAACAAAGACATACACTTACACCAAGTAACAAAGACACTCACTTACACCAAGTGACACAGACATACACTGACACCAAGTAACAAAGACATACACTGACACCAATTTACAAAGACATACACTTACACCAAGTAACAAAGACAGACAATTACACCAAGTAACAAAGACATTATCTTCCACCAAGTATTTTGACATACACTGACACCAAGTAACAAAGACATGCACTGATACCCAGTAACACAGACACGCACTTACACCAAGTAACAAAGACATACACTGACACCAAGTCACAAAGACACACACTGACACCCAGTAACAAAGACATACACTGATACCAAGTCACAAAGACATACACTGATACCCAGTAACACAGACACACACTTGCACCAAGTAAAGCAGACATACGCTGACACCAAGTAACAAAGACATACACTGATACCCAGTAACACAGACACACACTTACACCAGGTAACAAAGACATACACAGACATCCAGTAACAAAGACATACACTGACACCCAGTAACACAGACACACACGGACACCAAGTAACAAAGACACACACTTACACCAAGTATCACAGACACACACTGACACCCAGTAACACAGACACAGCCTTACCCTAAGTAACACAGACATACACTGACACCAAGTAACAAAGACATGCACTGATACCCAGTAACACAGACACACACTTACACCAAGTAACACAGACATACACTGACACCAAGTAACAAAGACATACACTGATACCCAGGAACACAGACACACACTTACATCAAGCAACACAGACACACACTTACACCAAATCACAAAGACATACACTGATACCCCGTAACACAGACACACACTTACACCTAGTGACACAGACATACACTGACAACAAGTAACTAAGACAAACACTGATATCCAGTAACACAGACACACACTTACACCAAGTAACAAAGACAGACACTGATACCCAGTAACACAGACACACACATACACCAAGTAACAATCACATACACTGACACACAGTAACAAAGACATACACTGACACCCAGTAACACAGACACACACGGACACCAAGTAACAAAGACATACGCTTACACCCAGTAACAAAGACATACACTGATGCCCAGTAACACAGACACACACTAACACCAAGTAACAAAGACATACTCTGACACCAAGTAACAAAGACATCCACTGACACCAAGTCACAAACACAGGCAATGATACCCAGTAACACAGACACACATTGACACCAAGTCACAAAGACATGCACTGACACCAAATAACAAAGACATACACTTACACCAAGTAACAAAGACATACACATACCCCAAGTAACAAAGACATACACTGATACCCAGTAACACAGACACACACTGACACCAAGTAACAAAGACATGCACTGATACCAGGTCACAAAGACATACACTGATACCCAGTAACACAGACACACACTGACACCCAGTAACAAAGACATACACTGATACCAAGTCACAAAGACATACACTGATACCCAGTAACACAGACACACACTGACACACAGTAACAAAGACACAAACTGAATCCATGTCACAAAGACATACACTGATACCCAGTAACACAGACACACACTGACACCAAGTAACAAAGACATGCACTGACACCAAATAACAAAGACAAACACTTACACCAAGTAACAAAGACATGCACTGACACCAAGTCACAAAGACAGACACTGACACTCCAGTAACAAAGACAAACACTGACACCAAGTAACGAACACAGACACTGACACCAAGTCACAAAGACATACACTGACACCCAGTAACAAAGACATACACTGATGCCCAGTAACACAGACACACACTCACAACAAGTAACAAAGACATACACTGCCACCCAGTAACAAAGACATACACTGACACCAAGTCACAAAGACAGGCACTGACACCCAGTAACAAAGACGTACACTGACACCAAGTAACAAAGACATACACTTACACCCAGTAACACAGACATACACTGACACCAAGTAACGAACACAGACACTGACACCAAGTCACAAAGACATACACTGACACCCAGTAACAAAGACATACACTGATGCCCAGTAACACAGACACACACTCACACCAAGTTACAAAGACATACGCTTACACCAAGTAACACAGTCATACACTGACACCAAGTCACAAAGACACACACTGACACCCAGTAACAAAGACATACACTGACACCAAGTCACAAAGACATACACTGATGCACAGACACACACTTACACCAAGTAACGCAGACATACACTGACACCAAGTAACAAAGAAATACAATGATACCCAGTATCACAGACACACACTTACACCAAGTAACAAAGACATACACTGACACCAAGTCACAAAGACATACACTGATATCCAGGAACACAGACACACACTGACACCCAGTAAGAAAGACATGCACAGATACCAAGTCACAAAGACATACACTGATACCCAGTAACACAGACACACACTGACACCCAGTAACAAAGACATACACTGATACCAAGTCATAAAGACATACACTGATACCCAGTAACACAGACACACACTGACACCCAGTAAAAAAGTCATGCACTGTTACCAAGTCGCAAAGACATACACTGATACCCAGTAACACAGACACACACTGACACCAAGTAGCAAAGACATGCACAGATACCAAGTCACAAAGACATACACTGATACCCAGTAACACAGACACACACTGACACCCAGTAACAAAGACATACACTGATACCAAGTCACAAAAACATACACTGATACCCAGTAACACAGACACTCACTGACACCCAGTAACAAAGACATACATTGATACCAAGTCACAAAGACTTACACTGATACCCAGTAACACAGACACACACTGACACCAAGTAACAAAGTCATGCACTGACACCAAGTCACAAAGACATACACTTACACCAAGTAACAAAGACATGCACTTACACCAAGTAACCCAGACATACACTGACACCAAGTAACAAAGACATACACTGACACCAAGTAACAAAGACATACACTTACAACAAGTAACACAGACACATACTTACACCAAGTAACAAAGACATACACTGACACCAAGTAACACAGACATACACTGACAACAAGTAGCAAAGACAGACAATTACACCAAGTAACAAAGACATACACTTACAACAAGTAACACAGACACATACTTACACCAAGTAACAAAGACATACACTGACACCCAGTAACACAGACACACAAGGACACCAAGTAACAAAGACACACACTTACACCAAGTAACACAGACACACACTCACACCAAGTAACAAAGACATACACTGATACCAGGTCACAAAGACATACACTGATACCCAGTAACACAGACACACACTGACACCCAGTAACAAAGACATACACTGATACCAAGTCACACAGACATACACTGATACCCAGTAACACAGACACACACTGACACCCAGTAACAAAGGCACAAACTGATACCAAGTCACAAAGACATACACTGATACTCAGTAACACAGACACACACTGACACCAAGTAACAAAGACATGCACTGACACCAAATAACAAAGACATACACTTACACCAAGTAACAAAGACATACACTGACACCAAGTCACAAAGACAGACACTGACACTCCAGTAACAAAGACAAACACTGACACCAAGTAACGAACACAGACACTGACACCAAGTCACAAAGACATACACTGACACCCAGTAACAAAGACATACACTGATGCCCAGTAACACAGACACACACTCACAACAAGTAACAAAGACATACACTGCCACCCAGTAACAAAGACATACACTGACACCAAGTCACAAAGACAGGCACTGACACCCAGTAACAAAGATGTACACTGACACCAAGTAACAAAGACATACACTTACACCAAGTAACACAGACATACACTGACACCAAGTAACGAACACAGACACTGACACCAAGTCACAAAGACATACACTGACACCCTGTAACAAAGACATACATTGATGCCCAGTAACACAGACACACACTCACACCAAGTAACAAAGACATACGCTTACACCACGTAACACAGTCATACACTGACACCAAGTCACAAAGACACACACTGACACCCAGTAACAAAGACATACACTGACACCAAGTCACAAAGACATACACTGATGCACAGACACACACTTACACCAAGTAACGCAGACATACACTGACACCAAGTAACAAAGAAATACAATGATACCCAGTATCACAGACACACACTTACACCAAGTAACAAAGACATACACTGACACCAAGTCACAAAGACATACACTGATACCCAGGAACACAGACACACACTGACACCCAGTAAGAAAGACATACACTGATACCAAGTCACAAAGACATACACTGATACCCAGTAACACAGACACACACTGACACCCAGTAACAAAGACATACACTGATACCAAGTCATAAAGACATACACTGATACCCAGTAACACAGACACACACTGACACCCAGTAACAAAGTCATGCACTGTTACCAAGTCGCAAAGACATACACTGATACCCAGTAACACAGACACACACTGACACACAGTAACAAAGACAGACACTGATACCAAGTCATAAATACATACACTGATACCCAGTAACACAGACACACACTGACACCCAGTAACAAAGACATGCACTGATACCAAGTCACAAAGACATACACTGATACCCAGTAACACAGACACACACTGACACCCAGTAACAAAGACATACACTGATACCAAGTCACAAAGACATACACTGATACCCAGTAACACAGACACTCACTGACACCCAGTAACAAAGACATACACTGATACCAAGTCACAAAGACAGACACTGATACCCAGTAACACAGACACACACATACACCAAGTAACAATGACATACACTGACACCCAGTAACAAAGACATACACTGACACCCAGTAACACAGACACACACGGACACCAAGTAACAAAGACATACGCTTACACCCAGTAACAAAGACATACACTGATGCCCAGTAACACAGGCACACACTCACACCAAGTAACAAAGACATACACTGACACCAAGAAACAAAGACATCCACTGACACCAAGTCACAAACACAGGCAATGATACCCAGTAACACAGACACACATTGACACCAAGTAACAAAGACATGCACTGACACCAAATAACAAAGACATACACTTACACCAAGTAACAAAGACATACACATACACCAAGTAACACAGACATACACTGACACCCAGTAACACAGACACACACTGACACCCAGTAACAAAGACAAACACTGATACCAAGTAACAAAGACATACACTGATACCCAGTAACACAGACACACACTGACACCAAGTAACAAAGACATGCACTGATACCAGGTCACAAAGACATACACTGATACCCAGTAACACAGACACACACTGACACCCAGTAACAAAGACATACACTGATACCAAGTCACAAAGACATACACTGATACCCAGTAACACAGACACACACTGACACACAGTAACAAAGACACAAACTGATACCAAGTCACAAAGACATACACTGATACCCAGTAACACAGATACACACTGACACCAAGTAACAAAGACATGCACTGACACCAAATAACAAAGACATACACTTACACCAAGTAACAAAGACATACACTGACACCAAGTCACAAAGACAGACACTGACACTCCAGTAACAAAGACAAATACTGACACCCAGTAACGAACACAGACACTGACATCAAGTCACAAAGACATACACTGACACCCAGTAACAAAGACATACACTGATGCCCAGTAACACAGACACACACTCACAACAAGTAACAAAGACATACACTGCCACCCAGTAACAAAGACATACACTGACACCAAGTCACAAAGACAGGCACTGACACCCAGTAACAAAGACGCACACTGACACCAAGTAACAAAGACATACACTTACACCAAGTAACACAGACATACACTGACACCAAGTAACGAACACAGACACTGACACCAAGTCACAAAGACATACACTGACACCCAGTAACAAAGACATACACTGATGCCCAGTAACACAGTCACACACTCACACCAAGTAACAAAGACATACGCTTACACCAAGTAACACAGTCATACACTGACACCAAGTCACAAAGACACACACTGACACCCAGTAACAAAGACATACACTGACACCAAGTCACAAAGACATACACTGATGCACAGACACACACTTACACCAAGAAACGCAGACATACACTGACACCAAGTAACAAAGAAATACAATGATACCCAGTATCACAGACACACACTTACACCAAGTAACAAAGACATACACTGACACCAAGTCACAAAGACATACACTGATACCCAGGAACACAGACACATACTGACACCCAGTAAGAAAGACATACACTGATACCAAGTCACAAAGACATACACTGATACCCAGTAACACAGACACACACTGACACCCAGTAACAAAGACATACACTGATACCAAGTCATAAAGACATACACTGATACCCAGTAACACAGACACACACTGACACCCAGTAACAAAGTCATGCACTGTTACCAAGTCGCAAAGACATACACTGATACCCAGTAACACAGACACACACTGACACCAAGTAACAAAGACATGCACAGATACCAAGTCACAAAGACATACACTGATACCCAGTAACACAGACACACACTGACACCCAGTAACAAAGACATACACTGATACCAAGTCACAAAGACATACACTGATACCCAGTAACACAGACACTCACTGACACCCAGTAACAAAGACATACACTGATACCAATCACAAAGACATACACTGATACCCAGTAACACAGACACACACTGACACCAAGTAACAAAGTCATGCACTGACACCAAGTCACAAAGACATACACTTACACCAAGTAACAAAGACATACACTTACACCAAGTAACCCAGACATACACTGACACCAAGTAACAAAGACATACACTGACACCAAGTAACAAAGACATACACTTACAACAAGTAACACAGACACATACTTACACCATTTAACAAAGACATACACTGACACCAAGTAACACAGACATACACTGACAACAAGTAGCAAAGACAGACAATTACACCAAGTAACAAAGACACACACTTACACAAAGTAACACAGATATACACTGACACCTTGCAACAAAGACATGCACTGACACCCAGTAACACAGACACACAAGGACACCAAGTAACAAAGACACACACTTACACCAAGTAACACAGACACACACTCACACCAAGTAACAAAGACATACACTGATACCAGGTCACAAAGACATACACTGATACCCAGTAACACAGACACACACTGACACCCAGTAACAAAGACATACACTGATACCAAGTCACAAAGACATACACTGATACCCAGTAACACAGACACACACTGACACCCAGTAACAAAGACACAAACTGATACCAAGTCACAAAGACATACACTGATACCCAGTAACACAGACACACACTGACACTAAGTAACAAAGACATGCACTGACACCAAATAACAAAGACATACACTTACACCAAGTAACAAAGACATACACTGACACCAAGTCACAAAGACAGACACTGACACTCCTGTAACAAAGACAAACACTGACACCAAGTAACGAACACAGACACTGACACCAAGTCACAAAGACATACACTGACACCCAGTAACAAAGACATACACTGATGCCCAGTAACACAGACACACACTCACAACAAGTAACAAAGACATACACTGCCACCCAGTAACAAAGACATACACTGACACCAAGTCACAAAGACAGGCACTGACACCCAGTAACAAAGATGTACACTGACACCAAGTAACAAAGACATACACTTACACCAAGTAACACAGACATACACTGACACCAAGTAACGAACACAGACACTGACACCAAGTCACAAAGACATACACTGACACCCTGTAACAAAGACATACACTGATGCCCAGTAACACAGACACACACTCACACCAAGTAACAAAGACATACGCTTACACCAAGTAACACAGTCATACACTGACACCAAGTCACAAAGACACACACTGACACCCAGTAACAAAGACATACACTGACACCAAGTCACAAAGACATACACTGATGCACAGACACACACTTACACCAAGTAACGCAGACATACACTGACACCAAGTAACAAAGAAATACAATGATACCCAGTATCACAGACACACACTTACACCAAGTAACAAAGACATACACTGACACCAAGTCACAAAGACATACACTGATACCCAGGAACACAGACACACACTGACACCCAGTAAGAAAGACATACACTGATACCAAGTCACAAAGACATACACTGATACCCAGTAACACAGACACACACTGACACCCAGTAACAAAGACATACACTGATACCAAGTCATAAAGACATACACTGATACCCAGTAACACAGACACACACTGACACCCAGTAACAAAGTCATGCACTGTTACCAAGTCGCAAAGACATACACTGATACCCAGTAACACAGACACACACTGACACCCAGTAACAAAGACATACACTGATACCAAGTCATAAAGACATACACTGATACCCAGTAACACAGACACACACTGACACCCAGTAACAAAGACATGCACTGATACCAAGTCAGAAAGACATACACTGATACCCAGTAACACAGACACACACTGACACCCAGTAACAAAGACATACACTGATACCAAGTCACAAAGACATACACTGATACCCAGTAACACAGACACTCACTGACACCCAGTAACAAAGACATACACTGATACCAAGTCACAAAGACATACACTGATACCCTGTAACACAGACACACACTGACACCAAGTAACAAAGTCATGCACTGACACCAAGTCACAAAGACATACACTTACACCAAGTAACGAAGACATACACTTACAACAAGTAACACAGACACATACTTACACCAAGTAACAAAGACATACACTGACACCAAGTAACACAGACATACACTGACAACAAGTAGCAAATACAGACAATTACACCAAGTAACAAAGACACACACTTACACAAAGTAACACAGATATACACTGACACCTTGCAACAAAGACATGCACTGACACCCAGTAACACAGACACACAAGGACACCAAGTAACAAAGACACACACTTACACCAAGTAACACAGAAACACACTGACACCCAGTAACACAGACACACACTCACACCAAGTAACAAAGACATACACTGACACCAAGTAAAAAAGACATACGCTAACACCAAGTCACAAAGACAGGCACTGACACCCAGTAACAAAGACATACACTGACACCAAGTATCAAAGACATACTCTTACACCAAGTAAAACAGACATACACTGACACCAAGTAACAAAGACATACGCTTACAACAAGTAAAAAAGACATACACTGATATCCAGTAACACAGACACACACTGACACCCTGTTTGAAACACACACTGACCCCCAGTAACACAGTCATACACTGACACCAAGTCACAAAGACACACACTGACACCCAGTAACAAAGACATACACTGACACCAAGTCACAAAGACATACACTGATACACAGACACAGACTTACACCAAGTAACACAGACATACACTGTCACCAAGTAACAAAGACATACACTGATACCAAGTCACAAAGACATACACTGATACCCTGTAACACAGACACACACTGACACCCAGTAACAAAGACATACACTGATACCAAGTAACAAAGACATACACAGATACCCAGAAACACAGACACACACTTACACCAAGTAACAAAGACATGCACTGATACAAAGTCACAAAGACATACACTGATACCCAGTAACACAGACACACACTGACACCCAGTAACAAAGACACACACTGATACCAATTCACAAAGACATACACTGATACCCAGTAACACAGACACACACTGACACCAAGTAACAAAGACATGCACTGACACCAAATAACAAAGACATACACTTACAGCAAGTAACAAAGACATACACATACACCAAGTAACACAGACATACACTGACACCCAGTAACACAGACACACACTGACACCCAGTAACAAAGACATACACTGATACCAAGTAACAAAGACATACACTGATACCCAGTAACACAGACACACACTGACACCAAGTAACAAAGACATGCACTGATACCAGGTCACAAAGACATACACTGATACCCAGTAACACAGACACACACTGACACCCAGTAACAAAGACATACACTGATACCAAGTCACAAAGACATACACTGATACCCAGTAACACAGACACACATTGACACCCAGTAACAAAGACACACACTGATACCAAGTCACAAAGACATACACTGATACCCAGTAACACAGACACACACTGACACCAAGTAACAAAGACATGCACTGACACCAAATAACAAAGACATACACTTACACCAAGTAACAAAGACATACACATACACCAAGTAACACAGACATACACTGACACCAAGTAACAAAGACATACACTGACACCAAGTAACAAAGACATACACTTACAACAAGTAACAAAGACACATACTCACACCAAGTAACAGAGACATACACTGACACCAAGTAACACAGACATACACTGAATACAAGTAACAAAGACATACAATTACACCAAGTAACAAAGACACACACTTACACCAAGTAACACAGACACACACGGGCACCAAGTAACAAAGACACACACTTACACCAAGTAACACAGACACACACTGACACCCAGTAACAAAGACACACACTTACACCAAGTAACACAGACATACACTGACACCAAGTAACAAAGACATACACTGATACCCAGTAACACAGACACACACTGACACCAAGTAACAAAGACATGCACTGACACCAAGTAACAAAGACATACACTTACACCAAGTAACAAAGACATACACTTACACCAAGTAACCCAGACATACACTGACACCAAGTAACAAAGACATACACTGACACCAAGTAACAAAGACATACACTTACAACAAGTAACACAGACACATACTTACACCAAGTAACAAAGACATGCACTGACACCAAGTAACACAGACATACACTGACAAAAAGTAACAAAGACAAACAATTAAACCAAGTAACAAAGACACACACTTACACCAAGTAACACAGATATACACTGTCACCTTGCAACAAAGACATGCACTGACACCCAGTAACACAGACACACACGGACACCAAGTAACAAAGACACACACTTACACCAAGTAACACAGACACACACAGACACCCAGTAACACAGACACACACTCACACCAAGTAACAAAGACATACACTGACACCAAGTATAAAAGACATACACTAACACCAAGTCACAAAGACCGGCACTGACACCCAGTAACAAAGACATACACTGACACCAAGTAGCAAAGACATACTCTTACACCAAGTAACACAGACATACACTGACACCAAGTAACAAAGACATACGCTTACACCAAGTAAAAAAGACATACACTGATACCCCGTAACACAGACACACACTGACACCAAGTTAGAAACACACACTGACCCCCAGTAACACAGACACACACTGACCCCCAGTAACACAGTCATACACTGACACCCAGTAACACAGACACACACTGACACCCAGTAACACAGACATACACTGATACCCAGTAACACAGACACACACTGACACCAAGTAACAAAGACATGCACTGATACCAGGTCACAAAGACATACACTGATACCCAGTAACACAGACACACACTGACACCCAGTAACAAAGACATACACCGATACCAAGTCACAAAGACATACACTGATACCCAGTAACACAGACACACATTGACACCCAGTAACAAAGACACACACTGATACCAAGTCACAAAGACATACACTGATACCCAGTAACACAGACACACACTGACACCAAGTAACAAAGACATGCACTGACACCAAATAACAAAGACATACACTTACACCAAGTAACAAAGACATACACATACACCAAGTAACACAGACATACACTGACACCAAGTAACAAAGACATACACTGACACCAAGTAACAAAGACATACACTTACAACAAGTAACACAGACACATACTTACACCAAGTAACAAAGACATACGCTTACACCAAGTAAAAAAGACATACACTGATACCCAGTAACACAGACACACACTGACTCCCTGTTAGAAACATACACTGACCCCCAGTAACACAGACACACACTGACCCCCACTAACACAGTCATACACTGACACCAAGTCACAAAGACACACACTGACACCCAGTAACAAAGACATACACTGACACCAAGTCACAAAGACATACACTGTACACAGACACACACTTACACCAAGTAACACAGACATACACTGTCACCAAGTAACAAAGACATACACTGATTCCCAGGAACACAGACACACACTGACACCCAGTAACAAAGACATACACTGATACCAAGTCACAAAGACATACACTGATACCCAGTAAAACAGACACACACTGACACCCAGTAACAAAGACATACACTGATACCAAGTCACAAAGACATACACTGACACCAAGTAACAAAGGCATACACTTTCACCAAGTAACACAGGCATACACTGACACCAAGTAACAAAGACATACACTGATACCAAGGAACACAGACACACACTTACACCAAGTAACACAGACACACACTTACATCAAGTAACAAAGATATACACTGATACCCAGTAACACAGACATACATTTACACCAAGTAACAAAGACATACACTGACACAAAGTCACAAAGACAGACACTGACACCCAGTAACAAAGACAAACACTGACACCAAGTAACGAACACAGACACTGACACCAAGTCACAAAGACATACACTGACACCCAGTAACAAAGACATACACTGAGACCAAGTAACAAAGTCATACACTGAAACCAAGTAACAAAGACATGCACTGATGGCCAGCAACACAGACACACACTCACACCAAGTAACAAAGACATACACTGACACCAAGTAACAAAGACATACACTGACACCAAGTCACAAAGACAAACACTGACACCCAGTAACAAAGACATACACTGACACCAAGTAACAAAGACATACACTTACACCAAGTAACACAGACATACACTGACACCAAGTAACAAAGAGATACGCTTACACCAAGTAACAAAGACATACACTGATACCCAATAACACAGACACACACTGACACCCAGTTAGAAACACACACTGACCCCCAGTAACACAGACACACACTGACCCCCAGTAACACAGTCATACACTGACACCAAGTCACAAAGATACACACTGATACCCAGTAACAAAGACATACACTGACACCAAGTCACAAAGACATACACTGATACACAGACACATAGTTACACCACGTAACTCAGACACACACTGTCACCAAGTAACAAAGACATACACTGATACCCAGTATCACAGACACACACTTGCACCAAGTAACAAAGACATACACTGACACCAAGTAACAGAGACATACACTGATACCCAGGAACACAGACACACACTGACACCCAGTAACAAAGACATACACTGATACCAAGTCACAAAGACATACACTGATACCCAGTAACACAGACACACTCTGACACCCAGTAACAAAGACATACACTGATACCAAGTCACAAAGACATACACAGATACCCAGTAACACAGACACACACTGACACCCAGTAACAAAGACATACAATTACACCAAGTAACAAAGACACACACTTGCACCAAGTAACAAAGACATACATTGACACCAATCACAGAGACATACACTGATACCCAGGAACACAGACACACACTGACACCCAGTAACAAAGACATACACTGATACCCAGTATCACAGACACACACTTGCACCAAGTAACAAAGACATACACTGACACCAAGTAACAGAGACATACACTGATACCCAGGAACACAGACACACACTGACACCCAGTAACAAAGACATACACATACACCAAGTAACACAGACATACACTGACACCAAGTAACAATGACATACACTGACACCAAGTAACAAAGACATACACTGACACCAAGTCACAAAGACAGACACTGACACCCAGTAACAAAGACATACACTGACACCAAGTAACAAAGACATACACTTACACCAAGTAACACAGACATACACTGACACCAAGTAACAAAGAGATACGCTTACACCAAGTAACAAAGACATACACTGATACCCAGTAACACAGACACACACTGACACCCAGTTAGAAAAGCACACTGACCCCCAGTAACACAGACACACACTGACCCCCAGTAACACAGTCATACAATGACACCAAGTCACAAAGATACACACTGACACCCAGTAACAAAGACATACACTGACACCAAGTCACAAAGACATACACTGATACACAGACACACACTTACACCAAGTAACACAGACACACACTGACACCAAGTAACAAAGACATACAGTGATACCCAGTATCACAGACACACACTTGCACCAAGTAACAAAGACATACACTGACACCAAGTCACAGAGACATACACTGATACCCAGGAACACAGACACACACTGACACCCAGTAACAAAGACATACACTGATACCAAGTCACAAAGACATACACTGATACCCAGTAACACAGACACACTCTGACACCCAGTAACAAAGACATACACTGATACCAAGTCACAAAGACATACACAGATACCCAGTAACACAGACACACACTGACACCCAGTAACAAAGACATACAATTACACCAAGTAACAAAGACACACACTTACACCAAGTAACAAAGACACACACTTGCACCAAGTAACAAAGACATACATTGACACCAATCACAGAGACATACACTGATACCCAGGAACACAGACACACACTGACACCCAGTAACAAAGACAGACACTGATACCAAGTCACAAAGACATACACAGATACCCAGTAACACAGACACACACTGACACCCAGTAACAAAGACATACAATTACACCAAGTAACAAAGACACACACTTACACCAAGTAACAAAGACACACACTTACACCAAGTAACACAGACACACACTGACACCCAGTAACAAAGACATACACTGATACCAAGTCACAAAGACACACACTGACAACCAGAAACAAAGACATACACTGACACCAAGTGACAAAGACATACACTGATACCAAGTCACAAAGAAATACACTGATACCCAGTAACACAGACACACACTGACACCAAGTAACAAAGACATACACTGACACCAAGTAACAAAGACAAACAATTACACCAAGTAACAAATAGATACACTTACACCAAGTACCTTGACATACACTGACACCAAGTAACAAAGACACACACAGACACCAAGTAACAAAGACACACACTTACACCAAGTAACAAAGACATACACAGACACCAAGTAACAAAGACACACACTTACACCAAGTAACACAGACACACACTGACACTCAGTAACACAGACACACACTTACACCAAGTAACACAGACATGCACTTACACCAAGTAACAAAGACACACACTTACACCAAGTAACAAAGACACACACTTGCACCAAGTAACACAGACATACACTGACACCAAGTAACAAGATGGCTCCTGGGCTGGAAGCTCCCTCGGAAGCTCCCTTGCTGTTCAACTCTATCCATGGCCATCTGCTCCCATCCCTAACGTTTTCTCCCCCAATCTGCCCTCTTAATCTGTTTAAATTCCCCTGGCTCTTTAAATCAGTTCATTTTAGCCCTATCTAAAAGTTGACAGTTAGTTTAGTGTATGTTACCTGGGCCCACTGCCCTCCCCCAGCCACACCTGCTCTTTGTTTTCTCAATGAAATTGATCCGGATGAAACTGACGAGAACAGCTGCCGATACTTCAATCTCCGATCCTGCTGTCTTCACAGTCCAGAGTGTCTGCAGCCACGGCATGCGGTAAGTCCATTGAGGTGAAGAAGGAGCTGCGGGACCCGAGAGAAGTCCTGTGAAAAGGTGCCCCGAACACCCAAAACATCCACGAACGGCCCCCCCGGCCGCAACTTCAAAGCGCCCGCGGGAGATGGCTCGGAGAGCATCTGCAGCGCACTGTCGGCAATGCTGCATGCCTTTATTTAAACCACTGCAAAAAAAAAAAACCCTTAGCAAATGTAATCACCTCTAAGTCTGCCAAATGATGCTTCACCTCCCGAAGGACGTGGATGAGCTTTCCGGACGTCGATGGTGGGCACTGAGGAAATGGCTTATTACCTGCACCAGATTCCACCCCCCCTCCCCCCCCTTTACCCCCCTTCCACCCCCCCCCACCCCCGTCCCCTTCCCTGCTCCACCCTCTCAGCTCACCCCCTCACAACCCCGTCCCAGCCCGCCCCCCCTCGCACCATCTTCACCCCGCACCCCCTTCCCCTGCACCCCCCCCACCCCCTCCCTCTACCCCTCCCCCTTGCATCCCCTCCTCCCACCGGCACCATCCTACACCTGTGTAGGGGCCCCAACAACCCCACTGCCTTGTGGGCGTCTCGGGAGAGACCAAGGCTAAGGGAGTAAACCCTAACAGAAAATCCGGAGCGGAACCCCGTAGGCGGTCATGTGTCACCTTTGGCATGTTTCCGGCAGTTCCTGCAACCATACTGGTGCCAAACGTCGTGTCCTGCACTCCTTTGGACCCCACCAGAAAGGCCGAGAGGGGGGTTTTGACGACTGGGCAACTCTCAACCTCCATAAATTTGCCCAGGCATGCGCCATGGAGAGGTCACTCCATAGTTGCCTCACAGCGACTGAAACAACACGGAAGGCAGCAGTTACGGGTTATAAGTCCAGATAAATTGGCGTAGAAACTGGGCGCCACGGGTTGCCTTTGTCGGTGGGAGAGGTCATTGCACCTCACTGGACAGCTACCGCCCGCCTCAAACCGGGCAGCCCCCGGTCAATAAGGTTCTGTCCCGCCACAGTCTGCCTGCTTCAATGGGTGCTTGGAGCTCAGGGTCATTGCCCGAAAGGTGGACTGATACACCGCACCAAACAACATGAAAAAAGGAAAGAAGGTACCAGCCCTTCGCTTTGCAAGCTGGAACGTCAGAACTATGTGTCCTGGCCTGTCGGAAGACCTTACACAAATCAACGATTCTCGGAAGACCGCCATCATTAACAACGAGCTCAGTAGACTCAATGTGGACATTGCAGCACTTCAGGAGACTCGCCTCCCCGCGAGTGGCTCTCTAGCAGAGCAAGACTACACCTTCTTCTGGCAGGGCAGGGATCCTGAAGAACCAAGACAGCATGGAGTGGGCTTCGCCATCAGAAACTCCTTGCTCAGCATGATAGAGCCTCCCTCAAATGGCTCGGAACGCATACTGTCCATCCGACTGCTCAACACCTCTGGTCCAGTACACCTACTCAGCATCTATGCTCCAACACTCTGTTCCGCACCTGAAGCTAAAGACCAGTTCTATGAACAACTCCATAACATCATTAGCAGCATCCCCAACACCGAACACCTATTCCTGCTGGGGGACTTTAATGCCAGGGTTGGGGCCGACCATGACTCATGGCCCTCCTGCCTTGGGCGCTATGGCGTTGGAAGGATGAATGAGAACGGGCAGAGACTGCTTGAGTTGTGTACCTATCATAACCTCTGCATCACCAACTCGTTCTTTCACACTAAACCCTGTCACCAGGTTTCATGGAGGCACCCAAGATCACGTCGTTGGCACCAGCTAGACCTCATTGTCACAAGGCGAGCCGCCTTAAACAGTGTTCAAATCACACGCAGCTTCCACAGTGCGGACTGCGACACCGACCACTCCCTGGTGTGCAGCAAGGTTAGACTCAGACCAAAGAAGTTGCATCATTCCAAGCAGAAGGGCCACCCGCGCATCAACACGAGCAGAATTTCTCACCCACAGCTGTTACAAAAATTTCTAAATTCACTTGTAACAGCCCTTCAAAACACTCCCACAGGGGATGCTGAGACCAAGTGGGCCCACATCAGAGACGCCATCTATGAGTCAGCTTTGACCACCTACGGCAAAAGTGCGAAGAGAAATGCAGACTGGTTTCAATCTCATAATGAAGAGCTGGAACCTGTCATAGCCGCTAAGCGCATTGCACTTTTGAACTACAAGAAAGCCCCCAGCGATTTAACATCCGCAGCACTTAAAGCAGCCAGAAGTACTGCACAAAGAACAGCTAGGCGTTGCGCAAACGACTACTGGCAACACCTATGCAGTCATATTCAGCTGGCCTCAGACACCGGAAACATCAGAGGAATGTATGATGGCATGAAGAGAGCTCTTGGACCAACCATCAAGAAGATCACCCCCCTCAAATCTAAATCGGGGGACATAATCACTGACCAACGCAAACAGATGGACCGCTGGGTTGAGCACTACCTAGAACTGTACTCCAGGGAGAATGCTGTCACTGAGACTGCCCTCAATGCAGCCCAGCCTCTACCAGTCATGGATGAGCTGGACATACAGCCAACCAAATCGGAACTCAGTGATGCCATTGATTCCCTAGCCAGCGGAAAAGCCCCTGGGAAGGACAGCATTACCCCTGAAATAATCAAGAGTGCCAAGCCTGCTATACTCTCAGCACTACATGAACTGCTATGCCTGTGCTGGGACGAGGGAGCAGTACCCCAGGACATGCGCGATGCCAACATCATCACCCTCTATAAAAACAAAGGTGACCGCGGTGACTGCAACAACTACCGTGGAATCTCCCTGCTCAGCATAGTGGGGAAAGTCTTTGCTCGAGTCGCTCTGAACAGGCTCCAGAAGCTGGCCGAGCGCGTCTACCCTGAGGCACAGTGTGGCTTTCGTGCAGAGAGATCGACTATTGACATGCTGTTCTCCCTTCGTCAGATACAGGAGAAATGCCGTGAACAACAGATGCCCCTCTACATTGCTTTCATTGATCTCACCAAAGCCTTTGACGTCGTCAGCAGACGTGGTCTCTTCAGACTACTAGAAAAGATCGGATGTCCACCAAAGCTACTAAGTATCATCACCTCATTCCATGACAATATGAAAGGCACAATTCAACATGGTGGCTCCTCATCAGAGCCCTTTCCTATCCTGAGTGGTGTGAAACAGGGCTGTGTTCTCGCACCCACACTTTTTGGGATTTTCTTCTCCCTGCTGCTTTCACATGCGTTCAAATCCTCTGAAGAAGGAATTTTCCTCCACACAAGATCAGGGGGCAGGTTGTTCAACCTTGCCCGTCTAAGAGTGAAGTCCAAAGTACGGAAAGTCCTCATCAGAGAACTCCTCTTTGCTGACGATGCTGCTTTAACATCTCACACTGAAGAATGCCTGCAGAGTCTCATCGACAGGTTTGCGTCTGCCTGCAATGAATTTGGCCTAACCATCAGCCTCAAGAAAACGAACATCATGGGGCAGGATGTCAGAAATGCTCCATCCATCAATATTGGCGACCACGCTCTGGAAGTGGTTCAAGAGTTCACCTACCTAGGCTCAACTATCACCAGTAACCTGTCTCTAGATGCAGAAATCAACAAGCCAATGGGTAAGGCTTCCACTGCTATGTTCAGACTGGCCAAGAGAGTGTGGGAAAATGGCGCACTGACACGGAACACAAAAGTCCGAGTGTATCAGGCCTGTGTCCTCAGTACCTTGCTCTACGGCAGCGAGGCCTGGACAACGTATGCCAGCCAAGAGCGACGTCTCAATTCATTCCATCTTCGCTGCCTTCGGAGAATACTTGGCATCAGGTGGCAGGACTATATCTCCAACACAGAAGTCCTTGAAGCGGCCAACATCCCCAGCTTATACACACTACTGAGTCAGCGGCGCTTGAGATGGCTTGGCCATGTGAGCCGCATGGAAGATGGCAGGATCCCCAAAGACACATTGTACAGCGAGCTCGCCACTGGTATCAGACCCACCGGCCGTCCATGTCTCCGTTATAAAGACGTCTGCAAACGCGACATGAAATCGTGTGACATTGATCACAAGTCGTGGGAGTCAGTTGCCAGCATTCGCCAGAGCTGGCGGGCAGCCATAAAGACAGGACTAAATTGTGGCGAGTCGAAGAGACTTAGTAGTTGGCAGGAAAAAAGACAGAGGCGCAAGGGGAGAGCCAACTGTGCAACAGCCCCAACAAACAAATTTCTCTGCAGCACCTGTGGAAGAGCCTGTCATTCCAGAATTGGCCTTTATAGCCACTCCAGGCGCTTTATAGCCACTCCAGGCGCTGCTTCACAAACCACTGACCACCTCCAGGCGCGTATCCATTGTCTCTCGAGATAAGGAGGCCCAAAAGAAAAAAAAAAAGAAAAAAAAAAGTAACAAAGACATGCACTGACACCAAGTAACAAAGACATGCACTTACACCAAGTAACAAAGACACACACTTACACCAAGTAACACAGACATTCACCGACACCAAGTAACAAAGATAGACAATTACACCAAGTAACAAAGACATACACTAACAACAAGTATTTTGACATACACTGACAGCAAGTAACAAAGACATACACTGATACCCAGTAACACAGACACACACTTACACCAAGTAACAAAGTCATACACTGACACCAAGTCACAAAGACACACACTGACGCCCAGTAACAAAGGCATACACTGACGCCATGTCACAAAGACATACACTGATACCCAGTAACACAGACACACACTTACACCAAGTAACACAGACATACACCGACACCAAGTCACAAAGACACACACTGACACCCAGTAACAAAGACATACACTGACGCCAAGTCACAAAGACATGCACTGATACCCAGTAACACAGACGCACACTTACACCAAGTAACAAAGACAGACACTGATACCCAGTAACACAGACACACACTTGCACCAAGTAACAAAGACATACACTGACACCCAGTAACAAAGACATACACTGACACCCAGTAACACAGACACACACGGACACCAAGTAACAAAGACACACACTTACACCAAGTAACACAGACACACACTGACACCCAGTAACACAGACATACAATTACACCAAGTAACAAAGACAGACAATTACACCAAGTAACAAAGACATACACTTACACCAAGTATTTTGACATACACTGACACCAAGTAACAAAGACATACACTGATACCCAGTAACACAGACACACACTGACACCAAGTAACAAGACATACACTGACACCAAGTCACAAAGACACACACTGACACCCAGTAACAAAGACATACACTGACACCAAGTCACAAAGACATACAATGATACCCAGTAACACAGACACACACTTACACCAAGTAACACAGACATACACTGACACCAACTAACAAAGACATGCACTGATACCCAGTAACACAGACACACACTTACACCAAGTAACAAAGACAGACACTGATACCCAGTAACACAGACACACATTTACACCAAGTAATTTTGACATACACTGACAACAAGTAACAAAGACATACACTGATACCCAGTAACACAGACACACACTGACACCAAGTTACAAAGACATACACTGACACCAAGTCACAAAGACACACACTGACACCCAGTAACAAAGACATACACTGACACCAAGTCACAAAGACACACAGTGACACCAAGTAAAAAAGACATACACTCACACCAAGTCACAAAGACACACACTGACATCCAGTCACAAAGACATACACTGACACCAAGTAACAAAGACATACACAGATACCCAGTAACACAGACACACACTTACACCAAGTAACAAAGACACACACTGACACCCAGTTACAAAGACATACACTGACACCCAGTAACACAAACACACACTGACACCAATTCACAAAGACATGCACTGACACCCAGTAACACAGACACACACTGGGCGGCACAGTGGCGCAGTGGTTAGCAACGAATAGGTAAATGGTAGGGAAATATACAGTGACAGGTGGGGATGTGATAGGGTAGCAGGATTAGTAAAATTGGGTGGTTGATGGTCGGCACAGACTCGGTGGGCCGAACGGCCTGTTTAAGTGCTTTATCTCTAAACTAAACTAAATACTGACACCCAGTAACACAAACAAACACACACTGACACCCAGTAACACAGAGAATCACTGGTACACAGTAACAAAGACACACACGGACACCAAGTAACTAAAGACACACACTTACACGAACAGACACACACTGACACCAAGTCACAAAGACATACACTGACAGACACACACTGACACCAAGTAACGAAGACACACACTGACACCAAGTAACAAAGACATACTCTGACAGACACACACGGCCACCAAGTAACTAAAGACACACACTTACACCAAGTAACACAAACAGACACACACTGACACCAAGTAACAAAGACATACACTGACAGACACACACTGACCCCCAGTAACACAGACACACACTTACACCCAGTCACACACACACTGACACCCAGTTAGAATATATAGAATATAGGATTCGTGTAGCATTAGTATAAGTGGGTGGTTGATGGTCGGCGCAGACTCGGTGGGCCGAAGGGCCTTTTTCAGTGCTGTATCTGAAAACTAAACTAAATACTGACACCTAGTGTCACAGACACTCACTGACACCCAGTTACACACACTGACACACAGGAACAAAGACATACACTTACACCAAGTAACAAAGACACACACTTACACCAAGTAACAAAGACACACACTTGCACCAAGTAACACAGACATACACTGACACCAAGTAACAAAGACATGCACTGACACCAAGTAACAAAGACATGCACTTACACCAAGTAACAAAGACACACACTTACACCAAGTAACACAGACATTCACCGACACCAAGTAACAAAGATAGACAATTACACCAAGTAACAAAGACATACACTTACAACAAGTATTTTGACATACACTGACAGCAAGTAACAAAGACATACACTGATACCCAGTAACACAGACACACACTTACACCAAGTAACAAAGTCATACACTGACACCAAGTCACAAAGACACACACTGACGCCCAGTAACAAAGACATACACTGACGCCATGTCACAAAGACATACACTGACGCCCAGTAACACAGACACACACTGACACCAAGTAACAAAGACATACACCGACACCAAGTAACAAAGATATACACTTACACCAAGTAACACAGACATACACTGACACCAAGTAACAAAGACAGACAATTACACCAAGTAACAAAGACACACACTTACACCAAGTAACACAGACATACACTGACACCAAGTAACAAAGACATACACTTACACCAAGTAACACAGACATACACTGACAACAAGTAACAAAGACATACACTTACACAAAGTAACAAAGACACACACTTACACCAAGTAACACAGACATACACTGACACCAAGTAACAAAGAGATACGCTTACACCAAGTAACAAAGACATACACTGATACCCAGTAACACAGACACACACTGACACCCAGTTAGAAAAGCACACTGACCCCCAGTGACACAGACACACACTGACCCCCAGTAACACAGTCATACAATGACACCAAGTCACAAAGATACACACTGAAACCCAGTAACAAAGACATACACTGACACCAAGTCACAAAGACATACACTGATACACAGACACACACTTACACCAAGTAACACAGAAACACACACACACCAAGTAACAAAGACATACACTGATACCCAGTATCACAGACACACACTTGCACCAAGTAACAAAGACATACACTGACACCATGTCACAGAGACATACACTGATACCCAGGAACACAGACACACACTGACACCCAGTAACAAAGACATACACTGATACCAAGTCACAAAGACATACACTGATACCCAGTAACACAGACACACTCTGACACCCAGTAACAAAGACATACACTGATACGAAGTCACAAAGACATACACAGATACCCAGTAACACAGACACACACTGACACCCAGTAACAAAGACATACAATTACACCAAGTAACAAAGACACACACTTACACCAAGTAACAAAGACACACACTTGCACCAAGTAACAAAGACATACACTGACACCAAGTCACAGAGACATACACTGATACCCAGGAACACAGACACACACTGACACCCAGTAACAAAGACATACACTGATACCAAGTCACAAAGACATACACAGATACCCAGTAACACAGACACACACTGACACCCAGTAACAAAGACATACAATTACACCAAGTAACAAAGACACACACTTACACCAAGTAACAAAGACACACACTTACACCAAGTAACACAGACACACACTGACACCCAGTAACAAAGACATACACTGATACCAAGTCACAAAGACACACACTGACAACCAGAAACAAAGACATACACTGACACCAAGTGACAAAGACATACACTGATACCAAGTCACAAAGACATACACTGATACCCAGTAACACAGACACACACTGACACCAAGTAACAAAGACATACACAGACACCAAGTAACAAAGACACACACTTACACCAAGTAACACAGACACACACTGACACTCAGTAACACAGACACACACTTACACCAAGTAACACAGACATGCACTGACACCAAGTAACAAAGACATGCACTGATACCCAGTAGCACAGGCACACAATGGGGGGGGCACATTGGCGCAGTGGTTAGCACCGCAGCCTCACAGCTCCAGGGAAGCTGGTTCGATTCTGGGTACTGCCTGTGCGGAGTTTGCAAGTTCTCCCTGTGTCTGCGTGGGTTTCCTCCGGGTGCTCCGGTTTCCTGCCACATGCCAAAGACTTGCAGGCTGGTAGGTTAATTGGCCATTATAAATTGCCCCTCGCATAGGTAGGTGGCAGGGAAATATATAGGGACCGGTATGGATGTTATTGGAATATAGGATTCGAGTAGCATTAGTATAAGTGGGTGGTTGATGGTCGGCGCAGACTCGGTGGGCCGAAGGGCCTTTTTCAGTGCTGTATCTGTAAACTAAACTAAATACTGACACCTAGTGTCACAGACACTCACTGACACCCAGTAACACACACTGATACACAGGAACAAAGACATACACTTACACCAAGTAACAAAGACACACACTTACACCAAGTTACAAAGACACACACTTGCACCAAGTAACACAGACATACACTGACACCAAGTAACAAAGACATGCACTGACACCAAGTAACAAAGACATGCACTTCCACCAAGTAACAAAGACACACACTTACACCAAGTAACACAGACATTCACCGACACCAAGTAACAAAGAAAGACAATTACACCAAGTAACAAAGACATACACTTACAACAAGAGTTTTGACATACACTGACAGCAAGTAACAAAGACATACACTGATACCCAGTCACACAGACACACACTTACACCAAGTAACAAAGTCATACACTGACACCAAGTCACAAAGACACACACTGACGCCCAGTAACAAAGACATACACTGACGCCATGTCACAAAGACATACACTGATACCCAGTAACACAGACACACACTTACACCAAGTAACACAGACATACACCGACACCAAGTCACAAAGACACACACTGACACCCAGTAACAAAGACATACACGGACGCCAAGTCACAAAGACATGCACTGATACCCAGTAACACAGACGCACACTTACACCAAGTAACAAAGACAGACACTGATACCCAGTAACACAGACACACACTTGCACCAAGTAACAAAGAAATATACTGACACCCAGTAACAAAGACATACACTGACACCCAGTAACACAGACACACACGGACACCAAGTAACAAAGACACACACTTACACCAAGTAACACAGACACACACTGACACCCAGTAAGACAGACATACAATTACACCAAGTAACAAAGACAGACAATTACACCACGTAACAAAGACATACACTTACACCAAGTATTTTGACATACACTGACACCAAGTAACAAAGACATACACTGATACCCAGTAACACAGACACACACTGACACCAAGTAACAAGACATACACTGACACCAAGTCACAAAGACACACACTGACACCCAGTAACAAAGACATACACTGACACCAAGTCACAAAGACATACAATGATATCCAGTAACACAGACACACACTTACACCAAGTAACACAGACATACACTGACACCAAGTAACAAAGACATGCACTGATACCCAGTAACACAGACACACACTTACACCAAGTAACAAAGACAGACACTGATACCCAGTAACACAGACACACATTTACACCAAGTAATTTTGACATACACTGACAACAAGTAACAAAGACATACACTGATACCCAGTAACACAGACACACACTGACACCAAGTTACAAAGACATACACTGACACCAAGTCACAAAGACACACACTGACACCCAGTAACAAAGACATACACTGACACCAAGTCACAAATACACACAGTGACACCAAGTAAAAAAGACATACACTGACACCAAGTCACAAAGACACACACTGACATCCAGTAACAAAGACATACACTGACACCAAGTAACAAAGACATACACAGATACCCAGTAACACAGACACACACTTACACCAAGTAACAAAGACACACACTGACACCCAGTTACAAAGACATACACTGACACCCAGTAACACAAACACACACTGACACCAAGTAACAAAGACATGCACTGACACCCAGTAACACAGACACACACTGGGTGGCACAGTGGCGCAGTGGTTAGCAACGAATAGGTAGATGGTAGGGAAATATACAGGGACAGGTGGGGATGTGATAGGGTAGCAGGATTAGTAAAATTGGGTGGTTGATGGTCGGCACAGACTCGGTGGGCCGAACGGCCTGTTTAAGTGCTTTATCTCTAAACTAAACTAAATACTGACACCCAGTAACACAAACAAACACACACTGACACCCAGTAACACAGAGAATCACTGGTACACAGTAACAAAGACACACACGGACACCAAGTAACTAAAGACACACAGTTACACGAACAGACACACACTGACACCAAGTCACAAAGACATACACTGACAGGCACACACTGACACCAAGTAACGAAGACACACACTGACACCAAGTAACAAAGACATACTCTGACAGACACACACGGCCACCAAGTAACTAAAGACACACACTTACACCAAGTAACACAAACAGACACACATTGACACCAAGTAACAAAGACATACACTGACAGACACACACTGACCCCCAGTAACACAGACACACACTTACACCAAGTAACAAAGACGTACACTGAAACCCAGTAACAATGACATACACTGACAGCAAGTAACAAAGACATACACTGATACCCAGTAACACAGACACACACTTACACCAAGTAACAAAGTCATTCTTCTTCTTTTGGGCCTCCTTATCTCGAGAGACAATGGATACGCGCCTGGAGGTGGTCAGTGGTTTGTGAAGCAGCGCCTGGAGTGGCTATAAAGGCCAATTCTGGAGTGACAGGCTCTTCCACAGGTGCTGCAGAGAAATTTGTTTGTTGGGGCTGTTGCACAGTTGGCTCTCCCCTTGCGCCTCTGTCTTTTTTCCTGCCAACTACTAAGTCTCTTCGACTCGCCACAATTTAGCCCTGTCTTTATGGCTGCCCGCCAGCTCTGGCGAATGCTGGCAACTGACTCCCACGACTTGTGATCAATGTCACACGATTTCATGTCGCGTTTGCAGACGTCTTTATAACGGAGACATGGACGGCCGGTGGGTCTGATACCAGTGGCGAGCTCGCTGTACAATGTGTCTTTGGGGATCCTGCCATCTTCCATGCGGCTCACATGGCCAAGCCATCTCAAGCGCCGCTGACTCAGTAGTGTGTATAAGCTGGGGATGTTGGCCGCTTCAAGGACTTCTGTGTTGGAGATATAGTCCTGCCACCTGATGCCAAGTATTCTCCGAAGGCAGCGAAGATGGAATGAATTGAGACGTCGCTCTTGGCTGGCATACGTTGTCCAGGCCTCGCTGCCGTAGAGCAAGGTACTGAGGACACAGGCCTGATACACTCGGACTTTTGTGTTCCGTGTCAGTGCGCCATTTTCCCACACTCTCTTGGCCAGTCTGAACATAGCAGTGGAAGCCTTACCCATGCGCTTGTTGATTTCTGCATCTAGAGACAGGTTACTGGTGATAGTTGAGCCTAGGTAGGTGAACTCTTGAACCACTTCCAGAGCGTGGTCGCCAATATTGATGGATGGAGCATTTCTGACATCCTGCCCCATGATGTTCGTTTTCTTGAGGCTGATGGTTAGGCCAAATTCATTGCAGGCAGACGCAAACCTGTCAATGAGACTCTGCAGGCATTCTTCAGTGTGAGATGTTAAAGCAGCATCGTCAGCAAAGAGGAGTTCTCTGATGAGGACTTTCCGTACTTTGGACTTCGCTCTTAGACGGGCAAGGTTGAACAACCTGCCCCCTGATCTTGTGTGGAGGAAAATTCCTTCTTCAGAGGATTTGAACGCATGTGAAAGCAGCAGGGAGAAGAAAATCCCAAAAAGTGTGGGTGCGAGAACACAGCCCTGTTTCACACCACTCAGGATAGGAAAGGGCTCTGATGAGGAGCCACCATGTTGAATTGTGCCTTTCATATTGTCATGGAATGAGGTGATGATACTTAGTAGCTTTGGTGGACATCCGATCTTTTCTAGTAGTCTGAAGAGACCACGTCTGCTGACGAGGTCAAAGGCTTTGGTGAGATCAATGAAAGCAATGTAGAGGGGCATCTGTTGTTCACGGCATTTCTCCTGTATCTGACGAAGGGAGAACAGCATGTCAATAGTCGATCTCTCTGCACGAAAGCCATACTGTGCCTCAGGGTAGACGCGCTCGGCCAGCTTCTGGAGCCTGTTCAGAGCGACTCGAGCAAAGACTTTCCCCACTATGCTGAGCAGGGAGATTCCACGGTAGTTGTTGCAGTCACCGCGGTCACCTTTGTTTTTATAGAGGGTGATGATGTTGGCATCGCGCATGTCCTGGGGTACTGCTCCCTCGTCCCAGCACAGGCATAGCAGTTCATGTAGTGCTGAGAGTATAGCCGGCTTGGCACTCTTGATTATTTCAGGGGTAATGCTGTCCTTCCCAGGGGCTTTTCCGCTGGCTAGGGAATCAATGGCGTCACTGAGTTCCGATTTGGATGGCTGTATGTCCAGCTCATCCATGACTGGTAGAGGCTGGGCTGCATTGAGGGCAGTCTCAGTGACACCATTCTCCCTGGAGTACAGTTCTAGGTAGTGCTGAACCCAGCGGTCCATCTGTTTGCGTTGGTCAGTGATTATGTCCCCCGATTTAGATTTGAGGGGGGTGATCTTCTTGATGGTTGGCCCAAGAGCTCTCTTCATGCCATCATACATTCCTCTGATGTTTCCGGTGTCTGAGGCCAGCTGAATATGACTGCATAGGTGTTGCCAGTAGTCGTTTGCGCAACGCCTAGCTGTTCTTTGTGCAGTACTTCTGGCTGCTTTAAGTGCTGCGGATGTTAAATCGCTGGGGGCTTTCTTGTAGTTCAACAGTGCAATGCGCTTAGCGGCTATGACAGGTTCCAGCTCTTCATTATGAGATTGAAACCAGTCTGCATTTCTCTTCGCACTTTTGCCGTAGGTGGTCAAAGCTGACTCATAGATGGCGTCTCTGATGTGGGCCCACTTGGTCTCAGCATCCCCTGTGGGAGTGTTTTGAAGGGCTGTTACAAGTGAATTTAGAAATTTTTGTAACAGCTGTGGGTGAGAAATTCTGCTCGTGTTGATGCGCGGGTGGCCCTTCTGCTTGGAATGATGCAACTTCTTTGGTCTGAGTCTAACCTTGCTGCACACCAGGGAGTGGTCGGTGTCGCAGTCCGCACTGTGGAAGCTGCGTGTGATTTGAACACTGTTTAAGGCGGCTCGCCTTGTGACAATGAGGTCTAGCTGGTGCCAACGACGTGATCTTGGGTGCCTCCATGAAACCTGGTGACAGGGTTTAGTGTGAAAGAACGAGTTGGTGATGCAGAGGTTATGATAGGTACACAACTCAAGCAGTCTCTGCCCGTTCTCATTCATCCTTCCAACGCCATAGCGCCCAAGGCAGGAGGGCCATGAGTCATGGTCGGCCCCAACCCTGGCATTAAAGTCCCCCAGCAGGAATAGGTGTTCGGTGTTGGGGATGCTGCTAATGATGTTATGGAGTTGTTCATAGAACTGGTCTTTAGCTTCAGGTGCGGAACAGAGTGTTGGAGCATAGATGCTGAGTAGGTGTACTGGACCAGAGGTGGTGAGCAGTCGGATGGACAGTATGCGTTCCGAGCCATTTGAGGGAGGCTCTATCATGCTGAGCAAGGAGTTTCTGATGGCGAAGCCCACTCCATGCTGTCTTGGTTCTTCAGGATCCCTGCCCTGCCAGAAGAAGGTGTAGTCTTGCTCTGCTAGAGAGCCACTCGCGGGGAGGCGAGTCTCCTGAAGTGCTGCAATGTCCACATTGAGTCTACTGAGCTCGTTGTTAATGATGGCGGTCTTCCGAGAATCGTTGATTTGTGTAAGGTCTTCCGACAGGCCAGGACACATAGTTCTGACGTTCCAGCTTGCAAAGCGAAGGGCTGGTACCTTCTTTCCTTTTTTCATGTTGTTTGGTGCGGTGTATCAGTCCACCTTTCGGGCAATAACCCTGAGCTCCAAGCACCCATTGAAGCAGGCAGACTGTGGCGGGACAGAACCTTATTGACCGGGGGCTGCCCGGTTTGAGGCGGGCGGTAGCTGTCCAGTGAGGTGCAATGACCTCTCCCACCGACAAAGGCAACCCGTGGCGCCCAGTTTCTACGCCAATTTATCTGGACTTATAACCCGTAACTGCTGCCTTCCGTGTTGTTTCAGTCGCTGTGAGGCAACTATGGAGTGACCTCTCCATGGCGCATGCCTGGGCAAATTTATGGAGGTTGAGAGTTGCCCAGTCGTCAAAACCCCCCTCTCGGCCTTTCTGGTGGGGTCCAAAGGAGTGCAGGACACGACGTTTGGCACCAGTATGGCTGCAGGAACTGCCGGAAACATGCCAAAGGTGACACATGACCGCCTACGGGGTTCCGCTCCGGATTTTCTGTTAGGGTTTACTCCCTTAGCCTTGGTCTCTCCCGAGACGCCCACAAGGCAGTGGGGTTGTTGGGGCCCCTACACAGGTGTAGGATGGTGCCGGTGGGAGGAGGGGATGCAAGGGGGAGGGGTAGAGGGAGGGGGTGGGGGGGGGTGCAGGGGAAGGGGGTGCGGGGTGAAGATGGTGCACAAAGACACACACTGACGCCCAGTAACAAAGACATACACTGACGCCATGTCACAAAGACATACACTGATACCCAGTAACACAGACACACACTGACACCAAGTAACAAAGACATACACCGACACCAAGTAACAAAGATATACACTTACACCAAGTAACACAGACATACACTGTCAGCAAGTAACAAAGACATACACTGATACCCAGTAACACAGAAACACACTTACACCAAGTAACACAGACATACACTGACACCAAGTCACAAAGACACACACTGACACCCAGTAACAAAGACACACACTGACGCCAAGTCACAAAGACATGCACTGATACCCAGTAACACAGACACACACTTACACCAATTAACAAAGACGTACACTGAAACCCAGTAACAAGGACATACACTGACACCCAGTAACACAGACACACACGGATACCAAGTAACAAAGACACACACTTACACCAAGTAACACAGACACACACTGACACCCAGTAACACAGACATACACTGACACCAAGTAACAAAGACAGACAATTACACCAAGTAATAAAGACTTACTCCAAGTATTTTGACATACACTGACACCAAGTAACAAAGACATACACCTATACCAAGTATTTTGACATACACTGACACCAAGTAACAAAGACATACACTGATACCCAGTAACACAGACACACACTGAAACCAAGTAACAAAGACATACACTGACACCAAGTCACAAAGACACACACTGACACCCAGTAACAAAGACATACATTGACACCAAGTCACAAAGACATACACTGATACCCAGTAACACAGACACACACTGACACCAAGTAACACAGACATGCACTGACACCAAGTAACAAAGACATGCACTGATACCCAGTAACACAGACACAAACATACACCAAGTAACAAAGACAGACACTGATACCCAGTAACACAGACACACACTTACACCAAGTAACAAAGACATACTCTGACACCCAGTAACAAAGACATGCACTGACACCCAGTAACACAGACACACATGGACACCAAGTAACAAAGACACACACTTATGCCAAGTAACACAGACACACACTGACACCCAGTAACACAAACAAACACTCTGACACCAAGTAACACAGACCTACACTGACACCAACTAACAAAGACACACACTGATACTCAGTAACACAGGCACTCACTGGTGGGGTGGGGGGGGGGGCACATTGGCACAGTGGTTAGCACTGCAGCCTCACAGCTCCAGGGACCCGGTTTCGATTCTGGGTACTGCCTGTGCGGAGTTTGCAATTTCTCCCTGTGTCTGCGTGGGTTTCCTCCGGGTGCTCCGGTTTCCTCCCACATGCCAAAGACTTGGAGGTTGTTAGGTTAATTGGCCATTATAAATTGCCCCTAGTATAGGTAGGTGGTCGGGAAATATATAGGGACAGGTGGAAATGTGATAGGAATACGGGATTAGTGTAGGGTTAGAATAAATGGGTGGTTGATGGTCGGCACAGACTCTGTGTGCCGAAGGGCCTGTTTCAGTGCTGTATCTCGAAACTAAACTAAATACTGACACCTCGTGTCACTGACACCCAGTAACACAAACAAACACACACTGACTCCCAGTCACACAGAGAAACATTGATACACTGACACCAAGTAACACAGATACACACTGACACCCAGTAACAAAGACATACACTGACCCCCAGTAACACAGACATGCACTGCTACCCAGTAACACAGACAGACACTTATGCCCAGTAACACAGACACACACTTAAACCAAGTAACAAAGACATACACTGACACCAAGTAACAAAGACATACACTGACACCAAGTAACACAGACATACACTGACACCAAGTAACAAAGACCGAAACTTACACCAAGTAACAAAGACACACACTGACAAACAATCACACAATGACACCCAGTATCACAGAGAACCACTGATATACAGTAACAAAGACATACACTGACATCAAGTAACACAGACATACACTGACACCAAGTCACAAAGACATACACTGATACCAAGTCACAAAGACATACACTGATACACAGTAACAAAGACGCACACTGACACCAAGTAACAAAGGCATACGCTTACACCAAGTAACAAAGACACACACTTACACCAAGTAACACAGACATACACTGACACCAAGTAACAAAGACAGACAATTACACGAAGTAACAAAGACACACACTTACACCAAGTAACAAAGACAGACACTGATACCCAGTAACACAGACACACACTCACACCAAGTAACAAAGTCATACACTGATACCCAGTAACACAAACAAACACACTGACACCATGTAACACAGACATACACTGACACCAAGTAACAAAGACATACACTGAAACCCAGTAACACAGGCACACACTGTGGGCGGGGGGGGGGGTGCACATTGGCGCATGGTTAGCACCGCAGCCTCACAGCTCTAGGGACCCGGATTCGATTCTGGGTGCTGCCTGTGCGGAGTTTGCAAGTTCACCCTGTGTCTGCATGAGTTTCCTCCGTGTGCTCCGGATTCCTCCCACATGCCAAAGACTTTCAGGTTGATAGGTTAATTGGCCATCATAAATTTCCCCTAGTATAGGTAGGTGGTAGGGAAATATATAGGGACAGGTGGGGATGTGATAGGAATACGGGGTTAGTGCAGGAATAGTATAAATGGGTGGTTGATTGTCGGCACAGACTCGGTGGGCCGAAGGGCCTGTTTAAGTGCTGTATCTCTAAACTAAACTAAATATTGACACCTAGTGTCACAGACACACACTGACACCCAGTAACACAAACAAACACACACTGAAAGCCAGTAAAAAAGAGAACCACTGATACACAGTAACTAAGACATACACTGACACCAAGTAACACAGACACACACTGACTCCCTGTAACAAAGACATACACTGACACTAAATCACAAAGACATACACTGATACCAAGTAACAAAGACATACACTGATACCCAGTAACACAGACACACACTGACACCAAGTAACAAAGGCATACGCTTACAACAAGTAACAAAGACACACACTTACAACAAGTGACACAGACAGACACTGACATCAAGTAACAAAGACAGACAATTACACCAAGTAACAAAGACATACACTTGCACCAAGTATTTTGACATACACTGATACCCAGTAACACAGGCACACACTGACACCAAGTAACAAGACATACACTGACACCAAGTCACAAAGACACACACTGACACCCAGTAACAAAGACATACACTGACACCAAGTCACAAAGACATACAATGATACCCAGTAACACAGACACACACTTACACCAAGTAACACAGACATACACTGACACCAAGTAACAAAGACATGCACTGATACCCAGTAACACAGACACACACTTACACCAAGTAACAAAGACAGACACTGATACCCAGTAACACAGACACACATTTACACCAAGTAATTTTGACATACACTGACAACAAGTAACAAAGACATACACTGATACCCAGTAACACAGACACACACTGACACCAAGTTACAAAGACATACACTGACACCAAGTCACAAAGACACACACTGACACCCAGTAACAAAGACATACACTGACACCAAGTCACAAAGACACACAGTGACACCAAGTAAAAAAGACATACACTGACACCAAGTCACAAAGACACACACTGACATCCAGTAACAAAGACATACACTGACACCAAGTAACAAAGCCATACACAGATACCCAGTAACGCAGACACACACTTACACCAAGTAACAAAGACACACACTGACACCCAGTTACAAAGACATACACTGACACCCAGTAACACAAACACACACTGACACCAAGTAACAAAGACATGCACTGACACCCAGTAACACAGACACACACTGGGCGGCACAGTGGCGCAGTGGTTAGCAACGAATAGGTAGATGGTAGGGAAATATACAGGGACAGGTGGGGATGTGATAGGGTGGCAGGATTAGTAAAATTGGGTGGTTGATGGTCGGCACAGACTCGGTGGGCCGAACGGCCTGTTTAAGTGCTTTATCTCTAAACTAAACTAAATACTGACACCCAGTAACACAAACAAACACACACTGACACCCAGTAACACAGAGAATCACTGGTACACAGTAACAAAGACACACACGGACACCAAGTAACTAAAGACACACACTTACACGAACAGACACACACTGACACCAAGTCACAAAGACATACACTGACAGGCACACACTGACACCAAGTAACGAAGCCACACACTGACACCAAGTAACAAAGACATACTCTGACAGACACACACGGCCACCAAGTAACTAAAGACACACACTTACACCAAGTAACACAAACAGACACACACTGACACCAAGTAACAAAGACATACACTGACAGACACACACTGACCCGCAGTAACACAGACACACACTTACACCAAGTAACAAAGACGTACACTGAAACCCAGTAACAATGACATACACTGACAGCAAGTAACAAAGACATACACTGATACCCAGTAACACAGACACACACTTACACCAAGTAACAAAGTCATACACTGACACCAAGTCACAAAGACACACACTGACGCCCAGTAACAAAGACATACACTGACGCCATGTCACAAAGACATACACTGATACCCAGTAACACAGACACACACTGACACCAAGTAACAAAGACATACACCGACACCAAGTAACAAAGATATACACTTACACCAAGTAACACAGACATACACTGACAGCAAGTAACAAAGACATACACTGATACCCAGTAACACAGAAACACACTTACACCAAGTAACACAGACATACACTGACACCAAGTCACAAAGACACACACTGACACCCAGTAACAAAGACACACACTGACGCCAAGTCACAAAGACATGCACTGATACCCAGTAACACAGACACACACTTACACCAATTAACAAAGACGTACACTGAAACCCAGTAACAAGGACATACACTGACACCCAGTAACACAGACACACACGGATACCAAGTAACAAAGACACACACTTACACCAAGTAACACAGACACACACTGACACCCAGTAACACAGACATACACTGACACCAAGTAACAAAGACAGACAATTACACCAAGTAATAAAGACTTACTCCAAGTATTTTGACATACACTGACACCAAGTAACAAAGACATACACCTATACCAAGTATTTTGACATACACTGACACCAAGTAACAAAGACATACACTGATACCCAGTAACACAGACACACACTGAAACCAAGTAACAAAGACATACACTGACACCAAGTCACAAAGACACACACTGACACCCAGTAACAAAGACATACATTGACACCAAGTCACAAAGACATACACTGATACCCAGTAACACAGACACACACTGACACCAAGTAACACAGACATGCACTGACACCAAGTAACAAAGACATGCACTGATACCCAGTAACACAGACACAAACATACACCAAGTAACAAAGACAGACACTGATACCCAGTAACACAGACACACACTTACACCAAGTAACAAAGACATACTCTGACACCCAGTAATAAAGACATGCACTGACACCCAGTAACACAGACACACATGGACACCAAGTAACAAAGACACACACTTATGCCAAGTAACACAGACACACACTGACACCCAGTAACACAAACAAACACTCTGACACCAAGTAACACAGACCTACACTGACACCAACTAACAAAGACACACACTGATACTCAGTAACACAGGCACTCACTGGTGGGGTGGGGGGGCACATTGGCACAGTGGTTAGCACTGCAGCCTCACAGCTCCAGGGACCCGGTTTCGATTCTGGGTCCTGCCTGTGCGGAGTTTGCAATTTCTCCCTGTGTCTGCGTGGGTTTCCTCCGGGTGCTCCGGTTTCCTCCCACATGCCAAAGACTTGCAGGTTGATAGGTTAATTGGCCATCATAAATTGCCCCTAGTATAGGTAGGTGGTAGGGAAATATATAGGGACAGGTGGGGATGTGATAGGAATACGGGGTTAGTGCAGGAATAGTATAAATGGGTGGTTGATTGTCGGCACAGACTCGGTGGGCCGAAGGGCCTGTTTAAGTGCTGTATCTCTAAACTAAACTAAATACTGACACCTAGTGTCACAGATACACACTGACACCCAGTAACACAAACAAACACACACTGACACCCAGTAACACAGAGAAACACTGATAAACAGTAACAAAGACATACACTGACACCAAGTCACAAAGACATACACTGATACCAAGTAACAAAGACATACACTGATACCCAGTGACAAAGACATATACTGACACCAAGTAACAAAGACATACATTTACACCAAGTAACAAAGACAGACAATTACACCAAGTAACAAAGACATACACTTACACCAAGTATTTTGACATGCACTGACACCAAGTCTCAAAGACATGCACTGATACCCAGTAACACAGACACACACTGACACCAAGTAACAAAGACACACATTTACACCAAGTAACACAGACACACACTGACACCCAGTAACACAGACATACACTGACACCAAGTAACAAAGACAGACAATTACACCAAGTAACAAAGACATACACTTACACCAAGTATTTTGATATACACTGACACCAAGTAACAAAGACATACACTGATACCAAGTAACACAGACACACACTGACACCAAGTAACAAAGACATACACTGATACCATTTCACAAAGACACACACTGACACCCAGTAACAAAGACATACACTGACACCAAGTCACAAATACATACACTGATACCCAGTAACACAGACACACACTTACACCAAGTAACACAGACATACACTGACACCAAGTAACAAAGACATGCACTGATACCCAGTAACACAGACACAAACTTACACCAAGTAACAAAGACAGACACTGATACCCAGGAACACAGACACACACTTACACCAAGTAACAAAGTCAGACACTGACACCCAGTAACAAAGACATGCACTGACACCCAGTAACACAGACACACACGGACACCAAGTAACAAAGACACACACTTACACAAAGTAACACAGACCTACACTGACACCAAGTAACAAAGACATACACTGATACCCAGTAACAGAGGATCACACTGGGGGCGGCGAGGGGCACATTGGCACAGTGGTTTGCACCGCAGCCTCACAGCTCCAGGGACCCGGGTTCGATTCTGGGTACTGCCTGTGCGGAGTTTGCAACTTCTCCCTGTGTCTGAGTGGGTTTCCTCCGGGTTCTCCGGTTTCCTCCCACATGCCAAAGACTTGCAGGTTGATAGGTTAATTGCCCATTATAAATTGCCCCTAGTATAGGTAGATGGTAGGGAAATATATAGGGACAGGTCGGGATGTGATAGGAATGCAGGATTAGTGTAGGGTTAGAATAAATGGGTGGTTGATGGTCGGCACAGACTCGGTGGGCCGAAGGGCCAGTTTAAGTGTGTATCTCTAAACTAAACTAAATACTGACACCCAGTAACACAAACAAACACACACCGACACCCAGTAACACAGAGAAACACTGGTACACAGTAACAAAGACATACACAGACACCAAGTAACTAAAGACACACACTTACACCAAGTAACACAAACAGACACACACAGACACCAAGTAACAAAGACATACACTGACAGACAAACACTTACACCAAGTAACGAAGACATACACTTACACCAAGTAACAAAGACACACACTGACAACCAGTAACACAGACACTCACTTACACCAAGTAACAAAGACACACTCTGACACCAACTAACAAAGACATACACTTACACCATGTAACAAAGACACACACTTACAGCAAGTAACAAAGACACACACTTACACCAAGTAACAAAGACAGACACTGATACCCAGTAACACAGAAACACACTTAAACCAAGTAACAAAGACATACACTGACACCAAGTAACAAAGACATACACTTACACCAAGTAACACAGAGATACACTGACACCAAGTAACAAAGACAGACAATTACACCAAGTAACAAAGACACACACTTACACCAAGTATTTTGACATACACTGACACCAAGTAACAAAGACATACACTGATACCCAGTAACACAGACACACACTTGCACCAAGTAACAAAGACACACACTTCCACCAAGTAACACAGACACACACTGACACCCAGTAACACAAACACACACAGACACCAAGTAACAAAGACATACACTGACACCAAGTAACAAAGACATACACTTACACCAAGTAACACAGACACACACTGACACCCAGTAACACAGACATACACAGACACCAAGTAACAAAGACAGACAATTACACCAAGTAACAAAGACATACACTTACACCAAGTATTTTGACATACCCTGACACCAAGTAACAAAGACATCCACTGATACCCAGTAACACAGACACACAAAGACACCAAGTAACAAAGACATACACTGACACCAAGTCACAAAGACACACACTGACACCCAGTAACAAAGACATACACTGACACCAAGTCACAAAGACATACACTGATACCCAGTAACACATACACACACTTACACCAAGTAACACAGACATACACAGATACCCAGTAACGGAGACACACACTGATACCCAGTAACACAGGCACACACTTACACCAAGTAACACAGACATACACTGACAGCCAGTAACAAAGTCATACACTGACACCAAGTCTCAAAGACATGCACTGATACCCAGTAACACAGACACACACTGACACCAAGTAACAAAGGCATACGCTTACACCAAGTAACAAAGAAACACACTTACACCAAGTGACACAGACATACACTGACACCAAGTAACAAAGACAGACAATTACACCAAGTAACAAAGACATACACTTACACCAAGTATTTTGACATACACTGATACCAAGTAACACAGGCACACACTTACACCAAGTAACACAGACATACACTGACAGCCAGTAACAAAGTCATACACTGACACCAAGTCTCAAAGGCATGCACTGATACCCAGTAACACAGACACACACTTGCACCAAGTAACAAAGACAGACACTGATACCCAGTAACACAGACACACACTCACACCAAGTAACAAAGACGGACACTGACACCAAGTAACAAAGACACACATTTACACCAAGTAACACAGACACACACTGACACCCAGTAACACAGACATACACTGACACCAAGTAACAAAGACAGACAATTACACCAAGTAACAAAGACATACACTTACACCATGTATTTTGATATACACTGACACCAAGTAACAGAGACATACACTGATACCCAGTAACACAGACTCACACTGACACCAAGTAACAAAGACATACACTGATACCATTTCACAAAGACACACACTGACACCCAGTAACAAAGACATGCACTGACACCAAGTCACAAATACATACACTGATACCCAGTAACACAGACACACACTTACACCAAGTAACACAGACATACACTGACACCAAGTAACAAAGACATGCACTGATACCCACTAACACAGACACAAACTTACACCAAGTAACAAAGACAGACACTGATACCCAGGAACACAGACACACACTTACACCAAGTAACAAAGTCAGTCACTGACACCCAGTAACAAACACATGCACTGATACCCAGGAACACAGACACACACTTACACCAAGTAACAAAGTCAGACACTGACACCCAGTAACAAAGACATACACTGGTACCCAGTAACACAGGAACACACTGGGGGAGGCGGGGGGCACATTGGCACAGTGGTTTGCACCGCAGCCTCACAGCTCCAGGGACCCGGGTTCGATTCAGGGTACTGCCTGTGCGGAGTTTGCAAGTTCTCCCTGTGTCTGCGTGGGTTTCCTCCGGGTGCTCCGGTTTCCTCCCACATGCCAAAGACTTGCAGGTTGTTATGTTAATTGGCCATTATAAATTGCCCCTAGTATAGGTAGGTGGTAGGGAAATATATAGGGACAGGTGGAGATGTGATAGGAATACGGGATTAGTGTAGGATTAGAATAAATGGGTGGTTGATGGTCGGCACAGACTCGGTGGGCCGAAGGGCCTGTTTAAGAGTGTATCTCTAAACTAAACTAAATACTGACACCCAGTAACACAAACAAACACACACTGACACCCAGTAACACAGAGAAACACTGGTACACAGTAACAAAGACATACACAGACACCAAGTAACTAAAGACACACACTTACACCAAGTAACACAAACAGACACACACTGACAACAAGTAACAAAGACATACACTGACAGACAAACACTGACACCAAGTAACGAAGACATACACTTACACCAAGTAACAAAGACACACTCTGACACCAACTAACAAAGACATACACTTACACCAAGTAACAAAGACATACACTGACACCCAGTAACACAGACACACACGGACACCAAGTAACAAAGACACACACTTACACCAAGTAACAAAGACATACACTGACACCAAGTTACAAGGACAGACAATTACACCAAGTAACAAAGACATACACTTCCACCAAGTATTTTGACATACACTGACACAAAGTAACAAAGACATGCACTGACACCCAGTAACAAAGACATACACTGACACCAAATCACAAAGACATACACTTACACCAAGTAACAAAGACATACACTGACACCCAGTCACAAAGACACACACTTACACCAAGTAACGCAGACACACACTGACACCCAGTAACACAAGCAAACACACTGACACCCAGTAACAAAGACACACACTTACTCCAAGTAACAAAGACATACACTGACACCCAGTAACAAAGACATACACTGACACCAAGTAACAAAGACATACACTGACACCCAGTAACACACACTGATACACAGTAACAAAGACATACACTGACACCCAGGAAAACAGACACACACGGACACCAAGTAACAAAGTCACACACTTACACCAAGTAACACAGACACACACTGACACCTAGTGACACAAACAAACACACTGACACCCAGTAACACAGACACACACTGACACCAAGTAACACAGACACACACTGACACCCAGTAACAAAGACATACACTGACACCAAGTATTTTGACATACACTGACACCAAGGCACAAAGACATACACTGATACCCAGTAACAAAGACATACACTGATACCAAGTCACAAAGACATACACTGATACCCAGTAACACAGACACACACTGACACCCAGTAACAAAGACATACACTGACACCAAGTAACAAAGACATACGCTTACACCAAGTAACAAAGACACGCACTTACACCAAGGAACACAGACATACACTGAAACCAAGTAACAAAGACACACACTGACACCAAGTAACAAAGACAGACAATTACAACAAGGAACACAGACATACACTGACACCAAGTAACAAAGTCATGCACTGATACCCAGTGACACATACACACACTTACACCAAGTAACAAAGGCATACACTGACACCAAGTCACAAAGACATACACTGATACCCACGAACACAGACACACACTTACACCAAGTAAAACAAACAAACACACACTGACACCCAGTAACACAGAGAAACACTGAATCACAGTAACAAAGACATGCCCTGACACCAAGTCACAAAGACATACACTGATAACAAGTCACAAAGACATACACTGATAACAAGTCACAAAGACATACACTGATACCCAGGAACACAGACACACACTGACACAAAGTAACAAAGACATACAATTGCACCAAGTATTTTGACATGCACTGACACCAAGTAACAAAGACATACACTGATACCCAGTAACAAAGACATACACTGATACCCAGTAACACAGACACACACGGACACCAAGTAACAAAGAAACACACTTACACCAAGTAACACAGACACACACTGACACCCAGTAACACAAACAAACACACTGACACCGAGTGGCGCAGACATACACTGACACCAAGTAACAAAGACATACACTGACACCTAGTAACACAGACACACACTTACACCAAGTAACACAAACACACACTTATACCAACTAACAAAGACATACGCTGACACCAAGTAACAAAGACAAACACTTACACCAAGTAACACAGACATAGACTGACACCAAGTGACAAAGACATACACTTACACCAAGTAACACAGATATACACTTACACCAAGTAACAAAGACATACACTTACACCAAGTATTTTGACATACACTGACACCAAGTAACAAAGACACACACTTACAACCAGTAACACAAACAAACACACTGACACCGAGTGACGCAGACATACACTGACACCAAGTAACAAAGACATACACTGACACCAAGTAACACAGACACACACTTACACCAAGTAACACAAACACACACTAACACAAAGTAACAAAGACACACACTGACACCAAGTCACAAAGACACACACTGTCACCCAGTAACAAAGGCATACACTGACACCAAATCACAAAGACATACACTTACACCAAGTAACAAAGACATGCACTGACACCCAGTCACAAAGACATAAACTGACACCCAGTAACAAAGACACACACGGACACCAAGTAACAAAGACACACACTTACACCAAGTAACACAGACACACACTGACACCCAGTAACACAAACAAACACACTGACACCCAGTAACAAAGACACACACTTACACCAAGTAACAAAGACATACACTGACACCAAGTAACAAAGACATACACTGACACCCAGTAACACACACTGATACACAGTAACAAAGACATACACTGACACCCAGGAACACAGACACACACGGACACCAAGTAACAAAGTCACACTCTTACACCAAGTAACACAGACACACACTGACACTCAGTAACACAAACAAACACACTGACACCCAGTAACACAGACACACACTGACACCAAGTAACACAGACACACACTGACACCCAGTAACACAAACAAACACAATGACACCGAGTGGCGCAGACATACACTGACACCAAGTAACAAAGACATACACTGACACCAAGTAACACAGACACACACTTACACCAAGTAACACAAACACACACTTATACCAACTAACAAAGACATACGCTGACACCAAGTAACAAAGACAAACACTTACACCAAGTAACACAGACATAGACTGACACCAAGTGACAAAGACATACACTTACACCAAGTAACACAGATATACACTTACACCAAGTAACAAAGACATACACTTACACCAAGTATTTTGACATACACTGACACCAAGTAACAAAGACACACACTTACAACCAGTAACACAAACAAACACACTGACACCGAGTGACGCAGACATAAACTGACACCCAGTAACAAAGACACACACGGACACCAAGTAACAAAGACACACACTTACACCAAGTAACACAGACACACACTGACACCCAGTAACACAAACAAACACACTGACACCCAGTAACAAAGACACACACTTACACCAAGTAACAAAGACATACACTGACACCAAGTAACAAAGACATACACTGACACCAAGTAACAAAGACATACACTGACACCCAGTAACACACACTGATACACAGTAACAAAGACATACACTGACACCCAGGAACACAGACACACACGGACACCAAGTAACAAAGTCACACTCTTACACCAAGTAACACAGACACACACTGACACTCAGTAACACAAACAAACACACTGACACCCAGTAACACAGACACACACTGACACCAAGTAACACAGACACACACTGACACCCAGTAACACAAACAAACACAATGACACCGAGTGGCGCAGACATACACTGACACCAAGTAACAAAGACATACACTGACACCAAGTAACACAGACACACACTTACACCAAGTAACACAAACACACACTTATACCAACTAACAAAGACATACGCTGACACCAAGTAACAAAGACAAACACTTACACCAAGTAACACAGACATAGACTGACACCAAGTGACAAAGACATACACTTACTCCAAGTAACACAGATATACACTTACACCAAGTAACAAAGACATACACTTACACCAAGTATTTTGACATACACTGACACCAAGTAACAAAGACACACACTTACAACCAGTAACACAAACAAACACACTGACACCGAGTGACGCAGACATACACTGACACCAAGTAACAAAGACATACACTGACACCAAGTAACACAGACACACACTTACACCAAGTAACACAAACACACACTAACACAAAGTAACAAAGACACACACTGACACCAAGTCACAAAGACACACACTGTCACCCAGTAACAAAGGCATACACTGACACCAAATCACAAAGACATACACTTACACCAAGTAACAAAGACATGCACTGACACCCAGTCACAAAGACATAAACTGACACCCAGTAACAAAGACACACACGGACACCAAGTAACAAAGACACACACTTACACCAAGTAACACAGACACACACTGACACCCAGTAACACAAACAAACACACTGACACCCAGTAACAAAGACACACACTTACACCAAGTAACAAAGACATACACTGACACCAAGTAACAAAGACATACACTGACACCCAGTAACACACACTGATACACAGTAACAAAGACATACACTGACACCCAGGAACACAGACACACACGGACACCAAGTAACAAAGTCACACTCTTACACCAAGTAACACAGACACACACTGACACTCAGTAACACAAACAAACACACTGACACCCAGTAACACAGACACACACTGACACCAAGTAACACAGACACACACTGACACCCAGTAACAAAGACATACACTTACACCAAGTATTTTGACATACACTGAAACCAAGTCACAAAGAAATACACTGATACCCAGTAACACAGCCATACACTGATACCAAGTCACAAAGACATACACTGATACCCAGTAACACAGACACACACTGAAACCCAGTAACAAAGACATACACTGACACCAAGTAACAAAGACATACGCTTGCACCAAGTAACAAAGACACACACTTACACCAAGGAACACAGACATACACTGAAACCAAGTAACAAAGACATACACTGACACCAAGTAACAAAGACAGACACTGACACCCAGTAACAAAGACATGCACTGACACCCAGTAACACAGACACACATGGACACCAAGTAACAAAGACACACACTTACACCAAGTAACACAGACACACACTGACACCCAGTAACACAAACAAACACTCTGACACCAAGTAACACTGACCTACACTGACACCAAGTAACAAAGACATACACTGATACCCAGTAACACAGACACAAACAGACACCAAGTAACAAAGACATGCACTGACACCCAGTAACACAGACACACATGGACACCAAATAACAAAGACACACACTTACACCAAGTAACACAGACAGACACTGACACCCAGTAACACAAACTCTCTGACACCAAGTAACACAGACACACACTGACACCAAGTAGCAAAGACATGCACTGACACCCAGTAACAAAGACATACACTGACACCAAGTCACAAAGACATACACTGATACCAAGTCACAAAGACATACACTGACACCCAGTAACACAGACACACACGGACACCAAGTAACAAAGTCACACACTTACACCAAGTAACACAGACACACACTGACACCAAGTAACACAAACAAACACACTGACACCCAGTAACACAGACACACACTGACACCAAGTAACACAGACACACACTGACACCCAGTAACAAAGACATACACTGATACCCAGTAACACAGACACACACTTACACCAACTAACAAAGACATACACTTACACCAAGTATTTTGACATACACTGACACCAAGTCACAAAGACATACACTGATACCCAGTAACACAGCCATACACTGATACCAAGTCACAAAGACATACACTGATACCCAGTAACATAGACACACACTGACACCCAGTAACAAAGACATACACTGACACCAAGTAACAAAGACATACGCTTACACCAAGTAACAAAGACAGACAATTACACCAAGTAACAAAGACATACACTTACACCAAGTATTTTGACATACACTGACACCAAGTAACAAAGACATGCACTGATACCCAGTAACACAGACACACACTTACACCAAGTAACAAAGACAGACACTGATACCCAGTAACACAGACACACACTTACACCAAGTAACAAATTCACACACTTACACCAAGTAACACAGACACACACTGACACCCAGTAACACAAACAAACACACTGACACCCAGTAACAAAGACATACACTGACACCCAGTAACACAGACACACACGGACACCAAGTAACAAAGTCACACACTTACACCAAGTAACACAGACACACACTGACACCCAGTAACACAAACAAACACATTGACACCCAGTAACACAGACACACACTGACACCAAGTAGTAAAGACATGCACTGACACCCAGTAACAAAGACATACACTGACACCAAGTCACAAAGACATACACTGATACCAAGTCACAAAGACATACACTGACACCCAGTAACACAGACACACACGGACACCAAGTAACAAAGTCACACACTTACACCAAGTAACACAGACACACACTGACACCCAGTAACACAAACAAACACACTGACACCCAGTAACACAGACACACACTGACACCACGTAACACAGACACACACTGACACCCAGTAACAAAGACATACACTGATACCCAGTAACACAGACACACACTTACACCAAGTAACAAAGACATACACTTACACCAAGTATTTTGACATACACTGACACCAAGTCACAAAGACATACACTGATACCCAGTAACACAGCCATACACTGATACCAAGTCACAAAGACATACACTGATACCCAGTAACACAGACACACACTGAAACCCAGTAACAAAGACATACACTGACACCAAGTAACAAAGACATACGCTTGCACCAAGTAACAAAGACACACACTTACACCAAGGAACACAGACATACACTGAAACCAAGTAACAAAGACATACACTGACACCAAGTAACAAAGACAGACACTGACACCCAGTAACAAAGACATGCACTGACACCCAGTAACACAGACACACATGGACACCAAGTAACAAAGACACACACTTACACCAAGTAACACAGACACACACTGACACCCAGTAACACAAACAAACACTCTGACACCAAGTAACACTGACCTACACTGACACCAAGTAACAAAGACATACACTGATACCCAGTAACACAGACACAAACAGACACCAAGTAACAAAGACATGCACTGACACCCAGTAACACAGACACACATGGACACCAAATAACAAAGACACACACTTACACCAAGTAACACAGACAGACACTGACACCCAGTAACACAAACTCTCTGACACCAAGTAACACAGACACACACTGACACCAAGTAGCAAAGACATGCACTGACACCCAGTAACAAAGACATACACTGACACCAAGTCACAAAGTCATACACTGATACCACGTCACAAAGACATACACTGACACCCAGTAACACAGACACACACGGACACCAAGTAACAAAGTCACACACTTACACCAAGTAACACAGACACACACTGACACCAAGTAACACAAACAAACACACTGACACCCAGTAACACAGACACACACTGACACCAAGTAACACAGACACACACTGACACCCAGTAACAAAGACATACACTGATACCCAGTAACACAGACACACACTTACACCAAGTAACAAAGACATACACTTACACCAAATATTTTGACATACACTGACACCAAGTCACAAAGACATACACTGATACCCAGTAACACAGCCATACACTGATACCAAGTCACAAAGACATACACTGATACCCAGTAACATAGACACACACTGACACCCAGTAACAAAGACATACACTGACACCAAGTAACAAAGACATACGCTTACACCAAGTAACAAAGACAGACAATTACACCAAGTAACAAAGACATACACTTACACCACGTATTTTGACATACACTGACACCAAGTAACAAAGACATGCACTGATACCCAGTAACACAGACACACACTTACACCAAGTAACAAAGACAGACACTGATACCCAGTAACACAGACACACACTTACACCAAGTAACAAATTCACACACTTACACCAAGTAACACAGACAAACACTGACACCCAGTAACACAAACAAACACACTGACACCCAGTAACAAAGACATACACTGACACCCAGTAACACAGACACACACGGACACCAAGTAACAAAGTCACACACTTACACCAAGTAACACAGACACACACTGACACCCAGTAACACAAACAAACACATTGACACCCAGTAACACAGACACACACTGACACCAAGTTGTAAAGACATGCACTGACACCCAGTAACAAAGACATACACTGACACCAAGTCACAAAGACATACTCTGATACCAAGTCACAAAGACATACACTGGCACCCAGTAACACAGACACACACGGACACCAAGTAACAAAGTCACACACTTACACCAAGTAACACAGACACACACTGACACCCAGTAACACAAACAAACACACTGACACCCAGTAACACAGACACACACTGACACCAAGTAACACAGACACACACTGACACCCAGTAACAAAGACATACACTGATACCCAGTAACACAGACACACACTTACATCAAGTAACAAAGACATACACTTACACCAAGTATTTTGACATACACTGACACCAAGTCACAAAGACATACACTGATACCCAGTAACACAGCCATACACTGATACCAAGTCACAAAGACACACACTGACACCAAGTAACAAAGACACACACTGTCACCCAGTAACAAAGGCATACACTGACACCAAACCACAAAGACATACACTTACACCAATTAACAAAGGCATACACTGACACCAAGTCACAAAGACATACACTGATACCCAGTAACACAGACACACACTGACACCCAGTAACAAAGACATGCACTGATACCCAGTAACACAGACACACACTTACACCAAGTAACAAAGACAGACACTGATACCCAGTAACACAGACACACACTTACACCAAGTAACAAATTCACACACTTACACCAAGTAACACAGACACACACTGACACCCAGTAACACAAACAAACACACTGACACCCAGTAACAAAGACATACACTGACACCCAGTAACACAGACACACACGGACACCAAGTAACAAAGTCACACACTTACACCAAGTAACACAGACACACACTGACACCCAGTAACACAAACAAACACACTGACACCGAGTAACAAAGACATACACTGACACCCAGTAACACAGACACACACGGACACCAAGTAACAAAGTCACACACTTACACCAAGTAACACAGTCACACACTGACACCCAGTAACACAAACAAACACATTGACACCCAGTAACACAGACACACACTGACACCAAGTAGTAAAGACATGCACTGACACCCCGTAACAAAGACATACACTGACACCAAGTCACAAAGACATACACTGATACCAAGTCACAAAGACATACACTGACACCCAGTAACACAGACACACACGGACACCAAGTAACAAAGTCACACACTTACACCAAGTAACACAGACACACACTGACACCCAGTAACAAAGACATACACTGATACCCAGTAACACAGACACACACTTACACCAAGTAACAAAGACACACACTGACACCCAGTAACACAAACAAACACACTGACACCCACTAACAAAGACAGACACTGACACCCAGTAACACAGCCATATACTGATACCAAGTCACAAAGACATACACTGATACCCAGTAACACAGACACACACGGACACCAAGTAACAAAGTCACACACTTACACCAAGTAACACAGACACACACTAACACCAAGTAACACAAACAAACACACTGACACCCAGTAACACAGACACACACTGACACCAAGTAACACAGACACACACTGACACCCAGTAACAAAGACATACACTGATACCCAGTAACACAGACACACACTTACACCAAGTAACAAAGACATACACTTACACCAAGTATTTTGACATACACTGACACCAAGTCACAAAGACATACACTGATACCCAGTAACACAGCCATACACTGATACCAAGTCACAAAGACATACACTGATACCCAGTAACATAGACACACACTGACACCCAGTAACAAAGACATACACTGACACCAAGTAACAAAGACATACGCTTACACCAAGTAACAAAGACAGACAATTACACCAAGTAACAAAGACATACACTTACACCAAGTATTTTGACATACACTGACACCAAGTAACAAAGACATGTACTGATACCCAGTAACACAGACACACACTTACACCAAGTAACAAAGACAGACACTGATACCCAGTAACACAGACACACACTTACACCAAGTAACAAATTCACACACTTACACCAAGTAACACAGACACACACTGACACCCAGTAACACAAACAAACACACTGACACCCACTAACAAAGACATACACTGACACCCAGTAACACAGACACACACGGACACCAAGTAACAAAATCACACACTTACACCAAGTAACACAGACACACACTGACACCCAGTAACACAAACAAACACACTGACACCGAGTAACAAAGACATACACTGACACCCAGTAACACAGACACACACGGACACCAAGTAACAAAGTCACACACTTACACCAAGTAACACAGACACACACTGACACCCAGTAACACAAACAAACACATTGACACCCAGTAACACAGACACACACTGACACCAAGTAGTAAAGACATGCACTGACACCCAGTAACAAAGACATACACTGACAGCAAGTCACAAAGACATACACTGATACCAAGTCACAAAGACATACACTGACACCCAGTAACACAGACACACACGGACACCAAGTAACAAAGTCACACACTTACACCAAGTAACACAGACACACACTGACACCCAGTAACACAAACAAACACACTGACACCCAGTAACACAGACACACACTGATACCAAGTAACACAGACATACACTGACACCCAGTAACAAAGACATACACTGATACCCAGTAACACAGACACACACTTACACCAATTAACAAAGACATACACTTACACAAAGTATTTTGACATACACTGACACCAAGTCACAAAGACATACACTGATACCCAGTAACACAGCCATACACTGATACCAAGTCACAAAGACACACACTGACACCAAGTAACAAAGACACACACTGTCACCCAGTAACAAAGGCATACACTGACACCAAACCACAAAGACATACTCTTACACCAATTAACAAAGGCATACACTGACACCAAGTCACAAAGACATACACTGATACCCAGTAACACAGACACACACTGACACCCAGTAACAAAGACATGCACTGATACCCAGTAACACAGACACACACTTACACCAAGTAACAAAGACAGACACTGATACCCAGTAACACAGACACACACTTACACCAAGTAACAAATTCACACACTTACACCAAGTAACACAGACACTCACTGACACCCAGTAACACAAACAAACACACTGACACCCAGTAACAAAGACATACACTGACACCCAGTAACACAAACAAACACACTGACACCGAGTAACAAAGACATACACTGACACCCAGTAACACAGACACCCACGGACACCAAGTAACAAAGTCACACACTTACACCAAGTAACACAGACACACACTGAAACCCAGTAACACAAACAAACACATTGACACCCACTAACACAGACACACACTGACACCAAGTAGTAAAGACATGCACTGACACCCAGTAACAAAGACATACACTGACACCAAGTCACAAAGACATACACTGATACCAAGTCACAAAGACATACACTGACACCCAGTAACACAGACACACACGGACACAAAGTAACAAAGTCACACACTTACACCAAGTAACACAGACACACACTGACACCCAGTAACACAAACAAACACACTGACACCCAGTAACACAGACACACACTGACACCAAGTAACACAGACACACACTGACACCCAGTAACAAAGACATACACTGATACCCAGTAACACAGACACACACTTACACCAAGTAACAAAGACATACACTTACACCAAGTATTTTGACATACACTGACACCAAGTCACAAAGACATACACTGATGCCCAGTAACACAGCCATACACTGATACCAAGTCACAAAGACATACACTGATACCCAGTAACATAGACACACACTGACACCCAGTAACAAAGACATACACTGACACCAAGTAACAAAGACATACGCTTACACCAAGTAACAAAGACAGACAATTACACCAAGTAACAAAGACATACACTTACACCAAGTATTTTGACATACACTGACACCAAGTAACAAAGACACACACTTACAACCAGTAACACAAACAAACACACTGACACCGAGTGACGCAGACATACACTGACACCAAGTAACAAAGACATACACTGACACTAAGTAACACAGACACACACTTACACCAAGTAACACAAACACACACTAACACAAAGTAACAAAGACACACACTGACACCAAGTCACAAAGACACACACTGTCACCCAGTAACAAAGGCATACACTGACACCAAATCACAAAGACATACACTTACACCAAGTAACAAAGACATGCACTGACACCCAGTAACAAAGACATAAACTGACACCCAGTAACAAAGACACACACGGACACCAAGTAACAAAGACACACACTTACACCAAGTAACACAGACACACACTGACACCCAGTAACACAAACAAACACACTGACACCCAGTAACAAAGACACACACTTATACCAAGTAACAAAGACATACACTGACACCAAGTAACAAAGACATACACTGACTCCAAGTAACAAAGACATACACTGACACCCAGTAACACACACTGATACACAGTAACAAAGACATACACTGACACCCAGGAACACAGACACACACGGACACCAAGTAACAAAGTCACACACTTACACCAAGTAACACAGACATACACTGACACTCAGTAACACAAACAAACACACTGACACCCAGTAACACAGACACACACTGACACCAAGTAACACAGACACACACTGACACCCAGTAACAAAGACATACACTTACACCAAGTATTTTGACATACACTGACACCAAGTCACAAAGACATACACTGATACCCAGTAACACAGCCATACACTGATACCAAGTCACAAAGACATACACTGATACCCAGTAACACAGACACACACTGAAACCCAGTAACAAAGACATACACTGACACCAAGTAACAAAGACATACGCTTGCACCAAGTAACAAAGACACACACTTACACCAAGGAACACAGACATACACTGAAACCAAGTAACAAAGACATACACTGACACCAAGTAACAAAGACAGACACTGACACCCAGTAACAAAGACATGCACTGACACCCAGTAACACAGACACACATGGACACCAAGTAACAAAGACACACACTTACACCAAGTAACACAGACACACACTGACACCCAGTAACACAAACAAACACTCTGAAACCAAGTAACACTGACCTACACTGACACCAAGTAACAAAGACATACACTGATACCCAGTAACACAGACACAAACTGACACCAAGTAACAAAGACACACACTTACACCAAGTAACACAGACACACACTGACACCCAGTAACACAAACAAACACTCTGACACCAAGGAACACAGACACACACTGACACCAAGTAGCAAAGACATGCACTGACACCCGGTAACAAAGACATACACTGACACCAAGTCACAACGACATACACTGATATCAAGTCACAAAGACATACACTGACACCCAGTAACACAGACACACACGGACACCAAGTAACAAAGTCACACACTTACACCAAGTAACACAGACACACACTGACACCAAGTAACACAAACAAACACACTGACACCCAGTAACACAGACACACACTGACACCAAGTAACACAGACACACACTGACACCCAGTAACAAAGACATACACTGATACCCAGTAACACAGACACACACTTACACCAAGTAACAAAGACATACACTTACACCAAGTATTTTGACATACACTGACACCAAGTCACAAAGACATACACTGATACCCAGTAACACAGCCATACACTGATACCAAGTCACAAAGACATACACTGATACCCAGTAACATAGACACACACTGACACCCAGTAACAAAGACATACACTGACACCCAGTAACAAAGACATACGCTTACACCAAGTAACAAAGACAGACAATTACACCAAGTAACAAAGACATACACTTACACCAAGTATTTTGACAAACACTGACACCAAGTAACAAAGACATGCACTGATACCCAGTAACACAGACACACACTTACACCAAGTAACAAAGACAGACACTGATACCCAGTAACACAGACACACACTTACACCAAGTAACAAATTCACACTCTTACACCAAGTAACACAGACACACACTGACACCCAGTAACACAAACAAACACACTGACACCCAGTAACAAAGACATACACTGACACCCAGTAACACAGACACACACGGACACCAAGTAACAAAGTCACACACTTACACCAAGTAACACAGACACACACTGACACCCAGTAACACAAACAAACACACTGACACCGAGTAACAAAGACATACACTGACACCCAGTAACACAGACACACACGGACACCAAGTAACAAAGTCACACACTTACACCAAGTAACACAGACACACACTGACACCCAGTAACACAAACAAACACATTGACACCCAGTAACACAGACACACACTGACACCAAGTAGTAAAGACATGCACTGACACCCAGTAACAAAGACATACACTGACACCAAGTCACAAAGACATACACTGATACCAAGTCACAAAGACATACACTGACACCCAGTAACACAGACACACACGGACACCAAGTAACAAAGTCACACACTTACACCAAGTAACACAGACACACACTGACACCCAGTAACACAAACAAACACACTGACACCCAGTAACACAGACACACACTGACACCAAGTAACACAGACACACACTGACACCCAGTAACAAAGACATACACTGATACCCAGTAACACAGACACACACTTACACCAAGTAACAAAGACATACACTTACACCAAGTATTTTGACATACACTGACACCAAGTCACAAAGACATACACTGATACCCAGTAACACAGCCATACACTGATAATAAGTCACAAAGACACACACTGACACCAAGTAACAAAGACACACACTGTCACCCAGTAACAAAGACGTACACTGACACCAAGTAACAAAGACATACGCTTACACCAAGTAACAAAGACAGACAATTACACCAAGTAACAAAGACAGACAATTACACCAAGCAACACGGACATACACTGACACCAAGTAACAAAGACATACACTGATACCCAGTAACACAGACACACACTTACACCAAGTAACACAGACATACACTGACACCAAGTAACAAAGACAAACACTGATACCCAGGAACACAGACACATACTTACACCAAGTAACACAGACACACACTTACAGCAAGTAACAAAGACATACACTTACACCAAGTAACACAGACATACACTGACACCATGTAACAAAGACATACAATTACACCAAGTAACAAAGACACACAGTTACACCAAGTAACACAGATATACAGTGACACCAAGTAACAAAGACATGCACTGACACCCAGTAACACAGACACACACGGACACCAAGTAACAAAGACACAAACTTACAGCAAGTAACACAGACACACACTGACACCCAGTAACACAGACACACACTTACACCAAGTAACACAGACAAACACTGACACCCAGTAACACAGACACACACTTACACCAGGTAACACAGACATACACTGACACCAAGGAACAAAGACATACACCGATACCCAGGAACACAGACACACACTTTCACCAAGTAACACAGACACACACTTACACCAAGTAACAAAGACATACACTAACACCAAGTAACACAGACATACACTGACACCAAGTAACAAAGACATACAATTACACCAAGTAACAAAGACACACACTTACACCAAGTAACACAGATATACACTGATACCCAGTAACACAGACACACACTTACACCAATTAACAAAGACACACAGTGACACCCAGTAACACAGAGAAACACTAATAAACAGTAACAAAGACATACACTGAAACGAAGTGACACAGTCACACACTGACACCCAGTAACAAAGACATACACTGACACCAAGTAACAAAGACATACACTGATACCAAGTCACAAAGACATACACTGATACCCAGTAACACAGACACACACTGACACCCAGTAACAAATACATACACTGACACCAAGTAACAAAGACATACACTTGCACAAAGTAACAAAGACGGACAATTACACCAAGTAACAAAGACAGACAATTACACCAAGTAACAAAGACATACACTTACACCAAGTATTTTGACATACACTGACACCAAGTAACAAAGACATACACTGATACCCAGTAACACAGACACACACTTACACCAAGTAACAAAGACATACACTGACAGCAAGTCACAAAGACACACACTGACACCCAGTTGCAAAGACATACAATGAGACCAAGTCACAAAGACATACACTGATACCCAGTAACACAGACACACACTTACACCAAGTAACACACACATACACTTACGCCCAGTAACACTGACACACACTTGCACCAAGTAACAAAGAAATACACTGACACCCAGTAACAAAGACATACACTGACACCCAGTAACACAGACACACACGGACACGAAGTAACAAAGACACAGACTTACACCAAGCAACACAGATACACACTGACACCCAGTAACACAGACACACTCTTACACCAAGTAACACAGACATACACTGACACCAAGTAACACAGACATACACTGACACCAAGTAACAAAGACATACAATTACACCAAGCAACAAAGACACACATTTACACCAAGTAACACAGATATACACTGACACCAAGTAAAGAAGACATGCACTGACACCCAGTAACACAGACACACACTTACACCAAGTAACACAGACATACACTGACACCAAGTAACAAAGACATACAATTACACCAAGCAACAAAGACACACACTTACACCAAGTAACACAGATATACACTGACACCAAGTAAAGAAGACATGCACTGACACCAAGTAACACTGACACACACTTACACCAAGTAACACAGACATACACTGACACCAAGTAACAAAGACATACAATTACACCAAGTAACAAAGACACACACTTACACCAAGTAACACAGATATACACTGACACCAAGTAACAAAGACATGCACTGACACCCAGTAACACAGACACACACTTACACCAAGTAACACAGACATACACTGACACTAAGTAACAAAGACATACACTGATACCCAGTAACACAGACACACTTACACCACGTAACACAGACACACACTTACACCAAGTAACAAAGACATACACTTACACCACGTAACACAGACATACACTGACACCAAGTAACAAAGACATAAAATTACACCAAGTAACAAAGACACACACTTACACCAAGTAACAAAGACAGACACTGATACCCAGTAACACAGACATACAATTACACCAAGTAACAAATACATACACTGACACCCAGTAACACAAAGAAACACACACTGACACCCAGTAACACAGAGAAACACTAATAAACAGTAACACAGACATACACTGACACCAATTCACAAATACATACACTGAAACCCAGTAACAAAGACAAACACTGACACCAATTCACAAAGACATACACTGATACCAAGTCACAAAGACATACACTGATACCCAGTAACACAGACACACACTGACACCCAGTAACAAAGACATGCACTGATACCAAGTCACAAAGACATACACTGATACCCAGTAACACAGACACACACTGACACCAAGTAACACAGACATACACTGACACCAATTAACAAAGACATACACTGACACCAAGTAACAAAGACATACAATTACACCAAGTATTTTGACATACACTGACACCACGTAACAAAGACATACACAGATACCCAGTAAAACAGACACACACTTACACCAAGTAACAAAGACATACACTGACACCAAGTCACAAAGACACACACTGACACCCAGTAACAAAGACATACACTGATACCAAGTAACAACGACATACACTAACACCAAGTAACACAGACATACACTGACACCAATTCACAAAGACATACAATTACACCAAGTAACAAAGAGACACACTCACACCAAGTAACAAAGACAGACACTGATACCCAGTAACACAGAGACACACTTACACCAATTCACAAAGACATACACTGACACGCAGTAACACAAACAAACACACACTGAGACCCAGTAACACAGAGAAACACTAATAAACAGTAACAAAGACATACACTGACACCAAGTAACACTGTCACACACTGGCATCCAGTAACAAAGACATACACTGATACCAAGTCACAAAGACATACACTGATACCAAGTCACAAAGACATACACTGATACCCAGTAACACAGACACACACTTACACCAAGTAACAAAGACATACACTGACACCAAGTCACAAAGACACACACTGACACCAAGTAACAAAGACATACACTGACAGCAAGTCACAAAGACACACACTGACACCCAGTAGCAAAGACATACAATGAGACCAAGTCACAAAGACATACACTGATACCCAGTAACACAGACACACACTTACACCAAGTAACACACACATACACTTACACCCAGTAATACTGACACACACTTACACCAAGTAACAAAGAAATACACTGACATCCAGTAACAAAGACATACACTGACACCCAGTAACACAGACACACACGGACACGAAGTAACAAAGACACAGACTTACACCAAGCAACACAGATACACACTGACACCCAGTAACACAGACACACTCTTACACCAAGTAACACAGACATACACTGACACCAAGTAACACAGACATACACTGACACCAAGTAACAAAGACATACAATTAAACCAAGCAAGAAAGACACACACTTACACCAAGTAACACAGATATACACTGACACCAAGTAAAGAAGACATGCACTGACACCCAGTAACACAGACACACACTTACACCAAGTAACACAGACATACACTGACACCAAGTAACAAAGACATACACTGATACCCAGGAACACAGACACACACTTACACCAAGTAACACTGACACACACTTACACCAAGTAACACAGACATACACTGACACCAAGTAACAAAGACATACAATTACACCAAGTAACAAAGACACACACTTACACCAAGTAACACAGATATACACTGACACCAAGTAACAAAGACATGCACTGACACCCAGTAACACAGACACACACTTACACCAAGAAACACAGAAATACACTGACACTAAGTAACAAAGACATACACTGATACCCAGTAACACAGACACACTTACACCAAGTAACACAGACACACACTTACACCAAGTAACAAAGACATACACTTACACCACGTAACACAGACATACACTGACACCAAGTAACAAAGACATACAATTACACCAAGTAACAAAGACACACACTTACACCAAGTAACAAAGACAGACACTGATACACAGTAACACAGACACACAATTACACCAAGTAACAAATACATACACTGACACCCAGTAACACAGAGAAACACTAATAAACAGTAACACAGACATACACTGACACCAATTCACAAATACACACACTTACACCAAGTAACAAAGACAAACACTGACACCAAGTCACAAAGACATACACTGATACCAAGTCACAAAGACATACACTGATACCCAGGAACACAGACACACACTGACACCCAGTAACAAAGACATGCACTGATACCAGGTCACAAAGACATACACTGATACACAGTAACACAGATACACACTGACACCCAGTAACACAGACACACTCTTACACCAAGTAACACAGACATACACTGACACCAAGTAACACAGACATACACTGACACCAAGTAACAAAGACATACAATTAAACCAAGCAACAAAGACACACACTTACACCAAGTAACACAGATATACACTGACACCAAGTAAAGAAGACATGCACTGACAGCCAGTAACACAGACACACACTTACACCAAGTAACACAGACATGCACTGACACCAAGTAACAAAGACATACACTGATACCCAGGAACACAGACACACACTTACACCAAGTAACACTGACACACACTTACACCAAGTAACACAGACATACACTGACACCAAGTAACAAAGACATACAATTACACCAAGTAACAAAGACACACACTTACACCAAGTAACACAGATATACACTGACACCAAGTAACAAAGACATGCACTGACACCCAGTAACACAGACACACATTTACACCAAGTAACACAGACATACACTGACACTAAGTAACAAAGACATACACTGATACCCAGTAACACAGACACACTTACACCAAGTAACACAGACACACACTTACACCAAGTAACAAAGACATACACTTACACCACGTAACACAGACATACACTGACACCAAGTAACAAAGACATACAATTACACCAAGTAACAAAGACACACACTTACACCAAGTAACAAAGACAGACACTGATACACAGTAACACAGACACACAATTACACCAAGTAACAAATAAATACACTGACACCCAGTAACACAGAGAAACACTAATAAACAGTAACACAGACATACACTGACACCAATTCACAAATACACACACTGAAACCCAGTAACAAAGACAAACACTGACACCAAGTCACAAAGACATACACTGATACCAAGTCACAAAGACATACACTGATACCCAGGAACACAGACACACACTGACACCCAGTAACAAAGACATGCACTGATACCAAGTCACAAAGACATACACTGATACCCAGTAACACAGACACACACTGACACCAAGTAGCACAGACATACACTGACACCAATGAACAAAGACATACACTGGCACCAAGTAACAAAGACATACACTTACACCAAGTAACAAAGACAGACAATGACACCAAGTAACAAAGACATACAATTACACCAAGTATTTTGACATACACTGACACCACGTAACAAAGACATACACAGATACCCAGTAAAACAGACACACACTTACACCAAGTAACAAAGACATACACTGACACCAAGTCACAAAGACACACACTGACACCCAGTAACAAAGACATACACTGATACCAAGTAACAACGACATACACTAACACCAAGTAACACAGACATACACTGACACCAATTCACAAAGACATACAATTACACCAAGTAACAAAGAGACATACTTACACCAGGTAACAAAGACAGACACTGATACCCAGTAAGACAGAGACACACTTACACCAATTAACAAAGACATACACTGACACGCAGTAACACAAACAAACACACACTGACACCCAGTAACACAGAGAAACACTGATAAACAGTAACAAAGAAATACACTGACACCAAGTAACACTGTCACACACTGACATCCAGTAACAAAGACATACACTGATACCAAGTCACAAAGACATACACTGATACCAAGTCACAAAGACATACACTGATACCCAGTAACACAGACACACACTTACACCAAGTAACAAAGACATACACTGACACCAAGTCACAAAGACACACACTGACACCAGTAGCAAAGACATACAATGAGACCAAGTCACAAAGACATGCACTGATACCCAGTAACACAGACACACACTTACACCAAGTAACACAGACATACACTGACACCCAGTAACACTGACACACACTTACACCAAGTAACAAAGAAATACACTGACACCTAGGAACAAAGACATACACTGACACACAGTAACACAGACACACACGGACACGAAGTGACAAAGACACAGACTTACACCAAGTAACACAGATACACACTGACACCCAGTAACACAGACACACTCTTACACCAAGTAACACAGACATACACTGACACCAAGTAACACAGACATACACTGACACCAAGTAACAAAGACAAACAATTACACCAAGTAACAAAGACACACACTTACAACAAGTAACACAGATATACACTGACACCAAGTAAAAAAGACATGCACTGACACCCAGTAACACAGACAAACACTTACACCAAGTAACACAGACATACACTGACACCAAGTAACAAAGGCATACACTGATACCCAGGAACACAGACACACACTTACACCAAGTAACACAGACACACACTTACACCAAGTAACAAAGACATACACTGACACCAAGTAACAAAGACATACACTGACACCAAGTAACAAAGACATACAATTACACCAAGTAACAAAGACACACACTTACACCAAGTAACACAGATATACACTGACACCAAGTAACAAAGACATGCACTGACACCCAGTAACACAGACACACACTTACACCAACTAACACAGACATACACTGACACCAAGTAACAAAGACATACACTTCCACCAAGTAACACAGACATACACTGACACCAAGTAACAAAGACATACAATTACACCAAGTAACAAAGACACACACTTACACCAAGTAACAAAGACAGACACTGATACCCAGTAACACAGACACACACTTACACCAATTAACGAAGACATACACTGACACCCAGTAACACAAACAAACACACACTGACACCCAGTTTTACAGAGAAACACGAATAAACAGTAACACAGACATACACTGACACCAAGTCACAAAGACACACACTGAAACCCAGTAACAAAGACAAACACTGACACCAAGTCACAAAGACATACACTGATACCAAGCCACAAAGACATACACTGATACCCAGTAACACAGACACACACTGACACCCAGTAACAAAGACATGCACTGATACCAAGTCACAAAGACATACACTGATACCCAGTAACTCAGACGCACACTGAGACCAATTAACACAGACATACACTGACACCAATTAACAAAGACATACAATGACACCAAGTAACAAAGACATACACTTACACCAAGTAACAAAGACAGACAATGACACCAAGTAACAAAGACATACACTTACACCAAGTATTTTGACATACACTGACACCACGTAACAAAGACACACACTGATACCCAGTAACACAGACACACACTAACACCCAGTAACAAAGTCATTCACTGATACCAAGTCACAAAGACATACACTGATACCCAGTAATAAAGACATACACTGACACCAAGTAACACAGACATACACTGACACCAAGTAACAAAGACATCCACTGACACCAAGTAACAAAGACATACACTTACACCAAGTAACAAAGACAGACAATTACACCAAGTAACAAAGACATACATTTACACCAAGTATTTTGACATACACTGACACCACGTAACAAAGACATACACTGATACCCAGTAACACAGACACACACTTACACCAGGTAACAAAGACATACACAGACACCAAGTCACAAAGACACACACTGACACCCAGTAACAAAGACATACACTGATACAAAGTCACAAAGACATACACTGATACCCAGTAACACAGACACACACGGACACCAAGTAAAAAAGACACACACTTACACCAAGTAACACAGACAAACACTGACACCCAGTAGCACAGACACACACTTACACCAAGCAACACGGACATACACTGACACCAAGTAACAAAGACATACACTGATACCCAGTAACACAGACACACACTTACACCAAGTAACACAGACATACACTGACACCAAGTAACAAAGACAAACACTGATACCCAGGAACACAGACACATACTTACACCAAGTAACACAAACACACACTGACAGCAAGTAACAAAAACATACACTTACACCAAGTAACACAGACATAAACCGACACCATGTAACAAAGACATACAATTACACCAAGTAACAAAGACACACAGTTACACCAAGTAACACAGATATACAGTGACACCAAGTAACAAAGACATGCACTGACACCCAGTAACAAAGACACACACGGACACCAAGTAACAAAGCCACAAACTTACAGCAAGTAAGACAGACACACACTGACACCCAGTAACACAGACACACACTTACACCAAGTAACACAGACAAACACTGACACCCAGTAACACAGACACACACTTACAAAAGGTAACACAGACATACACTGACACCAAGTAACAAAGACATACACCGATACCCAGGAAGACAGACACACACTTTCACCAAGTAACACAGACACACACTTACACCAAGTAACAAAGACATACACTAACACCAAGTAACACAGACATTCACTGACACCAAGTAACAAAGACATACAATTAAACCAAGTAACAAAGACACACACTTACACCAAGTAACACAGATATACACTGATACCCAGTAACACAGACACACACTTACACCAATTAACAAAGACATACACTGACACCCAGTAACACAAACAAACACACACTGACACCCAGTAACACAGAGAAACACTAATAAACAGTAACAAAGACATACACTGAAACGAAGTGACACAGTCACACACTGACACCCAGTAACAAAGACATACACTGACACCAAGTAACAAAGACATACACTGATGCCAAGTCACAAAGACATACATTGATACCCAGTAACACAGACACACACTGACACCAAGTAACAAAGACATACACTGACACCAAGTAACAAAGACATACACTTGCACAAAGTAACAAAGACAGACAATTACACCAAGTAACAAAGACAGACAAATACACCAAGTAACAAAGACATACACTTACACCAAGTATTTTGACATACACTGACACCAAGTAACAAAGACATACACTGATACCCAGTAACACAGACACACACTTACACCAAGTAACACACACATACACTTACACCCAGTAACACTGACACACACTTACACCAAGTAACAAAGAAATACACTGACACCCAGTAACAAAGACATACACTGACACCCAGTAACACAGACACACACGGACACGAAGTAACAAAGACACAGACTTACACCAAGCAACACAGATACACACTGACACCCAGTAACACAGACACACTCTTACACCAAGTAACACAGAAATACACTGACACCAAGTAACAAAGACATACAATTACACCAAGCAACAAAGACACACACTTGCACCAAGTAACACAGATATACACTGACACCAAGTAAAAAAGTCATGCACTGACACCCAGTAACACAGACACACACTTACACCAAGTAACACAGACATACACTGACACCAAGTAACAAAGACATACACTGATACCCAGGAACACAGACATACACTTACACCAAGTAACACTGACACACACTTACACCAAGTAACAAAGACATACACTTACACCAAGTAACACAGACATACACTGACACCAAGTAACAAAGACATACAATTACACCAAGTAACAAAGACAGACACTGATACCCAGTAACACAGACACACACTTTCACCAACTAACAAATACATACACTGACACCCAGTAACACAAACAAACACACACTGACACCCAGTAACACAGAGAAACACTAATAAACAGTAACACAGACATACACTGACACCAATTCACAAATACACACACTGAAACCCAGTAACAAAGACAAACACTGACACCAAGTCACAAAGACATACACTGATACCAAGTCACAAAGACATACACTGATACCCAGTAACACAGACACACACTGACACCCAGTAACAAAGACATGCACTGATACCAAGTCACAAAGACATACACTGATACCCAGTAACACAGACACACACTGACACAAAGTAACACAGACATACACTGACACCAATTAACAAAGACAGACACTGACACCAAGTAACAAAGACATACACTTACACCAAGTAACAAAGACAGACAATGACACCAAGTAACAAAGACATACACTTACACCAAGTATTTTGACATACACTGACACCACGTAACAAAGACATACACTGATATCCAGTAACACAGACACACACTTACACCAAGTAACAAAAACATACACTGACACCAAGTCACAAAGACACACACTGACACCCAGTAACAAAGTCATACACTGATACCAAGTAATAACGACATACACTAACACCAAGTAACACAGACATACACTGACACCAATTCACAAAGACATACAATTACACCAAGTAACAAAGAGACACACTTACACCAAGTAACAAAGACAGACACTGATACCCAGTAACACAGGCACACACTTACACCAATTAACGAAGACATACACTGACACGCAGTAACACAAACACACACACACTGACACCCAGTAACACAGAGAAACACTAATAAACAGTAACAAAGACATACACTGACACCAAGTAACACAGTCACACACTGACACCCAGTAACAAAGACATACACTGATACCAAGTCACAAAGTCATACACTGATACCAAGTCACAAAGACATACACTGATACCCAGTAACACAGACACACACTTACACCAAGTAACAAAGACACACACTGACACCAGTAGCAAAGACATACAATGAGACCAAGTCACAAAGACATACACTGATACCCAGTAACACAGACACACACTTACACCAAGTAACACAGACATACACTGACACCCAGTAACACTGACACACACTTGCACCAAGTAACAAAGAAATACTCTGACACCCAGGAACAAAGACATACACTGACACCCAGTAACACAGACACACACGGACACGAAGTAACAAAGACACAGACTTACACCAAGTAACACAGATTCACACTGACACCCAGTAACACAGACACACTCTTACACCAAGTAACACAGACATACACTGACACCAAGTAACAAAGACAGACAATTACACCAAGTAAGAAAGACACACACTTACAACAAGTAACACAGATATACACTGACACCAAGTAAAAAAGACATGCACTGACACCCAGTAACACAGACAAGCACTTACACCAAGTAACACAGACATACACTGACAGCAAGTAACAAAGACATACACTGATACCCAGGAACACAGACACACACTTACAGCAATTAACACAGACACACACTTACACCAAGAAACAAAGACATACACTGACACCAAGTAACAAAGACATACAATTACACCAAGTAACAAAGACACACACTTACACCAAGTAACACAGATATACACTGACACCAAGTAACAAAGACATGCACTGACACCCAGTAACACAGACACACACTTACACCAAGTAACACTGACATACACTGACACCAAGTAACAAAGACATACACTGATACCCAGTAACACAGACACACACTTACACCAACTAACACAGACATACACTGACACCAAGTAACAAAGACATACACTTACACCAAGTAACACAGACATACACTGACACCAAGTAACAAAGACATACAATTACACCAAGTAACAAAGACACACACTTACACCAAGTAACAAAGTCAGACACTGATACCCAGTAACACAGACACACACTGACACCCAGTAACAAAGACATACACTGATACCAAGTCACAAAGACATACACTGATACCAAGTCACAAAGACATACACTGATACCCAGTAACACAGACACACACTTACACCAAGTAACAAAGACATACACTGACACCAAGTCACAAAGACACACACTGACACCAGTAGCAAAGACATACAATGAGACCAAGTCACAAAGACATACACTGATACCCAGTAACACAGACACACACTTACACCAAGTAACACAGACATACACTGACACCCAGTAACACTGACACACACTTACACCAAGTAACAAAGAAATACACTGACACCCAGGAACAAAGACATACACTGACACCCAGTAACACAGACACACACGGACACGAAGTAACAAAGACACAGACCTACACCAAGTAACACAGATACACACTGACACCCAGTAACACAGACACACTCTTACACCAAGTAACACAGACATACACTGACACCAAGTAACAAAGACAGACAATTACACCAAGTAAGAAAGACACACACTTACAACAAGTAACACAGATATACACTGACACCAAGTAAAAAAGACATGCACTGACACCCAGTAACACAGACAAGCACTTACACCAAGTAACACAGACATACACTGACACCAAGTAACAAAGACATACACTGATACCCAGGAACACAGACACACACTTACACCAAGTAACACAGACACACACTTACACCAAGTAACAAAGACATACACTGACACCAAGTAACAAAGACACACACTTACACCAAGTAACACAGATATACACTGACACCAAGTAACAAAGACATGCACTGACACCCAGTAACACAGACACACACTTACACCAAGTAACACTGACATACACTGACACCAAGTAACAAAGACATACACTGATACCCAGTAACACAGACACACACTTACACCAACTAACACAGACATACACTGACACCAAGTAACAAAGACAGACACTTACACCAAGTAACACAGACATACACTGACACCACGTAACAAAGACATACAATTACACCAAGTAACAAAGACACACACTTACACCAAGTAACAAAGTCAGACACTGATACCCAGTAACACAGACACACACTTACACCAATTAACGAAGACATACACTGACACCCAGTAACACAAACAAACACACACTGACACCCAGTTTTACAGAGAAACACTAATAAACAGTAACACAGACATACACTGACACCAAGTCACAAAGACACACACTGATACCCAGTAACACAGACACACACTGACACCAAGTAACAAAGACATACACTGACACCAAGTAACAAAGACATACACTTGCACAAAGTAACAAAGACAGACAATTACACCAAGTAACAAAGACATACACTTACAGCAAGTATATTGACATACACTGACACCAAGTAACAAACACATACACTGATACCCAGTAACACAGACACACACTTACACCAAGTAACAAAGACATACACTGACACCAAGTCACAAAGACACACACTGACACCAGTAGCAAAGACATACAATGAGACCAAGTCACAAAGACATACACTGATACCCAGTAACACAGACACACACTTACACCAAGTAACACAGACATACACTGACACCCAATAACACTGACACACACTTACAACAAGTAACAAAGAAATACACTGACACCCAGGAACAAAGACATACACTGACACCCAGTAACACAGACACACACGGACACTAAGTATCAAAGACACAGACTTACACCAAGTAACACAGATACACACTGACACCCAGTAACACAGACACACTCTTACACCAAGTAACACAGGCATACACTGACACCAAGTAACACAGACATACACTGACACCAAGTAACAAAGACATACAATTACACCAAGTAAGAAAGACACACACTTACAACAAGTAACACAGATATACACTGACACCAAGTAAAAAAGACATGCACTGACACCCAGTAACACAGACAAACACTTACACCAAGTAACACAGACATACACTGACACCAAGTAACAAAGACATACACTGATACCCAGGAACACAGACACACACTTACACCAAGTAACACAGACACACACTTACACCAAGTAACAAAGACATGCACTGACACCAAGTAACAAAGACATACAATTACACCAAGTAACAAAGACACACACTTGCACCAACTAACACAGACATACACTGACACCAAGTAACAAAGACATACACTTACACCAAGTAACACAGACATACACTGACACCAAGTAACAAAGACATACAATTACACCAAGTAACAAAGACACACACTTACACCATTTAACAAAGACAGACACTGATACCCAGTAACACAGACACACACTTACACCAATTAACGAAGACATACATTGACACCCAGTAACACAAACAAACACACACTGACACCCAGTTTTACAGAGAAACACTAATAAACAGTAACACAGACATACACTGACACCAAGTCACAAAGACACACACTGACACCCAGTAACAAAGACATACACTGACACCAAGTAACAAAGACATACACTGATACCAAGTCACAAAGACATACACTGATACCCAGTAACACAGACACACACTGACACCAAGTAACAAAGACATACACTGACACCAAGTAACAATGACATACACTTGCACAAAGTAACAAAGACAGACAATTACACCAAGTAACAAAGACAGACAATTACACCAAGTAACAAAGACATACACTTACACCAAGTATTTTGACATACACTGACACCAAGTAACAAAGACATACACTGATACCCAGTAACACAGACACACACTTACACCAAGTAACAAAGACATACACTGACACCAAGTCACAAAGACACACACTGACACCCAGTAGCAAAGACATACAATGAGACCAAGTCACAAAGACATACACTGATACCCAGTAACACAGACACACACTTACACCAAGTAACACACACATACACTTACACCCAGTAACACTGACACACACTTACACCAAGTAACAAAGAAATACACTGACACCCAGTAACACAGACATACACTGACACCAAGTAACAAAGACATACAATTACACCAAGCAACAAATACACACACTTACACCAAGTAACACAGATATACACTGACACCAAGTAAAAAAGACATGCACTGACACCCAGTAACACAGACACACACTTACACCAAGTAACACAGAGAAACACTAATAAACAGTAACAAAGACATACACTGACACCAAGGAACACAGTCACACACTGACACCCAGTAACAAAGACATACACTGATACCAAGTCACAAAGACATACACTGATACCAAGTCACAAAGACATACACTGATACCCAGTAACACAGACACACACTTACACCAAGTAACAAAGACATACACTGACACCAAGTCACAAAGACACACACTGTCACCAGTAGCAAAGACATACAATGAGACCAAGTCACAAAGACATACACTGATACCCAGTAACACAGACACACACTTACACCAAGTAACACTGACATACACTGACACCAAGTAACAAAGACATGCACTGACACCCAGTAACACAGACACACACTTACACCAAGTAACACTGACATACACTGACACCAAGTAACAAAGACATACACTGATACCCAGTAACACAGACACACACTTACACCAACTAACACAGACATACACTGACACCAAGTAACAAAGACATACACTTACACCAAGTAACACAGACATACACTGACACCAAGTAACAAAGACATACAATTACACCAAGTAACAAAGACACACACTTACACCAAGTAACAAAGTCAGACACTGATACCCAGTAACACAGACACACACTGACACCCAGTAACAAAGACATACACTGATACCAAGTCACAAAGACATACACTGATACCAAGTCACAAAGACATACACTGATACCCAGTAACACAGACACACACTTACACCAAGTAACAAAGACATACACTGACACCAAGTCACAAAGACACACACTGACACCAGTAGCAAAGACATACAATGAGACCAAGTCACAAAGACATACACTGATACCCAGTAACACAGACACACACTTACACCAAGTAACACAGACATACACTGACACCCAGTAACACTGACACACACTTACACCAAGTAACAAAGAAATACACTGACACCCAGGAACAAAGACATACACTGACACCCAGTAACACAGACACACATGGACACGAAGTAACAAAGACACAGACCTACACCAAGTAACACAGATACACACTGACACCCAGTAACACAGACACACTCTTACACCAAGTAACACAGACATACACTGACACCAAGTAACAAAGACAGACAATTACACCAAGTAAGAAAGACACACACTTACAACAAGTAACACAGATATACACTGACACCAAGTAAAAAAGACATGCACTGACACCCAGTAACACAGACAAGCACTTACACCAAGTAACACAGACATACACTGACACCAAGTAACAAAGACATACACTGATACCCAGGAACACAGACACACACTTACACCAAGTAACACAGACACACACTTACACCAAGTAACAAAGACATACACTGACACCAAGTAACAAAGACACACACTTACACCAAGTAACACAGATATACACTGACACCAAGTAACAAAGACATGCACTGACACCCAGTAACACAGACACACACTTACACCAAGTAACACTGACATACACTGACACCAAGTAACAAAGACATACACTGATACCCAGTAACACAGACACACACTTACACCAACTAACACAGACATACACTGACACCAAGTAACAAAGACAGACACTTACACCAAGTAACACAGACATACACTGACACCAAGTAACAAAGACATACAATTACACCAAGTAACAAAGACACACACTTACACCAAGTAACAAAGTCAGACACTGATACCCAGTAACACAGACACACACTTACACCAATTAACGAAGACATACACTGACACCCAGTAACACAAACAAACACACACTGACACCCAGTTTTACAGAGAAACACTAATAAACAGTAACACAGACATACACTGACACCAAGTCACAAAGACACACACTGATACCCAGTAACACAGACACACACTGACACCAAGTAACAAAGACATACACTGACACCAAGTAACAAAGACATACACTTGCACAAAGTAACAAAGACAGACAATTACACCAAGTAACAAAGACAGACAATTACACCAAGTAACAAAGACATACACTTACAGCAAGTATATTGACATACACTGACACCAAGTAACAAACACATACACTGATACCCAGTAACACAGACACACACTTACACCAAGTAACAAAGACATACACTGAGACCAAGTCACAAAGACACACACTGACACCAGTAGCAAAGACATACAATGAGACCAAGTCACAAAGACATACACTGATACCCAGTAACACAGACACACACTTACACCAAGTAACACAGACATACACTGACACCCAATAACACTGACACACACTTACAACAAGTAACAAAGAAATACACTGACACCCAGGAACAAAGACATACACTGACACCCAGTAACACAGACACACACGGACACTAAGTATCAAAGACACAGACTTACACCAAGTAACACAGATACACACTGACACCCAGTAACACAGACACACTCTTACACCAAGTAACACAGACATACACTGACACCAAGTAACACAGACATACACTGACACCAAGTAACAAAGACATACAATTACACCAAGTAAGAAAGACACACACTTACAACAAGTAACACAGATATACACTGACACCAAGTAAAAAAGACATGCACTGACACCCAGTAACACAGACAAACACTTACACCAAGTAACACAGACATACACTGACACCAAGTAACAAAGACATACACTGATACCCAGGAACACAGACACACACTTACACCAAGTAACACAGACACACACTTACACCAAGTAACAAAGACATACACTGACACCAAGTAACAAAGACATACAATTACACCAAGTAACAAAGACACACACTTGCACCAACTAACACAGACATACACTGACACCAAGTAACAAAGACATACACTTACACCAAGTAACACAGACATACACTGACACCAAGTAACAAAGACATACAATTACACCAAGTAACAAAGACACACACTTACACCATTTAACAAAGACAGACACTGATACCCAGTAACACAGACACACACTTACACCAATTAACGAAGACATACACTGACACCCAGTAACACAAACAAACACACACTGACACCCAGTTTTACAGAGAAACACTAATAAACAGTAACACAGACATACACTGACACCAAGTCACAAAGACACACACTGACACCCAGTAACAAAGACATACACTGACACCAAGTAACAAAGACATACACTGATACCAAGTCACAAAGACATACACTGATACCCAGTAACACAGACACACACTGACACCAAGTAACAAAGACATACACTGACACCAAGTAACAATGACATACACTTGCACAAAGTAACAAAGACAGACAATTACACCAAGTAACAAAGACAGACAATTACACCAAGTAACAAAGACATACACTTACACCAAGTATTTTGACATACACTGACACCAAGTAACAAAGACATACACTGATACCCAGTAACACAGACACACACTTACACCAAGTAACAAAGACATACACTGACACCAAGTCACAAAGACACACACTGACACCCAGTAGCAAAGACATACAATGAGACCAAGTCACAAAGACATACACTGATACCCAGTAACACAGACACACACTTACACCAAGTAACACACACATACACTTACACCCAGTAACACTGACACACACTTACACCAAGTAACAAAGAAATACACTGACACCCAGTAACACAGACATACACTGACACCAAGTAACAAAGACATACAATTACACCAAGCAACAAATACACACACTTACACCAAGTAACACAGATATACACTGACACCAAGTAAAAAAGACATGCACTGACACCCAGTAACACAGACACACACTTACACCAAGTAACACAGAGAAACACTAATAAACAGTAACAAAGACATACACTGACACCAAGGAACACAGTCACACACTGACACCCAGTAACAAAGACATACACTGACACCAAGTCACAAAGACATACACTGATACCAAGTCACAAAGACATACACTGATACCCAGTAACACAGACACACACTTACACCAAGTAACAAAGACATACACTGACACCAAGTCACAAAGACACACACTGTCACCAGTAGCAAAGACATACAATGAGACCAAGTCACAAAGACATACACTGATACCCAGTAACACAGACACACACTTACACCAAGTAACACAGACATACACTGACACCCAGTAACACTGACACACACTTACACCAAGTAACAAAGAAATACACTGACATCCAGGAACAAAGACATACACTGACACCCAGTAACACCGACACACACGGACACGAAGTAACAAAGACACGGACTTACACCAAGTAACACAGATACACACTGACACCCAGTAACACAGACACACTCTTACACCAAGTAACACAGACAAATACTGACACCAAGTAACACAGACATACACTGACACCAAGTAACAAAGACATACAATTACACCAAGTAAGAAAGACACACACTTACACCAAGTAACACAGATATACACTGACACCAAGTAACAAAGACATGCACTGACACCCAGTAACACAGACACACACTTACACCAAGTAACACTGACATACACTGACACCAAGTAACAAAGACATACACTGATACCCAGTAACACAGACACACACTTACACCAACTAACACAGACATACACTGACACCAAGTAACAAAGACATACACTTACACCAAGTAACACAGACATACACTGACACCAAGTAACAAAGACATACAATTACACCAAGTAACAAAGACACACACTTACACCAAGTAACAAAGACAGACACTGATCGCCAGTAACACAGACACACACTGACACCCAGTAACACAAACAAACACTCACTGACACCCAGTTTTACAGAGAAACACTAATAAACAGTAACACAGACATACACTGACACCAAGTCACAAAGACACACACTGACACCCAGTAACAAAGACATACACTGACACCAAGTAACAAAGACATACACTGATACCAAGTCACAAAGACATACACTGATACCCAGTAACACAGACACACACTGACACCAAGTAACAAAGACAGACACTGACACCAAGTAACAAAGACATACACTTGCACAAAGTAACAAAGACAGACAATTACACCAAGTAACAAAGACAGACAATTACACCAAGTAACAAAGACATACACTTACACCAAGTATTTTGACATACACTGACACCAAGTAACAAAGACATACACTGATACCCAGTAACACAGACACACACTTACACCAAGTAACAAAGACATACACTGACACCAAGTCACAAAGAAACACACTGACACCAGTAGCAAAGACATACAATGAGACCAAGTCACAAAGACATACACTGATACCCAGTAACACAGACACACACTTACACCAAGTAACACAGACATACACTGACACCCAGTAACACTGACACACACTTACACCAAGTAACAAAGAAATACACTGACACCCAGGAACAAAGACATACACTGACACCCAGTAACACAGACACACACGGACACGAAGTAACAAAGACACAGACTTACACCAAGTAACACAGATACACACTGACACCCAGTAACACAGACACACTCTTACACCAAGTAACACAGACATACACTGACACCAAGTAACACAGGCACACACTGACACCAAGTAACAAAGACATACAATTTCACCAAGTAAGAAAGACACACACTTACAACAAGTAACACAGATATACACTGACACCAAGTAAAAAAGACATGCACTGACACCCAGTAACACAGACAAACACTTACACCAATTAACACAGACATACACTGACACCAAGTAACAAAGACATACACTGATACCCAGGAACACAGACACACACTTACACCAAGTAACACAGACACACACTTACACCAAGTAACAAAGACATACACTGACACCAAGTAACAAAGACATACACTGACACCAAGTAACAAAGACATACAATTACACCAAGTAACAAAGTCACACACTTACACCAAGTAACACAGATATACACTGACACCAAGTAACAAAGACATGCACTGACACCCAGTAACACAGACAAACACTTACACCAAGTAACACTGACATACACTGACACCAAGTAACAAAGACATACACTGATACCCAGTAACACAGACACACACTTACACCAACTAACACAGACATACACTGACACCAAGTAACAAAGACATACACTTACACCAAGAAACACAGACATACACTGACACCAAGTAACAAAGACATACAATTACAACAAGTAACACAGACAAACACTGACACCAAGTAACAAAGACATACAATTACACCAAGTAAGAAAGACACACACTTACAACAAGTAACACAGATATACACTGACACCAAGTAAAAAAGACATGCACTGACACCCAGTAACACAGACAAACACTTACACCAAGTAACACAGACATACACTGACACCAAGTAACAAAGACATAAACTGATACCCAGGAACACAGACACACACTTACACCAAGTATCACAGACACACACTTACACCAAGTAACAAAGACATACACTGACACCAAGTAACAAAGACATACACTGACACCAAGTAACAAAGACATACAATTACACCAAGTAACAAAGACACACACTTACACCAAGTAACACAGATATACACTGACACCAAGTAACAAAGACATGCACTGACACCCAGTAACACAGACACACACTTACACCAAGTAACACTGACATACACTGACACCAAGTAACAAAGACATACACTGATACCCAGTAACACAGACACACACTTACACCAACTAACACAGACATACACTGACACCAAGTAACAAAGACATACACTTCCAGCAAGTTACACAGACATACACTGACACCAAGTAACAAAGACATACAGTTACACCAAGTAACAAAGACACACACTTACACCAAGTAACAAAGACAGACACTGATACCCAGTAACACAGACACACACTTACACCAATTAACGAAGACATACACTGACACCCAGTAACACAAACAAACACACACTGACACCCAGTTTTACAGAGAAACACTAATAAACAGTAACACAGACATACACTGACACCAAGTCACAAAGACACACACTGACACCCAGTAACAAAGACATACACTGACACCAAGTAACAAAGACATACACTGATACCAAGTCACAAAGACATACACTGATACCCAGTAACACAGACACACACTGACACCAAGTAACAAAGACATACACTGACACCAAGTAACAAAGACATACACTTGCACAAAGTAACAAAGACAGACAATTACACCAAGTAACAAAGACAGACAATTGCACCAAGTCACAGAGACATACACTTACTCCAAGTATTTTGACATACACTGACACCAAGTAACAAAGACATACACTGATACCCAGTAACACAGACACACCCTTACACCAAGTAACAAAGACATACACTGACACCAAGTCACAAAGACACACACTGACACCCAGTAGCAAAGACATACAATGAGACCAAGTCACAAAGACATACACTGATACCCAGTAACACAGACACACACTTACACCAAATAAAAAAGACATAAACTGACACCAAGTCACAAAGACACACACTGACACCTGTAGCAAAGACATACAATGGGACCAAGTCACAAAGACATACACTGATACCCAGTAACACAGACACACACTTCCACCAAGTAACACAGACATACACTGACACCCAGTAACACTGACACACACTTACACCAAGTAACAAAGAAATACACTGACACCCAGGAACAAAGACAAACACTGACACCCAGTAACACAGACACACACGGACACGAAGTAACAAAGACACAGCCTTACACCAAGTAACACAGATACACACTGACACCCAGTAACACAGACACACTCTTACACCAAGTAACACAGACATACAATTACACCAAGTAAGAAAGACACACACTTACAACAAGTAACACAGATATACACTGACACCAAGTAAAAAAGACATGCACTGACACCCAGTAACACAGACAAACACTTACACCAAGTAACACAGACATACACTGACACCAAGTAACAAAGACATACACTGATACCCAGGAACACAGACACACACTTACACCAAGTAACACAGACACACACTTACACCAAGTAACAAAGACATACACTGACACCAAGTAACAAAGACATTCAATTACACCAAGTAACAAAGACACACACTTACACCAAGTAACACAGATATACACTGACACCAAGTAACAAAGACATGCACTGACACCCAGTAACACAGACACACACTTACACCAAGTAACACTGACATACACTGACACCAAGTAACAAAGACATACACTGATACCCAATAACACAGACACACACTTACACCCAGTAACAAAGACATGCACTGATACCAATTCACAAAGACATACAATTACACCAAGTAACAAAGAGACACACTTACACCAAGTAACAAAGACAGACACTGATACCCAGTAACACAGACACACACTTACACCAATTAACAAAGACATACACTGACACGCAGTAACACAAACAAACACACACTGACACCCAGTAACACAGAGAAACACTAATAAACAGTAACAAAGACATACACTGACACCAAGGAACACAGTCACACACTGACACCCAGTAACAAAGACATACACTGATACCAAGTCACAAAGACATACACTGATACCAAGTCACAAAGACATACACTGATACCCAGTAACACAGACACACACTTACACCAAGTAACAAAGACATCCACTGACACCAAGTCACAAAGACACACACTGTCACCAGTAGCAAAGACATACAATGAGACCAAGTCACAAAGACATACACTGATACCCAGTAACACAGACACACACTTACACCAAGTCACACAGACATACACTGACACCCAGTAACACTGACACACACTTACACCAAGTCACAAAGAAATACACTGACACCCAGGAACAAAGACATACACTGACACCCAGTAACACCGACACACACGGACACGAAGTAACAAAGACACAGACTTACACCAAGTAACACAGATACACACTGACACCCAGTAACACAGACACACTCTTACACCAAGTAACACAGACATACACTGACACCAAGTAACACAGACATACACTGACACCAAGTAACAAAGACATACAATTACACCAAGTAAGAAAGACACACACTTACAACAAGTAACATAGATATACACTGACACCAAGTAAAAAAGACATGCACTGACACCCAGTAACACAGACAAACACTTGCACCAAGTAACACAGACATACACTGACACCAAGTAACAAAGACATACACTGATACCCAGGAACACAGACACACACTTACACCAAGTAACACAGACACACACTTACACCAAGTAACAAAGACATACACTGACACCAAGTAACAAAGACATACAATTACACCAAGTAAAAAAGACACACACTTACACCAAGTAACACAGATATACACTGACACCAAGTAACAAAGACATGCACTGACACCCAGTAACACAGACACACACTTACACCAAGTAACACTGACATACACTGACACCAAGTAACAAAGACATACACTGATACCCAGTAACACAGACACACACTTACACCAACTAACACAGACATACACTGACACCAAGTAACAAAGGCATACACTTACACCAAGTAACACAGACATACACTGACACCAAGTAACAAAGACATACAATTACACCAAGTAACAAAGACACACACTTACACCAAGTAACAAAGACAGACACTGATAGCCAGTAACACAGACACACACTTACACCAATTAACGAAGACATACACTGACACCCAGTAACACAAACAAACACACACTGACACCCAGTTTTACAGAGAAACACTAATAAACAGTAACACAGACATACACTGACACCAAGTCACAAAGACACACACTGACACCCAGTAACAAAGACATACACTGACACCAAGTAACAAAGACATACACTGATACCAAGTCACAAAGACATACACTGATACCCAGTAACACAGACACACACTGACACCAAGTAACAAAGACATACACTGACACCAAGTAACAAAGACATACACTTGCACAAAGTAACAAAGACAGACAATTACACCAAGTAACAAAGACAGAAAATTACACCAAGTAACAAAGACATACACTTACACCAAGTATTTTGACATACACTGACACCAAGTAACAAAGACATACACTGATACCCAGTAACACAGACACACACTTACACCAAGTAACAAAGACATACACTGACACCAAGTCACAAAGACACACACTGACACCAGTAGCAAAGACATACAATGAGACCAAATCACAAAGACATACACTGATACCCAGTAACACAGACACACACTTACACCAAGTAACACAGACATACACTGACACCCAGTAACACTGACACACACTTACACCAAGTAACAAAGAAATACACTGACACCCAGGAACAAAGACATACACTGACACCCAGTAACACAGACACACACGGACACGAAGTAACAAAGACACAGACTTACACCAAGTAACACAGATACACACTGACACCCAGTAACACAGACACACTCTTACACCAAGTAACACAGACATACACTGACACCAAGTAACACAGACACACACTGATACCATGTAACAAAGACATACAATTACACCAAGTAAGAAAGACACACACTTACAACAAGTAACACAGATATACACTGACACCAAGTAAAAAAGACATGCACTGACACCCAGTAACACAGACAAACACTTACACCAAGTAACACAGACATACACTGACACCAAGTAACAAAGACATAAACTGATACCCAGGAACACAGACACACTTACACCAAGTAACACAGACACACACTTACACCAAGTAACAAAGACATACACTGACACCAAGTAACAATGACATACACTGACACCAAGGAACAAAGACATACAATGACACCAAGTAACAAAGACACACACTTACACCAAGTAACACAGATATACACTGACACCAAGTAACAAAGACATGCACTGACACCCAGTAACACAGACAGACACTTACACCAAGTAACACTGACATACACTGACACCAAGTAACAAAGACATACACTGATAACCAGTAACACAGACACACACTTACACCAACTAACACAGACATACACTGACACCAAGTAACAAAGACATACACTTACACCAAGTAACACAGACATACACTGACACCAAGTAACAAAGACATACAATTACACCAAGTAACAAAGACACACACTTACACCAAGTAACAAAGACAGACACTGATACCCAGTAACACAGACACACACTTACACCAATTAACGAAGACATACACTGACACCCAGTAACACAAACAAACACACACTGACACCCAGTTTTGCAGAGAAACACTAATAAACAGTAACACAGACATACACTGACACCAAGTCACAAAGACACACACTGACACCCAGTAACAAAGACATACACTGATACAAAGTCACAAAGACATACACTGATACCCAGTAACACAGACACACACGGACACCAAGTAAAAAAGACACACACTTACACCAAGTAACACAGACAAACACTGACACCCAGTAGCACAGACACACACTTACACCAAGCAACACGGACATACACTGACACCAAGTAACAAAGACATACACTGATACCCAGTAACACAGACACACACTTACACCAAGTAACACAGACATACACTGACACCAAGTAACAAAGACAAACACTGATACCCAGGAACACAGACACATACTTACACCAAGTAACACAGACACACACTGACAGCAAGTAACAAAAACATACACTTACACCAAGTAACACAGACATACACCGACACCATGTCACAAAGACATACAATTACACCAAGTAACAAAGACACACAGTTACACCAAGTAACACAGATATACAGTGACACCAAGTAACAAAGACATGCACTGACACCCAGTAACACAGACACACACGGACACCAAGTAACAAAGCCACAAACTTACAGCAAGTAACACAGACACACACTGACACCCAGTAACACAGACACACACTTACACCAAGTAACACAGACAAACACTTACACCCAGTAACACAGACACACACTTACAAAAGGTAACACAGACATACACTGACACCAAGTAACAAAGACATACACCGATACCCAGGAAGACAGACACACACTTTCACCAAGTAACACAGACACACACTTACACCAAGTAACAAAGACATACACTAACACCAAGTAACACAGACATTCACTGACACCAAGTAAAAAAGACATACAATTAAACCAAGTAACAAAGACACACACTTACACCAAGTAACAAAGACATACACTGATACCCAATAACACAGACACACACTTACACCCAGTAACAAAGACATGCACTGATACCAATTCACAAAGACATACAATTACACCAAGTAACAAAGAGACACACTTACACCAAGTAACAAAGACAGACACTGATACCCAGTAACACAGACACACACTTACACCAATTAACAAAGACATACACTGACACGCAGTAACACAAACAAACACACAATGACACCCAGTAACACAGAGAAACACTAATAAACAGTAACAAAGACATACACTGACACCAAGGAACACAGTCACACACTGACACCCAGTAACAAAGACATACACTGATACCAAGTCACAAAGACATACACTGATACCAAGTCACAAAGACATACACTGATACCCAGTAACACAGACACACACTTACACCAAGTAACAAAGACATCCACTGACACCAAGTCACAAAGACACACACTGTCACCAGTAGCAAAGACATACAATGAGACCAAGTCACAAAGACATACACTGATACCCAGTAACACAGACACACACTTACACCAAGTCACACAGACATACACTGACACCCAGTAACACTGACACACACTTACACCCATTCACAAAGAAATACACTGACACCCAGGAACAAAGACATACACTGACACCCAGTAACACCGACACACACGGACACGAAGTAACAAAGACACTGACTTACACCAAGTAACACAGATACACACTGACACCCAGTAACACAGACACACTCTTACACCAAGTAACACAGACATACACTGACACCAAGTAACACAGACATACACTGACACCAAGTAACAAAGACATACAATTACACCAAGTAAGAAAGACACACACTTACAACAAGTAACATAGATATACACTGACACCAAGTAAAAAAGACATGCACTGACACCCAGTAACACAGACAAACACTTACACCAAGTAACACAGACATACACTGACACCAAGTAACAAAGACATACACTGATACCTAGGAACACAGACACACACTTACACCAAGTAACACAGACACACACTTACACCAAGTAACAAAGACATACACTGACACCAAGTCACAAAGACATACACTGACACCAAGTAACAAAGACATACAATTACACCAAGTAAAAAAGACACACACTTACACCAAGTAACACAGATATACACTGACACCAAGTAACAAAGACATGCACTGACACCCAGTAACACAGACACACACTTACACCAAGTAACACTGACATACACTGACACCAAGTAACAAAGACATACACTGATACCCAGTAACACAGACACACACTTACACCAACTAACACAGACATACACTGACACCAAGTAACAAAGACATACACTTACACCAAGTAACACAGACATACACTGACACCAAGTAACAAAGACATACAATTACACCAAGTAACAAAGACACACACTTACACCAAGTAACAAAGACAGACACTGATAGCCAGTAACACAGACACACACTTACACCAATTAACGAAGACATACACTGACACCCAGTAACACAAACAAACACACACTGACACCCAGTTTTACAGAGAAACACTAATAAACAGTAACACAGACATACACTGACACCAAGTCACAAAGACACACACTGACACCCAGTAACAAAGACATACACTGACACCAAGGAACAAAGACATACACTGATACCAAGTCACAAAGACATACACTGATACCCAGTAACACAGACACACACTGACACCAAGTAACAAAGACATACACTGACACCAAGTAACAAAGACATACACTTGCACAAAGTAACAAAGACAGACAATTACACCAAGTAACAAAGACAGAAAATTACACCAAGTAACAAAGACATACACTTACACCAAGTATTTTGACATACACTGACACCAAGTAACAAAGACATACACTGATACCCAGTAACACAGACACACACTTACACCAAGTAACAAAGACATACACTGCCACCAAGTCACAAAGACACACACTGACACCAGTAGCAAAGACATACAATGAGACCAAATCACAAAGACATACACTGATACCCAGTAACACAGACACACACTTACACCAAGTAACACAGACATACACTGACACCCAGTAACACTGACACACACTTACACCAAGTAACAAAGTAATACACTGACACCCAGGAACAAAGACATACACTGACACCCAGTAACACAGACACACACGGACACGAAGTAACAAAGACACAGACTTACACCAAGTAACACAGATACACACTGACACCCAGTAACACAGACACACTCTTACACCAAGTAACACAGACATACACTGTAACCAAGTAACACAGACACACACTGACACCATGTAACAAAGACATACAATTACACCAAGTAAGAAAGACACACACTTACAACAAGTAACACAGATATACACTGACACCAAGTAAAAAAGACATGCACTGACACCCAGTAACACAGACAAACACTTACACCAAGTAACACAGACATACACTTACACCAAGTAACAAAGACATACACTGATACCCAGGAACACAGACACACACTTACACCAAGTAACACAGACACACACTTACACCAAGTAACAAAGACATACACTGACACCAAGTAACAATGACATACACTGACACCAAGTAACAAAGACATACAATGACACCAAGTAACAAAGACACACACTTACACCAAGTAACACAGATATACACTGACACCAAGTAACAAAGACATGCACTGACACCCAGTAACACAGACACACACTTACACCAAGTAACACTGACATACACTGCCACCAAGTAACAAAGACATACACTGATACCCAGTAACACAGACACACACTTACACCAACTAACACAGACATACACTGACACCAAGTAACAAAGACATACACTTACACCAAGTAACACAGACATACACTGACACCAAGTAACAAAGACATACAATTACACCAAGTAACAAAGACACACACTTACACCAAGTAACAAAGACAGACACTGATACCCAGTAACACAGACACACACTTACACCAATTAACGAAGACATACACTGACACCCAGTAACACAAACAAACACACACTGACACCCAGTTTTGCAGAGAAACACTAATAAACAGTAACACAGACATACACTGACACCAAGTCACAAAGACACACACTGACACCCAGTAACAAAGACATACACTGATACAAAGTCACAAAGACATACACTGATACCCAGTAACACAGACACACACGGACACCAAGTAAAAAAGACACACACTTACACCAAGTAACACAGACAAACACTGACACCCAGTAGCACAGACACACACTTACACCAAGCAACACGGACATACACTGACACCAAGTAACAAAGACATACACTGATACCCAGTAACACAGACACACACTTGCACCAAGTAACACAGACATACACTGACACCAAGTAACAAAGACAAACACTGATACCCAGGAACACAGACACATACTTACACCAAGTAACACAGACACACACTGACAGCAAGTAACAAAAACATACACTTACACCAAGTAACACAGACATACACCGACACCATGTCACAAAGACATACAATTACACCAAGTAACAAAGACACACAGTTACACCAAGTAACACAGATATACAGTGACACCAAGTAACAAAGACATGCACTGACACCCAGTAACACAGACACACACGGACACCAAGTAACAAAGCCACAAACTTACAGCAAGTAACACAGACACACACTGACACCCAGTAACACAGACACACACTGACACCAAGTAACACAGACAAACACTGACACCCAGTAACACAGACACACACTTACAAAAGGTAACACAGACATACACTGACACCAAGTAACAAAGACATACACCGATACCCAGGAAGACAGACACACACTTTCACCAAGTAACACAGACACACACTTACACCAAGTAACAAAGACATACACTAACACCAAGTAACACAGACATTCACTGACACCAAGTAACAAAGACATACAATTAAACCAAGTAACAAAGACACACACTTACACCAAGTAACACAGATATACACTGATACCCAGTAACACAGACACACACTTACACCAATTAACAAAGACATACACTGACACCCAGTAACACAAACAAACACACACTGACACCCAGTAACACAGAGAAACACTAATAAACAGTAACAAAGACATACACTGAAACGAAGTGACACAGTCACACACTGACACCCAGTAACAAAGACATACACTGACACCAAGTAACAAAGACATACACTGATACCAAGTCACAAAGACATACATTGATACCCAGTAACACAGACACACGCTGACACCAAGTAACAAAGACATACACTGACACCAAGTAACAAAGACATACACTTGCACAAAGTAACAAAGACAGACAATTACACCAAGTAACAAAGACAGACAAATACACCAAGTAACAAAGACATACACTTACACCAAGTATTTTGACATACACTGACACCAAGTAACAAAGACATACTCTGATACTCAGTAACACAGACACACACTTACACCAAGTAACAAAGACATACACTGACACCAAGTCACAAAGACACACACTGACACCCAGTAGCAAAGACATACAATGAGACCAAGTCACAAAGACATACACTGATACCCAGTAACACAGACACACACTTACACCAAGTAACACACACATACACTTACACCCAGTAACACTGACACACACTTACACCAAGTAACAAAGAAATACACTGACACCCAGTAACAAAGACATACACTGACACCCAGTAACACAGACACACACGGACACGAAGTAACAAAGACACAGACTTACACCAAGCAACACAGATACACACTGACACCCAGTAACACAGACACACTCTTACACCAAGTAACACAGACATACACTGACACCAAGTAACAAAGACATACACTGACACCAAGTCACAAAGACACACACTGACATCCAGTAACTAAGACATACACTGATACCAAGTCACAAAGACATACATTGATACCCAGTAACACAGACACACACTGACACCAAGTAACAAAGACATACACTGACACCAAGTAACAAAGACATACACTTGCACAAAGTAACAAAGACAGACAATTACACCAAGTAACAAAGACAGACAAATACACCAAGTCACAAAGACACACACTGACACCCAGTAACAAAGTCATACACTGATACCAAGTAATAACGACATACACTAACACCAAGTAACACAGACATACACTGACACCAATTCACAAAGACATACAATTACACCAAGTAACAAAGAGACACACTTACACCAAGTAACAAAGACAGACACTGATACCCAGTAACACAGGCACACACTTACACCAATTAACGAAGACATACACTGACACGCAGTAACACAAACAAACAGACACTGACACCCAGTAACACAGAGAAACACTAATAAACAGTAACAAAGACATACACTGACACCAAGTAACACAGTCACACACTGACACCCAGTAACAAAGACATACACTGATACCAAGTCACAAAGACATACAATGAGACCAAGTCACAAAGACATACACTGATACCCAGTAACACAGACACACACTTACACCAAGTAACACAGACATACACTGACACCCAGTAACACTGACACACACTTACACCAAGTAACAAAGAAATACACTGACACCCAGGAACAAAGACATACACTGACACCCAGTAACACAGACACACACGGACACGAAGTAACAAAGACACAGACTTACACCAAGTAACACAGATACACACTGACACCCAGTAACACAGACACACTCTTACACCAAGTAACACAGACATACACTGACACCAAGTAACAAAGACAGACAATTACACCAAGTAAGAAAGACACACACTTACAACAAGTAACACAGATATACACTGACACCAAGTAAAAAAGACATGCACTGACACCCAGTAACACAGACAAACACTTACACCAAGTAACACAGACATACACTGACACCAAGTAACAAAGACATACACTGATACCCAGGAACACAGACACACACTTACACCAAGTAACACAGACACACACTTACACCAAGTAACAAAGACATACACTGACACCAAGTAACAAAGACATACAATTACACCAAGTAACAAAGACACACACTTACACCAAGTAACACAGATATACACTGACACCAAGTAACAAAGACATGCACTGACACCCAGTAACACAGACACACACTTACACCAAGTAACACTGACATACACTGACACCAAGTAACAAAGACATACACTGATACCCAGTAACACAGACACACACTTACACCAACTAACACAGACATACACTGACACCAAGTAACAAAGACATACACTTACACCAAGTAACACAGACATACACTGACACCAAGTAACAAAGACATACAATTACACCAAGTAACAAAGACACACACTTACACCAAGTAACAAAGTCAGACACTGATAGCCAGTAACACAGACACACACTTACACCAATTAACGAAGACATACACTGACACCCAGTAACACAAACAAACACACACTGACACCCAGTTTTACAGAGAAACACTAATAAACAGTAACACAGACATACACTGACACCAAGTCACAAAGACACACACTGACACCCAGTAACAAAGACATACACTGACACCAAGTAACAAAGACATACACTGATACCAAGTCACAAAGACATACACTGATACCCAGTAACACAGACACACACTGACACCAAGTAACAAAGACATACATTGACACCAAGTAACAAAGACATACACTTGCACAATGTAACAAAGACAGACAATTACACCAAGTAACAAAGACAGACAATTACACCAAGTAACAAAGACATACACTTACAGCAAGTTTATTGACATACACTGACACCAAGTAACAAACACATACACTGATACCCAGTAACACAGACACACACTTACACCAAGTAACAAAGACATACACTGACACCAAGTCACAAAGACACACACTGACACCAGTAGCAAAGACATACAATGAGACCAAGTCACAAAGACATACACTGATACCCAGTAACACAGACACACACTTACACCAAGTAACACAGACATACACTGACACCCAATAACACTGACACACACTTACAACAAGTAACAAAGAAATACACTGACACCCAGGAACAAAGACATACACTGACACCCAGTAACACAGACACACACGGACACTAAGTAACAAAGACACAGACTTACACCAAGTAACACAGATACACACTGACACCCAGTAACACAGACACACTCTTACACCAAGTAACACAGACATACACTGACACCAAGTAACACAGACATACACTGACACCAAGTAACAAAGACATACAATTACACCAAGTAAGAAAGACACACACTTACAACAAGTAACACAGATATACACTGACACCAAGTAAAAAAGACATGCATTGACACCCAGTAACACAGACAAACACTTACACCAAGTAACACAGACATACATTGACACCAAGTAACAAAGACATACACTGATACCCAGGAACACAGACACACACTTACACCAAGTAACACAGACACACACTTACACCAAGTAACAAAGACATACACTGACACCAAGTAACAAAGACATACAATTACACCAAGTAACAAAGACACACACTTGCACCAACTAACACAGACATACACTGACACCAAGTAACAAAGACATACACTTACACCAAGTAACACAGACATACACTGACACCAAGTAACAAAGACATACAATTACACCAAGTAACAAAGACACACACTTACACCAAGTAACAAAGACAGACACTGATACCCAGTAACACAGACACACACTTACACCAATTAACGAAGACATACACTGACACCCAGTAACACAAACAAACACAATCTGACACCCAGTTTTACAGAGAAACACTAATAAACAGTAACACAGGCATACACTGACACCAAGTCACAAAGACACACACTGACACCCAGTAACAAAGACATACACTGACACCAAGTAACAAAGACATACACTGATACCAAGTCACAAAGACATACACTGATACCCAGTAACACAGACACACAATGACACCAAGTAACAAAGACATACACTGACACCAAGTAACAATGACATACAATTGCACAAAGTAACAAAGACAGACAATTACACCAAGTAACAAAGACAGACAATTACACCAAGTAACAAAGACATACACTTACACCAAGTATTTTGACATACACTGACACCAAGTAACAAAGACATACACTGATACCCAGTAACACAGACACACACTTACACCAAGTTACAAAGACATACACTGACACCAAGTCACAAAGACACACACTGACACCCAGTAGCAAAGACATACAATGAGACCAAGTCACAAAGACATACACTGATACCCAGTAACACAGACACACACTTACACCAAGTAACACACACATACACTTACACCCAGTAACACTGACACACACTTACACCAAGTAACAAAGAAATACACTGACACCCAGTAACAAAGACATACACTGACACCCAGTAACACAGACACACACGGACACGAAGTAACAAAGACACAGACTTACACCAAGCAACACAGATACACACTGACACCCAGTAACACAGACGCACTCTTACACCAAGTAACACAGACATACACTGACACCAAGTAACAAAGACATACAATTACACCAAGCAACAAATACACACACTTACACCAAGTAACACAGATATACACTGACACCAAGTAAAAAAGACATGCACTGACACCCAGTAAAACAGAAACACACTTACACCAAGTAACACAGACATACACTGACACCAAGTAACAAAGACATACACTGATACCCAGGAACACAGACACACACTTACACCAAGTAACACTGACACACACTTACACCAAGTAACAAAGACATACACTGACACCAAGTAACACAGATATACACTGACACCAAGTAACAAAGACATACACTGACACCAAGTAACAAAGACATACTCTTTCACCAAGTAACAAAGACAGACAATGACACCAAGTAACAAAGACATACACTTACACCAAGTATTTTGACATACACTGACACCACGTAACAAAGACATACACTGATACCCAGTAACACAGACACACACTTACACCAAGTAACAAAGACATACACTGACACCAAGTCACAAAGACACACACTGACACCCAGTAACAAAGAGATACACTGATACCAAGTAACAACGACATACACTAACACCAAGTAACACAGACATACACTGACACCAATTCACAAAGACATACAATTACACCAAGTAACAAAGAGACACACTTACACCAAGTAACAAAGACAGACACTGATACCCAGTAACACAGACACACACTTACACCAATTAACAAAGACATGCACTGACACGCAGTAACACAAACAAACACACACTGACACCCAGTTTTACAGAGAAACACTAATAAACAGTAACACAGGCATACACTGACACCAAGTCACAAAGACACACACTGACACCCAGTAACAAAGACATACACTGACACCAAGTAACAAAGACATACACTGATACCAAGTCACAAAGACATACACTGATACCCAGTAACACAGACACACAATGACACCAAGTAACAAAGACATACACTGACACCAAGTAACAATGACATACACTTGCACAAAGTAACAAAGACAGACAATTACACCAAGTAACAAAGACAGACAATTACACCAAGTAACAAAGACATACACTTACACCAAGTATTTTGACATACACTGACACCAAGTAACAAAGACATACACTGATACCCAGTAACACAGACACACACTTACACCAAGTTACAAAGACATACACTGACACCAAGTCACAAAGACACACACTGACACCCAGTAGCAAAGACATACAATGAGACCAAGTCACAAAGACATACACTGATACCCAGTAACACAGACACACACTTACACCAAGTAACACACACATACACTTACACCCAGTAACACTGACACACACTTACACCAAGTAACAAAGAAATACACTGACACCCAGTAACAAAGACATACACTGACACCCAGTAACACAGACACACACGGACACGAAGTAACAAAGACACAGACTTACACCAAGCAACACAGATACACACTGACACCCAGTAACACAGACGCACTCTTACAACAAGTAACACAGACATACACTGACACCAAGTAACAAAGACATACAATTACACCAAGCAACAAATACACACACTTACACCAAGTAACACAGATATACACTGACACCAAGTAAAAAAGACATGCACTGACACCCAGTAAAACAGAAACACACTTACACCAAGTAACACAGACATACACTGACACCAAGTAACAAAGACATACACTGATACCCAGGAACACAGACACACACTTACACCAAGTAACACTGACACACACTTACACCAAGTAACAAAGACATACACTGACACCAAGTAACACAGATATACACTGACACCAAGTAACAAAGACATACACTGACACCAAGTAACAAAGACATACTCTTTCACCAAGTAACAAAGACAGACAATGACACCAAGTATTTTGACATACACTGACACCACGTAACAAAGACATACACTGATACCCAGTAACACAGACACACACTTACACCAAGTAACAAAGACATACACTGACACCAAGTCACAAAGACACACACTGACACCCAGTAACAAAGACATACACTGATACCAAGTAACAACGACATACACTAACACCAAGTAACACAGACATACACTGACACCAATTCACAAAGACATACAATTACACCAAGTAACAAAGAGACACACTTACACCAAGTAACAAAGACAGACACTGATACCCAGTAACACAGACACACACTTACACCAATTAACAAAGACATGCACTGACACGCAGTAACACAAACAAACACACACTGACACCCAGTAACACAGAGAAACACTAATAAACAGTAACAAAGACATACACTGACACCAAGGAACACAGTCACACACTGACACCCAGTAACAAAGACATACACTGATACCAAGTCACAAAGACATACACTGATACCAAGTCACAAAGACATACACTGATACCCAGTAACACAGACACACACTTACACCAAGTAACAAAGACATACACTGACACCAAGTCACAAAGACACACACTGTCACCAGTAGCAAAGACATACAATGAGACCAAGTCACAAAGACATACACTGATACCCAGTAACACAGACACACACTTACACCAAGTAACACAGACATACACTGACACCCAGTAACACTGACACACACTTACACCAAGTAACAAAGAAATACACTGACACCCAGGAACAAAGACATACACTGACACCCAGTAACACCGACACACACGGACACGAAGTAACAAAGACACAGACTTACACCAAGTAACACAGATACACACTGACACCCAGTAACACAGACACACTCTTACACCAAGTAACACAGACAAATACTGACACCAAGTAACACAGACATACACTGACACCAAGTAACAAAGACATACAATTACACCAAGTAAGAAAGACACACACTTACACCAAGTAACACAGATATACACTGACACCAAGTAACAAAGACATGCACTGACACCCAGTAACACAGACACACACTTACACCAAGTAACACTGACATACACTGACACCAAGTAACAAAGACATACACTGATACCCAGTAACACAGACACACACTTACACCAACTAACACAGACATACACTGACGCCAAGTAACAAAGACATACACTTACACCAAGTAACACAGACATACACTGACACCAAGTAACAAAGACATACAATTACACCAAGTAACAAAGACACACACTTACACCAAGTAACAAAGACAGACACTGATCGCCAGTAACACAGACACACACTTACACCAATTAACGAAGACATACACTGACACCCAGTAACACAAACAAACACACACTGACACCCAGTTTTACAGAGAAACACTAATAAACAGTAACACAGACATACACTGACACCAAGTCACAAAGACACACACTGACACCCAGTAACAAAGACATACACTGACACCAAGTAACAAAGACATACACTGATACCAAGTCACAAAGACATACACTGATACCCAGTAACACAGACACACACTGACACCAAGTAACAAAGACAGACACTGACACCAAGTAACAAAGACATACACTTGCACAAAGTAACAAAGACAGACAATTACACCAAGTAACAAAGACAGACAATTACACCAAGTAACAAAGACATACACTTACACCAAGTATTTTGACATACACTGACACCAAGTAACAAAGACATACACTGATACCCAGTAACACAGACACACACTTACACCAAGTAACAAAGACATACACTGACACCAAGTCACAAAGAAACACACTGACACCAGTAGCAAAGACATACAATGAGACCATATCAAAAAGACATACACTGATACCCAGTAACACAGACACACACTTACACCAAGTAACACAGACATACACTGACACCCAGTAACACTGACACACACTTACACCAAGTAACAAAGAAATACACTGACACCCAGGAACAAAGACATACACTGACACCCAGTAACACAGACACACACGGACACGAAGTAACAAAGACACAGACTTACACCAAGTAACACAGATACACACTGACACCCAGTAACACAGACACACTCTTACACCAAGTAACACAGACATACACTGACACCAAGTAACACAGACACACACTGACACCAAGTAACAAAGACATACAATTACACCAAGTAAGAAAGACACACACTTACAACAAGTAACACAGATATACACTGACACCAAGTAAAAAAGACATGCACTGACACCCAGTAACACAGACAAACACTTACACCAATTAACACAGACATACACTGACACCAAGTAACAAAGACATACACTGATACCCAGGAACACAGACACACACTTACACCAAGTAACACAGACACACACTTACACCAAGTAACAAAGACATACACTGACACCAAGTAACAAAGACATACAATTACACCAAGTAACAAAGACACACACTTACACCAAGTAACACAGATATACACTGACACCAAGTAACAAAGACATGCACTGACACCCAGTAACACAGACAAACACTTACACCAAGTAACACTGACATACACTGACACCAAGTAACAAAGACATACACTGATACCCAGTAACACAGACACACACTTACACCAACTAACACAGACATACACTGACACCAAGTAACAAAGACATACACTTACACCAAGTAACACAGACATACACTGACACCAAGTAACAAAGACATACAATTACAACAAGTAACACAGACAAACACTGACACCAAGTAACAAAGACATACAATTACACCAAGTAAGAAAGACACACACTTGCAACAAGTAACACAGATATACACTGACACCAACTAAAAAAGACATGCACTGACACCCAGTAACACAGACAAACACTTACACCAAGTAACACAGACATACACTGACACCAAGTAACAAAGACATACACTGATACCCAGGAACACAGACACACACTTACACCAAGTAACACAGACACACACTTACACCAAGTAACAAAGACATACACTGACACCAAGTAACAAAGACATACACTGACACCAAGTAACAAAGACACACACTTACACCAAGTAACACAGATATACACTGACACCAAGTAACAAAGACATGCACTGACACCCAGTAACACAGACACACACTTACACCAAGTAACACTGACATACACTGACACCAAGTAACAAAGACATACACTGATACCCAGTAACACAGACACACGCTTACAACAACTAACACAGACATACACTGACACCAAGTAACAAAGACATACACTTACAGCAAGTAACACAGACATACACTGACACCAAGTAACAAAGACATACAATTACACCAAGTAACAAAGACACACACTTACACCAAGTAACAAAGACAGACACTGATACCCAGTAACACAGACACACACTTACACCAATTAACGAAGACATACACTGACACCCAGTAACACAAACAAACACACACTGACACCCAGTTTTACAGAGAAACACTAATAAACAGTAACACAGACATACACTGACACCAAGTCACAAAGACACACACTGACACCCAGTAACAAAGACATACACTGACACCAAGTAACAAAGACATATACTGATACCAAGTCACAAAGACATACACTGATACCCAGTAACACAGACACACACTGACACCAAGTAACAAAGACAGACACTGACACCAAGTAACAAAGACATACACTTGCACAAAGTAACAAAGACAGACAATGACACCAAGTAACAAAGACAGACACTTGCACCAAGTAACAGAGACATACACTTACTCCAAGTATTTTGACATACACTGACACCAAGTAACAAAGACATACACTGATACCCAGTAACACAGACACACACTTACACCAAGTAACAAAGACATACACTGACACCAAGTCACAAAGACACACACTGACACCCAGTAGCAAAGACATACAATGAGACCAAGTCACAAAGACATACACTGATACCCAGTAACACAGACACACACTTACACCAAATAACAAAGACATAAACTGACACCAAGTCACAAAGACACACACTGACACCTGTAGCAAAGACATACAATGAGACCAAGTCACAAAGACATACACTGATACCCAGTAACACAGACACACACTTACACCAAGTAACACAGACATACACTGACACCCAGTAACACTGACACACACTTACACCAAGTAACAAAGAAATACACTGACACCCAGGAACAAAGACAAACACTGACACCCAGTAACACTGACACACACGGACACGAAGTAACAAAGACACAGCCTTACACCAAGTAACACAGATACACACTGACACCCAGTAACACAGACACACTCTTACACCAAGTAACACAGACATACACTGACACCAAGTAACACAGACATACACTGACACCAAGTAACGAAGACATTCAATTACACCAAGTAAGAAAGACACACACTTACAACAAGTAACATAGATATACACTGACACCAAGTAAAAAAGACATGCACTGACACCAAGTAACAAAGACATACACTGACACCAAGTAACAAAGACATTCAATTACACCAAGTAACAAAGACACACACTTACACCAAGTAACACAGATATACACTGACACCAAGTAACAAAGTCATGCACTGACACCCAGTAACACAGACACACACTTACACCAAGTAACACTGACATACACTGACACCAAGTAACAAAGACATACACTGATACCCAATAACACAGACACACACTTACACCCAGTAACAAAGACATGCACTGATACCAATTCACAAAGACATACAATTACACCAAGTAACAAAGAGACACACTTACACCAAGTAACAAAGACAGACACTGATACCCAGTAACACAGACACACACTTACACCAATTAACAAAGACATACACTGACACGCAGTAACACAAACAAACACGCACTGACACCCAGTAACACAGAGAAACACTAATAAACAGTAACAAAGACATACACTGACACCAAGGAACACAGTCACACACTGACACCCAGTAACAAAGACATACACTGATACCAAGTCACAAAGACATACACTGATACCAAGTCACAAAGACATACACTGATACCCAGTAACACAGACACACACTTACACCAAGTAACAAAGACATCCACTGACACCAAGTCACAAAGACACACACTGTCACCAGTAGCAAAGACATACAATGAGACCAAGTCACAAAGACATACACTGATACCCAGTAACACAGACACACACTTACACCAAGTCACACAGACATACACTGACACCCAGTAACACTGACACACACTTACACCAAGTCACAAAGAAATACACTGACACCCAGGAACAAAGACATACACTGACACCCAGTAACACCGACACACACGGACACGAAGTAACAAAGACACAGACTTACACCAAGTAACACAGATACACACTGACACCCAGTAACACAGACACACTCTTACACCAAGTAACACAGACATACACTGACACCAAGTAACACAGACATACACTGACACCAAGTAACAAAGAAATACAATTACACCAAGTAAGAAAGACACACACTTACAACAAGTAACATAGATATACACTGACACCAAGTAAAAAAGACATGCACTGACACCCAGTAACACAGACAAACACTTACACCAAGTAACACAGACATACACTGACACCAAGTAACAAAGACATACACTGATACCCAGGAACACAGACACACACTTACACCAAGTAACACAGACACACACTTACACCAAGTAACAAAGACATACACTGACACCAAGTAACAAAGACATACACTGACACCAAGTAACAAAGACATACAATTACACCAAGTAAAAAAGACACACACTTACACCAAGTAACACAGATATACACTGACACCAAGTAACAAAGACATGCACTGACACCCAGTAACACAGACACACACTTACACCAAGTAACACAGACATACAATGACACCAAGTAACAAAGACATACACTTACACCAAGTAACACAGACATACACTGACACCAAGTAACGACATACAATTACACCAAGTAACAAAGACACACACTTACACCAAGTAACAAAGACAGACACTGATACCCAGTAACACAGACACACACTGACACCAAGTAACAAAGACATACACTGACACCAAGTAACAAAGACATACACTTGCACAAAGTAACAAAGACAGACAATTACACCAAGTAACAAAGACAGACAATTGCACCAAGTAACAGAGACATACACTTACTCCAAGTATTTTGACATACACTGACACCAAGTAACAAAGACATACACTGATCCCCAGTAACACAGACACACACTTACACCAAGTAACAAAGACATACACTGACACCAAGTCACAAAGACACACACTGACACCCAGTAGCAAAGACATACAATGAGACCAAGTCACAAAGACATACACTGATACCCAGTAACACAGACACACACTTACACCAAATAACAAAGACATAAACTGACACCAAGTCACAAAGACACACACTGACACCTGTAGCAAAGACATACAATGAGACCAAGTCACAAAGACATACACTGATACCCAGTAACACAGACACACACTTACACCAAGTAACACAGACATACACTGACACCCAGTAACACTGACACACACTTACACCAAGTAACAAAGAAATACACTGACACCCAGGAACAAAGACAAACACTGACACCCAGTAACACAGACACACACGGACACGAAGTAACAAAGACACAGCCTTACACCAAGTAACACAGATACACACTGACACCCAGTAACACAGACACACTCTTACACCAAGTAACACAGACATACACTGACACCAAGTAACACAGACATACACTGACACCAAGTAACAAAGACATACAATTACACCAAGTAAGAAAGACACACACTTACAACAAGTAACACAGATATACACTGACACCAAGTAAAAAAGACATGCACTGACACCCAGTAACACAGACAAACACTTACACCAAGTAACACAGACATACACTGACACCAAGTAACAAAGACATACACTGATACCCAGGAACACAGACACACACTTACACCAAGTAACACAGACACACACTTACACCAAGTAACAAAGACATACACTGACACCAAGTAACAAAGACATACAATTACACCAAGTAACAAAGACACACACTTACACCAAGTAACACAGATATACACTGACACCAAGTAACAAAGACATGCACTGACACCCAGTAACACAGACACACACTTACACCAAGTAACACTGACATACACTGACACCAAGTAACAAAGACATACACTGATACCCAATAACACAGACACACACTTACACCCAGTAACAAAGACATGCACTGATACCAATTCACAAAGACATACAATTACACCAAGTAACAAAGAGACACACTTACACCAAGTTACAAAGACAGACACTGATACCCAGTAACACAGACACACACTTTCACCAATTAACAAAGACATACACTGACACGCAGTAACACAAACAAACACACACTGACACCCAGTAACACAGAGAAACACTAATAAACAGTAACAAAGACATACAATTACACCAAGTAACAAAGACACACACTTACACCAAGTAACAAAGACAGACACTGATACCCAGTAACACAGACACACACTGACACCAAGTAACAAAGACATACACTGACACCAAGTAACAAAGACATACACTTGCACAAAGTAACAAAGACAGACAATTACACCAAGTAACAAAGACAGACAATTGCACCAAGTAACAGAGACATACACTTACTCCAAGTATTTTGACATACACTGACACCAAGTAACAAAGACATACACTGATACCCAGTAACACAGACACACACTTACACCAAGTAACAAAGACATACACTGACACCAAGTCACAAAGACACACACTGACACCCAGTAGCAAAGACATACAATGAGACCAAGTCACAAAGACATACACTGATACCCAGTAACACAGACACACACTTACACCAAATAACAAAGACATAAACTGACACCAAGTCACAAAGACACACACTGACACCTGTAGCAAAGACATACAATGAGACCAAGTCACAAAGACATACACTGATACCCAGTAACACAGACACACACTTACACCAAGTAACACAGACATACACTGACACCCAGTAACACTGACACACACTTACACCAAGTAACAAAGAAATACACTGACACCCAGGAACAAAGACAAACACTGACACCCAGTAACACAGACACACACGGACACGAAGTAACAAAGACACAGCCTTACACCAAGTAACACAGATACACACTGACACCCAGTAACACAGACACACTCTTACACCAAGTAACACAGACATACACTGACACCAAGTAACACAGACATACACTGACACCAAGTAACAAAGACATACAATTACACCAAGTAAGAAAGACACACACTTACAACAAGTAACACAGATATACACTGACACCAAGTAAAAAAGACATGCACTGACACCCAGTAACACAGACAAACACTTACACCAAGTAACACAGACATACACTGACACCAAGTAACAAAGACATACACTGATACCCAGGAACACAGACACACACTTACACCAAGTAACACAGACACACACTTACACCAAGTAACAAAGACATACACTGACACCAAGTAACAAAGACATACAATTACACCAAGTAACAAAGACACACACTTACACCAAGTAACACAGATATACACTGACACCAAGTAACAAAGACATGCACTGACACCCAGTAACACAGACACACACTTACACCAAGTAACACTGACATACACTGACACCAAGTAACAAAGACATACACTGATACCCAATAACACAGACACACACTTACACCCAGTAACAAAGACATGCACTGATACCAATTCACAAAGACATACAATTACACCAAGTAACAAAGAGACACACTTACACCAAGTAACAAAGACAGACACTGATACCCAGTAACACAGACACACACTTTCACCAATTAACAAAGACATACACTGACACGCAGTAACACAAACAAACACACACTGACACCCAGTAACACAGAGAAACACTAATAAACAGTAACAAAGACATACACTGACACCAAGGAACACAGTCACACACTGACACCCAGTAACAAAGACATACACTGATACCAAGTCACAAAGACATACACTGATACCAAGTCACAAAGACATACACTGATACCCAGTAACACAGACACACACTTACACCAAGTAACAAAGACATCCACTGACACCAAGTCACAAAGACACACACTGTCACCAGTAGCAAAGACATACAATGAGACCAAGTCACAAAGACATACACTGATACCCAGTAACACAGACACACACTTACACCAAGTCACACAGACATACACTGACACCCAGTAACACTGACACACACTTACACGAAGTCACAAAGAAATACACTGACACCCAGGAACAAAGACATACACTGACACCCAGTAACACCGACACACACGGACACGAAGTAACAAAGACACAGACTTACACCAAGTAACACAGATACACACTGACACCCAGTAACACAGACACACTCTTACACCAAGTAACACAGACATACACTGACACCAAGTAACACAGACATACACTGACACCAAGTAACAAAGACATACAATTACACCAAGTAAGAAAGACACACACTTACAACAAGTAACATAGATATACACTGACACCAAGTAAAAAAGACATGCACTGACACCCAGTAACACAGACAAACACTTACACCAAGTAACACAGACATACACTGACACCAAGTAACAAAGACATACACTGATACCCAGGAACACAGACACACACTTACACCAAGTAACACAGACACACACTTACACCAAGTAACAAAGACATACACTGACACCAAGTAACAAAGACATACACTGACACCAAGTAACAAAGACATACAATTACACCAAGTAAAAAAGACACACACTTACACCAAGTAACACAGATATACACTGACACCAAGTAACAAAGACATGCACTGACACCCAGTAACACAGACACACACTTACACCAAGTAACACTGACATACACTGACACCAAGTAACAAAGACATACACTGATACCCAGTAACACAGACACACACTTACACCAACTAACACAGACATACACTGACACCAAGTAACAAAGACATACACTTACACCAAGTAACACAGACATACACTGACACCAAGTAACAAAGACATACAATTACACCAAGTAACAAAGACACACACTTACACCAAGTAACAAAGACAGACACTGATACCCAGTAACACAGACACACACTGACACCAAGTAACAAAGACATACACTGACACCAAGTAACAAAGACATACACTTGCACAAAGTAACAAAGACAGACAATTACACCAAGTAACAAAGACAGACAATTGCACCAAGTAACAGAGACATACACTTACTCCAAGTATTTTGACATACACTGACACCAAGTAACAAAGACATACACTGATACCCAGTAACACAGACACACACTTACACCAAGTAACAAAGACATACACTGACACCAAGTCACAAAGACACACACTGACACCCAGTAGCAAAGACATACAATGAGACCAAGTCACAAAGACATACACTGATACCCAGGAACACAGACACACACTTACACCAAATAACAAAGACATAAACTGACACCAAGTCACAAAGACACACACTGACACCTGTAGCAAAGACATACAATGAGACCAAGTCACAAAGACATACACTGATACCCAGTAACACAGACACACACTTACACCAAGTAACACAGACATACACTGACACCCAGTAACACTGACACACACTTACACCAAGTAACAAAGAAATACACTGACACCCAGGAACAAAGACAAACACTGACACCCAGTAACACAGACACACACGGACACGAAGTAACAAAGACACAGCCTTACACCAAGTAACACAGATACACACTGACACCCAGTAACACAGACACACTCTTACACCAAGTAACACAGACATACACTGACACCAAGTAACACAGACATACACTGACACCAAGTAACAAAGACATACAATTACACCAAGTAAGAAAGACACACACTTACAACAAGTAACACAGATATACACTGACACCAAGTAAAAAAGACATGCACTGACACCCAGTAACACAGACAAACACTTACACCAAGTAACAAAGACATACACTGATACCCAGGAACACAGACACACACTTACACCAAGTAACACAGACACACACTTACACCAAGTAACAAAGACATACACTGACACCAAGTAACAAAGACATACAATTACACCAAGTAACAAAGACACACACTTACACCAAGTAACACAGATATACACTGACACCAAGTAACAAAGACATGCACTGACACCCAGTAACACAGACACACACTTACACCAAGTAACACTGACATACACTGACACCAAGTAACAAAGACATACACTGATACCCAATAACACAGACACACACTTACACCCAGTAACAAAGACATGCACTGATACCAATTCACAAAGACATACAATTACACCAAGTAACAAAGAGACACACTTACACCAAGTAACAAAGACAGACACTGATACCCAGTAACACAGACACACACTTTCACCAATTAACAAAGACATACACTGACACGCAGTAACACAAACAAACACACACTGACACCCAGTAACACAGAGAAACACTAATAAACAGTAACAAAGACATACACTGACACCAAGGAACACAGTCACACACTGACACCCAGTAACAAAGACATACACTGATACCAAGTCACAAAGACATACACTGATACCAAGTCACAAAGACATACACTGATACCCAGTAACACAGACACACACTTACACCAAGTAACAAAGACATCCACTGACACCAAGTCACAAAGACACACACTGTCACCAGTAGCAAAGACATACAATGAGACCAAGTCACAAAGACGTACACTGATACCCAGTAACACAGACACACACTTACACCAAGTCACACAGACATACACTGACACCCAGTAACACTGACACACACTTACACCAAGTCACAAAGAAATACACTGACACCCAGGAACAAAGACATACACTGACACCCAGTAACACCGACACACACGGACACGAAGTAACAAAGACACAGACTTACACCAAGTAACACAGATACACACTGACACCCAGTAACACAGACACACTCTTACACCAAGTAACACAGACATACACTGACACCAAGTAACACAGACATACACTGACACCAAGTAACAAAGACATACAATTACACCAAGTAAGAAAGACACACACTTACAACAAGTAACATAGATATACACTGACACCAAGTAAAAAAGACATGCACTGACACCCAGTAACACAGACAAACACTTACACCAAGTAACACAGACATACACTGACACCAAGTAACAAAGACATACACTGATACCCAGGAACACAGACACACACTTACACCAAGTAACACAGACACACACTTACACCAAGTAACAAAGACATACACTGACACCAAGTAACAAAGACATACACTGACACCAAGTAACAAAGACATACAATTACACCAAGTAAAAAAGACACACACTTACACCAAGTAACACAGATATACACTGACACCAAGTAACAAAGACATGCACTGACACCCAGTAACACAGACACACACTTACACCAAGTAACACTGACATACACTGACACCAAGTAACAAAGACATACACTGATACCCAGTAACACAGACACACACTTACACCAACTAACACAGACATACACTGACACCAAGTAACAAAGACATACACTTACACCAAGTAACACAGACATACACTGACACCAAGTAACAAAGACATACAATTACACCAAGTAACAAAGACACACACTTACACCAAGTAACAAAGACAGACACTGATAGCCAGTAACACAGACACACACTTACACCAATTAACGAAGACATACACTGACACCCAGTAACACAAACAAACACACACTGACACCCAGTTTTACAGAGAAACACTAATAAACAGTAACACAGACATACACTGACACCAAGTCACAAAGACACACACTGACACCCAGTAACAAAGACATACACTGACACCAAGTAACAAAGACATACACTGATACCAAGTCACAAAGACATACACTGATACCCAGTAACACAGACACACACTGACACCAAGTAACAAAGACATACACTGACACCAAGTAACAAAGACATACACTTGCACAAAGTAACAAAGACAGACAATTACACCAAGTAACAAAGACAGAAAATTACACCAAGTAACAAAGACATACTCTTACACCAAGTATTTTGACATACACTGACACCAAGTAACAAAGACATACACTGATACCCAGTAACACAGACACACACTTACACCAAGTAACAAAGACATACACTGACACCAAGTCACAAAGACACACACTGACACCAGTAGCAAAGACATACAATGAGACCAAATCACAAAGACATACACTGATACCCAGTAACACAGACACACACTTACACCAAGTAACACAGACATACACTGACACCCAGTAACACTGACACACACTTACACCAAGTAACAAAGAAATACACTGACACCCAGGAACAAAGACATACACTGACACCCAGTAACACAGACACACACGGACACGAAGTAACAAAGACACAGACTTACACCAAGTAACACAGATACACACTGACACCCAGTAACACAGACACACTCTTACACCAAGTAACACAGACATACACTGACACCAAGTAACACAGACACACACTGACACCATGTAACAAAGACATACAATTACACCAAGTAAGAAAGACACACACTTACAACAAGTAACACAGATATACACTGACACCAAGTAAAAAAGACATGCACTGACACCCAGTAACACAGACAAACACTTACACCAAGTAACACAGACATACACTGACACCAAGTAACAAAGACATACACTGATACCCAGGAACACAGACACACACTTACACCAAGTAACACAGACACACACTTACACCAAGTAACAAAGACATACACTGACACCAAGTAACAATGACATACACTGACACCAAGTAACAAAGACATACAATGAGACCAAGTAACAAAGACACACACTTACACCAAGTAACACAGATATACACTGACACCAAGTAACAAAGACATGCACTGACACCCAGTAACACAGACACACACTTACACCAAGTAACACTGACATACACTGACACCAAGTAACAAAGACATACACTGATACCCAGTAACACAGACACACACTTACACCAACTAACACAGACATACACTGACACCAAGTAACAAAGACATACACTTACACCAAGTAACACAGACATACACTGACACCAAGTAACAAAGACATACAATTACACCAAGTAACAAAGACACACACTTACACCAAGTAACAAAGACAGACACTGATACCCAGTAACACAGACACACACTTACACCAATTAACGAAGACATACACTGACACCCAGTAACACAAACAAACACACACTGACACCCAGTTTTACAGAGAAACACTAATAAACAGTAACACAGACATACACTGACACCAAGTCACAAAGACACACACTGACACCCAGTAACAAAGACATACACTGACACCAAGTAACAAAGACATACACTGATACCAAGTCACAAAGACATACACTGATACCCAGTAACACAGACACACACTGACACCAAGTAAGAAAGACATACACTGACACCAAGTAACAAAGACATACACTTGCACAAAGTAACAAAGACAGACAATTACACCAAGTAACAAAGACAGACAATTACACCAAGTAACAAAGACATACACTTACACCGAGTATTTTGACATACACTGACACCAAGTAACAAAGACATACACTGATACCCAGTAACACAGACACACACTTACACCAAGTAACAAAGACATACACTGACACCAAGTCACAAAGACACACACTGACACCCAGTAGAAAAGACATACAATGAGACCAAGTCACAAAGACATACACTGATACCCAGTAACACAGACACACATTTACACCAAATAACAAAGACATACACTGACACCAAGTCACAAAGACACACACTGACACCTGTAGCAAAGACATACAATGAGACCAAGTCACAAAGACATACACTGATACCCAGTAACACAGACACACACTTACACCAAGTAACACAGACATACACTGACACCCAGTAACACTGACACACACTTACACCAAGTAACAAAGAAATACACTGACACCCAGGAACAAAGACATACACTGACACCCAGTAACACAGACACACACGGACACGAAGTAACAAAGACACAGACTTACACCAAGTAACACAGATACACACTGACACCCAGTAACACAGACACACTCTTACACCAAGTAACACAGACATACACTGACACCAAGTAACACAGACATACACTGACACCAAGTAACAAAGACATACAATTACACCAAGTAAGAAAGACACACACTTACAACAAGTAACACAGGTATACACTGACACCAAGTAAAAAAGACATGCACTGACACCCAGTAACACAGACAAACACTTACACCAAGTAACACAGACAAACACTGACACGAAGTAACAAAGACATACACTGATACCCAGGAACACAGACACACAGTTACACCAAGTAACACAGACACACACTTACACCAAGTAACAAAGACATACACTGACACCAAGTAACAAAGACATACAATTACACCAAGTAACAAAGACACACACTTACACCAAGTAACACAGATAGACACTGACACCAAGTAACAAAGATATGCACTGACACCCAGTAACACAGACACACACTTACACCAAGTAACACTGACATACACTGACACCAAGTAACAAAGACATACACTGATACCCAGTAACACAGACACACACTTACACCAACTAACACAGACATACACTGACACCAAGTAACAAAGACATACACTTACACCAAGTAACACAGACATACACTGACACCAAGTAACAAAGACATACAATTACACCAAGTCACAAAGACACACACTTACACCAAGTAACAAAGACAGACACTGATACCCAGTAACACAGACACACACTTACACCAATTAACGAAGACATACACTGACACCCAGTAACACAAACAAACACACACTGACACCCAGTTTTACAGAGAAACACTAATAAACAGTAACACAGACATACACTGACACCAAGTCACAAAGACACACACTGACAACCAGTAACAAATACATACACTGACACCAAGTAACAAAGACATACACTGATACCAAGTCACAAAGACATACACTGATACCCAGTAACACAGACACACACTGACAGTAAGTAACAAAGACATACACTGACACCAAGTAACAAAGACATACACTTGCACAAAGTAACAAAGACAGACAATAACACCAAGTAACAAAGACAGACAATTACACCAAGTAACAAAGACATACACTTACACCAATTATTTTGACATACACTGACACCAAGTAACAAAGACATACACTGATACCCAGTAACACAGACACACACTTACACCAAGTAACAAAGACATACACTGACACCAAGTCACAAAGACACACACTGACACCCAGTAGCAAAGACATACAATGAGACCAAGTCACAAAGACATACACTGATACCCAGTAACACAGACACACACTTACACCAAGTAACACACACATACACTTACACCCAGTAACACTGACACACACTTACACCAAGTAACAAAGAAATACACTGACACCCAGTAACAAAGACATACACTGACACCCAGTAACACAGACACACACGGACACGAAGTAACAACGACACAGACTTACACCAAGCAACACAGATACACACTGACACCCAGTAACACAGACACACTCTTACACCAAGTAACACAGACATACACTGACACCAAGTAACAAAGACATACAATTACACCAAGCAACAAAGACACACACTTACACCAAGTAACACAGATATACACTGACACCAAGTAAAAAAGACATGCACTGACACCCAGTAACACAGACACACACTTACACCAAGTAACACAGACATACACTGACACCAAGTAACAAAGACATACTCTGATACCCAGGAACACAGACACACACTTACACCAAGTAACACTGACACACACTTACACCAAGTAACAAAGACATACACTGACACCAAGTAACAAAGACATACAATTACACCAAGTAACAAAGACACACACTTACACCAAGTAACACAGATATACACTGACACCAAGTAACAAAGACATGCACTGTCACCCAGTAACACAGACACACACTTACACCAAGTAACACAGACATACACTGACACCAAGTAACAAAGACATACACTGATACCCAGTAACACAGACACACTTACACCAACTAACACAGACACACACTTACACCAAGTAACAAAGACATACACTTACACCAAGTAATACAGACATACACTGACACCAAGTAACAAAGACATACAATTACACCAAGTAACAAAGACACACACTTACACCAAGTAACAAAGACAGACACTGATACCCAGTAACACAGACACACACTTACACCAAGTAACAAATACATACACTGACTTCCAGTAACACAAACAAACACACACTGACACCCAGTAACACAGAGAAACACTAATAAACAGTAACACAGACATACACTGACACCAATTCACAAATACACACACTGAAACCCAGTAACAAAGACAAACACTGACACCAAGTCACAAAGAAATACACTGATACCAAGTCACAAAGACATACACTGATACCCAGTAACACAGACACACACTGACACCCAGTAACAAAGACATGCACTGATACCAAGTCACAAAGACATACACTGATACCCAGTAACACAGAGACACACTGACACCAAGTAACACAGACATACACTGACACCAATTAACAAAGACATACACTGACACCAAGTAACAAAGACATACACTTACACCAAGTAACAAAGACAGACAATGACACCAAGTAACAAAGACATACACTTACACCAAGTATTTTGACATACACTGACACCACGTAACAAAGACATACACTGATACCCAGTAACACAGACACACACTTACACCAAGTAACAAAGACATACACTGACACCAAATCACAAAGACACACACTTACACCCAGTAACAAAGACATACACTGATACCAAGTAACAACGACATACACTAACACCAAGTAACACAGACGTACACTGACACCAATTCACAAAGACATACAATTACACCAAGTAACAAAGAGACACACTTACACCAAGTAACAAAGACAGACACTGATACCCAGTAACACAGGCACACACTTACACCAATTAACGAAGACATACACTGACACGCAGTAACACAAACAAACACACACTGACACCCAGTAACACAGAGAAACACTAATAAACAGTAACAAAGACATACACTGACACCAAGTAACACAGTCACACACTGCACCCAGTAACAAAGACATACACTGATACCAAGTCACAAAGACATACACTGATACCAAGTCACAAAGACATACACTGATACCCAGTAACACAGACACACACTTACACCAAGTAACAAAGACATACACTGACACCAAGTCACAAAGACACACACTGACACCAGTAGCAAAGACATACAATGAGACCAAGTCACAAAGACATACACTGATACCCAGTAACACAGACACACACTTACACCAAGTAACACAGACATACACTGACACCCAGTAACACTGACACACACTTACACCAAGTAACAAAGAAATACACTGACACCCAGGGACAAAGACATACACTGACACCCAGTAACACAGACACACACGGACACGAAGTAACAAAGACACAGACTTACACCAAGTAACACAGATACACACTGACACCCAGTAACACAGACACACTCTTACACCAAGTAACACAGACATACACTGACACCAAGAAACACAGACATACACTGACACCAAGTAACAAAGACATACAATTACACCAAGTAAGAAAGACACACACTTACAACAAGTAACACAGATATACACTGACACCAAGTAAAAAAGACATGCACTGACACCCAGTAACACAGACAAACACTTACACCAAGTAACACAGACATACACTGACACCAAGTAACAAAGACATACACTGATACCCAGGAACACAGACACACACTTACACCAAGTAACACAGACACACACTTACACCAAGTAACAAAGACATACACTGACACCAAGTAACAAAGACATACACTGACACCAAGTAACAAAGACATACAATTACACCAAGTAACACAGACACAAACTTACACCAAGTAACAAAGACAGACACTGATACCCAGTAACACAGACACACACTTACACCAAGTAACAAATACATACACTGACACCCAGTAACACAAACAAACACACACTGACACCCAGTAACACAGAGAAACACTAATAAACAGTAACAAAGACATACACTGACACCAAGTAACACAGAGACACACTGACACCAAGTAACACAGACATACACTGACACCAATTAACAAAGACATACACTGACACCAAGTAACAAAGACATACACTTACACCAAGTAACAAAGACAGACAATGACACCAAGTAACAAAGACATACACTTACACCAAGTATTTTGACATACACTGACACCACGTAACAAAGACATACACTGATACCCAGTAACACAGACACACACTTACACCAAGTAACAAAGACATACACTGACACCAAATCACAAAGACACACACTTACACCCAGTAACAAAGACATACACTGATACCAAGTAACAACGACATACACTAACACCAAGTAACACAGACGTACACTGACACCAATTCACAAAGACATACAATTACACCAAGTAACAAAGAGACACACTTACACCAAGTAACAAAGACAGACACTGATACCCAGTAACACAGGCACACACTTACACCAATTAACGAAGACATACACTGACACGCAGTAACACAAACAAACACACACTGACACCCAGTAACACAGAGAAACACTAATAAACAGTAACAAAGACATACACTGACACCAAGTAACACAGTCACACACTGCACCCAGTAACAAAGACATACACTGATACCAAGTCACAAAGACATACACTGATACCAAGTCACAAAGACATACACTGATACCCAGTAACACAGACACACACTTACACCAAGTAACAAAGACATACACTGACACCAAGTCACAAAGACACACACTGACACCAGTAGCAAAGACATACAATGAGACCAAGTCACAAAGACATACACTGATACCCAGTAACACAGACACACACTTACACCAAGTAACACAGACATACACTGACACCCAGTAACACTGACACACACTTACACCAAGTAACAAAGAAATACACTGACACCCAGGGACAAAGACATACACTGACACCCAGTAACACAGACACACACGGACACGAAGTAACAAAGACACAGACTTACACCAAGTAACACAGATACACACTGACACCCAGTAACACAGACACACTCTTACACCAAGTAACACAGACATACACTGACACCAAGAAACACAGACATACACTGACACCAAGTAACAAAGACATACAATTACACCAAGTAAGAAAGACACACACTTACAACAAGTAACACAGATATACACTGACACCAAGTAAAAAAGACATGCACTGACACCCAGTAACACAGACAAACACTTACACCAAGTAACACAGACATACACTGACACCAAGTAACAAAGACATACACTGATACCCAGGAACACAGACACACACTTACACCAAGTAACACAGACACACACTTACACCAAGTAACAAAGACATACACTGACACCAAGTAACAAAGACATACACTGACACCAAGTAACAAAGACATACAATTACACCAAGTAACACAGACACAAACTTACACCAAGTAACAAAGACAGACACTGATACCCAGTAACACAGACACACACTTACACCAAGTAACAAATACATACACTGACACCCAGTAACACAAACAAACACACACTGACACCCAGTAACACAGAGAAACACTAATAAACAGTAACAAAGACATACACTGACACCAAGTAACACAGTCACACACTGACACCCAGTAACAAAGACATACACTGATACCAAGTCACAAAGACATACACTGATACCAAGTCACAAAGACATACACTGATACCCAGTAACACAGACACACACTTACACCAAGTAACAAAGACATACACTGACACCAAGTCACAAAGACACACACTGACACCAGTAGCAAAGACATACAATGAGACCAAGTCACAAAGACATACACTGATACCCAGTAACACAGACACACACTTACACCAAGTACCACAGACATACACTGACACCCAGTAACACTGACACACACTTACACCAAGTAACAAAGAAATACACTGACACCAAGGAACAAAGACATACACTGACACCCAGTAACACAGACACACACGGACACGAAGTAACAAAGACACAGACTTACACCAAGTAACACAGATACACACTGACACCCAGTAACACAGACACACTCTTACACCAAGTAACACAGACATACACTGACACCAAGTAACACAGACATACACTGACACCAAGTAACAAAGACATACAATTACACCAAGTAAGAAAGACACACACTTACAACAAGTAACACAGATATACACTGACACCAAGTAAAAAAGACATGCACTGACACCCAGTAACACAGACAAACACTTACACCAAGTAACACAGACATACACTGACACCAAGTAACAAAGACATACACTGATACCCAGGAACACAGACACACACTTACACCAAGTAACACAGACACACACTTACACCAAGTAACAAAGACATACACTGACACCAAGTAACAAAGACATACACTGACACCAAGTAACAAAGACATACAATTACACCAAGTAACAAAGACACACACTTACACCAAGTAACACAGATATACACTGACACCAAGTAACAAAGACATGCACTGACACCCAGTAACACAGACACACACTTACACCAAGTAACACTGACATACATTGACACCAAGTAACAAAGACATACACTGATACCCAATAACACAGACACAAACTTACACCAACTAACACAGACATACACTGACACCAAGTAACAAAGACATACACTTACACCAAGTAACACAGACATACACTGACACCAAGTAACAAAGACATACAATTACACCAAGTAACAAAGACACACACTTACACCAAGTAACAAAGTCAGACACTGATACCCAGTAACACAGACACACACTTACACCAATTAACGAAGACATACACTGACACCCAGTAACACAAACAAACACACACTGACACCCAGTTTTACAGAGAAACACTAATAAACAGTAACACAGACATACACTGACACCAAGTCACAAAGACACACACTGAAACCCAGTAACAAAGACAAACACTGACACCAAGTCACAAAGACATACACTGATACCAAGTCACAAAGACCTACACTGATACCCGTTAACACAGACACACACTGACACCCAGTAACAAAGACATGCTCTGATACCAAGTCACAAGGACATAGACTGATACCCAGTAACTCAGACACACACTGAGACCAATTAACACACACATACACTGACACCAATTAACAAAGACATACACTGACACCAAGTAACAAAGACATACACTTACACCAAGTAACAAAGACATACACTGACACCAAGTAACAAAGACATACACTGACACCAAGTAACAAAGACATACAATTACACCAAGTAACACAGACACAAACTTACACCAAGTAACAAAGACAGACACTGATACCCAGTAACACAGACACACACTTACACCAAGTAACAAATACATACACTGACACCCAGTAACACAAACAAACACACACTGACACCCAGTAACACAGAGAAACACTAATAAACAGTAACAAAGACATACACTGACACCAAGTAACACAGTCACACACTGACACCCAGTAACAAAGACATACACTGATACCAAGTCACAAAGACATACACTGATACCAAGTCACAAAGACATACACTGATACCCAGTAACACAGACACACACTTACACCAAGTAACAAAGACATACACTGACACCAAGTCACAAAGACACACACTGACACCAGTAGCAAAGACATACAATGAGACCAAGTCACAAAGACATACACTGATACCCAGTAACACAGACACACACTTACACCAAGTACCACAGACATACACTGACACCCAGTAACACTGACACACACTTACACCAAGTAACAAAGAAATACACTGACACCAAGGAACAAAGACATACACTGACACCCAGTAACACAGACACACACGGACACGAAGTAACAAAGACACAGACTTACACCAAGTAACACAGATACACACTGACACCCAGTAACACAGACACACTCTTACACCAAGTAACACAGACATACACTGACACCAAGTAACACAGACATACACTGACACCAAGTAACAAAGACATACAATTACACCAAGTAAGAAAGACACACACTTACAACAAGTAACACAGATATACACTGACACCAAGTAAAAAAGACATGCACTGACACCCAGTAACACAGACAAACACTTACACCAAGTAACACAGACATACACTGACACCAAGTAACAAAGACATACACTGATACCCAGGAACACAGACACACACTTACACCAAGTAACACAGACACACACTTACACCAAGTAACAAAGACATACACTGACACCAAGTAACAAAGACATACACTGACACCAAGTAACAAAGACATACAATTACACCAAGTAACAAAGACACACACTTACACCAAGTAACACAGATATACACTGACACCAAGTAACAAAGACATGCACTGACACCCAGTAACACAGACACACACTTACACCAAGTAACACTGACATACATTGACACCAAGTAACAAAGACATACACTGATACCCAATAACACAGACACAAACTTACACCAACTAACACAGACATACACTGACACCAAGTAACAAAGACATACACTTACACCAAGTAACACAGACATACACTGACACCAAGTAACAAAGACATACAATTACACCAAGTAACAAAGACACACACTTACACCAAGTAACAAAGTCAGACACTGATACCCAGTAACACAGACACACACTTACACCAATTAACGAAGACATACACTGACACCCAGTAACACAAACAAACACACACTGACACCCAGTTTTACAGAGAAACACTAATAAACAGTAACACAGACATACACTGACACCAAGTCACAAAGACACACACTGAAACCCAGTAACAAAGACAAACACTGACACCAAGTCACAAAGACATACACTGATACCAAGTCACAAAGACCTACACTGATACCCGTTAACACAGACACACACTGACACCCAGTAACAAAGACATGCTCTGATACCAAGTCACAAGGACATAGACTGATACCCAGTAACTCAGACACACACTGAGACCAATTAACACACACATACACTGACACCAATTAACAAAGACATACACTGACACCAAGTAACAAAGACATACACTTACACCAAGTAACAAAGACAGACAATGACACCAAGTAACAAAGACATACACTTCCACCAAGTATTTTGACATACACTGACACCACGTAACAAAGACACACACTGATACCCAGTAACACAGACACACACTTACACCAAGTAACAAAGACATACACTGACACCAAGTCACAAAGACACACACTGACACCCAGGAACAAAGACATACACTGATACCTAGTCACAAAGACATACACTGATAACCAGTAACACAGACACACACGGACACCAATTAACAAAGACACACACTTACACCAAGTAACACAGACACACACTGACACCCAGTAACACAGACACACACTTACACCAAGCAACACAGACATACACGACACAAAGTAACAAAGACATACACTGATACCCAGTAACACAGACACACACTTACACCAAGTAACACAGACATACACTGACACCAAGTAACAAAGACAAACAATGATACCCAGGAACACAGACACACACTTACACCAAGTAACACAGACACACACTTACAGCAAGTAACAAAGACATACACTTACACCAAGTAACACAGACATACACTGACACCATGTAACAAAGACGTACAATAACACCAAGTAACAAAGACATGCAGTTACACCAAGTAACACAGTTATACACTGACACCAAGTAACAAAGACATGCACTGACACCCAGTAACACAGACACACACGGACACCAAGTAACAAAGACACAAACTTACGGCAAGTAACACAGACACACACTGACACCCAGTAACACAGACACACACTTACACCAAGTAACACAGACATACAGTGACACCCAGTAACACAGAAACACACTTACACCATGTAACACAGACATACACTGACACCAAGTAACAAAGACATACACTGATACCCAGGAACACAGACACACACTTACACCAAGTAACACAGACACACACTTGCACCAAGTAACAAAGACATACACTAACACCAAGTAACACAGACATACACTGACACCAAGTAACAAAGACATACAATTACACCAAGTAACAAAGACACACACTTACACCAAGCAACAAAGACAGATACTGATACCCAGTAACACAGACACACACTTACACCAATTAACAAAGACATACACTGACACCCAGTAACGCAAACAAACACACACTGACACCCAGTAACACAGAGAAACACTTATAAACAGTAACAAAGACATACACTGACACCAAGTAACACAGTCACACACTGACACCCAGTAACAAAGACATACACTGACACCAAGTAACAAAGACATGCACTGATACCAAGTCACAAAGACATACACTGATACCCAGTAACACAGACACACACTTACACCAACTAACACAGACATACACTGACACCAAGTAACAAAGACATACACTTACACCAAGTAACACAGACATACACTGACACCAAGTCACAAAGACATAATATTACACCAAGTAAAAAAGACACACACTTACACCAAGTAACAAAGACAGACACTGATACCCAGTAACACAGACACACACTTACACCAATTAACGAAGACATACACTGACACCCAGTAACACAAACAAACACACACTGACACCCAGTTTTACAGAGAAACACTAATAAACAGTAACACAGACATACACTGACACCAAGTCACAAAGACAAACACTGAAACCCAGTAACAAAGACAAACACTGACACCAAGTCACAAAGACATACACTGATACCAAGTCACAAAGACCTACACTGATACCCAGTAACACAGACACACACTGACACCCAGTAACAAAGACATGCACTGATACCAAGTCACAAATACATACACTGATACCCAGTAACTCAGACACACACTGAGACCAATTAACACAGACATACACTGACACCAAGTAACAAAGACAGACAATGACACCAAGTAACAAAGACATGCACTGACACCAAGTAACAAAGACATACACTTACACCAAGTAACAAAGACAGACAATGACACCAAGTAACAAAGACATACACTTCCACCAAGTATTTTGACATACACTGACACCACGTAACAAAGACACACACTGATACCCAGTAACACAGACACACACTTACACCAAGTAACAAAGACATACACTGACACCAAGTCACAAAGACACACACTGACACCCAGTAACAAAGACATACACTGATACCTAGTCACAAAGACATTGACTGATACCCAGTAACACAGACATACACTGACACCAAGTCACAAAGACACACACTGACACCCAGTAACAAAGACATACACTGATACCTAGTCACAAAGACATACACTGATAACCAGTAACACAGACACACACGGACACCAAGTAACAAAGACACACACTTACACCAAGTAACACAGACACACACTGACACCCAGTAACACAGACACACACTTACACCAAGCAACTCGGACATACACTGACACAAAGTAACAAAGACATACACTGATACCCAGTAACACAGACACACACTTACACCAAGTAACACAGACATACCCTGACACCAAGTAACAAAGACAAACAATGATAACCAGGAACACAGACACACACTTACACCAAGTAACACAGACACACACTTACAGCAAGTAACAAAGACATACACTGACACCAAGTAACACAGACATACACTGACACCATGTAACAAAGACGTACAATAACACCAAGTAACAAAGACATACAGTTACACCAAGTAACACAGTTATACACTGACACCAAGTAACAAAGACATGCACTGACACCCAGTAACACAGACACACACGGACACCCAGTAACAAAGACACAAACGTACGGCAAGTAACACAGACACACACTGACACCCAGTAACACAGACACACACTTACACCAAGTAACACAGACATACAGTGACACCCAGTAACACAGACACACACTTACACCAGGTAACACAGACATACACTGACACCAAGTAACAAAGACATACACTGATACCCAGGAACACACACACACACTTACACCAAGTAACACAGACACACACTTGCACCAAGTAACAAAGACATACACTAACACCAAGTAACACAGACATACACTGACACCAAGTAACAAAGACATACAATTACACCAAGTAACAAAGACACACACTTACACCAAGCAACAAAGACAGATACTGATACCCAGTAACACAGACACACACTTACACCAATTAACAAAGACATACACTGACACCCAGTAACGCAAACAAACACACACTGACACCCACTAACACAGAGAAACACTTATAAACAGTAACAAAGACATACACTGACACCAAGTAACACAGTCACACACTGACACCCAGTAACAAAGACATACACTGACACCAAGTAACAAAGACATGCACTGATACCAAGTCACAAAGACATACACTGATACCCAGTAACAGAGACACACACTGCCACCAACTAACACAGACATACACTGACACCAAGTAACAAAGACATACACTTACACCAAGTAACACAGACATACACTGACACCAAGTAACAAAGACATACAATTACACCAAGTAACAAAGACACACACTTACACCAAGTAACAAAGACAGACACTGATACCCAGTAACACAGACACACACTTACACCAATTAACGAAGACATACACTGACACCCAGTAACACAAACAAACACACACAGACACCCAGTTTTACAGAGAAACACTAATAAACAGTAACACAGACATGCACTGACACCAAGTCACAAAGACACACACTGAAACCCAGTAACAAAGACAAACACTGACACCAAGTCACAAAGACATACACTGATACCAAGTCACAAAGACCTACACTGATACCCAGTAACACAGACACACACTGACACCCAGTAACAAAGACATGCACTGATACCAAGTCACAAAGACATACACTGATACCCAGTAACTCAGACACACACTGAGACCAATTAACGCAGACATACACTGACACCAATTAACAAAGACATACACTGACACCAAGTAACAAAGACATACACTTACACCAAGTAACAAAGACAGACAATGACACCAAGTAACAAAGACATACACTTCCACCAAGTATTTTGACATACACTGACACCACGTAACAAAGACACACACTGATACCCAGTAACACAGACACACACTTACACCAAGTAACAAAGACATACACTGACACCAAGTCACAAAGACACACACTGACACCCAGTAACAAAGACATACACTGATACCTAGTCACAAAGACATTGACTGATACCCAGTAACACAGACACACACGGACACCAAGTAACAAAGACACACACTTACACCAAGTAACACAGACACACACTTACACCAAGTAACACAGACATACACTGACACCAAGTAACAAAGACAAACACTGATACCCAGGAACACAGACACACACTTACACCAAGTAACACAGACACACACTTACAGCAAGTAACAAAGACATACACTTACACCAAGTAACACAGACATACACTGACACCATGTAACAAAGACGTACAATAACACCAAGTAACAAAGACATACAGTTACACCAAGTAACACAGTTATACACTGACACCAAGTAACAAGGACATGCACTGACACCCAGTAACACAGACACACACTTACACCAAGTAACAAAGACACAATCTTACGGCAAGTAACACAGACACACACTGACACCCAGTAACACAGACACACACTTACACCAAGTAACACAGACATACAGTGACACCCAGTAACACAGACACACACTTACACCATGTAACACAGACATACACTGACACCAAGTAACAAAGACATACACTGATACCCAGGAACACAGACACACACTTACACCAAGTAACACAGACACACACTTGCACCAAGTAACAAAGACATACACTAACACCAAGTAACACAGACATACACTGACACCAAGTAACAAAGACATACAATTACACCAAGTAACAAAGACACACACTTACACCAAGCAACAAAGACAGATACTGATACCCAGTAACACAGACACACACTTACACCAATTAACAAAGACATACACTGACACCCAGTAACGCAAACAAACACACACTGACACCCACTAACACAGAGAAACACTTATAAACAGTAACAAAGACATACACTGACACCAAGTAACACAGTCACACACTGACACCCAGTAACAAAGACATACACTGACACCAAGTAACAAAGACATGCACTGATACCAAGTCACAAAGACATACACTGATACCCAGTAACACAGACACACACTGACACCAAGTAACAAAGACATACACTGACACCAAGTCACAAAGACATACACTTACAACAAGTATTTTGACATACACTGACACCAAGTAACAAAGACATACACTATTACCCAGTAACACAGACACACACCTACACCAAGTCACAAAGACATACACTGACACCAAGTCACAAAGAAACACACTGACACCCAGTAACAAAGACATGCAATGAGACCAAGTCACAAAGACATACACTGATACCCAGTGACACAGATATACACTTACACCAGGTAACACAGACATACTCTGACACCCAGTAACACAGACACACACTTACACCAATTAACAAAGAAATACACTGACACCCATTAACAAAGAGATACACTGACACCCAGTAACACAGACACACACGGACACCAAGTCACAAAGACGCAGACTTATACCAAGTAACACAGACACACACTGACACCCAGTAACACAGACACACACTTACACCAAGTAACAAAGACATACACTGACACCAAGTCACAAAGACACACACTGACACCCAGTAACAAAGACATACAATGAGACCAAGTCACAAAGACATACACTGATACCCAGTAACACAGACACACAGTACACCAAGTAACACAGACATACAATGACACCCAGTAACACAGACACACACTTACACCAAGTAACACAGACACACACTGACACCCAGTAACACAGACACACTCTTACACTAAGTAACACAGACATACACTGACACCAAGTAACAAAGACATACACTGACACCCAGTAACACAGACACACTCTTACACTAAGTAACACAGACATACACTGACACCAAGTAACAAAGACATACACTGATACCCAGTAACACAGACACACACTTACACCAAGTAACAAATACATACAATTACACCAAGTAACAAAGACACACACTTCCACCAAGTAACACAGACACACACTGACACCCAGTAACACATACACACACTTACACCAAGTAACACAGAAATACACTGACACCAAGTAACAAAGAGATACACTGATGCCCAGTAACACAGACACACACTTACACCAAGTAACACAGACATACACTGACACCAAGTAACAAAGACATACACTGATACCCAGGAACACAGACATACACTTACACCAAGTAACCCAGAGATACACGGACACCAAGTAACAAATACATACAATTACACCAAGTAACAAAGACACACACTTCCACCAAGTAACACAGACACACACTGACACCCAGTAACACATACACACACTTACACCAAGTAACACAGACATACACTGACACCAAGTAACAAAGACATACACTGATACCCAGTAACACAGTCACACATTGACACCCAGTAACAAAGACATACACTGACACCAAGTAACAAAGACATACATTGATACCAAGTCACAAAGACATACGCTGATACCCAGTAACACAGACACACACTGACACCAAGTAACAAAGACATACACTTACACCAAGTAACAAAGACATCAATTACACCAAGTATCAAAGACATACACTTACACCAAGTATTTTGACATACACTGACACTAAGTAACAAAGACATACAATGTTAACCAGTAACACAGACACACACTTACACCAAGTAACAAAGACATACACTGACACCAAGTCACAAAGACACACATTGACACCCAGTAACAAAGACATACAATGACACCAAGTCGCAAAGACATACACTGATACCCAGTAACACAGATATACACTTACACCAAGTAACACAGACATACACTGACACCCAGTAACACAGACACACACTTACACCAAGTGACAAAGAAATACACTGACACCCAGTAGCAAAGACATACACTGACACCCAGTAACACAGAGACACATGGACACCAAGTAACAAAGACATACACTTACACCAAGTAACAAAGACATCAATTACACCAAGTATCAAAGACATACACTTACACCAAGTATTTTGACATACACTGACACTAAGTAACAAAGACATACAATGTTAACCAGTAACACAGACACACACTTACACCAAGTAACAAAGACATACACTGACACCAAGTCACAAAGACACACATTGACACCCAGTAACAAAGACATACAATGACACCAAGTAACAAAGACATACAATGTTAACCAGTAACACAGACACACACTTACACCAAGTAACACAGACTTACACTGACACCAAGTAAGACAGACACACACTTACACCAAGTAACACAGACATACACTGACACCAAGTAACAAAGACATACAATTAGACCAAGTAACAAAGACACACACTTACACCAAGTAACAAAGACAGACACTGATACCCAGTAACACAGACACACACTTACACCAATTAACAAAGACATACACTGACACCCAGTAACACAAACAAACACACACTGACACCCACTAACACAGAGAAACACTTATAAACAGTAACAAAGACATACACTGACACCAAGTAACACAGTCACACACTGACACCCAGTAACAAAGACATACACTGACACCAAGTAACAAAGACATGCACTGATACCAAGTCACAAAGACATACACTGATACCCAGTAACACAGACACACACTGACACCAAGTAACAAAGACATACACTGACACCAAGTCACAAAGACATACACTTACACAAAGTAACAAAGACAGACAATTACACCAAGTAACAAAGACATACACTTACAACAAGTATTTTGACATACACTGACACCAAGTAACAAAGACATACACTATTACCCAGTAACACAGACACACACCTACACCAAGTCACAAAGACATACACTGACACCAAGTCACAAAGAAACACACTGACACCCAGTAACAAAGACATGCAATGAGACCAAGTCACAAAGACATACACTGATACCCAGTGACACAGATATACACTTACACCAGGTAACACAGACATACTCTGACACCTAGTAACACAGACACACACTTACACCAATTAACAAAGAAATACACTGACACCCATTAACAAAGAGATACACTGACACCCAGTAACACAGACATACACTGACACCAAGTAACAAAGACATACACTGATACCCAGTAACACAGACACACACTTACACCAAGTAACAAATACATACAATTACACCAAGTAACACAGACACACACTGACACCCAGTAACACATACACACACTTACACCAAGTAACACAGAAATACACTGACACCAAGTAACAAAGAGATACACTGATACCCAGTAACACAGAGACACATGGACACCAGGTAACAAAGACACAGACTTACACCAAGTAACACAGACACACACTGGCACCCAAAACACAGACACACACTTACACCAAGTAACACAGACTTACACTGACACCAAGTAAGACAGACACACACTTACACCAAGTAACACAGACATACACTGACACCAAGTAACAAAGACATACAATTAGACCAAGTAACAAAGACACACACTTACACCAAGTAACAAAGACAGACACAGATACCCAGTAACACAGACACACACTTACACCAATTAACAAAGACATACACTGACACCCAGTAACACAAACAAACACACACTGACACCCAGTAACACAGAGAAACATTAATAAAAAGGAACAAAGACATACACTGACACCAAGTAACACAGTCACACACTGACACCAAGTAACAAAGACATACACTGACACCAAGTAACAAAGACATACACTGATACCAAGTCACAAAGACATACACTGATACCCAGTAACACAGACACACACTGACACCAAGTAACAAAGACATACACTGATACCCAGTAACACAGACACACACTTACACCAAGTAACAAAGACATACACTGACACCAAGTCACAAAGACACACACTGACACCCAGTAACAAAGACATACAATGAGACCAAGTCACAAAGACATACACTGGTACACAGTCACACAGACACACACTTACACTAAGTAACACAGACATACACTGACACCCAGTAACACCGACACACACTTACACCAAGTAACAAAGAAATACACTGACACCCAGTAACAAAGACATACACTGACACCCGGTAACACAGACACACACGGACACCAAGTAACAAAGACACAGACTTGCACCAAGTAACACAGGCACACACTGACACCCAGTAACACAGACACACTCTTACACCAAGTAACACAGACATACACTGACACCAAATAACAAAGACATACACTGATACCCAGGAACATAGACACACACTTACACCAAGTAACACAGAGACACACTTACACCATGTAACAAAGACATACACTTACACCAAATAACACAGACATACACTGACACTAAGTAACAAAGACATACGATTACACGAAGTAACAAAGGCACACACTTACACCAAGTAACACAGACATACACTGACACCAAGGAGCAAAGACATACACGGATACCCAGTAACACAGACACACACTTACACCAAGTAACACAGACATACACGGACACCAAGTAACAAATACATACAATTACACCAAGTAACAAAGACACACACTTACACAAGTGACACAAACACACACTGACACCCAGTAGCACATACACACACTGACACCAAGTAACAAAGACATACACTGATACCCAGTAACACAGACACACACTTACACCAAGTAACAAAGACATACACTGACACCAAGTCACAGAGACACACATTGACACCCAGTAACAAAGACATACAATGACTCCAAGTCGCAAAGACATACACTGATACCCAGTAACACAGATATACACTTACACCAAGTAACACAGACATACACTGACACCCAGTAACACAGACACACACTTACACCAAGTGACAAAGAAATACACTGACACCCAGTAACAAAGACATACACTGACACACAGTAACACAGAGACACACGGACACCAAGTAACAAAGACACAGACTTACACCAAGTAACCCAGACACACACTGACACCCAAAACACAGACACACACTTACACCAAGTAACACAGACACACACTTACACCAAGTAACAAAGACATACACTAACACCATGTAACACAGACATACACTGACACCAAGTAACAAAGACATACAATTACACCAAGTAACAAAGACACAGACTTACACCAAGTAACAAAGACAGACACTGATACCCAGTAACACAGTCACACCCTGACACCCAGTAACAAAGACACACACTTACACCAAGTAACACAAACACACACTGACACCCAGTAACACATACACACACTGACACCAAGTCACACAGTCACACACTGACACCCAGTAACAAAGAAATACACTGACACCAAGTGACAAAGACATACACTGACACCAAGTAACAAAGACATACACTTACACAAAGTAACAAAGACAGACAATTACACCAAGTAACAAAGACAGACAATTACACCAATTATTTTGACATACACTGACAAAAAGTAACAAAGACATACACTGATACCCAGTAACACAGACACACACTTACACCAAGTAACAAAGACATACACTGACACCAAGTCACAAAGACACACACTGACACCCAGCAACAAAGACCTACAATGAGACTAAGTCACAAAGACATACACTGATACCCAGTAACACAGACACACACTTCCACCAAGTAACACAGACATACACTGACACCCAGTAACACAGACACACACTTACGCCAAGTAACAAAGAAATACACTGACACCCAGTAACAAAGACATACACTGACACCCGGTAACACAGACACACACGGACACCAAGTAACAAAGACACAGACTTACACCAAGTAACACAGACACACACTGACACCCAGTAACACAGACACACTCTTACACCAAGTAACACAGACATACACTGACACCAAATAACAAAGACGAACACTGATACCCAGGAACAAAGACACACACTTACACCAAGTAACACAGAGACACACTTACACCATGTAACAAAGACATACACTTACACCAAGTAACACAGACATACACTGACACTAAGTAACAAAGACATACGATTACACGAAGTAACAAAGGCACACACTTACACCAAGTAACACAGACATACACGGACACCAAGTAACAAAGACACACACTTACACCAAGTAACACAGACACACACTGACACCCAGTAACACAGACACACACTTACACCAAGTAACACAGACATACACTGACACCAAGGAGCAAAGACATACACGGATACCCAGTAACACAGACACACACTTACACCAAGTAACACAGACATACACTGACACCAAGTAACAAAGACAAACACTGATACCCAGGAACACAGACACACACTTACACCAAGTAACACAGACACACACTTACACCAAGTATCAAAGACATGCACTTACACCAAGTAACACAGACATACACGGACACCAAGTAACAAAGACACACACTTACACCAAGTAACAAAGACAGACACTGATACCCAGTAACACAGACACACACTTACACCAAGTAACAAAGACATACACTGACACCAAGTCACAAAGACACACACTGACACCCAGTAACAAAGACATACAATGAGACCAAGTCACAAAGACATACACTGATACTCAGTAACACAGACACACACTACACCAAGTAACACAGACATACACTGACACCCAGTAACACAGACACACACTTACACCAAGTAACAAAGAAATACACTGACACCCATTAACAAAGACATACACTGACACCCAGTACAACAGACACACATGGACACCAAGTAACAAAGACACAGACTTACACCAAGTAACACAGGCACACACTGACACCCAGTAACACAGACACACTCTTACACGAAGTAACACAGACATACACTGACACCAAGTAACAAAGACATACACTGATACCCAGTAACACAGACACACACTTACACAGACATACACTGACACCAAGTAACAAAGACATACACTGATACCCAGGAACATAGACACACACTTACACCAAGTGACACAGAAACACACTTCCACCATGTAACAAAGACATACACTTACACCAATTAGCACAGACATACACTGACACCAAGTAACAAAGACATACAATTAAACGAAGTAACAAAGACACACACTTACACCAAGTAACACAGATATACACTGACACCAAGTAACAAAGACATGCACTGACACCCAGTAACACAGACATACACGAACACCAAGTAACAAAGACACGCACTTACACCAAGTAACACAGACACACACTGACACCCAGTAACACAGACACACACTTACACCAAGTAACACAGACATACACTGACACCAAGTAACAAAGACATACACTGATACCCAGCAACACAGACACACACTTACACCAAGTAACACAGACATACACTGACACCAAGTAACAAAGACATACACTGATACCCAGGAACACTGACACACACTTACACCAAGTAACACAAACACACACTTACACCAAGTAACAAAGACATACACTTACACCAAGTAACCCAGACATACACGGACTCCAAGGAACAAATACATACAATTACACCAAGTAACAAAGACATACACTTACACCAAGTAACACAGACATACACTGACACCAAGTAACAAAGACATACACTGATACCCAGTAACACAGTCACACACTGACACCCAGTAAAAAGACATACACTGACACCACGTAACAAAGACATACACTGATACCAAGTCACAAAGACATACGCTGATACCCAGTAACACAGACACACACTGACACCAAGTAACAAAGACATACACTTACACCAGGTAACAAAGACAGACAATTACACCAAGTATCAAAGACATACACTTACACCAAGTATTTTGACATACACTGACACCAAGTAACAAAGACATACACTGTTTCCCAGTAACACAGACACACACTTACACCAAGTAACAAAGACATACACTGACACCAGGTCACAAAGACACACATTGACACCCAGTAACAAAGACATACAATGAGACCAAGTCACAAAGGCATACACTGATACCCAGTAACACAGACATACACTTACAACAAGTAACACAGACATACACTGACAACCAGTAACACAGACACACACTTACACCAAGTGACAAAGAAATACACTGACACCCAGTAACAAAGACATACACGGACACCAAGTAACAAAGACACAGACTTACACCAAGTAACACACACACACACTGACGCCCAGTAACACAGACACACACTTACACCAAGTAACACAGACATACACTGACACCAAGTAACAAAGACATACACTGATACCCAGTAACACAGACACACACTTACACCAAGTAACACAGACATACACTGTCACCAAGTAACAAAGACATACACAGATACCCAGGAACATAGACACACACTTACACCAAGTAACACAGAGACACACTTACACAATGTAACAAAGACATACACTTACACCAAGTAACACAGACATACACTGACACCAAGTAACAAAGACACACAATTACACCAAGTAACAAAGACGCACACTTACACCAAGTAACACAGATATACACTGACACCAAGTGACAAAGACATGCACTGACACCCAGTAACACAGACATACACGGACACCAAGTAACAAAGACACACACTTACAACAAGTAACACAGACACACACTGACACCCAGTAACACAGACACACTTACACCAAGTAACACAGACATACACTGACACCAAGTACCAAAGACATACACTGATACCCAGTAACACAGACACACACTTACACCAGGTAACACAGACATACACTGACGCCAAGTAACAAAGACATACACTGATACCCAGGAACACAGACAAACACTTACACCAAGTAACACAGACACACACTTACATCAAGTAACAAAGACATACACTTACACCAAGTAACACAGACATACACTGACACAAAGTAACAAAGACATACAATTACACCAAGTAACAAAGACACACACTTACACCAAGTAACAAAGACAGACACTGATACCCAGTAACACAGTCACACACATACACCAAGTAAAAAAGACATACACTGACACCCAGTAACGCAAACAAAAACACACTGACACCTAGTAACACAGAGAAACACTAATAAACAGTAACAAAGACATACACTTGCACCAAGTAACACAAACACACACTGACACCCAGTAACAAAGACATACACTGACGCCCAGTAACAAAGACATACACTGACACCCAGTAACACAGACACACACGGACACAAAGTAACAAAGAAACAGACTTACACCCAAGTAACACAGACACACAATGACACCCAGTAGCACAGACACACACTTACAACAAATATCACAGACATACACTGACACACAGTAACACAGACACACACTTACACCAAGTAACAAAGACATACACTGACACCCAGTAACAAAGACATACACTGACACCCAGTAACACAGACACACACGGACACCAAGTAACAAAGACACAGACTTACACCAAGTAACACAGACACACATTGACACCAAGTAACACAGACACACAATTACACCAAGTAACACAGACATACACTGACACCAAGTAACAAAGACATACACTGACACCCAGTAACACAGACATACACGGACACCAAGTAACAAAGACACAGACTTACACCAAGTAACACAGACACACATTGACACCAAGTAACACAGACACACACTTACACCAAGTAACACAGACACACATTGACACTAAGTAACACAGACACACAATTACACCAAGTAACACAGACATACACTGACACCAAGTACAAAGGCATACACTGACACCCAGTAACAAAGACATACACTGACGCCAAGTCACAAAGACATACACTGACACCCAGTAACACAGACACTCACTTACACCAAGTAACAAAGACATACACTGACACCCAGTAACAAAGACATACACTGACACCCAGTAACACAGACACACACGGACACCAAGTAACAAAGACACAGACTTACACCAAGTAACACAGACACACATTGACACCAAGTAACACAAACAAACACACACTGACACCCAGCAACACAGAGAAACACTGATAAACAGTAACAAAGACATACACTGACACCAAGTAAAACAGACACACACTGACACCCAGTAACAAAGACATGCACTGACACCAGGTCACAAAGACATGCACTGATACCCAGTAACACAGACACACACTGACAGCAAGTAAAAAAGACATACACAAACACCAAGTAACAAAGACATACAATTACACCAAGTAACACGGACATACACTGACACCAAGTAACACAGACACACACTGACACCCAGTAACACAGACAAACACGGACACCAAGTATCAAAGACACAGACTTACACCAAGTAACACAGACACACAATTACACCAAGTAACACAGACATACACTGACACCAAGTAACAAAGACATCCAGTAACACAGACATACACTGACACCAAGTAACAAAGGCATACACTGACGCCCAGTAACAAAGACATACACTGACACCCAGTAACACAGACACACACGGACACAAAGTAACAAAGTAACAGACTTACACCAAGTAACACAGACACACACTGACACCAAGTAAAAAAGACATACACAAACACCAAGTAACAAAGACAGACAATTACACCAAGTAACAAAGACATACACAAACACCAAGTAACAAAGACAGACAATTACACCAAGTAACAAAGACATACACTGATACCCAGTAACACAGACACACACTTACACCAAGTAACAAAGACATACACTGACACCAAGTCACAAAGACACACACTGACACCCAGCAACAAAGACATACACTGACACCAAGTAACACAGACATACACTGACACCCAGCAACACAGACACACACTTACACCGAGTAACAAAGACATACACTGACGCCCAGTAACAAAGACATACACTGACACCCAGTAACACAGACACACACTTACACCAAGTAACACAGACATACACTGACACACAGTAACACAGACCACACACTGGGAGTCACAGTGGCGCAGTGGTTAGCACCGCAGCCTCACAGCTCCAGGGACCCGGGTTCGATTCTGGGTACTGCCTTTGCGGAGTTTGCATGTTCTCCCTGTTTCTGCGTGGGTTTCATCCGGCTGCTCCGGTTTCCTCCCAAATGCCAAAGACTTGCAGGTTGACAGGTTAATTGGCCATCATAAATTGCCCCTAGTATAGGTAGGTGGTAGGGAAATATATAGGGACAGGTGGGGATGTGCTAGGAATACGGGATTAGTGTAGGATTAGTATAAATGGGTGGTTGATGGTCGGCACAGACTCGGTGGGCCGAAGGGTGTATTAAAGTGCTGTTTCTCTGAACTAAACTAAATACTGACACCTAATGTCACAGATACACACTGACACCCAGTAACACAAACAAACACACACTGACACCCAGTAACACAGAGAAACACTGATAAACAGTAACAAAGACACACTCTGACACCCAGTAACAAAGACATACACTGACACCAAGTCACAAAGACATACACTGATACCAAGTCATAAAGACATACACTGATACCCAGTAGCACAGACACACACTGACACCAAGTAAAAAAGACATACACAAACACCAAGTAACAAAGACATACAATTACACCAAGTAACAAAGACATACACTTACAGCAAGTATTTTGACATACACTGACACCAAGTCACAAAGACAAACACTGATACCCAGTAACACAGACACACACTTACACCAAGTAACACAGACATACACTGACACCAAATAACAAAGACGAACACTGATACCCAGGAACAAAGACACACACTTACACCAAGTAACACAGAGACACACTTACACCATGTAACAAAGACATACACTTACACCAAGTAACACAGACATACACTGACACTAAGTAACAAAGACATACGATTACACGAAGTAACAAAGGCACACACTTACACCAAGTAACACAGACATACACGGACACCAAGTAACAAAGACACACACTTACACCAAGTAACACAGACACACACTGACACCCAGTAACACAGACACACACTTACACCAAGTAACACAGACATACACTGACACCAAGGAGCAAAGACATACACGGATACCCAGTAACACAGACACACACTTACACCAAGTAACACAGACATACACTGACACCAAGTAACAAAGACAAACACTGATACCCAGGAACACAGACACACACTTACACCAAGTAACACAGACACACACTTACACCAAGTATCAAAGACATGCACTTACACCAAGTAACACAGACATACACGGACACCAAGTAACAAAGACACACACTTACACCAAGTAACAAAGACAGACACTGATACCCAGTAACACAGACACACACTTACACCAAGTAACAAAGACATACACTGACACCAAGTCACAAAGACACACACTGACACCCAGTAACAAAGACATACAATGAGACCAAGTCACAAAGACATACACTGATACTCAGTAACACAGACACACACTACACCAAGTAACACAGACATACACTGACACCCAGTAACACAGACACACACTTACACCAAGTAACAAAGAAATACACTGACACCCATTAACAAAGACATACACTGACACCCAGTACAACAGACACACATGGACACCAAGTAACAAAGACACAGACTTACACCAAGTAACACAGGCACACACTGACACCCAGTAACACAGACACACTCTTACACGAAGTAACACAGACATACACTGACACCAAGTAACAAAGACATACACTGATACCCAGTAACACAGACACACACTTACACAGACATACACTGACACCAAGTAACAAAGACATACACTGATACCCAGGAACATAGACACACACTTACACCAAGTGACACAGAAACACACTTCCACCATGTAACAAAGACATACACTTACACCAATTAGCACAGACATACACTGACACCAAGTAACAAAGACATACAATTAAACGAAGTAACAAAGACACACACTTACACCAAGTAACACAGATATACACTGACACCAAGTAACAAAGACATGCACTGACACCCAGTAACACAGACATACACGAACACCAAGTAACAAAGACACGCACTTACACCAAGTAACACAGACACACACTGACACCCAGTAACACAGACACACACTTACACCAAGTAACACAGACATACACTGACACCAAGTAACAAAGACATACACTGATACCCAGCAACACAGACACACACTTACACCAAGTAACACAGACATACACTGACACCAAGTAACAAAGACATACACTGATACCCAGGAACACTGACACACACTTACACCAAGTAACACAAACACACACTTACACCAAGTAACAAAGACATACACTTACACAAAGTAACCCAGACATACACGGACTCCAAGGAACAAATACATACAATTACACCAAGTAACAAAGACATACACTTACACCAAGTAACACAGACATACACTGACACCAAGTAACAAAGACATACACTGATACCCAGTAACACAGTCACACACTGACACCCAGTAAAAAGAAATACACTGACACCACGTAACAAAGACATACACTGATACCAAGTCACAAAGACATACGCTGATACCCAGTAACACAGACACACACTGACACCAAGTAACAAAGACATACACTTACACCAGGTAACAAAGACAGACAATTACACCAAGTATCAAAGACATACACTTACACCAAGTATTTTGACATACACTGACACCAAGTAACAAAGACATACACTGTTTCCCAGTAACACAGACACACACTTACACCAAGTAACAAAGACATACACTGACACCAGGTCACAAAGACACACATTGACACCCAGTAACAAAGACATACAATGAGACCAAGTCACAAAGGCATACACTGATACCCAGTAACACAGACATACACTTACAACAAGTAACACAGACATACACTGACAACCAGTAACACAGACACACACTTACACCAAGTGACAAAGAAATACACTGACACCCAGTAACAAAGACATACACGGACACCAAGTAACAAAGACACAGACTTACACCAAGTAACACACACACACACTGACGCCCAGTAACACAGACACACACTTACACCAGGTAACACAGACATACACTGACACCAAGTAACAAAGACATACACTGATACCCAGTAACACAGACACACACTTACACCAAGTAACACAGACATACACTGTCACCAAGTAACAAAGACATACACAGATACCCAGGAACATAGACACACACTTACACCAAGTAACACAGAGACACACTTACACAATGTAACAAAGACATACACTTACACCAAGTAACACAGACATACACTGACACCAAGTAACAAAGACACACAATTACACCAAGTAACAAAGACGCACACTTACACCAAGTAACACAGATATACACTGACACCAAGTGACAAAGACATGCACTGACACCCAGTAACACAGACATACACGGACACCAAGTAACAAAGACACACACTTACAACAAGTAACACAGACACACACTGACACCCAGTAACACAGACACACTTACACCAAGTAACACAGACATACACTGACACCAAGTACCAAAGACATACACTGATACCCAGTAACACAGACACACACTTACACCAGGTAACACAGACATACACTGACGCCAAGTAACAAAGACATACACTGATACCCAGGAACACAGACAAACACTTACACCAAGTAACACAGACACACACTTACATCAAGTAACAAAGACATACACTTACACCAAGTAACACAGACATACACTGACACAAAGTAACAAAGGCATACAATTACACCAAGTAACAAAGACACACACTTACACCAAGTAACAAAGACAGACACTGATACCCAGTAACACAGTCACACACATACACCAAGTAAAAAAGACATACACTGACACCCAGTAACGCAAACAAAAACACACTGACACCTAGTAACACAGAGAAACACTAATAAACAGTAACAAAGACATACACTTGCACCAAGTAACACAAACACACACTGACACCCAGTAACAAAGACATACACTGACGCCCAGTAACAAAGACATACACTGACACCCAGTAACACAGACACACACGGACACAAAGTAACAAAGAAACAGACTTACACCCAAGTAACAGAGACACACAATGACACCCAGTAGCACAGACACACACTTACAACAAATAACACAGACATACACTGACACACAGTAACACAGACACACACTTACACCAAGTAACAAAGACATACACTGACACCCAGTAACAAAGACATACACTGACACCCAGTAACACAGACACACACGGACACCAAGTAACAAAGACACAGACTTACACCAAGTAACACAGACACACATTGACACCAAGTAACACAGACACACAATTACACCAAGTAACACAGACATACACTGACACCAAGTAACAAAGACATACACTGACACCCAGTAACACAGACATACACGGACACCAAGTAACAAAGACACAGACTTACACCAAGTAACACAGACACACATTGACACCAAGTAACACAGACACACACTTACACCAAGTAACACAGACACACATTGACACTAAGTAACACAGACACACAATTACACCAAGTAACACAGACATACACTGACACCAAGTACAAAGGCATACACTGACACCCAGTAACAAAGACATACAGTGACGCCAAGTCACAAAGACATACACTGACACCCAGTAACACAGACACTCACTTACACCAAGTAACAAAGACATACACTGACACCCAGTAACAAAGACATACACTGACACCCAGTAACACAGACACACACGGACACCAAGTAACAAAGACACAGACTTACACCAAGTAACACAGACACACATTGACACCAAGTAACACAAACAAACACACACTGACACCCAGCAACACAGAGAAACACTGATAAACAGTAACAAAGACATACACTGACACCAAGTAAAACAGACACACACTGACACCCAGTAACAAAGACATGCACTGACACCAGGTCACAAAGACATGCACTGATACCCAGTAACACAGACACACACTGACAGCAAGTAAAAAAGACATACACAAACACCAAGTAACAAAGACATACAATTACACCAAGTAACACAGACATACACTGACACCAAGTAACACAGACACACACTGACACCCAGTAACACAGACAAACACGGACACCAAGTATCAAAGACACAGACTTACACCAAGTAACACAGACACACAATTACACCAAGTAACACAGACATACACTGACACCAAGTAACAAAGACATCCAGTAACACAGACATACACTGACACCAAGTAACAAAGGCATACACTGACGCCCAGTAACAAAGACATACACTGACACCCAGTAACACAGACACACACGGACACAAAGTAACAAAGTAACAGACTTACACCAAGTAACACATACACACACTGACACCAAGTAAAAAAGACATACACAAACACCAAGTAACAAAGACAGACAATTACACCAAGTAACAAAGACATACACAAACACCAAGTAACAAAGACAGACAATTACACCAAGTAACAAAGACATACACTGATACCCAGTAACACAGACACACACTTACACCAAGTAACAAAGACATACACTGACACCAAGTCACAAAGACACACACTGACACCCAGCAACAAAGACATACACTGACACCAAGTAACACAGACATACACTGACACCCAGCAACACAGACACACACTTACACCGAGTAACAAAGACATACACTGACGCCCAGTAACAAAGACATACACTGACACCCAGTAACACAGACACACACTTACACCAAGTAACACAGACATACACTGACACACAGTAACACAGACCACACACTGGGAGGCACAGTGGCGCAGTGGTTAGCACCGCAGCCTCACAGCTCCAGGGACCCGGGTTCGATTCTGGGTACTGCCTTTGCGGAGTTTGCATGTTCTCCCTGTTTCTGCGTGGGTTTCATCCGGCTGCTCCGGTTTCCTCCCAAATGCCAAAGACTTGCAGGTTGACAGGTTAATTGGCCATCATAAATTGCCCCTAGTATAGGTAGGTGGTAGGGAAATATATAGGGACAGGTGGGGATGTGCTAGGAATACGGGATTAGTGTAGGATTAGTATAAATGGGTGGTTGATGGTCGGCACAGACTCGGTGGGCCGAAGGGTGTATTAAAGTGCTGTTTCTCTGAACTAAACTAAATACTGACACCTAGTGTCACAGATACACACTGACACCCAGTAACACAAACAAACACACACTGACACCCAGTAACACAGAGAAACACTGATAAACAGTAACAAAGACACACTCTGACACCCAGTAACAAAGACATACACTGACACCAAGTCACAAAGACATACACTGATACCCAGTAGCACAGACACACACTGACACCAAGTAAAAAAGACATACACAAACACCAAGTAACAAAGACATACAATTACACCAAGTAACAAAGACATACACTTACAGCAAGTATTTTGACATACACTGACACCAAGTCACAAAGACAAACACTGATACCCAGTAACACAGACACACACTTACACCAAGTAACAAAGACATACACTGACACCAAGTCACAAAGACACTCACTGACACCCAGCAACAAAGACAAACACTGACACCAAGTAACACAGACATACACTGACACCCAGCAACACAGACACACACTTACACCAGGTAACAAAGACATACACTGACGCCCAGTAACAAAGACATACACTGACGCCCAGTAACACAGACACACACGGACACAAAGTAACAAAGAAACAGACTTACACCAAGTAACACAGACACACACTGACACCCAGCAACACAGACACACACTTACACCAAGTAACAAAGACATACACTGACGCCCAGTAACAAAGACATACACTGACACCCAGTAACATAGACACACACGGACACAAAGTAACAAAGAAACAGACTTACACCAAGTAACACAGACACACGCTGACACCAAGAAACAAAGACATACACTGATACCCAGTAACACAGACACACACTTACACCAAGTATTTTGACATACACTGATACCAAGTAACAAAGACATACACTGACACCAAGTCACAAAGACAAACACTGACACCCAGTAACAAAGACATACACTGACACCAAGTCACAAAGACATACACTGATACCCAGTAAAACAGACACACTTACACAAAGTAACACAGACATACACTGACACCCAGTAACACAGACACACACTTACACCAAGTAACAAAGACATACACTGACACCCAGTAACAAAGACATACACTGACACCCAGAAATACAGACACACACGGACACCAAGTAACAAAGACACAGACTTACACCAAGTAACACAGACACACATTGACACCAAGTAACAAAGACACACATTTACACCAAGTAACACAGACATACACTGACACCAAGTAACAAAGACATACACTGACACCAAGTAACACAGACACACACTGACACCCAGTAACAAAGACATACACTGACACCAAGTAACAAAGACATACACTGATACCAAGTCACAAAGACATACACTGATAACCAGTAGCACAGACACACACTGACACCAAGTAAAAAAGACATACACAAATACCAAGTAACAAAGACATACAATTACACCAAGTAACAAAGACATACACTGATACCCAGTAACACAGACACACACATAGACCAAGTAACAAAGACATACACTGACACCAAGTCACAAAGACACACACTGACACCCAGCAACAAAGACATACACTGACACCAAGTAACACAGACCTACACTGACACCCAGCAACACAGACACACACTTACACCAAGTAACAAAGACACACACTGAAACCCAGTAACACAGACGCACACTTACACCCAGCAACAAAGACACACACTTACACCAAGTAACAAAGACATACACTGACGCCCAGTAACAAAGACATACGCTGACACCCAGTAACACAGACACACACGGACACAAAGTAACAAAGAAACAGACTTACACCAAGTCACAAAGACATACACTGATACCCAGTAACACAGACACACACTTACACCAAGTAACACAGACATACACTGACACCCAGCAACACAGACACACACTGACACCCAGTAACAAAGACATACACTGACGCCCAGTAACAAAGACATACGCTGACACCCAGTTACACAGACACACACGGACACAAAGTAACAAAGAAACAGACTTACACCAAGTAACACAGACACACACTGACACCCAGTAACACAGACACACACTTACACCAAGTAACACAGACATACACTGACACCAAGTCACAAAGATATACACTGATACCCAGTACCACAGACACACACTGACACCAAGTAACAAAGACATACACTGACACCCAGTAACACAGACCACACTCTGGGAGGGCACATTGGCGCAGCGGTTAGCACTGCAGCCTCACAGCTCCAGGGACACGGGTTCGATTCTGGGTACTGCCTGTGCGGAGTTTGCAAGTTCTCCCTGTGTCTGCGTGGGTTTCCTCCGGGTGCTCCGGTTTCCTCCCACATGCCAAAGACTTGTAGGTTGATAGGTTAATTGGCCATCATAAATTGCCCCTAGTATAGGTAGGTGGTAGGGAAATATATAGGGACAGGTGGGGATGTGATAGGAATACGATATTAGTGTAGGATTAGTATAAATGGGTGGTTGATGGTCGGCACAGACTCGGTGGGCCGAAGGGCCTGTTGAAGTGCTGTCTCTCTAAACTAAACTAAATATTGACTCCTAGTGTCACAGATACACACTGACACCCAGTAACACAAACAAACACACACTGACACCCAGTAACACAGAGAAACACTGATAAACAGTAACAAAGACATACAGTGACACCAAGTAACACAGACACACACTGACACCCAGTAACACAGAGAAACAATGATAAACAGTAACAAAGACACACTCTGACACCCAGTAACAAAGACATACACTGACACCAAGTCACAAAGACATACACTGATACCAAGTCACAAAGACATACACTGATACCCAGTAGCACAGACACACACTGACACCAAGTAAAAAAGACATACACAAACACCAAGTAACAAAGACATACAATTACACCAAGTAACAAAGACATACACTTACAGCAAGTATTTTGACATACACTGACACCAAGTAACAAAGACAAACACTGATACCCAGTAACACAGACACACACTTCCACCAAGTAACAAAGACATACACTGACACCAAGTCACAAAGACACTCACTGACACCCAGCAACAAAGACAAACACTGACACCAAGTAACACAGACATACACTGACACCCAGCAACACAGACACACACTTACACCAAGAAACAAAGACATACACTGACGCCCAGTAACAAAGACATACACTGACACCCAGTAACACAGACACACACGGACACAAAGTAACAAAGAAACAGACTTACACCAAGTAACACAGACACACACTGACACCCAGCAACACAGACACACACTTACACCAAGTAACAAAGACATACACTGACGCCCAGTAACAAAGACATACACTGACACCCAGTAACACAGACACACACGGACACAAAGTAACAAAGAAACAGACTTACACCAAGTAACACAGACACACGCTGACACCAAGAAACAAAGACATACACTGATACCCAGTAACACAGACACACACTTACACCAAGTATTTTGACATACACTGATACCAAGTAACAAAGACATACACTGACACCAAGTCACAAAGACAAACACTGACACCCAGTAACAAAGACATACACTGACACCAAGTCACAAAGACATACACTGATACCCAGTAAAACAGACACAATTACACAAAGTAACACAGACATACACTGACACCCAGTAACACAGACACACACTTACACCAAGTAACAAAGACATACACTGACACCAAGTAACAAAGACATACACTGACACCCAGAAACACAGACACACACGGACACCAAGTAACAAAGACACAGACTTACACCAAGTAACACAGACACACATTGACACCAAGTAACACAGACACACATTTACACCAAGTAACAAGGACATACACTGACACCAAGTAACAAAGACATACACTGACACCAAGTAACACAGACACACACTGACACCCAGTAACACAGAGAAACACTGATAAACAGTAACAAAGACATACAGTGACACCAAGTAACACAGACACACACTGACACCCAGTAACACAGAGAAACAATGATAAACAGTAACAAAGACACACTCTGACACCCAGTAACAAAGACATACACTGACACCAAGTCACAAAGACATACACTGATACCAAGTCACAAAGACATACACTGATACCCAGTAGCACAGACACACACTGACACCAAGTAAAAAAGACATACACAAACACCAAGTAACAAAGACATACAATTACACCAAGTAACAAAGACATACACTTACAGCAAGTATTTTGACATACACTGACACCAAGTAACAAAGACAAACACTGATACCCAGTAACACAGACACACACTTCCACCAAGTAACAAAGACATACACTGACACCAAGTCACAAAGACACTCACTGACACCCAGCAACAAAGACAAACACTGACACCAAGTAACACAGACATACACTGACACCCAGCAACACAGACACACACTTACACCAAGAAACAAAGACATACACTGACGCCCAGTAACAAAGACATACACTGACACCCAGTAACACAGACACACACGGACACAAAGTAACAAAGAAACAGACTTACACCAAGTAACACAGACACACACTGACACCCAGCAACACAGACACACACTTACACCAAGTAACAAAGACATACACTGACGCCCAGTAACAAAGACATACACTGACACCCAGTAACACAGACACACACGGACACAAAGTAACAAAGAAACAGACTTACACCAAGTAACACAGACACACGCTGACACCAAGAAACAAAGACATACACTGATACCCAGTAACACAGACACACACTTACACCAAGTATTTTGACATACACTGATACCAAGTAACAAAGACATACACTGACACCAAGTCACAAAGACAAACACTGACACCCAGTAACAAAGACATACACTGACACCAAGTCACAAAGACATACACTGATACCCAGTAAAACAGACACAATTACACAAAGTAACACAGACATACACTGACACCCAGTAACACAGACACACACTTACACCAAGTAACAAAGACATACACTGACACCAAGTAACAAAGACATACACTGACACCCAGAAACACAGACACACACGGACACCAAGTAACAAAGACACAGACTTACACCAAGTAACACAGACACACATTGACACCAAGTAACACAGACACACATTTACACCAAGTAACAAGGACATACACTGACACCAAGTAACAAAGACATACACTGACACCAAGTAACACAGACACACACTGACACCCAGTAACAAAGACATACACTGACACCAAGTAACAAAGACATACACTGATACCAAGTCACAAAGACATACACTGATACCCAGTAGCACAGACACACACTGACACCAAGTAAGAAAGACATACACAAACACCAAGTAACAAAGACATACAATTACACCAAGTAACAAAGACATACACAGATACCCAGGAACATAGACACACACTTACACCAAGTAACACAGAGACACACTTACACAATGTAACAAAGACATACACTTACACCAAGTAACACAGACATACACTGACACCAAGTAACAAAGACACACAATTACACCAAGTAACAAAGACGCACACTTACACCAAGTAACACAGATATACACTGACACCAAGTGACAAAGACATGCACTGACACCCAGTAACACAGACATACACGGACACCAAGTAACAAAGACACACACTTACAACAAGTAACACAGACACACACTGACACCCAGTAACACAGACACACTTACACCAAGTAACACAGACATACACTGACACCAAGTACCAAAGACATACACTGATACCCAGTAACACAGACACACACTTACACCAGGTAACACAGACATACACTGACGCCAAGTAACAAAGACATACACTGATACCCAGGAACACAGACAAACACTTACACCAAGTAACACAGACACACACTTACATCAAGTAACAAAGACATACACTTACACCAAGTAACACAGACATACACTGACACAAAGTAACAAAGACATACAATTACACCAAGTAACAAAGACACACACTTACACCAAGTAACAAAGACAGACACTGATACCCAGTAACACAGTCACACACATACACCAAGTAACAAAGACATACACTGACACCCAGTAACGCAAACAAAAACACACTGACACCTAGTAACACAGAGAAACACTAATAAACAGTAACAAAGACATACACTGACACCAAGTAACACAAACACACACTGACACCCAGTAACAAAGACATACACTGACGCCCAGTAACAAAGACATACACTGACACCCAGTAACACAGACACACACGGACACAAAGTAACAAAGAAACACACTTACACCAAGTAACACAGACACACAATGACACCCAGTAGCACAGACACACACTTACAACAAATAACACAGACATACACTGACACACAGTAACACAGACACACACTTACACCAAGTAACAAAGACATACACTGACACCCAGTAACAAAGACATACACTGACACCCAGTAACACAGACACACACGGACACCAAGTAACAAAGACACAGACTTACACCAAGTAACACAGACACACATTGACACCAAGTAACACAGACACACAATTACACCAAGTAACACAGACACACATTGACACTAAGTAACACAGACACACAATTACACCAAGTAACACAGATATACACTGACACCAAGTACAAAGGCATACACTGACACCCAGTAACAAAGACATGCACTGACACCAAGTCACAAAGACATACACTGACACCCAGTAACACAGACACTCACTTACACCAAGTAACAAAGACATACACTGACACCCAGTAACAAAGACATACACTGACACCCAGTAACACAGACACACACGGACACCAAGTAACAAAGACACAGACTTACACCAAGTAACACAGACACACATTGACACCAAGTAACACAGACACACAATTACACCAGGTAACACAGACATAAACTGACACCAAGTCACAAAGACACACACTGACACCCAGTAACAAAGACATACACTGACACCAAGTCACAAAGACATACACTGATACCCAGTAACACAGACACACACTGACACCAAGTAACAAAGACATATACTGACACCAAGTAACAAAGACATACACTTACAGCAAGTAACAAAGACAGACAATTTCACCAAGTAACAAAGACACACACTTACACCAAGTATTTTGACATACACTGACACCAAGTAACAAAGACAAACACTGACACCAAGACACAAAGACACACACTGACACCCAGTAACAAAGACATACACTGACACCAAATCACAAAGTCATACACTGATACCCAGTAAAACAGACACACTTACACCAAGTAACACAGACATACACTGACACCCAGTAACACAGACACACACTGACACCAAGTAACAAAGACATACACTGACACCCAGTAACAAAGACATACACTGACACCCAGTAACACAGACACACACGGACACCAAGTAACAAAGACACAGACTTACACCAAGTAACACAGACTCACATTGACACCATGTAACACAGACACACAATTACACCAAGTAACACAGACATACACTGACACCAAGTAACAAAGACATGCACTGACACCCAGAAACACAGACATACACGGACACCAAGTAACAAAGACACAGACTTACACCAAGTAACACAGACACACATTGACACCAAGTAACACAGACACACACTTACACCAAGTAACACAGACACACATTGACACCAAGTAACACAGACACACAATTACACCAAGTAACACAGACATACACTGACACCATGTAACAAAGACATACACTGACACCCAGTAACAAAGACATACACTGACACCAAGTCACAAAGACATACACTGACACCCAGTAACACAGACACACACTTACACCAAGTAACAAAGACATACACTGACACCCAGTAACAAAGACATCCACTGACACCCAGTAACACAGACACACACGGACACCAAGTATCAAAGACACAGACATACACCAAGCAACACAGGCACACATTGACACCAAGTAACACAGACACACAATTACACCAAGTAACACAGAAATACACTGACACCAAGTAACAAAGACATACACTGACACCCAGTAACAAAGACATACACTGACACCAAGTCACAAAGACATACACTGACACCCAGTAACACAGACACACACTTACACCAAGTAACAAAGACATACACTGACACCCAGTAACAAAGACATACACTGACACCCAGTAACACAGACACACACGGACACCAAGTAACAAAGACACAGACTTACACCAAGTAACACAGACACACATTGACACCAAGTAACACAGACACACAATGACACCAAGTAACACAGACATACACTGATACTAAGTCGCAAAGACATACACTGATACCCCGTAACACAGACACACACTGACACCAAGTAAAAAAGACATACACAAACACCAAGTAACAAAGACATACAATTACACCAAGTATTTTGACATACACTGACATCAAGTAACAAAGACATACACTGATACCCAGTAACACAGACACACACTTACACCAAGTAACAAAGACATACACTGACACCAAGTCACAAAGACACACACTGACACCCAGCAACAAAGACATACACTGACACCAAGTAACAAAGACATACACTGACGCCCAGTAACAAAGACATACACTGACACCCAGTAACACAGACACACAATGACACCCAGTAACACAGACACACACTTACACCAAGTAACACAGACATACACTGACACACAGTAACACAGACACACACTGACACCAAGTAACAAAGACTTACACTGATACCCAGTAACACAGGCACACACTGGAGGGGGACATTGGCGCAGTGGTTAGCACCGCAGCCTCACAGCTCCAGGGAACCGGGTTCGATTCTGGGTACTGCCAGTGCGGTGTTTGCAAGTTCTCCCTGTTTCTGCGTGGGTTTCATCCGGCTGCTCCGGTTTCCTCCCAAATGCCAAAGACTTGCAGGTTGACAGGTTAATGGGCCATCATAAATTGCCCCTAGTATAGGTAGGTGGTAGGGAAATATATAGGGACAGGTGGGGATGTGATAGGAATACGGGATTAGTGTAGGATTAGTATAAATGGGTGGTTGATGGTCGGCACAGAATCGGTGGGCCGAAGGGCCTGTTAAAGTGCTGTATCTCTAAACTAAACTAAATACTGACACCCAGTGTCACAGATACACACTGACACCCAGTAACACAAACAAACACACACTGACACCCAGCAACACAGAGAAACACTGATAAACAGTAACAAAGACATACACTGACACCAAGTAACACAGACACACACTGACACCCAGTAACAAAGGCAGACACTGACACCAGGTCACAAAGACATGCACTGATACCCAGTAACACAGACACACAGTGACAGCAAGTAAAAAAGACATACACAAACACCAAGTAACACAGACATACACTGACACCAAGTAACACAGACACACAATTACACCAAGTAACACAGACATACACTGACACCAAGTAACACAGACACACACTGACACCAAGTAACAAAGACATACACGGACACCAAGTAACAAAGACACAGACTTACACCAAGTAACACAGACACACAATTACACCAAGTAACACAGACATACACTGACACCAAGTAACAAAGACATCCAGTAACACAGACATACACTGACACCAAGTAACAAAGACATGCACTGACACCCTGTAACACAGACACACACGGACACCAAGTAACAAAGACACAGACTTACACCAAGTAACACAGACATACACTGATACCCAGTAACACAGACACACACTGACTACAAGTAAAAAATACATGCACAAACACCAAGTAACAAAGACATACAATTACACCAAGTAACAAAGACATACACTGACACCAAGTAACACAGACACACACTGACACCCAGTAACACAGACACACACGGACACCAAGTCACAAAGACACAGACTTACACCAAGTAACACAGACACACATTGACACCAAGTAACACAAACAAACACACACTGACACCCAGCAACACAGAGAAACACTGATAAACAGTAACAAATACATACACTGACACCAAGTAAAACAGACACACACTGACACCCAGTAACAAAGACATACACTGACACCAGGTCACAAAGACATGCACTGATACCCAGTAACACAGACACACACTGACAGCAAGTAAAAAAGACATACACAAACACCAAGTAACAAAGACATACAATTACACCAAGTAACACAGACATACACTGACACCAAGTAACACAGACACACACTGACACCCAGTAACACAGACAAACACGGACACCAAGTATCAAAGACACAGACTTACACCAAGTAACACAGACACACAATTACACCAAGTAACACAGACATACACTGACACCAAGTAACAAAGACATCCAGTAACACAGACATACACTGACACCAAGTAACAAAGGCATACACTGACGCCCAGTAACAAAGACATACACTGACACCCAGTAACACAGACACACACGGACACAAAGTAACAAAGTAACAGACTTACACCAAGTAACACAGACACACACTGACACCAAGTAAAAAAGACATACACAAACACCAAGTAACAAAGACAGACAATTACACCAAGTAACAAAGACATACACAAACACCAAGTAACAAAGACAGACAATTACACCAAGTAACAAAGACATACACTGATACCCAGTAACACAGACACACACTTACACCAAGTAACAAAGACATACACTGACACCAAGTCACAAAGACACACACTGACACCCAGCAACAAAGACATACACTGACACCAAGTAACACAGACATACACTGACACCCAGCAACACAGACACACACTTACACCAAGTAACACAGACATACACTGACACCCAGTAACACAGACCACACTCTGGGAGGGCACATTGGCGCAGCGGTTAGCACTGCAGCCTCACAGCTCCAGGGACCCGGGTTCGATTCTGGGTACTGCCTTTGCGGAGTTTGCATGTTCTCCCTGTTTCTGCGTGGGTTTCATCCGGCTGCTCCGGTTTCCTCCCAAATGCCAAAGACTTGCATGTTGACAGGTTAATTGGCCATCATAAATTGCCCCTAGTATAGGTAGGTGGTAGGGAAATATATAGGGACAGGTGGGGATGTGCTAGGAATACGGGATTAGTGTAGGATTAGTATAAATGGGTGGTTGATGTTCGGCACAGACTCGGTGGGCCGAAGGGCGTGTTAAAGTGCTGTCTCTCTGAACTAAACTAAATACTGACACCTAGTGTCACAGATACACACTGACACCAAGTAACACAAACAAACACACACTGACACCCAGTAACACAGAGAAACACTGATAAACAGTAACAAAGACACACTCTGACACCCAGTAACAAAGACATACACTGACACCAAGTCACAAAGACATACACTGATACCAAGTCACAAAGACATACACTGATACCCAGTAGCACAGACACACACTGACACCAAGTAAAAAAGACATACACAAACACCAAGTAACAAAGACATACAATTACACCAAGTAACAAAGACATACACTTACAGCAAGTATTTTGACATACACTGACACCAAGTAACAAAGACAAACACTGATACCCAGTAACACAGACACACACTTACACCAAGTAACAAAGACATACACTGACACCAAGTCACAAAGACACTCACTGACACCCAGCAACAAAGACAAACACTGACACCAAGTAACACAGACATACACTGACACCCAGCAACACAGACACACACTTACACCAGGTAACAAAGACATACACTGACGCCCAGTAACAAAGACATACACTGACGCCCAGTAACACAGACACACACGGACACAAAGTAACAAAGAAACAGACTTACACCAATTAACACAGACACACACTGACACCCAGCAACACAGACACACACTTACACCAAGTAACAAAGACATACACTGACGCCCAGTAACAAAGACATACACTGACACCCAGTAACATAGACACACACGGACACAAAGTAACAAAGAAACAGACTTACACCAAGTAACACAGACACACGCTGACACCAAGAAACAAAGACATACACTGATACCCAGTAACACAGACACACACTTACACCAAGTATTTTGACATACACTGATACCAAGTAACAAAGACATACACTGACACCAAGTCACAAAGACAAACACTGACACCCAGTAACAAAGACATACACTGACACCAAGTCACAAAGACATACACTGATACCCAGTAAAACAGACACACTTACACAAAGTAACACAGACATACACTGACACCCAGTAACACAGACACACACTTACACCAAGTAACAAAGACATACACTGACACCCAGTAACAAAGACATACACTGACACCCAGAAACACAGACACACACGGACACCAAGTAACAAAGACACAGACTTACACCAAGTAACACAGACACACATTGACACCAAGTAACAAAGACACACATTTACACCAAGTAACACAGACATACACTGACACCAAGTAACACAGACACACACTGACACCCAGTAACAAAGACATACACTGACACCAAGTAACAAAGACATACACTGATACCAAGTCACAAAGACATACACTGATACCCAGTAGCAAAGACGCACACTGACACCAAGTAAAAAAGACATACACAAACACCAAGTAACAAAGACATACAATTACACCAAGTAACAAAGACATACACTGATACCCAGTAACACAGACACACACATAGACCAAGTAACAAAGACATACACTGACACCAAGTCGCAAAGACACACACTGACACCCAGCAACAAAGACATACACTGACACCAAGTAACACAGACCTACACTGACACCCAGCAACACAGACACACACTTACACCAAGTAACAAAGACACACACTGAAACCCAGTAACACAGACACACACTTACACCCAGCAACAAGGACACACACTTACACCAAATAACAAAGACATACACTGACGCCCAGTAACAAAGACATACGCTGACACCCAGTAACACAGACACACACGGACACAAAGTAACAAAGAAACAGACTTACACCAAGACACAAAGACATACACTGATACCCAGTAACACAGACACACACTTACACCAAGTAACACAGACATACACTGACACCCAGCAACACAGACACACACTTACACCAAGTAACAAAGACATACACTGACGCCCAGTAACAAAGACATACGCTGACACCCAGTAACACAGACACACACGGACACAAAGTAACAAAGAAACAGACTTACACCAAGTAACACAGACACACACTGACACCCAGTAACACAGACACACACTTACACAAGTAACACAGACATACACTGACACCAAGTCACAAAGACATACACTGATACCCAGTACCACAGACACACACTGACACCAAGTAACAAAGACATACACTGACACCCAGTAACACAGACCACACTCTGGGAGGGCACATTGGCGCAGCGGTTAGCACTGCAGCCTCACAGCTCCAGGGACACGGGTTCGATTCTGGGTACTGCCTGTGCGGAGTTTGCAAGTTCTCCCTTTGTCTGCGTGGGTTTCCTCCGGGTGCTCCGGTTTCCTCCCACATGCCAAAGACTTGTAGGTTGATAGGTTAATTGGCCATCATAAATTGCCCCTAGTATAGGTAGGTGGTAGGGAAATATATAGGGACAGGTGGGGATGTGATAGGAATACGGGATTAGTGTAGGATTAGTATAAATGGGTGGTTGATGGTCGGCACAGACTCGGTGGGCCGAAGGGCCTGTTGAAGTGCTGTCTCTCTAAACTAAACTAAATACTGACACCTAGTGTCACAGATACACACTGACACCCAGTAACACAAACAAACACACACTGACACCCAGTAACACAGAGAAACACTGATAAACAGTAACAAAGACATACAGTGACACCAAGTAACACAGACACACACTGACACCCAGTAACACAGAGAAACAATGATAAACAGTAACAAAGACACACTCTGACACCCAGTAACAAAGACATACACTGACACCAAGTCACAAAGACATACACTGATACCAAGTCACAAAGACATACACTGATACCCAGTAGCACAGACACACACTGACACCAAGTAAAAAAGACATACGCAAACACCAAGTAACAAAGACATACAATTACACCAAGTAACAAAGACATACACTTACAGCAAGTATTTTGACATACACTGACACCAAGTAACAACGACAAACACTGATACCCAGTAACACAGACACACACTTACACCAAGTAACAAAGACATACACTGACACCAAGTCACAAAGACACTCACTGACACCCAGCAACAAAGACAAACACTGACACCAAGTAACACAGACATACACTGACACCCAGCAACACAGACACACACTTACACCAGGTAACAAAGACATACACTGACGCCCAGTAACAAAGACATACACTGACACCCAGTAACACAGACACACACGGACACAAAGTAACAAAGAAACAGACTTACACCAAGTAACACAGACACACACTGACACCCAGCAACACAGACACACACTTACACCAAGTAACAAAGACATACACTGACGCCCAGTAACAAAGACATACACTGACACCCAGTAACACAGACACACACGGACACAAAGTAACAAAGAAACAGACTTACACCAAGTAACACAGACACACGCTGACACCAAGAAACAAATACATACACTGATACCCAGTAACACAGACACACACTTACACCAAGTATTTTGACATACACTGATACCAAGTAACAAAGACATACACTGACACCATGTCACAAAGACAAACACTGACACCCAGTAACAAAGACATACACTGACACCAAGTCACAAAGACATACACTGATACCCAGTAAAACAGACACAATTACACAAAGTAACACAGACATACACTGACACCCAGTAACACAGACACACACTTACACCAAGTAACAAAGACATACACTGACACCCAGTAACAAAGACATACACTGACACCCAGAAACACAGACACACACGGACACCAAGTAACAAAGACACAGACTTACACCAAGTAACACAGACACACTTTGACACCAAGTAACACAGACACACATTTACACCAAGTAACACAGACATACACTGACACCAAGTAACAAAGACATACACTGACACCAAGTAACACAGACACACACTGACACCCAGCAACAAAGACATACACTGACACCAAGTAACAAAGACGTACACTGATACCAAGTCACAAAGACATACACTGATACCCAGTAGCACAGACACACACTGACACCAAGTAAGAAAGACATACACAAACACCAAGTAACAAAGACATACAATTACTCCAAGTAACAAAGACATACACTGATACCCAGTAACACAGACACACACATAGACCAAGTAACAAAGACATACACTGACACCAAGTCACAAAGACACACACTGACACTCAGCAACAAAGACATACACTGACACCAAGTAACACAGACCTACACTGACACCCAGCAACACAGACACACACTTACACCAAGTAACAAAGACACACACTGAAACCCAGTAACACAGACACACACTTACACCCAGCAACAAAGACACACACTTACACCAAGTAACAAAGAAATACACTGACGCCCAGTAACAAAGACATACGCTGACACCCAGTAACACAGACACACACGGACACAAAGTAACAAAGAAACAGACTTACACCAAGTCACAAAGACATACACTGATACCAAGTAACACAGACACACAGTTACACCAAGTAACACAGACATACACTGACACCCAGCAACACAGACACACACTTACACCAAGTAACAAATACATACACTGACGCCCAGTAACAAAGACATTCGCTGACACCCAGTAACACAGACACACACGGACACAAAGTAACAAAGAAACAGACTTACACCAAGTAACACAGACACACACTGACACCCAGTAACACAGACACACACTTACACCAAGTAACACAGACATACACTGACACCAAGTCACAAAGACATACACTGATACCCAGTACCACAGACACACACTGACACCAAGTAACAAAGACATACACTGACACCCAGTAACACAGACCACACTCTGGGAGGGCACATTGGCGCAGCGGTTAGCACTGCAGCCTCACAGCTCCAGGGACACGGGTTCGATTCTGGGTACTGCCTGTGCGGAGTTTGCAAGTTCTCCCTGTGTCTGCGTGGGTTTCCTCCGGGTGCTCCGGTTTCCACCCACATGCCAAAGACTTGTAGGTTGATAGGTTAATTGGCCATCATAAATTGCCCCTAGTATAGGTAGGTGGTAGGGAAATATATAGGGACAGGTGGGGATGTGATAGGAATACGGGATTAGTGTAGGATTAGTATAAATGGGTGGTTGATGGTCGGCACAGACTCGGTGGGCCGAAGGGCCTGTTGAAGTGCTGTCTCTCTAAACTAAACTAAATACTGACACCTAGTGTCACAGATACACACTGACACCCAGTAACACAAACAAACACACACTGACACCCAGTAACACAGAGAAACACTGATAAACAGTAACAAAGACATACAGTGACACCAAGTAACACAGACACACACTGACACCAAGTCACAAAGACATACACTGATACCAAGTCACAAAGACATACACTGATACCCAGTAGCACAGACACACACTGACACCAAGTAAAAAAGACATACGCAAACACCAAGTAACAAAGACATACAATTACACCAAGTAACAAAGACATACACTTACCGCAAGTATTTTGACATACACTGACACCAAGTAACAACGACAAACACTGATACCCAGTAACACAGACACACACTTACACCAAGTAACAAAGACATACACTGACACCAAGTCACAAAGACACTCACTGACACCCAGCAACAAAGACAAACACTGACACCAAGTAACACAGACATACACTGACACCCAGCAACACAGACACACACTTACACCAGGTAACAAAGACATACACTGACGCCCAGTAACAAAGACATACACTGACACCCAGTAACACAGACACACACGGACACAAAGTAACAAAGAAACAGACTTACACCAAGTAACACAGACACACACTGACACCCAGCAACACAGACACACACTTACACCAAGTAACAAAGACATACACTGACGCCCAGTAACAAAGACATACACTGACACCCAGTAACACAGACACACACGGACACAAAGTAACAAAGAAACAGACTTACACCCAGTAACACAGACACACGCTGACACCAAGAAACAAATACATACACTGATACCCAGTAACACAGACACACACTTACACCAAGTATTTTGACATACACTGATACCAAGTAACAAAGACATACACTGACACCATGTCACAAAGACAAACACTGACACCCAGTAACAAAGACATACACTGACACCAAGTCACAAAGACATACACTGATACCCAGTAAAACAGACACAATTACACAAAGTAACACAGACATACACTGACACCCAGTAACACAGACACACACTTACACCAAGTAACAAAGACATACACTGACACCCAGTAACAAAGACATACACTGACACCCAGAAACACAGACACACACGGACACCAAGTAACAAAGACACAGACTTACACCAAGTAACACAGACACACATTGACACCAAGTAACACAGACACACATTTACACCAAGTAACACAGACATACACTGACACCAAGTAACAAAGACATACACTGACACCAAGTAACACAGACACACACTGACACCCAGTAACAAAGACATACACTGACACCAAGTAACAAAGACATACACTGATACCAAGTCACAAAGACATACACTGATACCCAGTAGCACAGACACACACTGACACCAAGTAAGAAAGACATACACAAACACCAAGCAACAAAGACATACAATTACACCAAGTAACAAAGACATACACTGATACCCAGTAACACAGACACACACATAGACCAAGTAACAAAGACATACACTGACACCAAGTCACAAAGACACACACTGACACTCAGCAACAAAGACATACACTGACACCAAGTAACACAGACCTACACTGACACCCAGCAACACAGACACACACTTACACCAAGTAACAAAGACACACACTGAAACCCAGTAACACAGACACACACTTACACCCAGCAACAAAGACACACACTTACACCAAGTAACAAAGAAATACACTGACGCCCAGTAACAAAGACATACGCTGACACCCAGTAACACAGACACACACGGACACAAAGTAACAAAGAAACAGACTTACACCAAGTCACAAAGACATACACTGATACCAAGTAACACAGACACACAGTTACACCAAGTAACACAGACATACACTGACACCCAGCAACACAGACACACACTTACACCAAGTAACAAAGACATACACTGACGCCCAGTAACAAAGACATACGCTGACACCCAGTAACACAGACACACACGGACACAAAGTAACAAAGAAACAGACTTACACCAAGTAACACAGACACACACTGACACCCAGTAACACAGACACACACTTACACCAAGTAACACAGACATACACTGACACCAAGTCACAAAGACATACACTGATACCCAGTACCACAGACACACACTGACACCAAGTAACAAAGACATACACTGACACCCAGTAACACAGACCACACTCTGGGAGGGCACATTGGCGCAGCGGTTAGCACTGCAGCCTCACAGCTCCAGGGACACGGGTTCGATTCTGGGTACTGCCTGTGCGGAGTTTGCAAGTTCTCCCTGTGTCTGCGTGGGTTTCCTCCGGGTGCTCCGGTTTCCACCCACATGCCAAAGACTTGTAGGTTGATAGGTTAATTGGCCATCATAAATTGCCCCTAGTATAGGTAGGTGGTAGGGAAATATATAGGGACAGGTGGGGATGTGATAGGAATACGGGATTAGTGTAGGATTAGTATAAATGGGTGGGTGATGGTCGGCACAGACTCGGTGGGCCGAAGGGCCTGTTGAAGTGCTGTCTCTCCAAACTAAACTAAATACTGACACCTAGTGTCACAGATACACACTGACACCCAGTAACACAAACAAACACACACTGACACCCAGTAACACAGAGAAACACTGATAAACAGTAACAAAGACATACAGTGACACCAAGTAACACAGACACACACTGACACCCAGTAACAAAGACATACACTGACACCAAGTCACGAAGACAGACACTGATACCAAGTCACAAAGACTTACACTGATACCCAGTGACAAAGACATATACTGACACCAAGTAACAAAGACATACATTTACACCAAGTAACAAAGTCAGACAATTACACCAAGTAACAATGACTTACACCAAGTATTTTGACATACACTGACACCAAGTCGCAAAGACATACACTGATACCCAGTAACACAGACACACACTTACACCAAGTAACACAGACATACACTGACACCAAGTCACAAAGACATACACTGATACCCAGTACCACAGACACACACTGACACCAAGTAACAAAGACACACACTGGGGGGGGGGGGGGGGGGGGCCTTTGGCGCAGTGGTTAGCACTGCAGCCTCACAGCTCCAGGGACCCGGGTTCGATTCTGGAAACTGCCTGTGCGGAGTTTGCAAGTTCTCCCTGTTTCTGCGTGGGTTTCATCCGGGTGCTCCGGTTTCCTCCCAAATGCCAAAGACTTGCAGGTTGACAGGTTAATTGGCCATCATAAATTGCCCCTAGTATAGGTAGGTGGTAGGGAAATAAATAGGGGCAGGTGGGGATGTGATAGGAATACGGGATTAGTGCAGGATTAGTATAAATGGGTGGTTGATGGTCGGCACAGACTCGGTGGGCCGAAGGGCCTGTTAAAGTGCTGTATCTCTAAACTAAACTAAATACTGACACCTAGTGTCACAGATACACACTGACACCCAGTGACACAAACAAACACACACTGACACCCAGTAACACAGAGAAACACTGATAAACAGTAACAAAGACATACACTGACACCAAGTAACACAGACACACACTGACAACCAGTAACAAAGACATACACTGACACCAAGTCACAAAGACATACACTGATACCAAGTCACAAAGACATACACTGATACCCAGTAGCACAGACACACACTGACACCAAGTAACAAAGATATACAATTACACCAAGTAACAAAGACATACACTTACACCAAGTATTTTGACATACACTGACACCAAGTAACAAAGACATACACTGATACCCAGTAACACAGACACACACTTACACCAAGTAACAAAGACATACACTGACACCAAGTCACAAAGACACACACTGACACCCAGCAACAAAGACATACACTGACACCAAGTAACACAGACATACACTGACACCCAGCAACACAGACTCACACTTACACCAAGTAACAAAGAAATACACTGACGCCCAGTAACAAAGACATACACTGACACCCAGTAACACAGACACACACGGACACAAAGTAACAAAGAAACAGACTTACACCAAGTAACACAGACACACACTGACACCAGGTAACACAGACACACACGGACACCAAGTAACAAAGGCATGCACTGACACCAAGTAACAAAGACACAAACTGACACCCAGTAACAAAGACATACACTGACACCAAGTCACAAAGACATACACTGACACCCAGTAACACAGACACACACTTACACCAAGTAACAAAGACATACACTGACACCCAGTAACAAAGACATACACTGACACCCAGTAACACAGACACACACGGACACCAAGTAACAAAGACACAGACTTACACCAAGTAACACAGACAGACACTGACACCCAGTAACAAAGACACACACTTACACCAAGTAGCAAAGACATACACTGACACCCAGTAACAAAGACATACACTGACACCCAGTAACACAGACACACACGGACACCAAGTAACAAAGACACAGACTTACACCAATGAACACAGACACACACTGACACCCAGTAACACAGAGAAACACTGATAAACAGTAACAAAGACATACACTGACACCAAGTAACACAGACACACACTGACACCCAGTAACAAAGACATAGACTGACACCAGGTCACAAAGACATACACTGATACCAAGTCACAAAGACATACACTGATACCCAGTAACACAGACACACACTGACACCAAGTAAAAAAGACATACACAAACACCAAGTAACAAAGACATACAATTACAACAAGTAACAAAGACATACACTTACACCAAGTATTTTGACATACACTGACACCAAGTAACAAAGACATACACTGATACCCAGTAACACAGACACACACTTGCACCAAGTAACAAAGACATACACTGACACCAAGTCACAAAGACACACACTGCCACCCAGTAACACAGACACACACGGACACAAAGTAACAAAGAAACAGACTTACACGAAGTAACACAGACACACACTGACACCCAGTAACACAGACACACACGGACACCAAGTAACAAAGACATGCACTGACACCAAGTAACACAGACACACACTGACACCCAGTAACAAAGACATACACTGACACCAAGTCACAAAGACATGCACTGATACCCAGTAACACAGGCACACACTGACACCAAGTAACAAAGACATATACTGACACCAAGTAACAAAGACATACACTTACACCAAGTAACAAAGACAGACAATTACACCAAGTAACAAAGACATACACTTACACCAAGCATTTTGACATACATTGACACCAAGTAACAAAGACATACACTGATACCCAGTAACACAGACACACACATACACCAAGTATTTTGACATACACTGACACCAAGTAACAAAGACATACACTGACACCAAGTCACAAAGACACACACTGATACCCAGTAACAAAGACATACACTGACACCAAGTCACAAAGCCATACACTGACACCCAGTAACACAGACACACACTTACACCAAGTAACAAAGACATACACTGACACCCAGTAACAAAGACATACACTGACACCCAGTAACACAGACACACACGGACACCAAGTAACAAAGACACAGACTTACACCAAGTAACACAGAAATACACTGACACCCAGTAACACAGACACACACTTACACCAAGTAGCAAAGTCATACACTAACACCCAGTAACAAAGACATACACTGACACCCAGTAACACAGACACACACGGACACCAAGTAACAAAGACACAGACTTACACCAAGGAACACAGACACACACTGACACCCAGTAACACAGAGAAACACTGATAAACAGTAACAAAGACATACACTGACACCAAGTAACACAGACACACACTGACACCCAGTAACAAAGACATACACTGACACCAGGTCACAAAGACATACACTGATACCAAGTCACAAAGACATACACTGATACCCAGTAACACAGACACACACTGACACCAAGTAAAAAAGACATGCACAAACACCAAGTAACAAAGACATACAATTACAACAAGTAACAAAGACATACACTTACACCAAGTATTTTGACATACACTGACACCAAGTAACAAAGACATACACTGATACCCGGTAACACAGACACACACTTACACCAAGTAACAAAGACATACACTGACACCAAGTCACAAAGACACACACTGCCACCCAGCAACAAAGACATATACTGACACCAAGTAACATAGACATACACTTACACCAAGTAACAAAGACACACACTTACACCAAGTATTTTGACATACACTGACACCAAGTACCAAAGACATACACTGACACCAAGTCACAAAGACACACACTGACACCCAGTAACAAAGACATACACTGACACCAAGTCACAAAGGCATGCACTGATACCCAGTAAAACAGACACACTGACACCAAGTAACACAGACATACACTGACACCCAGTAACACAGACACACACTTACACCAAGTAACAAAGACATACACTGACACCCAGTAACAAAGACATACACTGACACCCAGTAACACAGACACACACGGACACCAAGTAACAAAGACACAGACTTACACCAAGTAACACAGACACAAATTGACACCAAGTAACACAGACACACAATTACACCAAGTCACACAGACATACACTGATACCCAGTAACACAGGCACACACTGGGGGGGTGGGGACACATTGGCGCAGTGGTTAGCACCGCAGCCTCACAGCTCCAGGGACCCGGGTTCGATTCTGGGTACTGCCAGTGCGGAGTTTGCAAGTTCTCCCTGTTTCTGCGTGGATTTCATCCGGGTGCTCCGGTTTCCTCCCTCATGCCAAAGACTTGCAGGTTGACAGGTTAATTGGCCATCATAAATTGCCCCTAGTATAGGTAGGTGGTAGGGAAAGAGATAGGGACAGGTGGGGATGTGGTAGGAATACGGGATTAGTGTAGGATTAGTATAAATGGGTGGTTGATGGTCGGCACAGACTCGGTGGGCCGAAGGGCCTGTTAATGTGCTGTATCGCTAAACTAAACTAAATACTGACACCTAGTGTCACAGATACACACCGACACCCAGTAACACAAACAAACACACACTGACACCCAGTAACACAGAGAAACACTGATAAACAGTAACAAAGACATACACTGACACCACGTAACACAGACACACACTGACACCCAGTAACAAAGACATATACTGACACCAAGTCACAAAGACATACACTGATACCAAGTCACAAAGACATACACTGATACCCAGTAGCACAGACACACACTGACACCAAGTAAAAAAGACATACACAAACACCAAGTAACAAAGACATACAATTACACCAAGTAACAAAGACATACACTTACACCAACTATTTTGACATACACTGACACCAAGTAACAAAAACTGATACCCAGTAACACAGACACACACTTACACCAAGTAACAAAGACACACACTGACACCCAGTAACAAAGACATACAGTGACACCAAGTAACACAGACACACACTGACACCCAGCAACAAAGACATACACTGACACCAAGTCACAAAGACATACACTGATACCAAGTCACAAAGACAGACACTGATACCCAGTGACAAAGACATATACTGACACCAAGTAACAAAGACATACACTTACACCAAGTAACAAAGACAGACAATTACACCAAGTAACAAAGACATACACTTACACCAAGTATTTTGACATACACTGACACCAAGTAACAAAGACATACACTGATACCCAGTAACACAGACACACACTTACACCAAGTAACAAAGACATACACTGACACCAAGTCACAAAGACACACAGTGACACCCAGTAACAAAGACATACACTGACACCAAGTCACAAAGACTTACACTGATACCCAGTAACTCAGGCACACACTGGGGGGGCACATTGGCGCAGTGGTTAGCACCGCAGCCTCACAGCTCCAGGGACCCGGGTTCGATCCTGGGTACTGCCTGTGCGGAGTTTGCAAGTTCTCCCTGTGTCTGCGTGGGTTTCATCCGGGTGCTCCGGTTTCCTCCCACATGCCAAAGACTTGCAGGTTGACAGGTTAATTGGCCATCATAAATTGCCCCTAGTATAGGTAGGTGGTAGGGAAAAATATAGGGACAGGTGGGGATGTGATAGGAATACGGGATTAGTGTAGGATTAGTGTAGCCTCCCCGCGAGTGGCTCTCTAGCAGAGCAAGACTACACCTTCTTCTGGCAGGGCAGGGATCCTGAAGAACCAAGACAGCATGGAGTGGGCTTCGCCATCAGAAACTCCTTGCTCAGCATGATAGAGCCTCCCTCAAATGGCTCGGAACGCATACTGTCCATCCGACTGCTCACCACCTCTGGTCCAGTACACCTACTCAGCATCTATGCTCCAACACTCTGCTCCGCACCTGAAGCTAATAAAGACCAGTTCTATGAACAACTCCATAACATCATTAGCAGCATCCCCAACACCGAACACCTATTCCTGCTGGGGGACTTTAATGCCAGGGTTGGGGCCGACCATGACTCATGGCCCTCCTGCCTTGGGCGCTATGGCGTTGGAAGGATGAATGAGAACGGGCAGAGACTGCTTGAGTTGTGTACCTATCATAACCTCTGCATCACCAACTCGTTCTTTCACACTAAACCCTGTCACCAGGTTTCATGGAGGCACCCAAGATCACGTCGTTGGCACCAGCTAGACCTCATTGTCACAAGGCGAGCCGCCTTAAACAGTGTTCAAATCACACGCAGCTTCCACAGTGCGGACTGCGACACCGACCACTCCCTGGTGTGCAGCAAGGTTAGACTCAGACCAAAGAAGTTGCATCATTCCAAGCAGAAGGGCCACCCGCGCATCAACACGAGCAGAATTTCTCACCCACAGCTGTTACAAAAATTTCTAAATTCACTTGTAACAGCCCTTCAAAACACTCCCACAGGGGATGCTGAGACCAAGTGGGCCCACATCAGAGACGCCATCTATGAGTCAGCTTTGACCACCTACGGCAAAAGTGCGAAGAGAAATGCAGACTGGTTTCAATCTCATAATGAAGAGCTGGAACCTGTCATAGCCGCTAAGCGCATTGCATTTTTGAACTACAAGAAAGCCCCCAGCGATTTAACATCCGCAGCACTTAAAGCAGCCAGAAGTACTGCACAAAGAACAGCTAGGCGTAGCGCAAACGACTACTGGCAACACCTATGCAGTCATATTCAGCTGGCCTCAGACACCGGAAACATCAGAGGAATGTATGATGGCATGAAAAGAGCTCTTGGGCCAACCATCAAGAAGATCACCCCCCTCAAATCTAAATCGGGGGACATAATCACTGACCAACGCAAACAGATGGACCGCTGGGTTGAGCACTACCTAGAACTGTACTCCAGGGAGAATGCTGTCACTGAGACTGCCCTCAATGCAGCCCAGCCTCTACCAGTCATGGATGAGCTGGACATACAGCCAACCAAATCGGAACTCAGTGATGCCATTGATTCCCTAGCCAGCGGAAAAGCCCCTGGGAAGGACAGCATTACCCCTGAAATAATCAAGAGTGCCAAGCCTGCTATACTCTCAGCACTACATGAACTGCTATGCCTGTGCTGGGACGAGGGAGCAGTACCCCAGGACATGCGCGATGCCAACATCATCACCCTCTATAAAAACAAAGGTGACCGCGGTGACTGCAACAACTACCGTGGAATCTCCCTGCTCAGCATAGTGGGGAAAGTCTTTGCTCGAGTCGCTCTGAACAGGCTCCAGAAGCTGGCCGAGCGCGTCTACCCTGAGGCACAGTGTGGCTTTCGTGCAGAGAGATCGACTATTGACATGCTGTTCTCCCTTCGTCAGATACAGGAGAAATGCCGTGAACAACAGATGCCCCTCTCCATTGCTTTCATTGATCTCACCAAAGCCTTTGACCTCGTCAGCAGACGTGGTCTCTTCAGACTACTAGAAAAGATTGGATGTCCACCAAAGCTACTAAGTGTCATCACCTCATTCCATGACAATATGAAAGGCACAATTCAACATGGTGGCTCCTCATCAGAGCCCTTTCCTATCCTGAGTGGTGTGAAACAGGGCTGTGTTCTCGCACCCACACTTTTTGGGATTTTCTTCTCCCTGCTGCTTTCACATGCGTTCAAATCCTCTGAAGAAGGAATTTTCCTCCACACAAGATCAGGGGGCAGGTTGTTCAACCTTGCCCGTCTAAGATCGAAGTCCAAAGTATGGAAAGTCCTCATCAGAGAACTCCTCTTTGCTGACGATGCTGCTTTAACATCTCACACTGAAGAATGCCTGCAGAGTCTCATCGACAGGTTTGCGTCTGCCTGCAATGAATTTGGCCTAACCATCAGCCTCAAGAAAACGAACATCATGGGGCAGGATGTCAGAAATGCTCCATCCATCAATATTGGCGACCACGCTCTGGAAGTGGTTCAAGAGTTCACCTACCTAGGCTCAACTATCACCAGTAACCTGTCTCTAGATGCAGAAATCAACAAGCGCATGGGTAAGGCTTCCACTGCTATGTCCAGACTGGCCAAGAGAGTGTGGGAAAATGGCGCACTGACACGGAACACAAAAGTCCGAGTGTATCAGGCCTGTGTCCTCAGTACCTTGCTCTACGGCAGCGAGGCCTGGACAACGTATGCCAGCCAAGAGCGACGTCTCAATTCATTCCATCTTCGCTGCCTTCGGAGAATACTTGGCATCAGGTGGCAGGACTATATCTCCAACACAGAAGTCCTTGAAGCGGCCAACACCCCCAGCTTATACACACTACTGAGTCAGCGGCGCTTGAGATGGCTTGGCCATGTGAGCCGCATGGAAGATGGCAGGATCCCCAAAGACACATTGTACAGCGAGCTCGCCACTGGCATCAGACCCACCGGCCGTCCATGTCTCCGTTATAAAGACGTCTGCAAACGCGACATGAAATCGTGTGACATTGATCACAAGTCGTGGGAGTCAGTTGCCAGCATTCGCCAGAGCTGGCGGGCAGCCATAAAGACAGGGCTAAATTGTGGCGAGTCGAAGAGACTTAGTAGTTGGCAGGAAAAAAGACAGAGGCGCAAGGGGAGAGCCAACTGTGCAACAGCCCCAACAAACAAATTTCTCTGCAGCACCTGTGGAAGAGCCTTTCACTCCAGAATTGGCCTTTATAGCCACTCCAGGCGCTGCTTCACAAACCACGGACCACCTCCAGGCGCGTACCATTGTCTCTCGAGATAAGGAGGCCCAAAAGAAGTATAAATGGGTGGTTCATGGTCGGCACAGACTCGGTGGGCCGAAGGGGCTGTTTTAGTGCTGTATCTCTAAACTAAACTAAATACTAACACCTAGTGTCACTGATACACACTGACACCCAGCAACACAAACAAACACACACTGACACCCAGTATCACAGAGAAACACTGATAAACAGTAACAAAGACATACACTGATACCAAGTAACACAGACACACACTGACACCCAGTAACAAAGACATACACTGACACCAAGTAACAAAGACATACACTGATACCCAGTAACACAGACACACACTTACACCAAGTAACAAAGACATACACTGACACCAAGTCACAAAGACACACACTGACACCCAGCAACAAAGACATATACTGACACCAAGTAACAAAGACATACACTTACACCAAGTAACAAAGACAGACAATTACACCAAGTAACAAAGACACACACTTACAACAAGAATTTTGACATACACTGACACCAAGTAACAAAGACATACACTGACACCAAGTCACAAAGACACACACTGACACCCAGTAACAAAGACATACACAGACACCAAGTCACAAAGACATGCACTGATACCCAGTAAAACAGACACACTTACACCAAGTAACACAGACATACACTGACACCCAGTAACACAGACACACACTTACACCAAGTAACAAAGACATGCACTGACACCCAGTAACAAAGACATACACTGACACCCAGTGACACAGACACACACGGACACCAAGTAACAAAGACACAGACTTACACCAAGTAACACAGACACACATTGACACCAAGTAACACAGACACACAATTACACCAAGTAACACAGACATACACTGACACCAAGTAACAAAGACATATACTGATACCCAGTAACACAGGCACACACTGGGGGGGGGGGGGGGGGGGGGCACACTGGCGCAGTGGTTAGCACCGCAGCCTCACAGCTCCAAGGACCCAGGTTCGATTCAGGGTACTGCCAGTGCGGAGTTTGCAAGTTCTCCCTGTGTCTGCGTGGGTATCATCCGGGTGCTCCGGTTTCCTCCCACATGCCAAAGACTTGCAGGTTGACAGATTAATTGGCCATCATAAATTGCCCCTAGTATAGGTAGGTGGTAGGGAAATATATAGGGACAGGTGGGGATGCGCTGGGAATACGGGATTAGTGTAGGATTAGTATAAATGAGTGGTTGATGGTCGGCACAGACTCGGTGGGCCGAAGGGCCTGTTAAAGTGCTGTATCTCGAAACTAAACTAAATACTGACACCTAGTGTCACAGATACACACTGACACCCAGTAACACAAACAAACACACACTGACACCCAGTAACACAGAGAAACACTGATAAACAGTAACAAAGACACACTCTGACACCCAGTAACAAAGACATACACTGATACCAAGTCACAAAGACATACACTGATACCCAGTAGCACAAACACACACTGACACCAATTAAAAAAGACATACAGAAACACCAAGTAACAAAGACATACAATTACACCAAGTAACAAAGACATACACTTACACCAAGTATTTTGACATACACTGACACCAAGTGACAAAGACAAACACTGATACCCAGAAACACAGACACACTTACACCAAGTAACAAAGACATACACTGACACCAAGTCACAAAGACACACACTGATACCCAGCAACAAAGACAAACACTGACACCAAGTAACACAGACATACACTGACACCCAGCAACACAGACACACACTTACACCAAGTAACAAAGACATACACTGACGCCCAGTAACAAAGACATACACTGACACCCAGTAACGCAGACACACACGGACACAAAGTAACAAAGAAACAGACTTACACCAAGAAACACAGACATACACTGTCACCCAGCAGCACAGACACACACTTACACCAAGTAACAAAGACATACACTGACGCCCAGTAACAAAAACATACACTGACACCCAGTAACACAGACACACACGGACACAAAGTAACAAAGAAACAGACTTACACCAAGTAACACAGACACACACTGACACCAAGAAACAAAGACATACACTGATACCCAGTAACACAGACACACACTTACACCAAGTATTTTGACATACACTGGCACCAAGTAACAAAGACATACACTGACACCAAGTCACAAAGACACACACTGACACCCAGTAACAAAGACATACACTGACACCAAGTCACAAAGACATACACTGATACCCAGTAAAACAGACACACTTACACAAAGTAATACAGACATACACTGACACCCAGTAACACAGACACACACTTACACCAAGTAACAAAGACATACACTGACACCCAGTAACAAAGACATACACTGACACCCAGTAACACAGACACACACGGACACCAAGTAAAAAAGACACAGACTTACACCCAGTAACACAGACACACATTGACACCAAGTAACACAGACACACATTTACACCAAGTAACACAGACATACACTGACACCAAGTAACAAAGACATACACTGACACCAAGTAACAAAGACATACACAGATACCAAGTCACAAAGACATACACTGATACCCAGTAGCACAGACACACACTGACACCAAGTAAAAAAGACATACACAAACACCAAGTAACAAAGACATACAATTACACCAAGTAACAAAGACATACACTTTCAACAAGTATTTTGACATACACTGACACCAAGTAACAAAGACAAACACTGATACCCAGTAACACAGACACACACTTACACCAAGTAACAAAGACATACACTGACACCAAGTCACAAAGACACACACTGACACCCAGCAACAAAGACATACACTGACACCAAGTAACACAGACCTACACTGACACCCAGCAACACAGACACACACTTACACCAAGAAACAAAGACATACACTGACACCCAGAAACACAGACACACACGGACACAAAGTAACAAAGAAACAGACTTACACCAAGTAACACAGACACACACTGACACCCAGTAACACAGACACACACTTACACCCAGCAACAAAGACACACACTTACACCAAGTAACAAAGACATACACTGACGCCCAGTAACAAAGACATACACTGACACCCAGTAACACAGACACACACGGACACAAAGTAACCAAGAAACAGACTTACACCAAGTCACAAAGACATACACTGATAACCAGTAACACAGACACACACTTGCACCAAGTAACAAAGACATACACTGACACCAAGTCACAAAGACACACACTGACACCCAGCAACAAAGACATATACTGACACCAAGTAACAAAGACATACACTGACGCCCAGTAACAAAGACATTCGCTGACACCCAGTAACACAGACACACACGGACACAAAGTAACAAAGAAACAGACTTACACCAAGTAACACAGACACACACTGACACCCAGTAACACAGACACACACTTACACCAAGTAACACAGACATACACTGACACCAAGTCACAAAGACATACACTGATACCCAGTACCACAGACACACACTGACACCAAGTAACAAAGACATACACTGACACCCAGTAACACAGACCACACTCTGGGAGGGCACATTGGCGCAGCGGTTAGCACTGCAGCCTCACAGCTCCAGGGACACGGGTTCGATTCTGGGTACTGCCTGTGCGGAGTTTGCAAGTTCTCCCTGTGTCTGCGTGGGTTTCCTCCGGGTGCTCCGGTTTCCACCCACATGCCAAAGACTTGTAGGTTGATAGGTTAATTGGCCATCATAAATTGCCCCTAGTATAGGTAGGTGGTAGGGAAATATATAGGGACAGGTGGGGATGTGATAGGAATACGGGATTAGTGTAGGATTAGTATAAATGGGTGGTTGATGGTCGGCACAGACTCGGTGGGCCGAAGGGCCTGTTGAAGTGCTGTCTCTCTAAACTAAACTAAATACTGACACCTAGTGTCACAGATACACACTGACACCCAGTAACACAAACAAACACACACTGACACCCAGTAACACAGAGAAACACTGATAAACAGTAACAAAGACATACAGTGACACCAAGTAACACAGACACACACTGACACCCAGTAACAAAGACATACACTGACACCAAGTCACGAAGACAGACACTGATACCAAGTCACAAAGACTTACACTGATACCCAGTGACAAAGACATATACTGACACCAAGTAACAAAGACATACAATTACACCAAGTAACAAAGTCAGACAATTACACCAAGTAACAATGACTTACACCAAGTATTTTGACATACACTGACACCAAGTCGCAAAGACATACACTGATACCCAGTAACACAGACACACACTTAGACCAAGTAACACAGACATACACTGACACCAAATCACAAAGACATACACTGATACCCAGTACCACAGACACACACTGACACCAAGTAACAAAGACACACACTGGGGGGGGGGGGGGGGGGGGGGCTTTGGAGCAGTGGTTAGCACCGCAGCCTCACAGCTCCAGGGACCCGGGTTCGATTCTGAAAACTGCCTGTGCGGAGTTTGCAAGTTCTCCCTGTTTCTGCGTGGGTTTCATCCGGGTGCTCCGGTTTCCTCCCAAATGCCAAAGACTTGCAGGTTGACAGGTTAATTGGCCATCATAAATTGCCCCTAGTATAGGTAGGTGGTAGGGAAATAAATAGGGGCAGGTGGGGATGTGATAGGAATACGGGATTAGTGCAGGATTAGTATAAATGGGTGGTTGATGGTCGGCACAGACTCGGTGGGCCGAAGGGCCTGTTAAAGTGCTGTATCTCTAAACTAAACTAAATACTGACACCTAGTGTCACAGATACACACTGACACCCAGTGACACAAACAAACACACACTGACACCCAGTAACACAGAGAAACACTGATAAACAGTAACAAAGACATACACTGACACCAAGTAACACAGACACACACTGACAACCAGTAACAAAGACATACACTGACACCAAGTCACAAAGACATACACTGATACCAAGTCACAAAGACATACACTGATACCCAGTAGCACAGACACACACTGACACCAAGTAACAAAGATATACAATTACACCAAGTAACAAAGACATACACTTACACCAAGTATTTTGACATACACTGACACCAAGTAACAAAGACATACACTGATACCCAGTAACACAGACACACACTTACACCAAGTAACAAAGACATACACTGACACCAAGTCACAAAGACACACACTGACACCCAGCAACAAATACATACACTGACACCAAGTAACACAGACATACACTGACACCCAGCAACACAGACTCACACTTACACCAAGTAACAAAGACATACACTGACGCCCAGTAACAAAGACATACACTGACACCCAGTAACACAGACACACACGGACACAAAGTAACAAAGAAACAGACTTACACCAAGTAACACAGACACACACTGACACCAGGTAACACAGACACACACGGACACCAAGTAACAAAGACATGCACTGACACCAAGTAACAAAGACACAAACTGACACCCAGTAACAAAGACATACACTGACACCAAGTCACAAAGACATACACTGACACCCAGTAACACAGACACACACTTACACCAAGTAACAAAGACATACACTGACACCCAGTAACAAAGACATACACTGACACCCAGTAACACAGACACACACGGACACCAAGTAACAAAGACACAGACTTACACCAAGTAACACAGACAGACACTGACACCCAGTAACAAAGACACACACTTACACCAAGTAGCAAAGACATACACTGACACCCAGTAACAAAGACATACACTGACACCCAGTAACACAGACACACACGGACACCAAGTAACAAAGACACAGACTTACACCAATGAACACAGACACACACTGACACCCAGTAACACAGAGAAACACTGATAAACAGTAACAAAGACATACACTGACACCAAGTAACACAGACACACACTGACACCCAGTAACAAAGACATAGACTGACACCAGGTCACAAAGACATACACTGATACCAAGTCACAAAGACATACACTGATACCCAGTAACACAGACACACACTGACACCAAGTAAAAAAGACATACACAAACACCAAGTAACAAAGACATACAATTACAACAAGTAACAAAGACATACACTTACACCAAGTATTTTGACATACACTGACACCAAGTAACAAAGACATACACTGATACCCAGTAACACAGACACACACTTGCACCAAGTAACAAAGACATACACTGACACCAAGTCACAAAGACACACACTGACACCCAGCAACAAAGACATATACTGACACCAAGTAACATAGACATATACTTACACCAAGTAACAAAGACACACACTTACACCAAGTATTTTGACATACACTGTCACCAAGTAACAAAGACATACACTGACACCCAGTAACACAGACACACACGGACACAAAGTAACAAAGAAACAGACTTACACGAAGTAACACAGACACACACTGACACCCAGTAACACAGACACACACGGACACCAAGTAACAAAGACATGCACTGACACCAAGTAACACAGACACACACTGACACCCAGTAACAAAGACATACACTGACACCAAGTCACAAAGACATGCACTGATACCCAGTAACACAGGCACACACTGACACCAAGTAACAAAGACATATACTGACACCAAGTAACAAAGACATACACTTACACCAAGTAACAAAGACAGACAATTACACCAAGTAACAAAGACATACCCTTACACCAAGCATTTTGACATACATTGACACCAAGTAACAAAGACATACACTGATACCCAGTAACACAGACACACACATACACCAAGTATTTTGACATACACTGACACCAAGTAACAAAGACATACACTGACACCAAGTCACAAAGACACACACTGATACCCAGTAACAAAGACATACACTGACACCAAGTCACAAAGCCATACACTGACACCCAGTAACACAGACACACACTTACACCAAGTAACAAAGACATACACTGACACCCAGTAACAAAGACATACACTGACACCCAGTAACACAGACACACACGGACACCAAGTAACAAAGACACAGACTTACACCAAGTAACACAGAAATACACTGACACCCAGTAACACAGACACACACTTACACCAAGTAGCAAAGTCATACACTAACACCCAGTAACAAAGACATACACTGACACCCAGTAACACAGACACACACACGGACACCAAGTAACAAAGACACAGACTTACACCAAGGAACACAGACACACACTGACACCCAGTAACACAGAGAAACACTGATAAACAGTAACAAAGACATACACTGACACCAAGTAACACAGACACACACTGACACCCAGTAACAAAGACATACACTGACACCAGGTCACAAAGACATACACTGATACCAAGTCACAAAGACATACACTGATACCCAGTAACACAGACACACACTGACACCAAGTAAAAAAGACATGCACAAACACCAAGTAACAAAGACATACAATTACAACAAGTAACAAAGACATACACTTACACCAAGTATTTTGACATACACTGACACCAAGTAACAAAGACATACACTGACGCCCAGTAACAAAGACATACGCTGACACCCAGTAACACAGACACACACGGACACAAAGTAACAAAGAAACAGACTTACACCAAGTAACACAGACACACACTGACACCCAGTAACACAGACACACACTTACACCAAGTAACACAGACATACACTGACACCAAGTCACAAAGACATACACTGATACCCAGTACCACAGACACACACTGACACCAAGTAACAAAGACATACACTGACACCCAGTAACACAGACCACACTCTGGGAGGGCACATTGGCGCAGCGGTTAGCACTGCAGCCTCACAGCTCCAGGGACCCGGGTTCGATTCTGGAAACTGCCTGTGCGGAGTTTGCAAGTTCTCCCTGTTTCTGCGTGGGTTTCATCCGGGTGCTCCGGTTTCCTCCCAAATGCCAAAGACTTGCAGGTTGACAGGTTAATTGGCCATCATAAATTGCCCCTAGTATAGGTAGGTGGTAGGGAAATAAATAGGGGCAGGTGGGGATGTGATAGGAATACGGGATTAGTGCAGGATTAGTATAAATGGGTGGTTGATGGTCGGCACAGACTCGGTGGGCCGAAGGGCCTGTTAAAGTGCTGTATCTCTAAACTAAACTAAATACTGACACCTAGTGTCACAGATACACACTGACACCCAGTGACACAAACAAACACACACTGACACCCAGTAACACAGAGAAACACTGATAAACAGTAACAAAGACATACACTGACACCAAGTAACACAGACACACACTGACAACCAGTAACAAAGACATACACTGACACCAAGTCACAAAGACATACACTGATACCAAGTCACAAAGACATACACTGATACCCAGTAGCACAGACACACACTGACACCAAGTAACAAAGATATACAATTACACCAAGTAACAAAGACATACACTTACACCAAGTATTTTGACATACACTGACACCAAGTAACAAAGACATACACTGATACCCAGTAACACAGACACACACTTACACCAAGTAACAAAGACATACACTGACACCAAGTCACAAAGACACACACTGACACCCAGCAACAAAGACATACACTGACACCAAGTAACACAGACATACACTGACACCCAGCAACACAGACTCACACTTACACCAAGTAACAAAGACATACACTGACGCCCAGTAACAAAGACATACACTGACACCCAGTAACACAGACACACACGGACACAAAGTAACAAAGAAACAGACTTACACCAAGTAACACAGACACACACTGACACCAGGTAACACAGACACACACGGACACCAAGTAACAAAGGCATGCACTGACACCAAGTAACAAAGACACAAACTGACACCCAGTAACAAAGACATACACTGACACCAAGTCACAAAGACATACACTGACACCCAGTAACACAGACACACACTTACACCAAGTAACAAAGACATACACTGACACCCAGTAACAAAGACATACACTGACACCCAGTAACACAGACACACACGGACACCAAGTAACAAAGACACAGACTTACACCAAGTAACACAGACAGACACTGACACCCAGTAACAAAGACACACACTTACACCAAGTAGCAAAGACATACACTGACACCCAGCAACAAAGACATACACTGACACCCAGTAACACAGACACACACGGACACCAAGTAACAAAGACACAGACTTACACCAATGAACACAGACACACACTGACACCCAGTAACACAGAGAAACACTGATAAACAGTAACAAAGACATACACTGACACCAAGTAACACAGACACACACTGACACCCAGTAACAAAGACATAGACTGACACCAGGTCACAAAGACATACACTGATACCAAGTCACAAAGACATACACTGATACCCAGTAACACAGACACACACTGACACCAAGTAAAAAAGACATACACAAACACCAAGTAACAAAGACATACAATTACAACAAGTAACAAAGACATACACTTACACCAAGTATTTTGACATACACTGACACCAAGTAACAAAGACATACACTGATACCCAGTAACACAGACACACACTTGCACCAAGTAACAAAGACATACACTGACACCAAGTCACAAAGACACACACTGACACCCAGCAACAAAGACATATACTGACACCAAGTAACATAGACATACACTTACACCAAGTAACAAAGACACACACTTACACTTAGTATTTTGACATACACTGTCACCAAGTAACAAAGACATACACTGACACCCAGTAACACAGACACACACGGACACAAAGTAACAAAGAAACAGACTTACACGAAGTAACACAGACACACACTGACACCCAGTAACACAGACACACACGGACACCAAGTAACAAAGACATGCACTGACACCAAGTAACACAGACACACACTGACACCCAGTAACAAAGACATACACTGACACCAAGTCACAAAGACATGCACTGATACCCAGTAACACAGGCACACACTGACACCAAGTAACAAAGACATATACTGACACCAAGTAACAAAGACATACACTTACACCAAGTAACAAAGACAGACAATTACACCAAGTAACAAAGACATACACTTACACCAAGCATTTTGACATACATTGACACCAAGTAACAAAGACATACACTGATACCCAGTAACACAGACACACACATACACCAAGTATTTTGACATACACTGACACCAAGTAACAAAGACATACACTGACACCAAGTCACAAAGACACACACTGATACCCAGTAACAAAGACATACACTGACACCAAGTCACAAAGCCATACACTGACACCCAGTAACACAGACACACACTTACACCAAGTAACAAAGACATACACTGACACCCAGTAACAAAGACATACACTGACACCCAGTAACACAGACACACACGGACACCAAGTAACAAAGACACAGACTTACACCAAGTAACACAGAAATACACTGACACCCAGTAACACAGACACACACTTACACCAAGTAGCAAAGTCATACACTAACACCCAGTAACAAAGACATACACTGACACCCAGTAACACAGACACACACGGACACCAAGTAACAAAGACACAGACTTACACCAAGGAACACAGACACACACTGACACCCAGTAACACAGAGAAACACTGATAAACAGTAACAAAGACATACACTGACACCAAGTAACACAGACACACACTGACACCCAGTAACAAAGACATACACTGACACCAGGTCACAAAGACATACACTGATACCAAGTCACAAAGACATACACTGATACCCAGTAACACAGACACACACTGACACCAAGTAAAAAAGACATGCACAAACACCAAGTAACAAAGACATACAATTACAACAAGTAACAAAGACATACACTTACACCAAGTATTTTGACATACACTGACACCAAGTAACAAAGACATACACTGATACCCGGTAACACAGACACACACTTACACCAAGTAACAAAGACATACACTGACACCAAGTCACAAAGACACACACTGCCACCCAGCAACAAAGACATATACTGACACCAAGTAACATAGACATACACTTACACCAAGTAACAAAGACACACACTTACACCAAGTATTTTGACATACACTGACACCAAGTACCAAAGACATACACTGACACCAAGTCACAAAGACACACACTGACACCCAGTAACAAAGACATACACTGACACCAAGTCACAAAGGCATGCACTGATACCCAGTAAAACAGACACACTGACACCAAGTAACACAGACATACACTGACACCCAGTAACACAGACACACACTTACACCAAGTAACAAAGACATACACTGACACCCAGTAACAAAGACATACACTGACACCCAGTAACACAGACACACACGGACACCAAGTAACAAAGACACAGACTTACACCAAGTAACACAGACACAAATTGACACCAAGTAACACAGACACACAATTACACCAAGTCACACAGACATACACTGATACCCAGTAACACAGGCACACACTGGGGGGGTGGGGACACATTGGCGCAGTGGTTAGCACCGCAGCCTCACAGCTCCAGGGACCCGGGTTCGATTCTGGGTACTGCCAGTGCGGAGTTTGCAAGTTCTCCCTGTTTCTGCGTGGATTTCATCCGGGTGCTCCGGTTTCCTCCCTCATGCCAAAGACTTGCAGGTTGACAGGTTAATTGGCCATCATAAATTGCCCCTAGTATAGGTAGGTGGTAGGGAAAGAGATAGGGACAGGTGGGGATGTGGTAGGAATACGGGATTAGTGTAGGATTAGTATAAATGGGTGGTTGATGGTCGGCACAGACTCGGTGGGCCGAAGGGCCTGTTAATGTGCTGTATCGCTAAACTAAACTAAATACTGACACCTAGTGTCACAGATACACACCGACACCCAGTAACACAAACAAACACACACTGACACCCAGTAACACAGAGAAACACTGATAAACAGTAACAAAGACATACACTGACACCACGTAACACAGACACACACTGACACCCAGTAACAAAGACATATACTGACACCAAGTCACAAAGACATACACTGATACCAAGTCACAAAGACATACACTGATACCCAGTAGCACAGACACACACTGACACCAAGTAAAAAAGACATACACAAACACCAAGTAACAAAGACATACAATTACACCAAGTAACAAAGACATACACTTACACCAACTATTTTGACATACACTGACACCAAGTAACAAAAACTGATACCCAGTAACACAGACACACACTTACACCAAGTAACAAAGACACACACTGACACCCAGTAACAAAGACATACAGTGACACCAAGTAACACAGACACACACTGACACCCAGCAACAAAGACATACACTGACACCAAGTCACAAAGACATACACTGATACCAAGTCACAAAGACAGACACTGATACCCAGTGACAAAGACATATACTGACACCAAGTAACAAAGACATACACTTACACCAAGTAACAAAGACAGACAATTACACCAAGTAACAAAGACATACACTTACACCAAGTATTTTGACATACACTGACACCAAGTAACAAAGACATACACTGATACCCAGTAACACAGACACACACTTACACCAAGTAACAAAGACATACACTGACACCAAGTCACAAAGACACACAGTGACACCCAGTAACAAAGACATACACTGACACCAAGTCACAAAGACTTACACTGATACCCAGTAACTCAGGCACACACTGGGGGGGCACATTGGCGCAGTGGTTAGCACCGCAGCCTCACAGCTCCAGGGACCCGGGTTCGATCCTGGGTACTGCCTGTGCGGAGTTTGCAAGTTCTCCCTGTGTCTGCGTGGGTTTCATCCGGGTGCTCCGGTTTCCTCCCACATGCCAAAGACTTGCAGGTTGACAGGTTAATTGGCCATCATAAATTGCCCCTAGTATAGGTAGGTGGTAGGGAAAAATATAGGGACAGGTGGGGATGTGATAGGAATACGGGATTAGTGTAGGATTAGTGTAGCCTCCCCGCGAGTGGCTCTCTAGCAGAGCAAGACTACACCTTCTTCTGGCAGGGCAGGGATCCTGAAGAACCAAGACAGCATGGAGTGGGCTTCGCCATCAGAAACTCCTTGCTCAGCATGATAGAGCCTCCCTCAAATGGCTCGGAGCGCATACTGTCCATCCGACTGCTCACCACCTCTGGTCCAGTACACCTACTCAGCATCTATGCTCCAACACTCTGCTCCGCACCTGAAGCTAATAAAGACCAGTTCTATGAACAACTCCATAACATCATTAGCAGCATCCCCAACACCGAACACCTATTCCTGCTGGGGGACTTTAATGCCAGGGTTGGGGCCGACCATGACTCATGGCCCTCCTGCCTTGGGCGCTATGGCGTTGGAAGGATGAATGAGAACGGGCAGAGACTGCTTGAGTTGTGTACCTATCATAACCTCTGCATCACCAACTCGTTCTTTCACACTAAACCCTGTCACCAGGTTTCATGGAGGCACCCAAGATCACGTCGTTGGCACCAGCTAGACCTCATTGTCACAAGGCGAGCCGCCTTAAACAGTGTTCAAATCACACGCAGCTTCCACAGTGCGGACTGCGACACCGACCACTCCCTGGTGTGCAGCAAGGTTAGACTCAGACCAAAGAAGTTGCATCATTCCAAGCAGAAGGGCCACCCGCGCATCAACACGAGCAGAATTTCTCACCCACAGCTGTTACAAAAATTTCTAAATTCACTTGTAACAGCCCTTCAAAACACTCCCACAGGGGATGCTGAGACCAAGTGGGCCCACATCAGAGACGCCATCTATGAGTCAGCTTTGACCACCTACGGCAAAAGTGCGAAGAGAAATGCAGACTGGTTTCAATCTCATAATGAAGAGCTGGAACCTGTCATAGCCGCTAAGCGCATTGCATTTTTGAACTACAAGAAAGCCCCCAGCGATTTAACATCCGCAGCACTTAAAGCAGCCAGAAGTACTGCACAAAGAACAGCTAGGCGTAGCGCAAACGACTACTGGCAACACCTATGCAGTCATATTCAGCTGGCCTCAGACACCGGAAACATCAGAGGAATGTATGATGGCATGAAGAGAGCTCTTGGGCCAACCATCAAGAAGATCACCCCCCTCAAATCTAAATCGGGGGACATAATCACTGACCAACGCAAACAGATGGACCGCTGGGTTGAGCACTACCTAGAACTGTACTCCAGGGAGAATGCTGTCACTGAGACTGCCCTCAATGCAGCCCAGCCTCTACCAGTCATGGATGAGCTGGACATACAGCCAACCAAATCGGAACTCAGTGATGCCATTGATTCCCTAGCCAGCGGAAAAGCCCCTGGGAAGGACAGCATTACCCCTGAAATAATCAAGAGTGCCAAGCCTGCTATACTCTCAGCACTACATGAACTGCTATGCCTGTGCTGGGACGAGGGAGCAGTACCCCAGGACATGCGCGATGCCAACATCATCACCCTCTATAAAAACAAAGGTGACCGCGGTGACTGCAACAACTACCGTGGAATCTCCCTGCTCAGCATAGTGGGGAAAGTCTTTGCTCGAGTCGCTCTGAACAGGCTCCAGAAGCTGGCCGAGCGCGTCTACCCTGAGGCACAGTGTGGCTTTCGTGCAGAGAGATCGACTATTGACATGCTGTTCTCCCTTCGTCAGATACAGGAGAAATGCCGTGAACAACAGATGCCCCTCTCCATTGCTTTCATTGATCTCACCAAAGCCTTTGACCTCGTCAGCAGACGTGGTCTCTTCAGACTACTAGAAAAGATTGGATGTCCACCAAAGCTACTAAGTGTCATCACCTCATTCCATGACAATATGAAAGGCACAATTCAACATGGTGGCTCCTCATCAGAGCCCTTTCCTATCCTGAGTGGTGTGAAACAGGGCTGTGTTCTCGCACCCACACTTTTTGGGATTTTCTTCTCCCTGCTGCTTTCACATGCGTTCAAATCCTCTGAAGAAGGAATTTTCCTCCACACAAGATCAGGGGGCAGGTTGTTCAACCTTGCCCGTCTAAGATCGAAGTCCAAAGTATGGAAAGTCCTCATCAGAGAACTCCTCTTTGCTGACGATGCTGCTTTAACATCTCACACTGAAGAATGCCTGCAGAGTCTCATCGACAGGTTTGCGTCTGCCTGCAATGAATTTGGCCTAACCATCAGCCTCAAGAAAACGAACATCATGGGGCAGGATGTCAGAAATGCTCCATCCATCAATATTGGCGACCACGCTCTGGAAGTGGTTCAAGAGTTCACCTACCTAGGCTCAACTATCACCAATAACCTGTCTCTAGATGCAGAAATCAACAAGCGCATGGGTAAGGCTTCCACTGCTATGTCCAGACTGGCCAAGAGAGTGTGGGAAAATGGCGCACTGACACGGAACACAAAAGTCCGAGTGTATCAGGCCTGTGTCCTCAGTACCTTGCTCTACGGCAGCGAGGCCTGGACAACGTATGCCAGCCAAGAGCGACGTCTCAATTCATTCCATCTTCGCTGCCTTCGGAGAATACTTGGCATCAGGTGGCAGGACTATATCTCCAACACAGAAGTCCTTGAAGCGGCCAACACCCCCAGCTTATACACACTACTGAGTCAGCGGCGCTTGAGATGGCTTGGCCATGTGAGCCGCATGGAAGATGGCAGGATCCCCAAAGACACATTGTACAGCGAGCTCGCCACTGGCATCAGACCCACCGGCCGTCCATGTCTCCGTTATAAAGACGTCTGCAAACGCGACATGAAATCGTGTGACATTGATCACAAGTCGTGGGAGTCAGTTGCCAGCATTCGCCAGAGCTGGCGGGCAGCCATAAAGACAGGGCTAAATTGTGGCGAGTCGAAGAGACTTAGTAGTTGGCAGGAAAAAAGACAGAGGCGCAAGGGGAGAGCCAACTGTGCAACAGCCCCAACAAACAAATTTCTCTGCAGCACCTGTGGAAGAGCCTTTCACTCCAGAATTGGCCTTTATAGCCACTCCAGGCGCTGCTTCACAAACCACGGACCACCTCCAGGCGCGTACCATTGTCTCTCGAGATAAGGAGGCCCAAAAGAAGTATAAATGGGTGGTTCATGGTCGGCACAGACTCGGTGGGCCGAAGGGCCTGTTTTAGTGCTGTATCTCTAAACTAAACTAAATACTAACACCTAGTGTCACTGATACACACTGACACCCAGCAACACAAACAAACACACACTGACACCCAGTATCACAGAGAAACACTGATAAACAGTAACAAAGACATACACTGATACCAAGTAACACAGACACACACTGACACCCAGTAACAAAGACATACACTGACACCAAGTAACAAAGACATACACTGATACCCAGTAACACAGACACACACTTACACCAAGTAACAAAGACATACACTGACACCAAGTCACAAAGACACACACTGACACCCAGCAACAAAGACATATACTGACACCAAGTAACAAAGACATACACTTACACCAAGTAACAAAGACAGACAATTACACCAAGTAACAAAGACACACACTTACAACAAGAATTTTGACATACACTGACACCAAGTAACAAAGACATACACTGACACCAAGTCACAAAGACACACACTGACACCCAGTAACAAAGACATACACAGACACCAAGTCACAAAGACATGCACTGATACCCAGTAAAACAGACACACTTACACCAAGTAACACAGACATACACTGACACCCAGTAACACAGACACACACTTACACCAAGTAACAAAGACATGCACTGACACCCAGTAACAAAGACATACACTGACACCCAGTGACACAGACACACACGGACACCAAGTAACAAAGACACAGACTTACACCAAGTAACACAGACACACATTGACACCAAGTAACACAGACACACAATTACACCAAGTAACACAGACATACACTGACACCAAGTAACAAAGACATATACTGATACCCAGTAACACAGGCACACACTGGGGGGGGGGGGGGGCACACTGGCGCAGTGGTTAGCACCGCAGCCTCACAGCTCCAAGGACCCAGGTTCGATTCAGGGTACTGCCAGTGCGGAGTTTGCAAGTTCTCCCTGTGTCTGCGTGGGTATCATCCGGGTGCTCCGGTTTCCTCCCACATGCCAAAGACTTGCAGGTTGACAGATTAATTGGCCATCATAAATTGCCCCTAGTATAGGTAGGTGGTAGGGAAATATATAGGGACAGGTGGGGATGCGCTGGGAATACGGGATTAGTGTAGGATTAGTATAAATGAGTGGTTGATGGTCGGCACAGACTCGGTGGGCCGAAGGGCCTGTTAAAGTGCTGTATCTCGAAACTAAACTAAATACTGACACCTAGTGTCACAGATACACACTGACACCCAGTAACACAAACAAACACACACTGACACCCAGTAACACAGAGAAACACTGATAAACAGTAACAAAGACACACTCTGACACCCAGTAACAAAGACATACACTGATACCAAGTCACAAAGACATACACTGATACCCAGTAGCACAAACACACACTGACACCAATTAAAAAAGACATACAGAAACACCAAGTAACAAAGACATACAATTACACCAAGTAACAAAGACATACACTTACACCAAGTATTTTGACATACACTGACACCAAGTGACAAAGACAAACACTGATACCCAGAAACACAGACACACTTACACCAAGTAACAAAGACATACACTGACACCAAGTCACAAAGACACACACTGATACCCAGCAACAAAGACAAACACTGACACCAAGTAACACAGACATACACTGACACCCAGCAACACAGACACACACTTACACCAAGTAACAAAGACATACACTGACGCCCAGTAACAAAGACATACACTGACACCCAGTAACGCAGACACACACGGACACAAAGTAACAAAGAAACAGACTTACACCAAGAAACACAGACATACACTGACACCCAGCAGCACAGACACACACTTACACCAAGTAACAAAGACATACACTGACGCCCAGTAACAAAAACATACACTGACACCCAGTAACACAGACACACACGGACACAAAGTAACAAAGAAACAGACTTACACCAAGTAACACAGACACACACTGACACCAAGAAACAAAGACATACACTGATACCCAGTAACACAGACACACACTTACACCAAGTATTTTGACATACACTGGCACCAAGTAACAAAGACATACACTGACACCAAGTCACAAAGACACACACTGACACCCAGTAACAAAGACATACACTGACACCAAGTCACAAAGACATACACTGATACCCAGTAAAACAGACACACTTACACAAAGTAATACAGACATACACTGACACCCAGTAACACAGACACACACTTACACCAAGTAACAAAGACATACACTGACACCCAGTAACAAAGACATACACTGACACCCAGTAACACAGACACACACGGACACCAAGTAAAAAAGACACAGACTTACACCCAGTAACACAGACACACATTGACACCAAGTAACACAGACACACATTTACACCAAGTAACACAGACATACACTGACACCAAGTAACAAAGACATACACTGACACCAAGTAACAAAGACATACACAGATACCAAGTCACAAAGACATACACTGATACCCAGTAGCACAGACACACACTGACGCCAAGTAAAAAAGACATACACAAACACCAAGTAACAAAGACATACAATTACACCAAGTAACAAAGACATACACTTTCAACAAGTATTTTGACATACACTGACACCAAGTAACAAAGACAAACACTGATACCCAGTAACACAGACACACACTTACACCAAGTAACAAAGACATACACTGACACCAAGTCACAAAGACACACACTGACACCCAGCAACAAAGACATACACTGACACCAAGTAACACAGACCTACACTGACACCCAGCAACACAGACACACACTTACACCAAGAAACAAAGACATACACTGACACCCAGAAACACAGACACACACGGACACAAAGTAACAAAGAAACAGACTTACACCAAGTAACACAGACACACACTGACACCCAGTAACACAGACACACACTTACACCCAGCAACAAAGACACACACTTACACCAAGTAACAAAGACATACACTGACGCCCAGTAACAAAGACATACACTGACACCCAGTAACACAGACACACACGGACACAAAGTAACCAAGAAACAGACTTACACCAAGTCACAAAGACATACACTGATAACCAGTAACACAGACACACACTTACACCAAGTAACAAAGACATACACTGACACCCAGTAACAAAGACATACACTGACACCAAGTCACAAAGACATACACTGATACCCAGTAAAACAGACACACTTACACAAAGTAATACAGACATACACTGACACCCAGTAACACAGACACACACTTACACCAAGTAACAAAGACATACACTGACACCCAGTAACAAAGACATACACTGACACCCAGTAACACAGACACACACGGACACCAAGTAACAAAGACACAGACTTACACCCAGTAACACAGACACACATTGACACCAAGTAACACAGACACACATTTACACCAAGTAACACAGACATACACTGACACCAAGTAACAAAGACATCCACTGACACCAAGTAACAAAGACATACACTGATACCAAGTCACAAAGACATACACTGATACCCAGTAGCACAGACACACACTGACACCAAGTAAAAAAGACATACACAAACACCAAGTAACAAAGTCATACAATTACACCAAGTAACAAAGACATACACTTTCAACAATATATTTTGACATACACTGACACCAAGTAACAAAGACAAACACTGATACCCAGTAACACAGACACACACTTACACCAAGTAACAAAGACATACACTGACACCAAGTCACAAAGACACACACTGACACCCAGCAACAAAGACATACACTGACACCAAGTAACACAGACCTACACTGACACCCAGCAACACAGACACACACTTACACCAAGAAACAAAGACATACACTGACACCCAGAAACACAGACACACACGGACACAAAGTAACAAAGAAACAGACTTACACCAAGTAACACAGACACACACTGACACCCAGTAACACAGACACACACTTACACCCAGCAACAAAGACACACACTTACACCAAGAAACAAAGACATACACTGACGCCCAGTAACAAAGACATACACTGACACCCAGTAACACAGACACACACGGACACAAAGTAACCAAGAAACAGACTTACACCAAGTCACAAAGACATACACTGATAACCAGTAACACAGACACACACTTACACCAAGTAACAAAGACATACACTGACACCCAGTAACAAAGACATACACTGACACCAAGTCACAAAGACATACACTGATACCCAGTAAAACAGACACACTTACACAAAGTAATACAGACATACGCTGACACCCAGTAACACAGACACACACTTACACCAAGTAACAAAGACATACACTGACACCCAGTAACAAAGACATACACTGACACCCAGTAACACAGACACACACGGACACCAAGTAACAAAGACACAGACTTACACCCAGTAACACAGACACACATTGACACCAAGTAACACAGACACACATTTACACCAAGTAACACAGACATACACTGACACCAAGTAACAAAGACATACACTGACACCAAGTAACAAAGACATACACTGATACCAAGTCACAAAGACATACACTGATACCCAGTAGCACAGACACACACTGACACCAAGTAAAAAAGACATACACAAACACCAAGTAACAAAGACATACAATTACACCAAGTAACAAAGACATACACTTTCAACAAGTATTTTGACATGCACTGACACCAAGTAACAAAGACAAACACTGATACCCAGTAACACAGACACACACTTACACCAAGTAACAAAGACATACACTGACACCAAGTCACAAAGACACACACTGACACCCAGCAACAAAGACATACACTGACACCAAGTAACACAGACCTACACAGACACCCAGCAACACAGACACACACTTACACCAAGAAACAAAGACATACACTGACGCCCAGTAACAAAGACATACACTGACACCCAGAAACACAGACACACACGGACACAAAGTAACAAAGAAACAGACTTACACCAAGTAACACAGACACTCACTGACACCCAGTAACACAGACACACACTTACACCCAGCAACAAAGACACACACTTACACCAAGTAACAAAGACATACACTGACGCCCAGTAACAAAGACATACACTGACACACAGTAACACAGACACACACGGACACAAAGTAACCAAGAAACAGACTTACACCAAGTCACAAAGACATACACTGATACCCAGTAACACAGACACACACTTACACCAAGTAACAAAGACATACACTGACGCCCAGTAACAAAGACATACACTGACGCCCAGTAACAAAGACATACACTGACACCCAGCAACACAGACACACACTTACACCAAGTAACAAAGACATACACTGACGCCCAGTAACAAAGACATACGCTGACACCCAGTAACACAGACACACACGGACACAAAGTAACAAAGAAACAGACTTACACCAAGTAACACAGACACACACTGACACCCAGTAACACAGACACACACTTACACCAAGTAACACAGACATACACTGACACCAAGTCACAAAGACATACACTGATACCCAGTACCACAGACACACACTGACACCAAGTAACAAAGACATACACTGACACCCAGTAACACAGACCACACTCTGGGAGGGCACATTGGCGCAGCGGTTAGCACTGCAGCCTCACAGCTCCAGGGACACGGGTGCGATTCTGGGTACTGCCTGTGCGGAGTTTGCAAGTTCTCCCTGTGTCTGCGTGGGTTTCCTCCGGGTGCTCCGGTTTCCTCCCACATGCCAAAGACTTGTAGGTTGATAGGTTAATTGGCCATCATAAATTGCCCCTAGTATAGGTAGGTGGTAGGGAAATATATAGGGACAGGTGGGGATGTGATAGGAATACGGGATTAGTGTAGGATTAGTATAAATGGGTGGTTGATGGTCGGCACAGACTCGGTGGGCCGAAGGGCCTCTTGAAGTGCTGTCTCTCTAAACTAAACTAAATACTGACACCTAGTGTCACAGATACACACTGACACCCAGTAACACAAACAAACACACACTGACACCCAGTAACACAGAGAAACACTGATAAACAGTAACAAAGACATACAGTGACACCAAGTAACACAGACACACACTGACATCCAGTAACAAAGACATACACTGACACCAAGTCACAAAGACATACACTGATACCAAGTAACAAAGACATACACTGATACCCAGTGACAAAGACATATACTGACACCAAGTAACAAAGACATACATTTACACCAAGTAACAAAGACAGACAATTACACCAAGTAACAAAGACATACACTTACACCAAGTATTTTGACATGCACTGACACCAAGTAGCAAAGACATACACTGATACCCAGTGACACAGACACACGCTTACACCAAGTAACAAAGACATACACTGACACCAAGTCACAAAGACACACACTGACACCCAGTAACAAAGACACACATTGACACCATGTCACAAAGACATACACTGATACCCAGTAAAACAGACACACTTACACCAAGTAACACAGACATGCACTGACACCCAGTAACACAGACACACACTTACAACAAGTAACAAAGACATACACTGACACCCAGTAACAAAGACATACACTGACACCCAGTAACACAGACACACACGGACACCAAGTAACAAAGACACATACTTACACTAAGTAACACAGACACTCATTGACACCCAATAACACAGACACACAATTACACCAAGTAACACAGACATACACTGACACCAAGTAACACAGACATACAGTGACACCCAGTAACACAGACACACACGGAAACAAAGTAACAAAGAAACAGACTTACACCAAGTAACACAGACGCACAGTGACACCAAGTAACAAAGACATACCCTGATACCCAGTAACACAGACACACACTTACACCAAGTATTTTGACATACACTGACATCAAGTAACAAAGACATACACTGATACCCAGTTACACAGACACACACTTACACCAAGTAACAAAGACATACACTGACGCCCAGTAACAAAGACATACACTGACACCCATTAACACAGACACACACGGACACAAAGTAACAAAGAAACAGACTTACACCAAGTAACACAGTCATACACTGATACCCAGCAACACAGACACACACTTACACCAAGTAACAAAGACATACACTGACTCCCAGTAACAAAGACATGCACTGACACCCAGTAACACAGACACACACGGACACAAAGTAACAAAGAAACAGACTTACACCAAGTAACACAGACGCACACTGACACCAAGTAACACAGACATACACTGACACCAAGTAACACAGACATACACTGATACCCAGTAACACAGGCACACACTGGGGGGGGAGGGGCACATTGGCGCAGTGGTTAGCACCGCAGCCTCACAGCTCCAGGGACCCGGGTTCGATCCTGGGTACTGCCTGTGCGGAGTTTGCAAGTTCTCCCTGTGTCTGCGTGGGTTTCATCCGGGTGCTCCGGTTTCCTCCCACATGCCAAAGACTTGCAGGTTGACAGGTTAATTGGCCATCATAAATTGCCCCTAGTATAGGTAGGTGGTAGGGAAAAATATAGGGACAGGTGGGGATGTGATAGGAATACGGGATTAGTGTAGGATTAGTGTAGCCTCCCCGCGAGTGGCTCTCTAGCAGAGCAAGACTACACCTTCTTCTGGCAGGGCAGGGATCCTGAAGAACCAAGACAGCATGGAGTGGGCTTCGCCATCAGAAACTCCTTGCTCAGCATGATAGAGCCTCCCTCAAATGGCTCGGAACGCATACTGTCCATCCGACTGCTCACCACCTCTGGTCCAGTACACCTACTCAGCATCTATGCTCCAACACTCTGCTCCGCACCTGAAGCTAAAGACCAGTTCTATGAACAACTCCATAACATCATTAGCAGCATCCCCAACACCGAACACCTATTCCTGCTGGGGGACTTTAATGCCAGGGTTGGGGCCGACCATGACTCATGGCCCTCCTGCCTTGGGCGCTATGGCGTTGGAAGGATGAATGAGAACGGGCAGAGACTGCTTGAGTTGTGTACCTATCATAACCTCTGCATCACCAACTCGTTCTTTCACACTAAACCCTGTCACCAGGTTTCATGGAGGCACCCAAGATCAGTCGTTGGCACCAGCTAGACCTCATTGTCACAAGGCGAGCCGCCTTAAACAGTGTTCAAATCACACGCAGCTTCCACAGTGCGGACTGCGACACCGACCACTCCCTGGTGTGCAGCAAGGTTAGACTCAGACCAAAGAAGTTGCATCATTCCAAGCAGAAGGGCCACCCGCGCATCAACACGAGCAGAATTTCTCACCCACAGCTGTTACAAAAATTTCTAAATTCACTTGTAACAGCCCTTCAAAACACTCCCACAGGGGATGCTGAGACCAAGTGGGCCCACATCAGAGACGCCATCTATGAGTCAGCTTTGACCACCTACGGCAAAAGTGCGAAGAGAAATGCAGACTGGTTTCAATCTCATAATGAAGAGCTGGAACCTGTCATAGCCGCTAAGCGCATTGCATTTTTGAACTACAAGAAAGCCCCCAGCGATTTAACATCCGCAGCACTTAAAGCAGCCAGAAGTACTGCACAAAGAACAGCTAGGCGTAGCGCAAACGACTACTGGCAACACCTATGCAGTCATATTCAGCTGGCCTCAGACACCGGAAACATCAGAGGAATGTATGATGGCATGAAGAGAGCTCTTGGGCCAACCATCAAGAAGATCACCCCCCTCAAATCTAAATCGGGGGACATAATCACTGACCAACGCAAACAGATGGACCGCTGGGTTGAGCACTACCTAGAACTGTACTCCAGGGAGAATGCTGTCACTGAGACTGCCCTCAATGCAGCCCAGCCTCTACCAGTCATGGATGAGCTGGACATACAGCCAACCAAATCGGAACTCAGTGATGCCATTGATTCCCTAGCCAGCGGAAAAGCCCCTGGGAAGGACAGCATTACCCCTGAAATAATCAAGAGTGCCAAGCCTGCTATACTCTCAGCACTACATGAACTGCTATGCCTGTGCTGGGACGAGGGAGCAGTACCCCAGGACCTGCGGGATGCCAACATCATCACCCTCTATAAAAACAAAGGTGACCGCGGTGACTGCAACAACTACCGTGGAATCTCCCTGCTCAGCATAGTGGGGAAAGTCTTTGCTCGAGTCGCTCTGAACAGGCTCCAGAAGCTGGCCGAGCGCGTCTACCCTGAGGCACAGTGTGGCTTTCGTGCAGAGAGATCGACTATTGACATGCTGTTCTCCCTTCGTCAGATACATGAGAAATGCCGTGAACAACAGATGCCCCTCTCCATTGCTTTCATTGATCTCACCAAAGCCTTTGACCTCGTCAGCAGACGTGGTCTCTTCAGACTACTAGAAAAGATTGGATGTCCACCAAAGCTACTAAGTATCATCACCTCATTCCATGACAATATGAAAGGCACAATTCAACATGGTGGCTCCTCATCAGAGCCCTTTCCTATCCTGAGTGGTGTGAAACAGGGCTGTGTTCTCGCACCCACACTTTTTGGGATTTTCTTCTCCCTGCTGCTTTCACATGCGTTCAAATCCTCTGAAGAAGGAATTTTCCTCCACACAAGATCAGGGGGCAGGTTGTTCAACCTTGCCCGTCTAAGATCGAAGTCCAAAGTATGGAAAGTCCTCATCAGAGAACTCCTCTTTGCTGACGATGCTGCTTTAACATCTCACACTGAAGAATGCCTGCAGAGTCTCATCGACAGGTTTGCGTCTGCCTGCAATGAATTTGGCCTAACCATCAGCCTCAAGAAAACGAACCTCATGGGGCAGGATGTCAGAAATGCTCCATCCATCAATATTGGCGACCACGCTCTGGAAGTGGTTCAAGAGTTCACCTACCTAGGCTCAACTATCACCAGTAACCTGTCTCTAGATGCAGAAATCAACAAGCGCATGGGTAAGGCTTCCACTGCTATGTCCAGACTGGCCAAGAGAGTGTGGGAAAATGGCGCACTGACACGGAACACAAAAGTCCGAGTGTATCAGGCCTGTGTCCTCAGTACCTTGCTCTACGGCAGCGAGGCCTGGACAACGTATGCCAGCCAAGAGCGACGTCTCAATTCATTCCATCTTCGCTGCCTTCGGAGAATACTTGGCATCAGGTGGCAGGACTATATCTCCAACACAGAAGTCCTTGAAGCGGCCAACACCCCCAGCTTATACACACTACTGAGTCAGCGGCGCTTGAGATGGCTTGGCCATGTGAGCCGCATGGAAGATGGCAGGATCCCCAAAGACACATTGTACAGCGAGCTCGCCACTGGTATCAGACCCACCGGCCGTCCATGTCTCCGTTATAAAGACGTCTGCAAACGCGACATGAAATCGTGTGACATTGATCACAAGTCGTGGGAGTCAGTTGCCAGCATTCGCCAGAGCTGGCGGGCAGCCATAAAGACAGGGCTAAATTGTGGCGAGTCGAAGAGACTTAGTAGTTGGCAGGAAAAAAGACAGAGGCGCAAGGGGAGAGCCAACTGTGCAACAGCCCCAACAAACAAATTTCTCTGCAGCACCTGTGGAAGAGCCTTTCACTCCAGAATTGGCCTTTATAGCCACTCCAGGCGCTGCTTCACAAACCACGGACCACCTCCAGGCGCGTACCATTGTCTCTCGAGATAAGGAGGCCCAAAAGAAGTATAAATGGGTGGTTCATGGTCGGCACAGACTCGGTGGGCCGAAGGGCCTGTTTTAGTGCTGTATCTCTAAACTAAACTAAATACTAACACCTAGTGTCACTGATACACACTGACACCCAGCAACACAAACAAACACACACTGACACCCAGTATCACAGAGAAACACTGATAAACAGTAACAAAGACATACACTGATACCAAGTAACACAGACACACACTGACACCCAGTAACAAAGACATACACTGACACCAAGTAACAAAGACATACACTGATACCCAGTAACACAGACACACACTTACACCAAGTACCAAAGACATACACTGACACCAAGTCACAAAGACACACACTGACACCCAGCAACAAAGACATATACTGACACCAAGTAACAAAGACATACACTTACACCAAGTAACAAAGACAGACAATTACACCAAGTAACAAAGACACACACTTACAACAAGAATTTTGACATACACTGACACCAAGTAACAAAGACATACACTGACACCAAGTCACAAAGACACACACTGACACCCAGTAACAAAGACATACACAGACACCAAGTCACAAAGACATGCACTGATACCCAGTAAAACAGACACACTTACACCAAGTAACACAGACATACACTGACACCCAGTAACACAGACACACACTTACACCAAGTAACAAAGACATGCACTGACACCCAGTAACAAAGACATACACTGACACCCAGTGACACAGACACACACGGACACCAAGTAACAAAGACACAGACTTACACCAAGTAACACAGACACACATTGACACCAAGTAACACAGACACACAATTACACCAAGTAACACAGACATACACTGACACCAAGTAACAAAGACATATACTGATACCCAGTAACACAGGCACACACTGGGGGGGGGGGGGGCACACTGGCGCAGTGGTTAGCACCGCAGCCTCACAGCTCCAGGGACCCGGGTTCGATTCTGGGTACTGCCAGTGCGGAGTTTGCAAGTTCTCCCTGTGTCTGCGTGGGTTTCATCCGGGTGCTCCGGTTTCCTCCCACATGCCAAAGACTTGCAGGTTGACAGATTAATTGGCCATCATAAATTGCCCCTAGTATAGGTAGGTGGTAGGGAAATATATAGGGACAGGTGGGGATGCGCTGGGAATACGGGATTAGTGTAGGATTAGTATAAATGGGTGGTTGATGGTCGGCACAGACTCGGTGGGCCGAAGGGCCTGTTAAAGTGCTGTTTCTCGAAACTAAACTAAATACTGACACCTAGTGTCACAGATACACACTGACACCCAGTAACACAAACAAACACACACTGACACCCAGTAACACAGAGAAACACTGATAAACAGTAACAAAGACACACTCTGACACCCAGTAACAAAGACATACACTGATACCAAGTCACAAAGACATACACTGATACCCAGTAGCACAAACACACACTGACACCAATTAAAAAAGACATACAGAAACACCAAGTAACAAAGACATACAATTACACCAAGTAACAAAGACATACACTTACACCAAGTATTTTGACATACACTGACACCAAGTGACAAAGACAAACACTGATACCCAGAAACACAGACACACTTACACCAAGTAACAAAGACATACACTGACACCAAGTCACAAAGACACACACTGACACCCAGCAACAAAGACAAACACTGACACCAAGTAACACAGACATACACTGACACCCAGCAACACAGACACACACTTACACCAAGTAACAAAGACATACACTGACGCCCAGTAACAAAGACATACACTGACACCCAGTAACGCAGACACACACGGACACAAAGTAACAAAGAAACAGACTTACACCAAGAAACACAGACATACACTGACACCCAGCAGCACAGACACACACTTACACCAAGTAACAAAGACATACACTGACGCCCAGTAACAAAAACATACACTGACACCCAGTAACACAGACACACACGGACACAAAGTAACAAAGAAACAGACTTACACCAAGTAACACAGACACACACTGACACCAAGAAACAAAGACATACACTGATACCCAGTAACACAGACACACACTTACACCAAGTATTTTGACATACACTGACACCAAGTAACAAAGACATACACTGACACCAAGTCACAAAGACACACACTGACACCCAGTAACAAAGACATACACTGACACCAAGTCACAAAGACATACACTGATACCCAGTAAAACAGACACACTTACACAAAGTAATACAGACATACACTGACACCCAGTAACACAGACACACACTTACACCAAGTAACAAAGACATACACTGACACCCAGTAACAAAGACATACACTGACACCCAGTAACACAGACACACACGGACACCAAGTAAAAAAGACACAGACTTACACCCAGTAACACAGACACACATTGACACCAAGTAACACAGACACACATTTACACCAAGTAACACAGACATACACTGACACCAAGTAACAAAGACATACACTGACACCAAGTAACAAAGACATACACTGATACCAAGTCACAAAGACATACACTGATACCCAGTAGCACAGACACACACTGACACCAAGTAAAAAAGACATACACAAACACCAAGTAACAAAGACATACAATTACACCAAGTAACAAAGACATACACTTTCAACAAGTATTTTGACATACACTGACACCAAGTAACAAAGACAAACACTGATACCCAGTAACACAGACACACACTTACACCAAGTAACAAAGACATACACTGACACCAAGTCACAAAGACACACACTGACACCCAGCAACAAAGACATACACTGACACCAAGTAACACAGACCTACACTGACACCCAGCAACACAGACACACACTTACACCAAGAAACAAAGACATACACTGACACCCAGAAACACAGACACACACGGACACAAAGTAACAAAGAAACAGACTTACACCAAGTAACACAGACACACACTGACACCCAGTAACAAAGACACACACTTACACCCAGCAACAAAGACACACACTTACACCAAGTAACAAAGACATACACTGACGCCCAGTAACAAAGACATACACTGACACCCAGTAACGCAGACACACACGGACACAAAGTAACCAAGAAACAGACTTACACCAAGTCACAAAGACATACACTGATAACCAGTAACACAGACACACACTTACACCAAGTAACAAAGACATACACTGACACCCAGTAACAAAGACATACACTGACACCAAGTCACAAAGACATACACTGATACCCAGTAAAACAGACACACTTACACAAAGTAATACAGACATACACTGACACCCAGTAACACAGACACACACTTACACCAAGTAACAAAGACATACACTGACACCCAGTAACAAAGACATACACTGACACCCAGTAACACAGACACACACGGACACCAAGTAACAAAGACACAGACTTACACCCAGTAACACAGACACACATTGACACCAAGTAACACAGACACACATTTACACCAAGTAACACAGACATACACTGACACCAAGTAACAAAGACATACACTGACACCAAGTAACAAAGACATACACTGATACCAAGTCACAAAGACATACACTGATACCCAGTAGCGCAGACACACACTGACACCAAGTAAAAAAGACATACACAAACACCAAGTAACAAAGACATACAATTACACCAAGTAACAAAGACATACACTTTCAACAAGTATTTTGACATACACTGACACCAAGTAACAAAGACAAACACTGATACCCAGTAACACAGACACACACTTACACCAAGTAACAAAGACATACACTGACACCAAGTCACAAAGACACACACTGACACCCAGCAACAAAGACATACACTGACACCAAGTAACACAGACCTACACTGACACCCAGCAACACAGACACACACTTACACCAAGAAACAAAGACATACACTGACACCCAGAAACACAGACACACACGGACACAAAGTAACAAAGAAACAGACTTACACCAAGTAACACAGACACACACTGACACCCAGTAACACAGACACACACTGACACCCAGCAACAAAGACACACACTTACACCAAGTAACAAAGACATACACTGACGCCCAGTAACAAAGACATACACTGACACCCAGTAACACAGACACACACGGACACAAAGTAACCAAGAAACAGACTTACACCAAGTCACAAAGACATACACTGATAACCAGTAACACAGACACACACTTACACCAAGTAACAAAGACATACACTGACACCCAGTAACAAAGACATACACTGACACCAAGTCACAAAGACATACACTGATACCCAGTAAAACAGACACACTTACACAAAGTAATACAGACATACACTGACACCCAGTAACACAGACACACACTTACACCAAGTAACAAAGACATACACTGACACCCAGTAACAAAGACATACACTGACACCCAGTAACACAGACACACACGGACACCAAGTAACAAAGACACAGACTTACACCCAGTAACACAGACACACATTGACACCAAGTAACACAGACACACATTTACACCAAGTAACACAGACATACACTGACACCAAGTAACAAAGACATACACTGACACCAAGTAACAAAGACATACACTGATACCAAGTCACAAAGACATACACTGATACCCAGTAGCACAGACACACACTGATACCAAGTAAAAAAGACATACACAAACACCAAGTAACAAAGACATACAATTACACCAAGTAACAAAGACATACACTTTCAACAAGTATTTTGACATACACTGACACCAAGTAACAAAGACAAACACTGATACCCAGTAACACAGACACACACTTACACCAAGTAACAAAGACATACACTGACACCAAGTCACAAAGACACACACTGACACCCAGCAACAAAGACATACACTGACACCAAGTAACACAGACCTACACTGACACCCAGCAACACAGACACACACTTACACCAAGAAACAAAGACATACACTGACGCCCAGTAACAAAGACATACACTGACACCCAGAAACACAGACACACACGGACACAAAGTAACAAAGAAACAGACTTACACCAAGTAACACAGACACTCACTGACACCCAGTAACACAGACACACACTTACACCCAGCAACAAAGACACACACTTACACCAAGTAACAAAGACATACACTGACGCCCAGTAACAAAGACATACACTGACACACAGTAACACAGACACACACGGACACAAAGTAACCAAGAAACAGACTTACACCAAGTCACAAAGACATACACTGATACCCAGTAACACAGACACACACTTACACCAAGTAACAAAGACATACACTGACGCCCAGTAACAAAGACATACACTGACGCCCAGTAACAAAGACATACACTGACACCCAGCAACACAGACACACACTTACACCAAGTAACAAAGACATACACTGACGCCCAGTAACAAAGACATACGCTGACACCCAGTAACACAGACACACACGGACACAAAGTAACAAAGAAACAGACTTACACCAAGTAACACAGACACACACTGACACCCAGTAACACAGACACACACTTACACCAAGTAACACAGACATACACTGACACCAAGTCACAAAGACATACACTGATACCCAGTACCACAGACACACACTGACACCAAGTAACAAAGACATACACTGACACCCAGTAACACAGACCACACTCTGGGAGGGCACATTGGCGCAGCGGTTAGCACTGCAGCCTCACAGCTCCAGGGACACGGGTTCGATTCTGGGTACTGCCTGTGCGGAGTTTGCAAGTTCTCCCTGTGTCTGCGTGGGTTTCCTCCGGGTGCTCCGGTTTCCTCCCACATGCCAAAGACTTGTAGGTTGATAGGTTAATTGGCCATCATAAATTGCCCCTCGTATAGGTAGGTGGTAGGGAAATATATAGGGACAGGTGGGGATGTGATAGGAATACGGGATTAGTGTAGGATTAGTATAAATGGGTGGTTGATGGTCGGCACAGACTCGGTGGGCCGAAGGGCCTCTTGAAGTGCTGTCTCTCTAAACTAAACTAAATACTGACACCTAGTGTCACAGATACACACTGACACCCAGTAACACAAACAAACACACACTGACACCCAGTAACACAGAGAAACACTGATAAACAGTAACAAAGACATACAGTGACACCAAGTAACACAGACACACACTGACACCCAGTAACAAAGACATACACTGACACCAAGTCACAAAGACATACACTGATACCAAGTAACAAAGACATACACTGATACCCAGTGACAAAGACATATACTGACACCAAGTAACCAAGACATACATTTACACCAAGTAACAAAGACAGACAATTACACCAAGTAACAAAGACATACACTTACACCAAGTATTTTGACATGCACTGACACCAAGTAGCAAAGACATACACTGATACCCAGTGACACAGACACACGCTTACACCAAGTAACAAAGACATACACTGACACCAAGTCACAAAGACACACACTGACACCCAGTAACAAAGACACACATTGACACCATGTCACAAAGACATACACTGATACCCAGTAAAACAGACACACTTACACCAAGTAACACAGACATGCACTGACACCCAGTAACACAGACACACACTTACAACAAGTAACAAAGACATACACTGACACCTAGTAACAAAGACATACACTGACACCCAGTAACACAGACACACACGGACACCAAGTAACAAAGACACATACCTACACTAAGTAACACAGACACACATTGACACCCAATAACACAGACACACAATTACACCAAGTAACACAGACATACACTGACACCAAGTAACACAGACATACAGTGACACCCAGTAACACAGACACACACGGAAACAAAGTAACAAAGAAACAGACTTACACCAAGTAACACAGACACACAGTGACACCAAGTAACAAAGACATACCCTGATACCCAGTAACACAGACACACACTTACACCAAGTATTTTGACATACACTGACATCAAGTATCAAAGACATACACTGATACCCAGTTACACAGACACACACTTACACCAAGTAACAAAGACATACACTGACGCCCAGTAACAAAGACATACACTGACACCCATTAACACAGACACACACGGACACAAAGTAACAAAGAAACAGACTTACACCAAGTAACACAGTCATACACTGACACCCAGCAACACAGACACACACTTACACCAAGTAACAAAGACATACACTGACTCCCAGTAACAAAGACATGCACTGACACCCAGTAACACAGACACACACGGACACAAAGTAACAAAGAAACAGACTTACACCAAGTAACACAGACGCACACTGACACCAAGTAACAAAGACATACACTGATACCCAGTAACACAGACATACACTGACACCAAGTAACAAAGACATACACTGACACCAGGTCACAAAGACACACACTGACACCAAGTAACAAAGACATACACTGACACCCAGTAACACAGACCACACTCTGGGAGGGCACATTGGCGCAGCGGTTAGCACTGAAGCCTCACAGCTCCAGGGACACGGGTTCGATTCTGGGTACTGCCTGTGCGGAGTTTGCAAGTTCTCCCTGTGTCTGCTTGGGTTTCCTCCGGGTGCTCCGGTTTCCTCCCACATGCCAAAGACTTGTAGGTTGATAGGTTAATTGGCCATCATAAATTGCCCCTAGTATAGGTAGGTGGTAGGGAAATATATAGGGACAGGTGGGGATGTGATAGGAATACGGGATTAGTGTAGGATTAGTATAAATGGGTGGTTGATGGTCGGCACAGACTCGGTGGGCCGAAGGGCCTGTTGAAGTGCTGTCTCTCTGAACTAAACTAAATACTGACACCTAGTGTCACAGATACACACTGACACCCAGTAACACAAACAAACACACACTGACACCCAGTAACACAGAGAAACACTGATAAACAGTAACAAAGACATACAGTGACACCAGGTAACACAGACACACACTGACACCCAGTAACAAAGACATACACTGACACCAAGTCACAAAGACATACACTGATACCAAGTAACAAAGACATACACTGATACCCAGTGACAAAGACATATACTGACACCAAGTAACAAAGACATACATTTACACCAAGTAACAAAGACAGACAATTACACCAAGTAACAAAGACATACACTTACACCAAGTATTTTGACATGCACTGACACCAAGTAGCAAAGACATACACTGATACCCAGTAACACAGACACACCCTTACACCAAGTAACAAAGACATACACTGACACCAAGTCACAAAGACACACACTGACACCCAGTAACAAAGACACACATTGACACCATGTCACAAAGACATACACTGATACCCAGTAAAACAGACACACTTACACCAAGTAACACAGACATGCACTGACACCCAGTAACACAGACACACACTTACAACAAGTAACAAAGACATACACTGACACCCAGTAACAAAGACATACACTGACACCCAGTAACACAGACACACACGGACACCAAGTAACAAAGACACATACTTACACTAAGTAACACAGACACACATTGACACCCAATAACACAGACACACAATTACACCAAGTAACACAGACATACACTGACACCAAGTAACACAGACATACAGTGACACCCAGTAACACAGACACACACGGAAACAAAGTAACAAAGAAACAGACTTACACCAAGTAACACAGACATACACTGACGCCCAGTAACAAAGGCATACACTGACACCCAGTAACACAGACACACACGGACACAAAGTAACAAAGAAACAGACATACACCAAGTAACACAGTCATACACTGACACCCAGCAACACAGACACACACTTACACCAAGTATTTTGACATACACTGACACCAAGTAACAAATACATACACTGATACCCAGTAACACAGACACACACTTACACCAAGTAACAAAGACATACACTGACGCCCAGTAACAAAGGCATACACTGACACCCAGTAACACAGACACACACGGACACAAAGTAACAAAGAAACAGACATACACCAAGTAACACAGTCATACACTGACACCCAGCAACACAGACACACACTTACACCAAGTATTTTGACATACACTGACACCAAGTAACAAAGACATACACTGATACCCAGTAACACAGACACACACTTACACCAAGTAACAAAGACATACACTGACGCCCAGTAACAAAGACATACACTGACACCCAGTAACACAGACACACGCGGACACAAAGTAACAAAGACATACACTGACACCAAGTCACAAAGACATACACTGATACCACGTAACAAAGACATACACTGATACCCAGTGACAAAGACATATACTGACACCAAGTAACAAAGACATACATTTACACCAAGTAACAAAGACAGACAATTACACCAAGTAACAAAGACATACACTTACACCAAGTATTTTGACATGCACCGACACCAAGTAGCAAAGACATACACTGATACCCAGTAACACAGACACACGCTTACACCAAGTAACAAAGACATACACTGACACCAAGTCACAAAGACACACACTGACACCAAGTAACAAAGACACACATTGACACCATGTCACAAAGACATACACTGATACCCAGTAAAACAGACACACTTACACCAAGTAACACAGACATGCACTGACACCCAGTAACACAGACACACACTTACAACAAGTAACAAAGACATACACTGACACCCAGTAACAAAGACATACACTGACACCCAGTAACACAGACACACACGGACACCAAGTAACAAAGACACATACTTACACTAAGTAACACAGACACACATTGACACCCAATAACACAGACACACAATTACACCAAGTAACACAGACATACACTGACACCAAGTAACACAGACATACAGTGACACCCAGTAACACAGACACACACGGAAACAAAGTAACAAAGAAACAGACTTACACCAAGTAACACAGACAGACAGTGACACCAAGTAACAAAGACATACACTGATACCCAGTAACACAGACACACACTTACACCAAGTATTTTGACATACACTGACACCAAGTAACAAATACATACACTGATACCCAGTAACACAGACACACACTTACACCAAGTAACAAAGACATACACTGACGCCCAGTAACAAAGACATACACTGACACCCAGTAACACAGACACACACGGACACAAAGTAACAAAGAAACAGACTTACACCAAGTAACACAGTCATACACTGACACCCAGCAACACAGACACACACTTACACCAAGTATTGTGACATACACTGACACCAAGTAACAAAGACATACACTGATACCCAGTAACACAGACACACACTTACACCAAGTAACAAAGACATACACTGACGCCCAGTAACAAAGACATACACTGACGCCCAGTAACACAGACACACACGGACACAAAGTAACAAAGAAACAGACTTACACCAAGTAACACAGACACACATTGACACCCAATAACACAGACACACAATTACACCAAGTAACACAGACATACACTGACACCAAGTAACACAGACATACAGTGACACCCAGTAACACAGACACACACGGAAACAAAGTAACAAAGAAACAGACTTACACCAAGTAACACAGACAGACAGTGACACCAAGTAACAAAGACATACACTGATACCCAGTAACACAGACACACACTTACACCAAGTATTTTGACATACACTGACACCAAGTAACAAATACATACACTGATACCCAGTAACACAGACACACACTTACACCAAGTAACAAAGACATACACTGACGCCCAGTAACAAAGACATACACTGACACCCAGTAACACAGACACACACGGACACAAAGTAACAAAGAAACAGACTTACACCAAGTAACACAGTCATACACTGACACCCAGCAACACAGACACACACTTACACCAAGTATTTTGACATACACTGACACCAAGTAACAAAGACATACACTGATACCCAGTAACACAGACACACACTTACACCAAGTAACAAAGACATACACTGACGCCCAGTAACAAAGACATACACTGACGCCCAGTAACAAAGACATACACTGACACCCAGTAACACAGACACACACGGACACAAAGTAACAAAGAAACAGACTTACACCAAGTAACAAAGACATACACTGACACCAAGTCACAAAGACACACAGTGACACCCAGTAACAAAGACATACACTGACACCAAGTCACAAAGACATACACTGATACCCAGTAACTCAGGCACACACTGGGGGGGCACATTGACGCAGTGGTTAGCACCGCAGCCTCACAGCTCCAGGGACCCGGGTTCGATCCTGGGTACTGCCTGTGCGTTGTTTGCAAGTTTTCCCTGTGTCTGCGTTGGTTTCCTCCGGGTGCTCCGGTTTCCTCCCACATGCCAAAGACTTGCAGGTTGATAGGTTGATTGGCCATCATAAATTGCCCCTAGTATAGGTAGGTGGTAGGGAAATATATAGGGACAGGTGGGGATGTGATAAGAATACGGGATTAGTGTAGGATTAGTATAAATGGGTGGTTGATGGTCGGCACAGACACGGTGGGCCGAAGGGCCTGCTGAAGGGCTGTTTCTATGAACTAAACTAAATACTGACACCTAGTGTCACAGATACACACTGACACCCAGTAACACAAACAAACACACACTGACACCCAGTAACACAGAGAAACACTGATAAACAGTAACAAAGACATACAGTGACACCCAGTAACAAAGACATACACTGACACCAAGTCACAAAGACATACACTGATACCAAGTCACAAAGACATACACTGATACCCAGTGACAAAGACATATACTGAAACCAAGTAACAAAGTCATACACTTACACCAAGTAACAAAGACAGACAATTACACCAAGTAACAAAGACATACACTTACACCAAGTATTTTGACATACACTGACACCAAGTAACAAAGACATACACTGATACCCAGTAACACAGACACACACTTACACCAAGTAACAAAGACATACACTGACACCAAGTCACAAAGACACACACTGACACCCAGTAATAAAGACATCCACTCACACCAAGTCACAAAGACATGCACTGATACCCAGTAAAACAAACACACACACACCAATTAACACAGACACACACTGACACCCAGTAACAAAGACATACACTGACACCAAGTAACAAAGAAATACACTGATACCCAGTAACACAGACACACACTTACACCAAGTAACAAAGACATACACTGACACCAAGTCACAAAGACACACACTGACACCCAGCAACAAGGACATATACTGACACCAAGTAACAAAGACATACACTTACACCAAGTAACAAAGACAGACAATTACACCAAGTAACAAAGACACACACTTACACCAAGGATTTTGACATACACTGACACCAAGTAACAAAGACATACACTGACACCAAGTCACAAAGACATGCACTGATACCAAGTAAAACAGACACACTTACATCAAGTAACACAGACATACACTGACAACCAGTAACACAGACACACACTTACACCAAGTAACAAAGACATACACTGACACCCAGTCACAAAGACATACACTGACACCCAGTAACACAGACACACACGGACACCAAGTAACAAAGACACAGACTTACACCAAGTAACACAGACACACATTGACACCAAGTAACACAGACACACAATTATACCAAGTAACACAGACATACACTGACACCAAGTAACACAGACATACACTGATACCCAGTAACACAGGCACACACTGGGGGGGGGGGGCACATTGGCGCAGTGGTTAGCACCGCAGCCTCACAGCTCCAGGGACCCGGGTTCGATTCTGGGTACTGCCAGTGCGGAGTTTGCAAGTTCTCCCTGTGTCTGCGTGGGTTTCATCCGGGTGCTCCGGTTTCCTCCCACATGCCAAAGACTTGCAGGTTGACAGGTTAATTGGCCATCATAAATTGCCCCTAGTATAGGTAGGTGGTAGGGAAAAATATAGGGACAGGTGGGGATGTGATAGGAATACGGGATTAGTGTAGGATTAGTGTAGCCGCCCCGCGAGTGGCTCTCTAGCAGAGCAAGACTACACCTTCTTCTGGCAGGGCAGGGATCCTGAAGAACCAAGACAGCATGGAGTGGGCTTCGCCATCAGAAACTCCTTGCTCAGCATGATAGAGCCTCCCTCAAATGGCTCGGAACGCATACTGTCCATCCGACTGCTCACCACCTCTGGTCCGGTACACCTACTCAGCATCTATGCTCCAACACTCTGCTCCGCACCTGAAGCTAAAGACCAGTTCTATGAACAACTCCATAACATCATTAGCAGCATCCCCAACACCGAACACCTATTCCTGCTGGGGGACTTTAATGCCAGGGTTGGGGCCGACCATGACTCATGGCCCTCCTGCCTTGGGCGCTATGGCGTTGGAAGGATGAATGAGAACGGGCAGAGACTGCTTGAGTTGTGTACCTATCATAACCTCTGCATCACCAACTCGTTCTTTCACACTAAACCCTGTCACCAGGTTTCATGGAGGCACCCAAGATCACGTCGTTGGCACCAGCTAGACCTCATTGTCACAAGGCGAGCCGCCTTAAACAGTGTTCAAATCACACGCAGCTTCCACAGTGCGGACTGCGACACCGACCACTCCCTGGTGTGCAGCAAGGTTAGACTCAGACCAAAGAAGTTGCATCATTCCAAGCAGAAGGGCCACCCGCGCATCAACACGAGCAGAATTTCTCACCCACAGCTGTGCAAAAATTTCTAAATTCACTTGTAACAGCCCTTCAAAACACTCCTACAGGGGAAGCTGAGACCAAGTGGGCCCACATCAGAGACGCCATCTATGAGTCAGCTTTGACCACCTACGGCAAAAGTGCGAAGAGAAATGCAGACTGGTTTCAATCTCATAATGAAGAGCTGGAACCTGTCATAGCCGCTAAGCGCATTGCACTTTTGAACTACAAGAAAGCCCCCAGCGATTTAACATCCGCAGCACTTAAAGCAGCCAGAAGTACTGCACAAAGAACAGCTAGGCGTAGCGCAAACGACTACTGGCAACACCTATGCAGTCATATTCAGCTGGCCTCAGACACCGGAAACATCAGAGGAATGTATGATGGCATGAAGAGAGCTCTTGGGCCAACCATCAAGAAGATCACCCCCCTCAAATCTAAATCGGGGGACATAATCACTGACCAACGCAAACAGATGGACCGCTGGGTTGAGCACTACCTAGAACTGTACTCCAGGGAGAATGCTGTCACTGAGACTGCCCTCAATGCAGCCCAGCCTCTACCAGTCATGGATGAGCTGGACATACAGCCAACCAAATCGGAACTCAGTGATGCCATTGATTCCCTAGCCAGCGGAAAAGCCCCTGGGAAGGACAGCATTACCCCTGAAATAATCAAGAGTGCCAAGCCTGCTATACTCTCAGCACTACATGAACTGCTATGCCTGTGCTGGGACGAGGGAGCAGTACCCCAGGACATGCGCGATGCCAACATCATCACCCTCTATAAAAACAAAGGTGACCGCGGTGACTGCAACAACTACCGTGGAATCTCCCTGCTCAGCATAGTGGGGAAAGTCTTTGCTCGAGTCGCTCTGAACAGGCTCCAGAAGCTGGCCGAGCGCGTCTACCCTGAGGCACAGTGTGGCTTTCGTGCAGAGAGATCGACTATTGACATGCTGTTCTCCCTTCGTCAGATACAGGAGAAATGCCGTGAACAACAGATGCCCCTCTACATTGCTTTCATTGATCTCACCAAAGCCTTTGACCTCGTCAGCAGACGTGGTCTCTTCAGACTACTAGAAAAGATCGGATGTCCACCAAAGCTACTAAGTATCATCACCTCATTCCATGACAATATGAAAGGCACAATTCAACATGGTGGCTCCTCATCAGAGCCCTTTCCTATCCTGAGTGGTGTGAAACAGGGCTGTGTTCTCGCACCCACACTTTTTGGGATTTTCTTCTCCCTGCTGCTTTCACATGCGTTCAAATCCTCTGAAGAAGGAATTTTCCTCCACACAAGATCAGGGGGCAGGTTGTTCAACCTTGCCCGTCTAAGAGCGAAGTCCAAAGTACGGAAAGTCCTCATCAGAGAACTCCTCTTTGCTGACGATGCTGCTTTAACATCTCACACTGAAGAATGCCTGCAGAGTCTCATCGACAGGTTTGCGTCTGCCTGCAATGAATTTGGCCTAACCATCAGCCTCAAGAAAACGAACCTCATGGGGCAGGATGTCAGAAATGCTCCATCCATCAATATTGGCGACCACGCTCTGGAAGTGGTTCAAGAGTTCACCTACCTAGGCTCAACTATCACCAGTAACCTGTCTCTAGATGCAGAAATCAACAAGCGCATGGGTAAGGCTTCCACTGCTATGTCCAGACTGGCCAAGAGAATGTGGGAAAATGGCACACTGACACGGAACACAAAAGTCCGAGTGGATCAGGCCTGTGTCCTCAGTACCTTGCTCTACGGCAGCGAGGCCTGGACAACGTATGCCAGCCAAGAGCGACGTCTCAATTCATTCCATCTTCGCTGCCTTCGGAGAATACTTGGCATCAGGTGGCAGGACTATATCTCCAACACAGAAGTCCTTGAAGCGGCCAACACCCCCAGCTTATACACACTACTGAGTCAGCGGCGCTTGAGATGGCTAGGCCATGTGAGCAGCATGGAAGATGGCAGGATCCCCAAAGACACATTGTACAGCGAGCTCGCCACTGGTATCAGACCCACCGGCCGTCCATGTCTCCGTTATAAAGACGTCTGCAACGCGACATGAAATCGTGTGACATTGATCACAAGTCGTGGGAGTCAGTTGCCAGCATTCGCCAGAGCTGGCGGGCAGCCATAAAGACAGGGCTAAATTGTGGCGAGTCGAAGAGACTTAGTAGTTGGCAGGAAAAAAGACAGAGGCGCAAGGGGAGAGCCAACTGTGCAACAGCCCCAACAAACAAATTTCTCTGCAGCACCTGTGGAAGAGCCTGTCACTCCAGAATTGGCCTTTATAGCCACTCCAGGCGCTGCTTCACAAACCACTGACCACCTCCAGGCGCGTACCATTGTCTCTCGAGATAAGGAGGCCCAAAAGAAGTATAAATGGGTGGTTCATGGTCGGCACAGACTCGGTGGGCCGAAGGGCCTGTTTTAGTGCTGTATCTCTAAACTAAACTAAATACTAACACCTAGTGTCACTGATACACACTGACACCCAGCAACACAAACAAACACACACTGACACCCAGTATCACAGAGAAACACTGATAAACAGTAACAAAGACATACACTGATACCAAGTAACACAGACACACACTGACACCCAGTAACAAAGACATACACTGACACAAAGTAACAAAGACATACACTGATACCCAGTAACACAGACACACACTTACACCAAGTAACAAAGACAAACACTGACACCAAGTCACAAAGACACACACTGACACCCAGCAACAAAGACATATACTGACACCAAGTAACAAAGACATATACTTACACCAAGTAACAAAGACAGACAATTACACCAAGTAACAAAGACACACACTTACAACAAGAATTTTGACATACACTGACACCAAGTAACAAAGACATACACTGACACCAAGTCACAAAGACACACACTGACACCCAGTAACAAAGACATACACAGACACCAAGTCACAAAGACATGCACTGATACCCAGTAAAACAGACACACTTACACCAAGTAACACAGACATACACTGACACCCAGTAACACAGACACACACTTACACCAAGTAACAAAGACATACACTGACACCCAGTAACAAAGACATACACTGACAGCCAGTGACACAGACACACACGGACACCAAGTAACAAAGACACAGACTTACACCAAGTAACACAGACACACATTGACACCAAGTAACACAGACACACAATTACACCAAGTAACACAGACATACACTGACACCAAGTAACAAAGACATATACTGAACCCAGTAACACAGGCACACACTGGGGGGGGGGGGGCACACTGGCGCAGTGGTTAGCACCGCAGCCTCACAGCTCCAGGGACCCGGGTTCGATTCTGGGTATTGCCAGTGCGGAGTTTGCAAGTTCTCCCTGTGTCTGCGTGGGTTTCATCCGGGTGCTCCGGTTTCCTCCCACATGCCAAAGACTTGTAGGTTGATAGGTTAATTGGCCATCATAAATTGCCCCTAGTATAGGTAGGTGGTCGGGAAATATATAGGGACAGGTGGGGATGTGACAGGAATACGGGATTAGTGTAGGATTAGTATAAATGGGTGGTTGATGGTCGGCACAGACTCGGTGGGCCGAAGGGCCTCTTGAAGTGCTGTCTCTCTAAACTAAACTAAATACTGACACCTAGTGTCACAGATACACACTGACACCCAGTAACACAAACAAACACACACTGACACCCAGTAACACAGAGAAACACTGATAAACAGTAACAAAGACATACAGTGACACCAAGTAACACAGACACACACTGACACCCAGTAACAAAGACATACACTGACACCAAGTCACAAAGACATACACTGATACCAAGTAACAAAGACATACACTGATACCCAGTGACAAAGACATATACTGACACCAAGTAACAAAGACATACATTTACACCAAGTAACAAAGACAGACAATTACACCAAGTAACAAAGACATACACTTACACCAAGTATTTTGACATGCACTGACACCAAGTAGCAAAGACATACACTGATACCAGGTGACACAGACACACGCTTACACCAAGTAACAAAGACATACACTGACACCAAGTCACAAAGACACACACTGACACCCAGTAACAAAGACACACATTGACACCATGTCACAAAGACATACACTGATACCCAGTAAAACAGACACACTTACACCAAGTAACACAGACATGCACTGACACCCAGTAACACAGACACACACTGACACCCAGTAACACAGACACACACGGACACCAAGTAACAAAGACACATACTTACACTAAGTAACACAGACACACATTGACACCCAATAACACAGACACACAATTACACCAAGTAACACAGACATACACTGACACCAAGTAACACAGTCATACAGTGACACCCAGTAACACAGACACACACGGAAACAAAGTAACAAAGAAACAGACTTACACCAAGTAACACAGACACACAGTGACACCAAGTAACAAAGAAATACACTGATACCCAGTAACACAGACACACACTTACACCAAGTATTTTGACATACACTGACACCAAGTAACAAAGACATACACTGATACCCAGTTACACAGACACACACTTACACCAAGTAACAAAGACATACACTGACGCCCAGTAACAAAGACATACACTGACACCCAGTAACACAGACACACACGGACACAAAGTAACAAAGAAACAGACTTACACCAAGTAACACAGTCATACACTGACACCCAGCAACACAGACACACACTTACACCAAGTAACAAAGACATACACTGACGCCCAGTAACAAAGACATGCACTGACACCCAGTAACACAGACACACACGGACACAAAGTAACAAAGAAACAGACTTACACCAAGTAACACAGACGCACACTGACACCAAGTAACAAAGACATACACTGATACCCAGTAACACAGACACACACTTACACCAAGTAACAAAGACATACACTGACACCAAGTCACAAAGACACACACTGACACCAAGTAACAAAGACATACACTGACACCCAGTAACACAGACCACACTCTGGGAGGGCACATTGGCGCAGCGGTTAGCGATGCAGCCTCATAGCTCCAGGGACACGGGTTCGATTCTGGGTACTGCCTGTGCGGAGTTTGCAAGTTCTCCCTGTGTCTGCTTGGGTTTCCTCCGGGTGCTACGGTTTCCTCCCACATGCCAAAGACTTGTAGGTTGATAGGTTAATTGGCCATCATAAATTGCCCCTAGTATAGGTAGGTGGTAGGGAAATATATAGGGACAGGTGGGGATGTGATAGGAATACGGGATTAGTGTAGGATTAGTATAAATGGGTGGTTGATGGTCGGCACAGACTCGGTGGGCCGAAGGGCCTGTTGAAGTGCTGTCTCTCTAAACTAAACTAAATACTGACACCTAGTGTCACAGATACACACTGACACCCAGTAACACAGAGAAACACTGATAAACAGTAACAAAGACATACAGTGACACCAAGTAACACAGACACACACTGACACCCAGTAACAAAGACATACACTGACACCAAGTAACAAAGACATACACTGATACCCAGTGACAAAGACATATACTGACACCAAGTAACAAAGACATACATTTACACCAAGTAACAAAGACAGACAATTACACCAAGTAACAAAGACATACACTTACACCAAGTATTTTGACATGCACTGACACCAAGTAGCAAAGACATACACTGATACCCAGTAACACAGACACACGCTTACACCAAGTAACAAAGACATACACTGACACCAAGTCACAAAGAAACACACTGACACCCAGTAACAAAGACACACATTGACACCATGTCACAAAGACATACACTGATACCCAGTAAAACAGACACACTTACACCAAGTAACACAGACATGCACTGACACCCAGTAACACAGACACACACTTACAACAAGTAACAAAGACAAACACTGACACCCAGTAACAAAGACATACACTGACACCCAGTAACACAGACACACACGGACACCAAGTAACAAAGACACATACTTACACTAAGTAACACAGACACACATTGACACCCAATAACACAGACACACAATTACACCAAGTAACACAGACATACACTGACACCAAGTAACACAGACATACAGTGACACCCAGTAACACAGACACACACGGAAACAAAGAAACAAAGAAACAGACTTACACCAAGTAACACAGACACACAGTGACACCAAGTAACAAAGACATACACTGATACCCAGTAACACAGACACACACTTACACCAAGTATTTTGACATACACTGACACCAAGTAACAAATACATACACTGATACCCAGTAACACAGACACACACTTACACCAAGTAACAAAGACATACACTGACGCCCAGTAACAAAGACATACACTGACACCCAGTAACACAGACACACACGGACACAAAGTAACAAAGAAACAGACTTACACCAAGTAACACAGTCATACACTGACACCCAGCAACACAGACACACACTTACACCAAGTATTTTGACATACACTGACACCAAGTAACAAAGACATACACTGATACCCAGTAACACAGACACACACTTACACCAAGTAACAAAGACATAAACTGACGCCCAGTAACAAAGACATACACTGACGCCCAGTAACAAAGACATACACTGACACCCAGTAACACAGACACACACGGACACAAAGTAACAAAGAAACAGACTTACACCAAGTAACAAAGACAGACACTGACACCAAGTCACAAAGACACACAGTGACACCCAGTAACAAAGACATACACTGACACCAAGTCACAATGACATACACTGATACCCAGTAACTCAGGCACACACTGGGGGGGGCACATTGACGCAGTGGTTAGCACCGCAGCCTCACAGCTCCAGGGACCCGGGTTCGATCCTGGGTACTGCCTGTGCGGAGTTTGCAAGTTTTCCCTGTGTCTGCGTTGGTTTCCTCCGGGTGCTCCGGTTTCCTCCCACATGCCAAAGACTTGCAGGTTGATAGGTTGATTGGCCATCATAAATTGCCCCTAGTATAGGTAGGTGGTAGGGAAATATATAGGGACAGGTGGGGATGTGATAAGAATACGGGATTAGTGTAGGATTAGTATAAATGGGTGGTTGATGGTCGGCACAGACACGGTGGGCCGAAGGGCCTGCTGAAGGGCTGTTTCTATGAACTAAACTAAATACTGACACCTAGTGTCACAGATACACACTGACACCCAGTAACACAAACAAACACACACTGACACCCAGTAACACAGAGAAACACTGATAAACAGTAACAAAGACATACAGTGACACCAAGTAACACAGACACACACTGACACCCAGTAACAAAGACATACACTGACACCAAGTCACAAAGACATACACTGATACCAAGTCACAAAGACATACACTGATACCCAGTGACAAAGACATATACTGAAACCAAGTAACAAAGACATACACTTACACCAAGTAACAAAGACAGACAATTACACCAAGTAACAAAGACATACACTTACACCAAGTATTTTGACATACACTTACACCAAGTAACAAAGACATACACTGACACCAAGTCACAAAGACACACACTGACACCCAGTAATAAAGACATCCACTCACACCAAGTCACAAAGACATACACTGATACCCAGTAAAACAAACACACACACACCAAGTAACACAGACACACACTGACACCCAGTAACAAAGACATACACTGACACCAAGTAACAAAGAAATACACTGATACCCAGTAACACAGACACACACTTACACCAAGTAACAAAGACATACACTGACACCAAGTCACAAAGACACACACTGACACCCAGCAACAAGGACATATACTGACACCAAGTAACAAAGACATACACTTACACCAAGTAACAAAGACAGACAATTACACCAAGTAACAAAGACACACACTTACACCAAGGATTTTGACATACACTGACACCAAGTAACAAAGACATACACTGACACCAAGTCACAAAGACATGCACTGATACCAAGTAAAACAGACACACTTACATCAAGTAACACAGACATACACTGACAACCAGTAACACAGACACACACTTACACCAAGTAACAAAGACATACACTGACACCCAGTCACAAAGACATACACTGACACCCAGTAACACAGACACACACGGACACCAAGTAACAAAGACACAGACTTACACCAAGTAACACAGACACACATTGACACCAAGTAACACAGACACACAATTATACCAAGTAACACAGACATACACTGACACCAAGTAACACAGACATACACTGATACCCAGTAACACAGGCACACACTGGGGGGGGGGGGGGCACATTGGCGCAGTGGTTAGCACCGCAGCCTCACAGCTCCAGGGACCCGGGTTCGATTCTGGGTACTGCCAGTGCGGAGTTTGCAAGTTCTCCCTGTGTCTGCGTGGGTTTCATCCGGGTGCTCCGGTTTCCTCCCACATGCCAAAGACTTGCAGGTTGACAGGTTAATTGGCCATCATAAATTGCCCCTAGTATAGGTAGGTGGTAGGGAAAAATATAGGGACAGGTGGGGATGTGATAGGAATACGGGATTAGTGTAGGATTAGTGTAGCCTCCCCGCGAGTGGCTCTCTAGCAGAGCAAGACTACACCTTCTTCTGGCAGGGCAGGGATCCTGAAGAACCAAGACAGCATGGAGTGGGCTTCGCCATCAGAAACTCCTTGCTCAGCATGATAGAGCCTCCCTCAAATGGCTCGGAACGCATACTGTCCATCCGACTGCTCACCACCTCTGGTCCGGTACACCTACTCAGCATCTATGCTCCAACACTCTGCTCCGCACCTGAAGCTAAAGACCAGTTCTATGAACAACTCCATAACATCATTAGCAGCATCCCCAACACCGAACACCTATTCCTGCTGGGGGACTTTAATGCCAGGGTTGGGGCCGACCATGACTCATGGCCCTCCTGCCTTGGGCGCTATGGCGTTGGAAGGATGAATGAGAACGGGCAGAGACTGCTTGAGTTGTGTACCTATCATAACCTCTGCATCACCAACTCGTTCTTTCACACTAAACCCTGTCACCAGGTTTCATGGAGGCACCCAAGATCACGTCGTTGGCACCAGCTAGACCTCATTGTCACAAGGCGAGCCGCCTTAAACAGTGTTCAAATCACACGCAGCTTCCACAGTGCGGACTGCGACACCGACCACTCCCTGGTGTGCAGCAAGGTTAGACTCAGACCAAAGAAGTTGCATCATTCCAAGCAGAAGGGCCACCCGCGCATCAACACGAGCAGAATTTCTCACCCACAGCTGTTACAAAAATTTCTAAATTCACTTGTAACAGCCCTTCAAAACACTCCCACAGGGGAAGCTGAGACCAAGTGGGCCCACATCAGAGACGCCATCTATGAGTCAGCTTTGACCACCTACGGCAAAAGTGCGAAGAGAAATGCAGACTGGTTTCAATCTCATAATGAAGAGCTGGAACCTGTCATAGCCGCTAAGCGCATTCCACTTTAGAACTACAAGAAAGCCCCCAGCGATTTAACATCCGCAGCACTTAAAGCAGCCAGAAGTACTGCACAAAGAACAGCTAGGCGTAGCGCAAACGACTACTGGCAACACCTATGCAGTCATATTCAGCTGGCCTCAGACACCGGAAACATCAGAGGAATGTATGATGGCATGAAGAGAGCTCTTGGGCCAACCATCAAGAAGATCACCCCCCTCAAATCTAAATCGGGGGACATAATCACTGACCAACGCAAACAGATGGACCGCTGGGTTGAGCACTACCTAGAACTGTACTCCAGGGAGAATGCTGTCACTGAGACTGCCCTCAATGCAGCCCAGCCTCTACCAGTCATGGATGAGCTGGACATACAGCCAACCAAATCGGAACTCAGTGATGCCATTGATTCCCTAGCCAGCGGAAAAGCCCCTGGGAAGGACAGCATTACCCCTGAAATAATCAAGAGTGCCAAGCCTGCTATACTCTCAGCACTACATGAACTGCTATGCCTGTGCTAGGACGAGGGAGCAATACCCCAGGACATGCGCGATGCCAACATCATCACCCTCTATAAAAACAAAGGTGACCGCGGTGACTGCAACAACTACCGTGGAATCTCCCTGCTCAGCATAGTGGGGAAAGTCTTTGCTCGAGTCGCTCTGAACAGGCTCCAGAAGCTGGCCGAGCGCGTCTACCCTGAGGCACAGTGTGGCTTTCGTGCAGAGAGATCGACTATTGACATGCTGTTCTCCCTTCGTCAGATACAGGAGAAATGCCGTGAACAACAGATGCCCCTCTACATTGCTTTCATTGATCTCACCAAAGCCTTTGACCTCGTCAGCAGACGTGGTCTCTTCAGACTACTAGAAAAGATCGGATGTCCACCAAAGCTACTAAGTATCATCACCTCATTCCATGACAATATGAAAGGCACAATTCAACATGGTGGCTCCTCATCAGAGCCCTTTCCTATCCTGAGTGGTGTGAAACAGGGCTGTGTTCTCGCACCCACACTTTTTGGGATTTTCTTCTCCCTGCTGCTTTCACATGCGTTCAAATCCTCTGAAGAAGGAATTTTCCTCCACACAAGATCAGGGGGCAGGTTGTTCAACCTTGCCCGTCTAAGAGCGAAGTCCAAAGTACGGAAAGTCCTCATCAGAGAACTCCTCTTTGCTGACGATGCTGCTTTAACATCTCACACTGAAGAATGCCTGCAGAGTCTCATCGACAGGTTTGCGTCTGCCTGCAATGAATTTGGCCTAACCATCAGCCTCAAGAAAACGAACCTCATGGGGCAGGATGTCAGAAATGCTCCATCCATCAATATTGGCGACCACGCTCTGGAAGTGGTTCAAGAGTTCACCTACCTAGGCTCAACTATCACCAGTAACCTGTCTCTAGATGCAGAAATCAACAAGCGCATGGGTAAGGCTTCCACTGCTATGTCCAGACTGGCCAAGAGAGTGTGGGAAAATGGCGCACTGACACGGAACACAAAAGTCCGAGTGTATCAGGCCTGTGTCCTCAGTACCTTGCTCTACGGCAGCGAGGCCTGGACAACGTATGCCAGCCAAGAGCGACGTCTCAATTCATTCCATCTTCGCTGCCTTCGGAGAATACTTGGCATCAGGTGGCAGGACTATATCTCCAACACAGAAGTCCTTGAAGCGGCCAACACCCCCAGCTTATACACACTACTGAGTCAGCGGCGCTTGAGATGGCTTGGCCATGTGAGCCGCATGGAAGATGGCAGGATCCCCAAAGACACATTGTACAGCGAGCTCGCCACTGGTATCAGACCCACCGGCCGTCCATGTCTCCGTTATAAAGACGTCTGCAAACGCGACATGAAATCGTGTGACATTGATCACAAGTCGTGGGAGTCAGTTGCCAGCATTCGCCAGAGCTGGCGGGCAGCCATAAAGACAGGGCTAAATTGTGGCGAGTCGAAGAGACTTAGTAGTTGGCAGGAAAAAAGACAGAGGCGCAAGGGGAGAGCCAACTGTGCAACAGCCCCAACAAACAAATTTCTCTGCAGCACCTGTGGAAGAGCCTGTCACTCCAGAATTGGCCTTTATAGCCACTCCAGGCGCTGCTTCACAAACCACTGACCACCTCCAGGCGCGTACCATTGTCTCTCGAGATAAGGAGGCCCAAAAGAAGTATAAATGGGTGGTTCATGGTCGGCACAGACTCGGTGGGCCGAAGGGCCTGTTTTAGTGCTGTATCTCTAAACTAAACTAAATACTAACACCTAGTGTCACTGATACACACTGACACCCAGCAACACAAACAAACACACACTGACACCCAGTATCACAGAGAAACACTGATAAAGAGTAACAAAGACATAAACTGATACCAAGTAACACAGACACACACTGACACCCAGTAACAAAGACATACACTGACACCAAGTAACAAAGACATACACTGATACCCAGTAACACAGACACACACTTACACCAAGTAACAAAGACAAACACTGACACCAAGTCACAAAGACACACACTGACACCCAGCAACAAAGACTTATACTGACACCAAGTAACAAAGACATATACTTACACCAAGTAACAAAGACAGACAATTACACCAAGTAACAAAGACACACACTTACAACAAGAATTTTGACATACACTGACACCAAGTAACAAAGACATACACTGACACCAAGTCACAAAGACACATACTGACACCCAGTAACAAAGACATACACAGACACCAAGTCACAAAGACATGCACTGATACCCAGTAAAACAGACACACTTACACCAAGTAACACAGACATACACTGACACCCAGTAACACAGACACACACTTACACCAAGTAACAAAGACATACACTGACACCCAGTAACAAAGACATACACTGACAGCCAGTGACACAGACACACACGGACACCAAGTAACAAAGACACAGACTTACACCAAGTAACACAGACACACATTGACACCAAGTAACACAGACACACAATTACACCAAGTAACACAGACATACACTGACACCAAGTAACAAAGACATATACTGATACCCAGTAACACAGGCACACACTGGGGGGTGGGGGGGGGGCACACTGGCGCAGTGGTTAGCACCGCAGCCTCACAGCTCCAGGGACCCGGGTTCGATTCTGGGTATTGCCAGTGCGGAGTTTGCAAGTTCTCCCTGTGTCTGCGTGGGTTTCATCCGGGTGCTCCGGTTTCCTCCCACATGCCAAAGACTTGCAGGTTGATAGGTTAATTGGCCATCATAAATTGCCCCTAGTATAGTTAGGTGGTAGGGAAATATATAGGGACAGGTGGGGATGTGATAGGAATACGGGATTAGTGTAGGATTAGTATAAATGGGTTGTTGATGGTCGGCACAGAATCGGTGGGCCGAAGGGCCTGTTAAAGTGCTGTGTCTCTGAACTAAACTAAATACTGGCACCTAGTGTCACAGATACACACTGACACCCAGTAACACAAACAAGCACACACTGAAACCAAGTAACACAGAGAAACACTGATAAACAGTAACAAAGACATACACTGACACCAAGTAACACAGACACACACTGACACCCAGTAACAAAGACATACACTGACACCAAGTAACAAAGACATACACTGATACCCAGGAACACAGACACACACATACACCAAGTAATACAGACATACACTGACACCCAGCAACACAGACACACACTTCCACCAAGTAACAAAGACATACACTGACACCCAGTAACACAGACACACACTTACACCAAGTAACACAGACATACACTGACACCAAGTCACAAAGACATACACTGATACCCAGTACCACTGACACACACTGACACCAAGTAACAAAGACATACACTGACACCCAGCAACACAGACCACACACTGGGTGGCGCAGTGGTTAGCATTGCAGCCTCACAGCTCCAGGGACCCGGGTTTGATTCTGGGTACTGCCTGTGCGGAGTTTGCAAGTTCTCCCTGTGTCTGCGTGGGTTTCCTCCGGGTGCTCCGGCTTCCTCCCACATGCCAAAGACTTGCATGTTGAGAGGTTAATTGGCCATCATAAATAGCCCCTAGTATAGGTAGGTGGTAGGGAAATATATAGGGACAGGTGGGGATGTGATAGGAAGACGGGATTAGTGTCGGATTAGTATAAATGGGTGGTTGATGTTCGGCACAGACTCGGTGGGCCGAAGGGCCTGTTGAAGTGCTGTATCTCTAAACTAAACTAAATACTGACACCTAGTGTCACAGATACACACTGACATCCAGTAACACAAACAAACACACACTGACACCCAGTAACACAGAGAAACACTGATAAACAGTAACAAAGACATACAGTGACACCAAGTAACACAGACACACACTGACACCCAGTAACAAAGACATACACTGACACCAAGTCACAAAGACATACACTGATACCAAGTCACAAAGACATACACTGATACCCAGTGACAAAGACAGACAATTACACCAAGTAACAAAGACATACACTTACACCAAGTATTATGACATACACTGACACCAAGTAACAAAGACATACACTGATACCCAGTGACACAGACACACACTTACACCAAGTAACAAAGACATCCACTGACACCAAGTCACAAAGACACACATTGACACCAAGTAACAAAGACAGACACTGACACCAAGTCACAAAGACATACACTGATACCCAGTAAAACAGACACACATACACCAAGTAACACAGACATGCACTGACACCCAGTAACACAGACACACACTTACACCAAGTAACAAAGACATACACTGACACCCAGTAACAAAGACATACACTGACACCCAGTAACACAGACACACACGGACACCAAGTAACAAAGACACAGACGTACACCAAGTAACACAGACACACATTGACACCAAGTAACACAGACGCACAATTACACCAAGTAACACAGACATGCACTGACACCAAGTAACAAAGACATACACTGATACCCAGTAACTCAGGCATACACTGGGGGGGCACATTGGCGCAGTGGTTAGCACCGCAGCCTCACATCTCCAGGGACCCGGGTTCGATTCTGGATACTGCCTTTGCGGAGTTTGCAAGTTCTCCCTGTGTCTGCGTGGGTTTCATCCGGGTGCTCCGGTTTCCTCCCACATGCCAAAGACTTGCAGGTTGACAGGCTAATTGGCCATCATAAATTGCCCCTAGTATAGGTAGGTGGTAGGGAAATATATAGGGACAGGTGGGGATGTGATAGGAATACGGGATTAGTGTAGGATTAGTATAAATGCGTGGTTCATGGTCGGCACAGACTCGCTGGGCCGAAGGGCCAGCTAAAGTGCTGTATCTCTAAACTAAACTAAATACTGACACCTAGTGTCACTGATACACACTGACACCCAGTACCACAAACAAACACACACTGACAACCAGTATCACAGAGAAACACTGATAAACAGTAACAAAGACATGCAGTGACACCAAGTAACAAAGACATACACTGATACCCAGTATCACAGACACACACTTGCACCAAGTAACAAAGACACACACTTACAACAATTATTTTGACATACACTGACACCAAGTAACAAAGACATACACTGATACCCAGTAACACAGACACACACTTACACCAAGTAACAAAAACATACACTGACACCAAGTCACAAAGACACACACTGACACCCAGTAACAAAGACATGCACTGACACCAAGTCACAAAGACATACACTGATACCCAGTAACACAGACACACACTTACACTAAGTAACACAGGCATACACTGACACCCAGTAACACAGACACACACTTGTACCAAGTAACAAAGACATACACTGACACCCAGTAACACAGACACACACTTACAGCAAGTAACAAAGACATACACTGACACCAAGTCACAAAGACACACACTGACACCCAGTAACACAGACATACACTGACACCAAGTCACAAAGACATACACTGACACCCAGTAACACAGACACACACTTACACCAAGTCACACAGGCATACACTGACACCCAGTAACACAGACACACACTTACACCAAGTAACAAAGACATACACTGACACCCAGTTACACAGCCACAAACGGACACCAAGTAACAAAGACACACACTTACACCAAGTAACACAGACACACACTGACACCCAGTAACACAAACAAACACACTGACACCAAGTAACTTAGACATACACTGACACCAAGATACAAAGACATACACTGATACCCAGTAACACAGGAACACACTGGGTGGGGGGGCCACATTGGTGCAGTAGTTTGCACCGCAGCCTCACAGCTCCAGTGACCCGGGTTCGATTCTGGGTACTGCCTGTGCGGTGTTTGCAAGGTCTCCCTGTGTCTGCGTGGGTTTCCTCCGGGTGCTCCGGTTTCCTCCCACATGCCAAAGACTTGCAGGTTGATAGGTTAATTGGCCATTATAAATTGCCCCTACTATAGGTGCGTGGTAGGGAAATATATAGGGACATGTGGTGATGTGATAGGAATACGGGATTAGTGTAGGATTAGTATAAATGGGTGGTTGATGGTCGGCAAAGACTCGGTGGGCCGAAGGGCCTGTTTAAGTGCCCGAAGGGCCTGTTTAAGTGCTGTATCTCTAAACTAAACTAAATACTGACACCTAGTGTCACTGACACTCAGTAACACAAACAAACACAAACTGAAACCCAGTCACACAGAGAAACACTGATACACTGACACCAAGTAACACAGACACACACTGACACCCAGTAACAAAGACATACACTGATACCAAGTCACAAAGACATACACTGATACCCAGTAACACAAACAAACACGCACTGACACCCAGTAACACAGAGAAACACTGATACACAGTAACAAAGACATACACTGACACCAAGTCACAAAGACATACACTGATGCCCAGTAACACAGACACACACGGACACCAAGTAACAAAGACATACAATGACACCAAGTAACAAAGATGTACACTGACACCAAGTAACAAAGACACACACTGACAGCCAGTAACAAAGACATACACTGACACCAAGTCACAAAGACATACACTGATACCCAGTAACACAGACACACACTTACACCAAGTAACACAGGCATACACTGACACCCAGTAACACAGACACACACTTGTACCAAGTAACAAAGACATACACTGACACCCAGTAACACAGACACACACTTACAGCAAGTAACAAAGACATACACTGACACCAAGTCACAAAGACACACACTGACACCCAGTAACACAGACATACACTGACACCAAGTCACAAAGACATACACTGACACCCAGTAACACAGACACACACTTACACCAAGTCACACAGGCATACACTGACACCCAGTAACACAGACACACACTTACACCAAGTAACAAAGACATACACTGACACCCAGTTACACAGCCACAAACGGACACCAAGTAACAAAGACACACACTTACACCAAGTAACACAGACACACACTGACACCCAGTAACACAAACAAACACACTGACACCAAGTAACACAGACATACACTGACACCAAGATACAAAGACATACACTGATACCCAGTAACACAGGAACACACTGGGTGGGGGGGGGCACATTGGTGCAGTGGTTTGCACCGCAGCCTCACAGCTCCAGTGACCCGGGTTCGATTCTGGGTACTGCCTGTGCGGTGTTTGCAAGTTCTCCCTGTGTCTGCGTGGGTTTCCTCCGGGTGCTCCGGTTTCCTCCCACATGCCAAAGACTTGCAGGTTGATAGGTTAATTGGCCATTATAAATTGCCCCTACTATAGGTGCGTGGTAGGGAAATATATAGGGACAGGTGGTGATGTGATAGGAATACGGGATTAGTGTAGGATTAGTATAAATGGGTGGTTGATGGTCGGCAAAGACTCGGTGGGCCGAAGGGCCTGTTTAAGTGCCCGAAGGGCCTGTTTAAGTGCTGTATCTCTAAACTAAACTAAATACTGACACCTAGTGTCACTGACACTCAGTAACACAAACAAACACAAACTGACACCCAGTCACACAGAGAAACACTGATACACTGACACCAAGTAACACAGACACACACTGACACCCAGTAACAAAGACATACACTGATACCAAGTCACACAAACAAACACGCACTGACACCCAGTAACACAGAGAAACACTGATACACAGTAACAAAGACATACACTGACACCAAGTCACAAAGACATCCACTGATGCCCAGTAACACAGACACACACGGACACCAAGTAACAAAGACATACACTGACACCAAGTAACAAAGATGTACACTGACACCAAGTAACAAAGACACACACTGACACCAAGTAACAAATACATACACTGACACCAAGTAACAAAGACACACACTGACACCAAGTAACAAAGACGTACACTTACACCTAGTAACAAAGACAGACAATTACATCAAGTAACAAAGACTTACACTTACACCAAGTATTTTGACATACACTGACACCAAGTAACAAAGACATACACTGATACCCAGTAACACAGACACACACTAACACCAAGTAACAAAGACATACACTGGCACCAAGTCACAAAGACACACACTGACACCCAGTAACAAAGACATACTCTGACATCAAGTCACAAAGACATACACTGATACCCAGTAACACAGACACACACTTACACCAAGTAACACAGACATACACTGACAGCCAGTAACACAGACACACACTTACACCAAGTAACAAAGACATACACTGACACACAGTAACAAAGACATACACTGACACCCAGTAACACAGACACACACGGACACCAAGTAACAAAGACACACACTGACACCCAGTCACACAGAGAAACACTGATACACTGACACCAAGTAACACAGACACACACTGACACCCAGTAACATAGACATAAACTGATACCAAGTCACAAAGACATACACTGATACCCAGTAACACAAACAAACACACACTGACACCCAGTAACACAGAGAAACACTGATTCACAGTAACAAAGACATACACTGACACCAAGTAACACAGACACACAATGACAACCAGTAACAAAGACATACACTGATACCAAGTCACAAAGACATACACTGATACCCAGCAACACAGACACACACTGACACGAAGTAACAAAGACATACACTGACACCAAGTAACGAAGGCATACACTTACAGCAAGTAACAAAGACACACACTTACACAATGTAACGCAGACATACACTGATACCAAGTAACACAGGCACACACTGGGGGGGGGGGGGCACATTGACGCAGTGGTTAGCACCGCAGCCTCACAGCTCCAGGGACTCGGGTTCGATTCTGGGTACTGCCTGTGCGGAGTTTGCAAGTTCTCCCTGTGTCTGCGTGGGTTTCCTCTGGTTGCTCCGGTTTCCTCCCACATGCCAAAGACTTGCAGTTTGATAGGTTAATTGGCCATCATAAATTGCCCCTAGTATAGGTAGGTGGTAGGGAAATATACAGGGACAGGTAGGGATGTGATAGGAATATGGGAATAAAAGCAAAATACTGCGGATGCTGGAAATCTGAAACAAAAACAAGAAATGCTGGATTCACTCAGCAGGTCTGGCAGCATCTGTGGAAAAAGAAGCAGAGTTAACGTTTCGGGTCAGTGACCCTTCTTCGGAACTGACAAATATTAGAAAAGTCACAGATTATAAACAAGTGAGGTGGGGGTTGGGCAACAGATAACAAAGGAGAAGGTGCAGATTGGACCAGGCCACATAGCTGACCAAAAGGTCACGGAGCAAAGGCAAACAATATGTTAATAGTGTGTTGAAAGACAAAGCATTAGTACAGATTAGGTGTGAATATACTGAATATTGAACATCAGCAAGTGCAAACCTGAAGAAGAACAACCTGAAAAAAACAGTGGGTAAGCAAACTGAACAAACTAAGATGAAATGAAATAAATGCAAAAAAAGATTGTAAAAAATGTAAAAAGGAATGCAAAAAAAAGGAAGAAAAAATAACTAAAAATGACTAAAAATGAAAGTAAAGTGGGGTGCTGTCATGCTCTGAAATTATTGAACTCAATGTTCAGTCCGGCAGGCTGTAGTGTGCCTAATCGGTAGATGAGATGCTGTTCCTCGAGCTTGCGTTGATGTTCACTGGAACACTGCAGCAATCCCAGGACAGAGATGTGAGCATGAGAGCAGGAGGGAGTGTTGAAATGGCAAGCAACCGGAAGCTCAGGGTCCTGCTTGCGGACTGAGCGGAGATGTTCCGCAAAGCGGTCACCCAGTCTGCGCTTGGTCTCCCCAATGTAGAGGAGACCACACTGTGAGCAGCGAATACAGTATACTACATTGAAAGAAGTACAAGTAAATCGCTGCTTCACCTGAAAGGAGTGTTTGGGGCCTGGGATAGTGAGGAGAGAGGAGGTAAATGGGCAGGTATTACACCTCCAGCGATTGCAAGGGAAGGTGCCCTGTGACGGGGACGAGGTGGTGGGGGTAATGGAGGAGTGGACCAGGGTGTCGCGGAGGGAACAATCCCTTCGGAATGCTGACAGGGGAAGGGAGGGGAAGATGCGACTGGTAGTGGCATCACGCTGGAGGTGGCGAAGATGGCGGAGGATGATCCTTTGGCTATGTAGGCTGGAGGGATGAAAAGTGAGGACAAGGGGAACCCTGTCACGGTTCTGGGAGGGAGGGGAAGGGGTGAGCGTAGAGGTGCGGGGAATGGGTCGGACCCGGTTGAGGGCCCTGTCAACCACAGTGGGGGGAAATCCTCGGTTGAGGAAAAAGGAGGTCATATCAGAAGCACCGTCATGGAAGGTAGCATCATCAGAGCAGATGCGTCGGAGACGGAGAAACTGGGAGAATGGAATGGAGTCCTTACAGGAGGTATGGTGTGAAGAAGTGTAGTCGAGATAGCTGTGGGAGTCAGTGGGCTTATAATGGATATTGGTAGACAACCTATCCCCAGAGATGGAGACAGAGAAGTGGAGGAAGGGAAGGGAAGTGTCAGAGATGGACCATGTAAAAGTGAGAGAAGATGGAAATTGGAAGCAACGTTGTTGATAGGAATAGGGGATTAGTGTAGGATTAGTATAAATGGGTGGTTGATGGTCGGCACAGACTCGGTGGGCCGAAGGGGGCTGTTTCAGTGCTGTATCTCTAAACTAAACTAAATACTGACACCTGGTGTCAAAGACACAAACTGACACACAGTAACAAAGACAAAAACTGACACCCAGTAACACAGACACACACAGACCAAGTAACAAAGACATACACTGACACCCAGTAACAAAGACATACACAGACACCCAGTAACGCAGACACACAAGGACACCAAGTAACAAAGACACACACTTACCCAAAGTAACACAGACATACACTGATACCCACGAACACAGGCACACACTGACACCCAGTAACAAAGACATACACTGACACCAAGTCACAAAGACATACACTGATACCAAGTCACACAGACATACACTGATACCCAGCAACACAGACACACACTGACACCAAGTAACAAAGACATACACTGACACCAAGTAACAAAGGCATACACTTACAGCAAGTAACAAAGACACACACTTACACAATGTAACGCAGACATACACTGATACCAAGCAACAAAGACAGACAATTACACCAAGTAACAAAGACATATACCTACACCAAGTATTTTGACATACACTGACACCAAGTAACAAAGACATACACTTACACCCAGTAACACAGACACACAGTTACACCAAGTAACAATGACATACACTGACACCAAGTAACAAAGACATACACTTACACCAAGCAACAAAGACATACACTGACACCAAGTAACAAAGACATACACTGATACCCAGTAACACAGACACACAATTACACCAAGTAACAAAGACATACACTGATACCCAGTAACACAGACACACACTTACACCAAGTAACACAGACATATACAGACACCAAGTAAAAAAGACATACACTGATACCCAGTAACACAGACACACACTGACACCCAGTAACAAAGACATACACTGACACCAAGTAACAAAGGCATACACCTACACCAAGTATTTTGACATACACTGACACCAAGTAGCAAAGACATACACTGATAGCCAGTAACACAGACACACACTTACACCAAGTAACACAGACATACACTGACACAAAGTAACAAAAACATACACTGATACCCAGTAACACAGACACACACTTACACCAAGTAACAAAGACAGATACTGATACCCAAAAACACAGACGCACACTTACAGCATGTAACAAAGACATACACAGACACCAGGTAACAAAGACATACACTGACACCCAGTAACACAGGCACACACGGACACCAAGTAACAAAGTCACACACTTACACCAAGTAACACAGACACACACTGACACCCAGTAACACAGACACACAATTACACCAAGTAACAAAGTCATACACTGACACCAAGTAACAAAGACATACACTGATACCCACTAACAAAGACACACACTTACACCAAGTAACAAAGACATACACTGATACCCAGTAACACAGACACACACTTACACCATGTAACACAGACATACACTGACACCAAGTAACAAAGACATACACTGATACCAAGCAACAAAGACAGACAATTACACCAAGTAACAAAGACATATACCTACACCAAATATTTTGACATACACTGACACCAAGTAACAAAGACATACACTTACACCCAGTAACACAGACACACAGTTACACCAAGTAACAATGACATACACTGACACCAAGTAACAAAGACATACACTTCCACCAAGCAACAAAGACATACACTGACACCAAGTAACAAAGACATACACTGATACCCAGTAACACAGACACACAATTACACCTAGTAACAAAGACATACACTGATACCCAGTAACACAGACACACACTTACGCCAAGTAACATTGACATATACAGACACCAAGTAACAAAGACATACACTGATACCCAGTAACACAGACACACACTTACAACAAGTAACAAAGACATACACTGACACCAAGTAACAAAGGCATACACCTACACCAAGTATTTTGACATACACTGAAACCAAGTAGCAAAGACATACACTGATACCCAGTAACACAGACACACACTTACACCAAGTAACACAGACATACACTGACACCAAGTAACAAAGACATACACTGACACCCAGTAACACAGACACACAATTACACCAAGTAACAAAGTCACACACTTACACCAAGTAACACAGACACACACTGACACCCAGTAACACAGACACACACTTACACCAAGTAACAAAGTCATACACTGACACCAAGTAACAAAGACATACACTGATACCCAGTAACACAGAAACACACTTACACCATGTAACACAGACATACACTAACACCAAGTAACAAAGACATACACTGACACCAAGTAACAAAGACATACACTGATACCCAGTAACAGAGACACACACTTACACCAAGTAACAAAGACATACACTGAAACCCAGTAACACAGACACACACTTACACCATGCAACACAGACATACGCTTACACCAAGTAACAAAGACACACACTTACACCAAGTAACACAGACATACACTGACACCAAGTAACAAAGACAAACACTGACACGAAGTAACAAAGACATACACTTACACCAAGTAACAAAGACACACACTTACACCAAGTAACACAGACACACACTTACACCAAATAACAAAGACATACACTGACACCAAGTAACAAAGACATGCACTGATACCCAGTAACTCAGACACACACTGACACCAAGTAACAAAGTCATACACTGACTCCAAGTAACAAAGGCATACACTTACACCAAGTAACAAAGACACACACTTACACCAAGTAACACAGACATACTCTGACACCAAGTAACAAAGACAGACAATTACACCTCGTAACAAAGACATCCACTTACACCAAGTATTTTGACATACACTGACACCAAGTAACAAAGAGATACTCTGATACCCAGAAACACAGACACACACTGACACCCAGTAACAAAGACATACACTGATACAAAGTCACAAAGACATATACTGATACCCAGTAACACAGACACACACTTACACCAAGTAACACAGACATACACTGTCACCAAGTAACAAAGAGATACTCTGACACCAAGTAACAAAGACATAAACTGACATCCAGTACCGCTGACACACACGGACACCAAGTAACAAAGACACACACTGACACCCAGTAACACAGACACACACTTACACCAAGTAACAAAGACATACACTGACACCAAGTAACAAAGACATACACTGATACCCAGTAACACAGACACACACTTACACCAAGTAACAAAGACATACACTGATACCCAGTAACACAGACACACACTTACACCAAGTAACACAGACATACACTGACACCAAGTAACAAAGACATACACTGACACCAAGTCACAAAGACACACTCTGACACCCAGTAACAAAGACATACACTGACACCAAGTCACAAAGACATACACTGATACCCAGTAACACAGACTCACACGTACGCCAAGTAACACAGACATACACTGATACCCAGTAACACAGTCACACATTTACACCAATTAACACAGACATACACTGACACCAAGTAACAAAGACATACACTGATACCCAGTAACACAGACACACTCTTACACCAAGTAACAAAGACATACACTGACACCAAGTCACAAAGACACAAACTGACACCCAGTAACAAAGACATACACTGACACCAAGTATTTTGACATACACTGACACAAAGTCACAAAGACATACACTGATACCCAGTAACACAAACACACACTTACACCAAGTAACACAGACATACACTGACACCAACTAACAAAGACATATACTGATACCCAGTAACACAGACACACACTTACACCAAGTAACACAGACATACACTGATACCCAGTAACACAGACACACACTTACACCAAGTAACACGGACATACACTTACACCTAGTAAAAAAGACATACACTGACACCAAGTCACAAAGACACACACTGACACCCATTAACAAAGACATACACTGACACCAAGTATTTTGACATACACTGACACCAAGTAACAATGGCATACACTGATACCAAGTAACTCAGACACACACTTACCCCAAGTAACACAGACATACACTGACACCAAGTAACAAAGACATACACTGATACGCAGTAACACAGACACACACTTACACCAAGTAACAAAGACAGACACTGATACCCTGTAACACAGACACACACTTACACCAAGTAACAAAGACATACACTGACACCAAGTAACAAAGACATAAACTGACACCCAGTAACACAGACACACACGGACACCAAGTAACAAAGACACACACTTACACCAAGTAACACAGACACACACTGACACCCAGTAACACAGACACACACTTACACCAAGTCACAAAGACATACACTGCTACCCAGTAACACAGACACACACTTACTCCAAGTAACACAGACATACACTGACACCAAGTCACAAAGACACACACTGACACCCAGTAACAAAGACATACACTGACACAAAGTCACAAAGACATACACAGTTACCCAGTAACACAGACACACTTTTACCCCAAGTAACACAGACATACACTGACACCAAGTAACAAAGACATACACTGATATGCAGTAACACAGACACACACTTACACCAAGTAACAAAGACAGACACTGATACCCTGTAACACAGACACACACTTACACCAAGTAACAAAGACATACTGACACCAAGTAACAAAGACATAAACTGACACCCAGTAACACAGACACACACGGACACCAAGTAACAAAGACACAAACTTACACCAAGTAACACAGACACACACTGACACCCAGTAACACAGACACACACTTACACCAAGTCACAAAGACATGCACTGCTACCCAGTAACACAGACACACACTTACTCCAAGTAACACAGACATACACTGACACCAAGTAACAAAGACTTACACTGATACCCAGTAACACAGACACACACTTACACCAAGTAACAAAGACAGACACTGATACCCAGTAACACAGACACACACTTGCACCAAGTAACAAAGACATACACTGACACCAAGTAACAAAGACATAAACTGACATCCAGTAGCACAGACACACAGGGACACCAAGTAACAAAGACTTACAATGATACCCAGTAACACAGACACACACTTACACCAAGTAACAAAGACAGACACTGATACCCACTAACACAGACACACACTTACACCAAGTAACAAAGACATACACTGGCACCAAGTAACAAAGACATACACTTACACCAAGTAACAAAGACGTGCACTAACACCAAGTAACAAAGACATACACTGATACCCAGTAACACAGACGTACACTTACACCAAGTAACAAAGACATACACTGACACCAAGTAACAAAGACATACACTGATGCCCAGTAACACAGGCACACACTGGGGTGGGGGGGGGGGGCGGGGGTGGGGGGCACATTGGCGCAGTGGTTCGCACCGCAGCCTCACAGCTCCAGGGACCCGGGTTCGATTCTGGGTACTGCCTGTCCGGAGTTTGCAAGTTCTCCCTGTGTCTGCTTGAGTTTCCTCCGGGTGATCCGGTTTCCTCCCACATGCCAAAGACTTGCAGGTTGATAGGTTAATTGGCCATCATAAATTGCCCCTAGTATAGGTAGGTGGTAGGGAAATATATAGGGACAGGTGGGGATGTGATAGAAATACGGGATTAGTGTAGGATTAGTATAAAAGGGTGGTTGATGGTCGGCACAGACTCGGTGGGCAGAAGGGCCTGTTTAAGTGCTGTATCTATAAACTAAACTAGATACTGACACCTAGTGTCACAGACACACACTGACAGCCATGAAAACAAACAAACACACACTGACACCCAGTAACACAGAGAAACAATGATACACAGTAACAAAGACATACACTGACACCAAGTAACACAGACACACACTGACACCCAGTAACAAAGACATACACTGACACCAAGTAACAAAGTCATACATTGACACCAAGTCACAAAGACATACACTGATACCCAGTAACACAGACACACACTGACACCAAGTAACAAAGACATACACTGACACCAAGTAACAAAGGCATACACTTACACCAAGTAACAAAGACACACACTTACACCAAGTAACAAAGACAGACACTGATACCCTGTAACACAGACACACACTTACACCAAGTAACAAAGACATACACTGACACCAAGTCACAAAGACACACACTGACACCCAGTAACAAAGACATACACTGACACAAAGTCACAAAGACATACACTGATACCCAGTAACACAGACACACACTTACCCCAAGTAACACAGACATACACTGACACCAAGTAACAAAGACATACACTGATACGCAGTAACACAGAAACACACTTACACCAAGTAAAAAAGACAGACACTGATACCCTGTAACACAGACACACACTGACACCAAGTAACAAAGACATACACTGACACCAAGTAACAAAGACATAAACTGACACCCAGTAACACAGACACACACGGACACCAAGTAACAAAGACACACACAAACACCAAGTAACACATACACACACTGACACCCAGTAACACAGACACACACTTACACCAAGTTACAAAGACATACACTGACACCAAGTAACAAAGATATACACTTACACCAAGTAACAAAGACATACACTGACACCAAATAACAAAGACATACACTGATACCCAGTAACACAGACACACACTTACACCAAGTCACAAAGACATACACTGATACCCAGTAACACAGACACACACTTACTCCAAGTGACACAGACATACACTGACACCAAGTAACAAAGACAAACACTGATACCCAGTAACACAGACACACACTTACACCAAGTAACAAAGACATAAACTGACATCCAGTACCACAGACACACACGGACACCAAGTAACAAAGAAACACACTGACACCCAGTAACACAGACACACACTTACACCAAGTAACAAAGACATACACTGACACCAAGGAACAAAGACATACACAGATACCCAGTAAGACAGACACACACTTACACCAAGTAACACAGACATACACTGACACCAAGTAACAAAGACATACACTGACACCAAGTCACAAAGACACACACTGACACCCAGTAACAAAGACATACACTGACACCAAGTCACAAAGACATACCCTGATACCCAGTAACACAGACACACACGTACGCCAAGTAACACAGACATACACTGACACCAAGTAACAAAGACATAAACTGACACCCAGTAACACAGACACACACGGACACCAAGTAACAAAGACACACACTTACACCAAGTAACACAGACATACACTGAAACCAACTAACAAAGACATATACTGATACCCAGTAACACAGACACACACTTACACCAAGTAACACAGACATACACTGATACCCAGTAACACAGACACACACTTACACCAAGTAAACCGGACATACACTTACATCCAGTAAGAAAGACATACACTGACACCAAGTCACAAAGACACACACTGACACCATTAACAAAGACATAAACTGACACCAAGTATTTTGACATACACTGACACCAAGTAACAATGGCATACACTGATACCCAGTAACACAGACACACACTTACCCCAAGTAACACAGACATACACTGACACCAAGTAACAAAGACATACACTGATACGCAGTAACACAGACACACACTTACACCAAGTAACAAAGACAGACACTGATACCCTGTAACACAGACACACACTTACATCAAGTAACAAAGACATACACTGACACCAAGTAACAAAGACATAAACTGACACCCAGTAACACAGACACACACGGACACCAAGTAACAAAGACACACACTTACACCAAGTAACACAGACACACACTTACACCAAGTCACAAAGACATACACTGCTACCCAGTAACACAGACACACACTTACTCCACGTAACACAGACATACACTGACACCAAGTCACAAAGACACACACTGACACCCAGTAACAAAGACATACACTGACACAAAGTCACAAAGACATACACAGATACCCAGTAACACAGACACACTTTTACCCCAAGTAACACAGACATACACTGACACCAAGTAACAAAGACATACACTGATATGCAGTAACACAGACAAACACTTACACCAAGTAACAAAGACAGACACTGATACCCTGTAACACAGACACACACTAACACCAAGTAACAAAGACATACACTGACACCAAGTAACAAAGACATAAACTGACACCCAGTAACACAGACACACACGGACACCAAGTAACAAAGACACACACTTACACCAAGTAACACAGACACACACTGACACCCAGTAACACAGACACACACGTACACCAAGTCACAAAGACATGCACTGCTACCCAGTAACACAGACACACACTTACTCCAAGTAACACAGACATACACTGACACCAAGTAACAAAGACATACACTGATACCCAGTAACACAGACACACACTTACACCAAGTAACAAAGACAGACACTGATACCCAGTAACACAGACACACACTTGCACCAAGTAACAAAGACATACACTGACACCAAGTAACAAAGACATAAACTGACATCCAGTAGCACAGACACACACGGACACCAAGTAACAAAGACACACACTTACACCAAGTAACACAGACACACACTGACACCCAGTAACACAGACACACACTTACACCAAGTAACAAAGACATACACTGGCACCAAGTAACAAAGACATACACTTACACCAAGTAACAAAGACATACACTTACACCAAGTAACAAAGACATACACTAACACCAAGTAACAAAGACATACACTGATACCCAGTAACACAGACGTACACTTACACCAAGTAACAAAGACATACACTGATACCCAGTAACACAGACACACACTTACACCAAGTAACACAGACATACACTGACACCAAGTAACAAAGACATACACTGATGCCCAGTAACACAGGCACACACTGGGGTGGGGGTGGCCGGGGGGGGGGGGGGGGGGGCACATTGGCGCAGTGGTTCGCACCGCAGCCTCACAGCTCCAGGGACCCGGGTTCGATTCTGGGTACTGCCTGTCCGGAGTTTGCAAGTTCTCCCTGTGTCTGCTTGAGTTTCCTCCGGGTGCTCCGGTTTCCTCCCACATGCCAAAGACTTGCAGGTTGATCGGTTAATTGGCCATCATAAATTGCCCCTAGTATAGGTAGGTGGTAGGGAAATATATAGGGACAGGTGGGGATGTGATAGAAATAAGGGATTAGTGTAGGATTAGTATAAAAGGGTGGTTGATGGTCGGCACAGACTCGGTGGGCAGAAGGGCCTGTTTAAGTGCTGTATCTCTAAACTAAACTAGATACTGCCACCTAGTGTCACAGACACACACTGACAGCCATGAACACAAACAAACACACACTGACACCCAGTAACACAGAGAAACACTGATACACAGTAACAAAGACATACACTGACAAAAAGTAACACAGACACACACTGACACCCAGTAACAAAGACATACACTGACACCAAGTAACAAAGTCATACATTGATACCAAGTCACAAAGACATACACTGATACCCAGTAACACAGACACACACTGACACCAAGTAACAAAGACATACACTGACACCAAGTAACAAAGGCATACACTTACACCAAGTAACAAAGACACACACTTACACCAAGTAACACAGACATACACTGACACCAAGTAACAAAGACAGACAATTACACCAAGTAACAAAGATCTACACTTACACCAAGTATTTTGACATGCACTGACACCAAGTGACAAATACATACACTGACACCCAGTAACACAGGCACACACTTACACCAAGTAACAAAGACATACACTGACACCCAGTAACGCAGACACACACTGACACCAAGTAACAAAGACACGCACTGACACCCAGTATCAAAGAAATACACTTACACCCTGTAACACAGACACACACTGACACCTTGTAACACAGACATACACTTACACCAAGTAACAAAGACATACACTGACACCCAGTAACACAGACATACACTTCCACCAAGTAATAAAAAACATACAATGTCTCCCAGTAACACAGACACACACTTACACCAAGTAACAATGTCATACACTGACACCCAGTAACACAGACACACACTTGCACCAAGAAACTAAGACACACACACATCCAGTAACAAAGACAGACACTGACACCAAGTAACAAAGACACACACTGACACCAAGTAACAAAGTCATATACTGACACCCAGTAACACAGACACACACTTGCACCAAGAAACGAAGACACACACACATCCAGTAACAAAGACAGACACTGACACCAAGTAACAAAGACACACACTGACACCAAGTAACAAAGACATACACTGACACCCAGTAACACAGACACACACTGACACCAATTAACAAAGACAAACACTGACAACCAGTAACAAAGACATGCACTGACACCCAGTAACACAGACACACACTTACACCAAGTAACAAAGACACACACTGACATCCAGTAACAAAGACAGACAGTGACACCAAGGAACAGAGACATACACTGACACCCAGTAACACAGATACACACTGACACCAAGTAACAAAGACATCCAGTGACACCCAGTAACAAAGACATACACTGACAGCCAGAAACACAGACACACACTTACACCAAGTAACAAAGGCAAATACTGACACCCAGTAACAAAGACATGCACTGACACCAAGTAACAAAGACATACACTGACACCCAGTAACAAAGACACACACTTACACCAAGTAACACAGACATACACTGACACCCAGTAACACAGACACACACATACACCAAGTAACAAAGACACACACTGACACCCAGTAACAAAGACATACACTGACACCAATTAACAAAGACATACACTGACACCCAGTAACAAAGACAATCACTTACACCCAGTAACACAGACACACGCTGACACCAAGTAACAAAGACATACACTGACACCCAGTAACACAGACATACACTTCCACCAAGTAATAAAAAACATACACTGTCTCCCAGTAACACAGACACACACTTACACCAAGTAACAAAGTCATACACTGACACCCAGTAACACAGACACACACTTGCACCAAGAAACTAAGACACACACACATCCAGTAACAAAGACAGACACTGACACCAAGTAACAAAGACACACACTGACACCAAGTAACAAAGTCATATACTGACACCCAGTAACACAGACACACACTTGCACCAAGAAACTAAGACACACACACATCCAGTAACAAAGACAGACACTGACACCAAGTAACAAAGACACACACTGACACCAAGTAACAAAGACATACACTGACACCCAGTAACACAGACACACACTGACACCAATTAACAAAGACAAACACTGACAACCAGTAACAAAGACATGCACTGACACCCAGTAACACAGACACACACTTACACCAAGTAACAAAGACACACACTGACATCCAGTAACAAAGACAGACAGAGACACCAAGGAACAGAGACATACACTGACACCCAGTAACACAGATACACACTGACACCAAGTAACAAAGACATCCAGTGACACCCAGTAACAAAGACATACACTGACAGCCAGAAACACAGACACACACTTACACCAAGTAACAAAGGCAAATACTGACACCCAGTAACAAAGACATGCACTGACACCAAGTAACAAAGACATACACTGACACCCAGTAACAAAGACACACACTTACACCAAGTAACACAGACATACACTGACACCCAGTAACACAGACACACACATACACCAAGTAACAAAGACACACACTGACACCCAGTAACAAAGACATACACTGACACCAATTAACAAAGACATACGCTGACACCCAGTAACAAAGACAATCACTTACACCCAGTAACACAGACACACGCTGACACCTAGTAACAAAGACATACACTTACACCCCGTAACAGAGACATACCCTGACAGCTTGTAACAAAGACATACACTGACACCAAGTAACAAAGACATACACTGACACCAAGTAAAAAAGACACACACTGACACCAAGTAACAAAGACATACACTGACACCAAGTAACAAAGACACACACTGACACCCAGTAACAAAGACACACACTTGCACCAAGTAACAAAGACACACACTTACACCAAGTAACACAGACATACACTGACACCAAGTAACAAAGACAGACAATTACACCAAGTAACAAAGACATACACTTACACCAAGTATTTTGACATACACTGACTCCAAGTAACAAAGACATACACTGATAACCAGTAACACAGACACACACTTACACCCAGTAACACAGACACACACTTACACCAAGTAACAATGACATACACTGACACCGAGTAACAAAGACATACACTTACACCAAGTAGCAAAGACATACACTGACACCAAGTGACAAAGATATACACTGATACCCAGTAACACAGACATACACTTACACCGAGTAACAAAGTCATACACTGATACCCAGTAACACAGACAAACACTTACACCAAATAACACAGACATTCACTGACACCAAGTAACAAAGACATACTCTGATACCTAGTAACACAGGCACACACTGAGGGGTGGGGGGGGGGAAGGGGGTCACATTGGCGCAGTGGTTAGCACCGCAGCCTCACAGCTGCAGTGACCCGTGTTCGATTCTGGGTACTGCCTGTGCGGAGTTTGCAAGTTCTCCCTGTGTCTGCGTGAGTTTCCTCCGGGTGCTCCGGTTTCCTCCCACATGCCAAAGACTTGCAGGTTGATAGGTTAATTGGCCATCATAAATTGCCCCTAGTATAGGTATGTGGTAGGGAAATATATAGGGACAGGTGGGGATGTGATCGGAATACGGAATTAGTGTAGGATTAGCATAAATGGGTGGTTGATGGTCGGCATAGACTCGGTGGGCCGATGGGCCTGTTTAAGTGCTGGATCTCTAAACTAAACTAAATACTGACACCTAGTGTCATAGACACACACTGACAGCCAGTATCACAAACAAACACACACTGACACCCAGTAACACAGAGAACCACTGACACCCAGTAACAAAGACATACACTGACACCAAGCAACAAAGACATACATTGATACCAAGTCACAAAGACATACACTGATACCCAGTAACACAGACACACACTGACACCAAGTAACAAAGACATACACTGACACCAAGTAACACAGACACACACTGACACCCAGTAAGAAAGACATACACTGACACCAAGTAACAAAGACATACATTGATACCAAGTCACAAAGACATACACTGATACCCAGTAACACAGACACACACTGACACCAAGTAACAAAGACATACACTGACACCAAGTAACAAAGGCATACACTTACACCAAGTAACAAAGACACACACTTACACCAAGTAACACAGACATACACTGACATCAAGCAACAACGACAGACAATTACACCAAGTAACAAAGGCATACACTTACACCAAGTATTTTGACATACACTGACACCAAGTAACAAAGACATACACTTATACCCAGTAACACAGACACACACTTACACCCAGTAACAAAGACATACACTGACACCAAGTAAAAAAGTCATACACTGACACCCAGTAACAAAGACATACACTGACACCCAGTAACACAGACACACACTTACACCAAGTAACAAAGACATACACTGACACTATGTAACAAAGACATACACTGACACCAAGTAACAAAGACATACACTAACACCAAGTAAAAAAGACACACACTGACAACAAGTAACAAAGACATACACTGACACCCAGTAACAAAGACATACACTGACACCCAGTAACAAAGACACACACTTGCACCCAGTAACACAGACACACACTTGCACCAAGTGACAAGGACACACACTGACACCAAGTAACAAAGAGATGCACTGACACCAATTAACAAAGGCATACACTGACACCCAGTAACAAAGACACACACTTACACCAAGTAACACAGACATGCACTGACACCCAGTAACACAGACACACACTTACACCAAGTAACAAAGACACACACTGACATCCAGTAACAAAGACATACACTGACACCAAGTGACAAAGACATACACTGACACCCAGTAACACAGGCACACAGTAACACCAAGTAACAAAGATATACACTGACACCCAGTAACGCAGACACACACTGACACCAAGTAACAAAGACACGCACTGACACCCAGTAACAAAGACATACACTTACACCCAGTAACACAGACACACACTGACACCTAGTAACACAGACATACACTTACACCAATTAACAAAGACATACACTGACACCCAGTAACACAGACATACACTTACACCAAGTAATAAAATACATACAATGACTCCCAGTAACACAGACACAAACTTACACCAAGTAACAAAGACATACACTGACACCCAGTAACACAGACACACAGTTGCACCAAGAAACTAAGACACACACACACCCAGTATCAAAGACAGACGCTGACACCAAGTAACAAAGACACACACTGACACCAAGTAACAAAGACATACACTGACACCCAGTAACACAGACACACACTGACACCAATTAACAAAGACACACACTGACACCCAGAAACAAAGACATACACTGACACCAAGTAACAAAGACATACACTGACACCCAGTAACACAGACACACACTGACACCAATTAACAAAGACACACACTGACACCCAGTAACAAAGACATACACTGACACCAAGTAACAAAGAAAAACAGTGACACCCAGTAACAAAGACATACACTGACAGCCAGAAACACAGACACACACTTACACCAATTAACAAAGACAAACACTGACAGCCAGTAACAAAGACATACATTGACACAAAGTAACAAAGACATGCACTGACACCCAGTAACAAGGACACACACTTACACCAAGTAACACAGACACACACTGACACCCAGTAACACAGACACACACATACACCAAGTAACAAAGACACACACTGACACCCAGTATCAAAGACATACACTGACACCAATTAGAAAGGCATACACAGACACCCAGTAACAAAGACAATCACTTACACCCAGTAACACAGACATACACTGACACCAAGTAACAAAGACACACACTGACACCAAGTAACAAAGACACACAATGACAGCCAGTAACACAGACAAACAAAGACACCAAGTAACAAAGATACGCACTGACACCCAGTAACACAGACATACATTTACACCTAGTAACAAAGACAGACACTGACACCCAGTAACACAGACACACACTGACACCAAGTAATAAAGACAGACACTGACACCCAGTAACAAAGACATACACTGACACCCAGTAACACAGACACAAACTTACACAAAGTAACAAAGACACACACTGACACCAAGTAACAAAGACATGCACTGATACCAAGTAACAAAGGCATACACTGACACCCAGTAACAAAGACACACACTTACACCAAGTAACACAGACATACACTGACACCCAGTAACACGGACACACAGTTACACCAAGTAACAAAGGCACACACTGACATCCAGTAACAAAGACATACACTGACATCAAGTGACAAAGACATACACTGACACCCAGTAACACAGGCACACACTTACACCAAGTAACAAAGACATACACTGACACCAAGTAACAAAGACATACACATACACCCTTTAACAAAGACACACACTGACACCCAGTAACACAGACACACACTTACACCAAGTAACAAAGACATACACTGACACCCAGTAACACAGACACACACTGCCACCCCGTAACACAGACACACAATGCCACCCAGTAACAAAGACACACACTTACACCTAGTAACACAGACAGACACTGACACCCAGTAACAGAGACACACACTTACACCAAGTATCAAAGACATACACTGACACCCAGTAACACAGACACACACTGATACCAAGTAACAAAGACACGCACTGACACCCAGTAACAAAGACATACTCTGACACCCAGTAACACAGACACACACTTACACCAAGTAACAAAGACACACACTGACACCCAGTAACAGAGACACACACTTACACCGAGTATCAAAGACATACACTGACACCCAGTAACACAGACACACACTGATACCAAGTAACAAAGACACGCACTGACACCCAGTAGCAAAGACATACACTTACACCCAGTAACAGAGACATACACTGACACCCAGCAACACAGACATACACTGACACCAAGTAACACAGACATACACTTACAACAAGTAACAAAGACATACACTGACTCCCAGTAACACAGGTACACACTTACACCAAGTAACAAAGACATACACTGACACCCAGTAACAAAGACACACACTTACACCAAGTAACACAGACATACACAGACACCCAGTAACACAGACACACACTTACACCAAGTAACGAAGACATACACTGACACCAAGTAACAAAGACATACACTGACACCCAGTAACACAGACACACACTGACACCAAGTAACAAAGACATATACTGACACCCAGTAACAAAGACATACACTGACACCGAGCAACACAGACACACACTTGCACCAAGTAACAAAGACACACACTAACACCAAGTAACAAAGACATGCACTGACACCAAGTAACAAAGACATACACTGATACCAAGAGACAAAGACATACACTGACACCCAGTAACACAGGCACACACTTACACCAAGTAACAAAGACATACACTGACACCAAGTAACAAAGATATACACATACACCCTTTAACAAAGACACAAACTGTCACCCAGTAACACAGACACACACTTACACCAAGTAACAAAGACATACACTTACACCTAGTAACACAGACAGACACTGACACCCAGTAACACAGACACCTACTTACACCAAGCAACAAAGACATACACTGACACACTGTAACAAAGACATACTCTGACACCCAGTAACACAGACACACACTTACACCAAGTAACAAAGACACACACTGACACCCAGTAACAGAGACACACACTGATACCAAGTAACAAAGACACGCACTGACACACAGTAACAAAGACATACACTGACACCCAGTAACACAGACACACACTGATACCAAGTAACAAAGACACAAACTGACACCCAGTAACAAAGACATACACTTACACCCAGTAACAGAGACACACACTGACACCCAGCAACACAGACATACACTGACACCCAGTAACACAGAGACACCCTTACACCAAGTAACAAAGACACACACTGACACCAAGTAACAAAGCATACAGTGACACCCAGTAACAAAGACATACGCTTACAACATGTAACAAAGACATACACTGACAGCCAGAAACACAGACATACACTTACACAAAGTAACAAAGACAAACACTGTCACCCAGTAACAAAGACATGCACTGACACCCAGTAATACAGACACACACTGACACCCAGTAACAAAGACATACACTGACACCCAGTAACACAGACACACACTTACACCAAGTAACAAAGACATACACTGACACCAAGTAACAAAGACACACACTGACACCCAGTAACACAGACACACACTTACACCAAGTAACAAAGACATACACTGACACCCAGTAACAAAGACATACACTTACACCCAGTAACACAGACACACACTTACACCAAGTAACAAAGACACACACTCACACCCAGTAACAAAGAAATACACTTACACCAAGTAACAAAGACATACACTGACACCCAGTATCATAGACACACACAGAGACCCAGTAACAAAGTCATACACTGACACCGAGTAACACAGACACACACTTACACCAAGTAACAAAGTCATACACAGACACCCAGTAAAACAGACACACACTTACACCAAGTAACAAAGACATACACTGACACCTAGTAACACAGACACACACTGACACCAAGGAACAAAGAAACGCACTGACACCCAGTAACAAAGACATACACTTACACCCAGTAACACAGACACACACTGACACCGAGTAACACAGACATACACTTACACCAAGTAACAAAGACATACACTGACACCCAGTAACACAGACACACACTTACACCAAGAAACTAAGACACACACACACCCAGTCACAAAGACACACACTGACACCAAGTAACAAAGACATACACTGACAACCAGTAACAAAAACATACACTGACACCCAGTAACACAGAGACACCCTTACACCAAGTAACAAAGACACACACTGACACCAAGTAACAAAGACATACAGTGACACCCAGTAACAAAGAAATACACTTACAACATGTAACAAAGACACACACTGACACCAAGTAACAAAGACATACACTGACATTCAGTAACATAGACACACACTGAGACCCAGTTACAAAGTCATACACTGACACCGAGTAACACAGACACACACTTCCACCAAGTAACAAAGACATTCACTGACACCCAGTAACACAGACACACACTGACACCAAGGAACAAAGAAACGCACTGACACCCAGTAACAAAGACATACACTGACACCCAGTAACACAGACACACACTGACACCTAGTAAAACAGACATACACTTACACCAAGTAACAAAGACATACACTGACACCCAGTAACACAGACACACACTTACACCAAGGAACACAGACATACACTGACACCCAGTAACACAGACACCTACTTACTCCCAGTAACAAAGACATATACTTACACCCAGTAACACAGACACACACTGACACCTAGTAACACAGACATACACTTACACCAAGTAACAAAGACATACACTGACACCCAGTAACACAGACACACACTTACACCAAGAAACTAAGACACACACACACCCAGTAACAAAGACACACACTGACACCAAGTAACAAAGACACACACTGACACCAAGTAACAAAGACATACACTGACAACCAGTAACAAAAACATACACTGACACCCAGTAACACAGAGACCCCCTTACACCAAGTAACAAAGACACACACTGACACCAAGTAACAAAGACATACAGTGACACCCAGTAACAAAGACATACACTTACAACATGTAACAAAGACACACACTGACACCAAGTAACAAAGACATACACTGACACCCAGTAACATAGACACACACTGAGACCCAGTTACAAAGTCATACACTGACACCGAGTAACACAGACACACACTTCCACCAAGTAACAAAGACATTCACTGACACCCAGTAACACAGACACACACTGACACCAAGGAACAAAGAAACGCACTGACACCAAGTAACAAAGACATACACTGACACCCAGTAACACAGACACACACTGACACCTAGTAAAACAGACATACACTTACACCAAGTAACAAAGACATACACTGACACCCAGTAACACAGACACACACTTACACCAAGGAACACAGACATACACTGACACCCAGTAACACAGACACCTACTTACACCCAGTAACAAAGACATACACTGACACTCAGTAATAAAGACATACTCTGACATCCAGTAACACAGACACACACTTACAACAAGTAACAAAGACACACACTGACACCCAGTAACAGAGACACACACTTACACCAAGTAACAAAGACATACACTGACGCCCAGTAACACAGACACACACTGATTCCAAGTAACAAAGACAGGCACTGACACCCAGTACCAAAGACATACATTTACACCCAGTAGCACAGACATACACTGACACCCAGTCGCAAAGAAATACACTTACACCCAGCAACACAGACATACACTGACACCCAGTAACACAGACATACACTTACACCAAGTAACAAAGACATACACTGACTCCCAGTAACACAGACACACATTTACACCAAGTAACAAAGACATACACTGACACCCAGTAACACAGACAAACACTTGCACCAAGAAACTAAGGCACAAACACACCCAGTAACAAAGACAGACACTGACACCAAATAACAAAGACACACACTGACACCAAGTAACAAAGACGTACACTGACACCCAGTAACACAGACAAACACTGACACCAAGTAACAAAGACATACACAGACGACCAGTAACAAAGACATGCACTGACACCCAGTAACACAGACACACACTAACACCAAGTAACAAAGACACACATTTACACCCAGTAACACAGAGACACCCTTACACCAAGTAACAAAGACACACACTGACACCAAGTAACAAAGACATACAGTGACACCCAGTAACAAAGACATACGCTTACAACATGTAACAAAGACATACACTGACAGCCAGAAACACAGACATACAATTACACAAAGTAACAAAGACAAACACTGTCACCCAGTAACAAAGACATGCACTGACACCCAGTAATACAGACACACACTGACACCCAGTAACAAAGACATACACTGACACCCAGTAACACAGACACACACTTACACCAAGTAACAAAGACATACACTGACACCAAGTAACAAAGACACACACTGACACCCAGTAACACAGACACATACTTACACCAAGTAACAAAGACATACACTGACACCCAGAAACAAAGACATACACTTACACCCAGTAACACAGACACACACTTACACCAAGTAACAAAGACACACACTCACACCCAGTAACAAAGAAATACACTTACACCAAGTAACAAAGACATACACTGACACCCAGTATCATAGACACACACAGAGACCCAGTAACAAAGTCATACACTGACACCGAGTAACACAGACACACACTTACACCAAGTAACAAAGTCATACACAGACACCCAGTAAAACAGACACACACTTACACCAAGTAACAAAGACATACACTGACACCCAGTAACACAGACACACACTGACACCAATGAACAAAGAAACGCACTGACACCCAGTAACAAAGACATACACTTACACCCAGTAACACAGACACACACTGACACCTAGTAACACAGACATACACTTACACCAAGTAACAAAGACATACACTGACACCTAGTAACACAGACACACACTTACACCAAGAAACTAAGACACACACACACCCAGTAACAAAGACACACACTGACACCAAGTAACAAAGACATACACTGACACCCTGTAACACAGACACACACTGACACCAAGTAAAAAAGACATACACTGACAACCAGTAACAAAAACATACACTGACACCCAGTAACACAGAGACACCCTTACACCAAGCAACAAAGACACACACTGACACCAAGTAACAAAGACACACAGTGACACCCAGTAACAAAGACATACACTTACAACATGTAACAAAGACATACACTGACACCCAGTAACAGAGACACACACTGACACCAAGGAACAAAGAAACGCACTGACACCCAGTAACAAAGACATACACTTACACCCAGTAACACAGACACACACTGACACCTAGTAACACAGACATACACTTACACCAAGTAACAAAGACATGCACTGACACACAGTAACACAGACGCACACTTACACCAAGTAACAAAGACACACACTGACACCCAGTAAAAAAGACATGCAATTACACCCAGTAACAAAGACATACAATGACACCGAGTAACACAGACACACACTTACACCAAGTAACAAAGACATACACTGACACCAAGTAACAAAGACACACACTGACACCCAGTAACACAGACACATACTTACACCAAGTAACAAAGACATACACTGACACCCAGTAACAAAGACATACACTGACACCCAGTAACACAGACACACACTTACACCAAGCAACAAAGACACACACTCACACCCAGTAACAAAGAAATACACTTACACCAAGTAACAAAGACATACACTGACACCCAGTAACATAGACACACACTGAGACCCAGTAACAAAGTCATACACTGACACCGAGTAACACAGACACACACTTACACCAAGTAACAAAGTCATACACAGACACCCAGTAAAACAGACACACACTTACACCAAGTAACAAAGACATACACTGACACCCAGTAACAGAGACACACACTGACACCAAGGAACAAAGAAACGCACTGACACCCAGTAACAAAGACATACACTTACACCCAGTAACACAGACACACACTGACACCTAGTAACACAGACATACACTTACACCAAGTAACAAAGACATACACTGACACACAGTAACACAGACGCACACTTACACCAAGTAACAAAGACACACACTGACACCCAGTAAAAAAGACATACAATTACACCCAGTAACACAGACATGCACTGACACCCAGAAAAAAAAACACACACTTACACCAAGTAACAAAGACATTCACTGACACACAGTGACACAGACACACACTTACACCAAGTAACAAAGACATTCACTGACACACAGTGACACAGACACACACTGACACCAAGTAACAAAGACACGCACTTACACCCAGTAACACAGACACACACTGACACCAAGTAACAAACACATGCACTGACACCAAGTAACAAAGACACACACTGACACCCAGTAACACAGACACACACTGACACCAAGTAACAAAGACACACACTGACACCCAGTAACAAAGACATACACTGACACCCAGTAACACAGACACACACTTACACCAAGTAACAAAGACATACACCGACACCCAGTAACAAAGACATACACTTACACCCAGTAACACAGACACACACTTACACCAAGTAACAAAGACACACACTCACACCCAGTAACAAAGAAATACACTTACACCAAGTAACAAAGACATACACTGACACCCAGTATCATAGACACACACAGAGACCCAGTAACAAAGTCATACACTGACACCGAGTAACACAGACACACAATTACACCAAGTAACAAAGTCATACACAGACACCCAGTAAAACAGACACACACGTACACCAAGTAACAAAGACATACACTGACACCTAGTAACACAGACACACACTGACACCAAGGAACAAAGAAACGCACTGACACCCAGTAACGAAGACATACACTTACACCCAGTAACACAGACACACACTGACACCTAGTAACACAGACATACACTTACACCAAGTAACAAAGACATACACTGACACACAGTAACACAGACGCACACTTACACCAAGTAACAAAGGCACACACTGACACCCAGTAAAAAAGACATACAATTACACCCAGTAACACAGACATGCACTGACACCCAGAAAAAAAAACACACACTTACACCAAGTAACAAAGACATTCACTGACACACAGTGACACAGACACACACTTACACCAAGTAACAAAGACATTCACTGACACACAGTGACACAGACACACACTGACACCAAGTAACAAAGACACGCACTTACACCCAGTAACACAGACACACACTGACACCAAGTAACAAACACATGCACTGACACCAAGTAACAAAGACACACACTGACACCCAGTAACACAGACACACACTGACACCAAGTAACAAAGACACACACTGACACCCAGTAACAAAGACATACACTGACACCCAGTAACACAGACACACACTTACACCAAGTAACAAAGACATACACTGACACCAAGTAACAAAGACACACACTGACACCCAGTAACACAGACACACACTTACACCAAGTAACAAAGACATACACCGACACCCAGTAACAAAGACATACACTTACACCCAGTAACACAGACACACACTTACACCAAGTAACAAAGACACACACTCACACCCAGTAACAAAGAAATACACTTACACCAAGTAACAAAGACATACACTGACACCCAGTATCATAGACACACACAGAGACCCAGTAACAAAGTCATACACTGACACCGAGTAACACAGACACACAATTACACCAAGTAACAAAGTCATACACAGACACCCAGTAAAACAGACACACACGTACACCAAGTAACAAAGACATACACTGACACCTAGTAACACAGACACACACTGACACCAAGGAACAAAGAAACGCACTGACACCCAGTAACGAAGACATACACTTACACCCAGTAACACAGACACACACTGACACCTAGTAACACAGACATACACTTACACCAAGTAACAAAGACATACACTGACACCCAGTAACACAGACACACACTTAAACCAAGAAACTAAGACACACACACACCCAGTAACAAAGACACACACTGACACCAAGTAACAAAGACATACACTGACAACCAGTAACAAAAACATACACTGACACCCAGTAACACAGAGACACCCTTACACCAAGTAACAAAGACACACACTGACACCAAGTAACAAAGACACACACTGACACCAAGTAACAAAGACATACACTGACACCCAGTAACATAGACACACCCTGAGACCCAGTAACAAAGTCATACACTGACACCGAGTAACACAGACACACACTTACACCAAGTAACAAAGACATTCACTGACACCCAGTAACACAGACACACACTGACACCAAGGAACAAAGAAACGCACTGACACCCAGTAACAAAGACATACACTTACACCCAGTAACACAGACACACACTGACACCTAGTAAAACAGACATACACTTACACCAAGTAACAAAGACATACACTGACACCCAGTAACACAGACACACACTTACACCAAGGAACACAGACATACACTGACACCCAGTAACACAGACACCTACTTACACCCAGTAACAAAGACATACACTGACACTCAGTAATAAAGACATACTCTGACATCCAGTAACACAGACACACACTTACAACAAGTAACAAAGACACACACTGACACCCAGTAACAGAGACACACACTTACACCAAGTAACAAAGACATACACTGACACCCAGTAACACAGACACACACTGATTCCAAGTAACAAAGACAGGCACTGACACCCAGTACCAAAGACATACATTTACACCCAGTAGCACAGACATACACAGACACCCAGTAACACAGACATACACTTACTCCAAGTAACAAAGACATACACTGACAACCAGTAACACTGACACACACTTACACCAAGTAACAAAGACACACACTGACACCCAGTCGCAAAGAAATACACTTACACCCAGCAACACAGACATACACTGACACCCAGTAACACAGACATACACTTACACCAAGTAACAAAGACATACACTGACTCCCAGTAACACAGACACACACTTACACCAAGTAACAAAGACATACACTGACACCCAGTAACACAGACAAACACTTGCACCAAGAAACTAAGGCACAAACACACCCTGTAACAAAGACAGACACTGACACCAAATAACAAAGACACACACTGACACCAAGTAACAAAGACATACACTGACACCCAGTAACACAGACACACACTGACACCAAGTAACAAAGACATACACAGACAACCAGTAACAAAGACATGCACTGACACCCAGTAACACAGACACACACTAACACCAAGTAACAAAGACACACATTTACACCCAGTAACACAGAGACACCCTTACAGCAAGTAACACAGACACACACTGACACCAAGTAACAAAGACATACAGTGAAACCCAGTAACAAAGACATACGCTTACAACATGTAACAAAGACATACACTGACAGCCAGAAACACAGACATACAATTACACAAAGTAACAAAGACAAACACTGTCACCCAGTAACAAAGACATGCACTGACACCCAGTAATACAGACACACACTGACACCCAGTAACAAAGACATACACTGACACCCAGTAACACAGACACACACTTACACCAAGTAACAAAGACATACACTGACACCAAGTAACAAAGACACACACTGACACCCAGTAACACAGACACACACTTACACCAAGTAACAAAGACATACACTGACACCCAGTAACAAAGACATACACTTACACCCAGTAACACAGACACACACTGACACCAAGTAACAAAGACACACACTCACACCCAGTAACAAAGAAATACACTTACACCAAGTAACAAAGACATACACTGACACCCAGTATCATAGACACACACAGAGACCCAGTAACAAAGTCATACACTGACACCGAGTAACACAGACACACACTTACACCAAGTAACAAAGTCATACACAGACACCCAGTAAAACAGACACACACTTACACCAAGTAACAAAGACATACACTGACACCCAGTAACACAGACACATACTTACACCAAGTAACAAAGACATACACTGACACCCAGTAACAAAGACATACACTGACACCCAGTAAAACAGACACACACTTACACCAAGTAACAAAGACATACACTGACACCCAGTAACAGAGACACACACTGACACCAAGGAACAAAGAAACGCACTGACACCCAGTAACAAAGACATACACTTACACCCAGTAACACAGACACACACTGACACCTAGTAACACAGACATACACTTACACCAAGTAACAAAGACATACACTGACACACAGTAACACAGACGCACACTTACACCAAGTAACAAAGACACACACTGACACCCAGTAAAAAAGACATACAATTACACCCAGTAACACAGACATGCACTGACACCCAGAAAAAAAAACACACACTTACACCAAGTAACAAAGACATTCACTGACACACAGTGACACAGACACACACTTACACCAAGTAACAAAGACATTCACTGACACACAGTGACACAGACACACACTGACACCAAGTAACAAAGACACGCACTTACACCCAGTAACACAGACACACACTGACACCAAGTAACAAACACATGCACTGACACCAAGTAACAAAGACACACACTGACACCCAGTAACACAGACACACACTGACACCAAGTAACAAAGACACACACTGACACCCAGTAACAAAGACATACACTGACACCCAGTAACACAGACACACACTTACACCAAGTAACAAAGACATACACCGACACCCAGTAACAAAGACATACACTTACACCCAGTAACACAGACACACACTTACACCAAGTAACAAAGACACACACTCACACCCAGTAACAAAGAAATACACTTACACCAAGTAACAAAGACATACACTGACACCCAGTATCATAGACACACACAGAGACCCAGTAACAAAGTCATACACTGACACCGAGTAACACAGACACACAATTACACCAAGTAACAAAGTCATACACAGACACCCAGTAAAACAGACACACACGTACACCAAGTAACAAAGACATACACTGACACCTAGTAACACAGACACACACTGACACCAAGGAACAAAGAAACGCACTGACACCCAGTAACGAAGACATACACTTACACCCAGTAACACAGACACACACTGACACCTAGTAACACAGACATACACTTACACCAAGTAACAAAGACATACACTGACACACAGTAACACAGACGCACACTTACACCAAGTAACAAAGGCACACACTGACACCCAGTAAAAAAGACATACAATTACACCCAGTAACACAGACATGCACTGACACCCAGAAAAAAAAACACACACTTACACCAAGTAACAAAGACATTCACTGACACACAGTGACACAGACACACACTTACACCAAGTAACAAAGACATTCACTGACACACAGTGACACAGACACACACTGACACCAAGTAACAAAGACACGCACTTACACCCAGTAACACAGACACACACTGACACCAAGTAACAAACACATGCACTGACACCAAGTAACAAAGACACACACTGACACCCAGTAACACAGACACACACTGACACCAAGTAACAAAGACACACACTGACACCCAGTAACAAAGACATACACTGACACCCAGTAACACAGACACACACTTACACCAAGTAACAAAGACATACACTGACACCAAGTAACAAAGACACACACTGACACCCAGTAACACAGACACACACTTACACCAAGTAACAAAGACATACACCGACACCCAGTAACAAAGACATACACTTACACCCAGTAACACAGACACACACTTACACCAAGTAACAAAGACACACACTCACACCCAGTAACAAAGAAATACACTTACACCAAGTAACAAAGACATACACTGACACCCAGTATAATAGACACACACAGAGACCCAGTAACAAAGTCATACACTGACACCGAGTAACACAGACACACAATTACACCAAGTAACAAAGTCATACACAGACACCCAGTAAAACAGACACACACGTACACCAAGTAACAAAGACATACACTGACACCTAGTAACACAGACACACACTGACACCGAGGAACAAAGAAACGCACTGACACCCAGTAACGAAGACATACACTTACACCCAGTAACACAGACACACACTGACACCTAGTAACACAGACATACACTTACACCAAGTAACAAAGACATACACTGACACCCAGTAACACAGACACACACTTAAACCAAGAAACTAAGACACACACACACCCAGTAACAAAGACACACACTGACACCAAGTAACAAAGACATACACTGACAACCAGTAACAAAAACATACACTGACACCCAGTAACACAGAGACACCCTTACACCAAGTAACAAAGACACACACTGACACCAAGTAACAAAGACACACACTGACACCAAGTAACAAAGACATACACTGACACCCAGTAACATAGACACACCCTGAGACCCAGTAACAAAGTCATACACTGACACCGAGTAACACAGACACACACTTACACCAAGTAACAAAGACATTCACTGACACCCAGTAACACAGACACACACTGACACCAAGGAACAAAGAAACGCACTGACACCCAGTAACAAAGACATACACTTACACCCAGTAACACAGACACACACTGACACCTAGTAAAACAGACATACACTTACACCAAGTAACAAAGACATACACTGACACCCAGTAACACAGACACACACTTACACCAAGGAACACAGACATACACTGACACCCAGTAACACAGACACCTACTTACACCCAGTAACAAAGACATACACTGACACTCAGTAATAAAGACATACTCTGACATCCAGTAACACAGACACACACTTACAACAAGTAACAAAGACACACACTGACACCCAGTAACAGAGACACACACTTACACCAAGTAACAAAGACATACACTGACACCCAGTAACACAGACACACACTGATTCCAAGTAACAAAGACAGGCACTGACACCCAGTACCAAAGACATACATTTACACCCAGTAGCACAGACATACACTGACACCCAGTAACACAGACATACACTTACTCCAAGTAACAAAGACATACACTGACAACCAGTAACACTGACACACACTTACACCAAGTAACAAAGACACACACTGACACCCAGTCGCAAAGAAATACACTTACACCCAGCAACACAGACATACACTGACACCCAGTAACACAGACATACACTTACACCAAGTAACAAAGACATACACTGACTCCCAGTAACACAGACACACACTTACACCAAGTAACAAAGACATACACTGACACCCAGTAACACAGACAAACACTTGCACCAAGAAACTAAGGCACAAACACACCCTGTAACAAAGACAGACACTGACACCAAATAACAAAGACACACACTGACACCAAGTAACAAAGACATACACTGACACCCAGTAACACAGACACACACTGACACCAAGTAACAAAGACATACACAGACAACCAGTAACAAAGACATGCACTGACACCCAGTAACACAGACACACACTAACACCAAGTAACAAAGACACACATTTACACCCAGTAACACAGAGACACCCTTACAGCAAGTAACACAGACACACACTGACACCAAGTAACAAAGACATACAGTGAAACCCAGTAACAAAGACATACGCTTACAACATGTAACAAAGACATACACTGACAGCCAGAAACACAGACATACAATTACACAAAGTAACAAAGACAAACACTGTCACCCAGTAACAAAGACATGCACTGACACCCAGTAATACAGACACACACTGACACCCAGTAACAAAGACATACACTGACACCCAGTAACACAGACACACACTTACACCAAGTAACAAAGACATACACTGACACCAAGTAACAAAGACACACACTGACACCCAGTAACACAGACACACACTTACACCAAGTAACAAAGACATACACTGACACCCAGTAACAAAGACATACACTTACACCCAGTAACACAGACACACACTGACACCAAGTAACAAAGACACACACTCACACCCAGTAACAAAGAAATACACTTACACCAAGTAACAAAGACATACACTGACACCCAGTATCATAGACACACACAGAGACCCAGTAACAAAGTCATACACTGACACCGAGTAACACAGACACACACTTACACCAAGTAACAAAGTCATACACAGACACCCAGTAAAACAGACACACACTTACACCAAGTAACAAAGACATACACTGACACCCAGTAACACAGACACACACTGACACCAAGGAACAAAGAAACGCACTGACACCCAGTAACAAAGACATACACTTACACCCAGTAACACAGACACACACTGACACCTAGTAACACAGACATACACTTACACCAAGGAACAAAGACATACACTGACACCCAGTAACACAGACACACACTTACACCAAGAAACTAAGACACACACACACCCAGTAACAAAGACACACACTGACACCAAGTAACAAAGACATACACTGACACCCTGTAACACAGACACACACTGACACCAAGTAAAAAAGACATACACTGACAACCAGTAACAAAAACATACACTGACACCCAGTAACACAGAGACACCCTTACACCAAGTAACAAAGACACACACTGACACCAAGTAACAAAGACATACAGTGACACCCAGTAACAAAGACATACACTTACAACATGTAACAAAGACATACACTGACAGCCAGAAACACAGACATACACTTACACAAAGTAACAAAGACAAACACTGTCACCCAGTAACAAAGACATGCACTGACACCCAGTAATACAGACACACACTGACACCCAGTAACAAAGACATACACTGACACCCAGTAACACAGACACACACTTACACCAAGTAACAAAGACATACACTGACACCAAGTAACAAAGACACACACTGACACCCAGTAACACAGACACACACTTACACCAAGTAACAAAGACATACACTGACACCCAGTAACAAAGACATACACTGACACCCAGTAACACAGACACACACTTACACCAAGTAACAAAGACACACACTCACACCCAGTAACAAAGAAATACACTTACACCAAGTAACAAAGACATACACTGACACCCAGTAACATAGACACACACTGAGACCCAGTAACAAAGTCATACACTGACACCGAGTAACACAGACACACACTTACACCAAGTAACAAAGTCATACACAGACACCCAGTAAAACAGACACACACTTACAATAAGTAACAAAGACATACACTGACACCCAGTAACAGAGACACACACTGACACCAAGGAACAAAGAAACGCACTGACACCCAGTAACAAAGACATACACTTACACCCAGTAACACAGACACACACTGACTCCTAGTAAAACAGACATACACTTACACCAAGTAACAAAGACATACACTGACACACAGTAACACAGACGCACACTTACACCAAGTAACAAAGACACACACTGACACCCAGTAAAAAAGACATACAATTACACCCAGTAACACAGACATGCACTGACACCCAGAAAAAAAAACACACACTTACACCAAGTAACAAAGACATTCACTGACACACAGTGACACAGACACACACTTACACCAAGTAACAAAGACATACACTGACACCCAGTATCATAGACACACACTGACACCAAGTAACAAAGACACTCACTTAACCCAGTAACACAGACACACACTGACACCAAGTAACAAACACATGCACTGACACCAAGTAGCAAAGACACACACTGACACCCAGTAACACAGACACACACTGACACCAAGTAACAAAGACACACACTGACACCCAGTAACAAAGACATACACTGACACCCAGTAACACAGACACACACTTACACCAAGTAACAAAGACACACACTGACACCCAGTAACAAAAACATACACTAACTCCATGTAAGAAAGACATACACTGACACCAAGGAACAAAGACATACACTGACACCAAGTAAAAATGACACACACTGACACCAAGTAACAAAGACATACACTGACACCAAGTAACAATGACATACACTGACACCCAGTAACAAAGACACACACTTACACCAAGTAACACAGACATACACTGACACCCAGTAACACATACACACACTTACACCAAGGAACAAAGACACACACTGACATCCAGTAACAAAGACATAAACTGGCACCAAGTGACAAAGACATACACTGACACCCAGAAACACAGACACACTCTTACACCAAGTAACAAAGACATACACTGACACCAAGTGACACAGACACACACTTACACCAAGTAACAAAGACATACACTGACACCCAGTAACATAGACACACACCGACACCAAGTAACAAAGACACGCACGTACACCCAATAACACAGACATACACTGACACCAAGTAACAAAGACATACACTGACACCAAGTAACAAAGACACACACTGACTCCCAGTAACACAGACACACACTGACACCAAGTAACTAAGACAAACACTGACACCCAGTAACAAAGACATACACTGACACCCAGTAACACAGACACACACTTACACCAAGTAACAAAGACACACACTGACACCCAGTAACAAAAACATACACTGACACCATGTAACAAAGACATACACTGACACCAAGTAACAAAGTCATACACCGACACCAAGTAAAAAAGAAACACACTGACACCAAGTAACAAAGACATACACTGACACCAAGTAACAAAGACATACACTTACACCAAGTAACACAGACATACACTGACACCCAGTAACACAGACACACACTTACACCAAGTAACAAAGACACAAACTAACATCCAGTAACAAAGACATACACTGACACCAAGTGACAAAGACATACACTGACACCCAGTAACATAGACACACACTTACACCAAGTAACACAGAAACACAATGACACCCAGTGACACAGACACACACTTACACCAAGTAACACAGACATACACTGACACCCAGTAACACAGACACCTACTTACACCCAGTAACAAAGACATACACTGACACTCAGTAATAAAGACATACTCTGACATCCAGTAACACAGACACACACTTACAACAAGTAACAAAGACACACACTGACACCCAGTCACAGAGACACACACTTACACCAAGTAACAAAGACATACACTGACACCCAGTAACACAGACACACACTGATTCCAAGTAACAAAGACAGGCACTGACACCCAGTACCAAAGACATACATTTACACCCAGTAGCACAGACATACACTGACACCCAGTAACACAGACATACACTTACTCCACGTAACAAAGACATATACTGACAACCAGTAACAATGACACACACTTACACCAAGTAACAAAGACACATACTGACACCCAGTCACAAAGAAATACACTTACACCCAGCAACACAGACATACACTGACACCCAGTAACACAGACATACACTTACACCAAGTAACAAAGACATACACTGACTCCCAGTAACACAGACACACACTTACACCAAGTAACAAAGACATACACTGACACCCAGTAACACAGACAAACACTTGCACCAAGAAACTAAGTCACACACACACCCAGTAACAAAGACAGACACTAACACCACGTAACAAAGACGCACACTGACACCAAGTAACAAAGACATACACTGACACCCAGTAACACAGACACACACTGACACCAAGTAACAAAGACATACACAGACAACCAGTAACAAAGACATGCACTGACACCCAGTAACACAGACACACACTAACACAAAGTAACAAAGACACACTCTGACACCCAGTAACAAAGACATACACTGACACCAAGTAACAAAGACAGACACTGACACCCAGTACCACAGATACAGACTGACACCAAGTAACAAAGACATACAGTGACACCCAGAAACAAAGACATACACTGACAGCCAGAAACACAGACACACACTTACACCAAGTAACAAAGACAAACAATGACACCCAGTAACAAAGACATACACTGACAACAAGTAACAAAGATATACACTGACACCCAGTAACACAGACACACACTTACACCAAGTAACAAAGACATACACTGACACCCAGTAATAAAGACACACACTGACACCCAGTAACACAGACACACACTTACACCAAGTAAAAAAGACTCACACTGACAACCAGTAACACAGACACACACTTGCACCAAGTAATAAGGACATACACTGACACCCAGCAAATAAGACACACACTTACACCAAGAAACAAAGACATACACTGACACTCAGTAACATAGACACACACTGACACCAAGTAACAAAGACATACACTGACACCAAGTAACAAAGACATACACTGACACCCAGTAACATAGACACACACTGACACCAAGTAACAAAGACACGCACTTACACCCAGTAACACAGACATACACTGACACCAAGTAACCAAGACATACACTGACACCAAGTAACAAAGACACACACTGACTCCCAGTAACACAGACACACACTGACACCAAGCAACAAAAACAAATACTGACACCCAGTAACAAAGACATACCCTGACACACAGTAACACAGACACACACTTACACCAAGTAACAAAGACACACACTGACACCCAGTAACAAAAACATACACTGACACCATGTAACAAAGATATACACTGACACCAAGTAACAAAGACATACACTGACACCAAGTAACAAAGACATACACTGACACCCAGAAACAAAGACACACACTTACAACAAGTAACACGGACATACACTGACACCCAGTAACACAGACACACACTTACACCAAGTAATAAAGACACAAACTAACATCCAGTAACAAAGACATACACTGACACCAAGTGACAAAGACACACACTGACACCAAGTAACAAAGACACGCACTTACACCCAGTAACACAGACATACACTGACACCAAGTAACAAAGACATACACTGACACCAAGTAACAAAGACACACACTGACTCCCAGTAACACAGACACACACTGACACCAAGTAACAAAAACAAACACTGACACCCAGTAACAAAGACATACACTGACACCCAGTAACACAGACACACACTTACACCAAGTAACAAAGACACACACTGACACCCAGTAACAAAAACATACACTGACAACATGTAACAAAGATATACACTGACACCAAGTAACAAAGACATACACTGACACCAAGTAAAAAAGACACACACTGACACCAAATAACAAAGACATACACTGACACCAAGTAACAAAGACACACACTGACACCCAGAAACAAAGACACACACCTACACCAAGTAACACGGACATACACTGACACCCAGTAACACAGACACACACTTACACCAAGTAACAAAGACACAAACTAACATCCAGTAACAAAGACATACACTGACACCAAGTGACAAAGACATACACTGACACTCAGTAACACAGGCACACACTTACACCAAGTAACACAGAAACACAATGACACCCAGTAACACAGACACCTACTTACACCCAGTAACAAAGACATACACTGACACTCAGTAATAAAGACATACTCTGACATCCAGTAACACAGACACACACTTACAACAAGTAACAAAGACACACACTGACACCCAGTAACAGAGACCCACACTTACACCAAGAAACAAAGACATACACTGACACCCAGTAACACAGACACACACAGATTCCAAGTAACAAATACAGGCACTGACACCCAGTACCAAAGACATACATTTACACCCAGTAGCACAGACATACACTGACACCCAGTAACACAGACATACACTTACTCCAAGTAACAAAGACATACACTGACAACCAGTAACACTGACACACACTTACACCAAGTAACAAAGACACACACTGACACCCAGTCACAAAGAAATACACTTACACCCAGCAACACAGACATAAACTGACACCCAGTAACACAGACATACACTTACACCAAGTAACAAAGACATACACTGACTCCCAGTAACACAGACACACACTTACACCAAGTAACAAAGACATACATTGACACCCAGTAACACAGACAAACACTTGCAACAAGAAACTAAGTCACACACACACCCAGTAACAAAGACAGACACTGACACCACGTAACGAAGACACACACTGACACCCAGTAACAAAGACATACACTGACGCCCAGTAACACAGACACACACTGACAGCAAGTAACAAAGACATACACAGACAACCAGTAACAAAGACATGCACTGACACCCAGTAACACAGACACACACTAACACCAAGTAACAAAGACACACATTGACACCCAGTAACAAAGACATACACTGACACCAAGTAACAAAGACAGACACTGACACCCAGTACCACAGATACAGACTGACACCAAGTAACAAAGACATACAGTGACACCCAGAAACACAGACACACACTTACACCAAGTAACAAAGACAAACAATGACACCCAGTAACAAAGACATACACTGACACCAAGTAACAAAGACATACACTGACACCCAGTAACACAGACACACACTTGCACCAAGTAACAAAGACATACACTGACATCCAGTAATAAAGACACACACTGACACCCAGTAACACAGACACACACTTACACCAAGTAACAAAGACTCACACTGACAACCAGTAACACAGACATACACTTGCACCAAGTAACAAAGACATACACTGACACCCAGCAAATAAGACACACACTTACACCAAGAATCAAAGACAGACACTGACACCCAGTAACATAGACACACACTGACACCAAGTAACAAAGACATACACTGACACCAAGTAACAAAGACACACACTGACGCCCAGTAACACAGACACACACTGACACCAAGTAACAAAGACACACACTGACACCCAGTAACACAGACACACACTTACACCAAGTAACAAAGACACACACTGACACCCAGTAACAAAAACATACACTGACACCATGTAACAAAGACATACACTGACACCAGGTAACAAAGACATACACTGACACCAAGTAAAAAAGACACACACTGACACCAAATAACAAAGACATACACTGACACCAAGTAACAAAGACATACACTGACACCCAGTAACAAAGACACACACTTACACCAAGTAACACAGACATACACTGACACCAAGTAACACAGACACACACTGGCATCCAGTAACAAAGACATACACTGACACCAAGTGACAAAGACATACACTGACACCCAGTAACAAAGGCACACACTTACACCAAGTAACACAGAAACACAATGACACCCAGTAACACAGACACAAACTTACGCCAAGTAACACAGACATACACTAAAACCCAGTAACATAGACACAGACTGACACCCAGTAACAAAGTGATGCACTTACACCAAGTAACACAGAAACACAATGACACCCAGTAACACAGACACACACTTACACCAAGTAACAAAGTCATACACTGACACCCAGTAACACAGACATACACTTACACCAAGTAACAAAGACACACACTGACATCCATTAACAAATACATACACTGACACCAAGTGACAAAGACATACACTGACACCCAGTAACACAGGCACACACTTACACCAAGTAACACAGAAACACAATGACACCCAGTAACACAGACACACACTTACACCAAGTAACACAGATACACTGACACCCAGTAACACAGACACCTACTTACACCCAGTAACAAAGACATACACTGACACTCAGTAATAAAGACATACTCTGACATCCAGTAACACAGACACACACTTACAACAAGTAACAAAGACACACACTGACACCCAGTAACAGAGACACACACTTACACCAAGTACCAAAGACATACACTGACACCCAGTAACACAGACACACACTGATTCCAAGTAACAAAGACACGCACTGACACCCAGTACCAAAGACATACACTGACACCAAGTAACAAAGACAAACAATGACACCCAGTAACAAAGACATACACTGACACCCAGTAACAAAGACACATCACTTGCACCAAGAAACTAAGTCGCACACACACCCAGTAACAAAGACAGACACTGACACCAAGTAACAAAGACACACACTGACACCAAGTAACAAAGACATACACAGACAACCAGTTACAATGACATGCACTGACACCCAGTAAAAAAGACGCACACTGACACCAGTAACACAGACACACACTTACACCAAGTAACAAAGACACACACTGACAACCAGTAACACAGACACACATTTGCACCAAGTAACAAAGCCATACACTGACACCCAGTAAATAAGACACACACTTACACCAAGAAACAAAGACATACACTTACACCCAGTAACATAGACACACAATGACACCAAGTAACAAAGACACGCACTTACACCCAGGATCACAGACATACACTGACACCAAGTAACAAAGACATACACGGACACCAAGTAACAAAGACACACACTGACACCCAGTAACACAGACACACACTGGCACCAAGTAACAAAGACACACACTGACACCCATTAACACAGACACACACTTACACCAAGTAACAAAGACACACACTGACACCCAGTAACAAAAACATACACTGACACCCAGTAACAAAGACATACACTGACACCAAGTAACAAAGACATACACTGACACCAAGTAAAAAAGACACACACTGACACCAAGCAACAAAGACATACACTTACACTGAGTAACAAAGACACACACTGACATCCAGTAACAAAGACATGCACTGACACCAAGTGACAAAGACATACACTGACACCCAGTAACACAGGCACACACTTACACCAAGTAACACAGAAACACAATGACACCCAGTAACACAGACACGCACTTACACCAAGTAACACAGACATACACTGACACCCAGTAACATAGACAAAGACTGACACCCAGTAACAAAGTCATACACTGACACCCAGTAACACAGACACACACTTCCACCAAGTAACAAAGTCATACACTGACACCCAGTAACACAGACATACACTTACACCAAGTAACAAAAACACACACTGACAACCAGTCACAAAGACATACACTTACACCCAGCAACACAGCCATACACTTACACCAAGTAACAAAGACATACACTCACTCCCAGTAACACAGACACACACTTACACCAAGTAACAAAGACATACACTGACACCCAGTAACGCAGACACACACTTGCACCAAGAAACTAGGTCACACACACACCCAGTAACAAAGACAGACACTGACACCAAGTAACAAAGACACACACTGACACCAAGTAACAAAGTCATACACAGCCACCCAGTAAAACAGACACACACTTACACCAAGTAACAAAGACATACACTGACACCCAGGAACACAGACACACACTTACACCAAGTAACAAAGTCACACACAGACACCCAGTAAAACAGACACACACTTACACCAAGTAACAAAGACATACACTGACACCCAGTAACACAGACACACACTGACACCAAGTAACAAAGACACACACTGACACCCAGTAACAAAGACATACAATTACACCCAGTAACACAGACACACACTTGCACCAAGTAACAAAGACATACACTGACACCCAGTAATAAAGACACACACTGACACCCAGTAACACAGACACACACTTACACCAAGTAACAAAGACTCACACTGACAACCAGTAACACAGACATACACTTGCACCAAGTAACAAAGACATACACTGACACCCAGCAAATAAGACACACACTTACACCAAGAATCAAAGACAGACACTGACACCCAGTAACATAGACACACACTGACACCAAGTAACAAAGACATACACTGACACCAAGTAACAAAGACACACACTGACACCCAGTAACACAGACACACACTGACACCAAGTAACAAAGACACACACTGACACCCAGTAACACAGACACACACTTACACCAAGTAACAAAGACACACACTGACACCCAGTAACAAAAACATACACTGACACCATGTAACAAAGACATACACTGACACCAGGTAACAAAGACATACACTGACACCAAGTAAAAAAGACACACACTGACACCAAATAACAAAGACATACACTGACACCAAGTAACAAAGACATACACTGACACCCAGTAACAAAGACACACACTTACACCAAGTAACACAGACATACACTGACACCAAGTAACAAAGACACACACTGGCATCCAGTAACAAAGACATACACTGACACCAAGTGACAAAGACATACACTGACACCCAGTAACAAAGGCACACACTTACACCAAGTAACACAGAAACACAATGACACCCAGTAACACAGACACACACTTACGCCAAGTAACACAGACATACACTAAAACCCAGTAACATAGACACAGACTGACACCCAGTAACAAAGTGATGCACTGACACCCAGGAACACAGACACACACTTACACCAAGTAACAAAGTCATACACAAACACCCAGTAAAACAGACACACACTTACACCAAGTAACAAATACATACACTGACACCCAGTAACACAAACACACACTGACACCAAGGAACAAAGACACGCAGTGACACCAGTAACAAACACATACACGTACAACCAGTAACACAGACACACACTGACACCTAGTAACACAGACATACACTTACACCAAGTAACAAAGTCATACACTGACACCCAGGAACACAGACGCACACTTACACCAAGTAACAAAGACACACACTGACACCCAGTAACAAAGACATACAATTACACCCAGTAACACAGACATACACTGACACCCAGAAACACAGACACACACTTACACCAAGTAACAAAGACATGCACTGACACCCAGTGACACAGACACACACTTACACCAAGTAACAAAGACATACACTGACACCCAGTAACATAGACACACACTGACACCAAGTAACAAAGATAAGCACTTACACCCAGTAACACAGACATACACTGACACCAAGTAACAAAGACATACACTGACACCAAGTAACAAAGACACACACTGACACCCAGTAACACAGACACACACTGACACCAAGTAACAAAGACACACACTGACACCCAGTAACAAAGACATACACAGACACCCAGAAACACAGACACACACTTACACCAAGTAACAAAGACACACACTGACACCCAGTAACAAAAACATACACTGACACCATGTAACAAAGACATACACTGACACCAAGTAACAAAGATATACACTGACACCAAGTAAAAAAGACACACACTGACACCAAGTAACAAAGACATACACTGACACCCAGTAACAAAGACACACACACTTACACCAAGTAACACAGACATACACTGACACCCAGAAACACAGACACACACTTACACCAAGTAGCAAAGACACACACTGACACCCAGTAACAAAAACATACACTGACACCATGTAACAAAGACATACACTGACACCAAGTAACAAAGATATACACTGACACCAAGTAAAAAAGTCACACACTGACACCAAGTCACAAAGACATACACTGACACCCAGTAACAAAGACACACACACTTACACCAAGTAACACAGACATACACTGACACCCAGAAACACAGACACACACTTACACCAAATAACAAAGACACACACTGACATCCAGTAACAAAGACATACACTGACACCAAGTGACAAAGACATACACTGACACCCAGTAACACAGGCACACACTTACACCAAGTAACACAGAAACACAATGACACCCAGTAACACAGACACGCACTTACACCAAGTAACACAGACATACACTGACACCCAGTAACATAGACACAGACTGACACCCAGTAACAAAGTCATACACTGACACCCAGTAACACAGACACACATTTACACCAAGTAACAAAGTCATACACTGACACCCAGTAACACAGACATACACTTACACCAAGTAACAAAGACACACACTGACAACCAGTCACAAAGACATACACTTACACCCAGCAACACAGACATACACTTACACAAAGTAACAAAGACATACACTGACTCCCAGTAACACAGACACACACTTACACCAAGTAACAAAGACATGCACTGACACCCAGTAACACAGACACACACTTGCACCAAGAAACTAAGTCACACACACACCCAGTAACAAAGACAGACACTGACACCAAGTAACAAAGACACACACTGACACCAAGTAACAAAGTCATACACAGCCACCCAGTAAAACAGACACACACTTACACCAAGTAACAAAGACATACACTGACACCCAGGAACACAGACACACACTTACACCAAGTAACAAAGTCATACACAGACACCCAGAAAAACAGATACACTCTTACACCAAGTAACAAAGACATACACTGACACCCAGTAACACAGACACACACTGACACCAAGGAACAAAGACACGCACTGACACCCAGTAACAAGGACATACACTTACACCCAGTAACACAGACACACACTGACACCTCGTAACACAGACATACACTTACACCAAGTAACAAAGACATACACTGACACCCAGCAACGCAGACGCACACTTCCACCAAGTAACAAAGACACACACTGACACCCAGTAACAAAGACATACAATTACACCCAGTAACACAGACATACACTGACACCCAGAAACAAAGACATGCACTGACACCCAGTAACAAAGACATACACTGACAGCCAGAAACACAGACACACACTTACCCCAAGTAACAAAGACAAACAATGACACCCAGTAACAAAGACATACACTGACACCAAGTAACAAAGACATACACTGACACCCAGTAACACAGACACACACTTACACCAAGTAACAAAGACATACACTGACACCCAGTAACACAGACACATCACTTGCACCAAGAAACTAAGTCGCACACACACCCAGTAACAAAGATAGACACTGACACCAAGTAACAAAGACACACACTGACACCAAGTAACAAAGACATACACACACAACCAGTAACAAAGACATGAACTGACACCCAGTAACAAAGACATACACTGACAGCCAGAAACACAGACACACACTTACACCAAGTAATAAAGACGCACACTGACACCAGTAACACAGACACACACTTACACCAAGTAACAAAGACACACACTGACAACCAGTAACACAGACACACATTTGCACCAAGTAACAAAGCCATACACTGACACCCAGTAAATAAGACACACACTTACACCAAGAAACAAAGACAAACACTGACACCCAGTAACATAGACACACACTGACACCAAGTAACAAAGACACGCACTTACATCCAGTAACACAGACATACACTGACACCAAGTAACAAAGACATACACTGACACCAAGTAACAAAGACACACACTGACACCCAGTAACACAGACACACACTGGCACCAAGTAACAAAGACACACACTGACACCCATTAACACAGACACACACTTACACCAAGTAACAAAGACACACACTGACACCCAGTAACAAAAACATACACTGACACCCAGTAACAAAGACATACACTGACACCAAGTAACAAAGACATACACTGACACCAAGTAAAAAAGACACACACTGACACCAAGTAACAAAGACATACACTGACACCAAGTAACAAAGACATACACTGACACCCAGTAACAAAGACACACACTTACACCAAGTAGCACAGAAATACACTGACACCCAATAACACAGACACACACTTACACTAAGTAACAAAGACACACACTGACATCCAGTAACAAAGACATACACTGACACCAAGTGACAAAGACATACACTGACACCCAGTAACACAGGCACACACTTACACCAAGTAACACAGAAACACAATGACACCCAGTAACACAGACACGCACTTACACCAAGTAACACAGACATACACTGACACCCAGTAACATAGACACAGACTGACACCCAGTAACAAAGTCATACACTGACACCCAGTAACACAGACACACACTTACACCAAGTAACAAAGTCATACACTGACACCCAGTAACACAGACATACACTTACACCAAGTAACAAAGACACACACTGACAACCAGTCACAAAGACATACACTTACACCCAGCAACACAGACACACACTTACACCAAGTAACAAAGACATACACTGACTCCCAGTAACACAGACACACACTTACACCAAGTAACAAAGACATACACTGACACCCAGTAACACAGACACATCACTTGCACCAAGAAACTAAGTCGCACACACACCCAGTAACAAAGATAGACACTGACACCAAGTAACAAAGACACACACTGACACCAAGTAACAAAGACATACACACACAACCAGTAACAAAGACATGCACTGACACCCAGTAACAAAGACATACACTGACAGCCAGAAACACAGACACACACTTACACCAAGTAACAAAGACAAACAATGACACCCAGTAACAAAGACATACACGGACACCAAGTAACAAAGACATACACTGACACCCAGTAACACAGACACACACTTACACCAAGTAACAAAGACATACACTGACACCCAGAAATAAAGACGCACACTGACACCAGTAACACAGACACACACTTACACCAAGTAACAAAGACACACACTGACAACCAGTAACACAGACACACATTTGCACCAAGTAACAAAGCCATACACTGACACCCAGTAAATAAGACACACACTTACACCTAGAAACAAAGACATACACTGACACCCAGTAACATAGACACACACTGACACCAAGTAACAAAGACACGCACTTACATCCAGTAACACAGACATACACTGACACCAAGTAACAAAGACATACACTGACACCAAGTAACAAAGACACACACTGACACCCAGTAACACAGACACACACTGGCACCAAGTAACAAAGACACACACTGACACCCATTAACACAGACACACACTTACACCAAGTAACAAAGACACACACTGACACCCAGTAACAAAAACATACACTGACACCCAGTAACAAAGACATACACTGACACCAAGTAACAAAGACATACACTGACACCAAGTAAAAAAGACACACAATGACACCAAGTAACAAAGACATACACTGACACCAAGTAACAAAGACATACACTGACACCCAGTAACAAAGACACACACTTACACCAAGTAGCACAGAAATACACTGACACCCAATAACACAGACACACACTTACACTAAGTAACAAAGACACACACTGACATCCAGTAACAAAGACATACACTGACACCAAGTGACAAAGACATACACTGACACCCAGTAACACAGGCACACACTTACACCAAGTAACACAGAAACACAATGACACCCAGTAACACAGACACGCACTTACACCAAGTAACACAGACATACACTGACACCCAGTAACATAGACACAGACTGACACCCAGTAACAAAGTCATACACTGACACCCAGTAACACAGACACACATTTAAACCAAGTAACAAAGTCATACACTGACACCCAGTAACACAGACATACACTTACACCAAGTAACAAAGACACACACTGACAACCAGTCACAAAGACATACACTTACACCCAGCAACACAGACATACACTTACACAAAGTAACAAAGACATACACTGACTCCCAGTAACACAGACACACACTTACACCAAGTAACAAAGACATGCACTGACACCCAGTAACACAGACACACACTTGCACCAAGAAACTAAGTCACACACACACCCAGTAACAAAGACAGACACTGACACCAAGTAACAAAGACACACACTGACACCAAGTAACAAAGTCATACACAGCCACCCAGTAAAACAGACACACACTTACACCAAGTAACAAAGACATACACTGACACCCAGGAACACAGACACACACTTACACCAAGTAACAAAGTCATACACAGACACCCAGAAAAACAGATTCACTCTTACACCAAGTAACAAAGACATACACTGACACCCAGTAACACAGACACACACTGACACAAAGGAACAAAGACACGCACTGACACCCAGTAACAAGGACATACACTTACACCCAGTAACACAGACACACACTGACACCTCGTAACACAGACATACACTTACACCAAGTAACAAAGACATACACTAACACCCAGTAACGCAGACGCACACTTACACCAAGTAACAAAGACACACACTGACACCCAGTAACAAAGACATACAATTACACACAGTAACACAGACATACACTGACACCCAGAAACACAGACACACACTTACACCAAGTAACAAAGACATACACTGACTCCCAGTAACACAGACACACACTTACACCAAGTAACAAAGACATACACTGACACCCAGTAACAAAGACACACACTGACACCAAGTAACAAAGACATACACAGACAACCAGTAACAAAGACATGCACTGACACCCAGTAACAAAGACATACACTGACAGCCAGAAACACAGACACACACTTACCCCAAGTAACAAAGACAAACAATGACACCCAGTAACACAGACACGCACTTACACCAAGTAACACAGACATACACTGACACCCAGTAACATAGACACAGACTGACACCCAGTAACAAAGTCATACACTGACACCCAGTAACACAGACACACACTTACACCAAGTAACAAAGTCATACACTGACACCCAGTAACACAGACATACACTTACACCAAGTAACAAAGACACACACTGACAACCAGTCACAAAGACATACACTTACACCCAGCAACACAGACATACACTTACACAAAGTAACAAAGACATACACTGACTCCCAGTAACACAGACAAACACTTACACCAAGTAACAAAGACATGCACTGACACCCAGTAACACAGACACACACTTGCACCAAGAAACTAAGTCACACACACACCCAGTAACAAAGACAGACACTGACACCAAGTAACAAAGACACACACTGACACCAAGTAACAAAGTCATACACAGCCACCCAGTAAAACAGACACACACTTACACCAAGTAACAAAGACATACACTGACACCCAGGAACACAGACACACACTTACACCAAGTAACAAAGTCATACACAGACACCCAGAAAAACAGATACACTCTTACACCAAGTAACAAAGACATACACTGACACCCAGTAACACAGACACACACTGACACCAAGGAACAAAGACACGCACTGACACCCAGTAACAAGGACATACACTTACACCCAGTAACACAGACACACACTGACACCTCGTAACACAGACATACACTTACACCAAGTAACAAAGACATACACTGACACCCAGTAACGCAGACGCACACTTACACCAAGTAACAAAGACACACACTGACACCCAGTAACAAAGACATACAATTACACCCAGTAACACAGACATACACTGACACCCAGAAACACAGACACACACTTACACCAAGTAACAAAGACATACACTGACTCCCAGTAACACAGACACACACTTACACCAAGTAACAAAGACATACACTGACACCCAGTAACAAAGACACACACTGACACCAAGTAACAAAGACATACACAGACAACCAGTAACAAAGATATGCACTGACACCCAGTAACAAAGACATACACTGACAGCCAGAAACACAGACACACACTTACCCCAAGTAACAAAGACAAACAATGACACCCAGTAACAAAGACATACACTGACACCAAGTAACAAAGACATACACTGACACCCAGTAACACAGACACACACTTACACCAAGTAACAAAGACATACACTGACACCCAGTAACACAGACACATCACTTGCACCAAGAAACTAAGTCGCACACACACCCAGTAACAAAGATAGACACTGACACCAAGTAACAAAGACACACACTGACAACAAGTAGCAAAGACATACACACACAACCAGTAACAAAGACATGCACTGACACCCAGTAACAAAGACATACACTGACAGCCAGAAACACAGACACACACTTACACCACGTAACAAAGACAAACAATGACACCCAGTAACAAAGACATACACTGACACCAAGTAACAAAGATATACACTGACACCCAGTAACACAGATACACACTTACACCAAGTAACAAAGACATACACTGACACCCAGTAATAAAGACGCACACTGACACCAGTAACACAGACACACACTTACACCAAGTAACAAAGACACACACTGACAACCAGTAACACAGACACACATTTGCACCAAGTAACAAAGCCATACACTGACACCCAGTAAATAAGACACACACTTACACCAAGAAACAAAGACATACACTGACACCCAGTAACATAGACACAGACTGACACCAAGTAACAAAGACACGCACTTACATCCAGTAACACAGACATACACTGACACCAAGTAACAAAGACATACACTGACACCAAGTAACAAAGACACACACTGACACCCAGTAACACAGACACACACTGGCACCAAGTAACAAAGACACACACTGACACCCATTAACACAGACACACACTTACACCAAGTAACAAAGACACACACTGACACCCAGTAACAAAAACATACACTGACACCCAGTAACAAAGACATACACTGACACCAAGTAACAAAGACATACACTGACACCAAGTAAAAAAGACACACACTGACACCAAGTAACAAAGACATACACTGACACCAAGTAACAAAGACATACACTGACACCCAGTAACAAAGACACACACTTACACCAAGTAGCACAGAAATACACTGACACCCAATAACACAGACACACACTTACACTAAGTAACAAAGACACACACTGACATCCAGTAACAAAGACATACACTGACACCAAGTGACAAAGACATACACTGACACCCAGTAACACAGGCACACACTTACACCAAGTAACACAGAAACACAATGACACCCAGTAACACAGACACGCACTTACACCAAGTAACACAGACATACACTGACACCCAGTAACATAGACACAGACTGACACCCAGTAACAAAGTCATACACTGACACCCAGTAACACAGACACACATTTACACCAAGTAACAAAGTCATACACTGACACCCAGTAACACAGACATACACTTACACCAAGTAACAAAGACACACACTGACAACCAGTCACAAAGACATACACTTACACCCAGCAACACAGACATACACTTACACAAAGTAACAAAGACATACACTGACTCCCAGTAACACAGACACACACTTACACCAAGTAACAAAGACATGCACTGACACCCAGTAACACAGACACACACTTGCACCAAGAAACTAAGTCACACACACACCCAGTAACAAAGACAGACACTGACACCAAGTAACAAAGACACACACTGACACCAAGTAACAAAGTCATACACAGCCACCCAGTAAAACAGACACACACTTACACCAAGTAACAAAGACATACACTGACACCCAGGAACACAGACACACACTTACACCAAGTAACAAAGTCATACACAGACACCCAGAAAAACAGATACACTCTTACACCAAGTAACAAAGACATACACTGACACCCAGTAACACAGACACACACTGACACCAAGGAACAAAGACACGCACTGACACCCAGGAACAAGGACATACACTTACACCCAGTAACACAGACACACACTGACACCTCGTAACACAGACATACACTTCCACCAAGTAACAAAGACATACACTGACACCCAGTAACGCAGACGCACACTTACACCAAGTAACAAAGACACACACTGACACCCAGTAACAAATACATACAATTACACCCAGTAACACAGACATACACTGACACCCAGAAACACAGACACACACTTACACCAAGTAACAAAGACATACACTGACTCCCAGTAACACAGACACACACTTACACCAAGTAACAAAGACATACACTGACACCCAGTAACAAAGACACACACTGACACCAAGTAACAAAGACATACACAGACAACCAGTAACAAAGACATGCACTGACACCCAGTAACAAAGACATACACTGACAGCCAGAAACACAGACACACACTTACCCCAAGTAACAAAGACAAACAATGACACCCAGTAACAAAGACATACACTGACACCAAGTAACAAAGACATACACTGACACCCAGTAACACAGACACACACTTACACCAAGTAACAAAGACATACACTGACACCCAGTAAAAAAGAAGCACACTGACACCAGTAACACAGACACACACTTACACCAAGTAACAAAGACACACACTGACAACCAGTAACACAGACACACATTTGCACCAAGTAACAAAGCCATACACTGACACCCAGTAAATAAGACACACACTTACACCAAGAAGCAAAGACATACACTTACACCCAGTAACATCGACACACACTGACACCAAGTAACAAAGACACGCACTTACACCCAGTAACACAGACATACACTGACACCAAGTAACAAAGACATACAATGACACCAAGTAACAAAGACACACACTGACACCCAGTAACACAGACACACACTGGCACCAAGTAACAAAGACACACACTGACACCCATTAACACAGACACACACTTACACCAAGTAACAAAGACACACACTGACACCCAGTAACAAAAACATACACTGACACCCAGTAACAAAGACATACACTGACACCAAGTAACAAAAACATACACTGACACCAAGTAAAAAAGACACACACTGACACCATGTAACAAACACATACACTGACACCAAGTAACAAAGACATACACTGACACCCAGTAACAAAGACACACACTTACACCAAGTAGCACAGACATACACTGACACCCAACAACACAGACACACACTTACACAAAGTAACAAAGACACACACTGACATCCAGTAACAAAGACATACACTGACACCAAGTGACAAAGACATACACTGACACCCAGTAACACAGGCACACACTTACACCAAGTAACACAGAAACACAATGACACCCAGTAACACAGACACGCACTTACACCAAGTAACACAGACATACACTGACACCCAGTAACATAGACACAGACTGACACCCAGTAACAAAGTCATACACTGACACCCAGTAACACAGACACACACTTACACCAAGTAACAAAGTCATACACAGACACACAGTAAAACAGACACACACTTACACCAAGTAACAAAGACATACACTGACACCAAGTAACACAGACACACACTGACATCAAGGAACAAAGACACGCACTGACACCCAGTAACAAAGACATACACTTACACCCAGTAACACAGACACACACTGACTCCTAGTAACACAGACATACACTTACACAAAGTAACCAAGACATACACTGACACCCAGTAACACAGACGCACATTTACACCAAGTAACAAAGTCACACACTGACACCCAGTAACAAAGACACACAATTACACCCAGTAACGCAGACATACACTGACACCCAGAAACACAGACACACACTTTCACCAAGTAACAAAGACATGCACTGACACCCAGTAACATAGACACACACTGACACCAAGTAACAAAGGCACGCACTTACATCCAGTCACACAGACATGCACTGACACCAAGTAACAAAGACATACACTGACACCAAGTAACAAAGACACACACTGACACCCAGTAGCACAGACACACACTGACACCAAGTAACAAAGACACACACTGACACCCAGTAACAAAGACACACACTGATACCCAGTAACAAAAACATACACTGACACCATGTAACAAAGACATACATTTACACCAAGTAACAAAGATATACACTGACACCAAGTAAAAAAGACACACACTGACACCAAGTAACAAAGACATACACTGACACCCAGTAACAAAGACACACACTTACACCAAATAACACAGACATACACTGACACCCAGTAACAAAGACATACACTGACACCAAGTGACAAAGACATACACTGACACCCAGTAACACAGGCACACACTTACACCAAGTAACACAGAAACACAATGACACCCAGTAACACAGACACACACTTACACCAAGTAACACAGACATACACTGACACCCAGTAACACAGACACCTACTTACACCCAGTAACAAAGACATGCACTGACACTCAGTAATAAAGACATACTCTGACATCCAGTAACACAGACACACACTTACAACAAGTAACAAAGACACACACTAACGCCCAGTAACAGAGACACTCACTTACACCAAGTACCAAAGACATAAACTGACACCCAGTAACACAGACAAACACTGATTCCAAGTAACAAAGACACGCACTGACACACAGTACCAAAGACATACATTTACACCCAGTAAAACAGACACACACTGACAACCAGTCACAAAGACATACACTTACACCCAGCAACACAGACATACACTGACACCCAGTAACACAGACATACACTTACACCAAGTAACAAAGACATACACTGACTCCCAGTAACACAGACACACACTTACACCAAGTAACAAAGACATACACTGACTCCCAGTAACACAGACACACACTTACACCAAGTAACAAAGACATGCACTGACACCCAGTAACACAGACACACACTGATTCCAAGTAACAAAGACACGCACTGACACCCAGTACCAAAGACATACATTTACACCCAGTAACACAGACATACACTGACACCCAGTAACACAGACATACACTTACACCAAGTAACAAAGACGCACACTGACAACCAGTCACAAAGACATACACTTACACCCACTAACACAGACATCCACTGACACCCAGTAACACAGACATACACTTACACCAAGTAACAAAGACATACACTGACTCCCAGTAACACAGACACACACTTACACCAAGTAACAAAGACATACACTGACACCCATTAACACAGACACACACTTGCACCAAGAAACTAAGTCACACACTCACCCAGTAACAAAGACAGACACTGACACCAAGTAACAAAGACACACACTGACAACCAGACACAAAGACATACACTTACACCCAGCAACACAGACATACACTGACACCCAGTAACACAGACATACACTTACACCAAGTAACAAAGACATACACTGACTCCCAGTAACACAGACACACACTTACACCAAGTAACAAAGACAGACACTGACTCCCAGTAACACAGACACACACTTACACCAAGTATAAAGACATACACTGACACCCAGTAACACAGACACACACTGATTCCAAGTAACAAAGACACGCACTGACACCCAGTACCAAAGACATACATTTACACCCAGTAACACAGACATACACTGACACCCAGTAACACAGACATACACTTACACCAAGTAACAAAGACGCACACTGACAACCAGTCACAAAGACATACACTTACACCCAGCAACACAGACATACACTGACACCCAGTAACACAGACATACACTTACACCAAGTAACACAGACATACACTGACACCCAGTAACACAGACAAACACTTACACCAAGTAACAAAGACATACACTGACACCCAGTAACACAGACACACACATGCACCAAGAAACTAAGTCACACACACCTAGTAACAAAGACAGACACTGACACCAAGTAACAAAGTCAAACACTGACAAGATGTAACAAAGTCATACACAGACACCCAGTAAAACAGACACACACTGACACCAAGTAACAAAGACATTCACTGACACCCAGTAACACAGACACACACTTACACCAAGTAACAAAGTCATACACAGACACCCAGTAAAACAGACACACACTTACACCAAGTAACAAAGACATACACTGACACCCAGTAACACACACGCACACATACACCAAGTAACAAAGACAGACACTGACACCCAGTAACAAAGACATACAATTACACTCAGTAACACAGACATACACTGACAACCAGAAACACAGACACACACTGACACCAAGTAACAAAGACATACACTGACACCCAGTAACACAGACGCACACCTACACCAAGTAACAAAGACACACACTGACACCCAGTAACAAAGACATACAATTACACCCAGTAACACAGACATACACTGACACCCAGAAACACAGACATACACTGACACCAAGTAACAAAGACATACACTGACTCCCAGTAACACAGACACACACTTAGACCAAGTAATAAAGACATACACTGACACCCAGTAACACAGACACACACTTGCACCAAGAACCTAAGTCACACACACACACCCAGTAACAAAGACAGACACTGACACCAAGTAACAAAGACACACACTGACACCAAGCAACAAAGACATACACTGACACACAGTAGCACAGACACACACTGACACCAAGTAACAAAGACATACACAGACAACCAGTAACAAAGACATGCACTAACACCCAGTAACACAGACACACACTTACACCAAGTAACAAAGACACACACTGACACCCAGTAACAAAGACATGCACTGACACCAAGTAACAAAGACAGACACTGGCACCCAGTACCACAGATACAGACTGACATCAAGGAACAAAGACATACACAGACACCAAGTAAAAAAGACACACACTGACACCCAGTAACAAAGACATACACTGACAGCCAGAAACACAGACACACACTTACACCAAGTAACAAAGACAAACAATGACACCCAGTAACAAAGACATACACTGACACCCAGCAACACAGACATACACTGACACCCAGTAACACAGACATACACTTACACCAAGTAACAAAGACATACACTGACTCCTAGTAACACAGACACACACTTACACCAAGTAACAAAGACATACACTGACTCCCAGTAACACAGACACACACTTAAAACAAGTACCAAAGACATACACTGACACCCAGTAACACAGATACACACTGATTCCAAGTAACAAAGACACGCACTGACAACCAGTAACACAGACACACACTTACACCAAGTAACAAAGACAAACAATGACACCCAGTAACACAGACATACACTGACACCCAGCAACACAGACATACACTGACACCCAGTAACACAGACATACACTTACACCAAGTAACAAAGACATACACTGACTCCCAGTAACACAGACACACACTTACACCAAGTAACAAAGACATACACTGACACCCAGTAAAAAAGACACACACTTACACCAAGAAGCAAAGACATGCACTGACACCCAGTAACACAGACAAACACTTACACCAAGTAACAAAGACACACACTGACAACCAGTAACACAGACACACACTTACACCAAGTAACACAGCCATACACTGACACCCAGTAACACAGACACCTACTTACCCCCAGTAACAAAGACATACACTGACAGCCAGAAACACAGACACACACTTACACCAAGTAACAAAGACACACACTGACAACCAGTAACACAGACACAAACTTTCACCAAGTAACAAAGACAAACAATGACACCCAGCAACAAAGACATACACTGACACCAAGTAACAAAGACATACACTGACACCCAGTAACACAGACACACACTTACACCAAGTAACAAAGGCACACACTGACAACCAGTAACACAGACACACACTTAAACCAAGTAACAAAGACATACACTGACACCCAGAAAAAAAGACACACACTTACGTCAAGAAACAAAGACATGCACTGAAACCCAGTAACACAGACACACACTGACACCCCGTAACACAGACACACAATGACACCCAGTAACACAGACAAACACTTACACCAAGTAACAAAGACATACACTGACACTCAGTAACAAAGACATACTCTGACACCCAGTAACACAGACACACACTTATACCAAGTAACAAAGACACACACAGACACCCAGTAACAGAGATGCTCCCTTGCACCAAGTAACAAAGACACACACTGACACCCAGTAGCAAAAACATACACTGACACCATGTAACAAAGACATACACTGAGAACAAGTAAAAAAGACACACACTGACACCATGTAAAAAAGACACACACTGACACCAAGTAAAAAAGACATACACTGACACCAAGAAACAAAGACATACACTGACACCCAGTAACAAAGACACACACTTACACCAAGTAACGCAGACATACACTGACACCCAGTAACACAGACACACACTTACACCAAGTAACAAAGACACACACTGACACCCAGTAACAAAAACATACACTGACACCATGTAACAAAGACATACACTGACACCAAGTAACAAAAACATACACTGACACCAAGTAAAAAAGACACACACTGACACCAATTAAAAAAGACATACACTGACACCAAGTAACAAAGACATACACTGACACCCAGTAACAAAGACACACACTTACACCAAGTAACACAGACACACACAATGACATCCAGTAACAAAGACATACACTGACACCAAGTGACAAAGACATACACTGACACCCAGTAACACAGGCACACAATTACACCAAGTAACACAGAAACACAATGACACCCAGTAACACAGACACACACTTACACCAAGTAACACAGACATACACTGACACCCAGTAACACAGACACCTACTTACACCCAGCAACAAAGACATACACTGACACTCAGTAATAAAGACATACTCTGACATCCAGTAACACAGACACACACTTACAACAAGTAACAAAGACACACACTGACACCCAGTAACAGAGACACACACTTACACCAAGTAACAAAGACATCCACTGACACCCAGTAACACAGACACACACTGATTCCAAGTAACAAAGACACGACCTGACACCCAGTACCAAAGACATTCATTTACACCCAGTAACACAGACATACACTGACACCCAGTAACACAGACATACACTTACACCAAGTAACAAAGACATACACTGACAACCAGTAACACTGACACACACTTACACCAAGTAACAAAGACACACACTGACACCCAGTCACAAAGTCATACACTGACACCCAGCTACACATACATACACTAACACCCTGTAACACAGACATACACTTACACCAAGTAACAAAGACATGCACTGACTCCCAGTAACACAGACACACACTTACACCAAGTAACAAAGACATACACTGACACCCAGTAACACAGACACACACTTGGACCAAGAAACTAAGTCACACACACACCCAGTAACAAAGACAGACACTGACACCAAGTAACAAAGACACACACTGACACCAAGTAACAAAGACATACACTGACACCCAGTAACACAGACACACACTGACACCAAGTAACAAAGACATACACAGACAACCAGTAACAAAGACATGCACTGACACCCAGTAACACAGACACACACTTACACCAAGAAACAAAGACACACACTGACACCCAGTAACAAAGACATACACTGACACCAAGTAACAAAGACAGACACTGACACCCAGTACCACAGATACAGACTGACACCAAGTAACAAAGACATGCAGTGACACCCAGTAACAAAGACATACACTGACAGCCAGAAACACAGACACACACTTACACCAAGTAACAAAGACACACACTGACAACCAGTAACACAGACACACACTTACACCAAGTAACACAGACATACACTGACACCCAGTAACACAGACACCTACTTACACCCAGTAACAAAGATATACACTGACACTCAGTAATAAAGACATACTCTGACATCCAGGAAAACAGACACACACTTACAACAAGTAACAAAGACACACACTGACACCCAGTAACAGAGACACTCACTTACACCAAGTACCAAAGACATACACTGACACCCAGTAACATAGACACACACTGATTCCAAGTAACAAAGACACGCACTGACACCCAGTACCAAAGACATACATTTACACCCAGTAAAACAGACATACACTGACACCCAGTAACACAGACATACACTGACACCAAGTAACAAAGACACACACTGACAACCAGTCACAAAGACATACACTTACACCCAGCAACACAGACATACACTGACACCCAGTAACACAGACATACACTTACACCAAGTAACAAAGACATACACTGACTCCCAGTAACACAGACACACACTTACACCAAGTAACAAAGACATACACTGACACCCAGTAAAACAGACACACACTTACACCAAGTAACAAAGTCATACACAGACACCCAGTAAAACAGACACACACTTACACCAAGTAACAAAGACATGCACTGACACCCAATAACACAGACACACACTGACACCAAGGAACAAAGACACGCACTGACACCCAGAAACAAAGAAATACAATTACACCCAGTAACACAGACACACACTGACACCTAGTAACACTGACATACACTTACACCAAGTAACAAAGTCATACACAGACACCCAGTAAAACAGACACACACTTACACCAAGTAACAAAGGCATGCACTGACACCCAGTAACACAGACACACACTGACACCAAGGAACAAAGACACGCACTGACACCCAGTAACAAAGACATACAATTACACCCAGTAACACAGACACACACTGACACCTAGTAACACAGACATACACTTACACCAAGTAACAAAGACATACACTGACACCCAGTAACACAGACGCACACCTACAGCAAGTAACAAAGACACACACTGACACCAAGTAACAAAGACATACAATTACACCCAGTAACACAGACATACACTGACACCCAGAAACACAGACACACACTGACACCAAGTAACAAAGACATACACTGACTGCCAGTAACACAGACACACACTTACACCAAGTAACAAAGACATACACTGACACCCAGTAACACAGGCACACACTTGCACCAAGAAACTAAGTCACACACACACCCAGTAACAAAGACAGGCACTGACACCAAGTAACAAAGACACACACTGACACCAAGCAACAAAGACATACACTGACACCCAGTAACACAGACACACACTGACAGCAAGTAACAAAGACATACACAGACAACCAGTAACAAAGACATGCACTGACACCCAGTAACACAGACACACACTTACACCAAGTAACAAAGACACACACTGACACCCAGTAACAAAGACATGCACTGACACCAAGTAACAAAGACAGACACTGACACCCAGTACCACAGATACATACTGACACCAAGTAACAAAGACAGACAGTGACACCCAGTAACAAAGACATACATTGACAGCCAGAAACACAGACACAGACTTACACCAAGTAACAAAGACAAACAATGACACCCAGCAACAAAGACATACACTGACACCAAGTAACAAAGACATACACTGACACCCAGTAACACAGACACACACTTACACCAAGTAACAAAGGCACACACTGACAACCAGTAACACAGACACACACTTACACCAAGTAACAAAGACATACACTGACACCCAGTAAAAAAGACACACACTTACACCAAGAAACAAAGACATGCACTGACAACCAGTCACAAAGACATACACTTACACCCTGCAACACAGACATACACTGACACCCAGTAACACAGACATACACTTACACCAAGTAACAAAGACATACACTGACTCCCAGTAACACAGACACACACTTACACCAAGTAACAAAGACATACACTGACACCCAGTAAAACAGACACACACTTACACCAAGTAACAAAGTCATACACAGACACCCAGTAAAACAGACACACACTTACACCAAGTAACAAAGACATGCACTGACACCCAATAACACAGACACACACTGACACCAAGGAACAAAGACACGCACTGACACCCAGAAACAAAGAAATACAATTACACCCAGTAACACAGACACACACTGACACCTAGTAACACTGACATACACTTACACCAAGTAACAAAGTCATACACAGACACCCAGTAAAACAGACACACACTTACACCAAGTAACAAAGACATGCACTGACACCCAGTAACACAGACACACACTGACACCAAGGAACAAAGACACGCACTGACACCCAGTAACAAAGACATACAATTACACCCAGTAACGCAGACACACACTGACACCTAGTAACACAGACATACACTTACACCAAGTAACAAAGACATACACTGACACCCAGTAACACAGACGCACACCTACAGCAAGTAACAAAGACACACACTGACACCAAGTAACAAAGACATACAATTACACCCAGTAACACAGACATACACTGACACCCAGAAACACAGACACACACTGACACCAAGTAACAAAGACATACACTGACTGCCAGTAACACAGACACACACTTACACCAAGTAACAAAGACATACACTGACACCCAGTAACACAGGCACACACTTGCACCAAGAAACTAAGTCACACACACACCCAGTAACAAAGACAGACACTGACACCAAGTAACAAAGACACACACTGACACCAAGCAACAAAGACATACACTGACACCCAGTAACACAGACACACACTGACACCAAGTAACAAAGACATACACAGACAACCAGTAACAAAGACATGCACTGACACCCAGTAACACAGACACACACTTACACCAAGTAACAAAGACACACACTGACACCCAGTAACAAAGACATGCACTGACACCAAGTAACAAAGACAGACACTGACACCCAGTACCACAGATACATACTGACACCAAGTAACAAAGACAGACAGTGACACCCAGTAACAAAGACATACATTGACAGCCAGAAACACAGACACAGACTTACACCAAGTAACAAAGACATACACTGACACCCAGTAACACAGACACACACTTACACCAAGTAACAAAGGCACACACTGACAACCAGTAACACAGACACACACTTACACCAAGTAACAAAGACATACACTGACACCCAGTAAAAAAGACACACACTTACACCAAGAAACAAAGACATGCACTGAAACCCAGTAACACAGACACACACTGACACCCCGTAACACAGACACACAATGACACCCAGTAACACAGACAAAGACTTACACCAAGTAGCACTGACAGACACTGACACCCAGTAACGCAAACACCTACTTACACCAAGTAACAAAGACATACATTGACAGTCAGTAACAAAGACATACTCTGACACCCAGTAACACAGACACGCACTTATACCAAGTAACAAAGACACACACAGACACCCTGTAACAGAGACACACAGTTACACCAAGTAACAAAGACACACACTGACACCCAGTAACAAAAACATACACTGACACCATGTAACAAAGACATACACTGACACCAAGTAACAAAGACATACACTGACACCATTTAAAATGACACTCACTGACACCAAGTAAAAAAGACATACACTGACACCAAGTAACAAAGACATACACTGACACCCAGTAACAAAGACACACACTTACACTAAGTAACAAAGACATACACTGACACCCAGTAACACAGGCACACAATTACACCAAGTAACACAGAAACACTATGACACCCAGTAACACAGACACACACTTAGACCAAGTAACACAGACATACACTGACACCCAGTAACACAGACACCTACTTACACCGAGTAACAAAGACATACACTGACACTCAGGAATAAAGACATACTCTGACATCCAGTAACACAGACACACACTTACAACAAGTAACAAAGACACACACTGACACCCAGCAACAGAGACACACACTTACACCAAGTAACAAAGACATACACTGACACCCAGTAACACAGACACACACTGATTCCAAGTTCCAAAGACACGCACTGACACCCAGTACCAAAGACATACATTTACACCCAGTAACACAGACATACACTGACACCCAGTAACACAGACATACACTTACACCAAGTAACAAAGACATACACTGACAACCAGTAACACTGACACACACTTACACCAAGTAACAAAGACACACACTGACACCCAGTCACAAAGACATACACTTACACCCAGCAACACAGACATACACTGACACCCAGTAACACAGACATACACTTACAACAAAGTAACAAAGACATACACTGACTCCAAGTAACACAGACACACACTTGGACCAAGAAACTAAGTCACGCACACACCCAGTAACAAAGACAGACACTGACACCAAGTAACAAAGACACACACTGACACCAAGTAACAAAGACATACACTGACACCCAGTAACACAGACACACACTGACACCAAGTAACAAAGACATACACAGACAAGCAGTAACAAAGACATGCACTGACACCCAGTAACACAGACACACACTTACACCAAGTAACAAAGACACACACTGACACCCAGTAACAAAGACATACACTGACACAAAGTAACAAAGACAGACACTGACACCCAGTAACACAGATACAGACTGAAACCAAGTAACAAAGACATACAGTGACACCCAGAAACAAAGACATACACTGACAGCCAGAAACACAGACACACACTTACACCAAGTAACAAAGACACACACTGACAACCAGTAACACAGACACACACTTACACCAAGTAACAAAGACATACACTGACACCCAGTAAAAAAGACACACACTTACACCAAGAAACAAAGACATGCACTGACACCCAGTAACACAGACACACACTGACACCCCGTAACACAGACACACAATGACACCCAGTAACACAGACAAACACTTACACCAAGCAGCACAGACAGACACTGACACCCAGTAACACAGACACCTACTTACACCAAGTAACAAAGACATACACTGACACTCAGTAACAAAGACATACTCTGACACCCAGTAACACAGTCACACACTTACACCAAGTAACAAAGACACACACTGACACCCAGTAACAGAGACACACACTTACACCAAGTAACAAAGACATACACTGACACCCAGTAACACAGACACTCACTGATACAAAGTAACAATGACACGCACTGACACCCAGTAACAAAGACATACACGTACACACAGTAACAGAGACATACACTGACACCCAGCAACACAGACATACACTGACACCCGGTACCACAGCCATACACTGACACCAAGTAACAAAGACACACACTGACACCCAGTAACAAAGACATACACTGACACCAAGTAACACAGACACACATTTATACCAAGTAACAAAGACACACACTGACACCAATTAACAGAGACACACAATTACACCAAGTAACAAAGACACACACTGACACACAGTAACAAAAACATACACTGACACCATGTAACAAAGACATACGCTGACACCAAGTAACAAAGACATACACTGACAGCAAGTAAAAAAGACACACACTGACACCAAGTAACAAAGACATACACTGACACCAAGTAACAGAGACACACACTGATGCCAAGTAACAAAGACACGCACTGACACCCAGTAACAAATACATACACGTACACACAGTAACAGAGACATACACTGACACCCAGCAACACAGACATACACTGACACCCAGTACCACAGCCATACATTTACAACAAGTAGCAAAGACATACACTGACTCCCAGTAACACAGACACACACTTACATCAAGTAACAAAGACATACACTGACGCGCAGTAACACAGACACACACTTACACCAAGAAACTAAGACGCACACACACCCAGTAACAAAGACAGACACTGACACCAAGTAACAAAGACACACACTGACACCAAGTAACAAAGACATACATTGACACCCGGTAACACAGACACACACTGACACCAAGTAACAAAGACATACACTGACCACCATTAACAAAGACATACACTGACACCCAGTAACACAGACAACCTCTTACACCAAGTAACAAAGACACACACTGACACCCAGTAACAAAGACAAACACTGACACCAAGTAACACAGACACACATTTATACCAAGTAACAAAGACACACACTGACACCAAGTAACAGAGACACACAATTACACCAAGTAACAAAGACACACACTGACTCCCAGTAACCAAAACATACACTGACACCATGTAACAAAGACATACACTGACACCAAGTAACAAAGACATACACAGACACCAAGTAAAAAAGACACACACTGACACCAAGTAACAAAGACATACACTGACACCAAGTAACAAAGACATACACTGACACCCAGTAACAAAGAAACACACTTACACCAAGTAACACAGACATACACTGACACCCAGTAACACAGACACACACTTACACCATGTAACAAAGACACACACTGACATCCAGTAACAAAGACAGACACTGACACCAAGTGACAAAGACATACACTGACACCCAGTAACTCAGGCACACAATTACACCAAGTAACACAGAAACACAATGACACCCAGTAACACAGACACACACTTACACCAAGTAACACAGACATACACTGACACCCAGTAACACAGGCACACAATTACACCAAGTAACACAGAAACACAATGACACCCAGTAACACAGACACACACTTACACCCAGTAACAAAGACATACACTGACACTCAGTAATAAAGACATACTCTGACATCCAGTAACACAGACACTCACTTACAACAAGTAACAAAGACACACACTGATTCCAAGTAACAAAGACACGCACTGACACCCAGTACCAAAGACATACATTTACACCCAGTAACACAGACATACACTTACACCAAGTAACAAAGAGTTACACTGACAACCAGTAACACTGACACAAACTTACACCAAGTAACAAAGACACACACTGACACCCAGTCACAAAGACATACACTTGCACCCAGCAACACAGACATGCACTGAAACCCAGTAACACAGACATACACTTACACCAAGTAACAAAGACATACACTGACTCCCAGTAACACAGACACACACTTACACCAAGTAACAAAGACACATACTGACACCCAGTAACACAGACACACACTTGCACCAAGAAACTAAGACACACACACACCCAGTAACAAAGACAGACACTGACACCAAGTAACAAAGACACACACTGACACCAAGTAACAAAGACACACACTGACAACCAGTAACACAGACACACACTTACACCAAGTAACAAAGACATACACTGACACCCAGTAAAAAAGACACACACTTGCACCAAGAAACAATGTCATGCACTGACACCCAGGAACACAGACATACACTGACACCCCGTAACACAGACACACAATGACACCCAGTAACACAGACAAACACATACACCAAGTAGCACAGACAGACACTGACACCCAGTAACGCAGACACCTACTTACACCAAGTAACAAAGACAGACACTGACAGTCAGTAACAAAGACATACTCTGACACCCAGTAACACAGACACACACTTACACCAAGTAACAAAGACACACACTGACACCCAGTAACAGAGACACACACTTACACCAAGTAACAAAGACATACACTGACACCCAGTAACACAGACACACACTGATACCAAGTAACAAAGACACGCACTGACACCCAGTAACAAAGACAAACAATTACACACAGTAACAGAGACATACACTGACACCCAGCAACACAGACATACACTGACACCCAGTAACACAGCCATACACTTACAACAAGTAACAAAGACATACACTGACTCCCAGTAACACAGACACACATTTACATCAAGTAACAAAGACATACACTGACACCCAGTAACACAGACACACACTTAAACTAAGACACACACTCACCCAGTAACAAAGACAGACATTGACACCAAGTAACAAAGACATACACTGACAACAAGTAACAAAGACACACACTGACACCAAGTAACAAAGACATACACTGACACCCAGTAACACAGATACACACTGACACCAAGTAACAAAGACATACACAGACAACCAGGAACAAAGACATGCAATGACACCCAGTAACACAGACACACACTTACACCAAGTAACAAAGACACACACTGACACCCAGTAACAAAGACATACACTGACACCAAGTAACAAAGACAGACACTGACACCCAGTACCACAGATACAGACTGACACCAAGTAACAAAGACATACAGTGACACCCAGTAACAAAGACATACACTGACAGCCAGAAACACAGACACACACTTACAACAAGTAACAAAGACAAACAATGACACCCAGTAACAAAGACATACACTGAAACCAAGTAACAAAGACATACACTGACACCCAGTAACACAGACACACACTTACACCAAGTAACAAAGACATACACTGACACCCAGTAAAAAAGACACACACTGACACCCAGTAACACAAACACACACTTACACCAAGTAACAAAGACACACACTGACAACCAGTAACACAGACACACACTTACACCAAGTAACAAAGACATACACTGACTCCCAGTAAAAAAGACACACACTTACACCAAGAAACAATGTCATGCACTGACACCCAGTAACACAGACACACACTGACACCCCGTAACACAGACACACAATGACACCCAGTAACACAGACAAACACATACACCAAGTAGCACAGACAGACACTGACACCCAGTAACGCAGACACCTACTTACACCAAGTAACAAAGACATACACTGACAGTCAGTAACAAAGACATACACTGACACCCAGCAACACAGACATACACTGACACCCAGTAACACAGCCATACACTTACAACAAGTAACAAAGACATACACTGACTCCCAGTAACACAGACACACACTTACATCAAGTAACAAAGACGTACACTGACACCCAGTAACACAGACACACACTTAAACTAAGACACACACTCACCCAGTAACAAAGACAGACATTGACACCAAGTAACAAAGACACACACTGACAACAAGTAACAAAGACATACATTGACACCCAGTAACACAGACACACACTGACACCAAGTAACAAAGACATACACTGACACCAAGTAACAAAGACATACACTGACACCCAGTAACACAGACACACACTGACACCAAGTTACAAAGACATACAGTGACACCCAGTAACAAAGACATACACTGACAGCGAGAAACACAGACACACACTTACACCAAGTAACAAAGACAAACACTGACAGCCGGTAACAAAGACATACACTGACACACAGAAACACAGACACACACTTACACCAAGTAACAAAGACAAACACTGACACCCATTAACAAAGACATACACGGGCAGCAAGTAACAAAGACATAAAATGACACCCAGTAACAAAGACACACACTCACACCAAGGAACACAGACATGCACTGACACCCAGTAACACAGACACACACTTACAACAAGTAACAAAGACACACACTCACACCCAGTAACAGAGACACACACTTACACCAAGTAACAAAGACAAACAGTGACACCCAGTAACACAGACGCACACTGATTCCAAGTAACAAAGGCACGCACTGACACCCAGTACCAAAGACATACATTTACACCCAGTAACACAGACATACACTTACACCAAGTAACAAAGAGATACACTGACAACCAGTAACACTGACACAAACTTACACCAAGTAACAAAGACACACACTGACACCCAGTCACAAAGACATACACTTACACACAGCAACACAGACATGCACTGAAACCCAGTAACACAGACATACACTTACACCAAGTCACAAAGACATACACTGACTCCCAGTAACACAGACACACACTTACACCAAGTAACAAAGACACACACTGACACCCAGTAACATAGACATACACTGACACCAAGTAACAAAGACAGACACTGACACCCAGTACCACAGATACAGACTGACACCAAGTAACAAAGACATACAGTGACACCCAGTAACAAAGACATACACTGAAACCAAGTAACAAAGACATACACTGACACCCAGTAACACAGACACACACTTACACCAAGTAACAAAGACATACACTGACACCCAGTAAATAAGACACACACTGACACCCAGTAACACAGACACACACTTACACCAAGTGACAAAGACACACACTGACAACCAGCAACACAGACACACACTTACACCAAGTAACAAAGACATACACTGACACCCAGTAAAAAAGACACACACTTACGCCAAGAAACAATGTCATGCACTGACACCCAGTAACACAGACACACACTGACACCCCGTAACACAGACACACACTGACACCAAGTAACAAAGACACACACTGACAACCAGTAACACAGACACACACTTACACCAAGTAACAAAGACATACACTGACACCCAGTAAAAAAGACACACACTTGCACCAAGAAACAATGTCATGCACTGACACCCAGGAACACAGACATACACTGACACCCCGTAACACAGACACACAATGACACCCAGTAACACAGACAAACACATACACCAAGTAGCACAGACAGACACTGACACCCAGTAACGCAGACACCTACTTACACCAAGTAACAAAGACAGACACTGACAGTCAGTAACAAAGACATACTCTGACACCCAGTAACACAGACACACACTTACACCAAGTAACAAAGACACACACTGACACCCAGTAACAGAGACACACACTTACACCAAGTAACAAAGACATACACTGACACCCAGTAACACAGACACACACTGATACCAAGTAACAAAGACACGCACTGACACCCAGTAACAAAGACAAACAATTACACACAGTAACAGAGACATACACTGACACCCAGCAACACAGACATACACTGACACCCAGTAACACAGCCATACACTTACAACAAGTAACAAAGACATACACTGACTCCCAGTAACACAGACACACATTTACATCAAGTAACAAAGACATACACTGACACCCAGTAACACAGACACACACTTAAACTAAGACACACACTCACCCAGTAACAAAGACAGACATTGACACCAAGTAACAAAGACATACACTGACAACAAGTAACAAAGACACACACTGACACCAAGTAACAAAGACATACACTGACACCCAGTAACACAGATACACACTGACACCAAGTAACAAAGACATACACAGACAACCAGGAACAAAGACATGCAATGACACCCAGTAACACAGACACACACTTACACCAAGTAACAAAGACACACACTGACACCCAGTAACAAAGACATACACTGACACCAAGTAACAAAGACAGACACTGACACCCAGTACCAAAGATACAGACTGACACCAAGTAACAAAGACATACAGTGACACCCAGTAACAAAGACATACACTGACAGCCAGAAACACAGACACACACTTACAACAAGTAACAAAGACAAACAATGACACCCAGTAACAAAGACATACACTGAAACCAAGTAACAAAGACATACACTGACACCCAGTAACACAGACACACACTTACACCAAGTAACAAAGACATACACTGACACCCAGTAAAAAAGACACACACTGACACCCAGTAACACACACACACTTACACCAAGTAACAAAGACACACACTGACAACCAGTAACACAGACACACACTTACACCAAGTAACAAAGACATACACTGACTCCCAGTAAAAAAGACACACACTTACACCAAGAAACAATGTCATGCACTGACACCCAGTAACACAGACACACACTGACACCCCGTAACACAGACACACAATGACACCCAGTAACACAGACAAACACATACACCAAGTAGCACAGACAGACACTGACACCCAGTAACGCAGACACCTACTTACACCAAGTAACAAAGACATACACTGACAGTCAGTAACAAAGACATACACTGACACCCAGCAACACAGACATACACTGACACCCAGTAACACAGCCATACACTTACAACAAGTAACAAAGACATACACTGACTCCCAGTAACACAGACACACACTTACATCAAGTAACAAAGACGTACACTGACACCCAGTAACACAGACACACACTTAAACTAAGACACACACTCACCCAGTAACAAAGACAGACATTGACACCAAGTAACAAAGACACACACTGACAACAAGTAACAAAGACATACATTGACACCCAGTAACACAGACACACACTGACACCAAGTAACAAAGACATACACTGACACCAAGTAACAAAGACATACACTGACACCCAGTAACACAGACACACACTGACACCAAGTTACAAAGACATACAGTGACACCCAGTAACAAAGACATACACTGACAGCGAGAAACACAGACACACACTTACACCAAGTAACAAAGACAAACACTGACAGCCGGTAACAAAGACATACACTGACACACAGAAACACAGACACACACTTACACCAAGTAACAAAGACAAACACTGACACCCATTAACAAAGACATACACGGGCAGCAAGTAACAAAGACATAAAATGACACCCAGTAACAAAGACACACACTCACACCAAGGAACACAGACATGCACTGACACCCAGTAACACAGACACACACTTACAACAAGTAACAAAGACACACACTGACACCCAGTAACAGAGACACACACTTACACCAAGTAACAAAGACATACAGTGACACCCAGTAACACAGACGCACACTGATTCCAAGTAACAAAGGCACGCACTGACACCCAGTACCAAAGACATACATTTACACCCAGTAACACAGACATACACTTACACCAAGTAACAAAGAGATACACTGACAACCAGTAACACTGACACAAACTTACACCAAGTAACAAAGACACACACTGACACCCAGTCACAAAGACATACACTTACACACAGCAACACAGACATGCACTGAAACCCAGTAACACAGACATACACTTACACCAAGTCACAAAGACATACACTGACTCCCAGTAACACAGACACACACTTACACCAAGTAACAAAGACACACACTGACACCCAGTAACATAGACATACACTGACACCAAGTAACAAAGACAGACACTGACACCCAGTACCACAGATACAGACTGACACCAAGTAACAAAGACATACAGTGACACCCAGTAACAAAGACATACACTGACAGCCGGAAACACAGACACACACTTACACCAAGTAACAAAGACAAACAATGACACCCAGTAACAAAGACATACACTGAAACCAAGTAACAAAGACATACACTGACACCCAGTAACACAGACACACACTTACACCAAGTAACAAAGACATACACTGACATCCAGTAAATAAGACACACACTGACACCCAGTAACACAGACACACACTTACACCAAGTGACAAAGACACACACTGACAGCCAGCAACACAGACACACACTTACACCAAGTAACAAAGACATACACTGACACCCAGTAAAAAAGACACACACTTACGCCAAGAAACAATGTCATGCACTGACACCCAGTAACACAGACACACACTGACACCCCGTAACACAGACACACAATGACACCCAGTAACACAGACAAACACATACACCAAGAAGCACAGACAGACACTGACACCCAGTAACGCAGACACCTACTTACACCAAGTAACAAAGACATACACTGACAGTCAGTAACAAAGACATACTCTGACACCCAGTAACACAGACACACACTTACACCAAGTAACAAAGACACACACTGACACCCAGTAACAGAGACACACACTTACACCAAGTAACAAAGACATACACTGACACCCGGTAACACAGACACACACTGATACCAACTAACAAAGACACGCACTGTCACCCAGTAACAAAGACATACAATTACACACAGTAACAGAGACATACACTGACACCCAGCAACACAGACATACACTGACACCCAGTAACACAGCCATACACTTACAACAAGTAACAAAGACATACACTGACTCCCAGTAACACAGACACACACTTACATCAAGAAACAAAGACATACACTGACACCCAGTAACACAGACACACACTTAAACTAAGACACACACTCACCCAGTAACAAAGACAGACATTGACACCAAGTAACAAAGACACACACTGACAACTAGTAACAAAGACATACATTGACACCCAGTAAGACAGACACACACTGACACCAAGTAACAAAGGCATACTCTGACAACCAGTAACAAAGACATACACTGACACCCAGTAACACAGACACACTTTACACTAAGTAACAAAGACACACACTGACACCCAGTAACAAAGACATGCACTGACACCAAGTAACAAAGACATACACTGACACCCAGTAACACAGACACACACTGACACCAAGTAACAAAGACATACAGTGACACCCAGTAGCAAAGACATACACTGACAGCCAGAAACACAGACACACACTTACACCAAGTAACACAGACAAACACTGACACCCGGTAACAAAGACATACACTGACACACAGAAACACAGACACACACTTACACCAAGTAACAAAGACAAACACTGACACCCATTAACAAAGACATACACTGGCACCAAGTAACAAAGACATAAAATGACAGCCAGTAACAAAGACACACACTTACACCAAGTAACACAGACATGCACTGACACCCAGTAACACAGACACACACTTACACCAAGTAACAAAGACACATACTGACACCCAGTAACAAAGACATACACTGACACCAATTAACAAACACATGCACTGACACCCAGTAACACAGACACACACTTACACCAAGTAACAAGGACACACACTGATACCCAGTAACAAACACAATCACTTACACCCAGTAACACAGACATACACTGGCACCAAGTAACAAAGACATACACTGACACCAAGTAACAAAGACACACACTGACACCCAGTAACACAGACACACAATGACACCAAGTAACAAAGACACACACTGACACCCAGTAACAAAGACATACACTGACACCATGTAACAAAGACATACACTGACACCAAGTAACAAAGACATACACTGTCACCAAGTAAAAAAGACACACACTGACACCAAGTAACAAAGACATACACTGACACCAATTAACAAAGACATACACTGACACCCAGTAACAAAGACACACACTTACACCAAGTGACTCAGACATACACTGACACCCAGTAACACAGACACACACTTACACCAAGTAACAAAGACACACTCTGACATCCAGTAACACAGACACACAATGACACCAAGTAACACAGAAACACAATGACACCCAGTAACACAGACACACTCTTACACCGAGTAACAAAGACATACACTGACACCCAGTAACACAGACACCTACTTACACCCAGTAACAAAGACATACACTGATACTCAGTAATAAAGACATACTCTGACACCCAGTAACACAGACACACACTTACAACAAGTAACAAAGACACACGCTGACACCCAGTCACAAAGACATACACTTACACCCAGCAACACAGACATACACTGACACCCAGTAACACAGACATACACTGACACCAAGTAACAAAGACATACACTGTCACCCAGTAACACAGACACACACTGACACCAAGTAACAAAGACATACACTGACACCCAGAAACACATACACACAATTACATCAAGTAACAAAGACACACACTGACACCCAGTAACAAAGACATACACTTACACTAAGTAACAAAGACATACACTGACACCCAGTAACATAGACACACACTGACACCCAGTAACAAAGTCATACACTGACACCCAGTAACACAGATACACACTTACACCAAGTAACAAAGACATACACTGACACGCAGTAACAAAGACACTCGATTACACCAAGTATCAAAGACATACACTGACACCCAGTAACATAGAAACACACTGACACCAAGTAACAAAGACACGCACTGACACCCAGTAACAAAGACAATCACTTACACCCAGTAACACAGACATACACTGACACCCAGTAACACAGACACACACTTACACCAAGTAACAAGGACACACACTGACACCCAGTAACAAACACAATCACTTACACCCAGTAACACAGACATACACTGGCACCAAGTAACAAAGACATACACTGACACCAAGTAACAAAGACACACACTGACAGCCAGTAACACAGACACACACTGACACCAAGTAACAAAGACACACACTGACACCCAGTAACAAAGACATACACTGACACCATGTAACAAAGACATCCACTGACACCAAGTAACAAAGACATACACTGTCACCAAGTAAAAAAGACACACACTGACACCAAGTAACAAAGACATACACTGACACCAAGTAACAAAGACATACACTGACACCCAGTAACTAAGACACACACTTACACCAAGTGACTCAGACATACACTGACACCCAGTGACAGAGACACACACTTACACCAAGTAACAAAGACACACTCTGACATCCAGTAACAAAGACCTACACTGACACTAAGTGACAAAGACATATGCTGACACCCAGTAACACAGGCACACACTTACACCAAGTAACAAAGACATACACTGACACAACGTAACAAAGACATACACATGCACCCAGTAACAAAGACACACACTGACACCCAGTAACACAGACACACACTTACACCAAGTAACAAAGACATACACTGACACCCAGTAACACAGACACACAATGACACCAAGTAACACAGAAACACAATGACACCCAGTAACAAAGACACACACTTACACCAAGTAACAAAGACATACACTGACACCCAGTAACACAGACACCTACCTACACCCAGTAACAAAGACATACACTGATACTCAGTAATAAAGACATACTCTGACACCCAGTAACACAGACACACACTTACAACAAGTAACAAAGACACACACTGACACCCAGTCACAAAGACATACACTTACACCCAGCAACACAGACATACACTGACACCCAGTAACACAGACATACACTGACACCAAGTAACAAAGACATACACTGACACCCACTAACACAGACACACACTGACACCAAGTAACAAAGACATACACTGACACCCAGAAACACATACACACAATTACATCAAGTAACAAAGACACACACTGACACCCAGTAACAAAGACATACACTTACACTAAGTAACAAAGACATACACTGACACCCAGTAACATAGACACACACTGACACCCAGTAACAAAGTCATACACTGACACCCAGTAACACAGATACACACTTACACCAAGTAACAAAGACATACACTGACACGCAGTAACACAGACACTCGATTACACCAAGTATCAAAGACATACACTGACACCCAGTAACATAGAAACACACTGACACCAAGTAACAAAGACACGCACTGACACCCAGTAAAAAGACAATCACTTACACCCAGTAACACAGACATACACTGACACCCAGTAACACAGACACACACTTACACCAAGTAACAAGGACACACACTGACACCCAGTAACAAACACAATCACTTACACCCAGTGACACAGACATACACTGGCACCAAGTAACAAAGACATACACTGACACCAAGTAACAAAGACACACACTGACAGCCAGTAACACAGACACACACTGACACCAAGTAACAAAGACACACACTGACACCCAGTAACACAGACATACACTGACACCAAGTAACAAAGACATACACTGACACCAAGTAACAAAGACACACACTGACACTCTGTAACACAGACACACACTGACACCAAGTAACAAAGACATACACTGTCACCAAGTTAAAAAGACACACACTGACACCAAGTAACAAAGACAGACACTGACACCAAGTAACAAAGACATACACTGACACCCAGTAACAAAGACACACACTTACACCAAGTGACTCAGACATACACTGACACCCAGTAACACAGACACACACTTACACCAAGTCACAAAGACACACACTGACATCCAGTAACAAAGACATACACTGACACCAAGTGACAAAGACATACGCTGAAACCCAGTAACACAGGCACACACTTACACCAAGTAACAAAGACATACACTGACACAACGTAACAAAGACATACACATGCACCCAGTAACAAAGACACACACTGACACCCAGTAACACAGACACACACTTACACCAAGTAACAAAGACAGACACTGACACCCAGTAACACAGACACACAATGACACCAAGTAACACAGAAACACAATGACACCCAGTAACACAGACACACACTTACACCAAGTAACAAAGACATACACTGACACCCAGAAACACAGACACACAATTACATCAAGTCACAAAGACACACACTGACACCCAGGAACAAAGACATACACTTACACTAAGTAACAAAGACATACACTGACACCCAGTAACATAGACACACACTGACACCCAGTAGCAAAGTCATACACGGACACCCAGTAACACAGATACACACTTACACCAAGTAACATAGTCATACACTGACACCCAGTAATACAGACACACACTTACATCAAATAACAAAGACATACACTGACACGCAGGAACACAGACACTCGATTACACCAAGTAACAAAGACATACACTGACACCCAGTAACATAGAAACACACTGACACCAAGTAACAAAGACACGCACTGACACCCAGTAACAAAGACAATCAATGACACCCAGTAACACAGACATACACTGACACCAAGTAACAAAGACATACACTGACACCAAGTAACAAAGACACACACTGACACCCTGTAACACAGACACACACTGACACCAAGTAACAAAGAAACACACTGACACCCAGTAAGAAAGACAATCACTGACACCCAGTAACACAGACACACACTGACACCAAGTAACAAAGAAACACACTGACATCCAGTCACATAGACATACACTGACACCCAGCAAAACAGACATACCCTGACACCCAGTAACACAGACATACACTGACACCAAGTAACAAAGACATACACTGACACCCAGTAACACAGACACACACTGACACCAAGTAACAAAGACACACACTGACACCCAGTAACACAGACACACACTGTCACCAAGTAACAAAGACATACACTGACACCCAGTAACACAGACACACAATGACACCAAGTAACACAGAAGCACAATGACACCCAGTAACACAGACATACACTTACACCAAGTAACAAAGACATACACTGACACCCAGTAACACAGACACCTACTTACACCCAGTAACAAAGACATACACTGATCATCAGTAATAAAGACATACTCTGACACCCAGTAACACAGACACACACTTACAACAAGCAACACAGACATACGCTGACACCCAGTAACACATACATACACTGACACCAAGTAACAAAGACATACACTGACACCCAGTAACACAGACACACACTGACACCAAGTAACAAAGACATACACTGACACCCGGAAACACAGACACACAATTACATCAAGTAACAAAGACACACACTGACACCCAGTAACAAAGACATACACTTACACCCAGTAACATAGACCCACACTGACACCCAGTAACAAAGTCATACACTTACACCCAGTAACACAGATACACACTTACACCAAGTAACATAGTCATACACTGACACCCAGTCGCACAGACACACACTTACATCAAGTAACAAAGACATACACTGACACGCAGAAACACAGACACTCGATCACACCAAGTAACAAAGACATACACTGACACCCAGTAACGTAGAAACACACTGACACCAAGTAACAAAGACACGCACTGACACCCAGTAACAAAGACAATCACTTACACCCAGTAACACAGATATACACTGACAGCAAGTAACAAAGACATACACTTACACACTGTAACACAGATACACACTCACACCAAGTAACAAAGAAACACACTGACACCCAATAAGAAAGACATACACTGACACCCAGTAACACAGACACACACTGACACCAAGTAACAAAGAAACACACTGACACCCAGTAACAAAGACATACACTGACACCATGTAACAAAGACATACACTGAGACCAAGTAAAAAAGTCATACACTGACACCAAGTAACAAAGACACACACTTACACCAAGTGACTCAGACATACACTGACACCCAGTAACACAGACACACACTTACACCAAGTAACAAAGACACACACTGACATCCAGTAACAAAGACATACACTGACACCAAGTGACAAAAACATACACTGACACCCAGTAACACAGGCACACACTTACACCAAGTAACAAAGACATACACTGACTCCCAGTAACACAGACATACACTTACACCAAGTAACAAAGACATACACTGACTCCCAGTAACACAGACACACACTTATACCAAGTAACAAAGACATACACTGACACTCAGTAATAAAGACATACTCTGACACCCAGTAACACAGACACACACTGACACCAAGTAACAAAGACACGCACTGACACCCAGTAACAAAGACATACACTTACACCCAGTAACACAGACATACACTGACACCCAGTAACACAGGCATACTCTTACACCAAGTAACAAAGACATACACTGACACCCAGTAACACTGACAAACACTTACACCAAGTAACAAAGACACACACTGACACCCAGTCACAAAGACATACACTTAAACCCAGCAACACAAACATACACTGACACCCAGTAACACAGACATACACTTACACCAAGAAACAAAGACATACACTGACTCCCAGTAACACAGACACACACTTACACCAAGTAACAAAGACGTACACTGTCACCCAGTAACACAGACACACACTTGCACCAAGAAACTAAGACACACACACACCCAGTAACAAAGACAGACACTGACACCAAGTAACAAAGACACACACTGACACCAAGTAACAAAGACATACACTGACACCCAGTTACACAGACACACACTTGCACCAAGTAACAAAGACATACAGAGACAACCAGTAACAAAGACATGCACTGACACCCAGTAACAAAGACACACACTTACACCAAGTAACAAAGACACACACTGACACCCAATAACAAAGACATACACTGACGCCAAGTAACAAAGACATACACTGGCACCCAGTAACACAGATACACACTGACACCAAGTAACAAAGACATACAGTGACACCTAGTTACACAGACACACACTGACACCAAGTAACAAAGACACACACTGACACCCAGTAACACAGACACACACTTACACCAAGTAAGAAAGACATACACTGACAACCAGTAACACAGACACACACTTGCACCAAGAAACTAAGACACACACACACCCAGTAACAAAGACAGACACTGACACCAATTAACAAAGACACACACTGACACCAAGTAACAAAGACATACACTGACACCCAGTTACACAGACACACACTGACAACAAGTAACAAAGATATACAGAGACAACCAGTAACAAAGACATGCACTGACACCCAGTAACAAAGACACACTCTTACACCAAGTAACAAAGACACACACTGACACCCAGTAACAAAGACATACAGTGACACCAAGTAACGCAGACATACACTGGCACCCAGTAACACAGATACACACTGAAACCAAGTAACAAAGACATACAGTGACACCCAGTAACACAGACACACACTGACACCAAGTAACAAAGACACACACTGACACCCAGTAACACAGACACACACTTACACCAAGTAACAAAGACATACACTAACAACCAGTAACACAGACACACAATGACACCAAGTAATACAGAAACACAATGACACCCAGTAACACAGGCACACACTTCCACCAAGTAACAAAGACATACACTGACACCCAGTAACACAGACACCTACTTACACCCAGTAACAAAGACATACACAGATACTCAGTAATAAAGACATACTCTGACACCCAGTAACACAGACACACACTTACAACAAGTAACAAAGACACACACTGACACCCAGTCACAAAGACATACACTTACACCCAGCAACACAGACATACACGGACACCAAGTAACAAAGTCATACACTGACACCAAGTAACAAAGACATACACTGACACCCAGTAACACAGACACACACTGACACCATGTAACAAAGACATACACTGACACCCAGAAACACAGACACACAATTACATCAAGTAACAAAGACACACACTGACACCCAGTAACAAAGACATACACTTACACTAAGTAACAAAGACATACACTGACACCCAGTAACATAGACCCACACTGACACCCAGTAACAAAGTCATACACTTACACCCAGTAACACAGATACACACTTACACCAAGTAACATAGTCATACACTGACACCCAGTAGCACAGACACACACTTACATCAAGTAACAAAGACATACACTGACACGCAGAAACACAGACACTCGATCACACCAAGTAAAAAAGACATACACTGACACCCAGTAACGTAGAAACACACTGACACCAAGTAACAAAGACACTCACTGACACCCAGTAACAAAGACAATCACTTACACCCAGTAACACAGATATACACTGACAGCAAGTAACAAAGACATACACTTACACACTGTAACACAGATACACACTCACACCAAGTAACAAAGAAACACACTGACACCCAATAAGAAAGACATACACTGACACCCAGTAACACAGACACACACTGACACCAAGTAACAAAGAAACACACTGACACCCAGTAACAAAGACATACACTGACACCATGTAACAAAGACATACACTGAGACCAAGTAAAAAAGTCATACACTGACACCAAGTAACAAAGACACACACTTACACCAAGTGACTCAGACATACACTGACACCCAGTAACACAGACACACACTTACACCAAGTAACAAAGACACACACTGACATCCAGTAACAAAGACATACACTGACACCAAGTGACAAAAACATACACTGACACCCAGTAACACAGGCACACACTTACACCAAGTAACAAAGACATACACTGACTCCCAGTAACACAGACATACACTTACACCAAGTAACAAAGACATACACTGACTCCCAGTAACACAGACACACACTTATACCAAGTAACAAAGACATACACTGACACTCAGTAATAAAGACATACTCTGACACCCAGTAACACAGACACACACTGACACCAAGTAACAAAGACACGCACTGACACCCAGTAACAAAGACATACACTTACACCCAGTAACACAGACATACACTGACACCCAGTAACACAGGCATACTCTTACACCAAGTAACAAAGACATACACTGACACCCAGTAACACTGACAAACACTTACACCAAGTAACAAAGACACACACTGACACCCAGTCACAAAGACATACACTTAAACCCAGCAACACAAACATACACTGACACCCAGTAACACAGACATACACTTACACCAAGAAACAAAGACATACACTGACTCCCAGTAACACAGACACACACTTACACCAAGTAACAAAGACGTACACTGTCACCCAGTAACACAGACACACACTTGCACCAAGAAACTAAGACACACACACACCCAGTAACAAAGACAGACACTGACACCAAGTAACAAAGACACACACTGACACCAAGTAACAAAGACATACACTGACACCCAGTTACACAGACACACACTGACACCAAGTAACAAAGACATACAGAGACAACCAGTAACAAAGACATGCACTGACACCCAGTAACAAAGACACACACTTACACCAAGTAACAAAGACACACACTGACACCCAATAACAAAGACATACACTGACGCCAAGTAACAAAGACATACACTGGCACCCAGTAACACAGATACACACTGACACCAAGTAACAAAGACATACAGTGACACCTAGTTACACAGACACACACTGACACCAAGTAACAAAGACACACACTGACACCCAGTAACACAGACACACACTTACACCAAGTAAGAAAGACATACACTGACAACCAGTAACACAGACACACACTTGCACCAAGAAACTAAGACACACACACACCCAGTAACAAAGACAGACACTGACACCAAGTAACAAAGACACACACTGACACCAAGTAACAAAGACATACACTGACACCCAGTTACACAGACACACACTGACAACAAGTAACAAAGATATACAGAGACAACCAGTAACAAAGACATGCACTGACACCCAGTAACAAAGACACACACTTCCACCAAGTAACAAAGACACACACTGACACCCAGTAACAAAGACATACACTGACACCAAGTAACGCAGACATACACTGGCACCCAGTAACACAGATACACACTGACACCAAGTAACAAAGACATACAGTGACACCCAGTAACACAGACACACACTGACACCAAGTAACAAAGACACACACTGACACCCAGTAACACAGACACACACTTACACCAAGTAACAAAGACATACACTAACAACCAGTAACACAGACACACAATGACACCAAGTAATACAGAAACACAATGACACCCAGTAACACAGACACACACTTCCACCAAGTAACAAAGACATACACTGACACCCAGTAACACAGACACCTACTTACACCCAGTAACAAAGACATACACAGATACTCAGTAATAAAGACATACTCTGACACCCAGTAACACAGACACACACTTACAACAAGTAACAAAGACACACACTGACACCCAGTCACAAAGACATACACTTACACCCAGCAACACAGACAGACACGGACACCAAGTAACAAAGTCATACACTGACACCAAGTAACAAAGACATACACTGACACCCAGTAACACAGACACACACTGACACCAAGTAACAAAGACATACACTGACACCCAGAAACACAGACACACAATTACATCAAGTAACAAAGACAAACACTGACACCCAGTAACAAAGACATACACTTACACTAAGTAACAAAGACAAACACTGACACCCAGTAACATAGACACGCACTGACACCCAGTAACAAAGTCATACACTTACACCCAGTAACACAGATACACACATACACCAAGTAACATAGTCATACACTGACACCCAGTAACACAGACACACACTTACATCAAGTAACAAAGACATACACTGACACGCAGTAAAACAGACACTCGATTACAACAAGTAACAAGACATACACTGACACCCAGTAACATAGAAACACACTGACACCAAGTAACAAAGACTCGCACTGACACCCAGTAACAAAGACAATCACTTACACCCAGTAACACAGACATACACTGACACCAACTAACAAAGACATACACTGACACCAAGTAACAAAGACACACACTGACACCCTGGAACACAGACACCCACTGACACCAAGTAACAAAGAAACACACTGACACCCAGTAAGAAAGACATACACTGACACCCAGTAACACAGACACACACTGACACCAAGTAACAAAGAAACACACTGACACCCAGTAACAAAGACATACACTGACAGCATGTAACAAAGACATACACTGAGACCAAGTAAAAAAGTCATACACTGACACCAAGTAAAAAAGACACACACTGACACCAAGTAACAAAGACACACACTTACACCAAGTGACTCAGACAAGCACTGTCACCCAGTATCACAGACACCCACTTACACCAAGTAACAAAGACACACACTGACATCCAGTAACAAAGACATACACTGACACCAAGTGACAAAAACATACACTGACACCCAGTAACACAGGCCCACACTTACACCAAGTAACAAAGACATACACTGACTCCCAGTAACACAGACATACACTTACACCAAGTAACAAAGACATACACTGACTCCCAGTAACACAGAGACACACTTATACCAAGTAACAAAGACATACACTGACACTCAGTAATAAAGACATACTCTGACACCCAGTAACACAGACACACACTGACACCAAGTAACAAAGACACGCACTGACACCCAGTAACAAAGACATACACTTACACCCAGTAACACAGACATACACTGACACCCAGTAACACAGGCATACACTTACACCAAGTAACAAAGACATACACTGACACGCAGTAACACTGACAAACACTTACACCAAGTAAAAAAGACACACACTGGCACCCAGTCACAAAGACAGACACTTAAACCCAGCAACACAGACATACACTGACACCCAGTAACACAGACATACAGTTACACCAAGTAACAAATACATACACTGACTCCCAGTAACACAGACACACACTTACACCAAGTAACAAAGACATACACTGTCACCCAGTAACACAGACACACACTTGCACCAAGAAACTAAGACACACACACACCCAGTAACAAAGACAGACACTGACACCAAGTAACAAAGACACACACTGACACCAAGTAACAAAGACATACACTGACACCCATTTACACAGACACACACTGACACCAAGTAACAAAGTCATACACTGACACCAAGTAACAAAGACATACACTGACACCCAGTAACACAGACACACACTGACACCAAGTAACAAAGTCATACACTGACACCCAGAAACACAGACACACAATTACATCAAGTAACAAAGACAAACACTGACACCCAGTAACAAAGACATACACTTACACTAAGTAACAAAGACAAACACTGACACCCAGTAACATAGACACACACTGACACCCAGTAACAAAGTCATACACTTACACCCAGTAACACAGATACACACTTACACCAAGTAACATAGTCATACACTGACACCCAGTAACACAGACACACACTTACATCAAGTAACAAAGACATGCACTGACACGCAGTAACACAGACACTCGATTACAACAAGTAACAAAGACATACACTGACACCCAGTAACATAGAAACACACTGACATCAAGTAACAAAGACACGCACTGACACCCAGTAACAAAGACAATCACTTACACCCAGTAACACAGACATACACTGACACCAAGTAACAAAGACATACACTGACACCAAGTAACAAAGACACACACTGACACCCAGTAAGAAAGACATACACTGACACCCAGTAACACAGACACACACTGACACCAAGTAACAAAGAAACACACTGACACCCAGTAACAAAGACATACACTGACAGCATGTAACAAAGACATACACTGAGACCAAGTAAAAAAGTCATACACTGACACCAAGTAAAAAAGACACACACTGACACCAAGTAACAAAGACACACACTTACACCAAGTGACTCAGACATGCACTGACACCCAGTATCACAGACACCCACTTGCACCAAGTAACAAAGACACACACTGACATCCAGTAACAAAGACATACACTGACACCAAGTGACAAAAACATACACTGACACCCAGTAACACAGTCCCACACTTACACCAAGTAACAAAGACATACACTGTCTCCCAGTAACACAGACATACACTTACACCAAGTAACAAAGACATACACTGACTCCCAGTAATACAGAGACACACTTATACCAAGTAACAAAGACATACACTGACACTCAGTAATAAAGACATACTCTGACACCCAGTAACACAGACACACACTGACACCAAGTAACAAAGACACGCACTGACACCCAGTAACAAAGACATACACTTACACCCAGTAACACAGACATACACTGACACCCAGTAACACAGGCATACACTTACACCAAGTAACAAAGACATACACTGACACGCAGTAACACTGACAAACACTTACACCAAGTAAAAAAGACACACACTGGCGCCCAGTCACAAAGACATACACTTAAACCCAGCAACACAGACATACACTGACACCCAGTAACACAGACATACACTTACACCAAGTAACAAAGACATACACTGACTCCCAGTAACACAGACACACACTTACACCAAGTAACAAAGACATACACTGTCACCCAGTAACACAGACACACACTTGCACAAAGAAACTAAGACACACACACACCCAGTAACAAAGACAGACACTGACACCAAGTAACAAAGACACACACTGACACCAAGTAACAAAGACATACACTGACACCGAGTTACACAGACACACACTGACACCAAGTAACAAAGACATACAGAGACAACCAGTAACAAAGACATGCACTGACACCCAGTAACAAAGACACACACTTACACCAAGTAACAAAGACACACACTGACACCCAGTAACAAAGACATACACTGACACCAAGTAACACAGACATACACTAACACCCAGTAACACAGATACACACTGACACCAAGTAACAAAGACATACAGTGACACCCGGTAACAAAGACATACCCTGACAGCCAGAAACACAGACAAACACTTACACCACGTAACAAAGACAAACACTGACACCCAGTAACGAAGAAATACACTGACACCAAGTAACAAAGACACACACTGACACCCGGTAACACAGACACACACTTACACCAAGTAACAAATACATACACTGACATCCAGTAACACAGAAACACAATGACACCCAGTAACACAGACACACACTTACACCAAGTAACACAGACATACACTGACACCCAGTAACACAGACACCTACTTACACAAAGTAACAAAGACATACACTGACTCTCAGTAATAAAGACATACTCTGACACCCAGTAACACAGACACACACTTACAACAGGTAACAAAGACACACACTGACACCCAGTAACAGAAACACACATTTACACCAAGTAACAAAGACACACACTTACACCAAGTAACAAAGACACACACTGACACCCAGTCACAAAGACATACACTTACACCCAGCAACACAGATATACACTGACACCCAGTAACACAGACATACACTGACTGCCAGTAACACAGACACACACTTACACCAAGTAACAGAGACATACACTGACATTCAGTAATAAAGACATACTCTGACACCCAGTAACACAGACACACTCTTACAACAAGTAACAAAGACACACACTGACACCCAGTAACAGAGACACACAGTAACACCAAGTAACAAAGACAGACACTGACACCCAGTAACACAGACACACACTGATACCAAGTAACAAAGACACGCACTAACACCCAGTAACAAAGACATACACTTACACCCAGTAACACAGACATACACTGACACCCAGTAACACAGACATACACTTACACCAAGTAACAAAAACATACACTGACACCCAGTAAAACTGACACACACTGACACCAAGTAACAAAGACACACACTTACACCAAGTAACAAAGACATACACTTAAAGCCAGCAACACAGACATACACTGACACCCAGTAACACAGACATACACTTACACCAAGTAACAAAGACATACACTGACTCCCAGTAACACAGACACACACTTACACCAAGTAACAAAGACATACTCTGTCACCCAGTAACACAGACACACACTTGCACCAAGTAACAAAGACATACACTGACACCAGTAACACAGACACACACTGACACCAAGTAACAAAGACATACACAGACAACCAGTAACAAAGACACGCACTGACACCCAGTAACACAGACACTCACTTACACCAAGTAACAAAGACACACACTGACACCCAGTAACAAAGACATACACTGACACCCAGTAACACAGATACACACTGACACCAAGTAACAAAAACATCCACAGACACCCAGTAACAAAGACATACACTGACAGCCAGAAACACAGACAAACGCTTACACCAAGTAACAAAGACAAACACTGACACCCAGTAACAAAGACATACACTGACACCAAGTAACAAAGACACACACTGACACCCAGTAACACAGACACACACTTACACCAAGCAACAAATATATACACTGACATCCAGTAACACAGAAACACAATGACACCCAGTAACACAGACACACACTTACACCAAGTAACACAGACATACACTGACACCCAGTAACACAGACACCTACTTACACAAAGTAACAAAGACATACACTGACACTCAGTAATCAAGACATACTCTGACACCCAGTAACACAGACACACACTTACAACAAGTAACAAAGACACACACTGACACCCAGTATCAGAGACACACATTTACACCAAGTAACTAAGTCAGACACTGACACCCAGTAACACAGACACACACTGATACCAAGTAACAAAGACACGCACTGACACCCAGTAACAAAGACATACACTTACACCCAGTAACACAGACATACACTGACACCCAGTAACACAGACATACTCTTACACCAAGTAACAAGGACATACACTGACACCCAGTAACACTGACACACACTTACACCAAGTAACAAAGACACACTCTGACACCCAGTCACAAAGACATACACCTACACTCAGCAACACAGACATACAATGACACCCAGTAACACAGACATACACTTACACCAAGTATCAAAGACATACACTGACTCCCAGTAACACAGACACACACTTACACAAAGTAACAAAGAGATGCACTGACACCCAGTAACACGGACACACACTTGCACCAAGAAACTAAGACCCACACACACCCAGTAACAAAGACAGACACTGACACCAAGTAACAAGGACACAGAATGACACCAAGTTACAAAGACATACACTGACACCCAGTAACACAGACGCACACTGACACCAAGTAACAAAGACATACACAGACAACCAGTATCAAAGACATGCACTGACACCCAGTAACACAGACACACACGTACACCAAGTAACGCAGACACACACTGACACCCAGTAACAAAGACATACACTGACACCAAGGAACAAAGACATACACTGACACCCAGTAACACAGATACACACTGACACCAAGTTACAAAGACATACAGTGACACCCAGTAACAAAGACATACACTGACAGCCAGAAACACAGACACACACTGAAACCCAGTAACACAGACATACACTTACACCAAGTAACAAAGACATACACTGACTCCCAGTAACACAGACATACACTTACACCAAGTAACAAAGACATACACTGACTCCCAGTAAAACAGACATACACTTACACCAAGTAACAAAGACATACTCTGACACCCAGAAACACAGACACACACTTACAACAAGTAACAAAGACACACACTGTCACCCAGTAACGGAGACACACAGTAACACTAAGTAACAAAGACAGACACTGACACCCAATAACACAGACACACACTGACACCAAGTAACAAAGACACACACTGACACCCAGTAACAAAGACATACACTGACGCCCAGTAACACAGACACACCAATACACCAAGTAATAAAGACATACACTGACACCCAGTAACACAGACACACGCTTGCACCAAGTAACAAAGACGGACACTGACACCCAGTAACACAGACACACACTTACAACAAGTAACAAAGACATACACTGACACCCAGTAACACAGACACACACTTGCACAAAGTAACACAGACATACACTGACACCCAGTAACAAAGACATACACTGAAACCCAGTATCACAGACACACACTTGCACCAAGTAACAAAAACAGACACAGACACCCAGTAACACAGCCATACACTTACACCAAGTAACAAAGACATACACTGACATCCAGTAACACAGACACACACTTACACCAAGTAACAAAGACATACACTGACACCCAGTAACAAAGACATACACTGACAACCAGTAACAAAGACATACAGTTACACCCAGTAGCACAGACATACACTGACATCCAGTAACACAGACACACACTTACAGCAAGTAAAAAAGACATACACTGACACCCAGAAACACAGACACACACTTACATCAAGTACAAAGACATACTCTGACACTCAGTAACATAGACACTGACTGACACCAAGTAACAAAGACATGCACTGACACCCAGTAACAAAGACATACACTTACACCCAGTAACACAGACATACACTGACACCTAGTAAGAAAGACATGCACTGACACCCAGGAACACAGACACACACGTACACCAAGTAACAAAGACATACACTGACACCCAGTAACACAGACACACACTTGCACCAAGTAACAAAGACAGACACTGACACCCAGTAACAAAGACATACACTGACAACCAGTGACAAAGACACACACTTGCACCAAGTAGCAAAGACACGCACTGACACCAAGTAACAAAGACATACACTTACAACCAGTAACAAAGACATACACTTACACCCAGAAACACAGACATAAACTGACACCCAGTAACCCAGACGCACACTTCCACCAAGTAACAAAGACGCACACTGACACCAAGTAACAAAGACATACACTTACACCCAGTAACACAGACATACACTGACACCAAGTAACAAAGACAGACACTGACACCCAGTAACAAAGACATCCACTGACACCCAGTGACACAGACACGCACTTGCACCAAGTAACAAAGACAGACACTGACACCCAGTAACACAGACACACACTTTAACCAAGTAACAAAGACAGACACTGACACCCAGTAACACAGACACACAATTGCACCAAGTAACACAGACACACACTGACACCCAGTAACAAAGACATACACTGACACCCAGTAACACAGACACACACTGACACCAAGTAACAAAGACACACACTGACACCCAGTAACACAGACACACACTTACACCAAGCAGCAAATACATACACTGACATCCAGTAACACAGAAACACAATGACACCCAGTAACACAGACACACACTTACACCAAGTAACACAGACATACACTGACACCCAGTAACACAGACACCTACTTACACAAAGTAACAAAGACATACACTGACACTCAGTAATCAAGACATACTCTGACACCCAGTAACACAGACACACACTTACAACAAGTAACAAAGACACACACTGACACCCAGTATCAGAGACACACATTTACACCAAGTAACTAAGTCAGACACTGACACCCAGTAACACAGACACACACTGATACCAAGTAACAAAGACACGCACTGACACCCAGTAACAAAGACATACACTTACACCCAGTAACACAGACATACACTGACACCCAGTAACACAGACATACACTTACACCAAGTAACAAGGACATACACTGACACCCAGTAACACTGACACACACTTACACCAAGTAACAAAGACACACACTGACACCCAGTCACAAAGACATACACCTACACCCAGCAACACAGACATACACTGACACCCAGTAACACAGACATACACTTACACCAAGTAACAAAGACATACACTGACTCCCAGTAACACAGACACACACTTACACAAAGTAACAAAGAGATACACTGACACCCAGTAACACGGACACACACTTGCACCAAGAAACTAAGACCCCCACACACCCAGTAACAAAGACAGACACTGACACCAAGTAACAAAGACACAGACTGACACCAAGTTACAAAGACTTACACTGACACCCAGTAACACAGACGCACACTGACACCAAGTAACAAAGACATACACAGACAACCAGTATCAAAGACATGCACTGACACCCAGTAACACAGACACACACGTACACCAAGTAACGCAGACACACACTGACACCCAGTAGAAAAGACATACACTGACACCAAGGAACAAAGACATACACTGACACCCAGTAACACAGATACACACTGACACCAAGTTACAAAGACATACAGTGACACCCAGTAACAAAGACATACACTGACAGCCAGAAACACAGACACACACTGAAACCCAGTAACACAGACATACACTTACACCAAGTAACAAAGACATACACTGACTCCCAGTAACACAGACATACACTTACACCAAGTAACAAAGACATACACTGACTCCCAGTAAAACAGACATACACTTACACCAAGTAACAAAGACATACTCTGACACCCAGTAACACAGACACACACTTACAACAAGTAACAAAGACACACACTGACACCCAGTAACGGAGACACACAGTAACCCTAAGTAACAAAGACAGACACTGACACCCAATAACACAGACACACACTGACACCAAGTAACAAAGACACACACTGACACCCAGTAACAAAGACATACACTGACACCCAGTAACACAGACACACCAATACACCAAGTAATTAAGACATACACTGACACCCAGTAGCACAGACACACGCTTGCACCAAGTAACAAAGACGGACACTGACACCCAGTAACACAGACACACACTTACAACAAGTAACAAAGACATACACTGACACCCAATAGCACAGACACACACTTGCACAAAGTAACACAGTCATACACTGACACCCAGTAACAAAGACATACACTGAAACCCAGTATCACAGACACACTCTTGCACCAAGTAACAAAGACAGACACAGACACCCAGTAACACAGCCATACACTTACACCAAGTAACAAAGACATACACTGACATCCAGTAACACAGACACACACTTACACCAAGTAACAAAGACATACACTGACACCCAGTAACAAAGACATACACTGACAACCAGTAACAAATACATACAGTTACACCCAGTAGCACAGACATACACTGACATCCAGTAACACAGACACACACTTACAGCAAGTAAAAAAGACATACACTGACACCCAGAAACACAGACACACACTTACATCAAGTAACAAAGACATACACTGACACCCAGTAACATAGACACTGACTGACAACAAGTAACAAAGACATGCACTGACACCCAGTAACAAAGACATACACTTACACCCAGTAACACAGACATACACTGACACCTAGTAAGAAAGACATGCACTGACACCCAGGAACACAGACACACACGTACACCAAGTAACAAAGACATACACTGACACCCAGTAACACAGACACACACTTGCACCAAGTAACAAAGACAGACACTGACACCCAGTAACAAAGACATACACTGACAACCAGTGACAAAGACACACACTTGCACCAAGTAGCAAAGACACGCACTGACACCAAGTAACAAAGACATACACTTACAACCAGTAACAAAGACATACACTTACACCCAGTAACACAGACATAAACTGACACCCAGTAACCCAGACGCACACTTCCACCAAGTAACAAAGACGCACACTGACACCAAGGAACAAAGACATACACTTACACCCAGTAACACAGACATACACTGACACCAAGTAACAAAGACAGACACTGACACCCGGTAACAAAGACATCCACTGACACCCAGTGACACAGACACGCACTTGCACCAAGTAACAAAGACAGACACTGACACCCAGTAACACAGACACACCAATACACCAAGTAATAAAGACATACACTGACACCCAGTAACACAGACACACGCTTGCACCAAGTAACAAAGACGGACACTGACACCCAGTCACACAGACACACACTTACAACAAGTAACAAAGACATACGCTGACACCCAGTAGCACAGACACACACTTGCACAAAGTAACACAGACATACACTGACACCCAGTAACAAAGACATACACTGAAACCCAGTATCACAGACACACTCTTGCACCAAGTAACAAAGACAGACACAGACACCCAGTAACACAGCCATACACTTACACCAAGTAACAAAGACATACACTGACATCCAGTAACACAGACGCACACTTACACCAAGTAACAAAGACATACACTGACACCCAGTAACAAAGACATACACTGACAACCAGTAACAAAGACATACAGTTACACCCAGTAGCTCAGACATACACTGACATCCAGTAACACAGACACACACTTACAGCAAGTAAAAAAGACATACACTGACACCCAGAAACACAGACACACACTTACATCAAGTAACAAAGACATACACTGACACCCAGTAACATAGACACTGACTGACACCAAGTAACAAAGACATGCACTGACACCCAGTAACAAAGACATACACTAGCACCCAGTAACACAGACATACACTGACACCTAGTAAGAAAGACATGCACTGACACCCAGGAACACAGACACACACGTACACCAAGTAACAAAGACATACACTGACACCCAGTAACACAGACACACACTTGCACCAAGTAACAAAGACAGACACTGACACCCAGTAACAAAGACATACACTGACAACCAGTGACAAAGACACACACTTGCACCAAGTAGCAAAGACACGCACTGACACCAAGTAACAAAGACATACACTTACAACCAGTAACAAAGACATACACTTACACCCAGTAACACAGACATAAACTGACACCCAGTAACCCAGACGCACACTTCCACCAAGTAACAAAGACGCACACTGACACCAAGTAACAAAGACATACACTTACACCCAGTAACACAGACATACACTGACACCAAGTAACAAAGACAGACACTGACACCCAGTAACAAAGACATCCACTGACACCCAGTGACACAGACACGCACTTGCACCAAGTAACAAAGACAGACACTGACACCCAGTAACACAGACACACACTTAAACCAAGTAACAAAGACAGACACTGACACCCAGTAACACAGACACACAATTGCACCAAGTAACACAGACACACACTGACACCCAGTAACAAAGACATACACTGACACCCAGTAACACAGACACACACTTACACCAAGTAACAAAGACATACACTGACATCCAGTAACACAGACACACACGTACACCAAGTAACAAAGACATACACTGACACCCAGTAACACAGACACACACTGACACCAAGTAGCAAAGACACGAACTGACACCAAGTAACAAAGACATACACTGACAGCCAGTAACAAAGACATGCACTTACACCCAGGAACACAGACAGAAACTGACACCCAGTAACCCAGATGCACACTTCCACCAAGTAGCAAAGACACACACTGACACCAAGTAACAAAGACATCCACTTACACCCAGTAACATAGACTGACACTGACACCCAGTAACACAGACACACACTTACATCAAGTAACAAAGACATACACTGACACACAGTAACATAGACACACACTGACACCAAGTAACAAAGACATGCACTGACATCCAGTAACACAGAAACACAATGACACCCAGTAACACAGACACACACTTACACCAAGTAACACAGACATACACTGACACCCAGTAACACAGACACCTACTTACACAAAGTAACAAAGACATACACGGACTCTCAGTAATAAAGACATACTCTGACACCCAGTAACACAGACACACACTTACAACAAGTAACAAAGACACACACAGACACCCAGTAACAGAGACACACACTTACACCAAGTAACAAAGACACACACTTACACCAAGTAACAAAGACACAGACTGACACCCAGTCACAAAGACATACACTTACACCCAGCAACACAGATATGCACTGACACCCAGTAACACAGACATACACTGACTGCCAGTAACACAGACACACACTTACACCAAGTAACAAAGACATACACTGACATTCAGTAATAAAGACATACTCTGACACCCAGTAACACAGACACACTCTTACAACAAGTAACAAAGACACACACTGACACCCAGTAACAGAGACACACAGTAACACCAAGTAACAAAGACAGACACTGACACCAAGTAACACAGACACACACTGATACCAAGTAAGAAAGACATGCACTGACACCCAGGAACACAGACACACACGTACACCAAGTGACAAAGACATGCACTGACACCCAGTAACACAGACACACACTTGCACCAAGTAACAAAGACAGACACTGACACCCAGTAACAAAGACATACACTGACAACCAGTGACAAAGACACACACTTGCACCAAGTAGCAAAGACACGCACTGACACCAAGTAACAAAGACATACACTTACAACCAGTAACAAAGACATACACTTACACCCAGTAACACAGACATAAACTGACACCCAGTAACCCAGACGCACACTTCCACCAAGTAACAAAGACGCACACTGACACCAAGTAACAAAGACATACACTTACACCCAGTAACACAGACATACACTGACACCAAGTAACAAAGACAGACACTGACACCCAGTAACAAAGACATCCACTGACACCCAGTGACACAGACACGCACTTGCACCAAGTAACAAAGACAGACACTGACACCCAGTAACACAGACACACACTTAAACCAAGTAACAAAGACAGACACTGACACCCAGTAACACAGACACACAATTGCACCAAGTAACACAGACACACACTGACACCCAGTAACAAAGACATACACTGACACCCAGTAACACAGACACACACTTACACCAAGTAACAAAGACATACACTGACATCCAGTAACACAGACACACACGTACACCAAGTAACAAAGACATACACTGACACCCAGTAACACAGACACACACTGACACCAAGTAGCAAAGACACGAACTGACACCAAGTAACAAAGACATACACTTACAGCCAGTAACAAAGACATGCACTTACACCCAGGAACACAGACAGAAACTGACACCCAGTAACCCAGACGCACACTTCCACCAAGTAACAAAGACACACACTGACACCAAGTAACAAAGACATACACTTACACCCAGTAACATAGACAGACACTGACACCCAGTAACACAGACACACACTTACATCAAGTAACAAAGACATACACTGACACACAGTAACATAGACACACACTGACACCAAGTAACAAAGACATGCACTGACATCCAGTAACACAGGAACACAATGACACCCAGTAACACAGACACACACTTACACCAAGTAACACAGACATACACTGACACCCAGTAACACAGACACCTACTTACACAAAGTAACAAAGACATACACGGACTCTCAGTAATAAAGACATACTCTGACATCCAGTAACACAGACACACACTTACAACAAGTAACAAAGACACACACTGACACCCAGTAACAGAGACACACACTTACACCAAGTAACAAAGACACACACTTACACCAAGTAACAAAGACACAGACTGACACCCAGTCACAAAGACATACACTTACACCCAGCAACACAGATATGCACTGACACCCAGTAACACAGACATACACTGACTGCCAGTAACACAGACACACACTTACACCAAGTAACAAAGACATACACTGACATTCAGTAATAAAGACATACTCTGACACCCAGTAACACAGACACACTCTTACAACAAGTAACAAAGACACACACTGACACCCAGTAACAGAGACACACAGTAACACCAAGTAACAAAGACAGACACTGACACCCAGTAACACAGACACACACTGATACCAAGTAACAAAGACACGCACTGACACCCAGTAACAAAGACATACACTTACACCCAGTAACACAGACATACACTGACACCCAGTAACACAGACATACAATTACACCAAGTAACAAAAACATACACTGACACCCAGTAAAACTGACACACACTGACACCAAGTAACAAAGACACACACTTACACCAAGTAACAAAGACATACACTTAAACCCAGCAACACAGACATACACTGACACCCAGTAACACAGACATACACTTACACCAAGTAACAAAGACATACTCTGTCACCCAGTAACACAGACACACACTTGCACCAAGTAACAAAGACATACACTGACACCCAGTAACACAGACACACACTGACACCAAGTAACAAAGACATACACAGACAACCAGTAACAAAGACACGCACTGACACCCAGTAACACAGACACACACTTACACCAAGTAACAAAGACACACACTGACACCCAGTAACAAAGACATACACTGACACCCAGTAACACAGATACACACTGACACCAAGTAACAAAGACATACAGTGACACCCAGTAACAAAGACATACACTGACAGCCAGAAACACAGACAAACACTTGCACCAAGTAACAAAGACAAACACTGACACCCAGTAACAAAGACATACACTGACACCAAGTAACAAAGACACACACTGACACCCAGTAACACAGACACACACTTACACCAAGCAACAAATACATACACTGACATCCAGTAACACAGAAACACAATGACACCCAGTAACACAGACACACACTTACACCAAGTAACACAGACATACACTGACACTCAGTAATCAAGACATACTCTGACACCCAGTAACACAGACACACACTTACAACAAGTAACAAAGACACACACTGACACCCAGTATCAGAGACACACATTTACACCAAGTAACAAAGTCAGACACTGACACCCAGTAATAAAGACACACACTGATACCAAGTAACAAAGACACGCACTGACACCCAGTAACAAAGACATACACTTACACCCAGTAACACAGACATACTCTGACACCCAGTAACACAGACATACACTTACACCAAGTAACAAGGACATACACTGACACCCAGTAACACTGACACACACTTACACCAAGTAACAAAGACACACACTGACACCCAGTCACAAAGACATACACCTACACCCAGCAACACAGACATACACTGACACCCAGTAACACAGACATACACTTACACCAAGTAACAAAGACATACAATGACTCCCAGTAACACAGACACACACTTACACAAAGTAACAAAGAGATACACTGACACCCAGTAACACGGACACACACTTGCACCAAGAAACTAAGACCCACACACACCCAGTAACAAAGACAGACACTGACACCAAGTAACAAAGACACAGACTGACACCAAGTTACAAAGACATACACTGACACCCAGTAACACAGACGCACACTGACACCAAGTAACAAAGACATACACAGACAACCAGTAACAAAGACATGCACTGACACCCAGTAACACAGACACACACGTACACCAAGTAACACAGACACACACTGACACCCAGTAACAAAGACATACACTGACACCAAGGAACAAAGACATACACTGACAGCCAGAAACACAGACACACACTGAAACCCAGTAACACAGACATACACTTACACCAAGTAACAAAGACATACACTGACTCCCAGTAACACAGACATACACTTACACCAAGTAACAAAGACATACACTGACTCCCAGTAAAACAGACATACACTTACACCAAGTAACAAAGACATACTCTGACACCCAGTAACACAGACACACACTTACAACAAGTAACAAAGACACACACTGACACCCAGTAACAGAGACACACAGTAACACTAAGTAACAAAGACAGACACTGACACCCAATAACACAGACACACACTGACACCAAGTAACAAAGACACACAATGACACCCAGTAACAAAGACACACACATACACCAAGTAATAAAGACATACACTGACACCCAGTAACACAGACACACACTTGCACCAAGTAACAAAGACATACACTGACAACCAGTGACAAAGACACACACTTGCACCAAGTAGCAAAGACACGCACTGACACCAAGTAACAAAGACATACACTGACAACCAGTAACAAAGACATACACTTACACCCAGTAACACAGACATAAACTGACACCCAGTAACCCAGACGCACACTTCATCCAAGTAACAAAGACGCACACTGACACCAAGTAACAAAGACATACACTTACACCCAGTAACACAGACATATACTGACACCAAGTAACAAAGACAGACACTGACACCCAGTAACAAAGACATACACTGACACCCAGTGACACAGACACGCACTTGCACCAAGTAACAAAGACAGACACTGACACCCAGTAACACAGACAGACAATTGCACCAAGTAACACAGACACACACTGACACCCAGTAACAAAGACGTACACTGACACCCAGTAACACAGACACACACTTACACCAAGTAACAAAGACAGACACTGACACCCAATAACACAGACACACACTGACACCAAGTAACAAAGACACACACTGACACCCAGTAACAAAGACACACACATACACCAAGTAATAAAGACATACACTGACACCCAGTAAAACAGACACACACTTGCACCAAGTAACAAAGACGGACACTGACACCCAGTAACAAAGACATACACTGACAACCAGTAACAAAGACATACACTGACAACCAGTAACAAAGACATACAGTTACACCCAGTAGCACAGACATACACTGACATCCAGTAACACAGACACACACTTACAGCAAGTAAAAAAGACATACACTGACACCCAGAAACACAGACACACACTTACATCAAGTAACAAAGACATACACTGACACCCAGTAACATAGACACTGACTGACACCAAGTAACAAAGACATGCACTGACACCCAGTAACAAAGACATACACTTACACCCAGTAACACAGACATACACTGACACCCAGTAACACAGACACACACTTACACCAAGTAACAAAGACATACACTGACACCCAGAAACACAGACACACACTTACATCAAGTAACAAAGACGTACACTGACACCCAGTAACATAGACACTCACTGACACCAAGTAACAAAGACATGCACTGACACCCAGTAACAAAGACATACACTGACACCAAGGAACAATGACATACACTGACACCCAGTAACACAGATACACACTGACACCAAGTTACAAAGACATACAGTGACACCCAGTAACAAAGACATACACTGACAGCCAGAAACACAGACACACACTGAAACCCAGTAACACAGACATACAATTACACCAAGTAACAAAGACATACACTGACTCCCAGTAACACAGACATACACTTACACCAAGTAACAAAGACATACACTGACTCCCAGTAAAACAGACATACACTTACACCAAGTAACAAAGACATACACTGACACCCAGTAACAAAGACATACACTGACACCCATTAACACAGACACACACATACACCAAGTAATAAAGACATACACTGACACCCAGTAACACAGACACACACTTGCACCAAGTAACAAAGACGGACACTGACACCCAGTAACACAGACACACACTTACAACAAGTAACAAAGACATACACTGACACCCAGTAACACAGACACACACTTGCACAAAGTAACACAGACATACACTGACACCCAGTATCAAAGACATACACTGAAACCCAGTATCACAGACACACACTTGCACCAAGTAACAAAGACAGACACAGACACCCAGTAACACAGCCATACACTTACACCAAGTAACAAAGACATACACTGACATCCAGTAACACAGACACACACTTACACCAAGTAACAAAGACATACACTGACACCCAGTAACAAAGACATACACTGACAACCAGTAACAAAGACATACAGTTACACCCAGTAGCTCAGACATACACTGACATCCAGTAACACAGACACACACTTACAGCAAGTAAAAAAGACATGCACTGACACCCAGAAACACAGACACACACTTACATCAAGTAACAAAGACATACACTGACACCCAGTAACATAGACACTGACTGACACCAAGTAACAAAGACATGCACTGACACACAGTAACAAAGACATACACTTAAACCCAGTAACACAGACATACACTGACACCTAGTAAGAAAGACATGCACTGACACCCAGGAACACAGACATAAACGTACACCAAGTAACAAAGACATACACTGACACCCAGTAACACAGACACACACTTACAACAAGTAACAAAGACACACACAGACACCCAGTAACAGAGACACACACTTACACCAAGTAACAAAGACACACACTTACACCAAGTAACAAAGACACAGACTGACACCCAGTCACAAAGACATACACTTACACCCAGCAACACAGATATGCACTGACACCCAGTAACACAGACATACACTGACTGCCAGTAACACAGACACACACTTACACCAAGTAACAAAGACATACACTGACATTCAGTAATAAAGACATACTCTGACACCCAGTAACACAGACACACTCTTACAACAAGTAACAAAGACACACACTGACACCCAGTAACAGAGACACACAGTAACACCAAGTAACAAAGACAGACACTGACACCAAGTAACACAGACACACACTGATACCAAGTAAGAAAGACATGCACTGACACCCAGGAACACAGACACACACGTACACCAAGTGACAAAGACATGCACTGACACCCAGTAACACAGACACACACTTGCACCAAGTAACAAAGACAGACACTGACACCCAGTAACAAAGACATACACTGACAACCAGTGACAAAGACACACACTTGCACCAAGTAGCAAAGACACGCACTGACACCAAGTAACAAAGACATACACTTACAACCAGTAACAAAGACATACACTTACACCCAGTAACACAGACATAAACTGACACCCAGTAACCCAGACGCACACTTCCACCAAGTAACAAAGACGCACACTGACACCAAGTAACAAAGACATACACTTACACCCAGTAACACAGACATACACTGACACCAAGTAACAAAGACAGACACTGACACCCAGTAACAAAGACATCCACTGACACCCAGTGACACAGACACGCACTTGCACCAAGTAACAAAGACAGACACTGACACCCAGTAACACAGACACACACTTAAACCAAGTAACAAAGACAGACACTGACACCCAGTAACACAGACACACAATTGCACCAAGTAACACAGACACACACTGACACCCAGTAACAAAGACATACACTGACACCCAGTAACACAGACACACACTTACACCAAGTAACAAAGACATACACTGACATCCAGTAACACAGACACACACGTACACCAAGTAACAAAGACATACACTGACACCCAGTAACACAGACACACACTGACACCAAGTAGCAAAGACACGAACTGACACCAAGTAACAAAGACATACACTTACAGCCAGTAACAAAGACATGCACTTACACCCAGGAACACAGACAGAAACTGACACCCAGTAACCCAGACGCACACTTCCACCAAGTAACAAAGACACACACTGACACCAAGTAACAAAGACATACACTTACACCCAGTAACATAGACAGACACTGACACCCAGTAACACAGACACACACTTACATCAAGTAACAAAGACATACACTGACACACAGTAACATAGACACACACTGACACCAAGTAACAAAGACATGCACTGACATCCAGTAACACAGAAACACAATGACACCCAGTAACACAGACACACACTTACACCAAGTAACACAGACATACACTGACACCCAGTAACACAGACACCTACTTACACAAAGTAACAAAGACATACACGGACTCTCAGTAATAAAGACATACTCTGACATCCAGTAACACAGACACACACTTACAACAAGTAACAAAGACACACACTGACACCCAGTAACAGAGACACACACTTACACCAAGTAACAAAGACACACACTTACACCAAGTAACAAAGACACAGACTGACACCCAGTCACAAAGACATACACTTACACCCAGCAACACAGATATGCACTGACACCCAGTAACACAGACATACACTGACTGCCAGTAACACAGACACACACTTACACCAAGTAACAAAGACATACACTGACATTCAGTAATAAAGACATACTCTGACACCCAGTAACACAGACACACTCTTACAACAAGTAACAAAGACACACACTGACACCCAGTAACAGAGACACACAGTAACACCAAGTAACAAAGACAGACACTGACACCCAGTAACACAGACACACACTGATACCAAGTAACAAAGACACGCACTGACACCCAGTAACAAAGACATACACTTACACCCAGTAACACAGACATACACTGACACCCAGTAACACAGACATACAATTACACCAAGTAACAAAAACATACACTGACACCCAGTAAAACTGACACACACTGACACCAAGTAACAAAGACACACACTTACACCAAGTAACAAAGACATACACTTAAACCCAGCAACACAGACATACACTGACACCCAGTAACACAGACATACACTTACACCAAGTAACAAAGACATACTCTGTCACCCAGTAACACAGACACACACTTGCACCAAGTAACAAAGAAATACACTGACACCCAGTAACACAGACACACACTGACACCAAGTAACAAAGACATACACAGACAACCAGTAACAAAGACACGCACTGACACCCAGTAACACAGACACACACTTACACCAAGTAACAAAGACACACACTGACACCCAGTAACAAAGACATACACTGACACCCAGTAACACAGATACACACTGACACCAAGTAACAAAGACATACAGTGACACCCAGTAACAAAGACATACACTGACAGCCAGAAACACAGACAAACACTTGCACCAAGTAACAAAGACAAACACTGACACCCAGTAACAAAGACATACACTGACACCAAGTAACAAAGACACACACTGACACCCAGTAACACAGACACACACTTACACCAAGCAACAAATACATACACTGACATCCAGTAACACAGAAACACAATGACACCCAGTAACACAGACACACACTTACACCAAGTAACACAGACATACACTGACACTCAGTAATCAAGACATACTCTGACACCCAGTAACACAGACACACACTTACAACAAGTAACAAAGACACACACTGACACCCAGTATCAGAGACACACATTTACACCAAGTAACAAAGTCAGACACTGACACCCAGTAATAAAGACACACACTGATACCAAGTAACAAAGACACGCACTGACACCCAGTAACAAAGACATACACTTACACCCAGTAACACAGACATACTCTGACACCCAGTAACACAGACATACACTTACACCAAGTAACAAGGACATACACTGACACCCAGTAACACTGACACACACTTACACCAAGTAACAAAGACACACACTGACACCCAGTCACAAAGACATACACCTACACCCAGCAACACAGACATACACTGACACCCAGTAACACAGACATACACTTACACCAAGTAACAAAGACATACAATGACTCCCAGTAACACAGACACACACTTACACAAAGTAACAAAGAGATACACTGACACCCAGTAACACGGACACACACTTGCACCAAAAACTAAGACCCACACACACCCAGTAACAAAGACAGACACTGACACCAAGTAACAAAGACACAGACTGACACCAAGTTACAAAGACATACACTGACACCCAGTAACACAGACGCACACTGACACCAAGTAACAAAGACATACACAGACAACCAGTAACAAAGACATGCACTGACACCCAGTAACACAGACACACACGTACACCAAGTAACACAGACACACACTGACACCCAGTAACAAAGACATACACTGACACCAAGGAACAAAGACATACACTGACAGCCAGAAACACAGACACACACTGAAACCCAGTAACACAGACATACACTTACACCAAGTAACAAAGACATACACTGACTCCCAGTAACACAGACATACACTTACACCAAGTAACAAAGACATACACTGACTCCCAGTAAAACAGACATACACTTACACCAAGTAACAAAGACATACTCTGACACCCAGTAACACAGACACACACTTACAACAAGTAACAAAGACACACACTGACACCCAGTAACAGAGACACACAGTAACACTAAGTAACAAAGACAGACACTGACACCCAATAACACAGACACACACTGACACCAAGTAACAAAGATACACAATGACACCCAGTAACAAAGACACACACATACACCAAGTAATAAAGACATACACTGACACCCAGTAACACAGACACACACTTGCACCAAGTAACAAAGACATACACTGACAACCAGTGACAAAGACACACACTTGCACCAAGTAGCAAAGACACGCACTGACACCAAGTAACAAAGACATACACTGACAACCAGTAACAAAGACATACACTTACACCCAGTAACACAGACATAAACTGACACCCAGTAACCCAGACGCACACTTCATCCAAGTAACAAAGACGCACACTGACACCAAGTAACAAAGACATACACTTACACCCAGTAACACAGACATATACTGACACCAAGTAACAAAGACAGACACTGACACCCAGTAACAAAGACATACACTGACACCCAGTGACACAGACACGCACTTGCACCAAGTAACAAAGACAGACACTGACACCCAGTAACACAGACAGACAATTGCACCAAGTAACACAGACACACACTGACACCCAGTAACAAAGACGTACACTGACACCCAGTAACACAGACACACACTTACACCAAGTAACAAAGACAGACACTGACACCCAATAACACAGACACACACTGACACCAAGTAACAAAGACACACACTGACACCCAGTAACAAAGACACACACATACACCAAGTAATAAAGACATACACTGACACCCAGTAAAACAGACACACACTTGCACCAAGTAACAAAGACGGACACTGACACCCAGTAACAAAGACATACACTGACAACCAGTAACAAAGACATACACTGACAACCAGTAACAAAGACATACAGTTACACCCAGTAGCACAGACATACACTGACATCCAGTAACACAGACACACACTTACAGCAAGTAAAAAAGACATACACTGACACCCAGAAACACAGACACACACTTACATCAAGTAACAAAGACATACACTGACACCCAGTAACATAGACACTGACTGACACCAAGTAACAAAGACATGCACTGACACCCAGTAACAAAGACATACACTTACACCCAGTAACACAGACATACACTGACACCCAGTAACACAGACACACACTTACACCAAGTAACAAAGACATACACTGACACCCAGAAACACAGACACACACTTACATCAAGTAACAAAGACGTACACTGACACCCAGTAACATAGACACTCACTGACACCAAGTAACAAAGACATGCACTGACACCCAGTAACAAAGACATACACTGACACCAAGGAACAATGACATACACTGACACCCAGTAACACAGATACACACTGACACCAAGTTACAAAGACATACAGTGACACCCAGTAACAAAGACATACACTGACAGCCAGAAACACAGACACACACTGAAACCCAGTAACACAGACATACAATTACACCAAGTAACAAAGACATACACTGACTCCCAGTAACACAGACATACACTTACACCAAGTAACAAAGACATACACTGACTCCCAGTAAAACAGACATACACTTACACCAAGTAACAAAGACATACACTGACACCCAGTAACAAAGACATACACTGACACCCATTAACACAGACACACACATACACCAAGTAATAAAGACATACACTGACACCCAGTAACACAGACACACACTTGCACCAAGTAACAAAGACGGACACTGACACCCAGTAACACAGACACACACTTACAACAAGTAACAAAGACATACACTGACACCCAGTAACACAGACACACACTTGCACAAAGTAACACAGACATACACTGACACCCAGTATCAAAGACATACACTGAAACCCAGTATCACAGACACACACTTGCACCAAGTAACAAAGACAGACACAGACACCCAGTAACACAGCCATACACTTACACCAAGTAACAAAGACATACACTGACATCCAGTAACACAGACACACACTTACACCAAGTAACAAAGACATACACTGACACCCAGTAACAAAGACATACACTGACAACCAGTAACAAAGACATACAGTTACACCCAGTAGCTCAGACATACACTGACATCCAGTAACACAGACACACACTTACAGCAAGTAAAAAAGACATGCACTGACACCCAGAAACACAGACACACACTTACATCAAGTAACAAAGACATACACTGACACCCAGTAACATAGACACTGACTGACACCAAGTAACAAAGACATGCACTGACACACAGTAACAAAGACATACACTTACACCCAGTAACACAGACATACACTGACACCTAGTAAGAAAGACATGCACTGACACCCAGGAACACAGACATAAACGTACACCAAGTAACAAAGACATACACTGACACCCAGTAACACAGACACACACTTGCACCAAGTAACAAAGACAGACACTGACACCCAGTAACAAAGACATACACTGACAACCAGTGACAAAGACACACACTTGCACCAAGTAGCAAAGACACGCACTGACACCAAGTAACAAAGACATACACTGACAACCAGTAACAAAGACATACACTTACACACAGTAACACAGACATAAACTGACACCCAGTAACCCAGACGCACACTTCCACCAAGTAACAAAGACGCACACTGACACCAAGTAACAAAGACATACACTTACACCCAGTAACACAGACATATACTGACACCAAGTAACAAAGACAGACACTGACACCCAGTAACAAAGACATACACTGACACCCAGTGACACAGACACGCACTTGCACCAAGTAACAAAGACAGACACTGACACCCAGTAACACAGACAGACAATTGCACCAAGTAACACAGACACACACTGACACCCAGTAACAAAGACGTACACTGACACCCAGTAACACAGACACACACTTACACCAAGTAACAAAGACATACACTGACATCCAGTAACACAGACACACACTTACACCAAGTAACAAAGACATACACTGACACCCAGTAACACAGACACAAACTGAAACTAAGTAACAAAGACACGAACTGACACCAAGTAACAAAGACATACACTGACAGCCGGTAACAAAGACATGCACTTACACCCAGGAACACAGACATAAACTGACACCCAGTAACCCAGACGCACACTTCCACCAAGTAACAAAGACACACACTGACACCAAGTAACAAAGACATACACTTACACCCAGTAACATAGACATACACTGACACCCAGTAACAAAGACATACACTGACACCAAGTAACACAGACACACACTTACACCAAGTAACAAATACATTCACTGACATCCAGTAACACAGAAACACAGTGACACCCAGTAACACAGACAACTACTTACACAAAGTAACAAAGACATACACTGACACTCAGTAATAAAGACATACTCTGACACCCAGTAACACAGACACACACTTACAACAAGTAACAAAGACACACACTGACACCCAGTAACATAGACACTCACTGACACCAAGTAACAAAGACATGCACTGACACCCAGTAACAAAGACATACACTTACACCCAGTAACACAGACATACACTGACACCTAGTAAGAAAGACCTGCACTGACACCCAGTAACACAGACACACACGTATACCAAGTAACAAAGACATACACTGACACCCAGTAACACAGACACACAATTGCACCAAGTAACAAAGACAGACACTGACACCCAGTAACAAAGACATACACTGACAACCAGTGACACAGACACACACTTGCACCAAGTAGCAAAGACACGCACTGACACCAAGTAACAAAGACACAGACTGACACCAAGTAGCAAAGACATACTCTGACACCCAGTAACACAGACGCACACTGACACCAAGTAACAAAGACATACACAGACAACCAGTAACAAAGACATGCACTGACACCCAGTAACACAGACAGACAATTGCACCAAGTAACACAGACACACACTGACACCCAGTAACAAAGACGTACACTGACACCCAGTAACACAGACACACACTTACACCAAGTAACAAAGACATACACTGACATCCAGTAACACAGACACACACTTACACCAAGTAACAAAGACATACACTGACACCCAGTAACACAGACACAAACTGACACCAAGTAACAAAGACACGAACTGACACCAAGTAACAAAGACATACACTGACAGCCAGTAACAAAGACATGCACTTACACCCAGGAACACAGACATAAACTGACACCCAGTAACCCAGACGCACACTTCCACCAAGTAACAAAGACACACACTGACACCAAGTAACAAAGACATACACTTACACCCAGTAACATAGACATACACTGACACCCAGTAACACAGACACACACTTACATCAAGTAACAAAGACATACACTGACACACAGTAACATTGACACACACTGACACCAAGTAACAAAGACATGCACTGACACCAAATAACAAAGACATACACTTACACCAAGTAACACAGACATACACTGACACCCAGTAACACAGACACACACTTAGACCAAGTAACAAAGACACACACTGACACCCAGTAACACAGACATACACTGACACCCAGTAACAAAGACATACACTGACACCAAGTAACACAGACACACACTTACACCAAGTAACAAATACATACACTGACATCCAGTAACACAGAAACACAATGACACCCAGTAACACAGACAGCTACTTACACAAAGTAACAAAGACATACACTGACACTCAGTAATAAAGACATACTCTGACACCCAGTAACACAGACACACACTTACAACAAGTAACAAAGACACACACTGACACCCAGTAACATAGACACTCACTGACACCAAGTAACAAAGACATGCACTGACACCCAGTAACAAAGACATACACTTACACCCAGTAACACAGACATACACTGACACCTAGTAAGAAAGACCTGCACTGACACCCAGTAACACAGACACACACGTATACCAAGTAACAAAGACATACACTGACACCCAGTAACACAGACACACACTTGCACCAAGTAACAAAGACAGACACTGACACCCAGTAACAAAGACATACACTGACAACCAGTGACACAGACACACACTTGCACCAAGTAGCAAAGACACGCACTGACACCAAGTAACAAAGACACAGACTGACACCAAGTAACAAAGACATACTCTGACACCCAGTAACACAGACGCACACTGACACCAAGTAACAAAGACATACACAGACAACCAGTAACAAAGACATGCACTGACACCCAGTAACACAGACACACACGTACACCAAGTAACACAGACACACACTGACACCCAGTAACAAAGACATACACTGACACCAAGGAACAAATACATACACTGACACCCAGTAACACAGATACACACTGACACCAAGTTACAAAGACATACAGTGACACCCAGTAACAAAGACATACACTGACAGCCAGAAACACAGACACACACTGAAACCCAGTAACACAGACATACACTTACACCAAGTAACAAAGACATACACTGACTCCCAGTAAAACAGACATACACTTACACCAAGTAACAAAGACATACTCTGACACCCAGTAACACAGACACACACTTACAACAAGTAACAAAGACACACACTGACACCCAGTAACAGAGACACACAGTAACACCAAGTAACAAAGACAGACACTGACACCAAATAACACAGACACACACTGACACCAAGTAACAAAGACACACACTGACACCCAGTAACAAAGACATACACTGACACCCAGTAACACAGACACACTCATACAACAAGTAACACAGACACACACTTGCACCAAGTAACAAAGACGGACACTGACACCCTGTAACACAGACACACGCTTACAACAAGTAACAAAGACATACACTGACACCCAGTAACACAGACACACACTTGCACAAAGTAACACAGACATACACTGACACCCAGTAACAAAGACATACACTGAAACCCAGTATCACAGACACACACTTGCACCAAGTAACAAAGACAGACACAGACACCCAGTAACACAGCCATACACTTACACCAAGTAACAAAGACATACACTGACATCCAGTAACACAGACAAACACTTACACCAAGTAACAAAGACATACACTGACACCCAGTAACAAAGACATACACTGACAACCAGTAACAAAGACATACAGTTACACCCAGTAGCACAGACATACACTGACATCCAGTAACACAGACACACACTTACAGCAAGTAAAAAAGACATACACTGACACCCAGAAACACAGACACACCCTTACATCAAGTAACAAAGACATACACTGACACCCAGTAACATAGACACTGACTGACACCAAGTAACAATGACATGCACTGACACCCAGTAACAAAGACATACACTTACACCCAGTAACACAGACATACACTGACACCTAGTAAGAAAGACATGCACTGACACCCAGGAACACAGACACACACGTACACCAAGTAACAAAGACATACACTGACACCCAGTAACACAGACACACACTTGCACCAAGTAACAAAGACAGACACTGACACCCAGTAACAAAGACATACACTGACAACCAGTGACAAAGACTCACACTTGCACCAAGTAGCAAAGACACGCACTGACACCAAGTAACAAAGACATACACTGACAACCAGTAACAAAGACATACACTTACACCCAGTAACACAGAAATAAACTGACACCCAGTAACCCTGACGCACACTTCCACCAAGTAACAAAGACGCACACTGACACCAAGTAACAAAGACATACACTTACACCCAGTAACACAGACATACACTGACACCAAGTAACAAAGACAGACACTGACACCCAGTAACAAAGACATACACTGACACCCAGTGACACAGACACGCACTTGCACCAAGTAACAAAGACAGACACTGACACCCAGTAACACAGACACACACTTAAACCAAGTAACAAAGACAGACACTGACACCCAGTAACAAAGACAGACAATTGCACCAAGTAACACAGACACACACTGACACCCAGTAACAAAGACATACACTGACACCCAGTAACACAGACACACACTTACACCAAGTAACAAAGACATACACTGACATCCAGTAACACAGACACACACTTACACCAAGTAACAAAGACATACACTGACAACCAGTAACACAGACACACACTGACACCAAGTAGCAAAGACACGAACTGACACCAAGTAACAAAGACATACACTGACAGCCAGTAACAAAGACATGCACTTACACCCAGGAACACAGACTTATACTGACACCCAGTAACCCAGACGCACACTTCCACCAAGTAACAAAGACACACACTGACACCAAGTAACAAAGACATACACTTACACCCAGTAACATAGACATACACTGACACCCAGTAACACAGACACACACTTACATCAAGTAACAAAGACATACACTGACACACAGTAACATTGACACACACTTACACCAAGTAACAAAGACACACACTGACACCCAGTAGCAAAGACATACACTTACACCAAGTAACAAAGACATGCACTGACACCAAATAACAAAGACATACACTTACACGAAGTAACACAGACATACACTGACACCCAGTAACACAGACACACACTTACACCAAGTAACAAAGACACACACTGACACCCAGTAACAAAGACATACACTGACACCCAGTAACAAAGACATACACTGACACCAAGTAACACAGACACACACTTACACCAAGTAACAAATACATACACTGACATCCAGTAACACAGAAACACAATGACACCCAGTAACACAGACAGCTACTTACACCAAGGAACAAAGACATACACTGACACTCAGTAATAAAGACATAATCTGACACCCAGTAACACAGACACACACTTACAACAAGTAACAAAGACACACACTGACACCCAGTAACAGAGACACACTTTTACACCAAGTAACAAAGTCAGACACTGACACCAAGTAACACTGACACACACTGTGACCAAGTAACAAAGACACGCACTGACACCCTGTAACAAAGACATACACTTACACCCAGTAACACAGACATACACTGACACCCAGTAACACTGACACACACTTACACCAAGTAACAAAGACACACACTGACACCCAGTCACAAAGACATACACCTACACCCAGCAACACAGACATACACTGACACCCAGTAACACAGACATGCACTTACACCAAGTAACAAAGCCATACACTGACTCCCAGTAACACAGACATACACTGACACCCAGTAACACAGACATGCACTTACACCAAGTAACAATGCCATACACTGACTCCCAGTAACACAGACACACACTTACACCAAGTAACAAAGACACACACTGACACCAAGTAACAAAGACATACACTTACACCCAGTAACATAGACATACACTGACACCCAGTAACACAGACACACACTTACACCAAGTAACAAAGACACACACTGACACCCAGTAACAAAGACATACACTGACACCCAGTAACAAAGACATACACTGACACCAAGTAACACAGGCACACACTTACACCAAGTAACAAATACATACACTGACATCCAGTAACACAGAAACACAATGACACCCAGTAACACAGACAGCTACTTCCACCAAGGAACAAAGAAATACACTGACACTCAGTAATAAAGGCAGACTCTTACACCAAGTAACAAGGACATACACTGACACCCAGTAACACTGACACACACTTACACCAAGTAACAAAGACACACACTGACACCCAGTCACAAAGACATACACCTACACCCAGCAACACAGACATACACTGACACCCAGTAACACAGACATGCACTTACACCAAGTAACAAAGACATACACTGACTCCCAGTAACACAGACACACACCTACACAAAGTAACAAAGACATACACTGACACCCAGTAACACGGACACACACTGACACCAAGTAACAAAGACATACACTGACACTCAGTAACACAGACGCACACTGACACCAAGTAACAAAGACAGACACAGACAACCACTAACAAAGACATGCACTGACACCCAGTAACACAGACACACACGTGCACCAAGTAACACAGACACACACTGACACCCAGTAACAGAGGCACACAGTAACACCAAGTAACAAAGACATACACTGACTCCCAGTAACACAGACATACACTTACACCAAGTAACAAAGACATACTCTGACACCCAGTAACACAGACACACACTTACAACAAGTAACAAAGACACACACTGACACCCAGTAACAGAGACACACTGTAACACCAAGTAACAAAGACAGACACTGACACCCAGTAACACAGACACACACTGACTCCCAGTAACACAGACATACACTTACACCAAGTAACAAAGACATACACTGACTCCCAGTAACACAGACATACACTTAAACCAAGTCACAAAGACATACTCTGACACCCCGTAACACAGACACACACTTACAACAAGTAACAAAGACACACACTGACACCCAGTAACAGAGACACACAGTAACACCAAGTAACAAAGACAGACACTGACACCCAGTAACACAGACACACACTGACACCAAGTAACAAAGACACACACTGACACCCAGTAACAAAGACATACACTGACACCCAGTAACACAGCCACACACATACACCAAGTAATAAAGACATACACTGACACCCAGTAACACAGACTCACACTTGCACCAAGTAACAAAGACACACACTGACACCCAGTAACACAGACACACACTTACAACAAGTAACAAAGACATACACTGACACCCAGTAACACAGACACACACTTGCACTAAGTAACACAGACATACACTGACACCCAGTAACAAAGACATACACTGAAACCCAGTATCACAGACACACACTTGCACCAAGTAACAAAGACAGACACAGACACCCAGTACACAGCCACACACTTACACCAAGTAACAAAGACATACACTGACATCCAGTAACACAGACACATACTTACACCAAGTAACAAAGACATACACTGACACCCAGTAACACAGACACACAGTAACACCAAGTAACAAAGACAGACACTGACACCCAGTAACACTGACACACACTTACACCAAGTAACAAAGACACACACTGACACCCAGTCACAAAGACATACACCTACACCCAGCAACACAGACATACACTGACACCCAGTAACACAGACATGCACTTACACCAAGTAACAAAGCCATACACTGACTCCCAGTAACACAGACATACACTGACACCCGGTAACACAGACATGCACTTACACCAAGTAACAAAGCCATACACTGACTCCCAGTAACACAGACACACACTTACACCAAGTAACAAAGACACACACTGACACCAAGTAACAAAGACATACACTTACACCCAGTAACATAGACATACACTGACACCCAGTAACACAGACACACACTTACACCAAGTAACAAAGACACACACGGACACCCAGTAACAAAGACATACACTGACACCCAGTAACAAAGACATACACTGACACCAAGTAACACAGGCACACACTTACACCAAGTAACAAATACATACACTGACATCCAGTAACACAGAAACACAATGACACCCAGTAACACAGACAGCTACTTACACCAAGGAACAAAGAAATACACTGACACTCAGTAATAAAGACAGACTCTTACACCAAGTAACAAGGACATACACTGACACCCAGTAACACTGACACACACTTACACCAAGTAACAAAGACACACACTGACACCCAGTCACAAAGACATACACCTACACCCAGCAACACAGACATACACTGACACCCAGTAACACAGACATGCACTTACACCAAGTAACAAAGACATACACTGACTCCCAGTAACACAGACACACACCTACACAAAGTAACAAAGACATACACTGACACCCAGTCACACGGACACACACTGACACCAAGTAACAAAGACATACACTGACACTCAGTAACACAGACGCACACTGACACTAAGTAACAAAGACAGACACAGACAACCACTAACAAAGACATGCACTGACACCCAGTAACACAGACACACACGTGCACCAAGTAACACAGACACACACTGACACCCAGTAACAGAGGCACACAGTAACACCAAGTAACAAAGACATACACTGACTCCCAGTAACACAGACATACACTTACACCAAGTAACAAAGACATACTCTGACACCCAGTAACACAGACACACACTTACAACAAGTAACAAAGACACACACTGACACCCAGTAACAGAGACACACTGTAACACCAAGTAACAAAGACAGACACTGACACCCAGTAACACAGACACACACTGACTCCCAGTAACACAGACATACACTTACACCAAGTAACAAAGACATACACTGACTCCCAGTAACACAGACATACACTTACACCAAGTCACAAAGACATACTCTGACACCCCGTAACACAGACACACACTTACAACAAGTAACAAAGACACACACTGACACCCAGTAACAGAGACACACAGTAACACCAAGTAACAAAGACAGACACTGACACCCAGTAACACAGACACACACTGACACCAAGTAACAAAGACACACACTGACACCCAGTAACAAAGACATACACTGACACCCAGTAACACAGCCACACACATACACCAAGTAATAAAGACATACACTGACACCCAGTAACACAGACTCACACTTGCACCAAGTAACAAAGACACACACTGACACCCAGTAACACAGACACACACTTACAACAAGTAACAAAGACATACACTGACACCCAGTAACACAGATACACACTTGCACTAAGTAACACAGACATACACTGACACCCAGTAACAAAGACATACACTGAAACCCAGTATCACAGACACACACTTGCACCAAGTAACAAAGACAGACACAGACACCCAGTACACAGCCACACACTTACACCAAGTAACAAAGACATACACTGACATCCAGTAACACAGACACATACTTACACCAAGTAACAAAGACATACACTGACACCCAGTAACACAGACACACACTTACACCAAGTAACAAATACATACACTGACACCCAGAAACACAGACACACACTAACATCAAGTAACAAAGACGTACACTGACACCCAGTAACATAGACACTCACTGACACCAAGTAACAAAGACATGCACTGACACCCAGTAACAAAGACATACACTTACACCCAGCAACACAGACATACACTGACACCTAGTAAGAAAGACCTGCACTGACACCCAGTAACACAGACACACACGTATACCAAGTAACAAAGACATGCACTGACACCCAGTAACACAGACACACACTTGCACCAAGTAACAAAGACAGACACTGACACCCAGAAACAAAGACATACACTGACAACCAGTGACACAGACACACACTTGCACCAAGTAGCAAAGACACGCACTGACAGCAAGTAACAAAGACATACACCTACACCCAGCAACACAGACATACACTGACACCCAGGAACACAGACATACACTTACACCAAGTAACAAAGACATACACTGACTCCCAGTAACGCAGACACACTCCTACACAAAGTAACAAATACATACACTGACACCCAGTAACACGGACACACACTTGCACCAAGAAACTAAGACCCACACACATCCAGTAACAAAGACAGACACTGACACCAAGTAACAAAGACATACACTGACACTCAGTAACACAGACGCACACTGACACCAAGTAACAAAGACATACACAGACAACCAGTAGCAAAGACATGCACTGACACCCAGTAACACAGACACACACGTGCACCAAGTAACACAGACACACACTGACACCCAGTAACAGAGGCACACAGTAACACCAAGTAACAAAGACATACACTGACTCCCAGTAACACAGACATACACTTACACCAAGTAACAAAGACATACTCTGACACCCAGTAACACAGACACACACTTGCAACAAGTAACAAAGACACACACTGACACCCAGTAACAGAGACACACTGTAACACCAAGTAACAAGGACAGACACTGACACCCAGTAACACAGACACACACTGACTCCCAGTAACACAGACATACATTTACACCAAGTAACAAAGACATACACTGACACCCAGTAACAAAGACATACACTGACACCCAGTAACACAGCCACACACATACACCAAGTAATAAAGACATACACTGACACCCAGTAACACAGACTCACACTTGCACCAAGTAACAAAGACGGACACTGACACCCAGTAACACAGACACACACTTACAACAAGTAACAAAGACATACACTGACACCTAGTAACACAGACACACACTGACACCCAGTAAGTCAGACACACACTGACACCAAGTAGCAAAGACACGCACTGACACCAAGTAACAAAGACATACACTGACAACCAGTAACAAAGACATACACTTACACCCAGTAACAGAGACATAAACTGACACCCAGTTACCAAGACGCACACTTCCACCAAGTAGCAAAGACATACACTGACACCAAGTAACAAAGACATACACTTAGACCCAGTAACACAGACATACACTGACACCCAGTAACACAGACACACACTTACATCAACTAAGAAAGACATACACTGACACCCAGTAACATAGACACACACTGACACCAAGTAACAAAGACATGCACTGACACCAAATAACAAAGACATACAATTACACGAAGTAACACAGACATATACTGACACCCAGTAACACAGACACACACTTACACCAAGTCACAAAGACACACACTGACACCCAGTAACAAAGACATACACTGACATCCAGTAACAAAGACATACACTGACACCAAGTAACAAAGGCACACACTTGCACCAAGTAACAAAGACAGACACTGACACCCAGTAATAAAGACATACACTGACACCAAGTAACAAAGACATACACAGACACCAAGTAACACAGACATACACTGACACCCAGTAACAAAGACATACACTGACAGCAAGAAATAAAGACATGCACTGACACCCAGTAACACAGACACACACTTGCACCAAGTAACAAAGACGGTCACTGACACCCAGTAACACAGACATACACTTACAACAAGTAACAAAGACATACACTGACACCCAGTAACACAGACACACACTTGCACTAAGTAACACAGACATACACTGACACCCAGTAACAAAGACATACACTGAAACCCAGTATCACAGACACACACTTGCACCAATTAACAAAGACAGACACAGACACCCAGTAACACAGCCACACACTTACACCAAGTAACAAAGACATACACTGACATCCAGTAACACAGACACACAATTACACCAAGTAACAAAGACATACACTGACACCCAGTAACAAAGACATACACTGACAACGACTAACAAAGACATACAGTTACACCCATTAACACAGACATACACTGACACCCAGTAACACAGGCACACACTTACTGCAAGTAACAAAGACATACACTGACACCCAGAAACACAGACACACACTTACATCAAGTAACAAAGACATACACTGACACCCAGTAACATAGACACTGACTGACACCAAGTAACAAAGACATGCACTGACACCCAGTAACAAAGACATACACTTACACCCAGTAACACAGACATACACTGACACCTAGTAAGAAAGACATGCACTGACACCCAGGAACACAGACACACACGTACACCAAGTAACAAAGACATACACTGACACCCAGTAACACAGACACCCTCTTGCACCAAGTAACAAAGACAGACACTGACACCCAGTAACAAAGACTTACACTGACAACCAGTGACAAAGACACACACTTGCACCAAGTAGCAAAGACACGCACTGACACCAAGTAACAAAGACATACACTGACAACCAGTAACAAAGACATACACTTACACCCAGTAACACAGACATAAACTGACACCCAGTAACCCAGACGCACACTTCCACCAAGTAACAAAGACGCACACTGACACCAAGTAACAAAGACATACACTTACACCCAGTAACACAGACATACACTGACACCAAGTAACAAAGACAGACACTGACACCCAGTAACAAAGACATACACTGACACCCAGTGACACAGACACGCACTTGCACCAAGTAACAAAGACAGACACTGACACCCAGTAACACAGACACACACTTAAACCAAGTAACAAAGACAGACACTGACACCCAGTAACACAGACAGACAATTGCACCAAGTAACACAGACACACACTGACACCCAGTAACACAGACACACACTTACACCAAGTAACAAAGACATACACTGACATCCAGTAACACAGACACACACTTACACCAAGTAACAAAGACATACACTGACACCCAGTAACACAGACACACACTGACACCAAGTAGCAAAGACACGAACTGACACCAAGTAACAAAGACATACACTGACAGCCAGTAACAAAGACATGCACTTACACCCAGGAACACAGACATAAACTGACACCCAGTAACCCAGACGCACACTTCCACCAAGTAACAAAGACACACACTGACACCAAGTAACAAAGACATACACTTACACCCAGTAACATAGACATACACTGACACCCAGTAACACAGACACACACTTACATCAAGTAACAAAGACATACACTGACACACAGTAACATTGACACACACTGACACCAAGTAACAAAGACATGCACTGACACCAAATAACAAAGACATACACTTACACCAAGTAACACAGACATACACTGACACCCAGTAACACAGACACACACTTACACCAAGTAACAAAGACACACACTGACACCCAGTAACAAAGACATACACTGACACCCAGTAACAAAGACATACACTGACACCAAGTAACACAGACACACACTTACACCAAGTAACAAATACATTCACTGACATCCAGTAACACAGAAACACAATGACACCCAGTAACACAGACAGCTACTTACACAAAGTAACAAAGACATACACTGACACTCAGTAATAAAGACATACTCTGACACCCAGTAACACAGACACACACTTACAACAAGTAACAAAGACACACACTGACACCCAGTAACAGAGACACACTTTTACACCAAGTAACAAAGTCAGACACTGACACCAAGTAACACAGGCACACACTGTGACCAAGTAACAAAGACACGCACTGACACCCTGTAACAAAGACATACAGTTACACCCAGTAACACAGACATACACTGACACCCAGTAACACAGACATACACTTCCACCAAGTAACAAGGACATACACTGACACCCAGTAACACTGACACACACTTACACCAAGTAACAAAGACACACACTGACACCCAGTCACAAAGACATACACCTACACCCAGCAACACAGACATACACTGACACCCAGTAACACAGACATACACTTACACCAAGTAACAAGGACATACACTGACTCCCAGTAACACAGACACACACCTACACAAAGTAACAAAGACATACACTGACACCGAGTCACACGGACACACACTGACACCAAGTAACAAAGACATACACTGACACTCAGTAAAACAGACACACACTTACAACAAGTAACAAAGACATACACTGACACCCAGTAACACAGACACACACTGACACCCAGTAAGACAGACACACACTGACACCCAGTAACACAGACACACACTAACACCCAGTATGACAGACACACACTGACACCAAGTAGCAAAGACACGCACTGACACCAAGTAACAAAGACATACACTTAGACCCAGTAACACAGACATACACTGACACCCAGTAACATAGACACACACTGACACCAAGTAACAAAGACATGCACTGACACCAAATAACAAAGACATACACTTACACGAAGTAACACAGACATACACTGACACCCAGTAACACAGACACACACTTACACCAAGTAACAAAGACACACACTGACACCCAGTAACAAAGACATACACTGACACCCAGTAACAAAGACATACACTGACACCAAGTAACAAAGGCACACACTTGCACCAAGTAACAAAGACAGACACTGACACCCAGTAATAAAGACATACACTGACACCAAGTAACAATGACATACACAGACACCAAGTAACACAGACATACACTGACAACCAGTAACAAAGACATACACTTACACCCAGTAACACAGACATAAACTGACACCCAGTAACCCAGACGCACACTTCCACCAAGTAACAAAGACGCACACTGACACCAAGTAACAAAGACATACACAGACACCAAGTAACACAGACATACACTGACAACCAGTAACAAAGACATACACTTACACCCAGTAACACAGACATACACTTACACCCAGTAACACAGACATACACTGACACCAAGTAACAAAGACAGACACTGACACCCAGTAACAAAGACATACACTGACACCCAGTGACACAGACACGCACTTGCACCAAGTAACAAAGACAGACACTGACACCCAGTAACACAGACACACACTTAAACCAAGTAACAAAGACAGACACTGACACCCAGTAACACAGACAGACAATTGCACCAAGTAACACAGACACACACTGACACCCAGTAACACAGACACACACTTACACCAAGTAACAAAGACATGCACTGACATCCAGTAACACAGACACACACTTACACCAAGTAACAAAGACATACACTGACACCCAGTAACACAGACACACACTGACACCAAGTAGCAAAGACACGAACTGACACCAAGTAACAAAGACATACACTGACAGCCAGTAACAAAGACATGCACTTACACCCAGGAACACAGACATAAACTGACACCCAGTAACCCAGACGCACACTTCCACCAAGTAATAAAGACACACACTGACACCAAGTAACAAAGACATACACTTACACCCAGTAACATAGACATACACTGACACCCAGTAACACAGACACACACATACATCAAGTAACAAAGACATACACTGACACACAGTAACATTGACACACACTGACACCAAGTAACAAAGACATGCACTGACACCAAATAACAAAGACATACACTTACACCAAGTAACACAGACATACACTGACACCCAGTAACACAGACACACACTTACACCAAGTAACAAAGACACACACTGACACCCAGTAACAAAGACATACACTGACACCCAGTAACAAAGACATACACTGACACCAAGTAACACAGACACACACTTACACCAAGTAACAAATACGTTCACTGACATCCAGTAACACAGAAACACAATGACACCCAGTAACACAGACAGCTACTTACACAAAGTAACAAAGACATACACTGACACTCAGTAATAAAGACATACTCTGACACCCAGTAACACAGACACACACTTACAACAAGTAACAAAGACACACACTGACACCCAGTAACAGAGACACACTTTTACACCAAGTAACAAAGTCAGACACTGACACCAAGTAACACAGGCACACACTGTGACCAAGTAACAAAGACACGCACTGACACCCAGTAACAAAGACATACACTTACACCCAGTAACACAGACATACACTGACACCCAGTAACACAGACATACACTTACACCAAGTAACAAGGACATACACTGACACCCAGTAACACTGACACACACTTACACCAAGTAACAAAGACACACACTGACACCCAGTCACAAAGACATACACCTACACCCAGCAACACAGGCATACACTGACTCCCAGTAACACAGACACACACCTACACAAAGTAACAAAGACATACACTGACACCCAGTCACACGGACACACACTGACACCAAGTAACAAAGACATACACTGACACTCAGTAAAACAGACACACACTTACAACAAGTAACAAAGACATACACTGACACCCAGTAACACAGACACACACTGACACCCAGTAAGACAGACACACACTGACACCCAGTAACACAGACACACACTGACACCCAGTAAGACAGACACACACTGACACCAAGTAGCAAAGACACGCACTGACACCAAGTAACAAAGACATACACTTAGACCCAGTAACACAGACATACACTGACACCCAGTAACACAGACACACACTTACATCAACTAAGAAAGACATACACTGACACCCAGTAACATAGACACACACTGACACCAAGTAACAAAGACATGCACTGACACCAAATAACAAAGACATACAATTACACGAAGTAACACAGACATACACTGACACCCAGTAACACAGACACACACTTACACCAAGTAACAAAGACACACACTGACACCCTGTAACAAAGACATACACTGACACCCAGTAACAAAGACATACACTGACACCAAGTAACAAAGGCACACACTTGCACAAAGTAACAAAGACAGACACTGACACCCAGTAATCAAGACATACACTGACACCAAGTAACAAAGACATACACAGACACCAAGTAACACAGACATACACTGACACCCAGTAACAAAGACATACACTGACAGCAAGTAATAAAGACATGCACTGACACCCAGTAACACAGACACACACTTGCACCAAGTAACAAAGACGGACACTGACACCCAGTAACACAGACATACACTTACAACAAGTAACAAAGACATACACTGACACCCAGTAACAGAGACACACTTTTACACCAAGTAACAAAGTCAGACACTGACACCAAGTAACACAGGCACACACTGTTACCAAGTAACAAAGACACGCACTGACACCCTGTAACAAAGACATACACTTACACCCAGTAACACTGACATACACTGACACCCAGTAACACAGACATACACTTACACCAAGTAACAAGGACATACACTGACACCCAGTAACACTGACACACACTTACACCAAGTAACAAAGACACACACTGACACCCAGTCACAAAGACATACACCTACACCCAGCAACACAGTCATACACTGACACCCAGTAACACAGACATACACTTACACCAAGTAACAAGGACAGACACTGACTCCCAGTAACACAGACACACACCTACACAAAGTAACAAAGGCATACACTGACACCCAGTCACACGGACACACACTGACACCAAGTAACAAAGACATACACTGACACTCATTAAAACAGACACACACTTACAACAAGTAACAAAGACATACACTGACACCCAGTAACACAGACACACACTTACACCCAGTAAGACAGACACACACTGACACCCAGTAACACAGACACACACTGACACCCAGTAAGACAGACACACACTGACACCAAGTAGCAAAGACACGCACTGACACCAAGTAACAAAGACATACACTTAGACCCAGTAACACAGACATACACTGACACCCAGTAACACAGACACACACTTACATCAACTAAGAAAGACATACACTGACACCCAGTAACATAGACACACACTGACACCAAGTAACAAAGACATGCACTGACACCAAATAACAAAGACATACACTTACACGAAGTAACACAGACATACACTGACACCCAGTAACACAGACACATACTTACACCAAGTAACAAAGACACACACTGACACCCAGTAACAAAGACATACACTGACACCCAGTAACAAAGACATACACTGACACCAAGTAACAAAGGCACACACTTGCACAAAGTAACAAAGACAGACACTGACACCCAGTAATCAAGACATACACTGACACCAAGTAACAAAGACATACACAGAAACCAAGTAACACAGACATACACTGACACCCAGTAACAAAGACATACACTGACAGCAAGTAATAAAGACATGCACTGACACCCAGTAACACAGACACACACTTGCACCAAGTAACAAAGACGGACACTGACACCCAGTAACACAGACATACACTTACAACAACTAACAAAGACATACACTGACACCCAGTAACAGAGACACACACATGCACTAAGTAACACAGACATACACTGACACCCAGTAACAAAGACATACACTGAAACCCAGTATCACAGACACACACTTGCACCAATTAACAAAGACAGACACAGACACCCAGTAACACAGACACATACTTACAGCAAGTAACAAAGACATACACTGACACCCAGAAACACAGACACACACTTAGATCAAGTAACAAAGACATACACTGACACCCAGTAACATAAACACTCACTGACACCAAGTAACAAAGACATGCACTGACTCCGAGTAACAAAGACATACACTTACACCCAGTAACACAGACATACACTGACACCTAGTAAGAAAGACATGCACTGACACCCAGTAACACAGACACACACATACACCAAGTAACAAAGACATACACTGACACCCAGTAACACAGACACACACTTGCACCAAGTAACAAAGACAGACACTGACACCCAGTCACAAAGACATACACTGACATCCAGTAACACAGACACACACTTACACCAAGTAACAAAGACATGCACTGACACCCAGTAACACAGACACACACTGACACCAAGTAGCAAAGACACGCACTGACACCAAGTAACAAAGAGATACACTGACAACCAGTAACAAAGGCATACACTTACACCCAGTAACACAGACATAAACTGACACCCAGTAACCCAGACGCACACTTCCACCAAGTAAAAAAGACACACACTGACACCAAGTAACAAAGACATACACTTACACCCAGTAACACAGACATACACTTACACCAAGTAACAAGGACATACACTGACTCCCAGTAACACAGACACACACCTACACAAAGTACCAAAGACATACACTGACACCCAGTCACACGGACACACACTGACACCAAGTAGCAAAGACATACACTGACACTCAGTAAAACAGACACACACTTACAACAAGTAACAAAGACATACACTGACACCCAGTAACACAGACACACACTGACACCCAGTAAGACAGACACACACTGACACCAAGTAACACAGACACACACTGACACCCAGTAAGACAGACACACACTGACACCAAGTAGCAAAGACACACACTGACACCAAGTAACAAAGACATACACTTAGACCCAGTAACACAGACATACACTGACACCCAGTAACACAGACACACACTTACATCAACTAAGAAAGACATACACTGACACCCAGTAACATAGACACACACTGACACCAAGTAACAAAGACATGCACTGACACCAAATAACAAAGACATACACTTACACGAAGTAACACAGACATACACTGACACCCAGTAACACAGACACACACTTACACCAAGTAACAAAGACACACACTGACACCCAGTAACAAAGACATACACTGACACCCAGTAACAAAGACATACACTGACACCAAGTAACAAAGGCACACACTTGCACCAAGTAACAAAGACAGACACTGACACCCAGTAATAAAGACATACACTGACACCAAGTAACAAAGACATACACAGACACCAAGTAACACAGACATACACTGACACCCAGCAACAAAGACATACACTGACAGCAAGTAATAAAGACATGCACTGACACCCAGTAACACAGACACACACTTGCACCAAGTAACAAAGACGGACACTGACACCCAGTAACACAGACATACACTTACAACAAGTAACAAAGACATACACTGACACCCAGTAACACAGACACACACATGCACTAAGTAACACAGACATACACTGACACCCAGTAACAAAGACATACACTGAAACCCAGTATCACCGACACACACTTGCACCAATTAACAAAGACAGACACAGACACCCAGTAACACAGCCACACACTTACACCAAGTAACAAAGACATACACTGACATCCAGTAACACAGACACACACTTACACCAAGTAACAAAGACATACACTGACACCCAGTAACAAAGACATACACTGACAACGACTAACAAAGACATACAGTTACACCCATTAACACAGACATACACTGACACCCAGTAACACAGACACACACTTACAGCAAGTAACAAAGACATACACTGACACCCAGAAACACAGACACACAATTACATCAAGTAACAAAGACATACACTGACACCCAGTAACATAAACACTCACTGACACCAAGTAACAAAGACATGCACTGACACCCAGTAACAAAGACATACACTTACACCCAGTAACACAGACATACACTGACACTTAGTAAGAAAGACATGCACTGACACCCAGTAACACAGACACACACATACACCAAGTAACAAAGACATACACTGACACCCAGTAACACAGACACACACTTGCACCAAGTAGCAAAGACACGCACTGACACCAAGTAACAATGAGATACACTGACAACCAGTAACAAAGGCATACACTTCCACCAACTAACACAGACATAAACTGACACCCAGTAACCCAGACGCACACGTCCTCCAAGTAAAAAAGACACACACTGACACCAAGTAACAAAGACATAAACTTACACCCAGTAACACAGACATACACTGACACCAAGTAACAAAGGCAGACACTGACACCCAGTAACAAAGACATACACTGACACCCAGTGACACAGACACGCACTTGCACCAAGTAACAAACACAGACACTGACACCCAGTAACACAGACACTCACTTAAACCAAGTAACAAAGACATACACTGACACCCAGTAACACAGACACACAATTGCACCAAGTAACACAGACACACACTGACACCCAGTAACAAAGACATACACTGACACCCAGTAACACAGCCACACACTTGCAACAAGTAACAAAGACAGACACTGACACCCAGTAACACAGACACACACTTACACCAAGTAACAAAGACATACACTGACACCCAGTAACACAGACACACACTGACACCAAGTAGCAAAGACACGAACTGACACCAAGTAACAAAGACATACACTGACAACCAGTACCAAAGAAATGCACTTACACCCAGTAACACAGACATAAACTGACACCCAGTAACACAGACGCACACTTCCACCAAGTAACAAAGACACACACTGACACCAAGTAACAAAGACATACACTTACACCCAGTAACACAGACATACACTGACACCCAGTAACACAGACACACACTTACATCAAGTTACAAAGACATACACTGACACCCAGTAACATAGACACACACTGACACCAAGTAACAAAGACATGCACTGACACCAAATAACAAAGACATACACTTACACCCAGTAACACAGACACACACTTACAACTAGTAACAAAGACACACACTGACACCCAGTAACAAAGACATACACTGACACCCAGTAACAAAGACATACACTGACACCAAGTAACAAAGGCACACACTTACACCAAGTAACAAAGACATGCACTGACACCAAGTAACAAAGACATACACTGACAGAGAGTAACAAAGACACACACTGACATCCAGTAACACAGACACACACTGACACCCAGTAACACAGACACACACTGACACCAAGTAACAAGGACATACACTGACACCCAGTAACAAAGACATACACTTACACCCAGTAACACATACATACACTGACACACAGTAACACAGACATACACTCACACCAAGTAACAAGGACATACACTGACACCCAGTAACACTGACACACACTTACACCAAGTAACAAAGACACACACTGACACCCAGTCACAAAGACATACACTTTCAGCCAGCAACACAGACATACACTGACACCCAGTAACACAGACATACACTTACACCAAGTAACAAAGACATACACTGACTCCCAGTAACACAGACACACACTTACACAAAGTAACAAAGACATACATTGAAACCCAGTAACACGGACACACACTTGCACCAAGAAACTAAGACCCACACACACCCAGTAACAAAGACAGACACTGACACCAAGTAACAAAGACACAGACTGACACCAAATAACAAAGACATACACTGACACCCAGTAACACAGACGCACACTGACACCAAGTAACAAAGACATACACAGACAACCAGTAACAAAGACATGCACTGACACCCAGTAACACAGACACACACGTACACCAAGTAACACAGACACACACTGACAGCCAGCAACAAAGACATACACTGACACCAAGTAACAAAGACATACAGTGACACCCAGTAACAAAGACATACACTGACAGCCAGAAACACAGACACACACTGAAACCCAGTAACGCAGACATACACTTACACCAAGTAACAAAGACATACACTGACTCCCAGTAACACAGACACACACTTACACCAAGTAACAAAGACATACACTGACACTCAGTAATAAAGACATACTCTGACACCCAGTAACACAGACATACACTTACAACAAGTAACAAAGACACACACTGACGCCCAGTAACAGAGACACACAGTAACACCAAGTAACAAAGACAGACACTGACACCCAGTAACACAGACAAACACTGACACCAAGTAAAAAAGACGCACACTGACACCCAGTAACAAAGACATACACTGACACCCAGTAACACAGACACACACATACACCAAGTAATAAAGACAGACACTGACACCTAGTAACACAGACACACATTTGCACCAAGTAACAAAGACGGACACTGACACCCAGTAACACAGACACACACTTACAACAAGTAACAAAGACATACACTGACACCCAGTAACACAGACACACACTTGCACTAAGTAACACAGACATACACTGACACCCAGTAACAAAGACATACACTGAAACCCAGTATCACAGACACACACTTGCACCAAGTAACAAAGACAGACACAGACACCCAGTAACACAGCCACACACTTACACCAAGTAACAAAGACATACACTGACATCCAGTAACACAGACACACACTTACACCAAGTAACAAAGAAATACACTGACACCCAGTAACAAAGACAGACACTGACAACCAGTAACAAAGACATACAGTTACACCCAGTAACACAGACATACACTGACACCCAGTAACACAGACACACACTTACACCAAGTAACAAAGACATACACTGACACCCAGTAACAAAGACACTCACTGACACCAAGTAACAAAGACATACACTTACACCCAGTAACACAGACATACACTGACACCTAGTACGAAAGACATGCACTGACACCCAGTAACACAGACACACACTGACACCAAGTAACAAAGACATACACTGACACCCAGTAACACAGACACACACTTGCACCAAGTAACAAAGACAGACACTGACACCCAGTAACAAAGACATACACTGACAACCAGTGACAAGACAAACACTTGCACCAAGAAGCAAAGACACGTCGCACTGACACCAAGTAACAAAGACATACACTGACAACCAGTAACAAAGACATACACTTACACCCAGTAACACAGAAATAAACTGACACCCAGTAACCCAGACGCACACTTCCACCAAGTAACAAAGACCCACACTGACACCAAGTAACAAAGACATACACTTACACCCAGTAACACAGACATACACTGACACCAAGTAACAAAGACAGACACTGACGCCCAGTAACAAAGACATACACTGACACCCAGTGACACAGACACACACTGACACCAAGTATCAAAGACAGACACTGGCACCCAGTAACACAGACACACACTTAAACCAAGTAACAAAGACATACACTGACACCCAGTAACACAGACACACAATTGCACCAAGTAACACAGACATACACTGACACCAGTAACAAAGACATACACTGACACCCAGTAACACAGACACACACTTGCAACAAGTCACACAGACAGACACTGACACCCAGTAACACAGACACACACTTACACCAAGAAACAAAGACATACACTGACATCCAGTAACACAGACACACACTTACACCAAGTAACAAAGACATACACTGACACCCAGTAACACAGACACACACTGACACCAAGTAGCAAAGACACGCACTGACACCAAGTAACAAAGACATACACTGACAACCAGTAACAAAAACATACACTTACACCCAGTAACACAGACATAAACTGACACCCATTAACCCAGACGCACACTTCCACCAAGTAACAAAGACACACACTGACACCAAGTAACAAAGACATACACTTTCACCCAGTAACACAGACATACACTGGACACCCAGTAACACAGACACACACTTACATCAAGTAACAAAGACATACACTGATACCCAGTAACATAGACACACACTGACACCAAGTAACAAAGACATGCTCTGACACCAAGTAACAAAGACATACACTGACACCAAGTAACAAAGACATACACTGACACACAGTAACAAAGACATACACTGACACCCAGTAACACAGACACACAATTGCACCAAGTAACACAGACACACACTGACACCCAGTAACAAAGACATACACTGACACCCAGTAACACAGCCACACACTTGCAACAAGTAACAAAGACAGACACTGACACCCAGTAACACAGACACACACTTACACCAAGTAACAAAGACATACACTGACACCCAGTAACACAGACACACACTGACACCAAGTAGCAAAGACACGCACTGACACCAAGTAACAAAGACATACACTGACAACCAGTAACAAAGAAATGCACTTACACCCAGTAACACAGACATAAACTGACACCCAGTAACACAGACGCACACTTCCACCAAGTAACAAAGACACACAGTGACACCAAGTAACAAAGACATACACTTACACCCAGTAACACAGACATACTCTGACACCCAGTAACACAGACACACACTTACAACAAGTAACAAAGAGACACACTGACGCCCAGTAACAGAGACACACAGTAACACCAAGTAACAAAGACAGACACTTCCACCAAGTAACAAAGACACACACTGACACCAAGTAACAAAGACATACACTTACACTCAGTAACACAGACATACACTGACACCAATTAACAAAGACAGACACTGACACCCAGTAACACAGACACACACTTAAACCAAGTAACAAAGACATACACTGACACCCAGTAACACAGATACACAATTGCACCAAGTAACACAGACATACACTGACACCAGTAACAAAGACATACACTGACACCCAGTAACACAGACACACACTTGCAACAAGTAACACAGACAGACATTGACACCCAGTAACACAGACACACACTTACACCAAGTAACAAAGACATACACTGACATCCAGTAACACAGACACACACTTACACCAAGTAACAAAGACATACACTGACACCCAGTAACACAGACACACACTGACACCAAGTAGCAAAGACACGCACTGACACCAAGTAACAAAGACATACACTGACAACCAGTAACAAAGACATACACTTACACCCAGTAACACAGACATAAACTGACACCCAGTAACCCAGACGCACACTTCCACCAAGTAACAAAGACACACACTGACACCAAGTAACAAAGACATACACTTTCACCCAGTAACACAGACATACACTGACACCCAGTAACACAGACACACACTTACATCAAGTAACAAAGACATACACTGATACACAGTAACATAGACACACACTGACACCAAGTAACAAAGACATGCTCTGACACCAAGTAACAAAGACATACACTGACACCAAGTAACAAAGACATACACTGACACACAGTAACAAAGACACACACTGACACCCAGTAACACAGACACACACTGACACCCAGTAACAAAGACACACACTTGCAACAAGTAACACAGACAGACACTGACACCCAGTAACACAGACACACACTTACACCAAGTAACAAAGACATACACTGACATCCAGGAACACAGACACACACTGACACCCAGTAACAAAGACATACACTGACACCCAGTAACACAGCCACACACTTGCAACAAGTAACAAAGACAGACACTGACACCCAGTAACACAGACACACACTTACATCAAGTAACAAAGACATACACTGATACCCAGTAACATAGACACACACTGACACCAAGTAACAAAGACATGCTCTGACACCAAGTAACAAAGACATACACTGACACCAAGTAACAAAGACATACACTGACACACAGTAACAAAGACATACACTGACACCCAGTAACACAGACACACAATTGCACCAAGTAACACAGACACACACTGACACCCAGTAACAAAGACATACACTGACACCCAGTAACACAGCCACACACTTGCAACAAGTAACAAAGACAGACACTGACACCCAGTAACACAGACACACACTTACACCAAGTAACAAAGACATACACTGACACCCAGTAACACAGACACACACTGACACCAAGTAGCAAAGACACGCACTGACACCAAGTAACAAAGACATACACTGACAACCAGTAACAAAGAAATGCACTTACACCCAGTAACACAGACATAAACTGACACCCAGTAACACAGACGCACACTTCCACCAAGTAACAAAGACACACACTGACACCAAGTAACAAAGACATACACTTACACCCAGTAACACAGACATACTCTGACACCCAGTAACACAGACACACACTTACAACAAGTAACAAAGACACACACTGACGCCCAGTAACAGAGACACACAGTAACACCAAGTAACAAAGACAGACACTTCCACCAAGTAACAAAGACACACACTGACACCAAGTAACAAAGACATACACTTACACTCAGTAACACAGACATACACTGACACCAATTAACAAAGACAGACACTGACACCCAGTAACACAGACACACACTTAAACCAAGTAACAAAGACATACACTGACACCCAGTAACACAGATACACAATTGCACCAAGTAACACAGACATACACTGACACCAGTAACAAAGACATACACTGACACCCAGTAACACAGACACACACTTGCAACAAGTAACACAGACAGACATTGACACCCAGTAACACAGACACACACTTACACCAAGTAACAAAGACATACACTGACATCCAGTAACACAGACACACACTTACACCAAGTAACAAAGACATACACTGACACCCAGTAACACAGACACACACTGACACCAAGTAGCAAAGACACGCACTGACACCAAGTAACAAAGACATACACTGACAACCAGTAACAAAGACATACACTTACACCCAGTAACACAGACATAAACTGACACCCAGTAACCCAGACGCACACTTCCACCAAGTAACAAAGACACACACTGACACCAAGTAACAAAGACATACACTTTCACCCAGTAACACAGACATACACTGACACCCAGTAACACAGACACACACTTACATCAAGTAACAAAGACATACACTGATACACAGTAACATAGACACACACTGACACCAAGTAACAAAGACATGCTCTGACACCAAGTAACAAAGACATACACTGACACCAAGTAACAAAGACATACACTGACACACAGTAACAAAGACACACACTGACACCCAGTAACACAGACACACACTGACACCCAGTAACAAAGACACACACTTGCAACAAGTAACACAGACAGACACTGACACCCAGTAACACAGACACACACTTACACCAAGTAACAAAGACATACACTGACATCCAGGAACACAGACACACACTGACACCCAGTAACAAAGACATACACTGACACCCAGTAACACAGCCACACACTTGCAACAAGTAACAAAGACAGACACTGACACCCAGTAACACAGACACACACTTACACCAAGTAACAAAGACATACACTGACACCCAGTAACACAGACACACACTGACACCAAGTAGCAAAGACACGCACTGACACCAAGTAACAAAGACATACACTGACAACCAGTAACAAAGAAATGCACTTACACCCAGTAACACAGACATAAACTGACACCCAGTAACACAGACTCACACTTCCACCAAGTAACAAAGACACACACTGACACCAAGTAACAAAGACATACACTTACACCCAGTAACACAGACATACTCTGACACCCAGTAACACAGACACACACTTACAACAAGTAACAAAGACACACACTGACGCCCAGTAACAGAGACACACAGTAACACCAAGTAACAAAGACAGACACTTCCACCAAGTAACAAAGACACACACTGACACCAAGTAACAAAGACATACACTTACACTCAGTAACACAGACATACACTGACACCAAGTAACAAAGACAGACACTGACACCCAGTAACAAAGACATACACTGACACCCAGTGACACAGACACACACTGACACCAAGTAACAAAGACAGACACTGACACCCAGTAACACAGACACACACTTAAACCAAGTAACAAAGACATACACTGACACCCAGTAACACAGACACACAATTGCACCAAGTAACACAGACATACACTGACACCAGTAACAAAGACATACACTGACACCCAGTAACACAGACACACACTTGCAACAAGTAACACAGACAGACATTGACACCCAGTAACACAGACACACACTTACACCAAGTAACAAAGACATACACTGACATCCAGTAACACAGACACACACTTACACCAAGTAACAAAGACAGACACAGACACCCAGTAACACAGCCACACACTTACACCAAGTAACAAAGACATACACTGACATCCAGTAACACAGACACACACTTACACCAAGTAACAAAGAAATACACTGACATCCAGTAACAAAGACAGACACTGACAACCAGTAACAAAGACATACAGTTACACCCAGTAACACAGACATACACTGACACCCAGTAACACAGACACACACTTACACCAAGTAACAAAGACATACACTGACACCCAGTAACAAAGACACTCACTGACACCAAGTAACAAAGACATACACTTACACCCAGTAACACAGACATACACTGACACCTAGTACGAAAGACATGCACTGACACCCAGTAACACAGACACACACTGACACCAAGTAACAAAGACATACACTGACACCCAGTAACACAGACACACACTTGCACCAAGTAACAAAGACAGACACTGACACCCAGTAACAAAGACATACACTGACAACCAGTGACAAGACAAACACTTGCACCAAGAAGCAAAGACACGTCGCACTGACACCAAGTAACAAAGACATACACTGACAACCAGTAACAAAGACATACACTTACACCCAGTAACACAGAAATAAACTGACACCCAGTAACCCAGACGCACACTTCCACCAAGTAACAAAGACCCACACTGACACCAAGTAACAAAGACATACACTTACACCCAGTAACACAGACATACACTGACACCAAGTAACAAAGACAGACACTGACGCCCAGTAACAAAGACATACACTGACACCCAGTGACACAGACACACACTGACACCAAGTATCAAAGACAGACACTGGCACCCAGTAACACAGACACACACTTAAACCAAGTAACAAAGACATACACTGACACCCAGTAACACAGACACACAATTGCACCAAGTAACACAGACATACACTGACACCAGTAACAAAGACATACACTGACACCCAGTAACACAGACACACACTTGCAACAAGTAACACAGACAGACACTGACACCCAGTAACACAGACACACACTTACACCAAGAAACAAAGACATACACTGACATCCAGTAACACAGACACACACTTACACCAAGTAACAAAGACATACACTGACACCCAGTAACACAGACACACACTGACACCAAGTAGCAAAGACACGCACTGACACCAAGTAACAAAGACATACACTGACAACCAGTAACAAAAACATACACTTACACCCAGTAACACAGACATAAACTGACACCCATTAACCCAGACGCACACTTCCACCAAGTAACAAAGACACACACTGACACCAAGTAACAAAGACATACACTTACACTCAGTAACACAGACATACACTGACACCAAGTAACAAAGACAGACACTGACACCCAGTAACAAAGACATACACTGACACCCAGTGACACAGACACACACTGACACCAAGTAACAAAGACAGACACTGACACCCAGTAACACAGACACACACTTAAACCAAGTAACAAAGACATACACTGACACCCAGTAACACAGACACACAATTGCACCAAGTAACACAGACATACACTGACACCAGTAACAAAGACATACACTGACACCCAGTAACACAGACACACACTTGCAACAAGTAACACAGACAGACATTGACACCCAGTAACACAGACACACACTTACACCAAGTAACAAAGACATACACTGACATCCAGTAACACAGACACACACTTACACCAAGTAACAAAGACAGACACAGACACCCAGTAACACAGCCACACACTTACACCAAGTAACAAAGACATACACTGACATCCAGTAACACAGACACACACTTACACCAAGTAACAAAGAAATACACTGACATCCAGTAACAAAGACAGACACTGACAACCAGTAACAAAGACATACAGTTACACCCAGTAACACAGACATACACTGACACCCAGTAACACAGACACACACTTACACCAAGTAACAAAGACATACACTGACACCCAGTAACAAAGACACTCACTGACACCAAGTAACAAAGACATACACTTACACCCAGTAACACAGACATACACTGACACCTAGTACGAAAGACATGCACTGACACCCAGTAACACAGACACACACTGACACCAAGTAACAAAGACATACACTGACACCCAGTAACACAGACACACACTTGCACCAAGTAACAAAGACAGACACTGACACCCAGTAACAAAGACATACACTGACAACCAGTGACAAGACAAACACTTGCACCAAGAAGCAAAGACACGTCGCACTGACACCAAGTAACAAAGACATACACTGACAACCAGTAACAAAGACATACACTTACACCCAGTAACACAGAAATAAACTGACACCCAGTAACCCAGACGCACACTTCCACCAAGTAACAAAGACCCACACTGACACCAAGTAACAAAGACATACACTTACACCCAGTAACACAGACATACACTGACACCAAGTAACAAAGACAGACACTGACGCCCAGTAACAAAGACATACACTGACACCCAGTGACACAGACACACACTGACACCAAGTATCAAAGACAGACACTGGCACCCAGTAACACAGACACACACTTAAACCAAGTAACAAAGACATACACTGACACCCAGTAACACAGACACACAATTGCACCAAGTAACACAGACATACACTGACACCAGTAACAAAGACATACACTGACACCCAGTAACACAGACACACACTTGCAACAAGTAACACAGACAGACACTGACACCCAGTAACACAGACACACACTTACACCAAGAAACAAAGACATACACTGACATCCAGTAACACAGACACACACTTACACCAAGTAACAAAGACATACACTGACACCCAGTAACACAGACACACACTGACACCAAGTAGCAAAGACACGCACTGACACCAAGTAACAAAGACATACACTGACAACCAGTAACAAAAACATACACTTACACCCAGTAACACAGACATAAACTGACACCCATTAACCCAGACGCACACTTCCACCAAGTAACAAAGACACACACTGACACCAAGTAACAAAGACATACACTTTCACCCAGTAACACAGACATACACTGACACCCAGTAACACAGACACACACTTACATCAAGTAACAAGGACATACACTGATACCCAGTAACATAGACACACACTGACACCAAGTAACAAAGACATGCTCTGACACCAAGTAACAAAGACATACACTGACACCAAGTAACAAAGACATACACTGACACACAGTAACAAAGACATACACTGACACCCAGTAACACAGACACACAATTGCACCAAGTAACACAGACACACACTGACACCCAGTAACAAAGACATACACTGACACCCAGTAACACAGCCACACACTTGCAACAAGTAACAAAGACAGACACTGACACCCAGTAACACAGACACACACTTACACCAAGTAACAAAGACATACACTGACACCCAGTAACACAGACACACACTGACACCAAGTAGCAAAGACACGCACTGACACCAAGTAACAAAGACATACACTGACAACCAGTAACAAAGAAATGCACTTACACCCAGTAACACAGACATAAACTGACACCCAGTAACACAGACGCACACTTCCACCAAGTAACAAAGACACACACTGACACCAAGTAACAAAGACATACACTTACACCCAGTAACACAGACATACTCTGACACCCAGTAACACAGACACACACTTACAACAGGTAACAAAGACACACACTGACGCCCAGTAACAGAGACACACAGTAACACCAAGTAACAAAGACAGACACTTCCACCAAGTAACAAAGACACACACTGACACCAAGTAACAAAGACATACACTTACACTCAGTAACACAGACATACACTGACACCAAGTAACAAAGACAGACACTGACACCCAGTAACAAAGACATACACTGACACCCAGTGACACAGACACACACTGACACCAAGTAACAAAGACAGACACTGACACCCAGTAACACAGACACACACTTAAACCAAGTAACAAAGACATACACTGACACCCAGTAACACAGACACACAATTGCACCAAGTAACACAGACATACACTGACACCAGTAACAAAGACATACACTGACACCCAGTAACACAGACACACACTTGCAACAAGTAACACAGACAGACATTGACACCCAGTAACACAGACACACACTTACACCAAGTAACAAAGACATACACTGACATCCAGTAACACAGACACACACTTACACCAAGTAACAAAGACAGACACAGACACCCAGTAACACAGCCACACACTTACACCAAGTAACAAAGACATACACTGACATCCAGTAACACAGACACACACTTACACCAAGTAACAAAGAAATACACTGACACCCAGTAACAAAGACAGACACTGACAACCAGTAACAAAGACATACAGTTACACCCAGTAACACAGACATACACTGACACCCAGTAACACAGACACACACTTACACCAAGTAACAAAGACATACACTGACACCCAGTAACAAAGACACTCACTGACACCAAGTAACAAAGACATACACTTACACCCAGTAACACAGACATACACTGACACCTAGTACGAAAGACATGCACTGACACCCAGTAACACAGACACACACTGACACCAAGTAACAAAGACATACACTGACACCCAGTAACACAGACACACACTTGCACCAAGTAACAAAGACAGACACTGACACCCAGTAACAAAGACATACACTGACAACCAGTGACAAGACAAACACTTGCACCAAGAAGCAAAGACACGTCGCACTGACACCAAGTAACAAAGACATACACTGACAACCAGTAACAAAGACATACACTTACACCCAGTAACACAGAAATAAACTGACACCCAGTAACCCAGACGCACACTTCCACCAAGTAACAAAGACCCACACTGACACCAAGTAACAAAGACATACACTTACACCCAGTAACACAGACATACACTGACACCAAGTAACAAAGACAGACACTGACGCCCAGTAACAAAGACATACACTGACACCCAGTGACACAGACACACACTGACACCAAGTATCAAAGACAGAGACTGGCACCCAGTAACACAGACACACACTTAAACCAAGTAACAAAGACATACACTGACACCCAGTAACACAGACACACAATTGCACCAAGTAACACAGACATACACTGACACCAGTAACAAAGACATACACTGACACCCAGTAACACAGACACACACTTGCAACAAGTAACACAGACAGACACTGACACCCAGTAACACAGACACACACTTACACCAAGAAACAAAGACATACACTGACATCCAGTAACACAGACACACACTTACACCAAGTAACAAAGACATACACTGACACCCAGTAACACAGACACACACTGACACCAAGTAGCAAAGACACGCACTGACACCAAGTAACAAAGACATACACTGACAACCAGTAACAAAAACATACACTTACACCCAGTAACACAGACATAAACTGACACCCATTAACCCAGACGCACACTTCCACCAAGTAACAAAGACACACACTGACACCAAGTAACAAAGACATACACTTTCACCCAGTAACACAGACATACACTGACACCCAGTAACACAGACACACACTTACATCAAGTAACAAAGACATACACTGATACCCAGTAACATAGACACACACTGACACCAAGTAACAAAGACATGCTCTGACACCAAGTAACAAAGACATACACTGACACCAAGTAACAAAGACATACACTGACACACAGTAACAAAGACATACACTGACACCCAGTAACACAGACACACAATTGCACCAAGTAACACAGACACACACTGACACCCAGTAACAAAGACATACACTGACACCCAGTAACACAGATACACAATTGCACCAAGTAACACAGACATACACTGACACCAGTAACAAAGACATACACTGACACCCAGTAACACAGACACACACTTGCAACAAGTAACACAGACAGACATTGACACCCAGTAACACAGACACACACTTACACCAAGTAACAAAGACATACACTGACATCCAGTAACACAGACACACACTTACACCAAGTAACAAAGACATACACTGACACCCAGTAACACAGACACACACTGACACCAAGTAGCAAAGACACGCACTGACACCAAGTAACAAAGACATACACTGACAACCAGTAACAAAGACATATACTTACACCCAGTAACACAGACATAAACTGACACCCAGTAACCCAGACGCACACTTCCACCAAGTAACAAAGACACACACTGACACCAAGTAACAAAGACATACACTTTCACCCAGTAACACAGACATACACTGACACCCAGTAACACAGACACACACTTACATCAAGTAACAAAGACATACACTGATACACAGTAACATAGACACACACTGACACCAAGTAACAAAGACATGCTCTGACACCAAGTAACAAAGACATACACTGACACCAAGTAACAAAGACATACACTGACACACAGTAACAAAGACACACACTGACACCCAGTAACACAGACACACACTGACACCCAGTAACAAAGACACACACTTACAACAAGTAACACAGACAGACACTGACACCCAGTAACACAGACACACACTTACACCAAGTAACAAAGACATACACTGACATCCAGGAACACAGACACACACTGACACCCAGTAACAAAGACATACACTGACACCCAGTAACACAGCCACACACTTGCAACAAGTAACAAAGACAGACACTGACACCCAGTAACACAGACACACACTTACACCAAGTAACAAAGACATACACTGACACCCAGTAACACAGACACACACTGACACCAAGTAGCAAAGACACGCACTGACACCAAGTAACAAAGACATACACTGACAACCAGTAACAAAGAAATGCACTTACACCCAGTAGCACAGACATAAACTGACACCCAGTAACACAGACGCACACTTCCACCAAGTAACAAAGACACACACTGACACCAAGTAACAAAGACATACACTTACACCCAGTAACACAGACATACTCTGACACCCAGTAACACAGACACACACTTACAACAAGTAACAAAGACACACACTGACGCCCAGTAACAGAGACACACAGTAACACCAAGTAACAAAGACAGACACTTCCACCAAGTAACAAAGACACACACTGACACCAAGTAACAAAGACATACACTTACACTCAGTAACACAGACATACACTGACACCAAGTAACAAAGACAGACACTGACACCCAGTAACAAAGACATACACTGACACCCAGTGACACAGACACACACTGACACCAAGTAACAAAGACAGACACTGACACCCAGTAACACAGACACACACTTAAACCAAGTAACAAAGACATACACTGACACCCAGTAACACAGACACACAATTGCACCAAGTAACACAGACATACACTGACACCAGTAACAAAGACATACACTGACACCCAGTAACACAGACACACACTTGCAACAAGTAACACAGACAGACATTGACACCCAGTAACACAGACACACACTTACACCAAGTAACAAAGACATACACTGACATCCAGTAACACAGACACACACTTACACCAAGTAACAAAGACATACACTGACACCCAGTAACACAGACACACACTGACACCAAGTAGCAAAGACACGCACTGACACCAAGTAACAAAGACATACACTGACAACCAGTAACAAAGAGATACACTTACACCCAGTAACACAGACATAAACTGACACCCAGTAACCCAGACGCACACTTCCACCAAGTAACAAAGACACACACTGACACCAAGTAACAAAGACATACACTTTCACCCAGTAACACAGACATACACTGACACCCAGTAACACAGACACACACTTACATCAAGTAACAAAGACATACACTGATACACAGTAACATAGACACACACTGACACCAAGTAACAAAGACATGCTCTGACACCAAGTAACAAAGACATACACTGACACCAAGTAACAAAGACATACACTGACACACAGTAACAAAGACACACACTGACACCCAGTAACACAGACACACACTGACACCCAGTAACAAAGACACACACTTGCAACAAGTAACACAGACAGACACTGACACCCAGTAACACAGACACACACTTACACCAAGTAACAAAGACATACACTGACATCCAGGAACACAGACACACACTTACACCAAGTAACAAAGGCATACACTGACACCCAGTAACACAGACACACACTGACACCAAGTAGCAAAGACGCGCACTGACACCAAGTAACAAAGACATACTCTGACAACCAGTAACAAAGACATACACTTACACCCAGTAACACAGACATAAACTGACACCCAGTAACCCAGACGCACACTTCCACCAAGTAACAAAGACACACACTGACACCAAGTAACATAGACACACACTGACACCAAGTGACAAAGACATGCACTGACACCAAATAACAAAGACATACACTTACACCAACTAACACAGACATGCACTGACACCCAGTAACACAGACACACACTTACACCAAGTAACAAAGACACACACTGACACCCAATAACAAAGACATACACTGACACCCAGTAACAAAGACATACACTGACACCAAGTAACAAAGGCACACACTTACACCAAGTAACAAGGACATACACTGACACCCAGTAACAAAGACATACACTGATACCCAGTAACACAGACACACACTTACACCAAGTAACAAAGACACACACTGACAACAAGTAACAAAGACATACAGTGACACCCAGTAACACAGACAAACACATACACCAAGTAACAAAGACATACTCTGACACCCAGTAACACAGACACACACTTGCACTAATTAACTAAGACAGACACTGACACCCATTATCAAAGACATACACTGACACCCAGTAACACAGACACACACTTGCACCAAGTAACAAAGACGGACACAGACACCCAGTAACACAGACACACACTTACAAGAAGTAACAAAGACATACACTGACACCCAGTAACACAGACACACACTTGCACTAAGTAACACAGACATACACTGACACCCAGTAACAAAGACATACACTGACACCCAGTAACACAGACACACAATTACACGAAGTAACAAAGACATACACTGACACACAGTAACAAAGACACACACTGACACCCAGTAACAAAGACACACAATTACACCAAGTAACAAAGACATACACTGACATCCAGTAACACAGACACTCACTTACACCAAGTAACAAAGACATACACTGACACCCAGTAACACATACACACACTGAGTTCAAGTAGCAAAGACATGCACTGACACCAAGTAACAAAAGACATACACTGACAACCAGTAACAAAGACATACAATTACACCCAATAGCACAGACATACACTGACACCCAGTAACACAGACACACACTTACACCAAGTAACAAAGACATACACTGACACCCAGAAACACAGACACACCCTTACATCAAGTAACAAAGACATACACTGACACCCAGTAACATAGACACTCACTGACACCAAGTAACAAAGACATGCACTGACACCCAGTAACAAAGACATACATGACAACCAGTGACACAGACACATACTTGCACCAAGTAGCAAAGACACGCCGCACTGACACCAAGTAACAAAGACATACACTGACAACGAGTAACAAAGACATACACTTACACCCAGCAACACAGACATACACTGACACCAAGTAACAAAGACAGACACTGTCGCCCAGTAACAAAGACATACACTGACACCCAGTGACACAGACACACTCTTGCACCAAGTAACAAAGACAGACACTGACACCCAGTAACAAAGACATACACTGACACCTAGTAACACAGACACACATTTGCACCAAGTAACAAAGACGGACACTGACACCCAGTAACACAGACACACACTTACAACAAGTAACAAAGACATACACTGACACCCAGTAACACAGACACACACTTGCACTAAGTAACACAGACATACACTGACACCCAGTAACAAAGACATACACTGAAACCCAGTATCACAGACACACACTTGCACCAAGTAACAAAGACATACACTGACATCCAGTAACACAGACACACACTTACACCAAGTAACAAAGACATACACTGACACCCAGTAACAAAGACAGACACTGACAACCAGTAACAAAGACATACAGTTACACCCAGTAACACAGACATACACTGACACCCAGTAACACAGACACACACTTAGACCAAGTAACAAAGACAGACACAGACACCCAGTAACACAGCCACACACCTACACCAAGTAACAAAGACATACACTGACATCCAGTAACACAGACACACACTTACACCAAGTAACAAAGACATACACTGACACCCAGTAACAAAGACAGACACTGACAACCAGTAACAAAGACATACAGTTACACCCAGTAACACAGACATACACTGACACCCAGTAACACAGACACACACTTAGACCAAGTAACAAAGACATACACTGACACCCAGTAACAAAGACACTCACTGACACCAAGTAACAAAGACATACACTTACACCCAGTAATACAGACATACACTGACACCCAGTAACACAGACACACACTTGCAACAATTAACACAGACAGACATTGACACCCAGTAACACAGACACACACTTACACCAAGTAACAAAGACATACACTGACATCCAGTAACACAGACACACACTTACACCAAGTAACAAAGACATACACTGACACCCAGTAACACAGACACACACTGACACCAAGTAGCAAAGACACGCACTGACACCAAGTAACAAAGACATACACTGACAACCAGTAACAAAGACATACACTTACACCCAGTAACACAGACATAAACTGACACCCAGTAACCCAGACGCACACTTCCACCAAGTAACAAAGACACACACTGACACCAAGTAACAAAGACATACACTTTCACCCAGTAACACAGACATACACTGACACCCAGTAACACAGACACACACTTACATCAAGTAACAAAGACATACACTGATACCCAGTAACATAGACACACACTGACACCAAGTAACAAAGACATGCTCTGACACCAAGTAACAAAGACATACACTGACACCAGGTAACAAAGACATACACTGACACACAGTAACAAAGACACACACTGACACCCAGTAACACAGACACACACTGACACCCAGTAACAAAGACACACACTTGCAACAAGTAACACAGACAGACACTGACACCCAGTAACACAGACACACACTTACACCAAGTAACAAAGACATACACTGACATCCAGGAACACAGGCACACACTTACACCAAGTAACAAAGACATACACTGACACCCAGTAACACAGACACACACTGACACCAAGTAGCAAAGACGCGCACTGACACCAAGTAACAAAGACAAACACTGACAACCAGTAACAAAGACATACACTTCCACCCAGTAACACAGACATAAACTGACACCCAGTAACCCAGACGCACACTTCCACCAAGTAACAAAGACATAAACTGACACCAAGTAACATAGACACACACTGACACCAAGTGACAAAGACATGCACTGACACCAAATAACAAAGACATACACTTACACCAACTAACACAGACATACACTGACACCCAGAAACACAGACACACACTTACACCAAGTAACAAAGACACACACTGACACCCAGTAACAAAGACATACACTGACACCCAGTAACAAAGACATACACTGACACCAAGTAACAAAGGCACACACTTACACCAAGTAACAAGGACATACACTGACACCCAGTCACAAAGACATACACTGATACCCAGTAACACAGACACACACTTACACCAAGTAACAAAGACACACACTGACAACAAGTACCAAAGACATACAGTGACACCCAGTAACACAGACAAACACATACACCAAGTAACAAAGACATACACTGACACCCAGTAACACAGACACACACTTGCACTAAGTAACTAAGACAGACACTGACACCCATTTACAAAGACATACACTGACACCCAGTAACACAGACACACACTTGCACCAAGTAACAAAGACGGACACAGACACCCAGTAACACAGACACACACTTACAACAAGTAACAAAGACATACACTGACACCCAGTAACACAGACACACACTTGCACTAAGTAACACAGACATACACTGACACCGAGTAACAAAGACATACACTGACACCCAGTAACACAGACACACAATTACACGAAGTAACAAAGACATACACTGACACACAGTAACAAAGACACACACTGACACCCAGTAACAAAGACACACAATTACACCAAGTAACAAAGACATACACTGACATCCAGTAACACAGACACACACTTACACCAAGTAACAAAGACATACACTGACACCCAGTAACACATACACACACTGAGTTCAGGTAGCAAAGACATGCACTGACACCAAGTAACAAAAGACATACACTGACAACCAGTAACAAGGACATACAATTACACCCAGTAGCACAGACATACACTGAAACCCAGTAACACAGACACACACTTACACCAAGTAACAAAGACATACACTGACACCCAGAAACACAGACACACCCTTACATCAAGTAACAAAGACATACACTGACACCCAGTAACATAGACACTCACTGACACCAAGTAACAAAGACATGCACTGACACCCAGTAACAAAGACATACATGACAACCAGTGACACAGACACATACTTGCACCAAGTAGCAAAGACACGCCGCACTGACACCAAGTAACAAAGACATACACTGACAACGAGTAACAAAGACATACGCTTGCACCCAGTAACACAGAAATAAACTGACACCCAGTAACCCAGACGCACACTTCCACCAAGTAACAAAGACACACACTGACACCAAGTAACAAAGACATACACTTACACCCAGTAACACAGACATACACTGACACCAAGTAACAAAGACAGACACTGTCGCCCAGTAACAAAGACATACAATGACACCCAGTGACACAGACACACTCTTGCACCAAGTAACAAAGACAGACACTGACACCCAGTAACAGAGACACACAATTAAACCAAGTAACAAAGACATACACTGACACCCAGTAACACAGACACACAATTGCACCAAGTAACACAGACATACACTGACACCCAGTAACAAAGACATACTCTGACACCCAGTAACACAGACACACACTTGCAACAAGTAACACAGACAGACACTGACACCCAGTAACACAGACACACACTTACACCAAGTAACAAAGAGATACACTGACATCCAGTAACACAGACACACACTTACAGCAAGTAGCAAAGACAGACACTGACACCCAGTAACACAGACACAAACTTAAACCAAGTAACAAAGACATACACTGACACCAAGTAACAAAGACATACACTTTCACCCAGTAACACAGACATACACTGACACCCAGTAACACAGACACACACTTACATCAAGTAACAAAGACATACACTGATACCCAGTAACATAGACACACACTGACACCAAGTGACAAAGACAAGCACTGACACCAAATAACAAAGACATACACTTACACCAACTAACACAGACATACACTGACACCCAGTAACACAGACACACACTTACACCAAGTAACAAAGACACACACTGACACCCAGTAACAAAGACATACACTGACACCCAGTAACAAAGACATACACTGACACCAAGTAAGAAAGGCACACACTTACACCAAGTAACAAAGACATACACTGACACCAAGTAACAAAGACATACACTGACACACAGTAACAAAGACATACACTGACAACGAGTAACAAAGACATACACTTGCACCCAGTAACACAGAAATAAACTGACACCCAGTAACCCAGACGCACACTTCCACCAAGTAACAAAGACACACACTGACACCAAGTAACAAAGACATACACTTACACCCAGTAACACAGACATACACTGACACCAAGTAACAAAGACAGACACTGTCGCCCAGTAACAAAGACATACACTGACACCCAGTGACACAGACACACTCTTGCACCAAGTAACAAAGACAGACACTGACACCCAGTAACAGAGACACACAATTAAACCAAGTAACAAAGACATACACTGACACCCAGTAACACAGACACACAATTGCACCAAGTAACACAGACATACACTGACACCCAGTAACAAAGACATACACTGACACCCAGTAACACAGACACACACTTGCAACAAGTAAAACAGACAGACACTGACACCCAGTAACACAGACACACACTTACACCAAGTAACAAAGAGATACACTGACATCCAGTAACACAGACACACACTTACAGCAAGTAGCAAAGACAGACACTGACACCCAGTAACACAGACACAAACTTAAACCAAGTAACAAAGACATACACTGACACCAAGTAACAAAGACATACACTTTCACCCAGTAACACAGACATACACTGACACCCAGTAACACAGACACACACTTACATCAAGTAACAAAGACATACACTGATACCCAGTAACATAGACACACACTGACACCAAGTGACAAAGACAAGCACTGACACCAAATAACAAAGACATACACTTACACCAACTAACACAGACATACACTGACACCCAGTAACACAGACACACACTTACACCAAGTAACAAAGACACACACTGACACCCAGTAACAAAGACATACACTGACACCCAGTAACAAAGACATACACTGACACCAAGTAAGAAAGGCACACACTTACACCAAGTAACAAAGACATACACTGACACCAAGTAACAAAGACATACACTGACACACAGTAACAAAGACACACACTGACACCCAGTAACACAGACACACACTGACACCCAGTAACACAGACACACACTGACACCAAGTAACAAGGACATACACTGACACCCAGTAACAAAGACATACACTGACACCCAGTAACACAGACACACACTTACACCAAGTAACAAAGACACACACAGACAACAAGTAACAAAGACATACAGTGACACCCAGTAACACAGACAAACACATACACCAAGTAACAAAGACATACACTGACACCCAGTAACACAGACACACACTTGCACTAAGTAACAAAGACAGACACTGACACCCAGTAACAAAGACATACACTGACACCCAGTAACACAGATACACACTTGCACCAAGTAACAAAGACGGACACAGACACCCAGTAACACAGACACACAATTACAACAAGTAACAAAGACATACACTGACACCCAGTAACAAAGACACACACTTGCACTAAGTAACACAGACATACACTGACACCCAGTAACAAAGACATACACTGACACCCAGTAACACAGACACACACTTACACGAAGTAACAAAGACATACACTGACACACAGTAACAAAGACACACACTGACACCCAGTAACAAAGACACCCAATTACACCAAGTAACAAAGACATACACTGACATCCAGTAACACAGACACACACTTACACCAAGTAACAAAGACATACACTGACACCCAGTAACACATACACACACTGACGTCAAGTAGCAAAGACATGCACTGACACCAAGTAACAAAAGACATACACTGACAACCAGTAACAAAGACATACAATTACACCCAGTAGCACAGACATACACTGACACCCAGTAACACAGACACACACTTACACCAAGTAACAAAGACATACACTGACACCCAGAAACACAGACACACCCTTACATCAGGTAACAAAGACATACACTGACTCCCAGTAACATAGACACTCACTGACACCAAGTAACAAAGACATGCACTGACACCCAGTAACAAAGACATACACTGACAACCAGTGACACAGACACACACTTGCACCAAGTAGCAAAGACACGCCACACTGACACCAAGTAACAAAGACATACACTGACAACCAGTAACAAAGACATACACTTACACCCAGTAACACAGAAATAAACTGACACCCAGTAACCCAGACGCACACTTCCACCAAGTAACAAAGACACACACTGACACCAAGTAACAAAGACATACACTTACACCCAGTAACACAGACATACACTGACACCAAGTAACAAAGACAGACACTGTCGCCCAGTAACAAAGACATACACTGACACCCAGTGACACAGACATACACTGACACCCAGTAACACAGACACACACTTACATCAAGTAACAAAGACATACACTGATACCCAGTAACATAGACACACACTGACACCAAGTGACAAAGACAAGCACTGACACCAAATAACAAAGACATACACTTACACCAACTAACACAGACATACACTGACACCCAGTAACACAGACACACACTTACACCAAGTAACAAAGACACACACTGACACCCAGTAACAAAGACATACACTGACACCCAGTAACAAAGACATACACTGACACCAAGTAAGAAAGGCACACACTTACACCAAGTAACAAAGACATACACTGACACCAAGTAACAAAGACATACACTGACACACAGTAACAAAGACACACACTGACACCCAGTAACACAGACACACACTGACACCCAGTAACACAGACACACACTGACACCAAGTAACAAGGACATACACTGACACCCAGTAACAAAGACATACACTGACACCCAGTAACACAGACACACACTTACACCAAGTAACAAAGACACACACAGACAACAAGTAACAAAGACATACAGTGACACCCAGTAACACAGACAAACACATACACCAAGTAACAAAGACATACACTGACACCCAGTAACACAGACACACACTTGCACTAAGTAACAAAGACAGACACTGACACCCAGTAACAAAGACATACACTGACACCCAGTAACACAGATACACACTTGCACCAAGTAACAAAGACGGACACAGACACCCAGTAACACAGACACACAATTACAACAAGTAACAAAGACATACACTGACACCCAGTAACAAAGACACACACTTGCACTAAGTAACACAGACATACACTGACACCCAGTAACAAAGACATACACTGACACCCAGTAACACAGACACACACTTACACGAAGTAACAAAGACATACACTGACACACAGTAACAAAGACACACACTGACACCCAGTAACAAAGACACCCAATTACACCAAGTAACAAAGACATACACTGACATCCAGTAACACAGACACACACTTACACCAAGTAACAAAGACATACACTGACACCCAGTAACACATACACACACTGACGTCAAGTAGCAAAGACATGCACTGACACCAAGTAACAAAAGACATACACTGACAACCAGTAACAAAGACATACAATTACACCCAGTAGCACAGACATACACTGACACCCAGTAACACAGACACACACTTACACCAAGTAACAAAGACATACACTGACACCCAGAAACACAGACACACCCTTACATCAGGTAACAAAGACATACACTGACTCCCAGTAACATAGACACTCACTGACACCAAGTAACAAAGACATGCACTGACACCCAGTAACAAAGACATACACTGACAACCAGTGACACAGACACACACTTGCACCAAGTAGCAAAGACACGCCACACTGACACCAAGTAACAAAGACATACACTGACAACCAGTAACAAAGACATACACTTACACCCAGTAACACAGAAATAAACTGACACCCAGTAACCCAGACGCACACTTCCACCAAGTAACAAAGACACACACTGACACCAAGTAACAAAGACATACACTTACACCCAGTAACACAGACATACACTGACACCAAGTAACAAAGACAGACACTGTCGCCCAGTAACAAAGACATACACTGACACCCAGTGACACAGACACACTCTTGCAGCAAGTAACAAAGACAGACACTGACACCCAGTAACACAGACACACAATTAAACAAAGTAACAAAGACATACACTGACACCCAGTAACACAGACACACAATTGCACCAAGTAACACAGACATACACTGACACCCAGTAACAAAGACATACACTGACACCCAGTAACACAGACAAACACTTGCAACAAGTAACACAGACAGACACTGACACCCAGTAACACAGACACACACTTACACCAAGTAACAAAGAGATACACTGACATCCAGTAACACAGACACACACTTACACCAAGTAGCAAAGACAGACACTGACACCCAGTAACACAGACACACACTTAAACCAAGTAACAAAGACATACACTGACACCAAGTAACAAAGACATACACTTTCACCCAGTAACACAGACATACACTGACACCCAGTAACACAGACACACACTTACATCAAGTAACAAAGACATACACTGATACCCAGTAACATAGACACACACTGACACCAAGTGACAAAGACAAGCACTGACACCAAATAACAAAGACATACACTTACACCAACTAACAGAGACATACACTGACACCCAGTAACACAGACACACACTTACACCAAGTAACAAAGACACACACTGACACCCAGTAACAAAGACATACACTGACACCCAGTAACAAAGACATACGCTGACACCAAGTAACAAAGGCACACACTTACACCAAGTAACAAAGACATACACTGACACCAAGTAACAAAGACATACACTGACACACAGTAACAAAGACACACACTGACACCCAGTAACACAGACACACACTGACACCCAGTAACACAGACACACACTGACACCAAGTAACAAGGACATACACTGACACCCAGTAACACAGACACACACTTCCACCAAGTAACAAAGACACACACTGACACCAAGTAACAAAGACATACACTTACACAAAGTAACACAGACATACACTGACACCAAGTAACAAAGACAGACACTGTCGCCCAGTAACAAAGACACACACTGACACCCAGTAACACAGACACACACTGACACCAAGTAACAAGGACATACACTGACACCCAGTAACAAAGACATACACTGACACCCAGTAACACAGACACACACTTACACCAAGTAACAAAGACACACACTGACAACAAGTAACAAAGACATACACTGACACCCAGTAACACAGACACACACTTGCACTAAGTAACAAAGACAGACACTGACACCCAGTAACACAGACACACACTTGCTCCAAGTAACAAAGACGGACACAGACACCCAGTCACACAGACACACACTTACAACAAGTAACAAAGACATACACTGACACCCAGTAACACAGACACACACTTGCACTAAGTAACACAGACATACACTGACACCCAGTAACAAAGACATACGCTGACACCCAGTAACACAGACACACACTTACACGAAGTAACAAAGACATACACTGACACACAGTAACAAAGACACACACTGACACCCAGTAACAAAGACACACAATTACACCAAGTAACAAAGACATACACTGACATCCAGTAACACAGACACACACTTACACCAAGTAACAAGGACATACACTGACACCCAGTAACACATACACACACTGACGTCAAGTAGCAAAGACATGCACTGACACCAAGTAACAAAAGACATACACTGACAACCAGTAACAAAGACATACAATTACACCCAGTAGCACAGACATACACTGACACCCAGTAACACAGACACACACTTACACCAAGTAACAAAGACATACACTGACACCCAGAAACACAGACACAACCTTACATCAAGTAACAAAGACATACACTGACACCCAGTAACAAAGACATACTCTGACAACCAGTGACACAGACACACACTTGCACCAAGTAGCAAAGACACGCCGCACTGACACCAAGTAACAAAGACATACACTGACAACCAGTAACAAAGACATACACTTACACCCAGTAACACAGAAATAAACTGACACCCAGTAACCCAGACGCACACTTCCACCAAGTAACAAAGACACACACTGACACCAAGTAACAAAGACATACACTTACACCCAGTAACACAGACATACACTGACACCAAGTAACAAAGACAGACACTGTCGCCCAGTAACAAAGACATACACTGACACCCAGTGACACAGACACACACTTGCAAAAAGTAACAAAGACAGACACTGACACCCAGTAACACAGACACACACTTAAACCAAGTAACACAGACATACACTGACACCCAGTAACAAAGACATACACTGACACCCAGTAACACAGACACACACTTGCAACAAGTAACACAGACAGACACTGACACCCAGTAACACAGACACACACTTACACCAAGTAACAAAGAGATACACTGACATCCAGTAACACAGACACACACTTACACCAAGTAACAAAGACAGACGCTGACACCCAGTAACACAGACACACACTTAAACCAAGTAACACAGACATACACTGACACCCAGTAACACAGACACACACTTGCAACAAGTAACACAGACAGACACTGACACCCAGTAACACAGACACACACTTACACCAAGTAACAAAGACATACACTTTCACCCAGTAACACAGACATACACTGACACCCAGTAACACAGACACACACTTACATCAAGTAACAAAGACATACACTGATACCCAGTAACATAGACACACACTGACACCAAGTAACAAAGACATGCACTGACACAAAATAACAAAGACATACACTTACACCAACTAACACAGACATACACTGACACCCAGTAACACAGACACACACTTACACCAAGTAACAAAGACACACACTGACACCCAGTAACAAAGACATACACTGACACCCAGTAACAAAGACATACACTGACACCAAGTCACAAAGGCACACACTTACACCAAGTAACAAAGACATACACTGACACCGAGTAACAAAGACATACACTGACACACTGTAACAAAGACACACACTGACACCCAGTAACACAGACACACACTGACACCCAGTAACAAAGACACACACTTGCAACAAGTAACACAGACAGACACTGGCACCCAGTAACACAGACACACACTTACACCAAGTAACAAAGACATACACTGACATCCAGTAACACAGACACACACTTACACCAAGTAACAAAGACATACACTGACACCCAGTAACACAGACACACACTGACACCAAGTAGCAAAGAAGCGCACTGACACCAAGTAACAAAGACATACACTGACAACCAGTAACAAAGACATACACTTACACCCAGTAACACAGACATAAACTGACACCCTGTAACCAGACGCACACTTCCACCAAGTAACAAAGACACACACTGACACCAAGTAACATAGACACACACTGACACCAAGTGACAAAGACATGCACTGACACCAATTAACACAGACATACACTTACACCAACTAACACAGACATACACTGACACCCAGTTACACAGACTCACACTTACACCAAGTAACAAAGAGACACACTGACACCCAGTAACAAAGACATACACTGACACCCAGTAACAAAGACATACACTGACACCAAGTAACAAACCACACACTTACACCAAGTAACAAGGACATACACTGACACCCAGTAACAAAGACATACACTGACACCCAGTAACACAGACACACACTTACACCAAGTAACAAAGACACACACTGACAACAAGTAACAAAGACATACAGTGACACCCAGTAACACAGACAAACACATACACCAAGTAACAAAGACATACACTGACACCCAGTAACACAGACACACACTTGCACTAAGTAACAAAGACAGACACTGACACCCAGTAACAAAGACATACACTGACACCCAGTAACACAGACACACACTTGCACCAAGTAACAAAGACGGACACAGTCACCCAGTAACACAGACACACACTTACAACAAGTAACAAAGACATACACTGACACCCAGTAACACAGACACACACTTGCACTAAGTAACACAGACATACACTGACACCCAGTAACAAAGACATACACTGACACCCAGTAACACAGACACACACTTACACGAAGTAACAAAGACATACACTGACACACAGTAACAAAGACACACACTGACACCCAGTAACAAAGACACACAATTACACCAAGTAACAAAGACATACACTGACATCCAGTAACACAGACACACACTTACACCAAGTAACAAAGACATACACTGACACCCAGTAACACATACACACACTGACGTCAAGTCGCAAAGACATGCACTGACACCAAGTAACAAAAGACATACACTGACAACCAGTAACAAAGACATACAATTACACCCAGTAGCACAGACATACACTGACACCCAGTAACACAGACACACACTTACACCAAGTAACAAAGACATACACTGACACCTAGAAACACAGACACAACCTTACATCAAGTAACAAAGACATACACTGACACCCAGTAACATAGACACTCACTGACACCAAGTAACAAAGACATGCACTGACACCCAGTAACAAAGACATACACTGACAACCAGTGACACAGACACACACTTGCACCAAGTAGCAAAGACACGCCGCACTGACACCAAGTAACAAAGACATACACTGACAACCAGTAACAAAGACATACACTTACACCCAGTAACACAGACACACACGGACACCAAGTAACAAAGACACACACTTACACCAAGTAACACAGACACACACTGACACCCAGTAACACAGACACACACTTACACCAAGCAACACGGACATACACTGACACCAAGTAACAAAGACATGCACTGATATCCAGTAAGACAGACACACACTTACAACAAGTAACACAGACATACACTGACACCAAGTAACAAAGATAAACACTGATACCCAGGAACACAGACACATACTTACACCAAGTAACACAGACACACACTTACAGCAAGTAACAAAGACAACACTTACACCAAGTAACACAGACATACACTGACACCATGTAACAATGACATGCAATTACACCAAGTAACACAGACATACACTGACACCATGTAACAAAGACATGCAATTACACCAAGTAACACAGATATACAGTGACACCAAGTAACAAAGACATACACCGATACCCAGGAACACAGACACACACTTTCACCAAGTAACACAGACACACACTTACACCAAGTAACAAAGACATACACTAACACCAAGTAACACAGACATACACAGACACGAAGTAACAAAGACATACAATTACACCAAGTAACAAAGACACACACTTACACCAAATAACACAAACATACACTGACACCAAGTAACAAAGACATACACTGATACCCAGTAACACAGACAAACACTTACACCAAAAACCAGAGACACACACTTACACCAAGTAACAAAGACATACACCTACACCAAGTAACACAGACATACACTGACACCAAGTAACAAAGACATACAATTACACCAAGTAACAAAGACACACACTTACACCAAGTAACAAAGACAGACACTGATACCCAGTAACACAGACACACACTGACACCAAGTAACACAGACATACACTGACACCCAGTAACACTGACACACACTTACACCAAGTAACAAAGAAATACACTGACACCCAGAAACAAAGACATACACTGACAACCAGTAACACAGACACACACGGACACGAAGTAACAAAGACACAGACTTACACCAAGTAACACAGATACACACTGACACCCAGTAACACAGACACACTCTTACACCAAGTAACACAGACATACACTGACACCAAGTAACACAGACATACAATTACACCAAGTAACAAAGACACACACTTACACCAAGTAACACAGATATACACTGACACCAAGTAAAAAAGACATGCACTGAAACCCAGTAACACAGACACACACTTACACCAAGTAACACAGACATACACTGACACCAAGTAACAAAGACATACACTGCTACCCAGGAACACAGACACACACTTACACTAAGTAGCACAGACACACACTTACACCAAGTAACAAAGACATACACTGACACCAAGTAACAAAGACATACACTGACACCAAGTAACAAAGACATACAATTACACCATGTAACAAAGACACACACTTACACCAAGTAACGCAGATATACACTGACACCAAGTAACAAAGACATGCACTGACACCCAGTAGCACAGACACACACTTACACCAAGTAACAAAGACAGACAATGACACCAAGTAACAAAGACATACAATTACACCAAGTATTTTGACATACACTGACACCAAGTAACAAAGACATACGCTGATACCCAGTAACACAGACACACACTTACACCAAGTAACAAAGACATACACTGACACCAAGTCACAAAGACACACACTGACACCCAGTAACACAAACAAACACACACTGACACCCAGTAACACAGAGAAACACTAATAAACAGTAACACAGACATCCACTGAAACCAAGTCACAAAGACACACACTGAAACCCAGTAACAAAGACAAACACTGACACCAAGTCACAAAGACATACACTGATACCAAGTCACAAAGACATACACTGATACCCAGTAACACAGACACACACTGACACCCAGTAACAAAGACATGCACTGATACCAAGTCACAAAGACATACACTGTTACCCAGTAACACAGACACACACTGACACCAAGTAACACAGACATACACTGACACCAAGTAACAAAGACATACACTGACACCAAGTAACAAATACATACAATTACACCAAGTAACAAAGACAGACAATTACACCAAGTAACAAAGACATACATTTACACCAAGTATTTTGACATACATTGACACCACGTAACAAAGACATACACTGATACCCAGTAACACAGACACACAATTACACCAAGTAACAAAGACATACACTGATAACAAGTCACAAAGACATGCACTGATACCCAGTAACACAGACACACACGGACACCAAGTAACAAAGACACACACTTACACCAAGTAACACAGACACACACTGACACCCAGTAACACAGACACACACTTACACCAAGCCACACGGACATACACTGACACCAAGTAACAAAGACATGCACTGATACCCAGTAAGACAGACACACACTTACAACAAGTAACACAGACATACACTGACACCAAGTAACAAAGACAAACACTGATACCCAGGAACACAGACACATACTTACACCAAGTAACACACACACACACTTACAGCAAGTAACAAAGACAACACTTACACCAAGTAACACAGACATACACTGACACCATGTAACAAAGACATGCAATTACACCAAGTAACACAGATATACAGTGACACCAAGTAACAAAGACATACACCGATACCCAGGAACACAGACACACACTTTCACCAAGTAACACAGACACACACTTACACCAAGTAACAAAGACATACACTAACACCAAGTAACACAGACATACACAGACACGAAGTAACAAAGACATACAATTACACCAAGTAACAAAGACACACACTTACACCAAGTAACAAAGGCAGACACTGATACCCAGTAACACAGACACACACTTACACCAATTAACAAAGACATACACTGACACCCAGTAACACAAACAAACACACACTGACACCCAGTAACACAGACACACTCTTACACCAAGTAACACAGACATACACTGACACCAAGAAACACAGACATACAATTACACCAAGTAACAAAGACACACACTTACACCAAGTAACACAGATATACACTGACACACAAGTAAAATAGACATGCACTGACACCCAGTAACACAGACACACACTTACACCAAGTAACACAGACATACACTGACACCAAGTAACAAAGACATACACTGCTACCCAGGAACACAGACACACACTTACACCAAGTAACACAGACACACACTTACACCAAGTAACAAAGACATACACTGATACCAAGTAACAAAGACATACACTGACACCAAGTAACAAAGACATACAATTACACCAAGTAACAAAGACACACACTTACACCAAGTAACGCAGATATACACTGACACCAAGTAACAAAGACATGCACTGACACCCAGTAACACAGACACACACTTGCACCAAGTAACACAGACATACACTGACACCAAGTAACACAAACAAACACACACTGACACCCAGTAACACAGAGAAACACTAATAAACAGTAACACAGACATACACTGACACCAAGTCACAAAGAAACACACTGAAACCCAGTAACAAAGACAAACACTGACACCAAGTCACAAAGACAGACACTGATACCAAGTCACAAAGACATACACTGATACCCAGTAACACAGACACACACTGACACCCAGTAACAAAGACATGCACTGATACCAAGTCACAAAGACATACACTGATACCCAGTAACACAGACACACACTGACACCAAGTAACACAGACATACACTGACACCAAGTAACAAAGGCATACACTGATACCCAGTAACACAGACAAACGCTTACACCAACTACCAGAGACACACACTTACACCAAGTAACAAAGACATACACCTACACCAAGTAACACAGACATACACTGACACCAAGTAACAAAGACATACAATTACACCAAGTAACAAAGACACACACTTACACCAAGTAACAAAGACAGACACTGATACCCAGTAACACAGACACACACTTACACCAAGTAACAAAGACATACACTGACACCCAGTAACACAAACAAACACACACTGACACCCAGTAACACAGAGAAACACTAATAAACAGTAACACAGACATACACTGACACCAAGTCACAAAGAAACACACTGAAACCCAGTAACAAAGACAAACACTGCACCAAGTCACAAAGACAGACACTGATACCCAGTAACACAGACACACACTGACACCAAGTAACACAGACATACACTGACACCAATTAACAAAGACATACATTGACACCAAGTAACAAAGACATACACTTACACCAAGTAACAAAGACAGACAATGACACCAAGTAACAAAGACATACAATTACACCAAGTATTTTGACATACACTGACACCAAGTAACAAAGACATACGCTGATACCCAGTAACACAGACACACACTTACACCAAGTAACAAAGACATACACTGACACCAAGTCACAAAGACACACACTGACACCCAGTAACACAAACAAACACACACTGACACCCAGTAACACACAGAAACACTAATAAACAGTAACACAGACATACACTGACACCAAGTCACAAAGACACACACTGAAACCCAGTAACAAAGACAAAAACTGACACAAAGTCACAAAGACATACACTGATACCAAGTCACAAAGACATACACTGATACCCAGTAACACAGACACACACTGACACCCAGTAACAAAGACATGCACTGATACCAAGTCACAAAGATATACACTGATACCCAGTAACACAGACACACACTGACACCAAGTAACACAGACATACACTGACACCAAGTAACAAAGACATACACTGACACCAAGTAACAAATACATACACTTACACCAAGTAACAAAGACAGACAATTACACCAAGTAACAAAGACATACATTTACACCAAGTATTTTGACAAACATTGACACCACGTAACAAAGACATACACTGATACCCAGTAACACAGACACACACTTACACCAAGTAACAAAGACATACACTGACATCAAGTCACAAAGACACACACTGACACCCAGTAACAAAGACATACACAGATACCAAGTCACAAAGACATGCACTGATACCCAGTAACACAGACACACACGGACACCAAGTAACAAAGACACACACTTACACCAAGTAACACAGACACACACTGACACCCAGTAACACAGACACACACTTACACCAAGCAACACGGACATACACTGACACCAAGTAACAAAGACATGCACTGATACCCAGTAAGACAGACACACACTTACACCAAGTAACACAGACATACACTGACACCAAGTAACAAAGACAAACACTGATACCCAGGAACACAGACACATACTTACACCAAGTAACACAGACACACACTTACAGCAAGTAACAAAGACATACACTTACATCAAGTAACACAGACATACACTGACACCATGTAACAAAGACATGCAATTACACCAAATAACACAGATATACAGTGACACCAAGTAACAAAGACATACACCGATACCCAGGAACACAGACACACACTTTCACCAAGTAACACAGACACACACTTACACCAAGTAACAAAGACATACAATAACACCAAGTAACACAGACATACACAGACACGAAGTAACAAAGACATACAATTACACCAAGTAACAAAGACACACACTTACACCAAGTAACAAAGACAGACACTGATACCCAGTAACACAGACACACACTTACACCAATTAACAAAGACATACACTGACACCCAGTAACACAAACAAACACACACTGACACCCAGTAACACAGAGAAATACGAATAAACAGTAACAAAGAAATACACTGACACCAAGTAACACAGTCACACACTGACACCCAGTAACAAAGACATACACTGACACCAAGTAACAAAGACATACACTGATACCAAGTCACAAAGACATACACTGATACCCAGTAACACAGACACACACTGACACCAAGTAACAAAGACATACACTGACACCAAGTAACAAAGACATACACTTACACAAAGTAACAAAGACACACATTTACACCAAGTAACAAAGACATACACTTACACCAAGTATTTTGACATACACTGACACCAAGTAACAAAGACATACACTGATACCCAGTAACACAGACACACACTTACACCAAGTAACAAAGACATACACTGACACCAAGTCACAAAGACACACACTGACACCCAGTAGCAAAGACATACAATGAGACCAAGTCACAAAGACATACACTGACACCCAGTAACACAGACACACACGGACACGAAGTAACAACGACACAGACTTACACCAAGTAACACAGATACACACTGACACCCAGTAACACAGACACACTCTTACACCAAGTAACACAGACATACACTGACACCAAGTAACACAGACATACACTGACACCAAGTAACAAATACATACACTTACACCAAGTAACAAAGACAGACAATTACACCAAGTAACAAAAACATACATTTACACCAAGTATTTTGACATACACTGACACCACGTAACAAAGACATACACTGATACCCAGTAACACAGACACACACTTACACCAGGTAACAAAGACATACACTGACACCAAGTCACAAAGACACACACTGACACCCAGTAGCAAAGACATACAATGAGACAACGTCACAAAGACATACACTGACACCCAGTAACACAGACACACACGGACACGAAGTAACAAAGACACAGACTTACACCAAGTAACACAGATACACACTGACACCCAGTAACACAGACACACTCTTACACCAAGTAACACAGACATACACTGACACCAAGTAACAAAGACATACACTGACACCAAGTAACAAATACATACACTTACACCAAGTAACAAAGGCAGACAATTACACCAAGTAACAAAGACATACATTTACACCAAGTATTTTGACATACACTGACACCACGTAACAAAGACATACACTGACACCAAGTCACAAAGACACACACTGACACCCAGTAACAAAGACATACACTGATACCAAGTCACAAAGACATGCACTGATACCCAGTAACACAGACACACACTGACACCAAGTAACAAAGACACACACTTACACCAAGTAACACAGACACACACTGACACCCAGTAACACAGACACACACTTACACCAAGCAACACGGACATACACTGACACCAAGTAACAGAGACATGCACTGATACGCAGTAACACAGACACACACTTACACCAAGTAACATAGACATACACTGACACCAAGTAACAAAGACAAACACTGATACCCAGGAACACAGACACATACTTACACCAAGTAACACAGACACACACTTACAGCAAGTAACAAAGACATACACTTACACTAAGTAACACAGACATACACTGACACCATGTAACAAAGACATACAATTACACAAAGTAACAAAGACACACAGTTACACCAAGTAACACAGATATACAGTGACACCAAGTAACAAAGACATACACCGATACCCAGGAACACAGACACACACTTTCACCAAGTAACACAGACACACACTTACACCAAGTAACAAAGACATACAATTACACCAAGTAACAAAGACACACACTTACACCAAGTAACAAAGACAGACACTGATACCCAGTAACACAGACACACACTTACACCAAGTAACACAGATACACACTGACACCCAGTAACACAGACACACTCTTACACCAAGTAACACAGACATACACTGACACCAAGTAACACAGACATACACTGACACCAAGTAACAAATACATACACTTACACCAAGTAACAAAGACAGACAATTACACCAAGTAACAAAAACATACATTTACACCAAGTATTTTGACATACACTGACACCACGTAACAAAGACATACACTGATACCCAGTAACACAGACACACACTTACACCAGGTAACAAAGACATACACTGACACCAAGTCACAAAGACACACACTGACACCCAGTAGCAAAGACATACAATGAGACAACGTCACAAAGACATACACTGACACCCAGTAACACAGACACACACGGACACGAAGTAACAAAGACACAGACTTACACCAAGTAACACAGATACACACTGACACCCAGTAACACAGACACACTCTTACACCAAGTAACACAGACATACACTGACACCAAGTAACAAAGACATACACTGACAACAAGTAACAAATACATACACTTACACCAAGTAACAAAGACAGACAATTACACCAAGTAACAAAGACATACATTTACACCAAGTATTTTGACATACACTGACACCACGTAACAAAGACATACACTGACACCAAGTCACAAAGACACACACTGACACCCAGTAACAAAGACATACACTGATACCAAGTCACAAAGACATGCACTGATACCCAGTAACACAGACACACACTGACACCAAGTAACAAAGACACACACTTACACCAAGTAACACAGACACACACTGACACCCAGTAACACAGACACACACTTACACCAAGCAACACGGACATACACTGACACCAAGTAACAGAGACATGCACTGATACGCAGTAACACAGACACACACTTACACCAAGTAACATAGACATACACTGACACCAAGTAACAAAGACAAACACTGATACCCAGGAACACAGACACATACTTACACCAAGTAACACAGACACACACTTACAGCAAGTAACAAAGACATACACTTACACTAAGTAACACAGACATACACTGACACCATGTAACAAAGACATACAATTACACAAAGTAACAAAGACACACAGTTACACCAAGTAACACAGATATACAGTGACACCAAGTAACAAAGACATACACCGATACCCAGGAACACAGACACACACTTTCACCAAGTAACACAGACACACACTTACACCAAGTAACAAAGACATACAATTACACCAAGTAACAAAGACACACACTTACACCAAGTAACAAAGACAGACACTGATACCCAGTAACACAGACACACACTTACACCAATTAACAAAGTCATACACTGACACCCAGTAACACAAACAAACGCACATTGACACCCAGTAACACAGAGAAACACTAATAAACAGTAACAAAGACATACACTGACACCAAGTAACACAGTCACACACTGACACCCAGTAACAAAGACATACACTGACACCAAGTAAGAAAGACATACACTGATACCAAGTCACAAAGACATACACTGATACCCAGTAACACAGACACACACTGACACCAAGTAACAAAGACATACACTGACACCAAGTAACAAAGACATACACTTACACAAAGTAACAAAGACAGACAATTACACCAAGTAACAAAGACATACACTGACACCAAGTAGCAAAGACATACACTGATACCCAGTAACACAGACACACACTTACACCAAGTAACAAAGACATACACTATCACCAAGTCACAAAGACACACACTGACACCCAGTAGCAAAGACATACAATGAGACCAAGTCACAAAGACATACACTGACACCCAGTAACACAGACACACACGGACACGAAGTAACAAAGACACAGACTTACACCAAGTAACACAGATACACACTGACACCCAGTAACACAGACACACTCTTACACCAAGTAACACAGACATACACTGACACCAAGTAACACAGACATACACTGACACCAAGTAACAAATACATACACTTACACCAAGTAACAAAGACAGACAATTACACCAAGTAACAAAAACATACATTTACACCAAGTATTTTGACAGTCACTGACACCACGTAACAAAGACATACACTGATACCCAGTAACACAGACACACACTTACACCAGGTAACAAAGACATACACTGACACCAAGTCACAAAGACACACACTGACACCCAGTAGCAAAGACATACAATGAGACAACGTCACAAAGACATACACTGACACCCAGTAACACAGACACACACGGACACGAAGTAACAAAGACACAGACTTACACCAAGTAACACAGACACACACTGACACCCAGTAACACAGACACACACTTACACCAAGCAACACGGACATACACTGACACCAAGTAACAGAGACATGCACTGATACGCAGTAACACAGACACACACTTACACCAAGTAACATAGACATACACTGACACCAAGTAACAAAGACAAACACTGATACCCAGGAACACAGACACATACTTACACCAAGTAACACAGACACACACTTACAGCAAGTAACAAAGACATACACTTACACTAAGTAACACAGACATACACTGACACCATGTAACAAAGACATACAATTACACAAAGTAACAAAGACACACAGTTACACCAAGTAACACAGATATACAGTGACACCAAGTAACAAAGACATACACCGATACCCAGGAACACAGACACACACTTTCACCAAGTAACACAGACACACACTTACACCAAGTAACAAAGACATACAATTACACCAAGTAACAAAGACACACACTTACACCAAGTAACAAAGACAGACACTGATACCCAGTAACACAGACACACACTTACACCAAGTAACACAGATACACACTGACACCCAGTAACACAGACACACTCTTACACCAAGTAACACAGACATACACTGACACCAAGTAACACAGACATACACTGACACCAAGTAACAAATACATACACTTACACCAAGTAACAAAGACAGACAATTACACCAAGTAACAAAAACATACATTTACACCAAGTATTTTGACATACACTGACACCACGTAACAAAGACATACACTGATACCCAGTAACACAGACACACACTTACACCAGGTAACAAAGACATACACTGACACCAAGTCACAAAGACACACACTGACACCCAGTAGCAAAGACATACAATGAGACAACGTCACAAAGACATACACTGACACCCAGTAACACAGACACACACGGACACGAAGTAACAAAGACACAGACTTACACCAAGTAACACAGATACACACTGACACCCAGTAACACAGACACACTCTTACACCAAGTAACACAGACATACACTGACACCAAGTAACAAAGACATACACTGACAACAAGTAACAAATACATACACTTACACCAAGTAACAAAGACAGACAATTACACCAAGTAACAAAGACATACATTTACACCAAGTATTTTGACATACACTGACACCACGTAACAAAGACATACACTGACACCAAGTCACAAAGACACACACTGACACCCAGTAACAAAGACATACACTGATACCAAGTCACAAAGACATGCACTGATACCCAGTAACACAGACACACACTGACACCAAGTAACAAAGACACACACTTACACCAAGTAACACAGACACACACTGACACCCAGTAACACAGACACACACTTACACCAAGCAACACGGACATACACTGACACCAAGTAACAGAGACATGCACTGATACGCAGTAACACAGACACACACTTACACCAAGTAACATAGACATACACTGACACCAAGTAACAAAGACAAACACTGATACCCAGGAACACAGACACATACTTACACCAAGTAACACAGACACACACTTACAGCAAGTAACAAAGACATACACTTACACTAAGTAACACAGACATACACTGACACCATGTAACAAAGACATACAATTACACAAAGTAACAAAGACACACAGTTACACCAAGTAACACAGATATACAGTGACACCAAGTAACAAAGACATACACCGATACCCAGGAACACAGACACACACTTTCACCAAGTAACACAGACACACACTTACACCAAGTAACAAAGACATACAATTACACCAAGTAACAAAGACACACACTTACACCAAGTAACAAAGACAGACACTGATACCCAGTAACACAGACACACACTTACACCAATTAACAAAGTCATACACTGACACCCAGTAACACAAACAAACGCACATTGACACCCAGTAACACAGAGAAACACTAATAAACAGTAACAAAGACATACACTGACACCAAGTAACACAGTCACACACTGACACCCAGTAACAAAGACATACACTGACACCAAGTAAGAAAGACATACACTGATACCAAGTCACAAAGACATACACTGATACCCAGTAACACAGACACACACTGACACCAAGTAACAAAGACATACACTGACACCAAGTAACAAAGACATACACTTACACAAAGTAACAAAGACAGACAATTACACCAAGTAACAAAGACATACACTGACACCAAGTAGCAAAGACATACACTGATACCCAGTAACACAGACACACACTTACACCAAGTAACAAAGACATACACTATCACCAAGTCACAAAGACACACACTGACACCCAGTAGCAAAGACATACAATGAGACCAAGTCACAAAGACATACACTGACACCCAGTAACACAGACACACACGGACACGAAGTAACAAAGACACAGACTTACACCAAGTAACACAGATACACACTGACACCCAGTAACACAGACACACTCTTACACCAAGTAACACAGACATACACTGACACCAAGTAACACAGACATACACTGACACCAAGTAACAAATACATACACTTACACCAAGTAACAAAGACAGACAATTACACCAAGTAACAAAAACATACATTTACACCAAGTATTTTGACAGTCACTGACACCACGTAACAAAGACATACACTGATACCCAGTAACACAGACACACACTTACACCAGGTAACAAAGACATACACTGACACCAAGTCACAAAGACACACACTGACACCCAGTAGCAAAGACATACAATGAGACAACGTCACAAAGACATACACTGACACCCAGTAACACAGACACACACGGACACGAAGTAACAAAGACACAGACTTACACCAAGTAACACAGACACACACTGACACCCAGTAACACAGACACACACTTACACCAAGCAACACGGACATACACTGACACCAAGTAACAGAGACATGCACTGATACGCAGTAACACAGACACACACTTACACCAAGTAACATAGACATACACTGACACCAAGTAACAAAGACAAACACTGATACCCAGGAACACAGACACATACTTACACCAAGTAACACAGACACACACTTACAGCAAGTAACAAAGACATACACTTACACCAAGTAACACAGACATACACTGACACCATGTAACAAAGACATACAATTACACAAAGTAACAAAGACACACAGTTACACCAAGTAACACAGATATACAGTGACACCAAGTAACAAAGACATACACCGATACCCAGGAACACAGACACACACTTTCACCAAGTAACACAGACACACACTTACACCAAGTAACAAAGACATACACTAACACCAAGTAACACAGACATACACAGACACGAAGTAACAAAGACATACAATTACACCAAGTAACAAAGACACACACTTACACCAAGTAACAAAGACAGACACTGATACCCAGTAACACAGACACACACTTACACCAATTAACAAAGTCATACACTGACACCCAGTAACACAAACAAACGCACACTGACACCCAGTAACACAGAGAAACACTAATAAACAGTAACAAAGACATACACTGACACCAAGTAACACAGTCACACACTGACACCCAGTAACAAAGACATACACTGACACCAAGTAACAAAGACATACACTGATACCAAGTCACAAAGACATACACTGATACCCAGTAACACAGACACACACTGACACCAAGTAACAAAGACATACACTGACACCAAGTAACAAAGACATACACTTACACAAAGTAACAAAGACAGACAATTACACCAAGTAACAAAGACATACACTTACACCAAGTATTTTGACATACACTGACACCAAGTAACAAAGACATACACTGATACCCAGTAACACAGACACACACTTACACCAAGTAACAAAGACATACACTATCACCAATTCACAAAGACACACACTGACACCCAGTAGCAAAGACATACAATGAGACCAAGTCACAAAGACATACACTGACACCCAGTAACACAGACACACACGGACACGAAGTAACAAAGACACAGACTTACACCAAGTAACACAGATACACACTGACACCCAGTAACACAGACACACTCTTACACCAAGTAACACAGACATACACTGACACCAAGTAACACAGACATAATCTGACACCAAGTAACAAATACATACACTTACACCAAGTAACAAAGACAGACAATTACACCAAGTAACAAAAACATACATTTACACCAAGTATTTTGACAGACACTGACACCACGTAACAAAGACATACACTGATACCCAGTAACACAGACACACACTTACACCAGGTAACAAAGACATACACTGACACCAAGTCACAAAGACACACACTGACACCCAGTAGCAAAGACATACAATGAGACAACGTCACAAAGACATACACTGACACCCAGTAACACAGACACACACGGACACGAAGTAACAAAGACACAGACTTACACCAAGTAACACAGATACACACTGACACCCAGTAACACAGACACACTCTTACACCAAGTAACACAGACATACACTGACACCAAGTAACAAAGACATACACTGACACCAGGTAACAAATACATACACTTACACCAAGTAACAAAGACAGACAATTACACCAAGTAACAAAGACATACATTTACACCAAGTATTTTGACATACACTGACACCACGTAACAAAGACATACACTGACACCAAGTCACAAAGACACACACTGACACCCAGTAACAAAGACATACACTGATACCAAGTCACAAAGACATGCACTGATACCCAGTAACACAGACACACACTGACACCAAGTAACAAAGACACACACTTACACCAAGTAACACAGACACACACTGACACCCAGTAACACAGACACACACTTACACCAAGCAACACGGACATACACTGACACCAAGTAACAGAGACATGCACTGATACGCAGTAACACAGACACACACTTACACCAAGTAACATAGACATACACTGACACCAAGTAACAAAGACAAACACTGATACCCAGGAACACAGACACATACTTACACCAAGTAACACAGACACACACTTACAGCAAGTAACAAAGACATACACTTACACCAAGTAACACAGACATACACTGACACCATGTAACAAAGACATACAATTACACAAAGTAACAAAGACACACAGTTACACCAAGTAACACAGATATACAGTGACACCAAGTAACAAAGACATACACCGATACCCAGGAACATAGACACACACTTTCACCAAGTAACACAGACACACACTTACACCAAGTAACAAAGACATACACTAACACCAAGTAACACAGACATACACAGACACCAAGTAACAAAGACATACAATTACACCAAGTAACAAAGACTCACACTTACACCAAATAACAAAGACAGACACTGATAGCCAGTAACACAGACACACACTTACACCAATTAACAAAGTCATACACTGACACCCAGTAACACAAACAAACGCACACTGACACCCAGTAACACAGAGAAACACTAATAAACAGTAACAAAGACATACACTGACACCAAGTAACACAGTCACACACTGACACCCAGTAACAAAGACATACACTGACACCAAGTAACAAAGACATACACTGATACCAAGTCACAGAGACATACACTGATACCCAGTAGCACAGAGAAACACTAATAAACAGTAACAAAGACATACACTGACACCAAGTAACACAGTCACACACTGACACCCAGTAACAAAGACATACACTGACACCAAGTAACAAAGACATACACTGACACCATGTAACAAAGACATACACTTACACAAAGTAACAAAGACAGACAATTACACCAAGTAACAAAGACATACACTTACACCAAGTATTTTGACATACACTGACACCAAGTAACAAAGACATACACTGATACCCAGTAACACAGACACACACTTACACCAAGTAACAAAGACATACACTGACACCAAGTCACAAAGACACACACTGACACCCAGTAGCAAAGACATACAATGAGACCAAGTCACAAAGACATACACTGACACCCAGTAACACAGACACACACGGACACGAAGTAACAAAGACACAGACTTACACCAAGTAACACAGATACACACTGACACCCAGTAACACAGAAACAATCTTACACCAAATAACACAGACATACACTGACACCAAGTAACACAGACATACACTGACACCAGGTAACAAAGACATACAATTACACAAAGTAACAAAGACACACACTTACACCAAGTAACACAGATATACACTGACACCAAGTAAAAAAGACATGCACTGACACCCAGTAACACAGACACACACTTACACCAAGTAACACAGACACACACTGACACCAAGTAACAAAGACATACACTGATACCCAGGAACACAGACACACACTTACACCAAGTGACACAGACACACACTTACACCAAGTAACTCAGACATACACTGACACCAAGTAACAAAGACATACACTGACACCAAGTAACAATGACATACAATTACACCAAGTAACAAAGACACACAATTACACCAAGTAACACAGATATACACTGACACCAAGTAACAAAGACATGCACTGACACCCAGTAACACAGACACACACTTCCACCAAGTAACACAGACATACACTGACACCAAGTAACAAAGACATACACTGATCCCCAGTAACACAGACACACACTTACACCAACTAACACAGACACACACTTACACCAAGTAACAAAGACATACACTTACACCAAGTAACACAGACATACACTGACACCAAGTAACAAAGACATACAATTACATCAAGTAACAAAGACACACACTTACACCAAATAACAAAGACATACACTGATACCATGTCACAAAGACATACACTGATACCCAGTAACACAGACACACACTGACACCAAGTAACAAAGACATACACTGACACCAAGTAACAAAGACATACACTTACACAAAGTAACAAAGACAGACAATTACACCAAGTAACAAAGACATACACTTACACCAAGTATTTTGACATACACTGACACCAAGTAACAAAGACATACACTGATACCCAGTAACACAGACACACACTTACACCAAGTAACAAAGACATACACTGACACCAAGTCACAAAGTCACAGACTTACACCAAGTAACACAGATACACACTGACACCCAGTAACACAGACACACTCTTACACCAAGTAACACAGACATACACTGACACCAAGTAACACAGACATACACTGACACCAAGTAACAAATACATACACTTACACCAAGTAACAAAGACAGACAATTACACCAAGTAACAAAAACATACATTTGCACCATGTATTTTGACATACACTGACACCACGTAACAAAGACATACACTGATACCCAGTAACACAGACACACACTTACACCAGGTAACAAAGACATACACTGACACCAAGTCACAAAGACACACACTGACACCCAGTCGCAAAGACATACAATGAGACAACGTCACAAAGACATACACTGACACCCAGTAACACAGACACACACGGACACGAAGTAACAAAGACACACACTTACACCAAGTAACACAGATACACACTGACACCCAGTAACACAGACACACTCTTACACCAAGTAACACAGACATACACTGACACCAAGTAACAAAGACATACACTGACACCAAGTAACAAATACATACACTTACACCAAGTAACAAAGACAGACAATTACACCAAGTAACAAAGACATACATTTACACCAAGTATTTTGACATACACTGACACCACGTAACAAAGACATACACTGACACCAAGTCACAAAGACACACACTGACACCCAGTAACAAAGACATACACTGATACAAAGTCACAAAGACATGCACTGATACCCAGTAACACAGACACACACTGACACCAAGTAACAAAGACACACACTTACACCAAGTAACACAGACACACACTGACACCCAGTAACACAGACACACACTTACACCAAGCAACACGGACATACACTGACACCAAGTAACAGAGACATGCACTGATACGCAGTAACACAGACACACACTTACACCAAGTAACATAGACATACACTGACACCAAGTAACAAAGACAAACACTGATACCCAGAAACACAGACACATACTTACACCAAGTAACACAGACACACACTTACAGCAAGTAACAAAGACATACACTTACACCAAGTAACACAGACATACACTGACACCATGTAACAAAGACATACAATTACACAAAGTAACAAAGACACACAGTTACACCAAGTAACACAGATATACAGTGACACCAAGTAACAAAGACATACACCGATACCCAGGAACACAGACACACACTTTCACCAAGTAACACAGACACACACTTACACCAAGTAACAAAGACATACACTAACACCAAGTAACACAGACATACACAGACACCAAGTAACAAAGACATACAATTACACCAAGTAACAAAGACACACACTTACACCAAGTAACAAAGACAGACACTGATACCCAGTAACACAGACACACACTTACACCAATTAACAAAGTCATACACTGACACCCAGTAACACAAACAAACGCACACTGACACCCAGTAACACAGATAAACACTAATAAACAGTAACAAAGACATACACTGACACCAAGTAATACAGTCACACACTGACACCCAGTAACAAAGACATACACTGACACCAAGTAACAAAGACATACACTGATACCAAGTCACAAAGACATACACTGATACCCAGTAACACAGAGAAACACTAATAAACAGTAACAAAGACATACACTGACACCAAGTAACACAGTCACACACTGACACCCAGTAACAAGGACATACACTGACACCAAGTAACAAAGACATACACTGACACCATGTAACAAAGACATACACATACACAAAGTAACAGAGACAGACAATTACACCAAGTAACAAAGACATACACTTACACGAAGTATTTTGACATACACTGACACCAAGTAACAAAGACATACACTGATACCCAGTAACACAGACACACACTTACACCAAGTAACAAAGACATACACTGACACCAAGTCACAAAGACACACACTGACACCCAGTAGCAAAGACATACAATGAGACCAAGTCACAAAGACATACACTGACACCCAGTAACACAGACACACCCGGACACGAAGTAACAAAGACACACACTTACACCAAGTAACACAGATACACACTGACACCCAGTAACACACACACTCTTACACCAAATAACACAGACATACACTGACACCAAGTAACACAGACATACACTGACACCAGGTAACAAAGACATACAATTACACAAAGTAACAAAGACACACACTTACACCAAGTAACACAGATATACACTGACACCAAGTAAAAAAGACATGCACTGACACCCAGTAACACAGACACACACTTACACCAAGTAACACAGACATACACTGACACCAAGTAACAAAGACATACACTGATACCCAGGAACACAGACACACACTTACACCAAGTGACACAGACACACACTTACACCAAGTAACTCCGACATACACTGACACCAAGTAACAAAGACATACACTGACACCAAGTAACAATGACATACAATTACACCAAGTAACAAAGACACACAATTCCACCAAGTAACACAGATATACACTGACACCAAGTAACAAAGACATGCACTGACACCCAGTAACACAGACACACACTTCCACCAAGTAACACAGACATACACTGACACCAAGTAACAAAGACATACACTGATCCCCAGTAACACAGACACACACTTACACCAACTAACACAGACACACACTTACACCAAGTAACAAAGACATACACTTACACCAAGTAACACAGACATACACTGACACCAAGTAACAAAGACATACAATTACATCAAGTAACAAAGACACACACTTACACCAAGTAACAAAGACAGACACTGATACCCAGTAACAGAGACACACACTTACACCAAGTAACAAAGACATACACTGTCACCCAGTAACACAAACAAACACACACTGACACCCAGTAACACAGAGAAACACTAATAAACAGTAACACAGACATACACTGACACCAAGTAACAAAGACATACAATTACACCAAGTAACAAAGACACACACTTACACCAAGTAACACAGATATACACTGACACCAAGTAACAAAGTCATACACTGATACCCAGTAACACAGACACACACTGACACCCAGTAACAAAGACATGCACTGATACCAAGTCACAAAGACATACACTGATACCCAGTAACACAGACACACACTGACACCAAGTAACACAGACATACACTGACACCAATTAACAAAGACATACACTGACACCAAGTAACAAAGACATACACTTACACCAAGTAACAAAGACAGACAATGACACCAAGTAACAAAGACATACACTTACACCAAGTATTTTGACATACACTGACACCACGTAACAAAGACATACACTGATACCCAGTAACACAGACACACACTTACACCAAGTCACAAAGGCATACACTGACACCAAGTCACAAAGACACACACTGACACCCAGTAACACAAAGAAACACACACTGACACCCAGTAACACAGAGAAACACTAATAAACAGTAACACAGACATACACTGACACCAAGTCACAAAGACACACACTAACACCCAGTAACAAAGTCATTCACTGATACCAAGTCACAACGTCATACACTGATACCCAGTAACACAGACACACACTGACACCAAGTAACACAGACATACACTGACACCAAGTAACAAAGACATACACTGACACCAAGTAACAAAGACATACACTTACACCAAGTAACAAAGACAGACAATTACACCAAGTAACAAAGACATACACTGACACCAAGTCACAAAGACACACACTGACACCTAGTAGCAAAGACATACAATGAGACCAAGTCACAAAGACATACACTGACACCCAGTAACACAGACACACACGGACACGAAGTAACAAAGACACAGACTTACACCAAGTAACACAGATACACACTGACACCCAGTAACACAGACACATTCTTACACCAAGTAACACATACATACACTGACACCAAGTAACACAGACATACACTGACACCAAGTAACAAAGACATACAATTACACAAAGTAACAAAGACACACACTTACACCAAGTAACACAGATATACACTGACACCAAGTAAAAAAGACATGCACTGACACCCAGTAACACAGACACACACTTCCACCAAGTAACACAGACATACACTGACACCAAGTAACAAAGAGATACACTGATACCCAGGAACACAGACACACACTTACACCAAGTGACACAGACACACACTTACACCAAGTAACAAAGACATACACTTACACCAAGTAACACAGACATACACTGACACCAAGTAACAAAGACATACAATTACACCAAGTAACAAAGACAGACAATTACACCAAGTAACAAATACATACATTTACACCAAGTATTTTGACATACACTGACACCACGTAACAAAGACATACACTGCCACCAAGTCACAAAGACACACACTGACACCCAGTAACAAAGACATACACTGATACCAAGTCACAAAGACATGCACTGATACCCAGTAACACAGACACACACTGACACCAAGTAACAAAGACACACACTTACACCAAGTAACACAGACACATACTGCCACCCAGTAACACAGACACACACTTACACCAAGCAACACGGACATACACTGACACCAAGTAACAAAGACATGCACTGATACCCAGTAACACAGACACACACTTACACCAAGTAACATAGACATACACTGACACCAAGTAACACAGACATACACTGACACCAAGTAACAAAGACATACAATTACACAAAGTAACAAAGACACACACTTACACCAAGTAACACAGATATACACTGACACCAAGTAAAAAAGACATGCACTGACACCCAGTAACACAGACACACACTTCCACCAAGTAACACAGACATACACTGACACCAAGTAACAAAGAGATACAATTACACAAAGTAACAAAGACACACACTTACACCAAGTAACACAGATATACACTGACACCAAGTAAAAAAGACATGCACTGACACCCAGTAACACAGACACACACTTCCACCAAGTAACACAGACATACACTGACACCAAGTAACAAAGAGATACACTGATACCCAGGAACACAGACACACACTTACACCAAGTGACACAGACACACACTTACACCAAGTAACAAAGACATACACTTACACCAAGTAACACAGACATACACTGACACCAAGTAACAAAGACATACAATTACACCAAGTAACAAAGACAGACAATTACACCAAGTAACAAATACATACATTTACACCAAGTATTTTGACATACACTGACACCACGTAACAAAGACATACACTGCCACCAAGTCACAAAGACACACACTGACACCCAGTAACAAAGACATACACTGATACCAAGTCACAAAGACATGCACTGATACCCAGTAACACAGACACACACTGACACCAAGTAACAAAGACACACACTTACACCAAGTAACACAGACACATACTGACACCCAGTAACACAGACACACACTTACACCAAGCAACACGGACATACACTGACACCAAGTAACAAAGACATGCACTGATACCCAGTAACACAGACACACACTTACACCAAGTAACATAGACATACACTGACACCAAGTAACAAAGACAAACACTGATACCCAGGAACACAGACACATACTTACACCAAGTAACACAGACACACACTTACAGCAAGTAACAAAGACATACACTTACACCAAGTAACACAGACATACACTGACACCATGTAACAAAGACATACAATTACACAAAGTAACAAAGACACACAGTTACACCAAGTAACACAGATATACAGTGACACCAAGTAACAAAGACATACACCGATACCCAGGAACACAGACACACACTTTCACCAAGTAACACAGACACACACTTACACCAAGTAACAAAGACATACACTAACACCAAGTAACACAGACATACACAGACACCAAGTAACAAAGACATACAATTACACCAAGTAACAAAGACACACACTTACACCAAGTAACAAAGACAGACACTGATACCCAGTAACACAGACACACACTTACACCAATTAACAAAGTCATACACTGACACCCAGTAACACAAACAAACACACAATGACACCCAGTAACACAGAGAAACACTAATAAACAGTAACAAAGACATACACTGACACCAATTAACACAGTCACACACTGACACCCAGTAACAAAGACATACACTGACACCAAGTAACAAAGACATACACTGATACCAAGTCACAAAGACATACACTGATACCCAGTAACACAGAGAAACACTAATAAACAGGAACAAAGACATACACTGACACCAAGTAACACAGTCACACACTGACACCCAGTAACAAAGACATACACTGACACCAAGTAACAAAGACATACACTGACACCATGTAACAAAGACATACACTTACACAAAGTAACAAAGACAGACAATTACACCAAGTAACAAAGACATACACTTACACCAAGTATTTTGACATACACTGACACCAAGTAACAAAGACATACACTGATACCCAGTAACACAGACACACACTTACACCAAGTAATAAAGACATACACTGACACCAAGTCACAAAGACACACACTGACACCCAGTAGCAAAGACATACAATGAGACCAAGTCACAAAGACATACACTGACACCCAGTAACACAGACACACACGGACACGAGGTAACAAAGACACAGACTTACACCAAGTAACACAGATACACACTGACACCCAGTAACACAGACACACTATTACGCCAAGTAACACAGACATACACTGACACCAAGTAACACAGACATACACTGACACCAAGTAACAAAGACATACAATTACACAAAGTAACAAAGACACACACTTACACCAAGTAACACAGATATACACTGCCACCAAGTAAAAAAGACATGCACTGACACCCAGTAACACAGACACACACTTACACCAAGTAACACAGACATACACTGACACCAAGTAACAAAGACATACACTGATACCCAGGAACACAGACACACACTTACACCAAGTGACACAGACACACACTTACACCAAGTAACACAGACATACACTGACACCAAGTAACAAAGACATACACTGACACCAAGTAACAATGACATAAAATTACACCAAGTAACAAAGACACACAATTACACCAAGTAACACAGATATACACTGACACCAAGTAACAAAGACATGCACTGACACCCAGTAACACAGAAACACACTTCCACCAAGTAACACAGACATACACTGACACCAAGTAACAAAGACATACACTGATCCCCAGTAACACAGACACACACTTACACCAACTAACACAGACACACACTTACACCAAGTAACAAAGACATACACTTACACCAAGTAACACAGACATACACAGACACCAAGTAACAAAGACATACAATTACATCAAGTAACAAAGACACACACTTACACCAAGTAACAAAGACAGACACTGATACCCAGTAGCAGAGACACACACTTACACCAAGTAACAAAGACATACACTGTCACCCAGTAACACAAACAAACACACACTGACACCCAGTAACACAGAGAAACACTAATAAACAGTAACACAGACATACACTGACACCAAGTAACAAAGACATACAATTACACCAAGTAACAAAGACACACACTTACACCAAGTAACACAGATATACACTGACACCAAGTGACAAAGACATACATTGATACCCAGTAACACAGACACACACTGACACCCAGTAACAAAGACATGCACTGATACCAAGTCACAAAGACATACATTGATACCCAGTAACACAGACACACACTGACACCAAGTAACACAGACATACACTGACACCAATTAACAAAGACATACACTGACACCAAGTAACAAAGACATACACTTACACCAAGTAACAAAGACAGACAATGACACCAAGTAACAAAGACATACACTTACACCAAGTATTTTGACATACACTGACACCACGTAACAAAGACATACACTGATACCCAGTAACACAGACACACACTTACACCAAGTAACAAAGACATACACTGACACCAAGTCACAAAGACACACACTGACACCCAGTAACACAACGAAACACACACTGACACCCAGTAACACAGAGAAACACTAATAAACAGTAACACAGACATACACTGACACCAAGTCACAAAGACACACACTGAAACCCAATAACAAAGACAAACACTGACACCAACTCACAAAGAAATACACTGATACCCAGGAACACAGACACACACTGACACCCAGTAACAAAGACATAAACTGATACCAAGTCACAAAGACATACACTGATACCCAGTAACACAGACACACACTAACACCCAGTAACAAAGTCATTCTCTGATACCAAGTCACAAAGACATACACTGATACCCAGTAACACAGACACACACTGACACCAAGTAACACAGACATACACTGACACCAAGTAACAAAGATATACACTGACACCAAGTAACAAAGACAAACACTGATACCCAGGAACACAGACACATACTTACACCAAGTAACACAGACACACACTTACAGCAAGTAACAAAGACATACACTTACACCAAGTAACACAGACATACACTGACACCATGTAACAAAGACATACAATTACACCAAGTAACAAAGACACACAGTTACACCAAGTAACACAGATATACAGTGACACCAAGTAACAAAGACATGCACTGACACCCAGTAACACAGACACACACGGACACCAAGTAACAAAGACACAAACTTACAGCAAGTAACACAGACACACACTGACACCCAGTAACACAGACACACACTTGCACCAAGTAACACAGGCAAACACTGACACCCATTAACACAGGCACACACTTACACCAGGTAACACAGACATACACTGACACCAAGTAACAAATACATACACCGATACCCAGGAACACAGACACACACTTTCACCAAGTAACACAGACACACACTTACACCAAGTAACAAAGACATACACTAACACCAAGTAACACAGACAAACACTGACACGAAGTAACAAAGACAACCAATTACACCAAGTAACACAGACACACACTTACACCAAGTAACACAGATATACACTGATACCCAGTAACACAGACACACACTTACACCAATTAACAAAGACATACACTGACACCAAGTAACAAAGACATACACTGATACCAAGTCACAAAGACATACACTGATACCCAGTAACACAGACACACACTGACACCAAGTAACAAAGACATAGACTGACTCCAAGTCACAAAGACATACACTGATACCCAGTAACACATACACACACTGACACCAAGTAACACAGACATACACTGACACCAATTAACAAAGACATACACTGACACCAAGTTACAAAGACATACACTTACACCAAGTAACAAAGACAGACAATGACACCAAGTAACAAAGACAGACACTTACACCAAGTATTTTGACATACACTGACACCACGTAACAAAGACATACACTGATACCCAGTAACACAGACACACACTTACACCAAGTAACAAAGACATACACTGACACCAAGTCACAAAGACACACACTGACACCCAGTAACACAAAGAAACACACACTGACACCCAGTAACACAGAGAAACACGAATAAACAGTAACACAGGCATACACTGACACCAAGTCACAAAGACACACACTGAAACCCAGTAACAAAGACAAACACTGACACCAACTCACAAAGAAATACACTGATACCCAGGAACACAGACACACACTGACACCCAGTAACAAAGACATACACTGATACCCAGTAACACAGACACACACTTACACCAAGTAACAAAGACATACACTGACACCAGGTCACAAAGACACACACTGACACCCAGTAACACAAAGAAACACACACTGACACCCAGTAACGCAGAGAAACACTAATAAACAGTAACACAGACATACACTGACACCAAGTCACAAAGACACACACTGAAACCCAGTAACAAAGACAAACACTGACACCAACTCACAAAGAAATACACTGATACCCAGTAATACAGACACACACTAACACCCAGTAACAAAGTCATTCACTGATACCAAGTCACAAAGACATACACTGATACCCAGTAACACGGACACACACTGACACCAAGTAACACAGACATACACTGACACCAAGTAACAAAGACATACACTGACACCAAGTAACAAAGACATACACTTACACCAAGTAACAAAGACAGACAATTACACCAAGTAACAAAGACATACATTTACACCAAGTATTTTGACATACACTGACACCACGTAACAAAGACATACACTGATACCCAGTAACACAGACACACACTTACACCAAGTAACAAAGACATACACAGACACCAAGTCACAAAGACACACACTGACACCCAGTAACAAAGACATACACTGATACCTAGTCACAAAGACATACACTGATACCCAGTAACACAGACACACACGGACACCAGGTAAAAAAGACACACACTTACACCAAGTAACACAGACACACACTGACACCCAGTAGCACAGACACACACTTACACCAAGCAACACGGACATACACTGACACCAAGTAACAAAGACATACACTGATACCCAGTAACACAGACACACACTTACACCAAGTAACACAGACATACACTGACACCAAGTAACAAAGACAAACACTGATACCCAGGAACACAGACACATACTTACACCAAGTAACACAGACACACACTTACAGCAAGTAACAAAGACATACACTTACACCAAGTAACACAGACATACACTGACACCATGTAACAAAGACATACAATTACACCAAGTGACAAAGACACACAGTTACACCAAGTAACACAGATATACAGTGACACCAAGTAACAAAGACATGCACTGACACCCAGTAACACAGACACACACGGACACCAAGTAACAAAGACACAAACTTACAGCAAGTAACACAGACACACACTGACACCCAGTAACACAGACACACACTTACACCAAGTAACACAGACAAACACTGACACCCAGTAACACAGACACACACTTACACCAGGTAACACAGACATACACTGACACCAAGGAACAAAGACATACACCGATACCCAGGAACACAGACACACACTTTCACCAAGTAACACAGACACACACTTACACCAAGTAACAAAGACATACACTAACACCAAGTAACACAGACATACACTGACACCAAGTAACAAAGACATACAATTACAGCAAGTAACAAAGACACACACTTACACCAAGTAACACAGATAAACACTGATACCCAGTAACACAGACACACACTTACACCAATTAACAAAGACATACACTGACACCCAGTAACACAAACAAACACACACTGACACCCAGTAACACAGAGAACCACTAATAAACAGTAACAAAGACATACACTGAAACGAAGTGACACAGTCACACACTGACACCCAGTAACAAAGACATACACTGACACCAAGTAACAAAGACATACACTGATACCAAGTCACAAAGACATACACTGATACCCAGTAACACAGACACACACTGACACCAAGTAACAAAGACATAGACTGACTCCAAGTCACAAAGACATACACTGATACCAAGTCACAAAGACATACACTGATACCCAGTAACACAGACACACACTAACACCCAGTAACAAAGTCATTCACTGATACCAAGTCACAAAGACATACACTGATACCCAGTAACACAGACACACACTGACACCAAGTAACACAGACATACACTGACACCAAGTAACAAAGACATACACTGACACCAAGTAACAAAGACAAACACTGATACCCAGGAACACAGACACATACTTACACCAAGTAACACAGACACACACTTACAGCAAGTAACAAAGACATACACTTACACCAAGTAACACAGACATACACTGACACCATGTAACAAAGACATACAATTACACCAAGTAACAAAGACACACAGTTACACCAAGTAACACAGATATACAGTGACACCAAGTAACAAAGACATGCACTGACACCCAGTAACACAGACACACACGGACACCAAGTAACAAAGACACAAACTTACAGCAAGTAACACAGACACACACTGACACCCAGTAACACAGACACACACTTACACCAAGTAACACAGACAAACACTGACACCCATTAACACAGGCACACACTTACACCAGGTAACACAGACATACACTGACACCAAGTAACAAAGACATACACCGATACCAAGGAACACAGACACACACTTTCACCAAGTAACACAGACACACACTTACACCAAGTAACAAAGACATACACTAACACCAAGTAACACAGACATACACTGACACCAAGTAACAAAGACATACAATTACACCAAGTAACACAGACACACACTTACACCAAGTAACACAGATATACACTGATACCCAGTAACACAGACACACACTTACACCAATTAACAAAGACATACACTGACACCCAGTAACACAAACAAACACACACTGACACCCAGTAACACAGAGAAACACTAATAAACAGTAACAAAGACATACACTGAAACGAAGTGACACAGTCACACACTGACACCCAGTAACAAAGACATACACTGACACCAAGTAACAAAGACATACACTGATACCAAGTCACAAAGACATACACTGATACCCAGTAACACAGACACACACTGACACCAAGTAACAAAGACATAGACTGACTCCAAGTCACAAAGACATACACTGATACCCAGTAACACAGACACACACTGACACCAAGTAACACAGACATACACTGACACCAATTAACAAAGACATACACTGACACCAATTAACAAAGACATGCACTTACACCAAGTAACAAAGACAGACAATGACACAAAGTAACAAAGACAGACACTTACACCAAGTATTTTGACATACACTGATACCACGTAACAAAGACATACACTGATACCCAGTAACACAGACACACACTTACACCAAGTAACAAAGACATACACTGACACCAAGTCACAAAGACACACACTGACACCCAGTAACACAAAGAAACACACACTGGCACCCAGTAACACAGAGAAACACTAATAAACAGTAACACAGACATACACTGACACCAAGTCACAAAGACACACACTGAAACCCAGTAACAAAGACAAACACTGACACCAACTAACAAAGAAATACACTGATACCCAGGAACACAGACACACACTGACACCCAGTAACAAAGACATACACTGATACCCAGTAACACAGACACACACTTACACCAAGTAACAAAGACATACACTGACACCAAGTCACAAAGACACACACTGACACCCAGTAACACAAAGAAACACACACTGACACCCAGTAACACAGAGAAACACTAATAAACAGTAACACAGACATACACTGACACCAAGTCACAAAGACACACACTGAAACCCAGTAACAAAGACAAACACTGACACCAACTCACAAAGAAATACACTGATACCCAGTAACACAGACACACACTAACACCCAGTAACAAAGTCATTCACTGATACCAAGTCACAAAGACATACACTGATACCCAGTAACACAGACACACACTGACACCAAGTAACACAGACATACACTGACACCAAGTAACAAAGACATACACTGACACCAAGTAACAAAGACATACACTTACACCAAGTAACAAAGACAGACAATTACACCAAGTAACAAAGACATACATTTACACCAAGTATTTTGACATACACTGACACCACGTAACAAAGACATACACTGATACCCAGTAACACAGACACACACTTACACCAAGTAACAAAGACATACACAGACACCAAGTCACAAAGACACACACTGACACCCAGTAACAAAGACATACACTGATACCAAGTCACAAAGACAGACACTGATACCCAGTAACACAGACACACACGGACACCAGGTAAAAAAGACACACACTTACACCAAGTAACACAGACACACACTGACACCCAGTAGCACAGACACACACTTACACCAAGCAACACGGACATACACTGACACCAAGTAACAAAGACATACACTGATACCCAGTAACACAGATACACACTTACACCAAGTAACACAGACTTACACTGACACCAAGTAACAAAGACAAACACTGATACCCAGGAACACAGACACATACTTACACCAAGTAACACAGACACACACTTACAGCAAGTAACAAAGACATACACTTACACCAAGTAACACAGACATACACTGACACCATGTAACAAAGACATACAATTACACCAAGTAACAAAGACACACAGTTACACCAAGTAACACAGATATACAGTGACACCAAGTAACAAAGACATGCACTGACACCCAGTAACACAGACACACACGGACACCAAGTAACAAAGACACAAACTTACAGCAAGTAACACAGACACACACTGACACCCAGTAACACAGACACACACTTACACCAAGTAACACAGACAAACACTGACACCCATTAACACAGGCACACACTTACACCAGGTAACACAGACATACACTGACACCAAGTAACAAAGACATACACCGATACCAAGGAACACAGACACACACTTTCACCAAGTGACACAGACACACACTTACACCAAGTAACAAAGACATACACTAACACCGAGTAACACAGACATACACTGACACCAAGTAACAAAGACATACAATTACACCAAGTAACACAGACACACACTTACACCAAGTAACACAGATATACACTGATACCCAGTAACACAGACACACACTTACACCAATTAACAAAGACATACACTGACACCCAGTAACACAAACAAACACACACTGACACCCAGTAACACAGAGAAACACTAATAAACAGTAACAAAGACATACACTGAAACGAAGTGACACAGTCACACACTGACACCCAGTAACAAAGACATACACTGACACCAAGTAACAAAGACATACACTGATACCAAGTCACAAAGACATACACTGATACCCAGTAACACAGACACACACTGACACCAAGTAACAAAGACATAGACTGACTCCAAGTCACAAAGACATACACTGATACCCAGTAACACAGACACACACTGACACCAAGTAACACAGACATACAATGACACCAATTAACAAAGACATACACTGACACCAATTAACAAAGACATGCACTTACACCAAGTAACAAAGACAGACAATGACACAAAGTAACAAAGACAGACACTTACACCAAGTATTTTGACATACACTGACACCACGTAACAAAGACATACACTGATACCCAGGAACACAGACACACACTTACACCAAGTAACAAAGACATACACTGACACCAAGTCACAAAGACACACACTGACACCCAGTAACACAAAGAAACACACACTGGCACCCAGTAACACAGAGAAACACTAATAAACAGTAACACAGACATACACTGACACCAAGTCACAAAGACACACACTGAAACCCAGTAACAAAGACAAACACTGACACCAACTAACAAAGAAATACACTGATACCCAGGAACACAGACACACACTGACACCCAGTAACAAAGACATACACTGATACCCAGTAACACAGACACACACTTACACCAAGTAACAAAGACATACACTGACACCAAGTCACAAAGACACACACTGACACCCAGTAACACAAAGAAACACACACTGACACCCAGTAACACAGAGAAACACTAATAAACAGTAACACAGACATACACTGACACCAAGTCACAAAGACACACACTGAAACCCAGTAACAAAGACAAACACTGACACCAACTCACAAAGAAATACACTGATACCCAGTAACACAGACACACACTAACACCCAGTAACAAAGTCATTCACTGATACCAAGTCACAAAGACATACACTGATACCCAGTAACACAGACACACACTGACACCAAGTAACACAGACATACACTGACACCAAGTAACAAAGACATACACTGACACCAAGTAACAAAGACATACACTTACACCAAGTAACAAAGACAGACAATTACACCAAGTAACAAAGACATACATTTACACCAAGTATTTTGACATACACTGACACCACGTAACAAAGACATACACTGATACCCAGTAACACAGACACACACTTACACCAAGTAACAAAGACATACACAGACACCAAGTCACAAAGACACACACTGACACCCAGTAACAAAGACATACACTGATACCAAGTCACAAAGACAGACACTGATACCCAGTAACACAGACACACACGGACACCAGGTAAAAAAGACACACACTTACACCAAGTAACACAGACACACACTGACACCCAGTAGCACAGACACACACTTACACCAAGCAACACGGACATACACTGACACCAAGTAACAAAGACATACACTGATACCCAGTAACACAGACACACACTTACACCAAGTAACACAGACTTACACTGACACCAAGTAACAAAGACAAACACTGATACCCAGGAACACAGACACATACTTACACCAAGTAACACAGACACACACTTACAGCAAGTAACAAAGACATACACTTACACCAAGTAACACAGACATACACTGACACCATGTAACAAAGACATACAATTACACCAAGTAACAAAGACACACAGTTACACCAAGTAACACAGATATACAGTGACACCAAGTAACAAAGACATGCACTGACACCCAGTAACACAGACACACACGGACACCAAGTAACAAAGACACAAACTTACAGCAAGTAACACAGACACACACTGACACCCAGTAACACAGACACACACTTACACCAAGTAACACAGACAAACACTGACACCCATTAACACAGGCACACACTTACACCAGGTAACACAGACATACACTGACACCAAGTAACAAAGACATACACCGATACCAAGGAACACAGACACACACTTTCACCAAGTGACACAGACACACACTTACACCAAGTAACAAAGACATACACTAACACCGAGTAACACAGACATACACTGACACCAAGTAACAAAGACATACAATTACACCAAGTAACACAGACACACACTTACACCAAGTAACACAGATATACACTGATACCCAGTAACACAGACACACACTTACACCAATTAACAAAGACATACACTGACACCCAGTAACACAAACAAACACACACTGACACCCAGTAACACAGAGAAACACTAATAAACAGTAACAAAGACATACACTGAAACGAAGTGACACAGTCACACACTGACACCCAGTAACAAAGACATACACTGACACCAAGTAACAAAGACATACACTGATACCAAGTCACAAAGACATACACTGATACCCAGTAACACAGACACACACTGACACCAAGTAACAAAGACATAGACTGACTCCAAGTCACAAAGACATACACTGATACCCAGTAACACAGACACACACTGACACCAAGTAACACAGACATACAATGACACCAATTAACAAAGACATACACTGACACCAATTAACAAAGACATGCACTTACACCAAGTAACAAAGACAGACAATGACACAAAGTAACAAAGACAGACACTTACACCAAGTATTTTGACATACACTGACACCACGTAACAAAGACATACACTGATACCCAGGAACACAGACACACACTTACACCAAGTAACAAAGACATACACTGACACCAAGTCACAAAGACACACACTGACACCCAGTAACACAAAGAAACACACACTGGCACCCAGTAACACAGAGAAACACTAATAAACAGTAACACAGACATACACTGACACCAAGTCACAAAGACACACACTGAAACCCAGTAACAAAGACAAACACTGACACCAACTAACAAAGAAATACACTGATACCCAGGAACACAGACACACACTGACACCCAGTAACAAAGACATACACTGATACCCAGTAACACAGACACACACTTACACCAAGTAACAAAGACATACACTGACACCAAGTCACAAAGACACACACTGACACCCAGTAACACAAAGAAACACACACTGACACCCAGTAACACAGAGAAACACTAATAAACAGTAACACAGACATACACTGACACCAAGTCACAAAGACACACACTGAAACCCAGTAACAAAGACAAACACTGACACCAACTCACAAAGAAATACACTGATACCCAGTAACACAGACACACACTAACACCCAGTAACAAAGTCATTCACTGATACCAAGTCACAAAGACATACACTGATACCCAGTAACACAGACACACACTGACACCAAGTAACACAGACATACACTGACACCAAGTAACAAAGACATACACTGACACCAAGTAACAAAGACATACACTTACACCAAGTAACAAAGACAGACAATTACACCAAGTAACAAAGACATACATTTACACCAAGTATTTTGACATACACTGACACCACGTAACAAAGACATACACTGATACCCAGTAACACAGACACACACTTACACCAAGTAACAAAGACATACACAGACACCAAGTCACAAAGACATACACTGACACCCAGTAACAAAGACATACACTGATACCAAGTCACAAAGACAGACACTGATACCCAGTAACACAGACACACACGGACACCAGGTAAAAAAGACACATACTTACACCAAGGAACACAGACACACACTGACACCCAGTAGCACAGACACACACTTACACCAAGCAACACGGACATACACTGACACCAAGTAACAAAGACATACAATGATACCCAGTAACACAGACACACACTTACACCAAGTAACACAGACATACACTGACACCAAGTAACAAAGACAAACACTGATACCCAGGAACACAGACACATACTTACACCAAGTAACACAGACACACACTTACAGCAAGTAACAAAGACATACACTTACACCAAGTAACACAGACATACACTGACACCATGTAACAAAGACATACAATTACACCAAGTAACAAAGACACACAGTTACACCAAGTAACACAGATATACAGTGACACCAAGTAACAAAGACATGAACTGACACCCAGTAACACAGACACACACGGACACCAAGTAACAAAGACACAAACTTACAGCAAGTAACACAGACACACACTGACACCCAGTAACACAGACACACACTTACACCAAGTAACACAGACAAACACTGACACCCAGTAACACAGACACACACTTACACCAGGTAACACAGACATACACTGACACCAAGGAACAAAGACATACACCGATACCCAGGAACACAGACACACACTTTCACCAAGTAACACAGACACACACTTACACCAAGTATTTTGACATACACTGACACCACGTAACAAAGACATACACTGATACCCAGTAACACAGACACACACTTACACCAAGTAACAAAGACATACACAGACACCAAGTCACAAAGACACACACTGACACCCAGTAACAAAGACATACACTGATACCAAGTCACAAAGACAGACACTGATACCCAGTAACACAGACACACACGGACACCAGGTAAAAAAGACACACACTTACACCAAGTAACACAGACACACACTGACACCCAGTAGCACAGAAACACACTTACACCAAGCAACACGGACATACACTGACACCAAGTAACAAAGACATACACTGATACCCAGTAACACAGACACACACTTACACCAAGTAACACAGACATACACTGACACCAAGTAACAAAGACAAACACTGATACCCAGGAACACAGACACATACTTACACCAAGTAACACAGACACACACTTACAGCAAGTAACAAAGACATACACTTACACCAAGTAACACAGACATACACTGACACCATGTAACAAAGACATACAATTACACCAAGTAACAAAGACACACAGTTACACCAAGTAACACAGATATACAGTGACACCAAGTAACAAAGACATGCACTGACACCCAGTAACACAGACACACACGGACACCAAGTAACAAAGACACAAACTTACAGCAAGTAACACAGACACACACTGACACCCAGTAACACAGACACACACTTACACCAAGTAACACAGACAAACACTGACACCCACTAACACAGAGACACACTTACACCAGGTAACACAGACATACACTGACACCAAGGAACAAAGACATACACCGATACCCAGGAACACAGACACACACTTTCACCAAGTAACACAGACACACACTTACACCAAGTAACAAAGACATACACTAACACCAAGTAACACAGACATACACTGACACCAAGTAACAAAGACATACAATTACACCAAGTAACAAAGACACACACTTACACCAAGTAACACAGATATACACTGATACCCAGTAACACAGACACACACTTACACCAATTAACAAAGACATACACTGACACCAAGTCACAAAGACACACACTGACACCCAGTAACACAAAGAAACACACACTGACACCCAGTAACACGGAGAAACACTAATAAACAGTAACACAGACATACACAGACATCAAGTCACAAAGACACACACTGAAACCCAGTAACAAAGACAAACACTGACACCAACTAACAAAGAAATACACTGATACCCAGGAACACAGACACACACTGACACCCAGTAACACAAAGAAACACACACTGACACCCAGTAACGCAGAGAAACACTAATAAACAGTAACACAGACATACACTGACACCAAGTCACAAAGACACACACTGAAACCCAGTAACAAAGACAAACACTGACACCAACTCACAAAGAAATACACTGATACCCAGTAACACAGACACACACTAACACCCAGTAACAAAGTCATTCACTGATACCAAGTCACAAAGACATACACTGATACCCAGTAACACGGACACACACTGACACCAAGTAACACAGACATACACTGACACCAAGTAACAAAGACATACACTGACACCAAGTAACAAAGACATACACTTACACCAAGTAACAAAGACAGACAATTACACCAAGTAACAAAGACATACATTTACACCAAGTATTTTGACATACACTGACACCACGTAACAAAGACATACACTGATACCCAGTAACACAGACACACACTTACACCAAGTAACAAAGACATACACAGACACCAAGTCACAAAGACACACACTGACACCCAGTAACAAAGACATACACTGATACCAAGTCACAAAGACATACACTGATACCCAGTAACACAGACACAAACGGACACCAGGTAAAAAAGACACACACTTACACCAAGTAACACAGACAAACACTGACACGCAGTAGCACAGACACACACTTACACCAAGCAACACGGACATACACTGACACCAAGTAACAAAGACATACACTGATACCCAGTAACACAGACACACACTTACACCAAGTAACACAGACATACACTGACACCAAGTAACAAAGACAAACACTGATACCCAGGAACACAGACACATACTTACACCAAGTAACACAGACACACACTTACAGCAAGTAACAAAGACATGCACTTACACCAAGTAACACAGACATACACTGACACCATGTAACAAAGACATACAATTACACCAAGTAACAAAGACACACAGTTACACCAAGTAACACAGATATACAGTGACACCAAGTAACAAAGACATGCACTGACACCCAGTAACACAGACACACACGGACACCAAGTAACAAAGACACAAACTTACAGCAAGTAACACAGACACACACTGACACCCAGTAACACAGACACACACTTACACCAAGTAACAAAGACAGACAATTACACCAAGTAACAAAGACATACATTTACACCAAGTATTTTGACATACACTGACACCACGTAACAAAGACATACACTGATACCCAGTAACACAGACACACACTTACACCAAGTAACAAAGACATACACAGACACCAAGTCACAAAGACACACACTGACACCCAGTAACAAAGACATACACTGATACCAAGTCACAAAGACATACACTGATACCCAGTAACACAGACACACACGGACACCAGGTAAAAAAGACACACACTTACACCAAGTAACACAGACAAACACTGACACGCAGTAGCACAGACACACACTTACACCAAGCAACACGGACATACACTGACACCAAGTAACAAAGACATACACTGATACCCAGTAACACAGACACACACTTACACCAAGTAACACAGACATACACTGACACCAAGTAACAAAGACAAACACTGATACCCAGGAACACAGACACATACTTACACCAAGTAACACAGACACACACTTACAGCAAGTAACAAAGACATACACTTACACCAAGTAACACAGACATACACTGACACCATGTAACAAAGACATACAATTACACCAAGTAACAAAGACACACAGTTACACCAAGTAACACAGATATACAGTGACACCAAGTAACAAAGACATGCACTGACACCCAGTAACACAGACACACACGGACACCAAGTAACAAAGACACAAACTTACAGCAAGTAACACAGACACACACTGACACCCAGTAACACAGACACACACTTACACCAAGTAACACAGACAAACACTGACACCCAGTAACACAGACACACACTTACACCAGGTAACACAGACATACACTGACACCAAGGAACAAAGACATACACCGATACCCAGGAACACAGACACACACTTTCACCAAGTAACACAGACACACACTTACACCAAGTAACAAAGACATACACTAACACCAAGTAACACAGACATACACTGACACCAAGTAACAAAGACATACAATTACACCAAGTAACAAAGACACACACTTACACCAAGTAACACAGATAAACACTGATACCCAGTAACACAGACACACACTTACACCAATTAACAAAGACATACACTGACACCCAGTAACACAAACAAACACACAGTGACACCCAGTAACACAGAGAAACACTAATAAACAGTAACAAAGACATACACTGAAACGAAGTGACACAGTCACACACTGACACCCAGTAACAAAGACATACACTGACACCAAGTAACAAAGACAAACACTGATACCAAGTCACAAAGACATACACTGATACCCAGTAACACAGACACACACTGACACCCAGTAACAAAGACATACACTGACACCAAGTAACAAAGACATACACTTGCACAAAGTTTCAAAGACGGACAATTACACCAAGTAACAAAGACAGACAATTACACCAAGTAACAAAGACATACACTTACACCAAGTATTTTGACATACACTGACACCAAGTAACAAAGACATACACTGATACCCAGTAACACAGACACACACTTACACCAAGTAGCAAAGACATACACTGACAGCAAGTCACAAAGACACACACTGACACCCAGTAGCAAAGACATACAATGAGACCAAGTCACAAAGACATACACTGATACCCAGTAACACAGACACACACTTACACCAAGTAACACACACATACACTTACACCCAGTAACACTGACACACACTTACAGCAAGTAACAAAGAAATACACTGACACCCTGTAACAAAGACATACACTGACACCCAGTAACACAGACACACACGGACACGAAGTAACAAAGACACAGACTTACACAAAGCAACACAGATACACACTGACACCCAGTAACACAGACACACTCTTACACCAAGTAACACAGACATACAGTGACACCAAGTAACACAGACATACACTGACACCAAGTATCAAAGACATATAATTACACCAAGCAACAAAGACACACAGTTACACCAAGTAACACAGATATACACTGACACCAAGTAACAAAGACATGCACTGACACCCAGTAACACAGACACACACTTACACCAAGTAACACAGACATACACTGACACCAAGTAACAAAGACATACACTGATACCCAGTAACACAGACACACTTACACCAAGTAACACAGACACACACTGACACCCAGTAACAAAGACATGCACTGATACCAAGTCACAAAGACATACACTGATACCCAGTAACACAGACACACACTGACACCAAGTAACACAGACATACACTGACACCAATTAACAAAGACATACACTGACACCAAGTAACAAAGACATACACTTACACCAAGTAACAAAGACAGACAATGACACCAAGTAACAAAGACATACACTTACACCAAGTATTTTGACATACACTGACACCACGTAACAAAGACATACACTGATACCCAGTAACACAGACACACACTTACACCAAGTAACAAAGACATACACTGACACCAAGTCACAAAGACACACACTGACACCCAGTAACACAAAGAAACACACACTGACACCCAGTAACACAGAGAAACACTAATAAACAGTGACACAGACATACACTGACACCAAGTCACAAAGACACACACTGAAACCCAGTAACAAAGACAAACACTGACACCAACTCACAAAGAAATACACTGATACCCAGGAACACAGACACACACTGGCACCCAGTAACAAAGACATACACTGATACCAAGTCACAAAGACATACACTGATACCCAGTAACACAGACACACACTAACACCCAGTAACAAAGTCATTCACTGATACCAAGTCACAAAGACATACACTGATACCCAGTAACACAGTCACACACTGACACCAAGTAACACAGACATACACTGACACCAAGTAACAAAGACAAACACTGATACCCAGGAACACAGACACATACTTACACCAAGTAACACAGACACACACTTACAGCAAGTAACAAAGACATACACTTACACCAAGTAACACAGACATACACTGACACCATGTAACAAAGACATACAATTACACCAAGTAACAAAGACACACAGTTACACCAAGTAACACAGATATACAGTGACACCAAGTAACAAAGACATGCACTGACACCCAGTAACACAGACACACACGGACACCAAGTAACAAAGACACAAACTTACAGCAAGTAACACAGACACACACTGACACCCAGTAACACAGACACACACTTACACCAAGTAACACAGACAAACACTGACACCCATTAACACAGGCACACACTTACACCAGGTAACACAGACATACACTGACACCAAGTAACAAAGACATACACCGATACCAAGGAACACAGACACACACTTTCACCAAGTAACACAGACACACACTTACACCAAGTAACAAAGACATACACTAACACCAAGTAACACAGACATACACTGACACCAAGTAACAAAGACATACAATTACACCAAGTAACACAGACACACACTTACACCAAGTAACACAGATATACACTGATACCCAGTAACACAGACACACACTTACACCAATTAACAAAGACATACACTGACACCCAGTAACACAAACAAACACACACTGACACCCAGTAACACAGAGAAACACTAATAAACAGTAACAAAGACATACACTGAAACGAAGTGACACAGTCGCACACTGACACCCAGTAACAAAGACATACACTGACACCAAGTAACAAAGACATACACTGATACCAAGTCACAAAGACATACACTGATACCCAGTAACACAGACACACACTGACACCAAGTAACAAAGACATCGACTGACTCCAAGTCACAAAGACTTACACTGATACCCAGTAACACAGACACACACTGACACCAAGTAACACAGACATACACTGACACCAATTAACAAAGACATACACTGACACCAAGTAACAAAGACATGCACTTACACCAAGTAACAAAGACAGACAATGACACAAAGTAACAAAGACAGACACTTACACCAAGTATTTTGACATGCACTGACACCACGTAACAAAGACATACACTGATACCCAGTAACACAGACACACACTTACACCAAGTAACAAAGACATACACTGACACCAAGTCACAAAGACACACACTGACACCCAGTAACACAAAGAAACACACACTGGCACCCAGTAACACAGAGAAACACTAATAAACAGTAACACAGACATACACTGACACCAAGTCACAAAGACACACACTGAAACCCAGTAACAAAGACAAACACTGACACCAACTAACAAAGAAATACACGGATACCCAGGAACACAGACACACACTGACACCCAGTAACAAAGACATACACTGATACCCAGTAACACAGACACACACTTACACCAAGTAACAAAGACATACACTGACACCAAGTCACAAAGACACACACTGACACCCAGTAACACAAAGAAACACACTCTGACACCCAGTAACACAGAGAAACACTAATAAACAGTAACACAGACATACACTGACACCAAGTCACAAAGACACACACTGAAACCCAGTAACAAAGACAAACACTGACACCAACTCACAAAGAAATACACTGATACCCAGTAACACAGACACACACTAACACCCAGTAACAAAGTCATTCACTGATACCAAGTCACAAAGACATACACTGATACCCAGTAACACAGACACACACTGACACCAAGTAACACAGACATACACTGACACAAAGTAACAAAGACATACACTGACACCAAGTAACAAAGACATACACTTACACCAAGTAACAAAGACAGACAATTACACCAAGTAACAAAGACATACATTTACACCAAGTATTTTGACATACACTGACACCACGTAACAAAGACATACACTGATACCCAGTAACACAGACACACACTTACACCAAGTAACAAAGACATACACAGACACCAAGTCACAAAGACACACACTGACACCCAGTAACAAAGACATACACTGATACCAAGTCACAAAGACATACACTGATACCCAGTAACACAGACACACACGGACACCAGGTAAAAAAGACATACACTTACACCAAGTAACACAGGCATACACTGACACCATGTAACAAAGACATACAATTACACCAAGTAACAAAGACACACAGTTACACCAAGTAACACAGATATACAGTGACACCAAGTAACAAAGACATGCACTGACACCCAGTAACACAGACACACACGGACACCAAGTAACAAAGACACAAACGTACAGCAAGTAACACAGACACACACTGACACCCAGTAACACAGACACACACTTACACCAAGTTACACAGACAAACACTGACACCCAGTAACACAGACACACACTTACACCAGGTAACACAGACATACACTGACACCAAGGAACAAAGACATACACCGATACCCAGGAACACAGACACACACTTTCACCAAGTAACACAGACACACACTTACACCAAGTAACAAAGACATACACTAACACCAAGTAACACAGACATACACTGACACCAAGTAACAAAGACATACAATTACACCAAGTAACAAAGACACACACTTACACCAAGTAACAAAGACATACACTGACACCAAGTCACAAAGACACACACTGACACCCAGTAACACAAAGAAACACACACTGACACCCAGTAACACGGAGAAACACTATAAAACAGTAACACAGACATACACAGACACCAAGTCACAAAGACACACACTGAAACCCAGTAACAAAGACAAACACTGACACCAACTAACAAAGAAATACACTGATACCCAGGAACACAGACACACACTGACACCCAGTAACAAAGACATACACTGATACCCAGTAACACAGACACACACTTACACCAAGTAACAAAGACATACACTGACACCAAGTCACAAAGACACACACTGACACTCAGTAACACAAAGAAACACACACTGACACCCAGTAACACAGAGAAACACTAATAAACAGTAACACAGACATACACTGACACCAAGTCACAAAGACACACACTGAAACCCAGTAACAAAGACAAACACTGACACCAACTCACAAAGAAATACACTGATACCCAGTAACACAGACACACACTAACACCCAGTAACAAAGTCATTCACTGATACCAAGTCACAAAGACATACACTGATACCCAGTAACACAGACACACACTGACACCAAGTAACACAGACATACACTGACACCAAGTAACAAAGACATACACTGACACCAAGTAACAAAGACATACACTTACACCAAGTAACAAAGACAGACAATTACACCAAGTAACAAAGACATACATTTACACCAAGTATTTTGACATACACTGACAACACGTAACAAAGACATACACTGATACCCAGTAACACAGACACACACTTACACCAAGTAACAAAGACATACACAGACACCAAGTCACAAAGACACACACTGACACCCAGTAACAAAGACATACACTGATACCAAGTCACAAAGACATACACTGATACCCAGTAACACAGACACACACGGACACCAGGTAAAAAAGACACACACTTACACCAAGTAACACAGACACACACTGACACCCAGTAGCACAGACACACACTTACACCAAGCAACACGGACATACACTGACACCAAGTAACAAAGACATACACTGATACCCAGTAACACAGACACACACTTACACCAAGTAACACAGACATACACTGACACCAAGTAACAAAGACAAACACTGATACCCAGGAACACAGACACATACTTACACCAAGTAACACAGACACACACTTACAGCAAGTAACAAAGACATACACTTACACCAAGTAACACAGACATACACTGACACCATGTAACAAAGACATACAATTACACCAAGTAACAAAGACACACAGTTACACCAAGTAACACAGATATACAGTGACACCAAGTAACAAAGACATGCACTGACACCCAGTAACACAGACACACACGGACACCAAGTAACAAAGACACAAACTTACAGCAAGTAACACAGACACACACTGACACCCAGTAACACAGACACACACTTACACCAAGTAACACAGACAAACACTGACACCCAGTAACACAGACACACACTTACACCAGGTAACACAGACAGACACTGACACCAAGGAACAAAGACATACACCGATACCCAGGAACACAGACACACACTTTCACCAAGTAACACAGACACACACTTACACCAAGTAACAAAGACATACACTAACACCAAGTAACACAGACATACACTGACACCAAGTAACAAAGACATACAATTACACCAAGTAACAAAGACACACACTTACACCAAGTAACACAGATATACACTGATACCCAGTAACACAGACACACACTTACACCAATTAACAAAGACATACACTGACACCCAGTAACACAAACAAACACACAGTGACACCCAGTAACACAGAGAAACACTAATAAACAGTAACAAAGACATACACTGAAACGAAGTGACACAGTCACACACTGACACCCAGTAACAAAGACATACACTGACACCAAGTAACAAAGACATACACTGATACCAAGTCACAAAGACATACACTGATACCCAGTAACACAGACACACACTGACACCCAGTAACAAAGACATACACTGACACCAAGTAACAAAGACATACACTTGCACAAAGTAACAAAGACGGACAATTACACCAAGTAACAAAGACAGACAATTACACCAAGTAACAAAGACATACACTTACACCAAGTATTTTGACATACACTGACACCAAGTAACAAAGACATACACTGATACCCAGTAACACAGACACACACTTACACCAAGTAACAAAGACATACACTGACAGCAACTCACAAAGACACACACTGACACCCAGTAGCAAAGACATACAATGAGACCAAGTCACAAAGACATACACTGATACCCAGTAACACAGACACACACTTACACCAAGTAACACACACATACACTTACACCCAGTAACACTGACACACACTTACACCAAGTAACAAAGAAATACACTGACACCCAGTAACAAAGACATACACTGACACCCAGTAACACAGACACACACGGACACGAAGTAACAAAGACACAGACTTACACCAAGCAACACAGATACACACTGACACCCAGTAACACAGACACACTCATACACCAAGTAACACAGACATACACTGACACCAAGTAACACAGACATACACTGACACCAAGTAACAAAGACATACAATTACACCAAGCAACAAAGACACACACTTACACCAAGTAACACAGATATACACTGACACCAAGTAAAGAAGACATGCACTGACACCCAGTAACACAGACACACACTTACACCAAGTAACACAGACATACACTGACACCAAGTAACAAAGACATACAATTACACCAAGCAACAAAGACACACACTTACACCAAGTAACACAGATATACACTGACACCAAGTAAAGAAGACATGCACTGACACCAAGTAACACTGACACACACTTACACCAAGTAACACAGACATACACTGACACCAAGTAACAAAGACATACAATTACACCAAGTAACAAAGACACACACTTACACCAAGTAACACAGATATACACTGACACCAAGTAACAAAGACATGCACTGACACCCAGTAACACAGGCACACACTTACACCAAGTAACACAGACATACACTGACACTAAGTAACAAAGACATACACTGATACCCAGTAACACAGACACACTTACACCAAGTAACACAGACACACACTTACACCAAGTAACAAAGACATACACTTACACCACGTAACACAGACATACACTGACACCAAGTAACAAAGACATACAATTACACCAAGTAACAAAGACACACACTTACACCAAGTAACAAAGACAGACACTGATACCCAGTAACACAGACACACAATTACACCAAGTAACAAATACATACACTGACACCCAGTAACACAAAGAAACACACACTGACACCCAGTAACACAGAGAAACACTAATAAACAGTAACACAGACATACACTGACACCAATTCACAAATACACACACTGAAACCCAGTAACAAAGACAAACACTGACACCAATTCACAAAGACATACACTGATACCAAGTCACAAAGACATACACTGATACCCAGTAACACAGACACACACTGACACCCAGTAACAAAGACATGCACTGATACCAAGTCACAAAGACATACACTGATACCCAGTAACACAGACACACACTGACACCAAGTAACACAGACATACACTGACACCAATTAACAAAGACATACACTGACACCAAGTAACAAAGACATACACTTACACCAAGTAACAAAGACAGACAATGACACCAAGTAACAAAGACATACAATTACACCAAGTATTTTGACATACACTGACACCACGTAACAAAGACATACACAGATACCCAGTAAAACAGACACACACTTACACCAAGTAACAAAGACATACACTGACACCAAGTCACAAAGACACACACTGACACCCAGTAACAAAGACATACACTGATACCAAGTAACAACGACATACACTAACACCAAGTAACACAGACATACACTGACACCAATTCACAAAAACATACAATTACACCAAGTAACAAAGAGACACACTTACACCAAGTAACAAAGACAGACACTGATACCCAGTAACACAGAGACACACTTACACCAATTAACAAAGACATACACTGACAAGCAGTAACACAAACAAACACACACTGACACCCAGTAACACAGAGAAACACTAATAAACAGTAACAAAGACATACACTGACACCAAGTAACACTGTCACACACTGACATCCAGTAACAAAGACATACACTGATACCAAGTCACAAAGACATACACTGATACCAAGTCACAAAGACATACACTGATACCCAGTAACACAGACACACACTTACACCAAGTAACAAAGACATACACTGACACCAAGTCACAAAGACACACACTGACACCAAGTAACAAAGACATACACTGACAGCAAGTCACAAAGACACACACTGACACCCAGTAGCAAAGACATACAATGAGACCAAGTCACAAAGACATACACTGATACCCAGTAACACAGACACACACTTACACCAAGTAACACACACATACACTTACACCCAGTAACACTGACACACACTTACACCAAGTAACAAAGAAATACACTGACACCCAGTAACAAAGACATACACTGACACCCAGTAACACAGACACACACGGACACGAAGTAACAAAGACACAGACTTACACCAAGCAACACAGATACACACTGACACCCAGTAACACAGACACACTCTTACACCAAGTAACACAGACATACACTGACACCAAGTAACACAGACATACACTGACACCAAGTAACAAAGACATACAATTAAACCAAGCAACAAAGACACACACTTACACCAAGTAACACAGATATACACTGACACCAAGTAAAGAAGACATGCACTGACACCCAGTAACACAGACACACACTTACACCAAGTAACACAGACATACACTGACACCAAGTAACAAAGACATACACTGATACCCAGGAACACAGACACACACTTACACCAAGTAACACTGACACACACTTACACCAAGTAACACAGACATACACTGACACCAAGTAACAAAGACATACAATTACACCAAGTAACAAAGACACACACTTACACCAAGTAACACAGATATACACTGACACCAAGTAACAAAGACATGCACTGACACCCAGTAACACAGACACACACTTCCACCAAGTAACACAGACATACACTGACACTAAGTAACAAAGACATACACTGATACCCAGTAACACAGACACACTTACACCAAGTAACACAGACACACACTTACACCAAGTAACAAAGACATACACTTACACCACGTAACACAGACATACACTGACACCAAGTAACAATGACATACAATTACACCAAGTAACAAAGACACACACTTACACCAAGTAACAAAGACAGACACTGATACACAGTAACACAGACACACAATTACACCAAGTAACAAATACATACACTGACACCCAGTAACACAGAGAAACAGTAATAAACAGTAACACAGACATACACTGACACCAATTCACAAATACACACACTGAAACCCAGTAACAAAGACAAACACTGACACCAAGTCACAAAGACATACACTGATACCAAGTCACAAAGACATACACTGATACCCAGGAACACAGACACACACTGACACCCAGTAACAAAGACATGCACTGATACCAAGTCACAAAGACATACACTGATACCCAGTAACACAGATGCACACTGACACCCAGTAACACAGACATACTCTTACACCAAGTAACACAGACATACACTGACACCAAGTAACACAGACATACACTGACACCAAGTAACAAAGACATACAATTAAACCAAGCAACAACGGCACACACTTACACCAAGTAACACAGATATACACTGACACCAAGTAAAGAAGACATGCACTGACACCCAGTAACACAGACACACACTTACACCAAGTAACACAGACATACACTGACACCAAGTAACAAAGACATACACTGATACCCAGGAACACAGACACACACTTACACCAAGTAACACTGACACACACTTACACCAAGTAACACAGACATACACTGACACCAAGTAACAAAGACATACAATTACACCAAGTAACAAAGACACACACTTACACCAAGTAACACAGATATACACTGACACCAAGTAACAAAGACAGACACTGATACACAGTAACACAGACACACAATTACACCAAGTAACAAATACATACACTGACACCCACTAACACAGAGAAACACTAATAAACAGTAACACAGACATACACTGACACCAATTCACAAATACACACACTGAAACCCAGTAACAAAGACAAACACTGACACCAAGTCACAAAGACATACACTGATACCAAGTCACAAAGACATACACTGATACCCAGGAACACAGACACACACTGACACCCAGTAACAAAGACATGCACTGATACCAAGTCACAAAGACATACACTGATACCCAGTAACACAGACACACACTGACACCAAGTAGCACAGACATACACTGACACCAATGAACAAAGACATACACTGACACCAAGTAACAAAGACATACACTTACACCAAGTAACAAAGACAGACAATGACACCAAGTAACAAAGACATACAATTACACCAAGTATTTTGACATACACTGACACCACGTAACAAAGACATTCACAGATACCCAGTAAAACAGACACACACTTACACCAAGTAACAAAGACATACACTGACACCAAGTCACAAAGACACACACTGACACCCAGTAACAAAGACATACACTGATACCAAGTAACAACGACATACACTAACACCAAGTAACACAGACATACACTGACACCAATTCACAAAGACATACAATTACACCAAGTAACAAAGAGACACACTTACACCAAGTAACAAAGACAGACACTGATACCCAGTAACACAGAGACACACTTACACCAATTAACAAAGACATACACTGACACGCAGTAACACAAACAAACACACACTGACACCCAGTAACACAGAGAAACACTAATAAACAGTAACAAAGACATACACTGACACCAAGTAACACTGTCACACACTGACATCCAGTAACAAAGACATACACTGATACCAAGTCACAAAGACATACACTGATACCAAGTCACAAAGACATACACTGATACCCAGTAACACAGACACACACTTACACCAAGTAACAAAGACATACACTGACACCAAGTCACAAAGACACACACTGACACCAGTAGCAAAGACATACAATGAGACCAAGTCACAAAGACATACACTGATACCCAGTAACACAGACACACACTTACACCAAGTAACACAGACATACACTGACACCCAGTAACACTGACACACACTTACAACAAGTAACAAAGAAATACACTGACACCTAGGAACAAAGACATACACTGACACACAGTAACACAGACACACACGGACACGAAGTGACAAAGACACAGACTTACCACAAGTAACACAGATACACACTGACACCCAGTAACACAGACACACTCTTACACCAAGTAACACAGACATACACTGACACCAAGTAACACAGACATACACTGACACCAAGTAACAAAGACAAACAATTACACCAAGTAACAAAGACACACACTTACAACAAGTAACACAGATATACACTGACACCAAGTAAAAAAGACATGCACTGACACCCAGTAACACAGACAAACACTTACACCAAGTAACACAGACATACACTGACACCAAGTAACAAAGGCATACACTGATACCCAGGAACACAGACACACACTTACACCAAGTAACACAGACACACACTTACACCAAGTAACAAAGACATGCACTGACACCCAGTAACACAGACACACACTTACACCAACTAACACAGACATACACTGACACCAAGTAACAAAGACATACACTTCCACCAAGTAACACAGACATACACTGACACCAAGTAACAAAGACATACAATTACACCAAGTAACAAAGACACACACTTACACCAAGTAACAAAGACAGACACTGATACCCAGTAACACAGACACACACTTACACCAATTAACGAAGACATACACTTACACCCAGTAACACAAACAAACACACACTGACACCCAGTTTTACAGATAAACACTAATAAACAGTAACACAGACATACACTGACACCAAGTCACAAAGACACACACTGAAACCCAGTAACAAAGACAAACACTGACACCAAGTCACAAAGACATACACTGATACCAAGCCACAAAGACATACACTGATACCCAGTAACACAGACACACACTGACACCCAGTAACAAAGACATGCACTGATACCAAGTCACAAAGACATACACTGATACCCAGTAACTCAGACGCACACTGAGACCAATTAACACAGACATACACTGACACCAATTAACAAAGACATACAATGACAACAAGTAACAAAGACATACACTTACACCAAGTAACAAAGACAGACAATGACACCAAGTAACAAAGACATACACTTACACCAAGTATTTTGACATACACTGACACCACGTAACAAAGACACACACTGATACCCAGTAACACAGACACACACTAACACCCAGTAACAAAGTCATTCACTGATACCAAGTCACAAAGACATACACTGATACCCAGTAATAAAGACATACACTGACACCAAGTAACACAGACATACACTGACACCAAGTAACAAAGACATCCACTGACACCAAGTAACAAAGACATACACTTACACCAAGTAACAAAGACAGACAATTACACCAAGTAACAAAGACATACATTTACACCAAGTATTTTGACATACACTGACACCACGTAACAAAGACATACACTGATACCCAGTAACACAGACACACACTTACACCAGGTAACAAAGACATACACAGACACCAAGTCACAAAGACACACACTGACACCCAGTAACAAAGACATACACTGATACCAAGTCACAAAGACATACACTGATACCCAGTAACACAGACACACACGGACACCAAGGAAAAAAGACACACACTTACACCAAGTAACACAGACAAACACTGACACCCAGTAGCACAGACACACACTTACACCAAGCAACACGGACATACACTGACACCAAGTAACAAAGACATACACTTACACCCAGTAACACAAACAAACACACACTGACACCCAGTTTTACAGAGAAACACTAATAAACAGTAACACAGACATACACTGACACCAAGTCACAAAGACACACACTGAAACCCAGTAACAAAGACAAACACTGACACCAAGTCACAAAGACATACACTGATACCAAGCCACAAAGACATACACTGATACCCAGTAACACAGACACACACTGACACCCAGTAACAAAGACATGCACTGATACCCAGTAACTCAGACGCACACTGAGACCAATTAACACAGACATACACTGACACCAATTAACAAAGACATACAATGACACCAAGTAACAAAGACATACACTTACACCAAGTAACAAAGACAGACAATGACACCAAGTAACAAAGACATACACTTACACCAAGTATTTTGACATACACTGACACCACGTAACAAAGACACACACTGATACCCAGTAACACAGACACACACTAACACCCAGTAACAAAGTCATTCACTGATAACAAGTCACAAAGACATACACTGATACCCAGTAATAAAGACATACACTGACACCAAGTAACAGACATACACTGACACCAAGTAACAAAGACATCCACTGACACCAAGTAACAAAGACATACACTTACACCAAGTAACAAAGACAGACAATTACACCAAGTAACAAAGACATACATTTACACCAAGTATTTTGACATACACTGACACCACGTAACAAAGACATACACTGATACCCAGTAACACAGACACACACTTACACCAGGTAACAAAGACATACACAGACACCAAGTCACAAAGACACACACTGACACCCAGTAACAAAGACATACACTGATACCAAGTCACAAAGACATACACTGATACCCAGTAACACAGACACACACGGACACCAAGTAAAAAAGACACACACTTACACCAAGTAACACAGACAAACACTGACACCCAGTAGCACAGACACACACTTACACCAAGCAACACGGACATACACTGACACCAAGTAACAAAGACATACACTGATACCCAGTAACACAGACACACACTTACACCAAGTAACACAGACATACACTGACACCAAGTAACAAAGACAAACACTGATACCCAGGAACACAGACACATACTTACACCAAGTAACACAGACACACACTGACAGCAAGTAACAAAAACATACACTTACACCAAGTAACACAGACATACACCGACACCATGTAACAAAGACATACAATTACACCAAGTAACAAAGACACACAGTTACACCAAGTAACACAGATATACAGTGACACCAAGTAACAAAGACATGCACTGACACCCAGTAACACAGACACACACGGACACCAAGTAACAAAGCCACAAACTTACAGCAAGTAACACAGACTCACACTGACACCCAGTAACACAGACACACACTTACACCAAGTAACACAGACAAACACTGACACCCAGTAACACAGACACACACTTACAAAAGGTAACACAGACATACACTGACACCAAGTAACAAAGACATACACCGATACCCAGGAAGACAGACACACACTTTCACCAAGTAACACAGACACACACTTACACCAAGTAACAAAGACATACACTAACACCAAGTAACACAGACATTCACTGACACCAAGTAACAAAGACATACAATTAAACCAAGTAACAAAGACACACAATTACACCAAGTAACACAGATATACACTGATACCCAGTAACACAGACACACACTTACACCAATTAACAAAGACATACACTGACACCCAGTAACACAAACAAACACACACTGACACCCAGTAACACAGAGAAACACTAATAAACAGTAACAAAGACATGCACTGAAACGAAGTGACACAGTCACACACTGACACCCAGTAACAAAGACATACACTGACACCAAGTAACAAAGACATACACTGATACCAAGTCACAAAGACATACATTGATACCCAGTAACACAGACACACACTGACACCAAGTAACAAAGACATACACTGACACCAAGTAACAAAGACATACACTTGCACAAAGTAACAAAGACAGACAATTACACCAAGTAACAAAGACAGACAAATACACCAAGTATCAAAGACATACACTTACACCAAGTATTTTGACATACACTGACACCAAGTAACAAAGACATACTCTGATACTCAGTAACACAGACACACACTTACACCAAGTAACAAAGACATACACTGACACCAAGTCACAAAGACACACACTGACACCCAGTAGCAAAGACATACAATGAGACCAAGTCACAAAGACATACACTGATACCCAGTAACACAGACACACACTTACACCAAGTATCACACACATAAACCTACACCCAGTAACACTGACACACACTTACACCAAGTAACAAAGAAATACACTGACACCCAGTAACAAAGACATACACTGACACCCAGTAACACAGACACACACGGACACGAAGTAACAAAGACACAGACTTACACCAAGCAACACAGATACACACTGACACCCAGTAACACAGACACACTCTTACACCAAGTAACACAGACATACACTGACACCAAGTAACAAAGACATACAATTACACCAAGCAACAAAGACACACACTTGCACCAAGTAACACAGATATACACTGACACCAAGTAAAAAAGACATGCACTGACACCCAGTAACACAGACACACACTTACACCAAGTAACACAGACATACACTGACACCAAGTAACAAAGACATACACTGATACCCAGGAACACAGACACACACTTACACCAAGTAACACTGACACACACTTACACCAAGTAACAAAGACATACACTGACACCAAGTAACACAGACATACACTGACACCAAGTAACAAAGACATACAATTACACCAAGTAACAAAGACACACACTTACACCAAGTAACAAAGACAGACACTGATACCCAGTAACACAGACACACACTTTCACCAAGTAACAAATACATACACTGACACCCAGTAACACAAACAAACACACACTGACACCCAGTAACACAGAGAAACACTAATAAACAGTAACACAGAAATACACTGACACCAATTCACAAATACACACACTGAAACCCAGTAACAAAGACAAACACTGACACTAAGTCACAAAGACATACACTGATACCATGTCACAAAGACATACACTGATACCCAGTAACACAGACACACACTGACACCCAGTAACAAAGACATGCACTGATACCAAGTCACAAAGACATACACTGATACCCAGTAACACAGACACACACTGACACCAAGTAACACAGACATACACTGGCACCAAATAACAAAGACAGACACTGACACCAAGTAACAAAGACATACACTTACACCAAGTAACAAAGACAGACAATGACACCAAGTAACAAAGGCATACACTTACACCTAGTATTTTGACATACACTGACACCACGTAACAAAGACATACACTGATACCCAGTAACACAGACACACACTTACACCAATTAACAAAGACATACACTGACACCAAGTCACAAAGACACACACTGACACCCAGTAACAAAGTCATACACTGATACCAAGTAATAACGACATACACTAACACCAAGTAACACAGACATACACTGACACCAATTCACAAAGACATACAATTACACCAAGTAACAAAGAGACACACTTTCACCAAGTAACAAAGACAGACACTGATACCCAGTAACACAGGCACACACTTACACCAATTAACGAAGACATACACTGGCACGCAGTAACACAAACAAACACACACTGACACCCAGTAACACAGAGAAACACTAATAAACAGTAACAAAGACATACACTGACACCAAGTAACACAGTCACACACTGACACCCAGTAACAAAGACATACACTGATACCAAGTCACAAAGACATACACTGATACCAAGTCACAAAGACATACACTGATACCCAGTAACACAGACACACACTTACACCAAGTAACAAAGACATACACTGACACCAAGTCACAAAGACACACACTGACACCAGTAGCAAAGACATACAATGAGACCAAGTCACAAAGACATACACTGATACCCAGTAACACAGACACACACTTACACCAAGTAACACAGACATACACTGACACCCAGTAACACTGACACACACTTACACCAAGTAACAAAGAAATACACTGACACCCAGGAACAAAGACATACACTGACACCCAGTAACACAGACACACACGGACACGAAGTAACAAAGACACAGACTTACACCAAGTAACACAGATACACACTGACACCCAGTAACACAGACACACTCTTACACCAAGTAACACAGACATACACTGACACCAAGTAACAAAGACAGACAATTACACCAAGTAAGAAAGACACACACTTACAACAAGTAACACAGATATACACTGACACCAAGTAAAAAAGACATGCACTGACACCCAGTAACACAGACAAACACTTACACCAAGTAACACAGACATACACTGACACCAAGTAACAAAGACATACACTGATACCCAGGAACACAGACACACACTTACACCAAGTAACACAGACACACACTTACACCAAGTAACAAAGACATACATAGAACATAGAACATAGAAAAATACAGCACAGAACAGGCCCTTCGGCCCACGATGTTGTGCCGATCCTTTGTCCTCTGTCAAGGACAATTTAATCTATACCCCATCATTCTCCTTTATCCATATACCTATCCAAAAGCCTTTTGAAAGTCCCTAAAGTTTCTGACTCAACAACTTCCCCGGGCAAGGCATTCCATGCCTCGACCACTCTCTGGGTAAAGAACCTTCCCCTGACATCCCCCTTATATCTCCCACCCTTCACCTTAAATTTATGACCCCTTGTAACGCTTTGCTCCACCCGGGGAAAAAGTTTCTGACTGTTTACCCTATCTATTCCCCTGATCATCTTATAAACCTCTATCATGTCACCCCTCATCCTTCTCCTTTCTAATGAGAAGAGGCCTAGAATGTTCAGCCTTTCCTCGTAAGACTTATTCTCCATTCCAGGCAACATCCTGGTAAATCTCCTCTGCACCCTCTCCAAGGCTTCCACATCCTTCCTAAAATGAGGCGACCAGAACTGCACACAGTACTCCAAATGAGGCCTTACCAAGGTCCTGTACAGCTGCATCATCACCTCACGGCTCTTAAATTCAATCCCTCTGCTAATGAACGCTAACACCCCATATGCCTTCTTCACAGCCCTATCCACTTGAGTTGCAACTTTCAATGATCTATGCACATAGACCCCAAGGTCTCTCTGCTCCTCCACATGCCCAAGAACCCTACCGTTAACCCAGTATTTTGCATTCATGTTTGTCCTTCCAAAATGGACGACCTCACACTTTTCAGGGTTAAACTCCATCTGCCACTTTTCAGCCCAGCACTGCAACCTATCCAAGTCCCTTTGCAGACGACAATAGCCCTCCTCGGTATCCACAACTCCACCAACCTTTGTATCATCTGCAAATTTACTGACCCACCCTTCGACTTCCTCATCCAAGTCGTTAATAAAAATCACAAACAGGAGAGGACCCAGAACTGATCCCTGCGGCACGCCACTGGTAACTGGGCTCCAGGCTGAGTATTTACCATCTAAGACCACTCTCTGCCTTCTATCAGTTAGCCAATTCTTAATCCAATTGGCCACATTCCCCACTATCCCATGCCTCCTGACTTTCTCCATAAGTCTACCATGGGGGACCTTATCAAATGCCTTACTAAAATCCATGTACACCACATCCACTGGTTTACCCTCATCCACTTGCTTGGTCACCTGCTCAAAGAATTCAATCAGGCTTGTGAGGCAAGACCTACCCCTCACAAAACCGTGCTGACTGTCCCGAATCAAGCAGTGTCTTTCCAGATGCTCAGAAATCCTATCCCTCAGCACCTTTTCCATCAACTTGCCTACCACTGAAGTAAGACTAACTGGCCTGTAATTCCCAGGGTTGTTCCTATTCCCTTTCTTGAACAGGGGCACAACATTTGCCACCCTCCAATCACCTGGTACCACCCCCGTCAGCAGAGAAGATGAAAAGATCATTGCCAGCGGCTCTGCAATTTCATCCCTTGCTTCCCATAACATCCTTGGATATACCCCGTCAGGCCCGGGAGACTTGTCTATCTTCAAGTTATTCAAAAACCCCAACACATCTTCCCTCCTAACGAGCACTTCCTCGAGCTTACCAGTCTGCTTCCCACCGTCCTCTTCAGTAATACACCCCTTCTCATTCGTAAATACCGAAGAGAAGTACTCATTCAAAACCTCACTTATCTCTTCCGGCTCAACACACAGTCTCCCGCTATTGTCCTTGACCGGACCTACGGTCCCCCTAGTCATCCTCATATTTCTGACATACGCGTAAAAGGCCTTGGGGTTTTCTTTTATCCTACCCGCCAAGCATTTTTCATGCCCTCTCTTAGCTCTCCTAATCCCTTTCTTCAGATCCTTCCTGGCCATCTTGTATCCCTCCAGAGCTATGCCTGTGCCCTTTTTCCTCAACTTTATATACGCATCCTTCTTCTTCCTAACAAGACTCTCAACCTCTCTTGTCAACCACGGTTCCCTCACATGACCATCCCTTCCCTGTCTGACAGGGACATGCTTATCAATGGCCCCTACTATCTGCTCCTTGAAAAAGTTCCACATTTCGACCGTGCCCTTCCCTGCCAGCATATGCTCCCAACTTATGCTCCTCAGTTCCTGCCTGACAGCATCATATCTACCCTTCCCCCAATTGTAAACCTTGCCCTGTTGCACATACCTATCCCTCTCCATTACCACAGTGAATGCTACAGAATTGTGATCACTATCTCCAAAGTGCTCGCCCACCAACAGCTCTATCACTTGCCCTGGTTCATTACCTAGTACCAAATCCAATATTGCCTCCCCTCTGGTCGGGCAGTCTACATACTGAGTCAGAAAAGCTTCCTGGACATACTGCACAAACACTACCCCATCCAAACTATTCGATCTAAAGAGTTGCCAATCAATATTTGGGAAGTTGAAATCCCCCATAATTACTACCCTGTGACTTCTGCTCCTTTCCAAAATCTGTTTCCCAATCTGCTCTTCCACCTCCCTGCTGCTATTGGGGGGCCTATAGAAAACTCCCATCAAGGTGACTGCTCCTTTCCTGTTCCTGACCTCAACCCACAGTGCCTCAGTCGGCAGATCCTCCTCGAAAATTCTTTCAGCAGTTGTTACACTATTTCTAACTAACAATGCCACCCCCCCACCTCTTTTACCACCATTCCTAATCTTATGAAAACATCTATAACCAGGTACCTCCAAAAACCATTCCTCCCCCTCACCTATCCACGTTTCAGTGATGGCCACAACATCGTAGTCCCAAGTGCCCATCCACGCCTTCAATTCACTCACCTTATTCCTGATGCTTCTTGCGTTGAAGTATACGCACTTTAACCCTTCTCCGTGCCCATCTGTCCTCTGTGACAGTGCTACCTTCCCCAATACCTCACTACACTCTTTGTCTTTCTGAGTGGACCCACTGGTCCCTGGATTACAAGTCCGGTTCCCATCCCCCTCCCAAACTAGTTTAAACCCTCCCGAACAGTACTAGCAAACCTCCCTCCCAGGATATTGGTGCCCCTCTGGTTCAGATGCAGCCCGTCCTGTTTGAACAGGTCCCATCTTCCCCAGAATGCAGTCCAATTATCCAAGAACTGGAAGCCCTCCCTCCTACACCATTCCTGCAGCCACGTGTTCAGCTGTGCTCTCTCCCTATTCCTAGCCTCACTATCACGTGGCGCCGGCAACAAACCAGAGATAACAACTCTGTCCGTCCGAGCTTTCAGCTTCCAGCCTAACTCCCTAAACTCACTTCTAACATCTGTGCCACCCTTCCTTCCTACGTCGTTGGTGCCAATGTGCACCACGACCTCTGGCTGCTCCCCCTCCCCTTTAAGGATCCTGAAGACGCGATCACAAACATCACGGACCCTGGCACCAGGGAGGCAACAAACCATCCGTGCGTCTCGCCTGCGCCCACAGAACCGCCTGTCCGTACTCCTCACCATCGAGTCCCCGATGACTAGTGCTCTCCCATTCTCCCTCCTTCCCTTCTGAGCCACAGTGCAGGACCCCGTGCCAGAGGCCCGGTCACTGCAGCCTGCCCCCGATAGGCCGTCCCCCCCAACAGTATCTAAAACTGTATACTTGTATACACTGACACCAAGTAACAAAGACATACAATTACACCAAGTATCAAAGACAAACACTTACACCAAGTAACACAGATATACACTGACACCAAGTAACAAAGACATGCACTGAAACCCAGTAACACAGACACACACTTACACCAAGTAACACTGACATACACTGACACCAAGTAACAAAGTCATACACTGATACCCAGTAACACAGACACACACTTACACCAACTAACACAGACATACACTGACACCAAGTAACAAAGACATACACTTACACCAAGTAACACAGACATACACTGACACCAAGTAACAAAGACATACAATTACACCAAGTAACAAAGACACACACTTACACCAAGTAACAAAGTCAGACACTGATACCCAGTAACACAGACACACACTTACACCAATTAACGAAGACATACACTGACACCCAGTAACACAAACAAACACACACTGACACCCAGTTTTACAGAGAAACACTAATAAACAGTAACACAGACATACACTGACACCAAGTCACAAAGACACACACTGACACCCAGTAACAAAGACATACACTGACACCAAGTAACAAAGACATACACTGATACCAAGTCACAAAGACATACACTGATACCCAGTAACACAGACACACACTGACACCAAGTAACAAAGACATACACTGACACCAAGTAACAAAGACATACACTTGCACAAAGTAACAAAGACAGACAATTACACCAAGTAACAAAGACAGACAATTACACCAAGTAACAAAGACATACACTTACAGCAAGTATATTGACATACACTGACACCAAGTAACAAACACATACACTGATACCCAGTAACACAGACACACACTTACACCAAGTAACAAAGACATACACTGACACCAAGTCACAAAGACACACACTGACACCAGTAGCAAAGACATACAATGAGACCAAGTCACAAAGACATACACTGATACCCAGTAACACAGACACACACTTACACCAAGTAACACAGACATATACTGACACCCAATAACACTGACACACACTTACAACAAGTAACAAAGAAATACACTGACACCCAGGAACAAAGACATACACTGACACCCAGTAACACAGACACATTCGGACACTAAGTAACAAAGACACAGACTTACACCAAGTAACACAGATACACACTGACACCCAGTAACACAGACACACTCTTACACCAAGTAACACAGACATACACTGACACCAAGTAACACAGACATACACTGACACCAAGTAACAAAGACATACAATTACACCAAGTAAGAAAGACACACATTAACAACAAGTAACACAGATATACACTGACACCAAGTAAAAAAGACATGCACTGACACCCAGTAACACAGACAAACACTTACACCAAGTAACACAGACATACACTGACACTAAGTAACAAAGACATACACTGATACCCAGGAACACAGACACACACTTACACCAAGTAACACAGACACACACTTACACCAAGTAACAAAGACATACACTGACACCAAGTAACAAAGACATACAATTACACCAAGTAACAAAGACACACACTTGCACCAACTAACACAGACATACACTGACACCAAGTAACAAAGATATACACTTACACCAAGTAACACAGACATACACTGACACCAAGTAACAAAGACATACAATTACACCAAGTAACAAAGACACACACTTACACCAAGTAACAAAGACAGACACTGATACCCAGTAACACAGACACACACTTACACCAATTAACGAAGACATACACTGACACCCAGTAACACAAACAAACACACACTGACACCCAGTTTTACAGAGAAACACTAATAAACAGTAACACAGACATACACTGACACCAAGTCACAAAGACACACACTGACACCCAGTAACAAAGACATACACTGACACCAAGTAACAAAGACATACACTGATACCAAGTCACAAAGACATACACTGATACCCAGTAACACAGACACACACTGACACCAAGTAACAAAGACATACACTGACACCAAGTAACAATGACATACACTTGCACAAAGTAACAAAGACAGACAATTACACCAAGTAACAAAGACAGACAATTACACCAAGTAACAAAGACATACACTTACACCAAGTATTTTGACATACACTGACACCAAGTAACAAAGACATACACTGATACCCAGTAACACAGACACACACTTACACCAAGTAACAAAGACATACACTGACACCAAGTCACAAAGACACACACTGACACCCAGTAGCAAAGACATACAATGAGACCAAGTCACAAAGACATACACTGATACCCAGTAACACAGACACACACTTACACCAAGTAACACACACATACACTTACACCCAGTAACACTGACACACACTTACACCAAGTAACAAAGAAATACACTGACACCCAGTAACAAAGACATACACTGACACCCAGTAACACAGACACACACGGACACGAAGTAACAAAGACACAGACTTACACCAAGCAACACAGATACACACTGACACCCAGTAACACAGACGCACTCTTACACCAAGTAACACAGACATACACTGACACCAAGTAACAAAGACATACAATTACACCAAGCAACAAATACACACACTTACACCAAGTAACACAGATATACACTGACACCAAGTAAAAAAGACATGCACTGACACCCAGTAACACAGACACACACTTACACCAAGTAACACAGACATACACTGACACCAAGTAACAAAGACATGCACTGAAACCCAGTAACACAGACACACACTTACACCAAGTAACACTGACATACACTGACACCAAGTAACAAAGTCATACACTGATACCCAGTAACACAGACACACACTTACACCAACTAACACAGACATACACTGACACCAAGTAACAAAGACATACACTTACACCAAGTAACACAGACATACACTGACACCAAGTAACAAAGACATACAATTACACCAAGTAACAAAGACACACACTTACACCAAGTAACAAAGTCAGACACTGATACCCAGTAACACAGACACACACTTACACCAATTAACGAAGACATACACTGACACCCAGTAACACAAACAAACACACACTGACACCCAGTTTTACAGAGAAACACTAATAAACAGTAACACAGACATACACTGACACCAAGTCACAAAGACACACACTGACACCCAGTAACAAAGACATACACTGACACCAAGTAACAAAGACATACACTGATACCAAGTCACAAAGACATACACTGATACCCAGTAACACAGACACACACTGACACCAAGTAACAAAGACATACACTGACACCAAGTAACAAAGACATACACTTGCACAAAGTAACAAAGACAGACAATTACACCAAGTAACAAAGACAGACAATTACACCAAGTAACAAAGACATACACTTACAGCAAGTATATTGACATACACTGACACCAAGTAACAAACACATACACTGATACCCAGTAACACAGACACACACTTACACCAAGTAACAAAGACATACACTGACACCAAGTCACAAAGACACACACTGACACCAGTAGCAAAGACATACAATGAGACCAAGTCACAAAGACATACACTGATACCCAGTAACACAGACACACACTTACACCAAGTAACACAGACATATACTGACACCCGATAACACTGACACACACTTACAACAAGTAACAAAGAAATACACTGACACCCAGGAACAAAGACATACACTGACACCCAGTAACACAGACACATTCGGACACTAAGTAACAAAGACACAGACTTACACCAAGTAACACAGATACACACTGACACCCAGTAACACAGACACACTCTTACACCAAGTAACACAGACATACACTGACACCAAGTAACACAGACATACACTGACACCAAGTAACAAAGACATACAATTACACCAAGTAAGAAAGACACACATTAACAACAAGTAACACAGATATACACTGACACCAAGTAAAAAAGACATGCACTGACACCCAGTAACACAGACAAACACTTACACCAAGTAACACAGACATACACTGACACTAAGTAACAAAGACATACACTGATACCCAGGAACACAGACACACACTTACACCAAGTAACACAGACACACACTTACACCAAGTAACAAAGACATACACTGACACCAAGTAACAAAGACATACAATTACACCAAGTAACAAAGACACACACTTGCACCAACTAACACAGACATACACTGACACCAAGTAACAAAGATATACACTTACACCAAGTAACACAGACATACACTGACACCAAGTAACAAAGACATACAATTACACCAAGTAACAAAGACACACACTTACACCAAGTAACAAAGACAGACACTGATACCCAGTAACACAGACACACACTTACACCAATTAACGAAGACATACACTGACACCCAGTAACACAAACAAACACACACTGACACCCAGTTTTACAGAGAAACACTAATAAACAGTAACACAGACATACACTGACACCAAGTCACAAAGACACACACTGACACCCAGTAACAAAGACATACACTGACACCAAGTAACAAAGACATACACTGATACCAAGTCACAAAGACATACACTGATACCCAGTAACACAGACACACACTGACACCAAGTAACAAAGACATACACTGACACCAAGTAACAAAGACATACACTTGCACAAAGTAACAAAGACAGACAATTACACCAAGTAACAAAGACAGACAATTACACCAAGTAACAAAGACATACACTTACACCAAGTATTTTGACATACACTGACACCAAGTAACAAAGACATACACTGATACCCAGTAACACAGACACACACTTACACCAAGTAACAAAGACATACACTGACACCAAGTCACAAAGACACACACTGACACCCAGTAGCAAAGACATACAATGAGACCAAGTCACAAAGACATACACTGATACCCAGTAACACAGACACACACTTACACCAAGTAACACACACATACACTTACACCCAGTAACACTGACACACACTTACACCAAGTAACAAAGAAATACACTGACACCCAGTAACAAAGACATACACTGACACCCAGTAACACAGACACACACGGACACGAAGTAACAAAGACACAGACTTACACCAAGCAACACAGATACACACTGACACCCAGTAACACAGACGCACTCTTACACCAAGTAACACAGACATACACTGACACCAAGTAACAAAGACATACAATTACACCAAGCAACAAATACACACACTTACACCAAGTAACACAGATATACACTGACACCAAGTAAAAAAGACATGCACTGACACCCAGTAACACAGACACACACTTACACCAAGTAACACAGACATACACTGACACCAAGTAACAAAGACATACACTGATACCCAGGAACACAGACACACACTTACACCAAGTAACACTGACACACACTTACACCAAGTAACAAAGACATACACTGACACCAAGTAACACAGATATACACTGACACCAAGTACCAAAGACATACACTGACACCAAGTAACAAAGACATACACTTTCACCAAGTAACAAAGACAGACAATGACACCAAGTAACAAAGACATACACTTACACCAAGTATTTTGACATACACTGACACCACATAACAAAGACATACACTGATACCCAGTAACACAGACAAACACACTTACACCAAGTAACAAAGACATACACTGACACCAAGTCACAAAGACACACACTGACACCCAGTAACAAAGACATACACTGATACCAAGTAACAACGACATACACTAACACCAAGTAACACAGACAAACACTGACACCAATTCACAAAGACATACAATTACACCAAGTAACAAAGAGACACACTTACACCAAGTAACAAAGACAGACACTGATACCCAGTAACACAGACACACACTTACACCAATTAACAAAGACATACACTGACACGCAGTAACACAAACAAACACACACTGACACCCAGTAACACAGAGAAACACTAATAAACAGTAACAAAGACATACACTGACACCAAGGAACACAGTCACACACTGACACCCAGTAACAAAGACATACACTGATACCAAGTCACAAAGACATACACTGATACCAAGTCACAAAGACATACACTGATACCCAGTAACACAGACACACACTTACACCAAGTAACAAAGACATACACTGACACCAAGTCACAAAGACACACACTGTCACCAGTAGCAAAGACATACAATGAGACCAAGTCACAAAGACATACACTGATACCCAGTAACACAGACACACACTTACACCAAGTAACACAGACATACACTGACACCCAATAACACTGACACACACTTACAACAAGTAACAAAGAAATACACTGACACCCAGGAACAAAGACATACACTGACACCCAGTAACACAGACACATTCGGACACTAAGTAACAAAGACACAGACTTACACCAAGTAACACAGATACACACTGACACCCAGTAACACAGACACACTCTTACACCAAGTAACACAGACATACACTGACACCAAGTAACACAGACATACACTGACACCAAGTAACAAAGACATACAATTACACCAAGTAAGAAAGACACACACTTACAACAAGTAACACAGATATACACTGACACCAAGTAAAAAAGACATGCACTGACACCCAGTAACACAGACAAACACTTACACCAAGTAACACAGACATACACTGACACTAAGTAACAAAGACATACACTGATACCCAGGAACACAGACACACACTTACACCAAGTAACACAGACACACACTTACACCAAGTAACAAAGACATACACTGACACCAAGTAACAAAGACATACAATTACACCAAGTAACAAAGACACACACTTGCACCAACTAACACAGACATACACTGACACCAAGTAACAAAGACATACACTTACACCAAGTAACACAGACATACACTGACACCAAGTAACAAAGACATACAATTACACCAAGTAACAAAGACACACACTTACACCAAGTAACAAAGACAGACACTGATACCCAGTAACACAGACACACACTTACACCAATTAACGAAGACATACACTGACACCCAGTAACACAAACAAACACACACTGAAACCCAGTTTTACAGAGAAACACTAATAAACAGTAACACAGACATACACTGACACCAAGTCACAAAGACACACACTGACACCCAGTAACAAAGACATACACTGACACCAAGTAACAAAGACATACACTGATACCAAGTCACAAAGACATACACTGATACCCAGTAACACAGACACACACTGACACCAAGTAACAAAGACATACACTGACACCAAGTAACAATGACATACACTTGCACAAAGTAACAAAGACAGACAATTACACCAAGTAACAAAGACATACACTTACACCAAGTATTTTGACATACACTGACACCAAGTTACAAAGACATACACTGATACCCAGTAACACAGACACACACTTACACCAAGTAACAAAGACATACACTGACACCAAGTCACAAAGACACACACTGACACCCAGTAGCTAAGACATACAATGAGACCAAGTCACAAAGACATACACTGATACCCAGTAACACAGACACACACTTACACCAAGTAACACACACATACACTTACACCCAGTAACACTGACACACACTTACACCAAGTAACAAAGAAATACACTGACACCCAGTAACAAAGACATACACTGACACCCAGTAACACAGACACACACGGACACGAAGTAACAAAGACACAGACTTACACCAAGCAACACAGATACACACTGACACCCAGTAACACAGACGCACTCTTACACCAAGTAACACAGACATACACTGACACCAAGTAACAAAGACATACAATTACACCAAGCAACAAATACACACACTTACACCAAGTAACACAGATATACACTGACACCAAGTAAAAAAGACATGCACTGACACCCAGTAACACAGACACACACTTACACCAAGTAACACAGACATACACTGACACCAAGTAACAAAGACATACACTGATACCCAGGAACACAGACACACACTTACACCAAGTAACACTGACACACACTTACACCAAGTAACAAAGACATACACTGACACCAAGTAACACAGATATACACTGACACCAAGTACCAAAGACATACACTGACACCAAGTAACAAAGACATACACTTTCACCAAGTAACAAAGACAGACAATGACACCAAGTAACAAAGACATACACTTACACCAAGTATTTTGACATACACTGACACCACATAACAAAGACATACACTGATACCCAGTAACACAGACAAACACACTTACACCAAGTAACAAAGACATACACTGACACCAAGTCACAAAGACACACACTGACACCCAGTAACAAAGACATACACTGATACCAAGTAACAACGACATACACTAACACCAAGTAACACAGACATACACTGACACCAATTCACAAAGACATACAATTACACCAAGTAACAAAGAGACACACTTACACCAAGTAACAAAGACAGACATTGATACCCAGTAACACAGACACACACTTACACCAATTAACAAAGACATACACTGACACGCAGTAACACAAACAAACACACACTGACACCCAGTAACACAGAGAAACACTAATAAACAGTAACAAAGACATACACTGACACCAAGGAACACAGTCACACACTGACACCCAGTAACAAAGACATACACTGATACCAAGTCACAAAGACATACACTGATACCAAGTCACAAAGACATACACTGATACCCAGTAACACAGACACACACTTACACCAAGTAACAAAGACATACACTGACACCAAGTCACAAAGACACACACTGTCACCAGTAGCAAAGACATACAATGAGACCAAGTCACAAAGACATACACTGATACCCAGTAACACAGACACACACTTACACCAAGTAACACAGACATACACTGACACCCAGTAACACTGACACACACTTACACCAAGTAACAAAGAAATACACTGACACCCAGGAACAAAGACATACACTGACACCCAGTAACACCGACACACACGGACACGACGTAACAAAGACACAGACTTACACCAAGTAACACAGATACACACTGACACCCAGTAACACAGACACACTCTTACACCAAGTAACACAGACAAATACTGACACCAAGTAACACAGACATACACTGACACCAAGTAACAAAGACATACAATTACACCAAGTAAGAAAGACACACACTTACACCAAGTAACACAGATATACACTGACACCAAGTAACAAAGACATGCACTGACACCCAGTAACACAGACACACACTTACACCAAGTAACACTGACATACACTGACACCAAGTAACAAAGACATACACTGATACCCAGTAACACAGACACACACTTACACCAACTAACACAGACATACACTGACACCAAGTAACAAAGACATACACTTACACCAAGTAACACAGACATACACTGACACCAAGTAACAAAGACATACAATTACACCAAGTAACAAAGACACACACTTACACCAAGTAACAAAGACAGACACTGATCGCCAGTAACACAGACACACACTTACAACAATTAACGAAGACATACACTGACACCCAGTAACACAAACAAACACACACTGACACCCAGTTTTACAGAGAAACACTAATAAACAGTAACACAGACATACACTGACACCAAGTCACAAAGACACACACTGACACCCAGTAACAAAGACATACACTGACACCAAGTAACAAAGACATACACTGATACCAAGTCACAAAGACATACACTGATACCCAGTAACACAGACACACACTGACACCAAGTAACAAAGACAGACACTGACACCAAGTAACAAAGACATACACTTGCACAAAGTAACAAAGACAGACAATTACACCAAGTAACAAAGACAGACAATTACACCAAGTAACAAAGACATACACTTACACCAAGTATTTTGACATACACTGACACCAAGTAACAAAGACATACACTGATACCCAGTAACACAGACACACACTTACACCAAGTAACAAAGACATACACTGACACCAAGTCACAAAGAAACACACTGACACCAGTAGCAAAGACATACAATGAGACCAAGTCACAAAGACATACACTGATACCCAGTAACACAGACACACACTTACACCAAGTAACACAGACATACACTGACACCCAGTAACACTGACACACACTTACACCAAGTAACAAAGAAATACACTGACACCCAGGAACAAAGACATACACTGACACCCAGTAACACAGACACACACGGACACGAAGTAACAAAGACACAGACTTACACCAAGTAACACAGATACACACTGACACCCAGTAACACAGACACACTCTTACACCAAGTAACACAGACATACACTGACACCAAGTAACACAGACACACACTGACACCAAGTAACAAAGACATACAATTACACCAAGTAAGAAAGACACACACTTACAACAAGTAACACAGATATACACTGACACCAAGTAAAAAAGACATGCACTGTCACCCAGTAACACAGACAAACACTTACACCAATTAACACAGACATACACTGACACCAAGTAACAAAGACATACACTGATACCCAGGAACACAGACACACACTTACACCAAGTAACACAGACACACACTTACACCAAGTAACAAAGACATACACTGACACCAAGTAACAAAGACATACACTGACACCAAGTAACAAAGACATACAATTACACCAAGTAACAAAGACACACACTTACACCAAGTAACACAGATATACACTGACACCAAGTAACAAAGACATGCACTGACACCCAGTAACACAGACAAACACTTACACCAAGTAACACTGACATACACTGACACCAAGTAACAAAGACATACACTGATACCCAGTAACACAGACACACACTTACACCAACTAACACAGACATACACTGACACCAAGTAACAAAGACATACACTTACACCAAGTAACACAGACATACACTGACACCAAGTAACAAAGACATACAATTACAACAAGTAACAAAGACACACACTTACACCAAGTAACAAAGACAGACACTGATAGCCAGTAACACAGACACACACTTACACCAATTAACGAAGACATACACAGACACCCAGTAACACAAACAAACACACACTGACACCCAGTTTTACAGAGAAACACTAATAAACAGTAACACAGACATACACTGACACCAAGTCACAAAGACACACACTGACACCCTGTAACAAAGACATACACTGACACCAAGTAACAAAGACATACACTGATACCAAGTCACAAAGACATACACTGATACCCAGTAACACAGACACACATTGACACCAAGTAACAAAGACATACACTGACACCAAGTAACAAAGACATACACTTGCACAAAGTAACAAAGACAGACAATTACACCAAGTAACAAAGACAGACAATTACACCAAGTAACAAAGACATACACTTAGACCACGTATTTTGACATACACTGACACCAAGTAACAAAGACATACACTGATACCCAGTAACACAGACACACACTTACACCAAGTAACAAAGACATACACTGACACCAAGTCACAAAGACACACACTGACACCAGTAGCAAAGACATACAATGAGACCAAGTCACAAAGACATACACTGATACCCAGTAACAATTACACCAAGTAACAAAGACATACACTTACACCACGTATTTTGACATACACTGACACCAAGTAACAAAGACATACACTGATACCCAGTAACACTGACACACACTTACACCAAGTAACAAAGAAATACACTGACACCCAGGAACAAAGACATACACTGACACCCAGTAACACAGACACACACGGACACGAAGTAACAAAGACACAGACTTACACCAAGTAACACAGATACACACTGACACCCAGTAACACAGACACACTCTTACACCAAGTAACACAGACATACACAGACACCAAGTAACACAGACAAACACTGACACCAAGTAACAAAGACATACACTGACACCAAGTAACAAAGACATACAATTACACCAAGTAACAAAGACACACACTTACACCAAGTAACAAAGACAGACACTGATACCCAGTAACACAGACACACACTTACACCAATTAACGAAGACATACACTGACACCCAGTAACACAAACAAACACACACTGACACCCAGTTTTACAGAGAAACACTAATAAACAGTAACACAGACATACACTGACACCAAGTCACAAAGACACACACTGACACCCAGTAACAAAGACATACACTGACACCAAGTAACAAAGACATACACTGATACCAAGTCACAAAGACATACACTGATAGCCAGTAACACAGACACACACTGACACCAAGTAACAAAGACATACACTGACACCAAGTAACAAAGACATACACTTGCACAAAGTAACAAAGACAGACAATTACACCAAGTAACAAAGACAGACAATTGCACCAAGTAACAGAGACATACACTTACTCCAAGTATTTTGACATACACTGACACCAAATAACAAAGACATACACTGATACCCAGTAACACAGACACACACTTACACCAAGTAACAAAGACATACACTGACACCAAGTCACAAAGACACACACTGACACCCAGTAGCAAAGACATACAATGAGACCAAGTCACAAAGACATACACTGATACCCAGTAACACAGACACACACTTACACCAAATAACAAAGACATAAACTGACACCAAGTCACAAAGACACACACTGACACCTGTAGCAAAGACATACAATGAGACCAAGTCACAAAGACATACACTGATACCCAGTAACACAGACACACACTTACACCAAGTAACACAGACATACACTGACACCCAGTAACACTGACACACACTTACACCAAGTAACAAAGAAATACACTGACACCCAGGAACAAAGACAAACACTGACACCCAGTAACACAGACACACACGGACACGAAGTAACAAAGACACAGCCTTACACCAAGTAACACAGATACACACTGACACCCAGTAACACAGACACACTCTTACACCAAGTAACACAGACATACACTGACACCAAGTAACACAGACATACACTGACACCAAGTAACAAAGACATACACTGATACCCAGGAACACAGACACACACTTACACCAAGTAACACAGACACACACTTACACCAAGTAACAAAGACATACACTGACACCAAGTAACAAAGACATTCAATTACACCAAGTAACAAAGACACACACTTACACCAAGTAACACAGATATACACTGACACCAAGTAACAAAGACATGCACTGACACCCAGTAACACAGACACACACTTACACCAAGTAACACTGACATACACTGACACCAAGTAACAAAGACATACACTGATACCCAATAACACAGACACACACTTACACACAGTAACAAAGACATGCACTGATACCAATTCACAAAGACATACAATTACACCAAGTAACAAAGAGACAAACTTACACCAAGTAACAAAGACAGACACTGATACCCAGTAACACAGACACACACTTACACCAATTAACAAAGACATACACTGACACGCAGTAACACAAACAAACACACACTGACACCCAGTAACACAGAGAAACACTAATAAACAGTAACAAATTCATACACTGACACCAAGGAACACAGTCACACACTGACACCCAGTAACAAAGACATACACTGATACCAAGTCACAAAGACATACACTGATACCAAGTCACAAAGACATACACTGATACCCAGTAACACAGACACACACTTACACCAAGTAACAAAGACATCCACTGACACCAAGTCACAAAGACACACACTGTCACCAGTAGCAAAGACATACAATGAGACCAAGTCACAAAGACATACACTGATACCCAGTAACACAGACATACACTTACACCAAGTCACACAGACATACACTGACACCCAGTAACACTGACACACACTTACACCAAGTCACAAAGAAATACACTGACACCCAGGAACAAAGACATACACTGACACCCAGTAACACCGACACACACGGACACGAAGTAACAAAGACACAGACTTACACCAAGTAACACAGATACACACTGACACCCAGTAACACAGACACACTCTTACACCAAGTAACACAGACATACACTGACACCAAGTAACACAGACATACACTGACACCAAGTAACAAAGACATACAATTACACCAAGTAAGAAAGACACACACTTACAACAAGTAACATAGATATACACTGACACCAAGTAAAAAAGACATGCACTGACACCCAGTAACACAGACAAACACTTACACCAAGTAACACAGACATACACTGACACCAAGTAACAAAGACATACACTGATACCCAGGAACACAGACACACACTTATACCAAGTAACACAGACACACACTTACACCAAGTAACAAAGACATACACTGACACCAAGTAACAAAGACATACACTGACACCAAGTAACAAAGACATACAATTTCACCAAGTAAAAAAGACACACACTTACACCAAGTAACACAGATATACACTGACACCAAGTAACAAAGACATACACTGATACCCAGTAACACAGACACACACTTACACCAACTAACACAGACATACACTGACACCAAGTAACAAAGACATACACTTACACCAAGTAACACAGACATACACTGACACCAAGTAACAAAGACATACAATTACACCAAGTAACAAAGACACACACTTACACCAAGTAACAAAGACAGACACTGATAGCCAGTAACACAGACACACACTTACACCAATTAACGAAGACATACACTGACACCCAGTAACACAAACAAACACACACTGACACCCAGTTTTACAGAGAAACACTAATAAACAGTAACACAGACATACACTGACACCAAGTCACAAAGACACACACTGACACCCAGTAACAAAGACATACACTGACACCAAGTAACAAAGACATACACTGATACCAAGTCACAAAGACATACACTGATACCCAGTAACACAGACACACACTGACACCAAGTAACAAAGACATACACTGACACCAAGTAACAAAGACATACACTTGCACAAAGTAACAAAGACAGACAATTACACCAAGTAACAAAGACAGAAAATTACACCAAGTAACAAAGACATACACTTACACCAAGTATTTTGACATACACTGACACCAAGTAACAAAGACATACACTGATACCCAGTAACACAGACACACACTTACACCAAGTAACAAAGACATACACTGACACCAAGTCACAAAGACACACACTGACACCAGTAGCAAAGACCTACAATGAGACCAAATCACAAAGACATACACTGATACCCAGTAACACAGACACACACTTACACCAAGTAACACAGACATACACTGACACCCAGTAACACTGACACACACTTACACCAAGTAACAAAGAAATACACTGACACCCAGGAACAAAGACATATACTGACACCCAGTAACACAGACACACACGGACACGAAGTAACAAAGACACAGACTTACACCAAGTAACACAGATACACACTGACACCCAGTAACACAGACACACTCTTACACCAAGTAACACAGACATACACTGACACCAAGTAACACAGACACACACTGACACCATGTAACAAAGACATACAATTACACCAAGTAAGAAAGACACACACTTACAACAAGTAACACAGATATACACTGACACCAAGTAAAAAAGACATGCACTGACACCCAGTAACACAGACAAACACTTACACCAAGTAACACAGACATACACTGACACCAAGTAACAAAGACATACACTGATACCCAGGAACACAGACACACACTTACACCAAGTAACACAGACACACACTTACACCAAGTAACAAAGACATACACTGACACCAAGTAACAATGACATACACTGACACCAAGTAACAAAGACATACAATGACACCAAGTAACAAAGACACACAATTACACCAAGTAACACAGATATACACTGACACCAAGTAACAAAGACATGCACTGACACCCAGTAACACAGACACACACTTACACCAAGTAACACTGACATACACTGACACCAAGTAACAAAGACATACACTGATACCCAGTAACACAGACACACACTTACACCAACTAACACAGACATACACTGACACCAAGTAACAAAGACATACACTTACACCAAGTAACACAGACATACACTGACACCAAGTAACAAAGACATACAATTACACCAAGTAACAAAGACACACACTTACACCAAGTAACAAAGACAGACACTGATACCCAGTAACACAGACACACACTTACACCAATTAACGAAGACATACACTGACACCCAGTAACACAAACAAACACACACTGACACCCAGTTTTACAGAGAAACACTAATAAACAGTAACACAGACATACACTGACACCAAGTCACAAAGACACACACTGACACCCAGTAACAAAGACATACACTGACACCAAGTAACAAAGACAGACAATTACACCAAGTAACAAAGACAGACAATTACACCAAGTAACAAAGGCATACACTTACACCAAGTATTTTGACATACACTGACACCAAGTAACAAAGACATACACTGATACCAAGTCACAAAGACATACACTGATACCCAGTAACACAGACACACACTGACACCAAGTAACAAAGACATACACTGACACCAAGTAACAAAGACATACACTTGCACAAAGTAACAAAGACAGACAATTACACCAAGTAACAAAGACAGACAATTACACCAAGTAACAAAGGCATACACTTACACCAAGTATTTTGACATACACTGACACCAAGTAACAAAGACATACACTGATACCCAGTAGCAAAGACATACAATGAGACCAAGTCACAAAGACATACACTGATACCCAGTAACACAGACATACACTGACACCAAGTCACAAAGACACACACTGACACCAAGTCACAAAGACACACACTGACACCCAGTAGCAAAGACATACAATGAGACCAAGTCACAAAGACATACACTGATACCCAGTAACACAGACATACACTGACACCAAGTCACAAAGACACACACTGACACCCAGTAACAAAGACATTAACTGACACCAAGTCACAAAGACATACACTGATACCCAGTAACAAAGACACACACTGACACCAAGTAACAAAGAAATACACTGACACCAAGTAACAAAGACATACACTTGCACAAAGTAACAAAGACAGACAATTACACCAAGTAACAAAGACAGACAATTACACCAAGTAACAAAGACATACACTTACACCAAGTATTTTGACATACACTGACACCAAGTAACAAAGACATACACTGATACCCAGGAACACAGACACACACTTACACCAAGTAACAAAGACATACACTGACACCAAGTCACAAAGACACACACTGACACCAGTAGCAAAGACATACAATGAGACCAAGTCACAAAGACATACACTGATACCCAGTAACACAGACACACACTTACACCAAGTAACACAGACATACACTGACACCCAGTAACACTGACACACACTTACACCAAGTAACAAAGAAATACACTGACACCCAGGAACAAAGACATACACTGACACCCAGTAACACAGACACACACGGACACGAAGTAACAAAGACACAGACTTACACCAAGTAACACAGATACACACTGACACCCAGTAACACAGACACACTCTTACACCAAGTAACACAGACATACACTGACACCAAGTAACACAGACATACACTGACACCAAGTAACAAAGACATACAATTACACCAAGTAAGAAAGACACACACTTACAACAAGTAACACAGGTATACACTGACACCAAGTAAAAAAGACATGCACTGACACCCAGTAACACAGACAAACACTTACACCAAGTAACACAGACAAACACTGACACCAAGTAACAAAGACATACACTGATACCCAGGAACACAGACACACACTTACACCAAGTAACACAGACACACACTTACACCAAGTAACAAAGACATACACTGACACCAAGTAACAAAGACATACACTGACACCAAGTAACAAAGACATACAATTACACCAAGTAACAAAGACACACACTTACACCAAGTAACACAGATAGACACTGACACCAAGTAACAAAGACATGCACTGACACCCAGTAACACAGACACACACTTACACCAACTAACACTGACATACACTGACACCAAGTAACAAAGACATACACTGATACCCAGTAACACAGACACACACTTACACCAACTAACACAGACATACACTGACACCAAGTAACAAAGACATACACTTACACCAAGTAACACAGACATACACTGACACCAAGTAACAAAGACATACAATTACACCAAGTAACAAAGACACACACTTACACCAAGTAACAAAGACAGACACTGATACCCAGTAACACAGACACACACTTACACCAATTAACGAAGACATACACTGACACCCAGTAACACAAACAAACACACACTGACACCCAGTTTTACAGAGAAACACTAATAAACAGTAACACAGACATACACTGACACCAAGTCACAAAGACACACACTGACACCCAGTAACAAATACATACACTGACACCAAGTAACAAAGACATACACTGATACCAAGTCACAAAGACATACACTGATACCCAGTAACACAGACACACACTGACAGTAAGTAACCAAGACATACACTGACACCAAGTAACAAAGACATACACTTGCACAAAGTAACAAAGACAGACAATTACACCAAGTAACAAAGACAGACAATTACACCAAGTAACAAAGACATACACTTACACCAAGTATTTTGACATACACTGACACCAAGTAACAAAGACATACACTGATACCCAGTAACACAGACACACACTTACACCAAGTAACAAAGACATACACTGACACCAAGTCACAAAGACACACACTGACACCCAGTAGCAAAGACATACAATGAGACCAAGTCACAAAGACATACACTGATACCCAGTAACACAGACACACACTTACACCAAGTAACACACACATACACTGACACCAAGTATCAAAGACATACAATTACACCAAGCAACAAAGACACACACTTACACCAAGTAACACAGATATACACTGACACCAAGTAAAAAAGACATGCACTGACACCCAGTAACACTGACACACACTTACACCAAGTAACAAAGAAATACACTGACACCCAGTAACAAAGACATACACTGACACCCAGTAACACAGACACACACGGACACGAAGTAACAACGACACAGACTTACACCAAGCAACACAGATACACACTGACACCCAGTAACACAGACACACTCTTACACCAAGTAACACAGACATACACTGACACCAAGTATCAAAGACATACAATTACACCAAGCAACAAAGACACACACTTACACCAAGTAACACAGATATACACTGACACCAAGTAAAAAAGACATGCACTGACACCCAGTAACACAGACACACACTTACACCAAGTAACACAGACATACACTGACACCAGGTAACAAAGACATACTCTGATACCCAGTAACACAGACACACACTTACACCAAGTAACACAGACATACACTGACACCAAGTAACAAAGACATACACTGACACCAAGTAACAAAGACATACAATTACACCAAGTAACAAAGACACACACTTACACCAAGTAACACAGATATACACTGACACCAAGTAACAAAGACATGCACTGTCACCCAGTAACACAGACACACACTTACACCAAGTAACACAGACATACACTGACACCAAGTCACAAAGACATACACTGATACCCAGTAACACAGACACACTTACACCAACTAACACAGACACACACTTACACCAAGTAACAAAGACATACACTTACACCAAGTAATACATACATACACTGACACCAAGTAACAAAGACATACAATTACACCAAGTAACAAAGACACACACTTACACCAAGTAACAAAGACAGACACTGATACCCAGTAACACAGACACACACTTACACCAAGTAACAAATACATACACTGACACCCAGTAACACAAACAAACACACACTGACACCCAGTAACACAGAGAAACACTAATAAACAGTAACACAGACATACACTGACACCAATTCACAAATACACACACTGAAACCCAGTAACAAAGACAAACACTGACACCAAGTCACAAAGACATACACTGATACCAAGTCACAAAGACATACACTGACACCCAGTAACAAAGACATGCACTGATACCAAGTCACAAAGACATGCACTGATACCCAGTAACACAGAGACACACTGACACCAAGTAACACAGACATACACTGACACCAATTAACAAAGACATACACTGACACCAAGTAACAAAGACATACACTTACACCAAGTAACAAAGACAGACAATGACACCAAGTAACAAAGACATACACTTACACCAAGTATTTTGACATACACTGACACCACGTAACAAAGACATACACTGATACCCAGTAACACAGACACACACTTACACCAAGTAACAAAGACATACACTGACACCAAGTCACAAAGACACACACTGACACCCAGTAACAAAGACATACACTGATACCAAGTAACAACGACATACACTAACACCAAGTAACACAGACATACACTGACACCAATTCACAAAGACATACAATTACACCAAGTAACAAAGAGACACACTTACACCAAGTAACAAAGACAGACACTGATACCCAGTAACACAGGCACACACTTACACCAATTAACGAAGACATACACTGACACGCAGTAACACAAACAAACACACACTGACACCCAGTAACACAGAGAAACACTAATAAACAGTAACAAAGACATACACTGACACCAGGTAACACAGTCACACACTGCACCCAGTAACAAAGACATACACTGATACCAAGTCACAAAGACATACACTGATACCAAGTCACAAAGACATACACTGATAACCAGTAACACAGACACACACTTACACCAAGTAACAAAGACATACACTGACACAAAGTCACAAAGACACACACTGACACCAGTAGCAAAGACATACAATGAGACCAAGTCACAAAGATATACACTGATACCCAGTAACACAGACACACACTTACACCAAGTAACACAGACATACACTGACACCCAGTAACACTGACACACACTTACACCAAGTAACAAAGAAATACACTGACACCCAGGAACAAAGGCATACACTGACACCCAGTAACACAGACACACACGGACACGAAGTAACAAAGACACAGACTTACACCAATTAACACAGATACACACTGACACCCAGTAACACAGACACACTCTTACACCAAGTAACACAGACATACACTGACACCAAGAAACAGAGACATACACTGACACCAAGTAACAAAGACATACAATTACACCAAGTAAGAAAGACACACACTTACAACAAGTAACACAGATATACACTGACACCAGGTAAAAAAGACATGCACTGACACCCAGTAACACAGACAAACACTTACACCAAGTAACACAGACATACACTGACACCAAGTAACAAAGACATACACTGATACCCAGGAACACAGACACACACTTACACCAAGTAACACAGACACACACTTACACCAAGTAACAAAGACATACACTGACACCAAGTAACAAAGACATACACTGACACCAAGTAACAAAGACATACAATTACACCAAGTAACAAAGACACAAACTTACACCAAGTAACAAAGACAGACACTGATACCCAGTAACACAGACACACACTTACACCAAGTAACAAATACATACACTGACACCCAGTAACACAAACAAACACACACTGACACCCAGTAACACAGAGAAACACTAATAAACAGTAACAAAGACATACACTGACACCAAGTAACACAGTCACACACTGACACCCAGTAACAAAGACATACACTGATACCAAGTCACAAAGACATACACTGATACCAAGTCACAAAGACATACACTGATACCCAGTAACACAGACGCACACTTACACCAAGTAACAAAGACATACACTGACACCAAGTCACAAAGACACACACTGACACCAGTAGCAAAGACATACAATGAGACCAAGTCACAAAGACATACACTGATACCCAGTAACACAGACACACACTTACACCAAGTAACACAGACATACACTGACACCCAGTAACACTGACACACACTTACACCAAGTAACAAAGAAATACACTGACACCCAGGAACAAAGACATACACTGACACCCAGTAACACAGACACACACGGACACGAAGTAACAAAGACACAGACTTACACCAAGTAACACAGATACACACTGACACCCAGTAACACAGACACACTCTTACACCAAGTAACACAGACATACACTGACACCAAGTAACACAGACATACACTGACACCAAGTAACAAAGACATACAATTACACCAAGTAAGAAAGACACACACTTACAACAAGTAACACAGATATAAACTGACACCAAGTAAAAAAGACATGCACTGACACCCAGTAACACAGACAAACACTTACACCAAGTAACACAGACATACACTGACACCAAGTAACAAAGACATACACTGATACCCAGGAACACAGACACACACTTACACCAAGTAACAAAGACATACACTGACACCAAGTAACAAAGACATACACTGACACCAAGTAACAAAGACATACAATTACACCAAGTAACAAAGACACACACTTACACCAAGTAACAAAGACCGACACTGATACCCAGTAACACAGACACACACTTACACCAAGTAACAAATACATACACTGACACCCAGTAACACAAAGAAAAACACACACTGACACCCAGTAACACAGAGAAACACTAATAAACAGTAACACAGACATACACTGACACCAATTCACAAATACACACACTGAAACCCAGTAACAAAGACAAACACTGACACCAAGTCACAAAGACATACACTGATACCAAGTCACAAAGACATACACTGATACCCAGTAACACAGACACACACTGACACCCAGTAACAAAGACATGCACTGATACCAAGTCACAAAGACATACACTGATACCCAGTAACACAGACACACACTGACACCAAGTAACACAGACATACACTGACACCAATTAACAAAGACATGCACTGACACCAAGTAACAAAGACATACACTTACACCAAGTAACAAAGACAGACAATGACACCAAGTAACAAAGACATACACTTACACCAAGTATTTTGACATACACTGACACCACGTAACAAAGACATACACTGATACCCAGTAACACAGACACACACTTACACCAAGTAACAAAGACATACACTGACACCAAGTCACAAAGACACACACTGACACCCAGTAACAAAGACATACACTGATACCAAGTAACAACGACATACACTAACACCAAGTAACACAGACATACACTGACACCAATTCACAAAGACATACTATTACACCAAGTAACAAAGAGACACACTTACACCAAGTAACAAAGACAGACACTGATACCCAGTAACACAGACACACACTTACACCAATTAACAAAGACATACACTGACACGCAGAAACCCAAACAAACACACACTGACACCCAGTAACACAGAGAAACACTATTAAACAGTAACAAAGACATACACTGACACCAAGTAACACAGTCACACACTGACACCCAGTAACAAAGACATACACTGATACCAAGTCACAAAGACATACACTGATACCAAGTCACAAAGACATACACTGATACCCAGTAACACAGACACACACTTACACCAAGGAACAAAGACATACACTGACACCAAGTCACAAAGACACACACTGACACCAGTAGCAAAGACATACAATGAGACCAAGTCACAAAGACATACACTGATACCCAGTAACACAGACACACACTTACACCAAGTAACAGAGACATACACTGACACCCAGTAACACTGACACACACTTACACCAAGTAACAAAGAAATACACTGACACCCAGGAACAAAGACATACACTGACACCCAGTAAAACAGACACACACGGACACGAAGTAACAAAGACACAGACTTACACCAAGTAACACAGATACACACTGACACCCAGTAAAACAGACACACTCTTACACCAAGTAACACAGACATACACTGACACCAAGTAACACAGACATACACTGACACCAAGTAACAAAGACATACAATTACACCAAGTAAGAAAGACACACACTTACAACAAGTAACACAGATATACACTGACACCAAGTAAAAAAGACATGCACTGCACCCAGTAACACAGACAAACACTTACACCAAGTAACACAGACATACACTGACACCAAGTAACAAAGACATACACTGATACCCAGGAACACAGACACACACTTACACCAAGTAACACATACACACACTTACACCAAGTAGCAAAGACATACACTGACACCAAGTAACAAAGACATACACTGACACCAAGTAACAAAGACATACAATTACACCAAGTAACAAAGACACACACTTACACCAAGTAACACAGATATACACTGACACCAAGTAACAAAGACATGCACTGACACCCAGTAACACAGACACACACTTACACCAAGTAACACTGACATACATTGACACCAAGTAACAAAGACATACACTGATACCCAATAACACAGACACAAACTTACACCAACTAACACAGACATGCACTGACACCAAGTAACAAAGACATACACTTACACCAAGTAACACAGACATACACTGACACCAAGTAACAAAGACATACAATTACACCAAGTAACAAAGACACACACTTACACCAAGTAACAAAGACAGACACTGATACCCAGTAACACAGACACACACTTACACCAATTAACGAAGACATACACTGACACCCAGTAACACAAACAAACACACACTGACACCCAGTTTTACAGAGAAACACTAATAAACAGTAACACAGACATACACTGACACCAAGTCACAAAGACACACACTGAAACCCAGTAACAAAGACAAACACTGACACCAAGTCACAAAGACATACACTGATAGCAAGTCACAAAGACCTACACTGATACCCAGTAACACAGACACACACTGACACCCAGTAACAAAGACATGCACTGATACCAAGTCACAAGGACATAGACTGATACCCAGTAACTCAGACACACACTGAGACCAATTAACACAGACATACACTGACACCAATTAACAAAGACATACACTGACACCAAGTAACAAAGACATACACTTACACCAAGTAACAAAGACAGACAATGACACCAAGTAACAAAGACATACACTTCCACCAAGTATTTTGACATACACTGACACCACGTAACAAAGACACACACTGATACCCAGTAACACAGACACACACTTACACCAAGTAACAAAGACATACACTGACACCAAGTCACAAAGACACACACTGACACCCAGTAACAAAGACATACACTGATACCTAGTCACAAAGACATACACTGATAACCAGTAACACAGACACACACGGACACCAATTAACAAAGACACACACTTACACCAAGTAACACAGACACACACTGACACCCAGTAACACAGACACACACTTACACCAAGCAACACGGACATACACGACACAAAGTAACAAAGACATACACTGATACCCAGTAACACAGACACACACTTACACCAAGTAACACAGACATACACTGACACCAAGTAACAAGGACAAACAATGATACCCAGGAACACAGACACACACTTACACCAAGTAACACAGACACACACTTACAGCAAGTAACAAAGACATACACTTACACCAAGTAACACAGACATACACTGACACCATGTAACAAAGACGTACAGTAACACCAAGTAACAAAGACATGCAGTTACACCAAGTAACACAGTTATACACTGACACCAAGTAACAAAGACATGCACTGACACCCAGTAACACAGACACACACGGACACCAAGTAACAAAGACACAAACTTACGGCAAGTAACACAGACACACACTGACACCCAGTAACACAGACACACACTTACACCAAGTAACACAGACATACAGTGACACCCAGTAACACAGAAACACACTTACACCAGGTAACACAGACATACACTGACACCAAGTAACAAAGACATACACTGATACCCAGGAACACAGACACACACTTACACCAAGTAACACAGACACACACTTGCACCAAGTAACAAAGACATACACTAACACCAAGTAACACAGACATACACTGACACCAAGTAACAAAGACATACAATTACACCAAGTAACAAAGACACACACTTACACCAAGCAACAAAGACAGATACTGATACCCAGTAACACAGACAAACACTTACACCAATTAACAAAGACATACACTGACACCCAGTAACGCAAACAAACACACACTGACACCCAGTAACACAGAGAAACACTTATAAACAGTAACAAAGACATACACTGACACCAAGTAACACAGTCACACACTGACACCCAGTAACAAAGACATACACTGACACCAAGTAACAAAGACATGCACTGATACCAAGTCACAAAGACATACACTGATACCCAGTAACACAGACACACACTTACACCAACTAACACAGACATACACTGACACCAAGTAACAAAGACATACACTTACACCAAGTAACACAGACATACACTGACACCATGTAACAAAGACATACAATTACACCAAGTAACAAAGACACACACTTACACCAAGTAACAAAGACAGACACTGATACCCAGTAACACAGACCCACACTTACACCAATTAACGAAGACATACACTGACACCCAGTAACACAAACAAACACACACTGACACCCAGTTTTACAGAGAAACACTAATAAACAGTAACACAGACATACACTGACACCAAGTCACAAAGACAAACACTGAAACCCAGTAACAAAGACAAACACTGACACCAAGTCACAAAGACATACACTGATACCAAGTCACAAAGACCTACACTGATACCCAGTAACACAGACACACACTGACACCCAGTAACAAAGACATGCACTGATACCAAGTCACAAAGACATACACTGATACCCAGTAACTCAGACACACACTGAGACCAATTAACACAGACATACACTGACACCAAGTAACAAAGACAGACAATGACACCAAGTAACAAAGACATGCACTTCCACCAAGTATTTTGACATACACTGACACCACGTAACAAAGACACACACTGATACCCAGTAACACAGACACACACTTACACCAAGTAACAGAGACATACACTGACACCAAGTCACAAAGACACACACTGACACCCAGTAACAAAGACATACACTGATACCTAGTCACAAAGACATACACTGATACCCAGTAACACAGACACACACGGACACCAAGTAACAAAGACACACACTTACACCAAGTTGCACAGACACACACTGACACCCAGTATCACAGACACACACTTACACCAAGCAACACGGACATACACTGACACAAAGTAACAAAGACATACACTGATACCCAGTAACACAGACACACACTTACACCAAGTAACACAGACATACACTGACACCAAGTAACAAAGACAAACAATGATACCCAGGAACACAGACACACACTTACACCAAGTAACAAAGACAGACACTGATACCCAGTAACACAGACACACACTTACACCAATTAACGAAGACATACACTGACACCCAGTAACACAAACAAACACACACTGACACCCAGTTTTACAGAGAAACACTAATAAACAGTAACACAGACATACACTGACACCAAGTCACAAAGACAAACACTGAAACCCAGTAACAAAGACAAACACTGACACCAAGTCACAAAGACATGCACTGATACCAAGTCACAAAGACCTACACTGATACCCAGTAACACAGACACACACTGACACCCAGTAACAAAGACATGCACTGATACCAAGTCACAAAGACATACACTGATACCCAGTAACTCAGACACACACTGAGACCAATTAACACAGACATACACTGACACCAAGTAACAAAGACAGGCAATGACACCAAGTATCAAAGACATGCACTTCCACCAAGTATTTTGACATACACTGACACCACGTAACAAAGACACACACTGATACCCAGTAACACAGACACACACTTACACCAAGTAACAGAGACATACACTGACACCAAGTCACAAAGACACACACTGACACCCAGTAACAAAGACATACACTGATACCTAGCCACAAAGACATACACTGATACCCAGTAACACAGACACACACGGACACCAAGTAACAAAGACACACACTTACACCAAGTAACACAGACACACACTGACACCCAGTATCACAGACACACACTTACACCAAGCAACACGGACATACACTGACACAAAGTAACAAAGACATACACTGATACCCAGTAACACAGACACACACTTACACCAAGTAACACAGACATACACTGACACCAAGTAACAAAGACAAACAATGATACCCAGGAACACATACACACACTTACACCAAGTAACACAGACACACACTTACAGCAAGTAACAAAGACATACACTTATACCAAGTAACACAGACATACACTGACACCATGTAACAAAGACGTACAATAACACCAAGTAACAAAGACATACAGTTACACCAAGTAACACAGTTATACACTGACACCAAGTAACAAAGACATGCACTGACACCCAGTAACACAGACACACACGGACACCAAGTAACAAAGACACAAATTTACGGCAAGTAACACAGAGACACACTGACACCCAGTAACACAGACACACACTTACACCAAGTAACACAGACATACAGTGACACCCAGTAACACAGACACACACTTACACCAGGTAACACAGACATACACTGACACCAAGTAACAAAGACATACACTGATACCCAGGAACACAGACACACACTTACACCAAGTAACACAGACACACACTTGCACCAAGTAACAAAGACATACACTAACACCAAGTAACACAGACATACACTGACAACAAGTAACAAAGACATACAATTACACCAAGTAACAAAGACACACACTTACACCAAGCAACAAAGACAGATACTGATACCCAGTAACACAGACACACACTTACACCAATTAACAAAGACATACACTGACACCCAGTAACGCAAACAAACACACACTGAAACCCAGTAACACAGAGAAACACTTATAAACAGTAACAAAGACATACACTGACACCAAGTAACACAGTCACAAACTGACACCCAGTAACAAAGACATACACTGACACCAAGTAACAAAGACATGCAGTGATACCAAGTCACAAAGACATACACTGATACCCAGTAACACAGACACACACTGACACCAAGTAACAAAGACATACACTGACACCAAGTAACAAAGACACACACTTACACCAAGTAACAAAGACAGACACTGATACCCAGTAACACAGACACACACTTACACCAATTAACGAAGACATACACTGACACCCAGTAACACAAACAAACACACACTGACACCCAGTTTTACAGAGAAACACTAATAAACAGTAACACAGACATACACTGAGACCAAGTCGCAAAGACACACACTGAAACCCAGTAACAAAGACAAACACTGACACCAAGTCACAAAGACATACACTGATACCAAGTCACAAAGACCTACACTGATACCCAGTAACACAGACACACACTGACACCCAGTAACAAAGACATGCACTGATACGAAGTCACAAAGACATACAGTGATACCCAGTAACTCAGACACACACTGAGACCAATTAACACAGACATACACTGACACCAATTAACAAAGACATACACTGACACCAAGTAACAAGGACATACACTTACACCAAGTAACAAAGACAGACAATGACACCAAGTAACAAAGACAGACACTTCCACCAAGTATTTTGACATACACTGACACCACGTAACAAAGACACACACTGATACCCAGTAACACAGACACACACTTACACCAAGTAACAAAGACATACACTGACACCAAGTCACAAAGACACACACTGACACCCAGTAACAAAGACATACACTGATACCTAGTCACAAAGACATACACTGATAACCAGTAACACAGACACACACGGACACCAAGTAACAAAGACACACACTTACACCAAGTAACACAGACACACACTGACACCCAGTAACACAGACACACACTTACACCAAGCAACACGGACATACACTGACACAAAGTAACAAAGACATACACTGATACCCAGTAACACAGACACACACTTACACCAAGTAACACAGACATACACTGACACCAAGTAACAAAGACAAACAATGATAACCAGGAACACAGACACACACTTACACCAAGTAACACAGACACACACTTACAGCAAGTAACAAAGACATACACTTACACCAAGTAACACAGACATACACTGACACCATGTAACAAAGACGTACAATAACACCAAGTAACAAAGACATACAGTTACACCAAGTAACACAGTTATACACTGACACCAAGTAACAAAGACATGCACTGACACCCAGTAACACAGACACACACGGACACCAAGTAACAAAGACACAAACGTACGGCAAGTAACACAGACACACACTGACACCCAGTAACACAGACACACACTTACACCAAGTAACACAGACATACAGTGACACCCAGTAGCACAGACACACACTTACACCAGGTAACACAGACATACACTGACACCAAGTAACAAAGACATACACTGATACCCAGGAACACACACACACACTTACACCAAGTAACAAAGACATACACTGACACCAAGTCACAAAGACACACACTGACACCAAGTAACAAAGACAGACACTTCCACCAAGTATTTTGACATACACTGACACCACGTAACAAAGACACACACTGATACCCAGTAACACAGACACACACTTACACCAAGTAACAAAGACATACACTGACACCAAGTCACAAAGACACACACTGACACCCAGTAACAAAGACATACACTGATACCTAGTCACAAAGACATACACTGATAACCAGTAACACAGACACACACGGACACCAAGTAACAAAGACACACACTTACACCAAGTAACACAGACACACACTGACACCCAGTAACACAGACACACACTTACACCAAGCAACACGGACATACACTGACACAAAGTAACAAAGACATACACTGATACCCAGTAACACAGACACACACTTACACCAAGTAACACAGACATACACTGACACCAAGTAACAAAGACAAACAATGATAACCAGGAACACAGACACACACTTACACCAAGTAACACAGACACACACTTACAGCAAGTAACAAAGACATACACTTACACCAAGTAACACAGACATACACTGACACCATGTAACAAAGACGTACAATAACACCAAGTAACAAAGACATACAGTTACACCAAGTAACACAGTTATACACTGACACCAAGTAACAAAGACATGCACTGACACCCAGTAACACAGACACACACGGACACCAAGTAACAAAGACACAAACGTACGGCAAGTAACACAGACACACACTGACACCCAGTAACACAGACACACACTTACACCAAGTAACACAGACATACAGTGACACCCAGTAGCACAGACACACACTTACACCAGGTAACACAGACATACACTGACACCAAGTAACAAAGACATACACTGATACCCAGGAACACACACACACACTTACACCAAGTAACACAGACACACACTTGCACCAAGTAACAAAGACATACACTAACACCAAGTAACACAGACATACACTGACACCAAGTAACAAAGACATACAATTACACCAAGTAACAAAGACACACACTTACACCAAGCAACAAAGACAGATACTGATACCCAGTAACACAGACACACACTTACACCAATTAACAAAGACATACACTGACACCCAGTAACGCAAACAAACACACACTGACACCCAGTAACACAGAGAAACACTTATAAACAGTAACAAAGACATACACTGACACCAAGTAACACAGTCACACACTGACACCCAGTAACAAAGACATACACTGACACCAAGTAACAAAGACATGCACTGATACCAAGTCACAAAGACATACACTGATACCCAGTAAAACAGACACACACTTCCACCAACTAACACAGACATACACTGACACCAAGTAACAAAGACATACACTTACACCAAGTAACACAGACATACACTGACACCAAGTAACAAAGACATACAATTACACCAAGTAACAAAGACACACACTTACACCAAGTAACAAAGACAGACACTGATACCCAGTAACACAGACACACACTTACACCAATTAACGAAGACATACACTGACACCCAGTAACACAAACAAACACACACAGACACCCAGTTTTACAGAGAAACACTAATAAACAGTAACACAGACATACACTGACACCAAGTCACAAAGACACACACTGAAACCCAGTAACAAAGACAAACACTGACACCAAGTCACAAAGACATACACTGATACCAAGTCACAAAGACCTACACTGATACCCAGTAACACAGACACACAGTGACACCCAGTAACAAAGACATGCACTGATACCAAGTCACAAAGACATACACTGATACCCAGTAACTCAGACACACACTGAGACCAATTAACGCAGACATACACTGACACCAATTAACAAAGACATACACTGACACCAAGTAACAAAGACATACACTTACACCAAGTAACAAAGACAGACAATGACACCAAGTAACAAAGACATACACTTCCACCAAGTATTTTGACATACACTGACACCACGTAACAAAGACACACACTGATACCCAGTAACACAGACACACACTTACACCAAGTAACAAAGACATACACTGACACCAAGTCACAAAGACACACACTGACACCCAGTAACAAAGACATACACTGATACCTAGTCACAAAGACATAGACTGATACCCAGTAACACAGACACACACGGACACCAAGTAACAAAGACACACACTTACACCAAGTAACACAGACACACACTTACACCAAGCCACACGGACATACACTGACACAATTTAACAAAGACATACACTGATACCCAGTAACACAGACACACACTTACACCAAGTAACACAGACATACACTGACACCAAGTAACAAAGACAAACACTGATACCCAGGAACACAGACACACACTTACACCAAGTAACACAGACACACACTTACAGCAAGTAACAAAGACATACACTTACACCAAGTAACACAGACATACACTGACACCATGTAACAAAGACGTACAATAACACCAAGTAACAAAGACATACAGTTACACCAAGTAACACAGTTATACACTGACACCAAGTAACAAGGACATGCACTGACACCCAGTAACACAGACACACACGGACACCAAGTAACAAAGACACAAACTTACGGCAAGTAAAACAGACACACACTGACACCCAGTAACACAGAAACACACTTACACCAAGTAACACAGACATACAGTGACACCCAGTAACACAGACACACACTTACACCATGTAACACAGACATACACTGACACCAAGTAACAAAGACATACACTGATACCCAGGAACACAGACACACACTTACACCAAGTAACACAGACACACACTTGCACCAAGTAACAAAGACATACACTAACACCAAGTAACACAGACATACACTGACACCAAGTAACAAAGACATACAATTACACCAAGTAACAAAGACACACACTTACACCAAGCAACAAAGACAGATACTGATACCCAGTAACACAGACACACACTTACACCAATTAACAAAGACATACACTGACACCCAGTAACGCAAACAAACACACACTGACACCCACTAACACAGAGAAACACTTATAAACAGTAACAAAGACATACATTGACACCAAGTAACACAGTCACACACTGACACCCAGTAACAAAGACATACACTGACACCAAGTAACAAAGACATGCACTGATACCAAGTCACAAAGACATACACTGATGCCCAGTAACACAGACACACACTGACACCAAGTAACAAAGACATACACTGACACCAAGTCACAAAGACATACACTTACACAAAGTAACAAAGACAGACAATTACACCAAGTAACAAAGACATACACTTACAACAAGTATTTTGACATACACTGACACCAAGTAACAAAGACATACACTATTACCCAGTAACACAGACACACACTTACACCAAGTCACAAAGACATACACTGACACCAAGTCACAAAGAAACACACTGACACCCAGTAACAAAGACATACAATGAGACCAAGTCACAAAGACATACACTGATACCCAGTGACACAGATATACACTTACACCAGGTAACACAGACATACTCTGACACCCAGTAACACAGACACACACTTACGCCAATTAACACAGAAATACACTGACACCCAGTAACAAAGAGATACACTGACACCCAGTAACACAGACACACACGGACACCAAGTCACAAAGACGCAGACTTATACCAAGTAACACAGACACACAGTGACACCCAGTAACACAGACACACACTTACACCAAGTAACAAAGACATACACTGACACCAAGTCACAAAGACACACACTGACACCCAGTAACAAAGACATACAATGAGACCAAGTCACAAAGACATACACTGATACCCAGTAACACAGACACACAGTACACCAAGTAACACAGACATACAATGACACCCAGTAACACAGACACACACTTACACCAAGTAACACAGACACACACTGACACCCAGTAACACAGACACACTCTTACACTAAGTAACACAGACATACACTGACACCAAGTAACAAAGACATACACTGACACCCAGTAACACAGACACACTCTTACACTAAGTAACACAGACATACACTGACACCAAGTAACAAAGACATACACTGAAACCCAGTAACACAGACACACACTTACACCATGTAACAAAGACATACACTTACACCAAGTAACACAGACATACACTGTCACCATGTAACAAAGAGATACAATTAGACGAAGTAACAAAGACATACACTGACACCAAGTAACACAGATATACACTGACACCAAGTAACAAAGACGTGCACTGACACCCAGTAACACAGACATACACGGACACCAAGTAACAAAGACACGCACTTACACCAAATATCACAGACACACACTGACACCCAGTAACACAGACACACACTTACACCAAGTAACACAGACATACACTGACTTCAAGAAACAAAGACATACACTGATACCCAGTAACACAGACACACACTTACACCACGTAACACAGACATACACTGACACAAAGTAACAAAGACATACACTGATAGCCAGTAACACAGGCACACACTTACACCAATTAAAAAAGACATACACTGACACCAAGTCACAAAGACACACACTGACACCCAGTAACAAAGACATACAATGAGACCAAGTCACAAAGACATACACTGATACACAGTAACACAGACACACACTTACACCAAGTAACACAGACATACACTGACACCCAGTAACACAGAAACACACTTACACCAAGTAACAAAGAAATACACTGACACCCAGTAACAAAGACATACACTGACACCCAGTAACACATTCACACACGGCAACCAAGTAACAAAGACACAGACTTACACCAAGTAACACAGACACACACTGACACCCAGTAACACAGACACACTCTTACACCAAGTAACACAGACATACACTGACACCCAGTAACACAGATACACATTTACACCAAGTGACACAGACATACACTGAGACCAAATAACAAAGACATACACTGATACACAGGAACATAGACACTCACTTACACCAGGTAACACAGAGACACACTTACACCATGTAACAAAGACATTCACTTACACCAAGTAACACAGACATACACTGACACCAAGTAACAAAGACATACGATTATACGAAGTAACAAAGGCACACACTGACACCACGTCACACAGAAATAAACTGACACCAAGTAACAAAGACATGCACTGACACCCAGTAACACAGACATACACGGACACCAAGTAACAAAGACACACACTTATACCAAGTAACACAGACACACACTGACACCCAGTAACACAGACACACACTTACACCAAGTAAGACAGACATGCACTGACACCAAGTAACAAAGACATACACTGATGCCCAGTAACACAGACACACACTTACACCAAGTAACACAGACATACAATGACACCAAGTAACAAAGACATACACTGATACCCAGGAACACAGACACACACTTACACCAAGTAACACAGACACACACTTACACCAAGTAACAAATACATACAATTACACCAAGTAACAAAGACACACACTTCCACCAAGTAACACAGACACACACTGACACCCAGTAACACATACACACACTTACACCAAGTAACACAGACATACACTGACACCAAGTAACAAAGACATACACTGATGCCCAGTAACACAGACACACACTTACACCAAGTAACACAGACATACACTGACACCAAGTAACAAAGACATACACTGATACCCAGGAACACAGACATACACTTACACCAAGTAACCCAGAGATACACGGACACCAAGTAACAAATACATACAATTACACCAAGTAACAAAGACACACACTTCCACCAAGTAACACAGACACACACTGACACCCAGTAACACATACACACACTTACACCAAGTAACACAGACATACACTGACACCAAGTAACAAAGACATACACTGATACCCAGTAACACAGTCACACATTGACACCCAGTAACAAAGACATACACTGACACCAAGTAACAAAGACATACATTGATACCAAGTCACAAAGACATACGCTGATACCCAGTAACACAGACACACACTGACACCAAGTAACAAAGACATACACTTACACCAAGTAACAAAGACATCAATTACACCAAGTATCAAAGACATACACTTACACCAAGTATTTTGACATACACTGACACTAAGTAACAAAGACATACAATGTTAACCAGTAACACAGACACACACTTACACCAAGTAACAAAGACATACACTGACACCAAGTCACAAAGACACACATTGACACCCAGTAACAAAGACATACAATGACACCAAGTCGCAAAGACATACACTGATACCCAGTAACACAGACACACACTTACACCAAGTGACAAAGAAATACACTGACACCCAGTAACAAAGACATACACTGACACCCAGTAACACAGAGACACATGGACACCAAGTAACAAAGACACAGACTTACACCAAGTAACACAGACACACACTGGCACCCAAAACACAGACACACACTTACACCAAGTAACACAGACTTACACTGACACCAAGTAAGACAGACACACACTTACACCAAGTAACACAGACATACACTGACACCAAGTAACAAAGACATACAATTAGACCAAGTAACAAAGACACACACTTACACCAAGTAACAAAGACAGACACTGATACCCAGTAACACAGACACACACTTACACCAATTAACAAAGACATACACTGACACCCAGTAACACAAACAAACACACACTGACACCCAGTAACACAGAGAAACACTAATAAAAAGGAACAAAGACATACACTGACACCAAGTAGCACAGTCACACACTGACACCCAGTAACAAAGACATACACTGACACCAAGTAACAAAGACATACACTGATACCAAGTCACAAAGACATACACTGATACCCAGTAACACAGACACACACTGACACCAAGTAACAAAGACATACACTGATACCCAGTAACACAGACACACACTTACACCAAGTAACAAAGACATACACTGACACCAAGTCACAAAGACACACACTGACACCCAGTAACAAAGACATACAATGAGACCAAGTCACAAAGACATACACTGGTACCCAGTCACACAGACACACACTTACACCAAGTAACACAGACATACACTGACACCCAGTAACACCGACACACACTTACACCAAGTAACAAAGAAATACACTGACACCCAGTAACAAAGACATACACTGACACCCGGTAACACAGACACACACGGACACCAAGTAACAAAGACACAGACTTGCACCAAGTAACACAGACACACACTGACACCCAGTAACACAGACACACTCTTACACCAAGTAACACAGACATACACTGACAGCAAATAACAAAGACATACACTGATACCCAGGAACATAGACACACACTTACACCAAGTAACACAGAGACACACTTACACCATGTAACAAAGACATACACTTACACCAAATAACACAGACATACACTGACACTAAGTAACAAAGACATACGATTACACGAAGTAACAAAGGCACACACTTACACCAAGTAACACAGACATACACTGACACCAAGGAGCAAAGACATACACGGATACCCAGTAACACAGACACACACTTACACCAAGTAACACAGACATACACGGACACCAAGTAACAAATACATACAATTACACCAAGTAACAAAGACACACACTTACACCAAGTAACACAAACACACACTGACACCCAGTAACTCATACACACACTGACACCAAGTAACACAGACATACACTGACACCAAGTAACAAAGACATACACTGATACCCAGTAACACAGTCACATACTGACACCCAGTAACAAAGAAATACACTGACACCAAGTAACAAAGACATACACTGATACCAAGTCACAAAGACATACGCTGATACCCAGTAACACAGACACACACTGACACCAAGTAACAAAGACATACACTTACACCAAGTAACAAAGACAGACAATTACACCAAGTATCAAAGACATACACTTACACCAAGTATTTTGACATACACTGACACTAAGTAACAAAGACATACACTGTTACCCAGTAACACAGACACACATTTACACCAAGTAACAAAGACATACACTGACACCAAGTCACAGAGACACACATTGACACCCAGTAACAAAGACGTACAATGACACCAAGTCGCAAAGACATACACTGATACCCAGTAACACAGATATACACTTACACCAAGTAACACAGACATACACTGACACCCAGTAACACAGACACACACTTACACCAAGTGACAAAGAAATACACTGACACCCAGTAACAAAGACATACACTGACACACAGTAACACAGAGACACACGGACACCAAGTAACAAAGACACAGACTTACACCAAGTAACACAGACACACACTTACACCAAGTAACAAAGACATACACTAACACCATGTAACACAGACATACACTGACACCAAGTAACAAAGACAGACAATTACACTAAGTAACAAAGACACAGACTTACACCAAGTAACAAAGACAGACACTGATACCCAGTAACACAGTCACACACTGACACCCAGTAACAAAGACACACACTTACACCAAGTAACACAAACACACACTGACACCCAGTAACACATACACACACTGACACCAAGTAACACAGACATACACTGACACCAAGTAACAAAGACATACACTGATACCCAGTAACACAGTCACACACTGACACCCAGTAACAAAGAAATACACTGACACCAAGTAACAAAGACATACGCTGATACCCAGTAACACAGAAACACACTGACACCAAGTAACAAAGACATACACTTACACCAAGTAACAAAGACAGACAATTACACCAAGTATCAAAGACATACACTTACACCAAGTATTTTGACATACACTGACACTAAGTAACAAAGACATACACTGTTACCCAGTAACACAGACACACATTTACACCAAGTAACAAAGACATACACTGACACCAAGTCACAGAGACACACATTGACACCCAGTAACAAAGACATACAATGACACCAAGTAACAAAGACAGACACTGATACCCAGTAACACAGACACACATTTACACCAATTAACAAAGACATACACTGACACCCAGTAACACAAACAAACACACACTGACACCCAGTAACACAGAGAAACACTAATAAACAGTAACAAAGACATACACTGGCACCAAGTAACACAGTCACACACTGACACCCAGTAACAAAGACAGACACTGACACCAAGTAACAAAGACATACACTGATACCAAGTCACAAAGACATACACTGATACCCAGTAACACAGACACACACTGACACCAAGTAACAGAGACATGCACTTACACAAAGTAACAAAGACAGACAATTACACCAAGTAACAAAGACAGACAATTACACCAAGTATTTTGACATACACTGACACCAAGTAACAAAGACATACACTGATACCCAGTAACACAGACACACACTTACACCAAGTAACAAAGACATACACTATCACCAAGTCACAAAGACACACACTGACACCCATTAACAAAGACATACAATGAGACCAAGTCACAAAGACATACACTGATACCCAGTAACACAGACACACACTTACACCAAGTAACACAGACATACACTGACACCCAGTAACACAGACACACACTTACACCAAGTAACAAAGAAATACACTGACACCCAGTAACAAAGACATACACTGACACCCGGTAACACAGACACACACGGACACCAAGTAACAAAGACACAGACTTACACCAAGTAACACAGACACACACTGACACCCAGTAACACAGACACACTCTTACACCAAGTAACACAGACATACACTGACACCAAGTAACACAGACATACACTGACACCAAGTAACAAAGACATACAATTACACCAAGCAACAAAGACACACACTTACACCAAGTAACACAGATATACACTGACACCAAGTAAAGAAGACATACACTGACACCAAGTAACAAAGACATACACTGATACCCAGTAACACAGTCACACATTGACACCCAGTAACAAAGACATACACTGACACCAAGTAACAAAGACATACATTGATACCAAGTCACAAAGACATACGCTGATACCCAGTAACACAGACACACACTGACACCAAGTAACAAAGACATACACTTACACCAAGTAACAAAGACATCAATTACACCAAGTATCAAAGACATACACTTACACCAAGTATTTTGACATACACTGACACTAAGTAACAAAGACATACAATGTTACCCAGTAACACAGACACACACTTACACCAAGTAACAAAGACATACACTGACACCAAGTCACAAAGACACACACTGACACCCAGTAACAAAGACATACAATGAGACCAAGTCACAAAGACATACACTGATACCCAGTAACACAGACACACACTTACACCAAGTAACACAGACATACACTGACACCCAGTAACACAGACACACACTTACACCAAGTAACAAAGAAATACACTGACACCCAGTAACAAAGACATACACTGACACCCGGTAACACAGACACACACGGACACCAAGTAACAAAGACACAGACTTACACCAAGTAACACAGACACACACTGACACCCAGTAACACAGACACACTCTTACACCAAGTAACACAGACATACACTGACACCAAGTAACACAGACATACACTGACACCAAGTAACAAAGACATACAATTACACCAAGCAACAAAGACACACACTTACACCAAGTAACACAGATATACACTGACACCAAGTAAAGAAGAAATACACTGACACCAAGTAACAAAGACATACACTGATACCCAGTAACACAGTCACACATTGACACCCAGTAACAAAGACATACACTGACACCAAGTAACAAAGACATACATTGATACCAAGTCACAAAGACATACGCTGATACCCAGTAACACAGACACACACTGACACCAAGTAACAAAGACATACACTTACACCAAGTAACAAAGACATCAATTACACCAAGTATCAAAGACATACACTTACACCAAGTATTTTGACATACACTGACACTAAGTAACAAAGACATACAATGTTACCCAGTAACACAGACACACACTTACACCAAGTAACAAAGACATACACTGACACCAAGTCACAAAGACACACATTGACACCCAGTGACAAAGACATACAATGACACCAAGTCGCAAAGACATACACTGATACCCAGTAACACAGATATACACTTACACCAAGTAACACAGACATACACTGACACCCAGTAACACAGACACACACTTACACCAAGTGACAAAGAAATACACTGACACCCAGTAACAAAGACATACACTGACACCCAGTAACACAGAGACACATGGACACCAGGTAACAAAGACACAGACTTACACCAAGTAACACAGACACACACTGGCACCCAAAACACAGACACACACTTACACCAGGTAACACAGACTTACACTGACACCAAGTAAGACAGACACACACTTACACCAAGTAACACAGACATACACTGACACCAAGTAACAAAGACATACAATTAGACCAAGTAACAAAGACACACACTTACACCAAGTAACAAAGACAGACACAGATACCCAGTAACACAGACACACACTTACACCAATTAACAAAGACATACACTGACACCCAGTAACACAAACAAACACACACTGACACCCAGTAACACAGAGAAACATTAATAAAAAGGAACAAAGACATACACTGACACCAAGTAACACAGTCACACACTGACACCAAGTAACAAAGACATACACTGACACCAAGTAACAAAGACATACACTGATACCAAGTCACAAAGACATACACTGATACCCAGTAACACAGACACACACTTACACCAAGTGACAAAGAAATACACTGACACCCAGTAACAAAGACATACACTGACACACAGTAACACAGAGACACACGGACACCAAGTAACAAAGACACAGACTTACACCAAGTAACACAGACACACACTGACACCCAAAACACAGACACACACTTACACCAAGTAACACAGACACACACTTACACCAAGTAACAAAGACATACACTAACACCATGTAACACAGACATACACTGACACCAAGTAACAAAGACAGACAATTACACTAAGTAACAAAGACACAGACTTACACCAAGTAACAAAGACAGACACTGATACCCAGTAACACAGTCACACACTGACACCCAGTAACAAAGACACACACTTACACCAAGTAACACAGACATACACTGACACCAAGTAACAAAGACATACACTGATACCCAGTAACACAGTCACACACTGACACCCAGTAACAAAGAAATACACTGACACCAAGTAACAAAGACATACACTGATACCAAGTCACAAAGACATACGCTGATACCCAGTAACACAGAAACACACTGACACCAAGTAACAAAGATATACACTTACACCAAGTAACAAAGACAGACAATTACACCAAGTATCAAAGACATACACTTACACCAAGTATTTTGACATACACTGACACTAAGTAACAAAGACATACACTGTTACCCAGTAACACAGACACACATTTACACCAAGTAACAAAGACATACACTGACACCAAGTCACAGAGACACACATTGACACCCAGTAACAAAGACATACAATGACACCAAGTAACAAAGACAGACACTGATACCCAGTAACACAGACACACATTTACACCAATTAACAAAGACATACACTGACACCCAGTAACACAAACAAACACACACTGACACCCAGTAACACAGAGAAACACTAATAAACAGTAACAAAGACATACACTGGCACCAAGTAACACAGTCACACACTGACACCCAGTAACAAAGACAGACACTGACACCAAGTAACAAAGACATACACTGATACCAAGTCACAAAGACATACACTGATACCCAGTAACACAGACACACACTGACACCAAGTAACAAATACATACACTTACACAAAGTAACAAAGACAGACAATTACACCAAGTAACAAAGACAGAGAATTACACCAAGTATTTTGACATACACTGACACCAAGTAACAAAGACATACACTGATACCCAGTAACACAGACACACACTTACACCAAGTAACAAAGACATACACTATCACCAAGTCACAAAGACACACACTGACACCCAGTAACAAAGACATACAATGAGACCAAGTCACAAAGACATACACTGATACCCAGTAACACAGACACACACTTACACCAAGTAACACAGACATACACTGACACCCAGTAACACAGACACACACTTACACCAAGTAACAAAGAAATACACTGACACCCAGTAACAAAGACATACACTGACACCCGGTAACACAGACACACACGGACACCAAGTAACAAAGACACAGACTTACACCAAGTAACACGGACACACACTGACACCCAGTAACACAGACACACTCTTACACCAAGTAACACAGACATACACTGACACCAAGTAACACAGACATACACTGACACCAAGTAACAAAGACATACAATTACACCAAGCAACAAAGACACACACTTACACCAAGTAACACAGATATACACTGACACCAAGTAAAGAAGACATACACTGACACCAAGTAACAAAGACATACACTGATACCCAGTAACACAGTCACACATTGACACCCAGTAACAAAGACATACACTGACACCAAGTAACAAAGACATACATTGATACCAAGTCACAAAGACATACGCTGATACGCAGTAACACAGACACACACTGACACCAAGTAACAAAGACATACACTTACACCAAGTAACAAAGACATCAATTACACCAAGTATCAAAGACATACACTTACACCAAGTATTTTGACATACACTGACACTAAGTAACAAAGACATACAATGTTACCCAGTAACACAGACACACACTTACACCAAGTAACAAAGACATACACTGACACCAAGTCACAAAGACACACATTGACACCCAGTAACAAAGACATACAATGACATCAAGTCGCAAAGACATACACTGATACCCAGTAACACAGATATACACTTACACCAAGTAACACAGACATACACTGACACCCAGTAACACAGACACACACTTACACCAAGTGACAAAGAAATACACTGACACCCAGTAACAAAGTCATACACTGACACCCAGTAACACAGAGACACATGGACACCAGGTAACAAAGACACAGACTTACACCAAGTAACACAGACACACACTGGCACCCAAAACACAGACACACACTTACACCAAGTAACACAGACTTACACTGACACCAAGTAAGACAGACACACACTTACACCAAGTAACACAGACATACACTGACACCAAGTAACAAAGACATACAATTAGACCAAGTAACAAAGACACACACTTACACCAAGTAACAAAGACAGACACAGATACCCAGTAACACAGACACACACTTACACCAATTAACAAAGACATACACTGACACCCAGTAACACAAACAAACACACACTGACACCCAGTAACACAGAGAAACATTAATAAAAAGGAACAAAGACATACACTGACACCAAGTAACACAGTCACACACTGACACCAAGTAACAAAGACATACACTGACACCAAGTAACAAAGACATACACTGATACCAAGTCACAAAGACATACACTGATACCCAGTAACACAGACACACACTGACACCAAGTAACAAAGACATACACTGATACCCAGTAAAACAGACACACACTTACACCAAGTAACAAAGACATACACTGACACCAAGTCACAAAGACACACACTGACACCCAGTAACAAAGACATACAATGAGACCAAGTCACAAAGACATACACTGGTACACAGTCACACAGACACACACTTACACCAAGTAACACAGACATACACTGACACCCAGTAACACCGACACACACTTACACCAAGTAACAAAGAAATACACTGACACCCAGTAACAAAGACATACACTGACACCCGGTAACACAGACACACACGGACACCAAGTAACAAAGACACAGACTTGCACCAAGTAACACAGACACACACTGACACCCAGTAAAACAGACACACTCTTACACCAAGTAACACAGACATACACTGACACCAAATAACAAAGACATACACTGATACCCAGGAACATAGACACACACTTACACCAAGTAACACAGAGACACACTTACACCATGTAACAAAGACATACACTTACACCAAATAACACAGACATACACTGACACTAAGTAACAAAGACATACGATTACACGAAGTAACAAAGGCACACACTTACACCAAGTAACACAGACATACACTGACACCAAGGAGCAAAGACATACACGGATACCCAGTAACACAGACACACACTTACACCAAGTAACACAGACATACACGGACACCAAGTAACAAATACATACAATTACACCAAGTAACAAAGACACACACTTACACAAGTGACACAAACACACACTGACACCCAGTAACACATACACACACTGACACCAAGTAACACAGACATACACTGACACCAAGTAACAAAGACATACACTGATACCCAGTAACACAGTCACATACTGACACCCAGTAACAAAGAAATACACTGACACCAAGTAACAAAGACATACACTGATACCAAGTCACAAAGACATACGCTGATACCCAGTAACACAGACACACACTGACACCAAGTAACAAAGACATACACTTACACCAAGTAACAAAGACAGACAATTACACCAAGTATCAAAGACATACACTTACACCAAGTATTTTGACATACACTGACACTAAGTAACAAAGACATACACTGTTACCCAGTAACACAGACACACATTTACACCAAGTAACAAAGACATACACTGACACCAAGTCACAGAGACACACATTGACACCCAGTAACAAAGACATACAATGACACCAAGTCGCAAAGACATACACTGATACCCAGTAACACAGATATACACTTACACCAAGTAACACAGACATACACTGACACCCAGTAACACAGACACACACTTACACCAAGTGACAAAGAAATACACTGACACCCAGTAACAAAGACATACACTGACACCCAGTAACACAGAGACACATGGACACCAGGTAACAAAGACACAGACTTACACCAAGTAACACAGACACACACTGGCACCCAAAACACAGACACAAACTTACACCAAGTAACACAGACTTACACTGACACCATGTAAGACAGACACACACTTACACCAAGTAACACAGACATACACTGACACCAAATAACAAAGACATACAATTAGACCAAGTAACAAAGACACACACTTACACCAAGTAACAAAGACAGACACTGATACCCAGTAACACAGACACACACTTACACCAATTAACAAAGACATACACTGACACCCAGTAACACAAACAAACACACACTGACACCCAGTAACACAGAGAAACATTAATAAAAAGGAACAAAGACATACACTGACACCAAGTAACACAGTCACACACTGACACCCAGTAACAAAGACATACACTGACACCAAGTAACAAAGACATACACTGATACCAAGTCACAAAGACATACACTGATACCCAGTAACACAGACACACACTGACACCAAGTAACAAAGACATACACTGATACCCAGTAACACAGACACACACTTACACCAAGTAACAAAGACATACACTGACACCAAGTCACAAAGACACACACTGACACCCAGTAACAAAGACATACAATGAGACCAAGTCACAAAGACATACACTGGTACCCAGTCACACAGACACACACTTACACCAAGTAACACAGACATACACTGACACCCAGTAACACCGACACACACTTACACCAAGTAACAAAGAAATACACTGACACCCAGTAACAAAGACATACACTGACACCCGGTAACACAGACACACACGGACACCAAGTAACAAAGACACAGACTTGCACCAAGTAACACAGACACACACTGACACCCAGTAACACAGACACACTCTTACACCAAGTAACACAGACATACACTGACACCAAATAACAAAGACATACACTGATACCCAGGAACATAGACACACACTTACACCAAGTAACACAGAGACACACTTACACCATGTAACAAAGACATACACTTACACCAAATAACACAGACATACACTGACACTAAGTAACAAAGACATACGATTACACGAAGTAACAAAGGCACACACTTACACCAAGTAACACAGACATACACTGACACCAAGGAGCAAAGACATACACGGATACCCAGTAACACAGACACACACTTACACCAAGTAACACAGACATACACGGACACCAAGTAACAAATACATACAATTACACCAAGTAACAAAGACACTCACTTACACCAAGTGACACAAACACACACTGACACCCAGTAACACATACACACACTGACACCAAGTAACACAGACATACACTGACACCAAGTAACAAAGACATACACTGATACCCAGTAACACAGTCACATACTGACACCCAGTAACAAAGAAATACACTGACACCAAGTAACAAAGACATACACTGATACCAAGTCACAAAGACATACGCTGATACCCAGTAACACAGACACACACTGTCACCAAGTAACAAAGACATACACTTACACCAAGTAACAAAGACAGACAATTACACCAAGTATCAAAGACATACACTTACACCAAGTATTTTGACATACACTGACACTAAGTAACAAAGACATACACTGTTACCCAGTAACACAGACACACATTTACACCAAGTAACAAAGACATACACTGACACCAAGTCACAGAGACACACATTGACACCCAGTAACAAAGACATACAATGACTCCAAGTCGCAAAGACATACACTGATACCCAGTAACACAGATATACACTTACACCAAGTAACACAGACATACACTGACACCCAGTAACACAGACACACACTTACACCAAGTGACAAAGAAATACACTGACACCCAGTAACAAAGACATACATTGACACACAGTAACACAGAGACACACGGACACCAAGTAACAAAGACACAGACTTACACCAAGTAACACAGACACACACTGACACCCAAAACACAGACACACACTTTCACCAAGTAACACAGACACACACTTACACCAAGTAACAAAGACATACACTAACACCATGTAACACAGACATACACTGACACCAAGTAACAAAGACATACAATTACACCAAGTAACAAAGACACAGACTTACACCAAGTAACAAAGACAGACACTGATACCCAGTAACACAGTCACACACTGACACCCAGTAACAAAGACACACACTTACACCAAGTAACACAAACACACACTGACACCCAGTAACACATACACACACTGACACCAAGTAACACAGACATACACTGACACCAAGTAACAAAGACATACACTGATACCCAGTAACAAAGTCACACACTGACACCCAGTAACAAAGAAATACACTGACACCAAGTAACAAAGACATACACTGATACCAAGTCACAAAGACATACGCTGATACCCAGTAACACAGAAACACACTGACACCAAGTAACAAAGACATACACTTACACCAAGTAACAAAGACAGACAATTACACCAAGTATCAAAGACATACACTTACACCAAGTATTTTGACATACACTGACACTAAGTAACAAAGACATACACTGTTACCCAGTAACACAGACACACATTTACACCAAGTAACAAAGACATACACTGACACCAAGTCACAGAGACACACATTGACACCCAGTAACAAAGACATACAATGACACCAAGTAACAAAGACAGACACTGATACCCAGTAACACAAACACACATTTACACCAATTAACAAAGACATACACTGACACCCAGTAACACAAACAAACACACACTGACACCCAGTAACACAGAGAAACACTAATAAACAGTAACAAAGACATACACTGGCACCAAGTAACACAGTCACACACTGACACCCAGTAACAAAGACAGACACTGACACCAAGTAACAAAGACATACACTGATACCAAGTCACAAAGACATACACTGATACCCAGTAACACAGACACACACTGACACCAAGTAACAAAGACATACACTTACACAAAGTAACAAAGACAGACAATTACACCAAGTAACAAAGACAGACAATTACACCAAGTATTTTGACATACACTGACACCAAGTAACAAAGACATACACTGATACCCAGTAACACAGACGCACACTTACACCAAGTAACAAAGACATACACTGACACCAAGTCACAAAGACACACACTGACACCCAGTAACAAAGACATACAATGAGACCAAGTCACAAAGACATACACTGATACCCAGTAACACAGACACACACTTACACCAAGTAACACAGACATACACTGACACCCAGTAACACAGACACACACTTACACCAAGTAACAAAGAAATACACTGACACCCAGTAACAAAGACATACACTGACACCCGGTAACACAGACACACACGGACACCAAGTAACAAAGACACAGACTTACACCAAGTAACACAGACACACACTGACACCCAGTAACACAGACACACTCTTACACCAAGTAACACAGACATACACTGAAACCAAATAACAAAGACAAACACTGATACCCAGGAACAAAGACACACACTTACACCAAGTAACACAGAGACACACTTACACCATGTAACAAAGACATACACTTACACCAAGTAACACAGACATACACTGACACTAAGTAACAAAGACATACGATTACACGAAGTAACAAAGGCACACACTTACACCAAGTAACACAGATATACACTGACACCAAGTAACAAAGACATGCACTGACACCCAGTAACACAGATATACACGGACACCAAGTAACAAAGACACACACTTACACCAAGTAACACAGACACACACTGACACCCAGTAACACAGACACACACTTACACCAAGTAACACAGACATACACTGACACCAAGGAGCAAAGACATACACGGATACCCAGTAACACAGACACACACTTACACCAAGTAACCCAGACATACACGGACACCAAGTAACAAATACATACAATTACACCAAGTAACAAAGACACACACTGACTCCAAGTAACACAGACACACACTGACACCCAGTAACACATACACACTCTTACACCAAGTAACACAGACATACACTGACACCAAGTAACAAAGACATACACTGATACCCAGTAACACAGTCACACACTGACACCCAGTAACAAAGACATACACTGACACCAAGTAACAAAGTCATACACTGATACCAAGTCACAAAGACATACGCTGAAAACCAGTAACACAGACACACACTGACACCAAGTAACAAAGACATACACTTACACCAAGTAACAAAGACAGACAATTACACAAGTATCAAAGACATACACTTACACCTAGTATTTTGACATCTTTTTTTTTCTTTTGGGCCTCCTTATCTCGAGAGACAATGGATACGCGCCTGGAGGTGGTCAGTGGTTTGTGAAGCAGCGCCTGGAGTGGCTATAAAGGCCAATTCTGGAGTGACAGGCTCTTCCACAGGTGCTGCAGAGAAATTTGTTTGTTGGGGCTGTTGCACAGTTGGCTCTCCCCTTGCGCCTCTGTCTTTTTTCCTGCCAACTACTAAGTCTCTTCGACTCGCCACAATTTAGCCCTGTCTTTATGGCTGCCCGCCAGCTCTGGCGAATGCTGGCAACTGACTCCCACGACTTGTGATCAATGTCACACGATTTCATGTCGCGTTTGCAGACGTCTTTATAACGGAGACATGGACGGCCGGTGGGTCTGATACCAGTGGCGAGCTCGCTGTACAATGTGTCTTTGGGGATCCTGCCATCTTCCATGCGGCTCACATGGCCAAGCCATCTCCAGCGCCGCTGACTCAGTAGTGTGTATAAGCTGGGGATGTTGGCCGCTTCAAGGACTTCTGTGTTGGAGATATAGTCCTGCCACCTGATGCCAAGTATTCTCCGAAGGCAGCGAAGATGGAATGAATTGAGACGTCGCTCTTGGCTGGCATACGTTGTCCAGGCCTCGCTGCCGTAGAGCAAGGTACTGAGGACACAGGCCTGATACACTCGGACTTTTGTGTTCCGTGTCAGTGCGCCATTTTCCCACACTCTCTTGGCCAGTCTGAACATAGCAGTGGAAGCCTTACCCATGCGCTTGTTGATTTCTGCATCTAGAGACAGGTTACTGGTGATAGTTGAGCCTAGGTAGGTGAACTCTTGAACCACTTCCAGAGCGTGGTCGCCAATATTGATGGATGGAGCATTTCTGACATCCTGCCCCATGATGTTCGTTTTCTTGAGGCTGATGGTTAGGCCAAATTCATTGCAGGCAGACGCAAACCTGTCGATGAGACTCTGCAGGCATTCTTCAGTGTGAGATGTTAAAGCAGCATCGTCAGCAAAGAGGAGTTCTCTGATGAGGACTTTCCGTACTTTGGACTTCGCTCTTAGACGGGCAAGGTTGAACAACCTGCCCCCTGATCTTGTGTGGAGGAAAATTCCTTCTTCAGAGGATTTGAACGCATGTGAAAGCAGCAGGGAGAAGAAAATCCCAAAAAGTGTGGGTGCGAGAACACAGCCCTGTTTCACACCACTCAGGATAGGAAAGGGCTCTGATGAGGAGCCACCATGTTGAATTGTGCCTTTCATATTGTCATGGAATGAGGTGATGATACTTAGTAGCTTTGGTGGACATCCGATCTTTTCTAGTAGTCTGAAGAGACCACGTCTGCTGACGAGGTCAAAGGCTTTGGTGAGATCAATGAAAGCAATGTAGAGGGGCATCTGTTGTTCACGGCATTTCTCCTGTATCTGACGAAGGGAGAACAGCATGTCAATAGTCGATCTCTCTGCACGAAAGCCACACTGTGCCTCAGGGTAGACGCGCTCGGCCAGCTTCTGGAGCCTGTTCAGAGCGACTCGAGCAAAGACTTTCCCCACTATGCTGAGCAGGGAGATTCCACGGTAGTTGTTGCAGTCACCGCGGTCACCTTTGTTTTTATAGAGGGTGATGATGTTGGCATCGCGCATGTCCTGGGGTACTGCTCCCTCGTCCCAGCACAGGCATAGCAGTTCATGTAGTGCTGAGAGTATAGCAGGCTTGGCACTCTTGATTATTTCAGGGGTAATGCTGTCCTTCCCAGGGGCTTTTCCGCTGGCTAGGGAATCAATGGCATCACTGAGTTCCGATTTGGTTGGCTGTATGTCCAGCTCATCCATGACTGGTAGAGGCTGGGCTGCATTGAGGGCAGTCTCAGTGACAGCATTCTCCCTGGAGTACAGTTCTAGGTAGTGCTCAACCCAGCGGTCCATCTGTTTGCGTTGGTCAGTGATTATGTCCCCCGATTTAGATTTGAGGGGGGTGATCTTCTTGATGGTTGGCCCAAGAGCTCTCTTCATGCCATCATACATTCCTCTGATGTTTCCGGTGTCTGAGGCCAGCTGAATATGACTGCATAGGTGTTGCCAGTAGTCGTTTGCGCAACGCCTAGCTGTTCTTTGTGCAGTACTTCTGGCTGCTTTAAGTGCTGCGGATGTTAAATCGCTGGGGGCTTTCTTGTAGTTCAAAAGTGCAATGCGCTTAGCGGCTATGACAGGTTCCAGCTCTTCATTATGAGATTGAAACCAGTCTGCATTTCTCTTCGCACTTTTGCCGTAGGTGGTCAAAGCTGACTCATAGATGGCGTCTCTGATGTGGGCCCACTTGGTCTCAGCATCCCCTGTGGGAGTGTTTTGAAGGGCTGTTACAAGTGAATTTAGAAATTTTTGTAACAGCTGTGGGTGAGAAATTCTGCTCGTGTTGATGCGCGGGTGGCCCTTCTGCTTGGAATGATGCAACTTCTTTGGTCTGAGTCTAACCTTGCTGCACACCAGGGAGTGGTCGGTGTCGCAGTCCGCACTGTGGAAGCTGCGTGTGATTTGAACACTGTTTAAGGCGGCTCGCCTTGTGACAATGAGGTCTAGCTGGTGCCAACGACGTGATCTTGGGTGCCTCCATGAAACCTGGTGACAGGGTTTAGTGTGAAAGAACGAGTTGGTGATGCAGAGGTTATGATAGGTACACAACTCAAGCAGTCTCTGCCCGTTCTCATTCATCCTTCCAACGCCATAGCGCCCAAGGCAGGAGGGCCATGAGTCATGGTCGGCCCCAACCCTGGCATTAAAGTCCCCCAGCAGGAATAGGTGTTCGGTGTTGGGGATGCTGCTAATGATGTTATGGAGTTGTTCATAGAACTGGTCTTTAGATCAGGTGCGGAACAGAGTGTTGGAGCATAGATGATGAGTAGGTGTACTGGACCAGAGGTGGTGAGCAGTCGGATGGACAGTATGCGTTCCGAGCCATTTGAGGGAGGCTCTATCATGCTGAGCAAGGAGTTTCTGATGGCGAAGCCCACTCCATGCTGTCTTGGTTCTTCAGGATCCCTGCCCTGCCAGAAGAAGGTGTAGTCTTGCTCTGCTAGAGAGCCACTCGCGGGGAGGCGAGTCTCCTGAAGTGCTGCAATGTCCACATTGAGTCTACTGAGCTCGTTGTTAATGATGGCGGTCTTCCGAGAATCGTTGATTTGTGTAAGGTCTTCCGACAGGCCAGGACACATAGTTCTGACGTTCCAGCTTGCAAAGCGAAGGGCTGGTACCTTCTTTCCTTTTTTCATGTTGTTTGGTGCGGTGTATCAGTCCACCTTTCGGGCAATGACCCTGAGCTCCAAGCACCCATTGAAGCAGGCAGACTGTGGCGGGACAGAACCTTATTGACCGGGGGCTGCCCGGTTTGAGGCGGGCGGTAGCTGTCCAGTGAGGTGCAATGACCTCTCCCACCGACAAAGGCAACCCGTGGCGCCCAGTTTCTACGCCAATTTATCTGGACTTATAACCCGTAACTGCTGCCTTCCGTGTTGTTTCAGTCGCTGTGAGGCAACTATGGAGTGACCTCTCCATGGCGCATGCCTGGGCAAATTTATGGAGGTTGAGAGTTGCCCAGTCGTCAAAACCCCCCTCTCGGCCTTTCTGGTGGGGTCCAAAGGAGTGCAGGACACGACGTTTGGCACCAGTATGGCTGCAGGAACTGCCGGAAACATGCCAAAGGTGACACATGACCGCCTACGGGGTTCCGCTCCGGATTTTCTGTTAGGGTTTACTCCCTTAGCCTTGGTCTCTCCCGAGACGCCCACAAGGCAGTGGGGTTGTTGGGGCCCCTACACAGGTGTAGGATGGTGCCGGTGGGAGGAGGGGATGCAAGGTGGAGGGGTAGAGGGAGCGGGTGGGGGGGGGTGCAGGGGAAGGGGGTGCGGGGTGAAGATGGTGCGAGGGGGGGGCGGGCTGGGACGGGGTTGTGAGGGGGTGAGCTGAGAGGGTGGAGCAGGGAAGGGGACGGGGGTGGGGGGGGTGGAAGGGGGGTAAAGGGGGGGGGGAGGGGGGTGGAATCTGGTGCAGGTAATAAGCCATTTCCTCAGTGCCCACCATCGACGTCCGGAAAGCTCATCCACGTCCTTCGGGAGGTGAAGCATCATTTGGCAGACTTAGAGGTGATTACATTTGCTGAGGGTTTTTTTTTTTTTGCAGTGGTTTAAATAAAGGCATGCAGCATTGCCGACAGTGCGCTGCAGATGCTCTCCGAGCCATCTCCCGCGGGCGCTTTGAAGTTGCGGCCGGGGGGGCCGTTCGTGGATGTTTTGGGTGTTCGGGGCACCTTTTCACAGGACTTCTCTCGGGTCCCGCAGCTCCTTCTTCACCTCAATGGACTTACCGCATGCCGTGGCTGCAGACACTCTGGACTGTGAAGACAGCAGGATCGGAGATTAAAGTATCGGCAGCTGTGCTCGTCAGTTTCATCCGGATCAATTTCATTGAGAAAACAAAGAGCAGGTGTGGCTGGGGGAGGGCAGTGGGCCCAGGTAACATACACTAAACTAACTGTTAACTTTTAGATAGGGCTAAAATGAACTGATTTAAAGAGCCAGGGGAATTTAAACAGTTTAACAGGGCAGATTGGGGGAGAAAACATTTGGGATGGGAGCAGATGGCCATGGATAGAGTTGAACAGCAAGGGAGCTTCCTAGGGAGCTTCCAGCCCAGGAGCCATCTTGAAAATCCATGACATACACATATTTTGACATACACTGACACTAAGTAACAAAGACATACACTGTTACCCAGTAACACAGACACACACTTACACCAAGTAACAAAGACATACACTGACACCAAGTCACAAAGACACACATTGACACCCAGTAACAAAGACATACAATGACACCAAGTCGCAAAGACATACACTGATACCCAGTAACACAGATATACACTTACACCAAGTAACACAGACATACACTTACACCCAGAAACAATGACACACACTTACACCAAGTGACAAAGAAATACACTGACACCCAGTAACAAAGACATACACTGACACCCAGTAACACAGAGACACACGGACACCAAGGAACAAAGACACAGCCTTACACCAAGTAACACAGACACACACTGACACCCAAAACACAGACACACACTTACACCAAGTAACACAGACATACACTGACACCAAGTAACACAGACACACACTTACACCAAGTAACAAAGACATACACTAACACCAAGTAACACAGACATACACTGACACCAAGTAACAAAGACATACAATTACACCAAGTAACAAAGACACACACTTACACCAAGTAACAAAGACAGACACTGATACCCAGTAACACAGACACACATTTACACCAATTAACAAAGACATACACTGACACCCAGTAACACAAACAAACACACACTGACACCCAGTAACACAGAGAAACACTAATAAACAGTAACAAAGACATACACTGACACCAAGTAACACAGTCACACACTGACACCCAGTAACAAAGACATACACTGACACCAAGTAACAAAGACATACACTGATACCAAGTCACAAAGACATACACTGATACCCAGTAACACAGACACACACTGACACCAAGTAACAAAGACATACACTGACACCAAGTAACAAAGACATACACTTACACAAAGTAACAAAGACAGACAATTACACCAAGTAACAAAGACAGACAATTACACCAATTATTTTGACATACACTGACACCAAGTAACAAAGACATACACTGATACCCAGTAACACAGACACACACTTACACCAAGTAACAAAGACATACACTGACACCAAGTCACAAAGACACACACTGACACCCAGCAACAAAGACCTACAATGAGACTAAGTCACAAAGACATACACTGATACCCAGTAACACAGACACACACTTCCACCAAGTAACACAGACATACACTGACACCCAGTAACACAGACACACACTTACAACAAGTAACAAGGAAATACACTGACACCCAGTAACAAAGACATACACTGACAGCCGGTAACACAGACACACACGGACACCAAGTAACAAAGACACAGACTTACACCAAGTAACACAGACACACACTGACACCCAGTAACACAGACACACTCTTACACCAAGTAACACAGACATACACTGACACCAAATAACAAAGACGAACACTGATACCCAGGAACAAAGACACACACTTACACCAAGTAACACAGAGACACACTTACACCATGTAACAAAGACATACACTTACACCAAGTAACACAGACATACACTGACACTAAGTAACAAAGACATACGATTACACGATGTAACAAAGGCACACACTTACACCAAGTAACACAGATATACACTGACTCCAAGTAACAAAGACATGCACTGACACCCAGTAACACAGACACACACTTACACCAAGTAACACAGACATACACGGACACCAAGTAACAAAGACACACACTTACACCAAGTAACACAGACACACACTGACACCCAGTAACACAGACACACACTTACACCAAGTAACACAGACATACACTGACACCAAGGAGCAAAGACATACACGGATACCCAGTAACACAGACACACACTTACACCAAGTAACACAGACATACACTGACACCAAGTAACAAAGACAAACACTGATACCCAGGAACACAGACACACACTTACACCAAGTAACACAGACACACACTTACACCAAGTATCAAAGACATGCACTTGCACCAAGTAACACAGACATACACGGACACCAAGTAACAAAGACACACACTTGCACCAAGTAACAAAGACAGACACTGATACTCAGTAACACAGACACACACTACACCAAGTAACACAGACATACACTGACACCCAGTAACACAGACACACACTTACACCAAGTAACAAAGAAATACACTGACACCCATTAACAAAGACATACACTGACACCCAGTACAACAGACACACATGGACACCAAGTAACAAAGACACAGACTTACACCAAGTAACACAGGCACACACTGACACCCAGTAACACAGACACACTCTTACACGAAGTAACACAGACATACACTGACACCAAGTAACAAAGACATACACTGATACCCAGTAACACAGACACACACTTACACAGACATACACTGACACCAAGTAACAAAGACATACACTGATACCCAGGAACATAGACACACACTTACACCAAATGACACAGAAACACACTTACACCATGTAACAAAGACATACACTTACACCAATTAGCACAGACATACACTGACACCAAGTAACAAAGACATACAATTAAACGAAGCAACAAAGACACACACTTACACCAAGTAACACAGATATACACTGACACCAAGTAACAAAGACATGCACTGACACCCAGTAACACAGACATACACGGACACCAAGTAACAAAGACACGCACTTACACCAAGTAACACAGACACACACTGACACCCAGTAACACAGACACACACTTACACCAAGTAACACAGACATACACTGACACCAAGTAACAAAGACATACACTGATACCCAGCAACACAGACACACACTTACACCAAGTAACACAGACATACACTGACACCAAGTAACAAAGACATACACTGATACCCAGGAACACTGACACACACTTACACCAAGTAACACAAACACACACTTACACCAAGTAACAAAGACATACACTTACACCAAGTAACCCAGACATACACGGACTCCAAGGAACAAATACATGCAATTACACCAAGTAACAAAGACATACACTTACACCAAGTAACACAGACATACACTGACACCAAGTAACAAAGACATACACTGATACCCAGTAACACAGTCACACACTGACACCCAGTAAAAAGACATACACTGACACCACGTAACAAAGACATACACTGATACCAAGTCACAAAGACATACGCTGATACCCAGTAACACAGACACACACTGACACCAAGTAACAAAGACATACACTTACACCAGGTAACAAAGACAGACAATTACACCAAGTATCAAAGACATACACTTACACCAAGTATTTTGACATACACTGACAGCAAGTAACAAAGACATACACTGTTACCCAGTAACACAGACACACACTTACACCAAGTAACAAAGACATACACTGACACCAGGTCACAAAGACACACATTGACACCCAGTAACAAAGACATACAATGAGACCAAGTCACAAAGACATACACTGATACCCAGTAACACAGACATACACTTACAACAAGTAACACAGACATACACTGACAACCAGTAACACAGACACACACTTACACCAAGTGACAAAGAAATACACTGACACCCAGTAACAAAGACATACACGGACACCAAGTAACAAAGACACAGACTTACACCAAGTAACACACACACACACTGACGCCCAGTAACACAGACACACACTTACACCAAGTAACACAGACATACACTGACACCAAGTAACAAAGACATACACTGATACCCAGTAACACAGACACACACTTACACCAAGTAACACAGACATACACTGTCACCAAGTAACAAAGACATACACAGATACCCAGGAACATAGACACACACTTACACCAAGTAACACAGAGACACACTTACACAATGTAACAAAGACATACACTTACACCAAGTAACACAGACATACACTGACACCAAGTAACAAAGACACACAATTACACCAAGTAACAAAGACGCACACTTACACCAAGTAACACAGATATACACTGACACCAAGTGACAAAGACATGCACTGACACCCAGTAACACAGACATACACGGACACCAAGTAACAAAGACACACACTTGCAACAAGTAACACAGACACACACTGACACCCAGTAACACAGACACACTTACACCAAGTAACACAGACATACACTGACACCAAGTACCAAAGACATACACTGATACCCAGTAACACAGACACACACTTACACCAGGTAACACAGACATACACTGACGCCAAGTAACAAAGACATACACTGATACCCAGGAACACAGACAAACACTTACACCAAGTAACACAGACACACACTTACATCAAGTAACAAAGACATACACTTACACCAAGTAACACAGACATACACTGACACAAAGTAACAAAGACATACAATTACACCAAGTAACACAGACATACACTGACACCAAGTAACAAAGACATACACTGATACCCAGGAACACTGACACACACTTACACCAAGTAACACAAACACACACTTACACCAAGTAACAAAGACATACACTTACACCAAGTAACCCAGACATACACGGACTCCAAGGAACAAATACATGCAATTACACCAAGTAACAAAGACATACACTTACACCAAGTAACACAGACATACACTGACACCAAGTAACAAAGACATACACTGATACCCAGTAACACAGTCACACACTGACACCCAGTAAAAAGACATACACTGACACCACGTAACAAAGACATACACTGATACCAAGTCACAAAGACATACGCTGATACCCAGTAACACAGACACACACTGACACCAAGTAACAAAGACATACACTTACACCAGGTAACAAAGACAGACAATTACACCAAGTATCAAAGACATACACTGTTACCCAGTAACACAGACACACACTTACACCAAGTAACAAAGACATACACTGACACCAGGTCACAACGACACACATTGACACCCAGTAACAAAGACATACAATGAGACCAAGTCACAAAGACATACACTGATACCCAGTAACACAGACATACACTTACAACAAGTAACACAGACATACACTGACAACCAGTAACACAGACACACACTTACACCAAGTGACAAAGAAATACACTGACACCCAGTAACAAAGACATACACGGACACCAAGTAACAAAGACACAGACTTACACCAAGTAACACACACACACACTGACGCCCAGTAACACAGACACACACTTACACCAAGTAACACAGACATACACTGACACCAAGTAACAAAGACATACACTGATACCCAGTAACACAGACACACACTTACACCAAGTAACACAGACATACACTGTCACCAAGTAACAAAGACATACACAGATACCCAGGAACATAGACACACACTTACACCAGGTAACACAGACATACACTGACGCCAAGTAACAAAGACATACACTGATACCCAGGAACACAGACAAACACTTACACCAAGTAACACAGACACACACTTACATCAAGTAACAAAGACATACACTTACACCAAGTAACACAGACATACACTGACACAAAGTAACAAAGACATACAATTACACCAAGTAACAAAGACACACACTTACACCAAGTAACAAAGACAGACACTGATACCCAGTAACACAGTCACACACATACACCAAGTAACAAAGACATACACTGACACCCAGTAACGCAAACAAAAACACACTGACACCTAGTAACACAGAGAAACACTAATAAACAGTAACAAAGACATACACTGGCACCAAGTAACACAGACACACACTGACACCCAGTAACAAAGACATACACTGACGCCCAGTAACAAAGACATACACTGACACCCAGTAACACAGACACACACGGACACAAAGTAACAAAGAAACAGACTTACACCAAGTAACACAGACACACAATGACACCCAGTAGCACAGACACACACTTACAACAAATAACACAGACATACACTGACACACAGTAACACAGACACACACTTACACCAAGTAACAAAGACATACACTGACACCCAGTAACAAAGACATACACTGACACCCAGTAACACAGACACACACGGACACCAAGTAACAAAGACACAGACTTACACCAAGTAACACAGACACACATTGACACCAAGTAACACAGACACACAATTACACCAAGTAACACAGACATACACTGACACATGGTAACAAAGACATACACTGACACCCAGTAACACAGACATACACGGACACCAAGTAACAAAGACACAGACTTACACCAAGTAACACAGACACACATTGACACCAAGTAACACAGACACACACTTACACCAAGTAACACAGACACACATTGACACTAAGTAACACAGACACACAATTACACCAAGTAACACAGACATACACTGACACCAAGTACAAAGGCATACACTGACACCCAGTAACAAAGACATACACTGACACCAAGTCACAAAGACATACACTGACACCCAGTAACACAGACACTCACTTACACCAAGTAACAAAGACATACACTGACACCCAGTAACAAAGACATACACTGACACCCAGTAACACAGACACACACGGACACCAAGTAACAAAGACACAGACTTACACCAAGTAACACAGACACACATTGACACCAAGTAACACAGACACACAATTACACCAAGTAACACAGACATAAACTGACACCAAGTCACAAAGACACACACTGACACCCAGTAACAAAGACATACACTGACACCAAGTCACAAAGACATACACTGATACCCAGTAACACAGACACACACTGACACCAAGTAACAAAGACATATACTGACACCAAGTAACAAAGACATACACTTACACCAAGTAACAAAGACAGACAATTACACCAAGTAACAAAGACACACACTTACACCAAGTATTTTGACATACACTGACACCAAGTAACAAAGACAAACACTGACACCAAGTCACAAAGACACACACTGACACCCAGTAACAAAGACATACACTGACACCAAGTCACAAAGACATACACTGATACCCAGTAAAACAGACACACTTACACCAAGTAACACAGACATACACTGACACCCAGTAACACAGACACACACTTACACCAAGTAACAAAGACATAAACTGACACCCAGTAACAAAGACATACACTGACACCCAGTAACACAGACACACACGGACACCAAGTAACAAAGACACAGACTTACACCAAGTAACACAGACACACATTGACACCAAGTAACACAGACACACAATTACACCAAGTAACACAGACATACACTGACACCAAGTAACAAAGACATGCACTGACACACAGAAACACAGACATACACGGACACCAAGTAACAAAGACACAGACTTACACCAAGTAACACAGGCACACATTGATACCAAGTAACACAGTCACACACTTACACCAAGTAACACAGACACACATTGACACCAAGTAACACAGACACACAATTACACCACGTAACACAGACATACACTGACACCATGTAACAAAGACATACACTGACACCCAGTAACAAAGACATACACTGACACCAAGTCACAAAGACATACACTGACACCCAGTAACACAGACACACACTTACACCAAGTAACAAAGACATACACTGACACCCAGTAACAAAGACATACACTGACACCCAGTAACACAGACACACACGGACACCAAGTAACAAAGACACAGACTTACACCAAGTAACACAGACACACATTGACACCAAGTAACACAGACACACAATTACACCAAGTAACACAGACATACACTGACACCAAGTCACAAAGACACACACTGACACCCAGTAACAAAGACATACACTGACACCAAGTCACAAAGACATACACTGATACCCAGTAACACAGACACACACTGACACCAAGTAACAAAGACATATACTGACACCAAGTAACAAAGACATACACTTACACCAAGTAACAAAGACAGACAATTTCACCAAGTAACAAAGACACACACTTACACCAAGTATTTTGACATACACTGACACAAAGTAACAAAGACAAACACTGACACCAAGACACAAAGTCATACACTGATACCCAGTAAAACAGACACACTTACACCAAGTAACACAGACATACACTGACACCCAGTAACACAGAAACACACTGACACCAAGTAACAAAGACATACACTGACACCCAGTAACAAAGACATACACTGACACCCAGTAACACAGACACACACGGACACAAAGTAACGAAGACACAGACTTACACCAAGTAACACAGACACACATTGACACCATGTAACACAGACACACACTTACACCAAGTAACACAGACACACATTGACACCAAGTAACACAGACACACAATTACACCAAGTAACACAGACATACACTGACACCATGTAACAAAGACATACACTGACACCCAGTAACAAAGACATACACTGACACCAAGTCACAAAGACATACACTGACACCCAGTAACACAGACACACACTTACACCAAGTAACAAAGACATACACTGACACCCAGTAACAAAGACATCCACTGACACCCAGTAACACAGACACACACGGACACAAAGTATCAAAGACACAGACTTACACCAAGCAACACAGGCACACATTGACACCAAGTAACACAGACACACAATTACACCAAGTAACACAGAAATACACTGACACCAAGTAACAAAGACATACACTGACACCCAGTGACAAAGACATACACTGACACCAAGTCACAAAGACATACACTGACACCCAGTAACACAGACACACACTTACACCAAGTAACAAAGACATACACTGACACCCAGTAACAAAGACATACACTGACACCCAGTAACACAGACACACACGGACACCAAGTAACAAAGACACAGACTTACACCAAGTAACACAGACACACATTGACACCAAGTAACACAGACACACAATGACACCAAGTAACACAGACATACACTGATACTAAGTCACAAAGACATACACTGATACCCCGTAACACAGACACACACTGACACCAAGTAAAAAAGACATACACAAACACCAAGTAACAAAGACATACAATTACACCAAGTAACAAAGACATACACTTACACCAAGTATTTTGACATACACTGACATCAAGTAACAAAGACATACACTGATACCCAGTAACACAGACACACACTTACACCAAGTAACAAAGACATACACTGACACCAAGTCACAAAGACACACACTGACACCCAGCAACAAAGACATACACTGACACCAAGTAACAAAGACATACACTGACGCCCAGTAACAAAGACATACACTGACACCCAGTAACACAGACACACACGGACACAAAGTAACAAAGAAACAGACTTACACCAAGTAACACAGACATACACTGACACCAAGTCACAAAGACATACACTGACACCCAGTAACAAAGACATACACTGACACCCAGTAACACAGACACACACGGACACCAAGTAACAAAGACACAGACTTACACCAAGTAACACAGACACACATTGACACCATGTAACACAGACACACAATTACACCAAGTAACACAGACATACACTGACACCAAGTAACAAAGACATGCACTGACACCCAGAAACACAGACATACACGGACACCAAGTAACAAAGACACAGACTTACACCAAGTAACACAGACACACATTGACACCAAGTAACACAGACACACACTTACACCAAGTAACACAGACACACATTGACACCAAGTAACACAGACACACAATTACACCAAGTAACACAGACATACACGGACACCAAGTAACAAAGACACAGACTTACACCAAGTAACACAGACACACATTGACACCAAGTAACACAGACACACACTTACACCAAGTAACACAGACATACACTGACACCCAGTAACACAGACACACACTTACACCAAGTAACAAAGACATACACTGACACCCAGTAACAAAGACATCCACTGACACCCAGTAACACAGACACACACGGACACCAAGTATCAAAGACACAGACTTACACCAAGCAACACAGGCACACATTGACACCAAGTAACACAGACACACAATTACACCAAGTAACACAGAAATACACTGACACCAAGTAACAAAGACATACACTGACACCCAGTAACAAAGACATACACTGACACCAAGTCACAAAGACATACACTGACACCCAGTAACACAGACACACACTTACACCAAGTAACAAAGACATACACTGACACCCAGTAACAAAGACATACACTGACACCCAGTAACACAGACACACACGGACACCAAGTAACAAAGACACAGACTTACACCAAGTAACACAGACACACATTGACACCAAGTAACACAGACACACAATGACACCAAGTAACACAGACATACACTGGTACTAAGTCACAAAGACATACACTGATACCCCGTAACACAGACACACACTGACACCAAGTAAAAAAGACATACACAAACACCAAGTAACAAAGACATACAATTACACCAAGTAACAAAGACATACACTTACACCAAGTATTTTGACATACACTGACATCAAGTAACAAAGACATACACTGACACCAAGTCACAAAGACACACACTGACACCCAGCAACAAAGACATACACTGACACCAAGTAACAAAGACATACACTGACGCCCAGTAACAAAGACATACACTGACACCCAGTAACACAGACACACACGGACACAAAGTAACAAAGAAACAGACTTACACCAAGTAACACAGACACACAATGACACCCAGTAACACAGACACACACTTACACCAAGTAACACAGACATACACTGACACACAGTAACACAGACACACACTGACACCAAGTAACAAAGACTTACACTGATACCCAGTAACACAGGCACACACTGGAGGGGCACATTGGCGCAGTGGTTAGCACCGCAGCCTCACAGCTCCAGGGAACCGGGTTCGATTCGGGGTACTGCCAGTGCGGTGTTTGCAAGTTCTCCCTGTTTCTGCGTGGGTTTCATCCGGCTGCTCCGGTTTCCTCCCAAATGCCAAAGACTTGCAGGTTGACAGCTTAATTGGCCATCATAAATTGCCCCTAGTATAGGTAGGTGGTAGGGAAATAAATAGGGGCAGGTGGGGATGTGATAGGAATACGGGATTAGTGTAGGATTAGTATAAATGGGTGGTTGATGGTCGGCACAGACTCGGTGGGCCGAAGGGCCTGTTAAAGTGCTGTATCTCTAAACTAAACTAAATACTGACACCCAGTGTCACAGATACACACTGACACCCAGTAACACAAACAAACACACACTGACACCCAGCAACACAGAGAAACACTGATAAACAGTAACAAAGACATACACTGACACCAAGTAACACAGACACACACTGACACCCAGTAACAAAGGCAGACACTGACACCAATTCACAAAGACATACACTGATACCAAGTCACAAAGACATACACTGATACCCAGTAACACAGACACACAGTGACAGCAAGTAAAAAAGACATACACAAACACCAAGTAACACAGACATACACTGACACCAAGTAACACAGACACACAATTACACCAAGTAACACAGACATACACTGACACCAAGTAACAAAGACATACACTGACACCCAGTAACACAGACACACACTGACACCAAGTAACAAAGACATCCAGTAACACAGACATACACTGACACCAAGTAACAAAGACATACACTGACACCCTGTAACACAGACACACACGGACACCAAGAAACAAAGACACAGACTTACACCAAGTCACACAGACACACATTGACACCCAGTAACACAGACACACACTTACACCAAGTAACAAAGGCATACACGGACACCAAGTAACAAAGACACAGACTTACACCAAGTAACACAGACACACAATTACACCAAGTAACACAGACATACACTGACACCAAGTAACAAAGACATCCAGTAACACAGACATACACTGACACCAAGTAACAAAGACATGCACTGACACCCTGTAACACAGACACACACGGACACCAAGTAACAAAGACACAGACTTACACCAAGTAACACAGACATACACTGATACCCAGTAACACAGACACACACTGACTACAAGTAAAAAATACATGCACAAACACCAAGTAACAAAGACATACAATTACACCAAGTAACAAAGACATACACTGACACCAAGTAACACAGACACACACTGACACCCAGTAACACAGACACACACGGACACCAAGTCACAAAGACACAGACTTACACCAAGTAACACAGACACACATTGACACCAAGTAACACAAACAAACACACACTGACACCCAGCAACACAGAGAAACACTGATAAACAGTAACAAAGACATACACTGACACCAAGTAAAACAGACACACACTGACACCCAGTAACAAAGACATACACTGACACCAGGTCACAAAGACATGCACTGATACCCAGTAACACAGACACACACTGACAGCAAGTAAAAAAGACATACACAAACACCAAGTAACAAAGACATACAATTACACCAAGTAACACAGACATACACTGACACCAAGTAACACAGACACACTCTGACACCCAGTAACACAGACAATCACGGACACCAAGTATCAAAGACACAGACTTACACCAAGTAACACAGACACACAATTACACCAAGTAACACAGACATACACTGACACCAAGTAACAAAGACATCCTGTAACACAGACATACACTGACACCAAGTAACAAAGGCATACACTGACGCCCAGTAACAAAGACATACACTGACACCCAGTAACACAGACACACACGGACACAAAGTAACAAAGTAACAGACTTACACCAAGTAACACAGACACACACTGACACCAAGTAAAAAAGACATACACAAACACCAAGTAACAAAGACAGACAATTACACCAAGTAACAAAGACATACACAAACACCAAGTAACAAAGACAGACAATTACACCAAGTAACAAAGACATACACTGATACCCAGTAACACAGACACACACTTACACCAAGTAACAAAGACATACACTGACACCAAGTCACAAAGACACACACTGACACCCAGCAACAAAGACATACACTGACACCAAGTAACACAGACATACACTGACACCCAGCAACACAGACACACACTTACACCGAGTAACAAAGACATACACTGACGCCCAGTAACAAAGACATACACTGACACCCAGTAACACAGACACACACTTACACCAAGTAACACAGACATACACTGACACACAGTAACACAGACCACACACTGGGAGGCACAGTGGCGCAGTGGTTAGCACCGCAGCCTCACAGCTCCAGGGACCCGGGTTCGATTCTGGGTACTGCCTTTGCGGAGTTTGCATGTTCTCCCTGTTTCTGCGTGGGTTTCATCCGGCTGCTCCGGTTTCCTCCCAAATGCCAAAGACTTGCAGGTTGACAGGTTAATTGGCCATCATAAATTGCCCCTAGTATAGGTAGGTGGTAGGGAAATATATAGGGACAGGTGGGGATGTGCTAGGAATACGGGATTAGTGTAGGATTAGTATAAATGGGTGGTTGATGGTAGGCACAGACTCGGTGGGCCGAAGGGTGTATTAAAGTGCTGTCTCTCTGAACTAAACTAAATACTGACACCTAGTGTCACAGATACACACTGACACCCAGTAACACAAACAAACACACACTGACACCCAGTAACACAGAGAAACACTGATAAACAGTAACAAAGACACACTCTGACACCCAGTAACAAAGACATACACTGACACCAAGTCACAAAGACATACACTGATACCAAGTCACAAAGACATACACTGATACCCAGTAGCACAGACACACACTGACACCAAGTAAAAAAGACATACACAAACACCAAGTAACAAAGACATACAATTACACCAAGTAACAAAGACATACACTTACAGCAAGTATTTTGACATACACTGACACCAAGTAACAAAGACAAACACTGATACCCAGTAACACAGACACACACTTACACCAAGTAACAAAGACATACACTGACACCAAGTCACAAAGACACTCACTGACACCCAGCAGCAAAGACAAACACTGACACCAAGTAACACAGACATACACTGACACCCAGCAACACAGACACACACTTACACCAGGTAACAAAGACATACGCTGACGATCAGTAACAAAGACATACACTGACGCCCAGTAACACAGACACACACGGACACAAAGTAACAAAGAAACAGACTTACACCAAGTAACACAGACACACACTGACACCCAGCAACACAGACACACACTTACACCAAGTAACACAGACATACACTGACGCCCAGTAACAAAGACATACACTGACACCCAGTAACATAGACACACACGGACACAAAGTAACAAAGAAACAGACTTACACCAAGTAACACAGACACACGCTGACACCAAGAAACAAAGACATACACTGATACCCAGTAACACAGACACACACTTACACCAAGTATTTTGACATACACTGATACCAAGTAACAAAGACATACACTGACACCAAGTCACAAAGACAAACACTGACACCCAGTAACAAAGACATACACTGACACCAAGTCACAAAGACATACACTGATACCCAGTAAAACAGACACACTTACACAAAGTAACACAGACATACACTGACACCCAGTAACACAGACACACACTTACACCAAGTAACAAAGACATACACTGACACCCAGTAACAAAGACATACACTGACACCCAGAAACACAGACACACACGGACACCAAGTAACAAAGACACAGACTTACACCAAGTAACACAGACACACATTGACACCAAGTAACAAAGACACACATTTACACCAAGTAACACAGACATACACTGACACCAAGTAACAAAGACATACACTGACACCAAGTAACACAGACACACACTGACACCCAGTAACAAAGACATACACTGACACCAAGTAACAAAGACATACACTGATACCAAGTCACAAAGACATACACTGATACCCAGTAGCACAGACACACACTGACACCAAGTAAAAAAGACATACACAAACACCAAGTAACAAAGACATACAATTACACCAAGTAACAAAGACATACACTGATACCCAGTAACACAGACACACACATAGACCAAGCAACAAAGACATACACTGACACCAAGTAACACAGACCTACACTGACACCCAGCAACACAGACACACACTTACACCAAGTAACAAAGACACACACTGAAACCCAGTAACACAGACACACACTTACACCCAGCAACAAAGACACACACTTACACCAAGTCACAAAGACATACACTGATACCCAGTAACACAGACACACACTTACACCAAGTAACACAGACATACACTGACACCCAGCAACACAGACACACACGGACACAAAGTAACAAAGAAACAGACTTACACCAAGTCACAAAGACATACACTGATACCCAGTAACACAGACACACACTTACACCAAGTAACACAGACATACACTGACACCCAGCAACACAGACACACACTTACACCAAGTAACAAAGACATACACTGACGCCCAGTAACAAAGACATACGCTGACACCCAGTAACACAGACACACACGGACACAAAGTAACAAAGAAACAGACTTACACCAGGTAACACAGACACACACTGACACCCAGTAACACAGACACACACTTACACCAAGTAACACAGACATACACTGACACCAATTCACAAAGACATACACTGATACCCAGTACCACAGACACACACTGACACCAAGTAACAAAGACATACACTGACACCCAGTAACACAGACCACACTCTGGGAGGGCACATTGGCGCAGCGGTTAGCACTGCAGCCTCACAGCTCCAGGGACACGGGTTCGATTCTGGGTACTGCCTGTGCGGAGTTTGCAAGTTCTCCCTGTGTCTGCGTGGGTTTCCTCCGGGTGCTCCGGTTTCCTCCCACATGCCAAAGACTTGTAGGTTGATAGGTTAATTGGCCATCATAAATTGCCCCTAGTATAGGTAGGTGGTAGGGAAATATATAGGGACAGGTGGGGATGTGATAGGAATACGGGATTAGTGTAGGATTAGTATAAATGGGTGGTTGATGGTCGGCACAGACTCGGTGGGCCGAAGGGCCTGTTGAAGTGCTGTCTCTCTAAACTAAACTAAATACTGACACCTAGTGTCACAGATACACACTGACACCCAGTAACACAAACAAACACACACTGACACCCAGTAACACAGAGAAACACTGATAAACAGTAACAAAGACATACAGTGACACCAAGTAACACAGACACACACTGACACCCAGTAACACAGAGAAACAATGATAAACAGTAACAAAGACACACTCTGACACCCAGTAACAAAGACATACACTGACACCAAGTCACAAAGACATACACTGATACCAAGTCACAAAGACATACACTGATACCCAGTAGCACAGACACACACTGACACCAAGTAAAAAAGACATACACAAACACCAAGTAACAAAGACATACAATTACACCAAGTAACAAAGACATACACTTACAGCAAGTATTTTGACATACACTGACACCAAGTAACAAAGACAAACACTGATACCCAGTAACACAGACACACACTTCCACCAAGTAACAAAGACATACACTGACACCAAGTCACAAAGACACTCACTGACACCCAGCAACAAAGACAAACACTGACACCAAGTAACACAGACATACACTGACACCCAGCAACACAGACACACACTTACACCAAGAAACAAAGACATACACTGACGCCCAGTAACAAAAGACATACACTGACACCCAGTAACACAGACACACACGGACACAAAGTAACAAAGAAACAGACTTACACCAAGTAACACAGACACACACTGACACCCAGCAACACAGACACACACTTACACCAAGTAACAAAGACATACACTGACGCCCAGTAACAAAGACATACACTGACACCCAGTAACACAGACACACACGGACACAAAGTAACAAAGAAACAGACTTACACCAAGTAACACAGACACACGCTGACACCAAGAAACAAAGACATACACTGATACCAAGTAACAAAGACATACACTGACACCAAGTCACAAAGACAAACACTGACACCCAGTAACAAAGACATACACTGACACCAAGTCACAAAGACATACACTGATACCCAGTAAAACAGACACAATTACACAAAGTAACACAGACATACACTGACACCCAGTAACACAGACACACAAACTTACACCAAGTAACAAAGACATACACTGACACCAAGTAACAAAGACATACACTGACACCCAGAAACACAGACACACACGGACACCAAGTAACAAAGACACAGACTTACACCAAGTAACACAGACACACATTGACACCAAGTAACACAGACACACATTTACACCAAGTAACAAGGACATACACTGACACCAAGTAACAAAGACATACACTGACACCAAGTAACACAGACACACACTGACACCCAGTAACAAAGACATACACTGACACCAAGTAACAAAGACATACACTGATACCAAGTCACAAAGACATACACTGATACCCAGTAGCACAGACACACACTGACACCAAGTAAGAAAGACATACACAAACACCAAGTAACAAAGACATACAATTACACCAAGTAACAAAGACATACACAGATACCCAGGAACATAGACACACACTTACACCAAGTAACACAGAGACACACTTACACAATGTAACAAAGACATACACTTACACCAAGTAACACAGACATACACTGACACCAAGTAACAAAGACACACAATTACACCAAGTAACAAAGACGCACACTTACACCAAGTAACACAGATATACACTGACACCAAGTGACAAAGACATGCACTGACACCCAGTAACACAGACATACACGGACACCAAGTAACAAAGACACACACTTACAACAAGTAACACAGACACACACTGACACCCAGTAACACAGACACACTTACACCAAGTAACACAGACATACACTGACACCAAGTACCAAAGACATACACTGATACCCAGTAACACAGACACACACTTACACCAGGTAACACAGACATACACTGACGCCAAGTAACAAAGACATACACTGATACCCAGGAACACAGACAAACACTTACACCAAGTAACACAGACATACACTGACACAAAGTAACAAAGACATACAATTACACCAAGTAACAAAGACACACACTTACACCAAGTAACAAAGACAGACACTGATACCCAGTAACACAGTCACACACATACACCAAGTAACAAAGACATACACTGACACCCAGTAACGCAAACAAAAACACACTGACACCTAGTAACACAGAGAAACACTAATAAACAGTAACAAAGACATACACTGACACCAAGTAACACAAACACACACTGACACCCAGTAACAAAGACATACACTGACGCCCAGTAACAAAGACATACACTGACACCCAGTAACACAGACACACACGGACACAAAGTAACAAAGAAACAGACTTACACCAAGTAACACAGACACACAATGACACCCAGTAGCACAGACACACACTTACAACAAATAACACAGACATACACTGACACACAGTAACACAGACACACACTTACACCAAGTAACAAAGACATACACTGACACCCAGTAACAAAGACATACACTGACACCCAGTAACACAGACACACACGGACACCAAGTAACAAAGACACAGACTTACACCAAGTAACACAGACACACATTGACACCAAGTAACACAGACACACAATTACACCAAGTAACACAGACATACACTGACACCAAGTAACAAAGACATACACTGACACCCAGTAACACAGACATACATGGACACCAAGTAACAAAGACACAGACTTACACCAAGTAACACAGACACACATTGACACCAAGTAACACAGACACACACTTACACCAAGTAACACAGACACACATTGACACTAAGTAACACAGACACACAATTACACCAAGTAACACAGACATACACTGACACCAAGTACAAAGGCATACACTGACACCCAGTAACAAAGACATACACTGACACCAAGTCACAAAGACATACACTGACACCCAGTAACACAGACACTCACTTACACCAAGTAACAAAGACATACACTGACACCCAGTAACAAAGACATACACTGACACCCAGTAACACAGACACACACGGACACCAAGTAACAAAGACACAGACTTACACCAAGTAACACAGACACACATTGACACCAAGTAACACAGACACACAATTACACCCAGTAACACAGACATAAACTGACACCAAGTCACAAAGACACACACTGACACCCAGTAACAAAGACATACACTGACACCAAGTCACAAAGACATACACTGATACGCAGTAACACAGACACACACTGACACCAAGTAACAAAGACATATACTGACACCAAGTAACAAAGACATACACTTACACCAAGTAACAAAGACAGACAATTACACCAAGTAACAAAGACACACACTTACACCAAGTATTTTGACATACACTGACACCAAGTAACAAAGACAAACACTGACACCAAGTCACAAAGACACACACTGACACCCAGTAACAAAGACATACACTGACACCAAGTCACAAAGTCGTACACTGATACCCAGTAAAACAGACACACTTACACCAAGTAACACAGACATACACTGACACCCAGTAACACAGACACACACTTACACCAAGTAACAAAGACATAATCTGACACCCAGTAACAAAGACATACACTGACACCCAGTAACACAGACACACACGGACACCAAGTAACAAAGACACAGACTTACACCAAGTAACACAGACACACATTGACACCAAGTAACACAGACACACAATTACACCAAGTAACACAGACATACACTGACACCAAGTAACAAAGACATGCACTGACACCCAGAAACACAGACATACACGGACACCAAGTAACAAAGACACAGACTTACACCAAGTAACACAGGCACACATTGATACCAAGTAACACAGACACACACTTACACCAAGTAACACAGACACACATTGACACCAAGTAACACAGACACACAATTACACCACGTAACACAGACATACACTGACACCATGTAACAAAGACATACACTGACACCCAGTAACAAAGACATACACTGACACCAAGTCACAAAGACATACACTGACACCCAGTAACACAGACACACACTTACACCAAGTAACAAAGACATACACTGACACCCAGTAACAAAGACATACACTGACACCCAGTAACACAGACACACACGGACACCAAGTAACAAAGACACAGACTTACACCAAGTAACACAGACACACATTGACACCAAGTAACACAGACACACAATTACACCAAGTAACACAGACATACACTGACACCAAGTCACAAAGACACACACTGACACCCAGTAACAAAGACATACACTGACACCAAGTCACAAAGACATACACTGATACCCAGTAACACAGACACACACTGACACCAAGTAACAAAGACATATACTGACACCAAGTAACAAAGACATACACTTACACCAAGTAACAAAGACAGACAATTTCACCAAGTAACAAAGACACACACTTACACCAAGTATTTTGACATACACTGACACCAAGTAACAAAGACAAACACTGACACCAAGACACAAAGACACACACTGACACCCAGTAACAAAGACATACACTGACACCAAATCACAAAGTCATACACTGATACCCAGTAAAACAGACACACTTACACCAAGTCACACAGACATACACTGACACCCAGTAACACAGACACACACTGACACCAAGTAACAAAGACATACACTGACACCCAGTAACAAAGACATACACTGACCCCCAGTAACACAGACACACACGGACACCAAGTAACAAAGACACAGACTTACACCAAGTAACACAGACACACATTGACACCATGTAACACAGACACACAATTACACCAAGTAACACAGACATACACTGACACCAAGTAACAAAGACATGCACTGACACCCAGAAACACAGACATACACGGACACCAAGTAACAAAGACACAGACTTACACCAAGTAACACAGACACACATTGACACCAAGTAACACAGACACACACTTACACCAAGTAACACAGACACACATTGACACCAAGTAACACAGACACACAATTACACCAAGTAACACAGACATACACTGACACCATGTAACAAAGACATACACTGACACCCAGTAACAAAGACATACACTGACACCAAGTCACAAAGACATACACTGACACCCAGTAACACAGACACACACTTACACCAAGTAACAAAGACATCCACTGACACCCAGTAACAAAGACATCCACTGACACCCAGTAACACAGACACACACGGACACCAAGTATCAAAGACACAGACTTACACCAAGCAACACAGGCACACATTGACACCAAGTAACACAGACACACAATTACACCAAGTAACACAGAAATACACTGACACCAAGTAACAAAGACATACACTGACACCCAGTAACAAAGACATACACTGACACCAAGTCACAAAGACATACACTGACACCCAGTAACACAGACACACACTTACACCAAGTAACAAAGACATACACTGACACCCAGTAACAAAGACATACACTGACACCCAGTAACACAGACACACACGGACACCAAGTAACAAAGACACAGACTTACACCAAGTAACACAGACACACATTGACACCAAGTAACACAGACACACAATGACACCAAGTAACACAGACATACACTGATACTAAGTCACAAAGACATACACTGATACCCCGTAACACAGACACACACTGACACCAAGTAAAAAAGACATACACAAACACCAAGTAACAAAGACGTACAATAACACCAAGTAACAAAGACATACAATTACACCAAGTATTTTGACATACACTGACATCAAGTAACAAAGACATACACTGATACCCAGTAACACAGACACACACTTACACCAAGTAACAAAGACATACACTGACACCAAGTCACAAAGACACACACTGACACCCAGCAACAAAGACATACACTGACACCAAGTAACAAAGACATACACTGACGCCCAGTAACAAAGACATACACTGACACCCAGTAACACAGACACACACGGACACAAAGTAACAAAGAAACAGACTTACACCAAGTAACACAGACACACAATGACACCCAGTAACACAGACACACACTTACACCAAGTAACACAGACATACACTGACACACAGTAACACAGACACACACTGACACCAAGAAACAAAGACTTACACTGATACCCAGTAACACAGGCACACACTGGAGGGGCACATTGGCGCAGTGGTTAGCACCGCAGCCTCACAGCTCCAGGGAACCGGGTTCGATTCTGGGTACTGCCAGTGCGGTGTTTGCAAGTTCTCCCTGTTTCTGCGTGGGTTTCATCCGGCTGCTCCGGTTTCCTCCCAAATGCCAAAGACTTGCAGGTTGACAGGTTAATTGGCCATCATAAATTGCCCCTAGTATAGGTAGGTGGTAGGGAAATATATAGGGACAGGTGGGGATGTGATAGGAATACGGGATTAGTGTAGGATAAGTATAAATGGGTGGTTGATGGTCGGCACAGACTCGGTGGGCCGAAGGGCCTGTTAAAGTGCTGTATCTCTAAACTAAACTAAATACTGACACCCAGTGTCACAGATACACACTGACACCCAGTAACACAAACAAACACACACTGACACCCAGCAACACAGAGAAACACTGATAAACAGTAACAAAGACATACACTGACACCAAGTAACACAGACACACACTGACACCCAGTAACAAAGGCAGACACTGACACCAGGTCACAAAGACATGCACTGATACCCAGTAACACAGACACACAGTGACAGCAAGTAAAAAAGACATACACAAACACCAAGTAACACAGACATACACTGACACCAAGTAACACAGACACACAATTACACCAAGTAACACAGACATACACTGACACCAAGTAACAAAGACATACACTGACACCCAGTAACACAGACACACACTGACACCAAGTAACAAAGACATCCAGTAACACAGACATACACTGACACCAAGTAACAAAGACATACACTGACACCCTGTAACAAAGACACACACGGACACCAAGAAACAAAGACACAGACTTACACCAAGTCACACAGACACACATTGACATCCAGTAACACAGACACACACTTACACCAAGTAACAAAGGCATACACGGACACCAAGTAACAAAGACACAGACTTACACCAAGTAACACAGACACACAATTACACCAAGTAACACAGACATACACTGACACCAAGTAACAAAGACATCCAGTAACACAGACATACACTGACACCAAGTAACAAAGACATGCACTGACACCCTGTAACACAGACACACACGGACACCAAGTAACAAAGACACAGACTTACACCAAGTAACACAGACATACACTGATACCCAGTAACACAGACACACACTGACTACAAGTAAAAAATACATGCACAAACACCAAGTAACAAAGACATACAATTACACCAAGTAACAAAGACATACACTGACACCAAGTAACACAGACACACACTGACACCCAGTAACACAGACACACACGGACACCAAGTCACAAAGACACAGACTTACACCAAGTAACACAGACACACATTGACACCAAGTAACACAAACAAACACACACTGACACCCAGCAACACAGAGAAACACTGATAAACAGTAACAAAGACATACACTGACACCAAGTAAAACAGACACACACTGACACCCAGTAACAAAGACATACACTGACACCAGGTCACAAAGACATGCACTGATACCCAGTAACACAGACACACACTGACAGCAAGTAAAAAAGACATACACAAACACCAAGCAACAAAGACATACAATTACACCAAGTAACACAGACATACACTGACACCAAGTAACACAGACACACACTGACACCCAGTAACACAGACAAACACGGACACCAAGTATCAAAGACACAGACTTACACCAAGTAACACAGACACACAATTACACCAAGTAACACAGACATACACTGACACCAAGTAACAAAGACATCCAGTAACACAGACATACACTGACACCAAGTAACAAAGGCATACACTGACGCCCAGTAACAAAGACATACACTGACACCCAGTAACACAGACACACACGGACACAAAGTAACAAAGTAACAGACTTACACCAAGTAACACAGACACACACTGACACCAAGTAAAAAAGACATACACAAACACCAAGTAACAAAGACAGACAATTATACCAAGTAACAAAGACATACACAAACACCAAGTAACAAAGACAGACAATTACACCAAGTAACAAAGAAATACACTGACACCAAGTAACAAAGACATCCAGTAACACAGACATACACTGACACCAAGTAACAAAGACATGCACTGACACCCTGTAACACAGACACACACTGACACCAAGTAACAAAGGCATACACTGACGACCAGTAACAAAGACATACACTGACACCCAGTAACACAGACACACACGGACACAAAGTAACAAAGTAACAGACTTACACCAAGTAACACAGACACACACTGACACCAAGTAAAAAAGACATACACAAACACCAAGTAACAAAGACAGACAATTACACCAAGTAACAAAGACATACACAAACACCAAGTAACAAAGACAGACAATTACACCAAGTAACAAAGAAATACACTGATACCCAGTAACACAGACACACACTTACACCAAGTAACAAAGACATACACTGACACCAAGTCACAAAGACACACACTGACACCCAGCAACAAAGACATACACTGACACCAAGTAACACAGACATACACTGACACCCAGCAACACAGACACACACTTACACCGAGTAACAAAGACATACACTGACGCCCAGTAACAAAGACATACACTGACACCCAGTAACACAGACACACACTTACACCAAGTAACACAGACATACACTGACACACAGTAACACAGACCACACACTGGGAGGCACAGTGGCGCAGTGGTTAGCACCGCAGCCTCACAGCTCCAGGGACCCGGGTTCGATTCTGGGTACTGCCTTTGCGGAGTTTGCATGTTTTCCCTGTTTCTGCGTGAGTTTCATCCGGCTGCTCCGGTTTCCTCCCAAATGCCAAAGACTTGCATGTTGACAGGTTAATTGGCCATCATAAATTGCCCCTAGTATAGGTAGGTGGTAGGGAAATATATAGGGACAGGTGGGGATGTGCTAGGAATACGGGATTAGTGTAGGATTAGTATCAATGGGTCGTTGATGGTCGGCACAGACTCGGTGGGCCGAAGGGCGTGTTAAAGTGCTGTCTCACTGAACTAAACTAAATACTGACACCTAGTGTCACAGATACACAGTGACACCCAGTAACACAAACAAACACACACTGACACCCAGTAACACAGAGAAACACTGATAAACAGTAACAAAGACACACTCTGACACCCAGTAACAAAGACATACACTGACACCAAGTCACAAAGACATACACTGATACCAAGTCACAAAGACATACACTGATACCCAGTAGCACAGACACACACTGACACCAAGTAAAAAAGACATACACAAACACCAAGTAACAAAGACATACAATTACACCAAGTAACAAAGACATACACTTACAGCAAGTATTTTGACATACACTGACACCAAGTAACAAAGACAAACACTGATACCCAGTAACACAGACACACACTTACACCAAGTAACAAAGACATACACTGACACCAAGTCACAAAGACACTCACTGACACCCAGCAACAAAGACAAACACTGACACCAAGTAACACAGACATACACTGACACCCAGCAACACAGACACACACTTACACCAGGTAACAAAGACATACACTGACGCCCAGTAACAAAGACATACACTGACGCCCAGTAACACAGACACACACGGACACAAAGTAACAAAGAAACAGACTTACACCAATTAACACAGACACACACTGACACCCAGCAACACAGACACACACTTACACCAAGTAACAAAGACATACACTGACGCCCAGTAACAAAGACATACACTGACACCCAGTAACATAGACACACACGGACACAAAGTAACAAAGAAACAGACTTACACCAAGTAACACAGACACACGCTGACACCAAGAAACAAAGACATACACTGATACCCAGTAACACAGACACACACTTACACCAAGTATTTTGACATACACTGATACCAAGTAACAAAGACATACACTGACACCAAGTCACAAAGACAAACACTGACACCCAGTAACAAAGACATACACTGACACCAAGTCACAAAGACATACACTGATACCCAGTAAAACAGACACACTTACACAAAGTAACACAGACATACACTGACACCCAGTAACACAGACACACACTTACACCAAGTAACAAAGACATACACTGACACCCAGTAACAAAGACATACACTGACACCCAGAAACACAGACACACACGGACACCAAGTAACAAAGACACAGACTTACACCAAGTAACACAGACACACATTGACACCAAGTAACAAAGACACACATTTACACCAAGTAACACAGAGATACACTGACACCAAGTAACAAAGACATACACTGACACCAAGTAACACAGACACACACTGACACCCAGTAACAAAGACATACACTGACACCAAGTAACAAAGACATACACTGATACCAAGTCACAAAGACATACACTGATACCCAGTAGCAAAGACGCACACTGACACCAAGTAAAAAAGGCATACACAAACACCAAGTAACAAAGACATACAATTACACCAAGTAACAAAGACATACACTGATACCCAGTAACACAGACACACACATAGACCAAGTAACAAAGACATACACTGACACCAAGTCACAAAGACACACACTGACACCCAGCAACAAAGACATACACTGACACCAAGTAACACAGACCTACACTGACACCCAGCAACACAGACACACACTTACACCAAGTAACAAAGAGACACACTGAAACCCAGTAACACAGACACACACTTACACCCAGCAACAAAGACACACACTTACACCAAGTAACAAAGACATACACTGACGCCCAGTAACAAAGACATACGCTGACACCCAGTAACACAGACACACACGGACACAAATTAACAAAGAAACAGACTTACACCAAGTCACAAAGACATACACTGATACCCAGTAACACAGACACACACTTACACCAAGTAACACAGACATACACTGACACCCAGCAACACAGACACACACTTACACCAAGTAACAAAGACATACACTGACGCCCAGTAACAAAGACATACGCTGACACCCAGTAACACAGACACACACGGACACAAAGTAACAAAGAAACAGACTTACACCAAGTAACACAGAGACACACTGACACCCAGTCACACAGACACACACTTACACCAAGTAACACAGACATACACTGACACCAAGTCACAAAGACATACACTGATACCCAGTACCACAGACACACACTGACACCAAGTAACAAAGACATACACTGACACCCAGTAACACAGACCACACTCTGGGAGGGCACATTGGCGCAGCGGTTAGCACTGCAGCCTCACAGCTCCAGGGACACGGGTTCGATTCTGGGTACTGCCTGTGCGGAGTTTGCAAGTTCTCCCTGTGTCTGCGTGGGTTTCCTCCGGGTGCTCCGGTTTCCTCCCACATGCCAAAGACTTGTAGGTTGATAGGTTAATTGGCCATCATAAATTGCCCCTAGTATAGGTAGGTGGTAGGGAAATATATTGGGACAGGTGGGGATGTGATAGGAATACGGGATTAGTGTAGGATTAGTATAAATGGGTGGTTGATGGTCGGCACAGACTCGGTGGGCCGAAGGGCCTGTTGAAGTGCTGTCTCTCTAAACTAAACTAAATACTGACACCTAGTGTCACAGATACACACTGACACCCAGTAACACAAACAAACACACACTGACACCCAGTAACACAGAGAAACACTGATAAACAGTAACTTAGACATACAGTGACACCAAGTAACACAGACACACACTGACACCCAGTAACACAGAGAAACAATGATAAACAGTAACAAAGACACACTCTGACACCCAGTAACAAAGACATACACTGACACCAAGTCACAAAGACATACACTGATACCAAGTCACAAAGACATACACTGATACCCAGTAGCACAGACACACACTGACACCAAGTAAAAAAGACATACGCAAACACCAAGTAACAAAGACATACAATTACACCAAGTAACAAAGACATACACTTACAGCAAGTATTTTGACATACACTGACACCAAGTAACAACGACAAACACTGATACCCAGTAACACAGACACACACTTACACCAAGTAACAAAGACATACACTGACACCAAGTCACAAAGACACTCACTGACACCCAGCAACAAAGACAAACACTGACACCAAGTAACACAGACATACACTGACACCCAGCAACACAGACACACACTTACACCAGGTAACAAAGACATACACTGACGCCCAGTAACAAAGACATACACTGACACCCAGTAACACAGACACACACGGACACAAAGTAACAAAGAAACAGACTTACACCAAGTAACACAGACACACACTGACACCCAGCAACACAGACACACACTTACACCAAGTAACAAAGACATACACTGACGCCCAGTAACAAAGACATACACTGACACCCAGTAACACAGACACACACGGACACAAAGTAACAAAGAAACAGACTTACACCAAGTAACACAGACACACGCTGACACCAAGAAACAAATACATACACTGATACCCAGTAACACAGACACACACTTACACCAAGTATTTTGACATACACTGATACCAAGTAACAAAGACATACACTGACACCATGTCACAAAGACACACACTGACACCCAGTAACACAGAGAAACAATGATAAACAGTAACAAAGACACACTCTGACACCCAGTAACAAAGACATACACTGACACCAAGTCACAAAGACATACACTGATACCAAGTCACAAAGACATACACTGATACCCAGTAGCACAGACACACACTGACACCAAGTAAAAAAGACATACGCAAACACCAAGTAACAAAGACATACAATTACACCAAGTAACAAAGACATACACTTACAGCAAGTATTTTGACATACACTGACACCAAGTAACAACGACAAACACTGATACCCAGTAACACAGACACACACTTACACCAAGTAACAAAGACATACACTGACACCAAGTCACAAAGACACTCACTGACACCCAGCAACAAAGACAAACACTGACACCAAGTAACACAGACATACACTGACACCCAGCAACACAGACACACACTTACACCAGGTAACAAAGACATACACTGACGCCCAGTAACAAAGACATACACTGACACCCAGTAACACAGACACACACGGACACAAAGTAACAAAGAAACAGACTTACACCAAGTAACACAGACATACACTGACACCCAGCAACACAGACACACACTTACACCAAGTAACAAAGACATACACTGACGCCCAGTAACAAAGACATACACTGACACCCAGTAACACAGACACACACGGACACAAAGTAACAAAGAAACAGACTTACACCAAGTAACACAGACACACGCTGACACCAAGAAACAAATACATACACTGATACCCAGTAACACAGACACACACTTACACCAAGTATTTTGACATACACTGATACCAAGTAACAAAGACATACACTGACACCATGTCACAAAGACAAACACTGACACCCAGTAACAAAGACATACACTGACACCAAGTCACAAAGACATACACTGATACCCAGTAAAACAGACACAATTACACAAAGTAACACAGACATACACTGACACCCAGTAACACAGACACACACTTACACCAAGTAACAAAGACATACACTGACACCCAGTAACAAAGACATACACTGACACCCAGAAACACAGACACACACGGACACCAAGTAACAAAGACACAGACTTACACCAAGTAACACAGACACACATTGACACCAAGTAACACAGACACACATTTACACCAAGTAACACAGACATACACTGACACCAAGTAACAAAGACATACACTGACACCAAGTAACACAGACACACACTGACACCCAGTAACAAAGACATACACTGACACCAAGTAACAAAGACATACACTGATACCAAGTCACAAAGACATACACTGATACCCAGTAGCACAGACACACACTGACACCAAGTAAGAAAGACATACACAAACACCAAGTAACAAAGACATACAATTACACCAAGTAACAAAGACATACACTGATACCCAGTAACACAGACACACACATAGACCAAGTAACAAAGACATACACTGACACCAAGTCACAAAGACACACACTGACACTCAGCAACAAAGACATACACTGACACCAAGTAACACAGAACTACACTGACACCCAGCAACACAGACACACACTTACACCAAGTAACAAAGACACACACTGAAACCCAGTAACACAGACACACACTTACACCCAGCAACAAAGACACACACTTACACCAAGTAACAAAGAAATACACTGACGCCCAGTAACAAAGACATACGCTGACACCCAGTAACACAGACACACACGGACACAAAGTAACAAAGAAACAGACTTACACCAAGTCACAAAGACATACACTGATACCAAGTAACACAGACACACAGTTACACCAAGTAACACAGACATACACTGACACCCAGCAACACAGACACACACTTACACCAAGTAACAAAGACATACACTGACGCCCAGTAACAAAGACATACGCTGACACCCAGTAACACAGACACACACGGACACAAAGTAACAAAGAAACAGACTTACACCAAGTAACACAGACACACACTGACACCCAGTAACACAGACACACACTTACACCAAGTAACACAGACATACACTGACACCAAGTCACAAAGACATACACTGATACCCAGTACCACAGACACACACTGACACCAAGTAACAAAGACATACACTGACACCCAGTAACACAGACCACACTCTGGGAGGGCACATTGGCGCAGCGGTTAGCACTGCAGCCTCACAGCTCCAGGGACACGGGTTCGATTCTGGGTACTGCCTGTGCGGAGTTTGCAAGTTCTCCCTGTGTCTGCGTGGGTTTCCTCCGGGTGCTCCGGTTTCCACCCACATGCCAAAGACTTGTAGGTTGATAGGTTAATTGGCCATCATAAATTGCCCCTAGTATAGGTAGGTGGTAGGGAAATATATAGGGACAGGTGGGGATGTGATAGGAATACGGGATTAGTGTAGGATTAGTATAAATGGGTGGTTGATGGTCGGCACAGACTCGGTGGGCCGAAGGGCCTGTTGAAGTGCTGTCTCTCTAAACTAAACTAAATACTGACACCTAGTGTCACTGATACACACTGACACCCAGTAACACAAACAAACACACACTGACACCCAGTAACACAGAGAAACACTGATAAACAGTAACAAAGACATACAGTGACACCAAGTAACACAGACACACACTGACACCCAGTAACAAAGACATACACTGACACCAAGTCACGAAGACAGACACTGATACCAAGTCACAAAGACTTACACTGATACCCAGTGACAAAGACATATACTGACACCAAGTAACAAAGACATACATTTACACCAAGTAACAAAGTCAGACAATTACACCAAGTAACAATGACTTACACCAAGTATTTTGACATACACTGACACCAAGTCGCAAAGACATACACTGATACCCAGTAACACAGACACACACTTACACCAAGTAACACAGACATACACTGACACCAAGTCACAAAGACATACACTGATACCCAGTACCACAGACACACACTGACACCAAGTAACAAAGACACACACTGGGGGGGGGGGGGGGGGCCTTTGGCGCAGTGGTTAGCACCGCAGCCTCACAGCTCCAGGGACCCGGGTTCGATTCTGGAAACTGCCTGTGCGGAGTTTGCAAGTTCTCCCTGTTTCTGCGTGGGTTTCATCCGGGTGTTCCGGTTTCCTCCCAAATGCCAAAGACTTGCAGGTTGACAGGTTAATTGGCCATCATAAATTGCCCCTAGTATAGGTAGGTGGTAGGGAAATAAATAGGGGCAGGTGGGGATGTGATAGGAATACGGGATTAGTGCAGGATTAGTATAAATGGGTGGTTGATGGTCGGCACAGACTCGGTGGGCCGAAGGGCCTGTTAAAGTGCTGTATCTCTAAACTAAACTAAATACTGACACCTAGTGTCACAGATACACACTGACACCCAGTGACACAAACAAACACACACTGACACCCAGTAACAAAGAGAAACACTGATAAACAGTAACAAAGACATACACTGACACCAAGTAACACAGACACACACTGACAACCAGTAACAAAGACATACACTGACACCAAGTCACAAAGACATACACTGATACCAAGTCACAAAGACATACACTGATACCCAGTAGCACAGACACACACTGACACCAAGTAACAAAGATATACAATTACACCAAGTAACAAAGACATACACTTACACCAAGTATTTTGACATACACTGACACCAAGTAACAAAGACATACACTGATACCCAGTAACACAGACACACACTTACACCAAGTAACAAAGACATACACTGACACCAAGTCACAAAGACACACACTGACACCCAGCAACAAAGACATACACTGACACCAAGTAACACAGACATACACTGACACCCAGCAACACAGACTCACACTTACACCAAGTAACAAAGACATACACTGACGCCCAGTAACAAAGACATACACTGACACCCAGTAACACAGACACACACGGACACAAAGTAACAAAGAAACAGACTTACACCAAGTAACACAGACACACACTGACACCAGGTAACACAGACACACACGGACACCAAGTAACAAAGACATGCACTGACACCAAGTAACAAAGACACACACTGACACCCAGTAACAAAGACATACACTGACACCAAGTCACAAAGACATACACTGACACCCAGTAACACAGACACACACTTACACCAAGTAACAAAGACATACACTGACACCCAGTAACAAAGACATACACTGACACCCAGTAACACAGACACACACGGACACCAAGTAACAAAGACACAGACTTACACCAAGTAACACAGACAGACACTGACACCCAGTAACAAAGACACACACTTACACCAAGTAGCAAAGACATACACTGACACCCAGTAACAAAGACATACACTGACACCCAGTAACACAGACACACACGGACACCAAGTAACAAAGACACAGACTTACACCAATGAACACAGACACACACTGACACCCAGTAACACAGAGAAACACTGATAAACAGTAACAAAGACATACACTGACACCAAGTAACACAGACACACACTGACACCCAGTAACAAAGACATAGACTGACACCAGGTCACAAAGACATACACTGATACCAAGTGACAAAGACATACACTGATACCCAGTAACACAGACACACACTGACACCAAGTAAAAAAGACATACACAAACACCAAGTAACAAAGACATACAATTACAACAAGTAACAAAGACATACACTTACACCAAGTATTTTGACATACACTGACACCAAGTAACAAAGACATACACTGATACCCAGTAACACAGACACACACTTGCACCAAGTTACAAAGACATACACTGACACCAAGTCACAAAGACACACACTGACACCCAGAAACAAAGACATATACTGACACCAAGTAACATAGACATACACTTACACCAAGTAACAAAGACACACACTTACACCAAGTATTTTGACATACACTGTCACCAAGTAACAAAGACATACACTGACACCCAGTAACACAGACACACACGGACACAAAGTAACAAAGAAACAGACTTACACGAAGTAACACAGACACACACTGACACCCAGTAACACAGACACACACGGACACCAAGTAACAAAGACATGCACTGACACCAAGTAACACAGACACACACTGACACCCAGTAACAAAGACATACACTGACACCAAGTCACAAAGACATGCACTGATACCCAGTAACACAGGCACACACTGACACCAAGTAACAAAGACATATACTGACACCAAGTAACAAAGACATACACTTACACCAAGTAACAAAGACAGACAATTACACCAAGTAACAAAGACATACACTTACACCAAGCATTTTGACATACATTGACACCAAGTAACAAAGACATACACTGATACCCAGTAACACAGACACACACATACACCAAGTATTTTGACATACACTGACACCAAGTAACAAAGACATACACTGACACCAAGTCACAAAGACACACACTGATACCCAGTAACAAAGACATACACTGACACCAAGTCACAAAGCCATACACTGACACCCAGTAACACAGACACACACTTACACCAAGTAACAAAGACATACACTGACACCCAGTAACAAAGACATACACTGACACCCAGTAACACAGACACACACGGACACCAAGTAACAAAGACACAGACTTACACCAAGTAACACAGAAATACACTGACACCCAGTAACACAGACACACACTTACACCAAGTAGCAAAGTCATACACTAACACCCAGTAACAAAGACATACACTGACACCCAGTAACACAGACACACACGGACACCAAGTAACAAAGACACAGACTTACACCAAGGAACACAGACACACACTGACACCCAGTAACACAGAGAAACACTGATAAACAGTAACAAAGACATACAGTGACACCAAGTAACACAGACACACACTGACACCCAGTAACACAGAGAAACAATGATAAACAGTAACAAAGACACACTCTGACACCCAGTAACAAAGACATACACTGACACCAAGTCACAAAGACATACACTGATACCAAGTCACAAAGACATACACTGATACCCAGTAGCACAGACACACACTGACACCAAGTAAAAAAGACATACGCAAACACCAAGTAACAAAGACATACAATTACACCAAGTAACAAAGACATACACTTACAGCAAGTATTTTGACATACACTGACACCAAGTAACAACGACAAACACTGATACCCAGTAACACAGACACACACTTACACCAAGTAACAAAGACATACACTGACACCAAGTCACAAAGACACTCACTGACAACCAGCAACAAAGACAAACACTGACACCAAGTAACACAGACATACACTGACACCCAGCAACACAGACACACACTTACACCAGGTAACAAAGACATACACTGACGCCCAGTAACAAAGACATACACTGACACCCAGTAACACAGACACACACGGACACAAAGTAACAAAGAAACAGACTTACACCAAGTAACACAGACACACACTGACACCCAGCAACACAGACACACACTTACACCAAGTAACAAAGACATACACTGACGCCCAGCAACAAAGACATACACTGACACCCAGTAACACAGACACACACGGACACAAAGTAACAAAGAAACAGACTTACACCAAGTAACACAGACACACGCTGACACCAAGAAACAAATACATACACTGATACCCAGTAACACAGACACACACTTACACCAAGTATTTTGACATACACTGATACCAAGTAACAAAGACATATACTGACACCATGTCACAAAGACAAACACTGACACCCAGTAACAAAGACATACACTGACACCAAGTCACAAAGACATACACTGATACCCAGTAAAACAGACACAATTACACAAAGTAACACAGACATACACTGACACCCAGTAACACAGACACACACTTACACCAAGCAACAAAGACATACACTGACACCCAGTAACAAAGACATACACTGACACCCAGAAACACAGACACACACGGACACCAAGTAACAAAGACACAGACTTACACCAAGTAACACAGACACACATTGACACCAAGTAACACAGACACACATTCACACCAAGTAACACAGACATACACTGACACCAAGTAACAAAGACATACACTGACACCAAGTAACACAGACACACACTGACACCCAGTAACAAAGACATACACTGACACCAAGTAACAAAGACATACACTGATACCAAGTCACAAAGACATACACTGATACCCAGTAGCACAGACACACACTGACACCAAGTAAGAAAGACATACACAAACACCAAGTAACAAAGACATACAATTACACCAAGTAACAAAGACATACACTGATACCCAGTAACACAGACACACACATAGACCAAGTAACAAAGACATACACTGACACCAAGTCACAAAGACACACACTGACACCCAGCAACAAAGACATACACTGACACCAAGTAACACAGACCTACACTGACACCCAGCAACACAGACACACACTTACACCAAGTAACAAAGACACACACTGAAACCCAGTAACACAGACACACACTTACACCCAGCAACAAAGACACACACTTACACCAAGTAACAAAGAAATACACTGACGCCCAGTAACAAAGACATACGCTGACACCCAGTAACACAGACACACACGGACACAAAGTAACAAAGAAACAGACTTACACCAAGTCACAAAGACATACACTGATACCAAGTAACACAGACACACAGTTACACCAAGTAACACAGACATGCACTGACACCCAGCAACACAGACACACACTTACACCAAGTAACAAAGACATACACTGACGCCCAGTAACAAAGACATACGCTGACACCCAGTAACACAGACACACACGGACACAAAGTAACAAAGAAACAGACTTACACCAAGTAACACAGACACACACTGACACCCAGTAACACAGACACACACTTACACCAAGTAACACAGACATACACTGACACCAAGTCACAAAGACATACACTGATACCCAGTACCACAGACACACACTGACACCAAGTAACAAAGACATACACTGACACCCAGTAACACAGACCACACTCTGGGAGGGCACATTGGCGCAGCGGTTAGCACTGCAGCCTCACAGCTCCAGGGACACGGGTTCGATTCTGGGTACTGCCTGTGCGGAGTTTGCAAGTTCTCCCTGTGTCTGCGTGGGTTTCCTCCGGGTGCTCCGGTTTCCACCCACATGCCAAAGACTTGTAGGTTGATAGGTTAATTGGCCATCATAAATTGCCCCTAGTATAGGTAGGTGGTAGGGAAATATATAGGGACAGGTGGGGATGTGATAGGAATACGGGATTAGTGTAGGATTAGTATAAATGGGTGGTTGGTGGTCGGCACAGACTCGGTGGGCCGAAGGGCCTGTTGAAGTGCTGTCTCTCTAAACTAAACTAAATACTGACACCTAGTGTCACAGATACACACTGACACCCAGTAACACAAACAAACACACACTGACACCCAGTAACACAGAGAAACACTGATAAACAGTAACAAAGACATACAGTGACACCAAGTAACACAGACACACACTGACACCCAGTAACAAAGACATACACTGACACCAAGTCACGAAGACAGACACTGATACCAAGTCACAAAGACTTACACTGATACCCAGTGACAAAGACATATACTGACACCAAGTAACAAAGACATACATTTACACCAAGTAACAAAGTCAGACAATTACACCAAGTAACAATGACTTACACCAAGTATTTTGACATACACTGACACCAAGTCGCAAAGACATACACTGATACCCAGTACCACAGACACACACTGACACCAAGTAACAAAGACACACACTGGGGGGGGGGGGGGGGGGGGGGCCTTTGGCGCAGTGGTTAGCACCGCAGCCTCACAGCTCCAGGGACCCGGGTTCGATTCTGGAAACTGCCTGTGCGGAGTTTGCAAGTTCTCCCTGTTTCTGCGTGGGTTTCATCCGGGTGCTCCGGTTTCCTCCCAAATGCCAAAGACTTGCAGGTTGACAGGTTAATTGGCCATCATAAATTGCCCCTAGTATAGGTAGGTGGTAGGGAAATAAATAGGGGCAGGTGGGGATGTGATAGGAATACGGGATTAGTGCAGGATTAGTATAAATGGGTGGTTGATGGTCGGCACAGACTCGGTGGGCCGAAGGGCCTGTTAAAGTGCTGCATCTCTAAACTAAACTAAATACTGACACCTAGTGTCACAGATACACACTGACACCCAGTGACACAAACAAACACACACTGACACCCAGTAACATAGAGAAAAACTGATAAACAGTAACAAAGACATACACTGACACCAAGTAACACAGACACACACTGACAACCAGTAACAAAGACATACACTGACACCAAGTCACAAAGACATACACTGATACCAAGTCACAAAGACATACACTGATACCCAGTAGCACAGACACACACTGACACCAAGTAACAAAGATATACAATTACACCAAGTAACAAAGACATACACTTACACCAAGTATTTTGACATACACTGACACCAAGTAACAAAGACATACACTGATACCCAGTAACACAGACACACACTTACACCAAGTAACAAAGACATACACTGACACCAAGTCACAAAGACACACACTGACACCCAGCAACAAAGACATACACTGACACCAAGTAACACAGACATACACTGACACCCAGCAACACAGACTCACACTTACACCAAGTAACAAAGACATACACTGACGCCCAGTAACGAAGACATACACTGACACCCAGTAACACAGACACACACGGACACAAAGTAACAAAGAAACAGACTTACACCAAGTAACACAGACACACACTGACACCAGGTAACACAGACCCACACGGACACCAAGTAACAAAGACATGCACTGACACCAAGTAACAAAGACACAAACTGACACCCAGTAACAAAGACATACACTGACACCAAGTCACAAAGACATACACTGACACCCAGTAACACAGACACACACTTACACCAAGTAACAAAGACATACACTGACACCCAGTAACAAAGACATACACTGACACCCAGTAACACAGACACACACGGACTCCAAGTAACAAAGACACAGACTTACACCAAGTAACACAGACAGACACTGACACCCAGTAACAAAGACACACACTTACACCAAGTAGCAAATACATACACTGACACCCAGTAACAAAGACATACACTGACACCCAGTAACACAGACACACACGGACACCAAGTAACAAAGACACAGACTTACACCAATGAACACAGACACACACTGACACCCAGTAACACAGAGAAACACTGATAAACAGTAACAAAGACATACACTGACACCAAGTAACACAGACACACACTGACACCCAGTAACAAAGACATAGACTGACACCAGGTCACAAAGACATACACTGATACCAAGTCACAAAGACATACACTGATACCCAGTAACACAGACACACACTGACACCAAGTAAAAAAGACATACACAAACACCAAGTAACAAAGACATACAATTACAAATAGTAACAAAGACATACACTCACACCAAGTATTTTGACATACACTGACACCAAGTAACAAAGACATACACTGATACCCAGTAACACAGACACACACTTGCACCAAGTAACAAAGACATACACTGACACCAAGTCACAAAGACACACACTGACACCCAGCAACAAAGACATATACTGACACCAAGTAACATAGACATACACTTACACCAAGTAACAAAGACACACACTTACACCAAGTATTTTGACATACACTGTCACCAAGTAACAAAGACATACACTGACACCCAGTAACACAGACACACACGGACACAAAGTAACAAAGATACAGACTTACACGAAGTAACACAGACACACACTGACACCCAGTAACACAGACACACACGGACACCAAGTAACAAAGACATGCACTGACACCAAGTAACACAGACACACACTGACACCCAGTAACAAAGACATACACTGACACCAAGTCACAAAGACATGCACTGATACCCAGTAACACAGGCACACACTGACACCAAGTAACAAAGACATATACTGACACCAAGTAACAAAGACATACACTTACACCAAGTAACAAAGACAGACAATTACACCAAGTAACAAAGACATACACTTACACCAAGCATTTTGACATACATTGACACCAAGTAACAAAGACATACACTGATACCCAGTAACACAGACACACACATACACCAAGTATTTTGACATACACTGACACCAAGTAACAAAGACATACACTGACACCAAGTCACAAAGACACACACTGATACCCAGTAACAAAGACATACACTGACACCAAGTCACAAAGCCATACACTGACACCCAGTAACACAGACACACACTTCCACCAAGTAACAAAGACATACACTGACACCCAGTAATAAAGACATACACTGACACCCAGTAACACAGACACACACGGACACCAAGTAACAAAGACACAGACTTACACCAAGTAACACAGAAATACACTGACACCCAGTAACACAGACACACACTTACACCAAGTAGCAAAGTCATACACTAACACCCAGTAACAAAGACATACACTGACACCCAGTAACACAGACACACACGGACACCAAGTAACAAAGACACAGACTTACACCAAGGAACACAGACACACACTGACACCCAGTAACACAGAGAAACACTGATAAACAGTAACAAAGACATACACTGACACCAGGTTACACAGACACACACTGACACCCAGTAACAAAGACATACACTGACACCAGGTCACAAAGACATACACTGATACCAAGTCACAAAGACATACACTGATACCCAGTAACACAGACACACACTGACACCAAGTAAAAAAGACATGCACAAACACCAAGTAACAAAGACATACAATTACAACAAGTAACAAAGACATACACTTACACCAAGTATTTTGACATACACTGACACAAAGTAACAAAGACATACACTGATACCCGGTAACACAGACACACACTTACACCAAGTAACAAAGACATACACTGACACCAAGTCACAAAGACACACACTGCCACCCAGCAACAAAGACATATACTGACACCAAGTAACATAGACATACACTTACACCAAGTAACAAAGACACACACTTACACCAAGTATTTTGACATACACTGACACCAAGTACCAAAGACATACACTGACACCAAGTCACAAAGACACACACTGACACCCAGTAACAAAGACATACACTGACACCAAGTCACAAAGGCATGCACTGATACCCAGTAAAACAGACACACTGACACCAAGTAACACAGACATACACTGACACCCAGTAACACAGACACACACTTACACCAAGTAACAAAGACATACACTGACACCCAGTAACAAAGACATACAATGACACCCAGTAACACAGACACACACGGACACCAAGTAACAAAGACACAGACTTACACCAAGTAACACAGACACAAATTGACACCAAGTAACACAGACACACAATTACACCAAGTCACACAGACATACACTGATACCCAGTAACACAGGCACACACTGGGGGGGGGGGGGGTGGGGACACATTGGCGCAGTGGTTAGCACCGCAGCCTCACAGCTCCAGGGACCCGGGTTCGATTCTGGGTACTGCCAGTGCGGAGTTTGCAAGTTCTCCCTGTTTCTGCGTGGATTTCATCCGGGTGCTCCGGTTTCCACCCACATGCCAAAGACTTGTAGGTTGATAGGTTAATTGGCCATCATAAATTGCCCCTAGTATAGGTAGGTGGTAGGGAAAGAGATAGGGACAGGTGGGGATGTGGTAGGAATACGGGATTAGTGTAGGATTAGTATAAATGGGTGGTTGATGGTCGGCACAGACTCGGTGGGCCGAAGGGCCTGTTAATGTGCTGTATCGCTAAACTAAACTAAATACTGACACCTAGTGTCACAGATACACACCGACACCCAGTAACACTAACAAACACACACTGACACCCAGTAACACAGAGAAACACTGATAAACAGTAACAAAGACATACACTGACACCACGTAACACAGACACACACTGACACCCAGTAACAAAGACATATACTGACACCAAGTCACAAAGACATACACTGATACCAAGTCACAAAGACATACACTGATACCCAGTAGCACAGACACACACTGACACCAGATAAAAAAGACATACACAAACACCAAGTAACAAAGACATACAATTCCACCAATTAACAAAGACATACACTTACACCAACTATTTTGACATACACTGACACCAAGTAACAAAGACATACACTGATACCCAGTAACACAGACACACACTTACACCAAGTAACAAAGACACACACTGACACCCAGTAACAAAGACATACAGTGACACCAAGTAACACAGACACACACTGACACCCAGTAACAAAGACATACACTGACACCAAGTCACAAAGACATACACTGATACCAAGTCACAAAGACAGACACTGATACCCAGTGACAAAGACATATACTGACACCAAGTAACAAAGACAGACAATTACACCAAGTAACAAAGACATACACTTACACCAAGTATTTTGACACACACTGACACCAAGTAACAAAGACATACACTGATACCCAGTAACACAGACACACACTTACACCAAGTAACAAAGACATACACTGACACCAAGTCACAAAGACACACAGTGACACCCAGTAACAAAGACATACACTGACACCAAGTCACAAAGACTTACACTGATACCCAGTAACTCAGGCACACACTGGGGGGGCACATTGGCGCAGTGGTTAGCACCGCAGCCTCACAGCTCCAGGGACCCGGGTTCGATCCTGGGTACTGCCTGTGCGGAGTTTGCAAGTTCTCCCTGTGTCTGCGTGGGTTTCATCCGGGTGCTCCGGTTTCCTCCCACATGCCAAAGACTTGCAGGTTGACAGGTTAATTGGCCATCATAAATTGCCCCTAGTATAGGTAGGTGGTAGGGAAAAATATAGGGACAGGTGGGGATGTGATAGGAATACGGGATTAGTGTAGGATTAGTGTAGCCTCCCCGCGAGTGGCTCTCTAGCAGAGCAAGACTACACCTTCTTGTGGCAGGGCAGGGATCCTGAAGAACCAAGACAGCATGGAGTGGGCTTCGCCATCAGAAACTCCTTGCTCAGCATGATAGAGCCTCCCTCAAATGGCTCGGAAAGCATACTGTCCATCCGACTGCTCACCACCTCTGGTCCAGTACACCTACTCAGCATCTATGCTCCAACACTCTGCTCCGCACCTGAAGCTAAAGACCAGTTCTATGAACAACTCCATAACATCATTAGCAGCATCCCCAACACCGAACACCTATTCCTGCTGGGGGACTTTAATGCCAGGGTTGGGGCCGACCATGACTCATGGCCCTCCTGCCTTGGGCGCTATGGCGTTGGAAGGATGAATGAGAACGGGCAGAGACTGCTTGAGTTGTGTACCTATCATAACCTCTGCATCACCAACTCGTTCTTTCACACTAAACCCTGTCACCAGGTTTCATGGAGGCACCCAAGATCACGTCGTTGGCACCAGCTAGACCTCATTGTCACAAGGCGAGCCGCCTTAAACAGTGTTCAAATCACACGCAGCTTCCACAGTGCGGACTGCGACACCGACCACTCCCTGGTGTGCAGCAAGGTTAGACTCAGACCAAAGAAGTTGCATCATTCCAAGCAGAAGGGCCACCCGCGCATCAACACGAGCAGAATTTCTCACCCACAGCTGTTACAAAAATTTCTAAATTCACTTGTAACAGCCCTTCAAAACACTCCCACAGGGGATGCTGAGACCAAGTGGGCCCACATCAGAGACGCCATCTATGAGTCAGCTTTGACCACCTACGGCAAAAGTGCGAAGAGAAATGCAGACTGGTTTCAATCTCATAATGAAGAGCTGGAACCTGTCATAGCCGCTAAGCGCATTGCATTTTTGAACTACAAGAAAGCCCCCAGCGATTTAACATCCGCAGCACTTAAAGCAGCCAGAAGTACTGCACAAAGAACAGCTAGGCGTAGCGCAAACGACTACTGGCAACACCTATGCAGTCATATTCAGCTGGCCTCAGACACCGGAAACATCAGAGGAATGTATGATGGCATGAAGAGAGCTCTTGGGCCAACCATCAAGAAGATCACCCCCCTCAAATCTAAATCGGGGGACATAATCACTGACCAACGCAAACAGATGGACCGCTGGGTTGAGCACTACCTAGAACTGTACTCCAGGGAGAATGCTGTCACTGAGACTGCCCTCAATGCAGCCCAGCCTCTACCAGTCATGGATGAGCTGGACATACAGCCAACCAAATCGGAACTCAGTGATGCCATTGATTCCCTAGCCAGCGGAAAAGCCCCTGGGAAGGACAGCATTACCCCTGAAATAATCAAGAGTGCCAAGCCTGCTATACTCTCAGCACTACATGAACTGCTATGCCTGTGCTGGGACGAGGGAGCAGTACCCCAGGACATGCGCGATGCCAACATCATCACCCTCTATAAAAACAAAGGTGACCGCGGTGACTGCAACAACTACCGTGGAATCTCCCTGCTCAGCATAGTGGGGAAAGTCTTTGCTCGAGTCGCTCTGAACAGGCTCCAGCCGCTGGCCGAGCGCGTCTACCCTGAGGCACAGTGTGGCTTTCGTGCAGAGAGATCGACTATTGACATGCTGTTCTCCCTTCGTCAGATACAGGAGAAATGCCGTGAACAACAGATGCCCCTCTACATTGCTTTCATTGATCTCACCAAAGCCTTTGACCTCGTCAGCAGACGTGGTCTCTTCAGACTACTAGAAAAGATTGGATGTCCACCAAAGCTACTAAGTGTCATCACCTCATTCCATGACAATATGAAAGGCACAATTCAACATGGTGGCTCCTCATCAGAGCCCTTTCCTATCCTGAGTGGTGTGAAACAGGGCTGTGTTCTCGCACCCACACTTTTTGGGATTTTCTTCTCCCTGCTGCTTTCACAAGCGTTCAAATCCTCTGAAGAAGGAATTTTCCTCCACACAAGATCAGGGGGCAGGTTGTTCAACCTTGCCCGTCTAAGAGCGAAGTCCAAAGTATGGAAAGTCCTCATCAGAGAACTCCTCTTTGCTGACGATGCTGCTTTAACATCTCACACTGAAGAATGCCTGCAGAGTCTCATCGACAGGTTTGCGTCTGCCTGCAATGAATTTGGCCTAACCATCAGCCTCAAGAAAACGAACATCATGGGGCAGGATGTCAGAAATGCTCCATCCATCAATATTGGCGACCACGCTCTGGAAGTGGTTCAAGAGTTCACCTACCTAGGCTCAACTATCACCAGTAACCTGTCTCTAGATGCAGAAATCAACAAGCGCATGGGTACGGCTTCCACTGCTATGTCCAGACTGGCCAAGAGAGTGTGGGAAATTGGCGCACTGACACGGAACACAAAAGTCCGAGTGTATCAGGCCTGTGTCCTCAGTACCTTGCTCTACGGCAGCGAGGCCTGGACAACGTATGCCAGCCAAGAGCGACGTCTCAATTCATTCCATCTTCGCTGCCTTCGGAGAATACTTGGCATCAGGTGGCAGGACTATATCTCCAACACAGAAGTCCTTGAAGCGGCCAACACCCCCAGCTTATACACACTACTGAGTCAGCGGCGCTTGAGATGGCTTGGCCATGTGAGCCGCATGGAAGATGGCATGATCCCCAAGGACACATTGTACAGCGAGCTCGCCACTGGTATCAGACCCACCGGCCGTCCATGTCTCCGTTATAAAGACGTCTGCAAACGCGACATGAAATCGTGTGACATTGATCACAAGTCGTGGGAGTCAGTTGCCAGCATTCGCCAGAGCTGGCGGGCAGCCATAAAGACAGGGCTAAATTGTGGCGAGTCAAAGAGACTTAGTAGTTGGCAGGAAAAAAGACAGAGGCGCAAGGGGAGAGCCAACTGTGCAACAGCCCCAACAAACAAATTTCTCTGCAGCACCTGTGGAAGAGCCTTTCACTCCAGAATTGGCCTTTATAGCCACTCCAGGCGCTGCTTCACAAACCACTGACCACCTCCAGGCGCGTACCATTGTCTCTCGAGATAAGGAGGCCCAAAAGAAGTATAAATGGGTGGTTCATGGTCGGCACAGACTCGGTGGGCCGAAGGGCCTGTTTTAGTGCTGTATCTCTAAACTAAACTAAATACTAACACCTAGTGTCACTGATACACACTGACACCCAGCAACACAAACAAACACACACTGACACCCAGTATCACAGAGAAACACTGATAAACAGTAACAAAGACATACACTGATACCAAGTAACACAGACACACACTGACACCCAGTAACAAAGACATACACTGACACCAAGTAACAAAGAGATACACTGATACCCAGTAACACAGACACACACTTACACCAAGTAACAAAGACATACACTGACACCAAGTCACAAAGACACACACTGACACCCAGCAACAAAGACATATACTGACACCAAGTAACAAAGACATACACTTACACCAAGTAACAAAGACAGACAATTACACCAAGTAACAAAGACACACACTTACAACAAGAATTTTGACATACACTGACACCAAGTAACACAGACATACACTGACACCCAGTAACACAGACACACACTTACACCAAGTAACAAAGACATGCACTGACACCCAGTAACAAAGACATACACTGACACCCAGTGACACAGACACACACGGACACCAAGTAACAAAGACACAGACTTACACCAAGTAACACAGACACACATTGACACCAAGTAACACAGACACACAATTGCACCAAGTAACACAGACATACACTGACACCAAGTAACAAAGACATATACTGATACCCAGTAACACAGGCACACACTGGGGGGGCGGGGGGGGGCACACTGGCGCAGTGGTTAGCACCGCAGCCTCACAGCTCCAAGGACCCGGGTTCGATTCTGGGTACTGCCAGTGCGGAGTTTGCAAGTTCTCCCTGTGTCTGCGTGGGTTTCATCCGGGTGCTCCGGTTTCCTCCCACATGCCAAAGACTTGCAGGTTGACAGATTAATTGGCCATCATAAATTGCCCCTAGTATAGGTAGGTGGTAGGGAAATATATAGGGACAGGTGGGGATGCGCTGGGAATACGGGATTAGTGTAGGATTAGTATAAATGGGTGGTTGATGGTCGGCACAGACTCGGTGGGCCGAAGGGCCTGTTAAAGTGCTGTATCTCGAAACTAAACTAAATACTGACACCTAGTGTCACAGATACACACTGACACCCAGTAACACAAACAAACACACACTGACACCCAGTAACACAGAGAAACACTGATAAACAGTAACAAAGACACACTCTGACACCCAGTAACAAAGACATACACTGATACCAAGTCACAAAGACATACACTGATACCCAGTAGCACAAACACACACTGACACCAATTAAAAAAGACATGCAGAAACACCAAGTAACAAAGACATACAATTACACCAAGTAACAAAGACATACACTGACACCAAGTATTTTGAATAACACTGACACCAAGTGACAAAGACAAACACTGATACCCAGAAACACAGACACACTTACACCAAGTAACAAAGACATACACTGACACCAAGTCACAAAGACACACACTGACACCCAGCAACAAAGACAAACACTGACACCAAGTAACACAGACATACACTGACACCCAGCAACACAGACACACACTTACACCAAGTAACAAAGACATACACTGACGCCCAGTAACAAAGACATACACTGACACCCAGTAACGCAGACACACACGGACACAAAGTAACAAAGAAACAGACTTACACCAAGAAACACAGACATACACTGACACCCAGCAGCACAGACACACACTTGCACCAAGTAACAAAGACATACACTGACGCCCAGTAACAAAAACATACACTGACACCCAGTAACACAGACACACACGGACACAAAGTAACAAAGAAACAGACTTACACCAAGTAACACAGGCACACACTGACACCAAGAAACAAAGACATACACTGATACCCAGTAACACAGACACACACTTACACCAAGTATTTTGACATACACTGACACCAAGTAACAAAGACATACACTGACACCAAGTCACAAAGACACACACTGACACCCAGTAACAAAGACATACACTGACACCAAGTCACAAAGACATACACTGATACCCAGTAAAACAGACACACTTACACAAAGTAATACAGACATACACTGACACCCAGTAACACAGACACACACTTACACCAAGTAACAAAGACATACACTGACACCCAGTAACAAAGACATACACTGACACCCAGTAACACAGACACACACGGACACCAAGTAAAAAAGACACAGACTTACACCCAGTAACACAGACACACATTGACACCAAGTAACACAGACACACATTTACACCAAGTAACACAGACATACACTGACACCAAGTAACAAAGACATACACTGACACCAAGTAACAAAGACATACACTGATACCAAGTCACAAAGACATACACTGATACCCAGTAGCACAGACACACACTGACACCAAGTAAAAAAGACATACACAAACACCAAGTAACAAAGACATACTATTACACCAAGTAACAAAGACATACACTTTCAACAAGTATTTTGACATACACTGACACCAAGTAACAAAGACAAACACTGATACCCAGTAACACAGACACACACTTACACCAAGTAACAAAGACATACACTGACACCAAGTCACAAAGACACACACTGACACCCAGCAACAAAGACATACACTGACACCAAGTAACACAGACCTACACTGACACCCAGCAACACAGACATACACTTACACCAAGAAACAAAGACATACACTGACACCCAGAAACACAGACACACACGGACACAAAGTAACAAAGAAACAGACTTACACCAAGTAACACAGACACACACTGACACCCAGTAACACAGACACACACTTGCACCCAGCAACAAAGACACACACTTACACCAAGTAACAAAGACATACACTGACGCCCAGTAACAAAGACATACACTGACACCCAGTAACACAGACACACACGGACACAAAGTAACCAAGAAACAGACTTACACCAAGTCACAAAGACATACACTGATAACCAGTAACACAGACACACACTTACACCAAGTAACAAAGACATACACTGACACCCGGTAACAAAGACATACACTGACACCAAGTCACAAAGAAATACACTGAAACCCAGTAAAACAGACACACTTACACAAAGTAATACAGACATACACTGACACCCAGTAACACAGACACACACTTACACCAAGTAACAAAGACATACACTGACACCCAGTAACAAAGACATACACTGACACCCAGTAACACAGACACACACGGACACCAAGTAACAAAGACACAGACTTACACCCAGTAACACAGACACACATTGACACCAAGTAACACAGACACACATTTACACCAAGTAACACAGACATACACTGACACCAAGTAACAAAGACATACACTGACACCAAGTAACAAAGACATACACTGATACCAAGTCACAAAGACATACACTGATACCCAGTAGCACAGACACACACTGACACCAAGTAAAAAAGACATACACAAACACCAAGTAACAAAGACATACAATTACACCAAGTAACAAAGACATACACTTTCAACAAGTATTTTGACATACACTGACACCAAGTAACAAAGACAAACACTGATACCCAGTAACACAGACACACACTTACACCAAGTAACAAAGACATACACTGACACCAAGTCACAAAGACACACACTGACACCCAGCAACAAAGACATACACTGACACCAAGTAACACAGACCTACACTGACACCCAGCAACACAGACACACACTTACACCAAGAAACAAAGACATACACTGACGCCCAGTAACAAAGACATACACTGACACCCAGAAACACAGACACACACGGACACAAAGTAACAAAGAAACAGACTTACACCAAGTAACACAGACACTCACTGACACCCAGTAACACAGACACACACTTACACCCAGCAACAAAGACACACACTTACACCAAGTAACGAAGACATACACTGACGCCCAGTAACAAAGACATACACTGACACCCAGTAACACAGACACACACGGACACAAAGTAACCAAGAAACAGACTTACACCAAGTCACAAAGACATACACTGATACCCAGTAACACAGACACACACTTACACCAAGTAACAAAGACATACACTGACGCCCAGTAACAAAGACATACACTGACGCCCAGTAACAAAGACATACACTGACACCCAGCAACACAGACACACACTTACACCAAGTAACAAAGACATACACTGACGCCCAGTAACAAAGACATACGCTGACACCCAGTAACACAGACACACACGGACACAAAGTAACAAAGAAACAGACTTACACCAAGTAACACAGACACACACTGACACCCAGTAACACAGACACACACTTACACCAAGTAACACAGACATACACTGACACCAAGTCACAAAGACATACACTGATACCCAGTAGCACAGACACACACTGACACCAAGTAACAAAGACATACACTGACACCCAGTAACACAGACCACACTCTGGGAGGGCACATTGGCGCAGCGGTTAGCACTGCAGCCTCACAGCTCCAGGGACACGGGTTCGATTCTGGGTACTGCCTGTGCGGAGTTTGCAAGTTCTCCCTGTGTCTGCGTGGGTTTCCTCCGGGTGCTCCGGTTTCCTCCCACATGCCAAAGACTTGTAGGTTGATAGGTTAATTGGCCATCATAAATTGACCCTAGTATAGGTAGGTGGTAGGGAAATATATAGGGACAGGTGGGGATGTGATAGGAATACGGGATTAGTGTAGGATTAGTATAAATGGGTGGTTGATGGTCGGCACAGACTCGGTGGGCCGAAGGGCCTCTTGAAGTGCTGTCTCTCTAAACTAAACTAAATACTGACACCTAGTGTCACAGATACACACTGACACCCAGTAACACAAACAAACACACACTGACACCCAGGAACACAGAGAAACACTGATAAACAGTAACAAAGACATACAGTGACACCAAGTAACACAGACACACACTGACACCCAGTAACAAAGACATACACTGACACCAAGTCACAAAGACATACACTGATACCAAGTAACAAAGACATACACTGATACCCAGTGACAAAGACATATACTGACACCAAGTAACAAAGACATACATTTACACCAAGTAACAAAGACAGACAATTACACCAAGTAACAAAGACATACACTTACACCAAGTATTTTGACATGCACTGACACCAAGTAGCAAAGACATACACTGATACCCAGTGACACAGACACACGCTTACACCAAGTAACAAAGACATACACTGACACCAAGTCACAAAGACACACACTGACACCCAGTAACAAAGACACACATTGACACCATGTCACAAAGACATACACTGATACCCAGTAAAACAGACACACTTACACCAAGTAACACAGACATGCACTGACACCCAGTAACACAGACACACACTTACAACAAGTAACAAAGACATACACTGACACCCAGTAACAAAGACATACACTGACACCCAGTAACACAGACACACACGGACACCAAGTAGCAAAGACACATACTTACACTAAGTAACACAGACACACATTGACACCCAATAACACAGACACACAATTACACCAAGTAACACAGACATACACTGACACCAAGTAACACAGACATACAGTGACACCCAGTAACACAGACACACACGGAAACAAAGTAACAAAGAAACAGACTTACACCAAGTAACACAGACACACAGTGACACCAAGTAACAAAGACATACACTGATACCCAGTAACACAGACACACACTTACACCAAGTATTTTGACATACACTGACACCAAGTAACAAAGACATACACTGATACCCAGTTACACAGACACACACTTACACCAAGTAACAAAGACATACACTGACGCCCAGTAACAAAGACATACACTGACACCCAGTAACACAGACACACACGGACACAAAGTAACAAAGAAACAGACTTACACCAAGTAACACAGTCATACACTGACACCCAGCAACACAGACACACACTTACACCAAGTAACAAAGACATACACTGACTCCCAGTAACAAAGACATGCACTGACACCCAGTAACACAGACACACACGGACACAAAGTAACAAAGAAACAGACTTACACCAAGTAACACAGACGCACACTGACACCAAGTAACAAAGACATACACTGATACCCAGTAACACAGACACACACTTACACCAAGTAACAAAGACATACACTGACACCAAGTCACAAAGACACACACTGACACCAAGTAACAAAGACATACACTGACACCCAGTAACACATCCCACACTCTGGGAGGGCACATTGGCGCAGCGGTTAGCACTGCAGCCTCACAGCTCCAGGGACACGGGTTCGATTCTGGGTACTGCCTGTGCGGAGTTTGCAAGTTCTCCCTGTGTCTGCTTGGGTTTCCTCCGGGTGCTCCGGTTTCCTCCCACATGCCAAAGACTTGTAGGTTGATAGGTTAATTGGCCATCATAAATTGCCCCTAGTATAGGTACGTGGTAGGGAAATATATAGGGACAGGTGGGGATGTGATAGGAATACGGGATTAGTGTAGGATTAGTATAAATGGGTGGTTGATGGTCGGCACAGACTCGGTGGGCCGAAGGGCCTGTTGAAGTGCTGTCTCTCTAAACTAAACTAAATACTGACACCTAGTGTCACAGATACACACTGACACCCAGTAACACAAACAAACACACACTGACACCCAGTAACACAGAGAAACACTGATAAACAGTAACAAAGACATACAGTGACACCAAGTAACACAGACACACACTGACACCCAGTAACAAAGACATACACTGACACCAAGTCACAAAGACATACACTGATACCAAGTAACAAAGACATACACTGATACCCAGTGACAAAGACATATACTGACACCAAGTAACAAAGACATACATTTACACCAAGTAACAAAGACAGACAATTACACCAAGTAACAAAGACATACACTTACACCAAGTATTTTGACATGCACTGACACCAAGTAGCAAAGACATACACTGATACCCAGTAACACAGACACACGCTTACACCAAGTAACAAAGACATACACTGACACCAAGTCACAAAGACACACACTGACACCCAGTAACAAAGACACACATTGACACCATGTCACAAAGACATACACTGATACCCAGTAAAACAGACACACTTACACCAAGTAACACAGACATGCACTGACACCCAGTAACACAGACACACACTTACAACAAGTAACAAAGACATACACTGACACCCAGTAACAAAGACATACACTGACACCCAGTAACACAGACACACACGGACACCAAGTAACAAAGACACATACTTACACTAAGTAACACAGACACACATTGACACCCAATAACACAGACACACAATTACACCAAGTAACACAGACATACACTGACACCAAGTAACACAGACATACAGTGACACCCAGTAACACAGACACACACGGAAACAAAGTAACAAAGAAACAGACTTACACCAAGTAACACAGACAGACAGTGACACCAAGTAACAAAGACATACACTGATACCCAGTAACACAGACACACACTTACACCAAGTATTTTGACATACACTGACACCAAGTAACAAATACATACACTGATACCCAGTAACACAGACACACACTTACACCAAGTAACACAGACATACACTGACACCAAGTCACAAAGACATACACTGATACCCAGTACCACAGACACACACTGACACCAAGTAACAAAGACATACACTGACACCCAGTAACACAGACCACACTCTGGGAGGGCACATTGGCGCAGCGGTTAGCACTGCAGCCTCACAGCTCCAGGGACACGGGTTCGATTCTGGGTACTGCCTGTGCGGAGTTTGCAAGTTCTCCCTGTGTCTGCGTGGGTTTCCTCCGGGTGCTCCGGTTTCCTCCCACATGCCAAAGACTTGTAGGTTGATAGGTTAATTGGCCATCATAAATTGCCCCTAGTATAGGTAGGTGGTAGGGAAATATATAGGGACAGGTGGGGATGTGATAGGAATACGGGATTAGTGTAGGATTAGTATAAATGGGTGGTTGATGGTCGGCACAGACTCGGTGGGCCGAAGGGCCTCTTGATGTGCTGTCTCTCTAAACTAAACTAAATACTGACACCTAGTGTCACAGATACACACTGACACCCAGTAACACAAACAAACACACACTGACACCCAGTAACACAGAGAAACACTGATAAACAGTAACAAAGACATACAGTGACACCAAGTAACACAGACACACACTGACACCCAGTAACAAAGACATACACTGACACCAAGTCACAAAGACATACACTGATACCAAGTAACAAAGACATACACTGATACCCAGTGACAAAGACATATACTGACACCAAGTAACAAAGACATACATTTACACCAAGTAACAAAGACAGACAATTACACCAAGTAACAAAGACATACACTTACACCAAGTATTTTGACATGCACTGACACCAAGTAGCAAAGACATACACTGATACCCAGTGACACAGACACACGCTTACACCAAGTAACAAAGACATACACTGACACCAAGTCACAAAGACACACACTGACACCCAGTAACAAAGACACACATTGACACCATGTCACAAAGACATACACTGATACCCAGTAAAACAGACATACTTACACCAAGTAACACAGACATGCACTGACACCCAGTAACACAGACACACACTTACAACAAGTAACAAAGACATACACTGACACCCAGTAACAAAGACATACACTGACACCCAGTAACACAGACACACACGGACACCAAGTAACAAAGACACATACTTACACTAAGTAACACAGACACACATTGACACCCAATAACACAGACACACAATTACACCAAGTAACACAGACATACACTGACACCAAGTAACACAGACATACAGTGACACCCAGTAACACAGACACACACGGAAACAAAGTAACAAAGAAACAGACTTACACCAAGTAACACAGACACACAGTGACACCAAGTAACAAAGACATACACTGATACCCAGTAACACAGACACACACTTACACCAAGTATTTTGACATACACTGACACCAAGTAACAAAGACATACACTGATACCCAGTTACACAGACACACACTTACACCAAGTAACAAAGACATACACTGACGCCCAGTAACAAAGACATACACTGACACCCAGTAACACAGACACACACGGACACAAAGTAACAAAGAAACAGACTTACACCAAGTAACACAGTCATACACTGACACCCAGCAACACAGACACACACTTACACCAAGTAACAAAGACATACACTGACTCCCAGTAACAAAGACATGCACTGACACCCAGTAACACAGACACACACGGACACAAAGTAACAAAGAAACAGACTTACACCAAGTAACACAGACGCACACTGACACCAAGTAACAAAGACATACACTGATACCCAGTAACACAGACACACACTTACACCAAGTAACAAAGACATACACTGACACCAAGTCACAAAGACACACACTGACACCAAGTAACAAAGACATACACTGACACCCAGTAACACAGACCACACTCTGGGAGGGCACATTGGCGCAGCGGTTAGCACTGCAGCCTCACAGCTCCAGGGACACGGGTTCGATTCTGGGTACTGCCTGTGCGGAGTTTGCAAGTTCTCCCTGTGTCTGCTTGAGTTTCCTCCGGGTGCTCCGGTTTCCTCCCACATGCCAAAGACTTGTAGGTTGATAGGTTAATTGGCCATCATAAATTGCCCCTAGTATAGGTAGGTGGTAGGGAAATATATAGGGACAGGTGGGGATGTGATAGGAATACGGGATTAGTGTAGGATTAGTATAAATGGGTGGTTGATGGTCGGCACAGACTCGGTGGGCCGAAGGGCCTGTTGAAGTGCTGTCTCTCTAAACTAAACTAAATACTGACACCTAGTGTCACAGATACACACTGACACCCAGTAACACAAACAAACACACACTGACACCCAGTAACACAGAGAAACACTGATAAACAGTAACAAAGACATACAGTGACACCAAGTAACACAGACACACACTGACACCCAGTAACAAAGACATACACTGACACCAAGTCACAAAGACATACACTGATACCAAGTAACAAAGACATACACTGATACCCAGTGACAAAGACATATACTGACACCAAGTAACAAAGACATACATTTACACCAAGTAACAAAGACAGACAATTACACCAAGTAACAAAGACATACACTTACACCAAGTATTTTGACATGCACTGACACCAAGTAGCAAAGACATACACTGATACCCAGTAACACAGACACACGCTTACACCAAGTAACAAAGACATACACTGACACCAAGTCACAAAGACACACACTGACACCCAGTAACAAAGACACACATTGACACCATGTCACAAAGACATACACTGATACCCAGTAAAACAGACACACTTACACCAAGTAACACAGACATGCACTGACACCCAGTAACACAGACACACACTTACAACAAGTAACAAAGACATACACTGACACCCAGTAACAAAGACATACACTGACACCCAGTAACACAGACACACACGGACACCAAGTAACAAAGACACATACTTACACTAAGTAACACAGACACACATTGACACCCAATAACACAGACACACAATTACACCAAGTAACACAGACATACACTGACACCAAGTAACACAGACATACAGTGACACCCAGTAACACAGACACACACGGAAACAAAGTAACAAAGAAACAGACTTACACCAAGTAACACAGACAGACAGTGACACCAAGTAACAAAGACATACACTGATACCCAGTAACACAGACACACACTTACACCAAGTATTTTGACATACACTGACACCAAGTAACAAATACATACACTGATACCCAGTAACACAGACACACACTTACACCAAGTAACAAAGACATACACTGACGCCCAGTAACAAAGACATACACTGACACCCAGTAACACAGACACACACGGACACAAAGTAACAAAGAAACAGACTTACACCAAGTAACACAGTCATACACTGACACCCAGCAACACAGACACACACTTACACCAAGTATTTTGACATACACTGACACCAAGTAACAAAGACATACACTGATACCCAGTAACACAGACACACACTTACACCAAGTAACAAAGACATACACTGACGCCCAGTAACAAAGACATACACTGACACCCAGTAACACAGACACACACGGACACAAAGTAACAAAGAAACAGACTTACACCAAGTAACAAAGACATACACTGACACCAAGTCACAAAGACACACAGTGACACCCAGTAACAAAGACATACACTGACACCAAGTCACAAAGACATACACTGATACATAGTAACTCAGGCACACACTGGGGGGGGCACATTGACGCAGTGGTTAGCACCGCAGCCTCACAGCTCCAGGGACCCGGGTTCGATCCTGGGTACTGCCTGTGCGGAGTTTGCAAGTTTTCCCTGTGTCTGCGTTGGTTTCCTCCGGGTGCTCCGGTTTCCTCCCACATGCCAAAGACTTGCAGGTTGATAGGTTGATTGGCCATCATAAATTGCCCCTATATAGGTAGGTGGTAGGGAAATATATAGGGACAGGTGGGGATGTGATAAGAATACGGGATTAGTGTAGGATTAGTATAAATGGGTGGTTGATGGCCGGCACAGACACGGTGGGCCGAAGGGCCTGCTGAAGGGCTGTTTCTATGAACTAAACTAAATACTGACACCTAGTGTCACAGATACACACTGACACCCAGTAACACAAACAAACACACACTGACACCCAGTAACACAGAGAAACACTGATAAACAGTAACAAAGACATACAGTGACACCAAGTAACACAGACACACACTGACACCCAGTAACAAAGACATACACTGACACCAAGTCACAAAGACATACACTGATACCAAGTCACAAAGACATACACTGATACCCAGTGACAAAGACATATACTGAAACCAAGTAACAAAGACATACACTTACACCAAGTAACAAAGACAGACAATTACACCAAGTAACAAAGACATACACTTATACCAAGTATTTTGACATACACTGACACCAAGTAACAAAGACATACACTGATACCCAGTAACACAGACACACACTTACACCAAGTAACAAAGACATACACTGACACCAAGTCACAAAGACACACACTGACACCCAGTAATAAAGACATCCACTCACACCAAGTCACAAAGACATACACTGATACCCAGTAAAACAAACACACTTACACCAAGTAACACAGACACACACTGACACCCAGTAACAAAGACATACACTGACACCAAGTAACAAAGAAATACACTGATACCCAGTAACACAGACACACACTTACACCAAGTAACAAAGACATACACTGACACCAAGTCACAAAGACACACACTGACACCCAGCAACAAAGACATATACTGACACCAAGTAACAAAGACATACACTTACACCAAGTAACAAAGACAGACAATTACACCAAGTAACAAAGACACACACTTACACCAAGGATTTTGACATACACTGACACCAAGTAACAAAGACATACACTGACACCAAGTCACAAAGACATGCACTGATACCAAGTAAAACAGACACACTTACACCAAGTAACACAGACATACACTGACAACCAGTAACACAGACACACACTTACACCAAGTAACAAAGACATACACTGACACCCAGTCACAAAGACATACACTGACACCCAGTAACACAGACACACACGGACACCAAGTAACAAAGACACAGACTTACACCAAGTAACACAGACACACATTGGCACCAAGTAACACAGACACACAATTATACCAAGTAACACAGACATACACTGACACCAAGTAACACAGACATACACTGATACCCAGTAACACAGGCACACACTGGTGGGGGGGGGGGGCACATTGGCGCAGTGGTTAGCACCGCAGCCTCACAGCTCCAGGGACCCGGGTTCGATTCTGGGTACTGCCAGTGCGGAGTTTGCAAGTTCTCCCTGTGTCTGCGTGGGTTTCATCCGGGTGCTCCGGTTTCCTCCCACATGCCAAAGACTTGCAGGTTGACAGGTTAATTGGCCATCATAAATTGCCCCTAGTATAGGTAGGTGGTAGGGAAAAATATAGGGACAGGTGGGGATGTGATAGGAATACGGGATTAGTGTAGGATTAGTGTAGCCTCCCCGCGAGTGGCTCTCTAGCAGAGCAAGACTACACCTTCTTCTGGCAGGGCAGGGATCCTGAAGAACCAAGACAGCATGGAGTGGGCTTCGCCATCAGAAACTCCTTGCTCAGCATGATAGAGCCTCCCTCAAATGGCTCGGAACGCATACTGTCCATCCGACTGCTCACCACCTCTGGTCCGGTACACCTACTCAGCATCTATGCTCCAACACTCTGCTCCGCACCTGAAGCTAAAGACCAGTTCTATGAACAACTCCATAACATCATTAGCAGCATCCCCAACACCGAACACCTATTCCTGCTGGGGGACTTTAATGCCAGGGTTGGGGCCGACCATGACTCATGGCCCTCCTGCCTTGGGCGCTATGGCGTTGGAAGGATGAATGAGAACGGGCAGAGACTGCTTGAGTTGTGCACCTATCATAACCTCTGCATCACCAACTCGTTCTTTCACACTAAACCCTGTCACCAGGTTTCATGGAGGCACCCAAGATCACGTCGTTGGCACCAGCTAGACCTCATTGTCACAAGGCGAGCCGCCTTAAACAGTGTTCAAATCACACGCAGCTTCCACAGTGCGGACTGCGACACCGACCACTCCCTGGTGTGCAGCAAGGTTAGACTCAGACCAAAGAAGTTGCATCATTCCAAGCAGAAGGGCCACCCGCGCATCAACACGAGCAGAATTTCTCACCCACAGCTGTTACAAAAATTTCTAAATTCACTTGTAACAGCCCTTCAAAACACTCCCACAGGGGAAGCTGAGACCAAGTGGGCCCACATCAGAGACGCCATCTATGAGTCAGCTTTGACCACCTACGGCAAAAGTGCGAAGAGAAATGCAGACTGGTTTCAATCTCATAATGAAGAGCTGGAACCTGTCATAGCCGCTAAGCGCATTGCACTTTTGAACTACAAGAAAGCCCCCAGCGATTTAACATCCGCAGCACTTAAAGCAGCCAGAAGTACTGCACAAAGAACAGCTAGGCGTAGCGCAAACGACTACTGGCAACACCTATGCAGTCATATTCAGCTGGCCTCAGACACCGGAAACATCAGAGGAATGTATGATGGCATGAAGAGAGCTCTTGGGCCAACCATCAAGAAGATCACCCCCCTCAAATCTAAATCGGGGGACATAATCACTGACCAACGCAAACAGATGGACCGCTGGGTTGAGCACTACCTAGAACTGTACTCCAGGGAGAATGCTGTCACTGAGACTGCCCTCAATGCAGCCCAGCCTCTACCAGTCATGGATGAGCTGGACATACAGCCAACCAAATCGGAACTCAGTGATGCCATTGATTCCCTAGCCAGCGGAAAAGCCCCTGGGAAGGACAGCATTACCCCTGAAATAATCAAGAGTGCCAAGCCTGCTATACTCTCAGCACTACATGAACTGCTATGCCTGTGCTGGGACGAGGGAGCAGTACCCCAGGACATGCGCGATGCCAACATCATCACCCTCTATAAAAACAAAGGTGACCGCGGTGACTGAAACAACTACCGTGGAATCTCCCTGCTCAGCATAGTGGGGAAAGTCTTTGCTCGAGTCGCTCTGAACAGGCTCCAGAAGCTGGCCGAGCGCGTCTACCCTGAGGCACAGTGTGGCTTTCGTGCAGAGAGATCGACTATTGACATGCTGTTCTCCCTTCGTCAGATACAGGAGAAATGCCGTGAACAACAGATTACCCTCTACATTGCTTTCATTGATCTCACCAAAGCCTTTGACCTCGTCAGCAGACGTGGTCTCTTCAGACTACTAGAAAAGATCGGATGTCCACCAAAGCTACTAAGTATCATCACCTCATTCCATGACAATATGAAAGGCACAATTCAACATGGTGGCTCCTCATCAGAGCCCTTTCCTATCCTGAGTGGTGTGAAACAGGGCTGTGTTCTCGCACCCACACTTTTTGGGATTTTCTTCTCCCTGCTGCTTTCACATGCGTTCAAATCCTCTGAAGAAGGAATTTTCCTCCACACAAGATCAGGGGGCAGGTTGTTCAACCTTGCCCGTCTAAGAGCGAAGTCCAAAGTACGGAAAGTCCTCATCAGAGAACTCCTCTTTGCTGACGATGCTGCTTTAACATCTCACACTGAAGAATGCCTGCAGAGTCTCATCGACAGGTTTGCGTCTGCCTGCAATGAATTTGGCCTAACCATCAGCCTCAAGAAAACGAACCTCATGGGGCAGGATGTCAGAAATGCTCCATCCATCAATATTGGCGACCACGCTCTGGAAGTGGTTCAAGAGTTCACCTACCTAGGCTCAACTATCACCAGTAACCTGTCTCTAGATGCAGAAATCAACAAGCGCATGGGTAAGGCTTCCACTGCTATGTCCAGACTGGCCAAGAGAGTGTGGGAAAATGGCGCACTGACACGGAACACAAAAGTCCGAGTGTATCAGGCCTGTGTCCTCAGTACCTTGCTCTACGGCAGCGAGGCCTGGACAACGTATGCCAGCCAAGAGCGACGTCTCAATTCATTCCATCTTCGCTGCCTTCGGAGAATACTTGGCATCAGGTGGCAGGACTATATCTCCAACACAGAAGTCCTTGAAGCGGCCAACACCCCCAGCTTATACACACTACTGAGTCAGCGGCGCTTGAGATGGCTTGGCCATGTGAGCCGCATGGAAGATGGCAGGATCCCCAAAGACACATTGTACAGCGAGCTCGCCACTGGTATCAGACCCACCGGCCGTCCATGTCTCCGTTATAAAGACGTCTGCAAACGCGACATGAAATCGTGTGACATTGATCACAAGTCGTGGGAGTCAGTTGCCAGCATTCGCCAGAGCTGGCGGGCAGCCATAAAGACAGGGCTAAATTGTGGCGAGTCGAAGAGACTTAGTAGTTGGCAGGAAAAAAGACAGAGGCGCAAGGGGAGAGCCAACTGTGCAACAGCCCCAACAAACAAATTTCTCTGCAGCACCTGTGGAAGAGCCTGTCACTCCAGAATTGGCCTTTATAGCCACTCCAGGCGCTGCTTCACAAACCACTGACCACCTCCAGGCGCGTACCATTGTCTCTCGAGATAAGGAGGCCCAAAAGAAGTATAAATGGGTGGTTCATGGTCGGCACAGACTCGGTGGGCCGAAGGGCCTGTTTTAGTGCTGTATCTCTAAACTAAACTAAATACTAACACCTAGTGTCACTGATACACACTGACACCCAGCAACACAAACAAACACACACTGACACCCAGTATCACAGAGAAACACTGATAAACAGTAACAAAGACATACACTGATACCAAGTAACACAGACACACACTGACACCCAGTAACAAAGACATACACTGACACCAAGTAACAAAGACATACACTGATACCCAGTAACACAGACACACACTTACACCAAGTAACAAAGACAAACACTGACACCAAGTCACAAAGACACACACTGACACCCAGCAACAAAGACATATACTGACACCAAGTAACAAAGACATATACTTACACCAAGTAACAAAGACAGACAATTACACCAAGTAACAAAGACACACACTTACAACAAGAATTTTGACATACACTGACACCAAGTAACAAAGACATACACTGACACCAAGTCACAAAGACACACACTGACACCCAGTAACAAAGACATACACAGACACCAAGTCACAAAGACATGCACTGATACCCAGTAAAACAGACACACTTACACCAAGTAACACAGACATACACTGACACCCAGTAACACAGACACACACTTACACCAAGTAACAAAGATATACACTGACACCCAGTAACAAAGACATACACTGACAGCCAGTGACACAGACACACACGGACACCAAGTAACAAAGACACAGACTTACACCAAGTAACACAGACACACATTGACACCAAGTAACACAGACACACAATTACACCAAGTAACACAGACAGACACTGACACCAAGTAACAAAGACATATACTGATACCCAGTAACACAGGCACACACTGGGGGGGGGGGGCACACTGGCGCAGTGGTTAGCACCGCAGCCTCACAGCTCCAGGGACCCGGGTTCGATTCTGGGTATTGCCAGTGCGGAGTTTGCAAGTTCTCCCTGTGTCTGCGTGGGTTTCATCCGGGTGCTCCGGTTTCCTCCCACATGCCAAAGACTTGTAGGTTGATAGGTTAATTGGCCATCATAAATTGCCCCTAGTATAGGTAGGTGGTAGGGAAATATATAGGGACAGGTGGGGATGTGATAGGAATACGGGATTAGTGTAGGATTAGTATAAATGGGTGGTTGATGGTCGGCACAGACTCGGTGGGCCGAAGGGCCTGTTGAAGTGCTGTCTCTCTAAACTAAACTAAATACTGACACCTAGTGTCACAGATACACACTGACACCCAGTAACACAAACAAACACACACTGACACCCAGTAACACAGAGAAACACTGATAAACAGTAACAAAGACATACACTGACACCAAGTCACAAAGACATACACTGATACCAAGTAACAAAGACATACACTGATACCCAGTGACAAAGACATATACTGACACCAAGTAACAAAGACATACATTTACACCAAGTAACAAAGACAGACAATTACACCAAGTAACAAAGACATACACTTACACCAAGTATTTTGACATGCACTGACACCAAGTAGCAAAGACATACACTGATACCCAGTAACACAGACACACGCTTACACCAAGTAACAAAGACATACACTGACACCAAGTCACAAAGACACACACTGACACCCAGTAACAAAGACACACATTGACACCATGTCACAAAGACATACACTGATACCCAGTAAAACAGACACACTTACACCAAGTAACACAGACATGCACTGACACCCAGTAACACAGACACACACTTACAACAAGTAACAAAGACATACACTGACACCCAGTAACAAAGACATACACTGACACCCAGTAACAGAGACACACACGGACACCAAGTAACAAAGACACATACTTACACTAAGTAACACAGACACACATTGACACCCAATAACACAGACACACAATTACACCAAGTAACACAGACATACACTGACACCAAGTAACACAGACATACAGTGACACCCAGTAACACAGACACACACGGAAACAAAGTAACAAAGAAACAGACTTACACCAAGTAACACAGACAGACAGTGACACCAAGTAACAAAGACATACACTGATACCCAGTAACACAGACACACACTTACACCAAGTATTTTGACATACACTGACACCAAGTAACAAATACATACACTGATACCCAGTAACACAGACACACACTTACACCAAGTAACACAGACATACACTGACACCAAGTCACAAAGACATACACTGATACCCAGTACCACAGACACACACTGACACCAAGTAACAAAGACATACACTGACACCCAGTAACACAGACCACACTCTGGGAGGGCACATTGGCGCAGCGGTTAGCACTGCAGCCTCACAGCTCCAGGGACACGGGTTCGATTCTGGGTACTGCCTGTGCGGAGTTTGCAAGTTCTCCCTGTGTCTGCGTGGGTTTCCTCCGGGTGCTCCGGTTTCCTCCCACATGCCAAAGACTTGTAGGTTGATAGGTTAATTGGCCATCATAAATTGCCCCTAGTATAGGTAGGTGGTAGGGAAATATATAGGGACAGGTGGGGATGTGATAGGAATACGGGATTAGTGTAGGATTAGTATAAATGGGTGGTTGATGGTCGGCACAGACTCGGTGGGCCGAAGGGCCTCTTGATGTGCTGTCTCTCTAAACTAAACTAAATACTGACACCTAGTGTCACAGATACACACTGACACCCAGTAACACAAACAAACACACACTGACACCCAGTAACACAGAGAAACACTGATAAACAGTAACAAAGACATACACTGACACCAAGTAACACAGACACACACTGACACCCAGTAACAAAGACATACACTGACACCAAGTCACAAAGACATACACTGATACCAAGTAACAAAGACATACACTGATACCCAGTGACAAAGACATATACTGACACCAAGTAACAAAGACATACATTTACACCAAGTAACAAAGACAGACAATTACACCAAGTAACAAAGACATACACTTACACCAAGTATTTTGACATGCACTGACACCAAGTAGCAAAGACATACACTGATACCCAGTGACACAGACACACGCTTACACCAAGTAACAAAGACATACACTGACACCAAGTCACAAAGACACACACTGACACCCAGTAACAAAGACACACATTGACACCATGTCACAAAGACATACACTGATACCCAGTAAAACAGACACACTTACACCAAGTAACACAGACATGCACTGACACCCAGTAACACAGACACACACTTACAACAAGTAACAAAGACATACACTGACACCCAGTAACAAAGACATACACTGACACCCAGTAACACAGACACACACGGACACCAAGTAACAAAGACACATACTTACACTAAGTAACACAGACACACATTGACACCCAATAACACAGACACACAATTACACCAAGTAACACAGACATACACTGACACCAAGTAACACAGACATACAGTGACACCCAGTAACACAGACACACACGGAAACAAAGTAACAAAGAAACAGACTTACACCAAGTAACACAGACACACAGTGACACCAAGTAACAAAGACATACACTGATACCCAGTAACACAGACACACACTTACACCAAGTATTTTGACATACACTGACACCAAGTAACAAAGACATACACTGATACCCAGTTACACAGACACACACTTACACCAAGTAACAAAGACATACACTGACGCCCAGTAACAAAGACATACACTGACACCCAGTAACACAGACACACACGGACACAAAGTAACAAAGAAACAGACTTACACCAAGTAACACAGTCATACACTGACACCCAGCAACACAGACACACACTTACACCAAGTAACAAAGACATACACTGACTCCCAGTAACAAAGACATGCACTGACACCCAGTAACACAGACACACACGGACACAAAGTAACAAAGAAACAGACTTACACCAAGTAACACAGACGCACACTGACACCAAGTAACAAAGACATACACTGATACCCAGTAACACAGACACACACTTACACCAAGTAACAAAGACATACACTGACACCAAGTCACAAAGACACACACTGACACCAAGTAACAAAGACATACACTGACACCCAGTAACACAGACCACACTCTGGGAGGGCACATTGGCGCAGCGGTTAGCACTGCAGCCTCACAGCTCCAGGGACACGGGTTCGATTCTGGGTACTGCCTGTGCGGAGTTTGCAAGTTCTCCCTGTGTCTGCTTGGGTTTCCTCCGGGTGCTCCGGTTTCCTCCCACATGCCAAAGACTTGTAGGTTGATAGGTTAATTGGCCATCATAAATTGCCCCTAGTATAGGTAGGTGGTAGGGAAATATATAGGGACAGGTGGGGATGTGATAGGAATACGGGATTAGTGTAGGATTAGTATAAATGGGTGGTTGATGGTCGGCACAGACTCGGTGGGCCGAAGGGCCTGTTGAAGTGCTGTCTCTCTAAACTAAACTAAATACTGACACCTAGTGTCACAGATACACACTGACACCCAGTAACACAAACAAACACACACTGACACCCAGTAACACAGAGAAACACTGATAAACAGTAACAAAGACATACAGTGACACCAAGTAACACAGACACACACTGACACCCAGTAACAAAGACATACACTGACACCAAGTCACAAAGACATACACTGATACCAAGTAACAAAGACATACACTGATACCCAGTGACAAAGACATATACTGACACCAAGTAACAAAGACATACATTTACACCAAGTAACAAAGACAGACAATTACACCAAGTAACAAAGACATACACTTACACCAAGTATTTTGACATGCACTGACACCAAGTAGCAAAGACATACACTGATACCCAGTAACACAGACACACGCTTACACCAAGTAACAAAGACATACACTGACACCAAGTCACAAAGACACACACTGACACCCAGTAACAAAGACACACATTGACACTATGTCACAAAGACATACACTGATACCCAGTAAAACAGACACACTTACACCAAGTAACACAGACATGCACTGACACCCAGTAACACAGACACACACTTACAACAAGTAACAAAGACATACACTGACACCCAGTAACAAAGACATACACTGACACCCAGTAACACAGACACACACGGACACCAAGTAACAAAGACACATACTTACACTAAGTAACACAGACACACATTGACACCCAATAACACAGACACACAATTACACCAAGTAACACAGACATACACTGACACCAAGTAACACAGACATACAGTGACACCCAGTAACACAGACACACACGGAAACAAAGTAACAAAGAAACAGACTTACTCCAAGTAACACAGACAGACAGTGACACCAAGTAACAAAGACATACACTGATACCCAGTAACACAGACACACACTTACACCAAGTATTTTGACATACACTGACACCAAGTAACAAATACATACACTGATACCCAGTAACACAGACACACACTTACACCAAGTAACAAAGACATACACTGACGCCCAGTAACAAAGACATACACTGACACCCAGTAACACAGACACACACGGACACAAAGTAACAAAGAAACAGACTTACACCAAGTAACACAGTCATACACTGACACCCAGCAACACAGACACACACTTACACCAAGTATTTTGACATACACTGACACCAAGTAACAAAGACATACACTGATACCCAGTAACACAGACACACACTTACACCAAGTAACAAAGACATACACTGACGCCCAGTAACAAAGACATACACTGACACCCAGTAACACAGACACACACGGACACAAAGTAACAAAGAAACAGACTTACACCAAGTAACAAAGACATACACTGACACCAAGTCACAAAGACACACAGTGACACCCAGTAACAAAGACATACACTGACACCAAGTCACAAAGACATACACTGATACCCAGTAACTCAGGCACACACTGGGGGGGGCACATTGACGCAGTGGTTAGCACCGCAGCCTCACAGCTCCAGGGACCCGGGTTCGATCCTGGGTACTGCCTGTGCGGTGTTTGCAAGTTTTCCCTGTGTCTGCGTTGGTTTCCTCCGGGTGCTCCGGTTTCCTCCCACATGCCAAAGACTTGCAGGTTGATAGGTTGATTGGCCATCATAAATTGCCCCTAGTATAGGTAGGTGGTAGGGAAATATATAGGGACAGGTGGGGATGTGATAAGAATACGGGATTAGTGTAGGATTAGTATAAATGGGTGGTTGATGGTCGGCACAGACACGGTGGGCCGAAGGGCCTGCTGAAGGGCTGTTTCTATGAACTAAACTAAATACTGACACCTAGTGTCACAGATACACACTGACAGCCAGTAACACAAACAAACACACACTGACACCCAGTAACACAGAGAAACACTGATAAACAGTAACAAAGACATACAGTGACACCAAGTAACACAGACACACACTGACACCCAGTAACAAAGACATACACTGACACCAAGTCACAAAGACATACACTGATACCAAGAAACAAAGACATACACTGATACCCAGTGACAAAGACATATACTGAAACCAAGTAACAAAGACATACACTTACACCAAGTAACAAAGACAGACAATTACACCAAGTAACAAAGACATACACTTACACCAAGTATTTTGACATACACTGACACCAAGTAACAAAGACATACACTGACACCAAGTCACAAAGACACACACTGACACCCAGTAATAAAGACATCCACTCACACCAAGTCACAAAGACATACACTGATACCCAGTAAAACAAACACACTTACACCAAGTAACACAGACACACACTGACACCCAGTAACAAAGACATACACTGACACCAAGTAACAAAGAAATACACTGATACCCAGTAACACAGACACACACTTACACCAAGTAACAAAGACATACACTGACACCAAGTCACAAAGACACACACTGACACCCAGCAACAAAGACATATACTGACACCAAGTAACAAAGACATACACTTACACCAAGTAACAAAGACAGACAATTACACCAAGTAACAAAGACACACACTTACACCAAGGATTTTGACATACACTGACACCAAGCAACAAAGACATACACTGACACCAAGTCACAAAGACATGCACTGATACCAAGTAAAACAGACACACTTACACCAAGTAACACAGACATACACTGACAACCAGTAACACAGACACACACTTACACCAAGTAACAAAGACATACACTGACACCCAGTCACAAAGACATACACTGACACCCAGTAACACAGACACACACGGACACCAAGTAACAAAGACACAGACTTACACCAAGTAACACAGACACACATTGGCACCAAGTAACACAGACACACAATTATACCAAGTAACACAGACATACACTGACACCAAGTAACACAGACATACACTGATACCCAGTAACACAGGCACACACTGGGGGGGGGGGAGGGGGGCACATTGGCGCAGTGGTTAGCACCGCAGCCTCACAGCTCCAGGGACCCGGGTTCGATACTGGGTACTGCCAGTGCGGAGTTTGCAAGTTCTCCCTGTGTCTGGGTGGGTTTCATCCGGGTGCTCCGGTTTCCTCCCACATGCCAAAGGCTTGCAGGTTGACAGGTTAATTGGCCATCATAAATTGCCCCTAGTATAGGTAGGTGGTAGGGAAAAATATAGGGACAGGTGGGGATGTGATAGGAATACGGGATTAGTGTAGGATTAGTGTAGCCTCCCCGCGAGTGGCTCTCTAGCAGAGCAAGACTACACCTTCTTCTGGCAGGGCAGGGATCCTGAAGAACCAAGACAGCATGGAGTGGGCTTCGCCATCAGAAACTCCTTGCTCAGCATGATAGAGCCTCCCTCAAATGGCTCGGAACGCATACTGTCCATCCGACTGCTCACCACCTCTGGTCCGGTACACCTACTCAGCATCTATGCTCCAACACTCTGCTCCGCACCTGAAGCTAAAGACCAGTTCTATGAACAACTCCATAACATCATTAGCAAAATCCCCAACACCGAACACCTATTCCTGCTGGGGGACTTTAATGCCAGGGTTGGGGCCGACCATGACTCATGGCCCTCCTGCCTTGGGCGCTATGGCGTTGGAAGGATGAATGAGAACGGGCAGAGACTGCTTGAGTTGTGCACCTATCATAACCTCTGCATCACCAACTCGTTCTTTCACACTAAACCCTGTCACCAGGTTTCATGGAGGCACCCAAGATCACGTCGTTGGCACCAGCTAGACCTCATTGTCACAAGGCGAGCCGCCTTAAACAGTGTTCAAATCACACGCAGCTTCCACAGTGCGGACTGCGACACCGAACACTCCCTGGTGTGCAGCAAGGTTAGACTCAGACCAAAGAAGTTGCATCATTCCAAGCAGAAGGGCCACCCGCGCATCAACACGAGCAGAATTTCTCACCCACAGCTGTTACAAAAATTTCTAAATTCACTTGTAACAGCCCTTCAAAACACTCCCACAGGGGAAGCTGAGACCAAGTGGGCCCACATCAGAGACGCCATCTATGAGTCAGCTTTGACCACCTACGGCAAAAGTGCGAAGAGAAATGCAGACTGGTTTCAATCTCATAATGAAGAGCTGGAACCTGTCATAGCCGCTAAGCGCATTGCACTTTTGAACTACAAGAAAGCCCCCAGCGATTTAACATCCGCAGCACTTAAAGCAGCCAGAAGTACTGCACAAAGAACAGCTAGGCGTAGCGCAAACGACTACTGGCAACACCTATGCAGTCATATTCAGCTGGCCTCAGACACCGGAAACATCAGAGGAATGTATGATGGCATGAAGAGAGCTCTTGGGCCAACCATCAAGAAGATCACCCCCCTCAAATCTAAATCGGGGGACATAATCACTGACCAACGCAAACAGATGGACCGCTGGGTTGAGCACTACCTAGAACTGTACTCCAGGGAGAATGCTGTCACTGAGACTGCCCTCAATGCAGCCCAGCCTCTACCAGTCATGGATGAGCTGGACATACAGCCAACCAAATCGGAACTCAGTGATGCCATTGATTCCCTAGCCAGCGGAAAAGCCCCTGGGAAGGACAGCATTACCCCTGAAATAATCAAGAGTGCCAAGCCTGCTATACTCTCAGCACTACATGAACTGCTATGCCTGTGCTGGGACGAGGGAGCAGTACCCCAGGACATGCGCGATGCCAACATCATCACCCTCTATAAAAACAAAGGTGACCGCGGTGACTGAAACAACTACCGTGGAATCTCCCTGCTCAGCATAGTGGGGAAAGTCTTTGCTCGAGTCGCTCTGAACAGGCTCCAGAAGCTGGCCGAGCGCGTCTACCCTGAGGCACAGTGTGGCTTTCGTGCAGAGAGATCGACTATTGACATGCTGTTCTCCCTTCGTCAGATACAGGAGAAATGCCGTGAACAACAGATGCCCCTCTACATTGCTTTCATTGATCTCACCAAAGCCTTTGACCTCGTCAGCAGACGTGGTCTCTTCAGACTACTAGAAAAGATCGGATGTCCACCAAAGCTACTAAGTATCATCACCTCATTCCATGACAATATGAAAGGCACAATTCAACATGGTGGCTCCTCATCAGAGCCCTTTCCTATCCTGAGTGGTGTGAAACAGGGCTGTGTTCTCGCACCCACACTTTTTGGGATTTTCTTCTCCCTGCTGCTTTCACATGCGTTCAAATCCTCTGAAGAAGGAATTTTCCTCCACACAAGATCAGGGGGCAGGTTGTTCAACCTTGCCCGTCTAAGAGCGAAGTCCAAAGTACGGAAAGTCCTCATCAGAGAACTCCTCTTTGCTGACGATGCTGCTTTAACATCTCACACTGAAGAATGCCTGCATAGTCTCATCGACAGGTTTGCGTCTGCCTGCAATGAATTTGGCCTAACCATCAGCCTCAAGAAAACGAACCTCATGGGGCAGGATGTCAGAAATGCTCCATCCATCAATATTGGCGACCACGCTCTGGAAGTGGTTCAAGAGTTCACCTACCTAGGCTCAACTATCACCAGTAACCTGTCTCTAGATGCAGAAATCAACAAGCGCATGGGTAAGGCTTCCACTGCTATGTCCAGACTGGCCAAGAGAGTGTGGGAAAATGGCGCACTGACACGGAACACAAAAGTCCGAGTGTATCAGGCCTGTGTCCTCAGTACCTTGCTCTACGGCAGCGAGGCCTGGACAACGTATGCCAGCCAAGAGCGACGTCTCAATTCATTCCATCTTCGCTGCCTTCGGAGAATACTTGGCATCAGGTGGCAGGACTATATCTCCAACACAGAAGTCCTTGAAGCGGCCAACACCCCCAGCTTATACACACTACTGAGTCAGCGGCGCTTGAGATGGCTTGGCCATGTGAGCCGCATGGAAGATGGCAAGATCCCCAAAGACACATTGTACAGCGAGCTCGCCACTGGTATCAGACCCACCGGCCGTCCATGTCTCCGTTATAAAGACGTCTGCAAACGCGACATGAAATCGTGTGACATTGATCACAAGTCGTGGGAGTCAGTTGCCAGCATTCGCCAGAGCTGGCGGGCAGCCATAAAGACAGGGCTAAATTGTGGCGAGTCGAAGAGACTTAGTAGTTGGCAGGAAAAAAGACAGAGGCGCAAGGGGAGAGCCAACTGTGCAACAGCCCCAACAAACAAATTTCTCTGCAGCACCTGTGGAAGAGCCTGTCACTCCAGAATTGGCCTTTATAGCCACTCCAGGCGCTGCTTCACAAACCACTGACCACCTCCAGGCGCGTACCATTGTCTCTCGAGATAAGGAGGCCCAAAAGAAGTATAAATGGGTGGTTCATGGTCGGCACAGACTCGGTGGGCCGAAGGGCCTGTTTTAGTGCTGTATCTCTAAACTAAACTAAATACTAACACATAGTGTCACTGATACACACTGACACCCAGCAACACAAACAAACACACACTGACACCCAGTATCACAGAGAAACACTGATAAACAGTAACAAAGACATACACTGATACCAAGTAACACAGACACACACTGACACCCAGTAACAAAGACATACACTGACACCAAGTAACAAAGACATACACTGATACCCAGTAACACAGACACACACTTACACCAAGTAACAAAGACAAACACTGACACCAAGTCACAAAGACACACACTGACACCCAGCAACAAAGACATATACTGACACCAAGTAACAAAGACATATACTTACACCAAGTAACAAAGACAGACAATTACACCAAGTAACAAAGACACACACTTACAACAAGAATTTTGACATACACTGACACCAAGTAACAAAGACATACACTGACACCAAGTCACAAAGACACACACTGACACCCAGTAACAAAGACATACACAGACACCAAGTCACAAAGACATGCACTGATACCCAGTAAAACAGACACACTTACACCAAGTAACACAGACATACACTGACACCCAGTAACACAGACACACACTTACACCAAGTAACAAAGACATACACTGACACCCAGTAACAAAGACATACACTGACAGCCAGTGACACAGACACACACGGACACCAAGTAACAAAGACACAGACTTACACCAAGTAACACAGACACACATTGACACCAAGTAACACAGACACACAATTACACCAAGTAACACAGACATACACTGACAACAAGTAACAAAGACATATACTGATACCCAGTAACACAGGCACACACTGGGGGGGGAGGGGGGGGGGCACACTGGCGCAGTGGTTAGCACCGCAGCCTCACAGCTCCAGGGACCCGGGTTCGATTCTGGGTATTGCCAGTGCGGAGTTTGCAAGTTCTCCCTGTGTCTGCGTGGGCTTCATCCGGGTGCTCCGGTTTCCTCCCACATGCCAAAGACTTGTAGGTTGATAGGTTAATTGGCCATCATAAATTGCCCCTAGTATAGGTAGGTGGTAGGGAAATATATAGGGACAGGTGGGGATGTGATAGGAATACGGGATTAGTGTAGGATTAGTATAAATGGGTGGTTGATGGTCGGCACAGACTCGGTGGGCCGAAGGGCCTGTTGAAGTGCTGCCTCTCTAAACTAAACTAAATACTGACACCTAGTGTCACAGATACACACTGACACCCAGTAACACAAACAAACACACACTGACACCCAGTAACACAGAGAAACACTGATAAACAGTAACAAAGACATACAGTGACACCAAGTAACACAGACACACACTGACACCCAGTAACAAAGACATACACTGACACCAAGTCACAAAGACATACACTGATACCAAGTAACAAAGACATACACTGATACCCAGTGACAAAGACATATACTGACACCAAGTAACAAAGACATACATTTACACCAAGTAACAAAGACAGACAATTACACCAAGTAACAAAGACATACACTTACACCAAGTATTTTGACATGCACTGACACCAAGTAGCAAAGACATACACTGATAACCAGTGACACAGACACACGCTTACACCAAGTAACAAAGACATACACTGACACCAAGTCACAAAGACACACACTGACACCCAGTAACAAAGACACACATTGACACCATGTCACAAAGACATACACTGATACCCAGTAAAACAGACACACTTACACCAAGTAACACAGACATGCACTGACACCCAGTAACACAGACACACTGACACCCAGTAACACAGACACACACGGACACCAAGTAACAAAGACACATACTTACACTAAGTAACACAGACACACATTGACACCCAATAACACAGACACACAATTACACCAAGTAACACAGACATACACTGACACCAAGTAACACAGACATACAGTGACACCCAGTAACACAGACACACACGGAAACAAAGTAACAAAGAAACAGACTTACACCAAGTAACACAGACACACAGTGACACCAAGTAACAAAGACATACAATGATACCCAGTAACACAGACACACACTTACACCAAGTATTTTGACATACACTGACACCAAGTAACAAAGACATACACTGATACCCAGTTACACAGACACACACTTACACCAAGTAACAAAGACATACACTGACGCCCAGTAACAAAGACATACACTGACACCCAGTAACGCAGACACACACGGACACAAAGTAACAAAGAAACAGACTTACACCAAGTAACACAGTCATACACTGACACCCAGCAACACAGACACACACTTACACCAAGTAACAAAGACATACACTGACGCCCAGTAACAAAGACATGCACTGACACCCAGTAACACAGACACACACGGACACAAAGTAACAAAGAAACAGACTTACACCAAGTAACACAGACGCACACTGACACCAAGTAACAAAGACATACACTGATACCCAGTAACACAGACACACACTTACACCAAGTAACAAAGACATACACTGACACCAAGTCACAAAGACACACACTGACACCAAGTAACAAAGACATACACTGACACCCAGTAACACAGACCACACTCTGGGAGGGCACATTGGCGCAGCGGTTAGCACTGCAGCCTCACAGCTCCAGGGACACGGGTTCGATTCTGGGTACTGCCTGTGCGGAGTTTGCAAGTTCTCCCTGTGTCTGCTTGGGTTTCCACCGGGTGCTCCGGTTTCCTCCCTCATGCCAAAGACTTGTAGGTTGATAGGTTAATTGGCCATCATAAATTGCCCCTAGTATAGGTAGGTGGTAGGGAAATATATAAGGACAGGTGGGGATGTGATAGGAATACGGGATTAGTGTAGGATTAGTATAAATGGGTGGTTGATGGTCGGCACAGACTCGGTGGGCCGAAGGGCCTGTTGAAGTGCTGTCTCTCTAAACTAAACTAAATACTGACACCTAGTGTCACAGATACACACTGACACCCAGTAACACCGAGAAACACTGATAAACAGTAACAAAGACATACAGTGACACCAAGTAACACAGACACACACTGACACCCAGTAACAAAGACATACACTGACACCAAGTCACAAAGACATACACTGATCCCAAGTAACAAAGACATACACTGATACCCAGTGACAAAGACATATACTGACACCAAGTAACAAAGACATACATTTACACCAAGTAACAGAGACAGACAATTACACCAAGTAACAAAGACATACACTTACACCAAGTATTTTGACATGCACTGACACCAAGTAGCAAAGACATACACTGATACCCAGTAACACAGACACACGCTTACACCAAGTAACAAAGTCATACACTGACACCAAGTCACAAAGACACACACTGACACCCAGTAACAAAGACACACATTGACACCATGTCACAAAGACATACACTGATACCCAGTAAAACAGACACACTTACACCAAGTAACACAGACATACACTGACACCCAGTAACAAAGACATACACTGACACCCAGTAACACAGACACACACGGACACCAAGTAACAAAGACACATACTTACACTAAGTAACACAGACACACATTGACACCCAATAACACAGACACACAATTACACCAAGTAACACAGACATACACTGACACCAAGTAACACAGACATACAGTGACACCCAGTAACACAGACACACACGGAAACAAAGTAACAAAGAAACAGACTTACACCAAGTAACACAGACACACAGTGACACCAAGTAACAAAGACATACACTGATACCCAGTAACACAGACACACACTTACACCAAGTATTTTGACATACACTGACACCAAGTAACAAATACATACACTGATACCCAGTAACACAGACACACACTTACACCAAGTAACAAAGACATACACTGACGCCCAGTAACAAAGACATACACTGACACCCAGTAACACAGACACACACGGACACAAAGTAACAAAGAAACAGACTTACACCAAGTAACACAGTCATACACTGACACCCAGCAACACAGACACACACTTACACCAAGTATTTTGACATACACTGACACCAAGTAACAAAGACATACACTGATACCCAGTAACACAGACACACACTTACACCAAGTAACAAAGACATACACTGACGCCCAGTAACAAAGACATACACTGACACCCAGTAACACAGACACACACGGACACAAAGTAACAAAGAAACAGACTTACACCAAGTAACAAAGACATACACTGACACCAAGTCACAAAGACACACAGTGACACCCAGTAACAAAGACATACACTGACACCAAGTCACAAAGACATACACTGATACCCAGTAACTCAGGCACACACTGGGGGGGGGGGGCACATTGACGCAGTGGTTAGCACCGCAGCCTCACAGCTCCAGGGACCCGGGTTCGATTCTGGGTACTGCCTGTGCGGAGTTTGCAAGTTTTCCCTGTGTCTGCGTTGGTTTCCTCCGGGTGCTCCGGTTTCCTCCCACATGCCAAAGACTTGCAGGTTGATAGGTTGATTGGCCATCATAAATTGCCCCTAGTATAGGTAGGTGGTAGGGAAATATATAGGGACAGGTGGGGATGTGATAAGAATACGGGATTAGTGTAGGATTAGTATAAATGGGTGGTTGATGGTCGGCACAGACACGGTGGGCCGAAGGGCCTGCTGAAGGGCTGTTTCTATGAACTAAACTAAATACTGACACCTAGTGTCACAGATACACACTGACACCCAGTAACACAAACAAACACACACTGACACCCAGTAACACAGAGAAACACTGATAAACAGTAACAAAGACATACAGTGACACCAAGTAACACAGACACACACTGACACCCAGTAACAAAGACATACACTGACACCAAGTCACAAAGACATACACTGATACCAAGTCACAAAGACATACACTGATACCCAGTGACAAAGACATATACTGAAACCAAGTAACAAAGACATACACTTACACCAAGTAACAAAGACAGACAATTACACCAAGTAACAAAGACATACACTTACACCAAGTATTTTGACATACACTGACACCAAGTAACAAAGACATACACTGATACCCAGTAACACAGACACACACTTACACCAAGTAACAAAGACATACACTGACACCAAGTCACAAAGACACACACTGACACCCAGTAATAAAGACATCCACTCACACCAAGTCACAAAGACATACACTGATACCCAGTAAAACAAACACACACACACCAAGTAACACAGACACACACTGACACCCAGTAACAAAGACATACACTGACACCAAGTAACAAAGAAATACACTGATACCCAGTAACACAGACACCCACTTACACCAAGTAACAAAGACATACACTGACACCAAGTCACAAAGACACACACTGACACCCAGCAACAAAGACATATACTGACACCAAGTAACAAAGACATACACTTACACCAAGTAACAAAGACAGACAATTACACCAAGTAACAAAGACACACACTTACACCAAGGATTTTGACATACACTGACACCAAGTAACAAAGACATACACTGACACCAAGTCACAAAGACATGCACTGATACCAAGTAAAACAGACACACTTACACCAAGTAACACAGACATACACTGACAACCAGTAACACAGACACACACTTACACCAAGTAACAAAGACATACACTGACACCGAGTCACAAAGACATACACTGACACCCAGTAACACAGACACACACGGACACCAAGTAACAAAGACACAGACTTACACCAAGTAACACAGACACACATTGACACCAAGTAACACAGACACACAATTATACCAAGTAACACAGACATACACTGACACCAAGTAACACAGACATACACTGATACCCAGTAACACAGGCACACACTGGGGGGGGGGGGGGCACATTGGCGCAGTGGTTAGCACCGCAGCCTCACAGCTCCAGGGACCCGGGTTCGATTCTGGGTACTGCCAGTGCGGAGTTTGCAAGTTCTCCCTGTGTCTGCGTGGGTTTCATCCGGGTGCTCCGGTTTCCTCCCACATGCCAAAGACTTGCAGGTTGACAGGTTAATTGGCCATCATAAATTGCCCCTAGTATAGGTAGGTGGTAGGGAAAAATATAGGGACAGGTGGGGATGTGATAGGAATACGGGATTAGTGTAGGATTAGTGTAGCCTCCCCGCGAGTGGCTCTCTAGCAGAGCAAGACTACACCTTCTTCTGGCAGGGCAGGGATCCTGAAGAACCAAGACAGCATGGAGTGGGCTTCGCCATCAGAAACTCCTTGCTCAGCATGATAGAGCCTCCCTCAAATGGCTCGGAACGCATACTGTCCATCCGACTGCTCACCACCTCTGGTCCGGTACACCTACTCAGCATCTATGCTCCAACACTCTGCTCCGCACCTGAAGCTAAAGACCAGTTCTATGAACAACTCCATAACATCATTAGCAGCATCCCCAACACCGAACACCTATTCCTGCTGGGGGACTTTAATGCCAGGGTTGGGGCCGACCATGACTCATGGCCCTCCTGCCTTGGGCGCTATGGCGTTGGAAGGATGAATGAGAACGGGCAGAGACTGCTTGAGTTGTGTACCTATCATAACCTCTGCATCACCAACTCGTTCTTTCACACTAAACCCTGTCACCAGGTTTCATGGAGGCACCCAAGATCACGTCGTTGGCACCAGCTAGACCTCATTGTCACAAGGCGAGCCGCCTTAAACAGTATTCAAATCACACGCAGCTTCCACAGTGCGGACTGCGACACCGACCACTCCCTGGTGTGCAGCAAGGTTAGACTCAGACCAAAGAAGTTGCATCATTCCAAGCAGAAGGGCCACCCGCGCATCAACACGAGCAGAATTTCTCACCCACAGCTGTTACAAAAATTTCTAAATTCACTTGTAACAGCCCTTCAAAACACTCCCACAGGGGAAGCTGAGACCAAGTGGGCCCACATCAGAGACGCCATCTATGAGTCAGCTTTGACCACCTACGGCAAAAGTGCGAAGAGTAATGCAGACTGGTTTCAATCTCATAATGAAGAGCTGGAACCTGTCATAGCCGCTAAGCGCATTGCACTTTTGAACTACAAGAAAGCCCCCAGCGATTTAACATCCGCAGCACTTAAAGCAGCCAGAAGTACTGCACAAAGAACAGCTAGGCGTAGCGCAAACGACTACTGGCAACACCTATGCAGTCATATTCAGCTGGCCTCAGACACCGGAAACATCAGAGGAATGTATGATGGCATGAAGAGAGCTCTTGGGCCAACCATCAAGAAGATCACCCCCCTCAAATCTAAATCGGGGGACATAATCACTGACCAACGCAAACAGATGGACCGCTGGGTTGAGCACTACCTAGAACTGTACTCCAGGGAGAATGCTGTCACTGAGACTGCCCTCAATGCAGCCCAGCCTCTACCAGTCATGGATGAGCTGGACATACAGCCAACCAAATCGGAACTCAGTGATGCCATTGATTCCCTAGCCAGCGGAAAAGCCCCTGGGAAGGACAGCATTACCCCTGAAATAATCAAGAGTGCCAAGCCTGCTATACTCTCAGCACTACATGAACTGCTATGCCTGTGCTGGGACGAGGGAGCAGTACCCCAGGACATGCGCGATGCCAACATCATCACCCTCTATAAAAACAAAGGTGACCGCGGTGACTGAAACAACTACCGTGGAATCTCCCTGCTCAGCATAGTGGGGAAAGTCTTTGCTCGAGTCGCTCTGAACAGGCTCCAGAAGCTGGCCGAGCGCGTCTACCCTGAGGCACAGTGTGGCTTTCGTGCAGAGAGATCGACTATTGACATGCTGTTCTCCCTTCGTCAGATACAGGAGAAATGCCGTGAACAACAGATGCCCCTCTACATTGCTTTCATTGATCTCACCAAAGCCTTTGACCTCGTCAGCAGACGTGGTCTCTTCAGACTACTAGAAAAGATCGGATGTCCACCAAAGCTACTAAGTATCATCACCTCATTCCATGACAATATGAAAGGCACAATTCAACATGGTGGCTCCTCATCAGAGCCCTTTCCTATCCTGAGTGGTGTGAAACAGGGCTGTGTTCTCGCACCCACACTTTTTGGGATTTTCTTCTCCCTGCTGCTTTCACATGCGTTCAAATCCTCTGAAGAAGGAATTTTCCTCCACACAAGATCAGGGGGCAGGTTGTTCAACCTTGCCCGTCTAAGAGCGAAGTCCAAAGTACGGAAAGTCCTCATCAGAGAACTCCTCTTTGCTGACGATGCTGCTTTAACATCTCACACTGAAGAATGCCTGCAGAGTCTCATCGACAGGTTTGCGTCTGCCTGCAATGAATTTGGCCTAACCATCAGCCTCAAGAAAACGAACCTCATGGGGCAGGATGTCAGAAATGCTCCATCCATCAATATTGGCGACCACGCTCTGGAAGTGGTTCAAGAGTTCACCTACCTAGGCTCAACTATCACCAGTAACCTGTCTCTAGATGCAGAAATCAACAAGCGCATGGGTAAGGCTTCCACTGCTATGTCCAGACTGGCCAAGAGAGTGTGGGAAAATGGCGCACTGACACGGAACACAAAAGTCCGAGTGTATCAGGCCTGTGTCCTCAGTACCTTGCTCTACGGCAGCGAGGCCTGGACAACGTATGCCAGCCAAGAGCGACGTCTCAATTCATTCCATCTTCGCTGCCTTCGGAGAATACTTGGCATCAGGTGGCAGGACTATATCTCCAACACAGAAGTCCTTGAAGCGGCCAACACCCCCAGCTTATACACACTACTGAGTCAGCGGCGCTTGAGATGGCTTGGCCATGTGAGCCGCATGGAAGATGGCAGGATCCCCAAAGACACATTGTACAGCGAGCTCGCCACTGGTATCAGACCCACCGGCCGTCCATGTCTCCGTTATAAAGACGTCTGCAAACGCGACATGAAATCGTGTGACATTGATCACAAGTCGTGGGAGTCAGTTGCCAGCATTCGCCAGAGCTGGCGGGCAGCCATAAAGACAGGGCTAAATTGTGGCGAGTCGAAGAGACTTAGTAGTTGGCAGGAAAAAAGACAGAGGCGCAAGGGGAGAGCCAACTGTGCAACAGCCCCAACAAACAAATTTCTCTGCAGCACCTGTGGAAGAGCCTGTCACTCCAGAATTGGCCTTTATAGCCACTCCAGGCGCTGCTTCACAAACCACTGACCACCTCCAGGCGCGTACCATTGTCTCTCGAGATAAGGAGGCCCAAAAGAAGTATAAATGGGTGGTTCATGGTCGGCACAGACTCGGTGGGCCGAAGGGCCTGTTTTAGTGCTGTATCTCTAAACTAAACTAAATACTAACACCTAGTGTCACTGATACACACTGACACCCAGCAACACAAACAAACACACACTGACACCCAGTATCACAGAGAAACACTGATAAACAGTAACAAAGACATACACTGATACCAAGTAACACAGACACACACTGACACCCAGTAACAAAGACATACACTGAAACCAAGTAACAAAGACATACACTGATACCCAGCAACACAGACACACACTTACACCAAGTAACAAAGACAAACACTGACACCAAGTCACAAAGACACACACTGACACCCAGCAACAAAGACATATACTGACACCAAGTAACAAAGACATATACTTACACCAAGTAACAAAGACAGACAATTACACCAAGTAACAAAGACACACACTTACAACAAGAATTTTGACATACACTGACACCAAGTAACAAAGACATACACTGACACCAAGTCACAAAGACACACACTGGCACCCAGTAACAAAGACATACACAGACACCAAGTCAAAAAGACATGCACTGATACCCAGTAAAACAGACACACTTACACCAAGTAACACAGACATACACTGACACCCAGTAACACAGACATACACTGACAGCCAGTGACACAGACACACACGGACACCAAGTAACAAAGACACAGACTTACACCAAGTAACACAGACACACATTGACACCAAGTAACACAGACACACAATTACACCAAGTAACACAGACATACACTGACACCAAGTAACAAAGACATATACTGATACCCAGTAACACAGGCACACACTGGGGGGGGGGGGGCACACTGGCGCAGTGGTTAGCACCGCAGCCTCACAGCTCCAGGGACCCGGGTTCGATTCTGGGTATTGCCAGTGCGGAGTTTGCAAGTTCTCCCTGTGTCTGCGTGGGTTTCATCCGGGTGCTCCGGTTTCCTCCCACATGCCAAAGACTTGCAGGTTGATAGGTTAATTGGCCATCATAAATTGCCCCTAGTATAGTTAGGTGGTAGGGAAATATATAGGGACAGGTGGGGATGTGATAGGAATACGGGATTAGTGTAGGATTAGTATAAATGGGTTGTTGATGGTCGGCACAGAATCGGTGGGCCGAAGGGCCTGTTAAAGTGCTGTGTCTCTGAACTAAACTAAATACTGACACCTAGTGTCACAGATACACACTGACACCCAGTAACACAAACAAGCACACACTGAAACCAAGTAACACAGAGAAACACTGATAAACAGTAACAAAGACATACACTGACACCCAGTAACACAGACACACACTGACACCCAGTAACAAAGACATACACTGACACCAAGTAACAAAGACATACACTGATACCCAGGAACACAGACACACACATACACCAAGTAACACAGACATACACTGACACCCAGCAACACAGACACACACTTCCACCAAGTAACAAAGACATACACTGACACCCAGTAACACAGACACACACTTACACCAAGTAACACAGACATACACTGACACCAAGTCACAAAGACATACACTGATACCCAGTACCACTGACACACACTGACACCAAGTAACAAAGACATACACTGACACCCAGCAACACAGACCACACACTGGGTGGCACAGTGGCGCAGTGGTTAGCACTGCAGCCTCACAGCTCCAGGGACCCGGGTTTGATTCTGGGTACTGCCTGTGCGGAGTTTGCAAGTTCTCCCTGTGTCTGCGTGGGTTTCCTCCGGGTGCTCCGGCTTCCTCCCACATGCCAAAGACTTGCATGTTGAGAGGTTAATTGGCCATCATAAATAGCCCCTAGTATAGGTAGGTGGTAGGGAAATATATAGGGACAGGTGGGGATGTGATAGGAAGACGGAATTAGTGTAGGATTAGTATAAATGGGTGGTTGATGTTCGGCACAGACTCGGTGGGCCGAAGGGCCTGTTGAAGTGCTGTATCTCTGAACTAAACTAAATACTGACACCTAGTGTCACAGATACACACTGACACCCAGTAACACAAACAAACACACACTGACACCCAGTAACACAGAGAAACACTGATAAACAGTAACAAAGACATACAGTGACACCAAGTAACACAGACACACACTGACACCCAGTAACAAAGACATACACTGACACCAAGTCACAAAGACATACACTGATACCAAGTCACAAAGACATACACTGATACCCAGTGACAAAGACATATACTGACACCAAGTAACAGAGACATACACTTACACCAAGTAACAAAGACAGACAATTACACCAAGTAACAAAGACATACACTTACACCAAGTATTATGACATACACTGACACCAAGTAACAAAGACATACACTGATACCCAGTGACACAGACACACACTTACACCAAGTAACAAAGACATCCACTGACACCAAGTCACAAAGACACACATTGACACCAAGTAACAAAGACAGACACTGACACCAAGTCACAAAGACATACACTGATACCCAGTAAAACAGACACACATACACCAAGTAACACAGACATGCACTGACACCCAGTAACACAGACACACACTTACACCAAGTAACAAAGACATACACTGACACCCAGTAACAAAGACATACACTGACACCCAGTAACACAGACACACACGGACACCAAGTAACAAAGACACAGACGTACACCAAGTAACACAGACACACATTGACACCAAGTAACACAGGCACACACTGGGGTGGGGGTGGCCGTGGGGGGGGGGGGGGGGCACATTGGCGCAGTGGTTAGCACCGCAGCCTCACAGCTCCAGGGACCCGGGTTCGATTCTGGATACTGCCTTTGCGGAGTTTGCAAGTTCTCCCTGTGTCTGCGTGGGTTTCATCCGGGTGCTCCGGTTTCCTCCCACATGCCAAAGACTTGCAGGTTGACAGGCTAATTGGCCATCATAAATTGCCCCTAGTATAGGTAGGTGGTAGGGAAATATATAGGGACAGGTGGGGATGTGATAGGAATACGGGATTATTGTAGGATTAGTATAAATGGGTGGTTCATGGTCGGCACAGACTCGGTGGGCCGAAGGGCCAGCTAAAGTGCTGTATCTCTAAACTAAACTAAATACTGACACCTAGTGTCACTGATACACACTGACACCCAGTACCACAAACAAACACACACTGACAACCAGTATCACAGAGAAACACTGATAAACAGTAACAAAGACATGCAGTGACACCAAGTAACAAAGACATACACTGATACCCAGTAACACAGACACACACTTGCACCAAGTAACAAAGACACACACTTACAACAATTATTTTGACATACACTGACACCAAGTAACAAAGACATACACTGATACCCAGTAACACAGACACACACTTACACCAAGTAACAAAAACATACACTGACACCAAGTCACAAAGACACACACTGACACCCAGTAACAAAGACATGCACTGACACCAAGTCACAAAGACATACACTGATACCCAGTAACACAGACACACACTTACACTAAGTAACACAGGCATACACTGACACCCAGTAACACAGACACACACTTGTACCAAGTAACAAAGACATACACTGACACCCAGTAACACAGACACACACTTACAGCAAGTAACAAAGACATACACTGACACCAAGTCACAAAGACACACACTGACACCCAGTAATACAGACATACACTGACACCAAGTCACAAAGACATACACTGACACCCAGTAACACAGACACACACTTACACCAAGTCACACAGGCATACACTGACACCCAGTAACACAGACACACACTTACACCAAGTAACAAAGACATACACTGACACCCAGTTACACAGCCACAAACGGACACCAAGTAACAAAGACACACACTTACACCAAGTAACACAGACACACACTGACACCCAGTAACACAAACAAACACACTGACACCAAGTAACTTAGACATACACTGACACCAAGATACAAAGACATACACTGATACCCAGTAACACAGGAACACACTGGGTGGGGGGGGGGGGGGGCACATTGGTGCAGTGGTTTGCACCGCAGCCTCACAGCTCCAGGGACCCGGGTTCGATTCTGGGTACTGCCTGTGCGGTGTTTGCAAGTTCTCCCTGTGTCTGCGTGGGTTTCCTCCGGGTGCTCCGGTTTCCTCCCACATGCCAAAGACCTGCAGGTTGATAGGTTAATTGGCCATTATAAATTGCCCCTACTATAGGTGCGTGGTAGGGAAATATATAGGGACATGTGGTGATGTGATAGGAATACGGGATTAGTGTAGGATTAGTATAAATGGGTGGTTGATGGTCGGCAAAGACTCGGTGGGCCGAAGGGCCTGTTTAAGTGCCCGAAGGGCCTGTTTAAGTGCTGTATCTCTAAACTAAACTAAATACTGACACCTAGTGTCACTGGCACTCAGTAACACAAACAAACACAAACTGACACCCAGTCACACAGAGAAACACTGATACACTGACACCAAGTAACACAGACACACACTGACACCCAGTAACAAAGACATACACTGATACCAAGTCACAAAGACATACACTGATACCCAGTAACACAAACAAACACGCACTGACACCCAGTAACACAGAGAAACACTGATACACAGTAACAAAGACATACACTGACACCAAGTCCCAAAAACATACACTGATGCCCAGTAACACAGACACACACGGACACCAAGTAACAAAGACATACACTGACACCAAGTAACAAAGATGTACACTGACACCATGTAACAAAGACACACACTGACAGCCAGTAACAAAGACATACACTGACACCAAGTCACAAAGACATACACTGATACCCAGTAACACAGACACACACTTACACCAAGTAACACAGGCATACACTGAAACCCAGTAACACAGACACACACTTGTACCAAGTAACAAAGACATACACTGACACCCAGTAACACAGACACACACTTACAGCAAGTAACAAAGACATACACTGACACCAAGTCACAAAGACACACACTGACACCCAGTAACACAGACATACACTGACACCAAGTCACAAAGACATACACTGACACCCAGTAACACAGACACACACTTACACCAAGTCACACAGGCATACACTGACACCCAGTAACACAGACACACACTTACACCAAGTAACAAAGACATACACTGACACCCAGTTACACAGCCACAAACGGACACCAAGTAACAAAGACACACACTTACACCAAGTAACACAGACACACACTGACACCCAGTAACACAAACAAACACACTGACACCAAGTAACACAGACATACACTGACACCAAGATACAAAGACATACACTGATACCCAGTAACACAGGAACACACTGGGTGGGGGGGGGGGGGGCACATTGGTGCAGTGGTTTGCACCGCAGCCTCACAGCTCCAGTGACCCGGGTTCGATTCTGGGTACTGCCTGTGCGGTGTTTGCAAGTTCTCCCTGTGTCTGCGTGGGTTTCCTCCGGGTGCTCCGGTTTCCTCCCACATGCCAAAGACTTGCAGGTTGAGAGGTTAATTGGCCATTATAAATTGCCCCTACTATAGGTGCGTGGTAGGGAAATATATAGGGACAGGTGGTGATGTGATAGGAATACGGGATTAGTGTAGGATTAGTATAAATGGGTGGTTGATGGTTTTCAAAGACTCGGTGGGCCGAAGGGCCTGTTTAAGTGCCCGAAGGGCCTGTTTAAGTGCTGTATCTCTAAACTAAACTAAATACTGACACCTAGTGTCACTGACACTCAGTAACACAAACAAACACAAACTGACACCCAGTCACACAGAGAAACACTGATACACTGACACCAAGTAACACAGACACACACTGACACCCAGTAACAAAGACATACACTGATACCAAGTCACAAAGACATACACTGATACCCAGTAACACAAACAAACACGCACTGACACCCAGTAACACAGAGAAACACTGATACACAGTAACAAAGACATACACTGACACCAAGTCACAAAGACATACACTGATGCCCAGTAACACAGACACACACGGACACCAAGTAACAAAGACATACACTGACACCAAGTAACAAAGATGTACACTGACACCAAGTAACAAAGACACACACTGACACCAAGTAACAAATACATACACTGACACCAAGTAACAAAGACACACACTGACACCAAGTAACAAAGACATACACTTACACCTAGTAACAAAGACAGACAATTACATCAAGTAACAAAGACATACACTTACACCAAGTATTTTGACATACACTGACACCAAGTAACAAAGACATACACTGATACCCAGTAACACAGACACACACTAACACCAAGTAACAAAGACATACACTGGCACCAAGTCACAAAGACACACACTGACACCCAGTAACAAAGACATACTCTGACATCAAGTCACAAAGACATACACTGATACCCAGTAACACAGACACACACTTACACCAAGTAACACAGACATACACTGACAGCCAGTAACACAGACACACACTTACACCAAGTAACAAAGACATACACTGACACACAGTAACAAAGACATACACTGACACCCAGTAACACAGACACACACGGACACCAAGTAACAAAGACACACACTGACACCCAGTCACACAGAGAAACACTGATACACTGACACCAAGTAACACAGACACACACTGACACCCAGTAACATAGACATAAACTGATACCAAGTCACAAAGACATACACTGATACCCAGTAACACAAACAAACACACACTGACACCCAGTAACACAGAGAAACACTGATTCACAGTAACAAAGACATACACTGACACCAAGTAACACAGACACACAATGACAACCAGTAACAAAGACATACACTGATACCAAGTCACAAAGACATACACTGATACCCAGCAACACAGACACACACTGACACGAAGTAACAAAGACATACACTGACACCAAGTAACAAAGGCATACACTTACAGCAAGTAACAAAGACACACACTTACACAATGTAACGCAGACATACACTGATACCAAGTAACACAGGCACACACTGGGGGGGGGGGCACATTGGCGCAGTGGTTAGCACCGCAGCCTCACAGCTCCAGGGACTCGGGTTCGATTCTGGGTACTGCCTGTGCGGAGTTTGCAAGTTCTCCCTGTGTCTGCGTGGGTTTCCTCTGGTTGCTCCGGTTTCCTCCCACATGCCAAAGACTTGCAGTTTGATAGATTAATTGGCCATCATAAATTGCCCCTAGTATAGGTAGGGGGTAGGGAAATATACAGGGACAGGTAGGGATGTGATAGGAATATGGGAATAAAAGCAAAATACTGCGGATGCTGGAAATCTGAAACAAAAACAAGAAATGCTGGATTCACTCAGCAGGTCTGGCAGCATCTGTGGAAAAAGAAGCAGAGTTAACGTTTCGGGTCAGTGACCCTTCTTCGGAACTGACAAATATTAGAAAAGTCACAGATTATAAACAAGTGAGGTGGGGGTTGGGCAACAGATAACAAAGGAGAAGGTGCAGATTGGACCAGGCCACATAGCTGACCAAAAGGTCACGGAGCAAAGGCAAACAATATGTTAATAGTGTGTTGAAAGACAAAGCATTAGTACAGATTAGGTGTGAATATACTGAATATTGAACATCAGCAAGTGCAAACCTGAAGAAGAACAACCTGAAAAAAACAGTGGGTAAGCAAACTGAACAAACTAAGATGAATTGAAATAAATGCAAAAAAAGATTGTAAAAAATGTAAAAAGGAATGCAAAAAAAAGGAAGAAAAAATAACTAAAAATGACTAAAAATGAAAGTAAAGTGGGGGGCTGTCATGCTCTGAAATTATTGAACTCAATGTTCAGTCCGGCAGGCTGTAGTGTGCCTAATCGGTAGATGAGATGCTGTTCCTCGAGCTTGCGTTGATGTTCACTGGAACACTGCAGCAATCCCAGGACAGAGATGTGAGCATGAGAGCAGGAGGGAGTGTTGAAATGGCAAGCAACCGGAAGCTCAGGGTCCTGCTTGCGGACTGAGCGGAGATGTTCCGCAAAGCGGTCACCCAGTCTGCGCTTGGTCTCCCCTATGTAGAGGAGACCACACTGTGAGCAGCGAATACAGTATACTACATTGAAAGAAGTACAAGTAAATCGCTGCTTCACCTGAAAGGAGTGTTTGGGGCCTGGGATAGTGAGGAGAGAGGAGGTAAATGGGCAGGTATTACACCTCCTGCGATTGCAAGGGAAGGTGCCCTGGGACGGGGACGAGGTGGTGGGGGTAATGGAGGAGTGGATCAGGGTGTCGCGGAGGGAACAATCCCTTCGGAATGCTGACAGGGGAAGGGAGGGGAAGATGCGACTGGTAGTGGCATCACGCTGGAGGTGGCGAAGATGGCTGAGGATGATCCTTTGGCTATGTAGGCTGGAGGGATGAAAAGTGAGGACAAGGGGAACCCTGTCACGGTTCTGGGAGGGAGGGGAAGGGGTGAGCGTAGAGGTGCGGGGAATGGGTCGGACCCGGTTGAGGGCCCTGTCAACCACAGTGGGGGGAAATCCTCGGTTGAGGAAAAAGGAGGTCATATCAGAAGCACCGTCATGGAAGGTAGCATCATCAGAGCAGATGCGTCGGAGACGGAGAAACTGGGAGAATGGAATGGAGTCCTTACAGGAGGTATGGTGTGAAGAAGTGTAGTCGAGATAGCTGTGGGAGTCAGTGGGCTTATAATGGATATTGGTAGACAACCTATCCCCAGAGATGGAGACAGAGAAGTGGAGGAAGGGAAGGGAAGTGTCAGAGATGGACCATGTAAAAGTGAGAGAAGATGGAAATTGGAAGCAACGTTGTTGATAGGAATAGGGGATTAGTGTGGGATTAGTATAAATGGGTGGTTGATGGTCGGCACAGACTCGGTGGGCCGAAGGGGGCTGTTTCAGTGCTGTATCTCTAAACTAAACTAAATACTGACACCTGGTGTCAAAGACACAAACTGACACACAGTAACAAAGACAAAAACTGACACCCAGTAACACAGACACACACAGACCAAGTAACAAAGACATACACTGACACCCAGTAACACAGAAACACAATTACACCTAGTAACAAAGACATACACTGATACCCAGTAACACAGACACACACTTACGCCAAGTAACATTGACATATACAGACACCAAGTAACAAAGACATACACTGATACCCAGCAACACAGACACACACTTACAACAAGTAACAAAGACATACACTGACACCAAGTAACAAAGGCATACACCTACACCAAGTATTTTGACATACACTGACACCAAGTAGCAAAGACATACACTGATACCCAGTAACACAGACACACACTTACACCAAGTAACACAGACATACACTGACACCAAGTAACAAAGACATACACTGATACCCAGTAACACAGACACACACTTACACCAAGTAACAAAGACAGATACTGATACCCAGTAACACAGACGCACACTTACACCATGTAACAAAGACATACACTGACACCAGGTAACAAAGACATACACTGACACCCAGTAACACAGACACACAATTACACCAAGTAACAAAGTCACACACTTACACCAAGTAACACAGACACACACTGACACCCAGTAACACAGACACACACTTACACCAAGTAACAAAGTCATACACTGACACCAAGTAACAAAGACATACACTGATACCCACTAACACAGAAGCACATTTACGCCAAGTAACAAAGACATACACTGATACCCAGTAACACAGAAACACACTTACACCATGTAACACAGACATACACTAACACCAAGTAACAAAGACATACACTGACACCAAGTAACAAAGACATACACTGATACCCAGTAACAGAGACACACACTTACACCAAGTAACAAAGACATACACTGAAACCCAGTAACACAGACACACACTTACACCATGCAACACAGACATACGCTTACACCAAGTAACAAAGACACACACTTACACCAAGTAACACAGACATACACTGACACCAAGTAACAAAGACAAACACTGACACGAAGTAACAAAGACATACACTTACACCAAGTAACAAAGACACACACTTACACCAAGTAACACAGACATACACTTACACCAAATAACAAAGACATACACTGACACCAAGTAACAAAGACATGCACTGATACCCAGTAACTCAGACACACACTGACACCAAGTAACAAAGTCATACACTGACTCCAAGTAACAAAGGCATACACTTACACCAAGTAACAAAGACACACACTTACACCAAGTAACACAGACATACTCTGACACCAAGTAACAAAGACAGACAATTACACCTCGTAACAAAGACATCCACTTACACCAAGTATTTTGACATACACTGACACCAAGTAACAAAGAGATACTCTGATACCCAGTAACACAGACACACACTGACACCCAGTAACAAAGACATACACTGATACAAAGTCACAAAGACATATACTGATACCCAGTAACACAGACACACACTTACACCAAGTAACACAGACATACACTGACACCAAGTAACAAAGAGATACTCTGATACCCAGTAACACAGACACACACTGACACCCAGTAACAAAGACATACACTGACACAAAGTCACAAAGACATATCCTGATACACAGTCACACAGGCACACACTTACACCAAGTAACACAGACATACACTTATACCCAGTAACACAGACATACACTGACACCAAGTATTTTGACATACACTGACACCAAGTAACAATGGCATACACTGATACCCAGTAACACAGACACACACTTACCCCAAGTAACACAGACATACACTGACTCCAAGTAACAAAGACATACACTGATACGCAGTAACACAGACACACACTTACACCAAGTAACAAAGACAGACACTGATACCCTGTAACACAGACACACACTTACACCAAGTAACAAAGACATACACTGACACCAAGTAACAAAGACATACAATTACACCAAGTCACAAAGACACACACTGACACCCAGTGACAAAGACATACACTGACACAAAGTCACAAAGACATACACTGATACCCAGTAACACAGACACACACTTACCCCAAGTAACACAGACATACACTGACACCAAGTAACAAAGACATACACTGATACGCAGTAACGCAGAAACACACTTACACCAAGTAAAAAAGACAGACACTGATACCCTGTAACACAGACACACACTGACACCAAGTAACAAAGACATGCACTGACACCAAGTAACAAAGACATAAACTGACACCCAGTAACACAGACACACACGGACACCAAGTAACAAAGACACACACTTACACCAAGTAACACATACACACACTGACACCCAGTAACACAGACACACACTTACACCAAGTTACAAAGACATACACTGACACCAAGTAACAAAGATATACACTTACACCAAGTAACAAAGACATGCACTGACACTAAATAACAAAGACATACACTGATACCCAGTAACACAGACACACACTTACACCAAGTCACAAAGACATACACTGATACCCAGTAACACAGACACACACTTACTCCAAGTAACACAGACATACACTGACACCAAGTAACAAAGACAAACACTGATACCCAGTAACACAGACACACACTTACACCAAGTAACAAAGACAGACACTGATACCCAGTAACACAGACACACACTTGCACCAAGTAACAAAGACATACACTGACACCAAGTAACAAAGACATAAACTGACATCCAGTACCGCAGACACACACGGACACCAAGTAACAAAGACACACACTGACACCCAGTAACACAGACACACACTTACACCAAGTAACAAAGACATACACTGACACCAAGTAACAAAGACATACACTGATACCCAGTAACACAGACACACACTTACACCAAGTAACAAAGACATACACTGATACCCAGTAACACAGACACACACTTACACCAAGTAACACAGACATACACTGACACCAAGTAACAAAGACATACACTGACACCAAGTCACAAAGACACACTCTGACACCCAGTAACAAAGACATACACTGACACCAAGTCACAAAGACATACACTGATACCCAGTAACACAGACTCACACGTACGCCAAGTAACACAGACATACACTGATACCCAGTAACACAGACACACATTTACACCAATTAACACAGACATACACTGACACCAAGTAACAAAGACATACACTGATACCCAGTAACACAGACACACACTTACACCAAGTAACAAAGACATACACTGACACCAAGTCACAAAGACACAAACTGACACCCAGTAACAAAGACATACACTGACACCAAGTATTTTGACATACACTGACACAAAGTCACAAAGACATACACTGATACCCAGTAACACAGACACACACTTACACCAAGTAACACAGACATACACTGACACCAACTAACAAAGACATATACTGATACCCAGTAACACAGACACACACTTACACCAAGTAACACAGACATACACTGATACCCAGTAACACAGACACACACTTACACCAAGTAACACGGACATACACTTACACCTAGTAAAAAAGACATACACTGACACCAAGTCACAAAGACACACACTGACACCCATTAACAAAGACATACACTGACACCAAGTATTTTGACATACACTGACACCAAGTAACAATGGCATACACTGATACCAAGTAACTCAGACACACACTTACCCCAAGTAACACAGACATACACTGACACCAAGTAACAAAGACATACACTGATACCCAGTAACACAGACACACACTTACACCAAGTAACAAAGACAGACACTGATACCCTGTAACACAGACACACACTTACACCAAGTAACAAAGACATACACTGACACCAAGTAACATTGACATAAACTGACACCCAGTAACACAGACACACACGGACACCAAGTAACAAAGACACACACTTACACCAAGTAACACAGACACACACTGACACCCAGTAACACAGACACACACTTACACCAAGTCACAAAGACATACACTGCTACCCAGTAACACAGACACACACTTACTCCAAGTAACACAGACATACACTGACACCAAGTCACAAAGACACACACTGACACCCAGTAACAAAGACATACACTGACACAAAGTCACAAAGACATACACAGTTACCCAGTAACACAGACACACTTTTACCCCAAGTAACACAGACATACACTGACACCAAGTAACAAAGACACACACTGATATGCAGTAACACAGACAAAGACTTACACCAAGTAACAAAGACAGACACTGATACCCTGTAACACAGACACACACTTACACCAAGTAACAAAGACATACACTGACACCAAGTAACAAAGACATAAACTGACACCCAGTAACACAGAGACACACGGACACCAAGTAACAAAGACACACACTTACACCAAGTAACACAGACACACACTGACACCCAAAAACACAGACACACACTTACACCAAGTCACAAAGACATGCACTGCTACCCAGTAACACAGACACACACTTACTCCAAGTAACACAGACATACACTGACACCAAGTAACAAAGACTTACACTGATACCCAGTAACACAGACACACACTTACACCATGTAACAAAGACAGACACTGATACCCAGTAACACAGACACACACTTGCACCAAGTAACAAAGACATACACTGACACCAAGTAACAAAGACATAAACTGACATCCAGTAGCACAGACACACACGGACACCAAGTAACAAAGACACACACTTACACCAAGTAACACAGACACACACTGACACCCAGTAACACAGACACACACTTACACCAAGTAACAAAGACATACACTGGCACCAAGTAACAAAGACATACACTTACACCAAGTAACAAAGACATACACTAACACCAAGTAACAAAGACATACACTGATACCCAGTAACACAGACGTACACTTACACCAAGTAACAAAGACATACACTGACACCAAGTAACAAAGACATACACTGATGCCCAGTAACACAGGCACACACTGGGGTGGGGGGGGGGGGGGCGGGGGTGGGGGGCACATTGGCGCAGTGGTTCGCACCGCAGCCTCACAGCTCCAGGGACCCGGGTTCGATTCTGGGTACTGCCTTTCCGGAGTTTGCAAGTTCTCCCTGTGTCTGCTTGAGTTTCCTCCGGGTGCTTCGGTTTCCTCCCACATGCCAAAGACTTGCAGGTTGATAGGTTAATTGGCCATCATAAATTGCCCCTAGTATAGGTAGGTGGTAGGGAAATATATAGGGACAGGTGGGGATGTGATAGCAATACGGGATTATGTAGGATTAGTATAAAAGGGTGGTTGATGGTCGGCACAGACTCGGTGGGCAGAAGGGCCTGTTTAAGTGCTGTATCTCTAAACTAAACTAGATACTGACACCTAGTGTCACAGACACACACTGACAGCCATGAACACAAACAAACACACACTGACACCCAGTAACACAGAGAAACACTGATACACAGTAACAAAGACATACACTGACACCAAGTAACACAGACACACACTGACACCCAGTAACAAAGACATACACTGACACCAAGTAACAAAGTCATACATTGATACCAAGTCACAAAGACATACACTGATACCCAGTAACACAGACACACACTGACACCAAGTAACAAAGACATACACTGACACCAAGTAACAAAGGCATACACTTACACCAAGTAACAAAGACACACACTTACACCAAGTAACAAAGACACACACTTACACCAAGTAACAAAGACAGACACTGATACCCTGTAACACAGACACACACTTACACCAAGTAACAAAGACATACACTGACACCAAGTCACAAAGACACACACTGACACCCAGTAACAAAGACATACACTGACACAAAGTCACAAAGACATACACTGATACCCAGTAACACAGACACACACTTACCCCAAGTAACACAGACATACACTGACACCAAGTAACAAAGACATACACTGACACGCAGTAACACAGAAACACACTTACACCAAGTAAAAAAGACAGACACTGATACCCTGTAACACAGACACACACTGACACCAAGTAACAAAGACATACACTGACACCAAGTAACAAAGACATAAACTGACACCCAGTAACACAGACACACACGGACACCAAGTAACAAAGACACACACTTACACCAAGTAACACATACACACACTGACACCCAGTAACACAGACACACACTTACACCAAGTTACAAAGACATACACTGACACCAAGTAACAAAGATATACACTTACACCAAGTAACAAAGACATACACTGGCACCAAATAACAAAGACATACACTGATACCCAGTAACACAGACACACACTTACACCAAGTCACAAAGACATACACTGATACCCAGTAACACAGACACACACTTACTCCAAGTAACACAGACATACACTGACACCAAGTAACAAAGACAAACACTGATACCCAGTAACACAGACACACACTTACACCAAGTAACAAAGACAGACACTGATACCCAGTAACACAGACACACACTTGCACCAAGTAACAAAGACATACACTGACACCAAGTAACAAAGACATAAACTGACATCCAGTACCACAGACACACACGGACACCAAGTAACAAAGACACACACTGACACCCAGTAACACAGACACACACTTACACCAAGTAACAAAGACATACACTGACACCAAGTAACAAAGACATACACTGATACCCAGTAAGACAGACACACACTTACACCAAGTAACACAGACATACACTGACACCAAGTAACAAAGACATACACTGACACCAAGTCACAAAGACACACACTGACACCCAGTAACAAAGACATACACTGACACCAAGTCACAAAGACATACACTGATACCCAGTAACACAGACACACACGTACGCCAAGTAACACAGACATACACTGATACCCAGTAACACAGACACACATTTACACCAATTAACACAGACATACACTGACACCAAGTAACAAAGACATACACTGATACCCAGTAACACAGACACACACTTACACCAAGTAACAAAGACATACACTGACACCAAGTCACAAAGACACACACTGACACCCAGTAACAAAGACATACACTGACACCAAGTATTTTGACATACACTGACACAAAGTCACAAAGACATACACTGATACCCAGTAACACAGACACACACTTACACCAAGTAACACAGACATACACTGACACCAACTAACAAAGACATATACTGATACCCAGTAACACAGACACACACTTACACCAAGTAACACAGACATACACTGATACCCAGTAACACAGACACACACTTACACCAAGTAAACCGGACATACACTTACACCCAGTAAAAAAGACATACACTGACACCAAGTCACAAAGACACACACTGACACCATTAACAAAGACATAAACTGACACCAAGTATTTTGACATACACTGACACCAAGTAACAATGGCATACACTGATACCCAGTAACACAGACACACACTTACCCCAAGTAACACAGACATACACTGACACCAAGTAACAAAGACATACACTGATACGCAGTAACACAGACACACACTTACACCAAGTAACAAAGACAGACACTGATACCCTGTAACACAGACACACACTTACATCAAGTAACAAAGACATACACTGACACCAAGTAACAAAGACATAAACTGACACCCAGTAACACAGACACACACGGACACCAAGTAACAAAGACACACACTTACACCAAGTAACACAGACACACACTTACACCAAGTCACAAAGACATACACTGCTACCCAGTAACACAGACACACACTTACTCCAAGTAACACAGACATACACTGACACCAAGTCACAAAGACACACACTGACACCTAGTAACAAAGACATACACTGACACAAAGTCACACAGACATACACAGATACCCAGTAACACAGACACACTTTTACCCCAAGTAAAACAGACATACACTGACACCAAGTAACAAAGACATACACTGATATGCAGTAACACAGACAAACACTTACACCAAGTAACAAAGACAGACACTGATACCCTGTAACACAGACACACACTAACACCAAGTAACAAAGACATACACTGACACCAAGTAACAAAGACATAAACTGACACCCAGTAACACAGACACACACGGACACCAAGTAACAAAGACACACACTTACACCAAGTAACACCGAACACACACTGACACCCAGTAACACAGACACACACGTACACCAAGTCACAAAGACATGCACTGCTACCCAGTAACACAGACACACACTTACTCCAAGTAACACAGACATACACTGACACCAAGTAACAAAGACATACACTGATACCCAGTAACACAGACACACACTTACACCAAGTAACAAAGACAGACACTGATACCCAGTAACACAGACACACACTTGCACCAAGTAACAAAGACATACACTGACACCAAGTAACAAAGACATAAACTGACATCCAGTAGCACAGACACACACGGACACCAAGTAACAAAGACACACACTTACACCAAGTAACACAGACACACACTGACACCCAGTAACACAGACACACACTTACACCAAGTAACAAAGACATACACTGGCACCAAGTAACAAAGACATACACTTACACCAAGTAACAAAGACATACACTTACACCAAGTAACAAAGACATACACTAACACCAAGTAACAAAGACATACACTGATACCCAGTAACACAGACGTACACTTACACCAAGTAACAAAGACATACACTGATACCCAGTAACACAGACACACACTTACACCAAGTAACACAGACATACACTGACACCAAGTAACAAAGACATACACTGATGCCCAGTAACACAGGCACACACTGGGGTGGGGGTGGCCGTGGGGGGGGGGGGGCACATTGGCGCAGTGGTTCGTACCGCAGCCTCACAGCTCCAGGGACCCGGGTTCGATTCTGGGTACTGCCTGTCCGGAGTTTGCAAGTTCTCCCTGTGTCTGCTTGAGTTTCCTCCGGGTGCTCCGGTTTCCTCCCACATGCCAAAGACTTGCAGGTTGATCGGTTAATTGGCCATCATAAATTGCCCCTAGTATAGGTAGGTGGTAGGGAAATATATAGGGACAGGTGGGGATGTGATAGAAATAAGGGATTAGTGTAGGATTAGTATAAAAGGGTGGTTGATGGTCGGCACAGACTCGGTGGGCAGAAGGGCCTGTTTAAGTGCTGTATCTCTAAACTAAACTAGATACTGCCACCTAGTGTCACAGACACACACTGACAGCCATGAACACAAACAAACACACACTGACACCCAGTAACACAGAGAAACACTGATACACAGTAACAAAGACATGCACTGACAAAAAGTAACACAGACACACACTGACACCCAGTAACAAAGACATACACTGACACCAAGTAACAAAGTCATACATTGATACCAAGTCACAAAGACATACACTGATACCCAGTAACACAGACACACACTGACACCAAGTAACAAAGACATACACTGACACCAAGTAACAAAGGCATACACTTACACCAAGTAACAAAGACACACACTTACACCAAGTAACACAGACATACACTGACACCAAGTAACAAAGACAGACAATTACACCAAGTAACAAAGATCCACACTTACACCAAGTATTTTGACATACACTGACACCAAGTGACAAATACATACACTGACACCCAGTAACACAGGCACACACTTACACCAAGTAACAAAGACATACACTGACACCCAGTAACGCAGACACACACTGACACCAAGTAACAAAGACACGCACTGACACCCAGTAACAAAGAAATACACTTACACCCTGTAACACAGACACACACTGACACCTTGTAACACAGACATACACTTACACCAAGTAACAAAGACATACACTGACACCCAGTAACACAGACATACACTTCCACCAAGTAATAAAAAACATACAATGTCTCCCAGTAACACAGACACACACTTACACCAAGTAACAAAGTCATACACTGACACCCAGTAACACAGACACACACTTGCACCAAGAAACTAAGACACACACACATCCAGTAACAAAGACAGACACTGACACCAAGTAACAAAGACACACACTGACACCAAGTAACAAAGTCATATACTGACACCCAGTAACACAGACACACACTTGCACCAAGAAACTAAGACACACACACATCCAGTAACAAAGACAGACACTGACACCAAGTAACAAAGACACACACTGACACCAAGTAACAAAGACATACACTGACACCCAGTAACACAGACACACACTGACACCAATTAACAAAGACAAACACTGACAACCAGTAACAAAGACATGCACTGACACCCAGTAACACAGACACACACTTACACCAAGTAACAAAGACACACACTGACATCCAGTAACAAAGACAGACAGTGACACCAAGGAACAGAGACATACACTGACACCCAGTAACACAGATACACACTGACACCAAGTAACAAAGACATCCAGTGACACCCAGTAACAAAGACATACACTGACAGCCAGAAACACAGACACACACTTACACCAAGTAACAAAGGCAAATACTGACACCCAGTAACAAAGACATGCACTGACACCAAGTAACAAAGACATACACTGACACCCAGTAACAAAGACACACACTTACACCAAGTAACACAGACATACACTGACAACCAGTAACACAGACACACACATACACCAAGTAACAAAGACACACACTGACACCCAGTAACAAAGATATACAATGACACCAATTAACAAAGACATACACTGACACCCAGTAACAAAGACAATCACTTACACCCAGTAACACAGACACACGCTGACACCAAGTAACAAAGACATACACTTACACCCCGTAACAGAGACATACCCTGACAGCTTGTAACAAAGACATGCACTGACACCAAGTAACAAAGACATACACTGACACCAAGTAAAAAAGACACACACTGACACCAAGTAACAAAGACATACACTGACACCAAGTAACAAAGACACACACTGACACCCAGTAACACAGACACACACTTGCACCAAGTAACAAAGACACACACTTACACCAAGTAACACAGACATACACTGACACCAAGTAACAAAGACAGACAATTACACGAAGTAACAAAGACATACACTTACACCAAGTATTTTGACATACACTGACTCCAAGTAACAAAGACATACACTGATAACCAGTAACACAGACACACACTTACACCCAGTAACACAGACACACACTTACACCAAGTAACAATGACATACACTGACACCGAGTAACAAAGACATACACTTACACCAAGTAGCAAAGACATACACTGACACCAAGTGACAAAGATATACACTGATACCCAGTAACACAGACATACACTTACACCGAGTAACAAAGACATACACTGATACCCAGTAACACAGACAAACACTTACACCAAATAACACAGACATTCACTGACACCAAGTAACAAAGACATACTCTGATACCTAGTAACACAGGCACACACTGAGGGGTGGGGGGGGGGGGAAGGGGGTCACATTGGCGCAGTGGTTAGCACCGCAGCCTCACAGCTGCAGTGACCCGGGTTCGATTCTGGGTACTGCCTGTGCGGAGTTTGCAAGTTCTCCCTGTGTCTGCGTGAGTTTCCTCCGGGTGCTCCGGTTTCCTCCCACATGCCAAAGAGTTGCTGGTTGATAGGTTAATTGGCCATCATAAATTGCCCCTAGTATAGGTAGGTGGTAGGGAAATATATAGGGACAGGTGGGGATGTGATCGGAATACGGAATTAGTGTAGGATTAGCATAAATGGGTGGTTGATGGTCGGCATAGACTCGGTGGGCCGATGGGCCTGTTTAAGTGCTGGATCTCTAAACTAAACTAAATACTGACACCTAGTGTCATAGACACACACTGACAGCCAGTATCACAAACAAACACACACTGACACCCAGTAACACAGAGAACCACTGACACCCAGTAACAAAGACATACACTGACACCAAGCAACAAAGACATACATTGATACCAAGTCACAAAGACATACACTGATACCCAGTAACACAGACACACACTGACACCAAGTAACAAAGACATACACTGACACCAAGTAACACAGACACACACTGACACCCAGTAAGGAAGACATACACTGACACCAAGTAACAAAGACATACATTGATACCAAGTCACAAAGACATACACTGATACCCAGTAACACAGACACACACAGACACCAAGTAACAAAGACATACACTGACACCAAGTAACAAAGGCATACACTTACACCAAGTAACAAAGACACACACTTACACCAAGTAACACAGACATACACTGACATCAAGCAACAACGACAGACAATTACACCAAGTAACAAAGACATACACTTATACCCAGTAACACAGACACACACTTACACCCAGTAACAAAGTCATACACTGACACCAAGTAAAAAAGCCATACACTGACACCCAGTAACAAAGACATACACTGACACCCAGTAACACAGACACACACTTACACCAAGTAACAAAGACATACACTGACACTATGTAACAAAGACATACACTGACACCAAGTAACAAAGACATACACTAACACCAATTAAAAATGACACACACTGACACCAAGTAACAAAGACATACACTGACACCCAGTAACAAAGACATACACTGACACCCAGTAACAAAGACACACACTTGCACCCAGTAACACAGACACACACTTGCACCAAGTGACAAAGACACACACTGACACCAAGTAACAAAGAGATGCAATGACACCAATTAACAAAGGCATACACTGACACCCAGTAACAAAGACACACACTTACACCAAGTAACACAGACATGCACTGACACCCAGTAACACAGACACACACTTACACCAAGTAACAAAGACACACACTGACATCCAGTAACAAAGACATACACTGACACCAAGTGACAAAGACATACACTGACACCCAGTAACACAGGCACACAGTAACACCAAGTAACAAAGACATACACTGACACCCAGTAACGCAGACACACACTGACACCAAGTAACAAAGACACGCACTGACACCCAGTAACAAAGACATACACTTACACCCAGTAACACAGACACACACTGACACCTAGTAACTCAGACATACACTTACACCAATTAACAAAGACATACACTGACACACAGTAACACAGACATACACTTACACCAAGTAATAAAATACATACAATGACTCCCAGTAACACAGACACAAACTTACACCAAGTAACAAAGACATACACTGACACCCAGTAACACAGACACACACTGACACCAATTAACAAAGACACACACTGACACCCAGAAACAAAGACATACACTGACACCAAGTAACAAAGACATACACTGACACCCAGTAACACAGACACACACTGACACCAATTAACAAAGACACACACTGACACCCAGTAACAAAGACATACACTGACACCAAGTAACAAAGAAAAACAGTGACACCCAGTAACAAAGACATACACTGACAGCCAGAAACGCAGACACACACTTACACCAATTAACAAAGACAAACACTGACAGCCAGTAACAAAGACATACATTGACACAAAGTAACAAAGACATGCACTGACACCCAGTAACAAGGTCACACACTTACACCAAGTAACACAGACACACACTGACACCCAGTAACACAGACACACACATACACCAAGTAACAAAGACACACACTGACACCCAGTATCAAAGACATACACTGACACCAATTAACAAAGGCATACACAGACACCCAGTAACAAAGACAATCACTTACACCCAGTAACACAGACATACACTGACACCAAGTAACAAAGACACACACTGACACCAAGTAACAAAGACACACAATGACAGCCAGTAACACAGACAAACAAAGACACCAAGTAACAAAGATACGCACTGACACCCAGTAACACAGACATACATTTACACCTAGTAACAAAGACAGACACTGACACCCAGTAACACAGACACACACTGACACCAAGTAATAAAGACAGACACTGACACCCAGTAACAAAGACATACACTGACACCCAGTAACACAGACACAAACTTACACAAAGTAACAAAGACACACACTGACACCAAGTAACAAAGACATGCACTGATACCAAGTAACAAAGGCATACACTGACACCCAGAAACAAAGACACACACTTACACCAAGTAACACAGACATACACTGACACCCAGTAACACGGACACACAGTTACACCAAGTAACAAAGGCACACACTGACATCCAGTAACAAAGACATACACTGACATCAAGTGACAAAGACATACACTGACACCCAGTAACACAGGCACACACTTACACCAAGTAACAAAGACATACACTGACACCAAGTAACAAAGACATACACATACACCCTTTAACAAAGACACACACTGACACCCAGTAACACAGACACACACTTACACCAAGTAACAAAGACATACACTGACACCCAGTAACACAGACACACACTGCCTCCCCGTAACACAGACACACAATGCCACCCAGTAACACAGACACACACTTACACCTAGTAACACAGACAGACACTGACACCCAGTAACAGAGACACACACTTACACCAAGTATCAAAGACATACACTGACACCCAGTAACACAGACACACACTGATACCAAGTAACAAAGACACGCACTGACACCCAGTAACAAAGACATACTCTGACACCCAGTAACACAGACACACACTTACACCAAGTAACAAAGACACACACTGACACCCAGTAACAGAGACACACACTTACACCGAGTATCAAAGACATACACTGACACCCAGTAACACAGACACACACTGATACCAAGTAACAAAGACATGCACTGACACCCAGTAGCAAAGACATACACTTACACCCAGTAACAGAGACATACACTGACACCCAGCAACACAGACATACACTGACACCAAGTAACACAGACATACACTTACAACAAGTAACAAAGACATACACTGACTCCCAGTAACACAGGTACACACTTACACCAAGTAACAAAGACATACACTGACACCCAGTAACAAAGACACACACTTACACCAAGTAACACAGACATACACAGACACCCAGTAACACAGACACACACTTACACCAAGTAACGAAGACATACACTGACACCAAGTAACAAAGACATACACTGACACCCAGTAACACAGACACACACTGACACCAAGTAACAAAGACATATACTGACACCCAGTAACAAAGACATACACTGACACCGAGCAACACAGACACACACTTGCACCAAGTAACAAAGACACACACTAACACCAAGTAACAAAGACATGCACTGACACCAAGTAACAAAGACATACACTGATACCAAGAGACAAAGACATACACTGACACCCAGTAACACAGGCACACACTTACACCAAGTAACAAAGACATACACTGACACCAAGTAACAAAGACATACACATACACCCTTTAACAAAGACACAAAATGTCACCCAGTAACACAGACACACACTTACACCAAGTAACAAAGACATACACTGACACCCGGTAACACAGACGAACACTGCCACCCCGTAACACAAACACACAATGCCACCCAGTAACACAGACACACACTTACACCTAGTAACACAGACAGACACTGACACCCAGTAACACAGACACCTACTTACACCAAGCAACAAAGACATACACTGACACACAGTAACAAAGACATACTCTGACACCCAGTAACACAGACACACACTTACACCAAGTAACAAAGACACACACTGACACCCAGTAACAGAGACACACACTGATACCAAGTAACAAAGACACGCACTGACACACAGTAACAAAGACATACACTGACACCCAGTAACACAGACACACACTGATACCAAGTAACAAAGACACAAACTGACACCCAGTAACAAAGACATACACTTACACCCAGTAACAGAGACACACACTGACACCCAGCAACACAGACATACACTGACACCCAGTAACACAGAGACACCCTTACACCAAGTAACAAAGACACACACTGACACCAAGTAACAAAGCATACAGTGACACCCAGTAACAAAGACATACGCTTACAACATGTAACAAAGACATACACTGACAGCCAGAAACACAGACATACACTTACACAAAGTAACAAAGACAAACACTGTCACCCAGTAACAAAGACATGCACTGACACCCAGTAATACAGACACACACTGACACCCAGTAACAAAGACATACACTGACACCCAGTAACACAGACACACACTTACACCAAGTAACAAAGACATACACTGACACCAAGTAACAAAGACACACACTGACACCCAGTAACACAGACACACACTTACACCAAGTAACAAAGACATACACTGACACCCAGTAACAAAGACATACACTTACACCCAGTAACACAGACACACACTTACACCAAGTAACAAAGACACACACTCACACCCAGTAACAAAGAAATACACTTACACCAAGTAACAAAGACATACACTGACACCCAGTATCATAGACACACACAGAGACCCAGTAACAAAGTCATACACTGACACCGAGTAACACAGACACACACTTACACCAAGTAACAAAGTCATACACAGACACCCAGTAAAACAGACACACACTTACACCAAGTAACAAAGACATACACTGACACCTAGTAACACAGACACACACTGACACCAAGGAACAAAGAAACGCACTGACACCCAGTAACAAAGACATGCACTTACACCCAGTAACACAGACACACACTGACACCTAGTAACACAGACATACACTTACACCAAGTAACAAAGACATACACTGACACCCAGTAACACAGACACACACTTACACCAAGAAACTAAGACACACACACACCCAGTAACAAAGACACACACTGACACCAAGTAACAAAGACATACACTGACACCCAGTAACATAGACACACACTGACACCCAGTAACACAGACACACACTGACACCTAGTAAAACAGACATACACTTACACCAAGTAACAAAGACATACACTGACACCCAGTAACACAGACACACACTTACACCAAGGAACACAGACATACACTGACACCCAGTAACACAGACACCTACTTACACCCAGTAACAAAGACATACACTTACACCCAGTAACACAGACACACACTGACACCTAGTAACACAGACATACACTTACACCAAGTAACAAAGACATACACTGACACCCAGTAACACAGACACACACTTACACCAAGAAACTAAGACACACACACACCCAGTAACAAAGTCACACACTGACACCAAGTAACAAAGACACACACTGACACCAAGTAACAAAGACATACACTGACAACCAGTAACAAAAACATACACTGACACCCAGGAACACAGAGACACCCTTACACCAAGTAACAAAGACACACACTGACACCAAGTAACAAAGACATACAGTGACACCCAGTAACAAAGACATACACTTACAACATGTAACAAAGACACACACTGACACCAAGTAACAAAGACATACACTGACACCCAGTAACATAGACACACACTGAGACCCAGTTACAAAGTCATACACTGACACCGAGTAACACAGACACACACTTCCACCAAGTAACAAAGACATTCACTGACACCCAGTAACACAGACACACACTGACACCAAGGAACAAAGACATACACTGACACCTAGTAACACAGACACACACTGACACCAAGGAACAAAGAAACGCACTGACACCCAGTAACAAAGACATGCACTTACACCCAGTAACACAGACACACACTGACACCTAGTAACACAGACATACACTTACACCAAGTAACAAAGACATACACTGACACCCAGTAACACAGACACACACTTACACCAAGAAACTAAGACACACACACACCCAGTAACAAAGACACACACTGACACCAAGTAACAAAGACATACACTGACACCCAGTAACATAGACACACACTGACACCCAGTAACACAGACACACACTGACACCTAGTAAAACAGACATACACTTACACCAAGTAACAAAGACATACACTGACACCCAGTAACACAGACACACACTTACACCAAGGAACACAGACATACACTGACACCCAGTAACACAGACACCTACTTACACCCAGTAACAAAGACATACACTTACACCCAGTAACACAGACACACACTGACACCTAGTAACACAGACATACACTTACACCAAGTAACAAAGACATACACTGACACCCAGTAACACAGACACACACTTACACCAAGAAACTAAGACACACACACACCCAGTAACAAAGACACACACTGACACCAAGTAACAAAGACACACACTGACACCAAGTAACAAAGACATACACTGACAACCAGTAACAAAAACATACACTGACACCCAGGAACACAGAGACACCCTTACACCAAGTAACAAAGACACACACTGACACCAAGTAACAAAGACATACAGTGACACCCAGTAACAAAGACATACACTTACAACATGTAACAAAGACACACACTGACACCAAGTAACAAAGACATACACTGACACCCAGTAACATAGACACACACTGAGACCCAGTTACAAAGTCATACACTGACACCGAGTAACACAGACACACACTTCCACCAAGTAACAAAGACATTCACTGACACCCAGTAACACAGACACACACTGACACCAAGGAACAAAGAAACGCACTGACACCCAGTAACAAAGACATACACTGACACCCAGTAACACAGACACACACTGACACCTAGTAAAACAGACATACACTTACACCAAGTAACAAAGACATACACTGACACCCAGTAACACAGACACACACTTACACCAAGGAACACAGACATACACTGACACCCAGTAACACAGACACCTACTTACACCCAGTAACAAAGACATACACTGACACTCAGTAATAAAGACATACTCTGACATCCAGTAACACAGACACACACTTACAACAAGTAACAAAGACACACACTGACACCCAGTAACAGAGACAAACACTTACACCAAGTAACAAAGACATACACTGACGCCCAGTAACACAGACACACACTGATTCCAAGTAACAAAGGCAGGCACTGACACCCAGTACCAAAGACATACATTTACACCCAGTAGCACAGACATACACTGACACCCAGTCGCAAAGAAATACACTTACACCCAGCAACACAGACATACTCTGACACCCAGTAACACAGACATACACTTACACCAAGTAACAAAGACATACACTGACTCCCAGTAACACAGACACACATTTACACCAAGTAACAAAGACATACACTGACACCCAGTAACACAGACAAACACTTGCACCAAGAAACTAAGGCACAAACACACCCAGTAACAAAGACAGACACTGACACCAAATAACAAAGACACACACTGACACCAAGTAACAAAGACGTACACTGACACCCAGTAACACAGACAAACACTGACACCAAGTAACAAAGACATACACAGACGACCAGTAACAAAGACATGCACTGACACCCAGTAACACAGACACACACTAACACCAAGTAACAAAGACACACATTTACACCCAGTAACACAGAGACACCCTTACACCAAGTAACAAAGACACACACTGACACCAAGTAACAAAGACATACAGTGACACCCAGTAACAAAGACATACGCTTACAACATGTAACAAAGACATACACTGACAGCCAGAAACACAGACATACAATTACACAAAGTAACAAAGACAAACACTGTCACCCAGTAACAAAGACATGCACTGACACCCAGTAATACAGACACACACTGACACCCAGTAACAAAGACATACACTGACACCCAGTAACACAGACACACACTTACACCAAGTAACAAAGACATACACTGACACCAAGTAACAATGACACACACTGACACCCAGTAACACAGACACATACTTACACCAAGTAACAAAGACATACACTGACACCCAGTAACAAAGACATACACTTACACCCAGTAACACAGACACACACTTACACCAAGTAACAAAGACACACACTCACACCCAGTAACAAAGAAATACACTTACACCAAGTAACAAAGACATACACTGACACCCAGTAACAAAGACACACACAGAGACCCAGTAACAAAGTCATACACTGACACCGAGTAACACAGACACACACTTACACCAAGTAACAAAGTCATACACTGACACCCAGTAACACAGACACACACTGACACCAAGTAACAAAGACATATACTGACACCCAGTAACAAAGACATACACTGACACCGAGCAACACAGACACACACTTGCACCAAGTAACAAAGACACACACTAACACCAAGTAACAAAGACATGCACTGACACCAAGTAACAAAGACATACACTGATCCCAAGAGACAAAGACATACACTGACACCCAGTAACACAGGCACACACTTACACCAAGTAACAAAGACATACACTGACACCAAGTAACAAAGACATACACATACACCCTTTAACAAAGACACAAACTGTCACCCAGTAACACAGACACACACTTACACCAAGTAACAAAGACATACACTGACACCCGGTAACACAGACGAACACTGCCACCCCGTAACACAAACACACAATGCCACCCAGTAACACAGACACACACTTACACCTAGTAACACAGACAGACACTGACACCCAGTAACACAGACACCTACTTACACCAAGCAACAAAGACATACACTGACACACAGTAACAAAGACATACTCTGACACCCAGTAACACAGACACACACTTACACCAAGTAACAAAGACACACAATGACACCCAGTAACAGAGACACACACTGATACCAAGTAACAAAGACACGCACTGACACACAGTAACAAAGACATACACTGACACCCAGTAACACAGACACACACTGATACCAAGTAACAAAGACACAAACTGACACCCAGTAACAAAGACATACACTTACACCCAGTAACAGAGACACACACTGACACCCAGCAACACAGACATACACTGACACCCAGTAACACAGAGACACCCTTACACCAAGTAACAAAGACACACACTGACACCAAGTAACAAAGCATACAGTGACACCCAGTAACAAAGACATACGCTTACAACATGTAACAAAGACATACACTGACAGCCAGAAACACAGACATACACTTACACAAAGTAACAAAGACAAACACTGTCACCCAGTAACAATGACATGCACTGACACCCAGTTATACAGACACACACTGACACCCAGTAACAAAGACATACACTGACACCCAGTAACACAGACACACACTTACACCAAGTAACAAAGACATACACTGACACCAAGTAACAAAGACATATACTTACACCCAGTAACACAGACACACACTGACACCAAGTAACAAAGACACACACTCACACCCAGTAACAAAGAAATACACTTACACCAAGTAACAAAGACATACACTGACACCCAGTATCATAGACACACACAGAGACCCAGTAACAAAGTCATACACTGACACCGAGTAACACAGACACACACTTACACCAAGTAACAAAGTCATACACAGACACCCAGTAAAACAGACACACACTTACACCAAGTAACAAAGACATACACTGACACCTAGTAACACAGACACACACTGACACCAAGGAACAAAGAAACGCACTGACACCCAGTAACAAAGACATACACTTACACCCAGTAACACAGACACACACTGACACCTAGTAACACAGACATACACTTACACCAAGTAACAAAGACATACACTGACACCCAGTAACACAGACACACACTTACACCAAGAAACTAAGACACACACACACCCAGTAACAAAGACACACACTGACACCAAGTAACAAAGACACACACTGACACCATGTAACAAAGACATACAGTGACACCCAGTAACAAAGACATACACTTACAACATGTAACAAAGACACACACTGACACCAAGTAACAAAGATATACACTGACATTCAGTAACATAGACACACACTGAGACCCAGTTACAAAGTCATACACTGACACCGAGTAACACAGACACACACTTCCACCAAGTAACAAAGACATTCACTGACACCCAGTAACACAGACACACACTGACACCAAGGAACAAAGAAACGCACTGACACCCAGTAACAAAGACATAAACTGACACCCAGTAACACAGACACACACTGACACCTAGTAAAACAGACATACACTTACACCAAGTAACAAAGACATACACTGACACCCAGTAACACAGACACAGACTTACACCAAGGAACACAGACATACACTGACACCCAGTAACACAGACACCTACTTACACCCAGTAACAAAGACATACACTTACACCCAGTAACACAGACACACACTGACACCTAGTAACACAGACATACACTTACACCAAGTAACAAAGACATACACTGACACCCAGTAACACAGACACACACTTACACCAAGAAACTAAGACACACACACACCCAGTAACAAAGACACACACTGACACCAAGTAACAAAGACACACACTGACACCAAGTAACAAAGACATACACTGACAACCAGTAACAAAAACATACACTGACACCCAGTAACACAGAGACACCCTTACACCAAGTAACAAAGACACACACTGACACCAAGTAACAAAGACATACAGTGACACCCAGTAACAAAGACATACACTTACAACATGTAACAAAGACACACACTGACACCAAGTAACAAAGACATACACTGACACCCAGTAACATAGACACACACTGAGACCCAGTTACAAAGTCATACACTGACACCGAGTAACACAGACACACACTTCCACCAAGTAACAAAGACATTCACTGACACCCAGTAACACAGACACACACTGACACCAAGGAACAAAGAAACGCACTGACACCCAGTAACAAAGACATACACTGACACCCAGTAACACAGACACACACTGACACCTAGTAAAACAGACATACACTTACACCAAGTAACAAAGACATACACTGACACCCAGTAACACAGACACACACTTACACCAAGGAACACAGACATACACTGACACCCAGTAACACAGACACCTACTTACACCCAGTAACAAAGACATACACTGACACTCAGTAATAAAGACATACTCTGACATCCAGTAACACAGACACACACTTACAACAAGTAACAAAGACACACACTGACACCCAGTAACAGAGACACAGACCTACACCAAGTAACAAAGACATACACTGACGCCCAGTAACACAGACACACACTGATTCCAAGTAACAAAGACAGGCACTGACACCCAGTACCAAAGACATACATTTACACCCAGTAGCACAGACATACACTGACACCCAGTCGCAAAGAAATACACTTACACCCAGCAACACAGACATACACTGACACCCAGTAACACAGACATACACTTACACCAAGTAACAAAGACATACACTGACTCCCAGTAACACAGACACACATTTACACCAAGTAACAAAGACATACACTGACACCCAGTAACACAGACAAACACTTGCACCAAGAAACTAAGGCACAAACACACCCAGTAACAAAGACAGACACTGACACCAAATAACAAAGACACACACTGACACCAAGTAACAAAGACGTACACTGACACCCAGTAACACAGACAAACACTGACACCAAGTAACAAAGACATACACAGACGACCAGTAACAAAGACATGCACTGACACCCAGTAACACAGACACACACTAACACCAAGTAACAAAGACACACATTTACACCCAGTAACACAGAGACACCCTTACACCAAGTAACAAAGACACACACTGACACCAAGTAACAAAGACATACATTGACACCCAGTAACAAAGACATACGCTTACAACATGTAACAAAGACATACACTGACAGCCAGAAACACAGACATACAATTACACAAAGTAACAAAGACAAACACTGTCACCCAGTAACAAAGACATGCACTGACACCCAGTAATACAGACACACACTGACACCCAGTAACAAAGACATACACTGACACCCAGTAACACAGACACACACTTACACCAAGTAACAAAGACATACACTGACACCAAGTAACAAAGACACACACTGACACCCAGTAACACAGACACATACTTACACCAAGTAACAAAGACATACACTGACACCCAGTAACAAAGACATACACTTACACCCAGTAACACAGACACACACTTACACCAAGTAACAAAGACACACACTCACACCCAGTAACAAAGAAATACACTTACACCAAGTAACAAAGACATACACTGACACCCAGTATCATAGACACACACAGAGACCCAGTAACAAAGTCATACACTGACACCGAGTAACACAGACATACACTGACACCAAGTAACAAAGACAGACACTGACGCCCAGTAACAAAGACATACACTGACACCCAGCAACACAGACATACACTTACACAAAGTAACACAGACATACACTGACGCCCAGTAACACAGACACACACTTACACCAAGTAACAAAGACACACACTGACACCCAGTAACAAAGACAGACACTGACACCCAGTAACACAGACACATACTTAAACCAAGTAATAAAGACATACACTGAGACCCAGTAACACAGACACACAATTGCACCAAGTAACACAGACATACACTTGCAACAAGTAACACAGACAGACACTGACACCCAGTAACACAGACACACACTTACACCAAGTAACAAAGACATACACTGACACCCAGTAACACAGACACACACTGACACCAATTAGCAAAGACACGCACTGACACCAAGTAACAAAGACATACACTGACAACCAGTAACAAAGACATACACTTACACCCAGTAACACAGACATAAACTGACACCCAGTAACCCAGACGCACACATCCACCAAGTAACAAAGACACACACTGACACCAAGTAACAAAGACATACACTTTCACCCAGTAACACAGACATACACTGACACGCAGTAACACAGACACACATTTACATCAAGTAACAAAGACATACACTAACACCCAGTAACATAGACACACACTGACACCAAGTAACCAAGACATGCACTGACACCAAATAACAAAGACATACACTTACACCAAGTAACACAGACATACACAGACACCCAGTAACACAGACACACACTTACACCAAGTAACAAAGACACCCACTGACACCCAGTAACAAAGACATACACTGACGCCAAGTAACAAAGGCACACACTTACACCAAGTAACAAAGACATACACTGACAACAAGTAACAAAGACATACACTGACACACAGTAACAAAGACATACACTGACACCCAGTGACACAGACACACACTTGCACCAAGTAACAAAGACAGAGACTGACACCCAGTAACACAGACACACACTTAAACCAAGTAACAAAGACATACACTGACACCCAGTAACACAGACACACAATTGCACCAAGTAACACAGACATACACTGACACCCAGTAACAAAGACATACACTGACACCCAGTAACACAGACACACACTTGCAACAAGTAACACAGACAGACACTGACACCCAGTAACACAGACACACACTTGCAACAAGTAACAAAGAGATACACTGACATCCAGTAACACAGACACACACTTACACCAAGTAACAAAGACATACACTGACACCCAGTAACACAGACACACACTGACACCAAGTAGCAAAGACACGCACTGACACCAAGTAACAAAGACATACACTGACAACCAGTAACAAAGACATACACTTACACCCAGTAACACAGACATAAACTGACACCCAGTAACCCAGACGCACACATCCACCAAGTAACAAAGACACACACTGACACCAAGTAACAAAGACATACACTTTCACCCAGTAACACAGACATACACTGACACCCAGTAACAAAGATACACATTTACATCAAGTAACAAAGACATACACTGACACCCAGTAACATAGACACACATTGACACCAAGTAACAAAGACATGCACTGACACCAAATAGCACAGACATACACTGACACCCAGTAACACAGGCACACACATACACCAAGTAACAAAGACACACACTGACACCCAGTAACAATGACATACACTGACACCCAGTACCAAAGACATACACTGACACCAAGTAACAAAGGCACACACTTACACCAAGTAACAAAGACATACACTGACACCAAGTAACAAAGACATACACTGACACACAGTAACAAAGACACACACTGACACCAAGTAACACAGACACACACTGACACCAAGTAACAAGGACATACACTGACACCCAGTAACAAAGACATACACTGACACCCAGTAACACAGACACACACTTACACCAAGTAACAAAGACACACACTGACAACAAGTAACAAAGACATACAGTGACACCCAGTAACACAGACAAACACATACACCAAGTAACAAAGACATACACTGACACCCAGTAACACAGACACACACTTGCACTAAGTAACAAAGACAGACACTGACACCCAGTAACAAAGACATACACTGACACCCAGTAACACAGACACACACTTGCACCAAGTAACAAAGACGGACACTGACACCCAGTAACACAGACACACACTTACAACAAGTAACAAAGACATACACTGAAACCCAGTAACACAGACACACACTTGCACTAAGTAACACAGACATACACTGACACCCAGTAACAAAGACATACACTGACCCCCAGTAACACAGACACACACTTACACGAAGTAACAAAGACATACACTGACACACAGTAACAAAGACACACACTGACACCCAGTAACAACGACACACAATTACACCAAGTAACAAAGACATACACTGACATCCAGTAACACAGACACACATTTACACCAAGTAACAAAGACATACACTGACACCCAGTAACACATACACACACTGACGCCAAGTAGCAAAGACATGCACTGCCACCAAGTAACAAAAGACATACACTGACAGCCAGTAACAAAGACATACAATTACACCCAGTAGCACAGACATACACTGACACCCAGTAACACAGACACACACTTACACCAAGTAACAAAGACATACACTGACACCCAGAAACACAGACACACCCTTACATCAAGTAACAAAGACATACACTGACACCCAGTAACATAGACACTCACTGACACCAAGTAACAAAGACATGCACTGACACCCAGTAACAAAGACATACACTGACAACCAATGACACAGACACACACTTGCGCCAAGTAGCAAAGACACGCCGCACTGACACCAAGTAACAAAGACAGACACTGACAACCAGTAACAAAGACATACACTTACACCTAGTAACACAGAAATAATCTGACACCCAGTAACACGGACGCACACTTCCACCAAGTAACAAAGACACACACTGACACCAAGTAACAAAGACATACACTGACACCCAGTAACACAGACACACACTTACACCAAGTAACAAAGACACACACTGACAACAAGTAACAAAGACATACAGTGACACCCAGTAACACAGACAAACACATACACCAAGTAACAAAGACATACACTGACACCCAGTAACACAGACACACACTTGCACTAAGTAACAAAGACAGACACTGACACCCAGTAACAAAGACATACACTGACACCCAGTAACACAGACACACCCTTACATCAAGTAACAAAGACGGACACTGACACCCAGTAACACAGACAAACACTTACAACAATTAACAAAGACATACACTGACACCCAGTAACACAGACACACACTTGCACTAAGTAACACAGACATACACTGACACCCAGTAACAAAGACATACACTGACACCCAGTAACACAGACACACACTTACACGAAGTAACAAAGACATACACTGACACACAGTAACAAAGACACACACTGACACCCAGTAACAAAGACACACAATTACACCAAGTAACAAAGACATACACTGACATCCAGTAACACAGACACACACTTACACCAAGTAACAAAGACATACACTGACAACCAGTAACAAAGACATACAATTACACCCAGTAGCACAGACATACACTGACACCAAGTAACAAAGACAGACACTGAAGCCCAGTAACAAAGACATACACTGACACCCAGTGACACAGACACACACTGACACCAAGTAACAAGGACATACACTGACACCCAGTAACAAAGACATACACTGACACCCAGTAACACAGACACACACTTACACGAAGTAACAAAGACATACACTGACACACAGTAACAAAGACACACACTGACACCCAGTAACAAAGACACACAATTACACCAAGTAACAAAGACATACACTGACACCCAGAAACACAGACACACCCTTACATCAAGTAACAAAGACATACACTGACACCCAGTAACATAGACACTCACTGACACCATGTAACAAAGACATACACTGACACCCAGTAACAAAGACATACACTGACAACCAGTGACACAGACACACACTTGCACCAAGTAGCAAAGACACGCCGCACTGACACCAAGTAACAAAGACATACACTGACAACCAGTAACAACGAAATACACTTACACCCAGTAACACAGAAATAAACTGACACCAAGTAACCCAGACGCACACTTCCACCAAGCAACAAAGACACACACTGACACCAAGTAACAAATACATACACTTACACCCAGTAACACAGACATACACTGACACCAAGTAACAAAGACAGACACTGACGCCCAGTAACAAAGACATACACTGACACCCAGTGACACAGACACACACTTACACCAAGTAACAAAGACAGACACTGACACCCAGTAACACAGAGACACACTTAAACCAAGTAATAAAGACATACACTGAGACCCAGTAACACAGACACACAATTGCACCAAGTAACACAGACATACACTGACACCCAGTAACAAAGACATACACTGACACCCAGTAACACAGACACACACTTGCAACAAGTAACACAGACAGACACTGACACCCAGTAACACAGACACACACATACACCAAGTAACAAAGAGATACACTGACATCCAGTAACGCAGACACACACTTACACCAAGTAACAAAGACATACACTGACACCCAGTAACACAGACACACACTGACACCAATTAGCAAAGACACGCACTGACACCAAGTAACAAAGACATACACTGACAACCAGTAACAAAGACATACACTTACACCCAGTAACACAGACATAAACTGACACCCAGTAACCCAGACGCACACATCCACCAAGTAACAAAGACACACACTGACACCAAGTAACAAAGACATACACTTTCACCCAGTAACACAGACACATATTTACATCAAGTAACAAAGACATACACTGACACCCAGTAACATAAACACACACTGACACCAAATAACAAAGACATGCACTGACACCAAATAACAAAGACATACACTTACACCAAGTAACACAGACATACACTGACACCCAGTAACAAAGACAGACACTGACACCCAGTAACACAGACACACACTTAAACCAAGTAATAAAGACATACACTGAGACCCAGTAACACAGACACACAATTGCACCAAGTAACACAGACATACACTGACACCCAGTAACAAAGACATACACTGACACCCAGTAACACAGACACACACTTGCAACAAGTAACACAGACAGACACTGACACCCAGTAACACAGACACACACTTACACCAAGTAACAAAGAGATACACTGACATCCAGTAACGCAGACACACACTTACACCAAGTAACAAAGACATACACTGACACCCAGTAACACAGACACACACTGACACCAATTAGCAAAGACACGCACTGACACCAAGTAACAAAGACATACACTGACAACCAGTAACAAAGACATAAACTTACACCGAGTAACACAGACATAAAGTGACACCCAGTAACCCAGACGCACACATCCACCAAGTAACAAAGACACACAATGACACCAAGTAACAAAGACATACACTTTCACCCAGTAACACAGACATACACTGACACGCAGTAACACAGACACACATTTACATCAAGTAACAAAGACATACACTAACACCCAGTAACATAGACACACACTGACACCAAGTAACAAAGACATGCACTGACACCAAATAGCACAAACATACACTGACACCCAGTAACACAGGCACACACATACACCAAGTAACAAAGACACACACTGACACCCAGTAACAATGACATACACTGACACCCAGTACCAAAGACATACACTGACACCAAGTAACAAAGGCACACACTTACACCAAGTAACAAAGACATACACTGACACCAAGTAACAAAGACATACACTGACACACAGTAACAAAGACACACACTGACACCAAGTAACACAGACACACACTGACACCAAGTAACAAGGACATACACTGACACCCAGTAACAAAGACATACACTGACACCCAGTAACACAGACACACACTTACACCAAGTAACAAAGACACACACTGACAACAAGTAACAAAGACATACAGTGACACCCAGTAACACAGACAAACACATACACCAAGTAACAAAGACATACACTGACACCCAGTAACACAGACACACACTTGCACTAAGTAACAAAGACAGACACTGACACCCAGTAACAAAGACATACACTGACACCCAGTAACACAGACACACACTTGCACCAAGTAACAAAGACGGACACTGACACCCAGTAACACAGACACACACTTACAACAAGTAACAAAGACATACACTGAAACCCAGTAACACAGACACACACTTGCACTAAGTAACACAGACATACACTGACACCCAGTAACAAAGACATACACTGACCCCCAGTAACACAGACACACACTTACACGAAGTAACAAAGACATACACTGACACACAGTAACAAAGACACACACTGACACCCAGTAACAACGACACACAATTACACCAAGTAACAAAGACATACACTGACATCCAGTAACACAGACACACACTTACACCAAGTAACAAAGACATACACTGACACCCAGTAACACATACACACACTGACGCCAAGTAGCAAAGACATGCACTGACACCAAGTAACAAAAGACATACACTGACAGCCAGTAACAAAGACATACAATTACACCCAGTAGCACAGACATACACTGACACCCAGTAACACAGACACACACTTACACCAAGTAACAAAGACATACACTGACACCCAGAAACACAGACACACCCTTACATCAAGTAACAAAGACATACACTGACACCCAGTAACATAGACACTCACTGACACCAAGTAACAAAGACATGCACTGACACCCAGTAACAAAGACATACACTGACAACCAATGACACAGACACACACTTGCGCCAAGTAGCAAAGACACGCCGCACTGACACCAAGTAACAAAGACAGACACTGACAACCAGTAACAAAGACATACACTTACACCCAGTAACACAGAAATAATCTGACACCCAGTAACACGGACGCACACTTCCACCAAGTAACAAAGACACACACTGACACCAAGTAACAAAGACATACACTGACACCCAGTAACACAGACACACACTTACACCAAGTAACAAAGACACACACTGACAACAAGTAACAAAGACATACAGTGACACCCAGTAACACAGACAAACACATACACCAAGTAACAAAGACATACACTGACACCCAGTAACACAGACACACACTTGCACTAAGTAACAAAGACAGACACTGACACCCAGTAACAAAGACATACACTGACACCCAGTAACACAGACACACCCTTACATCAAGTAACAAAGACGGACACTGACACCCAGTAACACAGACAAACACTTACAACAATTAACAAAGACATACACTGACACCCAGTAACACAGACACACACTTGCACTAAGTCACACAGACATACACTGACACCCAGTAACAAAGACATACACTGACACCCAGTAACACAGACACACACTTACACGAAGTAACAAAGACATACACTGACACACAGTAACAAAGACACACACTGACACCCAGTAACAAAGACACACAATTACACCAAGTAACAAAGACATACACTGACATCCAGTAACACAGACACACACTTACACCAAGTAACAAAGACATACACTGACAACCAGTAACAAAGACATACAATTACACCCAGTAGCACAGACATACACTGACACCAAGTAACAAAGACAGACACTGACGCCCAGTAACAAAGACATACACTGACACCCAGTGACACAGACACACACTGACACCAAGTAACAAGGACATACACTGACACCCAGTAACAAAGACATACACTGACACCCAGTAACACAGACACACACTTACACGAAGTAACAAAGACATACACTGACACACAGTAACAAAGACACACACTGACACCCAGTAACAAAGACACACAATTACACCAAGTAACAAAGACATACACTGACACCCAGAAACACAGACACACCCTTACATCAAGTAACAAAGACATACACTGACACCCTGTAACATAGACACTCACTGACACCATGTAACAAAGACATACACTGACACCCAGTAACAAAGACATACACTGACAACCAGTGACACAGACACACACTTGCACCAAGTAGCAAAGACACGCCGCACTGACACCAAGTAACAAAGACATACACTGACAACCAGTAACAAAGACATACACTTACACCCAGTAACACAGAAATAAACTGACACCAAGTAACCCAGACGCACACTTCCACCAAGCAACAAAGACACACACTGACACCAAGTAACAAATACATACACTTACACCCAGTAACACAGACATACACTGACACCAAGTAACAAAGACAGACACTGACGCCCAGTAACAAAGACATACACTGACACCCAGTGACACAGACACACACTTACACCAAGTAACAAAGAGAGACACTGACACCCAGTAACACAGACACACACTTAAACCAAGTAATAAAGACATACACTGAGACCCAGTAACACAGACACACAATTGCACCAAGTAACACAGACATACACTGACACCCAGTAACAAAGACATACACTGACACCCAGTAACACAGACACACACTTGCAACAAGTAACACAGACAGACACTGACACCCAGTAACACAGACACACACATACACCAAGTAACAAAGAGATACACTGACATCCAGTAACGCAGACACACACTTACACCAAGTAACAAAGACATACACTGACACCCAGTAACACAGACACACACTGACACCAATTAGCAAAGACACGCACTGACACCAAGTAACAAAGACATACACTGACAACCAGTAACAAAGACATACACTTACACCCAGTAACACAGACATAAACTGACACCCAGTAACCCAGACGCACACATCCACCAAGTAACAAAGACACACACTGACACCAAGTAACAAAGACATACACTTTCACCCAGTAACACAGACACATATTTACATCAAGTAACAAAGACATACACTGACACCCAGTAACATAAACACACACTGACACCAAATAACAAAGACATGCACTGACACCAAATAACAAAGACATACACTTACACCAAGTAACACAGACATACACTGACACCCAGTAACAAAGACAGACACTGACACCCAGTAACACAGACACACACTTAAACCAAGTAATAAAGACATACACTGAGACCCAGTAACACAGACACACAATTGCACCAAGTAACACAGACATACACTGACACCCAGTAACAAAGACATACACTGACACCCAGTAACACAGACACACACTTGCAACAAGTAACACAGACAGACACTGACACCCAGTAACACAGACACACACTTACACCAAGTAACAAAGAGATACACTGACATCCAGTAACGCAGACACACACTTACACCAAGTAACAAAGACATACACTGACACCCAGTAACACAGACACACACTGACACCAATTAGCAAAGACACGCACTGACACCAAGTAACAAAGACATACACTGACAACCAGTAACAAAGACATACACTTACACCGAGTAACACAGACATAAACTGACACCCAGTAACCCAGACGCACACATCCACCAAGTAACAAAGACACACAATGACACCAAGTAACAAAGACATACACTTTCACCCAGTAACACAGACATACACTGACACGCAGTAACACAGACACACATTTACATCAAGTAACAAAGACATACACTAACACCCAGTAACATAGACACACACTGACACCAAGTAACAAAGACATGCACTGACACCAAATAACAAAGACATACACTTACACCAAGTAACACAGACATACACTGACACCCAGTAACACAGACACACACTTACACCAAGTAACAAAGACACACACTGACACCCAGTAACAAAGACATACACTGACGCCAAGTAACAAAGGCACACACTTACACCAAGTAACAAAGACATACACTGACAACAAGTAACAAAGACATACACTGACACACAGTAACAAAGACATACACTGACACCCAGTGACACAGACACACACTTGCACCAAGTAACAAAGACAGAGACTGACACCCAGTAACACAGACACACACTTAAACCAAGTAACAAAGACATACACTGACACCCAGTAACACAGACGCACAATTGCACCAAGTAACACAGACATACACTGACACCCAGTAACAAAGACATACACTGACACCCAGTCACACAGACACACACTTGCAACAAGTAACACAGACAGACACTGACACCCAGTAACACAGACACACACTTACACCAAGTAACAAAGAGATACACTGACATCCAGTAACACAGACACACACTTACACCAAGTAACAAAGACATACACTGACACCCAGTAACACAGACACACACTGACACCAAGTAGCAAAGACACGCACTGACACCAAGTAACAAAGACATACACTGAGAACCAGTAACAAAGACATACACTTACACCCAGTAACACAGACATAAACTGACACCCAGTAACCCAGACGCACACATCCACCAAGTAACAAGGACACACACTGACACCAAGTAACAAAGACGTACACTTTCACCCAGTAACACAGACATACACTGACACCCAGTAACAAAGACACACATTTACATCAAGTAACAGAGACATAAACTGACACCCAGTAACATAGACACACATTGACACCAAGTAACAAAGACATGCACTGACACCAAATAGCACAGACATACACTGACACCCAGTAACACAGGCACACACATACACCAAGTAACAAAGACACACACTGACACCCAGTAACAAAGACATACACTGACACCCAGTAACAAAGACATACACTGACACCAAGTAACAAAGGCACACAATTACACCAAGTAACAAAGACATACACTGACACCAAGTAACAAAGACATACACTGACACACAGTAACAAAGACACACACTGACACCAAGTAACACCGATACACACTGACACCAAGTAACAAGGACATACACTGACACCCAGTAACAAAGACATACACTGACACCCAGTAACACAGACACACACTTACACCAAGTAACAAAGACACACACTGACAACAAGTAACAAAGACATACAGTGACACCCAGTAACACAGACAAACACATACACCAAGTAACAAAGACATACACTGACACCCAGTAACACAGACACACACTTGCACTAAGTAACAAAGACAGACACTGACACCCAGTAACAAAGACATACACTGACACCCAGTAACACAGACACACACTTGCACCAAGTAACAAAGACGGACACTGACACCCAGTAACACAGACACACACTTACAACAAGTAACAAAGACATACACTGAAACCCAGTAACACAGACACACACTTGCACTAAGTAACACAGACATACACTGACACCAAGTAACAAAGGCACACAATTACACCAAATAACAAAGACACACACTTACACGAAGTAACAAAGACATACACTGACACACAGTAACAAAGACACACACTGACACCCAGTAACAACGACACACAATTACACCAAGTAACAAAGACATACACTGACATCCAGTAACACAGACACACACTTACACCAAGTAACAAAGACATACACTGACACCCAGTAACACATACACACACTGAAGCCAAGTAGCAAAGACATGCACTGACACCAAGTAACAAAAGACATACACTGACAACCAGTAACAAAGACATACAATTACACCCAGTAGCACAGACATACACTGACACCCAGTAACACAGACACACACTTACACCAAGTAACAAAGACATACACTGACACCCAGAAACACAGACACACCCTTACATCAAGTAACAAAGACATACACTGACACCCAGTAACATAGACACTCACTGACACCAAGTAACAAAGACATGCACTGACACCCAGTAACAAAGACATACACTGACAACCAATGACACAGACACACACTTGCGCCAAGTAGCAAAGACACGCAGCACTGACACCAAGTAACAAAGACATACACTGACAACCAGTAACAAAGACATACACTTACACCCAGTAACACAGAAATAATCTGACACCCAGTAACACAGACGCACACTTCCACCAAGTAACAAAGACACACACTGACACCAAGTAACAAAGACATACACTTACACCCAGTAACACAGACATACACTGACACCAAGTAACAAAGACAGACACTGACGCCCAGTAACAAAGACATACACTGACACCCAGTGACACAGACACACACTTGCACCAAGTAACAAAGACAGACACTGACACCCAGTAACACAGACACACACTTAAACTAAGTAACAAAGACATACACTGACACCCAGTAACACAGACACACAATTGCACCAAGTAACACAGACATACACTGACACCCAGTAACAAAGACATACACTGACACCCAGTAACACAGACACACACTTGCAACAAGTAACACAGACAGACACTGCCACCGAGTAACACAGACACACACTTACACCAAGTAACAAAGAGATACACTGACATCCAGTAACACAGACACACACTTACACCAAGTAACAAAGACATACACTGCACCCAGTAACACAGACACACACTGACACCAAGCAGCAAAGACACGCACTGACACCAAGTAACAAAGACATACACTGACAACCAGTAACAAAGACATACACTTACACACAGTAACACAGACATAAACTGACACACAGTAACCCAGACGCACACATCCACCAAGTAACAAAGACACACACTGACACCAAGTAACAAAGACATACACTTTCACCCAGTAACACAGACATACACTGACACCCAGTAACACAGACACACATTTACATCAAGTAACAAAGACATACATTGACACCCAGTAACATAGACACACACTGACACCAAGTAACAAAGACATGCACTGACACCAAATAACACAGACATACACTGACACCCAGTAACACAGACACACACTTACACCAAGTAACAAAGACATACACTTTCACCCAGTAACACAGACATACACTGACACCCAGTAACAAAGACACACATTTACATCAAGTAACAGAGACATACACTGACACCCAGTAACATAGACACACATTGACACCAAGTAACAAAGACATGCACTGACACCAAATAGCACAGACATACACTGACACCCAGTAACACAGGCACACACATACACCAAGTAACAAAGACACACACTGACACCCAGTAACAAAGACATACACTGACACCCAGTAACAAAGACATACACTGACACCAAGTAACAAAGGCACACAATTACACCAAGTAACAAAGACATACACTGACACCAAGTAACAAAGACATACACTGACACACAGTAACAAAGACACACACTGACACCAAGTAACACAGACACACACTGACACCAAGTAACAAGGACATACACTGACACCCAGTAACAAAGACATACACTGACACCCAGTAACACAGACACACACTTACACCAAGTAACAAAGACACACACTGACAACAAGTAACAAAGACATACAGTGACACCCAGTAACACAGGCAAACACATACACCAAGTAACAAAGACATACACTGACACCCAGTAACACAGACACACACTTGCACTAAGTAACAAAGACAGACACTGACACCCAGTAACAAAGACATACACTGACACCCAGTAACACAGACACACACTTGCACCAAGTAACAAAGACGGACACTGACACCCAGTAACACAGACACACACTTACAACAAGTAACAAAGACATACACTGAAACCCAGTAACACAGACACACACTTGCACTAAGTAACACAGACATACACTGACACCCAGTAACAAAGATATACACTGACCCCCAGTAACACAGACACACACTTACACGAAGTAACAAAGACATACACTGACACACAGTAACAAAGACACACACTGACACCCAGTAACAACGACACACAATTACACCAAGTAACAAAGACATACACTGACATCCAGTAACACAGACACACACTTACACCAAGTAACAAAGACATACACTGACACCCAGTAACACATACACACACTCACGCCAAGTAGCAAAGACATGCACTGACACCAAGTAACAAAAGACATACACTGACAACCAGTAACAAAGACATACAATTACACCCAGTAGCACAGACATACACTGACACCCAGTAACACAGACACACCCTTACACCAAGTAACAAAGACATACACTGACACCCAGAAACACAGACACACCCTTACATCAAGTAACAAAGACATACACTGACACCCAGTAACATAGACACTCACTGACGCCAAGTAGCAAAGACATGCACTGACACCCAGTAACAAAGACATACACTGACAACCATTGACACAGACACACACTTGCGCCAAGTAGCAAAGACACGCCGCACTGACACCAAGTAACAAAGACATACACTGACAACCAGTAACAAAGACATACACTTACACCCAGTAACACAGAAATAATCTGACACCCAGTAACACAGACGCACACTTCCACCAAGTAACAAAGACACACACTGACACCAAGTAACAAAGACAGACACTGACGCCCAGTAACAAAGACATACACTGACACCCAGTGACACAGACACACACTTGCACCAAGTAACAAAGACAGACACTGACACCCAGTAACACAGACACACACTTAAACTAAGTAACAAAGACATACACTGACACCCAGTAACACAGACACACAATTGCACCAAGTAACACAGACATACACTGACACCCAGTAACAAAGACATACACTGACACCCAGTAACACAGACACACACTTGCAACAAGTAACACAGACAGACACTGCCACCGAGTAACACAGACACACACTTACACCAAGTAACAAAGAGATACACTGACATCCAGTAACACAGACACACACTTACACCAAGTAACAAAGACATACACTGCACCCAGTAACACAGACACACACTGACACCAAGCAGCAAAGACACGCACTGACACCAAGTAACAAAGACATACACTGACAACCAGTAACAAAGACATACACTTACACACAGTAACACAGACGTAAACTGACACACAGTAACCCAGACGCACACATCCACCAAGTAACAAAGACACACACTGACACCAAGTAACAAAGACATACACTTTCACCCAGTAACACAGACATACACTGACACCCAGTAACACAGACACACATTTACATCAAGTAACAAAGACATACACTGACACCCAGTAACATAGACACACACTGACACCAAGTAACAAAGACATGCACTGACACCAAATAACACAGACATACACTGACACCCAGTAACACAGACACACACTTATACCAAGTAACAAAGACACACACTGACACCCAGTAACAAAGACATACACTGACACCAAGTAACAAAGGCACACACATACACCAAGTAACAAAGACATACACTGACACCAATTAACAAATACATACACTGACACACAGTAACAAAGACACACACTGACACCCAGTAACACAGACACACACTGACACCAAGTAACAAGGACATACACTGACACCCAGTAACAAAGACATTCACTGACACCCAGTAACACAGACACACACTTACACCAAGTAACAAAGACACACACTGACAACAAGTAACAAAGACATACAGTGACACCCAGTAACACAGACAAACACATACACCAAGTAACAAAGACATACACAGACACCCAGTAACACAGACACACACTTGCACTAAGTAACAAAGACAGACACTGACACCCAGTAACAAAGACATACACTGAATCCCAGTAACACAGACACACACTTGCACCAAGTAACAAAGACGGACACTGACACCCAGTAACACAGACACACACTTACAACAAGTAACAAAGACATACACTGACACCCAGTAACACAGACACACACTTGCACTAAGTAACACAGACATACACTGACACCCAGTAACAAAGACATACACTGACACCCAGTAACACAGACACACACTTACACGAAGTAACAAAGACATACACTGACACACAGTAACAAAGACATACACTGACAACCAGTAACAAAGACATACACTTACACCCAGTAACACAGAAATAATCTGACACCCAGTAACACAGACGCACACTTCCACCAAGTAACAAAGACACACACTGACACCAAGTAACAAAGACAGACACTGACGCCCAGTAACAAAGACATACACTGACACCCAGTGACACAGACACACACTTGCACCAAGTAACAAAGACAGACACTGACACCCAGTAACACAGACACACACTTAAACTAAGTAACAAAGACATACACTGACACCCAGTAACACAGACACACAATTGCACCAAGTAACACAGACATACACTGACACCCAGTAACAAAGACATACACTGACACCCAGTAACACAGACACACACTTGCAACAAGTAACACAGACAGACACTGCCACCGAGTAACACAGACACACACTTACACCAAGTAACAAAGAGATACACTGACATCCAGTAACACAGACACACACTTACACCAAGTAACAAAGACATACACTGCACCCAGTAACACAGACACACACTGACACCAAGCAGCAAAGACACGCACTGACACCAAGTAACAAAGACATACACTGACAACCAGTAACAAAGACATACACTTACACACAGTAACACAGACGTAAACTGACACACAGTAACCCAGACGCACACATCCACCAAGTAACAAAGACACACACTGACACCAAGTAACAAAGACATACACTTTCACCCAGTAACACAGACATACACTGACACCCAGTAACACAGACACACATTTACATCAAGTAACAAAGACATACACTGACACCCAGTAACATAGACACACACTGACACCAAGTAACAAAGACATGCACTGACACCAAATAACACAGACATACACTGACACCCAGTAACACAGACACACACTTATACCAAGTAACAAAGACACACACTGACACCCAGTAACAAAGACATACACTGACACCAAGTAACAAAGGCACACACATACACCAAGTAACAAAGACATACACTGACACCAATTAACAAATACATACACTGACACACAGTAACAAAGACACACACTGACACCCAGTAACACAGACACACACTGACACCAAGTAACAAGGACATACACTGACACCCAGTAACAAAGACATTCACTGACACCCAGTAACACAGACACACACTTACACCAAGTAACAAAGACACACACTGACAACAAGTAACAAAGACATACAGTGACACCCAGTAACACAGACAAACACATACACCAAGTAACAAAGACATACACAGACACCCAGTAACACAGACACACACTTGCACTAAGTAACAAAGACAGACACTGACACCCAGTAACAAAGACATACACTGAATCCCAGTAACACAGACACACACTTGCACCAAGTAACAAAGACGGACACTGACACCCAGTAACACAGACACACACTTACAACAAGTAACAAAGACATACACTGACACCCAGTAACACAGACACACACTTGCACTAAGTAACACAGACATACACTGACACCCAGTAACAAAGACATACACTGACACCCAGTAACACAGACACACACTTACACGAAGTAACAAAGACATACACTGACACACAGTAACAAAGACACACACTGACACCCAGTAACAAAGACACACAATTACACCAAGTAACAAAGACATACACTGACATCCAGTAACACAGACACACACTTACACCAAGTAACAAAGACATACACTGACACCCAGTAACACATACACACACTGACGCCAAGTAGCAAAGACATGCACTGACACCAAGTAACAAAAGACATACACTGACAACCAGTAACAAAGACTTACAATTACACCCAGTAGCACAGACATACACTGACACCCAGTAACACAGACACACACTTACACCAAGTAACAAAGACATACCCTGACACCCAGAAACACAGACACACCCTTACATCAAGTAACAAAGACATACACTGACACCCAGTAACATAGACACTCACTGACACCAAGTAACAAAGACATGCACTGACACCCAGTAACAAAGACATACACTGACAACCAGTGACACAGACACACACTTGCACCAAGTAGCAAAGACACGCCGCACTGACACCAAGTAACAAAGACATACACTGACAACCAGTAACAAAGACATACACTTACACCCAGTAACACAGAAATAATCTGACACCCAGTAACCCAGACGCACACTTCCACCAAGTAACAAAGACACACACTGACACCAAGTAACAAAGACATACACTTACACCCAGTAACACAGACATACACTGACACCAAGTAACAAAGACAGACACTGACGCCCAGTAACAAAGACATACACTGACACCCAGTGACACAGACACACACTTGCACCAAGTAACAAAGACAGACACTGACACCCAGTAACACAGACACACACTTAAACCAAGTAACAAAGACATACACTGACACCCAGTAACACAGACACACAATTGCACCAAGTAACACAGACATACACTGACACCCAGTAACAAAGACATACACTGACACCCAGTAACACAGACACACACTTGCAACAAGTAACACAGACAGACAGTGACACCCAGTAACACAGACACATACTTACACCAAGTAACAAAGAGATGCACTGACATCCAGTAACACAGACACACACTTACACCAAGTAACAAAGACATACACTGACACCCAGTAACACAGACACACACTGACACCAAGCAGCAAAGACACGCACTGACACCAAGTAACAAAGACATACACTGACAACCAGTAACAAAGACATACACTTACACCCAGTAACACAGACATAAACTGACACCCAGTAACCCAGACGCACACATCCACCAAGTAACAGAGACAGACACTGACACCAAGTAACAAAGACATACACTTTCACCCAGTAACACAGACATACACTGACACCCAGTAACACAGACACACACTTACATCAAGTAACAAAGACAGACACTGACATCCAGTAACATAGACACACACTGACACCAAGTAACAAAGACATGCACTGACACCAAATAACAAAGACATACACTTACACCAACTAACACAGACATACACTGACACCCAGTAACACAGACACACACTTACACCAAGTAACAAAGACACACACTGTCCCCCAGTAACAAAGACATACACTGACACCCAGTAACAAAGACATACACTGACACCAAGTAACAAAGACATACACTGACACACAGTAACAAAGACACACACTGACACCCAGAAACACAGACACACCCTTACATCAAGTAACAAAGACATGCACTGACACCCAGTAACATAGACACTCACTGACACCAAGTAACAAAGACATGCACTGACACCCAGTAACAAAGATATACACTGACAACCAGTGACACAGACACACACTTGCACCAAGTAGCAAAGACACGCTGCACTGACACGAAGTAACAAAGACATACACTGACAACCAGTAACAAAGACATACACTTACACCCAGTAACACAGAAATAATCTGACACCCAGTAACCCAGACGCACACTTTCACCAAGTAACAAAGACACACACTGACACCAAGTAACAAAGACATACAGTTACACCCAGTAACACAGACATACACTGACACCAAGTAACAAAGACAGACACTGACGCCCAGTAACGAAGACATACACTGACACCCAGTGACACAGACACACACTTGCACCAAGTAACAAAGACAGACACTGACACCCAGTAACACAGACACACACTTAAACCAAGTAACAAAGACATACACTGACACCCAGTAACACAGACACACAATTGCACCAAGTAACACAGACATACACTGACACCCAGTAACAAAGACATACACTGACACCCAGTAACACAGACACACACTTGCAACAAGTAACACAGACAGACACTGACACCCAGTAACACAGACACATACTTACACCAAGTAACAAAGAGATACACTGACATCCAGTAACACAGACACACACCTACACCAAGTTACAAAGACTTACACTTACACCCAGTTGCACAGACATACACTGACACCCAGTAACACAGACACACACTTACAACAAGTAACAAAGACATACACTGACACCAAGAAACACAGACACACCCTTACATCAAGTAACAAAGACATACAATGACACCCAGTAACATAGACGCTCACTGACACCAAGTAACAAAGACATGCACTGACACCCAGTAACAAAGACATACACCTACACCCAGTAACACAGACATACACTGACACCAAGTAAGAAAGACATGCACTGACACCCAGTAACACAGACACAAACTTACACCAAGTAACAAAGACATACATTGACACACAGTAAGACAGACACACACATACACCAAGTAACGAAGACCTACACTGACACCCAGTAACACACACACTTGCTCCAAGTAACAAAGACAGACACTGACACTCAGTAACAAAGACATACACTGACACCCAGTGACACAGACACACACTTGCACCAATTAACAAAGACATACACTGACACCCAGTAACACAGACACACACTTACAGCAAGTAACAAAGACATACATTGACACCCAGGAACACAGATACACACTTGCACCAAATAACACAGACATGCACTGACACCCAGTAATAAAGACATACACTGACATCCAGTAACACAGACGCACACTTACACAAAGTAACAAAGACATAAACTGACACCCAGTAACACAGACACACAGTGACACCAAGTAGCAAAGACACACACCTACATCAAGTTACAAAGACATACACTGACACCCAGTAACAAAGACATACACTCACAACCAGTAACAAAGACATACAGTTACACCCAGTAGCACAGACATACACTGACATCCAGTAACACAGACACACACTTACAGCAAGTAAAAAAGACATACACTGACACCCAGTAACATAGACACTCACTGACACCAAGTAACAAAGACATGCATTGACACCCAGTAACAAAGACATACAGTTACACCCAGTCACACAGACATACACTGACACCAAGTTACAAAGACCAACACTGACACCCAATAACACAGACACACACTTACACCAAGTAACAAAGACAGACACTGACACCCAGTAACAAAGACACACACTGACACCCAGTAACAAAGACACACAATTACACCAAGTAACAAAGACATACACTGACATCCAGTAACACAGACACACACTTACACCAAGTAACAAAGACATACACTGACACCCAGTAACACATACACACACTGACGCCAAGTAGCAAAGACATGCACTGACACCAAGTAACAAAAGACATACACTGACAACCAGTAACAAAGATATACAATTACACCCAGTAGCACAGACATACACTGACACCCAGTAACACAGACACACACTTACACCAAGTAACAAAGACATACACTGACACCCAGAAACACAGACACACCCTTACATCAAGTAACAAAGACATACACTGACACCCAGTAACATAGACACTCACTGACACCAAGTAACAAAGACACGCACTGACACCCAGTAACAAAGACATACACTGACAACCAGTGACACAGACACACACTTGCACCAAGTAGCAAAGACACGCCGCACTGACACCAAGTAACAAAGATATACACTGACAACCAGTAACAAAGACATACACTTACACCCAGTAACACAGAAATAATCTGACACCCAGTAACCCTGACGCACACTTACACCAAGTAACAAAGACACACACTGACACCCAGTAACAAAGACCAACACTGACACCCAATAACACAGACACACACTTACACCAAGTAACAAAGACAGACACTGACACCCAGGAACAAAGACACACACTGACACCCAGTAACAAAGACACACAATTACACCAAGTAACAAAGACATACACTGACATCCAGTAACACAGACACACACTTAAACCAAGTAACAAAGACATACACTGACACCCAGAAACACAGACACACAATTGCACCAAGTAACACAGACATACACTGACACCCAGTAACAAAGACATACACTGACACCCAGTAACACAGACACACACTTGCAACAAGTAACACAGACAGACACTGACACCCAGTAACACAGACACATACTTACACCAAGTAACAAAGAGATACACTGACATCCAGTAACACAGACACACACTTACACCAAGTTACAAAGACTTACACTTACACCCAGTTGCACAGACATACACTGACACCCAGTAACACAGACACACACTTACAACAAGTAACAAAGACATACACTGACACCAAGAAACACAGACACACCCTTACATCAAGTAACAAAGACATACAATGACACCCAGTAACATAGACGCTCACTGACACCAAGTAACAAAGACATGCACTGACACCCAGTAACAAAGACATACACCTACACCCAGTAACACAGACATACACTGACACCAAGTAAGAAAGACATGCACTGACACCCAGTAACACAGACACAAACTTACACCAAGTAACAAAGACATACATTGACACCCAGTAAGACAGACACACACATACACCAAGTAACGAAGACCTACACTGACACCCAGTAACACACACACTTGCTCCAAGTAACAAAGACAGACACTGACACTCAGTAACAAAGACATACACTGACACCCAGTGACACAGACACACACTTGCACCAAGTAACAAAGACATACACTGACACCCAGTAACACAGACACACACTTACAGCAAGTAACAAAGACATACATTGACACCCAGGAACACAGATACACACTTGCACCAAATAACACAGACATGCACTGACACCCAGTAATAAAGACATACACTGACACCCAGTAACACAGACACACAGTGACACCAAGTAGCAAAGACACACACCTACATCAAGTAACAAAGACATACACTGACACCCAGTAACAAAGACATACACTCACAACCAGTAACAAAGACATACAGTTACACCCAGTAGCACAGACATACACTGACATCCAGTAACACAGACACACACTTACAGCAAGTAAAAAAGACATACACTGACACCCAGTAACATAGACACTCACTGACACCAAGTAACAAAGACATGCATTGACACCCAGTAACAAAGACATACAGTTACACCCAGTCACACAGACATACACTGACACCAAGTTACAAAGACCAACACTGACACCCAATAACACAGACACACACTTACACCAAGTAACAAAGACAGACACTGACACCCAGTAACAAAGACACACACTGACACCCAGTAACAAAGACACACAATTACACCAAGTAACAAAGACATACACTGACATCCAGTAACACAGACACACACTTACACCAAGTAACAAAGACATACACTGACACCCAGTAACACATACACACACTGACGCCAAGTAGCAAAGACATGCACTGACACCAAGTAACAAAAGACATACACTGACAACCAGTAACAAAGATATACAATTACACCCAGTAGCACAGACATACACTGACACCCAGTAACACAGACACACACTTACACCAAGTAACAAAGACATACACTGACACCCAGAAACACAGACACACCCTTACATCAAGTAACAAAGACATACACTGACACCCAGTAACATAGACACTCACTGACACCAAGTAACAAAGACACGCACTGACACCCAGTAACAAAGACATACACTGACAACCAGTGACACAGACACACATTTGCACCAAGTAGCAAAGACACGCCGCACTGACACCAAGTAACAAAGACATACACTGACAACCAGTAACAAAGACATACACTTACACCCAGTAACACAGAAATAATCTGACACCCAGTAACCCAGACGCACACTTACACCAAGTAACAAAGACACACACTGACACCCAGTAACAAAGACCAACACTGACACCCAATAACACAGACACACACTTACACCAAGTAACAAAGACAGACACTGACACCCAGGAACAAAGACACACACTGACACCCAGTAACAAAGACACACAATTACACCAAGTAACAAAGACATACACTGACATCCAGTAACACAGACACACACTTACACCAAGTAACAAAGACATACACTGACACCCAGTAACACATACACACACTGACGCCAAGTAGCAAAGACATGCACTGACACCAAGTAACAAAAGACAGACACTGACAACCAGTAACAAAGACATACAATTACACCCAGTAGCACAGACATACACTGACACCCAGTAACACAGACACACAATTACACCAAGTAACAAAGAAATACACTGACACCCAGAAAGTCAGACACACCCTTACATCAAGTAACAAAGACATACACTGACACCCAGTAACATAGACACTCACTGACACCAAGTAACAAAGACATGCACTGACACCCAGTAACAAAGACATACACTGACAACCAGTGACACAGACACACACTTGCACCAAGTAGCAAAGACACGCCGCACTGACACCAAGTAACAAAGACATACACTGACAACCAGTAACAAAGACATACACGTACACCCAGTAACACAGAAATAATCTGACACCCAGTAACCCAGACGCACACTTACACCAAGTAACAAAGACACACACTGACACCCAGTAACAAAGACATACACTGACGCCAAGTAACAAAGGCACACACCTACACTAAGTAACAAAGACATACACTGACACCAAGTAACAAAGACATACACTGACACACAGTAACAAAGACATACACTGACACCCAGTGACACAGACACACACTTGCACCAAGTAACAAAGACAGACACTGACACCCAGTAACACAGACACACACTTAAACCAAGAAACAAAGACATACACTGACACCCAGTAACACAGACACACAATTGCACCAAGTAACACAGACATACACTGACACCCAGTAACAAAGACATACACTGACACCCAGTAACACAGACACACACTTGCAACAAGTAACACAGACAGACGCTGACACCCAGTAACACAGACACACACTTACACCAAGTAACAAAGAGATACACTGACATCCAGTAACACAGACACACACTTACACCAAGTAACAAAGACATACACTGACACCTAGTAACACAGACACACACTGACACCAAGTAGCAAAGACACGCACTGACACCAAGTAACAAAGACATACACTGACAACCAGTAACAAAGACATACACTTACACCCAGTAACACAGACATAAACTGACACCCAGTAACCCACACGCACACATCCACCAAGTAACAAAGACACACACTGACACCAAGTAACAAAGACATACACTTTCACCCAGTAACACAGACATACACTGACACCAAGTAACAAAGACAGACACTGACGCCCAGTAACAAAGACATACACTGACACCCAGTGACACAGACACACACTTGCACCAAGTAACAAAGACAGACACTGACACCCAGTAACACAGACACACACTTAAACCAAGTAACAAAGACATACACTGACACCCAGTAACACAGACACACAATTGCACCAAGCAACACAGACATACACTGACACCCAGTAACAAAGACATACACTGACACCCAGTAACACAGACACACACTTGCAACAAGTAACACAGACAGACACTGACACCCAGTAACACAGACACATACTTACACCAAGTAACAAAGAGATACACTGACATCCAGTAACACAGACACACACTTACACCAAGTAACAAAGACATACACTGACACCCAGTAACACAGACACACACTGACACCAAGCAGCAAAGACACGCACTGACACCAAGTAACAAAGACATACACTGACAACCAGTAACAAAGACATACACTTACACCCAGTAACACAGACATAAACTGACACCCAGTAACCCAGACGCACACATCCACCAAGTAACAAAGACACACACTGACACCAAGTAACAAAGACATACACTTTCACCCAGTAACACAGACATACACTGACACCCAGTAACACAGACACACACTTACATCAAGTAACAAAGACATACACTGACACCCAGTAACATAGACACACACTGACACCAAGTAACAAAGACATGCACTGACACCAAATAACAAAGACATACACTTACACCAGCTAACACAAACATACACTGACACCCAGTAACACAGACACACACTTACACCAAGCAACAAAGACACACACTGTCCCCCAGTAACAAAGACATACACTGACACCCAGTAACAAAGACATACACTGACAACAAGTAACAAAGACATACACTGACACCCAGTAACAAAGACACACACTGACACCCAGTAACAAAGACACACAATTACACCAAGTAACAAAGACTTACACTTACACCCAGTTGCACAGAAATACACTGACACCCAGTAACAAAGACATACACCTACACCCAGTAACACAGACATACACTGACACCAAGTAAGAAAGACATGCACTGACACCCAGTAACACAGACACACACTTACACCAAGTAACAAAGACATACATTGACACCCAGTAAGACAGAGACACACATACACCAAGTAACAAAGACCTACACTGACACCCAGTAACACACACACTTGCTCCAAGTAACAAAGACAGACACTGACACCCAGGAACAAATACATACACTGACACCAAGTAACACAGACACACACTTGCACCAAGTAACAAAGACGGACACTGACACCCAGTAACACAGTCACACACTTATAACAAGTAACAAAGACATACACTGACACCCAGTGACATAGACACACACTGACACCAAGTAACAAGGACATACACTGACACACAGTAACAAAGACACACACTGACACCCAGTGACACAGACACACACTGACACCAAGTAACAAGGACATACACTGACACCCAGTAACAAAGACATACACTGACACCCTGTAACACAGACACACACTTACACCAAGTAACAAAGACACACACTGACACCCAGTAACAAAGACATACACTTGCACAAAGTAACAAAGACAGACACTGACACCCAGTAACATAGACACACACTTACACCAAGTAACAAAGACATACACTGACACCCAGTAACAAAGACATACACTGACACCCAGTAACACAGACACACACTTGCACCAAGTAACAAAGACGGACACTGACACCCAGTAACACAGACACACACTTACACCAAGTAACAAAGACATACATTGACTCCCAGGAACACAGATACACACTTGCACCAAATAACACAGACATACACTGACACCCAGTAACAAAGACATACACTGACACCCAGTAACACAGACACACACTTGCAACAGGGAACAAAGACAGACACTGACACCCAGTAACACAGACACACAATTACACCAAGTAATGAAGACATACACTGACATCCAGTTACACAGACGCACACTTACACCAAGTAACAAAGACATAAACTGACACCCAGTAACACAGACACACAGTGACACCAAGTAGCAAAGACACACACTTACATCAAGTAACAAAGACATACACTGACACCCAGTAACAAAGACATACACTCACAACCAGTAACAAAGACATACAGTTACACCCAGTAGCACATACATACACTGACATCCAGTAACACAGACACACACTTACAGCAAGTAAAAAAGACATACACTGACACCCAGAAACACAGACACACACTGACACCCAGTAACATAGACACTCACTGACACCAAGTAACAAAGACATGCATTGACACCCAGTAACAAAGACATACAGTTACACCCAGTCACACAGACATACACTGACACCAAGTTACAAAGACCAACACTGACACCCAATAACACAGACACACACTTACACCAAGTAACAAAGACATACACTGACACACAGTAACAAAGGCACACACTGACACCCAGTAACAAAGACATACACTTGCACCAAGTAACAAAGACAGACACTGACACCCAGTAACACAGACACACACTTACACCAACTAACACAGACATGCACTGACACCCAGTAACACAGACATACACTGACACCCAGTAACACAGAAACATACTGACACCAAGGAACAAAGACACACACTGGTACCCAGTAACAAAGACATACACTGATACCCAGTAACACAGACATACACTGACACCAAGTAACAAAGACATACACAGACACCAAGTAATGCAGACATACACTGACACCAAGTAACAAAGTCACACACTGACACCAAGTAACAAAGACATACACTGACACCCAGTAACACAGACATACACTGACACCAAGTAACAAAGACATCCACTGACACCAAGTAACACAGACACGCACTGACACCCAGTAGCAAAGACATACACTTCCACCCAGGAACACAGACATGCACTGACACCTAGTAACACAGACATACATTTACACCAAGTAACAAAGACAGACAATGACGCCCAGTAACACAGACACACACTTACACCAAGTAACAAGGACACACACTGACACGCAGTAACAAAGACATACACTTACACCAATTAACAAAGACATACACTGGCACCAAATAACAAAGACATACTCTGACACCCAGTAACAAAGACACACACTTACACCAAGTTACACAGACATACACTGACACCCAGTAACACAGACACACACTTACACCTATTAACAAAGACATACACTGCCACCCACTAACACAGACACACACTGACACCAAGTAACAAAGACATGCACTGACACCTAATAACAAAGACATACACTTACACCAAGTAACACAGACATACACTGACACCCAGTAACACAGACACACACTTACACCAAGTAACACAGACATACACTGACACCCAGTAACACAGACACACACTTACACCAATTAACAAAGACATACACTGCCACCCACTAACACAGACACACACTGACACCAAGTAACAAAGACATGAACTGACACCAAATAACAAAGACATACACTTACTCCAAGTAACACAGACATACACTGACACCCAGTAACACAGACACACACTTACACCAAGTAACAAAGACACACACTGACACCCAGTAACAAAGACATACACTGACACCAAGTAACAAAGACATACACTGACACCCAGTAACAATGACATACACTGACACCAAGTAACAAAGACACACACTTACACCAAATAACAAAGACATACACTGACACCAAGTAACAAAGACATACACTGACACAAAGTAACAAAGACACACACTGACACCCAGTAACACAGACACACACTGACACCCAGTAACACAGACACACACTGACACCAAGTAACAAGGACATACACTGACACCCAGTAACAAAGACATACACTGACACCCAGTTGCACAGACACACACTTACACCAAGTAACAAAGACATACACTGACACCCAGTAACAAAGACATACACTGACACCCAGTAACTCAGACACACACATACACCAAGTAACAAAGACATACACTGACACCCAGTAACACAGACACACACTTGCACTCAGTAACAAAGACAGACACTGACACCCAGGAACAAATACATACACTGACACCAAGTAACACAGACACACACTTGCACCAAGTAACAAAGACGGACACTGACACCCAGTAACACAGTCACACACTTATAACAAGTAACAAAGACATACACTGACACCCAGTGACATAGACACACACTGACACCAAGTAACAAGGACATACACTGACACACAGTAACAAAGACACACACTGACACCCAGTGACACAGACACACACTGACACCAAGTAACAAGGACATACACTGACACCCAGTATCAAAGACATACACTGACACCCTGTAACACAGACACACACTTACATCAAGTAACAAAGACACACACTGACACCCAGTAACAAAGACATACACTTGCACAAAGTAACAAAGACAGACACTGACACCCAGTAACATAGACACACACTTACACCAAGTAACAAAGACATACACTGACACCCAGTAACAAAGACATACACTGACACCCAGTGACATAGACACACACTGACACCAAGTAACAAGGACATACACTGACACACAGTAACAAAGACACACACTGACACCCAGTGACACAGACACACACTGACACCAAGTAACAAGGACATACACTGACACCCAGTAACAAAGACATACACTGACACCCTGTAACACAGACACACACTTACACCAAGTAACAAAGACACACACTGACACCCAGTAACAAAGACATACACTTGCACAAAGTAACAAAGACAGACACTGACACCCAGTAACATAGACACACACTTACACCAAGTAACAAAGAAATACACTGACACCCAGTAACAAAGACATACACTGACACCCAGTAACACAGACACACACTTGCACCAAGTAACAAAGACGGACACTGACACCCAGTAACACAGACACACACTTACAACAAGTAACAAAGACAGTCACAGACACCCACTATCACAGACACACACTTGCACCAAGTACCAAAGACAGTCACAGACACCCAGTATCACAGACACACACTACCACAAGTAACAAAGACATACACTGACATCCAGTAACACAGACACACACTTACACCAAGTAACAAAGACACACACAGACAACCAGTAACACATACACACAATGACGCCAAGTAGCAAAGACATGCACTGACACCAAGGAACAAAGACATACACTGACAACCAGTAACAAAGACATACACTTACACCCAGTAACACAGACATACACTGACACTCAGTAACACAGACACACACTTACACCAAGTAACAAAGACTTACACTGACACCCAGAAAGACAGACACACACTTACATCAAGAAACAGAGACATACACTGACACCCAGTAACATAGACACTCACTGACACCAAGTAACAAACACATACACTGACACCGAGTAACAAAGACGTACACTGATACCTAGTAACACAGACATACACTGACACCAAGTAACAAAGACATACACTGACACCCAGTAACAAAGACATACACTGACACCCAGTAACACAGACTCACACTTACACCAAGTAACAAAGACACACACTGACACCCAGTAACAAAGACATACACTTGCACAAAGTAACAAAGACAGACACTGACACCCAGTAACATAGACACACACTTACACCAAGTAACAAAGACATACACTGACACCCAGTAACACAGACACACACTTACACCAAGTAACAAAGACATGCACTGACACCCAGTAACAAAGACATACACTTACACCCAGTAACACAGACATACACTGACAATCAGTAACAAAGACATATACTGACACCCAGTAACACAGACACACACTTGCACCAAGTAACAAAGACGGACACTGACACCCAGTAACACAGACACACACTTACAACTAGTAACAAAGACATACACTGACACCCAGTAACACAGACACACACTTGCACCAAGTAACACAGACATACACTGACACCCAGTAACAAAGTCATACATTGACACCAAGTATCACAGACACACACTTGCACCAACTAACAAAGACAGTCACAGACACCCAGTATCACAGACACAAACTTACACCAAGTAACAAAGACATACACTGACATCCAGTAACACAGTCACACACTTATAACAAGTAACAAAGACATACACTGACACCCAGTGACATAGACACACACTGACACCAAGTAACAAGGACATACACTGACACACAGTAACAAAGACACACACTGACACCCAGTGACACAGACACACACTGACACCAAGTAACAAGGACATACACTGACACCCAGTAACAAAGACATACACTGACACCCAGTAACACAGACACACACTTACACCAAGTAACAAAGACACACACTGACACCCAGTAACAAAGACATACACTTGCACAAAGTAACAAAGACAGACACTGACACCCAGTAACATAGACACACACTTACACCAAGTAACAAAGACATACACTGACACCCAGTAACAAAGACATACACTGACACCCAGTAACACAGACACACACTTGCACCAAGTAACAAAGACGGACACTGACACCCAGTAACACAGACACACACTTACAACAAGTAACAAAGACAGTCACAGACACCCACTATCACAGACACATACTTGCACCAAGTACCAAAGACAGTCACAGACACTCAGTATCACAGACACACACTACCACAAGTAACAAAGACATACACTGACATCCAGTAACACAGACACACACTTACACCATGTAACAAAGACACACACTGACACCCAGTAACACATACACACAATGACGCCAAGTAGCAAAGACATGCACTGACACCAAGGAACAAAGACATACACTGACAACCAGTAACAAAGACATACACTTACACCCAGTAACACAGACATACACTGACACTCAGTAACACAGACACACACTTACACCAAGTAACAAAGACTTACACTGACACCCAGAAAGACAGACACACACTTACATCAAGAAACAGAGACATACACTGACACCCAGTAACATAGACACTCACTGACACCAAGTAACAAAGACATACACTGACACCGAGTAACAAAGACGTACACTGATACCCAGTAACACAGACATACACTGACACCAAGTAACAAAGTCATACACTGACACCCAGTAACAAAGACATACACTGACACCCAGTAACACAGACTCACACTTACACCAAGTAACAAAGACACACACTGACACCCAGTAACAAAGACATACACTTGCACAAAGTAACAAAGACAGACACTGACACCCAGTAACATAGACACACACTTACACCAAGTAACAAAGACATACACTGACACCCAGTAACACAGACACACACTTACACCAAGTAACAAAGACATGCACTGACACCCAGTAACAAAGACATACACTTACACCCAGTAACACAGACATACACTGACAATCAGTAACAAAGACATATACTGACACCCAGTAACACAGACACACACTTGCACCAAGTAACAAAGACGGACACTGACACCCAGTAACACAGACACACACTTACAACAAGTAACAAAGACATACACTGACACCCAGTAACACAGACACACACTTGCACCAAGTAACACAGACATACACTGACACCCAGTAACAAAGTCATACACTGACACCAAGTATCACAGACACACACTTGCACCAACTAACAAAGACAGTCACAGACACCCAGTATCACAGACACACACTTACACCAAGTAACAAAGACATACACTGACATCCAGTAACACAGACACACACTTACACCAAGTAACAAAGACACACACTGACACCCAGTAACACATACACACACTGACGCCAAGTAGCAAAGACACGCACTGACACCAAGTAATAAAGACATACACTGACACCGAGTAACAAAGACGTACACTGATACCCAGTAACACAGACATACACTGACGCCAAGTAGCAAAGACATGCACTGACACCAAGTAATAAAGACATACACTGAAAACCAGTAACAAAGACATACACTTACACCCAGTAACACAGACATACACTGACACACAGTAACACAGACACACACTTACACCATGTAACAAAGACTTACACTGACACCCAGAAACACAGACACACACTTACATCAAGTAACAAAGACATACACTGACACCCAGTAACATAGACACTCACTGACACCAAGTAACAAAGACATGCACTGACACCCAGTAACAAAGACATACACTGACACCCAGTAACACAGACATACACTGACACCAAGTAAGAAAGACATACACTGACACCCAGTAACACAGACACACACTTGCACTCAGTAACAAAGACAGACACTGACACCCAGGAACAAATACATACACTGACACCAAGTAACACAGACACACACTTACACCAAGTAACAAAGACATACACTGACATCCAGTAACACAGTCACACACTTATAACAAGTAACAAAGACATACACTGACACCCAGTGACATAGACACACACTGACACCAAGTAACAAGGACATACACTGACACACAGTAACAAAGACACACACTGACACCCAGTGACACAGACACACACTGACACCAAGTAACAAGGACATACACTGACACCCAGTAACAAAGACATACACTGACACCCAGTAACACAGACACACACTTACACCAAGTAACAAGGACACACACTGACACCCAGTAACAAAGACATACATTTGCACAAAGTAACAAAGACAGACACTGACACCCAGTAACATAGACACACACTTACACCAAGTAACAAAGACATACACTGACACCCAGTAACAAAGACATACACTGACACCCAGTAACACAGACACACACTTGCACCAAGTAACAAAGACGGACACTGACACCCAGTAACAGAGACACACACTTACAACAAGTAACAAAGACAGTCACAGACACCCACTATCACAGACACACACTTGCACCAAGTACCAAAGACAGTCACAGACACCCAGTATCACAGACACACACTACCACAAGTAACAAAGACATACACTGACATCCAGTAACACAGACACACACTTACACCAAGTAACAAAGACACACACAGACACCCAGTAACACATACACACAATGACGCCAAGTAGCAAAGACATGCACTGACACCAAGGAACAAAGACATACACTGACAACCAGTAACAAAGACATACACTTACACCCAGTAACACAGACATACACTGACACTCAGTAACACAGACACACACTTACACCAAGTAACAAAGTCTTACACTGACACCCAGAAAGACAGACACACACTTAGATCAAGAAACAGAGACATACACTGACACCCAGTAACATAGACACTCACTGACACCAAGTAACAAAGACATACACTGACACCGAGTAACAAAGACGTACACTGATACCCAGTAACACAGACATACACTGACACCAAGTAACAAAGACACACACTGACACCCAGTAACAAAGACATACACTGACACCCAGTAACACAGACTCACACTTACACCAAGTAACAAAGACACACACTGACACCCAGTATCAAAGACATACACTTGCACAAAGTAACAAAGACAGACACTGACACCCAGTAACATAGACACACACTTACACCAAGTAACAAAGACATACACTGACACCCAGTAACACAGACACACACTTACACCAAGTAACAAAGACATGCACTGACACCCAGTAACAAAGACATACACTTACACCCAGTAACACAGACATACACTGACAATCAGTAACAAAGACATATACTGACACCCAGTAACACAGACACACACTTGCACCAAGTAACAAAGACGGACACTGACACCCAGTAACACAGACACACACTTACAACAAGTAACAAAGACATACACTGACACCCAGTAACACAGACACACACTTGCACCAAGTAACACAGACATACACTGACACCCAGTAACAAAGTCATACACTGACACCAAGTATCACAGACACACACTTGCACCAACTAACAAAGACAGTCACAGACACCCAGTATCACAGACACACACTTACACCAAGTAACAAAGACATACACTGACATCCAGTAACACAGTCACACACTTATAACAAGTAACAAAGACATACACTGACACCCAGTGACATAGACACACACTGACACCAAGTAACAAGGACATACACTGACACACAGTAACAAAGACACACACTGACACCCAGTGACACAGACACACACTGACACCAAGTAACAAGGACATACACTGACACCCAGTAACAAAGACATACACTGACACCCAGCAACACAGACACACACTTACACCAAGTAACAAAGACACACACTGACACCCAGTAACAAAGACATACACTTGCACAAAGTAACAAAGACAGACACTGACACCCAGTAACATAGACACACACTTACACCAAGTAACAAAGACATACACTGACACCCAGTAACAAAGACATACACTGACACCCAGTAACACAGACACACACTTGCACCAAGTAACAAAGACGGACACTGACACCCAGTAACACAGACACACACTTGCAACAAGTAACAAAGACAGTCACAGAGACCCACTATCACAGACACACACTTGCACCAAGTACCAAAGACAGTCACAGACACCCAGTATCACAGACACACACTTCCACAGGTAACAAAGACATACACTGACATCCAGTAACACAGACACACACTTACACCAAGTAACAAAGACACACACTGACACCCAGTAACACATACACACAATGACGCCAAGTAGCAAAGACATGCACTGACACCAAGGAACAAAGACATACACTGACAACCAGTAACAAAGACATACACTTACACCCAGTAACACAGACATACACTGACACTCAGTAACACAGACACACACTTACACCAAGTAACAAAGACTTACACTGACACCCAGAAAGACAGACACACACTTACATCAAGAAACAGAGACAGACACTGACACCCAGTAACATAGACACTCACTGACACCAAGTAACAAAGACATACACTGACACCGAGTAACAAAGACGTACACTGATACCCAGTAAAACAGACATACACTGACACCAAGTAACAAAGACATACACTGACACCCAGTAACAAAGACATACACTGACACCCAGTAACACAGACTCACACTTACACCAAGTAACAAAGACACACACTGACACCCAGTAACACAGACACACACTTACACCAAGTAACAAAGACATGCACTGACACCCAGTAACAAAGACATACACTTGCACAAAGTAACAAAGACAGACACTGACACCCAGTAACATAGACACACACTTACACCAAGTAACAAAGACATACACTGACACCCAGTAACACAGACACACACTTACACCAAGTAACAAAGACATGCACTGACACCCAGTAACAAAGACATACACTTACACCCAGTAACACAGACATACACTGACAATCAGTAACAAAGACATATACTGACACCCAGTAACACAGACACACACTTGCACCAAGTAACAAAGACGGACACTGACACCCAGTAACACAGACACACACTTACAACAAGTAACAAAGACATACACTGACACCCAGTAACACAGACACACACTTGCACCAAGTAACACAGACATACACTGACACCCAGTAACAAAGTCATACACTGACACCAAGTATCACAGACACACACTTGCACCAACTAACAAAGACAGTCACAGACACCCAGTATCACAGACACACACTTACACCAAGTAACAAAGACATACACTGACATCCAGTAACACAGACACACACTTACACCAAGTAACAAAGACACACACTGACACCCAGTAACACATACACACACTGACGCCAAGTAGCAAAGACATGCACTGACACCAAGTAATAAAGACATACACTGAAAACCAGTAACAAAGACATACACTTACACCCAGTAACACAGACATACACTGACACACAGTAACACAGACACACACTTACACCATGTAACAAAGACTTACACTGACACCCAGAAACACAGACACACACTTACATCAAGTAACAAAGACATACACTGACACCCAGTAACATAGACACTAACTGACACCAAGTAACAAAGACATGCACTGACACCCAGTAACAAAGACATACACATACACCCAGTAACACAGACATACACTGACACCAAGTAAGAAAGACATGCACTGACACCCAGTAACACAGACACACACTCACACCAAGTAACAAGGACATATACTGACACCCAGTAACAAAGACATACACTGACACCCAGTAACACAGACACACACTGACACCAAGTAACAAAAACACGCACTGACACCCAGTAACAAAGACATACATTTACACCCAGTAACACTGACATACTCTGACACCAAATAACACAGACATACACTTTCACCAAGTAACAAAGACATACACTGACACCCAGTAACATAGACGCACCCAGTTACAGTTCCACCCAGTCACACAGACATACACTGACACCCAGTAACACAGACACACACTTGCACCAAGTAACAAATACATACACTGACACCCAGTAACACAAACACACACTTACACCCAGTAACAAAGACACACACTGACACCCAGTAACACAGACACACACTGACACCAGGTAACAAAGACACACACTTACACCAACTAACACAGACATGCACTGACACCCAGTAACACAGACATACACTGACACCAAGTAACACAGACACACACTGACACCAAGTAACAAAGACATACACTGACACCAAGTTACAAAGACATACACTGACACCCAGTAACACAGACATACACTGACACCAAGTAACAAAGACACACACTGTCACCCAGTAACACAGACATACACTGACACCCAGTAACACAGACATACACTGACACCAAGTAACAAAGACATACACTGACACCAAGTAACACAGACATACACTGACACCCAGTAACAAAGACATACACTGACACCAAGTAACAAAGACATACACTGACACCCAGTAACACAGACATACACTGGCACCAAGTAACAAAGACATACACTGACACCCAGTAACAAAGACATACACTGACACCGAGTAACAAAGACGTACACTGATACCCAGTAACACAGACATACACTGACACCAAGTAACAAAGACATACACTGGCACCATGTAACAAATACATACACTGACACCCAATAACACAGACATACACTGACACCAAGTAACAAAGACATACACTGACACCCAGTAACACAGACATATACTGACACCAAGTAACAAAGACATACACTGACACCGAGAAACAAAGACATACACTGATACCCAGTAACACAGACATACACTGACACCAAGTAACAAAGACATACACTGACACCCAGTAACAAAGACATACACTGACACCCAGTAACACAGACATACACTGACACCAAGTAACAAAGACATACACTGACACCAAGTAACAAAGACATACACTGTTCCCCAATAACACAGACACACACTGACACCAAGTAACAAAGACATACACTGACACCAAGTAACAAAGACATACACTTACACCCAGTAACACAGACATACACTGACACCAAGTAAAAAAGACATACACTGACACCCAGTAACATAGACACTCACTGACACCAAGTAACAAAGACATGCACTGACACCCAGTAACAAAGACATACACATACACCCAGTAACACAGACATACACTGACACCAAGTAAGAAAGACATGCACTGACACCCAGTAACACAGACACACACTCACACCAAGTAACAAGGACATACACTGACACCCAGTAACAAAGACATACACTGACACCCAGTAACACAGACACACACTTACACCAAGTAACAAAGACACACACTGACACCCAGTAACAAAGACATACAGTTGCACCAAGTAACAAAGACAGATAGTGACACCCAGTAACACAGACACACACTTACACCAAGTAACAAAGACATACACTGACACCCAGTAACACAGACACACACTTACAACAAGTAACAAAGACAGTCACAGACACCCAGTATCACAGACACACACTTGCACCAAGTAACAAAGACAGTCACAGACACCCAGTATCACAGACACACACTTACACCAAGTAACAAAGACATACACTGACATACAGTAACACAGACACACACTTACACCAAGTAACAAAGACACACACTGACACCCAGTAACACATACACACAATGACGCCAAGTAGCAAAGACATGCACTGACACCAAGGAACAAAGACATACACTAACAACCAGTAACAAAGACATACACTTACACCCAGTAACACAGACATACACTGACACCCAGTAACACAGACACACACTTACACCAAGTAACAAAGACTTACACTGACACCCAGAAAGACAGACACAAACTTACATCAAGTAACAGAGACATACACTGACACCCAGTAACATAGACACTCACTGACACCAAGTAACAAAGACATACACTGACATCGAGTAACAAAGACGTACACTGATACCCAGTAACACAGACATCCACTGACACCAAGTAACAAAGACAGACACTGACACCCAGTAACAAAGACATACACTGACACCCAGTAACAAAGACACACACTGACACCCAGTAACAAAGACATACACTTGCACAAAGTAACAAACACAGACACTGACACCCAGTAACATAGACACACACTTACACCAAGTAACAAAGACATACACTGACACCCAGTAACACAGACACACAGTTACACCAAGTAACAAAGACATGCACTGACACCCAGTAACAAAGACATACACTTACACCCAGTAACACAGACATACACTGACACTCAGTAACAAAGACATACACTGACACCCAGTAACACAGACACACACTTGCACCCAGTAACACAGACACACACTGACACCCAGTAACACAGACACACACTTACAACAAGTAACAAAGACATACACTGACACCCAGTAACACAGACACACACTTGCACCAAGTAACACAGACATACACTGACACCCAGTAACAAAGTCATACACTGACACCAAGTATCACAGACACACATTTGCACCAAGTAACAAAGACAGTCACAGACACCCAGTACCACAGACACACACTTACACCAAGTAACAAAGACATACACTGTCATCCAGTAACGCAGACACACACTTACAACAAGTAGCAAAGACATGCACTGACACCAAGTAACAAAGACATATACTGAAAACCAGTAACAAAGACATACACTTACACCCAGTAACACAGACATACACTGACACCCAGTAACACAGACACACACTTACACCAAGTAACAAAGACTTACACTGACACCCAGAAACACAGACACACACTTCCATCAAGTAACAAAGACATACACTGACACCCAGTAACATAGACACTCACTGACACCAAGTAACAAAGACATGCACTGACACCCAGTAACAAAGACATACACATACACCCAGTAACACAGACATACACTGACACCAAGTAAGAAAGACATGCACTGACACCCAGTAACACAGACACACACTCACACCAAGTAACAAGGACATACACTGACACCCAGTAACAAAGACATACACTGACACCCAGTAACACAGACACACACTTACACCAAGTAACAAAGACACACACTGACACCCAGTAACAAAGACATACACTTGCACCAAGTAACAAAGACAGATACTGACACCCAGTAACACAGACACACACTTACACCAAGTAACAAAGACATACACTGACACCCAGTAACACAGACACACACTTACACCAAGTAACAAAGACACACACTGACACCCAGTAACAAAGACATACACTTGCACCAAGTAACAAAGACAGATACTGACACCCAGTAACACAGACACACACTTACACCAAGTAACAAAGACATACACTGACACCCAATAACACAGACATACACTGACACCAAGTAACAAAGACATACACTGACACCCAGTAACACAGACATATACTGACACCAAGTAACAAAGACATACACTGACACCGAGAAACAAAGACATGCACTGATACCCAGTAACACAGACATACACTGACACCAAGTAACAAAGACATACACTGACACCCAGTAACAAAGACATACACTGACACCCAGTAACACAGACATACACTGACACCAAGTAACAAAGACATACACTGTTCCCCAATAACACAGACACACACTGACACCAAGTAACAAAGACATACACTGACACCAAGTAACAAAGACATACACTTACACCCAGTAACACAGACATACACTGACACCAAGTAAAAAAAACATACACTGACACCCAGTAACATAGACACTCACTGACACCAAGTAACAAAGACATGCACTGACACCCAGTAACAAAGACATACACATACACCCAGTAACACAGACATACACTGACACCAAGTAAGAAAGACATGCACTGACACCCAGTAACACAGACACACACTCACACCAAGTAACAAGGACATACACTGACACCCAGTAACAAAGACATACACTGACACCCAGTAACACAGACACACACTTACACCAAGTAACAAAGACACACACTGACACCCAGTAACGAAGACATACAGTTGCACCAAGTAACAAAGACAGATAGTGACACCCAGTAACACAGACACACACTTACACCAAGTAACAAAGACATACACTGACACCCAGTAACACAGACACACACTTACAACAAGTAACAAAGACAGTCACAGACACACAGTATCACAGACACACACTTGCACCAAGTAACAAAGACAGTCACAGACACCCAGTATCACAGACACACACTTACACCAAGTAACAAAGACATACACTGACATACAGTAACACAGACACACACTTACACCAAGTAACAAAGACACACACTGACACCCAGTAACACATACACACAATGACGCCAAGTAGCAAAGACATGCACTGACACCAAGGAACAAAGACATACACTGACAACCAGTAACAAAGACATACACTTACACCCAGTAACACAGACATACACTGACACCCAGTAACACAGACACACACTTACACCAAGTAACAAAGACTTACACTGACACCCAGAAAGACAGACACACACTTACATCAAGTAACAGAGACATACACTGACACCCAGTAACATAGACACTCACTGACACCAAGTAACAAAGACATACACTGACACCGAGTAACAAAGACGTACACTGATACCCAGTAACACAGACATCCACTGACACCAAGTAACAAAGACAGACACTGACACCCAGTAACAAAGACATACACTGACACCCAGTAACAAAGACACACACTGACACCCAGTAACAAAGACATACACTTGCACAAAGTAACAAACACAGACACTGACACCCAGTAACATAGACACACACTTACACCAAGTAACAAAGACATACACTGACACCCAGTAACACAGACACACAGTTACACCAAGTAACAAAGACATGCACTGACACCCAGTAACAAAGACATACACTTACACCCAGTAACACAGACATACACTGACACTCAGTAACAAAGACATACACTGACACCCAGTAACACAGACACACACTTGCACCCAGTAACACAGACACACACTGACACCCAGTAACACAGACACACACTTACAACAAGTAACAAAGACATACACTGACACCCAGTAACACAGACACACACTTGCACCAAGTAACACAGACATACACTGACACCCAGTAACAAAGTCATACACTGACACCAAGTATCACAGACACACATTTGCACCAAGTAACTAAGACAGTCACAGACACCCAGTACCACAGACACACACGTACACCAAGTAACAAAGACATACACTGACATCCAGTAACACAGACACACACTTACACCAAGTAGCAAAGACATGCACTGACACCAAGTAACAAAGACATATACTGAAAACCAGTAACAAAGACATACACTTACACCCAGTAACACAGACATACACTGACACCCAGTAACACAGACACACACTTACACCAAGTAACAAAGACTTACACTGACACCCAGAAACACAGACACACACTTCCATCAAGTAACAAAGACATGCACTGACACCCAGTAACATCGACACTCACTGACACCAAGTAACAAAGACATGCACTGACACCCAGTAACAAAGACATACACATACACCCAGTAACACAGACATACACTGACACCAAGTAAGAAAGACATGCACTGACACCCAGTAACACAGACACACACTCACACCAAGTAACAAGGACATACACTGACACCCAGTAACAAAGACATACACTGACACCCAGTAACACAGACACACACTTACACCAAGTAACAAAGACACACACTGACACCCAGTAACAAAGACATACACTTGCACCAAGTAACAAAGACAGATACTGACACCCAGTAACACAGACACACACTTACACCAAGTAACAAAGACATACACTGACACCCAGTAACACAGACACACACTTACACCAATTAACAAAGATATACACTGACACCCAGTAACACAGACACACACTGACACCAAGTAACAAAAACACGCACTGACACCCAGTAACAAAGACATACATTTACACCCATTGACACAGACATACACTGACACCAAATAACACAGACATACACTTACACCAAGTAACAAAGACATACTCTGACACCCAGTAACATGGACGCACACTTACACCAAGTAACAAAGACACACACTGACACCAAGTAACAAAGACATACACTTACACACAGTAACACAGACATACAGTTACACCCAGTCACACAGACATACACTGACACCAAGTAACAAAGACACACACTGACACCCAGTAACACGGACACACACTGACGCCAAGTAACAAATACATACACTGACACCCAGTAACAAAGACATACACTGACACCCAGTAACACAGACACACACTTACACCCAGTAACAAAGACACACACTGACACCCAGTAACACAGACACACACTGACACCAAGTAACAAAGACACACACTTACACCAACTAACACAGACATGCACTGACACCCAGTAACACAGACATACACTGACACCAAGTAACACAGACACACACTGACACCAAGTAACAAAGACATACACTGACACCAAGTAACAAAGACATACACTGACACCCAGTAACACAGACATACACTGACACTAAGTAACAAAGACTTACACTGACACCCAGAAACACAGACACACACTTCCATCAAGTAACAAAGACATACACTGACACCAAGTAACAAAGACATACACTGACACCAAGTAACACAGACATACACTGACACCCAGTCACAAAGACATACACTGACACCAACTAACAAAGACATACACTGACACCCAGTAACACAGACATACACTGGCACCAAGTAACAAAGACATACACTGACACCCAGTAACAAAGACAGACAGTGACTCCGAGTAACAAAGACGTACTCTGATACCCAGTAAAACAGACATACACTGACACCAAGTAACAAAGACATACACTGACACCCAGTAACAAAGATATACACTGACACCCAATAACACAGACATACACTGACACCAAGTAACAAAGACATACACTGACACCCAGTAACACCGACATACACTGACACCAAGTAACAAAGACATACACTGACACCCAGTAACACAGACATACACTGACACCAAGTAACAAAGACATACACTGACACCGAGAAACAAAGACATACACTGATACCCAGTAACACAGACATACACTGACACCAAGTAACAAAGACATACACTGACACCCAGTAACACAGACATACACTGACACCAAGTAACAAAGACATACACTGACACCCAGTAACAAAGACATACACTGTTCCCCAATAACACAGACACACACTGACACCAAGTAACAAAGACATACACTGACACCAAGTAACAAAGACATACACTTACACCCAGTAACACAGACATACACTGACACCCAGTAACAAAGACATACACTTACACCAAGTAACAAAGACATACACTGACACCAAGTAACAAAGACATACACTGACACCCAGTAACACGGACACACACTGACATCTAGTAACACAGAGACACACTGACACCCAGTAAGAAACACACACTGACATCCAGTACCACAGAAACACACTGACACCCAGTAACACGGACACACACTGGCACCCAGGAACACCGACACACACTGACACCCAGTATCACAGACACACACTGACACCCAGTAACACGGACATGCACTGACATCCAGTACCACAGACACACACTGACACCCAGTAACACGGACACAAACTGACACCCAGGAACACAGACACACACTGACACCCAGTATCACAGACACCCACTGACACCCAGTAACACATACACACACTGACACCCACTATCACAGACATGCACGCATACACAGTAACAATTACACACACTGACACCCACTTACACAAACAGAAACACACTGACATCCAGTAGCACAGACACAAACTGACACCAAGTAACATAAACAGACACACACTGACACCCAGTAACACAGAAACACACTGACACCCAGTAACACAAACAGAAACACACTGACACCCAGTAGCACAGACACAAACTGACACCAAATAACATAAACAGACACACACTGACACCCAGTAACACAGACACACACTGACACCCAGTAACACAAACAGATATACACTGACACCCAGTAGCAGAGACACAAACTGACACTAAATAACATAAACAGACACACTCTGACACCCAGGAGCACAGACACACACTGACACCAAATAACATAAACAGACACACACTGAAACCCAGTAACACAAACACTGTGGCACCCAGTAACATAAACACACCTGACACCCAGTACAACAGACGCACATTGACACCCAGGAACACAGACAAACACTGACATCCAGTACCACAGACATACACTAACACCCAGTAACACAGACACACACTGACATCCAGTACCACAGACACACACTGACACCCAGTAACACGGACACACACTGACACCCAGGAACACAGACACACACTGACACCCACTATCACAGACATACACTCATACACAGTAACAATTACACACACTTACACCCACGTACACAAACAGAAACACACTGACATCCAGTAGCACAGACACACACTGACACCACGTAATATAAACAGACACACACTGACACCCACTAACACCAACAGACACACACTGACACCCAGTAACACAGACACATACTGACACCCAGGAATACAGAAAAACACTGACACCCAGTACAAAAGACACACACTGACACCCAGTAACACACACACACCTGACACCCAGTATCATTGACACACACTGACACCCAGTAACACAGACACACACTGACACCCAAGAACACAGACACACATTGACACCCACTATCACAGACACTATCACAGACACAGTACACTGACACACAATGACAACCGGGAACACAATCAATCACAGACGGACAACCCATATCATAGAAACGCACTGACAGCCGGTATCACAGGATCACACTGACTCCCAAGACACTGATCCACACTGATACCCAGTGTCACAGAGACATACTTACAGCAAGTAACACAAACAGACACACACAGATACCCAGTAACACAGACACATAGTGACACCAAGTGACATAAGGAGACCGACACTGACACCCAATAACATATACAGACACACACTGACACCCAGTAACACAGACACACACTTGCACCAAGTAACAAAGACAGTCACAGACACCCAGTATCACAGACACACACTTACACCAAGTAACAAAGACATACACTGACATCCAGTAACACAGACACACACTTACACCAAGTAACAAAGACACACACTGACACCCAGTAACACATACACACACTGACGCCAAGTAGCAAAGACATGCACTGACACCAAGTAACAAAGACATACACTGAAAACCAGTAACAAAGACATACACTTACACCCAGTAACACAGACATACACTGACACCCAGTAACACAGACACACACTTACACCAAGTAACAAAGACTTACACTGACACCCAGAAACACAGACACACACTTACATCAAGCAACAAAGACATACACTGACACCCAGTAACATAGACACTCACTGACACCAACAAACAAAGACATGAACTGAAACCCAGTAACAAAGACATACACATACACCCAGTAACACAGACATACACTGACACCAAGTAAGAAAGACATGCACTGACACCCAGTAACACAGACACACACTCACACCAAGTAACAAGGACATACACTGAAACCCAGTAACAAAGACATACACTGACACCCAGTAACACAGACAAACACTTACACCAAGTGACAAAGACACACACTGACACCCAGTAACAAAGACATACACTTGCACCAAGTAACAAAGACAGATACTGACACCCAGTAACACAGACAGACACTTACGCCAAGTAACAAAGACATACACTGACATCCAGTAACACAGACACACACTTACACCAAGTAACAAAGACATACACTGACACCCAGTAACACAGACACACACTGACACCAAGTAACAAAAACACGCACTGACACCCAGTAACAAAGACATACATTTACACCCAGTAACACAGACATACACTGACACCCAATAACACAGACATACACTTACACCAAGTAACAAAGACATACACTGACACCCAGTAACACAGACGCACACTTACACCAAGTAACAAAGACACACACTGACACCAAGTAACAAAGACATACACTTACACCCAGTAACACAGACATACAGTTACACCCAGTCACACAGACATACACTGACACCAAGTAACAAAGACACACACTGACACCCAGTAACACAGACACACACTTACACCAAGTAACAAAGACATACACTGACACCCAGTAACAAAGACACACACTGACACCCAGTAACACAGACACACACTGACACCAAGTAACAAATACATATACTGACACCCAGTAACAAAGACATACACTGACACCCAGTAACACAGACACACACTTACACCCAGTAACAAAGACACACACTGACACCCAGTAACACAGACACACACTGACACCAAGTAACAAAGACACACACTTACACCAACTAACACAGACATGCACTGACACCCTGTAACACAGACATACACTGACACTAAGTAACACAGACACACACTGACACCAAGTAACAAAGACATACACTGACACAAAGTAACAAAGACATACACTGACACCCAGTAACACAGACATACACTGACACCAAGTAACAAAGACACACAGTGACACCCAGTAATACAGACATACACTGACACCCAGTAACACAGACATACACTGACACCAAGTAACAAAGACATACACTGACACCAAGTAACACAGACATACACTGACACCCAGTAACAAAGACATACACTGACACCAAGTAACAAAGACATACACTGACACCCAGTAACACCGACATACACTGGCACCAAGTAACAAAGACATACACTGACACCCAGTAACACAGACATACACTGACACCCAATAACACAGACATACACTTACACCAAGAAAAAAAGACATACACTGACACCCAGTAACACAGACGCACACTTACACCAAGTAACAAAGACACACACTGACACCAAGTAACAGAGACACACACTGACACCCAGTAACACAGACACACACTGACACCAAGTAACAAATACATACACTGACACCCAGTAACAAAGACATACACTGACACCCAGTATCACAGACACAAACTTACACCCAGTAACAAAGACACACACTGACACCCAGTAACACAGACACACACTGACACCAAGTAACAAAGACACACACTTACACCAACTAACACAGACATGCACTGACACCCAGTAACACAGACATAAACTGACACCAAGTAACACAGACACACACTGATACCAAGTAACAAAGACATACACTGACACCAAGTAACAAAGACATACACTGACACCCAGTAACACAGACATACACTGACACCAAGTAACAAAGACACACACTGACACCCAGTAACACAGACATACACTGACACCCAGCAACGCAGACATACACTGACACCAAGAAACAAAGACATACACTGACACCAAGTAACACAGACATACACTGACACCCAGTAACAAAGACATACACTGACACCAAGTAACAAAGACATACACTGACACCCAGTAACACAGACATACACTGGCACCAAGTAACAAAGACATACACTGACACCCAGTATCACAGACATACACTGACACCAAGTAACAAAGACATACACTGACACCGAGTAACAAAGACGTACACTGATACCCAGTAACACAGACATACACTGACACCAAGTAACAAAGACATACACTGACACCCAGTAACAAAGACAAGCACTGACACCCAGTAACACAGACATACACTGACACCAAGTAACAAAGACATACACTGACACCCAGTAACACAGACATACACTGACACCAAGTAACAAAGACATACACTGACACCCAGTAACAAAGACACACACTGACACCCAGTAACACAGACACACACTGACACCAAGTAACAAAGACACACACTTACACCAACTAACACAGACATGCACTGACACCCAGTAACACTGACATACACTGACACCAAGTAACACAGACACACACTGATACCAAGTAACAAAGACATACACTGACACCAAGTAACAAAGACATACACTGACACCCAGTAACACAGACATACACTGACACCAAGTAACAAAGACACACACTGACACCCAGTAACACAGACATACACTGACACCCAGTAACGCAGACATACACTGACACCAAGAAACAAAGACATACACTGACACCAAGTAACACAGACATACACTGACACCCAGTAACAAAGACATACACTGACACCAAGTAACAAAGACATACAATGACACCCAGTAACACAGACATACACTGGCACCAAGTAACAAAGACATACACTGACACCCAGTATCACAGACATACACTGACACCAAGTAACACAGACATACACTGACACCGAGTAACAAAGACGTACACTGATACCCAGTAACACAGACATACACTGACACCAAGTAACAAAGACATACACTGACACCCAGTAACAAAGACATGCACTGACACCCAGTAACACAGACATACACTGACACCAAGTAACAAAGACATACACTGACACCCAGTAACACAGACATACACTGACACCAAGTAACAAAGACATACACTGACACCCAGTACAAAGACATACACTGACACCGAGAAACAAAGACATACACTGATACCCAGTAACACAGACATACACTGACACCAAGTAACAAAGACATACACTGACACCCAGTAACAAAGACATACACTGACACCAAGTAACAAAGACATACACTGACACCCAGTAACAAAGACATACACTGTTCCCCAATAACACAGACACACACTGACACCAAGTAACAAAGACATACACTTACACCCAGTAACACAGACATACACTGACACCCAGTAACAAAGACATACACTTACACCAAGTAACAAAGACATACACTGACACCAAGTAACAAAGACATACACTGACACCCAGTAACACGGACACACACTGACATCTAGTAACACAGAGACACACTGACACCCAGTAAGAAACACACACTGACATCCAGTACCACAGAGACACACTGACACCCAGTAACACGGACACACACTGGCACCCAGGAACACTGACACACACTGACACCCAGTATCACAGACACACACTGACACCCAGTAACACGGACACAAACTGACACCCAGGAACACAGACACACACTGACACCCAGTATCACAGACACCCACTGACACCCAGTAACACATACACACACTGACATCCACTATCACAGACATGCACGCATACACGGTAACAATTACACACACTGACACCCACTTACACAAACAGAAACACACTGACATCCAGTAGCACAGACACAAACTGACACCAAGTAACATAAACAGACACACACTGACACCCAGTAACACAGAAACACACTGATACCAAGTAACAAAGACATACACTGACACCAAGTAACAAAGACATACACTGACACCCAGTAACACAGACATACACTGACACCAAGTAACAAAGACATACAATGACACCAAGAAACAAAGACATACACTGACACCAAGTAACACAGACATACACTGACACCCAGTAACAAAGACATACACTGACACCAAGTAACAAAGACATACACTGACACCCAGTAACACAGACATACACTGGCACCAAGTAACAAAGACATACACTGACACCCAGTATCACAGACATACACTGACACCAAGTAACAAAGACATACACTGACACCGAGTAACAAAGACGTACACTGATACCCAGTAACACAGACATACACTGACACCAAGTAACAAAGACATACACTGACACCCAGTAACAAAGACAAGCACTGACACCCAGTAACACAGACATACACTGACACCAAGTAACAAAGACATACACTGACACCCAGTAACACAGACATACACTGACACCAAGTAACAAAGACATACACTGACACCCAGTAACAAAGACACACACTGACACCCAGTAACACAGACACACACTGACACCAAGTAACAAAGACACACACTTACACCAACTAACACAGACATGCACTGACACCCAGTAACACTGACATACACTGACACCAAGTAACACAGACACACACTGATACCAAGTAACAAAGACATACACTGACACCAAGTAACAAAGACATACACTGACACCCAGTAACACAGACATACACTGACACCAAGTAGCAAAGACACACACTGACACCCAGTAACACAGACATACACTGACACCCAGTAACGCAGACATACACTGACACCAAGAAACAAAGACATACACTGACACCAAGTAACACAGACATACACTGACACCCAGTAACAAAGACATACACTGACACCAAGTAACAAAGACATACAATGACACCCAGTAACACAGACATACACTGGCACCAAGTAACAAAGACATACACTGACACCCAGTATCACAGACATACACTGACACCAAGTAACAAAGACATACACTGACACCGAGTAACAAAGACGTACACTGATACCCAGTAACACAGACATACACTGACACCAAGTAACAAAGACATACACTGACACCCAGTAACAAAGACATGCACTGACACCCAGTAACACAGACATACACTGACACCAAGTAACAAAGACATACACTGACACCCAGTAACACAGACATACACTGACACCAAGTAACAAAGACATACACTGACACCCAGTAACAAAGACATACACTGACACCGAGAAACAAAGACATACACTGATACCCAGTAACACAGACATACACTGACACCAAGTAACAAAGACATACACTGACACCCAGTAACAAAGACATACACTGACACCAAGTAACAAAGACATACACTGACACCCAGTAACAAAGACATACACTGTTCCCCAATAACACAGACACACACTGACACCAAGTAACAAAGACATACACTTACACCCAGTAACACAGACATACACTGACACCCAGTAACAAAGACATACACTTACACCAAGTAACAAAGACATACACTGACACCAAGTAACAAAGACATACACTGACACCCAGTAACACGGACACACACTGACATCTAGTAACACAGAGACACACTGACACCCAGTAAGAAACACACACTGACATCCAGTACCACAGAGACACACTGACACCCAGTAACACGGACACACACTGGCACCCAGGAACACTGACACACACTGACACCCAGTATCACAGACACACACTGACACCCAGTAACACGGACACAAACTGACACCCAGGAACACAGACACACACTGACACCCAGTATCACAGACACCCACTGACACCCAGTAACACATACACACACTGACATCCACTATCACAGACATGCACGCATACACGGTAACAATTACACACACTGACACCCACTTACACAAACAGAAACACACTGACATCCAGTAGCACAGACACAAACTGACACCAAGTAACATAAACAGACACACACTGACACCCAGTAACACAGAAACACACTGATACCAAGTAACAAAGACATACACTGACACCAAGTAACAAAGACATACACTGACACCCAGTAACACAGACATACACTGACACCAAGTAACAAAGACACACACTGACACCCAGTAACACAGACATACACTGACACCCAGTAACACAGACATACACTTACACCAAGTAACAAAGACATACACTGACACCAAGTAACACAGACATACACTGACACCCAGTAACAAAGACATACACTGACACCAAGTAACAAAGACATACACTGACACCCAGTAACACAGACATACACTGGCACAAAGTAACAAAGACATACACTGACACCCAGTATCACAGACATACACTGACACCAAGTAACAAAGACATACACTGACACCGAGTAACAAAGACGTACACTGATACCCAGTAACACAGACATACACTGACACCAAGTAACAAAGACATACACTGACACCCAGTAACAAAGACATGCACTGACACCCAGTAACACAGACATACACTGACACCAAGTAACAAAGACATACACTGACACCCAGTAACACAGACATACACTGACACCAAGTAACAAAGACATACACTGACACCCAGTAACAAAGACATACACTGACACCGAGAAACAAAGACATACACTGATACCCAGTAACACAGACATACACTGACATCAAGTAACAAAGACATACACTGACACCCAGTAACAAAGACATACACTGACACCCAGTAACACAGACATACACTGACACCAAGTAACAAAGACATACACTGACACCCAGTAACAAAGACATACACTGTTCCCCAATAACACAGACACACACTGACACCGAGTAACAAAGACATACACTGACACCAAGTAACAAAGACATACACTTACACCCAGTAACACAGACATACACTGACACCCAGTAACAAAGACATACACTTACACCAAGTAACAAAGACATACACTGACACCAAGTAACAAAGACATACACTGACACCCAGTAACACGGACACACACTGACATCTAGTAACACAGAGACACACTGACACCCAGTAAGAAACACACACTGACATCCAGTACCACAGAGACACACTGACACCCAGTAACACGGACACACACTGGCACCCAGGAACACGGACATGCACTGACATCCAGTACCACAGACACACACTGACACCCATTAACACGGACACAAACTGACACCCAGGAACACAGACACACACAGACACCCAGTATCACAGACACCCACTGACACCCAGTAACACCTACACACACTGACACCCACTATCACAGACATGCACGCATACACAGTAACAATTACACACACTGACACCCACTTACAAAAACAGAAACACACTGACATCCAGTAGCACAGCCACAAACTGACACCAAGTAACATAAACAGACACACACTGACACCCAGTAACACAGAAACACACTGACACCCAGTAACACAAACAGAAACACACTGACACCCAGTAGCACAGACACAAACTGACACCAAATAACATAAACAGACACACACTGACACCCAGTAACACAGACCCACACTGACACCCAGTAACACAAACAGATATACACTGACACCCAGTAGCAAAGACACAAACTGACACTAAATAACATAAACAGACACACTCTGACACCCAGGAACACAGACACACACTGACACCCACTATCACAGACATACACTCATACACAGTAACAATTACACACACTTACACCCACGTACACAAACAGAAACACACTGACATCCAGTAGCACAGACACACACTGTCACCAAGTAATATAAACAGACACACACTGACACCCATTAACACCAACAGACACACACTGACACCCAGTAACACAGACACATACTGACACCCAGGAACACAGAAAAACACTGACACCCAAGAACACAGACACACATTGACACCCACTATCACAGACACTATCACAGACACAGTACACTGACAAACACTGACACCCGGGAACACAATCAATCACAGACGGACAACCCATATCGTAGAAACGCACTGACAGCCGGTATCACAGGATCACACTGACTCCCAAGACACTGATCCACACTGATACCCAGTGTCACAGAGACATACTTACACCAAGTAACACAAACAGACACACACAGACACCCAGTGACACAGACACATAGTGACACCAAGTGACATAAGGAGACCCACACTGACACCCAATAACATATACAGACACACACTGACACCCAGTGACACAGACACACACTGACACCCAAGAACACAGACACACATTGACACCCACTATCACAGACACGCACTGACACGCAGTAACACACACACTCTGACACCAAGTATCATAGACACGCACTAACACCCAGGAACAAAGATAAACAGTGACACCCAGTAATAAACACATACTGACACCCAGTAACTCAGACAATCACTGGCACCCAGGAAGGCAAACATGCACACACTTACACCAAGTAACACAGTAACACACACTGACACCCAGTAACACGAACAGACACACACTGACACCCAGTACACAGACACACACAGACACCCAGGAACAAAATCAATCACAGACTGGCAACCCATATCATAGACACACACTGACACCCGGTATCACAGACACACACTGACTCCCAAGACACTGACACACACTGATACCCAGTGTCACTGACGCATACTGAAACCAAGTAACACAAACAGACACACACAGACACCCAGTAACACAGACACACAGTGACACCAAGTAACTTAACGAGATACACACTGACACCCAGTAACACAAAAAGACACACACTGACACCCAGTAACACAGACACACACGGACACCAAGTAACATAAACAGACACAGACTGACACCCAGTGACACAGACACACACTGACACCCAGGAACACAGACACACATTGACACCCACTATCACAGACACGCACTGACACCCCGTAGCACAAACAGACACACACTGACACCCAGTATCATAGGCAAGCACTGAAACCCAGTAACATAAACAGAAACACACTGACACCCAGTAACACAGTCACACACTGACACTCAGTAAGATAAACAGAAACACACTGACACCCAGTAACACAGACAAACACTGACACCCAGTACCACAGACACACACTGACACCCAGTAACACAAACAGAAACACACTGACACCCAGTAACACAGACACACACTGATACCAAGTAACATAAACAGACACACACTGACACCCAGTAACACACACACACACACTGTGGCACCCAGTAACACAGTCACACCTGACACCAGTATCATAGACACACACTGACATCCAGGACCACAGACAAACACTGACACCCAGTACCTGAGACACACACTGACACCATGTAAAACAGACACACACTGACACCCAAGAACGCAGACATACATTGACATCCAGTATTTTTGACACACACTGCCACCCAGCAACACTGTCACACACAGACACCTAGTAACACAGCCACACACTGACATTCAGTAACACAAACACTGCAGCACCCAGTAACATAAACACACCTTACACCCAGTATCATAGACACACACTTACACCCAGTAACATACACACACTCTGACATCCAGTAACACAAACAGACACCCAGTAACACAGACACACACTGACACCCAGTAACACAATTAATCACACACTGATACCCAGTGTCATAGACACACACTGACACCCAGTAACGCACACACACTCTGACACCCAGTAACACACACACACACACACACACACACACTGACACCCAGTAACACAGACACACACTGACACCCAGTAACACAAACAGAAACACACTGACACCCAGTTGCACAGACCCCCACTGACACACAGTAACACAAACAGATACAGACTTTCACCCAGAATCACAAACACACCTGACACCCAGTATCATAGACGCACACTGACACCCAGTACCACAGACACACACTGGCACCCAGTAACACAGACACACTCTGACACCCAGGACCACAGACAAACACTGACACCCAGTACCTGAGATACACACTGACACCCTGTAAAACAGGCACACACTGACACCCAAGAACGCAGACATACAATGACATCCAGTGTCACTGACACACACTGACACCCAGTGTCACAGATGCACAATTACAACCAGTAATACAGATACACACTGGCACCCTGTGTCACAGATGCACACTGACATCCAGAAACACAAACAAACACACACTGGCACCCTGTGTCACAGACGCACACTGACCTCCAGTAACACAAACAAAAACACACTGACCCCCAGCAACACGCACACTCACTGACACCCAGTAACACAGACACTCACTGACACCATGTAACATAAACAGACACACACTGACACCCAGTAACACAGAAACACACTGACACCCAGTAACACAAACAGAAACACACTGACACCCAGTGGCACAGACACAAACTGACACCAAATAACATAAACAGATACACACTGACACCCAGTAACACAGACACTCACTGACACCATGTAACATAAACAGACACACACTGACACCCAGTAACACAAACAGAAACTCACTGATAACCAGTAGCAGAGACACAAACTGACACCAAATAACATAAACAGACTCACTCTGACACCCAGGAGCACAGACACACACTGACACCAAATAACATAAACAGACACACACTGACACACAGCAACACAAACACTGTGGCACCCAGTAACATAAACACACCTGACACCCAGTACCACAGACGCACACTGACACCCAGGAACACAGACACACACTATCACCCAGTAACACAGACACACACTGACATCCAGTACCACAGACACACACTGACACGCAGTAACACAAACAGAAACACACTGACACCCAGTAGCACAGACACAAACTGACACCAAATAACATAAACAGACACACACTGAGACCCAGTAACACAAACAGACACACACTGACACCCAGTAAAACAAACACTGTGGCACCCAATAACATAAACACACCTGACACCCAGTAACACAGACACACATTGACACGCAGTAACACAAACAGACGCACACTGACACCCAGTAACATAGACACACATTGACACCCAGTAATGTGAACAGTATTGATCTCCTTATTTAAGGAAGTATGTAAACGCATTGGATGCAGTTCAGAGGAGGTTTCCTCAACTAGTAGCTGAAATGGGCGGGCTGTCACACGAGGAAAGATTGAACAGGTTAGGCTTGTATTCACTGGAATTTAGAAGAGTAAGAGGCGACTTGCTTAAAACATATAAGATTCTGAGGTGTCTTGACAGGGTGGATGTGGAAAGAATGTTTCTCCTTGTGGGGCAATCTCGAACTAGGGGGTCACTGTTTAAAAATAAGGGGTTGCCCATTTAAGACAGAGATGAGGAGAAATTTGTTCTCTCCGAGGGTCCTGAGCCTTTGGAATTCTCTTCCTCAAAAGGCGGTGGAAGCAGAGTCTGAGAATATTTTTCAGACAGAGGTAGATAGATTCTTCATAAGCAAGGTGGTGGAAGGATATCGGGGGTCGGTGGAAATGTGGAGTAATCAGTTTCGCCATAACCTATTGAACGGTAGAGCAGGTTCGAGGGGCCGAGTGGCCTACTCCTGCTCCTAATTCGCATGTTTGTATCTCCGTGTTCCCACATTCCACAGGAATTGCAGGCAACGGCTCTCAGCATACCATCATTTACTTTAAAAAATCCATATTGATCTAATGAATTCGTGGTTATTTATATATTTATTGTTACCCCTGGGTTTAAATTATTTCACACCTCCTTTTCCCCTGCACCAAAATCCCATTCTCACCAAATTCCCATTTCGTGGATTCTTGCCACTCTGTGCACAAAGCTCTTGGTGTGAGTTCGAACATGGGCAGCAGACTTGTGGATGTGCTGACACAGAGTATCGAATGTGGGAGACTGGTCAGGAGAGCATTGGAATAGTCCAGTCTGGAGGTAACAAAAGCATGGATGAGGGTTTCAGCCGCAGATGAGCTCAAGCAGCAGCAGAGACAGACAAAGTTATGGAGGTGGAAATCGGTGGTCTTAGTGATAGTGCAAATATGGGGGTGGTAGCTCAGCTCAGGGCTAAATAGGATGTCAAGGTTGTGAACAGGCTGGTGGGTACACCTGAAAGGTACTACACAGGCCTTGTTCTATTACAAATAACAAGGTTGAGCAAAAAAAATTAAAGGGACCACGCATAACAACTACATTTTAAAGGGATGGTTATGGGTCAGCAAGATTGAGTATAGGATAGGATTCGTAAAGTAAGGCTTTCGGCAAGCTGATGATTATGGAGGATGAAAAGGCAGCCAGGAGGGTTTTTGAATACTGGAGACTGGAGGTAACAAAAGCATAGGTGAGGTCTGAAGTATGATGGAAATAGGCTTTTGTAATGAAAAGGATTTCAGGTCAGAAACTCAGCTTGGGTCAAATAAGATTAGCAGTTCCACACTTTCTATCAGGTTTATTGTACAAAGGAGGTTGTTGAGAGAGAAATGCTCAGCTATTTTGTAGGCCAAGAATTTGTCATTGCCAGCTACAACAAAATGAGTGTGTTTCCACTTGCAAAACAATATTGGAGAATTGATTCTGGTTGAGTTACGACTCATGAATATTTACAATTGCCAAGAATATAAATATGCTGGTGATCTCTTGCAATGCATCTTTCCACTAGCTTGCCACACCACAGACATAAAAACGTAAGAAATAGGAGCAGGAGCAGGCCCTATGGCCACGAGCCTGCTCCACCATTCTTTCGTATAACTTTCATATAGATTGGGATTATCAGACTAGCACATGTCAGAAACATAGTGAATTTCTTGAGTGTGCTTGGGGTAGTTTTCTGCAACAATGGGCAGGATAAAATCCTGCCCTTGGAGACGGGAACAGAGATGGGAGGGCACACAAAATGGCCAATGCCTCCCAATGAACAGGCTGGTTCAGTTCAGTCAGTTGTCAGGGAGAAGGATGGAGTTGGTGGCGAGAGAACAGAGTTTGTGGGAATGAAATATTTAACTGGAGGAAATGTCTGCTCATCCAGTACTGGATGTCAGACAAGCAACTTAACAAATCAAAGACAGTGGAGGGGTAGAGCTGGGTGTTGTCAGTGTACATGGGAAAACAAACACTGTGCTTTTGGATGATGTTGTATGTCGATGAGAAGCAGAAGGATGGATCCTTGGGGAGACACCAGAGGTAACAGTGCTGAAGCAGGAAGAGAAGACTCCGAGAAATACAACGTTCCTCGGACTGCTACTCTCGCCGCATCCTGAGATCCACACTCAGTGCTATGAGCCGCCACATGCACACACTGGACCTCTCTCTCCAGCAGCACCGTCTCACCTTATCTCAAATCTGTTCTATTCCGCAGTTTCATCTCATCTTACGTCTCATCCGATGCATTAACAAAAAACTTTTTTTCTTCCTTTCAGGTGTTAAGGAACGCAAGCTCCAGCAGCTGATGGGGACTAATGCCCCTCCAGATCCTTCTTCCCCTTCACTTCCCTCTGACCCCACCCCTTCTGATCTGACCCCTTGCCGTGTATTCACTATACCCTCTGACCTCCCCCTCTCTGATGCTGAGCGTTCTGTACTCAGCAAAGGTCTCAGTTTTATCCCCTTACGCCCCCACCTCAATGAATTTCGCGCTCGTCATGACGTTGAGCTCTTCTTCCGTCGCCTCCGCCTCCGGGCTCACTTCTTCGACCAGGAGCCCTCCCCCCGACCAGCAGACCCATTCACCCGTCTCCAGCATTCTCCCTCTACCTGGACCCCACACCCTGGCCTCTTACCCGCTCTTGATCTCTTCATTGAAAACTGTCGGCGAGACATTGGTCGTCTCAATTTCTCAACCCCCCTCACTCACTCTAACCTGTCCCCCTCTGAACTTGAGGCACTCCGTTCTCTCAGGTCTAACCCCGACATGGTGATCAAACCTGCAGACAAGGGTGGTGCTGTTGTTGTATGGCGTACCAACCTCTACCTTGCAGAAGCTCAACGCCAACTCACAGACACCTCTTCCTACCTCCCTCTGGACCATGACCCCACCACCGAACATCAAGCCACCGTCCAAAGGACTGTCACTGACCTCATCTCCTCTGGAGATCTTCCCTCTACAGCTTCCAACCTCATAGTCCCGCAACCCCGGACAGCCCGCTTCTACCTCCTTCCCAAAATCCACAAACGGGACTGTCCCGGCAGACCCACTGTGTCAGCCTGCTCCTGCCCCACTGAACTTATTTCTTCCTATCTAGACTCTATCTTTTCTCCGCTGGTCCAGTCTCTTCCCACCTACATCCGTGACTCTTCTGAGGCCCTACGTCATTTTGACAATTTCCAGTTTCCTGGTCCCAACCGCCTCCTCTTCACTATGGAGTCCAATCGCTCTACACCTCCATCCCCCACCAGGATGGTTTGAGGGCTCTCCACTTCTTCCTTGAACAGAGGCCCAACCAGTCCCCATCCAGCAACACGCTCCTCCGCCTGGCTGAACTTGTTCTCACATTGAACAACTTCTCCTTCAACTCCATGCATTTCCTTCAAGTAAAAGGTGTCGCTATGGGTACCCGCATGGGTCCTAGTTATGCCTGTCTTTTTGTGGGATATGTCGAGCATTCTTTGTTCCAGTCCTACTCAGGCCCCCTCCCCCTACTCTTTTTCCGGTACATTGATGACTGTATCGGTGCCGTTTCCTGCTCCCGCCCCGAACTAGAAAACTTTATCAACTTTGCTTCCAATTTCCACCCTTCTCTCACCTTTACATGGTCCATCTCTGACACTTCCCTTCCCTTCATCGACTTCTTTGTCTCCATCTCTGGGGATAGGTTGTCTACCAATATCCATTATAAGCCCACTGACTCCCACAGCTACCTCGACTACACTTCTTCACACCCTACCTCCTGTAAGGACTCCATTCCATTCTCCCAGTTTCTACGTCTCCGACGCATCTGCTCTGATGATGCTACCTTCCATGACGGTGCTTCTGATATGGCCTCCTTTTTCCTCAACCGAGGATTTCCCCCCACTGTGGTTGACAGGGCCCTCAACCGTGTCCGACCCATTCCCCGCACCTCTACCCTCACCCCTTCCCCTCCCTCCCAGAACCGTGACAGGGTTCCCCTTGTCCTCAAAATTCATCCCACCAGCCTCCATATCCAAAGGATCATCCTCCGCCATTTTCGCCACCTCCAGCGTGATGCCACTACCAGTCGCATCTTCCCCGCCCTTCCCCTGTCAGCATTCCGAAGGGATCGTTCCCTCCGCGACATCCTGGTCCACTCCTCCATTACCCCCACCACCTCGTCCCCGTCCCAGGGCAGCTTCCCTTGCAATCGCAGGAGGTGTAATACCTGCCCATTTACCTCCTCTCTCCTCACTATCCCAGGCCCCAAACACTCCTTTCAGGTGAAGCAGCGATTTGCTTGTACTTCTTTCAATGTAGTATACTGTATTCGCTGCTCACAGTGTGGTCTCCTCTACATTGGGGAGACCAAGCGCAGACTGGGTGACCGCTTTGCAGAACATCTCCGCTCAGTCCGCAAGCAGGACCCTGAGCTTCCGGTTGCTTGCAATTTCAACACTCCCTCCTGCGCTCATGCTCACATCTCTGTCCTGGGATTGCTGCAGTGTTCCAGTGAACATCAACGCAAGCTCGAGGAACAGCATCTCATCCACCGATTAGGCACACTACAGCCTGCCGGACTGAACATTGAGTTCAATAATTTCATTTTTAGTCATTTTTAGTTATTTTTTCTTCCTTCTATTTTTTTATTTACATTCCTTTTTACATTTTTTACATTTTTTACAATCTTTTTTTGCATTTATTTCATTTCATCTTAGTTTGTTCTGTTTGCTTACCCACTGTTTTTTTCAGGTTGTTTTTCTTCAGGTTTGCACTTGCTGCTGTTCAATATTCAGTGTATTCACACCTAATCTGTACTAATGCTTTGTCTTTCAACATACCATTAACATATTGTTTGCCTTTGCTCCGTGACCTTTTGGTCAGCTATGTGGCCTGGTCCAATCTGCACCTTCTCCTTTGTTATCTCTTGCCCAACCCCCACCTCACTTGTTTATAATCTGTGACTTTTCTAATATTTGTCAGTTCCGAAGAAGGGTGACTGACCCGAAACGTTAACTCTGCTTCTCTTTCCACAGATGCTGCCAGACCTGCTGAGTGAATCCAGCATTTCTTGTTTTTGTTTCAGATTTCCAGCATCCGCAGTATTTTGCTTTTATATTCGAGATGACATTGCAACTGATCTTCTGGCTACGATGAGATAAGAATGGAAACAGGTGAGAGCAGTCACATAGCATGGGAATTGGGACTTGGATAAGGGCTGTTTCAGTGCTGTGGCAGGGATGGAAAGATGGAGCAGTAGGAAAGAGGGCACGGATTTGAGGCACATGTTCAGAGTCGATGGACAGGAAAGAGAGGTTTGTGATCACAGTTAAATCACCCCTTAATCTCCTGCACGCAAGTGAATAGAAGCCTAGTCTACGCACTCTGTCCTCACAATTTAATCCTTTCAGCCCGAGTGTCATTCTGGTGAATCTGTGCTGCACCCACTCCAGGGCCAAGAAATCCTTCCCTGGATGGAGGCTGTTTTCCATACCAATCTGCCTGCCGCAGATGCTTCTGTCCATGACAGTATTGGTAGGAGTGACCACCGCACGGTCCTTGTGCAGACGAAGTCTCGCCTTCACATTGAGGATACCGTCCATCGTGTTGTGTGGCACGCCCACCGTTCTAAATGGGATAGATTTTGAACAGATCTAGCAATGCAAAACTGGGCATCCATGAGGCGCTGTGGGCCATCAGCAGCAGCAGAATTGTACTCAAACACAATCTGTAACCTCATGGCCCGGCATATTCCCCACTCTACCATTACCATCAAGCCAGGAGACCAACCCTGGTTCAATGAAGAGTGCAGGAGGGCATGCCAGGACCAGCACCAGGCATACCTCAAAATGAGGTGTCAACCTGGTGAAGCTACAACACAGGACTACCTACATGCTAAACTGCGTAAGCAGCATGCGATAGACAGAGCTAAGTGATCCCATAACCAACGGATCAGATCTAAGCTCTGCAGTCCTGCCACATCCAGCCATGAATGGTGGTGGACAATTAAACAACTAACTGGAGGAGGTGGATCCACAAATATCCCCAACCTCAATGATGGGGGAGCCCAGCACATCAGTGCGAAAGATAAGGCTGAAACATATGCAACAATCTTCAGCCAGAAGTGCTGAGTTGATGATCCATCTCGGCCTCCTCCTGAAGTCCCCAGCATCACAGATGCCAGACCTCAGCCAATTCGATTCACACCGCATGATACCAAGAAACGACTGAAGGTACTGGATACTGCAAATGCTATGGGCTCTGACAATATTCCGGCAATAGTACTGAAGACCTGTGCTCCAGAACTTGCCACGCCCCGAGCCAAGCTGTCCCAGTACAGCTACAACTCAGGGTCGTGTCCCAGGCCCAACTATCTTCAGCTGCTTCATCAATGACCTTCCTTCAATCATAAGGTCAGAAGTAGGGATGTTCGCTGATGATTGCACAATGTGCAGCACCATTTGTCACTCCTCAGATACTGAAGTAGTCCATGTAGAAACGCAGCAAGACCTGGACAATATCCAGTCTTGGGCTGATAAATGGCAAGTAACATTCGCGCCACACAAGTGCCAGGCAATGACCATCTCCAACAAGAGAGAATCTTATCATCTCCCCTTGACATTCAGTGGCATTACCATCGCTGATTCCCCCACTATCAACATCCCAGGGGCTACCATTGACCAGAAACTGAACTGGAGTAGCCATATAAATGCCATGGCGACAAGCGCAGGTCAGAGGCCAGGAATCCTGAGGCGAGTAACTCACATCCTGACTCCCCAAAGCCTGTCCACCATCTACAAGGCACAAGTCAGGAATGTGATGGAATACTCTCCACTTGCCTGGATGGGTGCAGCTCCAACAACACTCGAGAAGCTCGACACCATCCAGGACAAAGCAGTCCGCTTGATTGGCACCCCATCTACAAACATTCACTCCCTCTACCAACGACGCACAGTGGCGGCAGTGTGTACCATCCACAAGATGCACTGCAGAAATGCACCAAGGCTCCTTAGACAGCACCTTCCAAACCCTCGACCTCTACCAACTAGAAGGACAAGGGCAGAAAATACATGGGAACACCACCACATGCAAATTCCCCTCCAGGTCACACACCATCCTGACTTGGAACTATATCGCCGTTCCTTCACTGACGCTGGGTCAAAATCCTGGAACTCCCTTCCTAACAGCACTGTGGGTGTATCTACACCACACGGACTGCAGCAGTTCAAGAAGGCAGCTCACCACCACCTTCTCAAGGGCAATTAGGGTTGGGCAATAAATGCTGGCCTGGCCAGCGACGCCCAAATCCCATGAATGAATAAAAAAAATTAAAAACATTGCTGAACCTCTGACAGTGCAGCACTCCCTCAGTACTGCCCCTTTGACAGTGCAGCACTCCCTCAGTACTGACCCTCTAATAGTGCAGCACTCCCCCATTACTGACCCTCTGACAGTGCAGCACTCACTCAGTACTGACCCTCTAATAGTGCAGCACTCCCCCATTGCTGACCCTTTGACAGTGCAGCACTCCCTCAGTACTGACCCTCTAATAGTGCAGCACTCCCTCAGTACTGCCCCTTTGACAGTGCAGCACTCCCTCAGTACTGACCCTCTAATAGTGCAGCACTCCCCCATTACTGACCCTCTGACAGTGCAGCACTGCCTCAGTACTGCCCCATTGACAGTTCAGCACTCCCTCAGTACTGACTCTCTAATAGTTCAGCACTCCCCCATTACTGACCCTCTGACAGTGCAGCACTCCCTCAGTACTGACCCTCTGACAGTGCAGCACTCCCTCAGTACTGCCCCTTTGAAAGTTCAGCACTCCCTCAGTACTGATACTCTGACAGTGCAGCACTCCCCCATTACTGACCCTCTGATAGTGCAGCACTCCCTCAGTACTGCCTCTCTGACACTACAGCACTCCCTCAGTACTGACCCTCTGACAGTGCAGAACTCCCTCAGTACTGACCCTCTAATAGTGCAGCACTCCCCCATTACTGACCCTCTGACACTACAGGACTCCCTCAGTACTGACCCTCTAACAGTGCAGCACTCCCTCAGTACCGCCCCTTTGAAAGTTCACCACACCCTCATTACTGACCCTCTGACAGTTCAGCACTCCCTCAGTGCTGACCCTCTAACAGTGCAGCACTCCCTCAGTACTGACCCTCTAACGGTGCTGCACTCCCTCAACACTGACCCTCTGACACTACAGCACTCCCTCAGTACTGACCCTCTGACAGTGCAGCACTCCCTCAGTACTGACCCTCTAATAGTGCAGCACTCCCCCATTACTGACCCTCTGACACTACAGCACTCCCTCAGTACTGACCCTCTAAGAGTGCAGCACTCCCTCAGTTCTGCCCTTTGAAAGTTCAGCACACCTTCATTTCTGACCCTCTGACAGTGCAGCACTCCCTCAGTACTGAACCTCTAACAGTGCAGCACTCCCTCAGTACTGACCCTCTGACAGTATTGCACTCCCTCAGTACTGACCCTCTAACGGTGCAGCACTCCCTCAACACTGACCCTCTGACAGTGCAGCACTCCCTCAGTACTGACCCTTTGAAAGTTCAGCACTCCCTCTTTACTGACACTCTGACAGTGCAGCACTCCCTCAGTACTGACCCTTTGAAAGTTCAGCACACCCTCATTACTGACCCTCTGACAGTGCAGCAATCCCTCAGTACTGCCCCTTTGAAAGTTCAGCACTCCCTCAGTACTGACCCTCTGACAGTGCAGCACTCCCTCAGTACTGACCCTCTGACAGTGCAGCACTCCCTCAGTACTGCATCTCTGACACTACAGTGCTCCCTCAGTACCGCCCCTCTGACAGTGTAGCACTCCCTCAGTACTGACCGTCTGACAGTGTCGTACTCCCTCAATACTGCCCCTCTGACAGTGCAGTACTCCCTCAGTACTGACCCTCTGACAGTATAGCACTCCCTCAGTACTGACCCTCTAACGGTGCAGCACTCCCTCAACACTGACCCTCTGACAGTGCAGCACTCCCTCAGTACTGACCCTTTGAAAGTTCAGCACTCCCTCTTTACTGACCGTCTGACAGTGCAGCACTCCCTCAGTACTGACCCTTTGAAAGTTCAGCACACCCTCATTACTGACCCTCTGACAGTGCAGCACTCCCTCAGCACTGCCCCTTTGAAAGTTCAGCACTCCCTCAGTACTGACCCTCTGACAGTGCAGCACTCCCTCAGTACTGCCCCTCTGGCAGTGCAGCACTCCCGCAGTACTGACCCTCTGACAGAGCAGTGCCCCCTTAGTACTGACCCTCTGACAGTGCAGCACTCCCTCAGTACTGGCCCTTTGAAAGTTCAGCTCTCCCTCAGTACTGACCCTCCAACAGTGCAGCACTCCCTCAGTACTGACCCTCTGACAGTGCAGCACTCCCTCAGTTCTGACCCTCTGACAGTGCAGTGTTCCCTCAGTACTGACCCCTCTGAAGGTGTCGCACTCCCTCAGTACTGATCCTCTGACAATGCAGCACTCCCTCAGTACTGACCCTCTGACAGCGCATTGCTCACTCAGTACTGACACTCTGACAATGCAGCACTCCCTCAGTACTGCCCCTCTGACAGTGCAGTGCTCCCTCAGTACTGACCATCTGACAGTGCAGCACTCCCTCAGTACTGACCCTCTGACAGTGCATTGCTCCCTCAGTACTGACCCTCTGACAATGCAGCACTCCCTCAGTACTGCCCCTCTGACAGTGCAGCACTACCTCAGTACTGCCCCTCTGACAGTGCATCACTCCCTCAGTACTGACCTCTGACAGTGCAGCACTCACTCAGTACTGCCCCTCTGACAGTGCAGCACTCCCTCAGTACTGACCCTCTGACAGTGCATTGCTCCCTCAGTACTGACACTCTGACAATGAAGCACTCCCTCAGTACTGCCCCTCTGACAGTGCAGTGCTCCCTCAGTGCAGACCCTTCGACAGTGCAGCACTCGTTCAGTACTGACACTCTGACAGTGCAGCAGTCCCTCAGTACTGCCCCTCTGGCTGTGCAGCACTCCCGCAGTACTGACCCTCTGACAGAGCAGTGCCCCCTTAGTACTGACACTCTGACAGTGCAGCACTCCCTCAGTACTGGCCCTTTGAAAGTTCAGCTCTCCCTCAGTACTGACCCTCCAACAGTGCAGCACTCCCTCAGTACTGACCCTCTGACAGTGCAGCACTCCCTCAGTTCTGACCCTCTGACAGTGCAGTGTTCCCTCAGTACTGACCCCTCTGATAGTGCAGCACTCACTCAGTACTGCCTCTCTGACAGTGCAGCACTCCCTCAGTACTAACCCTCTGACAGTGCATTGCTCCCTCAGTACTGACACTCTGACAATGCAGCACTCCCTCAGTACTGCCCCTCTGACAGTGCAGTGCTCCCTCAGTACAGACCCTTCGACAGTGCTGCACTGCCTCAGTACTGACCCTCTGACAGTGCAGCATTCCCTCAGTACTGCCCCTCTGACTGTGCAGCACTCCCTCAGTACTGACCCTCTGACAGAGCAGTGCCCCCTCAGTACTGACCCTCTGACAGTGCAGCACTCCCTCAGTACTGGACCGTTGAAAGTGCAGCTCCTTCTCAGTACTGACCCTCCAACAGTGCAGCACTCCCTCAGTACTGACCCTCTGACAGTGCAGCACTCCCTCAGTACTACCCCTCTGACAGTGCAGCACTCCCTCAGTACTGACCCTCTGACATTGCAGTGCTCCCTCAGTACTGACCCTCTGACAGTGCTGCACTCCCTCAGTACTGACCCTTCGACAGTGCAGCGCTCCCTCAGTACTGACCCTTCGACAGTGCAGCACACCCTGAGTACTGACCCTCTGACAGTGCAGCACTCCCTCAGTACTGACCCTCTGACAGTGCAGTGCTCCCTCAGTACTGACCCCTCTGACAGTGTCTCACTCCCTCAGTACTGACCCTCTGACAGTGCAGCACTCCCTCAGTACTGACCCTCTGACAGTGCATTGCTCCCTCAGTACTGACCCTCTGACAATGCAGCACTCCCTCAGTACTGCCCCTCTGACAGTGCAGTGCTCCCTCAGTAGTGACCCTCTGACAGTGCAGCACTCCCTCAGTACTGACCCTCTGACAGTGCAGTGTTCCCTCAGTACTGACCCCTCTGACAGTGTCGCACTCCCTCAGTACTGACCCTCTGACACTGCAGCACTCCCTCAGTACTGACACTCTGACAGTGCATAGCTCCGTCAGTACCGACATTCTGACAATGCAGCACTCCCTCAGTACTGCCCCTCTGACAGTGCAGTGCTCCCTCAGTACAGACCCTCCGACAGTGCAGCACTCCCTCAGTACTGACACTCTGACAGTGCAGCACTCCCTCAGTACTGCCCCTCTGGCAGTGCAGCACTCCCGCAGTACTGACCCTCTGACAGAGCAGTGCCCCCTTAGTACTGACCCTCTGACAGTGCAGCACTCCCTCAGTACTGGCCCTTTGAAAGTTCAGCTCTCCCTCAGTACTGACCCTCCAACAGTGCAGCACTCCCTCAGTACTGGCCCTTTGAAAGTTCAGCTCTCCCTCAGTACTGACCCTCCAACAGTGCAGCACTCCTTCAGTACTGACCCTCTGACAGTGCAGCACTCCCTCAGTTCTGACCCTCTGACAGTGCAGTGTTCCCTCAGTACTGACCCATCTGATAGTGTCGCACTCCCTCAGTACTGACCCTCTGACAGTGCAGTGCTCCCTCAGTACAGACCCTTCGATAGCACAGCACTCCCTCAGTACTGACACTCTGACAGTGCAGCAGTCCCTCAGTACTGCCCCTCTGGCAGTGCAGCACACCCGCAGTACTGACCCTCTGACAGAGCAGTGCCCCCTTAGCACTGACCCTCAGACAGTGCAGCACTCCCTCAGTACTGGCCCTTTGAAAGTTCAGCTCTCCCTCAGTACTGCCCCTCTGACAGTGCAGCACTCCCTCAGTACTGACCCTCTGACAGTGCAGCACTCCCTCAGTTCTGTCCATCTGACAGTGCAGTGTTCCCTCAGTACTGACCCCTCTGATAGTGTCGCACTCCCTCAGTACTGACCCTATGACAATGCAGCACTCCCTCAGTACTGCCCCTCTGACAGTGCAGTGCTCCCTCAGTACAGACCCTTCGACAGTGCAGCACTGCCTCAGTACTGACCCTCTGACAGTGCAGCACTCCCTCAGTACTTCCCCTCTGACTGTGCAGCACTCCCTCAGTACTGCCCCTCTGACAGTGCAGTGCTCCCTCAGTACTGACCATCTGACAGTGCAGCACTCCCTCAGTACTGACCCTCTGACAGTGCATTGCTCCCTCAGTACTGACCCTCTGACAATGCAGCACTCCCTCAGTACTGCCCCTCTGACAGTGCAGCACTCCCTCAGTACTGCCCCTCTGACAGTGCATCACTCCCTCAGTACTGACCCTCTGACAGTGCAGCACTCACTCAGTACTGCCCCTCTGACAGTGCAGCACTCCCTCAGTACTGACCCTCTGACATTGCATTGCTCCCTCAGTACTGACACTCTGACAATGAAGCACTCCCTCAGTACTGCCCCTCTGACAGTGCAGTGCTCCCTCAGTGCAGACCCTTCGACAGTGCAGCACTCCCTCAGTACTGACACTCTGACAGTGCAGCAGTCCCTCAGTACTGCCCCTCTGGCAGTGCAGCACTCCCGCAGTACTGACCCTCTGACAGAGCAGTGCCCCCTTAGTACTGACACTCTGACAGTGCAGCACTCCCTCAGTACTGGCCCTTTGAAAGTTCAGCTCTCCCTCAGTACTGACCCTCCAACAGTGCAGCACTCCCTCAGTACTGACCCTCTGACAGTGCAGCACTCCCTCAGTTCTGACCCTCTGACAGTGCAGTGTTCCCTCAGTACTGACCCCTCTGATAGTGCAGCACTCACTCAGTACAGACCCTCTGACAGTGCAGCACTCCCTCAGTACTAACCCTCTGACAGTGCATTGCTCCCTCAGTACTGACACTCTGACAATGCAGCACTCCCTCAGTACTGCCCCTCTGACAGTGCAGTGCTCCCTCAGTACAGACCCTTCGACAGTGCTGCACTGCCTCAGTACTGACCCTCTGACAGTGCAGCATTCCCTCAGTACTGCCCCTCTGACTGTGCAGCACTCCCTCAGTACTGACCCTCTGACAGAGCAGTGCCCCCTCAGTACTGACCCTCTGACAGTGCAGCAATCCCTCAGTACTGGCCCTTTGAAAGTGCAGCTCCTTCTCAGTACTGACCCTCCAACAGTGCAGCACTCCCTCAGTACTGACCCTCTGACAGTGCAGCACTCCCTCAGTACTGCCCCTCTGACAGTGCAGCACTCCCTCAGTACTGACCCTCTGACAGTGCAGTGCTCCCTCAGTAGTGACCCTCTGACAGTGCAGCACTCCCTCAGTACTGACCCTCTGACAGTGCAGTGTTCCCTCAGTACTGACCCCTCTGACAGTGTCGCACTCCCTCAGTACGGACCCTCTGACACTGCAGCACTCCCTCAGTACTACCCCTCTGACAGTGCAGCACTCCCTCAGTACTGACCCTCTGACATTGCAGTGCTCCCTCAGTACTGACCCTCTGACAGTGCTGCACTCCCTCAGTACTGACCCTTCGACAGTGCAGCGCTCCCTCAGTACTGACCCTTCGACAGTGCAGCACACCCTGAGTACTGACCCTCTGACAGTGCAGCACTCCCTCAGTACTGACCCTCTGACAGTGCAGTGCTCCCTCAGTACTGACCCCTCTGACAGTGTCTCACTCCCTCAGTACTGACCCTCTGACAGTGCAGCACTCCCTCAGTACTGACCCTCTGACAGTGCATTGCTCCCTCAGTACTGACCCTCTGACAATGCAGCACTCCCTCAGTACTGCCCCTCTGACAGTGCAGTGCTCCCTCAGTAGTGACCCTCTGACAGTGCAGCACTCCCTCAGTACTGACCCTCTGACAGTGCAGTGTTCCCTCAGTACTGACCCCTCTGACAGTGTCGCACTCCCTCAGTACTGACCCTCTGACACTGCAGCACTCCCTCAGTACTGACACTCTGACAGTGCATAGCTCCGTCAGTACCGACACTCTGACAATGCAGCACTCCCTCAGTACTGCCCCTCTGACAGTGCAGTGCTCCCTCAGTACAGACCCTCCGACAGTGCAGCACTCCCTCAGTACTGACACTCTGACAGTGCAGCACTCCCTCAGTACTGCCCCTCTGGCAGTGCAGCACTCCCGCAGTACTGACCCTCTGACAGAGCAGTGCCCCCTTAGTACTGACCCTCTGACAGTGCAGCACTCCCTCAGTACTGGCCCTTTGAAAGTTCAGCTCTCCCTCAGTACTGACCCTCCAACAGTGCAGCACTCCCTCAGTACTGGCCCTTTGAAAGTTCAGCTCTCCCTCAGTACTGACCCTCCAACAGTGCAGCACTCCTTCAGTACTGACCCTCTGACAGTGCAGCACTCCCTCAGTTCTGACCCTCTGACAGTGCAGTGTTCCCTCAGTACTGACCCATCTGATAGTGTCGCACTCCCTCAGTACTGACCCTCTGACAGTGCAGTGCTCCCTCAGTACAGACCCTTCGATAGCACAGCACTCCCTCAGTACTGACACTCTGACAGTGCAGCAGTCCCTCAGTACTGCCCCTCTGGCAGTGCAGCACACCCGCAGTACTGACCCTCTGACAGAGCAGTGCCCCCTTAGCACTGACCCTCAGACAGTGCAGCACTCCCTCAGTACTGGCCCTTTGAAAGTTCAGCTCTCCCTCAGTACTGCCCCTCTGACAGTGCAGCACTCCCTCAGTACTGACCCTCTGACAGTGCAGCACTCCCTCAGTTCTGTCCATCTGACAGTGCAGTGTTCCCTCAGTACTGACCCCTCTGATAGTGTCGCACTCCCTCAGTACTGACCCTATGACAATGCAGCACTCCCTCAGTACTGCCCCTCTGACAGTGCAGTGCTCCCTCAGTACAGACCCTTCGACAGTGCAGCACTGCCTCAGTACTGACCCTCTGACAGTGCAGCACTCCCTCAGTACTTCCCCTCTGACTGTGCAGCACTCCCTCAGTACTGCCCCTCTGACAGTGCAGTGCTCCCTCAGTACTGACCATCTGACAGTGCAGCACTCCCTCAGTACTGACCCTCTGACAGTGCATTGCTCCCTCAGTACTGACCCTCTGACAATGCAGCACTCCCTCAGTACTGCCCCTCTGACAGTGCAGCACTCCCTCAGTACTGCCCCTCTGACAGTGCATCACTCCCTCAGTACTGACCCTCTGACAGTGCAGCACTCACTCAGTACTGCCCCTCTGACAGTGCAGCACTCCCTCAGTACTGACCCTCTGACATTGCATTGCTCCCTCAGTACTGACACTCTGACAATGAAGCACTCCCTCAGTACTGCCCCTCTGACAGTGCAGTGCTCCCTCAGTGCAGACCCTTCGACAGTGCAGCACTCCCTCAGTACTGACACTCTGACAGTGCAGCAGTCCCTCAGTACTGCCCCTCTGGCAGTGCAGCACTCCCGCAGTACTGACCCCCTGACAGAGCAGTGCCCCCTTAGTACTGACACTCTGACAGTGCAGCACTCCCTCAGTACTGGCCCTTTGAAAGTTCAGCTCTCCCTCAGTACTGACCCTCCAACAGTGCAGCACTCCCTCAGTACTGACCCTCTGACAGTGCAGCACTCCCTCAGTTCTGACCCTCTGACAGTGCAGTGTTCCCTCAGTACTGACCCCTCTGATAGTGCAGCACTCACTCAGTACAGACCCTCTGACAGTGCAGCACTCCCTCAGTACTAACCCTCTGACAGTGCATTGCTCCCTCAGTACTGACACTCTGACAATGCAGCACTCCCTCAGTACTGCCCCTCTGACAGTGCAGTGCTCCCTCAGTACAGACCCTTCGACAGTGCTGCACTGCCTCAGTACTGACCCTCTGACAGTGCAGCATTCCCTCAGTACTGCCCCTCTGACTGTGCAGCACTCCCTCAGTACTGACCCTCTGACAGAGCAGTGCCCCCTCAGTACTGACCCTCTGACAGTGCAGCAATCCCTCAGTACTGGCCCTTTGAAAGTGCAGCTCCTTCTCAGTACTGACCCTCCAACAGTGCAGCACTCCCTCAGTACTGACCCTCTGACAGTGCAGCACTCCCTCAGTACTGCCCCTCTGACAGTGCAGCACTCCCTCAGTACTGACCCTCTGACAGTGCAGTGCTCCCTCAGTAGTGACCCTCTGACAGTGCAGCACTCCCTCAGTACTGACCCTCTGACAGTGCAGTGTTCCCTCAGTACTGACCCCTCTGACAGTGTCGCACTCCCTCAGTACTGACCCTCTGACACTGCAGCACTCCCTCAGTACTGTCACTCTGACAGTGCATAGCTCCGTCAGTACTGACACTCTGACAATGCAGCACTCCCTCAGTACTGCCCCTCTGACAGTGCAGTGCTCCCTCAGTACAGACCTTCCGACAGTGCAGCACTCCCTCAGTACTGACACTCTGACAGTGCAGCACTCCCTCAGTACTGCCCCTCTGTCAGTGCAGCACTCCCGCAGTACTGACCCTCTGACAGAGCAGTGCCCCCTTAGTACTGACCCTCTGACAGTGCAGCACTCCCTCAGTACTGGCCCTTTGAAAGTTCAGCTCTCCCTCAGTACTGACCCTCCAACAGTGCAGCACTCCCTCAGTACTGGCCCTTTGAAAGTTCAGCTCTCCCTCAGTACTGACCCTCCAACAGTGCAGCACTCCTTCAGTACTGACCCTCTGACAGTGCAGCACTCCCTCAGTTCTGACCCTCTGACAGTGCAGTGTTCCCTCAGTACTGACCCATCTGATAGTGTCGCACTCCCTCAGTACTGACCCTCTGACAGTGCAGCACTCCCTCAGTACTGACCCTCTGACAGTGCATTGCTCCCTCAGTGCTGACATTCTGACAATGCAGCACTCCCTCAGTACTGCCCCTCTGACAGTGCAGTGCTCCCTCAGTACAGACCCTTCGACAGCGCAGCACTCCCTCAGTACTGACCCCTCTGACAGTGTCGCACTCCCTCAGTACTGACCCTCTGACACTGCAGCACTCCCTCAGTACTGTCACTCTGACAGTGCATAGCTCCGTCAGTACTGACACTCTGACAATGCAGCACTCCCTCAGTACTGCCCCTCTGACAGTGCAGTGCTCCCTCAGTACAGACCTTCCGACAGTGCAGCACTCCCTCAGTACTGACACTCTGACAGTGCAGCACTCCCTCAGTACTGCCCCTCTGTCAGTGCAGCACTCCCGCAGTACTGACCCTCTGACAGAGCAGTGCCCCCTTAGTACTGACCCTCTGACAGTGCAGCACTCCCTCAGTACTGGCCCTTTGAAAGTTCAGCTCTCCCTCAGTACTGACCCTCCAACAGTGCAGCACTCCCTCAGTACTGGCCCTTTGAAAGTTCAGCTCTCCCTCAGTACTGACCCTCCAACAGTGCAGCACTCCTTCAGTACTGACCCTCTGACAGTGCAGCACTCCCTCAGTTCTGACCCTCTGACAGTGCAGTGTTCCCTCAGTACTGACCCATCTGATAGTGTCGCACTCCCTCAGTACTGACCCTCTGACAGTGCAGTGCTCCCTCAGTACAGACCCTTCGATAGCACAGCACTCCCTCAGTACTGACACTCTGACAGTGCAGCAGTCCCTCAGTACTGCCCCTCTGGCAGTGCAGCACACCCGCAGTACTGACCCTCTGACAGAGCAGTGCCCCCTTAGCACTGACCCTCAGACAGTGCAGCACTCCCTCAGTACTGGCCCTTTGAAAGTTCAGCTCTCCCTCAGTACTGCCCCTCTGACAGTGCAGCACTCCCTCAGTACTGACCCTCTGACAGTGCAGCACTCCCTCAGTTCTGTCCATCTGACAGTGCAGTGTTCCCTCAGTACTGACCCCTCTGATAGTGTCGCACTCCCTCAGTACTGACCCTATGACAATGCAGCACTCCCTCAGTACTGCCCCTCTGACAGTGCAGTGCTCCCTCAGTACAGACCCTTCGACAGTGCAGCACTGCCTCAGTACTGACCCTCTGACAGTGCAGCACTCCCTCAGTACTTCCCCTCTGACTGTGCAGCACTCCCTCAGTACTGCCCCTCTGACAGTGCAGTGCTCCCTCAGTACTGACCATCTGACAGTGCAGCACTCCCTCAGTACTGACCCTCTGACAGTGCATTGCTCCCTCAGTACTGACCCTCTGACAATGCAGCACTCCCTCAGTACTGCCCCTCTGACAGTGCAGCACTCCCTCAGTACTGCCCCTCTGACAGTGCATCACTCCCTCAGTACTGACCCTCTGACAGTGCAGCACTCACTCAGTACTGCCCCTCTGACAGTGCAGCACTCCCTCAGTACTGACCCTCTGACATTGCATTGCTCCCTCAGTACTGACACTCTGACAATGAAGCACTCCCTCAGTACTGCCCCTCTGACAGTGCAGTGCTCCCTCAGTGCAGACCCTTCGACAGTGCAGCACTCCCTCAGTACTGACACTCTGACAGTGCAGCAGTCCCTCAGTACTGCCCCTCTGGCAGTGCAGCACTCCCGCAGTACTGACCCTCTGACAGAGCAGTGCCCCCTTAGTACTGACACTCTGACAGTGCAGCACTCCCTCAGTACTGGCCCTTTGAAAGTTCAGCTCTCCCTCAGTACTGACCCTCCAACAGTGCAGCACTCCCTCAGTACTGACCCTCTGACAGTGCAGCACTCCCTCAGTTCTGACCCTCTGACAGTGCAGTGTTCCCTCAGTACTGACCCCTCTGATAGTGCAGCACTCACTCAGTACAGACCCTCTGACAGTGCAGCACTCCCTCAGTACTAACCCTCTGACAGTGCATTGCTCCCTCAGTACTGACACTCTGACAATGCAGCACTCCCTCAGTACTGCCCCTCTGACAGTGCAGTGCTCCCTCAGTACAGACCCTTCGACAGTGCTGCACTGCCTCAGTACTGACCCTCTGACAGTGCAGCATTCCCTCAGTACTGCCCCTCTGACTGTGCAGCACTCCCTCAGTACTGACCCTCTGACAGAGCAGTGCCCCCTCAGTACTGACCCTCTGACAGTGCAGCAATCCCTCAGTACTGGCCCTTTGAAAGTGCAGCTCCTTCTCAGTACTGACCCTCCAACAGTGCAGCACTCCCTCAGTACTGACCCTCTGACAGTGCAGCACTCCCTCAGTACTGCCCCTCTGACAGTGCAGCACTCCCTCAGTACTGACCCTCTGACAGTGCAGTGCTCCCTCAGTAGTGACCCTCTGACAGTGCAGCACTCCCTCAGTACTGACCCTCTGACAGTGCAGTGTTCCCTCAGTACTGACCCCTCTGACAGTGTCGCACTCCCTCAGTACTGACCCTCTGACACTGCAGCACTCCCTCAGTACTGTCACTCTGACAGTGCATAGCTCCGTCAGTACTGACACTCTGACAATGCAGCACTCCCTCAGTACTGCCCCTCTGACAGTGCAGTGCTCCCTCAGTACAGACCTTCCGACAGTGCAGCACTCCCTCAGTACTGACACTCTGACAGTGCAGCACTCCCTCAGTACTGCCCCTCTGTCAGTGCAGCACTCCCGCAGTACTGACCCTCTGACAGAGCAGTGCCCCCTTAGTACTGACCCTCTGACAGTGCAGCACTCCCTCAGTACTGGCCCTTTGAAAGTTCAGCTCTCCCTCAGTACTGACCCTCCAACAGTGCAGCACTCCCTCAGTACTGGCCCTTTGAAAGTTCAGCTCTCCCTCAGTACTGACCCTCCAACAGTGCAGCACTCCTTCAGTACTGACCCTCTGACAGTGCAGCACTCCCTCAGTTCTGACCCTCTGACAGTGCAGTGTTCCCTCAGTACTGACCCATCTGATAGTGTCGCACTCCCTCAGTACTGACCCTCTGACAGTGCAGCACTCCCTCAGTACTGACCCTCTGACAGTGCATTGCTCCCTCAGTGCTGACATTCTGACAATGCAGCACTCCCTCAGTACTGCCCCTCTGACAGTGCAGTGCTCCCTCAGTACAGACCCTTCGACAGCGCAGCACTCCCTCAGTACTGACACTCTGACAGTGCAGCAGTCCCTCAGTACTGCCCCTCTGGCAGTGCAGCACACCCGCAGTACTGACCCTCTGACAGAGCAGTGCCCCCTTAGCACTGACCCTCAGACAGTGCAGCACTCCCTCAGTACTGGCCCTTTGAAAGTTCAGCTCTCCCTCAGTACTGCCCCTCTGACAGTGCAGCACTCCCTCAGTTCTGTCCATCTGACAGTGCAGTGTTCCCTCAGTACTGACCCCTCTGATAGTGTCGCACTCCCTCAGTACTGACCCTATGACAGTGCAGCACTCCCTCAGTACTGACCCTCTGACAGTGCATTGCTCCCTCAGTACTGACACTCTGACAATGCAGCACTCCCTCAGTACTGCCCCTCTGACAGTGCAGTGCTCCCTCAGTACAGACCCTTCGACAGTGCAGCACTGCCTCAGTACTGACCCTCTGACAGTGCAGCACTCCCTCAGTACTTCCCCTCTGACTGTGCAGCACTCCCTCAGTCCTGAGCCTCTGACAGAGCAGTGCCCCCTCAGTACTGACCCTCTGACAGTGCAGCACTCCCTCAGTACTGGCCCTTTGAAAGTTCAGCTCTCCCTCAGTACTGACCCTCCGACAGTGCAGCACTCCCTCAGTACTGACCCTCTGACAGTGCAGCTCTCCCTCAGTACTGCCCCTCTGACAGTGCAACACTCACTCAGTACTGACCCTCTGACAGTGCAGTGCTCCCTCAGTACTGACCCTCTGACAGTGCTGCACTCCCTCAGTACTGACCCTTCGACAGTGCAGCGCTCCCTCAGTACTGACACTTCGACAGTGCAGCACTCCCTCAGCACTGACCCTCTGACAGTGCAGCACTCCCTCAGTACTGCCCCTCTGACAGTGCAGTGCTCCCTCAGTACAGACCCTTCGACAGTGCAGCACTGCCTAAGTACTAACCCTCTGACAGTGCAGCACTCTCTCAGTACTGCCCCTCTGACTGTGCAGCACTCCCTCAGTACTGACCCTCTGACAGAGCAGTGCCCCCTCAGCACTGACCCTCTGACAGTGCAGCACTTCCTCAGTACTGGGCTTTTGAATGTTCAGCTCTCCCTCAGTACTGACCCTCCAACAGTGCAGCACTCCCTCAGTACTGACCCTCTGACAGTGCAGCACTCCCTCAGTTCTGACCATCTGACAGTGCAGTGTTCCCTCAGTACTGACCCCTCTGATAGTGTCGCACTCCCTCAGTACTGACCCTCTGACAGTGCAACACTCCCTCAGTACTGACCCTCTGACAGTGCATTGCTCCCTCAATACTGACACTCTGTCAATGCAGCACTCCCTCAGTACTGCCCCTCTGACAGTGCAGTGTTCCCTCAGTACAGACCCTTCGACAGTGCAGCACTCCCTCAGTACTGACACTCTGACAGTGCAGCACTCCCTCAGTACTGCCCCTCTGGCAGTGCAGCACTCCCGCAGTACTGACCCTCTGACAGAGCAGTGCCCCCTTAGTACTGACCCTCTGACAGTGCAGCACTCCCTCAGTACTGGCCCTTTGAAAGTTCAGCTCTCCCTCAGTACTGACCCTCCAACAGTGCAGCACTCCCTCAGTACTGACCCTCTGACAGTGCAGCACCCCCTCAGTACTGCCCCTCTGGCAGTGCAGCACTCCCGCAGTACTGACCCTCTGACAGAGCAGTGCCCCCTTAGTACTGACCCTCTGACAGTGCAGCACTCCCTCAGTACTGGCCCTTTGAAAGTTCAGCTCTCCCTCAGTACTGACCCTCCAACAGTGCAGCACTCCCTCAGTACTGACCCTCTGACAGTGCAGCACTCCCTCAGTTCTGACCCTCTGACAGTGCAGTGTTCCCTCAGTACTGACCCCTCTGATAGTGTCGCACTCCCTCAGTACTGACCCTCTGACAGTGCAGCACTCCCTCAGTACTGACCCTCTGACAGTGCATTGCTCCATCAGTACTGACACTCTGACAATGCAGCACTCCCTCAGTACTGCCCCACTGACAGTGCAGTGCTCCCTCAGTACAGACCCTTCGACAAAGCAGCACTGCCTCAGTACTGACCCTCTGACAGTGCAGCACTCCCTCAGTACTGCCCCTCTGACTGTGCAGCACTCCCTCAGTACTGACCATCTGACAGAGCATTGCCCCCTCAGTACTGACCCTCTGACAGTGCACTGCTCCCTCTGTTCTGACCGTCTGACAGTGCATTGCTCCCTCAGTACTGACCCTCTGACAGTGCAGTGCTCCCTCAGTACTGACCCTCTGACAGTGCAGCACCCCCTCAGTACTGACCCTCTGACAGTGCTTTGCTCCCTCAGTACTGACCCTCTGACAATGCAGCACTCCCTCAGTACTGACCCTCTAACAGTGCAGTGCTCCATCAGTACTGACCCCTCTGACAGTGTCGCACTCCCTCAGTACTGACACTCTGATACTGCAGCATTCCCTCAGTACTGACCCTTTGAAACTTCAGCACACCCTCATTACTGACCGTCTGACAGTGCAGCACTCCCTCAGTACTGACCATCTAACAGTGCAGCACTCCCTCAGTACTGACCCTCTGACAGTGTAGCACTCCCTCAGTACTGACCCTCTAACGGTGCAGCACTCCCTCAACACTGATCCTCTGACAGTGCAGCACTCCCTCAGTACTGACCCTTTGAAAGTTCAGCACTCCCTCAGTACTGACCCTCTGACAGTGCAGCACTCCCTCAGTACTGACCCTTTGAAAGTTCAGCACACCCTCATTACTGACCCTCTGACAGTGCAGCACTCCCTCAGTACTGCCCCTTTGAAAGTTCAGCACTCCCTCAGTACTGACCCTCTTACAGTGCAGCACTCCCTCAGTACTGACCCTCTGACAGTGCAGCACTCCCTCAGTACTGACCGTCTGACAGTGTCGCACTCCCACAGTACTGCCCCTCTGACAGTGCAGCACTCCCTCAGTGCTGCCCCTCTGACAGTGCAGCACTCCCTCAGTTTTGGCCCTTTGAAAGTTCTACTCTCCCTCAGTACTGACCCTCTGACAGTGCAGCACTCCCTCAGTACTGACCCTCTGACAGTGCATTGCTCCATCAGTACTGACCCTCTGACAGTGCAGCTCTCCCTCAGTACTGACCCTCTGACATTGCAGCACTCCCTCAGTACTGCACCTCTGACAGTGCCACACTCCCTCAGTACTGCCCCTCTGACATTGCAGCACTCCCTCAGTACTGACCCTCTGACAGTGCAGCACTCACTCAGTACTGCCCCTCTGACAGTGCAGCACTCCATCAGTACTGACCCTCTGACAGTGCAGTGCTCCCTCAGTACTGACCATCTGACAGTGCAGCACTCCCTCAGTACTGAACCTCTGACAGTGCATTGCTCCCTCAGTACTGACCCTCTGACAATGTAGCACTCCCTCAGTACTGACCCTCTGACAGTACAGTGCTCCCTCAGTACTGACCCCTCTAACAGTGCCGCACTCCCTCATTACTGACCCTCTGACAGTGCAGCACTCCCTCAGTACTAACCCTCTGACAGTGCATTGCTCCCTCAGTACTGACCCTCTGACAATGCAGCACTCCCTCAGTACTGCCCCTCTGACAGTACAGTGCTCCCTCAGTAGAGACCCTCTGACAGTGCAGCATTCCCTCAGTACTGACCCTCTGACAGTGCAGTGTTCCCTCAGTACTGACCCCTCTGACAGTGTCGCACTCCCTCAGTACTGACCCTCTGACAGTGCAGCACTCCCTCAGAACTGACCCTCTGACAGTGCTTTGCTCCCTCAGTGCTGACACTCTGACAATGCAGCACTCCCTCAGTACTGCCCCTCTGACAGTGCAGTGCTCCCTCGGTACAGACCCTTCGACAGTGCAGCACTCCCTCAGTACTGAACCTCTGACAGTGCAGCACTCCCTCAGTACTGCCCCTTTGACAGTGCAGCACTCCCTCAGATCTGACCCTCTGACAGAGCAGTGCCCCCACAGAACTGACCCTCTGACAGTGCAGCACTCCCTCAGTACTGGCCCTTTGAAAGTTCAGCTCTCCCTCAGTACTGACCCTCCAACAGTGCAGCACTCCCTCAGCACTGACCCTCTGACAGTGCAGCACTCCCTCAGTACTGCCCCTCTGACAGTGCAGCACTCCCTCAGTACTGCCCCTCTGACAGTGCAGTGCTCCCATCAGTACAGACCCTTCGGCAGTGCAGCACTCCCTCAGTACTGACCCTCTGACAGTGCAGCACTCCCTCAGTACTGCCCCTCTGACAGGGCAGCACTCCCTCAGTACAGACCCTTCGACAAAGCAGCACTGCCTCAGTACTGACCCTCTGACAGTGCAGCACTCCCTCAGTACTGCCCCTCTGACTGTGCAGCACTCCCTCAGTACTGACCATCTGACAGAGCATTGCCCCCTCAGTACTGACCCTCTGACAGTGCACTGCTCCCTCTGTTCTGACCGTCTGACAGTGCATTGCTCCCTCAGTACTGACCCTCTGACAGTGCAGTGCTCCCTCAGTACTGACCCTCTGACAGTGCAGCACCCCCTCAGTACTGACCCTCTGACAGTGCATTGCTCCCTCAGTACTGACCCTCTGACAATGCAGCACTCCCTCAGTACTGACCCTCTAACAGTGCAGTGCTCCATCAGTACTGACCCCTCTGACAGTGTCGCACTCCCTCAGTACTGACACTCTGATACTGCAGCATTCCCTCAGTACTGACCCTTTGAAACTTCAGCACACCCTCATTACTGACCCTCTGACAGTGCAGCACTCCCTCAGTACTGACCATCTAACAGTGCAGCACTCCCTCAGTACTGACCCTCTGACAGTGTAGCACTCCCTCAGTACTGACCCTCTAACGGTGCAGCACTCCCTCAACACTGATCCTCTGACAGTGCAGCACTCCCTCAGTACTGACCCTTTGAAAGTTCAGCACTCCCTCAGTACTGACCCTCTGACAGTGCAGCACTCCCTCAGTACTGACCCTTTGAAAGTTCAGCACACCCTCATTACTGACCCTCTGACAGTGCAGCACTCCCTCAGTACTGCCCCTTTGAAAGTTCAGCACTCCCTCAGTACTGACCCTCTTACAGTGCAGCACTCCCTCAGTACTGACCCTCTGACAGTGCAGCACTCCCTCAGTACTGACCGTCTGACAGTGCATTGCTCCCTCACTACTGCCCCTCTGACAGTGCAGCACTCCCTCAGTACTGACCGTCTGACAGTGTCGCACTCCCACAGTACTGCCCCTCTGACAGTGCAGCACGCCCTCAGTGCTGCCCCTCTGACAGTGCAGCACTCCCTCAGTTTTGGCCCTTTGAAAGTTCAGCTCTCCCTCAGTACTGACCCTCTGACAGTGCAGCACTCCCTCAGTACTGACCCTCTGACAGTGCATTGCTCCATCAGTACTGACCCTCTGACAGTGCAGCTCTCCCTCAGTACTGACCCTCTGACATTGCAGCACTCCCTCAGTACTGCACCTCTGACAGTGCCACACTCCCTCAGTACTGCCCCTCTGACATTGCAGCACTCCCTCAGTACTGCACCTCTGACAGTGCAGCACTCCCTCAGTACTGACCCTCTGACAGTGCAGCACTCACTCAGTACTGCCCCTCTGACAGTGCAGCACTCCCTCAGTACTGACCCTCTTACAGTGCAGTGCTCCCTCAGTACTGACCCTCTGACAGTGCAGCACTCCCTCAGTACTGAACCTCTGACAGTGCATTGCTCCCTCAGTACTGACCCTCTGACAATGTAGCACTCCCTCAGTACTGACCCTCTGACAGTACAGTGCTCCCTCAGTACTGACCCCTCTAACAGTGCCGCACTCCCTCATTACTGACCCTCTGACAGTGCAGCACTCCCTCAGTACTAACCCTCTGACAGTGCATTGCTCCCTCAGTACTGACCCTCTGACAATGCAGCACTCCCTCAGTACTGCCCCTCTGACAGTACAGTGCTCCCTCAGTAGAGACCCTCTGACAGTGCAGCATTCCCTCAGTACTGACCCTCTGACAGTGCAGTGTTCCCTCAGTACTGACCCCTCTGACAGTGTCGCACTCCCTCAGTACTGACCCTCTGACAGTGCAGCACTCCCTCAGAACTGACCCTCTGACAGTGCGTTGCTCCCTCAGTGCTGACACTCTGACAATGCAGCACTCCCTCAGTACTGCCCCTCTGACAGTGCAGTGCTCCCTCGGTACAGACCCTTCGACAGTGCAGCACTCCCTCAGTACTGAACCTCTGACAGTGCAGCACTCCCTCAGTACTGCCCCTTTGACAGTGCAGCACTCCCTCAGATCTGACCCTCTGACAGAGCAGTGCCCCCACAGTACTGACCCTCTGACAGTGCAGCACTCCCTCAGTACTGGCCCTTTGAAAGTTCAGCTCTCCCTCAGTACTGACCCTCCAACAGTGCAGCACTCCCTCAGCACTGACCCTCTGACAGTGCAGCACTCCCTCAGTACTGCCGCTCTGACAGTGCAGCACTCCCTCAGATCTGACCCTCTGACAGAGCAGTGCCCCCACAGTACTGACCCTCTGACAGTGCAGCACTCCCTCAGTACTGGCCCTTTGAAAGTTCAGCTCTCCCTCAGTACTGACCCTCCAACAGTGCAGCACTCCCTCAGCACTGACCCTCTGACAGTGCTGCACTCCCTCAGTACTGACACTTCGACAGTGCAGCGCTCCCTCAGTACTGACCGTTCGTCAGTGCAGCACTCCCTCAGTACTGACCCTCTGACAGTGCAGCACTCCCTCAGTACTGACCCTCTGACAGTGCTTTGCTCCCTCAGTACTGACCCTCTGACAGTGTCGCACTCCCTCAGTACTGACCCTCTGACAGTGCAGCACTCCCTCAGTACTGACCCCCTGACAGTGCATTGCTCCCTCAGTACTGACCCTCTGACAATGCAGCACTCCCTCAGTACTGCCCCTCTGACAGTGCAGTGCTCCCTCAGTAGTGACCCTCTGACAGTGCAGCATTCCCTCAGTACTGACCCTCTGACAGTGCAGTGTTCCCTCAGTACTGACCCCTCTGACAGTGTCGCACTCCCTCAGTACTGACCCTCTGACAGTGCAGCACTCCCAAGTACTGACCCTCTGACAGTGCATTGCTCCCTCAGTACTGACACTCTGACAATGCAGCACTCCCTCAGTACTGCCCCTCTGACAGTGCAGTGCTCCCATCAGTACAGACCCTTCGGCAGTGCAGCACTCCCTCAGTACTGACTCTCTGACAGTGCAGCACTCCCTCAGTACTGCCCCTCTGACAGGGCAGCACTCCCTCAGTACAGACCCTTCGACAAAGCAGCACTGCCTCAGTACTGACCCTCTGACAGTGCAGCACTCCCTCAGTACTGCCCCTCTGACTGTGCAGCACTCCCTCAGTACTGACCATCTGACAGAGCATTGCCCCCTCAGTACTGACCCTCTGACAGTGCACTGCTCCCTCTGTTCTGACCGTCTGACAGTGCATTGCTCCCTCAGTACTGACCCTCTGACAGTGCAGTGCTCCCTCAGTACTGACCCTCTGACAGTGCAGCACCCCCTCAGTACTGACCCTCTGACAGTGCATTGCTCCCTCAGTACTGACCCTCTGACAATGCAGCACTCCCTCAGTACTGACCCTCTAACAGTGCAGTGCTCCATCAGTACTGACCCCTCTGACAGTGTCGCACTCCCTCAGTACTGACACTCTGATACTGCAGCATTCCCTCAGTACTGACCCTTTGAAACTTCAGCACACCCTCATTACTGACCCTCTGACAGTGCAGCACTCCCTCAGTACTGACCATCTAACAGTGCAGCACTCCCTCAGTACTGACCCTCTGACAGTGTAGCACTCCCTCAGTACTGACCCTCTAACGGTGCAGCACTCCCTCAACACTGATCCTCTGACAGTGCAGCACTCCCTCAGTACTGACCCTTTGAAAGTTCAGCACTCCCTCAGTACTGACCCTCTGACAGTGCAGCACTCCCTCAGTACTGACCCTTTGAAAGTTCAGCACACCCTCATTACTGACCCTCTGACAGTGCAGCACTCCCTCAGTACTGCCCCTTTGAAAGTTCAGCACTCCCTCAGTACTGACCCTCTTACAGTGCAGCACTCCCTCAGTACTGACCCTCTGACAGTGCAGCACTCCCTCAGTACTGACCGTCTGACAGTGCATTGCTCCCTCACTACTGCCCCTCTGACAGTGCAGCACTCCCTCAGTACTGACCGTCTGACAGTGTCGCACTCCCACAGTACTGCCCCTCTGACAGTGCAGCACTCCCTCAGTGCTGCCCCTCTGACAGTGCAGCACTCCCTCAGTTTTGGCCCTTTGAAAGTTCAGCTCTCCCTCAGTACTGACCCTCTGACAGTGCAGCACTCCCTCAGTACTGACCCTCTGACAGTGCATTGCTCCATCAGTACTGACCCTCTGACAGTGCAGCTCTCCCTCAGTACTGACCCTCTGACATTGCAGCACTCCCTCAGTACTGCACCTCTGACAGTGCCACACTCCCTCAGTACTGCCCCTCTGACATTGCAGCACTCCCTCAGTACTGCACCTCTGACAGTGCAGCACTCCCTCAGTACTGACCCTCTGACAGTGCAGCACTCACTCAGTACTGCCCCTCTGACAGTGCAGCACTCCCTCAGTACGGACCCTCTGACAGTGCAGTGCTCCCTCAGTACTGACCCTCTGACAGTGCAGCACTCCCTCAGTACTGAACCTCTGACAGTGCATTGCTCCCTCAGTACTGACCCTCTGACAATGTAGCACTCCCTCAGTACTGACCCTCTGACAGTACAGTGCTCCCTCAGTACTGACCCCTCTAACAGTGCCGCAGTCCCTCATTACTGACCCTCTGACAGTGCAGCACTCCCTCAGTACTAACCCTCTGACAGTGCATTGCTCCCTCAGTACTGACCCTCTGACAATGCAGCACTCCCTCAGTACTGCCCCTCTGACAGTACAGTGCTCCCTCAGTAGAGACCCTCTAACAGTGCAGCATTCCCTCAGTACTGACCCTCTGACAGTGCAGTGTTCCCTCAGTACTGACCCCTCTGACAGTGTCGCACTCCCTCAGTACTGACCCTCTGACAGTGCAGCACTCCCTCAGAACTGACCCTCTGACAGTGCGTTGCTCCCTCAGTGCTGACACTCTGACAATGCAGCACTCCCTCAGTACTGCCCCTCTGACAGTGCAGTGCTCCCTCGGTACAGACCCTTCGACAGTGCAGCACTCCCTCAGTACTGAACCTCTGACAGTGCAGCACTCCCTCAGTACTGCCCCTTTGACAGTGCAGCACTCCCTCAGATCTGACCCTCTGACAGAGCAGTGCCCCCACAGTACTGACCCTCTCACAGTGCAGCACTCCCTCAGTACTGGCCCTTTGAAAGTTCAGCTCTCCCTCAGTACTGACCCTCCAACAGTGCAGCACTCCCTCAGCACTGACCCTCTGACAGTGCAGCACTCCCTCAGTACTGCCCCTCTGACAGTGCAGCACTCCCTCAGATCTGACCCTCTGACAGAGCAGTGCCCCCACAGTACTGACCCTCTGACAGTGCAGCACTCCCTCAGTACTGGCCCTTTGAAAGTTCAGCTCTCCCTCAGTACTGACCCTCCAACAGTGCAGCACTCCCTCAGCACTGACCCTCTGACAGTGCTGCACTCCCTCAGTACTGACACTTCGACAGTGCAGCGCTCCCTCAGTACTGACCGTTCGTCAGTGCAGCACTCCCTCAGTACTGACCCTCTGACAGTGCAGCACTCCCTCAGTACTGACCCTCTGACAGTGCTTTGCTCCCTCAGTACTGACCCTCTGACAGTGTCGCACTCCCTCAGTACTGACCCTCTGACAGTGCAGCACTCCCTCAGTACTGACCCCCTGACAGTGCATTGCTCCCTCAGTACTGACCCTCTGACAATGCAGCACTCCCTCAGTACTGCCCCTCTGACAGTGCAGTGCTCCCTCAGTAGTGACCCTCTGACAGTGCAGCATTCCCTCAGTACTGACCCTCTGACAGTGCAGTGTTCCCTCAGTACTGACCCCTCTGACAGTGTCGCACTCCCTCAGTACTGACCCTCTGACAGTGCAGCACTCCCAAGTACTGACCCTCTGACAGTGCATTGCTCCCTCAGTACTGACACTCTGACAATGCAGCACTCCCTCAGTACTGCCCCTCTGACAGTGCAGTGCTCCCATCAGTACAGACCCTTCGGCAGTGCAGCACTCCCTCAGTACTGACCCTCTGACAGTGCAGCACTCCCTCAGTACTGCCCCTCTGACAGGGCAGCACTCCCTCAGTACTGCCACTCTGACAGAGCAGTGCCCCCACAGTACTGACCCCCTGACAGTGCAGCACTCCCTCAGTACTGGCCCTTTGAAAGTTCAGCTCTCCCTCAGTACTGACCCTCCAACAGTGCAGCACTCCCTCAGTACTGACCCTCTGACAGTGCAGCACTCCCTCAGTACTGCCCCTCTGACAGTGCAGCACTCCCTCAGTACTGAACCTCTGACAGTGCAGTGCTCCCTCAGTACTGACCCTCTGACAGTGCTGCACTCCCTCAGTACTGACATTTCGACAGTGCAGCGCTCACTCAGTACTGACCCTCTGACTGTGCATTGCTCCCTCAGTACTGACCCTCTGACAATGCAGCACTCCCTCAGTACTGACCCTCTGACAGTACAGTGCTCCCTCAGTACTGACCCCTCTAACAGTGTCGCACTCCCTCAGTACTGACCCTCTGACAGTGCAGCACTCCCTCAGTACTGACCCTCTGACAGTGCATTGCTCCCTCAGTACTGACCCTCTGACAATGCAGCACTCCCTCAGTACTGCCCCTCTGACAGTACAGTGCTCCGTCAGTAGAGACCCTCTGACAGTGCAGCATTCCCTCAGTACTGACCCTCTGACAGTGCAGTGTTCCCTCAGTACTGACGCCTCTGACAGTGTCGCACTCCCTCAGTACTGACCCTCTGACAGTGCGTTGCTCCCTCAGTACTGACACTCTGACAATGCAGCACTCCCTCAGTACTGCCCCTCTGACAGTGCAGTGCTCCCTCGGTACAGACACTTCGACAGTGCAGCACTCCCTCAGTACTGACCCTCTGACAGTGCAACACTCCCTCAGTACTGCCCCTCTGACAGTGCAGCACTCCCTCAGATCTGACCCTCTGACAGAGCAGTGCCCCCACAGTACTGACCCTCTGACAGTGCAGCACTCCCTCAGTACTGGCCCTTTGAAAGTTCAGCTCTCCCTCAGTACTGAACCTCCAAGTGAAGCACTCCCTCAGCTCTGACCCTCTGACAGTGCAGCACTCCCTCAGTACTGCCCCTCTGACAGTGCAGCACTCCCTCTGTACTGACCCTCTGACAGTGCAGTGCTCCCTCAGTACTGACCCTCTGACAGTGCTGCACTCCCTCAGTACTGACACTTCGACAGTGCAGCGCTCCCTCAGTACTGACCCTTCGTCAGTGCAGCACTCCCTCAGTACTGACCCTCTGACAGTGCAGCACTCCCTCAGTACTGACCCTCTGACAGTGCTTTGCTCCCTCAGTACTGACCCTCTGACAGTGTCGCACTCCCTCAGTACTGACCCTCTGTCAGTGCAGCACTCCCTCAGTACTGACCCTCTGACAGTGCATTGCTCCCTCAGTACTGACCCTCTGACAATGCAGCAGTCCCTCAGTACTGCCCCTCTGACAGTGCAGTGCTCCCTCAGTAGTGACCCTCTGACAGTGCAGCATTCCCTCAGTACTGACCCTCTGACAGTGCAGTGTTCCCTCAGTACTGACCCCTCTGACAGTGTCGCACTCCCTCAGTACTGACCCTCTGACAGTGCAGCACTCCCAAGTACTGACCCTCTGACAGTGCATTGCTCCCTCAGTACTGACACTCTGACAATGCAGCACTCCCTCAGTACTGCCCCTCTGACAGTGCAGTGCTCCCTCCATACAGACCCTTCGGCAGTGCAGCACTCCCTCAGTACTGACCCTCTGACAGTGCAGCACTCCCTCAGTTCTGCCCCTCTGACAGTGCAGCACTCCCTCAGTACTGCCCCTCTGACAGAGCAGTGCCCCCACAGTACTGACCCTCTGACAGTGCAGCACTCCCTCAGTACTGGCCCTTTGAAAGTTCAGCTCTCCCTCAGTACTGACCCTCCAACAGTGCAGCAATCCCTCAGCACTGACCCTCTGACAGTGCAGCACTCCCTCAGTACTGCCCCTCTGACAGTGCAGCACTCCCTCAGTACTGACCCTCTGACAGTGCAGTGCTCCCTCAGTACTGACCCTCTGACAGTGCTGCACTCCCGCAGTACTGACACTTCGACAGTGCAGCGCTCACTCAGTACTGACCCTTCGACAGTGCAGCACTCCCTCAGTACTGACCCTCTGACAGTGCAGCACTCCCTCAGTACTGACCATCTGACAGTGCATTGCTCCCTCAGTACTGACCCTCTGACAGTGCAGCACTCCCTCAGTACTGACCCTCTGACAGTGCAGCACTCCCTCAGTACTGACACTCTGACAGTGCAGTGCTCCCTCAGTACTGAACCTCTGACAGTTCAGCACTCACTCAGTACTGACCCTCTGACAGTGCATTGCTCCCTCAGCACTGAACCTCTGACAATGCAGCACTCCCTCAGTACTGCCCCTCTGACAGTGCATTGCCCCCTCAGCACTGAACCTCTGACAATGCAGCACTCCCTCAGTACTGACCCTCTGACAGTGCAGTGCTCCCTCAGTACTGACCCCTCTGACAGTGTCGCACTCCCTCAGTACTGACCCTCTAACGGTGCAGCACTCCCTCAACACAGACCCTCTGACAGTGCAGCACTACCTCAGTACTGACCCTCTGACAGAGCAGTGCCCCCACAGTACTGACCCTCTGACAGTGCAGCACTCCCTCAGTACTGGCCCTTTGAAAGTTCAGCTCTCCCTCAGTACTGAACCTCCAAGTGCAGCACTCCCTCAGCTCTGACCCTCTGACAGTGCAGCACTCCCTCAGTACTGCCCCTCTGACAGTGCAGCACTCCCTCTGTACTGACCCTCTGACAGTGCAGTGCTCCCTCAGTACTGACCCTCTGACAGTGCTGCACTCCCTCAGTACTGACACTTCGACAGTGCAGCGCTCCCTCAGTACTGACCCTTCGTCAGTGCAGCACTCCCTCTGTACTGACCCTCTGACAGTGCAGTGCTCCCTCAGTACTGACCCTCTGACAGTGCTGCACTCCCTCAGTACTGACACTTCGACAGTGCAGCGCTCCCTCAGTACTGACCCTTCGTCAGTGCAGCACTCCCTCAGTACTGACCCTCTGACAGTGCAGCACTCCCTCAGTACTGACCCTCTGACAGTGCTTTGCTCCCTCAGTACTGACCCTCTGACAGTGTCGCACTCCCTCAGTACTGACCCTCTGTCAGTGCAGCACTCCCTCAGTACTGACCCTCTGACAGTGCATTGCTCCCTCAGTACTGACCCTCTGACAATGCAGCACTCCCTCAGTACTGCCCCTCTGACAGTGCAGTGCTCCCTCAGTAGTGACCCTCTGACAGTGCAGCATTCCCTCAGTACTGACCCTCTGACAGTGCAGTGTTCCCTCAGTACTGACCCCTCTGACAGTGTCGCACTCCCTCAGTACTGACCCTCTGACAGTGCAGCACTCCCAAGTACTGACCCTCTGACAGTGCATTGCTCCCTCAGTACTGACACTCTGACAATGCAGCACTCCCTCAGTACTGCCCCTCTGACAGTGCAGTGCTCCCTCCGTACAGACCCTTCGGCAGTGCAGCACTCCCTCAGTACTGACCCTCTGACAGTGCAGCACTCCCTCAGTTCTGCCCCTCTGACAGTGCAGCACTCCCTCAGTACTGCCCCTCTGACAGAGCAGTGCCCCCACAGTACTGACCCTCTGACAGTGCAGCACTCCCTCAGTACTGGCCCTTTGAAAGTTCAGCTCACCCTCAGTACTGACCCTCCAACAGTGCAGCACTCCCTCAGTACTGACCCTCTGACAGTGCAGCACTCCCTCAGTACTGCCACTCTGACAGTGCAGCACTCCCTCAGTACTGACCCTCTGACAGTGCAGTGCTCCCTCAGTACTGACCCTCTGACAGTGCTGCACTCCCGCAGTACTGACACTTCGACAGTGCAGCGCTCACTCAGTACTGACCCTTCGACAGTGCAGCACTCCCTCAGTACTGACCCTCTGACAGTGCAGCACTCCCTCAGTACTGACCATCTGACAGTGCATTGCTCCCTCAGTACTGACCCTCTGACAGTGCAGCACTCCCTCAGTACTGACCCTTTGAAAGTTCAGCACTCCCTCAGTACTGACACTCTGACGTTGCAGCACTCCCTCAGTACTGACCCTTTGAAAGTTCAGCACACCCTCATGACTGACCCTCTGACAGTGCAGCACTCCCTCAGTACTGCCCCTTTGAAAGTTCAGCACTCCCTCAGTACTGAGCCTCTGACAGTGCAGCACTCCCTCAGTACTAACCCTCTGACAGTGCAGCACACCCTCAGTAGTGCTGCTCTGACAGTACAGTGCTCCCTCAGTACGACCCTCTGACAGTACAGTGCTCCCTCAGTACTGACCCCTCTAACAGTGTCGCACTCCCTCAGTACTGACCCTCTGACAGTGCAGCACTCCCTCAGTACTGACCCTCTGACAGTGCATTGCTCCCTCAGTACTGACCCTCTGACAATGCATCACTCCCTCAGTACTGCCCCTCTGACAGTACAGTGCTCCGTCAGTAGAGACCCTCTGACAGTGCAGCATTCCCTCAGTACTGAACCTCTGACAGTGCAGTGTTCCCTCAGTACTGACGCCTCTGACAGCGTCGCACTCCCTCAGTACTGACCCTCTGACAGTGCAGCACTCCCTCAGTACTGACCCTCTGACAGTGCGTTGCTCCCTCAGTACTGACACTCTGACAATGCAGCACTCCCTCAGTACTGCCCCTCTGACAGTGCAGTGCTCCCTCGGTACAGACCCTTCGACAGTGCAGCACTCCCTCAGTACTGACCCTCTGACAGTGCAGCACTCCCTCAGTACTGCCCCTCTGACAGTGCAGCACTCCCTTAGATCTGACCCTCTGACAGAGCAGTGCCCCCACAGTACTGACCCTCTGACAGTGCAGCACTCCCTCAGTACTGGCCCTTTGAAAGTTCAGCTCTCCCTCAGTACTGACCCTTCAAGTGCAGCACTCCCTAAGCACTGACCCTCTGACAGTGCAGCACTCCCTCAGTACTGCCCCTCTGACAGTGCAGCACTCCCTCTGTACTGACCCTCTGACAGTGCAGTGCTCCCTCAGTACTGACCCTCTGACAGTGCTGCACTCCCTCAGTACTGACACTTCGACAGTGCAGCGCTCCCTCAGTACTGACCCTTCGTCAGTGCAGCACACCCTCAGTACTGACCCTCTGACAGTGCAGCACTCCCTCAGTACTGACCCTCTGACAGTGCTTTGCTCCCTCAGTACTGACCCTCTGACAGTGTCGCACTCCCTCAGTACTGACCCTCTGTCAGTGCAGCAATCCCTCAGTACTGACCCTCTGACAGTGCATTGCTCCCTCAGTACTGACCCTCTGACAATGCAGCACTCCCTCAGTACTGCCCCTCTGACAGGGCAGTGCTCCCTCAGTAGTGACCCTCTGACAGTGCAGCATTCCCTCAGTACTGACCCTCTGACAGTGCAGTGTTCCCTCAGTACTGACCCCTCTGACAGTGTCGCACTCCCTCAGTACTGACCCTCTGACAGTGCAGCACTCCCAAGTACTGACCCTCTGACAGTGCATTGCTCCCTCAGTCCTGACACTCTGACAATGCAGCACTCCCTCAGTACTGCCCCTCTGACAGTGCAGTGCTCCCTCCGTACAGACCCTTCGGCAGTGCAGCACTCCCTCAGTACTGACCCTCTGACAGTGCAGCACTCACTCAGTTCTGCCCCTCTGACAGTGCAGCACTCCCTCAGTACTACCCCTCTGACAGAGCAGTGCCCCCACAGTACTGACCCTCTGACAGTGCAGCACTCCCTCAGTACTGGCCCTTTGAAAGTTCAGCTCTCCCTCAGTACTGACCCTCCAACAGTGCAGCACTCCCTCAGTACTGCCCCTCTGACAGTGCAGCACTCCCTCAGTACTGACCCTCTGACAGTGCAGTGCTCCCTCAGTACTGACCCTCTGACAGTGCTGCACTCCCGCAGTACTGACACTTCGACAGTGCAGCGCTCACTCAGTACTGACCCTTCGACAGTGCAGCACTCCCTCAGTACTGACCCTCTGACAGTGCAGCACTCCCTCAGTACTGACCATCTGACAGTGCATTGCTCCCTCAGTACTGACCCTCTGACAGTGCAGCACTCCCTCAGTACTGACCCTCTGACAGTGCAGCACTCCCTCAGTACTGACACTCTGACAGTGCAGTGCTCCCTCAGTACTGAACCTCTGACAGATCAGCACTCACTCAGTACTGACCCTCTGACAGTGCATTGCTCCCTCAGCACTGAACCTCTGACAATGCAGCACTCCCTCAGTACTGCCCCTCTGACAGTGCATTGCTCCCTCAGCACTGAACCTCTGACAATGCAGCACTCCCTCAGTATTGACCCTCTGACAGTGCAGTGCTACCTCAGTACTGACCCTCTAACGGTGCAGCACTCCCTCAACACTGACCCTCTGACAGTGCAGCACTCCCTCAGTACTGACCCTTTGAAAGTTCAGCACTCCCTCAGTACTGACCCTCTGACGTTGCAGCACTCCCTCAGTACTGACCCTTTGAAAGTTCAGCACACCCTCATGACTGACCCTCTGACAGTGCAGCACTCCCTCAGTACTGCCCCTTTGAAAGTTCAGCACTCCCTTAGTACTGAGCCTCTGACAGTGCAGCACTCCCTCAGTACTAACCCTCTGACAGTGCAGCACACCCTCAGTACTGCTGCTCTGACACTACAGTGCTCCCTCAGTACTGCCCCTCTGACACTGCAGTTCTCCCTCAGTACTGCCCCTCTGACAGTGTAGCACACCCTCATTACTGACCCTCTGACAGTGCAGTACTCCCTCAGTACTGCCTCTCTGACACTGCAGTTCTCCCTCAGTACTGCCCCTCTGACAGTGTAGCACACCCTCATTACTGACCCTCTGACAGTGCAGCACTCCCTCAGTACTGACCCTCTGACAGTGTAGCACACCCTCATTACTGACCCTCTGACAGTGCAGCACTCCCTCAGTACTGTCCCTCTAACAGTGCAGCACTCCCTCAGTACTGACCCTCTGACAGTGCAGCACTCCCACAGTACTGACCCTCTGACAGTGCTTTGCTCCCTCAGTACTGACCCTCTGACAGTGTCGCACTCCCTCAGTACTGACCCTCTGTCAGTACAGCACTACCACAGTACTGACCCTCTGACAGTGCATTGCTCCCTCAGTACTGACCCTCTGACAATGCAGCACTCCCAAGTACTGACCCTCTGACAGTGCATTGCTCCCTCAGTACTGACACTCTGACAATGCAGTGCTCCCTGCGTACAGACCCTTCGGCAGTGCAGCACTCCCTCAGTACTGACCCTCTGACAGTGCAGCACTCCCTCAGTTCTGCCCCTCTGACAGTGCAGCACTCCCTCTGTACTGCCCCTCTGACAGAGCAGTGCCCCCACAGTACTGACCCTCTGACAGTGCAGCACTCCCTCAGTACTGGCCCTTTGAAAGTTCAGATCTCCCTCAGTACTGACCCTCCAACAGTGCAGCACTCCCTCAGTACTGACCCTCTGACAGTGCAGCACTCCCTCAGTACTGCCCCTCTGACAGTGCAGCACTCCCTCAGTACTGACCCTCTGACAGTGCAGTGCTCCCTCAGTACTGACCCTCTGACAGTGCTGCACTCCCGCAGTACTGACACTTCGACAGTGCAGCGCTCACTCAGTACTGACCCTTCGACAGTGCAGCACTCCCTCAGTACTGACCCTCTGACAGTGCAGCACTCCCTCAGTACTGACCATCTGACAGTGCATTGCTCCCTCAGTACTGACCCTCTGACAGTGCAGCACTCCCTCAGTACTGACCCTCTGACAGTGCAGCACTCCCTCAGTACTGACACTCTGACAGTGCAGTGCTCCCTCAGTACTGAACCTCTGACAGTTCAGCACTCACTCAGTACTGACCCTCTGACAGTGCATTGCTCCCTCAGCACTGAACCTCTGACAATGCAGCACTCCCTCAGTACTGCCCCTCTGACAGTGCATTGCTCCCTCAGCACTGAACCTCTGACAATGCAGCACTCCCTCAGTACTGACCCTCTGACAGTGCAGTGCTCCCTCAGTACTGACCCCTCTGACAGTGTCGCACTCCCTCAGTACTGACCCTCTAACGGTGCAGCACTCCCTCAACACTGACCCTCTGACAGTGCAGCACTCCCTCAGTACTGACCCTTTGAATGTTCAGCACTCCCTCAGTACTGACCCTCTGACGTTGCAGCACTCCCTCAGTACTGACCCTCTGACAGTGCAGCACTCCCTCAGTACTGACCCTCTAACAGTGCAGCACTCCCTCAGTACTGACCGTCTGACAGTGTAGCACTCCCTCAGTACTGACAATCTGACAGTTTAGCACTCCCTCAGTACTGCCCCTCTGACAGTGCAGCTCTCCCTCAGTACTGACCGTCTGACAGTGTCGCACTCCCTTAGTACTGACCCTTTGAAAGTTCAGCTCTCCCTCAGTACTGACCCTTCGACAGAGCAGCGCTCCCTCAGTACTGACCCTCTGACAGTGCAGCACTCCCTCAGTACTGACTCTCTGACAGTGCAGCGCTCCCTAAATACTGCCACTCTGACAGTGCAGCACTCCCTCAGTACTGGCCCTTTGAAAGTTCAGCTCCCCCTCAGTACTGACCCTCTGACAGTGCAGCACTCCCTCAGTACTGACCCTCTGACAGTGCATTGCTCCCTCAGTACTGACCCTTTGACAGTGCAGCACTCCCTGAGTACTGACCCTCTGACAGTGCATTGCTCCCTCAGTACTGACCCTCTGACAATGCAACACTCCCTCAGTACTGCCCCTCTGACAGTGCAGCACTCCCTCAGTACTGCCCCTCTGACAGTGCAGCACTCCCTCAGTACTGGCCCTCTGACAGTGAACCACTCACTCTGTACTGCCCCTCTGACAGTGCAGCACTCCCTCAGTACTGACCCTCTGACAGTGCAGTGCTCCCTCAGTACTGACCCTCTGACAGTGCAGCACTCCCTCAGTATTGACCCTCTGACAGTGCATTGCTCCCTCAGTACTGACCCTCTGACAATGCAGCACTCCCTCAGTACTGACCCTCTGACAGTGCAGTGCCCCCTCAGTACTGACCCCTCTGACAGTGCCGCACTCCCTCAGTACTGACCCTCTGACAGTGCAGCACTCCCTCAGTACTGACCCTCTGACAGTGCATTGCTCCCTCAGTACTGACCCTCTGACTATGCAGCACTCCCACAGTACTGCCCCTCTGACAGTGCAGTGCTCCCTCAGTAGCGACCCTCTGACAGTGCAGCACTCCCTCAGTACTGACCCTCTGACAGTGCAGTGTTCCCTCAGTACTGACCCCTCTGACGGTGCATTGCTCCCTCAGTACTGACACTCTGACAATGCAGCACTCCCTCAGTACTGCCCCTCTGACACTGCAGCGCTCCCTCAGTACAGACCCTTCGACAGTGCAGCACTCCCTCAGTACTGACCCTCTGACAGTGCAGCACTCCCTCAGTACTGCCCCTCTGACAGTGCAGCACTCCCTCAGTACTGACACTCTGACAGAGCAGTGCCCCCACAGTACTGACCCTCTGACAGTGCAGCACTCCCTCAGTACTGGCCCTTTTGAAAGTTCAGCTCTCCCTCAGTACTGACCCTCCAACAGTGCAGCACTCCCTCAGTACTGACCCTCTGACAGTGCAGCACTCCCTCAGTACTGCCCCTCTGACAGTGCAGCACTCCCTCAGTACTGACCCTCTGACAGTGCAGTGCTCCCTCAGTACTGACCCTCTGACAGTGCAGCACTCCCTCAGTACTGACCCTCTGACAGTGCATTGCTCCCTCAGTACTGACCCTCTGACAATGCAGCACTCCCTCAGTACTGCCCCTCTGACAGTGCAGTGCTCCCTCAGTACTGACCCTCTGACACTGCAGCACTCACACAGTACTGACCCTCTGACAGTGCATTGCTCCCTCAGTACTGACCCCTCCGACAGTGTCGCACTCTTTCAGTACTGACCCTCTGACAGTGCAGCACACCCTCAGTACTGACCCTCTGACAGTGCATTGCTCCCTCAGTACAGACCCTTCGACAGTGCAGCACTCCCTCAGTACTGACCCTCTGACAGTGCAGCACTCCCTCAGTACTGTCCCTCTGACAGTGCAGCACTCCCTCAGTACTGACCCTCTGACAGTGCAGTGCTCAGTCAGTACTGACCCTCTGACAGTGCAGCACTCCCTCAGTACTGACCCTTCGACAGTGCAGCGCTCCCTCAGTACTGAACCTTCGACAGTGCAGCACTCCCTCAGTACTGAACCTCTGAAAGTGCAGTGCTCCCTCAGTACTGACCCTCTGACAGTGCATCACTCCCTCAATACTGACCCTTCGACAGTGCAGCGCTCCCTCACTACTGACCCTTCGACAGTGCAGCACTCCTCAGTATTGACCCTCTGACAGTGCAGGACTCCCTCAGTACTGACCCTTGGACAGTGCAGCGCTCCCTCAGTACTGACCCTCTGACAGTGCAGCACTCCCTCAGTACTGACTCTCTGATAGTGCAGCGCTCCCTCAGTACTGGCCCTTTGAAAGTTCAGCTCTCCCTCAGTACCGACCCTCAGACAGTGCAGCACTCCCTCATTACTGACCCTCAGACAGTGCAGCAGTCCCTCATTACTGACCCTCTGACAGTGCAGCGCTCCCACAGTACTGGCCCTTTCAAAGTTCAGCTCTCCCTCAGTACTGACCCTCTGACAATGCAGCACTCCCTCAGTACTGCCCCTCTGACTGTGCAATGCTCCCTCAGTACAGACCATTCGACAGTGCAATGCTCCCTCAGTACAGACCCTTCGACAGTGCAGCACTCCCTCAGTACTGAGCATCTGACAATGTCGCACTCCCACAGTACTGACCCTCTGACACTGCAGTGGTCCCTCAGTACTGACCCTCTGACAGTGCAGCACTCCCTCAGTCTGACCCTCTGACAGTGCAGTGCTCCCTCAGTACTGACCCCTCTGACAGTGTCGCACTCCCTCAGGACTGACCCTCTGACAGTGCAGCACACCCTCAGTACTGACCCTCTGACAGTGCAGTGCTCCCTCAGTACTGACACTCTGACAATGCAGCACTCCCTCACTACTGCCCCTCTGACAGTGCAGTGCTCCCTCAGTACAGACCCTTCGACAGTGCAGCACTGCCTCAGTACTGACCATCTGACAGTGTCGCACTCCCTCAGTACTGCCCCTCTGACAGTGCAGCACTCCCTCAGTACTGCCCCTCCGACAGTGCAATCCTCCCTCAGTGCAGACCCATCGAAAGTGCAGCGCTCACTCAGTACTGCCCCTCTGACAGTGCAGTGCTCCCTTAGTACTGACACTTCGATAGTGCAGCGCTCCCTCAGTACTGACCCGCTGACAGTGTAGCACTCCCTCAGTACTGACCCTCTGACAGTGCAGTGCTCCCTTTACTGACCCTTCGACAGTGCAGCACTCCCTCATTATTGACCCTCTGACAGTGCAGCACTCCCTCAGTACTGCCCCTCTGACAGTGCAGTGCTCCCTTAGTACTGACCCGCTGACAGTGCAGCACTCCCTCAGTACTGCCCCTCTGACAGTGCAGCGCTCCCTCAGTACAGACCCTTCGACAGTGCAGCGCTTCCTCAGTACTGACCCTCTGACAGAGCAGCACTCCCTCAGTACTGGCCCTCTGACAGGGCAGCGCTCCCTTAGTCCTGACCCTTCGACAGTGCAGCGCTCCCTCAGTACTGACCAGCTGACAGTGCAGCACTCCCTCAGTACTGCCCCTCTGACAGTGCAGTGCTCCCTCAGTACTGACCCTTCGACAGTGCAGCACTCCCTCAGTACTGACTCTCTGACAGTGCAGCACTCCGTCCGTACTGCCCCTCTGACAGGGCTGCACTCCCTCAGTACTGCCACTTTGAAAGTTCAGCACTCCCTCAGTACTTCCCCTCTGACAGTGTAGCACTCCCTCAGTACTGACCCTTCGACAGTGCAGCACTCCCTCAGTATTGACCCACCGACAGTTCAGTGCTCCCTCAGTACTGACCCTCTGACAGTGCAGCACTCACGCAGTACTGACCCTGAGACAGTACAGCACTCCCTCAGTACTGCCTCTCTGACACTGCAGTGCTTCCTCAGTACTGCCCCTCTGACAGTGTAACACACCCTCATTACTGAACCTCTGACAGTGCAGCACTCCCTCAGTACTGACCCTCTAACTGTGCAGCATTCCCTCAGTACTGACCCTCTGACCGTGGAGCACTCCCTCAGTACTGACCCTCTAACGGTGCAGCACACCCTCAACACTGACCCTCTGACAGTGCAGTGCTCCCTCAGTACTGATAATCTGACAATGCAGTGCTACCTTAGTACTGACCCGCTGACAGTGCAGCACTCCCTCAGTACTGCCCCCCTGACAGTGCAGCGCACCCTCAGTACAGACCATTCGACAGTACAGCGCTTCCTCAGTACTGACCCGCTGACAGAGCAGCACTCCCTCAGTACTGACCCTGTGACAGTGGAGCGCTCCCTCAGTACTGCCCCTCTGACAGTGCAGCGCTCCCTTAGTACTGACCCTTCAACAGTGCAGCACTCCCTCAGTACTGAGCCTCTGACAGTGCAGCACTCCCTCAGTACTGCCCCTCTGACAGTGCAGGGCTCCCTCAGTACTGACCCTTCGACAGTGCAGCACTCCCTCAGTACTGACTCTCTGACAGTGCAGCACTCCCTCCGTACTGCCCCTCTAACAGTGCTGCACTCCGTCAGTACTGCCCATTTGAAAGTTCAGCACTCCCTCAATACTGCCCCTCTGACAGTGTAGCACTCCCTCAGTACTGACCCTCTGACAGTGCTGCACTCCCTCAGTACTGACCCTTTGAAAGTTCAGCACTCCCTCAGTACTGCCCCTCTGACAGTGCAGTGCTCTCTCAGTACTGACCCTCTGACAGTGCAGCATTCCCTCAGTACTGCCCCTCTGACAGTGCAGTGCTCCCTCAGTACTGGCCCTCTGACATTGCAGCACTCCCTCAGTACTGACCCTGTGACAATGCAGCACTCCCTCAGTACTGACCCTCTGACAGTGCAGCACTCCCTCAGTACTGACCCTCTGGCAGGACAGCACTCCCTCAGTACTGACCCTTTGACAATGCAGCACTCACTCAGTACCGACCCTCTGACAGTGCAGCGCTCCCTCAGTACTGACCCACCGACAGAGCAGCACTCCCTCAGTACTGACCCTGAGACTGTGCAGTGATCCCTCAGTACTGACCCTCCGACAGTGCAGCACTCCCTCAGTACTGCCTCTCTGACACTGCAGTTCTCCCTCAGTACTGCCCCTCTGACAGTGTAGCACACCCTCATTACTGACCCTCTGACAGTGCAGCACTCCCTCAGTACTGACCCTCTAACAGTGCAGCACTCCCTCAGTACTGACCCTCTGACAGTGTAGCACTCCCTCAGTACTGACCCTCTAACGGTGCAGCACTCCCTCAACACTGACCCTCTGACAGTGCAGCACTCCCTCAGTACTGACCCAGAGACAGTGCAGTGATCCCTCAGTACTGACCCTCCGAAAGTGCAGCACTCGCTCAGTACTGACCCTGAGACAGTGTAGCACTCCCTCAGTACTGCCTCTCTGACACTGCAGTGCTCCCTCAATACTGCCCCTCTGACTGTGTAGCACACCCTCATTACTGACCCTCTAACAGTGCAGCATTCCCTCAGTACTGACCCTCTGACCGTGTAGCACTCCCTCAGTACTGACCCTCTAACGGTGCAGCACTCCCTCAACACTGATCCTCTGACAGTGCAGTGCTCCCTCAGTACTGATACTCTGACAATGCAGTGCTCCCTTAGTACTGACCCGCTGACAGTGCAGCACTCCCTCAGTACTGCCCCTCTGACAGTGCAGCGCTCCCTCAAAACAGACCCTTCGACAGTGCAGCGCTTCCTCAGTACTGACCCTCTGACAGAGCAGCACTCCCTCAGTACTGACAATGTGACAGTGCAGCACTCCCTAAGTACTGCCCCTCTGACAGTGCAGCGCTCCCTTAGTTCTGACCCTTCAACAGTGCAGCGCTCCCTCAGTACAGAGCTTCTGACAGTGCAGCACTCCCTCAGTACTGCCCCTCTGACAGTGCAGTGCTCCCTCAGTACTGACCCTTCGACAGTGCAGCACTCCCTCAGTACTGACTCTCTGACAGTGCAGCACTCTCTCTGTACTGCCCCTCTGACAGTGCTGCACTCCGTCAGTACTGCCCCTTTGAAAGTTCAGCACTCCCTCAGTACTGCCCCTCTGACAGTGTAGCACTCCCTCAGTACTGACCCTCTGACAGTGCTGCACTCCCTCAGTACTGACCCTTTGAAAGTTAAGCACTCCCTCAGTACTGCCCCTCTGACAGTGCAGTGCTCCCTCAGTACTGACCCTCTGACAGTGCAGCACTCCCTCAGTACAGCCCCTCTGACAGTGCAGTGCTCCCTCAGTACTGACCCTCTGACATTGCAGCACTCCCTCAGTACTGACCCTGTGACAATGCAGCACTCCCTCAGTACTGCCCCTCTGACAGTACAGCACTCCCTCAGTACTGACCCTCTGGCAGTGCAGCACTCCCTCAGTACTGACCCTGTGACAATGCAGCACTCTCTCAGTACTGACCCTCTGACATTGCAGCACTCCCTCAGTACTGCCCATCTGACAGTGCAGTGATCCCTCAGTACTGACCCTCCGACAGAGCAGCACTCCCTCAGTACTGACCCTCTGACAGTGCAGTGATCCCTCAGTACTGACCCTCCGACAGTGAAGCACTCCCTCAGTACTGACACTGAGACAGTGCAGCACTCCCTCAGTTCTGCCTCTCTGACACTGCAGTTCTCCCTCAGTACTGCCCCTCTGACAGTGTAGCACACCCTCATTAATGACCCTCTGACAGTGCAGCGCGCCCTCAGTACTGACCCTCTAACAGTGCAGCACTCCCTCAGTACTGACCCTCTGACAGTGTAGCACTCCCTCAGTACTGACCCTCTCACGGTGCAGCACTCCCTCAACACTGACCCTCTGACAGTGCAGCACTCCCTCAGTACTGACCCTTTGAAAGTTCAGCACTCCCTCAGTACTGACACTCTGATAGTGCAGCACTCCCTCATTACTGACCCTTTGAAAGTTCAGCACACCCTCATTACGGACCCTCTCACAGTGCAGCACTCCCTCAGTACTGCCCCTTTGAAAGTTCAGCACTCCCTCAGTACTGACCCTCTGACAGTGCAGCACTCCCTCAGTACTGACCCTCTGACAGTGCAGCACTCCCTCAGTACTGCCTCTCTGACACTGCAGTGCTCCCTCAGTACTGCCCCTCTGACAGTGTAGCACTCCCTCAGTATCGACCGTCTGACAGTGCCACTCTCCCTCAGTACTGCCCCTCTGACAGTGCAGCACTCCCTCAGTACTGACCCTCTGACAGTGTCGCACTCCCTCAGTACTGACCCTCTAACGGTGCAGCACTCCCTCAACACTGACCCTCTGACAGTGCAGCACTCCCTCAGTACTGACCCAGAGACAGTGCAGCACTCCCTCAGTACTGCTTCTCTGACACTGCAGTTCTCCCTCAGTACTGCCCCTCTGACAGTGCAGCACACCCTCATTACTGACCCTCTGACAGTGCAGTGCTCCCTCAGTACTGACCCTCCGAAAGTGCAGCACTCGCTCAGTACTGACCCTGAGACAGTGCAGCACTCCCTCAGTACTGCCTCTCTGACACTGCAGTTCTCCCTCAGTACTGCCCCTCTGACAGTGCAGCACACCATCATTACTGACCCTCTGACAGTGCAGTGCTCCCTCAGTACTGCCCCTCTGACAGTGTAGCACACCCTCATTACTGAACCTCTGACAGTGCAGCACTCCCTCAGTACTGACCCTCAAACAGTGCAGCATTCCCTCATTACTGACCCTCTGACCGTGTAGCACTCCCTCAGTACTGACACTCTAACGGTGCACCACTCCCTCAACACTGACCCGCTGACAGTGCAGCACTCCCTCAGTACTGCCCCTCTGACAGTGCAGCGCTCCCTCAGTACAGACCCTTCGACAGTGCAGCGCTTCCTCAGTACTGACCCTCTGACAGAGCAGCACTCCCTCAGTACTGACCCTGTCACAGTGCAGCATTCCCTCAGTACTGCCCCTCTGACAGTGCAGCGCTCCCTTAGTACTGACCCTTCAACAGTGAAGCGCTCCCTCAGTACTGAGCCTCTGACAGTGCAGCACTCTCTCCGTACTGCCCTTCTGACAGTGCTGCACTCCGTCAGTACTGCCCCTTCGACAGTGCAGCACTCCCTCAGTACTGCCCCTCTGACAGTGTAGCACTCCCTCAGTACTGACCCTCTGACAGTGCTGCACTCCCTCAGTACTGACCCTTTGAAAGTTCTCCACTCCCTCAGTACTGCCCCTCTGAAAGTGCAGTGCTCCCTCAGTACTGACCCTCTGACAGTGCAGCACTCCCTCAGTACTGCCCCTCTGACATTGCAGTGCTCCCTCAGTACTGACCCTCTGACATTGCAGCACTCCCTCATTACTGACCCTGTGACAATGCAGCACTCCCTCAGTACTGACCCTCTGACAGTGCAGCACTCCCTCAGTACTGACCCTCTGGCAGTGCAGCACTCCGTCAGTACTGACCCTGTGACAATGCAGCACTCTCTCATTACTGACGCTCTGACAGTGCATCACTCCCTCAGTACTGCCCCTCTGACAGTGCAGTGATCCGTCAGTACTGACCCTCCGACAGAGCAGCACTCCCTCAGTACTGACCCTGAGACAGTGCAGTGATCCCTCAGTACTGACCCTCCGACAGTGCAGCACTCCCTCAGTACTGACACTGAGACAGTGCAGCACTCCCTCAGTACTGCCTCTCTGACACTGCAGTTCTCCCTCAGTACTGCCCCTCTGACAGTGTAGCACATCCTCAGTACTGCCCCTCTGACAGTGCAGCACTCCCTCAGTACTGCTCCTCTGACAGTGCAGCACTCCCTCATTACTGACCCTCTGACAGTGCAGCACTCACTCAGTACTGCCCCTCTGACAGTGCAGCACTCCCTCAGTTTAGACCCTCTGACAGTGCAGTGCTCCCTCAGTACTGACCCTCTGACAATGCTGCACTCCCTCAGTACTGACCCTCTGACAGTGCAGTGTTCCCTCAGTACTGACCCCTCTGACAGTGTCGCACTCCCTCAGTACTGACCCTCTGACAGTGCAGCACTCCCTCAGTACTGACCCTCTGACAGTGCAATGCTCCCTCAGTACTGACCCTCCGACAGTGCAGCACTCCCTCAGTACTGACCCTGAGACAGTGCAGTACTCCCTCAGTACTGCCTCTCTGACACTGCAGTTCTCCCTCAGTACAGCCCCTCTGACAGTGTAGCACACCATCATTACTGACCCTCTGACAGTGCAGCACTCCCTCAGTACTGACCCTGAGACAGTGCAGTGATCCCTCAGTACTGACCCTCCGACAGAGCAGCACTCCCTCAGTACTGACCCTGAGACAGTGCAGTGATCCCTCAGTACTGACGCTCCGACAGTGCAGCACTCCCTCAGTACTGACACTGAGACAGTGCAGCACTCCCTCAGTACTGCCTCTCTGACACTGCAGTTCTCCCTCAGTACTGCCCCTCTGACAGTGTAGCACACCCTCATTACTGACCCTCTGACAGTGCAGCACTCCCTCAGTACTGAACCTCTAACAGTGTAGCACTCCCTCAGTACTGACCCTCTGACAGTGTAGCACTCCCTCAGTACTGACCCTCTAACCGTGCAGCACTCCCTCAACACTGACCCTCTGACAGTGCAGCACTCCCTCAGTACTGACCCAGAGACAGTGCAGTGATCCCTCAGTACTGACCCTCCGAAAGTGCAGCACTCGCTCAGTACTGACCCTGAGACAGTGCAGTGATCCCTCAGATCTGACGCTCCGACAGTGCAGCACTCCCTCAGTACTGACACTGAGACAGTGCAGCACTCCCTCAGTACTGCCTCTCTGACACTGCAGTTCTCCCTCAGTACTGCCCCACTGGCAGTGTAGCACACCCTCATTACTGACCCTCTGACAGTGCAGCACTCCCTCAGTACTGACCCTCTAACCGTGCAGCACTCCCTCAACACTGACCCTCTGACAGTGCAGCACTCCCTCAGTACTGACCCAGAGACAGTGCAGTGATCCCTCAGTACTGACCCTCCGAAAGTGCAGCACTCGCTCAGTACTGACCCTGAGACAGTGCAGCACTCCCTCAGTACTGCCTCTCTGACACTGCAGTTCTCCCTCAGTACTGCCCCTCTGACAGTGTAGCAGACCCTCATTACTGACCCTCTGACAGTGCAGTGCTCCCTCAGTACTGCCCCACTGACAGTGCAGCACACCCTCATTACTGAACCTCTGACAGTGCAGCACTCCCTCAGTACCGACCCTCTAACAGTGCAGCATTGCCTCAGTACTGACCCTCTGACCGTGTAGCAGTCCCTCAGTACTGACACTCTAACGGTGCACCACTCCCTCAACACTGACCCTGGACAGTACAGTGCTCCCTCAGTGCTGATACTCTGACAATGCAGTGCTCCCTTAGTACTGACCCGCTGACAGTGCAGCACTCCCTCAGTACTGCCCCTCTGACAGTGCAGCGCTCCCTCAGTACAGACCCTTCGACAGTGCAGCGCTTCCTCAGGACTGACCCTCTGACAGAGCAGCACTCCCTCAGTACTGCCCCTCTGACAGTGCAGCGCTCCCCTAGTACTGACCCTTCAACAGTGAAGCGCTCCCTCAGTACTGAGCCTCTGACAGTGCAGCACTCCCTCAGTACTGCCCCTCTGACAGTGCAGTGCTCCCTCAGTACTGACCCTTCGACAGTGCAGCACTCCCTCAGTACTGACTCTCTGACAGTGCAGCACTCTCTCCGTACTGCCCTTCTGACAGTGCTGCACTCCGTCAGTACTGCCCCTTTGAAAGTTCAGCACTCACTCAGTACTGCCCCTCTGACAGTGTAGCACTCCCTCAGTACTGACCCTCTGACAGTGCTGCACTCCCTCAGTACTGACCCTTTGAAAGTTCAGCACTCCCTCAGTACTGCCCCTCTGAAAGTGCAGTGCTCCCTCAGTACTGACCCTCTGACAGTGCAGCACTCCCTCAGTACTGCCCCTCTGACAGTGCAGTGCTCCCTCAGTACTGACCCTCTGACATTGCAGCACTCCCTCATTACTGACCCTGTGACAATGCAGCACTCCCTCAGTACTGACCCTCTGACAGTGCAGCACTCCCTCAGTACTGACCCTCTGGCAGTGCAGCACTCCCTCAGTACTGACCCTGTGACAATGCAGCACTCTCTCATTACTGACCCTCTGACAGTGCAGTGATCCCTCAGTACTGACCCTCCGACAGAGCAGCACTCCCTCAGTACTGACCCTGAGACAGTGCAGTGATCCCTCAGTACTGACCCTCCGACAGTGCAGCACTCCCTCAGTACTGACACTGAGACAGTGCAGCACTCCCTCAGTACTGCCTCTCTGACACTGCAGTTCTCCCTCGGTACTGCCCCTCTGACAGTGTAGCACATCCTCATTAATGACCCTCTGACAGTGCAGCGCGCCCTCAGTACTGACCCTCCAACAGTGCAGCACTCCCTCAGTACTGACCCTCTGACAGTGTAGCACTCCCTCAGTACTGACCCTCTAACGGTGCAGCACTCTCTCAACACTGACCCTCTGAGAGTGCAGCACTCCCTCAGTACTGACCCTTTGAAAGTTCAGCACTCCCTCAGTACTGACCCTCTGATAGTGCAGCACTCCCTCAGCACTGACCCTTTGAAAGTTCAGCACACCCTCATTACGGACCCTCTGACAGTGCAGCACTCCCTCAGTACTGCCCCTTTGAAAGTTCAGCACTCCCTCAGTACTGACCCTCTGACAGTGCAGCACTCCCTCAGTACTGACCCTCTGACAGTGCAGCACTCCCTTAGTACTGCCTCTCTGACTCTACAGTGCTCCCTCAGTACTGCCCCTCTGACAGTGTAGCACTCCCTCAGTACTGACCGTCTGACCGTGTCGCACTCCCTCAGTACTGACCCTTTGAAAGTTCAGCACTCCCTCAGTACTGACACTACGACAGTGCAGCGCTCCCTCAGTCCTGACCCTCTGACAGTGCAGCACTCCCTCAGTACTGACTCTCTGACAGTGCAGCGCTCCCTCAGTACTGCCCCTCTGACAGTGCAGCACTCCCTCAGTACTGGCCCTTTGTAAGTTCAGCTCTCCCTCAGTACTGACCCTCTGACAGTGCAGCACTCCCTCAGTACTGACCATCTGACAGTGCATTGCTCCCTCAGTACTGACCCTCTGACAGTGCAGCACTCCCTCAGTACTGACCCTCTGACAGTGCATTGCTCCCTCAGTACTGACCCTCTGACAATGCAGCACTCCCTCAGTACTGCCCCTCTGATAGTGCAGCACACCCTCAGTACTGCCCCTCTGACAGTGCAGCACTCCCTCAGTACTGACCCTCTGACAGTGCAGCACTCACTCAGTACTGCCCCTCTGACAGTGCATCACTCCATCAGTTCTGACCCTCTGCCAGTGCAGTGCAGCCTCAGTACTGACACTCTGACAATGCTGCACTCCCTCAGTACTGCCCCTCTGACAGTGCAGTGCTCCCTCAGTAGTGCCCCTCTGACAGTGCAGCTCTCCCTCAGTACTGACCCTCTGACAGTGTCGCACTCCCTCAGTTTGACCCTCTGACAATGCAGCACTCCCTCAGTACTGACCCTCTGACAGTGCATTGCTCCGTCAGTACTGACCTTCCGACAGTGCAGCACTCCCTCAGTACTGACCCTGAGACAGTGCAGTACTCCCTCAGTACTGCCTCTCTGACAGTGTAGCACTCCCTCAGTACTGACCCTCTAAATGTGCAGCACTCCCTCAACACTGACCCTCTGACAGTGCAGCACACCCTCAGTACTGACCCTTTGAAAGTTCAGCACTCCCTCAGTACTGACGCTCTGACAGTGCAGCACTCCCTCAGTACTGACCCTTTGAATGTTCAGCACACCCTCATTACTGACCCTTTGACAGTGCAGCACTCCCTCAGTACTGACCCTCTGACAGTGCAGCACTCCCTCAGTGCTGCCTCTCTGACACTACAGTGCACCCTCAGTACTGCCCCACTGACAGTGTAGCACTCCCTCAGTCCTGACCGTCTGACATTATCGCACTCCCTCAGTACTGCCCCTCTGACAGTGCAGCACTACCTCAGTGCTGACCGTCTGACAGTGTCGCACTCCCTCAGTACTGACCCTTTGAAAGTTCAGCTCTACCTCAGTACTGACCCTTCGACAGTGCAGCGCTCCCTCAGTTCTGACCCTCTGACAGTGCAGCACTCCCTCAGTACTGACTCTCTGACAGTGCAGCGCTCCCTCAGTACTGCCCCTCTGACAGTGCAGCACTCCCTCAGTACTGGCCCTTTGAAAGTTCTGCTCTCACTCAGTACTGACCCTCTGACAGTGCAGCACTCCCTCAGTACTGACCCTCTGACAGTGCATTGCTCCCTCAGTACTGACCCTCTGACAGTGCAGCACTCCCTCATAACTGACCCTCTAACAGTGCATTGCTCCCTCAGTACTGACCCTCTGACAATGCAGCACTCCCTCAGTACTGCCCCTCTGACAGTGCAGCACTCCCTCAGTACTGACCCTCTGACAGTGCAGCACTCACTCAGTACTGCCCCTCTGACAGTGCAGCACTCCCTCAGTACTGACCCTCTGACAGTGCAGTGCTCCCTCAGTACTGACCCTCTGACAGTGCAGCACTCCCTCAGTACTGACCCTCTGACAGTGCATTGCTCCCTCAGTACTGACCCTCTGACAATGCAGCACTCCCTCATTACTGACCCTCTGACAGTGCAGTGCACCCTCAGGACTGACCCCTCTGACAGTGTCGCACTCCCTCAGTACTGACCCTCTGACAGTGCAGCACTCCCTCAGTACTGACACTCTGACAGTGCATTGCTACCTCAGTACTGACCCTCTGACAATGCAGCACTGCCTCAGTACTGCCCCTCTGACAGTGCAGTGCTCCCTCAGTAGTGACCCTCTGACAGTTCAGCACTCCCTCAGTACTGACCCTCTGACAGTGCAGTGTTCCCTCAGTACTGATCCTCTGACAGTGTCGCACCCACTCAGTACTGACCCTCTGACAGTGCAGCGCTCCCTCAGTACTGACCCTCTGACAGTGCATTGCCCCTCAGTACTGACACTCTGAAAATGCAGCACTCCCTCATTACTGCCCCTCTGACAGGGGAGTGCTCCCTCAGTACAGACCCTTCGACAGTGCAGCACTCCCTCAGTACTGAACCTCTGACAGTGCAGCACTCCCTCAGTACTGCCCCTCTGACAGTGCAGCACTCCCTCAGTACTGACCCTCTGACAGTGCAGCACTCCCTCAGTACTGCCCCTTTGAAAGTTCAGCACTCCCTCAGTACTGCGACTCTGACAGTGTAGCACTCCCTCAGTACTGACCCTTCGACAGTGCAGCACTCCCTCAGTATTGACCCACCGACAGTGCAGTGCTCCCTCAGTACAGACACTGTGACAGTGCTACACTCCCTCAGTACTGACCGTTTGAAAGTTCAGCAATCCTTCAGTACTGCCCCTCTGACAGTGTAGCACTCCCTCAGTACTGCCCCTCTGACTGTGCAGTGCTCCCTCAGTACTGACCCTCTGACTGTGCAGCACTCCCTCAGTACTGCCCCTCTGACAGTGCAGTGCTCCCTCAGTACTGACCCTCAGACATTGCAGCACTCCCTCAATACTGACCCTCTGACAGTGCAGTGATCCCTCAGTACTGAACCTCCGGCAGTGCAGCACTCCCTCAGTACTGACCCTGAGACAGTGCAATGCTCCCTCAGTACCGACACTTCGACAGTGCAGTACTCCCTCAGTACTGACACTCTGACAGTGCAGCACTCCCTCAGTACTGACCCACTGACAGAGCAGTGCTCTCTCACTACTGACCCTCTGACAGTGCAGCACTCCCTCAGTACTGACCCTCTGACAGTGCATTGCTCCCTCAGTACTGACCCTCTGACAATGCAGCACTCCCTCAGCACTGACCCTCTGACAGTGCAGTGCTCCCTCAGTACTGACCCCTCTGACAGTGTCGCACTCCCTCAGTTCTGTCCCTCTGACAGTGCAGCACTCCCTCAGTACTGACCCTCTGACAGTGCAGTGCTCCCTCAGGACTGACCCCTCTGACAGTGTCGCACTCCCTCAGTACTGACCCTCTGACAGTGCAGCACTCCCTCAGTACTGACACTCTGACAGTGCATTGCAACCTCAGTACTGAACCTCTGACAATGCAGCACTGCCTCAGTACTGCCCCTCTGACAGTGCAGTGCTCCCTCAGTAGTGACCCTCTGACAGTGCAGCACTCCCTCAGTACTGACCCTCTGACAGTGCAGTGTTCCCTCAGTACTGACCCTCTGACAGTGTCGCACTCACTCAGTACTGACCCTCTGACAGTGCAGCGCTCCCTCAGTACTGACCCTCTGACAGTGCATTGCCCCCTCAGAACTGACACTCTGACAATGCAGCACTCCCTCATTACTGCCCCTCTGACAGGGGAGTGCTCCCTCAGTACAGATCCTTCGACAGTGCAGCACTCCCTCAGTACTGCACCTCTGACAGTGCAGCACTCCCTCAGTACTGCCACACTGACAGTGCAGCACTCCCTCAGTACTGACCCTCTGACAGTGCAGCACTCACTCAGTACTGACCCTCTGACAGTGCAGTCCTCCCTCAATACTGACCCCTCCGACAGTGTCGCACTCCCTCAGTACTGACCCTCTGACAGTGCAGCACACCCTCAGTACTGACCCTCTGACTGTGCATTGCTCCCTCAGTACTGATACTCTGACAATGCAGCACTCCCTCAGTACTGCCCCTCTGACAGTGCAGTGCTCCCTCAGTACAGTCCCTTCGACAGTGCAGCACTCCCTCAGTACTGACCCTCTGACAGTGCAGCACTCCATCAGTACTGCCCCTCTGACAGTGCAGTGCTCCCGCAGTACAGACCCTCTGACAGTGCAGCACTCACTCAGTACTGACCCTCTGACAGTGCAGTGCTCCCTCAATACTGACCCCTCCGAGAGTGTCGCACTCCCTCAGTACTGACCCTCTGACAGTGCATTGCTCCCTCAGTACTGATACTCTGACAATGCAGCACTCCCTCATTACTACCCCTCTGACAGTGCAGTGCTCCCTCAGTACAGACCCTTCGACAGTGCAGCACTCCCTCAGTACTGACCCTCTGACAGTGCAGCACTCCGTCAGTACTGTCCCTCTGTCAGTGCAGCACTCCCTCAGTACTGACCCTCTGACAGTGCAGTGCTCACTCAGTACTGACTCTCTGACATTGCAGCACTCCCTCAGTGCTGACCATTCGACAGTGCAGCGCTCCCTCAGTACTGACCCTTCGACAGTGCAGCACTCCCTCAGTACTGACCATCTGACAGTGCAGTGCTCCCTCAGTACTGACCCTCTGACAGTGCAGCACTCCCTCAGTACTGACCCTTCGACAGTGCAGCGCTCCCTCAGTACTGACCCTTCGACAGTGCAGCACTCCCTCAGTACTGAACCTCTGACAGTGCAGGACTCCCTCAGTACTGACCCTTGGACAGTGCAGCGCTCCCTCAGTACAGACCCTCTGACAGTGCAGTGCTCCCTCAGTACTGAACCTCTGACAGTGTCGCACTCCCTCAGTTCTGTCCCTCTGACAGTGCAGCACTCCCTCAGTACTGACCCTCTGACAGTGCAGTGCTCCCTCAGGACTGACCCCTCTGACAGTGTCGCACTCCCTCAGTACTGACACTGACAGTGCATTGCAACCAAAGTACTGACCCTCTGACAATGCAGCACTGCCTCAGTACTGACCCTCTGACAGTGCAGTGTTCCCTCAGTACTGACCCTCTGACAGTGTCGCACTCCCTCAGTAGTGACCCTCTGACAGTGCAGCACTCCCTCAGTACTGACCCTCTGACAGTGCAGTGTTCCCTCAGTACTGACCCTCTGACAGTGTCGCACTCACTCAGTACTGACCCTCTGACAGTGCAGCGCTCCCTCAGTACTGACCCTCTGACAGTGCATTGCCCCCTCAGAACTGACACTCTGACAATGCAGCACTCCCTCATTACTGCCCCTCTGACAGGGGAGTGCTCCCTCAGTACAGACCCTTCGACAGTGCAGCACTCCCTCAGTACTGAACCTCTGACAGTGCAGCACTCCCTCAGTACTGCCCCTCTGACAGTGCAGCACTCCCTCAGTACTGACCCTCTGAAAGTGCAGCACTCACTCAGTACTGACCCTCTGACAGTGCAGTCCTCCCTCAATACTGACCCCTCCGACAGTGTCGCACTCCCTCAGTACTGACCCTCTGACAGTGCAGCACACCCTCAGTACTGACCCTCTGACTGTGCATTGCTCCCTCAGTACTGATACTCTGACAATGCAGCACTCCCTCAGTACTGCCCCTCTGACAGTGCAGCGCTCCCTCAGTACAGTCCCTTCGACAGTGCAGCACTCCCTCAGTACTGACCCTCTGACAGTGCAGCACTCCCTCAGTACTGCCCCTCTGACAGTGCAGTGCTCCCGCAGTACTGACCCTCTGACAGTGCAGCACTCACTCAGTACTGACCCTCTGACAGTGCAGTGCTCCCTCAATACTGACCCCTCCGAGAGTGTCGCACTCCCTCAGTACTGACCCTCTGACAGTGCATTGCTCCCTCAGTACTGATACTCTGACAATGCAGCACTCCCTCATTACTACCCCTCTGACAGTGCAGTGCTCCCTCAGTACAGACCCTTCGACAGTGCAGCACTCCCTCAGTACAGACCCTCTGACAGTGCAGCACTCCGTCAGTACTGTCCCTCTGTCAGTGCAGCACTCCCTCAGTACTGACCCTCTGACAGTGCAGTGCTCACTCAGTGCTGACCCTCTGACAGTGCAGCACTCCGTCAGTACTGTCCCTCTGACAGTGCAGCACTCCCTCAGTGCTGACCATTCGACAGTGCAGCGCTCCCTCAGTACTGACCCTTCGACAGTGCAGCACTCCCTCTGTACTGACCATCTGACAGTGCAGTGCTCCCTCAGTACTGACCCTCTGACAGTGCAGCACTCCCTCAGTACTGACCCTTCGACAGTGCAGCGCTCCCTCAGTACTGACCCTTCGACAGTGCAGCACTCCCTCAGTACTGAACCTCTGACAGTGCAGGACTCCCTCAGTACTGACCCTTGGACAGTGCAGCGCTCCCTCAGTACTGACCCTTCGACAGTGCAGCACTCCCTCAGTACTGACTCTCTGTCAGTGCAGCGCTCCCTCAGTACTGACCCCTCTGACAGTGTCTCAATCCATCAGTACTGGCCCTTTGAAAGTACAGCTCTCCCTCAGTACTGACCCTGAGACAGTGCAGCACTCCCTCAGTACTGACCCTCAGATAGAGCAGCACTCCCTCAGTACTGACCCTCTGACAGTGCAGCGCTCCCTCACTACTGGCCCTTTGAAAGTTCAGCTCTCCCTCAGTAATGACCCTCTGACAATGCAGCACTCCCTCAGTACTGCCCCTCTGACAGTGCAATGCTCCCTCAGTGCAGACCCTTCTCAGTGCAATGCTCCCTCAGTACAGACCCCTCGACAGTGCATCACTCCCACAGTACTGACCATCTGACAGTGTCGCATTCCATCTGTACTGATCCTCTGACAGTGCAGTGCTCCCTCAGTACTGACCCTCTGACAGTGCAGCACTCCCTCAGTTCTGCCCCTCTGACAGTGCAGCACTCCCTCAGTACTGACCCTCTGACAGTGCAGCACTCACTCAGTACTGCCCCTCTGACAGTGCAGCACTCCCTCAGTACTGACCCTCTGACAGTGCAGTGCTCCCTCAGGACTGACCCCTCTGACAGTGTCGCACTCCCTCAGTACTGACCCTCTGACAGTGCAGCACTCCCTCAGTACTGACACTCTGACAGTGCATTGCTACCTCAGTACTGACCCTCTGACAATGCAGCACTGCCTCAGTACTGCCCCTCTGACAGTGCAGTGCTCCCTCAGTAGTGACCCTCTGACAGTGCAGCACTCCCTCAGTACTGAACCTCTGACAGTGCAGTGTTCCCTCAGTACTGACCCCTCTGACAGTGTCGCACTCACTCAGTACTGACCCTCTGACAGTGCAGCGCTCCCTCAGTACTGACCCTCTGACAGTGCATTGCTCCCTCAGTACAGACCCTTCGACAGTGCAGCACTCCCTCAGTACTGAACCTCTGACAGTGCAGCACTCCCTCAGTACTGCCCCTCTGACAGTGCAGCACTCCCTCAGTACTGACCCTCTGACAGTGCATCACTCCTTCAGTACTGCCCCTATGAAAGTTCAGCACTCCCTCAGTACTGCGACTCTGACAGTGTAGCACTCCCTCAGTACTGACCCTTCGACAGTGCAGCACTCCCTCAGTATTGACCCACCGACAGTGCAGTGCTCCCTCAGTACAGACACTGTGACAGTGCTACACTCCCTCAGTACTGACCGTTTGAAAGTTCAGCAATCCTTCAGTACTGCCCCTCTGACAGTGTAGCACTCCCTCAGTACTGCCCCTCTGACTGTGCAGTGCTCCCTCAGTACTGACCCTCTGACTGTGCAGCACTCCCTCAGTACTGCCTCTCTGACAGTGCAGTGCTCCCTCAGTACAGACCCTCTGACATTGCAGCACTCCCTCAATACTGACCCTGAGACAGTGCAGTGATCCCTCAGTACTGAACCTCCGGCAGTGCAGCACTCCCTCAGTACCGACACTTCGACAGTGCAGTACTCCCTCAGTACTGACACTCTGACAGTGCAGCACTCCCTCAGTACTGACCCACTGACAGAGCAGTGCTCTCTCAGTACTGACCCTCTGACAGTGCAGCACTCCCTCAGTACTGACCCTCTGACAGTGCATTGCTCCCTCAGTACTGACCCTCTGACAATGCAGCACTCCCTCAGCACTGACCCTCTGACAGTGCAGTGCTCCCTCAGTACTGACCCCTCTGACAGTGTCGCACTCCCTCAGTTCTGTCCCTCTGACAGTGCAGCATTCCCTCAGTACTGCCCCTCTGACAGTGCAGTGCTCCCTCAGTACTGACCCTCTGACAGTGCAGCACTCACTCAGTACTGACCCTCTGACAGTGCAGTCCTCCCTCAATACTGACTCCTCCGACAGTGTCGCACTCCCTCAGTACTGACCCTCTGACAGTGCAGCACTCCCTCAGTACTGACCCTCTGACAGTGCATTGCTCCCTCAGTACTGATACTCTGACAATGCAGCACTCCCTCAGTACTGTCCCTCTGACAGTGCAGCACTCCCTCAGTACTGACTCTCTGACTTTGCAGTGCTCACTCAGTACTGACTCTCTGACAGTGCAGCACTCCCTCAGTACTGACCATTCGACACTGCAGCACTCCCTCAGTACTGGCCCTTCGACAGTGCAGCACTCCATCAGTACTGACCATCTGACAGTGCAGTGCTCCCTCAGTACTGACCATCTGACAGTGTCGCACTCCCTCTGTACTGACCCTCTGACAGTGCAGTGCTCCCTCAGTACTGACCCTCTGACAGTGCAGCACTCCCTCAGTACTGACCCTCTGACAGTGCAGTGCTCCCTCAGTACTGACCCCTCTGACAGTGTCGCACTCCCTCAGTACTGACCCTCTGACAGTGCAGCACACCCTCAGTACTGACCCTGAGACACTGCAATGCTCCCTCAGTACAGACACTTCGACAGTGCAGTACTCCCTCAGGACTGACACTCTGACAGTGCAGCACTCCCTCAGTACTGACCCTCTGACAGTGCATTGCTCCCTCAGTACTGTTCCTCTGACAATGCTGCACTCCATCAGTACTAACCCTCTGACAGTGCAGTGCTCCCTCAGTACCGTCCCCTCTGACAGTGTCGCACTCCCTCAGTACTGACCCTCTCACAGTGCAGCACTCCCTCAGTACTGACCCTCTGTCAGTGCATTGCTCCCTCAGTATTGACCATCTGACAATGCAGCACTCCCTCAGTACTGCCCCTCTGACAGTGCAGTGCTCCCGCAGTACTGACCCTCTGACAGTGCAGCACTCACTCAGTACTGACCCTCTGACAGTGCAGTGCTCCCTCAATACTGACCCCTCCGAGAGTGTCGCACTCCCTCAGTACTGACCCTGTGACAGTGCATTGCTCCCTCAGTACTGATACTCTGACAATGCAGCACTCCCTCATTACTGCCCCTCTGACAGTGCAGTGCTCCCTCAGTACAGACCCTTCGACAGTGCAGCACTCCCTCAGTACTGACCCTCTGACAGTGCAGCACTCCGTCAGTACTGTCCCTCTGACAGTGCAGCACTCCCTCAGTACTGACCCTCTGACAGTGCAGTGCTCACTCAGTACTGACTCTCTGACATTGCAGCACTCCCTCAGTACTGACCATTCGACAGTGCAGCGCTCCCTCAGTACTGACCCTTCGACAGTGCAGCACTCCCTCAGTACTGACCATCTGACAGTGCAGTGCTCCCTCAGTACTGACCCTCTGACAGTGCAGCACTCCCTCAGTACTGACCCTTCGACAGTGCAGCGCTCCCTCAGTACTGACCCTTCGACAGTGCAGCACTCCCTCATAACTGAACCTCTGACAGTGCAGGACTCCCTCAGTACTGACCCTTGGACAGTGCAGCGCTCCCTCAGTACTGACCCTTCGACAGTGCAGCACTCCCTCAGTACTGACTCTCTGTCAGTGCAGCGCTCCCTCAGTACTGACCCCTCTGACAGTGTCTCAATCCATCAGTACTGGCCGTTTGAAAGTACAGCTCTCCCTCAGTACTGACCCTGAGACAGTGCAGCACTCCCTCAGTACTGACCCTCAGATAGAGCGGCACTCCCTCAGTACTGACCCTCTGACAGTGCAGCGCTCCCTCACTACTGGCCCTTTGAAAGTTCAGCTCTCCCTCAGTAATGACCCTCTGACAATGCAGCACTCCCTCAGTACTGCCCCTCTGACAGTGCAATGCTCTCTCAGTGCAGACCCTTCGACACTGCAATGCTCCCTCAGTACAGACCCCTCGACAGTGCAGCACTCCCACAGTACTGACCATTTGACAGTGTCGCACTCCATCTGTACTGACCCTCTGACAGTGCAGTGTTCCCTCAGTGCTGACCCTCTGACAGTGCAGCACTCCCTCAGTAATGACCCTCTGACAGTGCAGTGCTCCCTCAGTACTGACACCTCTGAAAGTGTCGCACTCCCTCAGTACTGACCCTCTGACAGTGCAGTGCTCCCTCAGTACTGACACTCTGACAATGCAGCACTCCCTCAGTACTGACCATCTGACAGTGTCGCACTCCCTCAGTACTGACCCTCTGACAGTGCAGCACTCCCTCAGTACTGCCCCTCTGACAGTGCAATGCTCCCTCAGAGCAGACCCATCGACAGTGCAGCGCTCCCTCAGTACTGACTCTCTGACAGTGCAGCACTCCCTCAGTACTGCCCCTCTGACAGTGCAGTGCTCCCTCAGTACTGACCCTTCGACAGTGCAGCGCTCCCTCAGTACTGACCCGCTGACAGTGTAGCACTCCCTCAGTACTGACCCTCTGACAGTGCATTGCTCCCTCAGAACTGACCCTACGACAGTGCAGCACTCCCTCAGTATTGACCCTCTGACAGTGCAGCACTCCCTCAGTACTGCCCCTCTGACAGTGCAGTGCTCCCTTTGTACTGACCCGCTGACAGTGCAGTGCTCCCTTAGTACTGACCCGCTGACAGTGCAGCACTCCCTCAGTACAGACCATTCGACAGTGCAGCGCTTCCTCAGTATTGACCCTCTGACAGTGCAGCCCTCCCTTAGTACTGACCCTTCGACAGTGCAACGCTCCCTCAGGTCTGACCCGCTGACAGTGCAGCACTCCGTCAGTACTGCCCCTCTGACAGTGCAGTGCTCCCTCAGTACTGACCCTTCGACAGTGCAGCACTCCCTCCGTATTGACTCTCTGACAGTGCAGCACTCCCTCCGTACTGCCCCTCTGACAGTGCTGCACTCCCTCAGTACTGCCCCTTTGAAAGTTCAGCACTCCCTCAGTACTGACACTTCGACAGTGCAGCACTCCCTCAGTATTGACCCACCGACAGTGCAGCACTCCCTCAGTATTGACCCACCGACAGTGCAGTGCTCCCTCAGTACTGACACTCTCACAGTGCTGCACTCCCTCCGTACTGACCCTTTGAAAGTTCAGCACTCCTTCAGTACTGCCCCTCTGACAGTGCAGTGCTCCCTCAGTACTGACCCTCTGACAGTGCAGCACTCCGTCATTACTGCCCCTCTGACAGTGCAGTGCTCCCTCAGTACTGAACCTCTGACATTGCAGCACTCCCTCAGTACTGACCCTGTGACAATGCAGCACTCCCTCAGTACTGACTCTCTGAGAGTGCAGCACTCCCTCAGTACTGACCCTCTGGCAGTGCAGCACTCCCTCAGTACTTAACCTGTGACAATGAAGCACTCTCTCAGTACTGACCCTGAGACAGTGCAGCACTCGCTCAGTACTGCCACTCTGAAAGTGCAGTGATCCCTCAGTACTGACCCTCCGACAGTGCAGCACTCCCTCAGTACTGACCCTGAGACAGTGCAGAACTCCCTCAGTACTGACCCTGTGACAGTGCAGCACTCCCACAGTTCTGACCCTCTGACAATGCAGCACTCCCTCAGTACTGACCCTGAGACAGTGCAGAACTCCCTCAGTACTGACCCTGTGACAGTGCAGCACTCCCACAGTTCTGACCATCTGACAATGCAGCACTCCCTCAGTACTGACCCAGTGACAATGCAGCACTCTCTCAGTACTGACCCTCTGACAGTGCAGCACACCCTCAGTACTGACCCTCTGACAGTGCAGCACTCCCTCAGTACTGACCCTGAGACAGTGCAGAACTCCCTCAGTACTGACCCTGTGACAATGCAGCACTCTCTCAGTACTGACCCTCTGACAGTGCAGCACACCCTCAGTACTGACCCTCTGACAGTGTCGCACTCCCTCAGAACCTACCCTCTGACAGTGCAGCACACCCTCAGTACTGACCCTCTGACAGTGCATTGCTCCCTCAGTACTGACACAATGACAATGCAGCACTCCATCAGTACTGCCCCTCTGACAGTGCAGTGCTCCCTCAGTACAGACCCTTCGACAGTGCATCACTCCCTCAGTACTGACCCTCTGACAGTGCAGCACTACCTCAGTACTGCCCCTCTGACAGTGCAGCACTCCCTCAGTGCTGACCCTCTGACAGTGCAGTGCTCACTCAGTACAGACCCTCTGACAGTGCAGCACTCCCTCAGTACTGACCCTTCGACAGTGCAGCGCTCCCTCAGTACTGACCCTTCGACAGTGCAGCACTCCCTCAGTACTGAACCTCTGACAGTGCAGTGCTCCCTCAGTACTGACCCTCTGACAGTGCAGCACTCCCTCAGTACTGACCCTTCGACAGTGCAGCACTCCCTCAGTACTGACCCAGTGACAATGCAGCACTCTCTCAGTACTGACCCTCTGACAGTGCAGCACACCCTCAGTACTGACCCTCTGACAGTGTCGCACTCCCTCAGTACTGACCCTCTGACAGTGCAGCACACCCTCAGTACTGACCCTCTGACAGTGCATTGCTCCCTCAGTACTGACACACTGACAATGCAGCACTCCGTCAGTACTGCCCCTCTGACAGTGCAGTGCTCCCTCAGTACAGACCCTTCGACATTGCAGCACTCCCTCAGTACTGACCCTCTGACAGTGCAGCACTACCTCAGTACTGCCCTTCTGACAGTGCAGCACTCCCTCAGTACTGACCCTCTGACAGTGCAGTGCTCACTCAGTACAGACCCTCTGACAGTGCAGCACTCCCTCAGAACTGACCCTTCGACAGTGCAGCGCTCCCTCAGTACTGACCCTTCGACAGTGCAGCACTCCCTCAGTCCTGACCCTCTGACAGTGCAGTGCTCCCTCAGTACTGACCCTCTGACAGTGCAGCACTCCCTCAGTACTGACCCTTCGACAGTGCAGCGCTCCCTCAGTCCTGACCCTTCGACAGTGTAGCACTCCCTCAGTACTGACCCTCTGACAGTGCAGCACTAACTCAGTACTGACCCTTGGACAGTGCAGCGCACCCTCAGTACTGACCCTTCGACAGTGCAGCAGTCCCTCAGTACTGACTCTCTGACAGTGCAACGCTCCCTCAGTGCTGACCCCACAGACAGTGTCGCACTCCCTCAGTACTGTCCCTTTCAAAGTTCAGCTCTCCCTCAGTACTGACCCTGAGACAGTGCAGCACTCCCTCAGTACTGACCCTCAGACAGTGCAGCAATCCATCAGTACTGACCCTCTGACAGTGCAGCACTCCCTCAGTACTGACGCTTCGACAGTGCAGCGCTCCCTCAGTACTGACCCTTCGACAGTGCAGCACTCCCTCAGTACTGACCCTCTGACAGTGCAGTGCTCCCTCAGTACTGACCCTCTGACAGTGCAGCACTCCCTCAGTACTGACACTTCGACAGTGCAGCACTCCCTCAGTACTGACCCAGTGACAATGCAGCACTCTCTCAGTACTGACCCTCTGACAGTGCAGCACACCCTCAGTACTGACCCTCTGACAGTGTCGCACTCCCTCAGTACTGACCCTCTGACAGTGCAACACACCCTCAGTACTGACCCTCTGACAGTGCATTGCTCCCTCAGTACTGACACACTGACAATGCAGCACTCCGTCAGTACTGCCCCTCTGACAGTGCAGTGCTCCCTCAGTACAGACCCTTCGACAGTGCAGTACTCCCTCAGTACTGACCCTCTGACAGTGCAGCACTACCTCAGTACTGCCCCTCTGACAGTGAAGCACTCCCTCAGTACTGACCCTCTGACAGTGCAGTGCTCACTCAGTACAGACCCTCTGACAGTGCAGCACTCCCTCAGTACTGACCCTTCGACAGTGCAGCGCTCCCTCAGTACTGACACTTCGACAGTGCAGCACTACCTCAGTACTGACCCTCTGACAGTGCAGTGCTCCCTCAGTACTTACCCTCTGACAGTGCAGCACTCCCTCAGTACTGACCCTTCGAAAGTGCAGCGCTCCCTCAGTCCTGACCCTTCGACAGTGTAGCACTCCCTCAGTACTGACCCTCTGACAGTGCAGCACTAACTCAGTACTGACCCTTGGACAGTGCAGCGCACCCTCAGTACTGACCCTTCGACAGTGCAGCACTCCCTCAGTACTGACTCTCTGACAGTGCAACGCTCCCTCAGTGCTGACCCCACAGACAGTGTCGCACTCCCTCAGTACTGTCCCTTTCAAAGTTCAGCTCTCCCTCAGTACTGACCCTGAGACAGTGCAGCACTCCCTCAGTACTGACCCTCAGACAGTGCAGCAATCCATCAGTACTGACCCTCTGACAGTGCAGGACTCCCTCAGTACTGACCCCAAGACAGTGCAGCACTCCCTCAGTACTGACCCTCTGACAGTGCAGCACTCCCTCAGTACTGACCCTTCGACAGTGCAGCGCTCCCTCAGTACTGACCCTTCGACAGTGCAGCACTCCCTCAGTACTGACCCTCTGACAGTGAAGTGCTCCCTCAGTACTGACCCTCTGACAGTGCAGCACTCCCTCAGTACTGACACTTCGACAGTGCAGCACTCCCTCAGTACTGACCCAGTGACAATGCAGCACTCTCTCAGTACTGACCCTCTGACAGTGCAGCACACCCTCAGTACTGACCCTCTGACAGTGTCGCACTCCCTCAGTACTGACCCTCTGACAGTGCAGCACACCCTCAGTACTGACACTCTGACAGTGCATTGCTCCCTCAGTACTGACACACTGACAATGCAGCACTCCGTCAGTACTGCCCCTCTGACAGTGCAGTGCTCCCTCAGTACAGACCCTTCGACAGTGCAGCACTCCCTCAGTACTGACCCTCTGACAGTGCAGCACTACCTCAGTACTGCCCCTCTGACAGTGAAGCACTCCCTCAGTACTGACCCTCTGACAGTGCAGTGCTCACTCAGTACAGACCCCCTGACAGTGCAGCACTCCCTCAGTACTGACCCTTCGACAGTGCAGCGCTCCCTCAGTACTGACCCTTCGACAGTGCAGCACTACCTCAGTACTGACCCTCTGACAGTGCAGTGCTCCCTCAGTACTTACCCTCTGACAGTGCAGCACTCCCTCAGTACTGACCCTTCGACAGTGCAGCGCTCCCTCAGTCCTGACCCTTCGACAGTGTAGCACTCCCTCAGTACTGACCCTCTGACAGTGCAGCACTAACTCAGTACTGACCCTTGGACAGTGCAGCGCACCCTCAGTACTGACCCTTCGACAGTGCAGCACTCCCTCAGTACTGACTCTCTGACAGTGCAACGCTCCCTCAGTGCTGACCCCACAGACAGTGTCGCACTCCCTCAGTACTGTCCCTTACAAAGTTCAGCTCTCCCTCAGTACTGACCCTGAGACAGTGCAGCACTCCCTCAGTACTGACCCTCAGACTGTGCAGCAATCCATCAGTACTGACCCTCTGACAGTGCAGGACTCCCTCAGTACTGACCCCAAGACAGTGCAGCACTCCCTCAGTACTGACCCTCTGACAGTGCAGTGCTCCCTCAGTACTGGCCTTTTGAAAGTTCAGCTCTCCCTCAGTACTGACACTCTGACAATGCAGCACTCCCTCAGTACTGCCCCTCTGACAGTGCAATGCTCCCTCAGTGCAGACTCTTCGACAGTGCAATACTCCCTCAGTACAGACCCTTCGACAGTGCAGCACTCCCTCAGTACCGACCATCTGACAGTGTCGCTCTCCCTCAGTACTGACCCTCCGACAGTGCAGTGCTCCCTCAGTACTGACCCTCTGACATTGCAGCACTCCCTCAGTACTGACCCTCTGACAGTGCAGTGCTCCCTCAGTACTGACCCCTCGGACAGTGTCGCACTCCCTCAGTACTGGCCCTCTGACAGTGCAGCACACCCTCAGTACTGACCCTCTGACAGTGCATTGCTCCCTCAGTACTGACACTCTGACAATGCAGCACTCCCTCAGAACAGACCCTTCGACAGTGCAGCACTCCCTCAGTACTGAACATCTGACAGTGTCGCACTCCCTCAGTACCGACCCTCTGACAGTGCAGCACTCCCTCAGTACTGCCCCTCTGACAGTGCAATGCTCCCTCAGTACAGACCCTTCGACAGTGCAGCACTCCCTCATTAAAGCCCCTCTCACAGTGCAGTGCTCCCTTAGTACTGACCCTTCGACAGTGCAGCGCTTCCTCAGTACTGACCCTTCGACAGAGCAGCACTCCCTCAGTACTGCCCTTCTGACATTGCAGCGCTCCCTTAGTACTGACCCTTCGACAGGGCAGCACTCCCTCAGTACTGACTCTGACAGTGCAGTGATCCCTTACTACTGACTCTTCGACAGTGCAGCACTCCTTCAGTACTGACCATTTGACAGTGCTGCACTCCCTCAGTACTGACCCTTTGAAAATTCAGAACTCCCTCAGTACTGCCCCTCTGACAGTGTAGCACTCCCTCAGTACTGCCCCTCTCACAGTGCAGTGCTCCCTCAGTACTGACCCTCTGACAGTGCAGCACTCCCTCAGTACTGACCCTCTGACAGTGCAGCACTCCCTCAGTACTGCCCCTCTGACAGTGCAGTGATCCCTCAGTACTGCCCCTCTGACAGTGCAGTGCTCCCTCAGTACTGACCCTCTGACATTGCAGCACTCCCTCAGTACTGACCCTCAGACAGTGCAGCACTCCCTCAGTACTGACCCAGTGACAATGCAGCACTCTCTCAGTACTGAACCTCTGACAGTGCAGCACACCCTCAGTACTGACCCTCTGACAGTGTCGCACTCCCTCAGTACTGACCCTCTGACAGTGCAGCACACCCTCAGTACTGACCCTCTGACAGTGCATTGCTCCCTCAGTACTGACACACTGACAATGCAGCATTCCGTCAGTACTGCCCCTCTGACAGTGCAGTGCTCCCTCAGTACAGACCCTTCGACAGTGCAGCACTCCCTCAGTACTGACCCTCTGACAGTGCAGCACTACCTCAGTACTGCCCCTCTGACAGTGCAGCACTCCCTCAGTACTGACCCTCTGACAGTGCAGTGCTCACTCAGTACAGACCCTCTGACAGTGCAGCACTCCCTCAATACTGACCCTTCGACAGTGCAGCGCTCCCTCAGTACTGACCCTTCGACAGTGCAGCACTCCCTCAGTACTGACCCGCTGACAGTGCAGTGCTCCCTCAGTACTGACCCTCTGACAGTGCAGCACTCCCTCAGTGCTGACCCTTCGACAGTGCAGCACTCCCTCAGTACTGACCCAGTGACAATGCAGCACTCTCTCAGTACTGACCCTCTGACAGTGCAGCACACCCTCAGTACTGACCCTCTGGCAGTGTCGCACTCCCTCAGTACTGACCCTCTGACAGTGCAGCACACCCTCAGTACTGACCCTCTGACAGTGCATTGCTCCCTCAGTATTGACACACTGACAATGCAGCACTCCGTCAGTACTGCCGCTCTGACAGTGCAGTGCTCCCTCAGAACAGACCCTTCGACAGTGCAGCACTCCCTCAGTACTGACCCTCTGACAGTGCAGCACTACCTCAGTACTGCCCCTCTGACAGTGCAGCACTCCCTCAGTACTGACCCTCTGACAGTGCAGTGCTCACTCAGTACTGACCCTCTGACAGTGCAGCACTCCCTCAGTACTGACCCTTTGACACTGCAGCACTCCCTCAGTACTGACTCTCTGACAGTGCAACGCTCCCTCAGTACTGACCCCTCAGACAGTGTCGCACTCCCTCAGTACTGGCCCTTTCAAAGTTCAGCTCTCCCTCAGTACTGACCCTGAGACAGTGCAGCACTCTCTCAGTACTGACCATCAGACAGTGCAGCATTCCATCAGTACTGACCCTCTGACAGTGCAGGACTCCCTCAGTACTGACCCCAAGACAGTGAGGCACTCCCTCAGTACTGACCCTCTGACAGTGCAGTGCTCACTCAGTACTGGCCCTTTGAAAGTTCAGCTCTCCCTCAGTACTGACCCTATGACAATGCAGCACTCCCTCAGTACTGCCCCTCTGACAGTGCAATGCTCCCTCAGTGCAGACTCTTCAACAGTGCAATACTCCCTCAGTACAGACGCTTCGATAGTGCAGCACTCCCTCAGTACCGACCATCTGACAGTGTCGCACTCCCTCAGTACTGACCCTCCGACAGTGCAGTGCTCCCTCAGTACTGACCCTCTGACATTGCAGCACTCCCTCAGTACTGACCCTCTGACAGTGCAGTGCTCCCTCAGTATTGACCCTCTGACAGAGTCGCACTCCCTCAGTACTGGCCCTCTGACAGTGCAGCACACCCTCAGTACTGACCCTCTGACAGTGCATTGCTCCCTCAGTACTGACACTCTGACAATGCAGCACTCCCTCAGAACAGACCCTTCGACAGTGCAGCACTCCCTCAGTACTGAACATCTGACAGTGTCGCACTCCCTCAGTACCGACCCTCAGACAGTGCAGCACTCCCTCAGTACTGCCCCTCTGACAGTGCAATGCTCCCTCAGTACAGACCCTTCGACAGTGCAGCACTCCCTCATTAAAGCCCCTCTCACAGTGAAGTGCTCCCTCAGTACTGACCCTTCGACAGTGCAGCGCTTCCTCAGTACTGACCCTCTGACAGAGCAGCACTCCCTCAGTACTGCCCCTCTGACATTGCAGCGCTCCCTTAGTACTGACCCTTCAACAGGGCAGCACTCCCTCAGTACTGACTCTGACAGTGCAGTGATCCCTTACTACTGACTCTTCGACAGTGCTGCACTCCCTCAGTACTGACCCTTTGAAAGTTCAGCACTCCCTCAGTACTGCCCCTCTGACAGTGCACCACTCCCTCAGTACTGCCCCTCTGACAGTGCAGTGCTCCCTCAGTACTGACCCTCTGACAGTGCAGCACTCCCTCAGTACTGACCCTCTGACAGTGCAGCACTCCCTCAGTACTGCCCCTCTGACAGTGCAGTGATCCCTCAGTACTGCCCCTCTGACAGTGCAGAGCTCCCTCAGTACTGACCCTCTGACATTGCAGCACTCCCTCAGTACTGACCCTGTGACAATGCAGCACTCCCTCAGTACTGACCCTCTGACAGTGCAGCACTCCCTCAGTACTGACCCTCTGGTAGTGCAGTAATCCCTCAGCACTGACCCTGTGACAATGCAGCACTCTCTCAGTACTGACCCTGAGACAGTGCAGCACTCTCTCAGTGCTGACCCTCTGACAGTGCAGCACTCCCTCAGTACTGCCCTCTGACAGTGCAGTGATCCCTCAGTACAGACCCTCCGACAGTGCAGCACTCCCTCTGTACTGACCATCCGACAGTGCAGCACTCCCTCAGTACTGACCCTGACACAGTGCAGCACTCCCTCAGTACTGACCCTGTGACAGTGCAGCACTCCCTCAGTTCTGACACTCTGACATTGCAGCACTCCCACAGTACTGACCCTGTGACAATGCATCACTCTCTCAGTACTGACCCTGAGACAGTGCAGCACTCCCTCAGTACTGACCCTCTGACAGTGCAGCACTCCCTCAGTACTGAACCTCTGACAATGCAGCACTCTCACAGTTCTGACCCTGAGACAGTGCAGCACTCTCTCAGTACTGACCCTCTGACAGTGCAGCACTCCCTCAGTACTGCCCCTCTGACAGTGCAGTGATCCCTCAGTACTGACCCTTCGACAGTGCAGCACTCCCTCAGTACTGACCCTGAGACAGTGCAGTGATCCCTCAGTACTGACCCTCCGACAGTGCAGCACTCCCTCAGTACTGACCTTGAGACAGCGCAGCACTCCCTCAGTACTGAACCTGTGACAGTGCAGCACTCCCTCAGTACTGACCCTGTGACAGTGCAGCACTCCCTCAGTACTGACCGTCTGACAGTGCAGCACTCCCTCTGTACTGATCCTGTGACAGTGCAACACTCCCTCAGTACTGACCCTCTGACAGTGCAGCATTCCCTCAACACTGACCCTCTGAGTGTGCAACACTACCTCAGTACTGCCCCTTTGAAAATTCAGCACTCCCTCAGTACTGATCCTCTGACAGTGCAGCACACCCTCAGTACTGACCCTCTGAAAGTGCAGCACTCCCTCAGTACTGACCGTCTGACAGTGTCGCACTCCCTTAGTACTGCCCCTCTGACAGGGCAGCACTCCCTCAGTACTGACCGTCTGACAGTGTCGCACTCCCTCAGTACTGCCCCTCTGACAGTGCAGCACTCCCTCAATACTGACAGTTTGAAAGTTCAGCTCTCCCTCAATACTGACCCTTCGACAGTGCAGCACTCCCTCAGTACTGACTCTCTGACAGTGCAGCGCTCCCTCACTCCTGATCATTCGACAGTGCAGCACTCCCTCAGTACTGGCCCTTTGAAAGTTCAGCTCTCCCTCAGTACTGACCCTCTGACAGTGCAGCACTCCCTCAGTACTGACTCTCTGACAGTGGATTGATCCCTCACTACTGACCCTCTGACATTGCAGCACTCCCTCAGTACTGACCCTCTGACAGTGCATTGCTCCCTCAGTACTGACCCTCTGACAATGCAGCAATCCCTCAGTACTGCCCCTCTGACAGTGCAATGCTCCCTCAGTACAGACCATTCGACAGTGCAGCACTCCCTCAGTACAGACCCTCTGACAGTGCAGCACTCCATCAGTACTGCCCCTCTGACAGTGCAGCACTCCCTCAGTACTGACCCTCTGACAGTGCAGTGCTCCCTCAGTACTGACCCTCTGACAGTGCAGCACTCCCTCAGTACTGACCCTCTGACAGTGCAGCACTCCCTCAGTACTGACCCTCTGGCAGTGCAGCAATCCCTCAGTACTGACCCTGTGACAATGCAGCACTCTCTCAGTACTGACCCTGAGACAGTGCAGCACTCTCTCAGTACTGACCCTCGGACAGTGCAGCACTCCCTCAGTACTGCCCTCTGACAGTGCAGTGATCCCTCAGTACAGACCCTCCGACAGTGCAGCACTCCCTCAGTACTGACCATCTGACAGTGCAGTGATCCCTCAGTACTGACCATCCGACAGTGCAGCACTCCCTCAGTACTGACCCTCAGACAGTGCAGCACTCACTCAGTACTGACCCTGTGAAAGTGCAGCACTCCCTCAGTTCTAATACTCTGACATTGCAGCACTCACTCAGTACTGACCCTGTGACAATGCAGCACTCTCTCAGTACTGACCCTGAGACAGTGCAGCATTCCCTCAGTACTGACCCTCTGACAGTGCAGCACTCCCTCAGTACTGCCCCTCTGACAGTGCAATGCTCCCTCAGTACAGACCCTTCGACAGTGCAGCACTCCCTCATTAAAGCCCCTCTCACAGTGAAGTGCTCCCTCAGTACTGACCCTTCGACAGTGCAGCGCTTCCTCAGTACTGACCCTCTGACAGAGCAGCACTCCCTCAGTACTGCCCCTCTGACATTGCAGCGCTCCCTTAGTACTGACCCTTCAACAGGGCAGCACTCCCTCAGTACTGACTCTGACAGTGCAGTGATCCCTTACTACTGACTCTTCGACAGTGCTGCACTCCCTCAGTACTGACCATTTGAAAGTTCAGCACTCCCTCAGTACTGCCCCTCTGACAGTGCACCACTCCCTCAGTACTGACCCTCTGACAGTGCAGCACTCCCTCAGTACTGACCCTCTGACAGTGCAGCACTCCCTCAGTACTGCCCCTCTGACAGTGCAGTGATCCCTCAGTACTGCCCCTCTGACAGTGCAGAGCTCCCTCAGTACTGACCCTCTGACATTGCAGCACTCCCTCAGTACTGACCCTGTGACAATGCAGCACTCCCTCAGTACTGACCCTCTGACAGTGCAGCACTCCCTCAGTACTGACCCTCTGGTAGTGCAGTAATCCCTCAGCACTGACCCTGTGACAATGCAGCACTCTCTCAGTACTGACCCTGAGACAGTGCAGCACTCTCTCAGTGCTGACCCTCTGACAGTGCAGCACTCCCTCAGTACTGCCCTCTGACAGTGCAGTGATCCCTCAGTACAGACCCTCCGACAGTGCAGCACTCCCTCTGTACTGACCATCCGACAGTGCAGCACTCCCTCAGTACTGACCCTGACACAGTGCAGCACTCCCTCAGTACTGACCCTGTGACAGTGCAGCACTCCCTCAGTTCTGACACTCTGACATTGCAGCACTCCCACAGTACTGACCCTGTGACAATGCATCACTCTCTCAGTACTGACCCTGAGACAGTGCAGCACTCCCTCAGTACTGACCCTCTGACAGTGCAGCACTCCCTCAGTACTGAACCTCTGACAGTGCAGTGATCCCTCAGTACTGACCCTTCGACAGTGCAGCACTCCCTCAGTACTGACCCTGAGACAGTGCAGTGATCCCTCAGTACTGACCCTCCGACAGTGCAGCACTCCCTCAGTACTGACCTTGAGACAGCGCAGCACTCCCTCAGTACTGAACCTGTGACAGTGCAGCACTCCCTCAGTACTGACCCTGTGACAGTGCAGCACTCCCTCAGTACTGACCGTCTGACAGTGCAGCACTCCCTCTGTACTGATCCTGTGACAGTGCAACACTCCCTCAGTACTGACCCTCTGACAGTGCAGCATTCCCTCAACACTGACCCTCTGAGTGTGCAACACTACCTCAGTACTGCCCCTTTGAAAATTCAGCACTCCCTCAGTACTGATCCTCTGACAGTGCAGCACACCCTCAGTACTGACCCTCTGAAAGTGCAGCACTCCCTCAGTACTGACCGTCTGACAGTGTCGCACTCCCTTAGTACTGCCCCTCTGACAGGGCAGCACTCCCTCAGTACTGACCGTCTGACAGTGTCGCACTCCCTCAGTACTGCCCCTCTGACAGTGCAGCACTCCCTCAATACTGACAGTTTGAAAGTTCAGCTCTCCCTCAATACTGACCCTTCGACAGTGCAGCACTCCCTCAGTACTGACTCTCTGACAGTGCAGCGCTCCCTCACTCCTGACCATTCGACAGTGCAGCACTCCCTCAGTACTGGCCCTTTGAAAGTTCAGCTCTCCCTCAGTACTGACCCTCTGACAGTGCAGCACTCCCTCAGTACTGACTCTCTGACAGTGGATTGATCCCTCACTACTGACCCTCTGACATTGCAGCACTCCCTCAGTACTGACCCTCTGACAGTGCATTGCTCCCTCAGTACTGACCCTCTGACAATGCAGCAATCCCTCAGTACTGCCCCTCTGACAGTGCAATGCTCCCTCAGTACAGACCATTCGACAGTGCAGCACTCCCTCAGTACAGACCCTCTGACAGTGCAGCACTCCATCAGTACTGCCCCTCTGACAGTGCAGCACTCCCTCAGTACTGACCCTCTGACAGTGCAGTGCTCCCTCAGTACTGACCCTCTGACAGTGCAGCACTCCCTCAGTACTGACCCTCTGACAGTGCATTGCTCCCTCAGTACTGACCCTCTGACAATGCAGCACTCCCTCAGTACTGCCCCTCTGACATGCAGTGCTCCCTCAGTACAGACCCTCTGAAAGTGCAGCACTCCCTCAGTACTGACCCTCTGACAATGCAGTGCTCCCTCAGTACTGACCCCTCTGACAGTGTCGCAATCCCACAGTACTGACCCACTGACAGTGCAGCACTCCCTCAGTACTGACCCTCTAACAGTGCATTGCTCCCTCAGTACTGAACCTCTGACAATGCAGCACTCTCTCAGTACTGCCCCTCTGAGCGCAGTGCTCCCTCAGTACAGACCCTTCGACAGTGCAGCACTCCCTCAGTACTTACCCTCTGACAGTGCAGCACTCCCTCAGTACTGCCCCTCTGACAGTGCAATGCTCCCTCAGTACAGACACTTCGACAGTGCAGCACTCCCTCAGTACAGACCCTCTGACGGTGCAGAACTCCATCAGTACTGCCCCTCTGACAGTGCAGTGCACCCTCAGTGCTGACCCTCTGACAGTGTAGCACTCCCTCAGTTCTGCCCTCTGACAGTGCAGTGATCCCTCAGTGCAGACCCTCCGACAGTGCAGCACTCCCTCAGTACTGACCAACTGACAGTGCATTGCTCCCTCAGTACAGACACTTCGACAGTGCAGCACTCCCTCAGTACAGACCCTCTGACAGTGCAGCACTCCCTCAGTACTGACCCTCTGGCAGTGCAGCAATCCCTCAGTACTGACCCTGTGACAATGCAGCACTCTCTCAGTACTGACCCTGAGACAGTGCAGCACTCTCTCAGTACTGACCCTCGGACAGTGCAGCACTCCCTCAGTACTGCCCTCTGACAGTGCAGTGATCCCTCAGTACAGACCCTCCGACAGTGCAGCACTCCCTCAGTACTGACCATCTGACAGTGCAGTGATCCCTCAGTACTGACCATCCGACAGGGCAGCACTCCCTCAGTACTGACCCTCAGACAGTGCAGCACTCACTCAGTACTGACCCTGTGAAAGTGCAGCACTCCCTCAGTTCTAATACTCTGACATTGCAGCACTCACTCAGTACTGACCCTGTGACAATGCAGCACTCTCTCAGTACTGACCCTGAGACAGTGCAGCATTCCCTCAGTACTGACCCTCTGACAGTGCAGCACTCCCTCAGTACTGAACCTCTGACAATGCAGCACTCTCACAGTACTGACCCTGAGACAGTGCAGCACTCTCTCTGTACTGACCCTCTGACAGTGCAGCACTCCATCAGTACAGCCCCTCTGACAGTGCAGTGATCCCTCAATACAAACCCTTCGACAGTGCAGCACTCCCTCAGTACAGACCCTCTGACAGTGCAGCACTCCCTCAGTACTGAACCTCTGACAATGCAGCACTCCCTCAGTACTGCCCCTCTGACAGTGCAGTGCTCCCTCAGTACAGACCCTTCGACAGTGCAGCACTCCCTCAGTACTTACCCTCTGACAGTGCAGCACTCCCTCAGTAGTGCCCCTCTGACAGTGCAGCACTCCCTCAGTACTGACCCTCTGACAGTGCAGCACTCCCTCAGTACTGACCCTCTGACAGTGCATTGCTCCCTCAGTACTGACCCTCTGACAATGCTGCACTCCCTCAGTACTGCCCCTCTGACAGTGCAATGCTCCCTCAGTACAGACACTTCGACAGTGCAGCACTCCCTCAGTACAGACCCTCTGACAGTGCAGCACTCCATCAGTACTGCCCCTCTGACAGTGCAGTGCACCCTCAGTGCTGACCCTCTGACAGTGCAGCACTCCCTCAGTACTGACCCTGAGACAGTGCAGCACTCTCTCAGTACTGACCCTCTGACAGTGCAGCACTCCCTCAGTACTGCCCCTCTGACAGTGCAGTGATCCCTCAGTACAGAACCTCCGACAGTGCAGCACTCCCTCAGTACTGACCCGCTGACAGTGCATTGCTCCCTCAGTACTGATCCTCTGACAATGCAGCACTCCCTCAGTACTGCCCCTCTGACAGTGCAATGCTCCCTCAGTACAGACACTTCGACAGTGCAGCACTCCATCAGTACAGACCCTCTGACAGTGCAGCACTCCCTCAGTACTGACCCTCTGGCAGTGCAGCAATCCCTCAGTACTGACCCTGTGACAATGCAGCACTCTCTCAGTACTGACCCTGAGACAGTGCAGCACTCTCTCAGTACTGACCATCCGACAGTGCAGCACTCCCTCAGTACAGACCCTGAGACAGTGCAGCACTCCCTCAGTACTGACCCTGTGACAGTGCAGCACTCCCTCAGTTCTGACATTCTGACATTGCAGCACTCCCACAGTACTGACCCTGTGACAATGCATCACTCTCTCAGTACTGACCCTGAGACAGTGCAGCACTCCCTCAGTACTGACCCTCTGACAGTGCAGCACTCCCTCAGTACTGAACCTCTGACAATGCAGCACTCTCACAGTTCTGACCCTGAGACAGTGCAGCACTCTCTCAGTACTGACCCTCTGACAGTGTCGCACTCCCTCAGTACCGACCCTCAGACAGTGCAGCACTCCCTCAGTACTGCCCCTCTGACAGTGCAATGCTCCCTCATTACAGACACTTCGACAGTGCAGCACTCCCTCAGTACAGACCCTCTGACAGTGCAGCACTCCCTCAGTACTGACCCTCTGGCAGTGCAGCAATCCCTCAGTACTGACCCTGTGACAATGCAGCACTCTCTCAGTACTGACCCTGAGACAGTGCAGCACTCTCTCAGTACTGACCATCCGACAGTGCAGCACTCCCTCAGTACTGACCCTGAGACAGTGCAGCACTCCCTCAGTACTGAACATCTGACAGTGTCGCACTCCCTCAGTACCGACCCTCAGACAGTGCAGCACTCCCTCAGTACTGCCCCTCTGACAGTGCAATGCTCCCTCAGTACAGACACTTCGACAGTGCAGCACTCCCTCAGTACAGACCCTCTCTCAGTGCAGCACTCCCTCAGTACTGACCCTCTGGCAGTGCAGAAATCCCTCAGTACTGACCCTGTGACAATGCAGCACTCTCTCAGTTCTGACCCTGAGACAGTGCAGCACTCTCTCAGTACTGACCATCCGACAGTGCAGCACTCCCTCAGTACTGACCCTGAGACAGTGCAGCACTCCCTCAGTCCTGACCCTGTGACAGTGCAGCACTCCCTCAGTTCTGACATTCTGACATTGCAGCACTCCCACAGTACTGACCCTGTGACAATGCATCACTCTCTCAGTACTGACCCTGAGACAGTGCAGCACTCCCTCAGTACTGACCCTCTGACAGTGCAGCACTCCCTCAGTACTGAACCTCTGACAATGCAGCACTCTCACAGTTCTGACCCTGAGAAAGTGCAGCACTCTCTCAGTACTGACCCTCTGACAGTGCAGCACTCCCTCAGTACTGAACATCTGACAGTGTCGCACTCCCTCAGTTCCGACCCTCAGACAGTGCAGCACTCCCTCAGTACTGCCCCTCTGACTGTGCAATGCGCCCTCAGTACAGACTCTTCGACAGTGCAGCACTCCCTCATTAAAGCCCCTCTCACAGTGAAGTGCTCCCTCAGTACTGACCCTTCGACAGAGCAGCACTCCCTCAGTACTGACCCTCTGGCAGTGCAGCAATCCCTCAGTACTGACCCTGTTACAATGCAGCACTCTCTCAGTACTGACCCTGAGACAGTGCAGCACTCTCTCAGTACTGACCCTCTGACAGTGCAGCACTCCCTCAGTACTGCCCTCTGACAGTGCAGTGATCCCTCAGTACAGACCCTCCGACAGTGCAGCACTCCCTCAGTACTGACCATCTGACAGTGCAGTGATCCCTCAGTACTGACCATCCGACAGTGCAGCACTCCCTCAGTACTGACCCTGAGACAGTGCAGCACTCACTCAGTACTGAACCTGTGACAGTGCAGCACTCCCTCAGTTCTAATACTCTGACATTGCAGCACTCACTCAGTACTGACCCTGTGACAATGCAGCACTCTCTCAGTACTGACCCTGAGACAGTGCAGCACTCCCTCAGTACTGACCCTCTGACAGTGCAGCACTCCCTCAGTACTGAACCTCTGACAATGCAGCACTCTCACAGTACTGACCCTGAGACAGTGCAGCACTCTCTCAGTACTGACCCTCTGACAGTGCAGCACTCCCTCAGTACAGCTCCTCTGACAGTGCAGTGATCCCTCAGTACAAACCCTTCGACAGTGCAGCACTCCCTCAGTACAGACCCTCTGACAGTGCAGCACTCCCTCAGTACTGAACCTCTGACAATGCAGCACTCCCTCAGTACTGCCCCTCTGACAGTGCAGTGCTCCCTCAGTACAGACCCTTCGACAGTGCAGCACTCCCTCAGTACTTACCCTCTGACAGTGCAGCACTCCCTCAGTAGTGCCCCTCTGACAGTGCAGCACTCCCTCAGTACTGACCCTCTGACAGTGCAGCACTCCCTCAGTACTGACCCTCTGACAGTGCATTGCTCCCTCAGTACTGACCCTCTGACAATGCAGCACTCCCTCAGTACTGCCCCTCTGACAGTGCAATGCTCCCTCAGTACAGACACTTCGACAGTGCAGCACTCCCTCAGTACAGACGCTCTGACAGTGCAGCACTCCATCAGTACTGCCCCTCTGACAGTGCAGTGCACCCTCAGTGCTGACCCTCTGACAGTGCAGCACTCCCTCAGTACTGACCCTGAGACAGTGCAGCACTCCCTCAGTACTGACCCGCTGACAGTGCATTGCTCCATCAGTACTGATCCTCTGACAATGCAGCACTCCCTCAGTACTGCCCCTCTGACAGTGCAATGCTCCCTCAGTACAGACACTTCGACAGTGCAGCACTCCATCACTACAGACCCTCTGACAGTGCAGCACTCCCTCAGTACTGACCCTCTGGCAGTGCAGCAATCCCTCAGTACTGACCCTGTGACAATGCAGCACTCTCTCAGTACTGACCCTGAGACAGTGCAGCACTCTCTCAGTACTGACCATCCGACAGTGCAGCACTCCCTCAGTACTGACCCTGAGACAGTGCAGCACTCCCTCAGTACTGACCCTGTGACAGTGCAGCACTCCCTCAGTTCTGACATTCTGACATTGCAGCACTCCCACAGTACTGACCCTGTGACAATGCATCACTCTCTCAGTACTGACCCTGAGACAGTGCAGCACTCCCTCAGTACTGACCCTCTGACAGTGCAGCACTCCCTCAGTACTGAACCTCTGACAATGCAGCACTCTCACAGTTCTGACCCTGAGACAGTGCAGCACTCTCTCAGTACTGACCCTCTGACAGTGCAGCACTCCCTCAGTACTGAACATCTGACAGTGTCGCACTCCCTCAGTACCGACCCTCAGACAGTGCAGCACTCCCTCAGTACTGCCCCTCTGACAGTGCAATGCTCTCTCAGTACAGACACTTCGACAGTGCAGCACTCCCTCAGTACAGACCCTCTGGCAGTGCAGCAATCCCTCAGTACTGACCCTGTGACAATGCAGCACTCTCTCAGTACTGACCCTGAGACAGTGCAGCACTCTCTCAGTACTGACCATCCGACAGTGCAGCACTCCCTCAGTACTGACCCTGAGACAGTGCAGCACTCCCTCAGTACTGAACATCTGACAGTGTCGCACTCCCTCAGTACCGACCCTCAGACAGTGCAGCACTCCCTCAGTACTGCCCCTCTGACAGTGCAATGCTCCCTCAGTACAGACACTTCGACAGTGCAGCACTCCCTCAGTACAGACCCTCTGACAGTGCAGCACTCCCTCAGTACTGACCCTCTGGCAGTGCAGCAATCCCTCAGTACTGACCCTGTGACAATGCAGCACTCTCTCAGTACTGACCCTGAGACAGTGCAGCACTCTCTCAGTACTGACCATCCGACAGTGCAGCACTCCCTCAGTACTGACCCTTAGACAGTGCAGCACTCCCTCAGTCCTGACCCTGTGACAGTGCAGCACTCCCTCAGTTCTGACATTCTGACATTGCAGCACTCCCACAGTACTGACCCTGTGACAATGCATCACTCTCTCAGTACTGACCCTGAGACAGTGCAGCACTCCCTCAGTACTGACCCTCTGACAGTGCAGCACTCCCTCAGTACTGAACCTCTGACAATGCAGCACTCTCACAGTTCTGACCCTGAGACAGTGCAGCACTCTCTCAGTACTGACCCTCTGACAGTGCAGCACTCCCTCAGTACTGAACATCTGACAGTGTCACACTCCCTCAGTTCCGACCCTCAGACAGTGCAGCACTCCCTCAGTACTGCCCCTCTGACAGTGCAATGCTCCCTCAGTACAGACTCTTCGACAGTGCAGCACTCCCTCATTAAAGCCCCTCTCACAGTGAAGTGCTCCCTCAGTACTGACCCTTCGACAGAGCAGCACTCCCTCAGTACTGCCCCTCTGACATTGCAGCGCTCCCTTAGTACTGACCCTTCGACAGGGCAGCACTCCCTCAGTACTGACTCTGACAGTGCAGTGATCCCTTACTACTGACTCTTCGACAGTGCAGCACTCCCTCAGTACTGACACTCTGACAGTGCTGCACTCCCTCAGTACTGACCATTTGAAAGTTCAGCACTCCCTCAGTACTGCCCCTCTGACAGTGCAGCACTCCCTCAGTACTGCCCCTCTGACAGTGCAGTGCTCCCTCAGTACTGACCCTCTGACAGTGCAGCACTCCCTCAGTACTGACCCTCTGACAGTGCAGCACTCCCTCAGTACTGCCCCTCTGACAGTGCAGTGATCCCTCAGTACTGCCCCTCTGACAGTGCAGTGCTCCCTCAGTACTGACCCTCTGACATTGCAGCACTCCCTCAGTACTGACCCTGTGACAATGCAGCACTCCCTCAGTACTGACCCTCTGACAGTGCAGCACTCCCTCAGTACTGACCCTCTAGTAGTGCAGCAATCCCTCAGCACTGACCCTGTGACAATGCAGCACTCTCTCAGTACTGACCCTGAGACAGTGCAGCACTCTCTCAGTACTGACCCTCTGACAGTGCAGCACTCCCTCAGTACTGCCCTCTGACAGTGCAGTGATCCCTCAGTACAGACCCTCCGACAGTGCAGCACTCCCTCTGTACTGACCATCCGACAGTGCAGCACTCCCTCAGTACTGACCCTGAGACAGTGCAGCACTCCCTCAGTACTGACCCGCTGACAGTGCATTGCTCCCTCAGTACTGATCCTCTGACAATGCAGCACTCCCTCAGTACTGCCCCTCTGACAGTGCAATGCTCCCTCAGTACAGACACTTCGACAGTGCAGCACTCCATCAGTACAGACCCTCTGACAGTGCAGCACTCCCTCAGTACTGACCCTCTGGCAGTGCAGCAATCCCTCAGTACTGACCCTGTGACAATGCAGCACTCTCTCAGTACTGACCCTGAGACAGTGCAGCACTCTCTCAGTACTGACCATCCGACAGTGCAGCACTCCCTCAGTACTGACCCTGAGACAGTGCAGCACTCCCTCAGTACTGACCCTGTGACAGTGCAGCACTCCCTCAGTTCTGACATTCTGACATTGCAGCACTCCCACAGTACTGACCCTGTGACAATGCATCACTCTCTCAGTACTGACCCTGAGACAGTGCAGCACTCCCTCAGTACTGACCCTCTGACAGTGCAGCACTCCCTCAGTACTGAACCTCTGACAATGCAGCACTCTCACAGTTCTGACCCTGAGACAGTGCAGCACTCTCTCAGTACTGACCCTCTGACAGTGCAGCACGCCCTCAGTACTGAACATCTGACAGTGTCGCACTCCCTCAGTTCCGACCCTCAGACAGTGCAGCACTCCCTCAGTACTGCCCCTCTGACAGTGCAATGCTCCCTCAGTACAGACTCATCGACAGTGCAGCACTCCCTCATTAAAGCCCCTCTCACAGTGAAGTGCTCCCTCAGTACTGACCCTTCGACAGAGCAGCACTCCCTCAGTACTGCCCCTCTGACATTGCAGCGCTCCCTTAGTACTGACCCTTCGACAGGGCAGCACTCCCTCAGTACTGACTCTGACAGTGCAGTGATCCCTTACTACTGACTCTTCGACAGTGCAGCACTCCCTCAGTACTGACCCTCTGACAGTGCTGCACTCCCTCAGTACTGACACTTTGAAAGTTCAGCACTCCCTCAGTACTGCCCCTCTGACAGTGCAGCACTCCCTCAGTACAGCCCCTCTGGAAGTGCAGTGCTCCCTCAGTACTGACCCTCTGACAGTGCAGCACTCCCTCAGTACTGACCCTCTGACAGTGCAGCACTCCCTCAGTACTGCCCCTCTGACAGTGCAGTGATCCCTCAGTACTGCCCCTCTGACAGTGCAGTGCTCCCTCAGTACTGACCCTCTGACATTGCAGCACTCCCTCAGTACTGACCCTGTGACAATGCAGCACTCCCTCAGTACTGACCCTCTGACAGTGCAGCACTCCCTCAGTACTGACCCTCTGGTAGTGCAGCAATCCCTCAGCACTGACCCTGTGACAATGCAGCACTCTCTCAGTACTGACCCTGAGACAGTGCAGCACTCTCTCAGTACTGACCCTCTGACAGTGCAGCACTCCCTCAGTACTGCCCTCTGACAGTGCAGTGATCCCTCAGTACAGACCCTCCGACAGTGCAGCACTCCCTCTGTACTGACCATCCGACAGTGCAGCACTCCCTCAGTACTGACCCTGAGACAGTGCAGCACTCCCTCAGTACTGACCCTGTGACAGTGCAGCACTCCCTCAGTTCTGACACTCTGACATTGCAGCACTCCCACAGTACTGACCCTGTGACAATGCATCACTCTCTCAGTACTGACCCTGAGACAGTGCAGCACTCCCTCAGTACTGACCCTCTGACAGTGCAGCACTCCCTCAGTACTGAACCTCTGACAATGCAGCACTCTCACAGTTCTGACCCTGAGACAGTGCAGCACTCTCTCAGTACTGACCCTCTGACAGTGCAGCACTCCCTCAGTACTGCCCCTCTGACAGTGCAGTGATCCCTCAGTACTGACCCTTCGACAGTGCAGCACTCCCTCAGTACTGACCCTGAGACAGTGCAGTGATCCCTCAGTACTGACCCTCCGACAGTGCAGCACTCCCTCAGTACTGACCTTGAGACAGCGCAGCACTCCCTCAGTACTGAACCTGTGACAGTGCAGCACTCCCTCAGTACTGACCCTGTGACAGTGCAGCACTCCCTCAGTACTGACCGTCTGACAGTGCAGCACTCCCTCAGTACTGACCCTCTGACAGTGCAGCACTCCCTCTGTACTGATCCTGTGACAGTGCAGCACTCCCTCAGTACTGATCCTCTGACAGTGCAGCATTCCCTCAACACTGACCCTCTGAGTGTGCAACACTACCTCAGTACTGCCCCTTTGAAAGTTCAGCACTCCCTCAGTACTGACCCTCTGACAGTGCAGCACACCCTCAGTACTGACCCTCTGAAAGTGCAGCACTCCCTCAGTACTGACCGTCTGACAGTGTCGCACTCCCTAAGTACTGCCCCTCTGACAGGGCAGCACTCCCTCAGTACTGACCGTCTGACAGTGTCGCACTCCCTCAGTACTGCCCCTCTGACAGTGCAGCACTCCCTCAATACTGACAGTTTGAAAGTTCAGCTCTCCCTCAGTACTGACCCTTCGACAGTGCAGCACTCCCTCAGTACTGACTCTCTGACAGTGCAGCGCTCCCTCACTCCTGACCATTCGACAGTGCAGCACTCCCTCAGTACTGGCCCTTTGAAAGTTCAGCTCTCCCTCAGTACTGACCCTCTGACAGTGCAGCACTCCCTCAGTACTGACTCTCTGACAGTGGATTGATCCCTCACTACTGACCCTCTGAAATTGCAGCACTCCCTCAGTACTGACCCTCTGACAGTGCATTGCTCCCTTAGTACTGACCCTCTGACAATGCAGCAATCCCTCAGTACTGCCCCTCTGACAGTGCAATGCTCCCTCAGTACAGACCCTTCGACAGTGCAGCACTCCCTCAGTACAGACGCTCTGACAGTGCAGCACTCCATCAGTACTGCCCCTCTGACAGTGCAGCACTCCCTCAGTACTGACCCTCTGACAGTGCAGTGCTCCCTCAGTACTGACCCTCTGACAGTGCAGCACTCCCTCAGTACTGACCCTCTGACAGTGCATTGCTCCCTCAGTACTGACCCTCTGACAATGCAGCACTCCCTCAGTACTGCCCCTCTGACATGCAGTGCTCCCTCAGTACAGACCCTCTGAAAGTGCAGCACTCCCTCAGTACTGACCCTCTGACAATGCAGTGCTCCCTCAGTACTGACCCCTCTGACAGTGTCGCACTCCCACAGTACTGACCCACTGACAGTGCAGCACTCCCTCAGTACTGACCCTCTAACAGTGCATTGCTCCCTCAGTACTGAACCTCTGACAATACAGCACTCCCTCAGTACTGCCCCTCTGAGTGCAGTGCTCCCACAGTACAGACCCTTCGACAGTGCAGCACTCCCTCAGTACTTACCCTCTGACAGTGCAGCACTCCCTCAGTAGTGCCCCTCTGACAGTGCAGCTCTCCCTCAGTACTGACCCTCTGACAGTGCATTGCTCCCTCAGTACTGACCCTCTGACAATGCAGCACTCCTCAGTACTGCCCGTCTGACAGTGCAATGCTCCCTCAGTACAGACACTTCGACAGTGCAGCACTCCCTCAGTACCTACCCTCTGACAGTGCAGCACTCCCTCACTACTGCCCCTCTGACCATGCAGCACTCCCTCAGTACTGACCCTCTGACAGTGCAGCACTCCCTCAGTACTGACCCTCTGACAGTGCATTGCTCCCTCCGTACTGACCCTCTGACAATGCAGCACTCCCTCAGTACTGCCCCTCTGACAGTGCAATGCTCCCTCAGTACAGACACTTCGACAGTGCAGCACTCCCTCAGTACAGACCCTCTGACAGTGCAGCACTCCATCAGTACTGCCCCTCTGACAGTGCATTGCACCCTCAGTGCTGACCCTCTGACAGTGCAGCACTCCCTCAGTACTGCCCTCTGACAGTGCAGTGATCCCTCAGTACAGACCCTCCGACAGTGCAGCACTCCCTCAGTACTGACCCACTGACAGTGCATTGCTCCCTCAGTACAGACACTTCGACAGTGCAGCACTCCCTCAGTACCGACCCTCTGACAGTGCAGCACTCCCTCAGTACAGACCCTCTGAAAGTGCAGCACTCCCTCAGTACTGACCCTCTGACAATGCAGTGCTCCCTCAGTACTGACCCCTCTGACAGTGTCGAACTCCCATTGTACTGACCCAGTGACAGTGAAGCACTCCCTCAGTACTGATCCTCTAACAGTGCATTGCTCCCTCAGTACTGAACCTCTGACAATGCAGCACTCCCTCAGTACTGCCCCTCTGAGTGCAGTGCTCCCTCAGTACAGACCCTTCGACAGTGCAGCACTCCCTCAGTACTTACCCTCTGACAGTGCAGCACTCACTCAGTTGTGCCCCTCTGACAGTGCAGCACTCCCTCAGTACTGACCCTCTGACAGTGCAGCACTCCCTCAGTACTGACCCTCTGACAGTGCATTTCTCCCTCAGTACTGACCCTCTGACAATGCAGCACTCCCTCAGTACTGCCCCTCTGACAGTGCAATGCTCCCTCAGTACAGACACTTCGACAGTGCAGCACTCCCTCAGTACTTACCCTCTGACAGTGCAGCACTCCCTCAGTACTTACCCTCTGACAGTGCAGCACACCCTCACTACTGCCCCTCTGACAGTGCAGCACTCCCTCAGTACTGACCCTCTGCCAGTGCAGCACTCCCTCAGTACTGACCCTCTGACAGTGCATTGCTCCCTCCGTACTGACCCTCTGACAATGCAGCACTCCCTCAGTACTGCCCCTCTGACAGTGCAATGCTCCCTCAGTACAGACACTTCGACAGTGCAGCACTCCCTCAGTACAGACCCTCTGACAGTGCAGCACTCCATCAGTACTGCCCCTCTGACAGTGCAGTGCACCCTCAGTGCTGACCCTCTGACAGTGCAGCACTCCCTCAGTACTGCCCTCTGACAGTGCAGTGATCCCTCAGTACAGACCCTCCGACAGTGCAGCACTCCCTCAGTACTGACCCACTGACAGTGCAGCACTCCCTCAGTACTGACCCTCTGGCAGTGCAGCAATCCCTCAGTACTGACCCTGTGACAATGCAGCACTCTCTCAGTACTGACCCTGAGACAGTGCAGCACTCTTTCAGTACTGACCCTCTGACAGTGCAGCACTCCCTCAGTACTGCCCTCTGACAGTGCAGTGATCCCTCAGTACAGACCCTCCGACAGTGCAGCACTCCCTCAGTACTGACCATCTGACAGTGCAGTGATCCCTCAGTACTGACCATCCGACAGTGCAGCACTCCCTCAGTACTGACCCTGAGACAGTGCAGCATTCACTCAGTACTGACCCTGTGACAGTGCAGCACTCCCTCAGTTCTAACACTCTGACATTGCAGCACTCACTCAGTACTGACCCTGTGACGATGCAGCACTCTCTCAGTACTGACCCTGAGACAGTGCAGCACTGCCTCAGTACTGACCCTCTGACAGTGCAGCACTCCCTCAGTACTGAACCTCTGACAATGCAGCACTCTCACAGTACTGACCCTGAGACAGTGCAGCACTCTCTCAGTACTGACCCTCTGACAGTGCAGCACTCCCTCAGTACAGCCCCTCTGACAGTGCAGTGATCCCTCAGTACAAACCCTTCGACAGTGCAGCACTCCCTCAGTACTGACCATCTGACAGTGCAGCACTCCCTCAGTACTGAACCTCTGACAATGCAGCACTCCCTCAGTACTGCCCCTCTGACAGTGCAGTGCTCCCTCAGTACAGACCCTTCGACAGTGCAGCACTCCCTCAGTACTTACCCTCTGACAGTGCAGCACTCCCTCAGTAGTGCCCCTCTGACAGTGCAGCACTCCCTCAGTACTGACCCTCTGACAGTGCAGCACTCCCTCAGTACTGACCCTCTGACAGTGCATTGCTCCCTCAGTACTGACCCTCTGACAATGCAGCACTCCCTCAGTACTGCCCCTCTGACAGTGCAATGCTCCCTCAGTACAGACACTTCGACAGTGCAGCACTCCCTCAGTACAGACCCTCTGACAGTGCAGCACTCCATCAGTACTGCCCCTCTGACAGTGCAGTGCACCCTCAGTGCTGACCCTCTGACAGTGCAGCACTCCCTCAGTACTGACCCTGAGACAGTGCAGCACTCTCTCAGTACTGACCCTCTGACAGTGCAGCACTCCCTCAGTACTGCCCTCTGACAGTGCAGTTTTCCCTCAGTACAGACCCTCCGACAGTGCAGCACTCCCTCAGTACTGACCCGCTGACAGTGCATTGCTCCCTCAGTACTGACCCACTGACAATGCAGCACTCCCTCAGTACTGCCCCTCTGACAGTGCAATGCTCCCTCAGTACAGACACTTCGACAGTGCAGCACTCCCTCAGTACAGACCCTCTGACAGTGCAGCACTCCCTCAGTACTGACCCTCTGGCAGTGCAGCAATCCCTCAGTACTGACCCTGTGACAATGCAGCACTCTCTCAGTACTGACCCTGAGACAGTGCAGCACTCTCTCAGTACTGACCCTCTGACAGTGCAGCACTCCCTCAGTACTGCCCTCTGACAGTGCAGTGATCCCTCAGTACAGAGCCTCCGACAGTGCAGCACTCCCTCAGTACTGACCATCTGACAGTGCAGTGATCCCTCAGTACTGACCATCCGACAGTGCAGCACTCCCTCAGTACTGACCCTGAGACAGTGCAGCACTCCCTCAGTACTGACCCTGTGACAGTGCAGCACTCCCTCAGTTCTGACATTCTGACATTGCAGCACTCCCACAGTACTGACCCTGTGCAAATGCATCACTCTCTCAGTACTGACCCTGAGACAGTGCAGCACTCCCTCAGTACTGACCCTCTGACAGTGCAGCACTCCCTCAGTACTGAACCTCTGACAATGCAGCACTCTCACAGTTCTGACCCTGAGACAGTGCAGCACTCTCTCAGTCCTGACCCTCTGACAGTGCAGCACTCACTCAGTACTGCCCCTCTGACAGTGCAGTGATCCCTCAGTACTGACCCTTCGACAGTGCAGCACTCCCTCAGTACTGACCCTGAGACAGTGCAGCACTCCCTCAGTACTGACCCTCCGACAGTGCAGCACTCCTTCAGTACTGACCTTGAGACAGCGCAGCACTCCCTCAGTACTGAACCTGTGACAGTGCAGCACTCCCTCAGTACTGACCCTGTGACAGTGCAGCACTCCCTCAGTACTGACCGTCTGACAGTGCAGCACTCCCTCAGTACTGACCCTCTGACAGTGCAGCCCTCCCTCTGTACTGATCCTGTGACAGTGCAGCACTCCCTCAGTACTGACCCTCTGACAGTGCAGCATTCCCTCAACACTGACCCTCTGAGTGTGCAACACTACCTCAGTACTGCCCCTTTGAAAGTTCAGCACTCCCTCAGTACTGACCCTCTGACAGTGCAGCACACCCTCAGTACTGACCCTCTGAAAGTGCAGCACTCCCTCAGTACTGACCGTCTGACAGTGTCGCACTCCCTTAGTACTGCCCCTCTGACAGGGCAGCACTCCCTCAGTACTGACCTTCTGACAGTGTCGCACTCCCTCAGTACTGCCCCTCTGACAGTGCAGCACTCCCTCAATACTGACAGTTTGAAAGTTCAGCTCTCCCTCAGTACTGACCCTTCGACAGTGCAGCACTCCCTCAGTACTGACTCTCTGACAGTGCAGCGCTCCCTCACTCCTGATCATTCGACAGTGCAGCACTCCCTCAGTACTGGCCCTTTGAAAGTTCAGCTCTCCCTCAGTACTGACCCTCTGACAGTGCAGCACTCCCTCAGTACAGACTCTCTGACAGTGGATTGATCCCTCACTACTGACCCTCTGACATTGCAGCACTCCCTCAGTACTGACCCTCTGACAGTGCATTGCTCCCTCAGTACTGACCCTCTGACAATGCAGCACTCCCTCAGTACTGCCCCTCTGACAGTGCAATGCTCCCTCAGTACAGACCCTTCGACAGTGCAGCACTCCCTCAGTACAGACCCTCTGACAGTGCAGCACTCCCTCAGTACTGACCCTCTGACAGTGCAGTGCTCCCTCAGTACTGACCCTCTGACAGTGCAGCACTCCCTCAGTACTGACCCTCTGACAGTGCATTGCTCCCTCAGTACTGACCCTCTGACAATGCAGCACTCCCTCAGTACTTCCCCTCTGACATGCAGTGCTCCCTCAGTACAGACCCTCTGAAAGTGCAGCACTCCCTCAGTACTGACCCCTTTGACAGTGTCGTACTCCCACAGTACTGACCCACTGACAGTGCAGCACTCCCTCAGTACTGACCCTCTAACAGTGCATTGCTCCATCAGTACTGAACCTCTGACAACGCAGCACTCCCCCAGTACTGCCCCTCTGACAGTGCAGTGCTCCCTCAGTTCAGTCCCTTCGACAGTGCAGCACTCCCTCAGTACTTACCCTCTGATAGTGCAGCAATCCCTCAGTAGTGCCCCTCTGATAGTGCAGCACTCCCTCAGTACTGACCCTCTGACAGTGCAGCACTCACTCAGTACTGACCCTCTGACAGTGCATTGCTCCCTCAGTACTGACCCTCTGACAATTCAGCACTCCCTCAGTACTGCCCCTCTGACAGTGCAATGCTCCCTCAGTACAGACACTTCGACAGTGCAGCACTCCCTCAGTACTTACCCTCTGACATTGCAGCACTCACTCAGTACTGCCCCTCTGACAGTGCAGCACTCCCTCAGTACTGACCCTCTGACAGTGCAGCACTCCCTCAGTTCTAACACTCTGACATTGCAGCACTCACTCAGTACTGACCCTGTGACGATGCAGCACTCTCTCAGTACTGACCCTGAGACAGTGCAGCACTGCCTCAGTACTGACCCTCTGACAGTGCAGCACTCCCTCAGTACTGAACCTCTGACAATGCAGCACTCTCACAGTACTGACCCTGAGACAGTGCAGCACTCTCTCAGTACTGACCCTCTGACAGTGCAGCACTCCCTCAGTACAGCCCCTCTGACAGTGCAGTGATCCCTCAGTACAAACCCTTCGACAGTGCAGCACTCCCTCAGTACTGACCATCTGACAGTGCAGCACTCCCTCAGTACTGAACCTCTGACAATGCAGCTCTCCCTCAGTACTGCCCCTCTGACAGTGCAGTTCTCCCTCAGTACAGACCCTTCGACAGTGCAGCACTCCCTCAGTACTTACCCTCTGACAGTGCAGCACTCCCTCAGTAGTGCCCCTCTGACAGTGCAGCACTCCCTCAGTACTGACCCTCTGACAGTGCAGCACTCCCTCAGTACTGACCCTCTGACAGTGCATTGCTCCCTCTGTACTGACCCTCTGACAATGCAGCACTCCCTCAGTACTGCCCCTCTGACAGTGCAATGCTCCCTCAGTACAGACACTTCGACAGTGCAGCACTCCCTCAGTACAGACCCTCTGACAGTGCAGCACTCCATCAGTACTGCCCCTCTGACAGTGCAGTGCACCCTCAGTGCTGACCCTCTGACAGTGCAGCACTCCCTCAGTACTGACCCTGAGACAGTGCAGCACTCTCTCAGTACTGACCCTCTGACAGTGCAGCACTCCCTCAGTACTGCCCTCTGACAGTGCAGTTTTCCCTCAGTACAGACCCTCCGACAGTGCAGCACTCCCTCAGTACTGAGCCGCTGACAGTGCATTGCTCCCTCAGTACTGACCCACTGACAATGCAGCACTCCCTCAGTACTGCCCCTCTGACAGTGCAATGCTCCCTCAGTACAGACACTTCGACAGTGCAGCACTCCCTCAGTACTGCCCCACTGACAGTGCATTACTCCCTCAGTACAGACCCTCTGACAGTGCAGCACTCCATCAGTACTGCCCCTCTGACAGTGCAGTGCACCCTCAGTGCTGACCCTCTGACAGTGCAGCACTCCCTCAGTACTGCCCTCTGACAGTGCAGTGATCCCTCAGTACAGACCCTCCGACAGTGCAGCACTCCCTCAGTACTGACCCTCTGACAGTGCAGCACTCCCTCAGTACTGACCCTCTGACAGTGCAGCACTCCCTCAGTACTGACCCTCTGACAGTGCATTGCTCCCTCAGTACTGACCCTCTGACAATGCAGCACTCCCTCAGTACTGCCACTCTGACAGTGCAATGCTCCCTCAGTACAGACACTTCGACAGTGCAGCACTCCCTCAGTACAGACCCTCTGACAGTGCAGCACACCCTCAGTACTGGCCCTCTGGCAGTGCAGCAATCCCTCAGTACTGACCCTGTGACAATGCAGCACTCTCTCAGTACTGACCATGAGACAGTGCAGCACTCTCTCAGTACTGACCCTCTGACAGTGCAGCACTCCCTCAGTACTGCCCTCTGACAGTGCAGTGATCCCTCAGTACAGACCCTCCGACAGTGCAGCACTCCCTCAGTACTGACCATCTGACAGTGCAGTGATCCCTCAGTACTGACCATCCGACAGTGCAGCACTCCCTCAGTACTGACCCTGAGACAGTGCAGCACTCACTCAGTACTGACCCTGTGACAGTGCAGCACTCCCTCAGTTCTAACACTCTGACATTGCAGCACTCACTCAGTACTGACGCTGTGACAATGCAGCACTCTCTCAGTACTGACCCTGAGACAGTGCAGCACTCCCTCAGTACTGACCCTCTGACAGTGCAGCACTCCCTCAGTACTGAACATCTGACAATGCAGCACTCTCACAGTACAGACCCTGAGACAGTGCAGCAATCTCTCAGTACTGACCCTCTGACAGTGCAGTGATCCCTCAGTACAAACCCTTCGACAGTGCAGCACTCCCTCAGTACTGACCCTCTGACAGGGCAGCACTCCCTCAGTACTGAACCTCTGACAATGCAGCACTCCCTCAGTACTGCCCCTCTGACAGTGCAGTGCTCCCTCAGTACAGACACTTCGACAGTGCAGCACTCCCTCAGTACTTACCCTCTGACAGTGCAGCACTCCCTCAGTAGTGCCCCTCTGACAGTGCAGCACTGCCTCAGTACTGACCCTCTGACAGTGCAGCACTCCCTCAGTACTGACCCTCTGACAGTGCATTGCTCCCTCAGTACTGACCCTCTGGCAATGCAGCACTCCCTCAGTACTGCCCCTCTGACAGTGCAATGCTCCCTCAGTACAGACACTTCGACAGTGCAGCACTCCCTCAGTACAGACACTCTGACAGTGCAGCACGCCATCAGTACTGCCCCTCTGACAGTGCAGTGCACCCTCAGTGCTGACCCTTCGACAGTGCAGCACTCCCTCAGTACTGACCCTCCGACAGTGCAGCACTCCCTCAGTACTGACCCACTGACAGTGCATTGCTCCCTCAGTACAGACACTTCGACAGTGCAGCACTCCCTCAGTACAGACCCTCTGACAGTGCAGCACTACCTCAGTACTGACCCTCTGGCAGTGCAGCAATCCCTCAGTACTGAACCTGTGACAATGCTGCACTCTCTCAGTACTGACCCTTCGACAGTGCAGCACTCCCTCAGTACTGACTCTCTGACAGTGCAGCGCTCCCTCACTCCTGACCATTCGACAGTGCAGCACTCCCTCAGTACTGGCCCTTTGAAAGTTCAGCTCTCCCTCAGTACTGACCCTCTGACAGTGCAGCACTCCCTCAGTACTGACTCTCTGACAGTGGATTGATCCCTCACTACTGACCCTCTGACATTGCAGCACTCCCTCAGTACTGACCCTCTGACAGTGCATTGCTCCCGCAGTACTGACCCTCTGACAATGCAGCACTCCCTCAGTACTGCCCCTCTGACAGTGCAATCCTCCCTCAGTACAGACCCTTCGACAGTGCAGCACTCCCTCAGTACAGACCCTCTGACAGTGCAGCACTCCATCAGTACTGCCCCTCTGACAGTGCAGCACTCCCTCAGTACAGACCCTCTGACAGTGCAGTGCTCCCTCAGTACTGACCCTCTGACAGTGCAGCACTCCCTCAGTACTGACCCTCTGACAGTGCATTGCTCCCTCAATACTGACCCTCTGACAATGCAGCACTCCCTCAGTACTGCCCCTCTGACATGCAGTGCTCCCTCAGTACAGACCCTCTGAAAGTGCAGCACTCCCTCAGTACTGACCCCTCTGACAGTGTCTTACTCCCACAGTACTGACCCACTGACAGTGCAGCACTCCCTCAGTACTGACCCTCTAACAGTGCATTGCTCCCTCAGTACTGAACCTCTGACAAAGCAGCACTCCCTCAGTACTGCCCCTCTGACAGTGCAGTGCTCCCTCAGTACAGACCCTTCGACAGTGCAGCACTCCCTCAGTACTTACCCTCTGATAGTGCAGCACTCCCTCAGTAGTGCCCCTCTGACAGTGCAGCACTCCCTCAGTACGGACCCTCTGACAGTGCAGCACTCACTCAGTACTGACCCTCTGACAAAGCATTGCTCCCTCAGTACTGACTCTCTGACAATGCAGCACTCCCTCAGTACTGCCCCTCTGACAGTGCAAAGCTCCCTCAGTACAGACACTTCGACAGTGCAGCACTCCCTCAGTACTTACCCTCTGACAGTTGCAGCACTCCCTCAGTACTGCCCCTCTGACAGTGCAGTACTCCCTCAGTACTGACCCTCTGACAGTGCAGCACTCCCTCAGTACTGACCCTCTGACAGTGCATTGCTCCCTCCGTACTGACCCTCTGACAATGCAGCACTCCCTCAGTACTGACCCTCTGGCAGTGCAGCAATCCCTCAGTACTGACCCTGTGACAATGCAGCACTCTCTCAGTACTGACCCTGAGACAGTGCAGCACTCTTTCTGTACTGACCCTCTGACAGTGCAGCACTCCCTCAGTACTGCCCTCTGACAGTGCAGTGATCCCTCAGTACAGACCCTCCGACAGTGCAGCACTCCCTCAGTACTGACCATCTGACAGTGCAGTGATCCCTCAGTACTGACCATCCGACAGTGCAGCACTCCCTCAGTACTGACCCTGAGACAGTGCAGCATTCACTCAGTACTGACCCTGTGACAGTGCAGCACTCCCTCAGTTCTAACACTCTGACATTGCAGCACTCACTCAGTACTGACCCTGTGACGATGCAGCACTCTCTCAGTACTGACCCTGAGACAGTGCAGCACTGCCTCAGTACTGACCCTCTGACAGTGCAGCACTCCCTCAGTACTGAACCTCTGACAATGCAGCACTCTCACAGTACTGACCCTGAGACAGTGCAGCACTCTCTCAGTACTGACCCTCTGACAGTGCAGCACTCCCTCAGTACAGCCCCTCTGACAGTGCAGTGATCCCTCAGTACAAACCCTTCGACAGTGCAGCACTCCCTCAGTACTGACCATCTGACAGTGCAGCACTCCCTCAGTACTGAACCTCTGACAATGCAGCACTCCCTCAGTACTGCCCCTCTGACAGTGCAGTGCTCCCTCAGTACAGACCCTTCGACAGTGCAGCACTCCCTCAGTACTTACCCTCTGACAGTGCAGCACTCCCTCAGTAGTGCCCCTCTGACAGTGCAGCACTCCCTCAGTACTGACCCTCTGACAGTGCAGCACTCCCTCAGTACTGACCCTCTGACAGTGCATTGCTCCCTCAGTACTGACCCTCTGACAATGCAGCACTCCCTCAGTACTGCCCCTCTGACAGTGCAATGCTCCCTCAGTACAGACACTTCGACAGTGCAGCACTCCCTCAGTACAGACCCTCTGACAGTGCAGCACTCCATCAGTACTGCCCCTCTGACAGTGCAGTGCACCCTCAGTGCTGACCCTCTGACAGTGCAGCACTCCCTCAGTACTGACCCTGAGACAGTGCAGCACTCTCTCAGTACTGACCCTCTGACAGTGCAGCACTCCCTCAGTACTGCCCTCTGACAGTGCAGTTTTCCCTCAGTACAGACCCTCCGACAGTGCAGCACTCCCTCAGTACTGACCCGCTGACAGTGCATTGCTCCCTCAGTACTGACCCACTGACAATGCAGCACTCCCTCAGTACTGCCCCTCTGACAGTGCAATGCTCCCTCAGTACAGACACTTCGACAGTGCAGCACTCCCTCAGTACAGACCCTCTGACAGTGCAGCACTCCCTCAGTACTGACCCTCTGGCAGTGCAGCAATCCCTCAGTACTGACCCTGTGACAATGCAGCACTCTCTCAGTACTGACCCTGAGACAGTGCAGCACTCTCTCAGTACTGACCCTCTGACAGTGCAGCACTCCCTCAGTACTGCCCTCTGACAGTGCAGTGATCCCTCAGTACAGAGCCTCCGACAGTGCAGCACTCCCTCAGTACTGACCATCTGACAGTGCAGTGATCCCTCAGTACTGACCATCCGACAGTGCAGCACTCCCTCAGTACTGACCCTGAGACAGTGCAGCACTCCCTCAGTACTGACCCTGTGACAGTGCAGCACTCCCTCAGTTCTGACATTCTGACATTGCAGCACTCCCACAGTACTGACCCTGTGCAAATGCATCACTCTCTCAGTACTGACCCTGAGACAGTGCAGCACTCCCTCAGTACTGACCCTCTGACAGTGCAGCACTCCCTCAGTACTGAACCTCTGACAATGCAGCACTCTCACAGTTCTGACCCTGAGACAGTGCAGCACTCTCTCAGTCCTGACCCTCTGACAGTGCAGCACTCACTCAGTACTGCCCCTCTGACAGTGCAGTGATCCCTCAGTACTGACCCTTCGACAGTGCAGCACTCCCTCAGTACTGACCCTCCGACAGTGCAGCACTCCTTCAGTACTGACCTTGAGACAGCGCAGCACTCCCTCAGTACTGAACCTGTGACAGTGCAGCACTCCCTCAGTACTGACCCTGTGACAGTGCAGCACTCCCTCAGTACTGACCGTCTGACAGTGCAGCACTCCCTCAGTACTGACCCTCTGACAGTGCAGCCCTCCCTCTGTACTGATCCTGTGACAGTGCAGCACTCCCTCAGTACTGACCCTCTGACAGTGCAGCATTCCCTCAACACTGACCCTCTGAGTGTGCAACACTACCTCAGTACTGCCCCTTTGAAAGTTCAGCACTCCCTCAGTACTGACCCTCTGACAGTGCAGCACACCCTCAGTACTGACCCTCTGAAAGTGCAGCACTCCCTCAGTACTGACCGTCTGACAGTGTCGCACTCCCTTAGTACTGCCCCTCTGACAGGGCAGCACTCCCTCAGTACTGACCTTCTGACAGTGTCGCACTCCCTCAGTACTGCCCCTCTGACAGTGCAGCACTCCCTCAATACTGACAGTTTGAAAGTTCAGCTCTCCCTCAGTACTGACCCTTCGACAGTGCAGCACTCCCTCAGTACTGACTCTCTGACAGTGCAGCGCTCCCTCACTCCTGATCATTCGACAGTGCAGCACTCCCTCAGTACTGGCCCTTTGAAAGTTCAGCTCTCCCTCAGTACTGACCCTCTGACAGTGCAGCACTCCCTCAGTACAGACTCTCTGACAGTGGATTGATCCCTCACTACTGACCCTCTGACATTGCAGCACTCCCTCAGTACTGACCCTCTGACAGTGCATTGCTCCCTCAGTACTGACCCTCTGACAATGCAGCACTCCCTCAGTACTGCCCCTCTGACAGTGCAATGCTCCCTCAGTACAGACCCTTCGACAGTGCAGCACTCCCTCAGTACAGACCCTCTGACAGTGCAGCACTCCCTCAGTACTGACCCTCTGACAGTGCAGTGCTCCCTCAGTACTGACCCTCTGACAGTGCAGCACTCCCTCAGTACTGACCCTCTGACAGTGCATTGCTCCCTCAGTACTGACCCTCTGACAATGCAGCACTCCCTCAGTACTGCCCCTCTGACATGCAGTGCTCCCTCAGTACAGACCCTCTGAAAGTGCAGCACTCCCTCAGTACTGACCCCTTTGACAGTGTCGTACTCCCACAGTACTGACCCACTGACAGTGCAGCACTCCCTCAGTACTGACCCTCTAACAGTGCATTGCTCCATCAGTACTGAACCTCTGACAACGCAGCACTCCCCCAGTACTGCCCCTCTGACAGTGCAGTGCTCCCTCAGTACAGTCCCTTCGACAGTGCAGCACTCCCTCAGTACTTACCCTCTGATAGTGCAGCAATCCCTCAGTAGTGCCCCTCTGATAGTGCAGCACTCCCTCAGTACTGACCCTCTGACAGTGCAGCACTCACTCAGTACTGACCCTCTGACAGTGCATTGCTCCCTCAGTACTGACCCTCTGACAATTCAGCACTCCCTCAGTACTGCCCCTCTGACAGTGCAATGCTCCCTCAGTACAGACACTTCGACAGTGCAGCACTCCCTCAGTACTTACCCTCTGACATTGCAGCACTCACTCAGTACTGCCCCTCTGACAGTGCAGCACTCCCTCAGTACTGACCCTCTGACAGTGCAGCACTCCCTCAGTTCTAACACTCTGACATTGCAGCACTCACTCAGTACTGACCCTGTGACGATGCAGCACTCTCTCAGTACTGACCCTGAGACAGTGCAGCACTGCCTCAGCACTGACCCTCTGACAGTGCAGCACTCCCTCAGTACTGAACCTCTGACAATGCAGCACTCTCACAGTACTGACCCTGAGACAGTGCAGCACTCTCTCAGTACTGACCCTCTGACAGTGCAGCACTCCCTCAGTACAGCCCCTCTGACAGTGCAGTGATCCCTCAGTACAAACCCTTCGACAGTGCAGCACTCCCTCAGTACTGACCATCTGACAGTGCAGCACTCCCTCAGTACTGAACCTCTGACAATGCAGCTCTCCCTCAGTACTGCCCCTCTGACAGTGCAGTGCTCCCTCAGTACAGACCCTTCGACAGTGCAGCACTCCCTCAGTACTTACCCTCTGACAGTGCAGCACTCCCTCAGTAGTGCCCCTCTGACAGTGCAGCACTCCCTCAGTACTGACCCTCTGACAGTGCAGCACTCCCTCAGTACTGACCCTCTGACAGTGCATTGCTCCCTCTGTACTGACCCTCTGACAATGCAGCACTCCCTCAGTACTGCCCCTCTGACAGTGCAATGCTCCCTCAGTACAGACACTTCGACAGTGCAGCACTCCCTCAGTACAGACCCTCTGACAGTGCAGCACTCCATCAGTACTGCCCCTCTGACAGTGCAGTGCACCCTCAGTGCTGACCCTCTGACAGTGCAGCACTCCCTCAGTACTGACCCTGAGACAGTGCAGCACTCTCTCAGTACTGACCCTCTGACAGTGCAGCACTCCCTCAGTACTGCCCTCTGACAGTGCAGTTTTCCCTCAGTACAGACCCTCCGACAGTGCAGCACTCCCTCAGTACTGACCCGCTGACAGTGCATTGCTCCCTCAGTACTGACCCACTGACAATGCAGCACTCCCTCAGTACTGCCCCTCTGACAGTGCAATGCTCCCTCAGTACAGACACTTCGACAGTGCAGCACTCCCTCAGTACTGCCCCACTGACAGTGCATTACTCCCTCAGTACAGACCCTCTGACAGTGCAGCACTCCATCAGTACTGCCCCTCTGACAGTGCAGTGCACCCTCAGTGCTGACCCTCTGACAGTGCAGCACTCCCTCAGTACTGCCCTCTGACAGTGCAGTGATCCCTCAGTACAGACCCTCCGACAGTGCAGCACTCCCTCAGTACTGACCCTCTGACAGTGCAGCACTCCCTCAGTACTGACCCTCTGACAGTGCAGCACTCCCTCAGTACTGACCCTCTGACAGTGCATTGCTCCCTCAGTACTGACCCTCTGACAATGCAGCACTCCCTCAGTACTGCCACTCTGACAGTGCAATGCTCCCTCAGTACAGACACTTCGACAGTGCAGCACTCCCTCAGTACAGACCCTCTGACAGTGCAGCACTCCCTCAGTACTGACCCTCTGGCAGTGCAGCAATCCCTCAGTACTGACCCTGTGACAATGCAGCACTCTCTCAGTACTGACCATGAGACAGTGCAGCACTCTCTCAGTACTGACCCTCTGACAGTGCAGCACTCCCTCAGTACTGCCCTCTGACAGTGCAGTGATCCCTCAGTACAGACCCTCCGACAGTGCAGCACTCCCTCAGTACTGACCATCTGACAGTGCAGTGATCCCTCAGAACTGACCATCCGACAGTGCAGCACTCCCTCAGTACTGACCCTGAGACAGTGCAGCACTCACTCAGTACTGACCCTGTGACAGTGCAGCACTCCCTCAGTTCTAACACTCTGACATTGCAGCACTCACTCAGTACTGACGCTGTGACAATGCAGCACTCTCTCAGTACTGACCCTGAGACAGTGCAGCACTCCCTCAGTACTGACCCTCTGACAGTGCAGCACTCCCTCAGTACTGAACATCTGACAATGCAGCACTCTCACAGTACAGACCCTGAGACAGTGCAGCACTCTCTCAGTACTGACCCTCTGACAGTGCAGTGATCCCTCAGTACAAACCCTTCGACAGTGCAGCACTCCCTCAGTACTGACCCTCTGACAGGGCAGCACTCCCTCAGTACTGAACCTCTGACAATGCAGCACTCCCTCAGTACTGCCCCTCTGACAGTGCAGTGCTCCCTCAGTACAGACACTTCGACAGTGCAGCACTCCCTCAGTACTTACCCTCTGACAGTGCAGCACTCCCTCAGTAGTGCCCCTCTGACAGTGCAGCACTGCCTCAGTACTGACCCTCTGACAGTGCAGCACTCCCTCAGTACTGACCCTCTGACAGTGCATTGCTCCCTCAGTACTGACCCTCTGGCAATGCAGCACTCCCTCAGTACTGCCCCTCTGACAGTGCAATGCTCCCTCAGTACAGACACTTCGACAGTGCAGCACTCCCTCAGTACAGACACTCTGACAGTGCAGCACGCCATCAGTACTGCCCCTCTGACAGTGCAGTGCACCCTCAGTGCTGACCCTTCGACAGTGCAGCACTCCCTCAGTACTGACCCTCCGACAGTGCAGCACTCCCTCAGTACTGACCCACTGACAGTGCATTGCTCCCTCAGTACAGACACTTCGACAGTGCAGCACTCCCTCAGTACAGACCCTCTGACAGTGCAGCACTACCTCAGTACTGACCCTCTGGCAGTGCAGCAATCCCTCAGTACTGAACCTGTGACAATGCTGCACTCTCTCAGTACTGACCCTTCGACAGTGCAGCACTCCCTCAGTACTGACTCTCTGACAGTGCAGCGCTCCCTCACTCCTGACCATTCGACAGTGCAGCACTCCCTCAGTACTGGCCCTTTGAAAGTTCAGCTCTCCCTCAGTACTGACCCTCTGACAGTGCAGCACTCCCTCAGTACTGACTCTCTGACAGTGGATTGATCCCTCACTACTGACCCTCTGACATTGCAGCACTCCCTCAGTACTGACCCTCTGACAGTGCATTGCTCCCGCAGTACTGACCCTCTGACAATGCAGCACTCCCTCAGTACTGCCCCTCTGACAGTGCAGCACTCCCTCAGTACAGACCCTTCGACAGTGCAGCACTCCCTCAGTACAGACCCTCTGACAGTGCAGCACTCCATCAGTACTGCCCCTCTGACAGTGCAGCACTCCCTCAGTACAGACCCTCTGACAGTGCAGTGCTCCCTCAGTACTGACCCTCTGACAGTGCAGCACTCCCTCAGTACTGACCCTCTGACAGTGCATTGCTCCCTCAATACTGACCCTCTGACAATGCAGCACTCCCTCAGTACTGCCCCTCTGACATGCAGTGCTCCCTCAGTACAGACCCTCTGAAAGTGCAGCACTCCCTCAGTACTGACCCCTCTGACAGTGTCTTACTCCCACAGTACTGACCCACTGACAGTGCAGCACTCCCTCAGTACTGACCCTCTAACAGTGCATTGCTCCCTCAGTACTGAACCTCTGACAAAGCAGCACTCCCTCAGTACTGCCCCTCTGACAGTGCAGTGCTCCCTCAGTACAGACCCTTCGACAGTGCAGCACTCCCTCAGTACTTACCCTCTGATAGTGCAGCACTCCCTCAGTAGTGCCCCTCTGACAGTGCAGCACTCCCTCAGTACGGACCCTCTGACAGTGCAGCACTCACTCAGTACTGACCCTCTGACAATGCATTGCTCCCTCAGTACTGACTCTCTGACAATGCAGCACTCCCTCAGTACTGCCCCTCTGACAGTGCAATGCTCCCTCAGTACAGACACTTCGACAGTGCAGCACTCCCTCAGTACTTACCCTCTGACAGTTGCAGCACTCCCTCAGTACTGCCCCTCTGACAGTGCAGTACTCCCTCAGTACTGACCCTCTGACAGTGCAGCACTCCCTCAGTACTGACCCTCTGACAGTGCATTGCTCCCTCCGTACTGACCCTCTGACAATGCAGCACTCCCTCAGTACTGCCCCTCTGACAGTGCAATGCTCCCTTAGTACAGACACTTCGACAGTGCAGCACTCCCTCAGTACAGACACTCTGACAGTGCAGCACTCCATCAGTACTGCCCCTCTGACAGTGCAGTGCACCCTCAGTGCTGACCCTCTGACAGTGCAGCACTCCCTCAGTACTGCCCTCTGACAGTGCAGTGATCCCTCAGTACAGACCCTCCGACAGTGCAGCACTCCCTCAGTACTGCCACTCTGACAGTGCAATGCTCCCTCAGTACAGACACTTCGACAGTGCAGCACTCCCTCAGTACAGACCCTCTGACAGTGCAGCACTCCCTCAGTACTGACCCTCTGGCAGTGCAGCAATCCCTCAGTACTGACCCTGTGACAATGCAGCACTCTCTCAGTACTGACCCTGAGACAGTGCAGCACTATCTCAGTACTGACCCTCTGACAGTGCAGCACTCCCTCAGTACTGCCCTCTGACAGTGCAGTGATCCCTCAGTACAGACCCTCCGACAGTGCAGCACTCCCTCAGTACTGACCATCTGACAGTGCAGTGATCCCTCAGTACTGACCATCCGACAGTGCAGCACTCCCTCAGTACTGACCCTGAGACAGTGCAGCACTCACTCAGTACTGACCCTGTGACAGTGCAGCACTCCCTCAGTTCTAACACTCTGACATTGCAGCACTCACTCAGTACTGACGCTGTGACAATGCAGCACTCTCTCAGTACTGACCCTGAGACAGTGCAGCACTCCCTCAGTACTGACCCTCTGACAGTGCAGCACTCCCTCAGTACTGAACCTCTGACAATGCAGCACTCTCACAGTACAGACCCTGAGACAGTGCAGCACTCTCTCAGTACTGACCCTCTGACAGTGCAGTGATCCCTCAGTACAAACCCTTCGACAGTGCAGCATTCCCTCAGTACTGACCCTCTGACAGTGCAGCACTCCCTCAGTACTGAACCTCTGACAGTGCAGCACTCCCTCAGTACTGACCCTCTGACAGTGCAGCACTCCCTCAGTAATGACCCTCTGACAGTGCATTGCTCCCTCAGTACTGACCCTCTGGCAATGCAGCACTCCCTCAGTAATGCCCCTCTGACAGTGCAATGCTCCCTCAGTACAGACACTTCGACAGTGCAGCACTCCCTCAGTACAGACACTCTGACAGTGCAGCACGCCATCAGTACTGCCCCTCTGACAGTGCAGTGCACCCTCAGTGCTGACCCTTCGACAGTGCAGCACTCCCTCAGTACTGACCCTGAGACAGTGCAGCACTCTCTCAGTACTGACCCTCCGACAGTGCAGCACTCCCTCAGTACTGAACCACTGACAGTGCATTGCTCCCTCAGTACAGACACTTCGAAAGTGCAGCACTCCCTCAGTACAGACCCTCTGACAGTGCAGCACTCCCTCAGTACTGACCCTCTGGCAGTGCAGCAATCCCTCAGTACTGACCCTCTGACAATGCAGCACTCTCTCAGTACTGACCCTGAGACAGTGCAGCACTCCCTCAGTACTGCCCTCTGACAGTGCAGTGATCCCTCAGTACAGACCCTCCGACAGTGCAGCACTCCCTCAGTACTGACCATCTGACAGTGCAGTGATCCCTCAGTACTGACCATCCGACAGTGCAGCACTCCCTCAGTACTGACCCTGAGACAGTACAGCACACACTCAGTACTGACCCTGTGACAGTGCAGCACTCCCTCAGTTCTAACACTCTGACATTGCAGCACTCACTCAGTACTGACCCTGTGACAATGCAGCACTCTCTCAGTACTGAACCTGAGACAGTGCAGCACTCCCTCAGTACTGACCCTCTGACAATGCAGCACTCTCACAGTACTGACCCTGAGAGTGCAGCACTCTCTCAGTACTGACCCTCTGACAGTGCAGCACTCCCTCAGTACAGCCCCTCTGACAGTGCAGTGATCCCTCAGTACAAACCCTTCGACAGTGCAGCACTCCCTCAGTACTGACCCTCTGACAGTGCAGCACACCCTCAGCACTGAACCTCTGACAATGCAGCACTCCCTCAGTACTGCCCCTCTGACCGTGCAGTGCTCCCTCAGTACAGACCCTTCGACAGTGCAGCACTCCCTGAGTACTTAACCTCTGACAGTGCATCACTCCCTCAGTAGTGCCCCTCTGACAGTGCAGCACTCCCTCAGTACTGACCCTCTGACAGTGCAGCACTCCCTCAGTACTGACCCTCTGACAGTGCATTGCTCCCTCAGTACTGACCCTCTGACAATGCAGCACTCCCTCAGTACTCCCCCTCTGACAGTGCAATGCTCCCTCAGTACAGACACTTCGACAGTGCAGCACTCCCTCAGTACAGACCCTCTGACAGTGCAGCACTCCATCAGTACTGCCCCTCTGACAGTGCAGTGCACCCTCAGTGCTGACCCTCTGACAGTGCAGCACTCCCTCAGTACTGACCCTGAGACAGTGCAGCACTCTCTCAGTACTGACCCTCTGACAGTGCAGCACTCCCTCAGTACTGCCCTCTGACAGTGCTGTGATCCCTCAGTACAGACCCTCCGACATTGCAGCACTCCCTCAGTACTGACCCGCTGACAGTGCATTTCTCCCTCGGTACTGACCATCTGACAGTGCAGCACTCCCTCAGTACTGACCCTCTGACAGTGCAGCACACCCTCAGCACTGAACCTCTGACAATGCAGCACTCCCTCAGTACTGCCCCTCTGACCGTGCAGTGCTCCCTCAGTACAGACCCTTCGACAGTGCAGCACTCCCTGAGTACTTACCCTCTGACAGTGCAGCACTCCCTCAGTAGTGCCCCTCTGACAGTGCAGCACTCCCTCAGTACTGACCCTCTGACAGTGCAGCACTCCCTCAGTACTGACCCTCTGACAGTGCATTGCTCCCTCAGTACTGACCCTCTGACAATGCAGCACTCCCTCAGTACTCCCCCTCTGACAGTGCAATGCTCCCTCAGTACAGACACTTCGACAGTGCAGCACTCCCTCAGTACAGACCCTCTGACAGTGCAGCACTCCATCAGTACTGCCCCTCTGACAGTGCAGTGCACCCTCAGTGCTGACCCTCTGACAGTGCAGCACTCCCTCAGTACTGACCCTGAGACAGTGCAGCACTCTCTCAGTACTGACCCTCTGACAGTGCAGCACTCCCTCAGTACTGCCCTCTGACAGTGCTGTGATCCCTCAGTACAGACCCTCCGACATTGCAGCACTCCCTCAGTACTGACCCGCTGACAGTGCATTTCTCCCTCGGTACTGACCATCTGACAGTGCAGCCCTCCCTCAGTACTGACCCTCTGACAGTGCATTGCTCCCTCAGTACTGACCCTCTGACAATGCAGCACTCCCTCAGTACTGCCCCTCTGACATGCAGTGCTCCCTCAGTACAGACCCTCTGAAAGTGCAGCACTCCCTCAGTACTGACCCCTCTGACAGTGTCGTACTCCCACAGTACTGACCCACTGACAGTGCAGCACTCCCTCTGTACTGACCCTCTAACAGTGCATTGCTCCATCAGTACTGAACCTCTGACAACGCAGCACTCCCTCAGTACTGCCCCTCTAACAGTGCAGTGCTCCCTCAGTACAGACCCTTCGACAGTGCAGCACTCCCTCAGTACTTACCCTCTGATAGTTCAGCACTCCCTCAGTAGTGCCCCTCTGACAGTGCAGCACTCCCTCAGTACTGACCCTCTGACAGTGCAGCACTCACTCAGTACTGACCCTCTGACAGTGCATTGCTCCCTCAGTACTGACCCTCTGACAATGCAGTACTCCCTCAGTACTGCCCCTCTGACAGTGCAATGCTCCCTCAGTACAGACAATTCGACAGTGCAGCACTCCCTCAGTACTTACCCTCTGACAGTTGCAGCACTCCCTCAGTACTGCCCCTCTGACAGTGCAGCACTCCCTCAGTACTGACCCTCTGACAGTGCAGCACTCCCTCAGTACTGACCCTCTGACAGTGCATTGCTCCCTCCGTACTGACCCTCTGACACTGCAGCACTCCCTCAGTACTGCCCCTCTGACAGTGCAATGTTCCCTTAGTGCAGACACTTCGACAGTGCAGAACTCCCTCAGTACAGACCCTCTGACAGTGCAGCATTCCATCAGTACTGCCCCTCTGACAGTGCAGTGCACCCTCAGTGCTGACCCTCTGACAGTGCAGCACTCCCTCAGTACTGCCCTCTGACAGTGCAGTGATCCCTCAGTACAGACCCTCCGACAGTGCAGCACTCCCTCAGTACTGAACCACTGACAGTGCATTGCTCCCTCAGTACTGACCCTTTGACAATGCAGCACTCCCTCAGTACTGCCACTCTGACAGTGCAATGCTCCCTCAGTACAGACACTTCGACAGTGCAGCACTCCCTCAGTACAGACCCTCTGACAGTGCAGAACTCCCTCAGTACTGACCCACTGGCAGTGCAGCAATCCCTCAGTACTGACCCTGTGACAATGCAGCACTCTCTCAATACTGAGCCTGAGACAGTGCAGCACTCTCTCAGTACTGACCCTCTGACAGTGCAGCACTCCCTCAGTACTGCCCTCTGACAGTGCAGTGATCCCTCAGTACAGACCCTCCGACAGTGCAGCACTCCCTCAGTACTGACCATCTGACAGTGCAGTGATTCCTCAGTACTGACCATCCGACAGTGCAGCACTCCCTCAGTACTGACCCTGAGACAGTGCAGCACTCACTCAGTACTGACCCTGTGACAGTGCAGCACTCCCTCAGTTCTAACACTCTGACATTGCAGCACTCACTCAGTACTGACGCTGTGACAATGCAGCACTCTCTCAGTACTGACCCTGAGACAGTGCAGCACTCCCTCAGTACTGACCCTCTGACAGTGCAGCACTCCCTCAGTACTGAACCTCTGACAATGCAGCACTCTCACAGTACAGACCCTGAGACAGTGCAGCACTCTCTCAGTACTGACCCTCTGACAGTGCAGTGATCCCTCAGTACAAACCCTTCGACAGTGCAGCACTCCCTCAGTACTGACCCTCTGACAGTGCAGCACTCCATCAGTACTGAACCTCTGACAATGCAGCACTCCCTCAGTACTGCCCCTCTGACAGTACAGTGCTCCCTCAGAACAGACACTTGGACAGTGCAGCACTCCCTCAGTACTGACCATCTGACAGTGCAGTGATCCCTCAGTACTGACCATCCGACAGTGCAGCACTCCCTCAGTACTGACCCTGAGACAGTGCAGCACTCCCTCAGTACTGACCCTGTGACAGTGCAGCACTCCCTCAGTTCTAACACTCTGACATTGCAGCACTCACTCAGTACTGACGCTGTGACAATGCAGCACTCTCTCAGTACTGACCCTGAGACAGTGCAGCACTCCCTCAGTACTGAACCTCTGACAATGCAGCACTCTCACAGTACAGACCCTGAGACAGTGCAGCACTCTCTCAGTACTGACCCTCTGACAGTGCAGTGATCCCTCAGTACAAACCCTTCGACAGTGCAGCACTCCCTCAGTACTGACCCTCTGACAGTGCAGCACTCCCTCAGTACTGAACCTCTGACAATGCAGCACTCCCTCAGTACTGCCCCTCTGACAGTGCAGTGCTCCCTCAGTACAGACACTTCGACAGTGCAGCACTCCCTCAGTACTTACCCTCTGACAGTGCAGCACTCCCTCAGTAGTGCCCCTCTGACAGTGCAGCACTCCCTCAGTACTGACCCTCTGACAGTGCAGCACTCCCTCAGTAATGACACTCTGACAGTGCATTGCTCCCTCAGTAATGACCCTCTGGCAATGCAGCACTCCCTCAGTACTGCCCCTCTGACAGTGCAATGCTCCCTCAGTACAGACACTTCGACAGTGCAGCACTCCCTCAGTACAGACACTCTGACAGTGCTGCACGCCATCAGTACTGCCCCTCTGGCAGTGCAGTGCACCCTCAGTGCTGACCCTTCGACAGTGCAGCACTCCCTCAGTACTGACCCTGAGACAGTGCAGCACTCTCTCAGTACTGACCCTCCAGCAGTGCAGCACTCCCTCAGTACTGAACCAGTGACATTGCATTGCTCCCTCAGTACAGACACTTCGACAGTGCAGCACTCCCTCAGTACAGACCCTCTGACAGTGCAGCACTCCCTCAGTACTGACCCTCTGGCAGTGCAGCAATCCCTCAGTACTGACCCTGTGACAATGCAGCACTCTCTCAGTACTGACCCTGAGACAATGCAGCACTCTCTCAGTACTGACCCTATGACAGTGCAGCACTCCCTCAGTACTGTCCTCTGACAGTGCAGTGATCCCTCAGTACAGACCCTCCGACAGTGCAGCACTCCCTCAGTGCTGACCATCTGACAGTGCAGTGATCCTCAGTACTGACCATCCGACAGTGCAGCACTCCCTCAGTACTGACCCTGAGACAGTGCAGCACACACTCAGTACTGACCCTGTGACAGTGCAGCACTCCCTCAGTTCTAACACTCTGACATTGCAGCACTCACTCAGTACTGACCCTGTGACAATGCAGCACTCTCTCAGCACTGACCCTGAGACAGTGCAGCACTCCCTCAGTACTGACCCTCTGACAATGCAGCACTCTCACAGTACTGACCCTGAGACAGTGCAGCACTCACTCAGTACTGACCCTCTGACAGTGCAGCACTCCCTCAGTACAGCCCATCTGACAGTGCAGTGATCCCTCAGTACAAACCCTTCGACAGTGCAGCACTCCCTCAGTACTGACCCTCTGACAGTGCAGCACTCCCTCAGTACTGAACCTCTGACAATGCAGCACTCCCTCAGTACTGCCCCTCTGACAGTGCAGTGCTCCCTCAGTACAGACCCTTCGACAGTGCAGCACTCCCTGAGTACTTACCCTCTGACAGTGCAGCACTCCCTCAGTAGTGCCCCTCTGACAGTGCAGCACTCCCTCAGTACTGACCCTCTGACAGTGCAGCACTCCCTCAGTACTGACCCTCTGACAGTGCATTGCTCCCTCAGTACTGACCCTCTGACAATGCAGCACTCCCTCAGTACTGCCCCTCTGACAGTGCAATGCTCCCTCAGTACAGACACTTCGACAGTGCAGCACTCCCTCAGTACAGACCCTCTGACAGTGCAGCACTCCATCAGTACTGCCCCTCTGACAGTGCAGTGCACCCTCAGTGCTGACCCTCTGACAGTGCAGCACTCCCTCAGTACTGACCCTGAGACAGTGCAGCACTCTCTCAGTACTGACCCTCTGACAGTGCAGCACTCCCTCAGTACTGCCCTCTGACAGTGCAGTGATCCCTCAGTACAGACCCTCCGACAGTGCAGCACTCCCTCAGTACTGACCCGCTGACAGTGCATTGCTCCCTCAGTACTGACCCTCTGGCAGTGCAGCAATCCCTCAGTACTGACCCTGTGACAATGCAGCACTCTCTCAGTACTGACCCTGAGAAAGTGCAGCACTCTCTCAGTACTGACCCTATGACAGTGCAGCACTCCCTCAGTACTGCCCTCTGACAGTGCAGTGATCCCTCAGTACAGACCCTCCGACAGTGCAGCACTCCCTCAGTACTGACCATCTGACAGTGCAGTGATCCCTCAGTAATGACCATCCGACAGTGCAGCACTCCCTCAGTACTGACCCTGAGACAGTGCAGCACACACTCAGTACTGACCCTGTGACAGTGCAGCACTCCCTCAGTTCTAACACTCTGACATTGCAGCACTCACTCAGTACTGACCCTGTGACAATGCAGCACTCTCTCAGTACTGACCCTGAGACAGTGCAGCACTCCCTCAGTACTGACCCTCTGACAATGCAGCACTCTCACAGTACTGACCCTGAGACAGTGCAGCACTCACTCAGTACTGACCCTCTGACAGTGCAGCACTCCCTCAGTACAGCCCCTCTGACAGTGCAGTGATCCCTCAGTACAAACCCTTCGACAGTGCAGCACTTCCTCAGTACTGACCCTCTGACAGTGCAGCACTCCCTCAGTACTGAACCTCTGACAATGCAGCACTCCCTCAGTACTGCCCCTCTGACAGTGCATTGCTCCCTCAGTACTGACCCTCTGACAATGCAGCACTCCCTCAGTACTGCCCCTCTGACAGTGCAATGCTCCCTCAGTACAGACAGATCGACAGTGCAGCACTCCCTCAGTACAGACCCTCTGACAGTGCAGCACTCCATCAGTACTGCCCCTCTGACAGTGCAGTGCACCCTCAGTGCTGACCCTCTGACAGTGCAGCACTCCCTCAGTACTGACCCTGAGACAGTGCAGCACTCTCTCAGTACTGACCCTCTGACAGTGCAGCACTCCCTCAGTACTGCCCTCTGACAGTGCAGTGATCCCTCAGTACAGACCCTCCGACCTTGCAGCACACCCTCAGTACTGACCCGCTGACAGTGCATTGCTCCCTCAGTACTGACCCTCTGACAGTGCAGCACTCCCTCAGTACTGACCCTCTGACAGTGCATTGCTCCCTCAGTACTGACCCTCTGACAATGCAGCACTCCCTCAGTACTGCCCCTCTGACATGCAGTGCTCCCTCAGTACAGACCCTCTGAAAGTGCAGCACTCCCTCAGTACTGACCCCTCTGACAGTGTCGTACTCCCACAGTACTGACCCACTGACAGTGCAGCACTCCCTCAGTACTGACCCTCTAACAGTGCATTGCTCCATCAGTACTGAACCTCTGACAACGCAGCACTCCCTCAGTACTGCCCCTCTGACAGTGCAGTGCTCCCTCAGTACAGACCCTTCGACAGTGCAGCACTCCCTCAGTACTTACCCTCTGATAGTGCAGCACTCCCTCAGTAGTGCCCCTCTGACAGTGCAGCACTCCCTCAGAACTGACCCTCTGACAGTGCAGCACTCACTCAGTACTGACCCTCTGACAGTTGCAGCACTCCCTCAGTACTGCCCCTCTGACAGTGCAGCACTCCCTCAGTACTGACCCTCTGACAGTGCAGCACTCCCTCAGTACTGACCCTCTGACAGTGCATTGCTCCCTCCGTACTGACCCTCTGACAATGCAGCACTCCCTCAGTACTGCCCCTCTGACAGTGCAATGCTCCCTTAGTACAGACACTTCGACAGTGCAGCACTCCCTCAGTACTGACCCTCTGGCAGTGCAGCAATCCCTCAGTACTGACCCTGTGACAATGCAGCACTCTCTCAGTACTGACCCTGAGACAGTGCAGCACTCTCTCAGTACTGACCCTCTGACAGTGCAGCACTCCCTCAGTACTGCCCTCTGACAGTGCAGTGATCCCTCAGTACAGACCCTCCGACAGTGCAGCACTCCCTCAGTACTGACCATCTGACAGTGCAGTGATTCCTCAGTACTGACCATCCGACAGTGCAGCACTCCCTCAGTACTGACCCTGAGACAGTGCAGCACTCACTCAGTACTGACCCTGTGACAGTGCAGCACTCCCTCAGTTCTAACACTCTGACATTGCAGCACTCACTCAGTACTGACGCTGTGACAATGCAGCACTCTCTCAGTACTGACCCTGAGACAGTGCAGCACTCCCTCAGTACTGACCCTCTGACAGTGCAGCACTCCCTCAGTACTGAACCTCTGACAATGCAGCACTCTCACAGTACAGACCCTGAGACAGTGCAGCACTCTCTCAGTACTGACCCTCTGACAGTGCAGTGATCCCTCAGTACAAACCCTTCGACAGTGCAGCACTCCCTCAGTACTGACCCTCTGACAGTGCAGCACTCCATCAGTACTGAACCTCTGACAATGCAGCACTTCCTCAGTACTGCCCCTCTGACAGTGCAGTGCTCCCTCAGTACAGACACTTCGACAGTGCAGCACTCCCTCAGTACTTACCCTCTGACAGTGCAGCACTCCCTCAGTAGTGCCCATCTGACAGTGCAGCACTCCCTCAGTACTGACCCTCTGACAGTGCAGCACTCCCTCAGTACTGACCCTCTGACAGTGCATTGCTCCCTCAGTACTGACCCTCTGGCAATGCAGCACTCACTCAGTACTGCCCCTCTGACAGTGCAATGCTCCCTCAGTACAGACACTTCGACAGTGCAGCACTCCCTCAGTACAGACACGCTGACAGTGCAGCACGCCATCAGTACTGCCCCTCTGACAGTGCAGTGCACCCTCAGTGCTGAGCCTTCGACAGTGCAGCACTCCCTCAGTACTGACCCTGAGACAGTGCAGCACTCTCTCAGTACTGACCCTCCGAAAGTGCAGCACTCCCTCAGTACTGACCCACTGACAGTGCATTGCTCCCTCAGTACAGACACTTCGACAGTGCAGCACTCCCTCAGTACAGACCCTCTGACAGTGCAGCACTCCCTCAGTACTGACCCTCTGGCAGTGCAGCAATCCCTCAGTACTGAACCTGTGACAATGCAGCACTCTCTCAGTACTGACCCTTCGACAGTGCAGCACTCCCTCAGTACTGACTCTCTGACAGTGCAGCGCTCCCTCACTCCTGACCATTCGACAGTGCAGCACTCCCTCAGTACTGGCCCTTTGAAAGTTCAGCTCTCCCTCAGTACTGACCCTCTGACAGTGCAGCACTCCCTCAGTACTGACTCTCTGACAGTGGATTGATCCCTCACTACTGACCCTCTGACATTGCAGCACTCCCTCAGTACTGACCATATGACAGTGCATTGCTCCCACAGTACTGACCCTCTGACAATGCAGCACTCCCTCAGTACTGCCCCTCTGACAGTGCAATGCTCCCTCAGTACAGACCCTTCGACAGTGCAGCACTCCCTCAGTAAAGACCCTCTGACAGTGCAGCACTCCATCAGTACTGCCCCTCTGACAGTGCAGCACTCCCTCAGTACTGACCCTCTGACAGTGCAGTGCTCCCTCAGTACTGACCCACTGACAGTGCAGCACTCCCTCAGTACTGACCCTCTGACAGTGCATTGCTCCCTCAGTACTGACCCTCTGACAATGCAGCACTCCCTCAGTACTGCCCCTCTGACATGCAGTGCTCCCTCAGTACAGACACTCTGAAAGTGCAGCACTCCCTCAGTACTGACCCCTCTGACAGTGTCGTACTCCCTCAGTACTGACCCACTGACAGTGCAGCACTCCCTCAGTACTGACCCTCTGACAGTGCATTGCTCCCTCAGTACTGAACCTCTGACAACGCAGCACTCCCTCAGTACTGCCCCTCTGACAGTGCAGTGCTCCCTCAGTGCAGACCCTTCGACAGTGCAGCACTCCCTCAGTACTTACCCTCTGATAGTGCAGCACTCCCTCAGTAGTGCCCCTCTGACAGTGCAGCACTCCCTCAGTACTGACCCTCTGACAGTGCAGCACTCACTCAGTACTGACCCTCTGACAGTGCATTGCTCCCTCAGTACTGACCCTCTGACAATGCAGCACTCCCTCAGTACTGCCCCTCTGACAGTGCAATGCTCCCTCAGTACAGACACTTCGACAGTGCAGCACTCCCTCTGTACTTACCCTCTGACAGTTGCAGCACTCCCTCAGTACTGCCCCTCTGACAGAGCAGCACTCCCTCAGTACTGACCCTCTGACAGTGCAGCACTCCCTCAGTACTGACCCTCTGACAGTGCATTGCTCCCTCCGTACTGACCCTCTGACAATGCAGCACTCCCTCAGTACTGCCCCTCTGACAGTGCAATGCTCCCTTAGTACAGACACTTCGACAGTGCAGCACTCCCTCAGTACAGACACTCTGACAGTGCAGCACTCCATCAGTACTGCCCCTCTGACAGTGCAGTGCACCCTCAGTGCTGACCCTCTGACAGTGCAGCACTCCCTCAGTACTGCCCTCTGACAGTGCAGTGATCCCTCAGTACAGAACCTCCGACAGTGCAGCACTCCCTCAGTACTGAACCACTGACAGTGCATTGCTCCCTCAGTACTGACCCTCTGACAATGCAGCACTCCCTCAGTACTGCCACTCTGACAGTGCAATGCTCCCTCAGTACAGACACTTCGACAGTGCAGCACTCCCTCAGTACTGACCCTCTGGCAGTGCAGCACTCCCTCAGTACTGACCCTGTGACAATGCAGCACTCTCTCAGTACTGACCCTGAGACAGTGCAGCACTCTCTCACTACTGACCCTCTGACAGTGCAGCACTCCCTCAGTACTGCCCTCTGACAGTGCAGTGATCCCTCAGTACAGACCCTCCGACAGTGCAGCACTCCCTCAGTACTGACCATCTGACAGTGCAGTCATCCCTCAGTACTGACCATCCGACAGTGCAGCACTCCCTCAGTACTGACCCTGAGACAGTGCAGCACTCACTCAGTACTGACCCTGTGACAGTGCAGCACTCCCTCAGTTCTAACACTCTGACATTGCAGCACTCACTCAGTACTGACGCTGTGACAATGCAGCACTCTCTCAGTACTGACCCTGAGACAGTGCAGCACTCCCTCAGTACTGACCCTCTGACAGTGCAGCACTCCCTCAGTACTGAACCTCTGACAATGCAGCACTCTCACAGTACAGACCCTGAGACAGTGCAGCACTCTCTCAGTACTGACCCTCTGACAGTGCAGCACTCCCTCAGTACTGCCCCTCTGACAGTGCAGTGATCCCTCAGTACAAACCCTTCGACAGTGCAGCACTCCCTCAGTACTGACCCTCTGACAGTGCAGCACTCCCTCAGTACTGAACCTCTGACAATGCAGCACTCCCTCAGTACTGCCCCTCTGACAGTGCAGTGCTCCCTCAGTACAGACACTTCGACAGTGCAGCACTCCCTCAGTACTTACCCTCTGACAGTGCAGCACTCCCTCAGTAGTGCCCCTCTGACAGTGCAGCACTCCCTCAGTACTGACCCTCTGACAGTGCAGCACTCCCTCAGTACTGACCCTCTGACAGTGCATTGCTCCCTCAGTACTGACCCTCTGGCAATGCAGCACTCCCTCAGTACTGCCGCTCTGACAGTGCAATGCTCCCTCAGTACAGACACTTCGACAGTGCAGCACTCCCTCAGTACAGACCCTCTGACAGTGCAGCACTCCATCAGTACTGCCCCTCTGACAGTGCAGTGCACCCTCAGTGCTGACCCTTCGACAGTGCAGCACTCCCTCAGTACTGACCCTGAGACAGTGCAGCACTCTCTCAGTACTGACTCTCTGACAGTGCAGCACTCCCTCAGTACTGCCCTCTGACAGTGCAGTGATCCCTCAGTACAGATCCTCCGACAGTGCAGCACTCCCTCAGTACTGACCCGCTGACAGTGCATTGCTCCCTCAGTACTGACCCTCTGACAATGCAGCACTCCCTCAGTACTGCCCCTCTGACGGTGCAATGCTCCCTCAGTACAGACACTTCGACAGTGCAGCACTCCCTCAGTACAGACCCTCTGACAGTGCAGCACTCCCTCAGTACTGACCCTCTGGCAGTGCAGCAATCCCTCAGTACTGACCCTGTGACAATGCAGCACTCTCTCAGTACTGACCCTGAGACAGTGCAGCACTCTCTCAGTACTGACCCTCAGACAGTGCAGCACTCCCTCAGTACTGCCCTCTGACAGTGCAGTGATCCCTCAGTACAGAGCCTCCGACAGTGCAGCACTCCCTCGGTACTGACCATCTGACAGTGCAGTGATCCCTCAGTACTGACCATCCGACAGTGCAGCACTCCCTCAGTACTGACCCTGAGACAGTGCAGCACTCCCTCAGTACTGACCATGTGACAGTGCAGCACTCCCTCAGTTCTGACATTCTGACATTGCAGCACTCCCTCAGTACTGACCCTGTGACAATGCAGCACTCTCTCAGTACTGATCCTCTGACAGTGCAGCACTCCCTCAGTACTGCACCTCTGACAGTGCAGTTATCCCTCAGTACTGTCCCTTCGACAGTGCAGCACTCCCTCAGTAATGACCCTGAGACAGTGCAGTGATCCCTCAGTACAGTAACTCCGACAGTGCAGCACTCCTTCAGTAGTGACCTTGAGACAGCGCAGCACTCCCTCAGTACTGACCCTGTGACAGTGCAGCACTCCCTCAGTACTGACCCTGTGACAGTGCAGCACTCCCTCAGTACTGACCGTCTGACAGTGCAGCACTCCCTCAGTACTGACCCTCTGACAGTGCAGCACTCCCTCTGTACTGATCCTGACATTGCAGCACTCCCTCAGTACTGACCCTCTGACAGTGCAGCAATCCCTCAACACTGACCCTCTGAGTGTGCAACACTACCTCAGTACTGCCCCTTTGAAAGTTCAGCACTCCCTCGGTACTGACCCTCTGACAGTGCAGCACACCCTCAGTACTGACCCTCTGAAAGTGCAGCACTCCCTCAGTACTGACCGTCTGACAGTGTCGCACTCCCTCAGTACTGCCCCTGTGACGGTGCAGCACTCCCTCAGTACTGACCGTTTGAAAGTTCAGCTCTCCCTCAGTCCTGACCCTTCGACAGTGCAGCACTCCCTCAGTACTGACTCTCTGACAGTGCAGCGCTCCCTCACTCCTGACCATTCGACAGTGCAGCACTCCCTCAGTACTGGCCCTTTGAAAGTTCAGCTCTCCCTCAGTACTGACCCTCTGACAGTGCAGCACTCCCTCAGTACTGACTCTCTGACAGTGGATTGATCCCTCACTACTGACCCTCTGACATTGCAGCACTCCCTCAGTACTGACCCTCTGACAGTGCATTGCTCCCTCAGTACTGACCCTCTGACAATGCAGCACTCCCTCAGTACTGCCCCTCTGACAGTGCAATGCTCCCTCAGTACAGACCATTCGACATTGCAGCACTCCCTCAGTACAGACCCTCTGACAGTGCAGCACTCCATCAGTACTGCCCCTCTGACAGTGCAGCACTTCCTCAGTACTGACCCTCTGACAGTGCAGTGCTCCCTCAGTTCTGACCCTCTGACAGTGCAGCACTCCCTCAGTACTGACCCTCTGACAGTGCAGCACTCCCTCAGTACTGACCCTCTGACAATGCAGCACTCCCTCAGTACTGCCCCTCTGACAGTGCAGTGCTCCCTCAGTACAGACCCTCTGACAGTGCAGCACTCCCTCAGTACTGACCCTCTGACATTGTAGTGATCCCTCAGTACAGACCCTCTGACAGTGCAGCACTCCCTCAGTACTGACCATCTGACAGTGCAGTGATCCCTCAGTACTGACCATCCGACAGTGCAGCACTCCCTCAGTACTGACCCTGTGACAGTGCAGCACTCCCTCAGTTCTAACACTCTGACATTGCAGCACTCACTCAGTACTGACGCTGTGACAATGCAGCACTCTCTCAGTACTGACCCTGAGACAGTGCAGCACTCCCTCAGTACTGACCCTCTGACAGTGCAGCACTCCCTCAGTACTGAACCTCTGACAATGCAGCACTCTCACAGTACTGACCCTGAGACAGTGCAGCACTCTCTCAGTACTGACCCTCTGACAGTGCAGCACTCCGTCAGTACTGCCCCTCTGACAGTGCAGTGATCCCTCAGTACAAACCCTTCGACAGTGCAGCACTCCCTCAGTACTGACCCTCTGACAGTGCAGCACTCCCTCAGTACTGAACCTCTGACAATTCAGCACTCCCTCAGTACTGCCCCTCTGACAGTGCAGTGCTCCCTCAGTACAGACACTTCGACAGTGCAGCACTCCCTCAGTACTTACCCTCTGACAGTGCAGCACTCCCTCAGTAAAGCCAGTCTGACAGTGCAGCACTCCCTCAGTACTGACCCTCTGACAGTGCAGCACTCCCTCAGTACTGACCCTCTGACAGTGCATTGCTCCCTCAGTACTGATCCTCTGGCAATGCAGCACTCCCTCAGTACTGCCCCTCTGACAGTGCAATGCTCCCTCAGTACAGACACTTCGACAGTGCAGCACTCCCTCAGTACAGACCGTCTGACAGTGCAGCACTCCATCAGTACTGCCCCTCTGACAGTGCAGTGCACCCTCAGTGCTGACCCTTCGACAGTGCAGCACTCCCTCAGTACTGACCCTGAGACAGTGCAGCACTCTCTCAGTACTGACCCTCTGACAGTGCAGCACTCCCTCAGTACTGCCCTCTGACAGTGCAGTGATCCCTCAGTACAGACCCTCCGACAGTGCAGCACTCCCTCAGTACTGACCCGCTGACAGTGCATTGCTCCCTCAGTACTGACCCTCTGACAATGCAGCACTCCCTCAGTACTGCCCCTCTGACAGTGCAATGCTCCCTCAGTACAGACACTTCGACAGTGCAGCACTCCCTCAGTACAGACCCTCTGACAGTGCAGCACTCCTTCAGTACTGACACTCTGGCAGTGCAGCAATCCCTCAGTACTGACCCTGTGACAATGCAGCACTCTCTCAGTACTGACCCTGAGACAGTGCAGCACTCTCTCAGTACTGACCCTCAGACAGTGCAGCACTCCCTCAGTACTGCCCTCTGACAGTGCAGTGATCCCTCAGTACAGAGCCTCCGACAGTGCAGCACTCCCTCAGTACTGACCATCTGACAGTGCAGTGATCCCTCAGTACTGACCATCCGACAGTGCAGCACTCCCTCAGTACTGACCCTGAGACAGTGCAGCACTCCCTCAGTACTGACCCTGTGACAGTGCAGCACTCCCTCAGTTCTGACATTCTGACATTGCAGCACTCCCTCAGTACTGACCCTGTGACAATGCAGCACTCTCTCAGTACTGACCCTGAGACAGTGAGGCACTCCCTCAGTACTGACCCTCTGACAGTGCAGCACTCCCTCAGTACTGACCCTCTGACAGTGCAGTGATCCCTCAGTACTGACCCTTCGACAGTGCAGCACTCCCTCAGTAATGACCCTGAGACAGTGCAGTGATCCCTCAGTACTGTAACTCCGACAGTGCAGCACTCCCTCAGTACTGACCTTGAGACAGCGCAGCACTCCCTCAGTACTGATCCTGTGACAGTGCAGCACTCCCTCAGTACTGACCCTCTGACAGTGCAGCAATCCCTCAACACTGACCCTCTGAGTGTGCAACACTACCTCAGTACTGCCGCTTTGAAAGTTCAGCACTCCCTCGGTACTGACCCTCTGACAGTGCAGCACACACTCAGTACTGACCCTCTGAAAGTGCAGCACTCCCTTCGTTCTGCCCCTCTGACAGGGCAGCACTCCCTCAGTACTGACCGTCTGACAGTATCGCACTCCCTCAGTACTGCCCCTGTGACGGTGCAGCACTCCCTCAGTACTGACCGTTTGAAAGTTCAGCTCTCCCTCAGTCCTGACCCTTCGACAGTGCAGCACTCCCTCAGTACTGACTCTCTGACAGTGCAGCGCTCCCTCACTCCTGACCATTCGACAGTGCAGCACTCCCTCAGTACTGGCCCTTTGAAAGTTCAGCTCTCCCTCAGTACTGACCCTCTGACAGTGCAGCACTCCCTCAGTACTGACTCTCTGACAGTGGATTGATCCCTCACTACTGACCCTCTGACATTGCAGCACTCCCTCAGTACTGACCCTCTGACAGTGCATTGCTCCCTCAGTACTGACCCTCTGACAATGCAGCACTCCCTCAGTACTGCCCCTCTGACAGTGCAATGCTCCCTCAGTACAGACCATTCGACAGTGCAGCACTCCCTCAGTACAGACCCTCTGACAGTGCAGCACTCCATCAGTACTGCCCCTCTGACAGTGCAGCACTTCCTCAGTACTGACCCTCTGACAGTGCAGTGCTCCCTCAGTTCTGACCCTCTGACAGTGCAGCACTCCCTCAGTACTGACCCTCTGACAGTGCAGCACTCCCTCAGTACTGACCCTCTGACAATGCAGCACTCCCTCAGTACTGCCCCTCTGACAGTGCAGTGCTCCCTCAGTACAGACCCTCTGACAGTGCAGCACTCCCTCAGTACTGACCCTCTGACAGTGTAGTGATCCCTCAGTACAGACCCTCTGACAGTGCAGCACTCCCTCAGTACTGACCATCTGACAGTGCAGTGATCCCTCAGTACTGACCATCCGACAGTGCAGCACTCCCTCAGTACTGACCCTGAGACACTGCAGCACTCACTCAGTACTGACCCTGTGACAGTGCAGCACTCCCTCAGTTCTAACACTCTGACATTGCAGCACTCACTCAGTACTGACGCTGTGACAATGCAGCACTCTCTCAGTACTGACCCTGAGACAGTGCAGCACTCCCTCAGTACTGACCCTCTGACAGTGCAGCACTCCCTCAGTACTGAACCTCTGACAATGCAGCACTCTCACAGTACTGACCCTGAGACAGTGCAGCACTCTCTCAGTACTGACCCTCTGACAGTGCAGCACTCCCTCAGTACTGCCCCTCTGACAGTGCAGTGATCCCTCAGTACAAACCCTTCGACAGTGCAGCACTCCCTCAGTACTGACCCTCTGACAGTGCAGCACTCCCTCAGTACTGAACCTCTGACAATGCAGCACTCCCTCAGTACTGCCCCTCTGACAGTGCAGTGCTCCCTCAGTACAGACACTTCGAGAGTGCAGCACTCCCTCAGTACTTACCCTCTGACAGTGCAGCACTCCCTCAGTAGTGCCCCTCTGACAGTGCAGCACTCCCTCAGTACTGACCCTCTGACAGTGCAGCACTCCCTCAGTACTGACACTCTGACAGTGCATTGCTCCCTCAGTACTGATCCTCTGGCAATGCAGCACTCCCTCAGTACTGCCCCTCTGACAGTGCAATGCTCCCTCAGTACAGACACTTCGACAGTGCAGCACTCCCTCAGTACAGACCCTCTGACAGTGCAGCACTCCATCAGTACTGCCCCTCTGACAGTGCAGTGCACCCTCAGTGCTGACCCTTCGACAGTGCAGCACTCCCTCAGTACTGACCCTGAGACAGTGCAGCACTCTCTCAGTACTGACCCTCTGACAGTGCAGCACTCCCTCAGTACTGCCCTCTGACAGTGCAGTGATCCCTCAGTACAGACCCTCCGACAGTGCAGCACTCCCTCAGTACTGACCCGCTGACAGTGCATTGCTCCCTCAGTACTGACCCTCTGACAATGCAGCACTCCCTCAGTACTGCCCCTCTGACAGTGCAATGCTCCCTCAGTACAGACACTTCGACAGTGCAGCACTCCCACAGTACAGACCCTCTGACAGTGCAGCACTCCCTCAGTACTGACCCTCTGGCAGTGCAGCAATCCCTCAGTACTGACCCTGTGACAATGCAGCACTCTCTCAGTACTGACCCTGAGACAGTGCAGCACTCTCTCAGTACTGACCCTCAGACAGTGCAGCACTCCCTCAGTACTGCCCTCTGACAGTGCAGTGATCCCTCAGTACAGAGACTCCGACAGTGCCGCACTCCCTCAGTACTGACCATCTGACAGTGCAGTGATCCCTCAGTACTGACCATCCGACAGTGCAGCACTCCCTCAGTACTGACCCTGAGACAGTGCAGCACTCCCTCAGTACTGACCCTGTGACAGTGCAGCTCTCCCTCAGTTCTGACATTCTGACATTGCAGCACTCCCTCAGTTCTGACCCTGTGACAATGCAGCACTCTCTCAGTACTGACCCTGAGACAGTGAGGCACTCCCTCAGTACTGACCCTGAGACAGTGAGGCACTCCCTCAGTACTGACCCTCTGACAGTGCAGCACTCCCTCAGTACTGACCCTCTGACAGTGCAGTGATCCCTCAGTACTGACCCTTCGACAGTGCAGCACTCCCTCAGTAATGACCCTGAGACAGTGCAGTGATCCCTCAGTACTGTAACTCCGACAGTGCAACGCTACCTCAGTACTGCCCTTTGAAAGTTCAGCACTCCCTCGGTACTGACCTTCTGACAGTGCAGCACACCCTCAGTACTGACGCTCTGAAAGTGCAGCACTCCCTTCGTACTGCCCCTCTGACAGGGCAGCACTCCCTCAGTACTGACCGTCTGACAGTGCAGCACTCCCTCAGTACTGACCTTGAGACAGCGCAGCACTCCCTCAGTACTGTCCCTGTGACAATGCAGCACTCTCTCAGTACTGACCCTGAGACAGTGAGGCACTCCCTCAGTACTGACCCTCTGACAGTGCAGCACTCCCTCAGTACTGACCCTCTGACAGTGCAGTGATCCCTCAGTACTGACCCTTCGACAGTGCAGCACTCCCTCAGTAATGACCCTGAGACAGTGCAGTGATCCCTCAGTACTGTAACTCCGACAGTGCAGCACTCCCTCAGTACTGACCTTGAGACAGCGCAGCACTCCCTCAGTACTGACCCTGTGACAGTGCAGCACTCCCTCAGTACTGACCCTGTGACAGTGCAGCACTCCCTCAGTACTGACCCTCTGACAGTGCAGCACTCCCTCAGTACTGACCCTCTGACAGTGCAGCACTCCCTCTGTACTGATCCTGACATTGCAGCACTCCCTCAACACTGACCCTCTGAGTGTGCAACGCTACCTCAGTACTGCCCCTTTGATAGTTCAGCACTCCCTCGGTACTGACCCTCTGACAGTGCAGCACACCCTCAGTACTGACGCTCTGAAAGTGCAGCACTCCCTTCGTACTGCCCCTCTGACAGGGCAGCACTCCCTCAGTACTGACCGTCTGACAGTGTCGCACTCCCTCAGTACTGCCCCTGTGACGGTGCAGCACTCCCCCAGTACTGACCGTTTGAAAGTTCAGCTCTCCCTCAGTACTGACCCTTCGACAGTGCAGCACTCCCTCAGTACTGACTCTCTGACAGTGCAGCGCTCCCTCACTCCTGACCATTCGACAGTGCAGCACTCCCTCAGTACTGGCCCTTTGAAAGTTCAGTTCTCCCTCAGTACTGACCCTCTGACAGTGCAGCACTCCCTCAGTACTGACTCTCTGACTTTGGATTGATCCCTCACTACTGACCCTCTGACATTGCAGCACTCCCTCAGTACTGACCCTCTGACAGTGCATTGCTCCCTCAGTACAGACCCTTCGACAGTGCAGCACTCCCTCAGTACAGACCCTCTGACAGTGCAGCACTCCATCAGTACTGCCCCTCTGACAGTGCAGCACTTCCTCAGTACCGACCCTCTGACAGTGCATTGCTCCCTCAGTACTGACCCTCTGACAATGCAGCACTCCCTCAGTACTGCCCCTCTGACAGTGCAGTGCTCCCTCAGTTCTGACCCTCTGACAGTGCAGCACTCCCTCAGTACTGACCCTCTGACAGTGCATTGCTCCCTCAGTACTGACCCTCTGACAATGCAGCACTCCCTCAGTACTGCCCCTCTGACAGTGCAGTTCTCCCTCAGTACAGACCCTCTGACAGTGCAGCACTCCCTCAGTACTGACCCTCTGACAGTGTAGTGCTCCCTCAGTTCTGACCCCTCAGACAGTGTCGCACTCCCACAGTACTGACCCACTGACAGTGCAGCACTCCCTCACTACTGACCCTCTAACAGTGCATTGCTCCGTCAGTACTGAACCTCTGACAATGCAGCACTCCCTCAGTACTGCCCCTCTGACAGTGCAGTGCTCCCTCAGTACAGACTCTTCGACTGTGCAGCACTCCCTCAGTAGTGCCCCTCTGACAGTGCAGCACTCCTTCAGTACAGACCCTCTGACAGAGCAGCACTCCCTCAGTACTGACCCTCTGACAGTGCATTGCTCCCTCAGTACTGACCCTCTGACAATGCAGCACTCCCTCAGTACTGCCCCTCTGACAGTGCAATGCTCCCTCAGTACAGACACTTCGACAGTGCAGCACACCCTCAGTACTTACCCTCTGACAATGCAGCACTCCCTCAGTACTGACCCTCTGACAGTGCAGCACTCCCTCAGTACTGACCCTCTGACAATGCAGCACTCCCTCAGTACTGCACCTCTGACAGTGCAGCACTCCCTCAGTACTGACCCTCTGACAGTGCATTGCTCCCTCAGTACCGACCCTCTGACAATGCTGCACTCCCTCGGTACTGCACCTCTGACAGTGCAATGCTCCCTCAGTACAGGCACTTCGACAGTGCAGCACTCCCTCAGTACAGACCCTCTGACAGTGCAGCACTCCATTAGTACTGCCCCTCTGACAGTGCAGTGCTCCCTCAGTGCTGACCCTCTGACAGTGCAGCACTCCCTCAGTACTGACCCTCTGACAGTGCATTGCTCCCTCAATACTGACCCTCTGACAATGCAGCACTCCCTCAGTACTGCCCCTCTGACTCTGCAGTGCTCCCTCAGTACTGACCCTCTGACAGTGCAGCACTCCCTCAGTACTGACCCTCTGAGTGCACAGCTCCCTCGGTACTGACCCCTCTGACAGTGTTGCACTCCAACAGTACTGACCATCTGACAGTGCAGCACTCCCTCGGTACTGACCCTCTGACAGTGCATTGCTCCCTCAGTAGTGACCCTCTGACAATGCAGCACTTCCTCAGTACTGCCCCTCTGACAGTGCAGTGCTCCCTCAGTACAGACCCTTCGACAGTGCAGCACTCCCTCAGTACTTACCTTCTGACAGTGCAGCACTCCCTCAGTACTGCCCCTCTGACAGTGCAGCACTCCCTCAGTACTGACCCTCTGACAGTGCAGTGCTCCCTCAGTACTGACCCTCTGACAGTGCAGCACTCCCTCAGTATAGGCCCTTTGAAAGTTCAGCTCTCCCTCAGTACTGACCCTCCAAAAGTGTAGCACTCCCTCAGTACTGACCCTCTGACAGTGCAGCACTCCCTCAGTACTGCCCCTCTGACAGTGCAGCACTCCCTCAGTACTGACCCTCTGACAGTGCAGTGCTTCCTCTGTACTGACCCTCTGACAGTGCAGCACTCCCTCAGTACTGCCCGTCTGACAGTGCAGCACTCCCGCAGTACTGACCCTCTGACAGTGCAGCACTCCCTCAGTTCTGACCCATCGACAGTGCAGCGCTCCCTCAGTACTGACCCTTCGACAGTGCAGCACTCCCTCAGTACTGACCCTCTGACAGTGCAGCACTCCCTCAGTACTGACTCTCTGACAGTGCAGCGCTCCCTCAGTACTGATCCCTCTGACAGTGTCGCACTCCCTCAGTACTGGCCCTTTGAAAGTTCAGCTCTCCCTCAGTACTGGCCCTGAGACAGTGCAGCACTCCCTCAGTACTGACCCTCTGACAGTGCAGCACTCCCTCAGAACTGACCCTCTGACAAGGCAGCGTTCCCTCAGTACTGCCCCTCTGAGAGTGCAATGCTCCCTCAGTCCAGACCCTTCGACAGTGCAGCACTCCCTCAGTACTGACCATCTGACAGTGTCGCACTCCCTCAGTACTAACCCTCTGACAGTGTAGCACTCCCTCAGTATTGACCCTCCGACAGTGCAGTGCTCCCTTAGTACTGACCCGCTGACAGTGTCGCACTCCCTCAGTACTGACCCTCTGACAGTGCAGCACTCCCTCAATACTGCCCCTCTGACAGCGCAATGCTCCCTCAGTACAGACCCTTCGACAGTGCAGCACTCCCTCAGTACTGACTCTCTGACAGTGTAGCACTCCCTCAGTATTGACCCTCCGACAGTGCAGTGCTCCCTTAGTACTGACCCGCTGACAGTGCAGCACTCCCTCAGTACTGCCCCATCGACAGTGCAGCGCTCCCTCAGTGCAGACCCTTCGACAGTGCAGCACTCCCTCAGTACTGCCCCTCTGACAGTGCAGTGCTCCCTTAGTACTGGCCCTTCGACAGTGCAACGCTCCCTCAGTACTGCCCCTCTGTAAGAGCAGTGCTCTCTCAGTGCTGACCCTTCGACGGTGCAGCACTCCCTCAGTAATGACTCTCTGACAGTGCAGCACTCCCTCAGTACTGACCCCTCTGACAGTGTCGCAATCCCTCAGTACTGGCCCTTTGAAAGTTCAGCTCTCCCTCAGTACTGACCCTCTGACAATGCAGCACTCCCTCAGTACTGCCCCTCTGACAGTGCAATGCTCCCTCAGTACAGACACTTCGACAGTGCAGCACACCCTCAGTACTTACCCTCTGACAGTGCAGCACTCCCTCAGTACTGCCCCTCTGACAGTGCAGCGCTCCCTCTGTACTGACCCTCTGACAGTGCAGCACTCCCTCAGTACTGACCCTCTGACAGTGCAATGCTCCCTCAGTACAGACACTTCGACAGTGCAGCACTCCCTCAGTACAGACCCTCTGACAGTGCAGCACTCCATTAGTACTGCCCCTCTGACAGTGCAGTGCTCCCTCAGTGCTGACCGTCTGACAGTGCAGCACTCCCTCAGTACTGACCCTCTGACAGTGCATTGCTACCTCAGTACTGACCCTCTGACAATGCAGCACTCCCTCAGTACTGCCCCTCTGACTCTGCAGTGCTCCCTCAGTACTGACCCTCTGACAGTGCAGCACTCCCTCAGTACTGACCCTCTGACAGTGCACTGCTCCCTCGGTACTGACCCCTCTGACAGTGTTGCACTCCAACAGTACTGACCATCTGACAGTGCAGCACTCCCTCGGTACTGCCCCTCTGACAGTGCATTGCTCCCTCAGTAGTGACCCTCTGACAATGCAGCACTTCCTCAGTACTGCCCCTCTGACAGTGCAGTGCTCCCTCAGTGCAGACCCTTCGACAGTGCAGCATTCCCTCAGTACTTACGCTCTGACAGTGCAGAACTCCCTCAGTACTGCCCCTCTGACAGTGCAGCACTCCCTCAGTACTGACCCTTTGACAGTGCAGTGCTCCCTCAGTACTGACCCTCTGACAGTGCAGCACTCCCTCAGTATAGGCCCTTTGAAAGTGCAGCTCTCCCTCAGTACTGACCCTCCGAAAGTGTAGCACTCCCTCAGTACTGACCCTCTAACAGTGCAGCACTCCCTCAGTACTGCCCCTCTGACAGTGCAGCACTCCCTCAGTACTGACCCTCTGACAGTGCAGTGCTTCCTCTGTACTGACCCTCTGACAGTGCAGCACTCCCTCAGTACTGCCCGTCTGACAGTGCAGCACTCCCGCAGTACTGACCCTCTCACAGTGCAGCACTCCCTCAGTACTGACCCATCGACAGTGCAGCGCTCCCTCAGTACTGACCCTTCGACAGTGCAGCACTCCCTCAGTACTGACCCTCTGACAGTGCAGCACTCCCTCAGTACTGACTCTCTGACAGTGCAGCGCTCCCTCAGTACTGATCCCTCTGACAGTGTCGCACTCCCTCAGTACTGGCCCTTTGAAAGTTCAGCTCTCCCTCAGTACTGGCCCTGAGACAGTGCAGCACTCCCTCAGTACTGACCATCTGACAGTGCAGCACTCCCTCAGAACTGACCCTCTGACAGTGCAGCGTTCCCTCAGTACTGGCCCTTTGAGAGTTCAGCTCTCCCTCAGTACTGACCGTCTGACAATGCAGCAGTCCCTCAGTACTGCCCCTCTGAGAGTGCAATGCTCCCTCAGTACAGACCCTTCGACAGTGCAGCACTCCCTCAGTACTGACCATCTGACAGTGTCGCACTCCCTCAGTACTGACCCTCTGACAGTGCAGCACTCCCTCAATACTGCCCTTCTGACAGTGCAATGCTCCCTCAGTACAGACCCTTCGACAGTGCAGCACTCCCTCAGTACCTACTCTCTGACAGTGTAGCACTCCCTCAGTATTGACCCTCCGACCGTGCAGTGCTCCCTTAGTACTGACCCGCTGACAGTGCAGCACTCCCTCAGTACTGCCCCTCTGACAGTGCAGTGCTTCCTTAGTACTGACGCGCTGACAGTGCAGCACTCCCTCAGTACTGCCCCATCGACAGTGCAGAGCTCCCTCAGTGCAGACCCTTCGACAGTGCAGCAGTCCCTCAGTACTGCCCCTCTGACAGTGCAGTGCTCCCTTAGTACTGGCCCTTCGACAGTGCAACGCTCCCTCAGTACTGACCCGCTGACAGTGCAGCACTCCCTCATTACTGCCCCTCTGTAAGTGCAGTGCTCTCTCAGTACTGACCCTTCGACAGTGCAGCACTCCCTCAGTAATGACTCTCTGACAGTGCAGCACTCCTTCAGTACTGACCCCTCTGACAGTGTCGCAATCCCTCAGTACTGGCCCTTTGAAAGTTCAGCTCTCCCTCAGTACTGACCCTCTGACAATGCAGCACTCCCTCAGTACTGCTCCTCTGACAGTGCAATGCTCCCTCAGTACAGATCCTTCGACAGTGCAATGCTCCCTCAGTACAGACCCTTCGACAGTGCAGCACTCCCTCAGTACTGAACCTCTGACAATGCAGCACTCTCTCAGTACTGACCCTGAGACAGTGTCGCACTTCCTCAGTACTGACCCTCTGACAGTGCAGTGCTCCCTCAGTACAGACCCTTCGACAGTGCAGCACTCCCTCAGTACTGACCCTTCCAAAGTGCAGCGCTCCCTCAGTACTGACCCTTCGACAGTGCAGCACTCCCTCAGTACTGACCCTCTGACAGTGCAGCACTCCCTCAGTCCAGACCCTTGGACAGTGCAGCGCTCCCTCAGTACTGACACTTCGACAGTGCAGCACTCCCTCAGTACTGACTCTCTGACAGTGCAGCGCTCCCTCAGTACTGACCCCTCTGACAGTGTCGCACTCCCTCAGTACTGGCCCTCTGAAAGTTCAGCTCTCCCTCAGTATTGATCCTGAGACAGTGCAGCAGTCCCTCAGTACAGACACTTCGACAGTGCGGCACTCCCTCAGTACTGAATCTCTGACGGTGCAATGCTCCCTCAGTACAGACCCTTCGACAGTGCAGCACTCCCTCAGTACTGACCCTCTGACAGTGCAGCACACCCTCAGTACTGACCCTCTGACAGTGCATTGCTCCCTCAGTACTGACACTCTGGCAATGCAGCACTCCCTCAGTACTGACCCTCTGACAGTGCAGTGCTCCCTCAGTTCAGACCCTTCGACAGTGCAGCACTCCCTCAGTACTTCTCCTCTGACAGTGCAGCACTCCCTCAGTACTGACCCTTCAGCAGTGCAGCGCTCCCTCAGTACTGACCCTTCGACAGTGCAGCACTCCCTCAGTACTGACCCTCTGACAGTGCAGCACTCCCTCAGTACAGACCCTTGGAGAGTGCAGCGCTCCCTCAGTACTGAGCCACTGACAGTGCAGTGCTCCCGCAGTACTTATCCCTCTGACAGAGTCGCACTCCCTCAGTACTGACCGTCTGACAGTGCAGCACACCCTCAGTACTGACCCTCTGACAGTGCAATGCTCCCTCAGTACAGACCCTTCGACAGTGCAGCGCTCCCTCAGTACTGACTCTCGGACAGTGCAGCACTCCCTCAGTAAAGCCGCTCAGACAGTGCAGTGCTCCTTAGTACTGACCCTTCGACAGTGCAGCGCTCCCTCAGTACTGACCCGCTGACAGTGTAGCACTCCCTCAGTACTGACCCTCTGACAGTGCAGTGCTCCCTCAGTACTGACCCTTCGACAGTGCTGCACTCCCTCAGTATTGATCCTCTGACAGTGCAGCACTCCCTCAGTACTGCCCCTCTGACAGTGCAGTGCTAACTCAGTACTGACCCGCTGACATTGCAGCACTCCCTCAGTACTGCCCCTCTGACAGTGCAGCTCTCCATCAGTACAGACAATTCGACAGTGCAGCACTCCCTCAGTACTGCCCCTCTGACAGTGCAGCGCTCCCTTAGTACTGACCCTTCGACAGTGCAGCACTCCCTCAGTACTGACTCTCTGACAGTGCAGTGCTCCCTCAGTACTGACCCCTCTGACAGTGTCGCACTCCCTCAGTACTGACCCTCTGACAGTGCAGCACACCCTCAGTACTGACCCTCTGACAGTGCATTGCTCCCTCAGTACAGACCCTTCGACAGTGCAGCACTCCCTCAGTGCTGAATCTCTGACAGTGCAATGCTCCCTCAGTACAGACATTTCGACAGTGCAGCACTCCCTCAGTACTGACCCTCTGACGGTGCAGCGCACCCTCAGTACTGACCCTCTGACAGTGCATTGCTCCCTCAGTACTGACACTCTGACAATGCAGCACTCCCTCAGTACTGACCCTCTGACAGTGCAGTGCTCCCTCAGTACAGACCCTTCGACAGTGTAGCACTCCCTCGGTACTGCCCCTCTGACAGTGCAGCACTCCCTCAGTACTGACCCTCTGACAGTGCAGTGCTCACTCAGTACTGACCCTCTGACAGTGCAGCACTCCCTCAGTACTGGCCCTTCGACAGTGCAGCGCTCCCTCAGTACTGACCCTTTGACAGTGCAGCACTCCCTCAGTACTGACCCTCTGACAGTGCAGTGCTCCCTCAGTACTGACCCTCTGACAGTGCAGCACTCCCTCAGTACTGACACTTCGACAGTGCAGCACTCCCTCAGTAATGACCCTTCGACAGTGCAGCACTCCCTCAGTACTGACCCTCTGACAGTGCAGCACTCCCTCAGTACAGACCCTTGGACAGTGCAGCGCTCCCTCAGTACTGGCACTTCGACAGTGCAGCGCTCCCTCAGCACTGACACTCTGACATTGTCGCACTCCCTCAGTGCTGGCCCTTTGAAAGTTCAGCTCTCCCTCAGTACTGACCCTCAGACAGTGCAGCACACCCTCAGTACTGACACTCTGACAGTGCAGAACTCCCTCAGTACTGACCCCAAGACAGTGCAGCACTCCCTCCGTACTGATCCTCTGACAGTGCAGCGCTCCCTCAGTACTGGCCCTTTGAAAGTTCAGCTCTCCCTCAGGACTGACCCTCTGACAATGCAGCACTCCCTCAGTACGGCCCCTCTGACAGTGCAATGCTCCCTCAGTATAGACCCTTCGACAGTGCAATGCTCCCTCAGTATAGACCATTCGACAGTGCAGCACTCCCTCAGTACTGACCCTCTGACAGTGCAGTGCTCCCTCAGTACTGACCCTCTGACAGTGCAGCACTCCCTCAGTACTGACCCATCGACAGTGCAGCGCTCCCTCAGTACTGACCCTTCGACAGTGCAGCACTCCCTCAGTACAGACCCTCTGACAGTGCAGCACTCCCTCAGTACTGACTCTCTGACAGTGCAGCTCTCCCTCAGTTCTGATCCCTCTGACAGTGTCGCACTCCCTCAGTACTGGCCCTTTGAAAGTTCAGCTCTCCCTCAGTACTGGCCCTGAGACAGTGCAGCACTCCCTCAGTACTGACCCTCTGACAGTGCAGCACTCCCTCAGAACTGACCCTCTGACAGTGCAGCGTTCCCTCAGTACTGGTCCTTTGAGAGTTCAGCTCTCCCTCAGTACTGACCGTCTGACAATGCAGCAGTCCCTCAGTACTGCCCCTCTGAGAGTGCAATGCTCCCTCAGTACAGACCCTTCGACAGTGCAGCACTCCCTCAGTACTGACCATCTGACTGTGTCGCACTCCCTCAGTACTGACCCTCTGACAGTGCAGCACTCCCTCAATACTGCCCCTCTGACAGTGCTATGCTCCCTCAGTACAGACCCTTCGACAGTGCAGCACTCCCTCAGTACTGACTCTCAGACAGTGTAGCACTCCCTCAGTATTGACCCTCCGACAGTGCAGTGCTCCCTTAGTACTGACCCGCTGACAGTGCAGCACTCCCTCAGTACTGCCCCTCTGATAGTGCAGTGCTTCCTTATTACTGACGCGCTGACAGTGCAGCACTCCCTCAGTACTGCCCCATCGACAGTCTAGCGCTCCCTCAGTGCAGACCATTCGACAGTGCAGCACCCCCTCAGTACTGCCCCTCTGACAGTGCAGGGCTCCCTTAGTACTGGCCCTTCGACAGTGCAACGCTCCCTCAGTACTGACCCGCTGACAGTGCAGCACTCCCTCATTACTGCCCCTCTGTAAGTGCAGTGCTCTCTCAGTACTGACCCTTCGACAGTGCAGCACCCTCTCAGTAATGACTCTCTGACAGTGCAGCACTCCCTCAGTACTGACCCCTCTGACAGTGTCGCAATCCCTCAGTACTGGCCCTTTGAAAGTTCAGCTCTCCCTCAGTACTGACCCTCTGACAATGCAGCACTCCCTCAGTACTGCTCCTCTGACATTGCAATGCTCCCTCAGTACAGATCCTTCGACAGTGCAATGCTCCCTCAGTACAGACCCTTCGACAGTGCAGCACTCCCTCAGTACTGAACCTCTGACAATGCAGCACTCTCTCAGTACTGACCCTGAGACAGTGTCGCACTTCCTCAGTACTGACCCTCTGACAGTGCAGTGCTCCCTCAGTACAGACCCTTCGACAGTGCAGCACTCCCTCAGTACTGACCCTTCCACAGTGCAGCGCTCCCTCAGTACTGACCCTTCGACAGTGCAGCACTCCCTCAGTACTGACCCTCTGACAGTGCAGCACTCCCTCAGTCCAGACACTTGGACAGTGCAGCGCTCCCTCAGTACTGACACTTCGACAGTGCAGCTCTCCCTCAGTACTGACTCTCTGACAGTGCAGCGCTCCCTCAGTACTGACCCCTCTGACAGTGTCGCACTCCCTCAGTACTGGCCCTCTGAAAGTTCAGCTCTCCCTCAGTATTGATCCTGAGACAGTGCAGCAGTCCCTCAGTACTGACCTTCTGACAGTGCAGCACTCCCTCAGTACAGACCCGAGGACAGTGCAGCACTCCCTCAGTACTGACCTTCTGAACATGCAGCACTCCCTCAGTACTGCCCCTCTGACAGTGCAATGCTCCCTCAGTGCAGACCCTTCGACACTGCAATGCACCCTGACTACAGACCCTTCGACAGTGCAGCACTCCCTCAGTACTGACCATCTGACAGTGTCGCACTCCCTCAGTACTGACCCTCTGACAGTGCAGTGCTCCCTCAGTACTGACCCTCTGACAGTGCATTGCTCCCTCAGTACAGACACTTCGACAGTGCGGAACTCCCTCAGTACTGAATCTCTGACAGTGCAATGCTCCCTCAGTACAGACCCTTCGACAGTGCAGCACTCCCTCAGTACTGACCCTCTGACAGTGCAGCACACCCTCAGTACTGACCCTCTGACAGTGCATTGCTCCCTCAGTACTGACACTCTGGCAATGCAGCACTCACTCAGTACTGACCCTCTGACAGTGCAGTGCTCCCTCAGTACAGACCCTTCGACAGTGCAGCACTCCCTCAGTACTTCTCCTCTGACAGTGCAGCACTCCCTCAGTACTGACCCTCTGACAGTGCAGTGCTCACTCAGTACTGACCCTCTGACAGTGCAGCACTCCCTCAGTACTGACCCTTCGACAGTGCAGCGCTCCCTCAGTACTGACCCTTCGACAGTGCAGCACTTGCTCTGTACTGACCCTTCTGACAGTGCAGCACTCCCTCAGTACAGACCCTTGGAGAGTGCAGCGCTCCCTCAGTACTGAGCCACTGACAGTGCAGTGCTCCCTCAGTACTTACCCCTCTGACAGAGTCGCACTCCCTCAGTACTGACCGTCTGACAGTGCAGCACACCCTCAGTACTGACCCTCTGACAGTGCATTGCTCCCTCAGTACAGACCCTTCGACAGTGCAGCACTCCCTCAGTACTGACTCTCTGACAGTGCAGCACTCCCTCAGTACTGCCCCTCTGACAGTGCAATGCTCCCTCAGTACAGACCCTTCGACAGTGCAGCGCTCCCTCAGTACTGACTCTCGGACAGTGCAGCACTCCCTCAGTAAAGCCGCTCTGACAGTGCAGTGCTCCCTTAGTACTGACCCTTCGAGAGTGCAGCGCTCCCTCAGTACTGACCCGCTGACAGTGTAGCACTCCCTCAGTACTGACCCTCTGACAGTGCAGTGCTCCCTCAGTACTGACCCTTCGACAGTGCTGCACTCCCTCAGTATTGATCCTCTGACAGTGCAGCACTCCCTCAGTACCGCCCCTCTGACAGTGCAGTGCTAACTCAGTACTGACCCGCTGACATTGCAGCACTCCCTCAGTACTGCCCCTCTGACAGTGCCGCTCTCCCTCAGTACAGACAATTCGACAGTGCAGCGCTTCCTCAGTACTGACCCTCTGACAGAGCAGCACTCCCTCAGTACTGCCCCTCTGACAGTGCAGCGCTCCCTCAGTACTGACCGTTCGACAGTGCAGCACTCCCTCAGTACTGACCCAGTGACAATGCAGCACTCTCTCAGTACTGACCCTCTGACAGTGCAGCACACCCTCAGTACTGACCCTCTGACAGTGTCGCACTCCCTCAGTACTGACCCTCTGACAGTGCAGCACACCCTCAGTACTGACCCTCTGACAGTGCATTGCTCCCTCAGTAGATACCCTTCGACAGTGCAGCACTCCCTCAGTGCTGAATCTCTGACAGTGCAATGCTCCCTCAGTACAGACATTTCGACAGTGCAGCACTCCCTCAGTACTGACACTCTGACGGTGCAGCACACCCTCAGTACTGACCCTCTGACAGTGCATTGCTCCCTCAGTACTGACACTCAGACAGTGCAGCACTCCCTCAGTACTGGCCCTTCGACAGTGCAGCGCTCCCTCAGTACTGACCCTTCGACAGTGCAGCACTCCCTCAGTACTGACCCTCTGACAGTGCAGTGCTCCCTCAGTACTGACCCTCTGACAGTGTCGCACTCCCTCAGTCCTGGCCCTTTGAAATTTCAGCTGTCCCTCAGTACTGACCCTGAGACAGTGCAGCACTCCCTCAGTACTGACCATCTGACTGTGTCGCACTCCCTCAGTTCTGACCCTCTGACAGTGCAGCACTCCCTCAGTACTGCCCCTCTGACAGCGCAATGCTCCCTCAGTACAGACACATCGACAGTGCAGCGCTCCCTCAGTACTGACTCTCTGACAGTGCGGCACTCCCTCAGTATTGACCCTCCGACCGTGCAGTGCTCCCTTAGTACTAACCCGCTGACAGTGCAGCACTCCCTCAGTACTGACCAATCGACAGTGCAGCGCTCCCTCAGTACAGACCCTTCGACAGTGCAGCACTCCCTCAGTACTGCACCTCTGACAGTGCAGTGCTCCCTCAGTACTGACCCTTCGACAGTGCAGCGCTCCCTCAGTACTGACCCGCTGACAGTGCAGCACTCCCTCAGTACTGACCATTAGGCATTGCAGCACTCCCTCAGTACTGACTCTCTGACAGTGCAGCACTCCCTCAGTACTGACCCTCTGACAGTGCTGCACTCCCTCAGTACTGCCCCTTTGAATGTTCAGCAGTCCCTCAGTACTGCCCCTCTGACAGTGCAGTGCTCCCTCAGTACTGACCCTCTGACAGTGCAGCACTCTCTCAGTACTGACCCTCTGACATTGCAGCACTCCCTCAGTACTGACCCTGTGACAATGCAGCACTCCCTCAGTACTGACGCTCTGACAGTGCAGCACTCCCTCAGTACTGACCCTATGACAGTGCAGCACTCCCTCAGTACTGACTCTGTGACAATGCAGCACTCTCTCAGTACTGACCATGAGACAGTGCAGCAGTCTCTCAGTACCGACCCTCTGACAGTGCAGCACTCCCTCAGTACTGCCCCTCTGACAGTGCAGTGATCCCTCAGTACTGACCCTCTGACAGTGCAGTGATCCCTCAGTACAGACCATTCGACAGTGCAGCACTCTCTCAGTACTGACGCTGAGACAGTGCAGTGATCCCTAAGGACTGACCCTCCGACAGTGCAGCACTCCCTCAGTACTGACCCTGAGACTGTGCAGCACTCCCTCAGTACTGACCCTGTGACAGTGCAGCACTCCCTCAGTACTGACCCTCTGACATTGCTGCACTCCCTCAGTACTGACCCTGTGACAATGCAGCACTCCCTCAGTACTGACCCTCTGACAGTGCAGCACTCCCTCAGTACTGACCCTATGACAGTGCTGCACTCACTCAGTACTGACCCTGTGACAGTGCAACACTCTCTCAGTACTGACCCTCTGACAGTGCAGCACTCCCTCAGTACTGCCCCTCGGACAGTGCAGTGATCCCTCAGTACTGACCCTTCGACAGTGCAGCACTCCCTCAGTACAGACACTGAGACAGTGCAGCACTCCCTCAGTACTGACACTGTGACAGTGCAGCACTCCCTCAGTACTGACCCTGTGACAGTGCAGCACTCCCTCAGTAATGACCCTCCGACACTGCAGCACTCCCTCAGTACTGAAACTCTGACAGTGCAGCACTCCCTCAGTACTGACGCTGAGACAGTGCAGCACTCCCTCAGTTCTGACCCTGTGACAGTGCAGCACTCCCAAAGTACTGACCCTCTGACATTGCTGCACTCCCTCAGTACTGACCCTGTGACTGTGCAGCACTCCCTCAGTACTGACCCTGTGATACTTCAGCACTCTCTCAGTACTGACCCTGATACAGTGCAACACTCTCTCAGTACTGACCCTCTGACAGTGCAGCACTCCCTCAGTACTGCCCCTCTGACAGTGCAGTGATCCCTCTGTACTGACCCTTCGACAGTGCAGCACTCCCTCAGTACTGACCCTGAGACAGTGCAGCACTCCCTCAGTACTGACCCTGTGACAGTGCAGCACTCCCTCAGTACTGACACTGTGACAGTGCAGCACTCCCTCAGTACTGACCCTCTGACAGTGCAGCACTCCCTCAGTAATGACCCTCCGACACTGCAGCACTCCCTCAGTACTGACCCTCTGACAGTGCAGCACTCCCTCAGTAATGACCCTGTGACAGTGCAGCACTCCCTCAGTAATGACCCTGTGACAGTGCAGCACTCCCTCAGTACTGACCCTGTGACAATGCAGCACTCCCTCAGTACTGACCCTCTGACTGCAGCACTCCCTCAGTACTGACCCTCTGACAATGCCGCACTCTCTCAGTACTGACCCTGAGACAGTGCAGCACTCTCTCAGTACTGACCATCTGACAGTGCAGCACTCCCTCAGTATTGCCCCTCTGACAGTGCAGTGATCCGTCAGTACTGACCCTCTGACAGTGCAGCACTCCCTCATTACTGCCCCTCTGACAGTGCAGCACTCCCTCAGTACTGCCCCTCTGACAGTGCAGTGGTCCCTCAGTACTGACCCTCTGACACTGCAGCACTCCCTCAGTACTGACCCTCTGACAGTGCAGCACTCCCTCAGTAATGACCCTGTGACAGTGCAGCACTCCCTCAGTAATGACCCTCTGACAGTGCCATGCTCCCTCAGTGCTGACCCTTCGACAGTGCAGCACTCCCTCAGTACTGACCATCTGACAGTGTAGCACTCCCTCAGTACGGCCCCTCTGACAGTGCAGTGCTCCCTCAGTACTGACCCTCTGACAGTGCAGCACTCTCTCAGTAGTGACCCTGTGACATTGCAGCACTCCCTCAGTACTGACCCTCTGACATTGCAGCACTCCCTCAGTACTGACCCTGTGACAATGCAGCACTCCCACAGTACTGACCCTCTGACAGTGCAGCACTCCCTCATTACTGACCATCTGACAGTGCAGCACTCGCTCAGTACTGACTCTGTGACAATGCAGCACTCTCTCAGTACTGACCCTGACACAGTGCAGCAGTCTCTCAGTACTGACCCTCTGACAGTGCAGCCCTCCCTCAGTTCTGCCCCTCTGACAGTGCAGTGATCCCTCAGTACTGACCCTCTGACTGTGCAGTGATCCCTCAGTACTGACCCTGCGACAGTGCCGCACTCCCTCAGTACTGACCCTGAGACAGTGCAGTGATCCCTCAGTACTGACCATGAGACCGTGCAGCACTCCCTCAGTACTGACCCTGTGACAGTGCAGCACTACCTCAGTACTGACCCTCTGACATTGCAGCACTACCTCAGTACTGACCCTGTGACAATGCAGCACTCCCTCATTACTGACCCTGAGACCGTGCAGCACTCCCTCAGTACTGACCCTGTGACAGTGCAGCACTCCCTCAGTACTGACCCTCTGACGTTGCAGCACTCCCTCAGTACTGACCCTCTGAGTGCAGCACTCCCTCAGTACTGACCCTATGACAGTGCAGCACTCCCTCAGTACTGACCCTGTGACAATGCAGCACTCTCTCAGTACTGACCCTGAGACAGTGCAGCACTCTGTCAGTACTGACCCTCTGAGAGTGCAGCACTCCCTCAGTACTGCCCCTCTGACAGTGCAGTGATCCCTCAGTACTGACCCTTCGACAGTGCAGCACTCCCTCAGTACTTACCCTGAGACAATGCAGCACTCCCTCAGTACTGACCCTGTGACAGTGCTGCACTGCCTCAGTACTGACCCTTTGACAGTGCAGCACTCCCTCAGTACTGACCCTTGGACAGTGCAGCGCTCCCTCAGTACTGACCCTTCGACAGTGCAGCGCTCCCTCAGTACTGACTCTCTGACAGTGCAGCGCTCCCTCAGTACTGACCCTTCTGACAGTGTCGCAATCCCTCTGTACTGGCCCTTTGAAAGTTCATCTCTTGCTCAGTACTGACCCTGAGACAGTGCAGCACTCCCACAGTACTGACCCTCTGACTGTGCAGCACTCCCTCAGAACTGAACCTCTGACAGTGCAGCGCTCCCTCAGTACTGGCCCTTTGAAAGTTCAGCTCTCCCTCAGTACTGACCATCTAACAATGCAGCTCTCCTTCAGTACTGCCCCTCTGACAGTGCAATGCTCCCGCAGTACAGACCCTTCGACAGTGCAGCACTCCCTCAGTACTGACCCTCTGACAGTGCCATGCTCCCTCAGTGCAGACCCTTCGACAGTGCAGCACTCCCTCAGTACTGACCATCTGACAGTGTAGCACTCCCTCAGTACGGCCCCTCTGACAGTGCAGTGCTCCCTCAGTACTGACACTCTGACAGTGCAGCACTCTCTCAGTACTGACCCTGTGACATTGCAGCACTCCCTCAGTACTGACCCTCTGACATTGCAGCACTCCCTCAGTACTGACCCTGTGACAATGCAGCACTCCCACAGTACTGACCCTCTGACAGTGCAGCACTTCCTCATTACTGACCCTCTGACAGTGCAGCACTCGCTCAGTACTGACTCTGTGACAATGCAGCACTCTCTCAGTACTGACCCTGTGACAGTGCAGCCCTCCCTCAGTTCTGCCCCTCTGACAGTGCAGTGATCCCTCAGTACTGACCCTCTGACAGTGCAGTGATCCCTCAGTACTGACCCTTCGACAGTGCCGCACTCCCTCAGTACTATCCCTGAGACAGTGCAGTGATCCCTCAGTACTGACCCTCCGACAGTGCAGCACTCCCTCAGTAGTGACCCTGGGACAGTGCAGCACTCCCTCAGTACTGACCCTGTGACAGTGCAGTATTCCCTCAGTACTGACCCTGTGACAGTGCAGCACTCCCTCAGTAATGACCCTGTGACAGTGCAGCACTCGCTCAGTACTGACCCTGTGACAGTGCAGCAATCCCTCAGTACTGTCCCTGTGACAGTGCAGCACTCCCTCAGAACTGACCCTGTGACAATGCAGCACTCTCTCAGTACTGACCCTGATCCAGTGCAGTGATCCCTCAGTACTGACCCTTCGACAGTGCCGCACTCCCTCAGTACAATCCCTGAGACAGTGCAGTGATCCCTCAGTACTGACCCTCCGACAGTGCAGCACTCCCTCAGTAGTGACCCTGGGACAGTGCAGCACTCCCTCAGTACTGACCCTGCGACAGTGCAGTACTCCCTCAGTACTGACCCTGTGACAGTGCAGCACTCCCTCATTACTGACCCTGAGACAGTGCAGCACTCCCTCAGTACTGACCCTGTGACAGTGCAGCAGTCCCTCAGTACTGACCCTCTGACAGTGCAGCACTCCCTCAGTAATGACCCTGTGACAGTGCACCACTCCCTCAGTAATGACCCTGTGACAGAGCAGCACTCTCTCAGTACTGACCCTCTGACAGTGCAGCACTCCGTCAGTACTGGCCCTGTGACAGTGCAGCACTCCCTCAGTACTGACCCTCTGACAGTGCAGCACTCCCTCAGTACTGACCCTCTGACAGTGCAGCACTCCCTCAGTACTGACCCTCTGACAATGCCGCTCTCTCTCAGTACTGACCCTGAGACAGTGCAACACTCTATCAGTACTGACCCTCTGACAGTGCAGCACTCCCTCAGTACTGCCCCTCGGACAGTGCAGTGATCCCTCAGTTCTGACCCTCTGACAGTGCAGCACTCCCTCAGTACTGCCCCTCTGACTGTGTAGCACTCCCTCAGTACTGCCCCTCTGACAGTGCAGTGCTCCCTCAGTACTGACCCTCTGACAGTGCATTACTACCTCAGTACTGACCCTCTGACATTGCAGCACTCCCTCAGTACTGACCCTGTGACAATGCAGCACTCCCTCAGTACTGACCCTCTGACAGTGCAGCACTCCCTCAGTACTGACCCTCTGACGGTGCAGCACTCCCTCAGTACTGACCCTGTGACAGTGCAGTGCTCCCTCAGTACTGACCCTCTGACAGTGCAGCACTCTCTCAGTACTGACCATCTGACATTGCAGCACTCCCTCAGTACTGCCCCTGTGACAATGCAGCACTCCCTGAGTACTGACCCTCTGACAGTGCAGCACTCCCTCAGTACTGACCCTCTGACAGTGCAGTGCTCCCTCAGTACTGACCCTCTGACAGTGCAGCACTCTCTCAGTACTGACCCTCTGACATTGCAGCACTCCCTCAGTACTGACCCTGTGACAATGCAGCACTCCCTGAGTACTGACCCTCTGAAAGTGCAGCACTCCCTCAGTACTGACCCTCTGACAGTGCAGCACTCCCTCAGTACTGACCCTCTGACAGTGCAGCAATCCCTCAGTACTGCCCCTCTGACAGCGCAGCGATCCCTCAGTACTGACCCTCTGACAGTGCAGTGATCCCTCAGTACTGACCCTTCGACAGTGCAGCACTCCCTCAGTACTGACGCTGAGACAGTGCAGTGATCCCTCAAAACAGACCGTCCGACAGTGCAGCACTCCCTCAGTACTGACCCTGAGACAGTGCAGCCCTCCCTCAGTACTGACCCTGTGACAGTGCAGCACTCCCTCAGTACTGACCCTCTGACATTGCAGCACTCCCTCAGTACTGACCCTGTGACAATGCAGCACTCCCTCAGTACTGACCCTCTGACAGTGCAGCACCCCCTGAGTACTGACCCTATGACAGTGCAGCACTCCCTCAGTACTGACCTTGTGACAATGCAGCACTCTCTCAGTACTGACCCTGATCCAGTGCAGCAAACTCTCAGTACTGACCCTCTGACAGTGCAGCACTCCCTCAGTACTGCCCCTCTGACAGTGCAGTGATCCCTCAGTACTGACCCTTCGACAGTGCAGCTCTCCCTCAGTACTGACCCTGAGACAGTGCAGCACTCCCTCAGTACTGACCCTGTGACAGTGCAGCACTCCCTCAGTACTGACCCTCTGACAGTGCAGCACTCCCTCAGTAATGACCCTGTGACAGTGCACCACTCCCTCAGTAATGACCATGTGACAGAGCAGCACTCTCTCAGTACTGACCCGCTTACAGTGCAGCACTCCGTCAGTACTGACACTGTGACAGTGCAGCACTCCCTCAGTACTGACCCTCTGACAGTGCAGCACTCCCTCAGTACTGACCCTCTGACAGTGCAGCACTCCCTCAGTACTGACCCTCTGACAATGCCGCTCTCTCTCAGTACTGAGCCTGAGACAGTGCAACACTCTCTCAGTACTGACCCTCTGACAGTGCAGCACTCCCTCAGTAATGACCCTGTGACAGTGCAGCACTCCCTCAGTAATGACCATGTGACAGAGCAGCACCCCCTCAGTCCTGACCCTCTGACAGTGCAGCACTCCCTCAGTACTGCCCCTCGGACAGTGCAGTGATCCCTCAGTACTGACCATCTGACAGTGCAGCACTCCCTCAGTACTGCCCCTCTGACAGTGTAGCACTCCCTCAGTACTGCCCCTCTGACAGTGCAGTGCTCCCTCAGTACTGACCCTCTGACAGTGCAGCACTACCTCAGTACTGACCCTCTGACATTGCAGCACTCCCTCAGTACTGACCCTGTAACAATGCAGCACTCCCTCAGTACTGACCCTCTGACAGTGCAGCACTCCCTCAGTACTGACCCTCTGACGGTGCAGCACTCCCTCAGTACTGACCCTGTGACAATGCAGCACTCTCTCAGTACTGACCCTGAGACAGTGCAGCACTCTGTCAGTACTGACCCTCTGACAGTGCAGTGATCCCTCAGTACTGACCCTCCGACAGTGCAGCACTCCCTCAGTACTGACCCTGAGACAGTGCAGCACTCCCTCAGTACTGACCATCTGACAGTGCAGCACTCCCTCAGTACTGACCCTCTGACATTGCGGCACTCCCTCAGTACTCAGCCTGTGACAATGCAGCACTCCCTCAGTACTGACCCCTTGACAGTGCAGCACTCCCTCAGTACTGACCATCTGACAGTGCAGCACTCCCTCAGTACTGTCCCTGTGACATTGCAGCACTCTCTCAGTACTGACCCTGAGACAGTGCACACTCTCTCAGTTTTGACCCTCTGACAGTGCAGCACTCCCTCAGTACTGACCCTCTGACAGTGCAGCACTCCCTCAGTACTGACCCTTCGACAGTGCAGCGCTCCCTCAGTACTGACCCTTCGACAGTGCAGCACTCCCTCAGCACTGACCCTGTGACAGTGCAGCACTCCCTCAGTACTGACCCTCTGACATTGCAGCACTCCCTCAGTACTGAACCTGTGACAATGCAGCACTCCCTCAGTACTGACCCTCTGACTGTGCAGCACTCCCTCAGTAAAGACCCTGTAACAATACAGCACTCTCTCAGTACTGACCCTGAGACAGTGCAGCACTCTCTCAGTACTGACCCTCTGACAGTGCAGCACTCCCTCAGTACTGCCCCTATTACAGTGCAGTGATCCCTCAGTACTGACCCTTCGACAGTGCAGCACTCCCTCAGTACTGACCCTCTGACAGTGCAGCAGTCCCTCAGTACTGACCCTTCGACAGTGCAGCGTTCCCTCAGTACTGACCCTTCGACAGTGCAGCACTCCCTCAGTACTGACCCTCTGACAGTGCAGCACTCCCTCAGTACTGACCCTTGGACAGAGCAGCGGTCCCTCAGTACTGACCCTTCGACAGTGCAGCACTCCCTCAGTACTGACTCTCTGACAGTGCAGCGCTCCCTCAATACTGAACCCTCTGACAGTGTCGCAATCCCTCAGTACAGGCCCTTTGAAATTTCAGCTCTTGCTCTGTACTGACCCTGAGACAGTGCAGCACTCCCACAGTACCGACCCTCTGACTGTGCAGCAATCCCTCAGAACTGACCCTCTGACAGTGCAGCGCTCCCTCAGTACTGGCCCTTTGAAATTTCAGCTCTCCCTCAGTACTGACCCTCTGACAATGCAGCACTCCCTCAGTACTGCCCCTCTGACAGTGCAATGCTCCCTCAGTACAGACCCTTCGACAGTGCAGCACTCCCTCAGTACTGACCCGCTGACAGTGCTATGCTCCCTCAGTACAGACCCTTCGACAGTGCAGCACTCCCTCAGTACTAACCCTGAGACAGTGCAGCACTCCCTCAGTACTGACCATGTGACAGTGCAGCACTCCCTCAGTACTGACCCTCTGACAGTGCAGCACTCCCTCAGTAATGACCCTGTGACAGTGCAGCACTCCCTCAGTAATGACCATGTGACAGAGCAGCACTCCCTCAGTCCTGACCCTCTGACAGTGCAGCACTCCCTCAGTACTGACCCTGTGACAGTGCAGCACTCCCTCAGTACTGACCCTCTGACAGTGCAGCACTCCCTCAGTACTGACCCTCAGACAGTGCAGCACTCTCTCAGTACTGACCCTCTGACAGTGCAGCACTCCATCAGTACTGCCCCTCTGACAGTGCAGTGATCCCTCAGTACTGACCCTCTGACAGTGCAGCACTCCCACAGTACTGACCCTCTGACTGTGCAGCACTCCCTCAGTACTGACACTGTGACAGTGCAGCACTCCCTCAGTACTGACCCTCTCACAGTGCAGCACTCCTCAGTACTGACCCTGTGACAGTGCAGCACTCCCTCAGTACTGACCCTCCGACTGTGCAGCACTCCCTCAGTACTGACCCTGTGACAGTGCAGCACTCCCTCAGTACTGACCCTCTGACAGTGCAGCACTCCCTCAGTAATGACCCTCTGACAGTGCAGTGCTCCCTCAGTACTGACCCTGAGACAGTGCAGCACTCCCTCAGTACTGACCCTCTGACACTGCAGCACTCCCTCAGTACTGACCCTGTGACAGTGCAGCACTCCCTCAGTACTGTCCCTCTGACAGTGCAGCACTCCCTCAGTACTGACCCTCTGACAGTGCAGCAGTCCCTCAGTAATGACCCTCTGACAGTGCAGCACTCCCTCATTACTGACCCTCTGACAGTGCAGCACTCCCTCAGTACTGACCCTCTGACAGTGCAGCACTCCCTCAGTACTGACTCTCTGACAGTGCAGTGCTCCCTCAGTAATGACCCTGTGACACTTGTACCTGCTATGCCAAATGATAGCTTTTTAAAAATCCAGCAGCTGGAAATCGGAATTAATTTTTTTATAAAGGCAACAAAGAACAGATAAAAGGTGACTTTACTAGCAGCTAAAATGTCTACCGCAGTTTCCATTGAGGTGGAGATGAATCATCTGGCCAGACCCATCCACAATAATGACCTCGGCATCTTTGAGTGAATTACATGTCCTGCCCATGTGAGCTCAAAAAACAGTGTGTTTAAAATAATACCCTGTTACAATAAGACCAGGTGAAGATAGTAACAGACACCTAGACACCTTTCTCACCTGGACGTAATAAATGGAACAGCAATAATAAGCAAACGAATCCCAGGAATGCCCAAGGAATAGTTAATAGGTGCTTCAGGTGTGACTTGATGTATCATTATGTGGTGAACTGCCCAAAGAGGAGAGACAGGGCCCTCAAAATGCCACAGGACAAAGAGATTGCTGAGGAAGACAATAATGATGAATCAGAATGAATTGCACTAGGCATACTGGACTTCTTTAACTGTACAATACTAGATAGTACTTGCACTTGAACTGATTGGTTAAAATGTTATCTTGATTCACTAAGTCGTGACAATTGATGCAAGGTTAAGGAATATAAAGGTTTGAATTGCTTTAGGTTTGGTGATGACAAAACATTGAGGTCATTGAAGAGATTTGTAATTCCATGTAAAATAGCTGAATTAAGCCATTTTATAAGTACTGATGTTATCTCCAGTGAGATACCTATGCTGTTGGGTCAACCTATGGAAAAAGCACAAATGAAACATGGCATAAAGCACTATAAAGTAATTATTTTTAGATAATCAGTTAATCTGCAGTTTATAATGGGGAGCACTTCAGGATGGCTCCTGGGCTGGAAGCTCCCTCGGAAGCTCCCTTGCTGTTCAAATCTATCCACGGCCATCTGCTCCCATCCCTAATGTTTTCTCTCCCAATCTGCCCTCTTAAACTGTTTAAATTCCCCTGGCTTTTTAAATCAGTTCATTTTAGCCCTAACTAAAAGCTAACAGTTAGTTTAGTGTATGTTACCTGGGCCCACTGCCTTCCCCCAGCCACACCTGCTCTTTGTTTTCTCAATGAAATTGATCCGGATGAAACTGACGAGCACAGTTGCCGATTCTTCAATCTCCGATCCTGCTTTCTTCACAGTCCACAGTGTCTGCAGCCACGGCGTGCGGTAAGTCCATTGAGGTGAAGAAGGAGCAACGGGACCCGAGAGAAGTCCTGAGAAAAGGTGCCCCGCACACCCAAAAAATCCACGAACGCCCCCCCCCCCCGCCCGGCCGCAAATTCAAAGCGCCCGCGGGAGATGGCTCGGAGAGCATCTGCAGCGCACTGTCGGCAATGCTGCATGCCTTTATTTAAACCACTGCAACAAAAAAAAAACCCTTAGCAAATGTAATCACCTCTAAGTCTGCCAAATGATGCTTCACCTCCTGAAGGACGTGGATGAGCTTTCCGGACGTCGATGGTGGGCACTGAGGAAATGGCTTATTACCTGCACCAGCTTCCCCCCCTCCACCCCCCTTCCACCCCCCCACCCCCGTCCCCTTCCCTGTTCCACCCTCTCAGCTCACTCCCTCACAATCCCGTCCCAGCCCGCCCCCCCTCGCACCATCTTCACCCCGCACCCCCTTCCCCTGCACCCCCCCACCCCCTCCCTCTACCCCTCCCCCTTGCATACCCTCCTCCCACCGGCACCATCCTACACCTGTGTAGGGGCGCCAACAACCCCACTGCCTTGTGGGCGTCTCGGGAGAGACCAAGGCTAAGGGAGTAAACCCTAACAGATAATCCGGAGCGGAACCCCGTAGGCGGACATGTTTCACCTTTGGCATGTTTCCGGCACTTCCTGCAGCCATACCGGTGCCAAACGTCGTGTCCTGCACTCCTTTGAACCCCACCAGACAGGCCGAGAGGGGGGTTTTGACGACTGGGCAACTCTCAACCTCCATAAATTTGCCCAGGAATGCGCCATGGAGAGGTCACTCCATAGTTGCCTCACAGCGACTAAAACAACACGGAAGGCAGCAGTTACGGGTTATAAGTCCAGATAAATTGGCATAGAAACTGGGCGCCACGGGTTGCCTTTGTCGGTGGGAGAGGTCATTGCACCTCACTGGACAGCTACCGCCCGCCTCAAACCGGGCTGCCCCCGGTCAATAAGGTTCTGTCCCGCCACAGTCTGCCTGCTTCAATGGGTGCTTGGAGCTCAGGGTCATTGCCCGCAAGGTGGACTGATACACCGCACCAAACAACATGAAAAAAGGAAAGAAGGTACCAGCCCTTCGCTTTGCAAGCTGGAACGTCAGAACTATGTGTCCTGGCCTGTCGGAAGACCTTACACAAATCAACGATTCTCGGAAGACCGCCATCATTAACAACGAGCTCAGTAGATTCAATGTGGACATTGCAGCTCTTCAGGAGACTCACCTCCCCGCGAGTGGCGCTCCAGCAGAGCAAGACTACACCTTCTTCTGGCAGGGCAGGGATCCTGAAGAACCAAGACAGCATGGAGTGGGCTTCGCCATCAGAAACTCCTTGCTCAGCATGATAGAGCCTCCCTCAAATGGCTCAGAACGCATACTGTCCATCTGACTGCTCACCACCTCTGGTCCGGTACACCTACTCAGCATCTATGCTCCAACACTCTGCTCCCCACATGAAGCTAAAGACCACTTCTATGAACAACTCCACAACATCATTAGCAGCATCCCCAACACCGAACACCTATCCCTGCTGGGGGACTTTAATGCCAGGGTTGGGGCCGACCATGACTCATGGCCCTCCTGCCTTGGGCGCTATGGCGTTGGAAGGATAAATGAGAATGGACAGAGACTGCTTGAGTTGTGTACCTATCATAACCTCTGCATCACCAACTCGTTCTTTCACACTAAACCCTGTCACCAGGTTTCATGGAGGCACCTAAGATCGCATCGTTGGCACCAGCTAGACCTCATTGTCACAAGGCGAGCCTCCTTAAACAGTGTTCGAATCACACGCAGCTTCCACAGTGCGGACTGCGACACCGACCACTCCCTGGTGTGCAGCAAGGTTAGACTCAGACCAAAGAAGTTGCATCATTCCAAGCAGAAGGGCCACCCGCGCATCAACACGAGCAGAATTTCTCACCCACAGCTGTTACAAAAATTTCTAAATTCACTTGTAACAGCCCTTCAAAACACTCCCACAGGGGATGCTGAGACCAAGTGGGCCCACATCAGAGACGCCATCTATGAGTCAGCTTTGACCACCTACGGCAAAAGTGCGAAGAGAAATGCAGACTGGTTTCAATCTCATAATGAAGAGCTGAAACCTGTCATAGCCGCTAAGCGCATTGCACTGTTGAACTACAAGAAAGCCCCCAGCGAGTTAACATCCGCAGCACTTAAAGCAGCCAGACGTACTGCACAAAGAACAGCTAGGAGTTGCGCAAACGACTACTGGCAACACCTATGCAGTCATATTCAGCTGGCCTCTGACACTGGAAACATCAGAGGAATGTATGATGGCATGAAGAGAGCTCTTGGGCCAACCATCAAGAAGATCGCACCCCTCAAATCTAAATCGGGGGACATAATCACTGACCAACGCAAACAGATGGACCGCTGGGTTGAGCACTAACTAGAACTGTACTCCAGGGAGAATGCTGTCACTGAGACTGCCCTCAATGCAGCCCAGCCTCTACCAGTCATGGATCAGCTGGACATACAGCCAACAAAATCGGAACTCAGTGATGCCATTGATTCTCTAGCCAGCGGAAAAGCCCCTGGGAAGGACAGCATTACCCCTGAAATAATCAAGAGTGCCAAGCCTACTATACTCTCAGCACTACATGAACTGCTATGCCTGTGCTGGGACGAGGGAGCAGTACCTCAGGACATGCACGATGCCAATATCATCACCCTCTATCAAAACAAAGGTGACCGCGGTGACTGCAACAACTACCATGGAATCTCCCTGCTCAGCATAGTGGGGAAAGTCTTTGCTCGAGTCGCTCTGAACAGGCTCCAGAAGCTGGCTGAGCGCGTCTACCCTGAGGCACAGTGTGGCTTTCGTGCAGAGAGATCGACCGTTGACATGTTGTTCTCCCTTCGTCAGATACAGGAGAAATGACGTGAACAACAGATGCCCCTCTACATTGCTTTCATTAATCTCACCAAAGCCTTTGACCTCGTCAGCAGACGTGGTCTCTTCAGACGACTAGAAAAGATCGGATTTCCACCAAAGCTACTAAGTATCATCACCTCATTCCATGACAATATGAAAGGCACAATTCAACATGGTGGCTCCTTTCCTATCCTGAGTGGTGTGAAACAGGGCTGTGTTCTCGCACCCACACTTTTTGGGGTTTTCTTCTCCCGGCTGCTTTCACATGCGTTCAAATCCTCTGAAGAAGGAATTTTCCTCCACACAAGATCAGGGGGCAGGTTGTTCAACCTTGCCCGTCTAAGAGCGAAGTCCAAAGTACGGAAAGTCCTCATCAGAGAACTCCTCTTTGCTGACGATGCTGCTTTAACATCTCACACTGAAGAGTGCCTGCAGAGTCTCATCGACAGGTTTGCGGCTGCCTGCAATGAATTTGGCCTAACCATCAGCCTCAAGAAAACGAACATCATGGGGCAGGACGTCAGAGTGTGGGAAAATGGCGCACTGACACGGAACACAAAAGTCCGATTGTATCAGGTCTGTGTCCTCAGTACCTTGCTCTATGGCAGCGAGGACTGGACAACGTATGCCAGCCAAGAGCGACGTCTCAATTCATTCCATCTTGGCTGCCTTCGGAGAATACTTGGCATCAGGTGGCAGGACTATATCTCCAACACAGAAGTCCTTGAAGCGGCCAACACCCCCAGCTTATACATACTACTGAGTCAGCGGCGCTTGAGATGGCTTGGCCATGTGAGCCGCATGGAAGATGGCAGGATCCCCAAAGACACATTGCACAGCGAGCTCGCCACTGGTATCAGACCCACCGGCCGTCCCTGTCTCCGCTATAAAGACGTCTGCAAACGCGACATGAAATCCTGTGACATTGATCACAAGTCGTGGGAGTCAGTTGCCAGCATTCGCCAAAGCTGGCGGGCAGCCATAAAGACAGGGCTAAATTGTGGCGAGTCGAAGAGACTTAGTAGTTGGCAGGAAAAAAGACAGAGGCGCAAGGGGAGAGCCAACTGTGTAACAGCCCCGACAAACAAATTTCTCTGCAGCACAAGTGGAAGAGCCTGTCACTCCAGAATTGGCCTTTTTTGCTACTCCAGGCGCGTATCCATTGTCTCTCGAGATAAGGAGGCCCAAAAGAAAAAATGATAATGGGGATCCTGTAGATGTAGTATATCTGGACTTCCAGAAGGCATTTGATAAGGTGCCGCACAAAAGATTAATATAAAAGGTAAGATTACATGGGATTAGGGGCAATTTATTAGCTTGGATAGAGGATTGGCTAACCAACAGAAAACAGAGAGTCGGGATAAATGGGTCTTTTTCTGGCTGGCAAGGTGTAACTAGTGGGGTGCCACAGGGTTCGGTCCTTGGGCCCCAACTATTTACAATCTATATTAATGACTTGGATGCAGGGATAGAAGGGACTAGAGGCAAATTTGCAGATGACACTAAAATAGGTGTGATAGTAAGTTGCAATAAAGAAATAAGAAATTTACAAATGGATATGGATAGGTTAGGTGAATGGGCCAAAATTTGGCAGATGGAGTTTAACGTGGATAAGTGTGAGGTTATCCACTTTGGTCAGAAGAATAGAAAGGCAAATTATTCAGAGTGTTTCAATGCAGAGGGATCTGGGTGTCCTTGTGCATGATTCGCTGAAAACTAGTTTGCAGGTACAGCAGGTGATAAGGAAGGCAAATGGAATTTTGGCATTTACTGCTAAAGTAGGGAAGTGTTGCTGCAACTGTACAAGGCATTAGTGAAACTGCACCTGGAGTATTGCGTACAGTTTTGGTCCCCTTACTTGAGGAGGGATGTAGTTGCATTGGAGGCAGTTCAGAGGAGGTTCACTAGATTGATTCCAGATATGGGGGGCTTGTCTTATGAAGAGAGATTGAGCAGTTTAGGCCTTTACTCTCTGGAGTTTAGAAGAATGAGAGGAGATTTAATTGAGGTATATAAGATGATTAAGGGGATTGACAAAGTAGACGTAGAGAGGATGTTTCCTCTTGTGGGGCAATCTAAAACGAGAGGTCATAGTTTTCGAATCAGGGGTAGCAGATTTAAAACAGAGATGAGGAGAAATTACTATTGTCAAAGGATTGTGAATCTGTGGAATTCACTACCCCAGAGTGCGGTGGATGCCGGGACACTGAGTAAATTTGAGGAGGAGATGGACAGATTTTTATCTAGTAAAGGGTTGAAGGGTTATGGAGAACGGGCAGGAAAGTGGAGTTGAAGCCGAGATGAGATCAGCCATGATCGTATTGAATGGCGGAGCAGGCTCGAGGGGCTGAATTGCCTACTCCTGCTCCTAGTTCTTATGTTCTTATATTATTATACACCCTTCATAAAACCTGATGTATCTCATCAGAGATTTAAACCAGTATTAATGGAATCAGGTGATAAGAATAAACAAAATTGTCTGAAAGTTACACAGACAATTTGTTCAGCCTCCTTGTCGCAGGTTAAACATCCTGCTGAAAGATGTAGGTGTGATTACCAGGCTAAAAGAGATTAGTGAGAAGTGTGAAATCTGTAAAAAGTTTCAGTGGATAATGCTTCATCCTATTGTAAGCCTTTCATTGGCATTTGACTTTAACAAGGCTGTTGCCATGGATCTAAAGGTATTGGACAAACAGAAATATTTTCATCTGCATTTTGCAGACCTGTTGGCCAGGTTTAGTCTTTATTTTCATTCATTTCATGGGATGTGGGTGTCTCTGGCTAGGCCACCATTTATTGCCCATCCCTCATTGACCTTGAGAAGGTGGTGGTGAGCTGCCTTTGTGAACCGCTGCAGTCCATACTGAGGACAAAAGGGTTATTATAGATAGAATCATGGAGAAATGGATAGGGAGCAGACTTGGGACACCAGCATATTTTCTGACTGATAATGGAGGGGAATTTGACAATGACGAGTTCAGAGACATGTGTGAAAACATGAATATAATGGTCAAGAATATTACAGCTGAAATTCCTTTCAGCAATGGACTCTGTAAAATCTCAGAATCTGAACAGCTGGTAGAAGTAAACGAGGTACCTTGTTCCTCAAATGCTCGTGTGTTTTATGATGAAGGCCCTGAGGAACAGAATACAGTAGATCAAGGGTTGGATAGTGGTAATGTGAGCGATCATTACGCACAGGACAGAGCTATCACATCCACAGGCCAGTTGCCCAGACAGGGTACTTGGATGACGTATATTCCAGAGGGGTCTAATGACTGGAGGGATGTAACAATTGTGGGACATGAAGCAAAGGCAGCTGGCAAGTTGTAATATTGGTTGACTGTTCAGGATAATGTTCAGGAAGTGAGGTCCATGGACAGGCAGAATGGGGTGAAAGAGTGGAGAGTAAGAAAGAGAGTAAAGTACTGATAGTGGGTCTGGAAGTGACTCTTGGATTTAATAATGATCTCAAACAAGAGAAAGAGCCTCTGATAGTGCAAGAGGGAGATCTCACAGTAATAGTCCCGACAGACAGAAAAATACAAGCAGAGACCGGGAGCTTGTATAGATTAGACAATGAAATGCAGGCCATAGAACAGTCTCAGAACAGAACTGGAAGCAGAGGTGCTCATGATTGTGAAGTTTTGGTGGCTGCCAATAAACTGAAGGATAAAATAATGAGGCAAAACCAAGGGAATTGGAGAGTTGGAGAGTTTGGAGTTTATTCTGAGGTATCAGGTAAGGGGAAACCAGCTTTGTCATATAGATGGATTTGTACTGAAAAGGTTCTTGCAGATGGGATGAATCAGACTAAAGTGAGGCTAGTTGTCTGGGTTTTGAGGAGTGACTGGGGAAGACTGATGTTAGAGTGGACTCTCCCACAGCTGGGAAAGTAATCTTGAAAATCTTGCTAGCTCTTCACAGGAGTGCAGATCAATCGACAGAAAAGCTGCATTTCAGAGAAAAGTGTTTCTGAAACACCCCAAAGAAACGGCAGGTGCAGAAGGGAAACTATGGAATCTAAACAAATGCTTCTCTGGCCTGAATGATGCTTCCAGGGTGTAGTTTTTTCTGGTGAGATCTGTTTTGCTGAAAATATGTTGTGTTGAACTAAAAGCAGATCCTGCAATGTTTTATTGGTAGAAAGGAACACTTTCAGGTATCTTCATGATGCTCTTAATGATTTCTTCTGGGGCGGTTCTGTGGAATTTGACAAATGTGTTATTAATAAGATTGGAGTAGAAATTAAAATTGGGAGTTAGGCTTGTGGGGCGTTTATATATATTAATTTGGATATTGAGCAGAGTAGGTCTGGAATAATTTTAAATCAACAATTCTATTTCGAGAGTGTGTCCCTTCACAGAACGATGATATATCTAAAGAAGAGACAGAGCTATTGCAAAGTTTTATTGTCAATTGTCCTGGTTGGTACACAGATTAGACCTGATGTTAATTTTGATGTACTGGGGTTAGGTAATGTGATGAAACACCTGAAAGTCAAGATTGATTTAAGGGCAAATAAAATATTAAAAAATTAAATCTAGATAAACATGCAATTAAGCTACCATCTTCAGGTGACCCAAAGAACATGAAACTATTCATTTTTAGTGATACTTCACATGCTAATCTTCCTGATGGATATTCAAATGCAGCTGGTTTCAGAATGCTTCTTATGGGTGAAAATGGGAAATGGGAAATCCTCACAAGAGGATTTGAGTACAGAAATCGTGAAATCTTGCTTCAATTGTATAGAACCTTGGTTAGACCGCGCTTGGAGTACTGTGTGCAGTTTTGGTCCCCGTACCCTAGGAAGGATATCATTGCCATAGAGGGAGTGCAACAAATGTTCACCAGATTTGTTCCTGGGATGGCGGGACTGTCCGATGAAGAGAGATTGGGGAAACTGGACCTGTATTCTCTAGAGTTTCGAAGAATGAGAGGTGATCTTGTTGAAACCTACACAATACTTAAAGGGATAGACAGGGTAGATGCAGCTAAGATGTTTCCCCTGGTTGGGGAGTTCAGAACCAGGGGACACAATTTCAAAATAAGGGGGAAGCCACTTCGGACAGAGATGAGGAGAAATTTCTTTACTCAAGGGGTTGTGAATCTTTGGAATTCTCTACCCCAGAGGGCTGTGGAAGCTCAGTCATTGAGTATGTTTAAAGCAGAGATTTAAAGCAGCGATTAGGGCGGCACAGTGGCGCAGTGGTTAGCACCGCAGCCTCACAGCTCCAGGGACCCGGGTTCGATTCTGGGTACTGCTTGTGCGGAATTTGCAAGTTCTCCCTGTGACCGTGTGGGTTTTCGCCGGGTGCTCCGGTTTCCTCCCACAGCCAAAGACTTGCAGGTGATAGGTAAATTGGCTGTTGTAAATTGCCCCTAGTGTAGATAGGTGGCAGGAAATATGGGATTACTGTAGGGTTAGTATGAATGGGTGGTTGTTGGTCGGCACAGACTTGGTGGGCCGAAGGGCCTGTTTCAGTGCTGTATCTCTAAATAAAATAAATAAATATAAAATTGACAGATTTCTAAATACCAATGACATAAAGGGATAGTCTGGGAAAAAGGCATTGAAGTAGATGATCAGCCCTGATCATATTGAATGATGGAGCAGGCTCAATGGGCTAAATGGCCTACTCCTGCTCCTATGTTCTCATAGAGTCACATAGAAACAGGCCCTTCGTCCCACCACGTCCAGGCCGACTATAATGCCTATCTATACTAATCCCATCTGCCTGCATTAATTCCATAATCCTCTATGCCTTGCTCATTCAAGTGCCTGTCCAGATGCCTCTTAAATGTTGCTACTGTTCCTGCCTCCACCACCTCCTCAGGCAGCTCATTCCAGATACCCACTATTCCTTGTGTGCAAAATGTACCCTTTTGATCCCCTTTAAACCTCCTCCGTCTCACCTTAAGTCCATGCCCTCTAGTTTTAGTCACCCCTACCATAGGAAACAGACTCTGGCTATTTACCCTATCTATGCCTCTCATAATTCTATATACCTCTATCATGTTCCCTCTCAGCCTCCTTTACTCTCGGGAAAACAGACCCAGCCTATCCAATCTCTCGTTATAACTCAAGCCCTCCAAACCAGGCAACATCGTTGTGAATCTTTTCTGCACCCTCTCTAGCTTAATCACATCTTTCCTGTAGTACGGCGACCAGAACTGCACACAGTGCTCCAAATGTGGCCTAACCAATGTCATGTACAACTGTAACATGACGTCCCAACACTTGTACTCAATGCCTCGACCGATGAAGGCAAGCATGCCATACGCCTTCTTCACCACCCTGTCTACCTGTGTTGCCGCTTTCAGGGAACTATATACTTGCACCCCAAGGTCTCTCTGCTCAACAATACTCCCCAGGGCCCTGCCATTCACTGTACATGTCGCCCTGGTTTAACTTCCCAAAATGCATCACCTCGCACTTGACTGCGTTAAATTCCATTTTCCAATCCCTTGCCCACTTTCCCAGTTGATCTATATCCTGTTGTAACTTTAGACAACCTTCTTCACTGTCCACCATACCACCAATTTTGATGTCATCTGCAAAATTACTAATTATGCCCCCGACATTCGCATCCAAGTCATTAATATATATGACAAACAACAGAGGGCCCAGCACCGATCCCTGAGGCACACCACTGGTCACCGGCCTCCAATCTGAAAAACAACCCTCCACTACGGCACAGTGGCGCAGCGGTTAGCACCGCAGCCTCACAGCTCCAGCGACCCGGGTTCAATTCTGGGTACTGCCTGTGTGGAGTTTGTAAGTTCTCCCTGTGTCTGCGTGGGTTTTCTCCGGGTGCTCCGGTTTCCTCCCACAAGCCAAAAGACTTGCAGGTTGGTAGGTAAATTGGCCATTATAAATTGCCACTAGTCTAGGTAGGTGGTCGGGAAATATAGAGACAGGTGGGGATGTGGTAGGAATAAGGGATTAGCGTAGGATTAGTATAAATGGGTGGTTGATGGTCGGCACAGATTCGGTGGGCCGAAGGGCCTGTTTCAGTGCTGTATCTCTGAACAAATATACAAATAAACTACCACCCTCTGCCTCCCATTACCAAGCCAATTTTGTATCCAATTTGCTCGCTCACCCTGGATCCCATGCCTTTGAACCTTCTCGACCAGCCTACCATGTGGGACCTTGACAAAGGCCTCACTAAAGTCCATGTAGACAACGTCCATCGCCCTGCCCTCTTCAATCCTCTTGGTCACCTTCGCGAAAAACTTAATCAAATTTGTGAGACATGATTTCCCATGCACAAAGCCATGCTGCCTATCCCGAATCAGACCTTGACTTTCCAAATGCATACAAATCGTGTCTCTCAGAATCCCTTCCAATAACTTTCTCACCACTGATGTAAGGCTCACCGGCCTGTACTTCCCTGGCTTATCCCTGCTGCCCTTCTTAAATAAAGGCACAACATTAGCTATCCTCCAGTCTTCCGGTACCCCACCCGTGGCTAACGATGATACAAAAATCTCTGCCAGGGTCCCAACAATCTCCTCCCTTGCTTCCCATAGCATCCTAGGATACACCTGGTCAGGCGCTGTGGATTTATTCACCTTAATGCGCTTCAAAACCTCCAACACCTCCTCCTTTGTAATGTTGATCTGCTCCAGGATATCACTGTTCCCTCCTTAGCTTCCATGACCTTCTCCATGGTAAATACAGATGAGAAGTATTCATTTAAGACCTCGCCCATTTCCCGTGACTCCACACATAGATTACCACACTGATCCTTAAGGGGACCTACTCTCTCCCTAGCTACCCTTTTACTCTTAATATACTTATAGAATATTTTAGGATTCTCCTTTATCTTATCTGCCAGGGAAATCTCATGGCCCCTTTTTGCCCTCCTAATTTCCTTCTTAAGTGTACTCCTATATCCCCTATATCTAGGGACTGATCCCAGCTCCCTACACCTGACATATGCCTCCTTCTTTGTCCTGAACAGAGCCTCAATATCCCTCGTCAACCAAGGTTCCCTAAACTTGCCAGCCTTGCCCTTCCATCTAACAGGAACATGCCGGCCTTGAACTCTTTCTATCTCACTTTTAAAATGTGCGCATTTATAATGTGTATCTCTGTAAATAAAAGCTTATAAACTATGGAAAGATTGGCTCCAGTTCTATTCTTCACCACCTGGCTTTCAGCAGTAGAAGAGGGGGAGGTGGTGACAGGGATAGTCTATTCTGAGGATGCTTGCAACAAATTACAAGAAGACATTAATAAAATTGCAGAATGGGCATATATTTGGAAAATTAATTTTAACACAGTTAAGTGTGAGGTAATATATTTTAGTAAAAAAAATGAGGTCACATTACTTGGAAAATAAGAATCTCAATGGGGTAGAGGAACAAAGGGATCGGGGAGTACAACTAAACAAATCATTAAGAGTAGCGATGCAGTTTAATAAGGTCATAAAAAGGGCAAACCAAGTACTGGGTTTATTTATACAGGAAGAGAATTGAAAAGTAAAGTTATGCTAAACCTGTATCGAACCTTGGTTAGATCACACAAAAGCAAAATACTGCAGATGCTAGAAATGTGAAATAAAAACAGAAAATTCTGGAAATACTCAGCAGATCTGGCAGCATCTGTGGTGAGAGAAACCAAGTTAATGTTTCAGGTCTGTGAACTTTCATTAGTTCGATCATATTAGGAATACTCTGTTGGTAACCATCTCATAAAAAGGATAAAGAGACACTGGAAAGGGTATAAAAAAGATTTACAAGGAAGATACCAGATCTGTGAGGTTCTATTGAAAAGAGAAGACTGAGGAGTGAACTAATAGAAGTATTTAAAATTATGACATTTTGATAGACTAGACACAAAGAGTGTTTCTACTTGTGTGGAAGAGCAAAACTAGAGGGCGTCAATATAGAATAATCACCAAGAAATCCAATAGGGAATTCGGAGAGTGGAGAGAATGTGGAACTCTCTACCACCGGGTGTGGTTGACGTGAACGGTATAGATGCATTTAAGGGAAAGCTAGATTAGCAAATCAAGGAGAAGGGAATAGGGTTATGCTGGGTGAGGAAGGATGGGAGGAGGCACGAGTGGAGCATAAACGCCAGCATGGACTGTTTGGGCCGAATGGACTGAATCTGTGCTGCATAGTTTATATATTTATCTGTAACTGTCATATCACAGACACAGTTGGGGTCAGAGTGTATTCCTTACCATAATCTCAGATACATAGGCTGAGGTACAGAGTAATTAAGCCATAGATTTGTGGGATGAATAAAAAGAAGCTCTGATTAAGGACAGTGACAGGCTCATAAAGTTAATATGAGACAATGATGAGAAAGGTTGTTGTGTAATAAATGCATGATGCTGTCAGTAAATCAGTTCAAAGTTTACTCCAAAAACCAGCTGGCCAATAACAGGCTGTGATAATAGGGAGAGGGAAATCCACCCTGTCAGCACCCCTCAGGATCTTATATGTTTCAGTCAAATCACCTCTTACTCTTCTAAACTCCGTGGGATCATAGAATCATAGAAAGTTTTCAGCACAGCAAGAGACCACTCGGCCCATCGTGTCTGCACTGTCCGCAAGACAAGCCACCCAGTCTAATCCCACCTTCCAGCATTTGGTCCATAGCCCTGCAGATTAAGGCACATGAGGTACATATTCAGACACCTTTTAAATGAGTTGAGGTTTTCTGCTTCGACTACCCTTACAGGCAGAAAGTTCCAGAACCCCACCATCCTCTGGGTGAAAATATGTGTCCTCATCGCCCCTCTAATCTTTCTACCTTACCTATCTTCTTTAACAAACGAATGCTGACTATCCTTGATTAACCTGTGCCTTTCTAAGTGACACTTTATCCTGTCTCTCAGAATAGATTCCAATAATTTCACTACTGAGGTTAGACTGAATGGCCTGTAATTATTCGGTCTATCCCTCGCTCCTTTTTAAACAGAGGTACAACATTAACAGTTCTCCAATCCTCCAGCACCACACCTATATCCAGTGAGGACTGGAAAATGATGGTCAGACGTTCAGCTATTTCCTCTCTGGCTTCTTTTAACAGCCCAGGATACATTTCATCTGGCCTTGGTGATTTATCAACTTTCAAGGATGTTAATCCCATTAATACTTCCTCTCTCCCTATGGTTATCACATCCAATACTTCACACTCCTCCTCCTTAACTACAATATCTGCATCATCCCTCTCTTTGTGAAGACAGACGCAAAGTATTCATCAAGAACCATACCAATATCTTCCACTCCTACACATAGGTTACCTTTTTGGTCTTTTATGGGCCCTACTCTCTCCTTAGTTATCCTCTTACTTTTAATGTATTGATGAAACATCTTTGGGTTCACCTTGATTTTGCTGCCAATATTCTTTCATGCCCTCTCTTTCCTTTCTTAATTTCCTTTTTGATTTCACCCCTCCACTTTCTATACTCCTCTCAGCTTTCTGTAGTATTGAGTTCTCGGTGTCGGACATAAACTTTCCTTTTCTGCCTTATCTTACCCTGTAGGCTCCTTAACATCCATCGGGCTCGAGATTTGGCCACTTCACACTTTTTCTTGGTGGGAACATGTTTACTCTGAACCCCTTGAATCTACCCTTTGAAAGCCTCCCACTGTTCTGACACTGATTTGCCTTCAAGTAGCTGTTTCCAGTCCATTTTCGCTGAATCACTCCTCAGTTTAGTAAAATTGGCCTTGCCCCAATTGAGAACGCTAACTCCTGTTCGATTCTTGTCCTTTTCCATAATTATGTTAAAACTGACTGAATTATGATCACTATCACCAAAATGCTCTCCCACTGCCACTCCTTCCACCTGCCCATCTTCATTTCCTAAAACTAAGTCTAAATCTGCTCCCTCTCTTGTTGGACCTGCTACAGATTGGGCAAGAAAGTTCTCCTGAATGCACCTCAAGAATTCTGCTCCCTCAATTCCTTTCACACTAAAACTATTACAGTTAATATCTGGGTAGTTAAAATCCCCTACTATTATTGCCCTATTGTTCTCGCACTTCTCAGAGATTTGCCTCCATATCAGCTCTTCTATCTCCCTCTGACTGTTTGGGGGTCTATAGTACACTCCCAGCAGTGTGATTGCCCCTTTTCTGTTCCTTAGCTCAATCCATATGGCCTCATTTGATAAACCTTCCAACATATCATCCCTCCTCACAGCTCTAATAATTTCCTTGACAAAAATTGCCACTCCCCCTCCTTTCTTATCCCCCTCCCTATCGGGTCTGAAAACCCTGTAACCAGGAACGTTGAGCTGCCATTCCTGTCCCTCCTTAAGCCATGTTTGTGTAATAGCTATGATATCATACTGCCACATGTCTGTCTGTGCCCTTAGCTCATCTGCTTTATTTGCTATACTCCTTGCATTGAATGAGATACCCTTGAGCACTGCCAAACTCTTTTTTATCTTTTAACCCTCGTTTCCTCTGTCTTCCAGACTCTTCCATTAATTTTCTGCCTTCCATTTTCATTTCTGATTTTGTCCCAGCTGAGTCTACCCTCAGGTCCCCATCCCCCTGTCAAACTAGTTTAAACCCTCCCCAACAGCAAAAGCAAAACGTTCCGCAAGGAACTCAGTCCCGGCTCTGTTCAGGTACAACCCATCTGGCCTGTATAGGTCCCATCTCCACCAGACCCAATGTCCCAGGAATATTTGTCTTATCCTTTTTCTATACTCACTTGTGCGTGGCACTGGGAGTAATCCAGAGATTACTACTTTTGAGGTCCTGCTTGCTAATTTCTTACCTAGCTCCCTAAATTCTGACTGCAAGACCACATCCCTCTTTCTACCTATGTTGTTGGTTCCAATGTGGACCACGATTGCTGGCTGTTCACCCTCCCCCTTCAGGATGCTCTGCAGCCGCTCAGTGACATCCTTGACCCTGACACCAGGGAGGCAGCACACCATCCTGCATTCATGTCTGCAGCCGCAGAAACGCCTGTCTGTTCCCCTATCGAATCTCCTATTACTATCGCTCTTCCAGTCTTCCTTGTACCCCACTGTGCAGCTGAGCCGCCCATGGTGCCATGGACTTGGCTCCCCAGATGAACTATCACCTTCTTCAGTATTTATTACTGAATACCTGTTGCAGAGTGAGATGCACTCAGGCATTTCCTGCACTACCTGCCTGATTCTTTTTGACTGCCTGGTGGTCATCCAATCCCTCTCTCCCTGCATACTCCTAAACTGCGGGGTGACCACACCTATAAACATGATATCCACGTAGCTCTCATCCTCATGAATGCACCACAGTGTCACCAGCTGCTGCTCAAGTTCCAAACCCAGAGCTCAAACTGCTGCAACTGATGACACTTCCTGCACCTAGGGTTATCCAGCACCTGAGAAGCATCCTGGAGTTCCTACATAGCACAGGATGTGCGCTCCAGAGGTTGCAGCAGCCCTGCCATTCCTTTATCTATTAGATAGTAACTTGGTACTAGTACTAAATCCTGCTATGACTAATATTAATAACCCTACCAATAGTAATAAATCTTACCAATACTAATAATAGTTGTACTACTGCTAATACCAAACTTTATCAAAACTAATATACTCTACCACTACTAATATACCCTACCATACTAAAACGTGAACATTAGTAGAAATAACCTCACCAATAGTAATAAACCGCATTTAAAAATCATTTAAAAAATCATTTGATAAAAATTATTTAAACCTTATTTCAAGATAAAAGACAACACCCAGCAGCTATCTACTACCTACTTATTACTTGCTATTAATACTTAATAATTTTAACATTTCAAAAGCCCCAGTTGTTTAGACTGACTTCCAAAGAAGCAACTACTCACCAGCCAATCAACTCACCGCTTTTCTGTGATGTCAAAGTTTGATGATTTTTTTCCTCCACTTCAAACTCCGGCTCCTGAAGAGAGATTCCACTCAGGGTCCTCCTCCGTCACTCCAGATTCTCTCCCCAGTAGATTCCACTCAGGGTCCTGCTCTGTCACTCCAGATTCTCTCCCCAGTAGATTCCACTCAGGGTCCTCCTCCGTCACTCCCGACTCTCTCCCCAGTAGATTCCACTCAGGGTCCTCCTCCAACACGCCCGACTCTCTCCCCAGTAGATTCCACTCAGGGTCCTCCTCCGTCACTCCCGACTCTCTCCCCAGTAGATTCCACTCAGGGTCCTCCTCCGTCACTCCCGACTCTCTCCCCAGTAGATTCCACTCAGGGTCCTCCTCCATCACTCCAGATTCTCTCCCCAGTAGATTCCACTCAGGGTCCTCCTCCGTCACTCCAGATTCTCTCCCCAGTAGATTCCACTCAGGGTCCTCCTCCGTCACTCCCGACTCTCTCCCCAGTAGATTCCACTCAGGGTCCTCCTCCATCACTCCCGACTCTCTCCCCAGTAGATTCCACTCAGGGTCCTCCTCCGTCACTCCCGACTCTCTCCCCAGTAGATTCCACTCAGGGTCCTCCTCCGTCACTCCCGACTCTCTCCCCAGTAGATTCCACTCAGGGTCCTCCTCCATCACTCCCGACTCTCTCCCCAGTAGATTCCACTCAGGGTCCTCCTCCATCACTCCCGACTCTCTCCCCAGTACATTCCACTCAGGGTCCTCCTCCGTCACTCCTGACTCTCTCCCCAGTAGATTCCACTCAGGGTCCTCCTCCGTCACTCCAGATTCGCTCCCCAGTAGATTCCACTCAGGGTCCCCCTCCGTCACTCCAGATTCGCTCCCCAGTAGATTCCACTCAGGGTCCTCCTCCGTCACTCCTGACTCTCTCCCCAGTAGATTCCACTCAGGGTCCTCCTCCGTCACTCCCGACTCTCTCCCCAGTAGATTCCACTCAGGGTCCTCCTCCGTCACTCCCGACTCTCTCCCCAGTAGATTCCACTCAGGGTCCTCCTCCGTCACTCCCGACTCTCTCCCCAGTAGATTCCACTCAGGGTCCTCCTCCGTCACTCCCGACTCTCTCCCCAGTAGATTCCACTCAGGGTCCTCCTCCATCACTCCCGACTCTCTCCCCAGTAGATTCCACTCAGGGTCCTCCTCCGTCACTCCCGACTCTCTCCCCAGTAGATTCCACTCAGGGTCCTCCTCCGTCACTCCTGACTCTCTCCCCAGTAGATTCCACTCAGGGTCCTCCTCCGTCACTCCAGATTCGCTCCCCAGTAGATTCCACTCAGGGTCCTCTTCCGTCACTCCTGACTCTCTCCCCAGTAGATTCCACTCAGGGTCCTCCTCCGTCACTCCAGATTCTCTCCCCAGTAGATTCCACTCAGGGTCCTCCTCTGTCACTCCAGATTCTCTCCCCAGTAGATTCCACTCAGGGTCCTCCTCCATCACTCCAGATTCTCTCCCCAGTAGATTCCACTCAGGGTCCTCATCCGTCACTCCTGACTCTCTCCCCAGTAGATTCCACTCAGGGTCCTCATCCGTCACTCCTGACTCTCTCCCCAGTAGATTCCACTCACGGTCCTCCTCCGTCACTCCAGATTCTCTCCCCAGTAGCTTCCACTCAGGGTCCTCCTCCGTCACTCCCGACTCTCTCCCCAGTAGATTCCACTCAGGGTCCTCCTCCGTCACTCCCGACTCTCTCCAGGTAAGTGAAGGCCCGAGCCTGGCTCTGGATTTACTCTCTCCCCAGTAGATTTCATGTAGAGTCCGCCGCTGTCACTCCTGACTCTCTCCAGGTAAGTGAAGGCCCGAGCCTGGGTCTGGATTTACTCTCTCTCCAGTAGGTTCCATGTAGGGTCCACCGCCGTTACACTCGACACTCTCCAGGTAAGTGAAGGCCTGAGCATGGGTCTGGATTTACTCTCTCTCCAGTAAGTTCCACGCAGGGTACGCTGCTCTCACTCCTGACTCCCATGAGGTGCATGCCTAGCCTGTCCAATATTTCCTCATAAGACAACATGCCCATTCCAGGTATTAGTCCAGTAAACCTTCTCTGTACTGCCTCCAGCGCATTTACATAAATAAGGAGACCAGTACTGTACACAGTACTCCAGATGTGGTCTCACCAATGCCATGTATAATTGAAACATAACCTCCCTACTTTTGTCTAGGACTTTGGTTCGGCCACATTTGGAATACTGCGTGCTGTTCTGGTCGCCACATTACCAAAAGGATGTGGATGCTTTGGAGAGGGTGCAGAGGAGGTTCACCAGGATGTTGCCTGGTATGGAGGGTGCTAGCTATGAAGAGAGGTTGAGCAGATTAGGATTATTTTCATTAGAAAGATGGAGGTTGAGGGGGGACCTGATTGAGGTGTACAAAATCATGAGAGGTATAGACAGGGTGGATGGCAAGAGGCTTTTTCCCAGAGTGGGGGATTCAATTACTAGAGGACACGAGTTCATAGTGAAAGGGAAAAAGTTTAGGGGGGATATGCATGGAAAGTTCTTTACGCAGAGGATGGTGGGTGCCTGGAACGTGTTGCCAGCGGAGGTGGTAGATGCGGGCACGATGGCGTCTTTTGAGATGTATCTAGACAGATACATGAATGGGCAGTAAGAAAAGAGATACAGACCCTTAGAAAATAGGCGACATGTTTAGGTCTGGATCGGCGCAGGCTTGGAGGGCCGAAGGGCCTGTTCATGTGCTGTAATTTTCTTTGTTCTTTGTTCTTTGTTCTTTTGTATTCAATTCCCCTCGCGATAAACAATAACATTCCATTAACTTTCCCAATTACGTGCTGAACCTGCATACTAACCTTTTGTGATTCATGCACTAGGACACCCAGATCCCTCTGCGTCTCTCAGCTCTGCAATCTCTCACCATTTTGATAATATGCTTCTTTTTTATTCTTCCTGCCAAAGTGGACAATTTCACACTTTCCCGCATTATGTACATTTGCCAGATCTTTGCCCACTCACTTAACCTACCTATATCTCTTTGTAACCTCCTTATGTCCTCTTCACAACCTATTTTCCTACCTATCTTTGTGTCATCATCAAATTTACCAACCATACCTTCGGTCCCTACATCCAAGTCATAGAGAGAATTGTAAATCGTGTGGTTGCTGATGAAGAATGCTGCAGACTGCAGGAAGATATCAATTGATAGGTGGGCCGAAAAGTAGCAAAAGGAGTTCAATCCGGAGAAGTGTGAAGTAATGCATTTGGGGAAGGCAAACAAGGCAAGGGAATACACAATAAATGGTAAGATAGTGAGAAATGTAGAGGAACAGAGGGACCTTGGAGTGCAAGTCCACATCCCTGAAAGTGATTGAACTGGTAGATAAGGTGGTTAAGAAGGCATACGGGATACTGTCCTTTATTGGCTGAGGCACAGAATGTAAGAGCTGGGGGGCTGGGGGTTTATGGCCGAACTGTTAAAATCTAGTTCGGCCACAGTTGGAGCACTGCATATAGTTCAGGTCACCACACTGCAGGAAGGATGATTGCATTAGGGAGGGTAAGGAGCATATTTATGATGATCCAGTGAAGAATGGATAATTTTAGCCATGAGGAAAGATTGGATAAGTTAGGATTGTTTTCTTTGAAACAGAGGAGGTAAAGGAGAGATTTAATTGGGCTGTATAAATTTATGAGGAGCCCAGATAGATTGGATAAGAGGGACCTGTTTCCCTCTGTAGAGAGATCAATAACCAGGGGGCATAGATTTAAAATGACTGGCAAAACTTTAGAGGGCAGTTGAGTAATTTTTTCACCCAGAGGGTGGTGAGTGTCTGGAACTTACTGCTCGACAGGGTGGAAGAGGCTGAAACCCTCATTCCATTTAAAAACACTTCGATATGCAATGAGATGCCACAACCTGCAGAGCTACAGACAAAGAGATTACAAATGGAATGAGACTGGATTGCTCTATTTTGGCTGGCACAGAGATGATGGGTTTTATATCCTCCTGCAGCTGTAACTTTCTGTTTCATACAGGAGTTTAGTGGGACATCTTCATGTTTTATGAACTGTAATCTCTGTAGTAACACAGAGGCAGCAATGATATCACTGATATCAACAGCTGGATTTACATCCCAACAAATGGAAAGTTCCTCAATGTGGGACTGATAGAGAGAGCAGTACAGGATGAACGGCTGATAGATCAGCTCATTTGAGGTTCTGCACATCCTGAAGTACAGAAAGCTCTAATCGGACAGGACAAGCTCACAATATCACAGGCTGTAGACACTGCCAGAACAGGAAAGCCACGAGCAGACAGATGAAGACACTGACTTTCCAAATGGCTAACTTTCAGTTAAGCCAAGAGACAGGCAGCAGGGTTGATGCAGTGAAACAACAACTAAAGAATGTACATCAGACAGAGAGAACGATGTGCAGGAGCTGTGGACGACCACATGAATTGACCGACAGAAGGAAATGTCTCGCATGTGGATCAATCTGCAGAGCTTGCGGAAAGACCAATCACTGGGCAAAGATGTGCAGAACAAGGCAAGAAGGTTGTGGACGAGTCAGCAGAGCCAGAATAACAGGGCGAAGGAATAGTGAAAGAAACCAAAACATCCATATCCTGGAGGATGGTGCTGGGTTTGAGAGCATGTTAGACATAGGAACCATAGAATTTCATGAAATGTCTGAATGCGACTGTTCCCAGAGAAAAGAAATTCACACAACCATTCAGATCAGGAAGAGGCTGAGAAATAAGCCCACAATGATAAATCTGAAGGTGAAGATTGATACTGGAGTGCAGAGTAACATCATCCTGCTCAGACTATACCAGCAGATCTTTCCTGAAAATTTGGAGAAAATGATTATCCAATGGAAGGTGCTCTGAAACCAAACAACATCATTCTAACAGCATACGGGGGAACTGAGATTCGACAGCGAGGAACAACCCAAATCAGAGGGACACACAAAGGAAAAGACGTTAACTGTATGTTCTACATCACAGAAACAGATGGTCCGGCTATCCTGGGGTTGAGCAGTTCTGAAGAGCTGCAGATTATCTCAGTAAACCCTGAGATGAAGGAGGTGACACTGAGAGGTGAAGATAGTACACCCATTGAAAAGCGCCATCCGATCAGAAACAAAGAACAAAGAACAAGGAACAAAGAAAATTACAGCACAGGAACAGGCCCTTCGGCACTCTAAGCCTGCGCCGATCCAGATCCTCTATCTAAACATGTCGCCTATTTTCTAAGGAGATCTGGTACAAATGTACCCAGAGTGTTTTGATTTGACGGTTGGATGCTTCGAAGATTTTGAGTATCACATCACTATTGACCCAGCGATGAAACCAGTGATTCATCCCCCACGTAAAGTACTAGCAGAACTAAAAGGAAATCTTGAAAGAGAGCTCCATGAAATGGAAGAAAAGGTGATCGCCAGAGTCACAGGGCCTACAGGTTGGGTAAATTCCATTGTGGTGAGAGAGAAGCCAAATGGACGGCTAAGAATTTGCCTGGATCCCAAAGATCTTAACCAAGCAATAAAGAGGGATCACTAATATAATAAAAACAAGAAATGCTGGAATCACTCAGCAGGTCTGGCAACATCTGTGGAAAGAGAAGCAGAGTTAACGTTTCGGGTTAGTGACCCTTCTTCGGAACTTCGGAAGGGTCACTGACCCGAAACGTTAACTCTGTTTCTCTTTCCACAGATGCTGCCAGTCCTGCTGAGTGATTCCAGCATTTCTTGTTTTTATTTCAGATTTCCAGCATCCGCAGTATTTTGCATTTATATAAGAGGGATCACTACCCTATTCTAACATTGGAAGAAATCACACCAGCACTGACAGGGGCAAATGTTTTCAGCAAGTTTGATGCCAGAAATGGCTACTGGAATGTGAAGCTAGACACAGAATCTTCACTATTGACAACAGTCAACACACCCTTTGGTCGGTACAAATTCCTGCGTCTACCCTTTGGCCTCAAAGTGAGCCAGGATGTGTTCCAACAGAAAGTAGACGAGACAAATAGGGGATGCAAAGGATCAATCGGCATAGCTGGTGATATCCAGATATATGGTGTAGATGGAAAAGATCATGACAACCATCTACATGAAGCCAAGGAGAGAACCATGAAAGCTGGGATTAAGCTAAATACAGACAAATGCATTGTGAAAGTGACAGAATACCTGTTCTTCGGAATGGTGTACACACCTGACGGCGTTAAGCCGAGTCCTGAAAGAATCTCAGCCACCTCGGGGATGGAAGCCCCAAGAGATATGAGAGAGTTTGCAATCCGATGGGAACTAATGAAAGAAGATGTAAAGTACCAGTGGTCAGAGTCACATGACAGGAGTTTCAACAAACTCAAAGAGGTAGTATGCAAGGAGACAAGTCTGTTGTACAATGATAGAAAGAAACCTGTCACTCTGCAAATAGATGTTTCCACAAAAGGACTGGGAGCAGCCCTGGTACAAGAGGGAAAGCCAATAGCATTTACGTCCAAAGCTCCAACATCAGCTGAGAACAGATCTGCCAACATAGAGAGAGAGAGCTTTTTGGCAGTCAACAAAGAACAAAATAAAAAAGAACAGTACAGCACAGGAATAGGCCATTCGGCCCTCCAAGCCTGCGCCGATCTTGATGCCTGCCGAAACTAAAACCTTCTGCACTTCCGGGGTCCGTATCCCTCTCTTCCCATCCTATTCATGTATTTGTCAAGATGCCTCTTAAGCATCTCTATCGTACCTGCTTCCACCACCTCCCCCGGCAACAAGTTCCAGGCACTCACCACCCTCTGTGTAAAGAACTTGCCTCGCACATCCCCTCTAAACTTTGCCCCTCTCACCTTAAACCTATGTCCCATAGTAACTGACTCTTCCACCCTGGGAAAAAGCTGCTGACTATCCACTCTGTCCATGCCGCTTGTAACTTTGTAAACCTCTATCATGTCGCCCCTCCACCTCCGTCGTTCCAGTGAAAACAATCCGAGTTTAACCAACCTCTCCTCATAGCTAATGCCCAGACCAGGCAACATCCTGGTAAACCTCTTCTGTACCCTCTCCAAAGCCTCCACGTCCTTCTGGTAGTGTGGCGACCAGAATTGCACGCAATATTCTAAGTGTGGCCTAACTAAGGTTCTGTACACCTGCAGCATGACTTGCCAATTTTTCTCCTCTATGCCCCGACCGATGAAGGCAAGCATGCCGTATGCCTTCTTGACTACCTTATCCACCTGCATTGCCACTTTCAGTGACCTGTGGACCTGTATGCCCAGTTCTCTCTGCCTGTCAATACTCCTAAGGGTTCTGCCATTTACTGTATACTTCCCACCTGCATTACACCTTCCAAAATGCATTACCTCACATTTGTCCGGATTAAACTCCATCTGCCATTTCTCCGCCCAAGTCTCCAACCGATCTATATCCTGCTGTATCCTCCGACAATCCTCATCACTGTCCGCAACTCCACCAACCTTTGTGTCGTTCACAAACTTACTAATCAGACCAGCTGCATTTTCCTCCAAATCATTTAGATATACTACAAACAGCAAAAGTCCCAGCACTGATCTCTGTGGAACACCACTAGTCACAGCCCTCCATTCAGAAAAGCACCCTTCCACTGCTACCCTCTGTCTTCTATGACTGAGCCATTTCTGTATCCATCTTGCCAGCTCCCCTCTGATCCCATGTGACTTCACCTTTTGTACCAGTCTGCCATGAGGGACCTTGTCAAAGGCTTTACTAAAGTCCATATAGATAACATCCACTGCCCTTCCTTCATCAATCATCTTCGTCACTTCCTCAAAAAACTCAATCAAATTAGTGAGACACGACCTCCCCTTCACAAAACCATGCTGCCTCTCGCTAATAAAAAGGTGATGTCAGGAGTGGGATGTGAGAAGTTCCACATATATCTCCGAGGGAGAAAGTTCACAGTGGAGAGTGATCATCGTCCACTGGAGCAGATCTACAAGATAAATCTATGTAAAGCATCAGCAAGACTGCAGAGGTTACTCTTGAGGTTTCAGAGTTATGATTTCACTCTGAAATATAAGCCAGTGAGAAAAATGGTGCTGGCAGACACTCTATCTCGGTTGTCACCACAGGAGAAATATGAGATAGAAGATCTCGGCATAAAGATTCATCACCGAGTGAACGTAACACCACCGAAACAGATGCTGTCTCAGAAGTGATCCAGGGATGGCCTGATAAGATACAGCACACGCAACCAGCAATACAGCATTACTGGTCTATCAGAGATGACATCTCACGAGAAGATGGTGTTCTGCTAGCCAGATCCAGCATAATCATTCCCAAAACAATGCAGGAAGAACTTCTCCAAAAGATTCATGAAGGTCACATGAGAATGGAGAAGTGTAAGCTCAGAGCCAAATCAGCTGAGTACTGGATTGGCATAGACAAAGATATGGAAAATATGGTGTCGACATGCAATGTATGTCAGAAGTACAGAAACTCACAACAGAAAGAGGTGATGATAGCTACTGAAGTACCACTCAGACCATGGCACACTGTAGGAGTCGATTTATTCACACATAATAATCGCAGACTATTACTTAAAATTCCCTTTTATCCGGAAGGTGACTTGAGAGTCACAACAATAATCTCAGCAGTATGAGTTCTGTTCGCTGAGCAAGGGATTCCTGAAAGGTTAATATGTGACAATGGGACCCAATTTACATCCAGAGAATTGAAGGAATTCACTGACCAGTCCGGTTTCAACACCATCACCTCATCACCACACTACCCACGGGGACACAGATTTATAGAAAGACACATCCAGACGGTCAAAGGAACACTTGTGAAATGCCAGGAGGCGAAGGAAGACCCAAACCTGGCCTTATTGTCACTCCGATCCACACCTCTCAAGGCTGACATGAAATCACCTGCAGAGCTGTTAAATGGAAGAAAATGTAAGACAACTCTGCCAAGCAAAATACATCCTTCAAGTGAGCAGGAGGAAGTGAGATAACAACTCACTGAAGCACAGGTAAGAGGAGAGCAACACTTCAACAAATATGCTAAATCCCTACCCGAACTGTTAAGAGGACAAACTGTAAACGTACAGGATCCAATCATGAAAACCTGGAGCCCACTAAACGTTGTTGGTGAAGTTAAGACTCCAAGGTCATATATCATTGAGACTGAAACCGGTAACCAAATGAAAAGGAACAGAATCCATATTCAACCTACACCTGAGCTGGAACAACAGAAAAGACCATCAACAACACTGGAAACATCACTATCCAGTGAGACAACATTAAACACATCACCAGCAAGTGACACAACATCACCTGTACAGTGTGCCAACTCACCACTGAGAGCAACAAATACCAAATCTACAAGATAGAGGCACAACATCTTACTACCCAAGCGATACCGTGAATATGTTTTTAAAAAAAGAATACACGCTACAAATGACTCTACAAAGGGTTCAGATTATTTCCACAAGTCGATCGATAATCTTCTTTAGTTATATTGATATAGGGGCATTATGTTTTAAAGAGGGATGTTATATATTGTTTTCCTATGTGTAAAGTGCAAGGAACTAGTTGTTCTGTGTAAGTGTTCCAGTGGGGCCACATTCACGGCTGCACTGGAGAACGCAGAAGAGCAATAGTTATCGGGGACTCTATAGTCAGGGGCACAGATAGGTGTTTCTGTGGACGTGAACGAGACTCCAGGAGGGTATGTTGCCTCCCTGGTGCCATGGTCAATGATGTCTCTGAACGGACAGAGGGCATTCTGAAGGGGGAGGGTGAACATCCAGACGTTGTGGTACACATCGGTACCAACGACATAGGCAGGAAGAGTGATGAGGTCCTGCAGGGGGAGTTCAGGGAGTTGGGTAGTAAGTTAAAAAACAGGACCTCTCGGGTTGTAATCTCGGGATTACTCTCTGTGCCACGTGCCAGTGAGGCTAGAAATAGGAAGATAGTGCAGCTAAACACGTGGCTGAACAGCTGGTGTAGGAGGGAGGGTTCAGATATCTGGATCATTGGGATCTCTTCCGGGACAGGTGGGACCTGTACAGAAGGATGAGTTGCATCTAAACTGGAGGGGCACAAATATCCTGGCTGCGAGGTTTGCTAGCATCACTCGGGAGGGGATAAACGAGTGTGGCAGGGGGGTGGGAACCAGAGCAGTAGGCCAGCTGGTGAAATAACTGAGGGGAAACTAGTAAATAAGGCCAGTAAGACTAAGAGGAAGAGCAGGCAGGGAGATGTTGCTGAGCACAGCGGGACTGGTGGTCTGAAGTGCATTTGTATCAATGCGAGAAGTATAACAGGTAAGGCAGATGAACTTAGAGCTTGGATTAGTCCTTGGAACTATGATGTTGTTGCTATTACATAGACTTGGTTGAGGGAAGGATAGGATTGGCAGCTAAACGTTCCAGGATTTAGATGCTTCAGGCAGGATAGAGGGGGATGTAAAAGGGGTGAGGCAGTTGCATTACTTGTTAAGGAGAATATCACAGTTGTACTGTGGGAGGACACCTCGGAGGGGTCATGCAGCGAGGCAATATGGGTGGAGCTCAGGAATAGGAAGGATGCAGTCACGATGTTGGGTGTTTACTACAGGCCTCCCAACAGCCAGCGGGAGGTAGAGGAGCAAATATGTCGACAGATTTTGGAAAGATGTAAAGGAAACAGGGTTGTAGTAGTGGGTGATTTTAACTTTCACTATATTGACTGGGACTCACTTAGTGCTAGGGGCTTGGATGGGGCAGAATTTGTGAGGAGCATCCAGGAGGGCTTCTTGAAACAATATGTAGGTAGTCCAACTAGGGAAGGGGCCGTACTGGACCTGGTATTGGGGAATGAGCCCGGCCAGGTGGTCGAAGTTTCAGTAGGGGAGCATTTCGGGAACAGTGACCATAATTCTGTAAGTTCTAAGGAACTTGAGGATAAGGATAAGAGTAGTCCTCGGGTGAAGGTGCTAAATTGGGGGAAGGCTAATTATAACAATATTACGCAGGAACTGAAGAATTTAGATTGGGGGCGGCTGTTTGAGGGTAAATCAACATCTGACATGTGGGAGTCTTTCAAACGTCAGTTGATTAGAATCCAGGACAAGCATGTTCCTGTGAGGAAGAAGGATAAATTTGGCAGGTTTTGGGAACCTTGTATAACGAGCCTTGTCAAAAAGAAAAAGGACGCATTTGTAAGGGCTAGAAGGCTAGGAACAGACAAAGCCCTTGAGGAATATAAAGAAAGGAGGAAGGAACTTAAGCAAAGAGTTAGGAGGGCTAAAAGGGGTCATGAAAAGTCATTGGCAAACAGGATTAATGAGAATCCCAAGGCTTTTTATACGTATATAAAGAGCAAGAGGGTAGCCAGGGAAAGGGTTGGCCCACCAAGGACAGAGGAGGGAATCTATGCGTGGAGCCAGAGGAAATGGGCGAGGTACTAAATGAGTACTTTGCATCAGTATTCACCAAAGATAAGGACTTGGTGGATGATGAGTCCAGGGAAGGGAGTGTAGATAGTCTGGGTCATGTCGATATCAAAAAGGAGGAGGTGTTGGGCATCTTGAAAAACATGAAGGTAGACAAGTTCCCAGGGCCTGATGGGATCTACCACAGAATACTGAGGGAGGCAAGGGAGGAAATTGCTGGGGCCTTGACAGAAATCTTTACATCCTCATTGTCTACAGGTGAGGTCCCAGAGGACTGGAGAATAGCCAACGTTGTTCCTTTGTTTAAGAAGGGTAGCAAAGATAATCCAGGAAATTACAGGCCAGAGAGCCTTACATCAGTGGTAGGGAAATTGTTGGAGAGGATTCTTCAGGACAGGATTTACTCCCATTTGAAAACAAATGGACTTATTAGCGAGAGGCAGCATGGTTTTATGAAGCGGAGGTCGTGTCTTGATCGAGTTTTTTGGTGCGAGGGGCAAAGTTTAGAGGGGATGTGTGAGGCAAGTTTTTTACACAGAAATGTGGAGGTTGTATCGGGAGCACTTGCTGCGACTGCTGGATAGATTTTTCCTGACGAGGCAAGGAAGGGATGGTCGGGTGAAGGAACCTTGGATGACAAGAGATGTGGAACAGCCAGTCAAGAGGAAGAAGGAAGCTTACTTAAGGTTGAGGAAGCAAGGATCAGACAGGGCTCTCGAGGGTTACAAGGTAGCCAGGAAGGAACTGAAGAATGGACTTAGGAGAGCTAGAAGGGGACATGAAAAATTCTTGGCGGGTAGGATTAAGGAAAATCCCAAGGCGTTCTACACTTATGTGAGGGTACAAGAGGATGGCCAGAGGAGGGCCGATCAGGGATAGTGGAGGGAACCTGTGCCTGGAGTCGGAGGAGGTAGGGGAGGTCCTAAATGAATACTTTGCTTCAGTATTCACTAGTGAGAGGGACCTGGTCGTTTGTGAGGACAACGTGAAACAGGCTGATATGCTCGAACAGGTTGATGTTAAGAAGGAGGATGTGCTGTAAATTTTGAAAGACATGAAGATAGATAAGTCCCCGGGGCCAGACGGGATATACCCAAGGTTATTTACGGGAAGCGAGGGAAGAGATTGCCGCGCCTTTGGCGATGATCTTTGCGTCCTCACTGTCCACTGGAGAAGTACTAGATGATTGGAGGGTGGCAAATGTTATTCCGTTGTTCAAGAAAGTGAATAGGGATAACCCAGGGAATAACAGACCAGTCAGTCTTACGTCGGTGGTGGGCACATTATTGGAGAGGATTCTGAGAGACTGGATTTATGATTATTTGGAAAAGCATAGTTTGATTAGAGACAGTCAGCATGGCTTTGTGAGGGGCAGTTAATGCCTCACAAGCCTTATTGAAGTCTTTGAAGATGTGACAAAACACATTGATGAAGGAAGAGCAGTGGATGTGGTGTATATGGATTTTAGCAAGGCGTTTGATAAGGTTCCCCATGGTAGGCTCATTCAGAAAGTAAGGAGGCATGGGATACAGGGAAATTTGGCTGTCTGGATACAGAATTGGCTGGCCCATAGAAGACAGAGGGTGGTAGTAGATGGAAAGTATTCAGCCTGGAGCTCGGTGACCAGTGGTTTTCCGCAGGGATCTGTCCTGGGACCTCTGCTCTTTGTGATTTTTATAAATGACTTGGATGAGGAAGTGGAAGGCTGGGTTAGCAAGTTTGCCGATGACAGGAAGGTTGCTGGAGTTGTGGATAGTGTGGAAGGCTGTTGTAGGTTGCAACGGGACATTGACAGGATGCAGAGCTGTGCTGAGAAGTGGCAGATGGAGTTCAACCTGGAAAAGTGTGAAGTGATTCATTTTGGAAGGTCGAATTTGAATGCAGAATACAGGCTTAAAGACAGGATTCTTGGTAGTGTGGAGGAACAGAGGGATCTTGGGGTCCATTTCCATAGATCGCTCAAAGTTGCCACCCAAGTTGATAGGATTGTTAAGAAGGCGTATGGTGTGTTGGCTTTCATTAACAGGGGGATTGAGTTTAAGAGCCGCGAGGTTATGCTGCAGCTCTACAAAGCCCTGGTTAGACCACACTTGGAATATTGTGTTCAGTTCTGGTAGCCTTATTATAGGAAGGATGTGGACGCTTTAGAGAGGGTGCAGAGGAGATTTACCAGGATGCTGCCTGGACTGGAAGTCATGTCTTACAAAGAAAGGTTGGGGGAGCTAGGGTTTTTCTCACTGGAGCGAAGAAGGATGAGAGGTGACTTGATAGAGGGGTATAAGATGATGAGAGGCATAGAGTGGATAGCCAGAGACTTTTTCCCAGGGCGGAAAGGGCTATCACCAGGGGGCATAATTTTAAGGTGATTGGAGGTAGGTTTCGGGGGGATGTCAGAGGTAGGTTCTTTACACAGAGAGTGGTGGGTGCGTGGAATGCACTGCCAGTGGTGGTAGTAGAAGCAGATACATTTAAGCAACTCTTGGATAGGTACATGGATGACAGTAGGATGAAGGGTATGCAGGTAGTTTGATCTTAGAGTAGGTTAAAGGGTCGGCACAACATCGTGGGCTGAAGGGCCTGCACTGTGCTGTACTGCTCTATGTTCTATGTTCTCGGGTGGTGAGTGCCTGGAACTTGCTGCCAGGGGAGGTGGTGGGAGCTGGTACGATAGCGACGTTTAAGAGGCATCTTGACAAATACATGAATAGGATGGGAATAGAGGGATACGGACCCCGGAAGTGCAGAAGATGTTGGTTTAGACAGGCATCATAATCGGCGCAGGCTTGGAGGGCTGAATGGCCTGTTCCTGTGCTGTACTGTTCTTTGTTCTTTGTTCTTTGACTCGAGGAGGTGAGTTACTTGCTGCAGAATTCCCAGCCTCTGACCTGCTCTTGTAGCCATGGTATTTATGTGGCTGGTCCAGTTCTGTTTCTGGTCAATGGAGACCCCCAGGATGTTGATGGTGGGGGATTCAATGATGGTAATGCTATTGAATGTCAAGTGGAGATGGTCAGACATGGCTGCAAGATGGCCAGGACTGGGAAATAAATATAACAGGTTATCAGGTCTACAGGAAAGACAGGGAAATGGTAGCCTTACATCTTCTTGTTGTTTTCTGGTTCCTAGATGTCAGAAATAAACATACTTTAAACTTGGAAAGGCTTGAGCCTTTATTTATTTATTTGTTCAGCCATCATGCTGCCTGCTTGTGAGAAAACGTGTAGCTCATGGAATAAAAGGGATGGTAGCAACATGGATACAAAATTGGCTGAGTGACAGGAAACAGAGAGCAGTGGTTAATGGATATTTTTTAGGCTGAAGAAAGGTTTGTAGTGTTGGGACCCTTGCTTTTCCTGATATATATTAATGACCTAGACCTTGGTACAGGACACAATTTCAAAATTTTCAGATGATACGATACTTGGAAGCATTGTGAACAGTGAAGAGGATAGTGTAGAACTGCAAAAGGGACATAGAGAAGTTGGTGGAATGGGCAGACAGGTGGCACATGAAGTTCAATGCAGAGAAATGTGAAGTGATTCATTTTGGGAGGAAGAACATATAGGGACAATATAGAATAAAGGGTACATTTCGAAAGAGGCTGCAAGAGCAGAGGGACCTGAGTGTATTGTGCATAACTCATTGAAGGTGGCAGAACAGGTTGAGAGAGCGGTTAATAAAGCATACAGTATCCTGGGCTTTATTAATAGGGACATAGAGTACAAGAGCAAGGAAGTTATGTTGAACTTTCAGAAGACACTAGTTCAGCCTCAGCTGGAGTATTGTGTCCAGCCCTGCACTTTAGGAAAGACATGAGGGCATTGGAGAGAGTACAGAAAAGATTCACAAGAATGGTTTCAGGGATGAGGAATTTCAGTTAAGAAGATAGATTGGAGAAGTTAGGACTGTTTTCCTTGGAGAAGAGAAGGCTGAGAGGTGAGTTGATAGAGGTGTTTAATCATGAGGGTCTGCAGAGAGTAGATAGAGAGAAACTGTTCCCACTCGTGAAAGGATTGAGAACGAGAGGGCACAAATTTAAAGTATTTGGTAAGAGAAGCAAAAGTGACATGAGGAAAAACTTTATCACACAGCGAGTGCTTAAGGTCTGGAATGCACTGCCTGAGAGTGTGGTGGAGGCAGGTTCAATTGAAGCTTTCAAAAGGGAATTAGACAGTTATATGAAAAGGAAGAATGTGCAGGGTTAAGGGGAGAAGGCAGGGGAATTTAACTGAGCGAGTAGCTCTTTCAGAGAGCCAGTGTGGACACAATGGGCTGAATGGCCTCCTTCTGCACTGTAACAATTCTGTGATTCTTTAGGACTGCTGAGGCTGGTTTTCTGTTACATATCACATGACAACAAAGAACAAAGAATAGGACAGCACAGGAACAGGTCATTCGGCCCTCCAAGCCTGCGCCGATCTTGTTGCTTGTCTGAACTAAAACCTTCTGCACTTCCGGGGACCCTATCCCTCTATTCCCATCCTATTCATGTATTTGTCAAGATGCCTCTTAAACGTCGCTATTGTGCCTGCTTCCACCGCCTCCCCCGGCAGCAAGTTACAGGCACTCACCACCCTCTGTGTAAAGAACTTGCCTCGCACATCCCCTCTAAACATTGCCCCTCGCACCTTAAGCCTATGTCCCCCAGTAACTGACTCTTCCACCCTGGGAAAGAGCTTCTGACTATCCACTCTGTCCATGCCACTCATAACTTTGTAAACGTCTATCTATCTTTGGGACAGGATTTACTCCCATTTGGAAACAAACGAACTTATTAGCAAGAGGCAGCATGGTTTTGTGAAGGGGAGGTCGTGTCTTAATAACTTGATTGAGTTTTTTGAGGAAGTGACAAAGATGTTTGATGAAGGAAGGGCAGTGGATGTTATCGATATGGAATTCAGTAAAGCCTTTGACAAAGTCCCTCATGGCAGACTGGTACAAAAGGTGAAGTCAGATGGGATCAGAGGGGAGCTGGCAAGATGGATACAGAACTGGCTCGGTCATAGAAGACAGAGGGTAGCAGTGGAAGGGTGCTTTTCTGAATGGAGGGCTGTGACGTGTGGTGTTCCGCAGGGATCAGTGATGGGACCTTTGCTGTTTGTAGTATATATAAATGATCTGGAGGAAAATGCAGCTGGTCTGATTAGTAAGTTTGCGGACGACACAAAGGTTGGTGGAGTTGCGGATAATGATGAGGATTGTCAGAGGATACAGCAGGATATAGATCGGTTGGAGACTTGGGCGGAGAAATGGCAGATGGAGTTTAATCCGTAAAAATGTGAGGTAATGCATTTTGGAAGATCTAATGCAGGTGGGAGGTATACAGTAAATGGCAGAACCCTTAGGAGTATTGACAGGCAGAGAGAACTGGGCGTACAGGTCCACAGGTCACTGAAAGTGGCAATGCAGGTGGATAAGGTAGTCAAGAAGGCATACGGCATGCTTGCCTTCATCGGTCGGGGCATAGAGGAGAAAAATTGGCAAGTCATGCTGCAGGTGTACAGAACCTTAGTTAGGCCACACTTAGAATATTATGTGCAATTCTGGTCGCCACACTATCAGAAGGACGTGGAAGCTTTGGAGAGGGGACAGAAGAGGTTTACCAGGATGATACCTGGTCTGGAGGGCGTTAGCTATGAGGAGAGGTTGGTTAAACTCGGATTGTTTTCACTGGAACAACAGAGGTGGAGGGGCGACATTATAGAGGTTTACAAAGTTATGAGCGGCATGGACAGAGTGGATAGTCAGAAGCTTTTTCCCAGGAGTGAGTTTCCCAAGAGTGAGTTACTAGGGAACATAGCTTTCAGGTGCGAGGGGCAACGTTTAGAGGGGATGTGCGAGGCAAGTTCTTTACACAGAGGGTGGTGAGTGCCTGGAACTTGTTGCCGGGGCAGGTGGTGGAAGCAGGTACCATAGAGACGTTTAAGAGGCATCTTGACAAATACATGAATAGGATGGGAATAGAGGGATACAGTCCCTGGAAGTGCAGAAGGTTCTAGTTTAGGCAGGCATCAAGATTGGCGCAGGCTTGGAGGGTCGAATGGCCTGTTCCTGTGCTGTAATGTTTTTTGTTCTTTGTTTTTATCATGTCGCCCCACCACCTCCATTGTTCCAGTGAAAACAATCCGAGTTTATCCAACCTTTCATAGAACATAGAACATTACAGTGCAGTACAGGCCCTTCGGCCCTCGATGTTGCGCCGACCTGTGGAACCATCTGACCTACACTATTCCATTTTCATCCATATGTCTATCCAATGCCCACTTAAATGCCCTTAAAGTTGGCGAGTCTACTACTGTTGCAGGCAGGGCGTTCCACGCCCCTACTACTCTTTGAGTAAAGAAACTAGCTCTGACATCTGTCCTATATCTATCACCCCTCAACTTAAAGCTATGTCCCCTCGTGTTTGCCATCACCATCCGAGGAAAAATACTCTCACTATCTACCCTATCTAACCCTCTGATTATCTTATATGTCTCTGTTAAGTCACCTCTCCTCCTCCTTCTCTCTAACGAAAACAACCTCAAGTCCCTCAGCCTTTCCTCGTAAGACCTTCCCTCCATACCAGGCAACATCCTAGTAAATCTCCTCTGCACCCTTTCCATAGCTTCCACATCCTTCCTATAATGCGGTGACCAGAACTGCACGCAATACTCCAGGTGTGGCCTAACTAAGGTTCTGTACAGCTGCAGCATGACTTGCTAATTTTTATACTCGATGCCCCAACCGATGAAGGCAAGCATAGAGTTATACAGCACGAAAACGGTCCCTTCGGCCCATCATGTCCATGCTGGCCATCAAGGACCTATCTACTCTAATCCCATTTTCCAGCACTTGGCCAGTATCCTTGTATGCTATTGCATTTCAGGTGTTCATCTAATTACTTCTTAAATGTTGTGAGGGTTCCTGCCTCTACCACCCCTTCAGGCTTACTCCCCAAAGCCTGTACACCATCCACAAGGCACAAGTCAGGAGTGTTATGGAATACTTTCTACTTGCTTGGATGTATGCAAGTCCAACAACACTCAAGAAGCTTGTCACCATCCAAGACAAAGCAGTCTGCTTGATCAGCATGCCATCCACCAACTTAAACATTCACTCCTTCCAACACTGGCATACAGTGACAGCAGTGTGTACCATCTACAAGATGCACTGCAGCAACTTGCCGAGCCTTCTTCAACAGCACTTTCCAAACCTGTGATCTCTACCCCCTAGAAGAATAGATGTACAAAGGCAGCAGACGCATGGGAACATCACCACCTGCAAGTTCCCCTCCAAGTCACACGCCATCCTGACTTGGAACTATATCACCGTTCCTTCACTGTCGCTGGGTCAAAATCCTGGAACTCCCTTCCTAACAGCACCGTGGGTGTACCTACCCCACATGGACTGCAGCGGTTCAATAGACAGCTCACCACCACCTTCTCAAGAACAGATAGGGATGGGCAATAAATGCTTGCCTAGCCAGCGATGCCCACATCCCATCAATTGAAAAAAACATGTTCTAGTGAGATCCCAGGGATGGACTATAGGTTGGTGCTGGGATCCAATTTGTGTGCTGTGGGTTGAACTGGGATGCTACTCAGGGTGTGGAGGGCAAAGTGTTGGTGAAAGAGTACTTTGTTAACAAAGTGCTGAAGTTGGAGAATTTTTTGGAAATGGGAACTCTCGTAACAATTTCTCAAGATGAAATTTAGTTTAACATTTATAATTTGACTTAGAACTTTAAAAACTGTTAAAAAGAATTGCAAGCCAGTTAAGCTAACTGGTTAACAATTAACATAGAAAGTTTAAGGCACAGAAAGAGGCCACTTGGCCCATCAAAATAAGAGCAGGGAGGTTATGATGGAGTTGTATAAAACGTTAGTTAGGTCACAGCTGGAGTATTGTGCACAGTTCTGGGCACCACACTATAGGAAGGATGTGATTGCACTGGAGAGGGTGCAAAGGAGATTCACCAGGATGTTGCCTGGGCTGGAGCATTTCAGCTATGAGGAGAGACTGGATAGGCTGGGGTTGTTTTCCTGAGAACCAAGAAGGCTGAGGGGGGACATGATTGAGATATCCAAGATTATGAGGGGCATTGATAGGTTAGATAGGAGGAAACTTTTTCCCTTAGCGGAGGGGTCAAGAACCAGGGGGCATAGATTTAGGGTAAGGGGCAGAAGGTTTAGGAGAGATTTGAGGAAACATTTTTTCACCCAGAGGGTGTTTGGAATTTGGAAAGCACTGCCTGAAGAGGTGGTGGAGGCAGGAACCCTCACAACATTTAAGAAGTATTTAGCTGAGCACTTGAAACACCATAGCATACAGGGCTACAGTCTAAGTGCAGGAATATGAGATTAGAATAGTTGGGTGCTGTATGGCCGGCACAGACATGATGGGCCAAAGGGCCTGTTTCTGTACTGTATATGTCTCTATCACTCTCTGTCTGGACCAGCCGAAAAATGATCCACCTATTCTAATCCCATCTTCCAGCATTTGGTTCGTAGCCCTGCAGATTACGGCACTTGAAGTGCATATCCAGACTCCTTTTGAATGAGCTGAGGGTCTCTAACTCAACTACCCTTTCAGGCAGTGAGTTCCAGACCCCCACCACCCTCTGGGTGATAATGTTTTTCCTCATCTCTCCTCTAATTTTACTACCAATCACTTTAAATCTATGCCCCCTCATCACTGACTTTTCTGCTAAGGTGAATAGACCCTTCACCTCCACTCTATCCAGGCCCCTCACAATTTTGGACATTTTAATCAGATCTCCCCTCAGCCTTCTCTGTTCCAAGGAGAACAACCCCAGCCTATCCAATCTTTCATCATAGCTGCATTTTTCCAGTTCTGGCAACATCCTCGTAAATCTCCTGTGTACCCTCTCCAGTGCAATTACATCCTTTCTGTAATGAGGTGACCAGAACTGCACACAGTACTCAAGTTGTGGCCTAACCAATGAGTTCTACAGTTCCAGCATAACCTCCCTGCTCTTATATTCTATACCTTGGCTAATAAAGGAAAGGATTCCATCTGCCTTCTTAACCACTTTATCGACCTGTCCTACCTTCAGGGATCTGTGGACATTCACTCCAAGGTCCCTCACTTCCTCTACACTTCTCAGTATTTTCCCATTAATCATTTATTCCTTTTCCTAGTTTGACCTCCCCAAATACATCACCTCACACTCTCCAGGTTGAATTCCATTTGCCACTTTTCTGCCCATTTGACCAGACCATCAATATCTTCCTGCAGCCTACAGCTATCCTCCTCGCTATCTACCACACGGCCAATCTTTGTGTTTTCCGCAAACTTCTTGATCATGCTCCATACATTTACGTCCAAATCGTTAATATGTACCACAAAAAGCAGGGGACCCAGGACGGAGCCCTGCGGAACGCCAGTCGCTATAACAGCCGTCAATAATGAGACTTTGTTTCCTGCCACTGAGCCAATTTTGTATCCACCTTGCTGCATTTCCCTGGATCCCATGGGATTTTATTTTTTTAACCAGTCTGCCATGTGGGACCTTGTCAAAAGCCTTGCTAATATCCATGTAGACCACATCAACTGCACTACCCTCAACTATCTTCTCTGTTACTTCTTCAAAAAATTCATTCAAGTTGGTCAAACAAGATCTTCCCTGAACAAATCCATGCTGACTATACTTGATTAACCTACACCTTTCTCAGTGACAGTTTATCCTGTCTCTCAAAATTGATTCCAATAATTTGCCCACTACTGAGGTTAGACTGACTGGCCTGTAATTATTCGGTCTATCCTTTGCTCCCTTTTTAAACAGGGGTACAATGTTAGCAATTCTCCAATCTTCCAGCACCACACCTGTATCCAGTGAGGACTGGAAAATGATGGTCAGACCTTCTGCTATTTCCTCTCAGGCTTCATTTAACAGCCAGGGGTACATTTCATCTGGTCCTGGTGATTTATCAACTTTCAAGGATGCTAATCCCATTACTACTTCCTCTCTCCCTATGTTTATCACAACCAATACTTCACACTCCTCCTGCTTAACTACAATATCTGCATCATTCCCCGCTTTTGTGAAGACAATATATTCCGCCCCCTACACATATTCCGCCCCCTACACATAGTTTACCTTTTTGGTCTTTTATGGTCCCAACTCTCTCCTTAGTTATCGTCTTACTCATAATGTATTGATAAAACATCTTTGGGTTCACCTTGATTTTGCTTGCCAATATTCTTTCATGCCCTCTATTTGCTTTCCTAATTTCCTTTTTGATTTCACCCCTCCACTTTCTATAGTCCTCTCGGCTTTCTGTAGTATTGAGTTCTCAATGTCGGACAAAAGCGTTTCTTTTCTGCCTTATCTTACCCTGTAAGCCCCTTGACATCCATGGGGCTCTAGATTTGGCCGCCTCATCCTCAGTATAGTAAAATTGGCTTTCGAGTCATAGAGTTATACAGCACAGAAACAGCCCTTAGGCCCATTGTGTTTGTGCCGACCATCAAGCACCAAACTATTCCAATCCCATTTTCCAGCACTTGGCCTGTAGCCTTGTATGCTATGGTGTTTCAAGTGCTCCTCTAAATACTTCTTAAATGTTGTGAGGATTCCTGCCTCTACCACCTCTTACGGAAGTGTGTTCCAGATTCCAACCACCCTCTGGGTGAAAAAATTATTCCTCAAATCCCCTCGAAATCTCCTGTCCCTTATCTTAAATCTATGCCCCCTGGTTATTGACCCCTCCGCTAAGGGAAAAAGTTTGTTCCTATCTAACCTATCAATGTCCCTCATAATTTTGTATACCTCCACATCCCATGTATGATTTTTAAAAAAAACAGGATTTGGGTATTAGAGACCAAGGTGGTATCAGGGATAATTAGAAAAAAGTTAAAGGCAGTATATCTGAATGCACGAAGCATGGATTAAACTCCATCTGCCATTTCTCCGCCCAAGTCTCCAACCGATCTATATCCTGCTGTATCATCCGACAATCCTCATCATTATCCGCAACTCCACCAACCTTTGTGTCATCCGCAAACTTACTAATCAGACCAGCTACATTTTCCTCCAAATCATTTATATATACTACAAACAGCAAAGGTCCCAGCACTGATCCCCGCGGAACACCACTAGTCACATCCCTCCATTCAGAAAAGCACCCTTCCACTGCTACACTCTGTCTTCTATGACCGAGCCAGTTCTGTATCCATCTTGCCTGCTCACCTCTGATCCTGTGTGACTTCACCTTTTGTACCAGTCTGCCATGAGGGACCTTGGAAAAGGCTATTCTGAATTCCATATAGACAACATCCACTGCCCTTCCTTCACCAATCATCTTTGTCACTTCCTCAAAAAACTCGATCAAGTTAGTGAGGCACGACCTCCCCTTCACAAAACCATGCTGCCTCTTGCTAATGGGTTTGTTTGTTCCCAAATGGGAGTAAATCCTGTCCCGAAGAATCCTGTCTAATAATTTCCAGAATGTTTGTAGATAGGGTGCCAATAAAGCGGGCTGATTTGTCCTGGATGTTGTCGAGCTACTTCAGTGTTGTTGGAGCTGCACCCATCCAGGCAAGTGGAGAGTATTCCATCACACTCCTGACTTGTGCCTTGTAGATGGTGGACAGGTTTGGGGAGTCAGGAGGTGAGTTACTCGCCTCAGGATTCCTAGCCTCTGACCTGCTCTTGTAGCCACGGTATTTATATGGCTACTCCAGTTCAGTTTCTGGTCAATGGTAGCCGCTAGGATGTTGATAGTGGGGGATTCAGCGATGGCAATGCCGTTGAATGTCAAGGAGAGATGGTTAGATTCTCTCTTGTTGGAGATGATCATTGCCTGGCACTTGTGTGGCGTGAATGTTACTTGCCACTTATCAGCCCAAGACTGGATATTGTCCAGGTCTTGCTGCATTTCTACACGGACTGCTTCAGTATCTGAGGAGTCACGAATGGTGCTGAACATTGTGCGAACATCCCCACTTCTGACCTTATGATTGAAGGAAGGTCATTGATGAAGCAGCTGATGATGGTTGGGCCGAGGACACTACCCTGAGGAACTCCTGCAGTGATGTCCTGGAATTCAGACGATTGACCTCCAACAACCACAACCATCATCCTTTGCGCTAGGTATGACTCCAGCTAGCGGAGGGTTTTTCCCCTGATTCCCATTGACCTCGGTTTTGCTCGGGCTCCTTGATGCCATACTCAGTCAAATGCTGCCTTGATGTCAAGGGCAGTCACTCTCACCTCACCTCCTGAGTTCAGCTCTTTTGTCCATGTTTGAACCAAGGCTGTAATGAGGTCAGGAGTTGAGTGGCCCTGGCGGAACCAAAACTGAGCGTCACTGAGCAGGTTGTTGCTAAGCAAGTGCCGCTGGATGGCACTGTTGATGACACCTTCCATCACTTTACTGATGATTGAGAGTAGGCTGATGGGGCAGTAATTGGCCGGGTTGGACTTGTCCTGCTTTTTCTGTCCAGGACATACCTGGGCAATTTTCCACATTGCAGGGTAGATGCCAGTGTTGTAGCTGTATTGGAACAGCTTGGTTAGGGGCGCGGCTAGTTCTGGAGCAGAGGGCTTCAGTACTATTGCCGGAATATTGTCAGAGCCCATAGCTTTTGCAGTATCCAGTGCCTTCAGTCATTTCTTGGTATCATGCGGAGTGAATCGAATTGGCTGAGGTCCGGCATCTGTGATGCGGGGGACTTCAGGAGGAGGCCGAGATGGATCATCAACTCGGCACTTCTGGCTGAAGATTGTTGCAAACAGTTTCAGCCTTATCTTTCGCACTCATGTGCTGGACTCTCCCATCATTGAGGATGGGGATATTTGTGGAGCCACCTCCTCCAGTTAGTTGTTTAATTGTCCACCACCATTCTTGACTGGATGTGGCAGGACTGCAGAGCTTAGATCTGATCCGTTGGTTATGGGATCGCTTTGCTCTGTCTATCGCATGCTGCTGACGCAGTTTGGCATGCAAGTCGTCCTGTGTTGTAGCTTCACCAGGTTAATACCTGATTTTGAGGTACGTCTGGTGCTGCTCCTGGCATGCCCTCCTGCACTCTTCATTGAACCAGGGTTGGTCTCCTGGCTTGATGGTAATGGTAGAGTGGGGGATATGCCGGGCCATGAGGTTACAGATTGTGGTTGAGTACAATTCTGCTGCTGCTGATGGCCCACAGCGCCTCATGAATGCCCAGTTTTGCATTGCTAGATCTATTCAAAATCTATCCCATTTAGCACGGTGATAGTGTCACACAACACGATGGACGGTATCCTCAATGTGACGGTGGGACTTCATCTCCACAAGGACTGTGCGGTGGTCACTCCTACCAATACTGTCATGGACAGAAGCATCTGTGGCAGGCAGATTCATGAGGACGAGGTCAAGTATGTTTTTCCCTCTGTGTTGGTTCCCCCACCACCTGCCGCAGACCCAGTCCAGCAGATATGTCCTTTAGGACTCAGCCAGCTCGGTCAGTAGTGGTGCTACCGAGCCACTCTTGGTGATGAACATTGAAGTCCCCCACCCAGAGTACATTTTGTGCCCTTGTCACACTCAGTGCTTCCTCCAAGTAGTGTTCAACATGGAGGAGTACTGAGTCATCAGCTGAGGGAGGGCGGTAGGTGATAATCAGTACGAGGTTACCTTGCCCATGTTTGACCTGATGCCATGAGACTTCATGGGGTCCGGAGTCGATTTTGAGGACTCCCAGGGCAACTCCCTCTCTACTGTATACCACCGCGCCACCACCTCTGCTGGGTCTGTCCTGCCAGTGAACAAAGAACAAAGAACAAAGAACAGTACAGCACAGGAACAGGCCATTCGGCCCTCCAAGCCTGCGCCGATCTTGATGCCTGCCTAAACTAACACCTTATGCACTTCCGTGTGGAGGGCCAATATCCCTCCATTCCCATCCTATTCATATATTTGTCAAGATGTCTCTTAAACATCGCTATCGTATCTGCTTCCACCACCTCCCCTGGCAGCAAGTTCCAGGCACTCACCACCCTCTGTGTAAAAGACTTGCCTCGCACATCCCCTCTAAACTTTGCCCCTCGCACCTTAAACCTATGTCCCCTAGTAACTGACTCTTCCACCCTGGGAAAAAGCTTCTGACTATCCACCCTGTCCATAACTTTGTAAACCTCTATCATGTCGCCCCTTCACCTCCGTCGTTCTAGTGAAAACAATCCGAGTTTTTCCAACCTCTCCTCATAGCTAATGCCCTCCAGACCAGGCAACATCCTGGTAAACCTCTTCTGTACCCTCTCCAAAACCTCCACGTCCTTCTGGTAGTGTGGCGACCAGAATTGCACGCAATATTCTAAGTGTGGCCTAATAAAGGTTCTGTACAGCTGCAACATGACTTGCCAATTTTTATACTCTCTGCCCCGACCGATGAAGGCAAGCATGCCGTATGCCTTCTTGCCTACCTTATCCACCTGCATTGCCACTTTCAGTGACCTGTGGACCTGTACGCCCAGATCTCTCTGCCTGTCAATACTCCTAAGGGTTCTGCCATTTACTGTATACCTCCCACCTGCATTAGACCTTCCAAAATGCATTACCTCACATTTGTCCGGATTAAACTCCATCTGCCATTTCTCCGCCCAAGTCTCCAACCGATCTATATCCTGCTGTATCCTCTGACAATCCTCATCATTATCCGCAACTCCACCAACCTTTGTGTCGTCCGCAAACTTACTAATCAGACCTGCTACATTTTCCTCCAAATCATTTATATATACTACAAACAGCAAAGGTCCCAGCACTGATCCCTGCACAACACCACTAGTCACATCCCTCCATTCAGAAAAGCACCCTTCCACTGCTACACTCTGTCTTCTATGACAGAGCCAGTTCTGTATCCATCTTGCCAGCTCACCTCTGATCCCGTGTGACTCCACCTTTTGTACCAGTCTGCCATGAGGGACCTTGTCAAAGGCTTTACTGAATTCCATATAGATAACATCCACTGCCCTTCCTTCATCAATCATCTTTGTCACTTCCTCAAAAAACTCAATCGAATTTATAAGACACGACCTCCCCTTCACAAAACCATGCTGTCTCTCGCTAATAAGTTCGTTTGTTTCCAAAAGGGAGCAAATCCTGTCCCGAAGAATCCTCTCTAATAGTTTCCCTACCACTGATGTAAGGCTCTCCGGCCTATAATTTCCTGGATTATCCTTACCACCCTTCTTAAACAAAGGATCCAGTCCTCTGGGACCTCACCTGTAGCCAATGAGGACAGTGGGACAGGACATAACCGGGGATGGTGATGGCAGTGTCTCAGACATTGTCTGTAAGGTATGATTCCGTGAGTATGACTATGTCAGGCTGTTGTTTGACTAGTCTGTGGGACAGCTCTCCCAACTTTGGCACAAGCCCCCAGATGTTAGGAAGGAGGACATTGCAGGGTCGACAGGGCTGGGTTTGCCGCAGTCATTTCCGGTGCCTAGGTCAATGCCGGGTGGTCCGTCCGGTTTCATTCCTTTTTATTGACTTTGTAGCGGTTAGGTACAACTGAGTGGTTTGCTAGGCCATTTCAGAGGGCATGTAAGAGTTAACCACATTGCTGTGGGTCTGGAGTCACATGTAGGCCAGATCAGGAAAGGACAGCAGATTTCCTTCCCTAAAGGACATTAGTGAACCATATGGGTTTTTACAACAATCGACAATGGTTTCATGGCCATCATTAGAATAGCTTTAATTCCAGATCTGTGTGTATTTGTGTCTGTGTCTGTGTGTTGTGTCTGTGTGTATGCCTGTGTGAGTTTGTGTGTCAGTGGCTGTGTGTGTCTGTGTGTCAGAGTGTCTGTGTCAGTGTGTCTGTGTCTCCATGTCAGTGTCTATGACTGAGTCAGTGCCTGTGTGTGTGTGTGTGTGTGTGTACATCTGTGTGTCAGTGTCTGTGTCAGTGTGTGTGGCTGTGTGTGTTTCTGTGTATCAGTGGCTGTGTGTGTGTCTGTCTGTGTGTCTCTGTGTCAATGTCTGTGTGTGTGTATGTGCGCGTGTATTTGTGTATGTCTGTGTGTGTGTGTGTGTGTCTGTGTGCCAGTGTCTTTGAGTGTGTCTGTGTGTATTTGTCTGTGTGTCAGTGGCTGTGTGTGTGTCTTTGTTTGTATGTCTGTGAGTGTGTCTGTGTGTATATGTCAGTGTGTCAGTGGCTGTGTGTGTGTCTTTGTCTGTGTGTGTGTGTCTTTGTCTGTGTGTCTGTGAATGTGCCTGTGTGTGTCGATGTTTCACTGTCTGTATGTGTGTCTGTATGTGTGTGTGTATGTCTGTGTGTCTGTGTGTCAGTGTCTGTGTGTCTGTATCTGTATGTGTGTGTCTGTGTGTCAGTGGCTCTGTCTGTGTCTGTGTGTGTGTCTGTGCGTGTGTCTCTGTGTGTCAGTGTCTGTGTGTGTGTGTGTGTGTCTGTGTGTCAGTGTCTGTGTGTCTGTGTGTGTTCCTGTGTGTGTGTATGTTTGTGTGTCAGTGTCTGTGTGTCAGTGTCTGTGTGTCTGTGTGTCAGTGTCTTTGTGTGTGTGTCTGTGTGTCAGTGTCTGTGAGTGTGTCTGTGTGTGTGTATGTCTGTGTGTCAGTGCTTGTGTCAGTGTCTGTGTGTCTGTATCTGTATGTGTGTGTCTGTGTGTCAGTGGCTCTGTGTGTGCCTGTGTGTGTGTCTGTGCGTGTGTCTCTGTGTGTCAGTGTCTGTGTGTGTGTGTGTGTGTCTGTGTGTCAGTGTCTGTGTGTCTGTGTGTGTTCCTGTGTGTGTGTATGTTTGTGTGTCAGTGTCTGTGTGTCAGTGTCTGTGTGTCTGTGTGTCAGTGTCTTTGTGTGTGTGTCTGTGTGTCAGTGTCTGTGAGTGTGTCTGTGTGTGTGTATGTCTGGGTGTCAGTGCTTGTGTCAGTGTCTGTGTTTGTGTGTGTCTGTGTGTCAGTGGCTGTGTGTGTCTGTGTTTGTCTGTGTGTCTGTGTGTGCCTTTGTGTCAGTGGCTGTATGTGTGTGTGTGTTTCTGTGTGTGTCGATGTTTCACTGTCTATGTTTGTGTCGCTGTGTGTGTATATGTCTGTGTGTAAATGTCGGTGTGTCTGTGTGTCAGTGTCTGTGTGTGTCTCTGTTTATCTGTGCGTGTGTCTTTGTGTGTCAGTGTCTGTGTTTGTGTGTGTCTGTGTGTCAGTGGCTGTGTGTCACAGAATCACAGAATAATACAGCACAGAAGAGGCCCTTTGGCCCATCGAGTCAGCACCCATGCATTAAAGACACCTGGCCTGTCTACCTAATCCCATTTGCCAGCACTTGGCCCATCGCCTTGAATGTTATGACGTGTCAAGTGCTCATCCAGGTACTTTTTAAAGGATGTGAGGCAACCCACCTCTACCACCCTCCCAGGCAGGGCATTCCAGATCATCACCACCCTCTGAGTAAAAAGGTTCTTCCTCAAATCCCCCTTAAACCTCCTGCACCTCACCTTAAACTTGTGCCCCTTCGTAACTGACCCTTCAGCTAAGCGGAACAGCTGCTCCCTATCCACCCTGTCCATGCCCCTCATAATCTTGTACACCTCGATCAGGTGACCCCTCAGTCTTCTCTGCTCCAGTGAAAACAACCCAAGCCTATCCAACCTCTCTTCATAGCTTAAATGTTCCATACCAGGCACCATCCTGGTGAATCGCCTCTGCACCCCCTCCAATGCAATCACATCCTTCCTATAATGTGGTGACCAGAATTGCACACAGTATTCCAGCTGTGGCCTTACCAAAGTTATGTACAACTCCAACATGACCTCCCTGCTTTTGTAATCTATGCCTCGATTGATAAAGGCAAGTGTCCCATATGCCTTTTTCACCACCCTATTAACCTGCCCTTCTGCCTTCAGAGATCTATGGACAAACACGCCAAGGTCCCTTTGTTCCTCGGAACTTCCCAGTGTCAGGTCATTCATTGAATACTTCCATGACACATTACTCCTTCCAAAGTGTATCACCTCACACTTTTCAGGGTTAATTTCCATCTGCCACATTTCTGCCCATTTGACCATCCCGTCTATAACTTCCTGTAACCTAAGACACTCCACCTCACTGTTAACCACTCGGCCAATCTTTGTGTCATCCACAAACTTACTGATCCTACCCCCCACATAGTCATCTATGTCGTTTATATAAATGACAAACAATCGGGGACCCAGCACAGATCCCTGTGGTACGCCACTGGACACTGGCTTCCAGTCACTAAAACAGCCGTCTGTCATCACTCTCTGTCTCCTACAGCTAAGCCAATTTTGACTCCACCTTATCATGTTACCTTGTATCCCATGTGCATTTGCTTTCTTGATAAGTCTCCCATGTGGGACCTTGTCAAAGGCTTTGCTGAAATCCATGTAAACTACATCAACTGCACAACCCTCATCTCCACACCTGGTCACATGCTCAAAAAATTCAATCAAATTTGTTAGTCATGACCTCCATCTGACAAAGCCATGCTAACTATTCCTAATCAAATTTTGCCTCTCCAAGTGGAGATAGATTCTCTCCTTCAGAATTTTCTCCAATAGTTTCCCTCCCACTGACGTGAGACTCACTGGTCTGTAGTTCCCTGGCTTATCTCTACAACCTTTCTTATATAGTGGGACCACATTAGCTGTTCTCCAGTCCTCTGGCACATCCCCGGTGGCCGGAGAGGAATTCAAAATTAGTTTCAGAGCCCCTGCAATCTCCACCCTCGCCTCCCACAGCATCCTGGGACACAGATCGTCCGGACCTGGAGATTTGTCCACTTTTAAGCCTTCCAAAACCTCCAATAACTTGTCACTCCCTATGACAATTTGCTCAAGAACCTCACAGTCTCTCTCTCTGAGTTCCATATCTCTCTTGGGTGAAGACAGATGTGAATTATTCATTCAACACCCTACCAATGTCCTCTGGCTCCACCCACAGATTTCCCCCTTGGTTCCTAATGGGTCCTACTCTTTCCTTGTTTCTCCTCTTCCCGTTGATATACTTATGGAATATCTTGGGATTTTCCCTACTTTTACCAGCCAGTGCTTTCTCATGTCCCCTCTTTGCTCTCCTAATTGCTTTCTTAAGCTCCATCCTACACTTTCTGTACTCCACTAATGCTTCCATTGATTTGCTCTCCTTGTATTTGCTGAAAGCCTCTCTTTTCCTTCTCATCGTACCCTGAATGTTTCTGGTCATCCATGGTTCTCTGGGCTTGTTGCTCCTAACTATTACCCTCCCCATTTCCTTTTTGAATGCCCTCCACTGCTCTTCTGCAGATTTCCTGACAAGTAACTCTTTCCAGTCTACCTTGGCCAGATCCTGCCTTATTTTACTAAAATTCGCTCTCCCCCAATCCAAAACTCTTTTTTGAAACTTGTCTATTTCTTTCTCCATAACAAGCTTAAATTGTACCATGTTGTGGTCGCTATCACCAAAATGTTCCCCCACCAACACATCAACCACCTGTCCGTTTTCATTCCCCAGAATTAGGTCCAGCACTGCACCCTCCCTTGTTGGATTCTTTACATATTGAGCTAAAAAGTTCTCCTGTATACATTTTAAGAACTCCACTCCATCTAAGCCCTTAACACGATGACTATCCAAATTAATGTTGGGAAAGTTGAAATCACCTAATATAATTATTTTTACACACCTCTGCAAATTGCGCACATATTTGCTCCTCAATTTCCCGCTGACTATCTGGGGGTCTATAATAAACACCTAGCAATGTGGCTGTCCATTTTTTATTCCTAAACTCTACCCATAAAGCTTCATTTGATGCCCCCTCCAAGATATCATCTCTCCTTACTGCAGTAACTAATATTGCAATGCCCCTTCCTCTTTTACCCCCTCCTCTGTCTCGCCTGAAGATTCTATATCCCTGGATCTTGAGCTGCCAATCCTGCTCCTCCCTCAACCATGTCTCCGTGATGGCTACTATATCACAATTCCACGTGTCAATCCTTGCCCTTAACTCGTCTGTTTTACTTGCAATACTCCTGGCATTAAAGTAGAGGCCTTCCATCTTGGTCTTATTCCCTTGAAACTTACTTCTGCTGTATTCCCTCTGACTTGTTTGCTTTCCTGTGTTTAGCTGAATCCCTATTCTGCTAGGAGTCTGCATCCCCTCCCCCTGCCAAATTAGTTTAATCTCCTCCCAATAGCCCAAGCAAACCCGCCAGCAAGGATGTTAGTCCCCCTCTTGTTCAGATGTAGACTGTCCCACTTGTACAGATCCCACCTTCCCCAGAAACGCTCCCAGTGGTCCAGGAATCTAAAACCCTCCCTCCTGCACCAACCTTAAGCCACGCATTAATCTCCTATTTCTATACTCGCTAGCAAATGGCACTGGAAGTTATCCAGAGATTATTAACCGAGAGGTCCTGCTTTTTAGTCACCGGCCTTACTCCCTGAATTCTTGATGCAATACCTCATCCCTCTTTCTACCTCTGTCATTGGTACCAACATGAACCATGACCTCTGCCTCATCACCCTCTCCCTTCAGGATGCCCTGCAGCCGTTCAGTGACATCCCAGACCCTGGCACCAGGGAGGCAACACACCATCCTTGAGTCACGTTGACGGCCACAGTAGCACCTATCTGTTCCCCTGACTATAGAATCCCCTATTACTATTGTTCTTCCTCTCTTTCCCCCTTCCTGTGCAGTCAGGCTGCTTATGGTGCCAGAAGCTTGGCTCTGTCCGCGCTCCCTGGAGGAACCGGCCTCATCAGCCTCCAAAATGGAATACCAATTTGCAAGCGGGACCCCAGGGGACTCCTGAACTACCTGCCTGTTTCTCTTGGACTGCCTGGTGGTCACCCATTCCCTTCCTTCCTCAAGTCCCTTCAGCTGCGGTGTGACCACCTCTCTCTACGTGCTATCCACAATGTTCACAGACTCACGGATGCTCCACAGTGTTTCCAGCCGCCGTTCCAGTTCTGAAACCCGAGCTTCCAGGAGCTGCAGCTGGACACACTTCCTTCACACATGCTGGTTCCGGGGACTGGAAATGTTCCCGGATTCCTACATGTAGCAAGAGGAGCAAACCACGGCTTCAAGCTCTCCTGCCATGACTAAACCCTTTAAATTTAAAACTTTAGAAGATTATAATTTTAAAAAATAAATCAACTGAGTCTTGCCAAAACAATGACTTACAATTCAATCCACTTTGAAAAATACCCGCCAGGACTTACTCACCAGTCAGCTGTGCTCTGTGGAAAATCTCGCCTCCCCTCACACGCAGTGTCAGTGTCTGTATGTCAGCATCTGTGTGTGTGTCTGTGTCTGTGCTTGTGTCTCTGTGTGTCAGTGCCTGTGGTGTCTGTCTGTATGTGTGTGTGTCTGTATGTCAGTGTCTGTGTGTGTGTCTGTGTCTGTGCGTGTTTCTCTGTGTGTCTGTATGTGCTGTGTGTGTGCGTCTGTGGCTGTGTGCGTGTCTGCATGTCAGTGCCTGTGTGTGTGTCTGTGTCTGTGCGTGTTTCTCTGTGTGTCAGTGCCTGTGGTGTGAGTGTCTGTGTGTGTCAGTGTGTTTGTGTCTGCCAGTGTCTGTGTCTGTGTGTGTGTCTGTGTGTCAGTGTGTGTATGTCAGTGTCTGTGTGTATGTTGGGTGTGTGTCTGTGTGTCTCTGTGTGTTGTGTCTCTGTGTGTTGTGTCGTTGTGTGTGTGTGTCTGTGTGTTTTTGGGAATGGGGGTGGTGATTAGTTAATACTGAAGAGGGCTGCAACAAATTATGAGAAGACGTTTTACATTTTGGTTAGCAAAATAAGGAGGTCACATGTTACTTGATAGATACGAATCTGAATGGGGGAGAGGAGCAAGGGGATCAGCGGATACAGATACACAAACCAGTAAAAGTAGCCATGCAAGTCAATAAGGTCATAACAAAGCAATGCAAACACTAAGGTTTATTTCAAGAGAGATAAAATTGAAAAGTAAATCTTTGTTAAACTTGTACTGAACCTTGGTGAGACCACACTTGGAGAATTGTGTACCATTCTGGTCGTCATATTACAGAAAAGATATAGAGACACTGGAGAGGTTGAAAAAAGGATTTCCAAGGATGATACCAGAAATGCAAGGTTATACCTTGCAGGAACGGATGACCAGGCTGGGTCTCCTATATCTTGAGAATAGAAGGCTGACGGATGACCTAATAAAGGTCTTTCAAATTATGAATGGTTTTCAGAGACACAGAGGCAATGGCTGGATTTTGTTCAGGAAGCGGGGCTCCCAGCACTGGGACGGAAAGGCAGGAGGAGTCCCACCTTTGCATTTCCCAGCCCCTGGAGCAATCCTGCGGTCTTTTGGGGGTCAATGTTTTAGGAGACAGGATCCCCGTCCCTTTAAAGACTTTATAGGGACAGGGATCCCGCCCCCAAAAGATGTCGGCCAATCAGAGGGTCGACAGCTCAGCAGTATCATCAGCGCCACCAGGAACAGTGGCCACTGCCGATACTGCAGAGCCCTCAGACCCAGGCCCACGCAGGAACCCCAGAACATAGATAGGTGAGGCGGGGTCACCAGGGCCAGTCCAGAAGGCCCCAATAAGCAAGGTTGGTGGTCGTTCTGTCCGGGGGCTGTTCCGAGGGGTAATATTGTTCCTGGGTGTGGGGGTACCCCGTGTGCCATAAATTGCCCATGAAGGAGGGACACCCCCCCCCCTCCCCACCTGCCCCAAGCCCACAAGGAGAGCGCCCAGTTTTGTAAGGCATCCTCCCCGAGCAGCAGAGCCCCTACCCCCTCCCACCACTGGTAAGATTCCAGCAGTGGTGAGAAGAGACCCTTAATTGGCCATTAAAGGGCCTGAAATGGCTTCTGGGGGAAGGTCACCATCGGCCTATCCCACCCCTGGGACGATCAGAATCAGGAATACCAGCATCGGATTCCGTGGTGAGTGGTTCTGCTCCGATTCTCTGGCACCCAACCCGCCATGAAACCTGCCTTCTGGACAAAAACAAGATCCTGCCCAATGTTTCTACTGGTGGGGAAGAGTGAAACTGGAGATCATCAAGATAAGTACGATAGACACCAAGAAATCCAATGGGGAATTGCAAGGAAACTTCTTTACCGAGAGAGTGGTGAGAATGTGGAACTCGCTGCAACCGGGACTGGTTCAGGTGAGCAGTATAGATGCAGTTAACAGGAGGCTAGATTAGCAAATCAGGGAGAAGGGAATAAAGGGTGTGATGGAAACCACACCTGCCAAAATGAGACATATTGATTTTGTCATGTGGAACATTATTTGAACACTTCCTGGACATTGAACATAACTTGTTTTCAAAGACGACAGAACAGTGGCTGAAAACATGGCTGCACATTTGCATTCTAAAAGACAGTGGCATGGAGAGACAATAGGAGCACTCCCGGATTCAATTAGCAAGATGGGTTTTGTCAATAGTGATGATCAAGAGACATTGAGAGTCATTGACTATGTAAGAGCCAGCATTCTATCCACCTTTAATTCTTTCTCCTCCTATGTCTCTATTTGTGTGTGTTTATCGCGTATCAAGCTAGTGTGGTCACCTTGTGTATTTTTAGTAGTTTTAACTGAGTCAGAGTTTTAAGGTTAATAAACTTACACCTTTCTTGTTTAAATCTGAGAAAACCTGTCTGGTTGATTTCTTTGCCATTGTAATTAGAGAGCAGTGAACAAGAACTCACTGGGGGGAAGCTAAAAGCACAGTGTTTTAAAAGTTAAACTCTGTTACGGCCAAACCAGGAAATGGCTGGTCGTAACAAGGGTTATGCTGAGAGGGTTAGATGAGAAAGGACAGGGGAGGCACGAGTGGAGCATAAACACCAGCATGGAGTGGTTGTGTTGAATGGTCTGAATCTGTGCTGTATATTTGATATAATTATCTGTAACTGTCACATCACAGACACAGTTTGGGTCAGAGTGTATTCAAAGAACAAAGAACAGTACAGCACAGGAACAGGCCATTCAGCCCTCCAAGCCTGCGCCGATCTTGATGCCTGTCTCAATTAAAAATAATAATAATCATAATCTCAGATACATAGTCTAAGCTACAGAGTAATTAAGCCATAGAGTTGTGGGATGAATAAAAAGAAGCTCTGATCAAGGACAGTGACAGGCTCATAAAGTTAATATGAGACAATGATGAGAAAGGTTGTTGTGTAATAAATGCATGATGCTGTCAGTAAATCAGTTCAAAGTTTGCTCCAAAAACCAGATTTCCAATAACAGGCGTGATAACATGGAGAGGTGCAGCAAGGTCTGTGTGAGGGGAGTGTGACCATTCACACTGCACCCATACTCCAACATCCTGTATGCTCTGAGAACACCTGGGTTACAGCACCTGCTATTTGATTCCCTCCCTCCTCCCTCCTCCGTCCAATGACCTCACCTTTAGAGAAACAGCAGGAAGATTTTCAGTTTCAGAGATTTACTCAAACCTGAAGGTGCTTAATGGCCCATTAACTGTAATCTCAGCAGTAACACAGAGACAGCAATGGGATCACTGAGCTCTTTGTTCAACAGCTGGATTTACATCCCAACAAATGGAAAGTTCCTCAATGTGGGACAGATACAGAGAGCAGTGTCAGTGCTGTCGTCAGGCTCAGTTAATGCCATTCTCTCCAATGTCACTGTCTCTCCAGGTTACTAACTCCTCTGACACTATTACAGAACAATGTGACAATATACCATCTCCCATGTGTTTGTCTTTACTGAATAAACTCCCTCTACACTGAGCCATCAAACACTCGAATCGAGTCTCTGAATCTTCAGGAGAGGAGGGAACGTGAACCTCAGTGAGAGTCTGGGGAGATTTGACAACAGAATTGAGTTCTTTGGAAGGCTGATTGAACTTCAGCCTCACATCAGTGAGTTTAACAGTTAGTTAATGTTTCTGTCCATTTCAAGAACTGAAACTTGATCATTAACATCCCTGAGATCACAGCATCTTGCCCATTACCAAAATGTAATTTCTCAATGAATTCTCCCATTATTCACATCGAAAGCCTGGAATTAGGCAGTGAATTGGCTGATGTTCAGAGTTACAAATTGGGGAGGAGTTAGAGTGTGTTGGGTGGAGCTGGTATACTGCACATTCCTGTAACTATTCCCTGCTCATTGGGAGCTGCAGGAATGTGATTTCAGGGAAACATTCAGGATCAATTTGGAAAGTACAGAGCCAGTGATCAGAAGGCTGAGTGTGGAGAAAGGGATTGACAAGTTCCAGGTAAGGCCTTCTAATCCTGAATTACTCCAGTTTCCCACTTTTCCTCTGCTGATGCTTCCACATTGAGAATTTATAGACTCAAACTTTCTTCTCAAAGGCAACACTTACGAACATAAGAATATACGAATTAGGAGCAGGAGTAGGCCACTCGGCCCCTCAAGCCTGCTAGCTGTTCAATAAGATCATGGCTGAACTGATTGTCACCTCAACTCCACATTCCTGCCTGCCCCGATAACATTTCACCCCCTTGCTTATCAAGAAGCAGCCTTAGAAATATTCAAAGACTCTGTTTCCACTGCCTTTTGAGGAAGAGAATTCCAAAGACGACGACCCTCTGAAACAAAAATATTGCTCCTCATCTCTGTCTTAAATGGGCGACCCCTTATTTTTAAACGGTGACCCCTAGTTCTAGATTCTCCCACAAGGAGAAACATCCTTTCCACATCCACCCTGTCAAGACCCCTCAGGATCTTATATGTTTCAATCAAGTCGCCTCTTACTCTCTTAAACTCCAGCCGATGCAAGTCTAGCCTGTCCAATCTTTCCGTGGAAGACAGCCCGCCCATTCCAGGTATTAGTCCAGTAATCCTTCTCTGTACTGCTTCCAACACATTTAAATTTTTCCTTAAATAAGGATACCAGTACTGTACACAGTACTCCAGATGTGGTCTCACCAATGCTCTGCATTAACCTTCCAATTTTTATATTCAATTCCCCTCGCAATAAACGATAACATTCTATTAGCTTTCGTAATTACTTGCTGTACCTGCATACTAACCTTTTGTGATTCATGCACTCGGACACCCAGATCCCTCTGCATCTCAGAGCTCTGTAATCTCTCACTATTTAGATAATATGTTTCTTTTTTATTCTTCCTGCCAAATAGGACAATTTCACATTTTCCCACAGTTTACACATTTGCCAGGTCACGAAACCTATCTATATCACTTTGTAGCCTCCTTATGTCCTCTTTACAATTAACTTTCCTACCTATCTTTGTGTCATCAGCAAATTTAACAACCATACAAAGAACAAAGAACAAAGAACAGTACAGCACAGGAACAGGCCATTCGACCCTCCAAGCCTGCACCGATCGTGATGCCTGTTTAAACTAAAACTTTCTGCACTTCCGGGGACCGTATCCCTCTATTCCCATCCTATTCATGTATTTGTCAAGATGCCTCTTAAACGTCGCTATCGTACCTGCTTCCACCACCTCCCCTGGCAGCAAGTTCCAGGCACTCACCACCCTCTGTGTAAAAAACTTGCCTCGCACATCCCCTCTAAACTTTGCCCCTCGCACCTTAAACCTATGTCCCCTAGTAACTGACTCTTCCACCCTGGGAAAAAGCTTCTGACTATCCACTCTGTCCATGCCACTCATAACTTTGTAAACCTCTATCATGTCGCCCCTCCACCTCCGTCGTTCCAGTGAAAACAATCCGAGTTTATCCAACCTCTCCTCATAGCTAATACCCTCCAGACCAGGCAACGTCCTGGTAAACCTCTTCTGTACCCTCTCCAAAACCTCCACATTCTTCTGGTAGTGTGGCAACCAGAATTGTATGCAATATTCCAGGTGTGGCCTAACTAAGGTTCTGTACAGCTGCAGCATGACTTGCCAATTTTTCTCCTCTATGCCCCGACCGATGAAGGCAAGCATGCCGTCGGCCTTCTTGACTGCCTTATCTAACTGTGTTGCCACTTTCAGTGACCTGTTGACCTTTGATCCCTTCATCCAAAACATTTATATAAATTGTAAAAAGTTGAGGCTCCAGCACAGATCCCTGTGGCATACCACTCATTGCATCTTGCCAACCAGAAAATGACCCATTTATGCCTACTCTCTGTTTCTTGTTAGCTCGCCAATCTTCTATCCATGCCAATATCTTACCCCCTACACCATGAGCTTTTATTTTCTACAATAACCCTCGATGTGGCACCTTATCAAATGCCTTCTGGAAATCTAAGTACAGTACATCCACCGGTTCTGCTTTATCCTCAGCACTGTTACTTCTTCAAAGAACTCCAATAAATTGGTTAAACATGATTTCCCTTTCACAACACCATGTTGACTTTGCCTTATTACTTTGAATTTTTCTAAGTATAGCCTTGCTATAATGTCTTTAACAATAGTTTCTAACATTTTCCCTATGGGCGGCACAGTGGCGCAGCGGTTAGCACCGCAGCCTCACAGCTCCAGCGACCCGGGTTCAATTCTGGATACTGCCTGAGTGGAGTTTGCAAGTTCTCCCTGTGTCTGCATGGTTTTCCTCCGGGTGCTCCGGTTTCCTCCCACATGCCAAAGACTTGCTGGTTGATAGGTAAATTGGCCATTAGCAATTGCCCCAAGTATAGGTAGGTGGTAGGGAAACACAGAGACAGGTGGGGATGTGATCGGAATATGGAATTAGTGTCGGATTAGTATAAATGGGTGATTGATGGTCGGCACAGACTCCGTGGGTCGAAGGGCCTGTTTCAGTGCTGTATCTCTAAAAAAAAAAAGATGTTAATCTAATTGGACTGTAGTTTCCTGCTTTCTGTCTCTCTACCTTTTTGAATAAAAGAGCAATTTTCCAGTGGGCTGCATTTGCTGACAACGCAGTCACTAGGTGGCGCTGCACTGGCACAAACGCAAATGCAGCCTGTTCAACCTAAATGTCACAATCAGCGACGTTCAGGCAGCTGCCAGGACTAAAGATGGCGCTGCTCAAATAATCACACAAAGGCAACGTAAACACATGGCCAGACAGATTGGCTGGATGAGGAATGACCGGAGAGAGCAGACAGTGGGGGGATTTGCCAGAGAGAGCGTGCGGGGGGTGGTGAATAGCCGGAAACAGGAGGCAGGAGGAATGGCCGGAGGGATTGGGATGGGGGGAATTGCTGGAGAGAGTGGGCGGGGGCTGGAATGGTCGGAGAGCGGACAGGGGGGGGGGATGGGACAGAGAGACTGTGCGGGGGTAGGGTGGGGAATGGCCGGAGGCAGGGGGAATGGCTGGAGAGATTGGGATGGGGGGAATTGCTGGAGATGGCGGGCGGAGGCTGGAATGGTCGGAGAGCGGACAGGGGTGGGGGATGGGACAGAGAGAGTGTGCGGGGGTGGGGTGGGGAATGGCCGGAGGCAGGGGGAATGGCTGGAGAGATTGGGATGGGGGTATTGAAGTTTCAGTAGGGGACTACTTTGGGAATAGTGATCACAATTCCATAAGCTTTAAAATACTCATGGACAAAGATGAGAGTGGTCCTAAAGGAAGAGTGCTAAATTGGGGGAAGGCCAACTATACCAAAATTCGGCAGGAGCTGGGAAATGTAGATTGGGAGCAGCTGTTTGAAGGTAAATCCACATGTGATATGTGGGAGGCTTTTAAAGAGAGGTTGATTAGCGTGCAGGAGAGACATGTTCCTGTGAAAATGAGAGACAGAAATGGCAAGATTCGGGAACCATGGATGACAGGTGAAATTGTGAGACTGGCTAAGAGGAAAAAGGAAGCATACATCAGGTCCAGGTGGCTGAAGAAAGACGAAGCTTTGAAAGAATATCGGGAATGTAGGACCAATCTGAAACGAGGAATTAAGAGGGCTAAAAGGGGTCATGAAATACCTTTAGCAAACAGGGTTAAGGAAAATCCCAAAGCCTTTTATTCATATATAAGGAGCAAGAGGGTAACTAGAGAAAGGATTGGCCCACTCGAGGACAAAGGAGGAAAGTTATGCGTGGAGTCAGAGAAAATGAGTGAGATTCTAAACGAGTACTTTGCATCGGTATTCACCGAGGAGAGGGACATGAAGGATGTTGAGGTTAGGAACAGATGTTTGATTACTCTAGGTCAAGTCGGCATAAGGAGGGAGGAAGTATTGGGTATTCTAAAGGGCATTAAGGTGGACAAGTCCCCAGGTCCGGATGGGAACAATCCCAGGTTACTGAGGGAAGTGAGAGAGGAAATAGCTGGGGCCTTAACAGATATCTTTGCAGCATCCTTAAACACGGGTGAGGTCCCGGAGGACTGGAGAATTGCTAATGTTGTCCCCTTGTTTAAGAAGGGTAGCAGGGATAATCCAGGTAATTATAGACCGTTGAGCCTGACGTCAGTGGTAGGGAAGCTGCTGGAGAAGATACTGAGGGATAGGATTTATTCCCATTTGGAAGAAAATGGGCTTATCAGTGATAGGCAACATGGTTTTGTGCAGGGAAGGTCATGTCTTACCAACTTAATAGAATTCTTTGAGGAAGTGACAAAGTTGATTGAAGAGGGAAGGGCTGTAGATGTCATATACATGGACTTCAGTAAGGCGTTTGATAAGGTTCCCCATGGTAGGCTGATGGAGAAAGTGAAGGTGCATGGGGTCCAAGGTGTACTAGCTAGATGGATAAAGAACTGGCTGGGCAACAGGAGACAGAGAGTAGCAGTGGAAGCGAGTTTCTCAAAATGGAGATGTGTGACCAGTGGTGTTCCACAGGGATCCGTGCTGGGACCACTGTTGTTTGTGATATACATAAATGATTTAGAGGTAAGTATAGGTGGTCTGATTAGCAAGTTTGCAGACGACACTAAGGTTGGTGGAGTAGCAGATAGTGACTGTGACTGTCAGAGAATACAGCAGAATATAGATAGACTGGAGAGATGGGCAGAGAAATGGCAGATGGAGTTCAATCAAGGCAAATGCGAGGTGATGCATTTTGGAAGATCCAATTCAAGAGTGAACTATACAGTGAATGGAAAAGTCCTGGGGAAAATTGATGTACAGAGAGATTTGGGTGTTCAGGTCCATTGTTCCCTGAAGGTGGCAACGCAGGTCAATAGAGTGGTCAAGAAGGCATACGGCATGCTTTCCTTCATCGGACGGGGTATTGAGTACAAGAGTTGGCAGGTCATGTTACAGTTGTCTAGGACTTTGGTTCGGCCACATTTGGAATACTGCGTGCAGTTCTGGTCGCCACATTACCAAAAGGATGTGGATGCTTTGGAGAGTGTGCAGAGGAGGTTCACCAGGATGTTGCCTGGTATGGAGGGCACTAGCTATGAAGAGAGGTTGAGTAGATTAGGATTATTTTCATTAGAAAGACGGAGGTTGAGGGGGGACCTGATTGAGGTGTACAGAATCATGAGAGGTATAGACAGGGTGGATAGCAAGAAGCTTTTTCCCAGAGTGGGGGATTCAAATACTAGGGGTCACGAGTTCAAAGTGAGAGGGGAAAAGTTTAGGGGGAATATGCGTGGAAAGGTCTTTACGCAAAGGGTGCTGGCTGCCTGGAACGCGTTGCCGGTGGAGGTGGTAGACACGGGCACGATAGCGTCTTTTAAGATGTATCTAGACAGATACATGAATGGGCAGGAAGCAAAGAGATACAGACCCTTAGAAAATAGGCGACATGTTTAGATAGAGGATCTGGATCGGCACAGGCTTGGAGGGCCGAAGGGCCTGTTCCTGTGCTGTAATTTTCTTTGTTTTCTGTTCTTTGTTGTAATAAATCTGGAAGTAAAAGCTAGTCTAATGATGGCCATGAAACCATTGTCGATTGTTGTAAAAACCCATCTGGTTCACTAATGTCCTTTAGGAAAGGAAATCTGCTGTCCTTACCTGGTCTGACCTACATGTGACTCCAGACCCACAGCAATGTGGTTAACTCTTACATGTCCTCTGAAATGGCCTAGCAAGCCACTCAGTTGTACCTACCCACTACGAAGTCACTAAAAAGGAATAAAACCGGACGGACCACCCGGCATCGACCTAGGCACCGGAACTGACAATGGTAAACCCAGCCCTGTCGACCCTGCAAATTCCTCCTGACTAATATCTGGGGGCTTGTGCCAAAGTTGGGAGAGCTGTCCGACAGACTAGTCAAGCAACAGTATGACATAGTCATACGCACGGAATCATACCTTACAAACAATGTCTGAGACACTGCCATCACCATCCCCGGGTATGTCCTGTCCCAGAGGCAGGACAGACCCACCAGAGGTGGTGGCATAGTGGCATACAATAAGGAGGGAGTTGCCCTGGGAGTTGTCAACGTCGACTCCGGACCCCATGAAGTCTCATGGCATCAGGTCAAACACGGGCAAGGTAACCTCCTACTGATTACCAACTACCGCCCTCCCTCAGCTGATGACTCAGTACTCCTCCATGTTGAACAGCACTTGGAGGAAGCACTTAGGGTGGCAAGGGCACAAAATGTACTCTGGGTGGGGGACTTCAATGTCCATCACCAAGAGTGGCTCGGTAGCAACACTACTGACCGAGTTGGCTGAGTCCTAAAGGACATATCTGCTAGACTGGATCTGCGGCAGGTGGTGGGGGAACCAACACAGAGGGAAAAACATACTTGACCTCGTCCTCACCAATCTGCCTGCCGCAGATGCTTCTGTCCATGACAGTATTGGTAGGAGTGACCACCGCACAGTCCTTGTGGAGACGAAGTCCCGCCTTCACATTGAGGATACCGTCCATCGTGTTGTGTGGCACTATCACCGTGCTAAATGAGATAGATTTCAAACAGATCTCGCAATGCAACACTGGGCATCCATGAGGCCCTGTGGGCCATCAGCAGCAGCAGAATTGTACTCAACCACAATCTGTAACCTCATGGCCCGGCATATCCCCCACTCTACCATTACCATCAAGCTAGGAAACCAACCCTGGTTCAATGAAGAGTGCAGGAGGGAATGCCAGGAGCAGCACCAGGCATACCTCAAAATCAGGTATTAACCTGGTGAAGCTACAACCCAGGACTACTTGCATGCCAAACTGCGTAAGCAGCATGCGAAAGACAGAGCAAAGCGATCCCATAACCAACGGATCAGATCTAAGCTCTGCAGTCCTGCCACATCCAGCCGTGAATGGTGGTGGACAATTAAACAACTAACTGGAGGAGGTGGCTGCACAAATATTCCCATCCTCACTGATAGGGGAGTCCAGCACATCAGTGCAAAAGATAAGGCTCAAAAAAATTGGAACAATCTTCAGCCAGAAGAGCCGAGTTGATGATCCATCTCAGCCTCCTCCTGAAGTCCCCAGCATCACAGATGCCAGACTTCAGCCAATTCGATTCACTCCACGTGATATCAAGAAATGACTGAAGGCACTGGATACTGCTAAAGCTATGGGCTCTGACAATATTCCGGCAATAGTACGGAAGACCCGTGCTCCAGAACTTGACGCACCCCTAGCCAAGCATTACAGTACAGCTACAACACTGGCATCTACCCTGCAATGTGGAAAATTGTCCAGGTATGTCCTGTGCACAAAAAGCAGGACAAGTCCAACCCGGCCAATTACCGCCCCATCAGCCTACTCTCAATCATCAGTAAAGTGATGGAAGGTGTCATCAACAGTGCCATCCAGCGGCACTTGCTGAGCAATAACCTGCTCAGTGACTCTCAGTTTGGGTTCCGCCAGGGCCACTCAGCTCCTGACCTCATTACAGTCTTGGTTCAAACATGGACAAAAGAGCTGAACTGAAGAGGTGAGGTGAGAGTGACTGCCCTTGACATCAAGGCAGCATTTGACCGAGTATGACATCAAGGAGCCCCAGCAAAACTGAGGTCAATAGGAATTAGGGGGAAAACCCTCCGCTGGCTGGAGTCATACCTAGTGCAAAGGAAGATTGTTGTGGTTGTTGGACGTCAATCATCTGAGCTCCAGGACATCACTGCAGGAGTTCCTCAGGGTAGTGTCCTCGGCCCAACCATCTTCAGCTGCTTCATCAATGACCGTCCTTCAATCATAAGGTCAGAAGTTTGGATGTTCGCTGATGACTGCACAATGTTCAGCACCATTCGTGACTCCTCAGATACTGAAGCAGTCCGAACTGGCTCAGTCACAGAAGTCAGAGGGTAACAGTGGATGGGTGTTTTTCTGAATGGAGGGATGTGACTCGTGGTGTTCCGCAGGGATCAGTGCTGGGACCTTTGCTGTTTGTAGTATATATAAATGATTTGGAGGAAAATGTAGTAGCTGGTCTGATTAGTAAGTTTGCGGACGACACAAAGGTTGGTCGAGTTGCGGATAATGATGAGGATTGTCAGAGGATACAGCAGGATAAAGATCAGTTGGAGACTTGAGCGGAGAAATGTCAGATGGAGTTTAATCCGGACAAATGTGTGGTAATGCATTTTGGAAGATCTAATGCAGGTGGGAGGTATACAGTAAATGGCAGAACCCTTAGGAGTATTGACAGGCAGAGAGATCTGGGCGTACAGGTCCACAGGTCACTGAAAGTGGCAATGCAGGTGGATAAGGTAGGCAAGAAGGCATACGGCATGCTTGCCTTCATCGGTCGGGGCAGAGAGTATAAAAATTGGCAAGTCATGTTGCAGCTGTACAGAACCTTTATTAGGCCACACTTAGAATATTGCGTGCAATTCTGGTCGCCACACTACCAGAAGGACGTGGAGGCTTTGGAGAGGGTACAGAAGAGGTTTGCCAGCATGTTGCCTGGTCTGGAGGGCATTAGCTATGAGGAGAGGTTGGATAAACTCAGATTGTTCTCACTGGAACGACGGAGGTGGAGGGGCGACATGATAGAGGTTTACAAAGTTATAAGCGGCATGGACAGAGTGGATAGTCAGAAGCTTTTTCCCAGGGTGCAAGAGTCAGTTACTAGGGGACATAGGTTTAAGGTGCGAGGGGAAATGTTTAGAGGGGATGTGCGAGGCAAGTGTTTTCCACAGAGGATGGTGAGTGCCTGGAACTTGCTGCCGGGGGAGGTGGTGGAAGCAGGTACAATAGCGACGTTTAAGAGACATCTTGACAAATATATGAATAGGATGGGAATAGAGGGATCTGGGCCTCGGAAGTGCAGAAGGTGTTAGTTTCGGCAGGCATCAAGATCGGCGCAGGCTTGGAGGGCCGAATGGCCTGTTCCTGTGCTGTACTGTTCTTTGTTCTTTGTTCTTTATGTAGAAATGCAGCAAGACCTGGACGATATCCAGGCTTGGGCTGATATGTGGCAAGTAACATTCGCGCCACACAAGTGCCAGGCAATGACCATCTCCAACAAGAGAGAATCTAACCATCTCCCCTTGACATTCAATGGCATTACCATCGCTGAATCCCCCACTATCAACATCCCAGGGGCTACCATTGACCAGAAACTGAACTGGAGTAGCCATATAAATACCGTGGCTACAAGAGCAGGTCAGAGGCCAGGAATCCTGAGGCGAGTAACTCACCTCCTGACTCCCCAAAGCCTGTCCACCATCTACAAGGCACAAGTCAGGAGTGTGATGGAATACTCTCCACTTGCCTGGATGGGTGCAGCTCCAACAACACTCGAGAAGCTCGACACCATCCAGGACAAAGCAGTCCGCTTGATTGGCACCCCATACAAACATTCACTCCCTCCACCACCGACGCACAGTGGCAGTGTGTACCATCTACAAGATGCACTGCAGCAATGCACCAAGGCTCCTTAGACAGCACGTTCCAAACCCGCGACCTCTACCAACTAGAAGGACAAGGGCAGAAAATACATGGGAGCACCACCACCCGCAATTCCCCTCCAAGTCACACACCATCCTGACTTGGAACCATATCGCCGTTCCTTCACTGTCGCTGGGTCAAAATCCTGGAACTCCATTCCGAACAACACTGTGGGTCTACCTACCCCAAATGGACTACAGCGGTTCAAGAAGGCAGAATTTTCCGCACTACGAGCGTCAGGCTGACTGGACTACAATTCCCTGTTTTCTCTCTACCTCCCTTTTTAAATAGTGGGGTTACATTAGCTACCCTCCAATCTGTAGGAACTGTTCCAGAGCACAAACAGCCTTTCTTAGGTTTAAAGAAGACAAGTGAAATTTATTAAAAATTAAACTTAAACTCTAATTCAGTTAACATGCTAGCATGCATACATGATACACGCATGCAGATAGGGACAGAAAAGAGCAGAAGAAAAAATAAAGTCGAGATGTTTGAGACAATATCTGAAGGGTTTCTTGTTACTGTGTTTCGGGTTCACTGCAATCCTTTTAGTTTAGTTTAGTTTAGAGATACAGCACTGAAACAGGCCCTTCGGCCCACCGAGTCTGTGCCAACCATCAACCACCCATTTATACTAATCCTACAGTAAGTCCATATTCCTACCACATCCTCACATGTCCCTATATTTCCCTACCACCTACCTATACTAGGGGCAATTGCTAATGGCCAATTTACCTATCAACCTGCAAGTCTTTGGCATGTGGGAGGAAACCGGAGCACCCGGTGGAAACCCACGCAGGCACAGGGATAACTTGCAAACTCCACACAGGCAGTACCCAGAATTGAACCCGGGTCGCTGGAGCTGTGAGGCTGCGGTGCGCGCCACTGCGCCACTGTGCCGCCCCTGATAGTAGGTAGTTCTTGCTTGCAGGTAACTCTTGCTTTTTGTTGGGGCCCAGTATTCTTCTTAAATCTTTTCACTGTACAAGACTTTTCTCTCTTGGGGTTCATGTGTCTTCAATGGATTCCAAAGCTGGTGAGAAAGAGATGGAAGAGACAGGAGAGAGATGTTGTCAATTCAGGAGCCTGCAACAAGGAGCTTTCTGAGTTCAAATTCTCTGTGGCCAATTTAAAACTCTCAGTTCAAAACTCTGCAACAGGCTGTTAGTCATGTGACTAAACTGGTCTGACCACACCTTCCGTGTATTGGGAGCAGGGACTGGTTCTTTTGTTCCAACACTGTCTGCCAGTATGCAAAAATGTCTTTCCGGTGAGGGGCCTGGCAATTCATTGTAATAGGCCCTCTTTTCTTCCCAGCAACAATTTGAAGTTTCATGTCCATGTGGTGAAATTAATGTGCCTCATTCTTGGCAGGTGGGGGCCTGCATGACACCTCCATCCCAGGGGAATGAAATGCAATTTGAAAAAAGGCACATTTCATTAACAGGTTTGAGAGAAATATAAGATACAAGATACAGAAAACCATGCATTTCTCTCATTCATTTCCATTCATTCATGAATCCTAAAGCTTATTAAAATTGTCTTTTCTGGGTGCTAGTGCTGCTTTAATTTCCCCTTTTTGGCATCCCAGTAAACATGTGGTTCTTTGGGGAAGTTTTTCTTCAGTTTACCCATTGCCATGACTGCCCAGGCTCTTTGGTTGATGGTTGAGGTCAGTTTTTTCAGAAGAGTTCGTAGTGGGCGGGTCTATCCTGAACATTCTTTCAGTGCTTTGCTGAGTCATGCAAAGGCTTTTGACTTCAGGGGATGGCTGTGGAGGAGGATTCTTTGTTAATCTCCCCTTTGTTCTCTGGGAAATTTCTGCCTGCAGGTATTTGTGCAGACCTGACTGGACTCCCCTGTGGCACTTCGACTCGGTGAGGCATCACCCTCACAGTTTATCTGCTCCCCAGATGTCTTTCTTTGTCTCTGCAGGTTCCTGTAAATGCTGTTAGCAACTCTGGTGGGGTGCTTCTCGTGTCTGCATTTACCTAGGAGGATGTGGGGTCTACGTTTTCATATATTTCAGTGTTGGCTGCCCGGACAGTAGGGGTTTTCATCCAGGATTCCTCCTGGACTTCCTTTTACCTGCACTCTTGGTCACTCTTTCCCCTTCTCTTTCTAAACTTTTGCCAGTCATGTACCTGCCTGTCCCCTTTGTTCTCAGCGGGGGTCCTTACAGTTCACCAGCCCTCAGCAGGAGGGTCTGCCTAACACCGGTACAGGACTTAGGGGTACAGATTTCACTGTAGGTGGGGGTTTCAACTCAAACTGGCACATGTGGCAACTCCTGCAGTACTCCACCACATCTTTGTGGAGTTTTGGACTGTCTGTCTTATGCAGGCTTTGGTCTTTTGTATACCGACATGTACAGCCACTGAAGTTTTGTGGGCCCTTCTTAATATTTCTCCCCGGTACCTCTGTGCCACCACTAACTGGTGAACTACTGTCCACTCCTTGCTCTCAGGTCTGTGAGGAGAACTCCATTTCCTCATCAGTACCTCATTCTTTAAATAGTAGCAATCAGGGACTCCCTCTGCTTCACTTTCAGACTGGGCAGCCTGTGCCAATTCTCTCAATACTGGGTCAGCTCGCTGAGCCTCAACCAGGGAAAATCCATTTAATTCATTCTCCGGATCTCCTAACTTTCCAAAGAAAGTCTCGGACAGGCAGACCTCATGGTCATCTGCCTGCAGTACCAATGCAGTCTCCTCTGGGGGAGCTGGTTTGATCATGGCCTGATCCACTACACATTCAGGGAAACTGCAGGAGACCATCTCCTGCCACTGCCCTGTCTCGCTGACCTCCTGCGGTCTCTCTTTCACTACTGGGGGGTGGGGCTACCACCTTCACCCCCGCCAGATCATTACCGAGGAGCAGGTCAGACCCGTCCATATGCAAACTAGGGACAATCCCTACGGTCACCGGTCCCGAAACTAGATCGCACTCCAGGTGCACCCTTTGTACAGGTACAGACATACACTGCCCTCCAATACCATTCACCACCATTTTGATATTCACTGCACTCTCTGGGGGATAGGTCAGGCCTTTTCCCAGTAAAAGGGATCTAGTGGCCCTGTGTCCCTGAGAATCACTATGGGCTTGCTTGCCCCGCTCGAGGGGTATGGGGTTACTTTCAAATACAAAACCCTGATAAACTTCAGGAATCCTATTAGCTTTTCCTGCACTGGCTGTAGTAAGCTTCCTGGGTTGCACTCTTACTGCAGTTAAAGCCACAGCTTGTTCTGTTGTGCGTTCCATCAGGGTCCCGTCTTCACTAAGTGGGTGTGCCCTGATTAACCCGACAGGTTTTCACTTTAGTTTCCAGCAGTCAGCTTTTAAATGCCCTGCTTTATTACAATGGAAGCACACAGGTCTCCGGGTCTCACTCTTGCTCACAGCACCTTCCTTTTTGGCTGGAGGAAGGGCCCCTGTGTCTCCTGCTTTTCTTACTCTTCCAGGACTGTCTGGGCTGATATCACCTTCCCACCCTTTGTCCTTGGATTTGTGGGGTGACTAGGAAAGGTGCTCCCCTGGGAATAGTGGAAAGTGACTTATAAATTAAAGCAAACTCATCAGCCAGAACGGCTGCTTGCCGTGCTCTCTGAACCCACTGCTCCTCTACATGGGACTTTTTTATTTTGTGATACAGCACTGAAACAGGCCTTTCGGCCCACTGGGTCTGTGCCGACCATCAACCATCCATTTATACTAATCCTACATTAATCCCATTACCCTCTCACATCCCCACCTTCCCTCAATTCCCCTACCTATACTAAGGGCAATTTATACTGGCCAATTTACCTATCAACCTGCAAGTCTTTGGCTGTGGGAAGAAACCAGAGCACCCAGCGAAAACCCATGCGGTTACAGGGAGAACTTGCAAACTCCACACAGGCAGCACCCAGAATCGAACCCGGGTCGCTGGAGCTGTGAGGCTGCTGTGCTAACCACTGCGCCACTGTGCTGCCCTGTACTGAGAGTGGGAGAGAGTTTTTAAATTCCTCTAACAGGATTACTTCTCTAAGAGTCTCATGGCTGAGCTGTACTTTAAGATATCTCAGCCACTGGTCAAAAGCCAGCTGCTTACTTCTTTCAAACTCCAGATAAGTTTGATTCGCTTGCTTCTTGAGGGTTCTAATCTTTTGGCAATAGGCTTTGGGTACTAATTCAAATGACCCGAGGATAGCATTTTTGGTCAGTTCATAATTTGATGAACTCTCATCTGGCAACAAGAAATAAACCTCATGGGCTTTTCCAGTTAGCTTGCTTTGTAGTAAAAGAGACTAGGACTCAGCTGGCCGTTTTAGCTGCCTTGCCCGTTTCTCAAAAGATACAAAAAGTCTTCCACATCTTCCTCATTGAATTTTGGAAATGGTTGAGTGGGTTTTAGCAATTTTGTACCCAGCTCTGAATTATGCTGCTCCATATTGGCCATGCTTTCACTGGGGATATTCTGTCACCCCCTAGATAACTCAAACTGCTTCAACTCTCTCTCTTCACATTCTTTCTGGGATATGTTTTCTCTTTCCCTTCTCTCCTGTTCCTTCTCCTGTCTTTCTTTCTCTCTTCATGTTCCTTCTGGAAGGTTCTCTCTCCCTCTCCTGCATCTCTCTCTCTTTGTCCTATAATTTGAGTTTCTTCTGTTCCAATTGTATCTTTGCTAGCAGTACCCTGTCTGGGTCTGCTTCTAACGCTGCTTCTGCGTCTTCAGATTAAAGGGAAAAATGGTTGGTACGAACCTTCGGAGTTCAGAATTCCTAGCCTTGCTACGTACAGTGATCCCACACTGCTCAGCCATTTTCCTCAACTCCTCCATAGCTTTTAACTATCCCGAATACTTCACCCTGGCTTGGTGAGCTACTAGCTTCAGTTGCAGACATGTTAGTATTCAATCACACACAACCACAAGAAAACCTGTATTAAAAACTTTCTTTTTTTTGATTGGGAACAATTTGGATTCCCCCTTCCAATTTCTCTCATTTGTCTGTGGGTAAAATTCCGGATGCTAGCACCCAAATTTCTGTTATGACCAGGTGAAAAAGGTGTCTAGGGTTTCCTTTCAGCCTTCACCTGGTCTTACTGTAACAGGATTTAATTTTAAACACATTGTGTTCGAGCTCCCCCTTTGGTGAATCCTTGTTTACTGCTTTCCAATTATAAGGCAAAGAACTGAGAACAGACAGGCTTTCTTAGGTTTAAAGAAGAAAAATTAAATTTATTAAAACTTAAACTCTAATTCAGTTAACGCTGACGGATACATGATGTGCCCACACTAGCATGAATACGTGATACGCACATGCAGATAGGGACAGAAAAGAGCAGAAGAAAAAATAAAGTGGAGAGGTTTGAGACAATATCTAAAGAGTTTCTTGTTACTGTGTTTCCAGTTCATCGCAGTCCTTTTGTAAATATTTCTTGCTTGTAGGTAGTTCTTACTTTTTGTTGGGGCCTAGTATTCTTCTTAAACCTTGTTCACTGTAAGGGACATTTCTCTATTGTGGTTGATGTGTCTTCAATGGATTCCAAAGTTGGTGAGCATGAGGTGGAAGCAGACAGGAGAGATATGTTCTCAATCCAAGAGCCAGGAGCTTTCTGAGTTCAAATTCTCTGTGGCCAATTTAAAACTCTCAGTTCAAAACTCTGCAACAGGCTGTTAGTCATGTGATTAAACTGGTCTGACCACATCTTCCGTGTATTGGGAGCAGGGAGCCTTTGTTCCAACACCTGTCAGCTAGTATGCAAAAATGTCTTTCCGGCAAGGGGCTTGGCAATTCCTTGTGATAGGCCCTCTTTTCTTGCCAGCAACAATTTGAAGTTTAATGTCCATGTGGTGAAATTAATGTGCCTTATTCTTGGCAGTTGGGGGCCTGCATAATACATTGCCTAAAATATTCGCAACACCACTCACGCATGCATTCCTCTCACATGCATTCTCAAGAGAAGATAGATCAAAGGTAAAGGGTAAGATTTCAATGTGTGGTATTGTTTGTGGTTATGGTAAACCTGTTAAATCATCTAAGTAGGACAATCTCTTTTAAAGGTGTAGGCTTGGGTTGTTTGTTGTCTTGACTTGGTGAGGTGTTGTAGATTTCTGGTGGTTAATATTTCAGATTGGAGGTGGTGAGCACTTTCAGTTCTCTACTGCAATAGGTTGAAGTGTGGAATTAGCAGCAGGGCTCCTTCCTTCTTTAGGCTGGATCTCTTTCCACAGCCTCTCACTGGACTGCTTTTCTGTCATGTTGCTGTAATCTCCCTCTTTCTCTCTCCAGAGGCTTGCCTTTTATGGTCAAAATCCATCAAATTAGAGTCCTTGTTCGTTGACACATGGCTCTCTCCCCTGGTGTGATCACACAATCGATCAGGATGCAGTTATCCATTAATGTCTGGATGAGTATAATCCTGTTTTGATGTGGCTACTTCACATCTTCTTTGTTTCAGAAGAACCAATTCAATTCAGGAATGGGTGTAATTGGCACCACTGAGTAGATATTCCGTAACTCTCAACAAATATACATATCATTGTGAAAAAAGACTATACGAGAAGTATCCATGGCAGACTGAGGAAGTTAAGGATGATACCAAGTTGAAGTACAAGGTGTACAATGCTGCAAAGAGCAGTTATAGGCCAGAAGATTGGGAACATTTTAGAAACCAGCAAAGGATGGCATAAAACCAGGGAGAAAATAGATTATGAGAGTAAACAAGCAAGGAATAGAACTTCTACAAATATGTACAAAGGAAGAGAGTAGCTAAAGTAAACATTAATCCCTTTGAGGGCGTGACTGCATAATTACTCATGGGAAATAGGGAAACGGCTGAGATTTAGAACAAGTATTTTGTATCTGTCTTCACTGCTTAATGGCTGGCACAGATACGATAGGCCGAAGGGCCTGTTTCTGTGCTGTATAACTCCATGATTCTATGACAATAGAAGATACTAAAAGTGTCCCAGTAATAGTAGAAAATCAGGGGGAAAAAGAAAAGGAAGAACTTAAAACAATCACAATCACTAGAGAAAAAATTACTAGGAAATCGAATGGGACTAAAGGCTGACAAGTCCCCTGGAGCTGATGGTCTGCATCTCAGGGTTTTAAAAGTAGCAGCTGCAGAGATAGTGGATGTATTGGTTGTAATTTTCCAAAATCCGCCAGATTCTGGAAAGTTCCCAGTGGATTGGAAAACCACAAATGTAATTCCCCTATTGTTCGAATCCCCCTGGAGATCAACAAACCAGACGAACCGAATTTCCAGCACGACCCCTCCAAAAACACAAATGGACAAGATTATACTTTTATAACTTTTAATTTAACCATCAAACCAAAATCAAAATAAATTCAACATCAACTAACAGACAAATTATGGTCTATATAAAATATATATTACAAATTACACATTAACATTCAGAAATAACAAAGATAGAACTCATGGATTTACTGGGCACTTCACTCAGCATATATGACAACAATTACTGCCACAAAATTCTGCAAAGCTCTGAACGTTCTCAGATAGATCTCCAGCTACATTCTTCCAAGATGCAGCCACCCATTCATACCTTTACACACATCCTTATCTATCCCTTTATCCACACCTTTACATACATCCTTATCCATCCCTTTATCCCTACCTTTATCCACACCTTTATACACAACTTTATCCACACCTTTATCCATCCCTTTATCCACACCTTTATCCATGCCAGGTGCTGCTCCTGGCATGCCCTCCTGCACTGTTCATTGGACCAGGGTTGGTCTCCTGGCTTGATTGGAATGGTAGAATGGGTGATATGCCAGGCCATGAGGTTACAGAAATTGGTTGAGTACAATTCTGCTGCTGCTGATGGCCCACAGTGCTTCATGAATGCCCAGTATTGCATTGCTAGATCTATTCAAAATCTATCCCATTTAGCATGGTGATAGTGCCACAAAACACGAAGGAAGGTATTCTCAATGTGAAGTTTTAGAGATACAGCACTGAAACAGGCCCTTCGGCCCACCGAGTCTGTGCCGACCATCAACCACCCGTTTATACTAATCCTACACTAATCCCATATTCTTACCATATCCCCACCTGTCCCTATATTTTCCCTACCATCTACCTATACTAGCGGCAATTGCTAATGGCCAATTTACCTATCAACCTGCAAGTCTTTGGCTTGTGGGAGGAAACCGGAGCACCCGGATGAAACCCACGCAGACACAGGGAGAACTTGCAAACTCCACACAGGCAGTACCCAGAATCGAACCCGGGTCCCTGGAGCTGTGAGGCTGCGATGCTAACCACTGCGCCGACTGCGTCTACACAAGGAGTGTGCGGTGGTAACTCCTCCCAATACTGTCATGGACAGATGCATCTGGGGCAGGCAGATTGGTGAGGACGAGGTCAAGTATGTTTATCCCTCTTGTTGGCTCCCTCACCACCTGCCACAGACCCAGTCTAGCAGCTATGTCCTTTAGGACTCAGCCAGCTTGGTCAGTAGTGGTGCTACCAAGCCACTCTTAAAGATGGACATTGAAGTCCCCCACCCAGAGTACATTCTGTGCCCTTGCCACCTTCAGTGTTTCCTCCAAGTGGTGTTCAACATGGAGGAGTACTGACTCATCAGTTGAGGGAGGGCGGTAGGTGGTAATCAACAGGAGGTTTCCTTGCCGATGTTTGACCTGATGCCATGAGACTTCATGAGGTTCCAAGTGGATGTTGAGGACTCCCAGGGCAACTCCCTCCCTACTGTATACCACTGTGCCACCACCTCTGCTGGGTCTGTCCTGCCGGTGGGACAGGACATTCCTGGGGCTGGTGATGGCAGTGTCTCGGACATTGTCTGTAAGGTATGATTCTGTGAGTATGACTATGTCAGGCTGTTGCTTGACTAGTCTGTGGGACAACTCTCCCAACTTTGGCACAAGCCCCCAGATGTTAGTAAGGAGGACTTTGCAGGATCGACAGGGCTGGGTTTGCCGTAGTCATTTCCGGTGCCTAGGTCGATGCCGGGTGGTCCGTCCAGTTTCATTCTGTTTTATTGACTTCGTAGAAGTTAGATACAACTGCTAGGGCTTGCTAGGCCATTTCAGAGGGCATATAAGAGTTAACCACATTGCTGTGGATCTGGAGTCACATGTAGGCCAGACCAGGTAAGGACAGCAGATTTCCTTACCTAAACGACATTAGTGAACCAGATGGGTTTTTACAACAATCGACAATGGTTTCACAGCCATCATTAGACTAGCTTTTTAATTGCTGGTTTTTTATTAATTGAATTCAAATTCCACCTTCTGCTGTGGTGGGATTCAAACCCATGTCCCAGAGTAATACCCTGGGTCTCTGGGTTACTAGTCCAGTGACAATACCACTACACCACCGCCTCCCCACTAAACTCTTCAAAAAACTCCAGCGAGTTAGTTCAACACGATTTTTCCTGAACAAATCTATCCTTACTTAACCCATATTTGTCCATGTGACTATTAATTTTATCCCGAAATATTGTTTCTAGAAGTTTCCCTATCACTGAAGCGAAACTGGCTGGCCTGTAGATGCTGAGCTTATCTTTGTACCCTTTTTTGAACAAGAGGTAACATCTGGAATTCTCCAGTCCTCTGACACCACTCCTAAGTCTAAGGAAGACTGAAAAATTATGACCAGATCCTCCGCAATTTCCACTCTCACTTCCCTCAGAATCTTTGGTTCATCTCATCCGGTCCTGGTGCCTTATCAACTTTAAGTATAGACAGCCTACCTAACACCTCCTACTTATCAGTTTTAAATCCTTCTCGTAAATTAATTACCTCCTCTTTCACTGTGGCCTTGGTGGCATCTTCTTCCTTGCTAAAGACAGATGCAACGTATTCATTTATTACCTCAGCTATTTGCCCTGCCTCCATGTGTAAATCTCTCTTTTGGTCCCTAATTGAACCTACCCCACCTTTTCCAAACCTTTTACTATTTATGCACCTATCAAAGGCTTTGGGATTCCCTTTTATGTTAGCTGCCAGTTTCTTTTCATACTCTTTTTGTTTCTCTTATTTGCCTTTTCCCTTGCCCTCTCAACCTTCGACATTCAGTTGGTTCTCCATTGTATTATCTACCTGACATCTGTCAAAAGCACATTTCTTTCTTCTTCATCTGAATCTCTATCTCTTTTGTCACCGAGGGAGCTCTGGATTTGTTTGCCCTACCTTTCCACTTTGAGGGAATATACCTTGACTGTGTCCAAACTCTCTCTTCTTTGAAGGAAGCCTGTTGTTCAGCTACCGCTTTTCCTGCCAGTCTTTGATTCCAGTTTATTCGGCCCAGATCCATTCTTACCCCATTAAAGTTTGCTTTCCCCCAGTTAATGATTCTAACTCTAGACTGTTCTTTGCCCTTTCCCATTGCCAACCTAAACCTTATGATACAATGATCGCCATCCCCTAACTGTTCTCCTACTGACACTTGATCCACTTGGCCCACCTCATTCCCAAGACCCAGGTCTAGCAATGCCTCCGTTCTCATTGGACTGGAAACATACTGCTGTAGAAAATTTTCCTGAACAGACTCCAGGAACTTTTTCCCCTCTCTGCCCTTTACACTACTACTATTTTACTATTTTTCCCTAGAAACCTGAAGCTTTAGTTCCCCTTTCGGTTAGGGTCTGTCTAAAAAAAAAACAAGCTTTGAAACCAGGGTCAATGCCCCAAAAAGAACATACGACAAGTCATCTGTTCAGACAACAGCTCGAACATGCTGCCCCACTGGTACCGCAAAACCCTGGATTCCATCACACTGTTCAAAAGGAGGGAGCAGAGAGCAGTTAGCCTAATGTCTGTCACTGGGAAGATGTTGGAATCCAATAAGGAAGTAGCAGCATAACATTGAGAAAATCATAATACAATCAAGTAGAGTTAACATGGTTTTATGAAAGGAAATCATGTTTGAGAAATTTATTAGAGTTCTTTGAAGATGTAACAAGCAGGGTGGATAAAGGGGAACCAGCTGTTGTAGTATATTTGGATTTCCAAAAGATCTTCGATAAGGTGCCACGTAAAAGGTTACTGCACAAGAAAAGAGCTCATGGTGTTGTGGGTAATATATTAGCATTGATAGAGGATTGGCTAACTAACGAAACAGAGAATCAGGAGAAATGGGTCATTTTCAGGTTGGCAAACTGTAACTAGTGGGATACCACAGGGATCAGTGCTGGGACCTCAATATCTACAATCTATATTAATGACTTGGAGAAAGGGACAGACTGTATTATAACCAAATTTGCTGATGATATGATGATCGGTGGGAAAGCAAGTTGTGAAGACACAGAATCTGCAAAGGGATATAGATAGGTTAAGTGAATGGGCAAAAATTAGGCAGATGGGCTTTACTGAGAGCAGATATAAGATTATCCACTTTGGTAGGAAGTAGAGTAAAGCAAAATATTATTCAAGTGGAGAAAGACTGCAGAATGCTTTGTTGCGGAGCGGTCTGGGTGTCCTCATATGTGAATCAATAAATGTTGGTATGCAGGTATAGCAAGTAATTAGGAAGCCAAATGGAATGTTGGCCTTTATTGCAAGGAGGATGGAGTATAAAAGTAGGGAAGTCTTGCTACAACTGTACAGGGCATTGGCGAAACCACACCTGGAATACTTGGTCTCCTTATTTAAGGAGGGATATACTTGGATTGGAGGTTTTTTTTTGTTTAGAGATACAGCACTGAAACAGGTCCTTCGGCCCACCGAGTCTGTGCCGACCATCAGCCACCCATTTATACTAATCCTACACTAATTCCATATTCCTACCAGATCCCCACCTGTCCCTATATTTCCCTACCATCCACCTATACTAGGGGCAATTTTTAATTGCCAATTTACCGATCAACCTGCAAATCTTTGGTAGTTCAGAGAAAGTTCACTTGGTTTATTCCTGGGATGAAAGGATTGTCTTCATGAGGGAAGGTGTTGAGAAGAATGAGAAGTGATCTTATTAAAAATTATAAGATTGGGAGGGGGTTTGACAGGGTAGATGCTGAGAGGATGTTTCCCTTCGTGGGGGAATCTAGAACTAGAGGACACAGTTTCAAAATAATGAGTTACCCATTTAAGGTGGAGATGAGGAGGACAGGGTGCCCGGTCAGGAGGGCCACCACCAGCCCACAAAGAGGCCGCCAGGTATTACTGGGTGGCCTCCTCAGGTGCTGAAGTGGCTGGAGGAGGCCTTAAGTGGCAATTAATTGGCTACTGAAGGGACTCAATTGGCCTGCGGTGAGCGAGCCATTTGTTACCTCGTCTGCCGCTGGTGAAATAGCAGCAGGGGCAAGTTGGCGACTGGAATGGCAACCCCCCCCCTCCCCCTTCAACTAACCCTGCTTCTGAGCCATAACATTCTGGCCTATATCGCTGTTCCTTGACTGTCGCTGGGTCAAAATCATTTAACTCCCTTCCTAACAGCACTGTGGGTGTACCTACCCCACATGGACTGCAGTGGTTCAAGAAGGCAACTCACCACCACCTTCTCAAGGGCAATTAGGAATGGGCAATAAAAGCTGGTCTTGCCAGCGAGGCCCACATCTGATGAATGAATGAATGAAAAGAAAACTCCCTCATTATTTCTCCTCCGACAGTGCGGCGCTCATAGTCCAAAAACAAGTGTGATCCTGGTATAACTGCCAGGATCCTGGCCCTGGGATTTTCCCACATTCCTTTAGGTAATCCCCATGTACAAACATTTTATGTGAAAGATCTCTGGCAGGGAGATCTCCTCACACTGCCTGTGCTCCTGTATAGTCGACTCCACAGTGACACTGGCAGAGTGTTGGGAAAAGTCACTCCCTGGTTCAGCCAGGGCTCAGGAAGCCCCTAGAGTGGAAAATAATGGGAATGTTAATGGGATAATGGAACTGCTCACACACTGAGAGGATCCGAGATCCACAATCTGTGCTCAACCACTGGGAATCATGTCAGGTGGGAGTGAGAAGGGAAACTCCGCCCATGTCCCCACTTCCACTCATTATCGCTGACACTCCTGGTCGCTCAACCTGAGGATGGGTCAGCTCCACCGACTGTGCTGACTTTGCCCGTGCCTCTCCCGCTGGCTCTGCCTGTGCCTCTCCTGCTGGCTCTGCCTGTGCCTCTACTGCTGGCTCTGCCTGTGTCTCTCCTGCTGGCTCTGCCTGTGCCTCTCCCGCTGGCTCTGCCTGTGCCTCTCCTGCTGGCTCTGCCTGTGCCTCTCCCGCTGGCTCTGCCTGTGCCTCTCCCGCTGGCTCTGCCTGTGCCTCTCCTGCTGGCTCTGCCTGTGCCTCTCCCAATGGCTCTGCCTGTGCCTCTCCCAATGGCTCTGCCTGTGCCTCTCCTGCTGGCTCTGCCTGTGCCTCTCCCAATGGCTCTGCCTGTGCCTCTCCCGCTGGCTCTGCCTGTGCCTCTCCTGCTGGCTCTGCCTGTGCCTCCCCCAATGGCTCTGCCTGTGCCTCTCCCAATGGCTCTGCCTGTGCCTCTCCTGCTGGCTCTGCCTGTGCCTCTCCCGCTGGCTCTGCCTGTGCCTCTCCCAATGGCTCTGCCTGTGCCTCTCCCGCTGGCTCTGCCTGTGCCTCTCCCAATGGCTCTGCCTGTGCCCCTCCTGCTGGCTCTGCCTGTGCCTCTCCCGCTGGCTCTGCCTGTGCCTCTCCCAATGGCTCTGCCTGTGCCTCTCCCGCTGGCTCTGCCTGTGCCTCTCCCAATGGCTCTGCCTGTGCCCCTCCTGCTGGCTCTGCCTGTGCTTCTCCTGCTTAATAATATGAGACCCATTTTAAAGTGACTGAAAGCTTATTGTAACTGGTTTAGTCTGAACACAGCAGGAGTTGCTGATCCACTTGGTTACAAGTTACGTTTTGAAACACTTTCTCCCTTGTTCCTGATCCAGGTTTTCAGAAATCCTGACAGTTTCCCGAAACCAAAGAGCACCAGATTGCAGATTTGGATTTCCCATCTCCGGTTAGGACAGTTGGAAGGGTGTTGTCATAGCGACAAACGTGACCTCCCGAATGTCCACTCAGCGCCATGAGATTGACCAGATCCTCAAATCGTTCAAACTGAGTGAGCAGCAGCTGTTGATGGTCATGTTCTGGATGAGGAAGGAAATGGAGATGGGGCTGAGGAAAGACACAAACCAGGAAGCTACTGTTACCATGCTGCCGACATTTGTCCGTTCTCTGCCTAATGGGAAAGGTGAGCTGGAGCAGACTTGAGGAACTGGTGAGGGTGACCAGGGGTGGTGGGCACCGGGGCGGGGGTGACAGGGGTGCGGGAGGCACGGGGGCTGTGGGGGGGGCGGTGGAGGGGAGTGACCAGTGGTGGGGGAGTGGAGGGGGGGTGACCAGGGGTGGTGGGCACGGGGTCAGGCGCAATGGTGGGAGTAGTGAGACGGGGGGCTCTGTGGGCCCAGGGTTGGTGAATGTGAGCTGGATAATGACCATGGAGACTGTTTAAGGGAGTGTGTGTGGGTGTCGGGGGGCGAGTGTGTGGGTGTCGGGGGAGTGCGTGTGGGTGTCGGGGGAGTGCGTGTGGATGTCGGGGAGTGTGTGTGGGTGTCGGGGGAGAGTGTGTGGGTGTCGGGGGTGAATGTGTGGGTGTCGGGGGAGTGCGTGTGGGTGTCGGGGGAGTGTGTGTGGGTGTCGGGGGAGAGTGTGTGGGTGTCGGGGGTGAATGTGTGGGTGTCGGGGGAGAGTATGTGGGTGTCGCGGGAGTGTGTGTGGGTGTCGGGGGGAAAGTGTGTGGGTGTCGGGGGTGAATGTGTGGGTGTTGGGGGTGAATGTGTGGGTGTCGGGGGGAGAGTGTGTGGGTGTCGGGGGAGTGTGTGTGAGTGTCGGGGGAGAGTGGGTGTGTGTCTGGGGTGAGTGGGTGTGTGTCTGGGGAGATTTGGTGTGTGTCGGGGAGAGTGTGTGAGTGTCAGGGGAGAGTGGGTGAGTGTCGGGGAGAGTGGGTGATTGTCGGGGGAGAGTGGGTGTGTGTCTGGGGAGAGTGGGTGTATGTCGGGGGATAGTGAGTGAGTGTCGGGGGAGAGTGGGTGTATGTCGGGGGAGAGTGGGTGAGTGTCGGGTGAGAGTGGGTGTGTGTCTGGGGAGAGTGGGTGTGTGTCGGGGAGAGTGGGTGTGTGTCGGGGGAGAGTGGGTGCGTGTCGGGAGAGTGGGTGTGTGTCTGGGGTGAGTGGGTGTGTGTCTGGGGAGAATGGGTGTGTGTCGGGGAGAGTGTGTGAGTGTCAGGGGAGAGTGGGTGAGTGTCGGGGAGAGTGGGTGATTGTCTGGGGAGAGTGGGTGTATGTCGGGGGAGAGTGGGTGAGTGTCGGGGGAGAGTAGGTGTGTGTCTGGGGAGAGTGGGTGTGTGTCGGGGAGAGTGGGTGTGTGTCGGGGGAGAGTGGGTGTGTGACGCGGGAGAGTGGGAGTGTGTCTGGGGAGAGTGGGTGTATGTCGGGGGAGAGGGTGTGGGTTTCGGGGGAGAGTGTGTGGGTGTCAGGGGAGTGTGTGGGTGTCGGGCGGAGAGTGTGTGGGTGTTGGGAGAGTGTTTGTTGGTGTCGGGGGGAGAGTGTGTGGGTGTCGGGCGGAGAGTGTGTGGGTGTCGGGCGGAGAGTGTGTGGGTGTCGGGGGAGTGTGTGTGGGTGTTGGGGGGAGAGTGTGTGGGTGTCGGGGGAGTGTGTGTCGGGGGGAGTGTGTGTGGGTGTCGGGGGGAGAGTGTGTGGGTGTCGGGGGGAGAGTGTGTGGGTGTCGGGGGACAGTGTGTGGGTGTCGGGGGAGAGTGTGTGGGTGTCGGGGGAGTGTGTGTGGGTATCGGGGGGAGAGTGTGTGGGCGTCGGGGGGAGAGTGTGTGAGTGTCGGGGGAGAGTGGGTGAGTGTCGGGGGAGAGTGGGTGTGTTTGGGGAGAGTGGGTGTATGTCGGAGCAGAGTGGGTGAGTGTCGGGGGAGAGTGGGTGTGTGTCTGGGGAGAGTGGGTGTATGTCGGGGGAGAGTGAGTGAGTATCGGGGGAGAGTGGGTGAGTGTCGGGGGAGGGTGGGTGGGTGTCAGGGGATAGTGGGTGTGTGTCGGGGAGAGTGGGTGTTTGTCGGGGGAGAGTGGGTGCGTGTCGGGGGAGAGTGGGTGTGTGTCTGGGGAGAGTGTGTGTGTGTCTGGGAAGAATGGGTGTGTGTCGGGGGAGAATGGGTGAGTGCCGGGGGAGAGTGGGTGTGTGTCTGGGGAGAGTCGGTGTGTGTCGGGGGAGAGTGGGTGAGTGTCGGCCGAGAGTGGGTGTGTGCCTGGGGAGAGTGGGTGTATGTCGGGGGAGTGTGAGTGAGTGTCGGGGGAGAGTGGGTGAGTGTCGGGGGAGGGTGGGTGTGTGTCGGGGGATAGTGGGTGTGTGTCTGGGGAGAGTGGGTGTGTTTCTGGGGAGAATGGGTGTGTGTCTGGGGAGAGTGGGTGTATGTCGGGGAATAGTGGGTGTGTGTCTGGGGAGAATGGGTGTGTGTCGGGGGATAGTGGGTGTGTGTCGGGGAGAGTGTGTGAGTGTCGGGGGAGAGTGGGTGAGTGTCGGAGGAGAGTGGGTGAGTGTCTGGGGAGAGTGGGTGTCTGTCGGGGGAGAGTGGGTAAGTGTCAGGGGAGAGTGGGTGTGTGTCTGGGGAGAGTGGGTGTGTGTCGGGGGAGCGTGGATGTGTGTCTGGGGAGAATGGGTGTATGTCGGGGGAGAGTGGGTCTGGGGAGAGTCGGTGGGTGTCGGTGGAGAGTGGGTGAGTGTCGGGGGAGAGTGGGTGTGTGTCTGGGGAGAGTGGGTGTATGTCGGGGGAGTGTGAGTGAGTGTCGGGCGAGAGTGTGTGAGTGTCGGGGGAGGGTGGGTGTGTGTCGAGGGAGAGTGGTTACGTGTCGAGGGAGAGTGGGTGTATGTCTGGGGAGAGTGGGTGTGTGCTGGGGGGAGAGTGGGTGCGTGTCGGGGGGAGAGTGGGTGCGTGGCGGGGGGGAGAGTGGGTGCGTGTCGGGGGAGAGTGGGTGCGTGTCGGGGAGAGTGGGTGTGTGTCGGGGGAGAGTGGGTGCGTGTCGGTGGGGAGAGTGGGTGCGTGTCGGGGGAGAGTGGGTGTGTGTCGGGGAGAGTGGGTGTGTGTCGGGGAGAGTGGGTGTGTGTCGGGGGGAGAGTGTGTGTGTGTCGGGGAAGAGTGGGTGTGTGTCGGGGAGGAGTGTGGGTGTGTGTCGGGGGAGAGTGGATGCGTGTCGGGTGGGAGAGTGGGTGTGTGTCGGGGAAGAGTGGGTGTGTGTCGGGGGGAGAGTGGGTGTGTGTCGGGGGAGAGTGGATGCGTGTCGGGGGGGAGAGTGGGTGTGTGTCGGGGGAGAGTGGTTGCGTGTCGGGGGGGAGAGTGGGTGTGTGTCGGGGGAGCAGTAACTGGGGACAGTGCTGATTTAAATTTGTTCCTTTTCTCTCCAGAAAAGGGTCGCTTCCTGGCCTTAGACCTTGGTGGGACTAATTTCCGAGTGTTACTGCTGAGGTTTCACCCTCAGCTTGTGGAAAGAGTACAGGTGGTGGATCAGACGTACAGCATCCCACAGGAGGTGACACAGGGCCCCGGAGAGCAGGTATTAAAGAGAACAAAGTCCTGAGTTTCTCCTGTGTACAGGGAGATTGTTACATAAATAAGATACTAATAGACTGGATACGATTGTGGATGGGCAGCTGAGATCCGTTGCTTGCAATTCCTGCACCATGTGGGAATTTCAGGACATTTCATGTGTCTTGTGGTCCAGGTGTTTAGGAGGTGTCTCCAGCTGGTTACGATCCCCATGCAGATCAATAAACCGAAAGAACCAAATTTACCAAATGATCCCAATAAAAAAACAAATGGACAAGATTTCACTTGCATAACTTTTACTCTAACAATGAAACCAAAATCAACGTAAATTAAACATGAATTAACAGACAAATCACAGTCAATATATATTTCCCAAATTGCACATTAATTGTCAGATCCAACAAAGAAAGATCTCACAGATTTACTGGGCAGACCACTCAGCATTTACAGTTCTGATTACAGCCACAAACTTCTTCAAATCTCAAATTCCTCAGGTATGTCTCCAGATCCCGTCTTCCAAGATGCAACCACTGAGTCTCATCTGACAGCAGTTCCCCTTCAATCCTGAACTCCACAAGTACAGTTTCTAACAAAAATGGCACATTCTCAGGAATTTTCTAAGCTCTGCTCATGACAGCCTTAATGGCATGGATCCACCATTATCCCAAAGTAACTGAAAACAGCTTCAGCTACTCGGATTTGCCAATGGCCAGCTCCCAGATTCAGCTTCCACACCCTGCAGCCTGCCTGCACACACTGCCTGTCGCCTGCTTGAACGCTGCAATCATGTGATCTGTCGCTTATCTGGTTACAACCAATTCTGTCTCCCCGCAATCCTGACTTTTTTGTTTCAGTTTTAGTTAGCAACGCTCTCTCTCAAAAAAAAAGTTTTGAAATTTTGCCCCTGACAGAACATTAAACAAATCATCTATTCAGTCAACAGCTCTCACACGCTCCTCCACCAGTATCATAAACCGGCAGCTGGAATCACTGCATAACATCAAGGAGCAGGAGATTTTCCTGGATTGTTCGTCACCCCAGAGAGAGTTTAGGATAGTGGATGGGAGGCAGAAGTCTTCGGGGTGTGTGCCACTCTCAAACTGGTACTCAGCATTGGAGACTGCTGAGAGTGACGACACCTTGAAAGAGTGTAGTCCAGACCATGGCACCAATGGGCAAGGAACTGCACAGGAGGGAACAGCAAAGAGTAGAACTGCAATCATTATAGGAGATTCCAAAGTTAGGGGACAGACAGGCATTTCTGTAACAATTATTGTGAGTCCCACACGGTGTGTTCCCTCGCTGGTGCTAGGGCAAAGGATATCACAGAAAGGGTGCAGAATATTCTGCAGGGGAAAGCGAGTGAGCCAGAAGTTGTAGTGCACGTCAGTATCAAGGGCAGGTATTGAGGTTCTATGGGCAGAATTTCAGGAGCTAGGGAGGAAGTTAAAGAGTAGGACCTTGAGGGTAGTAATCTCCAGTGCCACATGCTATCGAGAGTAGTAACAGGAAGATAGGGAGGATCAATGGTGACTGCAGGGTGCAGGAGGGAGGGTTTCAGATTCTCTGGCCATTGAGACCAATTCTGCGGCATCAGCCACCAACTCAAAAGTGATGGCTGTATCTCAACAGGACTGGGAGCAATATCCTCGTGGGGAGGTTCACTAGTGTGGTTAGGGAGGGTGTAAACTGAATTGATGGGGGGATGGGCACAAGCATTTAGAAATAGAAAAGGTGCACAAAGTGAGAGTGTTGGATAGTACGATAGAAAGGAGTAGTACCATATTAGGAGTGGACTAAGGTGGCCAGTGAGGAATAAAAAGACAGAATGCATGTATGAAAATGCACAGAGTATGGTGAATACTATTTGTGAGCTACAAGCATGAATAGAAGTCTGAGAATATGATATAGGGGCAAAAATACAAATGTGGCTTAAAAATGGATACAAAGTGTTCAGAAAAGATAAGGAAGTTAAAAAGGGAGGTGATATGGCAGTGCGGATTAGGGAAGACATTGTTGTGTTGGAAAAAGGAGATGTCCTTGAGGGGCAAAGACAGAATCCACATGTTTAGAGTTGAGAAGAAAAAAGGGTATGATCGCACTACTGGGGCAATTCTATAGGCCTCCAAATAGTGAGGGAGAGAGAGAGAGAGAGTGAGAGACAGAGGAGCAAATCTGCAGGGAAATGACAGAGATGTGCAAGAACTATAGAGTGGTGATATTGGGGGACTTTAATTAACCAGATATTGATTGGGATGATGTGAGAGTAAAGGTTAAGGAAGGGGAGGAATTTCTGAAATGTGTTCAGGAGAACTTCCTAGACCAGTACGTTCTCAGTCCAATCAGGAAGGAGGCAATGCTGGATCTGGTGCTGGGAATGAGGTGGGCCAAGTGGACCAAGTGTCTGTGGAGAAACACTTAAGGGGAGGCAATGGCAGAGTGGTATTGTCACTGGACTAGTAATCCAGAGGCCCAGGCTAATACTCTGGGGACATGAGTTCGAAACCCCCACCACAGCAGATAGTGAAATTTGAATTCAATTAATACATCTGGAATTAAAAGCTAGTCTAATGGTGACCATGAAAACATTGTTTAGTTTTGTAAAAAAAAAACATCTGGTTCACTAATGTCCTCCAGGGATGGAAATCTGCCCCCCTTACCTGGTCTGGCCTACATGTGACTCCAGACCTACAGAAATGTGGTTGACTCTTAAATACCCTCTGAAATGGCCCAGCAAGACACTCAGATGTATCAAACCACTACACAGTCAGGAAGGAATGAAACCGGACGGACCACCGGACATCGACCTAGGCACTGGAAAAGACAACAGCAAACCCAGCCCTGTCGACCCTGCAAAGTCCTTCTTACTAACATCTGGGGACTTGTGCCAAAATTAGGAGAGCTGCCCCAAAGACTAGGCAAGCAACAGCCTGACATAATCATACTCACGGAATCATACCATCCCAGACACCACCATTACCATCCCTGTTTTTATCCTGTCCCATCGGCAGGACAGACCTAGCAGAGGTGGTGGCAAAGTCAGGAGGGAGTTGCCCTGGGAGTCTTCAACATGGATTCCAGACCCATGAAGTCTATGGCATGAGGTCAAACATGGGCAAGGAAACCTCCTGCCAATTAACACCTAGCAGACCCCTTGGGGGATGAATCAATGCTTCTCCATGTTGAAAACCACTTGGAGGAAGCACTGAGGGTGGCAAGGGGACAGAATGTACTCTGGGTGGGTGACTTCAATGTCCATCACCAAGAGTGTCTCAGTAGCACCGGGTCGTAAAGGACAAAGCTGCTAGATTGGGTCTGCAGTAGCTGGTGAGGGAACCAACAAGAAGGAAAAACATACTTGACCTTGTCCTCACCAATCTACCTGTCACAGTTGCATCTGTCCATGATAGTATTGGTAGGAGTGACCACCGCATAGTCCTTGTGGAGATGAAGTCCTACCTTCACATTGAGGAAACCCTCCATCGTGTTGTGTGGCACAACTACCGTGCTGAATGGGATAGATTTCGAACAGATCTAGCAATGCAAAACTGGGCATCCATGAGGCGCTGTGGGCCATCAGCAGCAGCAGAATTGTACTCAACCACAATCTGTGACCTCATGGCCTGGCACATCCCCCACTCTACCATTACCATCAAGGCGGGAGATCCACCCCAATTCAATGAACAGTGCAGGAGGGCATGCCAGGAGCAGCACCAGACATACCTCAAAATGAGGTGACAACCAGGTGAAGCTACAACACAGGACTACTTGCGTGCCAAACTGCGTAAGCAGCATGCAATAGACAGAGCTAAGCGATCCCATAACCAACGGATCAGATCTAAGCTCTGCAGTCCTGCCACATCCAGTCGTGAATAGTGTTGGACAATTAAACAACTAACTGGAGGAGGTGGCTCCACAAATATCCCCATCCTGAATGATGGGGGAGCCCAGCACATCAGTGCGAAAGATAAGGCTGAAACATTTGCAACAATCTTCAGCCAGAAGTGCAGAGTTGATCCATCTCGGCCTCCACCTGAAGTCCCCAGCATCACAGATTCCAGTCTTCAGCCAATTCAATTCACTTCACGTGATATCAAGAAATGACTGAAGGCACTGGATACTGTAAAGGCTATTAGCCCTGACAACATTCCGGCAATAGTACTGAAGACCTGCTCCAGAACTTGCCGCGCCCCTAGCCAAGCTGTTCCAGTACAGCTACAACACTGGCATCTACACGACAATGTGAAAAATTGCCCAGGGATGTCCTGTATACAAAAAGCAGGATAAATGCAGCCCAGTCAATTACTGCCCCATCAGCCTACTCTCAATCATCAGTAAAGTGATGGAAGGTGTCATCAGCAGTGCTATCAAGCAGCACTTACACAGCAATAACCTGCTCAGTGGCGCTCAGTTTGGATTCCGCCAGGGCCACTCAGCTCCTGACCTCATTACAGTCTTGGTCCAAACATGGACAAAAGAGCTGAACTCAAGAGGTGAGGGGAGTGTGACTGCCCATGACATCATAGAATATAGAACAGTACAGCACAGTACAGGCCCTTCGGCCCACGATGTTGTGCCGAACCTTTAACCTACTCTAAGATCAAACTAACTACCTACCCTTCATTCTACTATCATCCATGTACCTATCCAAGAGTCGCTTAAATGCCCCTAATGTATCTGCTTCTACTACCACCGCTGGCAGCGCATTCCACGCACCCACCACTCTCAAGGCAGCATTTGACCGAGTATGGCATCAAGGAGCCCTAGCAAAACTGGAGACAATGGGAATCAGGGGAAAACTCTCCGCTGGCTGGAGTCAAACCTAGCACAAAGGAAGATGGTCGTGGTTGTTGGAGGTCAATCATTTCAGTCCTAGGACATCACTGCAGGAGTTTCTCAGGGTCGTGTCCTGGGTCCAACCATCTTCAGCTGCTTCATCAATGACCTTCCTTCAATCATTAGGTCAGAAGTGGGGATGTTCGCTGATGATTGCACAATGTTCAGCATCATTTGCACATCTTCAGATACTGAAGCAGTCCGTGTCCATTTGCAGCAATACCTGGGCAACATCCAGGCTTGGGCTAATAAATGGCGCATATCATTTGCCCCAAAGAAGTGCCAGGCAATAACCATCTCCAAGAAGAGAGAATCCAACCATCTCCCTTGACATTCAATGGCATTACCATCACTGAATCCCCCACAATCAACACCCCGGGGGTTACCATTGACCAGAAACTGAACTGGGCTAGCCATATAAATCCAGTGGCTACAAGAGCAGGTCAGAGACGAGGAATTCTGTGGTGAGTAACTCCTCTCTTGACTCCCCAAAGTCTGTCCATCATCTGCAATACACAAGTCAGGAATGTGATGGACATTTGAACATACAAACAAGGAGCAGGAGTAGGCCACTCGGCCCTTCGAGCCTGCTCCACCATTCAATATGTTCATGGCTGAACATTTCCACCTACCCACGATATCCTTTCACCCCCTGACTTATCAAGAATCTATCTACCTCTGCCTTAAAAATATTCAAAGACTCTGCTTCCACCGCCTTTTGAGGAAGAGAATTCCAAAGATTCATGACTCTCTGAAAGAAACATTTCTCCTCATCTCTGTCTTAAATGTACGACCCCTGATTTTTAAATAGTGACCCCTAGTACGAGATTCTGCCACATCCACCCTGTCAAGACGCCTCAGAATCTTATATGTTTCAATTAAGTCGCCTCCTACTCTTCTAAAGTCCAGTGGATACAAGCCTAGCCTGTCCAATCTATCCTCATAAGACAGCCTGCCCATTCTAGATATTAGTCCAGGAAACCTCTCTGTACGGCCTCCAACGCATTTACATCCTTCCTTAAATAAGGAGACGATTACTGTACACAGTACACCAGATTGGGTCTCACCAACGCCCTGTATTGCAGAAGCATAACCTCCCTACTTTTGTATTCAATTACCCTCGCGATAAACAATAACATTCTATTAACTTTCCTAATGCTGTATCTGCTTACTAACCTTTTGCGATTCATGCACTAGGACACCCAAATCCCTCTACATCTCTCAGCTCTGCAATCTCTCACCTTTTAGATAATATGCTTCTTTTTTATTCTTCCTGCCAAAGTGGACAAGTTCACACTTTCTGAAATTATACTCCATTTGCCAGGTCTTTGCCCATTCACTTAACCTACCTATATCCCTTTGTAGCCTCCTTATGTCCTCTTCACAAGTTACTTTCCTACCTTTGTGTCATCATCAAATTTAACAATCATACCTTCAGTCCCTTCATCTAAGTCATTTATATAAATTGTTAAAAGTCGAGGCCCCAGCACAGATCCCTGTGGCACACCACTTGTTACATCTTGCCAACCAGAAAATGACCCATTTATCTCTGTTTCCTGTTAGCTAGCCAATCTTCTATCCATGCCAATATGTTACCCCCTAAACCATGAGCTTTTATTTTTATTTATTTATTTTATTTAGAGATACAGCACTGAAACAGGCCCTTCGGCCCACTGAGTCTGTGCCGACCAAGAACCGCCCATTTTATACTAACCCTACAGTAATCCCATAATCCCTACCACCTACCTACACTAGGGGCAATTTACAATGGCCAATTGACCTATCAACCTGCAAGTCTTTGACTGTGGGAGGAAACCGTGGGTTTTCGCTGGGTGCTCCGATTTCTGCAATAACCTTTGATGTGGCACCTTATCAAATGCCTTCTGGAAATCTAAGTACAATACACCACTGTTTCCCATTTATCCACAGCACATGTAACACCCTTAAAGAACTCCAAATAATTGGTTAAACATGATTTCCCTTTCACAAAACCATGTTGACTCTTCCTGATTTCCTTGAATTGTTCTTTAATAATAGCTTCTAGCATTTTCCCTTTGACAGATGTTAAGTTAACTGCCTGTAGTTTCCTGCTTTCTATCTGAAAGGAGTTACATTTGCTATTTTCCAATCTAATGAGACCTTCCCCAAATCTCGGGAATTTTGGAAAATTAAAACTAACGCATCAACTATCTCACTAGCTACTTCTTTGAACAGCCTGGGATGAAATCCATCAGGACCCAGGGACTTGTCAGCCCACAGCTCCAACAATTTGTTGAAGAACCACTTCCCTGGTGATTGTAATTTTCTTGAATTCCTGCCTCTTTTCCATTTCCTGATCACAGCTAATACTGGGATGTTACTTGTATCCTCAATGGTGAAGACCGATGCAAAATACCTGTTCAATTCATCTGCCATCTCCTTATTATCCATTATTAATTCCCAAGACTCACTTTCTGTAGGGCCAATGCTCACTTTGTTAACTCTTTTCTTTTTTAAATACCTATAGAAACTCTTACTGTCTGTCTTTATATCGAATACTCTCCACTTGCCTTGATGGGTGCAGCTCCAACAACACTCAAGAAGCTCAACACCATCCAGGACAAAACAGCCCACTTGATTGGCATCCCATCCACCACTTTCATCATTTACTCCCTTCACCACCGACGCCCAGTGTCAGCAATGTGTACCATCTACAAGATGCACTGCAGCAACTCACAAGGCTCCTTCGATAGCACCTTCCAAACCCGCGACCTCTGCCACCTAGGAGGACAAGGGCAGATGCATGGGAACACCATCATCTGCAAGTTCCCCTCCAAGTCACACACCATCCTGACTGGGAACTATATCACCGTTCCTTCACTGTCACTGGGTCAATATCCTGGAACCTCCTCCCTAACAGCACTGTGGGTGGATCTGGACCCCGTGGATTGCAGTTGAAGAAGGCAGCTCACCACCACCTTCACAAGGGCAATTAGGGATGGGCAATAAATGCTGGCCTGGCCAGCGACGCCACATCCCGTGAATGAATAAAAAACCTTGGCTAAGTGTGATCGTTGTGTCATAAGGTTTAGATTAGTAAGGGAGAAGAACAAGGGACAATCTGAAGTAGAATTTCGAAAATGGAAATTGAATGAAGTGAGAGGGATCTGATCAGGGTTAAATAGAACAGGAGATTGACAGGATTGTTATGGAACAATCTTTAAAGAGGAATGCTTCAGGTACAAGCTAAGTACATTCCAACAAGGGTGAAAGGTAAGGAACCAAAGGCAGGGCTGCTTCGATGATGAGAGAGAGACAGAATATAATGAAACAAAAAACAAGGATGAAAGATGCATGTCAGGTGAATTCCTCAAGTGAGAATCAGGTCAAATGCAATAAATTGAGATGGGAAGTGAAGAGGAAAATAAGACTGGCAAAGAAAGAATATGAGAATAGAATGGGAGTTAACATTAAAGGGAATCCAAAAATTTTGTACTGGCATGTAAAGAGTAAGCGGGTAGTGAGAGGTGAGGTGGGGCCTACTGGGGACAAAGAGGGTGATATATTCTGAGAGATGCAGTGCAAGGCTGGAATACTTAGTGAGTACTTTGTATCCGTGTTTACGAAGCAAGAAGATGTCAACAAAATATTGGTAGAAGCAGAGATGGTGAAGGTAATGGATGGAGAGGCAGGATGTACTGGAAAGGCTGGCGATGCTTAGAGTGGATAAGTCACCGGGTCCAGATGGCTTGTATTCCAGGTTCATAAAGGAAGTGAAAGTGGGGGTGGAGCGAGTGGAAGGACTTACCATGAACTTCCAATCTTCCCTAGATATGGCGGAGATGTCAAAGGATTAAAGAGTGCGATTGTGATACCCTTATTTAAGAAAGATTGCAAGTGTGTTTAAAAAAAAGGGGTCACCCATTTAAGACAGAGATGAGGAGAAATTTTTTCTCTCAGAGTCTTTGGAATTCTCTTCCGCGAAAGGCGGTGGATGCAGGAGTCTTTGAATATTTTTCAGACAGGAGTAGATAGATTCTTGACCAGCAAGGGGGGTGGGGGGGGGGGGGGGGTGGAAGGTGATCAGGGAAAGGTGGAAATGTGGAGTAATCAGTTCAGTCATGAACTTACTGAATGGTGGAACAGGCCCGAGGGGCCGAGTGGCCTACTCCTGCTCCTAATTCATATGTTCGTATGTTCCTATATAAGGACATTACCAGCAACTACAGGCTGGTTAGTTTAACATCAGTGATGGGTAATGTTTTAGAAACAAGAATCAGGGAAAAAAATCAACAGGCACTTGGATTCTTCGGACAGGATTTACTCCCATTTGGAAACAAATGGACTTATTAGCAAGAGGCAGCATGGTTTTGTGAAGGGGAGGTCGTGTCTCACTAATTTGATCAAGCTCTTTAAGGAAGTGACAAAGATGATTGATGAAGGAAGGGCAGTGGATGTTATCTATATGGAATTCAGTAAAGCCTTTGACAAAGTCCCTCATGGCAGACTGGTACAAAAGGTGAAGTCACACGGGATCAGAGGGGAGTTGGCAAGATGGATACAGAACTGGCTCGGTCATAGAAGACAGAGGGTAGCAGTGGAAGGGTGCTTTTCTGAATGGAGGGCTGTGACTAGCGGTGTTCCGCAGGGATCAGTGCTGGGACATTTGCTGTTTGTAGTATATATAAATGATTTGGAGGAAAATGTAGCTGGTCTGATTAGTAAGTTTGCGGACGACACAAAGGTTGGTAGAGTTGCGGATAGTGATGAGGCTTGTCAGAGGATACAGCAGGATATAGATCGGGTGGAGACTTGGGCGGAGAAATGGCAGATGGAGTTTAACCCGGACAAATGTGAGGTAATGCATTTTGGAAGGTCTAATGCAGGTGGGAAGTATACTGTAAATGGCAGAACCCTTAGGAGTATTGACAGGCAGAGAGATCTGGGCGTATAGGTCCACAGATCACTGAAAGTGGCAACGCAGGTGGATAAGGTAGTCAAGAAGGCATACGGCATGCTTGCCTTCATCGGTCGGGGCATAGAGGAGAAAAAGTGGCAAGTCATGCTGCAGCTGTACAGAACTTTAGTTAGGCCACACTTAGAATATTATGTGCAATTCTGGTCGCCACACTACCAGAAGGACGTGGAGGCTTTGGAGAGGGTACAGAAGAGGTTTACCAGCATGTTGCCTAGTCTGGAGGGCATTAGCTATGAGGAGAGGTTGGTTAAACACGGATTGTTTTCACTGGAACAACAGAGGTGGAGGGGCGACATGATAGAGGTTTACAAAGTTATAAGCGGCATGGACAGAGTGGATAGTCAGAAGCTTTTCCCAGGGTGGAAGAGTCAGTTACTAGGGGACATAGGTTTAAGGTGCGAGGGGCAAAGTTTAGAGGGGATGTGCGAGGCAAGTGTTTTCCACAGAGGATGGTGAGTGCCTGGAACTTGCTGCCGGGGGAGGTGGTGGAAGCAGATACGATAGCGACGTTTAAAAGGCATCTTGACAAATTAGATTAGAGATAGAGCACTGAAACAGGCCCTTCGGCCCAAAGAGTCTGTGCCGAACATCAACCACCCATTTATACTAATCCTATATTCCTACCAAACATCCCCACCTGTCCCTATATTTCCCTACCACCTACCTATACTAGTGACAATTTATAATGGCCAATTTACCTGTCAACCTGCAAGTCTTTTGGATTGTGGGAGGAAACCGGAGCACCCGGAGAAAACCCACGCAGACACAGGGAGAACTTGCAAACTCCACACAGGCAGTACCTGGAATCGAACCCGAGTCTCTGGAGCTGTGAGGCAGCAGTGCTAACCACTGCGCCACTGTGCCGCCCAAATGCAAATACATGAATAGGATGGGAATAGAGGGATATGGACGCTGGAAGTGCATTCGGTTTTAGTTTAGACAGGCATCATGATCAGCGCAGGCTTGGAGGGCCGAATGGCCTGTTCCTGTGCTGTACTGTTCTTTGGAGAGGTTCAAGTTAGTTATTGATCGACAGCACAGATTTGTATCAGGCAGATCGTGCTTGACTAATGTAATTGATTTTTTTGATGAAGTAACAGACAAATTTGATGAAGGAATTGCAGTTGATGTTGTCTATATGGATTTGAAGAAAGCATTTGACAAAAATATCATATAACATAAATTTGCCGATGATACCAAACCTGAGGAGTGGCAAACAGTGAGGGTGATACGTATCGACTGCAATACGACATGGACAGGTTATCAGAATGGGCAGACGTGGCAGATGGCATTTCATAGAGAAATGAAAGATGATGCATTGTAGCAGGAGGATTAGGTGAAGGCAAAATATACTTAATGGCACAGTTCTAAAGAGGGTGCAGGAACAGAGGTACCTGGGGGAGCATGTGGATCGATCTTTGAAGGTGGCAGGACATCATGGTTAGTAAAGTATATGGAAACTTGGGCTTTATAAACAGAGTTCAAAAACAGGGAAGTTATGTTGAACCTTTAGGCCACAACTAGCGTATTGTGTCCAGTTCTGGTCACCACACTTTAGGAAGGATGTGAGGGTTCTTGAGAGGGTGCAGAGGAGATTTACCAGAATGGATCCACAATGTGGGATTTTAGCTACACGTTTAGATTGGTCAAAGAGTCATAGAGTTACACAGCACAGAAACAGGCCCTTCGGCCCATCATGTCTGTGCCGGCCATCAAGCACCTAACTATTCTAATCCCATTTTCCAGCACTTGGCCTGTAGCCTTGCATGCTATGGTGTTGCAAGTGCTCATCTAAATACTTCTTAAATGTTGTGAGGGTTCCTGCCTCTACCACCTCTTCAGGAAGTGTGTTCCAGATTCCAACCACCTTCAGTGAAAAAACTATTCTTCAAACCCCCTCTAAACCTCCTGCCCCTTACCTTAAATCTATGCCCCCTGGTTATTGACCCCTCCGCTAAGGGAAAAAATGTCTTCCTATCTAACCTGTCAATGCCCCTCATAATTTTGTCGACCTCAATCATGTCCCCCCTCAGCCTTCTCTGCACTAAGGAAAACTACCTTTGCCTTTTCAGCCTCTCTTCATTGCTGAAATACTCCAGCCCAGGCAACATCCTGGTGAATCTCCTCTGCACACTCTCCAGTGCAATCACATCCTTCCTGTAGTGTGGTCCCCAGAACTGTACACAATACTCCAACTGTGGCCTAACTAGCGTTTTATACAGCTCCATCGTAACTTCCCTGCCCTTATATTCTATGCCTTGGCTAATAAAGGCAAGTATCCCATATACCTTCCTAACCACCTTATCTACCTGTGCTGCTGCCTTCAGTGATCTATGGACAAGTACACCAAGGTCCCTCTGACCATCTGTACTTCCTAGGGTCCGAGCATCACAGAAAGCAGTTGAGGCCAAATCATTAAATATATTCAATAAAGTTAGATATAGTTATTAGGGCTAAAGGAATCAAGGGATACGGGGAGAAAGCGGGAACAGGTTACTGAGTTTGAACGATCAGCCATGATCGTATTGAATGGCGGTGCATGCTCGAAGGGCCGAATGGCCTACTCCTGCTCATATTTTCTGTTTCTATATTCCCTTGCCTTGTTAGTCCTCCCAAAATGCATCACCTCACACTTCTCAGGATTAAATTCCTTTTGCCACTGCTCTGCCTATCTTACCAGCCCATCTATATCATCCTGTAATCTAAGGCTTTCCTCCTCACTGTTTATGACACCATCAATTTTTGTGTCATCTGTGAACTTACTGATCATACCTCCTATATTCATGTCTAAATCATTAATGTACACTACAAACAGCAAGAGCCCCAGCACCGATCCCTGTGGTACACCGCTGATCACAGGCTTCCACCCACAAAAGCAACCCTCGACCATCATCCTCTGCCTCCTGCCATTCAGCCAATTTTGGATCCAATTTGCCAAATTGCCCTGGATCCCATGGGGATCCTTCTTAACCAATCTCCCAAGTGGGACCTTGTCAAATGCCGGGGTTGCTCTCCTTGGAACAAAGGAGATTGAGGGGAGATTTGACAGAGGTGTGCAAGATTACGACAGGTTTAAATCAGGTAAACAAGGAAAAGTTTTAGTTTAGTTTAGAGATCCAGCACTGAAACAGGCCCTTCGTCCCACCGAGTCTGTGCCCACCATCAACCACCCATTTATACTAATCCGATACTAATCCTACATTCCTACCACTTCCCCACCTGTCCCTATATATTTCCCTACCACCTACCTATACTAGGGGCAATTTATAATGGCCAATTTACCTACCAACCTGCAAGTCTTTTGGCTGTGGGAGGGAACCGGAGCACCTGGAGGAAACCCACGCAGACACAGGGAGAACTTGCAAACTCCACACAGGCAGTATCCAGAATTGAACCCGGGTCGCTGGAGCTGTGAGGCTGCGGTGCTAACCACTGCACCACTGTTCCCATTAGCTGATAGCACAAGAACTAGGGGATACAGATTTAAGGTTTTGGGCAAGAAATAAAGTGGGAATGTGAGGGAGAACTTTCTTATGCAGCAAGTGGAAATGACCTGGAACCCGATGCCTACAAGGGTGGTGGAAACAGAGACCATCAATGATGTCAATGAAATGAGTCACTGAAAGCTGACGTGCAGGTGCAGCAAGTGATTAGGAAGGCAAATGGTATGTTGGCCTTTATTTGAGTACAGGAGTAAAGAAGTCTTGCTGCAATTGTATAGAGCCTTGGTGAGAGCACACCTGGAGTATTGTGGACAGTTTTGGTCTCCTTACCTAAGGAAGAATATACTTGCCATAGAGGGAGTGCAACGAAGGTTCAACAGACTAATCCTCGGGATGGCGGGATTGTCTTATGAGGAGAGACTGAGGAAACTGAGCTTTTATTCTGTAGAATTTCGAAGAATGAGAGATGATCTCATTGAGGCATGCAAACTTCTTACAGGGCTCGACAAGGTTGATGCAGGAAGGCTGTGGGAGGGGGGTGGAGAAGCAGGGGGGACAGTCTCAGAATAAGGGGCAGGTCATTTAGGACTGAGATGAGGAGGAATTTCTTCACTCAGAGGGTGGTGAATCTTTGGAATTCACTACCCCAGAGAGCTGAGGAGGCTCAGTCATTGAGCATGTTCAAGATAGAGATTGATAGATTTCTAGATATTAAAGGCATCAAGGGTATAGTGCTGGAAAATGGCATTGAGGTGGAAGATCAGTCATGATCTAGTCGTATGGTGAGCAGGCTTGAGGGGCTGAAAGGCCTCCTCCTGCTCCTATTTCCGATGTTTCTATGTTCCAAAGGAATTTGGATGGGCAAATGAGGCAACTAAATTTGCAGGGCCACAGGGACAGAGTAGAGGAATGGCACTGACTGGATTGCTCTACGGAGAACCAGCATGGACTCAATGATCTCTGTCTGTGCTGTAATGACTCAATGACTCTTTAACTGTAGTCGACAGGAATCAACTTATTCAACCAGCATTTTTAATACATCATAGGCTGGTCTTGGAGCCAGGATTGCAGTATGGACTGGAATCTCACACAGGGAATGTGGGATGGACTGGGATCTCACACAGGGACTGTGGAATGGACTGGGATCTCACACAGGGAATGTGGGATGGACTGGGATATCACACAGGGAATGGGGGATGGACTGGGATCTCACACAGGCAATGTGGGATGGACTGGGACCTCATACAGGGAATGTGGGATGGACTGGAATCTCACACATGGAATGTGGGATGGACTGGGATATCACACAGAAAATGTCGGATGGACTGGGATCTCACACAGGCAATGTGGGATGGACTGGCACCTCACACAGGGAATGTGGGATGGACGGGGATATCACACAGAAAATGTCGGATGGACTGGGACCTCACAAAGGAAATGTGGGATGGACTGGGACCTCACACAGGGAATGTGGGATGGACTGGGATATCACACAGAAAATGTGGGATGGATTGGGATCTCTCACACACGCAATGTGGGATGGACTGGGACCTCACACAGTGAATGTGGGATGGACTGGGATATCACACAGAAAATGTGGGATGGACTGGGATCTCACACAGGGAATGTGGGATGGACTGGGACCTCACATAGGGAATGTGGGATGGAATGGGATCTCACACAGGGAATTTGGGATGGTCTGGGATCTCACACAGGGAATGTGGGATGGACAGGGTTCTCACTTGTGGACTGTGGGATGGAATAGGATTTCACACAGGGAATGTGGGATATACTGGGATCTCACACAGGGAATGTGGGATGAATGGGGATCTCACACATGGACTGTGGGATGGACTGGGATCTCACACATGGAATGTGGGATGGATTGAGATCCCACACGTGGACTGTGTAATGGACTGGGATCTCACACAGGATCTGTGGGATGGACTGGGATCTCAGTCATGGACTGTGGGATGGACTGGGATCCCACACGTGGACTGTGAAATGGACTGGGATCTCACACAGGGAATGTGGGAGAGACTGGGATCTCACACAGGGAATGTGGGATGGACTGGGATCTCACACAGGGACTGTGGAATGGACTGGAAACTCACACATGGAATGTGGGAATGACTGGGATATCACACAGAAAATATCGGATGGACTGGGATCTCACACAGGGGCTGTGAAATGGACTGGGATCTCACACAGGGAATGTGGGATGGACTGGGATATCACACAGAAAATGTCGGATGGACTGGGACCTCACACAGGAAATGTGGGATGGACTGGGACCTCACACAGGGAATGTGGGATGGACTGGGATATCACACAGAAAATGTGGGATGGACTGGGATCTCACACAGGCAATGTGGGATGGACTGGGGCCTCACACAGTGAATGTGGGATGGACTGGGATATCACACAGAAAATATGGGATGGACTGGGATCTCACACAGGGAATGTGTGATGGACTGGGACCTCGCATAGGGAATGTGGGATGGACTGGGATCTCACACAGGGAATGTAGGATGGCCTGGGATCTCACACAGGGAATGTGGGATGGACTGGGATATCACAGAGAAAATGTGGGATGGACTGGGATCTCACACAGGCAATGTGGGATGGACTGGCACCTCACACAGTGAATGTGGGATGGACTGGGATATCACACAGAAAATGTGGGATGGACTGGGATCTCACACAGGGAATGTGGGATGGACTGGGACCTCACATAGGGAATGTGGGATGGACTGGGATCTCACACAGGGAATGTGGGATGGTCTGGGATCTCACACAGGGAATGTGGGATGGACAGGGATCTCACTTGTGGACTGTGGGATGGAATAGGATTTCACACAGGGAATGTGGGATAGACTGGGATCTCACACAGGGAATGTGGGATGGATGGGGATCTCACACATGGACTGTGGGATGGACTGGGATCTCACACAGGGAAGGTGGGATGGATTGAGATCCCACACGTGGACTGTGAAATGGACTGGGATCTCACCCAGGGTCTGTGGAATGGACTGGGATCTCAGTCATGGACTGTGGGATGGACTGGGATCCCACACGTGGACTGCAAAATAGACTGGGATCTCACACAGGGAATGTGGGAGAGACTGGGATCTCACACAGGGAATGTGGGATGGACTGGGATCTCACACAGGGACTGTGGAATGGACTGGAAACTCACACAGGGAATGTGGGAATGACTGGGATATCACACAGAAAATATCGGATGGACTGGGATCTCACACAGGGGCTGTGAAATGGACTGGGATCTCACACAGGGAATGTGGGATGGACTGGGATCTCACACAGGGACTGTGGAATGGACTGGAATCTCACACAGGGAATGTGGGATGGACTGGGATATCACACAGAAAATGTCGGATGGACTGGGATCTCACACAGGCAATGCGGGATGGACTGGGACCTCACACAGGGAATGTGGGATGGACTGGGATATCACACAGAAAATTTGGGATGGACTGGGATATCACACAGGGAATGTGGGATGGACTGGGACCTCACACAGGGAATGTGGGATGGACTGAGATCTCACACAGGGAATGTGGGACGGTCTGGGATCTCACACAGGGAATGTGGGATGGACAGGGATCTCACTTGTGGACTGTGGGATGGAATAGGATTTCACACAGGGAATGTGGGATAGATTGGGATCTCGCACAGGGAATGTGGGATGGATACGGATCTCACACGTGGACTGTGGGATGGACTGGCATCTCACACAGGGAATGTGGGATGGATTGGGATCCCACACGTGGACTGTGAAATGGACTGGGATCTCACACAGGGTCTGTGGGATGGACTGGGATCTCAGTCGTGGACTGTGGGATGGACTGGGATCCCACACGTGGACCGTGAAATGGACTGGGAGCTCACACAGGGAATGTGGGAGAGACTGGAATCTCACACAGGGAATGTGGGATGGACTGGGATCTCACACAGGGACTGTGGAATGAACTGGAATCTCACACAGGGAATCTGGGATGGACTGGGACCTCACACAGAAAATATCGGATGGACTGGGATCTCACACAGGGACTGTGGAATGGACTGGGATCTCACACAGGGAATGTGGGATGGACTGGGATCTCACACAGGGACTGTGGAATGGACTGGAATCTCACACAGGGAATGTGGGATGGACTGGGATATCACACAGAAAATGTCAGATGGACTGGGATCTCACACAGGCAATGTGGGATGGACTGGGACCTCACACAGGGAATGTGGGATGGACTGGGATATCACACAGAAAATTTGGGATGGACTGGGATATCACACAGGGAATGTGGGATGGACTGGGACCTCACACAGGGAATGTGGGATGGACTGGGATCTCACACAGGGAATGTGGGATGGTCTGGGATCTCACACAGGGAATGTGGGATGGACAGGGATCTCACTTGTGGACTGTGGGATGGAATAGGATTTCACACAGGGAATGTGGGATGGACTGGGATATCACACAGAAAATGTCGGATCGACTGGGATCTCACACAGGCAATGTGGGATGGACTGGGACCTCACACAGGGAATGTGGGATGGACTGGGATATCACACAGAAAATTTGGGATGGACTGGGATATCGCACAGGGGATGTGGGATGGACTGGGACCTCACACAGGGGTTGTGGGATGGAATGGGATCTCACACAGGGAATATGGGATAGTCTGGGGTCTCACACAGGGAATGTACGATGGACAGGGATCTCACCTGTGGACTGTGGGATGGACTAGGATTCCACACAGGGAATGTGGGATAGACTGGGATCTCACACAGGGTCTGTGGGATGGACTGGGATCTCATTCGTGGACTGTGGGATGGACTGGGATCTCACACAGGGAATGTGGGATGGACTGGAATTTCACCCATAGCACAGTAAGAAAGAAAAGAAGGAAATTTATATCGTGCCTTTCATGGCCTCATGCTGTCCCCAAGACCCAGACAGCAGGTGAAGGATGTCATTCTAGAATTGACCTTTATAGCCACTCCTGGCGCTGCTCCACACACCACTGACCACCTCCAGGCGCGTACCCATTGTCTCTCGAGATAAGGAGGCCAAAGAGAGTATAAATGGGTGGTTGATGGTCGGCACAGACTTGGTGGGCCGAAGGGCCTGTTTCAGTGCTGTATCTCTAAACTAAACTAAAAACTAAACTAAAATCCCCCATCTCTGGAAACATTCTGGGAAATCTCCTCTGCACATTCTCAAGGACCCTCACATCCTTCCTAAAGTGTGGTGACCAGAACTGGACACAGTACTCCAGTTGGGGCCCAAATAGAGTTTTACAAAGGTTCAGCAGAACTTCCCTGCTTTTGTAATCAATGTTTCTATTTATGAAGCCCAAGATGCAAAACGCTTTGATAATTACTCTCTCAATATGTCCTGCCACCTTCAAATAGCTGGGCACATGCACCCCCAGGTTCCTCTGTTCCTCTACAGTCTTTAGAACTGTGTCATTAAGTAAATATTGCCTCTCCCTATTCCTTCTGCCAAAATGCATCACCTCACAATTCTCAGTATTAAATTCCATCTGTCACCTGTCTGCCCATTCTGCTAGCCTATCTATATCCTGTTGTAGTTGATTGACATCATCATTGTCTGCCACATCTCCAAGTTTGGTATAATCGGCAAATTTGAACTTTTACTCTGTATTCCAATATGCAAGTCATTTTTCATCACAAAACAAAAGCAGTGGTTCTAGCACTGACCGTCAGGGAACACCACTATCAGTCTACCATCATCCAGTCTGAAAAACAATTATTTGCCATGACTCGCTGTTTTCTGTACTGAAGACAACTTTTTATCCAAGCTGACACTGACCCTCCTATTCCATGAGCCTCACTTTTGTTGACCATCCTTTTAGGTGGCATTTTGTCAAATGTTTTCTTAAAATCCATATGGACAACATCCACCGCAATCCCTTCATAAACCTTCTCAGTTACTCCATCAAAAAACTCAATTAGATTAGTCAAGTACGTTCTGCCTTTTACAAATCTCCCTTTTACAAGGCACTCCCTAATTAACCCAACCCTCTCCAAGTGCCTGTTGATTTATTTCCCTGATTATTATTTCTAAAACCTTACGCACACTGATGTTAAAGTGACCAGCCTGTAGTTGCTAGCACTGTCCTTATACCCTTTCTTGAATAAGGGTGTCACATTTCCCACTCTCCAATCCTCTACCTCCTCCCAAGTTTCTTGTGAAGATTGGAAGATTATGACAAGCCCTTCCACTATCTCAAATCCCACTTCCTTCAGCAAACTGGAATATCGCCAACCGGACCAGGAGATTTATCCACTCTAAGAATAGCCAGCCTTTCCAGGATGTTCTGCCTCTCAGTTTTCACTCCATCCATTACCTCTACCATCTCCACTTCGATTGATACTTTGTCAACATCCTCTTCTTTAGTAAACACCAATTCAAAGTACTCAAATATTCGAGCCTTGCCCTGCGCCTCTCAGCATATATCACCCTCGTTCTCCCTACTCGCCCCCAACCCGCCTCTTACTACCTGCTTACTATTTACATGCTGGCAGATTTTTGGATTCCCTTTTATGTTAACTGCCATTATATTCTCATATTCTCTCTTTGCCAATCTTATTTTCCTCGTCACATTTCCTCAGCTTATTGTATTTGTCCCAGTCCTTGTTGAAGAATTCATCTGACATGCATCAAACACCCTTTTTTGTGTTTCGTCATATTCTCCCTCGTCATCCAAGGAGCCCTGGTTTTGGTTCCCTTGTTGGAATGTACCTAGCCTGCACCTGAAATATCTCCTCCTTAAAGACCACCCATTGTTCCATGTTACAGTTCATCCTCAATCTTGGGTTCCATTTAACCCTGGATAGATTCCACCCACCGCCCCCCCCCCCCCCCCCCACTGCCACTTCCACTTTAGATGTTCTAGAACAAAGAACAAAGAACAGTACAGCACAGGAACAGGCCATTCGGCCCTCCAAGCCTGCGCCGATCTTGATGCCTGCTGAAACTAAAACCTTCTGCACTTCCGGGGTCCGTATCCCTCTCTTCCCATCCTATTCATGTATTTGTCAAGATGCCTCTTAAGCGTCTCTATCGTACCTGCTTCCCCCGGCAACAAGTTCCAGGCACTCACCACCCTCTGTGTAAAGAACTTGCCTCGCACATCCCCTCTAAACTTTGCCCCTCTCACATTAAACCTATGTCCCATAGTAACTGACTCTTCCACCCTGGGAAAAAGCTTCTGACTATCCACTCTGTCCAAGCCGCTTATAACTTTGCAAACCTCTATCATGTCGCCCCTCAACATCCGTCGTTCCAGTGAAAACAATCCGAATTTATCCACCCTCTCCTCATAGCTAATATCCTCCAGACCAGGCAACATCCTGGCAAACCTCCTCTGTACCCTCTCCAAAACCTCCACATCCTTCTGGTGGTGTGGCGACCAGAATTGCACACAATATTCTAAGTGTGGCCAAACTAAGGTTCTGTACAGCTGCAGCATGACTTGCCAATTTTTATACTCTATGCCCCGACCGATGAAGGCAAGCATGCCGTATGTCTTCTTGACTCCCTTATCCACCTGCGTTGCCAATTTCAGTGACTTGTGGACCTGTACGCCCAGATCTCTCTGCCTGTCAATACTGTTTAGTTTAGAGATACAGCACTGAAACAGGCCCTTCGGCCCACCAAGTCTGTGCCGACCATCAACCACCCATTTATACTAATCCTACACTAATCCCATATTCCTACCACATCCCCACCTGTCCCTATATTTCCCTACCACCTACCTATACTAGGGCCAATTTATAATGGCCAATTTACCTACCAACCTGCAAGTCTTTTGGCATGTGGGAGGAAACCGGAGCACCCGGAGAAAACCCACGCAGACACAAGGAGAACTTGCAATCTCCTAAGGGTTCTGCCATTTACAGTATACTTCCCACCTGTATGAGATCTTCCAAAATGCATTACCTCACATTTGTCCGGATTAAACTCCATCTGCCATTTCTCCGCCCAAGTCTCCGACCGATCTATATCCTGCTGTATCCTCTGACAATCCTCATCACGATACGCCACTCCACCAACCTTTGTGTCATCCGCAAACTTACTAATCAGACCAGCTACATTTTCCTCCAAATCATTTATATATACTACAAACAGCAAAGGTCCCAGCACTGATCCCTGCGGAACACCGCTAGTCACATCCCTCCATTCAGAAAAGCACCCTTCCACTGCTACCCTCTGTCTTCTATGACCGAGCCAGTTCTGTATCCATCTCCCCTCTGATCCCGTGTGACTTCACCTTTTGTATCAGTCTGCCATGAGGGACTTTGTCAAAGGTTTTACTGAACATCCACTGCCCTTCCTTCATCAATCATCTTTGTCACTTCCTCAAAAACTCATTCAAATTAGTGAGACACGACCTCCCCTTCACAAAACCATGCTGCCTCTTGCTAATAAGTCCATTTGTTTCCAAATGGGAATAAATCCTGTCTCAAAGAATCCTCTGTAATAATTTCACTATCACTGACGTAAGGCTCACCAGCCTATAATTTCCTGGATTATCCTTGCTTCTACTTTAGATTGTTCCTTGTTCTTCTCCATTACAAATCTAAACCTTACGATATGTTGATCACTCTTACCCAAGTGCACCCCACAGACACTTGGTCCATTTAATCCACCTCATTTCCCAGCACCTGACCAGCAATGCCTTCTTCCTAGTTGGACCAAGAACATACTGGTCAAGGAAGTTCTCCTGAACACATTTCAGAATTTCCTCCTCTCCTTAATCTTTATTCCAATCTATATTTGAGTAATTAAAGTCCCCCAATATCACCACTCTATAGTTCTTGCACATCTCTGTGATTTTCCAGCAGATATTCTTCTCCAGCTCTCTCTCTGAATTTGGAGGCCTATAGAATATCCCCAGTCGTGCGATCATCGCCTTTTTGCTTCTCAACTCGAAACAAATGGATTCCGGCTTTGCCTCTCCAGGACATCCACCCTTTTCAACTCCACAATATCTTCCTTAAACAGTACAGCCACCTCACCTCCCTTTGTTTCTTTCCCTATCTTTTCTGAACCCTTTATATTCTTCAATATTAAGTACCCAATATTCACCATTTTTCAGCCACTTTTCCATTATTGCAGCTGCATCAGATTCCCACATGTATATCTGTGCTTGTAGCTCACCAACCTTATTTACCACACTTTGTGCATTTGCATACATGCATTCTAAACCTGTCTTTGTATTCTTCGTAGTACTTCTTAGTCAATTTCTGTCTGATGTGGTACTCCTTCCTTCTTTAGTACTATCCAACACTCTCACATGAGAGAGATACAGCACTGAAATGGGCCCTTCGGCCCACTGAGTCTGTGCCGACCATCAACCGCCCATTTATACTAATCCTACATTAATCCCATATTCCCTACTCCATCCCCTCCTTCCCTCAATTCTCCTACCACCGACCTACACTCGGGGCAATTTACAATGGCCAATTTACCTATCAACCTGCAAGTCTTTGGCTGTGGGAGGAAACGAGAGCACCCGGCGGAGAACTTGCAAACTCCGCACAGTCAGTACCCAGAACCGAACCAGGGTCGCTGGAGCTAAAAGGCTGCAGTGCTAACCACCGTGCCACTTTGCCACCCCTCTTATGCACCTTATTCCTCTTTGTTCCTTCTATATGCTGGTGGCCATCCTGTCAATTCAGTTAAAAGCCTCAACCACTTGAGTAAATGTCTACATGAGGACATTGGTCCGAGTCCTGTTGACATGCATCACATCCCTTTGAATAGGTGGTTCCTGACCCAGAACTGGTTCCAATGCCCCAAGAATCTGAAGCCCTCACTCCTGCACCGTGCTTCAAACTACAAGTCTAGAACTGTCTAAGATCATAGTCTGAGGATAATTGGTCAGTCATTTAGGACTGGCATGAGTAGAAATGTCTTCACTTGTAAGATTGTGAAGCATTGGATTTGTCTATTCCAGAGAGTTGTCAATTCTCATTTATTGAGGATATTCAAGACTGAGATTGATAGATTTTGCAGACTAAGGGAATTAAGGGAGATGGGGATAGTGTGGGAATGTGGAGTTGAGATAGATAATGAGTTATGACCTTATTGACTGTCCTACTCCAGTTCCTATTTGTTATGTTCTTTATGTCCTTTCTTACATGTATGTGTTCTGGACACGTAGACATCAGAAGGGCTCCATCAAATGTTAGTGAGGATGGAGTTGAAATGACATTGAGTTTACAGCTCAGGAACAGGCCATTTGGACTGACAGATCTATAGCAGTGTCTATACTCCAGACAAACCTCAAAAGAACGAAGAAAAGTACAGCACAGGAACAGGCCATTCGGCCCCCCCAAGCCTGCGCCGAACTCCCACCTTACCTCATCTCACACCATTAACATATCCTATTCCTTTCTCCCTCATGTGTTTATCTAGCTTCCGCTTAAATGTATCTATAATATTCACCTCAACCACTCCGTGGTAGTGAGTTCCACATTCTCACCACTCTCTGGGGAAAGACATTTCTCCTGAATTCCCTGTTGGATGTATTTCTATTTATTGCCCCAGTTCTGGATTCCTCACAAGTGGAAACATTTTCTCAACATCAGCCTATCAAATGTCTTCCGAATTTAAAGACCACTTCCTGGTCACCCCTCAGCCTTCTCTTTTCTACAGAAAAGAATCTAGCTGATCTTTCCTCATCGATATAACCTCTCACTTCTGGTGTTGTCATTGTAAATCTATTTTCACCACCTCCAGTGCTTTGCTAATGTTTTCATATATATGGAGAGCAGAACTCGACAGAGTATTCCTGCAAAACACACACATTGCCAGGGCAACGCATTAGTCAGTTATCCCGGAAACAGAGTGATCACTTACCCTGGAAACTGGGCAGTCAGTTACCTCGGAAACAGTGTGATCAGTTACCCTGGAAACTGGGCAGTAAGTTATCCCGGAAACAGGGCGGTCAGTTACCGTGGAAACAGGGCAGTCAGTTACCCCGGAAACAGGGCGGTCATTTACCGTGGAAACAGGGCAGTCAGTTACCCTGGAAACAGGGCATTCAGTTATCCTGGAAACAGGGCAGTCAATTATCCTGGAAACAGGGTGGTCAGTTATTGCGGATATAGAGCGGACAGTTACCCTGGAAACAGGGCGGTCAGTTACCGTGGAAACAGGGCAGTCAGTTACCCTGGAAACAGGGCAGTCAGTTATCCTGGAAACAGGGCAGTAAGTTACCACGGAAATAGGTCCGTCAGTTATCCTGGAAACAGGGCGGTCAGTTAACCCGGATATAGGTCGGTCAGTAATCCTGGATACAGGGCGGTCAGTTACCCCAGAAACAGGTAGATGAGTTACCCCGGAAACAGGGTGGCCAGTTACCCTGGAAACAGGGCAGTCAGTTACCCCGGAATCAGGGCAGTCAGTTATCCTGGAAACGGGGCATTCAGTTATCCTGGAAACAGGGCGGTCAGTTACCCAGGAAGTAGGGCGGTCAGTTACCCCGGAAACAGGGAGATCAGTTACTCCTGAAAAAGGGCAGTCAGTTACCCTGGAAACAGGGCAGACAGTTATCCTGGAAACAGAGTGGTCAGTTACCCTGGAAACAGGTTGGTCAGTTACCCCGGAAACAGGGTGATCAGTTATCCTGGAAACAGGGCGGTCAGTTACCCCGGAAACAGGGCAGTCAGTTACCCCGGAAAAAGGGCGGTCAGTAAACCTGGAAACAGATTAGTCAGTTACCCCGGAAACAGGGTGATCAGTTATCCTGGAAACAGGGCAGTCAGTTAGCCTGGAAACAGGGCAATCAGTTATCCCGGAAACAGGGCAGTCAGTTATCCCGGAAACAGGGTGATCAGTTACCCTGGAAACAGGGCAGTCAGTTACCCCGGAATCAGGGCAGTCAGTTATCCCGGAAACAGGGCAGTCAGTTATCCCGGAAACAGGGTGATCAGTTACCCTGGAAACTGGGCAGTCAGTTACCCTGGAAACAGGGCAGTCAGTTAACCTGGAAACTGGGCAGTCAGTTAATCTGGAAACAGGGCAGTCAGTTATAACGGAAACAGGGTGATCAGTTACCCTGGAAACAGGGCAGTCAGTTATCCCGGAAACAGGGCGGTCAGTTATCCTGGAAACAGGGAGGTCAGTTACCCCGGAAACAGGGAGATCAGTTACCTCGGAAACAGGGCAGTCAGTTATCCTGTAAACTGGGCAGTCAGTTACCCCGGAAACAGGGCGGTCATTTACCGTGGAAACAGGGCAGTCAGTTACCCTGGAAACAGGGCATTCAGTTATCCTGGAAACAGGGCAGTCAATTATCCTGGAAACAGGGTGGTCAGTTATCCCGGATATAGAGCGGACAGTTATCCGGGAAACAGGGCGGTCACTTACCGTGGAAACAGGGAGATCAGTTACCCCGGAAACAGGGCAGTCAGTTATCCAGTAAACTGGGCAGTCAGTGACCCCGGAAACAGGGCGGTCAGTTACCGTGGAAACAGGGCAGTCAGTTACCCTGGAAACAGGGCAGTCAGTTATCCTGGAAACAGGGCAGTAAGTTACCACGGAAATAGGTCCGTCAGTTATCCTGGAAACAGGGCGGTCAGTTAACCCGGATATAGGTCGGTCAGTAATCCTGGATACAGGGCGGTCAGTTACCCCAGAAACAGGTAGATGAGTTACCCCGGAAACTGGGTGGCCAGTTACCCTGGAAACAGGGCAGTCAGTTACCCCGGAATCAGGGCAGTCAGTTATCCCGGAAACAGGGCAGTCAGTTATCCCGGAAACAGGGTGATCAGTTATCCTGGAAACAGGGCGGTCAGTTACCCCGAAAACAAGGCAGTCAGTTACCCCGGAAACAGGGCGGTCAGTAACCCTGGAAACAGATTAGTCAGTTACCCTGGAAACAGGGCAGTCAGTTATCCCGGAAACAGGGCAGTCAGTTATCCCGGAAACAGGGTGATCAGTTACCTTGGAAACAGGGCAGTCAGTTACCCCGGAAACAGGACGTTCAGTTACCCCGGAAACAGGGCGGTCAATTACCCCAGAAACAGGGCGATCAGTTACCCTGTAAACAGGGTGATCAGTAACCCTGGAAACTGGGCAGTCAGTTATCCTGTAAACTGGGCAGTCAGTTACCCCGGAAACAGGGCGGTCAGTTACCGTGGAAACAGCGCAGTCAGTTAACCTGGAAACAGGGCAGTCAGTTATCCTGGAAACAGGGCAGTCAGTCACCCCGGAAATATTTCGGTCAGTTATCCTGGAAAAAGGGCGGTCAGTTATCCTGGAAGCAGAGCAGTCAGTTACCCTGGAAACAGGGCAGACAGTTATCCTGGAAACAGGGCAGTCAGTTATCCTAGAAACAGGGCGGTCAGTTACCCCGGAAATAGGGCGGTCAGTTATCCTGGAAACAGGGCGGTCAGTTATCCTGGAAACAGGGCAGTCAATTATCCTGGAAACAGGGTGGTCAGTTATCCCGGATATAGAGCGGACAGTTATCCGGGAAACAGGGCGGTCACTTACCGTGGAAACAGGGAGATCAGTTACCCCGGAAACAGGGCAGTCAGTTATCCAGTAAACTGGGCAGTCAGTGACCCCGGAAACAGGGCGGTCAGTTACCGTGGAAACAGGGCAGTCAGTTACCCTGGAAACAGGGCAGTCAGTTATCCTGGAAACAGGGCAGTAAGTTACCACGGAAATAGGTCCGTCAGTTATCCTGGAAACAGGGCGGTCAGTTAACCCGGATATAGGTCGGTCAGTAATCCTGGATACAGGGCGGTCAGTTACCCCAGAAACAGGTAGATGAGTTACCCCGGAAACAGGGTGGCCAGTTACACTGGAAACAGGGCAGTCAGTTACCCCGGAATCAGGGCAGTCAGTTATCCCGGAAACAGGGCAGTCAGTTATCCCGGAAACAGGGTGATCAGTTATCCTGGAAACAGGGCGGTCAGTTACCCCGAAAACAAGGCAGTCAGTTACCCCGGAAACAGGGCGGTCAGTAACCCTGGAAACAGATTAGTCAGTTACCCTGGAAACAGGGCAGTCAGTTATCCCGGAAACAGGGCAGTCAGTTATCCCGGAAACAGGGTGATCAGTTACCTTGGAGACAGGGCAGTCAGTTACCCCGGAAACAGGACGTTCAGTTACCCCGGAAACAGGGCGGTTAATTACCCCAGAAACAGGGCGATCAGTTACCCTGGAAACAGGGTGATCAGTAACCCTGGAAACTGGGCAGTCAGTTATCCTGTAAACTGGGCAGTCAGTTACCCCAGAAACAGGGCGGTCAGTTACCGTGGAAACAGCGCAGTCAGTTAACCTGGAAACAGGGCAGTCAGTTATCCTGGAAACAGGGCAGTCAGTCACCCCGGAAATATTTCGGTCAGTTATCCTGGAAAAAGGGCGGTCAGTTATCCTGGAAGCAGAGCAGTCAGTTACCCTGGAAACAGGGCAGACAGTTATCCTGGAAACAGGGCAGTCAGTTATCCTAGAAACAGGGCGGTCAGTTACCCCGGAAATAGGGCGGTCAGTTATCCTGGAAACAGGGCGGTCAGTTACCCCGGAAACAGGGAGATCAGTTACAACGGAAACAGGGCAGTCAGTTACCCTGGATACAGGGCAGTCAGTTAAACTGGAAACAGGGCAGTCATTTATCCTGGAAACGGGGCTTTCAGTTATCCTGTAAACAGGGCAGTCATTTACCCAGGAAATAGGGCGGTCTGTTACCCCGGAAACAGGGAGATCAGTTACCCCTGAAACAGGGCAGTCAGTTACCCTGGAAACAGGGCAGTCAGTTATCCTGGAAACAGAGTGGTCAGTTACCCCGGAAACAGGGTGATCATTTATCCTGGAAACAGGGCGGTCAGTTAGCCCGGAAACAGGGCAGTCAGTTACCCCGGAAACAGGGCGCTCAGTAAACCTGGAAACAGATTAGTCAGTTACCCCGGAAACAGGGTGATCATTTATCCTGGAAACAGGGCAGTCAGTTAGCCTGGAAACAGGGCAGTCAGTTATCCCGGAAACAGGGCAGTCAGTTATCCCAGAAACAGGGTGAGTAGTTACCCTGGAAACAGGGCAGTCAGTTACCCCGGAAACAGGGCAGTCAGTTATCCCGGAAACAGGGCAGTCAGTTATCCCGGAAACAGGGTGATCAGTTACCCGGAAACTGGGCAGTCAGTTACCCTGGAAACAGGGCAGTCAGTTACCCTGGAAACTGGGCAGTCAGTTTATCTGGAAACAGGGCAGTCAGTTATCACGGAAACAGGGTGATCAGTTACCCTGGAAATAGGGCAGTCAGTTATCCCGGAAACAGGGCAGTCAGTTATCCCGGAAAAAGGGTGATCAGTTACCCTGGAATCTGGGCAGTCAGTTACCCTGGAAACAGGGCAGTCAGTTACCCCGGAAACAGGGCAGTCAGTTATCCCGGAAACAGGGCAGTCAGTTACCCCTGAAACAGGACGTTCAGTTACCCCGGAAAAAGTGCGATTAATTACCCCAGAAACAGGGCGATCAGTTACCCTGGAAACAGGGTGATCAGTTACCCTGGAAACAGGGCAGTCAGTTACCCCGGAAACAGGGTGATCAGTTACCCTGTAAATAGGGCAGTCAGTTACCCTGGAAACAGGGCAGTCAATTATCCTGGAAACAGGGCGGTCAGTTACCCCGGAAATAGGGCGGTCAGCTTTCCTGGAAACAGGGTGGTCAGTTACCCCGGAAACAGCGAGATCAGTTACACCGGAAACAGGGCGGTTAGTTACCCTGGAAACAGGGCAGTCAGTTAACCTGTATACAGGGCAGTTAGTTATCCTGGGAACAGGGCAGTCAGTTATCCTGGAAACAGCGCATTCAGTTATCCTGGAAACAGGGCGGTCAGTTACCCTGGAAATACGGCGGTCATTTACCCAGGAAACATGGAGATCAGTTACCCCTGAAACAGGGCAGTCAGTTACCCTGGAAACAGGGCAGTCAGTTATCCTGGAAATAGGGTGGTCAGTTACCCTGGAAACAGGGTGGTCACTTTCCCCGGAAACAGGGCGGTCAGTAACCCTGGAAACAAATTAGTCAATTACCCTGGAAACAGGGCAGTCAGTTATCCCGGAATCAGGGCAGTCAGTTATCCCGGAAACGTGGTGATCAGTTACCTTGGAAACAGGGCAGTCAGTTACCCCGGAAACAGGACGTTCAGTTACCCCGGAAACAGGGCGGTTAATTACCGCAGAAACAGGGCGATCAGTTACCCTGGAAACAGGGTGACCAGTTACGCTGGAAACTGGGCAGTCAGTTATCCTGGAAACAGGGCAGTCAGTTACACCGGAAATAGGTCGATCAGTTATCCTGGAAACAGGGCGGTCAGTTACCCGGGAAATAGGTCGGTCAGTTATTCGGGAAACAGGGTGGTCAGTTACCCCGGAAACAGGGAGATCAGTTACCCCGGAAACAGGGCGGTCAGTTACCCTGGAAACAGGGCAGTCAGTTACCCTGGAAACAGGGCAGTCAGTTAACCTGGAAACAGGGCAGTCAGTTACACTGGAAACAGGGTGATCAGTTATCCTGGAAACAGGGCGGTCAGATACCCCGGAAACAGGGCAGTCAGTTACCCCGGAATCTGGGCGGTCAGTAACCCTGGAAACAGATTAGTCAGTTACCCTGGAAACAGGGCAGTCAGTTATCCCGGAAACAGGGCAGTCAGTTACCCCTGAAACAGGACGTTCAGTTACCCCGGAAAAAGTGCGGTTAATTACCCCAGAAACAGGGCGATCAGTTACCCTGGAAACAGGGTGATCAGTTACCCTGGAAACAGGGCATTCAGTTACCCCGGAAACAGGGTGATCAGTTACCCTGGAAATAGGGCAGTCAGTTACCCTGGAAACAGGGCAGTCAGTTATCCTGGAAACAGGGTGGTCAGTTACCCCGAAAATAGGGCGGTCAGTTATCCTGGAAACAGGGCGGTCAGTTACCCCGGAAACAGGGAGATCAGTTACACCAGAAACAGGGCGGTTAGTTACCCTGGAAACAGGGCAGTCAGTTAACCTGGATACAGGGCAGTCAGTTATCCTGGGAACAGGGCTGTCAGTTATCCTGGAAACAGCGCATTCAGTTATCCTGGAAACAGGGCGGTCAGTTACCCTGGAAATACGGCGGTCAGTTACCCGGGAAACAGGGAGATCAGTTACCCCTGAAACAGGGCAGTCAGTTACCCTGGAAACAGGGCAGTCAGTTATCCCGGAATCAGGGCAGTCAGTTATCCCGGAAACGTGGTGATCAGTTATCTTGGAAACAGGGCAGACAGTTACCCCGGAAACAGGACGTTCAGTTACCCTGGAAACAGGGCAGTCAGTTATCCTGGAAACAGGGTGATCAGTTAACCTGGAAACAGGGCAGTCAGTTACACTGGAAACAGGGTGATCAGTTATCCTGGAAACAGGTTGGTCAGTTACCCCAGAAACAGGGCAGTCAGTTACCCCGGAAGCAGGGCGGTCAGTAACCCTGGAAACAGATTAGTCAGTTACCATGGAAACAGGGCAGTCAGTTATCCCGGAAACAATGCAGTCAGTTACCCCTGAAACAGGACGTTCAGTTACCCCGGAAAAGTGCGGTTAATGACCCCAGAAACAGGGCGATCAGTTACCCTGGAAACAGGGTGATCAGTTACCCTGGAAACAGGGCAGTCAGTTACCCCGGAAACAGGGTGATCAGTTACCCTGGAAATAGGGCAGTCAGTTACCCTGGAAACAGGGCAGTCAGTTATCCTGGAAACAGGGCGGTCAGTTACCCCGGAAATAGGGCGGTCAGTTATCCTGGAAACAGGGCGCTCAGTTACCCCGGAAACAAGGAGATCAGTTACACCGGAAACAGGGCGGTTAGTTACCCTGGAAACAGGGCAGTCAGTTAACCTGGATACAGAGCAGTCAGTTATCCTGGGAACAGGGCAGTTAGTTATCCTGGAAACAGCGCATTCAGTTATCCTGGAAACAGGGCGGTCAGTTACCCTGGAAATACGGCGGTCAGTTACCCGGGAAACAGGGAGATCAGTTACCCGTAAAACAGGGCAGTCAGTTACCCTGGAAACAGGGCAGTCAGTTATCCTGGAAACAGGGTGGTCAGTTACCCTGGAAACAGGGTGGTTACTTACCCCGGAAACAGGGCGGTCAGTAACGCTGGAAACAAATTAGTCAGTTACCCTGGAAACAGGTCAGTCGGTTATCCCAGAAACAGGGCAGTCAGTTACTCCGGAAACAGGGTGATCAGTTACCCTGGAAATAGGGCAGTCAGTTACCCTGGAAACAGGGCAGTCAGTTATCCTGGAAACAGGGCGGTCAGTTACCCCGGAAATAGGGCGGTCAGTTATCCTGGAAACAGGGCGGTCAGTTACCCCGGAAACAGGGAGATCAGTTACACCGGAAACAGGGCGGTTAGTTACCCTGGAAACAGGGCAGTCAGTTAACCTGGATACAGGGCAGTCAGTTATCCTGGGAACAGGGCAGTTAGTTATCCTGGAAACAGCGCATTCAGTTATCCTGGAAACAGGGCACTCAGTTACCCTGGAAATACGGCGGTCAGTTACCCGGGAAACAGGCAGATCAGTTACCCGTGAAACAGGGCAGTCAGTTACCCTGGAAACAGGGCAGTCAGTTATCCTGGAAACAGGGTGGTCAGTTACCCTGGAAACAGGGTGGTCACTTACCCCGGAAACAGGGCGGTCAGTAACCCTGGAAACAAATTAGTCAGTTACCCTGGAAACAGGGCAGTCAGTTATCCCGGAATCAGGGCAGTCAGTTATCCCGGAAACGTGGTGATCAGTTATCTTGGAAACAGGGCAGACAGTTACCCCGGAAACAGGACGTTCAGTTACCCTGGAAACAGGGCAGTCAGTTATCCTGGAAACAGCGTGATCAGTTAACCTGGAAACAGGGCAGTCAGTTACACTGGAAACAGGGTGATCAGTTATCCTGGAAACAGGTTGGTCAGTTACCCCGGAAACAGGGCAGTCAGTTACCCCGGAAGCAGGGCGGTCAGTAACCCTGGAAACAGATTAGTCAGTTACCATGGAAACAGGGCAGTCAGTTATCCCGGAAACAGGGCAGTCAGTTACCCCTGAAACAGGACGTTCAGTTACCCCGGAAAAGTGCGATTAATGACCCCAGAAACAGGGCGATCAGTTACCCTGGAAACAGGGTGATCAGTTATCCTGGAAACAGGGCTGTCAGTTACCCCGGAAACAGGGTGATCAGTTACCCTGGAAATAGGGCAGTCAGTTACCCTGGAAACAGTGCAGTCAGTTATCCTGGAAACAGGGCGGTCAGTTACCCCGGAAATAGGGCGGTCAGTTATCCTGGAAACAGGGCGGTCAGTTACCCCGGAAACAGGGAGATCAGTTCCACCGGAAACAGGGCGGTTAGTTACCCTGGAAACAGGGCAGTCAGTTAACCTGGATACAGGGCAGTCAGTTATCCTGGGAACAGGGCAGTCAGTTATCCTGGAAACAGCGCATTCAGTTATCCTGGAAACAGGGCGGTCAGTTACCCTGGAAATACGGCGGTCAGTTACCCGGGAAACAGGGAGATCAGTTACCCCTGAAACAGGGCAGTCAGTTACACTGGAAACAGGGCAGTCAGTTATCCTGGAAACAGGGTGGTCAGATACCCTGGAAACAGGGTGGTCACTTACCCCGGAAACAGGGCCTTCAGTAACCCTGGAAACAAATTAGTCAGTTACCCTGGAAACAGGGCAGTCAGTTATCCCGGAATCAGGGCAGTCAGTTATCCTGGAAACGTGGTGATCAGTTATCTTGGAAACAGGGCAGTCAGTTACCCCGGAAACAGGACGTTCAGTTACCCCGGAAACTGGGCAGTTAATTACCGCAGAAACAGGGCGATCAGTTACCCTGGAAACAGGGTGATCAGTTACGCTGAAATCTGGGCAGTCAGTTACCTTGGAAACAGGGCAGTCAGTTATTCCGGAAACAGGGTGATCCGTTACCCTGGAAACTGGGCAGTCAGTTACCCTGGAAACAGCCAGTCAGTTATCCTGGAAAGAGGGATGTCAGTTATCCCGGAAACAGGGTGATCAGTTACACTGGAAACTGGGCAGTCAGTTACCACGGAAACAGGGTGGTCAGTTACCCTGGAATCAGGGCAGTCAGTTACCCAGGAAACAGGGTGGTCAGTTACACTGGAAACAGGGCAGTCAGTTACCTCGGAAACAGTGTGATCAGTTACCCTGGAAACTGGGCAGTCAGTTATCCCGGAAACAGGGCGGTCAGTTACATGGAAACAGGGCAGTCAGTTACCCTGGAAACAGGGCAGTCAGTTATCCTAGAAACAGAGCAGTCAGTTATCCTAGAAACAGGGCGGTCAGTTACCCCGGAAATAGGGCGGTCAGTTATCCTGGAAACAGGGCGGTCAGTTGCCCCGGAAACAGGGAGATCAGTTACACCGGAAACAGGGCGGTTAGTTACCCTGGAAACAGGGCAGTCAGTTAACCTGGATACAGGGCAGTCAGTTAACCTGGAAACAGGGCAGTCAGTTATCCTGGAAACAGGGCATTAAGTTATCCTGGAAACAGGGCGGTCAGTTACCCTGGAAATAGGGCGGTCAGTTACCCGGGAAACAGGGAGATCAGTTACCCCTGAAACAGGGCAGTCAGTTTCCCTGGAAACAGGGCAGTCAGTTATCCTGGAAACAGGCTGGTCAGTTACTCTGGAAACAGGGTGGTCAGTTACCCCGGAAACAGGGTGATCAGTTATCCTGGAAACAGGGCGGTCAGTTACCCCAGAAACAGGGCAGTCAGTTACCCCGGAAACAGGGCGGTCAGTAACCCTGGAAACATATTAGTCAGTTACGCCGGAAACGGGGTGATCAGTTGTCCTGGAAACAGGGCAGTCAGTTACCCTGGAAACAGGGCGGTCAGTTACCCTGGAAACAGGGCGGTCAGTTATCCGGGAAAAAGGGTGATCAGTTACCCTGGAAACTGGGAAGTCAGTTAACCTGGAAACAGGGCAGACAGTTACCCCGGAAACAGGGCAGTCAGTTACCCTGGAAACAGGGCAGACAGTTACCCATGAAACTGGGCAGTCAGTTACACTGGAAACAGGGCAGTCAGTCACCCTGGAAACAGGTTAGTCAGTTACCCCGGAAACAGGGTGATCAGTTACCCTGGAAACAGGGCAGTCAGTTATCCCCGAAACCAGGCAATCAGTTATCCCGGAAACAGGGTGATCAGTTACCCTGGAAACTGGGCAGTCAGTTACCCTGGAAACAGGGCGGTCAGTTACCCTGGAAACAGGGCAGTCAGTTATCCTGGAAACAGGGTGATCAGTTACCCTGGAAACTGGGCAGTCAGTTACCCTGGAAACAGGGCAGTCAGTTACCCTGGAAACAGGGCAGTCAGTTATCCTGGAAACAGGGCAGTCAGTTACCCTGGAAACAGGGCGGTCAGTTACCCTGGAAACAGGGCGGTCAGTTATCCTGGAAACAGGGTGATCAGTTACCCCGGAAACTGGGCAGACAGTAACGCTGGAAACAGGGCGGTCAGTTACCCTGGAAACAGGGCAGTCAGTTATCCTGGAAACAGTGTGATCAGTTACTCTGGAAACTGGGCAGTCAGATACCCTGGAAACAGGGCATTCAGTTATCCTGGAAACAGGGCAGTCAGTTATCCTGGAAACAGGGTGATCAGTTAGCCTGGAAACTGGGCAGTCAGTTACGCTGGAAACAGGGCAGTCAGTTACCCTGGAAACAGGGCAGACAGTTATCCAGGAAACAGGGTGGTCAGTTACCCCGGATATAGGGCGGTCCGGTATCCTGGAAACAGGGCGGTCAGTTACCCCGGAAACAGGGAGATCAGTTACCACGGAAATAGGGCAGTCAGTTATCCTGTAAACTGGGCAGTCAGTTCCACCGGAAACAGGGCGGTCAGTTACCGTGGAAACAGGGCAGTCAGTTACCCCGGAAACAGGTCGGTCAGTAATCCTGGAAACAGGGCGGTCAGTTATCCCGGAAATAGTTCGGTCAGTTATCCTGGAAACAGGGCGGTCAGTTACCCCGGAAACAGGGAGATCAGTTACCCCGTAAACAGGGTGGTCAGTTATCCTGGAAACAGGGCAGTCAGTTACACTGGAAACAGGGCAGTCAGTTAACCTAGAAACATGGCAATCAGTTACCCTGGAAACAGGGTGATCAGTTACGCTGGAAACTGGGCAGTCAGTTACCCTGGAAGCAGGGCAGTCAGTTATCCTGAAAACAGGATGGTCAGTTACCCTGGAAGCAGGGTGGTCAGTTACGCCGGAAACAGGGTGATCAGTTATCCTGGAAACAGGGCAGTAAGTTAACCCAGAAACAGGGCAGTCAGTTACCCCGGAAACAGGGCGGTCAGTAACCCTGGAAACAGATTAGTCAGTTACCCCGGAAACAGGGTGATCAGTTATCCTGGAAACAGGGCAGTCAGTTAGCCTGGAAGCAGGGCAGTCAGTTATCCCGGAAACAGGGCAGTCAGTTATCCCGGAAACAGGGTGATCAGTTACCCTGGAAACTGGGCATTCAGTTACCCTGGAAACAGGGCAGTCAGTTACCCTGGAAACTGGGCAGTCATTTAATCTGGAAACAGGGCAGTCAGATATCCCGGAAACAGGGCAGTCAGTTATCCCGAAAAAGGGTGATCAGTTACCCTGGAAACTGGGAAGTCAGTTACCCTGGAAACAGGGCAGTCAGTTACCCCGGAAACAAGGCAGTCAGTTACCCTGGAAACAGGGCAGTCAGTTACCCATGAAACTGGGCAGTCAGTTACACTGGAAACAGGGCAGTCATTCACCTTGGAAACAGGTTATTCAGTTACCCCGGAAACAGGGTGATCAGTTACCCCGGAAACAGGGCAGTCAGTTACCCTGGAAACAGGGCAGTCAGTTACCCTGGAAACAGGGCAGTCAGTTATCCCCGAAGCCAGGCAATCAGTTATCCCGGAAACAGGGTGATCAGTTACCCTGGAAACTGGGCAGTCAGTTACCCTGGAAATCGGGCGGTCAGTTACCCTGGAAACAGGGCAGTCAGTTATCCTGGAAACAGGGTGATCAGTTACCCTGGAAACTGGGCAGTCAGTTACCCTGGAAACAGGGCAGTCAGTTACCCTGGAAACAGGGCAGTAGTTAGCCTGGAAACAGGGCACTCAGTTACCCTGGAAACAGGGCGGTCTGTTACCCTGGAAACAGGGCAGTCAGTTATCCTGGAAACAGTGTGATCAGTTACCCTGGAAACTGGGCAGTCAGTTACGTTGGAAACAGGGCGGTCAGTTACCCTGCAAACAGGGCAGTCAGTTATCCTGGAAACAGGGTGATCAGTTACTCTGGAAACTGGGCAGTCAGTTATTCCGGAATCAGGGCAGTCAGTTATCCCGGAAACGTGTTGATCAGTTATCTTGGAAACAGGGCAGACAGTTACCCCGGAAACAGGACGTTCAGTTACCCTGGAAACAGGGCAGTCAGTTATCCTGGAAACAGGGTGATCAGTTAACCTGGAAACAGGGCAGTCAGTTACACTGGAAACAGGGTGATCAGTTATCCTGGAAACAGGTTGGTCAGTTACCCCGGAAACAGGGCAGTCAGTTACCCCGGAAGCAGGGCGGTCAGTAACCCTGGAAACAGATTAGTCAGTTACCATGGAAACAGGGCAGTCAGTTATCCCGGAAACAATGCAGTCAGTTACCCCTGAAACAGGACGTTCAGTTACCCCGGAAAAGTGCGATTAATGACCCCAGAAACAGGGCGATCAGTTACCCTGGAAACAGGGTGATCAGTTACCCTGGAAACAGGGCAGTCAGTTACCCCGGAAACAGGGTGATCAGTTACCCTGGAAATAGGGCAGTCAGTTACCCTGGAAACAGGGCAGTCAGTTATCCTGGAAATAGGGCGGTCAGTTACCCCGGAAATAGGGCGGTCAGTTATCCTGGAAACAGGGCGCTCAGTTACCCCGGAAACAAGGAGATCAGTTACACCGGAAACAGGGCGGTTAGTTACCCTGGAAACAGGGCAGTCAGTTAACCTGGATACAGGGCAGTCAGTTATCCTGGGAACAGGGCAGTTAGTTATCCTGGAAACAGCGCATTCAGTTATCCTGGAAACAGGGCGGTCAGTTACCCTGGAAATACGGCGGTCAGTTACCCGGGAAACAGGGAGATCAGTTACCCGTGAAACAGGGCAGTCAGTTACCCTGGAAACAGGTCAGTCAGTTATCCCAGAAACAGGGCAGTCAGTTACTCCGGAAACAGGGTGATCAGTTACCCTGGAAATAGGGCAGTCAGTTACCCTGGAAACAGGGCAGTCAGTTATCCTGGAAACAGGGCGGTCAGTTACCCCGGAAATAGGGCGGTCAGTTATCCTGGAAACAGGGCGGTCAGTTACCCCGGAAACAGGGAGATCAGTTACACCGGAAACAGGGCGGTTAGTTACACTGGAAACAGGGCAGTCAGTTAACCTGGATACAGGGCAGTCAGTTATCCTGGGAACAGGGCAGTTAGTTATCCTGGAAACAGCGCATTCAGTTATCCTGGAAACAGGGCACTCAGTTACCCTGGAAATACGGCGGTCAGTTACCCGGGAAACAGGCAGATCAGTTACCCGTGAAACAGGGCAGTCAGTTACCCTGGAAACAGGGCAGTCAGTTATCCTGGAAACAGGGTGGTCAGTTACCCTGGAAACAGGGTGGTCACTTACCCCGGAAACAGGGCGGTCAGTAACCCTGGAAACAAATTAGTCAGTTACCCTGGAAACAGGGCAGTCAGTTATCCCGGAATCAGGGCAGTCAGTTATCCCGGAAACGTGGTGATCAGTTATCTTGGAAACAGGGCAGACAGATACCCCGGAAACAGGACGTTCAGTTACCCTGGAAACTGGGCAGTCAGTTATCCTGGAAACAGCGTGATCAGTTAACCTGGAAACAGGGCAGTCAGTTACACTGGAAACAGGGTGATCTGTTATCCTGGAAACAGGTTGGTCAGTTACCCCGGAAACAGGGCAGTCAGTTACCCCGGAAGCAGGGCGGTCAGTAACCCTGGAAACAGATTATTCAGTTACCATGGAAACAGGGCAGTCAGTTATCCCGGAAACAGGGCAGTCAGTTACCCCTGAAACAGGACGTTCAGTTACCCCGGAAAAGTGCGGTTAATGACCCCAGAAACAGGGCGATCAGTTACCCTGGAAACAGGGTGATCAGTTATCCTGGAAACAGGGCTGTCAGTTACCCCGGAAACAGGGTGATCAGTTACCCTGGAAATAGGGCAGTCAGTTACCCTGGAAACAGTGCAGTCAGTTATCCTGGAAACAGGGCGGTCAGTTACCCCGGAAAAAGTTCGGTCAGTTATCCTGGAAACAGGGCGGTCAGTTACCCCGGAAACAGGGAGATCAGTTACCCCGTAAACAGGGTGGTCAGTTATCCTGGAAACAGGGCAGTCAGTTACACTGGAAACAGGGCAGTCAGTTAACCTAGAAACATGGCAATCAGTTACCCTGGAAACAGGGTGATCAGTTACGCTGGAAACTGGGCAGTCAGTTACCCTGGAAGCAGGGCAGTCAGTTATCCTGAAAACAGGATGGTCAGTTACCCTGGAAGCAGGGTGGTCAGTTACGCTGGAAACAGGGTGATCAGTTATCCTGGAAACAGGGCAGTAAGTTAACCCAGAAACAGGGCAGTCAGTTACCCCGGAAACAGGGCGGTCAGTAACCCTGGAAACAGATTAGTCAGTTACCCCGGAAACAGGGTGATCAGTTATCCTGGAAACAGGGCAGTCAGTTAGCCTGGAAGCAGGGCAGTCAGTTATCCCGGAAACAGGGCAGTCAGTTATCCCGGAAACAGGGTGATCAGTTACCCTGGAAACTGGGCATTCAGTTACCCTGGAAACAGGGCAGTCAGTTACCCTGGAAACTGGGCAGTCATTTAATCTGGAAACAGGGCAGTCAGATATCCCGGAAACAGGGCAGTCAGTTATCCCGGAAAAAGGGTGATCAGTTACCCTGGAAACTGGGAAGTCAGTTACCCTGGAAACAGGGCAGTCAGTTACCCCGGAAACAAGGCAGTCAGTTACCCTGGAAACAGGGCAGTCAGTTACACTGGAAACAGGGTGATCTGTTATCCTGGAAACAGGTTGGTCAGTTACCCCGGAAACAGGGCAGTCATTTACCCCGGAAGCAGGGCGGTCAGTAACCCTGGAAACAGATTAGTCAGTTACCATGGAAACAGAGCAGTCAGTTATCCCGGAAACAGGGCAGTCAGTTACCCCTGAAACAGGACGTTCAGTTACCCCGGAAAAGTGCGGTTAATGACCCCAGAAACAGGGCGATCAGTTACCCTGGAAACAGGGTGATCAGTTATCCTGGAAACAGGGCTGTCAGTTACCCCGGAAACAGGGTGATCAGTTACCCTGGAAATAGGGCAGTCAGTTACCCTGGAAACAGTGCAGTCAGTTATCCTGGAAACAGGGCGGTCAGTTACCCCGGAAATAGTTCGGTCAGTTATCCTGGAAACAGGGCGGTCAGTTACCCCGGAAACAGGGAGATCAGTTACCCCGTAAACAGGGTGGTCAGTTATCCTGGAAACAGGGCAGTCAGTTACACTGGAAACAGGGCAGTCAGTTAACCTAGAAACATGGCAATCTGTTACCCTGGAAACAGGGTGATCAGTTACGCTGGAAACTGGGCAGTCAGTTACCCTGGAAGCAGGGCAGTCAGTTATCCTGAAAACAGGATGGTCAGTTACCCTGGAAGCAGGGTGGTCAGTTACGCCGGAAACAGGGTGATCAGTTATCCTGGAAACAGGGCAGTAAGTTAACCCAGAAACAGGGCAGTCAGTTACCCCGGAAACAGGGCGGTCAGTAACCCTGGAAACAGATTAGTCAGTTACCCCGGAAACAGGGTGATCAGTTATCCTGGAAACAGGGCAGTCAGTTAGCCTGGAAGCAGGGCAGTCAGTTATCCCGGAAACAGGGCAGTCAGTTATCCCGGAAACAGGGTGATCAGTTACCCTGGAAACTGGGCATTCAGTTACCCTGGAAACAGGGCAGTCAGTTACCCTGGAAACTGGGCAGTCATTTAATCTGGAAACAGGGCAGTCAGATATCCCGGAAACAGGGCAGTCAGTTATCCCGGAAAAAGGGTGATCAGTTACCCTGGAAACTGGGAAGTCAGTTACCCTGGAAACAGGGCAGTCAGTTACCCCGGAAACAAGGCAGTCAGTTACCCTGGAAACAGGGCAGTCAGTTACCCATGAAACTGGGCAGTCAGTTACACTGGAAACAGGGCAGTCAGTCACCTTGGAAACAGGTTATTCAGTTACCCCGGAAACAGGGTGATCAGTTACCCCGGAAACAGGGCAGTCAGTTACCCTGGAAACAGGGCAGTCAGTTACCCTGGAAACAGGGCAGTCAGTTATCCCCGAAGCCAGGCAATCAGTTATCCCGGAAACAGGGTGATCAGTTACCCTGGAAACTGGGCAGTCAGTTACCCTGGAAATCGGGCGGTCAGTTACCCTGGAAACAGGGCAGTCAGTTATCCTGGAAACAGGGTGATCAGTTACCCTGGAAACTGGGCAGTCAGTTACCCTGGAAACAGGGCAGTCAGTTACCCTGGAAACAGGGCAGTAGTTAGCCTGGAAACAGGGCACTCAGTTACCCTGGAAACAGGGCGGTCAGTTACCCTGGAAACAGGGCAGTCAGTTATCCTGGAAACAGTGTGATCTGTTACCCTGGAAACTGGGCAGTCAGTTACGTTGGAAACAGGGCGGTCAGTTACCCTGCAAACAGGGCAGTCAGTTATCCTGGAAACAGGGTGATCAGTTACTCTGGAAACTGGGCAGTCAGTTATTCCGGAATCAGGGCAGTCAGTTATCCCGGAAACGTGTTGATCAGTTATCTTGGAAACAGGGCAGACAGTTACCCCGGAAACAGGACGTTCAGTTACCCTGGAAACAGGGCAGTCAGTTATCCTGGAAACAGGGTGATCAGTTAACCTGGAAACAGGGCAGTCAGTTACACTGGAAACAGGGTGATCAGTTATCCTGGAAACAGGTTGGTCAGTTACCCCGGAAACAGGGCAGTCAGTTACCCCGGAAGCAGGGCGGTCAGTAACCCTGGAAACAGATTAGTCAGTTACCATGGAAACAGGGCAGTCAGTTATCCCGGAAACAATGCAGTCAGTTACCCCTGAAACAGGACGTTCAGTTACCCCGGAAAAGTGCGATTAATGACCCCAGAAACAGGGCGATCAGTTACCCTGGAAACAGGGTGATCAGTTACCCTGGAAACAGGGCAGTCAGTTACCCCGGAAACAGGGTGATCAGTTACCCTGGAAATAGGGCAGTCAGTTACCCTGGAAACAGGGCAGTCAGTTATCCTGGAAACAGGGCGGTCAGTTACCCCGGAAATAGGGCGGTCAGTTATCCTGGAAACAGGGCGCTCAGTTACCCCGGAAACAAGGAGATCAGTTACACCGGAAACAGGGCGGTTAGTTACCCTGGAAACAGGGCAGTCAGTTAACCTGGATACAGGGCAGTCAGTTATCCTGGGAACAGGGCAGTTAGTTATCCTGGAAACAGCGCATTCAGTTATCCTGGAAACAGGGCGGTCAGTTACCCTGGAAATACGGCGGTCAGTTACCCGGGAAACAGGGAGATCAGTTACCCGTGAAACAGGGCAGTCAGTTACCCTGGAAACAGGGCAGTCAGTTATCCTGGAAACAGGGTGGTCAGTTACCCTGGAAACAGGGTGGTCACTTACCCCGGAAACAGGGCGGTCAGTAACCCTGGAAACAAATTAGTCAGTTACCCTGGAAACAGGTCAGTCAGTTATCCCAGAAACAGGGCAGTCAGTTACTCCGGAAACAGGGTGATCAGTTACCCTGGAAATAGGGCAGTCAGTTACCCTGGAAACAGGGCAGTCAGTTATCCTGGAAACAGGGCGGTCAGTTACCCCGGAAATAGGGCGGTCAGTTATCCTGGAAACAGGGCGGTCAGTTACCCCGGAAACAGGGAGATCAGTTACACCGGAAACAGGGCGGTTAGTTACCCTGGAAACAGGGCAGTCAGTTAACCTGGATACAGGGCAGTCAGTTATCCTGGGAACAGGGCAGTTGGTTATCCTGGAAACAGCGCATTCAGTTATCCTGGAAACAGGGCACTCAGTTACCCTGGAAATACGGCGGTCAGTTACCCGGGAAACAGGCAGATCAGTTAACCGTGAAACAGGGCAGTCAGTTACCCTGGAAACAGGGCAGTCAGTTATCCTGGAAACAGGGTGGTCAGTTACCCTGGAAACAGGGTGGTCACTTACCCCGGAAACAGGGCGGTCAGTAACCCTGGAAACAAATTAGTCAGTTACCCTGGAAACAGGGCAGTCAGTTATCCCGGAATCAGGGCAGTCAGTTATCCCGGAAACGTGGTGATCAGTTATCTTGGAAACAGGGCAGACAGTTACCCCGGAAACAGGACGTTCAGTTACCCTGGAAACAGGGCAGTTAGTTATCCTGGAAACAGCGCATTCAGTTATCCTGGAAACAGGGCACTCAGTTACCCTGGAAATACGGCGGTCAGTTACCCGGGAAACAGGCAGATCAGTTACCCGTGAAACAGGGCAGTCAGTTACCCTGGAAACAGGGCAGTCAGTTATCCTGGAAACAGGGTGGTCAGTTACCCTGGAAACAGGGTGGTCACTTACCCCGGAAACAGGGCGGTCAGTAACCCTGGAAACAAATTAGTCAGTTACCCTGGAAACAGGGCAGTCAGTTATCCCGGAATCAGGGCAGTCAGTTATCCCGGAAACGTGGTGATCAGTTATCTTGGAAACAGGGCAGACAGATACCCCGGAAACAGGACGTTCAGTTACCCTGGAAACTGGGCAGTCAGTTATCCTGGAAACAGCGTGATCAGTTAACCTGGAAACAGGGCAGTCAGTTACACTGGAAACAGGGTGATCTGTTATCCTGGAAACAGGTTGGTCAGTTACCCCGGAAACAGGGCAGTCAGTTACCCCGGAAGCAGGGCGGTCAGTAACCCTGGAAACAGATTATTCAGTTACCATGGAAACAGGGCAGTCAGTTATCCCGGAAACAGGGCAGTCAGTTACCCCTGAAACAGGACGTTCAGTTACCCCGGAAAAGTGCGGTTAATGACCCCAGAAACAGGGCGATCAGTTACCCTGGAAACAGGGTGATCAGTTATCCTGGAAACAGGGCTGTCAGTTACCCCGGAAACAGGGTGATCAGTTACCCTGGAAATAGGGCAGTCAGTTACCCTGGAAACAGTGCAGTCAGTTATCCTGGAAACAGGGCGGTCAGTTACCCCGGAAAAAGTTCGGTCAGTTATCCTGGAAACAGGGCGGTCAGTTACCCCGGAAACAGGGAGATCAGTTACCCCGTAAACAGGGTGGTCAGTTATCCTGGAAACAGGGCAGTCAGTTACACTGGAAACAGGGCAGTCAGTTAACCTAGAAACATGGCAATCAGTTACCCTGGAAACAGGGTGATCAGTTACGCTGGAAACTGGGCAGTCAGTTACCCTGGAAGCAGGGCAGTCAGTTATCCTGAAAACAGGATGGTCAGTTACCCTGGAAGCAGGGTGGTCAGTTACGCTGGAAACAGGGTGATCAGTTATCCTGGAAACAGGGCAGTAAGTTAACCCAGAAACAGGGCAGTCAGTTACCCCGGAAACAGGGCGGTCAGTAACCCTGGAAACAGATTAGTCAGTTACCCCGGAAACAGGGTGATCAGTTATCCTGGAAACAGGGCAGTCAGTTAGCCTGGAAGCAGGGCAGTCAGTTATCCCGGAAACAGGGCAGTCAGTTATCCCGGAAACAGGGTGATCAGTTACCCTGGAAACTGGGCATTCAGTTACCCTGGAAACAGGGCAGTCAGTTACCCTGGAAACTGGGCAGTCATTTAATCTGGAAACAGGGCAGTCAGATATCCCGGAAACAGGGCAGTCAGTTATCCCGGAAAAAGGGTGATCAGTTACCCTGGAAACTGGGAAGTCAGTTACCCTGGAAACAGGGCAGTCAGTTACCCCGGAAACAAGGCAGTCAGTTACCCTGGAAACAGGGCAGTCAGTTACACTGGAAACAGGGTGATCTGTTATCCTGGAAACAGGTTGGTCAGTTACCCCGGAAACAGGGCAGTCAGTTACCCCGGAAGCAGGGCGGTCAGTAACCCTGGAAACAGATTAGTCAGTTACCATGGAAACAGAGCAGTCAGTTATCCCGGAAACAGGGCAGTCAGTTACCCCTGAAACAGGACGTTCAGTTACCCCGGAAAAGTGCGGTTAATGACCCCAGAAACAGGGCGATCAGTTACCCTGGAAACAGGGTGATCAGTTATCCTGGAAACAGGGCTGTCAGTTACCCCGGAAACAGGGTGATCAGTTACCCTGGAAATAGGGCAGTCAGTTACCCTGGAAACAGTGCAGTCAGTTATCCTGGAAACAGGGCGGTCAGTTACCCCGGAAATAGTTCGGTCAGTTATCCTGGAAACAGGGCGGTCAGTTACCCCGGAAACAGGGAGATCAGTTACCCCGTAAACAGGGTGGTCAGTTATCCTGGAAACAGGGCAGTCAGTTACACTGGAAACAGGGCAGTCAGTTAACCTAGAAACATGGCAATCAGTTACCCTGGAAACAGGGTGATCAGTTACGCTGGAAACTGGGCAGTCAGTTACCCTGGAAGCAGGGCAGTCAGTTATCATGAAAACAGGATGGTCAGTTACCCTGGAAGCAGGGTGGTCAGTTACGCCGGAAACAGGGTGATCAGTTATCCTGGAAACAGGGCAGTAAGTTAACCCAGAAACAGGGCAGTCAGTTACCCCGGAAACAGGGCGGTCAGTAACCCTGGAAACAGATTAGTCAGTTACCCCGGAAACAGGGTGATCAGTTATCCTGGAAACAGGGCAGTCAGTTAGCCTGGAAGCAGGGCAGTCAGTTATCCCGGAAACAGGGCAGTCAGTTATCCCGGAAACAGGGTGATCAGTTACCCTGGAAACTGGGCATTCAGTTACCCTGGAAACAGGGCAGTCAGTTACCCTGGAAACTGGGCAGTCATTTAATCTGGAAACAGGGCAGTCAGATATCCCGGAAACAGGGCAGTCAGTTATCCCGGAAAAAGGGTGATCAGTTACCCTGGAAACTGGGAAGTCAGTTACCCTGGAAACAGGGCAGTCAGTTACCCCGGAAACAAGGCAGTCAGTTACCCTGGAAACAGGGCAGTCAGTTACCCATGAAACTGGGCAGTCAGTTACACTGGAAACAGGGCAGTCAGTCACCTTGGAAACAGGTTATTCAGTTACCCCGGAAACAGGGTGATCAGTTACCCCGGAAACAGGGCAGTCAGTTACCCTGGAAACAGGGCAGTCAGTTACCCTGGAAACAGGGCAGTCAGTTATCCCCGAAGCCAGGCAATCAGTTATCCCGGAAACAGGGTGATCAGTTACCCTGGAAACTGGGCAGTCAGTTACCCTGGAAATCGGGCGGTCAGTTACCCTGGAAACAGGGCAGTCAGTTATCCTGGAAACAGGGTGATCAGTTACCCTGGAAACTGGGCAGTCAGTTACCCTGGAAACAGGGCAGTCAGTTACCCTGGAAACAGGGCAGTAGTTAGCCTGGAAACAGGGCACTCAGTTACCCTGGAAACAGGGCGGTCAGTTACCCTGGAAACAGGGCAGTCAGTTATCCTGGAAACAGTGTGATCTGTTACCCTGGAAACTGGGCAGTCAGTTACGTTGGAAACAGGGCGGTCAGTTACCCTGCAAACAGGGCAGTCAGTTATCCTGGAAACAGGGTGATCAGTTACTCTGGAAACTGGGCAGTCAGTTATTCCGGAATCAGGGCAGTCAGTTATCCCGGAAACGTGTTGATCAGTTATCTTGGAAACAGGGCAGACAGTTACCCCGGAAACAGGACGTTCAGTTACCCTGGAAACAGGGCAGTCAGTTATCCTGGAAACAGGGTGATCAGTTAACCTGGAAACAGGGCAGTCAGTTACACTGGAAACAGGGTGATCAGTTATCCTGGAAACAGGTTGGTCAGTTACCCCGGAAACAGGGCAGTCAGTTACCCCGGAAGCAGGGCGGTCAGTAACCCTGGAAACAGATTAGTCAGTTACCATGGAAACAGGGCAGTCAGTTATCCCGGAAACAATGCAGTCAGTTACCCCTGAAACAGGACGTTCAGTTACCCCGGAAAAGTGCGATTAATGACCCCAGAAACAGGGCGATCAGTTACCCTGGAAACAGGGTGATCAGTTACCCTGGAAACAGGGCAGTCAGTTACCCCGGAAACAGGGTGATCAGTTACCCTGGAAATAGGGCAGTCAGTTACCCTGGAAACAGGGCAGTCAGTTATCCTGGAAACAGGGCGGTCAGTTACCCCGGAAATAGGGCGGTCAGTTATCCTGGAAACAGGGCGCTCAGTTACCCCGGAAACAAGGAGATCAGTTACACCGGAAACAGGGCGGTTAGTTACCCTGGAAACAGGGCAGTCAGTTAACCTGGATACAGGGCAGTCAGTTATCCTGGGAACAGGGCAGTTAGTTATCCTGGAAACAGCGCATTCAGTTATCCTGGAAACAGGGCGGTCAGTTACCCTGGAAATACGGCGGTCAGTTACCCGGGAAACAGGGAGATCAGTTACCCGTGAAACAGGGCAGTCAGTTACCCTGGAAACAGGGCAGTCAGTTATCCTGGAAACAGGGTGGTCAGTTACCCTGGAAACAGGGTGGTCACTTACCCCGGAAACAGGGCGGTCAGTAACCCTGGAAACAAATTAGTCAGTTACCCTGGAAACAGGTCAGTCAGTTATCCCAGAAACAGGGCAGTCAGTTACTCCGGAAACAGGGTGATCAGTTACCCTGGAAATAGGGCAGTCAGTTACCCTGGAAACAGGGCAGTCAGTTATCCTGGAAACAGGGCGGTCAGTTACCCCGGAAATAGGGCGGTCAGTTATCCTGGAAACAGGGCGGTCAGTTACCCCGGAAACAGGGAGATCAGTTACACCGGAAACAGGGCGGTTAGTTACCCTGGAAACAGGGCAGTCAGTTAACCTGGATACAGGGCAGTCAGTTATCCTGGGAACAGGGCAGTTAGTTATCCTGGAAACAGCGCATTCAGTTATCCTGGAAACAGGGCACTCAGTTACCCTGGAAATACGGCGGTCAGTTACCCGGGAAACAGGCAGATCAGTTAACCGTGAAACAGGGCAGTCAGTTACCCTGGAAACAGGGCAGTCAGTTATCCTGGAAACAGGGTGGTCAGTTACCCTGGAAACAGGGTGGTCACTTACCCCGGAAACAGGGCGGTCAGTAACCCTGGAAACAAATTAGTCAGTTACCCTGGAAACAGGGCAGTCAGTTATCCCGGAATCAGGGCAGTCAGTTATCCCGGAAACGTGGTGATCAGTTATCTTGGAAACAGGGCAGACAGTTACCCCGGAAACAGGACATTCAGTTACCCTGGAAACAGGGCAGTCAGTTATCCTGGAAACAGCGTGATCAGTTAACCTGGAAACAGGGCAGTCAGTTACACTGGAAACAGGGTGATCTGTTATCCTGGAAACAGGTTGGTCAGTTACCCCGGAAACAGGGCAGTCAGTTACCCCGGAAGCAGGGCGGTCAGTAACCCTGGAAACAGATTAGTCAGTTACCATGGAAACAGGGCAGTCAGTTATCCCGGAAACAGGGCAGTCAGTTACCCCTGAAACAGGACGTTCAGTTACCCCGGAAAAGTGCGGTTAATGACCCCAGAAACAGGGCGATCAGTTACCCTGGAAACAGGGTGATCAGTTATCCTGGAAACAGGGCTGTCAGTTACCCCGGAAACAGGGTGATCAGTTACCCTGGAAATAGGGCAGTCAGTTACCCTGGAAACAGTGCAGTCAGTTATCCTGGAAACAGGGCGGTCAGTTACCCCGGAAATAGGGCGGTCAGTTATCCTGGAAACAGGGCGGTCAGTTACCCCGGAAACAGGGAGATCAGTTCCACCGGAAACAGGGCGGTTAGTTACCCTGGAAACAGGGCAGTCAGTTAACCTGGATACAGGGCAGTCAGTTATCCTGGGAACAGGGCAGTCAGTTATCCTGGAAACAGCGCATTCAGTTATCCTGGAAACAGGGCGGTCAGTTACCCTGGAAATACGGCGGTCAGTTACCCGGGAAACAGGGAGATCAGTTACCCCTGAAACAGGGCAGTCAGTTACACTGGAAACAGGGCAGTCAGTTATCCTGGAAACAGGGTGGTCAGATACCCTGGAAACAGGGTGGTCACTTACCCCGGAAACAGGGCGGTCTGTAACCCTGGAAACAAATTAGTCAGTTACCCTGGAAACAGGGCAGTCAGTTATCCCGGAATCAGGGCAGTCAGTTATCCCGGAAACGTGGTGATCAGTTATCTTGGAAACAGGGCAGACAGTTACCCCGGAAACAGGACGTTCAGTTACCCTGGAAACAGGGCAGTCAGTTATCCTGGAAACAGGGTGGTCAGTTACCCTGGAAACAGGGTGGTCACTTACCCCGGAAACAGGGCGGTCAGTAACCCTGGAAACAAATTAGTCAGTTACCCTGGAAACAGGGCAGTCAGTTATCCCGGAATCAGGGCAGTCAGTTATCCCGGAAACGTGATGATCAGTTATCTTGGAAACAGGGCAGACAGTTACCCCGGAAACAGGACGTTCAGTTACCCTGGAAACTGGGCAGTCAGTTATCCTGGAAACAGCGTGATCAGTTATCCTGGAAACAGGTTGGTCAGTTACCCCGGAAACAGGGCAGTCAGTTACCCCGGAAGCAGGGCGGTCAGTAACCCTGGAAACAGATTAGTCAGTTACCATGGAAACAGGGCAGTCAGTTATCCCGGAAACAGGGCAGTCAGTTACCCCTGAAACAGGACGTTCAGTTACCCCGGAAAAGAGCGGTTAATGACCCCAGAAACAGGGCGATCAGTTACCCTGGAAACAGGGTGATCAGTTATCCTGGAAACAGGGCTGTCAGTTACCCCGGAAACAGGGTGATCAGTTACCCTGGAAATAGGGCAGTCAGTTACCCTGGAAACAGTGCAGTCAGTTATCCTGGAAACAGGGCGGTCAGTTACCCCGGAAATAGGGCGGTCAGTTATCCTGGAAACAGGGCGGTCAGTTACCCCGGAAACAGGGAGATCAGTTACACCGGAAACAGGGCGGTTAGTTACCCTGGAAACAGGGCAGTCAGTTAACCTGGATACAGGGCAGTCAGTTATCCTGGGAACAGGGCAGTCAGTTATCCTGGAAACAGCGCATTCAGTTATCCTGGAAACAGGGCGGTCAGTTACCCTGGAAATACGGCGGTCAGTTACCCGGGAAACAGGGAGATCAGTTACCCCTGAAACAGGGCGGTCAGTTACACTGGAAACAGGGCAGTCAGTTATCCTGGAAACAGGGTGGTCAGATACCCTGGAAACAGGGTGGTCACTTACCCCGGAAACAGGGCGGTCTGTAACCCTGGAAACAAATTAGTCAGTTACCCTGGAAACAGGGCAGTCAGTTATCCCGGAATCAGGGCAGTCAGTTATCCCAGAAACGTGGTGATCAGTTATCTTGGAAACAGGGCAGTCAGTTACCCCGGAAACAGGACGTTCAGTTACCCCGGAAACTGGGCAGGTAATTACCGCAGAAACAGGGCGATCAGTTAGCCTGGAAACAGGGTGATCAGTTACGCTGAAATCTGGGCAGTCACTTACCTTGGAAACAGGGCAGTCAGTTATTCCGGAAACAGGGTGATCAGTTACCCTGGAAACTGGGCAGTCAGTTACCCTGGAAACAGCCAGTCAGTTATCCTGGAAAGAGGGATGTCAGTTATCCCGGAAAAAGGGTGATCAGTTACACTGGAAACTGGGCAGTCAGTTACCCAGGAAACAGGGTGGTCAGTTACACTGGAAACAGGGCAGTCAGTTACCTCGGAAACAGTGTGATCAGTTACCCTGGAAACTGGGCAGTCAGTTATCCCGGAAACAGGGCGGTCAGTTACATGGAAACAGGGCAGTCAGTTACCCTGGAAACAGGGCAGTCAGTTATCCTAGAAACAGAGCAGTCAGTTATCCTAGAAACAGGGCGGTCAGTTACCCCGGAAATAGGGCGGTCAGTTATCCTGGAAACAGGGCGGTCAGTTGCCCCGGAAACAGGGAGATAAGTTACACCGGAAACAGGGCGGTTAGTTACCCTGGAAACAGGGCAGTCAGTTAACCTGGATACAGGGCAGTCAGTTAACCTGGAAACAGGGCAGTCAGTTATCCTGGAAACAGGGCATTAAGTTATCCTGGAAACAGGGCGGTCAGTTACCCTGGAAATAGGGCGGTCAGTTACCCGGGGAACAGGGAGATCAGTTACCCCTGAAACAGGGCAGTCAGTTTCCCTGGAAACAGGGCAGTCAGTTATCCTGGAAACCGGCTGGTCAGTTACTCTGGAAACAGGGTGGTCAGTCACCCCGGAAACAGGGTGATCAGTTATCCTGGAAACAGGGCGGTCAGTTACCCCAGAAACAGGGCAGTCAGTTACCCCGGAAACAGGGCGGTCAGTAACCCTGGAAACATATTAGTCAGTTACCCCGGAAACGGGGTGATCAGTTATCCTGGAAACAGGGCAGTCAGTTACCCTGGAAACAGGGCGGTCAGTTACCCTGGAAACAGGGCGGTCAGTTATCCGGGAAAAAGGGTGATCAGTTACCCTGGAAACTGGGAAGTCAGTTAACCTGGAAACAGGGCAGACAGTTACCCCGGAAACAGGGCAGTCAGTTACACTGGAAACCGGGCAGACAGTTACCCATGAAACTGGGCAGTCAGTTACACTGGAAACAGGGCAGTCAGTCACCCTGGAAACAGGTTAGTCAGTTACCCCGGAAACAGGGTGATCAGTTACCCTGGAAACAGGGCAGTCAGTTATCCCCGAAACCAGGCAATCAGTTATCCCGGAAACAGGGTGATCAGTTACCCTGGAAACTGGGCAGTCAGTTACCCTGGAAACAGGGCGTTCAGTTACCCTGGAAACAGGGCAGTCAGTTATCCTGGAAACAGGGTGATCAGTTACCCTGGAAACTGGGCAGTCAGTTACCCTGGAAACAGGGCAGTCAGTTACCCTGGAAACAGGGCAGTCAGTTATCCTGGAAACAGGGCAGTCAGTTACCCTGGAAACAGGGCGGTCAGTTACCCTGGAAACAGGGCGGTCAGTTATCCTGGAAACAGGGCGGTCAGTTACCCCGGAAACTGGGCAGTCAGTTATCCTGTAACCAGTGTGATCAGTTACTCTGGAAACTGGGCAGTCAGATACCCTGGAAACAGGGCATTCAGTTATCCTGGAAACAGGGCAGTCAGTTATCCTGGAAACAGGGTGATCAGTTAGCCTGGAAACTGGGCAGTCAGTTACGCTGGAAACAGGGCAGTCAGTTACCCTGGAAACAGGGCAGACAGTTATCCAGGAAACAGGGTGGTCAGTTACCCCGGATATAGGGCGGTCCGGTATCCTGGAAACAGGGCGGTCAGTTACCCCGGAAACAGGGAGATCAGTTACCACGGAAATAGGGCAGTCAGTTATCCTGTAAACTGGGCAGTCAGTTCCACCGGAAACAGGGCGGTCAGTTACCGTGGAAACAGGGCAGTCAGTTATCCTGGAAACAGGGCAGTCAGTTACCCCGGAAACAGGTCGGTCAGTAATCCTGGAAACAGGGCGGTCAGTTATCCCGGAAATAGTTCGGTCAGTTATCCTGGAAACAGGGCGGTCAGTTACCCCGGAAACAGGGAGATCAGTTACCCCGTAAACAGGGTGGTCAGTTATCCTGGAAACAGGGCAGTCAGTTACACTGGAAACAGGGCAGTCAGTTAACCTAGAAACATGGCAATCAGTTACCCTGGAAACAGGGTGATCAGTTACGCTGGAAACTGGGCAGTCAGTTACCCTGGAAGCAGGGCAGTCAGTTATCCTGAAAACAGGATGGTCAGTTACCCTGGAAGCAGGGTGGTCAGTTACGCCGGAAACAGGGTGATCAGTTATCCTGGAAACAGGGCAGTCAGTTAACCCAGAAACAGGGCAGTCAGTTACCCCGGAAACAGGGCGGTCAGTAACCCTGGAAACAGATTAGTCAGTTACCCCGGAAACAGGGTGATCAGTTATCCTGGAAACAGGGCAGTCAGTTAGCCTGGAAGCAGGGCAGTCAGTTATCCTGGAAACAGGGTGATCAGTTACCCTGGAAACTGGGCAGTCAGTTACCCTGGAAACAGGGCAGTCAGTTACCCTGGAAACAGGGCAGTCAGTTATCCTGGAAACAGGGCAGTCAGTTACCCTGGAAACAGGGCGGTCAGTTACCCTGGAAACAGGGCGGTCAGTTATCCTGGAAACAGGGCGGTCAGTTACCCCGGAAACTGGGCAGTCAGTTATCCTGTAACCAGTGTGATCAGTTACTCTGGAAACTGGGCAGTCAGATACCCTGGAAACAGGGCATTCAGTTATCCTGGAAACAGGGCAGTCAGTTATCCTGGAAACAGGGTGATCAGTTAGCCTGGAAACTGGGCAGTCAGTTACGCTGGAAACAGGGCAGTCAGTTACCCTGGAAACAGGGCAGACAGTTATCCAGGAAACAGGGTGGTCAGTTACCCCGGATATAGGGCGGTCCGGTATCCTGGAAACAGGGCGGTCAGTTACCCCGGAAACAGGGAGATCAGTTACCACGGAAATAGGGCAGTCAGTTATCCTGTAAACTGGGCAGTCAGTTCCACCGGAAACAGGGCGGTCAGTTACCGTGGAAACAGGGCAGTCAGTTATCCTGGAAACAGGGCAGTCAGTTACCCCGGAAACAGGTCGGTCAGTAATCCTGGAAACAGGGCGGTCAGTTATCCCGGAAATAGTTCGGTCAGTTATCCTGGAAACAGGGCGGTCAGTTACCCCGGAAACAGGGAGATCAGTTACCCCGTAAACAGGGTGGTCAGTTATCCTGGAAACAGGGCAGTCAGTTACACTGGAAACAGGGCAGTCAGTTAACCTAGAAACATGGCAATCAGTTACCCTGGAAACAGGGTGATCAGTTACGCTGGAAACTGGGCAGTCAGTTACCCTGGAAGCAGGGCAGTCAGTTATCCTGAAAACAGGATGGTCAGTTACCCTGGAAGCAGGGTGGTCAGTTACGCCGGAAACAGGGTGATCAGTTATCCTGGAAACAGGGCAGTCAGTTAACCCAGAAACAGGGCAGTCAGTTACCCCGGAAACAGGGCGGTCAGTAACCCTGGAAACAGATTAGTCAGTTACCCCGGAAACAGGGTGATCAGTTATCCTGGAAACAGGGCAGTCAGTTAGCCTGGAAGCAGGGCAGTCAGTTATCCCGGAAACAGGGCAGTCAGTTATCCCGGAAACAGGGTGATCAGTTACCCTGGAAACTGGGCATTCAGTTACCCTGGAAACAGGGCAGTCAGTTACGCTGGAAACTGGGCAGTCAGTTAATCTGGAAACAGGGCAGTCAGATATCCCGGAAACAGGGCAGTCAGTTATCCCGGAAAAAGGGTGATCAGTTACCCTGGAAACTGGGAAGTCAGTTACCCTGGAAACAGGGCAGTCAGTTACCCCGGAAACAGGGCAGTCAGTTACCCTGGGAACAGGGCAGTCAGTTACCCATGAAACTGGGCAGTCAGTTACACTGGAAACAGGGCAGTCAGTCACCTTGGAAACAGGTTATTCAGTTACCCCGGAAACAGGGTGATCAGTTACCCCGGAAACAGGGCAGTCAGTTACCCTGGAAACAGGGCAGTCAGTTACCCTGGAAACAGGGCAGTCAGTTATCCCCGAAGCCAGGCAATCAGTTATCCCGGAAACAGGGTGATCAGTTACCCTGGAAACTGGGCAGTCAGTTACCCTGGAAATCGGGCGGTCAGTTACCCTGGAAACAGGGCAGTCAGTTATCCTGGAAACAGGGTGATCAGTTACCCTGGAAACTGGGCAGTCAGTTACCCTGGAAACAGGGCAGTCAGTTACCCTGCAAACAGGGCAGTAGTTAGCCTGGAAACAGGGCACTCAGTTACCCTGGAAACAGGGCGGTCAGTTACCCTGGAAACAGGGCAGTCAGTTATCCTGGAAACAGTGTGATCAGTTACCCTGGAAACTGGGCAGTCAGTTACGTTGGAAACAGGGCGGTCAGTTACCCTGCAAACAGGGCAGTCAGTTATCCTGGAAACAGGGTGATCAGTTACTCTGGAAACTGGGCAGTCAGATACCCTGGAAACAGGGCAGTCAGTTATCCTGGAAACAGGGCAGTCAGGTATCCTGGAAACAGGGTGATCAGTTAGCCTGGAAACAGGGCGGTCAGTTACCCTGGAAACAGGGCAGTCAGTTATCCTGGAAACAGTGTGATCAGTTACCCTGGAAACTGGGCAGTCAGTTACGTTGGAAACAGGGCGGTCAGTTACCCTGCAAACAGGGCAGTCAGTTATCCTGGAAACTGGGCAGTCAGATACCCTGGAAACAGGGCAGTCAGTTATCCTGGAAACAGGGCAGTCAGGTATCCTGGAAACAGGGTGATCAGTTAGCCTGGAAACTGGGCGGTCAGTTACCCTGGAAATAGGGCGGTCCGTTACCCCGGAAACTGGGAGATCAGTTACCCCGGAAACAGGGCAGTCAGTTACCCTGGAAGCAGGGCAATCAGTTATCCTGGAAACAGGGTGGTCAGTTACCCTGTAAACAGGGTGGTCAGTTACCCCGGAAACAGGGTGATCAGTTATCCTGGAAACAGGGCGGTCAGTTAACCCAGAAACAGGGCAGTCAGTTACCCCGGAAACAGGGCGGTCAGTCACCCTGGAAACAGATTAGTCAGTTACCCCGGAAACAGGGTGATCAGTTATCCTGGAAACAGGGCAGTCAGTTAGCCTGGAAACAGGGCAGTCAGTTATCCCGGAAACAGGGCAGTCAGTTATCCCGGAAACAGGGTGATCAGTTACCCTGGAAACTGGGCATTCAGTTACCCTGGAAACAGGGCAGTCAGTTACCCTGGAAACTGGGCAGTCAGTTAATCTGGAAACAGGGCAGTCAGTTATCCCGGAAACAGGGCAGTCAGTTATCACGGAAAAAGGGTGATCAATTTCACTGGAAACTGGGAAGTCAGTTACCCTGGAAACAGGGCAGTCAGTTACCCCGGAAACAAGGCAGTCAGTTACCCTGGAAACAGGGCAGTCAGTTACCCATGAAACTGGGCAGTCAGTTACACTGGAAACAGGGCAGTCAGTCACCCTGGAAACAGGTTATTCAGTTACCCCGGAAACAGGGTGATCAGTTACCCCGGAAACAGGGCAGTCAGTTACCCTGGAAACAGGGCAGTCAGTTACCCTGGAAACAGGGCAGTCAGTTATCCCCGAAACCAGGCAATCAGTTATCCCGGAAAAAGGGTGATCAGTTACCCTGGAAACTGGGCAGACAGTTATCCTGGAAACAGGGCGGTCAGTTACCCTGGAAACAGGGCAGTCAGTTATCCTGGAAACAGGGTGATCAGTTACCCTGGAAACTGGGCAGTCAGTTACCCTGGAAACAGGGCAGTCAGTTACCCTGGAAACAGGGCAGTCAGTTATCCTGGAAACAGGGCACTCAGTTACCCTGGAAACAGGGCGGTCAGTTACCCTGGAAACAGGGCAGTCAGTTATCCTGGAAACAGGGTGATCAGTTGCCCTGGAAACTGGGCAGTCAGTTACGTTGGAAACAGGGCGGTCAGTTACCCTGCAAACAGGGCAGTCAGTTATCCTGGAAACAGGGTGATCAGTTACTCTGGAAACTGGGCAGTCAGATACCCTGGAAACAGGGCAGTCAGTTATCCTGGAAACAGGGCAGTCAGTTATCCTGGAAACAGGGTGATCAGTTAGCCTGGAAACTGGGCAGTCAGTTACGATGGAAACAGGGCAGTCAGTTACCCTGGAAACAGGGTGATCAGTTATCCTGGAAACAGGGCGGTCAGTTACCCCAGAAACAGGGCAGTCAGTTACCCCGGAAACAGGGCTGTCAGTAACCCTGGAAACATATTAGTCAGTTACCCCGGAAACGGGGTGATCAGTTATCCTGGAAACAGGGCAGTCAGTTACCCTGGAAACAGGGCGGTCAGTTACCCTGGAAACAGGGCGGTCAGTTATCCGGGAAAAAGGGTGATCAGTTACCCTGGAAACTGGGACGTCAGTTAACCTGGAAACAGGGCAGACAGTTACCCCGGAAACAGGGCAGTCAGTTACGCTGGAAACCGGGCACACAGTTACCCATGAAACTGGGCAGTCAGTTACACTGGAAACAGGGCAGTCAGTCACCCTGGAAACAGGTTAGTCAGTTACCCCGGAAACAGGGTGATCAGTTACCCTGGAAACAGGGCAGTCAGTTATCCCCGAAACCAGGCAATCAGTTATCCCGGAAACAGGGTGATCAGTTACCCTGGAAACTGGGCAGTCAGTTACCCTGGAAACAGGGCGGTCAGTTACCCTGGAAACAGGGCAGTCAGTTATCCTGGAAACAGGGTGATCAGTTACCCTGGAAACTGGGCAGTCAGTTACCCTGGAAACAGGGCAGTCAGTTACCCTGGAAACAGGGCAGTCAGTTATCCTGGAAACAGGGCAGTCAGTTAGCCTGGAAACAGGGCGGTCAGTTACCCTGGAAACAGGGCGGTCAGTTATCCTGGAAGCAGGTTGATCAGTTACCCCGGAAACTGGGCAGACAATAACGCTGGAAACAGGGCGGTCAGTTACCCTGGAAACAGGGCAGTCAGTTATCCTGGAAACAGTGTGATCAGTTACTCTGGAAACTGGGCAGTCAGATACCCTGGAAACAGGGCATTCAGTTATCCTGGAAACAGGGCAGTCAGTTATCCTGGAAACAGGGTGATCAGTTAGCCTGGAAACTGGGCAGTCAGTTACGCTGGAAACAGGGCAGTCAGTTACCCTGGAAACAGGGCAGACAGTTATCCAGGAAACAGGGTGGTCAGTTACCCCGGATATAGGGCGGTCCGGTATCCTGGAAACAGGGCGGTCAGTTACCCCGGAAACAGGGAGATCAGTTACCACGGAAATAGGGCAGTCAGTTATCCTGTAAACTGGGCAGTCAGTTCCACCGGAAACAGGGCGGTCAGTTACCGTGGAAACAGGGCAGTCAGTTACCCCGGAAAAAGGTCGGTCAGTAATCCTGGAAACAGGGCGGTCAGTTATCCCGGAAATAGTTCGGTCAGTTATCCTGGAAACAGGGCGGTCAGTTACCCCGGAAACAGGGAGATCAGTTACCCCGTAAACAGGGTGGTCAGTTATCCTGGAAACAGGGCAGTCAGTTACACTGGAAACAGGGCAGTCAGTTAACCTAGAAACATGGCAATCAGTTACCCTGGAAACAGGGTGATCAGTTACGCTGGAAACTGGGCAGTCAGTTACCCTGGAAGCAGGGCAGTCAGTTATCCTGAAAACAGGATGGTCAGTTACCCTGGAAGGAGGGTGGTCAGTTACGCCGGAAACAGGGTGATCAGTTATCCTGGAAACAGGGCAGTCAGTTAACCCAGAAACAGGGCAGTCAGTTACCCCGGAAACAGGGCGGTCAGTAACCCTGGAAACAGATTAGTCAGTTACCCCGGAAACAGGGTGATCAGTTATCCTGGAAACAGGGCAGTCAGTTAGCCTGGAAGCAGGGCAGTCAGTTATCCCGGAAACAGGGCAGTCAGTTATCCCGGAAACAGGGTGATCAGTTACCCTGGAAACTGGGCATTCAGTTACCCTGGAAACAGGGCAGTCAGTTACCCTGGAAACTGGGCAGTCAGTTAATCTGGAAACAGGGCAGTCAGATATCCCGGAAACAGGGCAGTCAGTTATCCCGGAAAAAGGGTGATCAGTTACCCTGGAAACTGGGAAGTCAGTTACCCTGGAAACAGGGCAGTCAGTTACCCCGGAAACAAGGCAGTCAGTTACCCTGGAAACAGGGCAGTCAGTTACCCATGAAACTGGGCAGTCAGTTACACTGGAAACAGGGCAGTCAGTCACCTTGGAAACAGGTTATTCAGTTACCCCGGAAACAGGGTGATCAGTTACTCCGGAAACAGGGCAGTCAGTTACCCTGGAAACAGGGCAGACAGTTACCCTGGAAACAGGGCAGTCAGTTATCCCCGAAGCCAGGCAATCAGTTATCCCGGAAACAGGGTGATCAGTTACCCTGGAAACTGGGCAGTCAGTTACCCTGGAAATCGGGCGGTCAGTTACCCTGGAAACAGGGCAGTCAGTTATCCTGGAAACAGGTTGATCAGTTACCCTGGAAACTGGGCAGTCAGTTACCCTGGAAACAGGGCAGTCAGTTACCCTGGAAACAGGGCAGTAGTTAGCCTGGAAACAGGGCACTCAGTTACCCTGGAAACAGGGCGGTCAGTTACACTGGAAACAGGGCAGTCAGTTATCCTGGAAACAGTGTGATCAGTTACCCTGGAAACTGGGCAGTCAGTTACGTTGGAAACAGGGCGGTCAGTTACCCTGCAAACAGGGCAGTCAGTTATCCTGGAAACAGGGTGATCAGTTACTCTGGAAACTGGGCAGTCAGATACCCTGGAAACAGGGCAGTCAGTTATCCTGGAAACAGGGCAGTCAGGTATCCTGGAAACAGGGTGATCAGTTAGCCTGGAAACAGGGCGGTCAGTTACCCTGGAAACAGGGCAGTCAGTTATCCTGGAAACAGTGTGATCAGTTACCCTGGAAACTGGGCAGTCAGTTACGTTGGAAACAGGGCGGTCAGTTACCCTGCAAACAGGGCAGTCAGTTATCCTGGAAACTGTGCAGTCAGATACCCTGGAAACAGGGCAGTCAGTTATCCTGGAAACAGGGCAGTCAGGTATCCTGGAAACAGGGTGATCAGTTAGCCTGGAAACTGGGCGGTCAGTTACCCTGGAAATAGGGCGGTCCGTTACCCCGGAAACAGGGAGATCAGTTACCCCGGAAACAGGGCAGTCAGTTACCCTGGAAGCAGGGCAATCAGTTATCCTGGAAACAGGGTGGTCAGTTACCCTGTAAACAGGGTGGTCAGTTACCCCGGAAACAGGGTGATCAGTTATCCTGGAAACAGGGCGGTCAGTTAACCCAGAAACAGGGCAGTCAGTTACCCCGGAAACAGGGCGGTCAGTCACCCTGGAAACAGATTAGTCAGTTACCCCGGAAACAGGGTGATCAGTTATCCTGGAAACAGGGCAGTCAGTTAGCCTGGAAACAGGGCAGTCAGTTATCCCGGAAACAGGGCAGTCAGTTATCCCGGAAACAGGGTGATCAGTTACCCTGGAAACTGGGCATTCAGTTACCCTGGAAACAGGGCAGTCAGTTACCCTGGAAACTGGGCAGTCAGTTAATCTGGAAACAGGGCAGTCAGTTATCCCGGAAACAGGGCAGTCAGTTATCACGGAAAAAGGGTGATCAA